>NC_062260.1:3371666-6235833 GCF_916048215.2 Malus sylvestris | reverse complement strand
TATGGCACTTACCTCATTGACTTGATGTGGTCGTGGGTTACTCCTTTGTCCAACGCCTTCGTATTGTTGAGCATTCAACGCACGGTTGGAAATTAAAGTCTTTGCTGCCGTGGGGGTCTTGTCCACCAAGGCTCCTCCCACCGAGGCCTCTAGCATTTGACGTTCGATAGGTAGTAGCCCCTCGTAGAAGTATTGCAAAAGAAGTTCCTCCTTCATCTGATGCTGTGGACAAGAAGCAACAAGAGATTTAAAACGTTTATAATAAGTAGGAAAAGATTCACCTTCCTCTTGTTGAATTCCACTTATCCTTTTCCGTAGGAGGATGACTCGAGAAGTTGGGAAAAACTTCTCCAAGAAGGCCCGTTTCATGCTTTCCCATGATGTGACGGTTCCGGCCGCCAATTCGTACAACCAATCCTTCGCCCTTTCCAAGAGAGAGAAAGGGAAGGCTTTCATCTTCAAAATACTCCCATCGACATTGACAGGGGTCATGCTCGAACACACCACCTCGAATTCTTTCAAGTGTTTGTTAGGATCTTCCATGGACAACCCATGGTATTTCGGAATGTGGTGTAACAAGCTTGACTTCAATTCAAATTCTTCTGTCTTTCCTCGAGCTGCTGCGGGGTATTGGATGCATAGAGGTGCGGCATTGTCCAATCCCGAAGCTGAAAGTTCTTTGATTGTTCGATTGTCCACCTCCATGTCTTTTTCTGCCTCCTCCTTTTCTTCAAATTCGGATTCAGAACTAGAACTAGGTGGATTAGGTTCTGGTACTTTCCTTTTCCTTCTCAAAGTTCGTTCAAAATTGTCGTCAAACTCCGATATATGTGCACGAACTGGTTGAGAACTACGAGTCATAAACTAGTACCTGAAATAAACAAAATCAAATTAAATTAAAACTAAAATTAAAACACACAAAAACGAAATAAAAAGAAACAATGGGGATTTAGCAAAGTTGCTAATCCCCGGCAACGGCGCCAAAATTTGATGCGTAAAATTACTTGACACACAAATTAAACCCTGTTTTTGACAATTGTAGCAAAGTATGTAAGTAGGGATCGTTCTAAACCGGGGATTAGGAGGGCTTGCTAAAACCTCTAAACTGACTCAAAAACAAAAAGAAACAAAGTTAAAAATGTAAACAAAAGATTTTAAAACAAGAAAGTAAAAGGGGGATTTGAGTTTGGTGAAGTTGAAAGTAAAAACGAATAAACTAAAAACTTAAATAGATTTTAAACAAATTTGGGTTGAATGGATAATGGAAGGCTAGCTAAGGGGTTCTTCTCCACACATGTCTTGCTTGCATACAAAATGATTTCCAATTGCATTTCAATAACTTATTAATTCTCAACGCCCCAAATTAACCGTGAATTGCATTAATTAACTCTCAGTTTTTCAACAAGTTATTAGATTGGATGATTGCATACGACAACCCAAAACATTCCCTACAAGTTCCCTACATGAATTGCATAATAGAGATACAAGCAAGAATCATTAAGTTCTATGAAAAACATAAGCATTGACGAGGCACTCGTTACTATGATTTGCATGAAACTTATGCCAAGAATTTACTTAACGTGATTGTGACTAGCAACCTTCACTACTTGTGAATATAAGTTCATAACGATTAGGTGAAACTCCCTTATATTCTAGCATCAAATTCATGCATGAAAATTAAGCGTGCACTCTCAACCAACATACACAAATTAGTTTTTATACGAACGGATAAGTAAATTGAATTCACAATTCAAGAAACGCAATTGGAAGTAATCAAATCATATAGCAAGCATAAACATGGTTTTGAATCCCCCCCTAGCCAAGGGGGGTTTAGTTCCTCATTATTACAAAACAAAGATAAACAAATTTAACCATTGAAAAACAAAGGGAAGAAAGCACCTAAACGTTCCAACGATCCATGTTGGATAGCAAGCGCGTCCAAGGACTTTTCTCCTTCTCCTTGCCGCCACAACAAGGTTGGAATGATGTTGAAGGGTTGGTTATTTGGAGGAATGGATGGGAAGGGGTTTAGATATGTAGGAGAGGCAAGGAAAGGCTTGGAGAATGGTTAATTTCTGGATGATTTGAATGAGGTTGCTGCCATGATATTTATAGGAAGAGGATGGACATGTTTAATGCAAAAATCTGGTGGAATGAAGTAGGTAAGGCATGGCAAGGTGGAGAATTGTTGGTGAGGGTAGGTTTTGAGTCATCCACTCACATGTCATGGTGAGTTAAGCATTGCATCATCCACTCAAATGTCATGGTGAGTTAAGCATTACATCATCCACTTAAATGTCATAGTGAGATAGGCATTGCATCATCACTAAAAAAAATCTGGTGGAAGTAAAACAAAGGGAAGGCCACGGCATTGATGAATTTTATGGGGTATGCATGGTTTTGAGTGAAGTTTTGGCCAATCCTTCTAGAAATTTATCCCTTCTTGCAACTTGTATTTGTTTCACCAGATTTTTAGCATGTTCCTAGCCTCTTTTGTCTTCAAATTCGTCCATCCATCTTGCTCATATCATATGTAATCCATTACAAGCTCAAAACTGCTCCAAAATGCACCAAAATGCACTTTCTTGCTACCTTAGCCCTTTGGACCTACAAACACACGAAAATGGCTTAAAGTACTAAAATAACTAAGAACTAATAACGTAAATGCAAGAAAACTAGTTAACTAAGTCGCATAAATATGCGTCTATCATAAGGTTGCAAGATTACCACAAGGCTTCGTAAAAGCTCTACCAAAGGGGGTGGAACCAAGCTTTCTCCCAACTAAGAGGACCGAAGAAGGTTTTGATCCAAACGCCTACAAACTCATGTCAAAAGCTGGGTACGACTTCGCTTCTTCTTCGAATCCTGGAAAAAAGGTTTCAAACACCGTCAACAATAAAGAACGTGACCTCACTGAGACTCAAAAGAAGTTGAAGAAGCATGGTTACGGAATTAACAACAACAAAGCTGGACTTGGCTTCACACTAAATGCACCGGTGAAGATTTCAAGCAAAGCGAAAAATGCTAGCACTCAACATATTAGCGTGAGCATTGAACAAGATCGAGAGGAGCCTAAATCCGCCCCTCAAACGCCAATCTTCGATAGGATGAAACGTTCAAGACCTAGAACGCAGCCCTTGATCACATTGGTGGTCAAAACCGAACCTCCGTCTTCAAGAGGCTTAACAGGCCAACATCCCAAAGCTCTATTTTTGAAAGGTTGTCAAAACCTAATAAGCAAAGCAACACGGCTAGCTCTCCTCCTCGTCAGTCAGCTTTGGAAAGACTTGAAGACAACATGAAGTTTTCTGGAAATAGGGAAACAACGTCAAAGGAAGAAAAGCTCGACAGGCTAGTAGAAAAAGGCGATATTCGAAGCTCAATTCCTTCAAGGATGAAGCGTCAAGCAATCTTGGAGGTTGACGCAAATGGACCATTGATAGTAAGAAGGCGCACCATCATCCATACTGGACAATCTGCATATCAACAAACCCAAGAGGATGACACTGAAGAGGAAGTCCAAGATGTCTTCCACATCACGATCCAAGAAGGCAAAGAAGACGAGACCCCTGAAGAAGATGTCACTGCTGCACTACCACAACTTGAGGATGGGGGCAAGCCACGGTTGACGATCTCAAGGAGCTCAAATTGACCCTGTCATCGCTGTGCATCATCTTGCAGTCAAGCCTGGAACACGACCAATAAAGCAAACTCAAATACGCTATCGATCCGAGCTCATTCCACAAATCGAGGCAGAGATTGACAAGCTAATCGAAGCAGGATTCATTCGAGAGGTGCAATACCCCAAGTGGATCTCCAACATCATCATCGTCCTTAAGAAATCTGGACAAATACGTGTTTTCGTAGACTTCCGGGACCTCAAAGACGCTTGTCCGAAGGACGACTTCCCCTTGCCAATCATCGAAATCATGGTGGACGCAACCACTGGCCACGAGGCACTGTCATTCATGGACGGCTCTTCTGGATACAATCAAATTCGTATGGCTCTCGAAGACGAGAAACTAACAGCATTCCGCACTCCAAAAGGTATCTACTGTTACAAGGTGATGCCCTTTGGTCTAAAGAACGCTGGAGCTACATATCAACGCGCAATGCAGAAAATCTTCAATGACATGCTACACAAGAACGTAGAATGTTATGTGGACGATGTGGTGGTCAAAACAAAGAAAATATCAGATCACTTGAAGGATTTGCGAGTAGTGTTCGAAAGGTTGCGAAAATACAACCTCAAGATGAACCCGTTAAAATGTGCGTTTGGCGTCACCTCCGGAAAGTTCCTCGGCTTCATTGTCAAGCACCGTGGTATTAAAGTGGACCAATAAAAAATCAAGGCCATTCAAAGCATGCCTGAGCCAAGAAACCTGAACGAGCTGAAAAGTCTACAAGGACGGCTAGCCTTCATCAGACACTTCATCTCTAACCTTGCAGGGCGTTGTCAACCGTTCAGCCGACTCATGAAGAAGGATGTTCCGTTTGTATGGGACGAAGCATGCCACAATGCTTTTGAAAGCATAAAAAAGTATTTGTCAAGTCCACCTGTCTTGGGGGCGCCTGTGCCCGGGAAACCACTCATATTGTACATCGCCGCTCAGGAAAGTTCAGTTAGAGCACTCTTGGCACAAGAGAATGAATCCCAGAAAGAATGAGCGCTTTACTACCTCAGCCGAACCCTCACCGGCGCCGAGTTGAACTATTCCCCAATAGAAAAGATGTGCCTTGCCTTGGTGTTCGCCATCCAGAAACTCAGGCTTTACATGCATGCTTACACCATCCACTTGGTTGCAAAAGCTGACCCGGTCAAATACGTCATGTTCAAACCAGTCTTGACAAGGCGACTCGCTAAATGGGCGCTGCTTCTTAACCAATATGAGATCATCTACGTCCCAGCTAAAGCCGTAAAAGGACAAGCGCTGGCAGACTTTCCTGCTGATCACCCAATCCCAGCTGATTGGAAAATCTCAGACGACTTACCTGACGAGGAAGTGTTCTACATCGACATCTTCCCGACATGGACGATGTTCTTCGACGGATCTGCACAAGCAGACGGAGCAGGGGCAGGAGTAGTATTCATGTCGCCGCAAAGGCATATATTACCTTATTCCTTTCAACTAAGCGAATTATGCTCCAACAACGTCGCTGAGTACCAAGCACTGATTATCGAACTCCAAATGGCGATCAATATGGGAATCACAGCCCTTGAGATATTTGGCGACTCCAAGCTCATAATCAATCAACTCTTAACTGAATATGAGGTGAGGAAAGATGATCTCATCCCATACTTCCGGCTGGCAACTCAACTGCTATAAGAGTTTGAGACTGTGACACTAGAGCATGTGCCAAGAAAAGAAAATCAAATGGTAGACGCTCTTGCCAACCTAGCCTCAAGCATGACATTAGGAGAAGATGAACCTGCAGACATGCCAGTCTGCCAAAAATGGGTGATCCCCCTCGTCACTGAAATGCTACTAGATGATTTAAATGTCATCTCAGTACTTCCAGTCGATGTTAAAGAGTGGAGACAACCGCTGATCGATTACTTAGAGCATGGAAAACTTCCAGATGATCCTAGACACCGCTCCGAAATACGTCGACGAGCACCTCGCTTCATCTATTACAAAGAAACACTCTACCGACGCTCTTTCGATTGAGTACTTCTGAGATGCCTAGGTGAGGAAGAAGTTAATCAAGCCATAGAAGAAGCACACTCAGGCGTATGCGGGGCGTATCAATCTGGACCAAAGCTACATTTCCAGCTCAAAAGAATGGGTTACTACTGGCCAAGCATGGTGAAGGATTGCCTGGAACATGCTAAAAGGTGCCAAGCCTGCCAATTCCACGCCAACTTCATACACCAACCACCTGAGCCATTACACCCTACAGCTGCTTCATGGCCATTCGATACATGGGGATTGGACGTCGTAGGACCAATTACTCCGAAATCATCTGCAGGAGAAGCTTACATCCTAGCTGCAACAGATTACTTCTCCAAGTGGGCTGAAGCCATACCCCTAAGGGAAGTAAAGAAGGAAACTGTCGTCCGTTTCATCAAGGAGCACATCATCCACCGATATGGGGTGCCTCGCTACATCATCACTGACAACGGAAAGCAATTCTCCAACCGACTTGTGGATGAGCTATGTGAGAAATACAAGTTCAAGCAGCACAAGTCTTCCATGTATCATGCCCCGGCCAACGGTCTTGCAGAAGCATTCAACAAAACATTGTGCAATCTCTTAAAGAAGGTGATCGGCCGAAAAAAGAGAGATTGGCATGAAAGAATAAGCAAAGCACTTTGGGCATATTGACGACACATAGGACTCCTACCCAAGCTACGCCTTATTCTCTTGTATATGGCGTGGAAGCTGTTCTACCGCTTGAAAGTCAAATCCCCTCACTGAGAATGGCTATACAATAAGGCTTAACTGAGAAGGAGAATGCAAAGTTGCGCCTTCAAGAGTTGGAAGCACTCGATGAAAGAAGGCTCGAAGCTCAACAACACTTGGAATGCTACCAAGCACGGCTATCCAAGCCATTCAACAAGAAGGTCCGCCTAAGGTCTTTCCAAACTGGAGATCTCGTCCTCGTATTGCGTAGGCCTATCATCACAACTCACAAGACGAAAAGCAAGTTCACATCAAAGTGGGATGGACCATACGTAATACAAGAAGTTTACACCAATGGTGCCTACTTAATCATGGCAGAAGACGGCTTGAAGATTGGCCCTATCAATGGAAGATTCTTGAAGCCCTACTGATACGACCAATATTGCATACATTTTAACGCCCTTTAGTTTTGATTCTTGTTATGTTTTTGAGTGAATTTAGTATGTTTCACTTATTTTTATGTTTTTCTTAGATTTGAAGAGTGAAGATAAAGAAAGAAGAAAAATGAGCACTTTTGCGATTAAAATGAGTTGGCATGCTGGAAGCAGAAGCTGTTTGTGATCAGTCAACTTTACGGATTAAACTGTACTTCCTCAGAATGAACCAGCTGTTGAGCCTTATACCATTGGAAAGATATGAAAGTTAGCTTTCAGAGGAATTTTACGGTTCGTGATTCCGAGTTTCCTAGAAGACGTTATAGTGGGTTTTGTACCGGATGTCCGCCAGCAAGATTTTACGCGGGATTTGCAAAGAGATTTCAGATTTACAAAGTTTAACTAAAGGAAACAAGCAGAAAAAAAAAAAAGGAAGCTTTTAGAAGAGTTAAAGACTATTCTAAACGGTGCATAGCTAATATATTTAATAGTTTAGTGTGCCACATCATCAACGAACTAATCCAAGTCAGAAGATAAATTCAAGAGTCCCATTCAAGTAAGTATGCCAGCAATTATTCAGAAAAAAAAAAAGAGGGCAGACCGGGGGACTTTAGGAGGCGGACAGAGAGAGTTTTTGGGGTTTTTTTGGGGGTTTTCGAAGGTGCAGAGAAGAAGTCGCAGCAAGGAGTGAAACAGAGTCGCCGATCACCTGGGCAATCCATCATCATCGTGTGGAAGTATTTTATGTTTTTCAGAATTGTAATTATGTTTTCAGATTTTATGAGTAACTAAACTCTTTTTCTAGGGTTAGGATGATGCCCTAGCATGAATGTTTATGGTTTTTAATGTTATTCATTGGATTTCTAGATTCTTTTAGATGAATGCTTAATTACTGTTTGAATTGTTACTCTTTGTATGAGTTCTTTGATTGATCAGCTACTACCCCTAAAAGGCGACAACCAAAGCTCCTGGCCCGCAAGAGCATAAACTGTGTACGGCAAAATCATCATAAAAAAAAATGCATTTGAACTACGTTATGACTTGATCTCTCCTCAACAGAGGGTACGTAGGCAACTTGAAACGTCAAAACTTCAAGTACAGTCACACCATCTAAAAAAAAAAAAACACTTTAAAGAATGAAGAGCAAGTTCAAGAATGTAAATACTTTATTTCTTTGAAAGAAGGAGTCGGCTCCAAAAGCCATATTACAAAAAAAAAAAAAAAACAGAAGATACTACTTGAAAACTATGTCCCCAAAACTACGAAGACAATCTTCAAGCAAGCTTTCCAAAGTCTTCAAAGTCTCTGCCTCGGTGGGAGACAAGATGGGCAACTCCATAGTCATGCATTTCTCTCGTTCTAGGCGTGAAATCTCCTCTGGTACTGAGAAAGTGTAGTTCCTTGCTCCGCAAGAACACTTTCAAGTTGCGATGCTTCGATTACCAACTGCTCTATCTCTCTCGCCAACGTATCTGGACGCACCTGGACATAAGATAAAGAAGTCTCTGTAACTTGATAATCCCCCAAAGCAACTTGCTGAGAAGACTGGACTTGAGCCAGTGACGAGTTTATTGTTGCTAGCTGATGAGCTCTAACATCTGGACTCAACTTCTCCAAGGAAATGGCATGCAAGGAAGAATACTCCGTCGAGGCGGCCATAAGTTCGGCAATCTTGATCTTCAAGGATGAAGAGTCAACATTAAGGTTGTCAATAACAGAAACAAGCTTCGACAAATCCTCATTGAGCAACGTAAGGTCTTCCAACGGGCACTTAGAAATCCTCTCCTCTATATGGCTCTTGATATCCATTGTCGCACTAAGACTGATGCGATGGATGACTTGCTCAGTACCGCTAAGGTTCGGCCCTCTCAAAGAGATCTCAGAGCTAGCTGGCAAAGGTGTTGGACGCATGACGGGTTCTTGCATACCTTCACCTGCACATGGCAAACTTGGGAAGTTTGGCGGATTTGGAACAAGCTCTGCACCAGGCGGATCCCCAATCTCCCTGTCTGTAGGTAGTTTACCCGCAAATAGCATTTCCGTATAGGAATAAACATCTGCAGTTGCCAAATCAAAAGAATAAGAAGGCCCAACCTAAAGAAGACAAAGAAAGATGTTAGAAACGAAAGCAAAATAATGAAAGCATAAGAAATCACGAGAGAGAATGAAGTACATACATCTCTCTCAAGTGGCACATAGTCATCAAGTAGAGGAGGTCTAAACACTTCTTTCTTCTTATGATGAAAATTGACATCGCTGTCAACCTGAGCATCCTCAAGTGGTCGCTTGTTTGAAACTTGTTGACACTGTTGCAAAATAAATCCATCTTCGTGCGAGTCAACTTCATCTCCCGCCTCTTCAAAAGCATCCGGATGTCGAGGAGACAAGCATGGGCGTTGAGGAGCTAAAGCTACAGGTCTATCTTGTAAGGGAGCCGCACTGGTGCAATCAAGAGCTACCGCTTGCATAGGAACCACATGACAGCCCTCTCTCGACATATCATTGCCCGAGTGAGAAGAATTGGTACCACTTGCCATCCCCAAGTTCTTATAATATACCTTTGACCACCAACGAGCACAAACACGGGTCACTGGATTACTCTTAAACTCGTCATTGGCTGGCAGCGTGATAACAGCATTTGTACATGCACGGGTACAAGACTCCCAATGCATATACACGGCTTGCAAGGATGTTGATTGGTTCTTTTCCTTCAGCTTGCCTGGCAAGTTTTGGACAAAACCAAATTGCCCGCTGAAACGGTGAGGACTATATGGCTGAATAATGCATCGGTCTTCTTGCCGCAAAGAAACAAACCCCGAACGAAGACTTATAAGATAAGACAAGTCTGACGAGCGGAGATGCAAATTGTCTACGATGCCTCGCCACGCCGAGCCAACTTTCGCTAAGGGGTCCATCATCAAATCTTCACAACTTTCAAATAGCGCTCGTGCCTGCAAATCATCAAGGCCTTTCGCGGAGAGCACGCCAGAATACTTCGTCATCAAAGGCCCCATCTTGGATGCAGTCGATGAAGAAGGCCTTGACTTGTCTAGAGTCGTCAAAGAAAAGTGAGTGCCAAAATATTCACCCAACCAGCCATACACATAGTGGTAAGGAAGCACCGCAGCACGATCTTCAGTGCTTGCCGAGTTCGAAACAATGTTCAAGCCATTGTAAATGTTGGCTAAAACTGGAATAACAAGGCTAAAAGACTCACCTACAGCCATCTTGCTAGCAATTTTGAAAACTCCAGGATGAACTAAGTTGACGTCGCCTGTCGGGAAAACAAACTTACAAAGCCAACAAGCTAAAAAAGCAGCTAGGTAAGAATCATCGACATGCTCTGATACTATGCCAAGATCCTCAAACGCTCTCAACTCGTCAGAAGAGCGGCGCCTGGTTGAGCCAATAACACCGGACGGGTCTGAGTCTCCATTTGGCCTAGTGGTCTTGTTACAATAACTTTTCTTCGAATACCTCTTATACCTCATGGCCTCCCAGTACCAAAATTAGATCCATGAACAAATCCTCACGCCTGATTTACCTTGAGCATCCTGGAAAAGCTTGTGATACGCCCAAAACAAATAGCGGCAACTCGCAGGCAATCCTCGGCTATTGCAAAGAGAAAGTTCCTCCGCGCTGGGAACGACCTCGTCATAAAACTTACCATGGATCGGCAAGCCTCTTATCCTGTGAAGATCCCACAGTGAAATGGACATCTCCCCTTGCGCCATGTGAAGTGTGTTGGTCCCTGAACACCAATGCTCAAAGAACGCTCGAAGGACGGAAGGATGACGATCATAACTAAACAAAGATGCGTACACAGCGTGGTACAGGCCCACTTTAGTAAGCACATCTTTAGATCGACTTAAGACATCTTCAAGCCACTCCCAATAAAACTCATCAAAGACGGCTTCTCCAGTAGTCGATAGGGTACCATTCCAAGCCATGGCTCCGCTGCGAATGTGATCACCAAGAAACTTAAACGAGGCCGAGTGATGGTCACGAGCATGGTGCGAATGATTCAAAATAAGAACCCTCAATGTGCACACCTTTTTCTTCGTATTTGGTTGAACAGCGTCTACCACCTCCCAAGATACTTCAGAAGACCACGACTTAATATGCATGGAATTGTCTTTCACGGGAAAAGCAAGCACCTTAGGACCAGTTAGTGGCGGGTAAAGCTTCAATGTTGTTCCTTCATCTTATGAATCGCCTTCCTTCGCAAGAATGGTGATGGTGTTGTTCCTAAAACATTTGAAAAATACCATGACCGCAAATTAGCCACAAAACTTGAGCAGCACGACAAAGATGGCAGCTACAGGATGGTCCTTCAAAGCACGCTACAGTGGCAAAGGAAACCAAAATGCTACGCAATCGCACTACGTAAACCCGCAGCGATTACGCAAGCAGTTTCTTGCACCACACGTCGACGTCACCACCAAGAAAGAACTGTGACCAAAAGGCATTACGCAGCAAAGTCTCGTTGCAAGCTCTTGCACAGCACCACACGGCAGCGCGCCACCGAGGGAAAACTGTGGTCAAAAGGCACTACACAACGAAACCTCGTTGCAGTCTCTTACACAAGCACACCCACGGCCTGCTACCACGGCTCTAAAAGCTTTGCGAAAATCCTGGCGTTAAGCTCTGCCTTCTCAAGATTAAAAAAAAAAAATTCCTGACATTACAAACAAAGAAATCCATCAATGGGGACGCACACATTGTGCGTAAAAAAAAAAAGCATTATATTACGTTATATATATATATATATATGTATGTATATAGACATATGTGTGCATGGTTTGGTAATGGGACAAGTGCACAAAATGAAGATGGTGACAAGACGATCAACCTCCACATATATATATAAGGACGCAAATGGTGATGGTGATGGGACAAATATATATATACATATATGCCTGGCTCAAAAGATGGAAATGCGCAGGATTGCTGGACAATGGTGCAGTGGCGATGCAAGGCAACAAGCAACGCAGTGGCTGAAGCTGTGTAATGAGTGTACAAGCAAAAGAGCAATCCCATATATATATATATAAAGGTCCCCGGAGAAGCAAATGAAATGCAGTGGCTATTCAAAATGCAGGTCTGTGACTGTGCAAACTGTGCAAACGACCACCCGTGCCTGGAAAAGAAAAACCAAAATGAGAGGTGATGGGATGGTGCATTGGGAAAATATGATTGTGTACAAAAAGAAAGTGCCAACTAAAAAAATAAATAAATAAAATAAAGTGCAAGGTGCCAGCTACCCTAAATGGTGCATTGGGAAAATACAATTGTGTACAAAAAGAAAGTGCCAACTAAAAAATAAAAAATAAAAAAAAAAGTGCAAGGTGCCAGCTACCCTAAATGGTGCATTGGGAAAATACAATTGTGTACAAAAAAGAAAGTGCCAAAAAAGTGCAAGGTGCCAGCTACCCTAAATGGTGCATTGGGAAAATACGATTGTGTACAAAAAAGAAAGTGCCAAAAAAAGTGCAAGGTGCCAGCTACCCTAAATGGTGCATTGGGAAAATATGATTATGTACAAAAAGAAAGTGCTAACTAAAAAAAGTGCCAGCTACTGTTAAGTAAAAAGAAAAAAAAAAGAGAAAAAAATAAAAAAGAAGGAAGTAACGCATTTTAGTCAGATATACTTTTTATTTGTATTTAGCACAACATACTGAATAAAATAAAGTATGTCCATTGATATCTAAAATGCATTAAGAGAAATAAAGTCCATTTTATTTATTTTTCTGGAAATTTACATAAATTTGCATTATACATACCTATAAAAAAAAAAAAAAAAGTCAAATCAAATTTACAGGAAGGGATCTTCAAGGATGATCAGGTGGCGCCTCATCACTCGGCGGAGCTCCAGAAAGACGAAGCACCAGAGATTGATTATCCGGAGCTTCAACACTTGGTGAAGCGCCAGAGGACGAAGGCAGAAGTTGCCGCTGGAGTAAAGCCACAAACCTCTGATGATCACTCTGAATCTGAACTTCGGACTCCTGCAGCTGGTCAAGCTTCCTCTTCATGCTTGTTGAGTAATTAGTTGTGAGCATGTGCAAATCTTTATTCTCGTGCCTAAGCACTCTGACCCCTTGCCGAAGACTGGCCACCTCAGCCATCAACGACTCAACCTGACGAGATCGAGCAAGAAAGCGTTGGCCCATGTTTGAAACTGAGCCTGCACATTGGACGCTGTAGGCCAGAGAGTCCTGAACAGCCAGCTCGTCGGACCGCCTGGAAAGTATCCTAGTGTCTCTTGGAGTGAGAAGATTTCTGGCCACCACCGAAGCGGTTGTATCGTTCATCATCATAGAATCCCCAACTGTAAGAGGACCATTGGGAGATATGAAGGACGGCTGCCAAATGTTGTTTGAAGAAGATATGTCACTATCTTCCCCGACATTCAAGTTAAGACGACGGTCAGAAGGGCAAGACATTTTCGAAGGTGTGAAGAAAAAGAAGAGGTCGGACAAATCAAGTTCTTAGAAGTGCAAGTAGGGAGCTTCTACAGGTGGAAAATTCAAGTGTGTATTGGAATGTGATGCGTGCCTCTCTTTAAAAATCAGCACTCGACGGAGCTTCAGAAATTGAAGAGGCGAGTTCAGAAATCGAAGAGGCAAGCTCAGAGATCGAAGAGACGTCTGCTTTCTCAAAAGCTGGGCTGCTCAGAAACCACAGGCCGATCTCAGAAATTGAAGAGGCACTTGCTTTTTTTCAGACGTGTCATCACCTGTCACATGCACACTCAGCTTTGCGAAAATCACGGATAATTTGTCGAAGCGCCAATCTCAAATATCGAAGAGGCGCCAATCTTTTTCAGCCTTGTCAGCACCTGTCACATGCACATACAACTTTGCGGAAATTACGGGCAATTTGTCGAAGATTTCTGATGAAGAAGAAAGCATGTGAAGCCATACTGATCAATCACTCAATGGTTGCCAACACGAGTGAAAGAATAGTACCTCTACAGGTATTAAAGAACTTCCTATAACTGTCCACCTTCACCGTGCATAGCAAGGCAGACCTGCAAAAATGCCCAACCCTTCCTCATTTCCGAGAGTACACTCTCAGCAGAGCCTCTCAAAATACCCAGTTTTCTTCCTCTCCTGGAATACCTCTGCAAACAAATGACACCAAAGCAAAAGTATCTCATATCACCAGGGTAGAAAGCAAGAGTATCTCATATCATGCTTTCTCCCTGTCCTTTCCTTTGTCCTTGTTCTTACCTGCAAAGACAAGGATAAAGAAAGCAATATGTCAGAACCTCCACTCAAACTCCGGGCAAGGAACCGACTACCTGGAACCTTTGCCTGGTTGCTTACTTGGCTTTGCTCTTGAGTACTCGTCTTCAGTTGCTGATGTACTTCCGAAGAAGATGCCATATTTGCCCGGAGAACAGATAAGGCAAGTGAAAATGATACCTTGAAGCATGTGGAGACAACGTGCTGATTTCCTTCAAGATCAAGTCTCCCCTTCCTTGCACAATCAACCAACCCAGTAGAAGGAGTCTGAGTTGAATCCAAGAGCTCAAGAAGTTTCAACAAACATATTGGCGGCACCATCGTCAAAGAACAAAGCCTCGCTGTGCAACGCTGTCAAATCGCCACCACTTCTTCGAAAGCAAGAGTATTTCATATCATGCTTTCTCCCTATTCTTTTCTTTGTCCTTGTTTTTACCTGCGGGACAAGGAGAAAGAAAGCAATCAGACAGCACTTGGTATCAATCTTCCCATCTGGAACCAACTGCTTGGAACCCTTCTCTGATTGCTTACCTAGCACTGCTCTCGAAGTACCCATTGTTTCAACATCTTATGCTTTTAGAGAAAATACCACATCTGCTTGAAGAACAGATAAGGCAAGGGAAAATGATACATTGAAGCATGTAAAGACAAGCACAACAAAACACGTGCCGATTCATCCGCTACTTCTTCAAAATCAAAAGTATCTCATATCATTAGGGTTGCAATCACTCTGGGTTTGGTGGACCTGTTTCGACCCTCAAATTCTTGGGTCGGCCCACTAGGCGTTGTGAGCTGCACGTGCCGATTTACCACCCTTGAATCAAATCCTTAAAGATTAAGTCACCAACTAGAAGAAGCGCCCATCACTCTTGAAGATCATACTGTTGACCAAACTGCTCAGGGTTCATATGAAAATGCTGCGAACTTCCTTGATCTGTCAAAGCATGCATGTCCTGAAACTGCTCGTGGTCATGTTTAAGTTCGAGATCAAGCCTCGACAGCCCTTAAAGAAATTACAAGTCCGATTCAAGATCAAGTGTATACCACCCTTGAATCAAATCCAGTTCAAGAATAAGCTGTGGAAAGTCAACAATTGGAGGAAACCAGAAAACCCTCCAACCCAGTTTAAGAATAAGCCTGTGGAAAGTCAACAATTGGAGGAAACCATAAAATCCTCCGAACCAGTTCAAGATCAAAGCTATGGAAAGTCAACAAGCGCAACAAAATACGTACCGATTCATCCATTACCAAAGCAAAGATCATCTACCACATGAAGCTCCTTGTGGTCCAATTTCAACCTTCAAGATCAAGCCTCAACGGCCTTTGAAGAAATTTCAAACAAAGTTCAAGATCAAGCCCCAACGGCCCTTGAAGAAATCACCAACCCAGTTCAAGATCAAGCCTCAACGGCCCTTGGATCAACATCTACAGTAAGGGACTTCAAAACGCATCTTCTACACGTGACAAGCACATGTATACGACGCGCCTTGAAGTGGGGGCATTTGTAGACATCGAAATTTCGGTAAAATAAATGTTGATCAATAATTAAAATTTCAATGTTTATGTGTCACATAAATTTTATACATAGCATGTGACTAAACGAAAAATCAAAATAAATCGAAAAAGTCATCAAACAGGACACGTGTCAACACCTGGCAGAAATGATTTATTTCATCTGATTATTTAAATCCAAAAAAATCAAGTTTTGGAATTCTATAAATAGGAGGCCAAGGCATTCATTTTTGGACACCAATTGATAACCAATTCACCTTACACCACAACCTTGAAGCTTTGAAACTCCAAAGCTCCCAAGCAAATCCCTAAGGATCAAGAAAGCTCTCTTCGTTCTTCGTCAAATCCTCATTCAAAAGCAAGCCCCAACGGTCCTTGAAGAATTTCCACTAATTCAAGATCAAGCCCTCCCCCACGGCCCTTGAAGAAAGTGTTCATCATTCAGCATTCGTTCATCCCCAGATCAAGCCCCGACGGCCCTTTGGATCAACGACGTCAACAAATCCGCACAACTGTTTATCCCAAGATCAAGCCCCGACGGCCCTTTGGATCAACAACATCAAATCCGCCCATTACAAAGATAGAATCAGAGGCTAAATTTGTAGAAGAGATTGTAACCCCTAAATCATCAATACAAGTATTATTTTGTACACGTGTTTCTTGTCTCGTTCATCGCAGGAATTTCCGTGTTTACAAGGATACGAAAAAGAAGAAATAAAGTAGAGGAAGAAGAAGTGAGACGGGAGGAAGAGGATACAAAAAAGAAACCCCAAATAAAGCTTTCCGCTTTCCAATGCGTCCAATGTGTTGGTGTGTGTTGATTTTGAAAATTTTACACTATTTTATGTCTGATATAGGATTGGGAGTCTCAATTTGGGACCTTGGGTTATGTGAGGGAAGTGAGGTGGAGGGGTGACCATGTGGTTTAAAGAAAATGTTAAACACTAATTTCATTCAAAATATCTTATATTTATTATTTTATTTTTTTAAATTAAATTGTTTTATTTGGGAAATCCATCTTTGAGACCTTGAAAGTCTCTCTAAAGATCAGATCATGCTATATACTTGAAACTCTAACGTCACATATACTATTTTTTTGTAAAAAAAGTAACATATTTTTCATGTCTTTCTTATATTTTACTTAGTAAATGTAATTAACTTATATAATATATAATTAAAATTTCTTAAATCCGCTTAGTCCACCTAGGCACCTAGGCTTTAGGCTCCAATCCACCGCCCGACTAGCGCCTAGCGTCTTTTAGAACCTTATTTTTTTTGCACTTTATCATTCTTTTATTATCTTATCCATGAATTTCATACAAGCATAATTTTTTGTAAGTGTCAATATGCACTTATTTACAAGATATACAAGCAATTTACCTAAATCTAACTAGGTCGCCTAGGCGTCCGCCTAGACCCTGCCTAGCCATCTAGGCACTAGGCGCCAGCCCGCCGCCCGACTAGCGCCTAGCATTTTTTAGAACCTTGGAAAACACATAGGCACCTCGGAGCTGATCAAATAAATCATCTATACACAGTAATGGATAATGGTTCTTAATCGTTACCCGATTTAATTGCCTGTAATCAATGCATAACCTTAAAGTCCCGTCTTTCTTCCTCACGAATAAAACTAAAGCTCCCTAGGGTGAAGTACTAGGCTGAATAAAACCTTTATCCACTAATTCCTGCAACTGAACTTTCAATTCCCTCAATTCAACAGGAGGCATTCTATAAGGAGTCAAAGATATAAGATCCGTACCTATAAGCAAATCAATAGTGAACTCTACGTCTCTATCTGGCGGTAATTAGGGAATACATCCAGAAAATACCTGACCACATGTACATCTTCCACACTACTAGGAGCATTATCATTCAACACCACATGAGCCAAATATCCCTGACAACCTTTTGTTAACAACCTTTTCGCTCTCACAGCCGAAATAACGCCTCACCCCACTACGCTCGCCCACAAAAGTAACCTCAGGTAATCCAGGATGATGAAAAGTGACTGTCCTAGTAGAGATCAACCAATGGTTTTAATTCTTCCCGGCTTTCTATAACAATCTATCTTGTCATGATTGTAGTGTAACCAATCGGTGCCCAAAATCACATCAAAATCAACAATGTCTAACAAAATAAGGTTAGCTGGCATAACTACATCCTCTACCATCACAGGACATCCTGGATATACCTGATCAACATAACATATCTCCCCTCTAGGCATAGAAAACTCTAAATCATATCCTAGAGGTGTAGGATGAGGTTTCGTCTGATGTGAAAATTGACTTGACACACAAATTAAACCTTATTTTTGACAATTGTAGTAAAGATGTAAGTAAGGATCGTTCCAGACCGGGGATTAAGTAAGGATGCTAACCAACACAAATAAGACTCAAAAACACTAAACTAGACTCTATAAACTTAAAACTGACTTAAATGACTCAAAACAGCAACAAACCATCAAAAAGACTCAATTCTAGACATAACAAGTGATTTTGACGAAAATAAACATAACTTGACTCAAAAGATTAAAAGAAAACATATTATGACTCAACTAACAAGACTTAATGAACGGGGGATTGTTTTTGATGAATTTAAAACTTAAAACATAAACTTTGCATAAAACACTTTATAAAAACGAATTTGGTGAATTGAAAAGGGTGAAAGGCTAGTTAGAGGGTCCTTCTCCACACATGACATATGCATACAAACCAATTTCCAGTTATTATTCCTTTGGACTATGAATGACAACACCTCAAGTTAACCATGATAGAAAAAATTAACCATCAGATTTTCCTTAATTCTTTGAATTAGATGGAATACACATCGCAACCAAATTATCCTTATCAAGTTCCCTAACTATGAAAAGCATGATAGAAAGACATATCGAAGGTCATTAAGTTCTTTGAAAACCATAAGCATTGACGAGGCATTCGTAACTATGAAAAGCATGATACTCCTGCCAAGGATTCACTTAACACAATCATGACTAGTGACTTCCACTACTTGTGAATATAAGTTCATAACGATTAGGTGAAACTCCCTTATACTCTAGCATCAAATTCATGCATGCAAATTAAGTGTCGACCCTAAGTCCACATACATAAATAAGTTTTGATAACTCAGATAAGCAAATCACATTCAAGACTCAAGAAACAATAACTGGATGTAATCAATTCATATAAAACATATAATCATGGCTTCAAATTCACCTCCAACTATAAAGAAATTAGTTCCACATGCCTTTAGAAACTAAAAACAACATTAAAACCAACATTGAAACAAATCTAAGGGTAGAAAGAACCAGGAACGTCCCAACAACTCCAATGGAAAATTTCGAACCCTCCTTGGATTGCAAGCCACGACACAAAGCTCCTTCTTTCTCTTTCCTTCCTTGCAAGCATTTAATGAATTTCTGTGTTTTGGCGTGAATTGTACGGTAGATGGTGATGTCGAATTATGTGGGAGGTCGTGCTTTGAAATTGTGGCTGAAAACATATATTTATAGGCTAAGGTTTTCACAATTTCTTAAGGGAAAAGGCTTAAGGTTATGCGGCACCAATTCCTTGGAGGACAAGGTTAGACACGGCCCAATCCAAGAGGGAAAAGGATTAGGATTTCTAGCAAATTTTAGGGCTTCTAGAAAATGAAAGGTGCGGCATTCTTTTAGGGGTTCTAGATGGAATGCCTTATGGCAGATTCTTAAGCTTCTAGAAAAGGGGGAGGCGCAACCTTTCTAGGGATTCTAGAAAGGGTGGTGTGGCATAAGTTTAAGGGAAAGGATAGGCCTTCTAGAAATTAGATATTTAGGTCCCCTTGTAGCTGGATTTAAGGTATGATAAGATTAGGATAGGATAAGATAAGATAAGGTTGGATAAGGTTTTGGATAATGTTTCCTTCTTTTGAGCCGATTCCTTATCTTCTTTGTCTTGAATTGATTTTCTTCATATCCTTAGCATATTCCTAGCCTTTTGAACTTCAAAAACGTCCATCCACCTTGCTATATACATGTGTTATCCATTCTTGGCTCAAAACTGCTCCAAAATGCAATTTCTTGCCAACTTTGTCGTTTGGACCTACACACACACACACGAAAATAGCTAAAAAAACTATATTAAGTAGAAACTAGCTATGAAAATGCAAGAAAACAAGCTAACTAAGTCACATATATATGCTCCTATTAAATTCCTACACACTTAGCTTTTTCTAGTCCTCGAGCAAAATGAAACAAACAAAACATAATCTAGACCTTCCAACATTTGCCCCAGAGATTTCCAATGAAACATGACATGTTAAAAATCACTACTCCCATAGATTTTAGCCATCCCAACCCTCGAGCGCATACTTAATCACAGTCACCACTCACTAGCTCGCATTTAATCAATTTAAAACATGGTTTTGATAGTAGTAACATGCCTTAGAGAATTCCCTCAATTTCTCACTGGATATACTCTGTATTTTCACACATATTTTCTAACTACACTCCCTATACTAGGTATATGTGAGAAGATTGATGTAAACATGTAGACTAACACTCACATATGTTTATAATCAAAGAAAGCACTTTCTGGAATTATTAACGCTTGTATATATATGATCTCATGAACAGAATGACACTACTTAGACGCGAGAACCAGGGATACCATATGCTCATACCAATCCCAAACTCCATAGATTGAAACACATAACAACCAAGATAGAAGTATGAGGGTTGTAACGGGGCTAAGGGTATTGGCTAACAAAGAAAGGTTAAGGATAAACAAAAGGTTCTTAAAGCAATAGTAAGCAAAAATAATGAAATCAACACTTAGAATTCTTTTGAATGCAGCAACTAACTTTAAACATAAGGGAGATTCACAAAACACTTAGGAAACACTTCAAAACAAACTAAAGTGGATAGGTGATAAAAACCCACGAATTTTCAACAAAAACACTTTGTTACCCCCCCCCCCCCCACACTTAAACCAAACATTGTCCTCAATGTTTTAAACATAAACTCACACATAAGTAAGCAAACGACACAACTAATAAACATGACAAGCATGGCAAAGTAAAAGCAATAAAAACTAGGGTTTAGGAACATAAATCTGGTTGTGATGCCGGAGCTTCCTAGTTCTACTTTATTTGCATGGGTTGCCTCCCAAGAAGCGATTGCTTTAACATCTTCTAGCCGGACGATACCTTCTTTTAAGCTTCATTGGAGCCCACGGCCTGGAGGGATATGTCCTCCACGACATGCTCCTCAAAGTGGTCATAATATGGCTTCAAACGATGTCCATTCACTTTGAAATCTTTTCCGATCTTTAAACTTTGAATTTGGACTGCACCATAAGGAAAAACATTAGTAACAACAAACAGGCCCATCCATTTAGAACATAACTTACTTGGAAACAATTGAAGGCAGGAATTGAAGAGTAACACTATTTGCCCTACGACAAACGTCATGGTACGAATCATCTTGTCATGGAATGCCTTCGACTTCTCTTTGTAAATAAGAGCGTTTTTGTACTCCTCGTTCTGAATCTCTTCAAGTTCATTCAATTGACGCTTCCTATGAATTCCAGTGGCATCAAGGTCCAAATTGAACGTTTTAATGGCCTGATGTGCTTTGTGCTCCAATTCAACCGGAAGATGGCATGGTTTCCCATAGATGAGCTGAAATTGGGACATTCCAATTGGTGTTTTGTAGGCCGTACGATATGCCCACAATGCATCATTCAAGTGCAAGCTCCAATCTTTCCGGTTTGGCCCAACAATTTTGTCCAAAATCTGCTTGAGCTCCCGATTAGAAACCTCGGCTTGCCAACTTGTTTGAGGATGATAAGGTGTTGCCACCTTATGCATGATGTTATACTTCTTGAGCAGCACCTCAATGGATCGATTGCAAAAATGGGAACCCCATCACTTATAAGAACTCTTGGCATTCCAAATCTAGCAAATATGTTAGTTTTCACAAAATCTGCAACTACTTTGGAATCATTAGTACGGGTGACTTTTGCTTCCACCCATTTCGAAACATAATCAACCGCAAGTAAAATATAAAGAAAACCATGAGATGAAGGGAAAGGACCCATGAAATGAATGCCCCAAACATCAAAAATTTCAACACAAAATATAGGGGCCTACGGCATTTGGTCCTTTGAACCAATGTTTCCACTTCTTTGACAACGATCACATGTTATGCAAAAAGTTCTAGCATCTTTAAAGATAGTAGGCCAATAAAAGCCACATTCAAGTACTTTCCGTGTAGTCCTTTGAGTGCTGAAGTGACCTCCACATGCATAAGCGTGACAAAAAGTTAAAATTGAATTAAACTCATAATCATGCACACACCTACAAATGATTTGATCAGAGTAATATTTCCACAAATAAGGATCATCCCACACATAAAAATGTGCCTCTTTCTTAAGTGTATCACTTTGGTGCTTGTTTAGAGTGCTTGGAACTTGCTTAGTGACCAAATAGTTAACTAAATCGGCATACCATGGCTCACTTACCTCAATGGACAGCAGCTGCTCATCTGGGAACCTCTTGGGATAGGCATGGCATCCTCTTCATGCACCATACGGCTCAAGTGGTCAGCCACCACGTTTTCACTTCCTTTCTTATCCTGGATTTCGATATCGAATTCTTGGAGAAGAAGCATCCAGCGAATAAGCCTTGGTTTGGCCTTCTTCTTCGTAAGTAAGTACTTCAATGCTGCATGATAAGAATGAAACTTATCTAAAGCAAAAACAACAGCAAGAAGTTCTTTTTCCGTCGTAAAGTAGTTCAATTGAGCATCATTCAAGGTCTGAGAGGCATAGTATATGACATGCGGTTGCTTGTCCTTCCTTTGTCCTAAAACAGCCCCTAATGCATAATTGGGAGCATCGCACATAAGCTCAAAAGGAAGGTTCCAATCTGGTGGGACAATGATGGGGGCCAAAGTTAGCATCTCTTTGAGGTGTTTGAAAGCCTTCTCACATTCCTCATCGAACTTGAAAGGCACATCTTTCTAAAGGAGACGGCAAAGAGGGTTGGATATCTTTGAAAAGTCCTTGATGAATCGCCTATAGAATCCTGCATGTCCCAGAAAAGAATGAACCTCTCTAACCGAAGTAGGAGAGGGTAAGTAGCGTACAAGATCTATCTTCGATTTATCAACCTTAATTCCCCTTTCTGAAATGATATGACCAAAAACTATACCTTGTTTTACCATAAAGTGACATTTTTCCCAATTTAAAACAAGGTCAGTTTCAATGCATCGTTTTAAGATTAATGTGAGATTATCCAAGCAATTATCAAATGAATCACCAAATACACTAAAATCATCCATGAATACCTCAATAATCTTCTCAACGAAATCTGAAAAGATACTTACCATACATCGTTGAAATGTGGCAGTGCATTGCATAAACCGAATGGCATGCGACGATAGGCAAAGGTACCAAAGGGGCACGTGAAAATGGTCTTTTCTTGGTCATCTGGAGCTATGACAATCTGATTATATCCCGAATAACCATCAAGAAAACAAATAAAAGAATGACCGGCTAACCTTTCAAGCATTTGATCAATGAACGGCAAAGGGAAGTGGTCATTCCTTGTGGTGGCGTTGAGCTTCCTATAATTGATGCAAACTCTCCAACCTATTTGGATACGGGTTGGCACAAGGTCATTCTCAGCATTCTTCACCATCGTAACTCCCGATTTCTTTGGAACAACTTGAACCGGCGAAACCCAATGGCTATCCGAGATATGATAAATCACTCCACAATCGAGAAGCTTGATAATTTCCTTCTTCACAACTTCCATCATCAGAGGGATGAGTCGGCGTTGAGCCTCTTGAGTTGGTTTAGCCCCCTCCTTTAGAAGTATGCAATGCATGCAAGTTATAGGGCTAATACTTCTAATGTCAGCCAAAGTCCATCCTATGGTTCTTTTGTGCTCTTTCAACACCCGAATTAGTTTCTTTTCCTCTAATACCGTGAGTGTTGAAGAGATTATGACCAGCAATGTTTCTTTGTCTCCCAAATAGACGTACTTCAAATGACTTGGCAATGGTTTAAGTTCAAGAATCGGGGCCTGAATCACTGAAGGTAACAACTTATTAGTAGAAACGGGGAATTGAAATTAGGATTAGAGACTTACCAGGATGTTGTGGCAATGCCCCTAGGGCAGCCACCATCTCACCAATTTCATCATTAGGTACGGCCATATTGGTTTTTAGGCCCAATCCCTCAATAATTGTTGTTTCAAGGGGATCTTTGTCCAACGAATCAAGATAGTCCTGCGCCAATGAATCAAACACATCAATAGAAAAACAAGAATGATCATCTTTAAGAAATTTAATAGCTTCAGAAATATTAAAATCAATAATCCCGCCATCAAATTCCATTGTTAAAGTCTCTTTGAACACATCTATCTTAGTGCGGGCTGTTTTCATGAAAGGTCTCCCAAGAAGGATTAGCAGTGGGGTAGAATGGGCTGAATCTTCCATGTCAAGTATGTAAAAGTCTGCTGGAAATATCAAATTGTTAACCTGCACCAAAACATCTTCCACAACTCCTTTCGGATATGCATTAGAATGATTGGCCAATTGAATAATCACACCATTGTTTTTAAGCTCTCCTAAGTTCATAGATGCATAAATTGAGTAAGGCATGACATTAATTGACGCTCCTAAGTCTAACATAGCATGTTCAAACTTAGTATTGCCAATAACACAAGGAATTGTAAAACTACCCGGATCTTTGCATTTAGGTGGTAGTTTCCTTTGTAACACCGTAGAAACATTCTCACTTACCTGGACCACTTCTTTGTTCGAAATCCTCTTCCTTGTTGTGCAAAGCTCTTTCAAGATTTTGGCATACTTAGGAACTTGCTTGATTGCATCAAGGAGCGGGATATTGACTTGAACTTTCCTAAAGGTTTCCAGAATGTCTTTCTCATTCTCTTCTTTCTTTGATTACCTAAACCTGCTAGGAAAGGGCACATTTAGTGGAATAGAAATAGAATAACTCAAATTTGGACTTACCTTGATGGTTTGGGATGGTTTAGAGGCCTTAAGGGGGGCTGCAGCAAAGGTTAGTCCTCCCTTGTCGTGGCCTTTACTTCTTGTCTTCTTCTTGCAGCATATTTTCATCCTCGTTAAGGCCTTGTTTGGATGGTTTTTAGTGGTTTCCAAGCTCCTTGCCACTTCTCAATGTGATGGCCTTGGCGGATTCAAAGCCTCCATTCAGATTCACAATGGTTGAACTAGGGAGTTTACCATGTTCTCTAAACTGTCCCATAAACTCTGAAATATGCCCTTTTTGATTCTTCAAGTCGGCCACTTCCTTGGCTTGATTTTGGAATCCATGTGCCAATGTAGTTAGTAATTGAAAAGTTTTACCATTATCAAATAACGAACCTGAGTTTTGTTGTGCAGATTGTGGTTGAGGTTGAGATTATGCGAATGGCCTTTGATATATCCTAGGGGGTGGCTGTCGAAATCCTCCTTGTTGAGGTTGTTGAGGCTCCCTCCACTTAAAATTTGGGTGATCTCTCCATCCCGGATTGTATGTATTTAAGTATGGATCATTCTTTTGCTGATTTTGGCCTTGATAACCTATGACGTTGGCACTTTCCCATCCTCCATTCTCTATCAATTGAGGACATTGATCATTGAGATGTCCTTGCATAGAGCACACTCCACACACACTTGGTGTAATTCTTTGCACTTTGCATCATTCGGCAACCTGAGATACAAGCATAGTGAGGTTAGCTAATTAAGATTGAATTTCAGCTATGGAACTTACCTCATGGACTTTCTGCCATGGGATGTCTCTTTGTCCAACACCTTTGTATTGTTGTGCATTCAAGGCTCGGTTTGCAATTAAGATCTTTGCAGCCACCTGTGTTTTGTCAACCAAAGCACCCCCTGCCGAGGCATCTAACATTTGTCTCTCAATTAGAAGAAGTCTTTCATAGAAATATTGAATCAAAAGCTCCTCCTTCATCTGGTGTTATAGGCAAGAAGCAAACTAACGTCTTGAAATGCTCATAATATGTTGGAAACGATTCTCCTTGGTTTTGTTAAATGCCACTAATTTTCTTCCTCAAAAGAATGACTCTTGAAGTTGGGAAGAATTTCTCTAAGAATGCCCCATTCATGTTTTCCAAGAGGTGACGATTCTAGGTGCTAATTCATAAAGCCAATCTTTAGCCTTGTCCATAAGAGAGAATGGAAAGGCTTTCATCTTTAAAATATTCCCATCCACGTTGATAGGTGTCATACTTGAGCATACTACTTCAAATTCCTTCAAATGCTTGTTTAGATCTTCCATGGACAGCCCATGGTATTTGGGAATATGATGCAACAAGCTTGACTTTAACTTGAACTCATCAGTCTTGTCTTGGGCTGCCATAGGGTATTAAATGCAAAGGGGCATGACATTGTCCAACCCCGAGGCTGAAAGTTCTTTGATTGTACGATTGTCTGCTTCCATGACTTGTTCTTTTTCTTGTTCTTCAAATTCAGATTCGGTCTCTGAACTTGAACTAGGTAGATTAGGTTCTGGTTGCTTCCTCTTCCTTCTCAAAGTTTGTTCAAAATCGTCGTTGAACTCCAAGATGTTTGCACGAATAGGTAGAGAACTACGAGTCATAAACTAGTAGCTGAAACGAAGAAACAGACATGACATAACAACCAAGTATAAGGCACGACAAAGACAACACAAACACACACGCAAAACACTTTGACACTAAAAGAAAACACAAAGAAACAAGACACAGACAAGGGAGATTAGCAAGTTTGCTACTCCCTGGCAACAACGCCAAAATTTGATGTGAAAATTAACTTGACACACAAATTAAACCCTATTTTTGACAATCGTAGTAAAGATGTAAGTAGGGATCGTTCTAGACCGGGGATTAACTAGGGATGCTAATCAACACAAATAAGACTCAGAAACACTAAACTCTCTATAAACTTAATACTAATTTAAATGACTCAAAACAGCAACAAACCATCAAAAAGACTCAATTGTAGACCTAACAAGTGATTTTGACGAAATAAACTTAACTTGACCCAAAAGATTAAAAGAAAATAGATTATGACTCAACTAACAAGACTTAATGAACGAGTGATTGTTTTTGATGAATTTAAAACTTAAAACGGAAACTTTACATAAAACACTTTATAAAAACGAATTTGGTGAATTGAAAACGGTGAAAGGCTAGTTAAAGGGTCCTTCTCCACACATGACATATGCATACAAACCAATTAACCATCAGATTTTCCTTTGGACTATGAATGACAACACCCCAAGTTAACCGCGATAGCACAAATTAACCATCAGATTTTCCTTAATTCATTGAATTGGATCGAATATGCATCATAACCAAATTATCCTTATCAAGTTCCCTAACTATGAAAAACATGATAGAAAGACATATCAAAGGTCACTAAGTTCTTTGAAAGCCATAAGCATTGACGAGGCATTCGTAACTATGAAAAGCATGATACTCCTACCAAGGATTCACTTAACACAATCATGACTAGTGACTTCCACTACTTGTGAATATAAGTTCATAACAATAAGGTGAAACTCCCTTATACTCTAGCATCAAATTCATGCATGCAAATTAAGTGTTGACCCTTAGTCTACATACATAAATAAGTTTATATAACTCAGATAAGCAAAACACATTCAAGACTCAAGAAACAATAACTGGATGTAATCAATTCATATAAAACATATAATCATGGCTTCGAATTCACCTCCAACTATAAAGAAATTAGTTCCACATGTCTTTAGAAACTAAAAACAACATTAAAACCAACATTGAAACAAATATAAGGGTAGAAAGAACCAGGAACATCCCAGCAACTCCAATGGAAAATTTCGAACCCTCCTTGGATTGCAAGCCACGACACAAAGCTCATTCTTTCTCCTTCCTTCCTTGCAAGCACTTGATGAATTTCTGTGTTTTGGCATGAATTGTATGGTAGATGGTGATGCTGAATTATATGGGAGGTGGTGCTTCGAAATTGTGGCTGAGAACATGTATTTATAGGCTAAGGTTTTCACAATTTCTTAAGCGAAAAGGCTTAGGGTTATGCAGCATCAATTCCTTGGAGCACAAGGTTAGACACGGCCCAATCCAAGAGGGAAAAGGATTAGGATTTCTAGCAGATTTTAGGGCTTCTAGAAAATGAAAGGTGCGGCATTCTTTTAGGGGTTCTAGAAGGAATGTCTTATGGCAGATTCTTAAGCTTCTAGAAAAGAAGGAGGCGCCACCTTTCTAGGGATTCGAAAAAGGATGGTGCGGCATAAGTTTAAGGGAAAGGATATGCCTTCTAGAAATCAGATATTTAGGTCCCCTTGTAGCTGGAGTTAAGGTATGATAAGATTAGGATAGGATAAGATAAGATAAGGTTGGATAAGATTTTGGATAAGGTTTTGGATAATGTTTCCTTCTTTTGAGCTGATTCCAATCTTTTTTGTCTTGAATTGATTTTCTTCATCTCCTTAGCATATTCCTAGCCTTTTGATCTTCAAAAATGTCCATCCACCTTGCTCCATTCATGTGTTATCCATTCTTGGCTCAAAACTGCTCTAAAATGCTCCAAAATGCACTTTCTTGCCAACTTTGTCATTTGGACCTACAAACACACGAAAATAGCTTAAAACACTATAATAAGTAGAAACTATCTATGAAAATGCAAGAAAACAAGCTAACTAAGTCGCATAAATATGCTCCTATCAGCGTCACTTGAGCAAATGTATGAGAAACAACAGAATGCGTAGCACCATAATCAATTAATACTCTAGCAAAATGACCAAGAATGTTCAACGTACCCATAATTAAATCAGGATTGTTCTGAGCATCATGCAGTGTCATATTGTGGATACGTCCCTAAGCCTGCTGTCATCCACCACGACCTCTGTTAGCATGAATACCTCGTTCTTATCTTGGCTGACCAAATTGCCTCGAAGATCCCGCACTGCTAGTAGCAATCTTTACCTGCTGGGGCTGTTCCTCTTAGTACCACTAGGATCTACCTGCTGAATGTGGCTGATATGGCATAGAACCTCCCGAATACTGTGGGTAACCACCCTGATAATGAGGGTTTTACGAGTACTAATACTGCCCTGTAACATAAAGAGCGACGTCACCCTGATAATGATAAGCACCACCACGACTAGTCTGGGCGTAACCACTAGGTCTTGAAGCTTGCTGGATCGGCACAGGTGTGGTAATGAAGGCTGTTGTGGCCTCTTCTGATTCTGAGGGCAATGTACAGCCCTATGCCCTATCTGTCCACAAGTATAACATCCATTGATGTCTCTCCTACACTCTCCAAAATGCCTATTATTACATCTGTGGCATAAAGGAGCACTTGAACCACCAAAATCCCTCTGCCTCTAAAATCTAGGGCCTCCAGAAAATCTACCACCTCTCCTCTGTACATTAGAGCTCAAACCTCCACTAGAAGAGCTGGAACTGACATGACTTCTCTTAAAACTCTGAGTTTTGCGAGGTTTCTGAGATAATTGACCTTTACCTTTATCATCTTTTCTTTGATTTCCATCTTGTTCTTTTTCTTCCTCACTCTCACTGGGCATATTCTCTGAATCCTCAATCCATAGTAAAACCTCATAAAACTCTTGGTAGGTGACACAGGGAGTCAATGTCGCTATAGAACGCCATTTCTTTTTAGTACCCAGCCTAAAACGACGAAGCATCTTAACCAGATTAGCAGCAACCTCTGGATCATAATGAGAGAAATCAGTAAATCTCCTGTAATATTCATTCACCGTCATCTTTCCTTGTTTCAGATGTGTAAATTCTTGTTTCTTGCGATCTATATACTCTGGATGAACAAATCTTTTCTGAAACAATTGCTTAAACACTTCCCAATCAACTGCTACTTCTGGTAGCATCTGATAAGACTCATGTCTCCACCAGGATACAGGCTGCTCTCCAAAAAACCAAGTAGTCGTCTTAACCCACCTATCAGGAGGAAGGCTCCCCTGACTCTGCATCACAAGAAAAGTCTTCCCGACATGATTAAGCAACTTCTCCGCTCCTTTATGTCCTTTATTACCCATGGAATGATTCAACTTCAGATTATACACAATCTCAAGAGGTGTCATTTGAGGAAGACGGAGCGAAGACTGAATGGCAATAACTATAGCTTCCCCTAACTGAGCCATATCAGGGAAACTAGGCTCAGCTGAGTGACGTGGCTCTCTACGAGGCGACATAGTTCTGAAAGAAGACACCACAATGATTAGAATATTCACGAGATATACATGACTGCTAAACCTAGGCTCTGATACCAAACTGACATACCCAACAGAGATCGAGGCATGTTGGCCATCACATAAGGGTGACGTAGCCATGTGCACTGTGCGGAAGCACTAACAGTAATGGAGAATATAAGAACCAACTCAAAAGAGTACTAGCTAAGATAAGTGCTAGGGTAAGAGTGAAAATACAATCAGAGCGTAAGTAGCCTAAGTTCAGTCCATAAAACAAGTACTAATCAAACGACACCCAAAGATGTCATACATTGTGATAGTCTATCAGAACCTCCGTTCAATCCTCGTGAACCACCAACGATCAAGCTTACCTAAAATCTGGAAGGGCGCAAGTGTGAGTGGAAAAAAACAAAGCTTTTCAAAACCATTTCATTTATCAAATACTCTAACCCCTCGCCGTAAAACATGTATAATTTTCCCAGATATGGAATATAAATATATATATATATATATTTCAAATCATGCTTCACATATCCATATTCATAAGTATGCCATGCCAAATATATAACAAAATGAGTAACTCAAGTGAAAATAAGTTCATGGAAAACATCATATTAGCCGGAACCCCTGCAGAGGTTTGTACGGCTTAATTCATAGCTCATTGAACAAATCTAGCCGGAGTCACCGAAGGTGACCTGTACGGCACTATATCTGCACACGAGTCGGAACCACTTGTAGTAGTCTGTACAACAAGATTGGGTGTAATATAGTTATGCTCAATGCTACGCTCTCATGATAGCTATGCGATAAATCGCTAATCACCTACGAGTCGAAACCACCTATAGTAGTTTGTACGACAAGACTATGCACCTAAATTGGATCCAATATGAGTATATGGTGCGGGAGGTGACATTATATACAGGCTTGTGCCATATTTCTGGCTAAATCACTAACACCGGGGTGCAGGTTTATGAGCTCAATGTTTCTCAATTAATCACAACCGTTATTCACAATCATAATTCATAAAATCACATGGGACTTACCTGAGCGTCCACAACACCATAAATATATATATATATATGCAAACATCATATGCATATTCTAAATGTAAAACATTTGGCATGGTAATTCAAATCATAACTCATTTGAATGGATTTTCTGGGAAAGATATCAAGCATATACATATATATTGAAAACCAAAAGCCCATTCACTGTTACGTCGAATGGTCGTAGCCCCGAGCAGCCCTTGATTGTGCTCGTCCTCGGGATAGGTCTCCCCTATAAGTGAAACAACTATAAATACGTTAATTTAAAGTACATAAATGAAACTAACTAATAACTTCTCAAACATTGGTCAAATGGGATGTTTGAATATACTATCGTGATCTACTCAACCTTACAAACATCCCCATATTTTAAAAAAAAAATTCCTATCACCCACGCGCTGTCACGCACTGGCCAAGGCACGTCCACGCTCGGGCATATGCCAGGCACACTGATGAAACAGTTAACGCTGTTAGGGAATATTCTGTCAAAAGTAGCATACTCTGTTAAAACTAACTTGACACCGTTAGAATATTCTGTCAAACTTGACAAAATATTCTCTGTCTTTTTCCTTCGAACTCCAGTGACCGTCACCGTTGCCAGAAAACTGGGAAATTTTCTAACCTTAACATCTCAGTCCATACACAACCAAAATCCATGAAATTTGTACCAAAATGAAGCTTACAATGAGTAGAACAAAACCTTACCTTTCAAAAGTCCTAAAACTAACGGAAACTTGCCGGAAAATCCCTCGATAATCCGGCTAAACCTGCAACTCTTCGAAAATAAACTTCCCAACGTCCAAATCACTTCATTTTTCTTGTCCGAGCTTCGTGAAAACGATCTAAAGCTTTCTATAACCTTAGAATCTTCCAAAAACTCCACATTTACATGTGCATGAACAGTACCTCGAATCTGGGTTTCTGGTTCTCGGGTTTTCCGACGGCTTCACGTCCTAAAAATGGTACCACTCGACTCTTAAGCTTGTAAGGAGTCCAAAGACACCGACCAAAACCTCGATCCGTAACTGGTTGAAGGGTTTTGAGGTTGATCGTACGATTTGTACGGAAATGGAAGGAAATCTGAGAGGGAGAAAGAGAAAGGGTCAACGGGTGTGTTTATGTAGGTGTGTGTGTGGTCCAGTTTGGGTCACCAACCAAAAACAAAAGTAAACTTAGTCCTAATTGGGTCCAAACAATTAGGACTTAAGATAATTGGCCCATTTCACACACTTACAATCCAACGCTCAAGGGCAAAATTGACATTTCACGCCATTGATAAAAATAATTTGGGATGGGCTGTCACATAGCCTCCAAGCCCTTTACAGAGATTATGAGGCAGTGATTAATTAGTTTACCAAAATGAACCAAGAACTCCAATATCTTAGAATGCAGCAAAAGGCAAGTTCTACTTTGAAAAGAGAATTAAAAATATTCATAGAAACTAATCAGCATAAGAATAAAGAAAAAAAAGGTTATTGAACCCATATAACAAGAGGCTAATGAGACTATAGAAAAGAGAGAAGTTAAGATTGAGCTTTTAGAATAAGATATTGAAATGGAGCAAAATCAAACAAATGAGTTGACACACCTCGATCTTAGAATCAAGGCGTGCTGGCCGTCACGTGAGCGTGACGTAACCAAAAGTGCGATGTGGAAGCAAAAGATAAAAGAATTACGAAGGAATAAAAACCAACTACTAGCAATAATAACCAACTAGCATACTAGAGTGAGTTTAAGTGTGAAACACACATGTTCAGAGCATAAATACTAGGTGCAGTCAAGTAGGAACATTACTAAATTACAACACCCGAATGTGAGTCCTACATGAGGAGTCTGTCAGAACGCCGTGGGAATCCTCGTGAGCCATCAATACAGCTAACTAGAACCTGGAGGGGCGCAAAACAAGATTGAATGGGTCAGTAAAACAAAGCTTTTCGAAAACATTTTATTTAATAACATTTCTAACCCCTCGCTGTAAAACCTGTATACTTTCCCAGAAAATAACATAATATGCATATAAATCTTCAAATATCTCAATTCACCAATCTTTACCAAAAACCAGAAAGTATGCCATGCTGTAAGCGTCAATAACATAATAAGGATGCATCAATATAACAGGTGAAATAATGAATCAACCGGAGACCCTGCAGCTGTCCTGTACGGTTAATTCTATAGCTCAATATCCAACCCAACCAGAGTCACCACTGTGACCTGTACGACACTACTCTACACATAAATCAGAACTACCTGAAGTAGTCTGTACGACAAGAATGGTGTAAGAATACGCTCTAGTGCTTCTCTCATCAACAGCTGTATAATAATCTAAAGTCACCTACATGTCGGAACCACCTCTAATGGTCTGTACGACATGTTGGAACCACCTCTCATGGTCTGTACGACATGCACCGACTCGGATCCAAGGTGAGCGTGTGGTGCGGGGTGAATAATATAAGCACTAACACCAAAGGTGCAGGTTATGAGCTCTCAACACAATTCACATCATCAATAAATCATATACCCAATTTGAGCATCGTATGAGAAGTTATTACGTATTGTTGGTTGTATGCTTTAAATAACGTTTTAATAGTTGTTTCGCATAAGCATGCCTTGATTCTAGGATCGGGGTGTGTCATGAGTAGCATCTGACAAATGAAGAAAAACATGTAGGATATGAAAGATATCTTAGGAATATACCATTAGACTTAATAAAAAATGTTATCTTATTAGAAGAAATTTCAAAAGAAAAATTAAGAATAATGCCACAAAACAAGCAAAATTAGATCCTGAGCAGAGCATCACAATTTATAAAAAAGTTACAATTACAATTATAATGTACTTTGTATCAATCCATCTTTGATCCAAAATCAGGGGTAAATATTACTACAAAAATATATCCACCATGTCTTTGTAATAATTTAGAGAGTTGTATTTGTAAACCAGAGGTTAGCATACCTTTGGCCAAGATTAACATGAGAGATTTTAGATCATGAGATTTTAGTTATAAGCATAAGAAAGAACATAATGTAGTAAAAGTTTTCCCAGCCTTATTATTAAAGTTCGACTATCTTTGTGACAGCCCGTCCCTGATTTTAAGAGTTAAAGTTTTAATAAAGGATTTTACAAAAATGCCCTTTGAGGCACGCGCATTATTCGAGGTTAATCGTTGTGTCGTGCCATCTAAGATTTGTTTTCTTGACATATTCTCGTAGTACTCGTCGTTACGGACGTGTAGGCGCTGACAGTTCGTTATTTGGAGTTATAACGAAAAAGATTTTAAAGTTTGAAGTTTGGGCATTTTATAAATTTTATTATTAAAGTTTGGACGGCCCAGATTAAAGGAATTTGAAATGGATGGTTGGGATGAGAGAAAGAAGGTTTGTGCGTGTGTGTGCGTAAGAAGAAGAAGAAGAATGAGGATTGGGCATCGGGGAAGAAGAAAGGAAAAATGGGATTGGGCAGAAAAATGGGATTGGGCAAAACTGCCCAATCTGAAAGAAGAAGAAAGGGACGAATCAGGAGAAGAGAGAAGGAGAATCTGGCCAACCAGGAAAGAGGAAAGGAGGAAAGGAGGGAGAGAGAGACGCAGGGGATCGGCCGGATCCCCTTGGCCCATATTTGACCCGGTCGGCACCCATTCTGATTTTCGGTGATTTTCACCCGTTTTTCCGGCGAATTGCTTCAAGAAACTTCATGGAAAACACTCTAGGAGCTTTCCTCTATCCATTCCATCTCAAATTTGGAGAGATTTGGCTTTGAAATTGGAGAAAACCGCAAGAAGGGGTGCGGTGGCTTTGGCTTCGAATCACCCAATTCTGAAGCAATTTCTTTCAATTGCCACCACCCATACACTTCTCTTGAGGCCTAGAACAAATCCCAAGCATTAGTTGGAGCATCGGAGTTGATTTGAAGACGAATTGGAACTCACCCAATTCTAGGGTTCCGCATGGATTTTGGTGAAATTGGAGCTCTTCCAGGCCAAATTGGCCTTGGCCTCAGGTATAAAGTTTACTCTACTTGTTGAGATCTTCAATTCTGTATGTTTTGAGAATTTTTGGAAATAGTTGGATTTTCCGGCGAGCCGGGGCGGCCAACCGCCACCCACGGCGGCCCCTGCGGCGGCGCGTGGCCAATGGCCCGCCAATGTCATTCTTAGCATGTGTTTAAGGTTCTAGGTTCAGTTTTGATAATTGATGGATGTAAATTGAATAATTGAACCTAAGTTCGTTTCGATTCGTGGTTAAGTGAAAATGTGAATTTACGATCCAACTGTCGGATCGTCACCAAACCTTAATACGTTGTAATACGTAATATTTGAGGATTATAGGAACTTAGGGATTGGGAATCCAATTTACAGATCTTCCGGAATTGGAGTTGTAAGTTCATAAAATAGAATGTTAACTGTCACTTGGTTTTGGAAATTGACGGAGATCCGACCGTTGGATGGTAATGAAATTTTAGGATGTTGTCCTAGAGGTATATTGTGGACCTTTGGAAGTTATGGATTGGAAATCTAAGCTGCAGATCTTCCGAATCGAACTGCGTAGTGACGTGTTTTATATAAGTTACATATTCTATCAATATGAATTTTGAGGTTGGATTTGATTATTGTTCTAGGCGCCGATCGTCATGACGCCTTGATGTGTGGTGCTAGGGAGTTGTTGGGCGAACTCCAGGTGAGTGGGCAGTATTTTCTGTTTATACCTATATGCTATCTAAATTCCCAGAAATTGAGTTTTAATGAAAGTATGTTTTAAAATGCCATGCATGCATAATATGAATGATATGAATGATATGAGTTATATGAATTGATAATTGATGCATATATATATGTGAATTGGTGCTGTGGACGCACAGGTAAGTATCAGGTGAGTTTTATATTATTCATGTGAATCATTGATGATGTATATTATGTTGATAGCTCATAACCTGCAATCATGGTGTTAGTGCTTATATTATTCACCTCGCACCGCACGCTCACCTTGGTTCCAAGTAGGTGCATGTCGTACAGACCATGAGAGAGTTCCGACATGTCGTACAGACCATGAGAGGGTTCCGACTGATAGGTGACCTTAGATTATGTGCACAGATTATTGATGAGAGAAGCACTAGAGCGTATTATTACACCATTCATGTCGTACAGACTACTTTAGGTAGTTCCGACTTATATGCAGTGTAGTGCCGTACAGGTCACCAAGGTGACTCCGGTTGGATTAGATGTTGAGCTATAGAATTAACCGTACAGGACCAACTGCAGGGTCTCCGGTTAATTCATCATTTCACCTATTACATTGATGCATCATTCATTCTGTTTTTGAAATTATAACATGGCATATTTTCTGGTTTTTGAGAAAAATTGATGATTTGAGATTTATGAAAAGTAATATGCTATTATGCTATTTTCTGGGAAAGTATACAGGTTTTACAGTGAGGGGTTAGAAATGTTTTAAATGAAAAGTTTTCAAAAAACTTTGTTTTACTGACCCACTCAATTTTGTTTTGCGCCCCTCCAGGTTCTAGATAGCAGAACTTTGGTGGCCACGAGGAATCCAACGGTGTTCTGACAGAATTCACGAAAGTAGGACTCACCCTCAGGTGTTTCATCTTAGTAATTGTATTTTTCAAAGCTTCCGAACTGTGTAAATGGTTACGTCACTCTCACGTGACGGCCAGCATGCCCTCCTTCGGGACGGGGTGTGTCAATCTTGATAAAATATTCATTAACTATAGTTCTCAATTAAAATATTCATTAACTATAGTTCTCAATTAGATTTTTTTTTTAAAGCTTAAGAAAACAACAAAAGATTACTTAAAAGAATTGAAAGAAATTTGTATAAGGTTTATTAGTAATCATTCTGATTGGTATATAAATATGCACAAGGAGAAATCTAGGCATATAGCCATGATTAGTAAAGAGTTCTTTAGATTATCTTTTATATCACCATATAGATGGACTCCTTCATACAAATATTCTAAGATACTGAGGAATCCAAATGTTAGCTTTAGATGAGTTTGAAGATTCTAAGTATGATATAATATCAGTAGCAGAAGAAGAAGAATGTATATTTACAGAAAGGCAAAAGTTTGTCATCAGTCCTACTGAAAGTCTCAAAATTTCAAAGGAGAAACATCAGATATGTATTACAAGGTAAAAAAAAAAGATAAAGAAAGAGAGGCAGAACTAGAAGAATGAGATGAGCAGTACGAGAACAATTTGCACAACATTGACAACATGATGGATGCATGAAGTGCTGGCTGCATAGTAGCAAAATATGAAAAGTAATATAATAATGCAACAAGTCACATGCAGAGTTACGTACAATAATTCAAGATTAGACAAAAATGTAGACATCAATGTGGACCCTGCCATGATAATGAAATAACGGTATGAGAGTAAACAATGAAAAGAGGTTGATCCATTATGGACTTTTCACAAAAAATTTGTCCTTATGATTAAAAGTGAATAGTGATATGACATTTTCATTCAAACTACCTAAAAAATTTTCAGTAGCCTAGAAACCATTATGTCCAGCAAAACATTTTAACAGAAAAAGTCCCCAAAGTAAACATATACAATAAATTAAAGGATAATGTTAGGAATACCAAATTTTTAAACTAAATGAGGTGTCACAAAAAAAAAAAAAAAAAAACAAACACATTAATCGATACTTTATAATCCAATCATCTACAACCACATCATTTGTTTTATAAATTTGGTTTAAAAAATTTGGTCTCCCTAACATTACCCAAAATTAAAAAATTTATAAAACAAATCAAACCCACTCTTTTAGTTAGGCGTGGGTATGCCCATTAAGCTGGTATATAAGTTTGTGGGTTGTGGATTACTATTTTTCTATTAATGGACATGGGTTGATCTAAACCCACTCGTTTTACTTAATGCTCATACCTAGCTATAGGGGCAGCCAAAAAATTGATAAATAAAAAATCCAAGCCAAGCAAATGGTGTTTTATTGTAGTGGCAGAAATTAATAACACTTATGTACCTCGTATAGGTTCAGCTTTCACCAATTCTCATCTCTCTTAACATTTAACAATTTTACTCACTCACATTATTGTTTGTCAAAAAAGAAAAAAAAAAAAAAGCAAACCAAAACTTGTCAAACCCAGACAAAAAACCGTCTCGATTCGGTTTTTGTTTGAAAAAAATAACCAAACTGATTTTATTATAATATGCAACCCAATGCCCAAGTTCCAAAAGCCCAACCTCAAATACAACAATACAACACCTAAAGCTTTTAAATCCATTAAGCCCAGACTAACCCTCTTATTTGATTCTTTTTTCTTTTTAACTTTTTGTTTGGCTGGATTGTGCGATGGGGAATGATAAGAAGTTGGAGATTCTAAAGTGGCCGAAGAGGTGTTTTCTAAAAAAAAAAAAAAAAAAAAGTGGCCGAAGAGGAAAATTCTTCATTTTCCCCCTCTTTTGCTATGGTTTGAGTCTAGATCTGGCATTCGTGTCGTGTTTTTCGTGTTCGTGTTGTTTTTGTGTCATGCCCGATATCTTAACGGGTCGTATCGTGTAACACATGTTAAAATAAACAGGTAAAATGACCCGACCCGAAATCGACCCAATAATATTAACAGGAAATATGACTCAACCCGTGACCCGTTAAGGAAAATATATTTTAAACCAATAAATAATCAAATGAAAAACATAATACTAAATAAGTATATACATACCATATTGTCAAATCCAAAACATAAAAACGCATTTTTCTTTTAAGTATATTTTCACTTACCTAAAGTATTTAATAGTTTTTTAATTAATGTAGAAGTGTAAAAAAAATATAGAAAAAAATATATAAACGCTCGTAATGACAAGCTTTACAACTTGCATGAAGAGATTCACTTCAAAATTCACCACTATAATCATATAAATCTTAGATCAAAATTTAACCGTTGATTGTTGTTTACATTTACGCTTCTTTGTTCTCATCAAATTTTGTTTTTTCAGATTTTATTTTTTGAAAACTTGATCTATTAGAGGATGCAGGAAGATGAACGGTTTAGATCATTGATATTATATTCAGAGTGTTACAATTAGTGAAAATATTGTTTGATGTTTATAAAGTTTTTACAAACTATATGACATCGACTCATATTTTAGTTAACCGTAAATATCGAAACGTGATATCAAAGATCCGAACCGTTCATCTTCTTACATCCGCTAGATGATCATGTTTTCAAAAAACAAAATTTTAAATGAAATTCAGTAAGAAGAATAAAGCGTAAATGACAATCGACGATTAAATATAATTTTAAGGTTTATGAATTATAGTGTTAGATTTCGAAGCTAACCCCTTCATGAAAGTTGTAAAGTTTGTCACTATAAGTGATTGTATATTTTTTTTGACATTTTTTACACTTCTACAATAATTTGTATTAATTTTATAAATTTTTCCCTCAAATAAAAAACATTATTCATGAAGGTTTTGAGGATTTTAAGAATCTAAATGATAATGTAAGTGTAACCATTATCTACTCATGGAGGAATAATGATGAATCACGAGTGTTTATATATTCTTTCACATTTTTCATATTTGTATGTATGTCTTCTTAGTTCTTGCCTATACAAATACTATATTAGTTTATTTTAATTTTGAACAACAACATGTTAAGTAAAATTTATCCTAGTAATGGTAATAAGTAACTCTCATAATAAAAATAAATAACGACTAAAACTTTTTTTAAAACTTATATAGAATAATAATACAAAACTATATATTCAATATAGAATATATTGTATATATTAATATGGCTATTGTATTTTATAATAAATCTTTTAGTAATTAAACTTTAAAATTATCAAAATAAATTTTTTCTTAACAGGTCGAAACGGGTTACCCACATGTTACCCGTGTGTATACCTGTTAAGAACCCGTTAACTCGATAATGACCCGATAAGTTATCGTGTTGACCCGAAACCCATTATTTTCGTGTCGTTTTCGTTTCGTGTAAAAAATTGTCAAGTCTGTTTGAGTCCATTATCTCTTTCTTTTTGGAGCCTACTTGTCGATCTAATTTAATTCAGTTTTGTTAATAAATTTTTAGTTTGGACTGAATCAAAAACTAGTATGCAACTCGGTTCACAATTTAGAGAACAAACTAGACCGTACTCACTCTTAATTACATACATCATCGAGGACAAAAGAGAAAAGAAATTGCAATAGGGTAATTAACTTTAATAGCCCTCTCACAAACTCATCAATCTCTACTAGCCTTTCTTTAAACATCAAATCTCTACTAGCCCTACCCAAAATATCCCAACTTAAAATACCTTTCTCTCAACAATCCTCCTTTGCTAGCCTTCTTTACCCATCGTCCCCAGGCGTGCATGCGTCCACAACAAGCACAAACACATATCTCACCTTTCTCGAATCACCATTTGACATCGATGATGCCGTCGTCGATGACACCATAGATGACAAAGACGATGATGACGACAACCTATTTGCCTGATTATAGGAATTTGAGTTGAAATTGGAAATTTCATGGGTGGTTTTTGCATGCTTGACGACGCTGTAAGTTGGAAAAATCTCGGCATGGAGGTTGGTGTCGCCAATGTTGGAGCCATCGTCGGCCCTAGTCATGACTAAGGTCGGTGGCACTCCCTTCGCTATTCTTGTTGCTTGCAACTTTTCCCTGTCCTTACCCCTCACAGTCTTCTCTGTCCTTTTCTCTGTTTGCCATTGATTCCACTAGTTTGAGCCCTCATCCACAATCCTTTGCTTTCTCCCTCTTACTCCTTCCCTCATCTACCTCTATCCATCCTCTGTTTCTTCCATCCCCTAATTCCCTTTTCCCCCTCCATCATCTTCCTAATTTTGATCCATCATCTCTCTGCCGCCTATGTTTCCCACGTTTTGTTGCGGATCTACAAGAGGGTGTGTAGAGCTTTGGCTCGGGTGTTCGCACCACCAACTTTGTCAGCCCTTCTTGGTCTTTCCCGGTGTTCGCTCTTGTTGGCGATGTTGCTCGTGGGATCTCTTTGCATGTTTCCTTTGTTTCGTGGTGGTAGTTTATTTGTTGGTCATGGGATGATGATTTGGTCTTGTTCTTCCTTACTTCTTGGGTTCTTGCTGGCGTGATCTTCGATGCTTGTGGAGGGTGACAGTTCATGTTGATTGTTAAGTGGTTTTCTGTTGACAACGGCTGCAACTTCGAGCGGCCTAGTTTAGGTTTTTTTGTATGGAAAACTAATGAAAACACCCAAAAAGGTTTCCTTTTAATCATCAAGACAAAACAATTTGATAATACCCAAATTGGGCATGGGAAAGAAGACAAGGAAGACAAAGCATTTCAAAAAGATCACATGCATGTTCAAAACAAAAGCGAAAAATAGGCTCTAAGAGACAACCATGCAACAAGCTCACATGCATTTATCAAGACAAAGCAAAAGAAGACAAGCAAGTTCACATGCAAAGCAAAAGAAGACAAATAAGTCAGACCACGTTAAAGGAATAGTGCTAAGAATTTCAGCAATGGTAGAAGATGACAAGTACCAAGGAGATGTCCATACCATTCATTTGTAAAAAATTTAATTTTTTATATCATATTATCCTCATTCAGTGTATATAAGAAGAGTTCCATTCATTGTGAACATACACTGCACTAACACTAGATACACACCATACTTCAATCTTTATACACTCAAGCATCCAAAACCTTCCTAGCATCCTTTGTAAACACTTATTTGTAAGCACTTCTCCTTGTAAACATTCTATATATCAATAAAAGTTCAAGTGTACATATTCAAGCAATCTCCAAGTCTTAAGTAAGTTTTCTTTCTTTCTTTAGTGTGTTTGTTTAATTAGACTTCTAGTCCAAAATAGGGAAACACTATTGTAGTTATATTATTAACCTGCTAAACTGACGATCATACTTTGCTCGAGCACTCTGTTATAGTTGAATGCTTGTCATACAAATAACTGGACATTAACCAGGGTACCTTTAAGTTCTTTGTACCTCTAAGTTCAGTCGTTAAGGCCTTATACGTGCATTGTGAGTGGTCATCATGCTAAAACATGTCGAGTTTGATGTGCAAGGTTTTATGAATTTGGTATCAGAGCCAAGTTTAGCATTTTAGTGGTGTAATTATAATAGTAAAGTACCTTGACGACAGAAGTCATTAACACAACTGATATCACACTTGTTTAATTTTGTATGAATAACAGATATTATTGTCGTTGTAGACTTTGTCAACCACAACCAATAGGTACTTATTGTCCTAGACACCCAACTATAACTAGCATAAAGAGAAGATTAGCATATATATCCAAAAGAATTAGCAGGATTTTGAAGAAGCAGAAGTTTTATCTTGGTTATCTTGAACATCCTTCATTTATTTGTAAATATAATAACACAGAAGTGCAACATAAAGTTTTAGAAGCAAAAAGAACAACAGATCAAACTTTAGAGACACTGAGAGAAGAAAGAGAGTTTCTAAGAAACCAGTTAGCCATAACTTTAGAGAAAGGTAGACTGTGGTTTATGATAGATTACCTTAATTTAGAAATTAGTGAACCACAAAAGGAAAAATAACCTTAGACCAAAACAGTTTAGTTTGTTATTTTCCATTGAGAAAGCATAATCATATTTTGCATAGTGAAGAAAATTCACAAGCCAATAGTATTATAGATTTTATTATTAGTCAAGCATAAAATATAAAATTAGAAAATAATAAGCATAATAATTTGTTAAACTAGTTGTTAGAGCATTTTCAGAAAAATTTCATAAAAACAATTAGACAAAATTTAGATTATATTACATCTCAGTTAGCCGATAATAATAAAAGTATTCAAAGGTTTCCTAGCAAAAGAGAGATAAAAGAGATTATTGACCTCATAGATTGACACACCCCGACCTAGATAGAGAAATGCTGGCTGTCACGTGAGGGTGACGTAGCCATGTGCATAGTGTAGAAGCAATAGAGATATAAGGAAATGCAGATAACTAAAAACCAAACCAACTAGAGCACTAGATCAGATAAGGTGCAAATGCGATATTAAGTGTGAGTTCACAATCAGAGCATAAGTAGACTAAGTGCAGTCCAATAGGACGAATACTAATTATACAACCATAAAGATAATCCTACATTGGTGATAATCTGTCAGAATTGCCGTGAATTCCTCGTAAGCCACCGACAAGCACTCTTAACTATAACCTGGAGGGGCGCAAAACAGAAAGTGTGAGTGGGCGAAAACAAAGCTTTTCAAAACCATTTCATTTAACAAAAGTTCTAACCCCTCGCCGTAAAACCTATATAATTTCACAGAAAATAGAATGTATATATATAGATACATATCTCAAAACCATGCTCAGAAAACGATATTCCTAAGCATGCCATGCCAAATAACTCAAAATAACAGAATAATTAACTCAAGTGAAATGATATATCAGCCGGATCCACCTAAAGTAGCTTGTACGGCTGAATCTATAGCTCAACAAGTATACCTGCACACGAGTCGGAACCACCTAAAGTGCTCTGTACGACATGATTGGATGTAAATATATAAATATGCTCCAGTGCTACGATCACGTGAAGGTTGTACGAATAATCGTGGGTCACCTACGAGTCGGAACCACCTATAGTGGTTTGTACGATAAAACTGTGCACCTAACTTGGATCCAAGGTGAGCGTATGGTGTGAGAGGTGAACATCATGTGAAGGCCTATGCCTTGGCCACGAGCTGGAGCACTAACAACGGGGTGCAGGTTTATAAATTCTCAACACATCTCAATTCACATATAAACAATCTACAACTTCCCTGGTACTTACCTGGGCGTCCACATCATCAAATCACATTATGTATACTATAGTAATTCATACTCTAAATATAACTCAATATGCATGGCATTTCAAAACATAATTTCTTTTAAACGCATTTTCTAGGAAAAATGCCAAATGTATAAGTATATACTGAAACCCAAAAGCCCACTCACTGATATGTGGAAGGGTCGTAACCCCCGAGCCTTGCTTGACTGCACTCGTCCTCAGGATAGGTCTCATTTATATACGAACCAACTATATAAACGTTATTTAAAGCACATACACAAAACTAGGAAATAACTTCTCATACAATGCTCAAATGGGATGTTTGAATATACCAACGTGATCTACTCAACCTCAAGAACATCCCCATATTTTAAAAATAATTTTTGGACGTCCCACGCGCCGGCCAAACCCTAACTGAGCCTAACAGCTGTTAGGAATATTCCGTTAAAACCTTAATAAAAGTTAACGACGTTACCTGACGCCATTAGAATATTCTGTCAGACTTGACGGAATATTCTTCTTCGTCTTCCTTGGTTCGACGAAGACCGTTGCCGACGCCGTTGCGATCGTCGGTTTCTGGAAAATATTCAAACCTTCATTTCTCACTCATTTTTGCACCAAATCCATGAAATTTGTCTCCAAATGAAGATTAGAGTTAGTAGAACACATTCTTACCACTTTCAAGCCTTGAAATCCACCGGATCTCGCCGAAGAAACCTTGATAATCCTTCCAAAATTTGAAACTCGTCAAACTAAGCTTCCCGATGTCCAAAACACTCCAACTTTCTTCCCCGAGCTTCGTGAAGATGTTCTAAAGCTTCTTAGGACCTCAAAACTCCTTGAAAAGTCCACAATTACGATCACATGAACAGTGCTCAAAATCAGGGTTTTTCGTTTCTCGGGAAAACGAAGGCTTCACTTCATAGTTGTACAGACTTTCAAAAAAATCCGAGAGAATGAAAGAGGGAAGGGTCAACGAGGTTGTTTGGGTGTGTGTGTGTGTGGTCCTAGTTTGGGCTACCAACCAAAACAAACAAAAGCTTAAGTCCTAAATGGGTCCAAACACTTAGGAAAGATTTAATTGGTCCAAATCCTTAGCCCAATAACACAGACCACCACCAACACGCTCAAGGGCAATTTAATCATTTCACGCCATCGATAAAAATAATTTGGGACGGGCTGTGACAACCTAACCCCCTTAAGAAAATTTCGTCCTCGAAATTCAAACAATAATTACAAACCACTAATAATCATAAAACAACCTTGGATACATATCTCTCATCTGTTCCTCTGTCTCCCAGGTGGCTTCTTCTACCGATTGATTTCTCCACAAAACCTTCTCCAAGTGCACGGTCTTATTCCTTAGAACCTTATCTTTCCAATCCAAAATCGTCACTAGCTCCTCATCATAAGTTAAATCCGGATTAATTTCCAATGGTTGAGGAGGTATCACATGCGATGGATCAAAAACATAATGACGAAGCATAGAGACATGAAAAACATCTTGCACTTTAGATAACTCTGGAGGCAACTCAAGCCTGTAAGCAACGTCACCGACTCGCTCAGTGATCGTGCACTTAGCTTACCTTTTTTCCTGAACCATACCACGCCTCTCCACGGTGATAGCTTTAAAAGCACCCAATCACCAACTTTATACACTCGGTCCATGGCATGCTTGTCTACTAAACTTTTCTGCTGATCCTGGGTCGCTTTCAGGTTAGACTTAATTACCTGAATATTCTGAGTAGTCTCATCTATAATCTCAGGGCCCACCAAAACTCATTCACCAACCTCTGACCAACATAAAGGCGTACGACAAGATTTACCATAAAGTGCCTCAAATGGTGACATACCAATGCTCGAATGGTAGCTGTTATTATATGTAAACTCCATCAAATCTAACCGCTGATGCCAGGTGTTGCCAAACTATAAGACAGAAGATCTTAGCATATCTTCCAGTGTCTAAAAGTCCTCTCAGATTGTCCGTCTGTCTGAGGATGATATGTCGTACTATAAAGTAATCTTGAACCAAGAGCTTCCTGGAATGCTATCCAGAACTTAAAAGTAAATCTAGGATCATGGTCCGAGATAATACTAACTGGAACTCCATGGTACTTCACAATCTTCGATATGAACAATTCAGCTAATCGGCTTAAAGAATACTTCTCCCTCACAGGAATAAACTGTGCTGACTTAGTAAGCCGATCAACTATCACCCATATGCCATCATAACCATTATGTGTACGAGGAAGCTTGGACACAAAATCCATGGTAATATTTTCACATTTCCACTATGGAACGGGAAGTGGCTGCATTAATAAAAAAGGCTTCTTTCTTTATGCTTTGACTTGCTGACAAATGACACACCTACGCACATACTCAACAATTTCTCTTTTCATACCCAGCCACTAATAAAATGGTCGAATGGTATGATACATTTTAGTACCTCCTGTATGCATTGCATAAGCTGAAATGTGTGCTTCATCATGAATTGCTTTCTTTAATTCCATATTATTCAGCACATACAGTTTACTCTCTTGCATAAGCATGCCATCAGTCTCCCGAATTCTGAGATCATTCTTTTTCCCATCATTCCTTGCCTGAATTAGTTCCTGCGTTTCCTCATCATTCATTTGAGCCTCGAGCACTTGATCAATTAAAATTGGCTTGACTTGAAAATTAGTAAGTAAGGCTTCCTCTCGATCTTCCACTCCTAACTTTACTCCCGTGGACCTCAAATCCACAAGAAGATGAACATGACAAGCTTACAAAGCATTAATTCTCCCTTGAGACTTCCTACTAAGTGCATCTGCCACTACATTCGCACGACTAGGGTGATACTCAATCATGCAATCATAATCACTGAGCAATTCAATCCACCTTCCTTGTCGAAGATTAAGATCCCTCTAAGTAAAAAGATACTAAAGACTTTTATGATCTGTGAAGATCTTACATTTCTCACCATAAAGATAATGTCTCCAAATCATCAAAGCAAAGATGATAGCTACTAACTCCATACCATAAGTATGGTAATTCTTCTCATGAGGCTTCAATTGTCGTGAAGCATAAGCAATCACCCTACCATTTTGCATCAACACACAACCTAGACCATTTAGGGAAGCATCACTGTAGACCTCAAAATTACCACTATCATCTGGGAGTGCCAAAAAGGTGCATGCGTGACATAATACCTCAACTGCTGAAAACTTTGCTCACAATTATCATCCCACTCAAACTTAACTTCCTTTCTAGTCAACCTCGTTAATGTCAAAGCAATGACGGAAAAATCCTTAACAAACCGTCTATAATAGCCTGCTAGACCAAGAAAACTCTGTACCTCAGTGACGGTTCGTGGTTGTTCCCAATTCTCCACCGCTGCTACCTTTTGAGGATCTACTAGAATACCTTGAGCAGATATAACATGTCCCAAAAATGCCACTTGATTCAACCAAAATTGGCATTTGCTAAATTTAGCATATAATCGATGTTCCCTTAATCTTTTCAACACCAAAGTAAGATGTCGAACATGCTTTGTTTTAGACTTAAAGTATACCAGAATGTCATCAATAAAAACAATGACAAACCTATCTATATATGGCTAGAATACTTGATTAATCAAATCCATGAAAGCTGCTGATGCATTCGTTAATCCGAATGGCATCGCAAGAAACTCATAATGACCATAACGAGTCCTGAAAGAAGTCTTAGGGACATCCTCACTGCTGATCTTCAATTGGTAATAACCAGACCTCAAATCCATCTTAGAAAACACACAGGCACCTCGAAATTGATTAAACAAATCATCTATATGCGGCAACGAATAACGGTTTTGAATTGTTACTCGATTTAATTGCCTATAATCAATACATAGCCTCAAAGTCCTGTATTTCTTCCTTACAAACAAAACTGGAGCTCCCCAAGGTGAAGTACTAGGCTGAATAAAGCCTTTATCAACTAATTCCTGCAACTGGACTTTCAATTCCCTCAATTCAGTAGGAGCCATTCTATATGGAGTTAAAGATATAGGATCCGTACCTGGAAGCAAATCAATAGTGAACTCCGCATCTTGGTCTGGCAGCAATCCAGGTAAATCCTCAGAGAATACATCAGGAAAATACTTGACTACTCGAACATCCTCCACAGTACTAAAAGCAACATCATTTAGCACTACATGAGTTATATATCCCTAGCAACCTTTTGGTAACAACCTTTTTGCTCTTACAGCAAAAATAACACCATGCCTCACCCCACTACGTTCACCCACAAAAGTAACTTCAGGTAATCTAGGACAATGGAAAGTAACTATTTTCCCGAAGCAATCTATATTGGCACGATTATAATGCAACCAATATGTGCCTAAAATCACATAAAAATCAACAATATCTAACGGGATAAGATTAGCTGGCATAATTACCTCCTCCACCATCATTGGACATCCTGGATATACATAATCAAAATAACATCTCTCATCTCTAGGCATAATAAACTCTAAATGATACCTAGAGGTGTAGGATGAGGTTGCATCACTTGAGAAAATGTAGGACAAATGACAGAATGTGTAGCACCATAATCAATTAAAGCTCTAGCAAAGTGACCAAGAATGTTTAACGTACCCATGATCAAGTCCAGATGATTCTGAGCATCCTTCATAGAGATATTGTTAATATGTCCATGGGGTTGTTGTTGTCCCCCACGACCTCTATTAGCTTGATTACATCACCCCTGCACACCTCGCCCCTGACTTTGTTGACCAGATTACCTTGAAGATCCTGCACTATTGGAAGCAATCTCTACTTGTTGGGGCTATCCTCCTGGGTACCACTGAGATCCACTAGCTAGAATGGAAGGATACTGAGAATATCCACTCTGCTAATAAGGATCATGCAAATACTAATATGGTCCTGGAGCATAAGGAGTGGCATCGCCCTGATAATGGTAAGCACCACCTGGACCCATCTGACCATAATTACTAAACCCTGGAACTTGTTGGATCGGTGCTGGTGGTGGCATGAAGGCTGTTGAGGCCTCTGCTGATTATGGGGACAATTTATAGCTCTATGTCCCATCTGCCCATAAGTAAAACATCCACTGCTACCCCGCCTACACTTTCCAAAATTCCTATTATTACATTTGCGGCACAAATGAGCATTTCCTCTTCTAGAATATCCCTTCCTCTGGAATTTAGGACCTCTTGAAAATCTACCACCTCTCTTCTGACCAGTGGCACTAAAACCTCCGCTGGAAGGACTCGAACTAATTCCACTTCTCTTAAAGCTCAAAGTCTTGCGAGATCCTTGAGAAGACTGACCTTTACCTTTATCATCTCTCCTCTGATTCCCATCATTTTCTTCCTCCTCACTGTCGCTGGGCATATTCTCTAAATCTTCAATCCGTAGCAGAACCTCATAAAACTCTTGGTAAGTAGCACAGGAAGTTGTGGTCGCCATAGAACGCCATTTCTTTTTAGTACCCAATCTGAAGTGACGAAGCATCTCAACCGAATTAGCAGCAACCTCTGGGTGATAGCGAGATAAATCAGTAAACCTCCTGTAGTACTCATTAGCCTTCATCTTTCCTTGCTTCAAATTTGTAAACTCTTTTTCTTGTGAACTATATACTCTGGAGGAATGAATCTCTTATGAAATAACTGCTTAAAAACTTCCCAATCAGTAGTTTCTTCTGGTAACAACTAATAAGACTCCTGTCTCCACTAGGATACAGGCTGCTCCCTTAAAAACTAGGTAGTCATCTCAACCCACCTATCCTCCGGAAGATTTCCCTGTCTATGCATCAAACGGAAAGTCTTCTCCAGATGATTAATCCATTTCTCTGCTCCTTCAGACCCTTCATTACCCAAGAAATTATTCAACTTCAAATTATATACAATCTCCAGATAAGTCATTTGGGGAGGACGAAGCGAAGACTGAATAACATTAGCTATAGCTTCCCCTAATTGAGCAATATCAGGCAAACTAGGCTCAACTGAGGGACGTAGCTCTCTACGATGTAGCATAATTCTGATAGAAGACACCAAAATAATTAGAATATTCACAAGATATACAGGACTGCTAAACCTAGGCTCTAATGCACAACTGACACACCTCAACCTAGATCAAGGCATGCTGGCTGTCACGTGAGGATGACGTAGCCATGTGCATAGTGCGAAAGCAATAGAGATATAAGGAAATATGGATAACTAAAAACCAAACCAACTAGAGCACTAAATAAGATAAGGTGCAAGTTCGATATTAAGTGTGAGTTCACAATCAGAGCATAAGTAGCCTAAGTGCAGTCCAGCAGGACGAATACTAATTATACAACCACAAAGATAATCCTACATTGGTGATAATCTATCAGAGCTGTCATGAATTCCTCGTAAGCCACCGACAAGCACTCTTAACTAGAAGCTAGAAGGGTGCAAAATAGAAAGTGTGAGTGGGCGAAAACAAAGCTTTTCAAAACCATTTCATTTAACAAAAGTTCTAACCCCTTGCCGTAAAACCTGTATAATTTCCCAAAAAATAGAATGTATATATATAGATACATATCTCAAAACCATGCTCAGAAAATGATATTCCTAAGTATGCCATTCCAAATAACTCAAAATAACAGAATAAGTAACTCAGGTGAAATGATATGTCAGCTGGATCCACCTAAAGTGGCCTATATGGCTGAATCTATAGCTCAACAAGTATACTTGCACATGAGTCGGAACCACCTAAAGTGGTCTGTACGACAGGACTGGGTGTAAATAAATAAATATGCTCTAGTGCAACGATCACGTGAAGACTGTGCGAATAATCGCGGGTCACCTACAAGTCGGAACCACCTATAATGGTCTGTACGACAGGACTGTGCATCTAACTTGGATCCAGGTGAGCGTATGGTGCCAGAGGTGAACATCACGTGAAGGCCAGTGACCTGGCCATCGGCGGGAGCACTAACACCAGGGTGCAGGTTTATAAATTCTCAACACAACTCACATAATCATCAATTCACATATAAACAATCTACAACTTACCTGAGCGTCCACAGTGTCAAATCACATTATGCATACTATAGTAATTCATACTCTAAATATAACTCAATATGCATGGCATTTCAAAACATAATTTCTTTTAAACACATTTTTTGGGAAAAATGCCAAGTGTATAAGTATATACTAAAAACCAAAAGTCCACTCACTGATATGTGGAAAGGTCGTAACCCTCGAGCCTTGCTTGACTGCGCTCATCCTCAGGATAGGTCTCACCTATATGCGAAACAACTATATAAATGTTATTTACTGCACATACATAAAACTAGGAAATAACTTCTCATACAATGCTCAAATGGGGTTCTTGAATATACCAACGTGATCTACTCAACCTCAAGAACATCCCCATATTTTTAAAATAATTTTTGGACATCCCACGCGCCGGCCAAGGAAAGGCTAGACAGGCCCCCACGCGCGGCCAAACCCTAACTGAGCCTAACGGCTGTTAAGAATATTTCGTTAAAACCTGAATAAAAGTTAACGGCGTTACCTGATGCCGTTAGAATATTCCGTCAGACTTGACGGAATATGCTTCATAGTCTTCCTTGGTTTGCCGGAGACAGTTGTCGGAGCTACTGCAATCGTCGGTTTCTGGAAAATATTCAAACCTTCATTTCTCACTCATTTTTGCACCAAAATCCATGAAATTTATCTCAAAATGAAGCTTAGAGTGAGTAGAACACATTCGTACCACGTTCAAGCCTTGAAATCCACGGGATCTCGCTGGAGAAACCTCAATAATCCGGCCAAAATTTGAAACTCATCAAACTAAGCTTCCCGATGTCCAAAACACTCCAACTTTCTTCCCTGAGCTTCGTGAAGATGTTCTAAAGCTTCTTAGGACTTCAAAACTCCTTGAAAAGTCTACAATTACGATCACATGAACAGTGCTCAAAATCGGGGTTCTTGGTTTCTTGGGAAAACGAAGGCTTCACGTCTAATGAAATGTATGGATGGGTGCCTAAGCTCACAAGGAACATGAAAGCAGGCTCCTCGACGTCGATTCATGAAGAAATGGTCTGGTTTGTGGTTTGTCCGTACAGTTGTACGGACTTTAAAAAAAATCCGAGAGAAGGAGAAAGAGAAGGGTCAACGAGGTTGTTTGGGTGTGTGTGTGTGGTCCTAGTTTGGGCTACCAACCAAAACAAACAAAAGCTTAAGTCCTAAATGGGTCCAAACACTTAGGAAAGATTTTAATTGGTCCAGATCCTTAGCCCAATAACACAGACCACCACCAACACGCTCAAGGGTAATTTAGTCATTTCACGCCATCGATAAAAATAATTCGGGACGGGCTATGACATAGATAGTAAGCCTAAGCAAGTAGAACTTAGATCATTAGAAATAGTTGAGCAGTTAAAATTAGAAATTCAAAAAATTCAATTAGTGCAAAAGGATTTGAGTGAACAAGTAGATAAGTTGCATAAAAAAAATAGATAGATTATTAGTTTAATGATCGAATCTAGAACTAATACAAAATATATTCAAGCTTTGAAAGAAATTAGTAAGTTAGATAAAGATCCAGTAGGTTTAATAGATTTTTCAACATCAATAGGTAGTAGTAATATTCTCATTAGACAAAATAATTTAATTATCCAATTAGTTTTAAATTTAGCTGAAAAATTAGATCAAGTTGAAGAACAAATAGCAGAAATAAACCAAGTTTTACATAACGCATCTTCATCACTTCCACAATCTTTGTTAGAAAAATTAGAAAATTTAACTTTAAGTACAAATAATCATATTAGAAGACCTAAGATAAATCCTTTTGATAACAGAAAATGGAACACTTTAGGAGAAAAGGAAAGGAAATAGTTAGAACTGAAGATATTTATCCAAATCAAGCACAAGAATTTATTAGAAGAGGATTTAAAAAACACAGAAAAATAAATATAATTTGTACCAATTAGGTTTATTTGAAAATAGAAGTAGAATTGTAAGTAGCATCAGTCAACATGAAGTTAGCTGTATTGATAAAGAAGTTACACTTAATTTACTTAGTAAGGAAGCAGTTATGCATTTGAGAAAATCATATTTTAGTCAGATTCTGAAGGGAAAATTATGAGTTTTCATATGGGATTTCGAAAATGACTATCATGCATATACAAATCAAAATTTATATACGAAAGCAGCGGAAGCATTTAACACATAATATCAAAGCTATAGTCATGCAAATCCCCTTCAAGGTTCATAGGTTTATATATAATGCATAAAAACATTTAACTTTAGAACAAAGACAAGGAATAGATCTATACCTCTTGATCTTGATTTTAGACCAAGGATGGACCACCTCCAAGCCCTTTGATCCTTGAAGTCCTTGAGCCTAGCCTCCCTCCTTGCCTCCTCCACTTTGTTAGTAAGAGTGCTCCTAGGTTCTCTCCAAGTTTCCAAAGTAGAAAACCTCTAAAGATCCACACCCACTAGTGTAGTGAGATGGATGGAGGAATAACCAAAAGGGTGAAAAATGTGTTAGTAAAAACACCCCTAAGGTGGCCGGCCTTTGTAGTGTTTTCGAGAGATATTTCTTTTGCCTCTTTGTTGTTTTAAAACACACAAAAAAACCCTAATGAACAATATCTCTATAAAGTTCCTTATATAGACAAAAGAAACCTAGTCAACAACTTGACTAAATATCTCACCCTCTTCACCTTAAAGTGGCCGGCCCTCTTTGTGTTGTTTGGGCTTTGGGCTTTCATTTATTTCAAGTCATCCAATGCTTGAATAAAAGCCCAATGGGTTTAGGCCCAATGGGCCCAATTAAACCCGAACGTTTCTTTAAGCCCAAAACGATCTTTATCGCTTTTATGATTTCTTTAGACTTTCTAAATTAATCACAACACTTAATTAATCCAATTAATTATTTCCATCATCCATTAATTACTCACTACAAGAGTGTATCGGTGTACAATCATTTTAGGTTCTAATTAGCAAGGCAGTGAGGTGATTGGCATCAATCCAATTGATTATATTTAATTCAATCACTTAGTGAATTAAAACTTCATTTTAATTCACCTTTCTTCTTTGATGACTACATTTAATCATCTAGAAAAACTCACAAGCTATGAGTGACATCTAACCATATGTCATAGCTACCCAAGCTAATGTAGAAGTTGTTCGGAGAACCTATTCATTTGGAATTACAATGTAATTCGATCCTTCTCTAAAACAATACTCTCAATCACATCACTAGGGTATGGATATATTATGTCAAACCCCTAATGTGATTATTCCTTCTTATATGATTCAATTGAGTCGTATAGGAACGCTTTCCTTTATTACGCTTGATACTTCGGCCGAAGATTCCCGAATCATATCTTAGAGTATTCTTCCTCTCTTATCGAGGATTAGAGATTCCTTGTTGCGCATACACTTGCCTTCATGACTAAGTGGCTTAACCCCAACTATGCCGTTGACATTCTAATAGAGTGACTTTTGACATAATCAAAGATCAAGTACTTAACCACAAGACAACGACGATGCCTCAGGTCAAAGGACTACTTACATTATTCCAACCATTAGAGTTACTTGCTTGACATGTGAGTAGACCTCCATGCAAGTACTCTCGTTCGATTGTGTTCAGTGAACTCATTCCCTTAATGAGCACCTACATACTTGTCTTAGTGTCACCACACGAATGGGATGAGACTTTCCATCCTTCCAATTGAAGCAGACACAGTATGTACCGGTCTAAGCATTGTCGTATCCCTCCGACAATCCAATGACCAGGAACCTTTTGGACATAATGGTTATGTGAAGAAGGTCTCTGTAGTCTAACATCATTAGATTACTTCTTCAATCAATCCATTGTCCATGGATTCACTATTTAGGACATATATCGTTTATTGAGATAGTCCTAATTAGTATCTTTGCCATTTGATGTATAAGAGTCATCTATACATCGATTCATTTGTCCTGAAAGGTTTCTTCCAAAGATTGACTTTCAGGGCATATTTCCAACAGATTCATATAGGAACAATATTAATTGGAATAGCAGGATTAACCAGAGCACAATTAGGCACAAAAGCTTTAGTATACATATATGATGATAGATAGGACAATCACCAATAAGCGGCAATAGCAACAGCTGAAGTAAACTTAAGTTCAAACTTAGCAGTCATAGGATGTTTTCTAAATTATGTTATGACAATAAATGAATTTAGTAAATATATTAAAGTAATCATAAGAACAAAAAATTATAATATGAAAGGAGAGTATAAAAATTTGTGTATTATCTTAATGTATATTGATAAAGTGTCTGATAAATATAATCATAAGTTTAATTTAGAATTTCAAAATTTAGTTCAATATTTGGTAGTAAACATGTAAATATGATAGAAGCAAAACCCGTAGATAATAGCTTTTTAGAAGGAACTTAGTGGACATTACCTAATTTACAAGTAGCGAAGTAGACAACTAGATAAAGTACAAATATATGAAACTAGTACATGTAAAGCAACAATTAGGTTTAGTAATTACAAGCAACTAGAAAATATAGAAGAGGATGAGAGTATTCATATGGCTCTTGATAATTTAGATATTAATTTAGTTAAGCAAAATTTTGATCATATTGTAGATAAGCTTACAGAAGATATTGATCATTTAGATGAAAAACAATATTTAGAAAAATATAAGACATATGATTTAGGACTACATAGAATTTCGGACGAAGAGATGAAAAAATTAATTTTAAGAAATAGGAGTATAACATATTTTAGGATCAAAAGAATATAATAATTTATTAGAATTGAAAGTAGAATGTAATCCAGCAGAAGAAAGTAGTACATTAGGAGTAGAAAATCCAGGATATACAGGTAGATTGTGAAGGAAATATTTGTGAAAACTAGTTCATTTGAGCAACATCTATGCATGCTATTAACAATTAAAAGGCTGAATCATGCTTGTATACACTTAAAAACAAACTTTACCCATGAAATTCAAGGCCTAGTGAACGTGGTAAACCAAGACTCAACTCAAGAACAAAGTGAGTTGAGAAATATTATACCTTTGTTGATTCCTCTTTGCATAAACAAAGGCTAATCAGCCAAGAGATAAGGCCTTCATTCCTTACTTCTTAGCTCCATGGATTTCTTGGATGAGGATGGTAGAATGGATTCTCCAAGTTCCCAAAATAAAGAACCTCTAAGTCTCCACACCAAGGTAAGATGTGAAGAAGAGATGAGTGACCTAGAGGAAGGAAGATTGCTAGCTTCGTTCCTCTAGTGTGGCTAGCCTCTTAGAGAGAAAATAGAGCTTTGTGTTCTCATCTTTTCTCCAAAAGAAACCCTAATGATAAAAATGTTATAAAGTCCTTTATATAGTCCTTTCAATTAAGAGACAAAAGAACCAAACTTCATCCTCTAATGTGTTGGAAATGTGCCCTAAAACCAATCATATGATGATACTTTACGGACATTTCACATGTTAAACTAATCTAGTTTAATATCAAGGGCAAAGATTATTGTTTTAAGCCGTCTCATATAAATGTTATATGCTTAAACGATAAGTCCAAGGAATATGTAATTAGGAGAATGTAATTTAAACAAGTTAGATTAATGAGACCATTCTCTTTCGTATACATATCCTAAACGTTCCTGATCATAGGATTGCCAATTGGGCATTGACAGTCCGTTAAGATCAGTACATGCTATGTCTTCTCTTAGTGAGAGTGACTAGTCTCGAGTCATTGGTGTGATTGACACCAAGATAAGCATGTAGGTGCTCAATAACGAATGAGTCCACTAAACACGATCAACGAGGAGTTCTCATACTCATGTCACATGGGAACTCATGGTTGGGATAGTGCAAAGTAGTCATTTGACCTGAGGCATCATAATTGTCTTGTGGTTAAGTCCTTGATCTTTGATTATGTCAAAGTCACTCCATTCGAGGGTGTCCACGGCATAGTTGGGGTTAAGCCACTTAGCCATGGAGGCAAGTGAATGCGCAACAAGGGATCTCTAACATTCAAACCGTTTGAGGGAGAATACTCAATGATATGATTAAGAATCTCTGGCCAGAGTATGAATGAGATTTAGGAAGTCATTCCAAATCACATTCAAGGTAATCATATAAGTAAATGAATCACATTGGATAGTAGACATGAATAAACTATCAAACCAAACAATGTGGTCAAGAGTATTGTATTAGAGAAAGACCGTATTGCATTGTAATCCTAAACTGAATAGGTTCTCCACCTCTTCTGATTAGCTTGGGTAACCATGACATACTGCTAGGTGTCACTCATGGTTTGTGGAAGCCCTAAACGTGTATAATCACTAAAGGGAGAATTGAAAGTAAGTTTCAATTCACAATCGATTTGAAAGAGTTCTAATCGCCCACTGCCTCGCTAAAAGAAACCTAATGGATTGTACACCGTGTAAGGCAGAGATTGAAGAAACAACGGAGATGAGTAAGGATAATTAAATGGTTTAATTATTTATGGCAAGGATTAATTAATATGTTAATTAATCAAACGAATGAAGTTCGTTAAAAGACCACGGGTTAGTTTTGAGCCTCAAGGCCCAATAGGCTTCAAACGTCAAGCCCATTGACCTAAGTTGTATGACAACTTAATGACAAATAATTCACAAAGGCCTTAAAAGCCCAATGAAACCCTATAGCCGGCCATTTAGTTAAAGGAGTGGGTTTTGGACGTAATTACAAGTTTGCCACTCCAATGAATAAAGGTATAAATATGACTTTATAGCCAAAATTCATTTAGGGTTTTCTTTAGAGAATTGGAGAGAACATATCTCTCTCTTTTCTCTCTAAGAGGCCGGCCCCCTTGGAGGGATTAGCTAGTAATCTTTCTCCTCCAAGGTCACTCATCTCTTCTTCACATCTTACCTTGGTGTGGAGACTTAGAGGTTCTCTATTTTGAGAACTTGGAGAAACATATTCTTCCATCCAAATCCATGGATCTAAGAAGCAAGGAACGAAGGCCCTCTCCTTGGGTGATTAGCCTTTGCTTATGCAAAGAGGAATCTACAAAGGTATAAATTTCTCAACTCACTTTGATTTGAGTTGAGTCTTGGTTCACCAATCTACTAGGCTTTGAATTTCATGGTTCATGTCTTGTTTTTAAGTGCATACAAGCATGATTCCGCCTTTTAATTGTTAATTGCATGCTATAGATGTTGCTTAAATGAACATGTTTTTCACAAAATTTCCTTCATAATGTGGTTGGCCTTAAGGGTTTATTGGGCTTTCAAGCCCTTTGTGTATTCAAGTTGTCATACAACTTGAGTTAATGGGCTTGGCATTCAAATCCCATTGGGGCTTGCGGCCCAAAACTAACCCGAGGTCTTTAACAAGCTTATTGGTTTGATTTATTAACATATTAATTAATCATTGCCATAAATAATTAAACCATTTAATTATCCTTATTCATCTCCGTTATTTCTTCAATCTCTACCTTATACGGTGTATGATCCATTAGGTTCATTTTAGAGAGGCAATTGACGATTAGAACTCTTCAAATCGATTGTGAATTGAAACTTACTTTCAATTCTCCCTTTAGTGATTATACACCTTTAGGGCTTCCACAAACCAAGAGTGACACCTAGCAGTATATCATGACTATCCAAGCTAATCAGAAGAGGTGGAGAACCTATTTAGTTTAGGATCACAATGCAATAAGGTCTTTCTGTAATACAATACTCTTTGCCACATTGTTTGGTTTGATAGTTTATTCATGTGTATTATCCAATGTGATTCATTTACTTATATGATTACCTTGAATGTGATTTGGAACGACTTCCTAAATCTCATTCATACTCTGGCCAGAGATTCTTAATCATATCATAGAGTATTCTCCCTCAAACGGTTTGAAGGTTAGAGATCCTTTGTTGCGCATTCACTTGCCTCGATGGCTAAGTGGCTTAACCCTAACTATGCCATGGACACTCTCTGACGGAGTGACTTTGATATAGTCATAGATCAAGGACCTAACCACAAGATAACTATGATACCTTGGGTCAAAGGACTACTTTGCTTTATCCGAACCATGAGTTCTCATGTGACATGAGTATGAGAACTCTTTGTTGATCGTGTTTGGTGGACTCATTCTTTATTGAGCACCTACATACTTGTCTTGGTGTCAGTCATACCAATGACTTGAGACCAGTCACTCTCTTTAAAAGAAGACATAGCACGTACTGATTTTAATGGACTGTCAATGCCCAATTGGCAATCCTATGATCAGGAACGTTTAGGATATGTATACGGAAGAGAATGGTCTCATGATTCTTACTTCTTTATATCACATTCTTCCAATTGCATATTCCTTGGACTTATTGTTTAAGCATATAGCATTTAGATGAGATGCTTAAAACAATAATCTTTGCCATTTATATTAAACTAGATTAGTTTAACATGTGAAATTTCCGTAAAGTATCATCGTATGATTGGTTTTAGGGCACATTTCCAACAATCTCCCACTTACACTAGAGCCAATCAGCTTGGTGATCAGTGATGATACCTCTTCTGATTTCATTTTAAAAATGGCTGAGTAATAGGCCTAGCCAATGGATTATGTTTTCCATAGAAGCAACCTTAAGACTAACGACGTCACCATTATACATGATTCTCAATCATGTGGTTCAGTCTCTCATTTGAGTTCGGATCTTGATGAGACCTTGATTAGCTTTTGCCCCATTAGTGTCGTAGTGTCGGTATACTAGAGACACTTTCTGGTTGGAACAAAATAGAGAGTTGATAAATGAACTTTCCCATCCAAACAACATTGTTGTAAGGTTCTATATGGTGATATATTTTGCATGCACGATGGAACACACTAAAGTCATTACTTTTAATGTTTCCACCTAAATATCTCTTTAGTCATAATAAAGAGATATCCAATTATCTTTTCATTTAAAATGAAGTGACATCCAATGATGGATACAATAGTAGATTCATAATCTAATACATTTACTCTTCCATTGCGTTACTCTAATTCTTCCTCATTCTTAAGGAATCTATCCTTTAGTATTTCTTAAATACATAAGGACTCACTTGACAGTTGCCATGGTTCTGATCCTGGGCTTGCACTGATATCGTCTTGTACTGATCTTGGCACAACTCATATTAATGTTTTTCATACAATATGAAATACGTAAATCACCTTTCTGCGTATGCATAAAGGATTCTATTTACGCTTTATGCTTCTTTGAGAGTCAAAGGGTACGTTCTCTTTGAGAAGGGTAACTTCCTAGTCTCACTAGAATTGTCATTCTGATTGAAGTTTATCATCATATGTGAAACTTCCTACATCTATCGTCTATCAATAAGGATTGAGATAATCCAATTATATCTTGAAATCTATGATTATAGATTTCCATCCCATGTATATAGACTATGTCTCCCATATACATTCTATCGTTATAGAACGTTTAAAGTCATAACTTTAATGAAGAAGAATTCCTAAAATTAATATATTATATATATGTTTAAATTTAGGAATATGTTTAACTCCCACTAATCTTTTGTAAACCTAGTAAACAAAAGATTCATTTACATCTTATGAGGAATCAAACGATTTGATCTCTCTCATAAGATGCTTATAGCTCCCACTAGCTTGCTAAGATTCATGATGGATGGATCTCTACAACTTACATGTCTTGTGATTCCTAGTCTTAGACATATATTATCAAGACTATCAGGATAATGGTTTCATAAACCCATATTATGTACCAACATTGAATCACCGTTTAGTTGGAGCTAGCAATCTTCGAATTAATAGAAACCAAGACTACATCAAAGATGGTTTCTTCCAAGTCAACCAATCTTGTTGATTGCAGTCACCTTAAGCTACCATTTAGCTATGTAGGTTTCATCATTCATTAATAAAGAACAATGTTTTTCAAACAAAACATTTATCCATCTCTTAAAACTATAGTGATGGAATTAAGTTCCTTATTCAAATTGGAATGTAAAGACTATATTTGGTTCTCCAATTTCTTTGGTTGTTTATATGAGGAAGTAAGCACTATTTGCTTTCGTAGAGATCTATATTTGATTCACGTTCCGAATGTGAAGTACTTTCTCATCTCTCATTAATCTTCTACTTCTTATTAGCCATACTTTTACAACGATTGTAAAACAAAGTTACTAATACGGAATCAAACATTCAAGTAGAAGAACCAACTATTTTGAACTATTCAAGAACATTTTACAACACCTTCGAAAGGCGTGTTCTTGACACTTGCAAGACATTTCTTGCAAATACCCCTTCCAATGTCCATCCTTTCATTAAGAAAGTTTGTTCCCTTGGAGTTATTCACCTTCTTCATTTGACTTCTCCATTGACTACAATAGTCATGGTCCCTAAACTCCCACTATCTCTCTTGAAACTTATTTCACTTGTGTTATACACATCAAACGATTTGAGAGAGTGTGGTTATTGTTCACCATATAGTTTACAATAAACTTAGTGAACCATTTGGATAGGGACACAAAAGTGAAGTCCTTGCCTAGTTTCCGTCTCTTGAAGTGGTTTAACACTTCAACACTCAATGATTCAAATCATCATAAGTCCATGTTGATGGACTATTTTTGTCAATCAACCATTATGTTCTAAACATAATTACAAACTTTCAAGAGTCAAGGCAACTCTCATTTCTTCGTACAACAATTTGTAAGTGAAGAATCGTGGCACTTAAAGTGTCCATGCCCTTGTGTTTACTTCTCAAGTTCCTTTTTCATTTAACAAAGAAACAAGCACTAGTGTTTGCGTTAACTAAGGGTTGTTCAAAGCAAAACAACTTTTCTTTCTTCATACAACGATTTGTAAGTGAAGAACTATGACACTAAAAGTGTTGTCCTCTTTATGATAGACTTATCTAACATGTTCTTCCAATGATACATTATCAATAGGAAGATTGTGAGGATGAGACTACTTAGGTACATATACAATCCATTCAAGACAATCTATGGGATTGTGGCACCAAGTCCGGAAACTAAAGCATTCGGCTTTTCTTTGTCAAGTTTTGGATAACGTTTGCAAATATATCTATAAATAAATACATAACAAATATAAATTGATTGATTTTAAGCCATTTGATCTGGGTCTTTAAATCAAATAGCACCACCCACTATTTTTGGCAAATTCCATATCCCTCATCGGAATTCAAGAGTTTTGGAGGAAACTCTTAGTAGGGTATGGGATGCTCACTTTTACCAAGCCCACCTCACAATGATATGATGTTGGCTAGCAACAATAATAATGAGAGAGTATGCTTACTCATTTACATCTCATGTAAGTACCATCTTATTTGGCCTCTAGAGAATGATGCCTCACGATGATATGATGTTGGCTCCATTGCACTTAGTTAATTCATTCCCACCATGCAAGTTTGGGTAGGGGTTCAAGAACAACCTCAGAACGATATGATGTTGATCATTCTCATTGCCTACCTTCACAACATCATGTATGCATATAGGACGCCTCCTGAGTGAAAGCACGCACTTTGTACTCCCCCATGATGAAGTCGGTGTACGAGTCACAAACGATTGGAGCCTGCCACGGTGGAAGGCCACGAAAGAGTGTTCAAAGCCCTCTCATGCTTGTCAACTTAATAAAGGTTTGGTTGAGGGTTTTTAGGTCTCATCACATATTAGCATGCATTTTAATCACATTAAAACAATTTGGTCCTATTATAACTATTGGTCCATATGATTGATTTAGTAGTATATAATACTCCCACTATACTTGTAAAACGGTTTTTAAAGCAAGAATATATGGTACTACCAACATAAGCTTTGCATTCATTGATGGACTATTTAGTTGGCTTAGGGCCTTAGGATGACTATGAGCCATTGATTTTAGTTATGCGTTTAATCACATTAAGGCGTGTTTTCTTATTGGGCGTTGGACCCTACTACTCCAATTTCATGCATATCAAATAAAACAAGAAATGAGTACTTCAAAGTAAAGAAGAGCTTATGCTCTTTTATAACATTTGATCAAAACAAATTACTTTAAAGTAAATAAGAGCTTATGCTCTTTTACAACATTTGATCATACCAAATTACAACCAAAATCTAATCTACACATTCCCATGGTTCAAACAATTTGGGAGACGGCCTTTCGCATAGCTCAATTATCGTAGGCTTAGGTTCATAATCGCTCTTTCTTTAATTAATTAACGCTTTAACTAATTAAACTGGAATGCAACATTGTCATTTGGTTTTTTGTATCCATAGAATTGATTTAGATCGAGCTAAATAAAATGACAATCCAATTCTCATATAAAGATGAAAAACTATTTTGTTCTCAACTAATTTGGGCCAAAATGCAATACCCTCAACTGTTGGGCTATATTGCAAAGCACAAACTTTTGAGGTCACTTTGTAAAAACACAAAAGTCCACTACTTCATGTAATTACAATTAGAACCCAAAAATTTCAACAAATGCAAAAACTTCATTAAAGGAGCAAAACAATTTGTCCTTTAGTGATTTTAGGCCTTTACGTAAAAACGTAAACTTTTAGGTCAAAGTGCAAATACACAAAAGTATCAAAACTTTATGTAATTACACAAAAGCCCCAAAAGTACCCATCTTATAGGGTTGGACGGTTATTGTGAGTTGTAAGTGGTTGTATGGTTTTTGATGAAAAGCAAAGTCTTAAAAGTCAAGTAGGTTGAAAAGGTGATGGGTATGGTGTTGAAAAAATAGGTATGGGTGTGTAAGAGAAGTAGCAATCATGTACAAAAATTCAAACACATTTTCAACTTTCAATCACTATTTCAAAATTGTCTTGTTGATTGAAAAGTCACACCATCCATCATAAAACAAGACTTTATGTATATAACCTAAAACTTTGAATCAAAACACCAAACTTTTTGTTCTTGGTATGAACAAAGCAAAAACATTGAAGAACATCCATGAAAACCCATAAGAGCTCCACAAATGTTTTCACTCAATAAAACTCAAATTTTCACTACTCAAAAGGGGGTTAACATCCTAGGGTACTTAGGGGTTCCAAAAGTCACTTTAAAACACTTTTAACAAGACAAACATGAACCCAAAAATCCACCATTTGGATTTGGCCGAATATCCCCATAAACATGGCACCAAATTTTAGCTCCAAAATCATGCTCATATGAACTACATGTACAACATTTGAGATGGCAAATTTTCTAACAAAATTTACATTCAAAGAAGCAAGAATAAAGCTTGTAACCATTACAACATTCAAATCAAGGACTATGAACTACAAAACCCAAAAGGATTCACCAACCACTAGACCTAGGCTCTGATACCACTTAAAGGAAATATTTGTGAAAACTAGTTCATTTGGGCAACATCTATGCATGCTATTACAATTAAAAGGCGAAATCATGCTTGTATGCACTAAAAAACAAAACTTTACCCATGAAATTCAAGGCCTAGTGAGTGTGGTGAACCAAGACTCAACTCAAGAACAAAGTTAGTTGAGAAATATTATACCTTTGTTGATTCCTCTTTGCATAAGCAAAGGCTAATCACCCAAGAGATAGGGCCTTCATTCCTTACTTCTTAGTTCCATGGATTTCTTGGATGAGGATGGTAGAATGGATTCTCCAAGTTCCCAAAATAGAGAACCTCTAAGTCTCCACACCAAGGAGAGCATTGATGAAGAGATGAGTGACCTAGAGGAAGGAAGATTGCTTGCTTTGTTCCTCTAGGGTGGCCGGCCTCTTAGAGAGAAAATAGAGCTTTGTGCTCTCATCTTTTCTCCAAAAGAAACCCTAATGATGAAAATGTTATAAAGTCCTTTATATAGTCCCTTCAATTAAGAGACAAAAGAACCGAAACCCTTCATCCTCTAATGTGGCCTGCCTTAAGGGTTTATTGGGCTTTCAAGCCCTTTGTGTATTCAAGTTGTCATACAACTTGAGTTAATGGGCTTGGCATTCAAATCCCATTGGGCCTTGTGACCCAAAACTAACCCGAGGTCTTTAACGAGCTTATTGGTTTGATTAATTAACGTATTAATTAACCTTACCATAAATAATTAAACCATTTAATTATCCTTACTCATCTTCGTTATTTCTTCAATCTCTACCTTACACGGTGTACGATCCATTAGGTTCCTTTTAGCGACGCAGTGTACGATTAAAACTCTTTAAATTGATTGTGAATTGAAACTTACTTTCAATTCTCCCTTTAGTGATTATACACCTTTAGAGCTTCCACAAACCATGAGTGACACCTAGCAGTATATCATGGCTATCCAAGCTAATCAAAAGAGGTGGAGAACCTATTCAGTTTAGGATTACAATGCAATAAGGTCTTTCTCTAATACAATACTCTTGACCACATTGTTTGGTTTGATAGTTTATTCATCTCTACTATCCAATGTAATTCATTTACTTATATGATTACCTTGAATGTGATTTGGAACGACTTCCTAAATCTCATTCATACTCTGGCCAGAGATTCTTAATCATATCATAGAGTATTCTCCCTCAAACGGTTTGAAGGTTAGAGATCCCTTGTTGCGCATTCACTTGCCTCGATGGCTAAGTGGCTTAACCCCAACTATGTCGTGGACACCCTCTGACGGAATGACTTTGACATAGTCAAAGATCAAGGACCTAACCACAAGACAACTATGATGCCTCAGGTCAAAGGACTACTTTGCATTATCCCAACCATGAGTTCTCATGTGACATGAGTATGATAACTCTTTGTTGATCATGTTTAGTGGACTCATTCTCTTTTGAACACCTACATACTTGTCTTGGTGTCAATCACACCAATTACTTGAGACCAGTCACTCTCTCTAAGAGAAGACATAGCACATACTGATCTTAATGGACTGTCAATGCCCAATTAGCAATGCTATGATCAGGAACGTTTAGGATATATATACAAAAGAGAATGGTCTCATGAATCTAACTTCTTTAGATCACATTCTTCCAATTACATATTCCTTGGACTTATCGTTTAAGCATATAACATTTATATGAGATGGCTTAAAACAATAATCTTTGTCATTTATATTAAACTAGATTAGTTTAACATGTGAACTATCTGTAAAGTATCATTATATGATTGGTTTTTGGACACATTTCTATCAAACTGATCAACAATTTTTTAGACCAACAAATGAACAAGCAGGAGTAGATTACATAGAAGAAAGTATAATGAAACCACCTAGAAAAAATAGGATTCCATATTTGAGAGGGTTAGAACAAATTAATATAGCAAGTAATATATTAAACTTAGATAAAGTAGATCCACAAGATTGAGAGAGAACAATTGAGAGATGGGAAAAAGGTTGCGTACATGCAGCACTAATGTTAGATTTTAGTAATTCACAAAATATGTTAGATTATTTTGAGCATACTTTAGATGGTTTAGTTTTTTACTATTTCCAGTCATGGAAAGTTCAAAATTTAGAACAGCATCAGGTAGCTAAAACACATTTTAATATTGATGGTTTTGTTACTTTGATTAAACAAGAATTTTTAGATCATAATAGGCTAGATGGAAGAAGCAAACAAGAACAAATAAGAGCAATTAGAAATTTAGAACAATTACAAATTTTTGATGTACAATATATAGCTGAGTATACAACAGACTTTTTTAAATATTTAGAAAGAACAGGTAGAATTAGGTATATTAATTTATTAGATACTTATATGACAAAAATAAAAGGACCAATAGGAGAAAAGATTTGGAATGAATGGCAAAAGCATCTAAAGAAAAATGATATTGCAATAGGACCTAAAATTCAACATGTATATGATATACTTAAACAATAGTGTAGTCAAATAAAAGCTAAGAGCCAAATTAGGAAGCAATTTTATATGAGCTGTAAAAATATAGATTTACCACAACGGTATTGTTGTCATAAGAAGAATAAGCATAAGAAAATATACAAAAAGAAATATAAGTCATATAAACCCTACAAACAACATAAGACCTTTAAGAACATAGAAAGAGAAAATATATTCCAAAATAATTTAGGAAAATAAGTGGTAGACCTTAGATTAGAAAATATAAAGCACCAAAAGATAAGGGTAGTTGTAAATGTTATTTATGTGGAGAGATTGGACCCATTAGACCAAAATTTCCAAAATTAGGAAAACAGCCGAGAGAAAAATACATTTGATGGAGTTGTTTAAGTTAGAAGAAAATGAAGATATTCAGTCAATATACAGTTTAGATGATTTAAGTGATAAAGAGAGTATTTATAGTATATAAAGTATAAATATGATAGATTCAGAATCAGAAGATTCAAGAAGTTCAAATAGTGATTTAAAAGAGTATATGTGTGCATTCATAGAAGAACAACATGAAGAAGAGTATAAATATAAAAATTTAGGTTGGCCAGAAAAAAGTCATAAGTGTAGCAAGTTAGTTGCAAATAAATACTATAATACATATTCAATATTGTGTGAAAAGTGTTATAGTAATAGGTTATTAGAAATTAATTCAGTAAAATCACAAGAAAGTACTGAAATATTAGGAAATATTGTTTATAGTTCAGAAATTCCAAAAAATAGTTCTTTAATTACCATAAATTGTGAAATAGAAATAGCAAAAGAACACAAAATACAAACAACAACTATGATAGATACAGGAAGCACCAAGAGTGTCATGAGAGAAGAGTTAGTACCAGAAAAATATAGACAAAAATTAGCAAAACTAGTGAGAATAACACAGTTTGATGAGAGATCAGTCTATTTAACACATTGTATTAATAATGAGTCTATAAAAGTATAAAAACAACAATTTAATTTACCATTAATATTTGTTTCACTGGTAGGATCATACCCATTCATTTTAGGTTTAAACTTTTTGAAAAGTTTACAAGGTTTTTTATTTATGAATACTAACATAACATTTTGCAAAAGAGGTATCACAATAACTGACCAAAGTAATATTGTAGAAGCATACAAAAATATATGTATAGAAGAGTATAGTTGCCAAAATAATTATTATTTAGAAAACTCAAACGAAAATGATGAGCATAATAATATAGAAGAGTTTGATGAAGAAATATTTGAATATGAGTATCCGATTTTAGAAAAAGGAACCCATATAGAAATATTACAGTTAGATAGACCAAAGAGTTTAGAAGAATTATTACAATTAGCATAACAAACTAGAATTATAGGAGAAGACCCACAATTACATTGGAGTAAAAATAAAATACTAGCAAAATTAGATATAATTAACCCAGATTTAACCATTAAAACAACTGATATACCTTATAGTTTATGAGATAAATAAGAGTTTGAGCAGCAAATAAAAGAGTTTTTAAATTTAAATGTAATTAGACCCTCCAAGTTTAGACATAGATCAGCAGCATTGTTGTGAGAAAACATTCAGAGCTAAAGAGAGGTAAGGCTATAATAGTTTATAATTACAAGAGATTAAATGATAATACATATGAAGATAGTTATAAGTTGCCAAATAAGGATGAACTTATAAATAAAATTCAAGAGAGTAAATATTTTAGTAAATATGATTGTAAATCAGGATTTTGGCAAATATGATTAGCAGAAGAATCAATTGAGTGGACAACTTTTACTTGTCCAAGAAAACATTTTGAATGGCTTGTTATGCCATTTGGACTTAAAAATGTTCCATCGATCTTTCAAAGAAAGATGGATCAAATTTTTAAGAAATATGATAATTTTTGTAGTGTTTATGTAGATGATATTTTAGTACATAGTAAAAATAGAAATGAACATAGGAAGCACTTAGAGATAGTTTTACAAGAATTTATTAATAATGGAATTGTGATTAGCAAAAATAAAATAGCATTAGAAAAATAAGATATAGAATTTTTAGGAATGTATATCAAGTCAGGTACAATACAATTACAAGATCATATAGCTAAAAAAGTATTAGTATTTCCAGATAAGTTAGAAGATAAAAAAAAATTACAATCATTTTTAAGATTGTTAAATTATGCAAGAAATTTTATCCCTGATTTAGGAAGAAAAATAGCGGTATTACATAGTAAAACTAGCAAAACATGACAAAAATATTTTGATAGTGAAGATATTAAATTAGTTCAAAATATAAAGGAAGAAATTACTCAACTTAAGCCATTAACATTACCATTAGATGATAGTTACAAAATAGTTGAAACAAGTGCTTCATTATTAGGATGAGTAGGTATACTATATCAGAAAAAGCATAAGGAGTCACCAAAGTCTAACGAACAAGTTTGTAGATATTCATCAGGAAAATTTAGTGATGTACAGTCAAGATTACCATTAATAGATTTAGAAATTTTAGGAATAATTAACCCACTTGAAGCATTCTCTTTATTTTTACATAATGAAGTATTTACAATTAGAATAGATTGTCAAAATATAGTTTCTTATTATAACAAGATACATGCTAATAAACAAGCAACTCGAAGATGGGTTAATTTTATTGATTCAATCACAGGAAATGATTTTAAACCAATTTTTGAACATATAAAAGGTAGTGACAATATATTAGTTGATATCTTATCAAGTTAATTCGTTGAACATGAACGGAATATCGTGGATCATCATCCTCAAATAGCACAAGACCACAAGGTAGAAGAACACCTTTCAATAGAATAATGATGCACCATGGACCTCCATCATTCAATAGATTCCAAAATAGCATAAGTAGACCAACATCACCACCAGTACCCACTTTCAACTTTAATGGCACTCTTGTTGAAGGAATCAGAAATCCAACTCTGAGGTATAGGCTACGAGTACCAAGACTCACTAATAGACAACAAGTTCTCTTAGAAAATTTTTGGAATATCCAAATCAAACAATCAAGCATGAGGTTAGGTCATGAAATACTGATTAGAGCCTTAGAACAAGAGTTTGATAGTTTTAATTTTAATTTCCATCAAAGCCAACATCATATTCATTCTCTTGAGCACAACCTTCAAGTTATTACTTAGTAAATTTACCAAAATGAACCAAGAACTCCAATCTCTTAGATTGCAGCAAAAGGCACACCTTGAAAAGAGAATTGAAAATAGGTTTGGAAACTGATCAGCATAAGAATAAAGAAAAAGATGTTATTGAACCCATAGAACAAGAGACTAATGAGCCTATATAAGAGATTAAGATTAAGCTCTTAGAAGAAGACATTGAAATGGAGAAACATCAAAATAATGAGTAGCATCAGCATCTGCATCTGAGTGACAAAGAAAAACAAAAAAGATATGAAAGTTTTCTTAGTAATATATCTTTAGACTTAATAATAGATGATATCCTATTAGAAGAAATTTCAATAGCAAAATTAAGAATAATGCCACCAGATATGCAATGTGTTTTGTATCAATCCATCTTTGATCCAAAACCAGGGATGGATATTATTACAAAGATGTATCAACCATGTCTTTGTGATAGTACAAAGAGTTGCATTTGTAAACCAGAGGTTATCATAGTTGTAGCCAGGATTAACATGAGAGATTTTAAACCATGACATTTTAGTTATGAGCATCATAAAAAGCAAAATGTAGTAGAAGTTACCTCGGCCTTACTATTAGAGTTTGGTTATCTTGATAAAATCTTTATTAACCATATTTCCCAACTAGACTCATTTCCTGAAAAACTTATAAAAGTAGCAGAAGATTATCCAGAACAGTGAAAAGAAATTTGCATAAGTTTTTATCAGTAATCCCCCTGATTGGTATGCACATATGCATAAGGAGAAAGCTAGGCACATAGTCATAATTAATGAAGAGCCCTTTAGACTATCTTCTATCTCCCCACATAGGTGGACTCCTTCATACAAAAATATTCTAAGATTTCAAGGGATCTAAATGCTAGCCTTAGATGAGTTTGAAGATTTTAGGTATGATATGTTACTAGTAGCAGAAGAAGAAAAAATGTATATTTACAGTAAGACAAGAATCAATCATCAGCCATTCTAGAAGCCTCAAAATGGAAGCATGGAAACAGTAGATATGTATTACAAGGTAAAAGAAGATAGAGAAAGAGATGCAGAGCTAGCAGAAGGCGATGAACAGTACTGGAACAATTTGACAGAAGAAGAGATGCATAACATCGAAAACATGATGGAAGCATGAAGAGCTGACAACAAATTAGCATAATTTGAATAGCATCATTTAAAATAATGTATTTCCAGACAAAAATGTCAACATCATTGTGGATCCCACTATAATGGCATAAGAGTAAATAAAGAAAAGAGTTTGACCTATTATGGATTTGTCATACACAAAATGTCATTTTGATTAAGAATGAATAATGAAAATCCCTTTTCATTAAGACTCCCTTTTTGGTATTGTTGTTGTGTGGCCTTTTTCTCTGTGTTGATGGGCCTCTGTTGTATTTATTTTTGTTGGTGATGAATTTATCATTGGTATAAAAAAGTAAAAAAAATAAAAAAAAGGGAGTTAAGGGGCCTTCATGATTCTCTTGAGATGCCCTCAAGTCTTTTGGGAACTAGTGGATTTCCTTAAATCAAGGTTATTTTAAATAAATATTAAAAAAAGTGCTAGTAAAGATGATAAATTTGAAGCAAAGCTATTTTTAATTGATGGGTTTGTAACATGCTAATAAAACCCAATTAGCCATTGCAATATGAAAAGTTCGATTGTCAGATTGTCATGACATGACATATAAATATATATTTGAACCTAAAATTGGTGACGCCAACACTAGCCATTCTTAGTGTCTTCCCTTTAGATTGCACTTAAGAATAAGACCATAAAAATCGATATAAGTAGTTTATGAGATTATCAATCGTAAATCATTTAAGGAATTTCGTAATTTGTCAATATTTTTGATAAATTGTGACGTGCATGATCACATAACTACCTTTTCGAGGTTATTTTTGTCAAAATTAATTCCTCTATTAGGATATTGACAGATTTTTAGCATAAGAATCAAAATGATTTACGATGGATAAATTTAAGGACCTCTTTTATTGATTTTCATTGCCAGATATCAAAGTAAAATGTTATATCTATATAGACCATTTTAATTAAAAAAACATTTTGTTTATTCAAATGTGTACAGAGAGAAGTTGAAATATGAAATGGAAAATCACTAAGGAATGGAATGGGCCAACTACGCCTGGCAAACGGGTCGTGTCTATCGTGTTCGTGTAACACATGTTATCTTAACAGGTCGTGTCGTGTCACACCCATTATCTTAACGGGTCCTTAACAGGTCGAGTCACTTTACCCAACGGGAAAGTGACCCGACCCGTTATGGCCCGTTAAGAAAAATATTTTTTTTTTCTTAAATTTGCACATACCACACATTGCCACATAAATATTACTTCAAAACATTAAAACACATTTGTCGTTTAAGTACTACATTAAAAAATAAGAGCCTAATAAACAACAAACATCCATACGTTACTAGTCTATTACAAAATATTAAATGTGCAAGGATATGCAAAATGAAAGAGTTTTTGTTTCAAGGTTGTGAAGCCTTTCTCAAAACTTTAAACCTTGCCAATGGAACTCAAAGCTTGCATGTTATTCCTTTTACAAAATCCCCAATTTTCATCGATCATCATGACATAAGATTTTGTGATATCCACTAGTGTAAATATTTTAAATTGAAGATCAAATTATTCATTGTATTCTTATATGGTCAAGGAGTGTAGTTGTAAAAAATCATCAAAATCGGAGTTAAAATAACCGTTAAATTGTGATTTTTCGTTGATAACCGTCTAAAAGTTTTGTCCAGTTACTTGATCTTTGAATGTTTGTTTTTTGCGATTTTTGACGTATGAGATCTTGAAGCATATACAAACAAGTTTGACAATTTGATTGTTGAAATTAGTTTCGCAGATTGCGTATCCCATCAAAACGATATATTCACTAACATTTCGAGTTTGTTTATACTTTAAGTATAACATAAGATTTTGTGGTATCCACTAATGTAAATATTTTAAATTGAAGATCGAATTAATTCATTGTATTCATATAAGGTCTAGGAGTGTAGCTGTAAAAAAATCATAAAAAAATCAGAGCTAAAATAACCGTTAAACCGTGATTTTTTGTTGATAACCGTCGAAAAGTTTTGTCTCGTTACTTGACCTCTGGATGTTTGTTTTTTGCAATTTTTGGCATATACGATCTCGAAGTATATACAAACTTGTTTGACAGTTGGATCGTTGATAACCGTAAATATTTGAAATTGAAGATCGAGTTCATTTATACTTATCATTAAGTATAACATAAGATTTTGTGGTCACTAGTGTAAATATTTGAAATTGAAGATCGAGTTCATTCATTGTATTCATATAGGGTCAAGGTGTCAAAATCGGAGTTAAAATAACCGTTAAATCATGATTTTTCGTTGATAACCGTTGAAAACTTGTCCCGTTACTTGATCTTTAAATGTTTGTTTTTTGCAATTTTTGGTGTATGCGATCTCGAAGTATATACAAACATGTTTGACGGTTGGATCGTTGGAACTAATTTCGTAGAATGTTTATCCCATCAAAACAATAGATTCACTAACACTTAAGAGTTTATTCATACTTTCATTAAGTATAACATAAGATTTTGTGGTATTCACTAGTGTAAATATTTTAAATTGAAGATCGAGTTCATTCATTGTATTCGTATTGGGTCAAGGAGTGTAGCTGGAAAAAATCATCAAAATCGGAGTTGAAATAACCGTTAAACTGTGATTTTTCGTTGATAACCGTTGAAAAGTTTTGTCCCGTTACTTGATCTATGAATGTTTGGTTTTTACAATTTTTTGCTGATGCGATCTCGAAGCATATACAAACATGTTTGACAGTTAGATTGTTAAAATTAGTTTTGTAGAATTCGTATCCCATGAAGTTCAATGATATATATATATATATATATATATATATATTAAGTAGATTTAAATTTATTTATTTTGTATGTATAACACTTAAGAAATTGAATGGTATGTATATTTAAGCCGATCCAATCGTCACCAATTTTTAATATTTAATTTAATATATATACATATATATATATATATATAATTCTTATAGTTTTTAGGGGTATAAAATTGTATATAATTATTATAGTATTTTTTTAGGGTTATAAAACTATAAAATTAATATTTTGCTTATTGATGCGTAAAATAACTAAACACACAAATTAAACCCTCTTTTGACAATTGTAGTATAGATGTAAGTAGGGTATCGTTCTAGGCCGGGGATTAGGAGGGATTGCTAATCTATTCTAAATTAATTTAAAAATATTAAACAAGACTCAAGGACACAAAACTAGGCTAAAAACTCTAATAACTCGAAACACACTTAGAATGACTCAAAATAATGAAAACAATCAAATTAGACACTAGGAATTGAAATGGACGGAAATTGAATTAAAAGACTAACAACAATGAAAACTAACTAAATAATATAATTTAATAATGGGGGGGTTTGGTTTTAACGAGAAGTAAATTAAACTTAAATAAATTACAGAATTGACAAAAGCATGAAATTAAGGTGAAAGGATAGGTGACAGATTAGCTAGAGGGTTCTTCTCCACACATGACACATATGCAACCTAAATTGATTTTCAGTTGTTCTTTCAATAAATTGTAACTCTCAATACTTCAGATTAACCGTGAACAGCATTTTTTTAATCTTCAAGTTTTCCTTAAGTTATTGAATTGGACGGAAAAACGCATACAACAATTCAAAACATTCTTCAAAAGTCCCCTACGTGAAAAGCACAATAGAGATACAATCAAAGATCATTAAACTTTGTGAAAACTATAAGCATTGACGAGGCATTCGTTACTATGATTTGCATGAAACTTATGCCAAGAATTTACTTAACGTGATTGTGACTAGCAACCTTCACTACTTGTGAATATAAGTTCATAACGATTAGGTGAAACTCCCTTATATTCTAGCGTCAAATTCATGCATGTAAACCAAGTATGCATTCTTAATCGACATACAAAAATAAGCTATCAATCAAGCAGTTAAGCAAATTAAATCACAACTCAGAAATCACAACTGAAGGTAATCAATTCATATTACAAATATATTCATGGCTTTGAATTAACCTCTAGCCAAAATAAAATTAGTTACACATAATTAAAACAGAAATAAAATATAAGTTTGGAAAGATTTAACCAAGAAAAATGGAGTGAAGCTCCTTCTCTGTCTCTCTGTGCTCCCCCTGTCTCTGCCTTCCGCGCCTTCAGTTTTCTTCTTTTCTCCTGCGTCAGTCTGTCCTCCCCCCGCCCCAGTCCTTGCTGCTGTCACTCTCTGACTCTTTTTTTTTATTTTCTGTCCGTTTCGTTTCTCTTGGTCTCCGCCCCGACTCCTGCTAGTCGGTCTCCCCTTATTTTTCTATTCTCCTTTTCTCCCATCTGCTACGCCTCCTGGCCTCATCTTATTCTTCTTTCATTTTTTTATTCCTTCTTTTTTCTTTTTCTTGTCTGCCATGCCTCTTTCCTTTTATCATTTTCTGTTTTTCTTTCCTCCACCATTCCTTTCTTTATGTTTCTTTTATTCCTCCATCATTCCATGTCTCCCCTTTTATTTATTTTCTTATTCTTCTTTCTCCACACAGTCCGCAAGTCTCTCCCTTTCCTCTTTTATTATTCAATTTCTTGATAGTCCACTTCCTTCCTTCGTTTAATGCCGTGTTGCACTCTGTCTTATTTCTATTCTTTTTTGCCCATTTTGTTTGAAATTAATCCTACAACAAAATTAACTGTACATTAACACAAGGTAAGGTAAAATGCCACAATTTTAACACAAAAACATCCAAAGACTTTAGAAATGAATGGTATAAATGCATGAAATATATGAGTGATCAAATACCCCCAAACTTACATTTTTGCTAGTCCTCTAGCAAAACAAAGAAAAGATGAAAAAGTAATAACATGAAAAACATTAGCTTCCCTCTATGTGACCCTCATAGAATTTCATTCAAGAAAACAAATCATCAAGAACCATAGCTAGCATCAAGGAACTAATCCAAGTTCATCTTCCTTATTCAAATATTAGCAGTAATCTTTGAATCATCCTTGAAGTGTAGTGTGTGAGATAGCCATGCTAATGCAATTTCAAAATTTTTATATTTTTAAAATCATCATATGCAAACTAGCAACCTTCTCACGGGATATACACTCAATCACACATGTGTTTAGTTTAAATATGTTTCGCTCAAAGAATCAAATGTGAAATTTCTACCATAAGCTTGCATAAAGATCTCATCTCTACAATCATAATTGCAAAACTTAAATCAAGAGGACTTTTATTGGATGTAATGAGGTTTAGGGAGAGGGTTATTGAAATGAAAGAATAGGAAAACATAAGTTCCAAGCTACATTGCAAGCAATTCTTTTCTTTAGATTTATAAGAACTTAAGCTCTCCAGCAATTCTTCTAGCACCTCCAACCACACCCTTAAACTGAAACTTTAAAAACTTTTTATTTCATTTGTATACAATCTTTCTTTTTCTTTTTCTTTTCTTCTCTTTTCTCTTTTTTTTTTTTGTTTTCTTTTTTTAATACAAACATGAAATACCCCCACACTTATTCTTTTACCAAACACCTTCAAAGTACTTCACAAACGTTTCTCATAAGACAATCTCGCATTGCTCGCTTGGAAAGGGTAAGGAAAAAATGTTTCAGGTATAAGGGTAGACATATCTGGTGATAAGAAATAAAAGGCTCAACATACACGGCTCAAATTGGCAATCTAATGATATCATTTTTATTTGGGAAACATGGTTATTTGGGCCATAGTGGTAAACCTAATGCCTCTATCATTTCCAAGTTCATGCAATCAATGACAAACATTTCGAAAGATCGTTACGCAAGTTCTAGAGATGTATCTCACATAAGTTCATCACACATGAAAGATTAGGAGTGTATGAAAAATGCACACACTTTCAATCGGCTCAAAAACTCATATAGGATGTATATGGTCACTAAATTCACATATGAAGCTTTAAGTCATACTTTAGTTTCACATTAACAAGGCTATGTGCATTTGGTTTTTCAAAGATGGTCAAACATGTACAAAACTAACAAGAGAATTAGGAATTTCACAAAACACATGTTAACTAAGTTCTTGATGATCATGGTTCAAATTTGATCCAATTATATCATTGGGTCGGGAAACTAACAAAAATCTAATTCAAAACAATAAGGGAAACAAGACAATATTTTTGGATTTTTAAATTTTCCGATTTTTTTAAATTTTTTTTTTTAAAAGAAAACAAAACTAATTAAGAAAACAAAAAGCAACAACATGGAAACAAATGAAACTCGTTCGTAGTTGAAGGCACAAAAAAAATTTCAATTTGGTCATTTTTATACTCTTTACCCCCAAACTTAAACTGGACATTGTCCCCAATGTCAGAAAACACTATAATGCAAATAAAAATAAAATAAATAAATAATAAGAAACAAAATAAAGCAATTGGACTGAAAACTTCCCTAGTTTGCAGCAAAACCAATCGATGACCCCCCAAGCTAAAATTCTGCAATCAACTTCAAGGGTGGAAATAACCAAAAATTCCTGCAAAGAAAAGAAATAATTCAGTTAAGTAACGCAAGAAAATGTAAAAAAAATTGCAAACGAAAAATTGAAAATCACTATAAAAGACAATGAATAGAACTAATAAGTGATCATTGGTCGTGCTTGTCGACTTTCCACAGCTTTCCTCTTGAACGGGGTGACACTTAGCTTTTTACTTGCAAGTGATGATTTGATGATATTGTACGGCGAGGCTTTGCTCTTTAGCAATGTTGCAATTCCTTATTTGTTCTCCAAGCAGATGTGGCAGCTTCTCTAGTTCTTCATCTCAGACTCCTTCCACTGGGATGATTGTGCAAGCTGCATTATTCTCTGCTTGTTTCTTCTGCACGACGGGCAGGCACGAGGTAAAGGTGTTGGTCTGTTTCTTTCTTCAATCTTTCCAAGTGCCCACCTCTTGCTCTCTTTCTCCTTGTCCTTAGTTGAGGATGAATCAGCACGTTGTCTCCACATGCTTCGAGGTATCATCTTCACTTCCCTTAGACGTGAAAGACGAAGCAGAAGCATAAGATGATGAGTACTCGAGAGCAGGTGCTGGCTGGAGAAAGGACAGGGAGAAAGCATGATATGAGATACTCGTGCTCTCAACCTTTATGATATGAAATACTTGTGCTCTAGATGGGTTGTTTGCAGGGGTATCCCAGGGGATGAAAAATACAGAGTGACTTGAGAGGGTTTGTTGGAAAGCCATTTCAGAGAGGAAGAAGTGCTGAGAGGGTGTGCCTTTGCTGTGGAAGGCGAAGGTAGATACTTATAGGACTTTTCTTCACAACCGGAACTATTCCCTCACTCATTGTCGGCAGCCGGTGGATGGATGAATAGTACAAATTACGCGCTTTGGACAAAGCTGCCCGTAATTTCCGCAAAGCTGCCAGTTGCATGTGACGAGTGACGACACGTCTGGACAAATTGATCTTTTGAAATCCGGGGTTCGGCTCGTGGTTTCTGAGTAAGCCCAACTTTTAAGAAATGAAACGCCTCTTTTGAGAAAAGAATCCGACTTTTGAGAAAGGAGCCCCGACTCTTCGATTTGCGAGAGGACGCTTCTTCGATTTCTGAGGAGCGCCTCTTTGATTTCTTCTTTTTATAGAGGCGTTAATTTTGTTCCACAACACACTTGAGCTCCCTCCTGTAAACACTCCCTTCTTGCACTTCCAAATTCTTAATCTGTCCGATCTCTTTTTTCTTTACCATTCTGAAAAATGTCTGGCCCTTCCGATCGTTGTTTTGACTTGAACATTGGTGAAGAGGCAGCTCCGCCTTCACCAGACAACATATGGCGCCCATCTTTCATATCCTCTACTGGTCCTCTTACCGTTGGGGATTCGGTGATGAAAAATGACTTGACCGCTGCGGTGGTGGCCCGGAACCTTGTCACCCGCAGAGATAACAGACTGCTCGCTAGACGGTCTGATGAATTGGCGGTTAACGAGTCTCTGGCTCTTAGCGTGCAGTGTGCGGGTTCTGTGTCCAACATGGCCCAACGCCTATTTGCTCGAACCCGTCACGTTGAATCGTTGGTGGCTGAAATACAGAGTCTCAAAAAGGAGATTAGAGGACTCAAGCATGAAAATAAACAATTGCACAAGCTTGCACACAATTATGCCACAAACATGAAGAGGAAAATTGACCAGCTGCAGGAAAATGATGGTCATATTTTACTTGATCACCGGAGGTTTGTGGGTTTGTTCCAACCGCATCTGCCTTCGTCTTCTGGGGCGGCACCGCGTAGTGAAGCTCCAACTGATCAACCTCCGATACCTCCTCCTTCCGTGGCCCCGCCGACTGCTGAAGCTCCGCCAACTACTGAAGCACCACCTGACCAATGAATGCTATTAGTTTACACATCATTGTAAAATATTTTTACTTTTATGTTTTTTTTTTTTTTTTTTTTTTTTTTTTTTTTTTTAAATCAATGTAAAATAATGTAAAAAGACTTTGTTTAACCTTCCCCCACACTTAAACTAAATAACACAAACTCACAGAAATCAACCAAATAACACAACTAACTAAACAAAACAAAATGAAAGCAGTAAAGATAAGGGTGTAAGTTGAATGATTGGGTTGCCTCCCAAGAAGCGCTTGCTTTAACGTCCGCAGTCGAACGAATCTTTCCTTTAAACTCCCCTCGGCTCCAAAGCATGGAATTTATCTTTTAATGGGAGGTGATACTTGAAATGATTCGGCAATGGTTTAAATTTAAGAGTGGGTGCCTGAATCATCAAAATCAGAAACATGTTCGTATAAATTAAAATTAAAATTGGAGAAGATGGTTTACTTTCTTTTTCCGACACAAACTCAATGACAAACACCACATTTTTGAACATTTCCGGGACTTTGAACTTGGCCAGGTTTACTATGATGGTTGTGGCTTGTCCCGTGTCATCAAACTCAACTGCTTTGGGCTTGATTGTCTCATGCACAGCCTCTTGGATGTATTCTTGATATGCTTCAACCACTTCATTTTCTTGAATCCCTTTTTTTGGTGTGCAAGGTTCTTTGAACGTTTCAATACCATCGGGAACTTGTTTTGGTGCACCAAGAATTGGGATATCACTTTGCACCTTTGGAAGAGCTTCCACAATATCTTTTTCACTCTCTTTGATATTTGGAATCAAAAACCTGCAAGGACAAAAGACATTCGGTGGAATAATGTTAGAATGAAGTGAATTTAGAACTTCCTCACCTGAGTTGGATGACATAGGGATTTGAGGAGCTTGCAGCAAGAATTCTTCTAAACTGCCCAGGTCGTCCTCCACCTCTTCTACTTGCAGCAGCAATTCATCCATGTTCGGGCTGTGTTTGGATGGTTCTGGGACAGCTTCATCCTTCATGTCACCTTCCAAAGTGATGGCTTCATCGATTTCACTTTTTGCCTTTGAATTTGCAATGTTTGAGTTGGAAAGTTCACTTTGATCTCGAATCTGTGCCATGAATTCCACAATCTGCCCAACTTGCATATCCAATTCGTCCACTCTTTTGACTCGGTCTTGCATCTCCTGGTTTTGATTTTCTACTCCCTGATTCAAAGAGGTGAGTAACTTATTAAGTGTATCATTATCCAAGGACGTACCTGAATTGATTTGGGTTGATTGTTGTGGTGGCTGTGACGGTTCATATGGCTACTGATAGAACTCTTCTGATGGCGGCAATTGTTCTTCTTTTTGTGAACCCTGCATCAAAGAAATTAGTCCTTCAAGAATTTCATTATAATTCACGGGCATACTTTGATTTGATTGGAATTGTTGTGGGGGATGTTGTGGTGGCTGCATAGGTCTTGAATAGAACTCGTCTTGCTGCCAATATCCACCTTGTTGAAATTGTTGAGGTTCATCCCACATATAATCTGAATTACCTCTCCAATCTGAATTGTAAGCGTTGGAAAACATGTTGCCCCTTGATTGGTTATGGCCTTGATATCCCCAAACATCTTCATTTGCAGAAAATTGAGGACTTTGATATCCTTGCCCATAGGGCACATCAAGTGTAGGGACACTTGGCATTGTGGTCCGTTCGGCATTATGAGTCAATTGAGCAGTGAGCTGTGCCAATTGAGCTTGAATGGTCGCAAGTGCCATGTCTTGCTCCATTTGTACCTAAAATCAAAGAAAGAAAAATAAATCAAATATCAAAAGTAAAATACACAAACACCAAAATAAACATAAACAAAAACAAAAATAAAGGGATTAGCAAAGTTGCTAATCCCCGGCAACGGCGCCAAAATTTGATGCGTAAAATAACTAAACACACAAATTAAACCCTCTTTTGACGATTGTAGTATAGATGTAAGTAGGGTATCGTTCTAGGCCGGGGATTAGGAGGGATTGCTAATCTATTCTAAATTAATTTAAAAATATTAAACAAGACTCAAGGACACAAAACTAGGCTAAAAACTCTAATAACTCGAAACACACTTAGAATGACTCAAAATAATGAAAACAATCAAATTAGACACTAGGAATTGAAATGGACGGAAATTGAATTAAAAGACTAACAACAATGAAAACTAACTAAATAATATAATTTAATAATTGGGGGGGGGGGGTTTGGTTTTAACGAGAAGTAAATTAAACTTAAATAAATTACAAAATTGACAAAAGCATGAAATTAAGGTGAAATGATAGGTGACAGATTAGCTAGAGGGTTCTTCTCCACACATGACACATATGCAACCTAAATTGATTTTCAGTTGTTCTTTCAATAAATTGTAACTCTCAATACTTCAGATTAACCATGAACAGCACTTTTTTAATCTTCAAGTTTTCCTTAAGTTATTGAATTGGACGGAAAAACGCATACAACAATTCAAAACATTCTTCAAAAGTCCCCTACGTGAAAAGCACAATAGAGATACAATCAAAGATCATTAAACTTTGTGAAAACTATAAGCATTGACGAGGCATTCGTTACTATGATTTGCATGAAACTTATGCCAAGAATTTACTTAACGTGATTGTGACTAGCAACCTTCACTACTTGTGAATATAAGTTCATAACGATTAGGTGAAACTCCCTTATATTCTAGCGTCAAATTCATGCATGTAAACCAAGTATGCATTCTTAATCGACATACAAAAATAAGCTATCAATCAAGCAGTTAAGCAAATTAAATCACAACTCAGAAATCACAACTGAAGGTAATCAATTCATATTACAAATATATTCATGGCTTTGAATTAACCTCTAGCCAAAATAAAATTAGTTACACATTATTAAAACAGAAATAAAATATAAGTTTGGAAAGATTTAACCAAGAAAAATGGAGTGAAGCTCCTTCTCTGTCTCTCTGTGCTCCCCCTGTCTCTGCCTTCCGCGCCTTCAGTTTTCTTCTTTTCTCCTGCGTCAGTCTGTCCTCCCCCCGCCCCAGTCCTTGCTGCTGTCACTCTCTGACTCTTTTTTTTTATTTTCTGTCCGTTTCGTTTCTCTTGGTCTCCGCCCCGACTCCTGCTAGTCGGTCTCCCCTTATTTTTCTATTCTCCTTTTCTCCCATCTGCCGCGCCTCCTGGCCTCATCTTATTCTTCTTTCATTTTTTTATTCCTTCTTTTTTCTTTTTCTTGTCTGCCATGCCTCTTTCCTTTTATCATTTTCTGTTTTTCTTTCCTCCACCATTCCTTTCTTTATGTTTCTTTTATTCCTCCATCATTCCATGTCTCCCCTTTTATTTATTTTCTTATTCTTCTTTCTCCACACAGTCCGCAAGTCTCTCCCTTTCCTCTTTTATTATTCAATTTCTTGATAGTCCACTTCCTTCCTTTGTTTAATGCCGTGTTGCACTCTGTCTTTTCTCTATTCTTTTCTGCCCATTTTGTTTGAAATTAATCCTACAACAAAATTAACTGTACATTAACACAAGGTAAGGTAAAATGCCACAATTTTAACACAAAAACATCCAAAGACTTTAGAAATGAATGGTATAAATGCATGAAATATATGAGTGATCACTTATCGTGTATTGTGTTACCCATGTGTATATCCGAACCAACCCGTTATCTTAACAGGTGCTTATCGGGTTACCCGATAATGAATCGGATTGTTATCGTATCAACCCGAACACATGTTAATTTCATGTTGTGTCGTGTCGTGTCGGTGACGCACCCTGACCTGGAACGTCCACTAGGACCCCAAATTGAGTTGTGCTACCTTCGTCACCTTTTAGGTGTCGACCAGCACAGCTCAATTCGAAGTCCTAGCGGACGTGCCAAGTAGGGGTCCGGAATTGCCAGGCCTAGGGCCAACCATGACCAGTCACCACCATTATTCCAGCTTTAGACACATCATTGCCACTAAAGTTCTACTTATATATTTATGTATTTATTAAGCTTATCCCATCTTGTTTTCTTCAGGCTAGTTTAATCAACTCTTCTTCTCTTAGATAATTCATACTAATTAATTTTTAGAGGCGATTTATTTCCCTTTCCTAGAAGAATCTAATTCCAAGTCTACCTAAGAATTTGCATCAAAGCTGGAGATCTCTACACGTACTGCCCTTTCCTGCAAGCAGCCCAACATGTGTGGGGGCATTTGTGGAGCAAAAAATAATCGAAAAAAATATGGAGGCGACACGTGGATTCTCGGGGTAAGTTAAAAAGACAAAATTACCCTCAAGGCACACCAAGATTCCTATGCCCGAGCAATGGCCAATCATCCCTCAACCAAGTCAAAAGTGCCCAAAATAGGTAATAATTTGAAACCTATTTCATCCATCCTCATCAAATCCTCTCCACAAGGTAACTCCCAAACCATTCCTCTTTTATTATATTAATTAGCTAATCAATTAGGAAATTATTCTATTAATTAGCTAATTAATTGATTTATTATTCAATTATTCCTAATTAGTTACAAATCATGAACCTCACCCAAAATACCAACCAAGTGGCCGGTCTTCCTCCTTTTAAAAGGGCTGGCCATACCCTTATAAATACTACCTCATTCTCTCCAAACTCAATTCCAATTCTCTTGCTAAATTCTCAAAATTCTCTAAACACTTTTCTCTCAAAATTCTAACTTTGGCATCGAATTTTCTTTGGCCAAAACCCCCCCATTCATCGTGGGTGTGTGAGGCTCTTGGGCTTGACCTAAGGTGTTATTTGTTTTGTAGGTGCAATTTTGTCCAAGACCAAGGAGGAAGAATTTTGCATCCACAAATTGGTGCTTTCATTGAGAGTTGAGTCACACACTCATAAAAGACTCTCGCATCTAAGGTTTTTCATTTTCTTGTTCATTTGTAGATTTTTCGTACGTTCTTATTCTTAGAATTTTTATTGCTATAAATTCTTTGGTAAAACGTAAAAGAAAAATACAATGGCAAGAGATTCGGGAACCTCGATGAACGAAACTTCCTATGTTCAAAGATCCAGATCTAATGATGGAGGATGAGACGTAGCCCCACCACGACGATCCACAAGGCTCAACACGATGGTAAGAGGAGCAACTTTGCCACCAAGGAGCACCACCACCATGGCAGCCACAGGGATTACCATGGCAGTGGGGAGTGGGCCAGCTCTATGGTAGCGAGCCCATGGTGAGCAGGGGTAGCTAGGCAGCCACCAGCTTAGGCCCACGTCACTTTGCACCAGCAAGCCCAAGTCACTGCCCTAGCAACGCAAGCCCTAGCCTTGCACCCACATGCACCACAAGCCGAGCAGCCCACTTCCGTGGCCCAGCCTGCTCTCGTGGCCTTCCAAGCAGCCCAGGTCGGTCTAAGATTAGTTCAACCATCCCGGTGTCAAATTTCTGGGCTATTCATTGAACTGGGGGCATTTTCACCCCATTTCTTCATGGATTTTACATTTCCAAACTCAAATCTCACACCCGTAGTCCACTACACTTCCGTTACTCAAAGAGACATATTCCGTTCAATCTTTCTAACCCAAATGGAGAACAACACTTGTCTCGACAAGTTATAGAGTTGACAAACGCTCTCGTACAATGGACGACCTTAGTGAATCAGCTATTGCAGCGCACCAAGATGCAACATGCCCTTGACGAGGTGTCCCGAAGTAGGATAAGGGTAGACGAAAAACATCTCCAGTAGCGTCCCAGCAAGCAGTTACTTGACCAATCACGAACAGAGCATTCTAACGGAGTACACTCCTGACTAGGCCCTTGAGATAGCGTACTCTCCCGTCTTATCGCGTGGAGGAGCGTGCATTCTCAGTTAGGCCTACGGATAAACATACACTCACGGTTGGGGCCACACTCCGATAATCAACATGAGTAACCTTCCAGGCAAAATGTTCATTCATGGTAAGGCCCGCAAGGAAGAGCAGCCTAAACTAGTAGGTCATGATCGAGGACAGCCGAGAGCTCCGCCACCCCAACAAAGGAAAATTTAGGAAGAAGTAGAAAGGCTCCTGACCAAGTGATTGTGCGATTTCCTGCACAACGAAGCTATTGACAAGGTGCTCCAATGAGACATGACCAACATAAGCTAGTCATCTTTCAATGACAAGATCGAGTAGATGGGACTACCCTACATAGATTACTGGATCCAAAGACTACTTCTATCTTGACAAACGTAGCAGCTCAGCCTAATGGCACGCTAGGGGCAGACGGGTACCAGAAGGACACATCAGCCTAAGTACCAAGAACTAGGGGCAGACCTTGTTCTCAACTCTAGACGATTCAAAACTGAAATAGTACATCATCAGTAGCCGAGCATCACAGACCTAGTGGCCCAATTCTTCTTGCTGCACCCAACCTGGCCCAAGCCCTGCTTTCACAGCCGTGCCTACCTGCTCCACGGCTCCCAACAACCATTGATCTATCACCATGGCTCATAACTATGCCAATCTTGCCCTGTGGCTCACGCCAACCAAGCCTCAAAATGGCACACAACGAAACACCTGATGATGGGGTAATAATTCTAGGAGCAACTCACTACACTTACACCCTTACGAGGGTTCCATAAGCAGTTTGAAGTCTCAAGCAGATCGCCAAACAAAACCTCGCAGGCTGAGGATTATTTCAGTTATCCAGCAGTTCAGCTTTCTTAAGCTGCACTCATGACCACAACTTCCATGTTCTCCAGTGCAAGAGGGTAAACCAATTGCTTTCTAGTGTGAGAGGGTAAACTAATTGCTCTCTAATGCAAAAGGGTAAGGGTAAACCAATTGCTCTCCAATGTGAGAAGGTAAACTAATTGCTTTCTAGTGCAAGAGGGTAAACCAACTCCCCGACACCTAAAAGGGTATGCTCTCTAGTGCAAGAGGTTAAACTAATTGCTCTCAAGTGCGAGAGGGTAAACCAATTGCTCTCCAAGGCGAGAGGATAAAATAATTGCTTTCCAGTGTTATAGGGTAAACCAATTCCCTGACACCCAAAATGGTATGCTCTCCAGTGCGAGAGGTAAAACTAATTGCTTTCCAGTGCGAAAGGGTAAACCAATTACTCTCCAGTGCGAGAGGGTAAACTAATTCCCCGACACCCATCTAGGTAAGCTCTTCAGTTTGAGAATGCCATATAGCTCAAAAGATCGAATGCTTGAAGACTAACTAGGCAGCGAATGGTCAGGGGGCAGCAACCACTTTGCACTCAACAGTTCACTCATCTGACACTTCATTTTTAATAGCTCCATCCTTAACTGCTCTATCTACGGCAGCTGAGAAATGAAACTCAAGCAGTTTCCTCATTTTTGGCAAGCAACCTAAATGAAGCAGCCCAAACCATGGCCCATGCCACACCACTTCCTCGGCCCATGTTGAGCTAGTCATTGGCTTTAGTCAAGCCAAGTAGCACAATCAATGACCCCTGCCACACCACCTCCTTAGCCATGCCAATGGACTCTTGGCTCTTGCCAGTCGACGTGCCACACCACCAAAGAAGAAGACAAGGAGAATTAGGTTTTTTTTACATTGGTGCGGTACGGAGAAGAAAAAGAAATCAACGGAAGACAGTTCTTTGCACGGGCAAGCAAAGAAGAATTAGGGGTGATCATGCGATGGGCGATATTATTTATGGATAATCACTGCCTAATAGTTTTGTAAGTGTGACTCTACTTGGTTAATCTGCGGTGAGGGGTCACTACCTACTTGGTTACCTTCATAGGGGTGGTTCTGCTTTGTTAATCTGCGTTAAGGGACTATATTATTTATGGATCGTGCTTGGTTAATCCGTGATGGGCAATCCTTATGGCCATACATACTTATGGGTGATCATGCTTGGTTAATCCGTGGTTAATCCGTGATGGGCAATCCCTATGGCCATACATACTTTGGGGTGATCATGCTTGGTTAATCCGTGATGGGTGATCATTGCCTAATAGTTTCGTAGGTGTGACTCTGCTTAGTTAATCCGCGATGGGGGTCACTACCTACTTGGTTACCTTCTCAAGGGTGGCTCTGCTTGGTTAACCCACTATGGGGGACCACTTCCTGTTCGATTACTTATATGTAGGCTTCGGCTGAACTACGTTCATCTAACCCTAGTTTTTAGTGTATTTATGAACGATAATGTTTGAGAATCTTTGTGGTTTGAATTAGAAAAGCCGTTGGATGTCTGGGTGACTCTTTCGAAGCGTTTAGTGACTTGACTATGATTTCATAAGTATGAATTTATATTTAAGGTTTATAAACTATGATCGATGGCCTTTTTCTATTATTATCGCATACGTCGTATTATTGTCACTTACACGAGCTTCGCAGCTTATCCGAGTTCTTGTTTGCGCAATGCATCATTCCCATGGCGTATGCACTGATTGTACAAGTGATATGTTTGAGTAGATAAATAGAAGTCGCTTGGTATTTTGGTTCCTTTGAGTGGTCTGAAGTCCAATTCTTCGGAGATGTAGGCTTTTGCTGAACTGTGTTGCTCTAGCCCTGCATTTTGATGCATTGTATGTGTTATTGATTGATGTGATTGTGGAATGGTGTTAGAAATCATGTTTGTGTGAATGACATACCTGTGTGCATGGCAAGATGACAATTATTGTTTGGCTTATGGTTGATGTGTAGTGTGGTACGCTATGTTTTTTGCTAGAAGTATTTTACAAAAAGTTTAGAGTTTAACAAATGGTGAACTATGAATGACTTGATCCCAATTTAGGGTACGTAAGGTAGTCTAACAAGGAGGTTAGATACAACCATAAAGTATACGAAAATCACTACGCAATTCATAGCTTGAGTTGTGCTTTGTCCGTATCCCGAAGACGGGGTATGTTAGATATACGAATACTTGATGACGTCAAGTGTTGATCCAGGACATATGTCGGGATGGAGCGTTACATGTTTTTTGTTCATTCTTTTGGATCTTTGGTCTTTCTTTCAATGGTGGCGACGAATTTGCGGTGGTGGGCGGCTGATTTGGTGGAGGTGGTTGCTTATTATTTCAAGTCTAGGTTTTTATGTTTGAACGTTGCTATGAGCTACTCTTTTTGGGCATATTTGATTGTAATTTTTTTTTTTTTGTGGAGTTGGGTTTTTGCTTGGCTATTTTGGACTCTTTGTTTGAGTTGTTCTTACTTTGTAGTACCTTTCTCTTTCAATGAATTTTACTTTCTTGGCAAAAAAAAAAAAAAAAAAAAAGTAAGAGATGTAGGTCTATCCCTAAGGAACATGGATTCCCTCCCTCCTATTTCTCCTCTCCCATCTCCTCCTTTCTTTCTATAGCTTTTCTCTTCCCTGTTCTTTTCAATTATAAGTCTAAGTAGTGATGTGGCCTAATCTTGAGCTTTGAATTAGTTTGGCAATAAAATGAATGGCTGGAAAGAAATGAGGAGATATGAGGGGAGATAAATAGGAGGAGAGAGAATTCTCCTTCGTTACAAAGTGCTAAGCAAATGCAACTTTGTATTTGTTTTCCTTTTTTATTTGAATAAGCATTGGCTACTCAAAAAATGAGAATGCTTTATAATTAATTCACAAATTTTTTTTTTTGTGATTGGAATCATCAACGTTGTATGTCATTCTGCAAATATCATATGTGCAAAAAGTCAATGAAAATAAAGGTCATTTAGTCAATTAACTGCAGAAAATAGCTAAATGGTTCATAACACTTTTATTTATTTTTTCAATTCTAATTATATGTTTTTCTGCAGTTCGATGACTAAATGATCTTATATTTTATGAGTTTTTTTTATAGAGATGATTGTTGGAACCAAATCTGCTCACCGCCGTTGATGGTGGAGCCACAAATTCGAGTAACCTGCGAAATAAAGAACAATTGGGAGCAAGCCTAAGACAGAAGATGGCTGTACTGGCCAAAGGCTCTGTGACGTTCAAGTTAGTAAGTAATTTTAGACTCAAGAAGTGAGCAAGAGAGTTAAAGTGTTGAGATTGCGTTACCAGACATGAACCTTATGTGTATGTATTTTCTATAGGGACAGACCTTTTTAGGATAGAATCCTTATTCAAAGCTGGGAGAATCCTAGAGGATATCTAGAAGTAGGTATTGCACCCTCTAGGAGTTGTGATTACTTATGGTGCATGCCAATACCTAGATTGTAGGAACTCCTAGATTTATGAGGAATCTGGTTGTGTCCATATCTGAATCAGATCTTCTATCTTGCCGAACAAGTATGGTTATCCAGCGGAGTTGCTTGGACTTTGCCTATTGCCTTAGAACAGGATGATGGTGGCACCATTGCCCCGTCTGATCCCGCTCTGCTTGTAGCTAGTGATTTCATGACCTCACTTATGAGGTATCGATATTCGAATCAGCTTTACTCCGCCCTTAGAAAATCATGGTCCCACAATTGCCTCTAACTATGTATCTGAAAGGCAACTTGTTCCCTTTGAGGATGGATAGTTATCCAAAAACCATGTCTTTAAGAGTAAGCTAGAATACATACCGTTTTTAATCTTCTTTCTTCATTTGGTGATCCAATGTTTGGAGTGCAATATTGATGTTTCAGATTTAGATGCACGACCTTGAATAACGTGCCTTAAAGTTCACAATGATGAAACTTTATGCTCATTAAGTGCGCAAGAAAAGTAAGAAATTACCTTCGATATTCTTCACTGATTTTAACCGTTGGATTTGCTAATGCCAAGGTGAGTCAGTCTATATTCCAAATCTTTTCCTTTCGCTTTACCAAAGCCTCTAAATCACTCAAGGAAAAAAATGCTCAAACCTTCTTCATATACCAATTCAAAATTCCCTTAGATCATTTCGTTCTTCATCAATGGCATCCTCAAGCAAGACCTCTAAATAGTCCAAAATCTCGTCTTATAACCTTCTGCAAACGAGTCATACTCACGCTTGGGACTAGTCATACTCACGCTTGAGTTAACATAATACAATAAATAGTGATTAACAATAAGCTTTGCCCTTCATTAAACATATAATAGTTTAACACAAGAAGTATTATAAAAAGCTATTACATCAAATGAGTAGCTTTGTGGGCATACTTCCAACAAACTCTCACCCACCAAGGTTGACCGTGCTTGTCCTTTGTTGACGTCACCATATTTGAGCGTTAACACATTACATTGTCAAATAAGTCGTGGCACTTATGTACTTGATTTCAGGGCATGTCAATTCACCCTTACACATTAGTTGATATTGAAAATTTGAAATAATTTGTTACTCTATTGTTTATTTAATTAGGAGTTGGCATTGTTCGGTTTAGTCCAGTTCACCTCTCAAAGCGGTACTGGAACCCAAAAAAACTAAGGTTTAGTCCAATTTGATTCTTATCAATAGTAATAAAAAAAACCCGAATCAAATCGGACCAGAAGGTTTCAGGTCTAATTCGGTTTCCAAACGGTTCTGGGTCTTAGCTCATTTCATTTGCCTTTTATTTTAAACTTTATGAGAAGCCCAAAACATAGTTAAACAGAGACCGTATATGTGAGGCAAGCACGATGGTCTGAGAGGGAGGATGAGGAGAGAAGTTGAAGCATTGCTCCATCTTCTTTTTGCATCGCCTTTCAGTGCCTAAATCGCAATGGGAGGGAAAGAAACAGAAAATCGAGAGACTGTGAAAATTGAGAGAGAGAGAGAGAGAGAGAGAGAGAGAGAGATAGGGAGAAGGGGAGAGAGGGAGATGGAGAGGGGGAGACAACAACAACAACAAAGCCTTTTCCCACTAAGTGGGGTCAGCTATATGAATCCTAGAACGCCATTGCGCTCGGTTTTGTGTCATGTCCTCCGTTAGATCCAAGTACTCTAAGCCTTTTCTTAGAGTCTCTTCCAAAATTTTCCTAGGTCTTCCTCTACCCCTTCGGCCCTGAACCTCTGTCCCGTAGTCACATCTTCGAACCGGAGCGTCAGTCGGCCTTCTTTGCACATGTCCAAATCACCGGAACCGATTTTCTCTCATCTTTCCTTCAATTTCGGCTACTCCTACTTTACCTCGGATATCCTCATTCTCAATCTTATCCTTTCTCGTGTGCCCACACATCCCACGAAGCATCCTCATCTCTGCTACACCCATTTTGTGTACGTGTTGATGTTTCACCGTCCAACATTCTGTGCCATACAACATCGTTGGCCTTATTGTCGTCTTATAAAATTTTCCCCTGAGCTTCAGTGGCCTACGACGGTCACACAACAATGTTGGATGCACTCTTACACTTCATCCATCCAGCTCGTATTCTATGGTTGAGATCTCCATCTAATTCTCCGTTCTCTTGTAAGATAGATCCTAGGTAGCGAAAACGGTCGCTTTTTGTGATCTTCGCTAAATTGCTCCGGTCATTAGTGTGGATAAGTATATAAATGGATAGAGATAGGAAAGCAAACACAAGATGTACGTGGTTCACCCAGATTGGCTACGTCCACGGAATAGAAGAGTTCTCATTAATTGTGAAGGGTTTACACAAGTACATAGGTTCAAGCTCTCCTTTAGTGAGTACAAGTGAATGATTTAGTACAAATGACATTAGAGTACAAATGACATTAGGAAATATTGTGGGAGAATGATCTCGTAATCACGAAACTTCTAAGTATCGAAGTGTGGTATCATCTTGACTTGCCTTATCTGTCTCATAGGTAGATGTGGCAGCTTCTCTGGAAGTACTCTTCCTCCATCCAGGGGTGGTATCTTTAACTGGTGGAGATGCACAAGGTAATGTATCAATTTCACTTGAAGCTTACTTGTAGTTTCAGGCTTGGTCAAGCGCGATACAAACCATGTAGTAGGAGTCCCCCAAGTCGCCGAGCTAGGGGATTTGCTGAAAGAGGTGACAGACAAGGTAAGCAATCAGAGCTCCGGCTGATTGTTCACCTTCTCCCCATCTTGCAGCAGCATGAAGAATAAAGAGAAGAAAAATGAGAAGAGATGATATGGGATACTTTTGCTTTTGAAGAAGTAACTTTCCACAGGCTTATTCTTGAACTGAGCTGGAGGGTTTTCTGGTTTCCTCCAGAGTATAAGGCCGACTGAAGAATTTGAGGGTCAAAACAAGTCCATCAAATCTAGAGTACGTTCGACCCTGCTGATATGGGATACTTTTGCTTTTGACAGAGTAATGGATGGATCGGCACGTGTGCTGTTACGCTTGTCTCCACATGCTTCCTTGTATCCTTCGCACTTGCCCTATCTGTTCCTCAAGCAGATGCGGTATCTTCCCTGGCAACATAAGATGTTGAAGATGAGTACTCGAGAGCAATGCCAGGTAAGTAATCAGGTAAGGGGTTCCAGGCTGTCAGTTCCTGGCTGGGAGCTTGATTTCAAGTGCTGACTGATTGCTCTCTTTCTCCTTGTCTTGCAGGTAAAAACAAGGCCAAAGGAAAAGACAGGGAAAAAGCATGATATGGGATACTCTTGCTTTTAACCCTGATGATATAAGATATTCTTGCTCTAGTATAGCTTGTTTGCAAAGGTATTATCGGGGGGAAAGAAAGCTGAATATTTTGAAAGGCTTCGTTGGGAGTGCCCTCTCAGATATGAGGAAGGGTTGAGCATTTTTGCAGGTCTGCCTGTCCGTTGGGGATGAAGGTCGACATATATAGGAGTCTCCCTAACAACAAGTAGTAATGCTATTCCTTTACCCTGCTTGGTCATAGCATGGTAGTGGGAGCTGCCAGCTTCACATGTTTTAACTCTGTCAGAGCACTTTGAAAAAGTGGTATGTGGTATCTGGCTCTCGAGATTCGGAGAACGATGCTTCTTCGATTTTTGAGAAAGCAATCATGGTGGGGGTCTGGCTCTCGAGATTCGGGGAGCAGTGTCTCTTCGATTTTTGAGAAAGTAATCATGTTGGGAGTCTGGCTCTCGAGATTCGGAAGGCGGTGCCTCTTCGATTTTGGAGTAAGCAATCTTGTTGGGAGTGTTTTCTCGGATGTGAGTAAAGGTTGGGCATGTTTGCTAGTCTACCTTGCCACGAAGCACGGAGGTTGACACACAGGGACTTTCCAATTATCCAGCAGTGGTACTGTTCCTTTACCCTTGTGGGTAATAATATGGTAGCTAGACCTTCAAAATTTATGTGTCTAAACTTTGTTAGTGCTGTTTCTTTGCTATTCTTTTACCTTTCTTGGTCAGAGCGATGTAGTGGGAGCTGCAAGCTTCACGTGCTCAACTTTGGCAGAGACTTTGACAAAGTTATCTGTGGTACCCATGAGCTATTGTTGCGTGTGGGAAGTGGGTGATTGAACAGTAAGATTCATATGCTTTCTACTTCACCAGAAGTCTTCGACAGAATGCCCATAATTTCCGCAAAGCTAAGTGTGCGTGTGACAGGTGCTGACAAGGCTAGAAAAGAAGGTGCCTCTTCGATTTCTGAGATCGGCCCTCGTGGTCTCTGAGCAGCCCAGCTTTTGAGAAAGCGAGCACCTCTTCGATTGATTCGGAGAACGATGCCTCTTCGATTTTTGAGAAAGCAATCATGCTGGGGGTCTGACTCTCGAGATTCGGGGAGCCGTGTCTCTTTGATTTTTGAGAAAGTAATCATGTTGGGAGTCTGGCTCTCGAGATTCGGAGGGCGGTGCCTCTTCGATTTTTGGAGCAAGCAATCTTGTTGGGAGTGTTTTCTCGAATGTGAGTAAAGGTTGGGCATGTTTGCTAATCTACCTTGCCACGAAGCACAGAGGTTGACACACAGGGACTTTCCAATTATCCAGCAATGGTACTGTTCCTTTACCCTCTCTTCGATTTTTGAGAAAGTAGTCATGTTGAGAGTCTGGCTCTCGAGATTCGGAGGACGGTGCCTCTTCGATTTTGGAGCAAGCAATCTTATTGGGAGTGTTTTCTCGAATGTGAGTAAAGGTTGGGCATGTTTGCTAGTCTACCTTGCCACGAGGCACAGAGGTTGACACACAGGGACTTTCCAATTATCCAACAGTGGTACTGTTCCTTTACCCTTGTGGGTAATAATATGGTAGCTAGACCTTCAAAATTTATGGGTCTAAACTTTGTTAGTGCTGTTTCTTTGCTATTCTTTTACCCTTCTTGGTCAGAGCGATGTAGTGGGAGCTGCAAGCTTCACGTGCTCAACTTTGGCAGAGAACTTTGGCAAAGTTATCTGTGGTACCCATGAGCTATTGCTGCGTGTGGGAAGTGGGTGATTGGACAGTAAGATTCATGTGTTTTCTACTTCCCCAGAAGTCTTCGACAGAATACCCATAATTTCCGCAAAGCTGAGTGTGCGTGTGACAGGTGCTGACAAGGCTGGAAAAGTAGGTGCCTCTTCGATTTCTGAGATCGGCCCTCGTGGTCTCTGAGAAGCCCAGCTTTTGAGGAAGCGAGCGCCTCTTCGATTTCTGAGATCGGCTTTCGTGGTCTTTGAGCAGCCCAACTTTTGAGAAAGCAAACACCTCTTCGATTTATGAGATCAACCCTCGTGGTCTCTAAGCAGCCCAGCTTTTGAGAAAGCAAATGCCTCTTCGATTTCTGAGCAGGCGCCTCTTCGATGTCTGAAGCTCCGTCAAGTGCAGCTTTTTATAGGGGCTGGCATTAAGTTCCAAAGCACACTTGAATCTCCACCAGTAGAAGCTCCATTCTTGCACTTCTAAGATCTTGATTTGTCCGACCTCTTCTCTCTTCAATACCTTTGAAAATGTCTGGCCCCTCCGACCGTCGTTTTGACTTGAACCTTGTTGAAGAGGTAGCCCCGCCTTCTCCAGACAACATATGGCGCCCATCCTTCGTCTCCCCTACTGGTCCTCTTACCGTTGGGGATTCCGTGATGAAGAATGATATGACCGCTGCGGTGGTGGCCAGGAACCTTCTCACTCCCAAAGATAACAGACTACTTTCCAAACGGTCTGATGAGTTAGCTGTTAAGGATTCACTGGCTCTCAGTGTTCAGTGTGCAGGTTCTGTGTCTAATATGGCCCAACGCCTATTTGCTCGAACCCGCCAAGTTGAATCATTGGCGGCCGAAGTGATGAGTCTCAAACAGGAGATTAGAGGGCTCAAGCATGAGAATAAACAGTTGCACCGGCTCGCACATGACTATGCTACAAACATGAAGAGGAAGCTTAACCAGATGAAGGAAACTGATGGTCAGGTTTTACTTGATCATCAGAGATTTGTGGGTTTGTTCCAAAGGCATTTATTACCTTCGTCTTCTGGGGCTGTACCGCGTAATGAAGCTCCAAATGATCAACCTCTGATGCCTCCTCCTTCTAGGGTTCTGTCCAGTACTGAGGCTCCGAATGATCCCCCTCCGATGCCTTCTCTTTCTGGGGCTCTACCGACTGCTGAGACTTCTCCTAAGCAACCTTTGTGAAGGCTCCATCTTGTTTGTTTATTTTGACTCATGTATATGTACATATTTGTAGCTTATCGGGGATATCAATAAATAAGTTTTCCTTCATTTCAACGTATTGTGTTAAATACACCAAAGCCTTCTTCGCTAAGTTCTTTGAATTTTCTTTTGTTGAAGCTTGTATGTTGAAGCTTTCTGAGTGGAGCATGTAGGTTGGGGTAGTGTTCCCTTAATTTTTCGAGTGAGGAAAACTTCTCGGTAGGAGACTTGGAAAATCCAAGTCACTGAGTGGGATCGGCTATATGAATCTTAGAACGCCATTGTGCTCAGTCCTGTGTCATGTCCTTCGTTAGATCCAAGTACTCTAAGTCTTTTCTTAGAGTCTCTTCCAAAGTTTTCCTAGGTCTTCCTCTACCCCTTCGGCCCTGAACCTCTGTCCCATAGTCGCATCTTCTAATCGGAGCGTCAGTAGGCCTTCTTTGCACATGTCCAAACCACCGTAACCGATTTTCTCTCATCTTTCCTTCAATTTCGGCTACTCCTACTTTACCCCGGATATCCTCATTCCTAATCTTATCCTTTCTCGTGTGCCCACACATCCAACGAAGCATCCTCATCTCCGCTACACCCATTTTGTGTACGTGTTGATGCTTCACCGCCCAACATTCTGTGCCATACAGCATCGCCGGCCTTATTGCCGTCCTATAAAATTTTCCCTTGAGCTTCAGTGGCATACGGCGATCACACAACACGCCAGATGCACTCTTCCACTTCATCCATCCAGCTTGTATTCTATGGTTGAGATCTCCATCTAATTCTCCGTTCTTTTGCAAGATAGATCCTAGGTAACGAAAACGGTCGCTCTTTGGTATTTCTTGATCTCCGATCCTCACCCCTAACTCGTTTTGGCCTCCATCTGCACTGAACTTGCACTCCATATATTCTGTCTTTGATCGGCTTAGGCGAAGACCTTTAGATTCCAACACTTCTCTCCAAAGGTTAAGCTTTGCATTTACCCCTTCCTGAGTTTCATCTATCAACACTATATCGTCTGCGAAAAGCATACACCAAGGAATATCATCTTGAATATGTCTTGTTAACTCATCCATTACCAACGCAAAAAGGTAAGGACTTAAGGATGAGCCTTGATGTAATCCTACAGTTATGGGAAAGCTTTCGGTTTGTCCTTCATGAGTTCTTACGGCAGTCTTTGCTCCTTCATACATATCTTTTATAGCTTGGATATATGTTACTCGTACTCCTTTCTTCTCTAAGATCCTCCAAAGAATGTCTCTTGGGACCCTATCATACGCTTTTTCCAAATCTATAAAGACCATGTGTAAATCCTTTTTCCCATCTCTATATCTTTCCATCAATCTTCGTAAGAGATAGATTGCCTCCATGGTTGAGCGATGAATGAATATGATAGCTGAGAGAATATGATAGCTGAGAGATGAATGAAAGGTTATGATGACTTAGGGTTTGAAACATTGACTAGATTTTGGGCTTGGTTGACAGTGCTAAATTGATTTGGAGTTACATTTAGACTTTTTTGTATTAGGCTTGAATATATAGATAAAAACAAAGACTTAATGGATATGGGCTTTAGGTATGGTACTACAAAGGCCTACAACATTAAATTAAAAATTATAATAATAATAATAATTTAATTCACTTGGTCCAGTTCGTTTCAGACAGTTTCATGAATTTCAAAATCAAGACCAAAATTGGTATGTTCTGAATCGGTCAGGTTTTTAATCTGCTTTTGACATTTTTGGTCAACACAATTTTTCACGGTTTTTTTCTTACAATTCGGTTTGGTTTTTGGGTTTCATAGTTTTAATGTCTTGTAATACTAATTTCTAGTGGCAATATGATATGTTTTATGGGACAAGTCGTTTCTCCTTGTGGTTTTGCTTCAATAAACTTTTATTTTGGTGGTACACTGGAGTATACAATATGTCACAGCCCGTCTCAAAGTTTTACACTCGTGATGGTGAATTAACGGAAATGTCCCTAGTACGTGACTAAGGTATAATTTTCACGTTCGTTATATCTAAGCTCCTAAACTTTGGTAATTAGAGTGGAGATTTAGACTTAAATTTTATGATAGAATTTTGTAGTTGGGGATTGGGTAGGATCCCACACACCTCAAATCCTTCCCTCTTTCCCGTACCCTGTCTCTCTCTCTCCTCCCTCACGAACTCTCACTCTCTGTTCTCTCCCTCTCAAGTGCACGGACAAACTCCAAAACCACCCTAAACTTCTACCAACGACGGAGTTAAGACCACCATCAAACTCCTGGAACCTCCACGATCACGATGGTATCCATTTCAGGTAAGTTTTGCTTCAGAAAACCCTAGTTTCAAAGTTCCCGTGAAATGGTACTGTTCATGATCTTCTAAATGACTACGTTTTAGGCTAAAACAAGATCACAGCGAGCTTAGTGAGGTCCCAAGGAAGCTCGAAGTGCTTCGTTGGAAGTTTTTGGACGTAAGAACACGGAGATCGACAAGTTCAAAGTTTGGCCGGAGCTTTCGAGGCATTTTCCGGCGAATCCCCGGCGAGTTAGGAGTCGAGGTAGGTATCAATCTCTTCGTCGCGTCAAGTACTACAACTTTCCTTTTTGTTTCACTCAATTTCGTTGAGTATTGAAGAAGTTATACTCATTTGAAAAATACCCAGTTTCCGGCGACCTCCGAGGCTTTCGAGGCAGTTTCCGGCAAAACCACGGCGAACTAGGTGTTGTGCAAGGTATCATTCTCTTTGTCTCTTCAAGGGCTACAACTTTCGTTTTTGAATCACTTGATTTCGTTGAGAAATGACAAAGTTATGGCAATTTGAAAAACTGCCCAGAAAACGGCCGCCGGAAAAACCAGTCCGGCGACCCAAGGAAGAAGAAGGTGCTACAGTTAAAAAAAAATAAATAAATAAAATTATTTTAAAAATATGTCGACGTCCGTGACGTCGAGTAGATCACCGTGGTATATTCATATACCCAAATTGAGCACCGTATGAGAAAGTTATTAAGGATTGTTGGTTAGGTGTTCGAATAACGTTTTATAGTTTTCACATTAGGTGAAAATGTGAATTGATGATCCGACCGTTGGATCATCACCAAACTTTGATACGTTGTAATACGTAATATTTGAGGATTATTGGAACTTACGGATTGGGAATCCGAGTTACGGATCTTCCGGAATTGGAATTGTAAGTCCATAATATAAAATGTTAACCGTCACTTAGTTTTGGAAATTGACGGAGATCCGACCGTTGGATGGTAATGAAATTTTAGGAAGTTGTCCTAGAGGTATATTGTGGACCTCTAGAAGTTATGGATTTAAAATCTGAGTGGTGGATTTTCCGGATCGAACTACGTAGTGACGTATTTTATATAAGTTATATATTCTATCGATATGAATTCTGAGGTTGGAATTAATTATTGTTTTAGGCGCCGATCGTCATGACGCCTTGATGTGTGGTGCTAAGGAGTTGTAGGGCGAACTCCAGGTGAGTGGGCAGTTTTGTTTTCCGTATATATATATACTTGACGTTTCCCAGAAATTGAATTGAAATGAAAATAAGTTTAAAATGAAATGCATATGAGTTATGTGGAAAAACGGGAAGTGAAATACCATGCATAGAATTGATATGAAAAGTATATAGAAATGTGAGTTGAAATGCCATGCATGAATTAATATATGATGCATATGTATGAATTGGTGCGGTGGACGCACATGTGAGTATTTATTTCTGTTATGATGATGTTGATGTATATTGAGCTCAAATCCTGCACCATAGTTTAGTGCTTATAGTATTCACCGCATCGCACGCTCGTCTTGGATCCAAGTAGATGCTAGTCGTACAGTCCACGCGGAGTGGGTACGACAGGCCAGTCGCGAGAGTGTTAGTGAGATTCCGACTGGTGGGTGACCTTAGATTATGTGCACAGATGATTTATGAGAAGCACTAGAGCGTAACTTGTGTGCAGAAGGCCGTACAGGTCACGCGGAGTGACTCCGGCAGAGTGTGAGAGTGATAGATTTTGAGCTCTAGGTTCAACCGTACAGGCTATTAGAGGGCCTCCGGTTGATTACTTTCTTGCACCTGATATGATTATTGTTGATGCATCCATACTTAACTGTTGAATTAGACATGGCATGGCTTGATTGATAAAGAAAAATGTTGAGATAGTAAAAAATGAAGTTTTGAGAATATATATGTATATTTATATTTTACATTTCTGGGAAAGTATACAGGTTTTACGGAGAGGGGTTACAACGTTTTGAGAAATGTTTGGATTTGGAAAAGAATTGTTTTACTGACCCACTCAATTTTGGTTTTGCGCCCCTCCAGGTTCAGGAATCACAAAGGTGTGGCGACTACGAGGAATTCGACGGTGTTCTGACAGATTGGACAAAATTAGGACTCACCTTCGAGTGTATTAACTTATAAATTGTATAATTAAAGCTTCCGTACTGTGCAAATGGTTACGTCACTCTCACGTGACGGCCAGCATGCCCTCCTTCGGGACGGGGTGTGTCAGTTGGTATCAGAGCATGGTTGCAATCTTAGACATCTTGAGAAGTTCTAGTGAATTCTGTCAGAACTACACCGCCTCGTAGCAAGCCACTTAGTTAGAGGAACTTAGTCTCCCTAATTTAGCGGTTTTGGGGGAAACTATTACTATGGTGATTCAGTCTATTGTCTAAAGGGACATTTTAAGATGGGTAATGAGTTGAACTTGAATCACCTTATGAAATGATGAACCTGAGGGAACGAAGTGACGGTTTAACCGTTTGGAAAAGATGTTTCGGAATATGCAAGTCAAAGGAAATTTCCTTCTGACAGGGGTCGAGACGACTACCTGGTTTTGAGTATGAATTTGTATCCTGGTGGAAACAGGATTGTTAATTGTTGTCACCAGAGGAATCAGCCGATTTAAAATTGTTTAAGGACTTGTTTAAGGAAAAGTTTATCCCTCCGGCATTTATCGATGGTAGTAAACAAGAATTTACAAATATGAGACAAGGAAGGTGATGATCGAGGGATATTATAGAAAGTTTTCAGACTTGCCTCGTTCCATCCATATATTGTTGTTAATTTGGTGGAGGTGTTATGTTGTTTTAGGCTGGGTGACAAAAGGAAGTGGTATTTTTGGGGTGATCACTATCCATTGTACTTCTTACCAGGAATATACGAGATGCTGTTGAGTCTTGAGGACTCTGAGAACATGAACAACGAGAATAAAGAAGAATAAGAAATGAATGGGAATCAAAAGAAGACGATAAAGTTAATGATTCGTCATATCAAGGATATAGAAAGATTCAGAGCTTCGAAAGAAGTGAAGCTAGAGTTAATTCTTCCAGCTAAGGTTTTAATGTCGCTGGTCAGAGTAAAAGTGATGGATATACTGGTAATCCCAGATATTTGAGACAAGGTGTCTCGAGTAAAGGAAATGTACCTTGTGCAACAGGTACAAAATTAACACTTTGGGAAATGTGAAATTAATGAATGTGTTTATGTGAACAGAGGGGACACAGAATTGTGAATCGTCCCTAGAATCAGTTGTACTCAACAATTTTCCATGATATCATAGTGTCGATTCAGCAGAGTTATGGACTTAGTAGTTTGGTCGGATTGACCGTGAGTACAGAGAGATTTGATGAGTTATATGTTCAGCTGTACAGACCATGAGAAGTGGATTCGACTGACACATGAGAAATTGGTGAGTTATAGGCTCGGCCGTACCGACCACGCGGAGTGGATCCGGCCGACGTATTATTGAGATAAGAGTTGAATCAGTCGTATTGATCATTCTAGTTAACTTCGGCTGATATATTTCTTATTATGTATGTTATTACCTTGAGAATAGTAAATAAATGTAGTTGAGACGAGTGTATGTATTTTGCATTGAGTATCAAAATAGTAATGTTATATCTTTGAGAGTGGTTGCCTACTTATCGAGACAACGATGATTTATCAGTATTGCGGGCTGCAGACCGTAATATTAATAACTTATTCGTGGATTCGTTAAGTAAGTAACCCGGTAGATTATTTTATGTTAGTATTATACTTATTCAGAATGCTTAGTAGTAATAGAGTATGTATTGTGTCGGTTAAATTATTTCCATTAGATTGGTTGGTTATAATTGTGACAAGACGGAATGTTAAGGGAAACCAGTACTTTCCATCGATCTGGATGACCAGAGATTTCTTTTGTAAGTATGCAAAGTGGATTGAGTCAGGCCGTTATTTATGCTGTGAGAGCAAAGAGATTGTTTTTGAAAGGCTGCCCAAAAATACTTAGCTCATGTGATGCTAAATGATGTTGCTCGGAGTAGTGTGAAGGATGTTAAAGGGGTTAGACTTTTCTTGATGTCTTCCTTGAAAGTATACCTGGATTGTCTTCAGGCAGAGATATGAGTTCATTATTGATTTGTTACCAGGTATAAATTTATATTGGAGATTGGTTCAGGATGAGTTAAGAAAATTGGAAATTTAGTTGAAAGAATTGGTTGACAAAAGTTTTATTCAACCTAGTACAACACTTTTGAGGAGCCCCAGTTTGTTGGTGAGAAAGAAAATGGACTTTAAAGACTATTCATTGATTATAGATAATGGAATCGGGTAACGATTGAGAACCGTTATCCATTGTGGTGTATTGACGCTCCTTTGATCAGTTCAAAGGTGCTTGTATATTTTCAAAGATTGACTTGAGGTCTGTTTATTATCAATTGAAGATTATGAGTAACGTTGTTCCTAAGATTGTTTTTCTGGACTCGTTATAGTCTTTATGAAATTTGGTGATGCTATATGGATACTCATGCTGTTTTATGAATTATTGGATGAAGTATTCCAATAATGCCTTGATAAATAGATATCATTTTCATTGAAGATATTCTGGCATATTCTGAGCCAGAGCAGAGCATGTAAACGTATTAAGTCGATGAAGCAAAGATTGAGAGAATGTTGGTTGTATGCTAAGTTTAGCAAAGGCTAAAGTTAAATGAATCAAGTGGCATTCTAAGATTTGTTATATTCTTAAGGTATTCAAGTGAATCCTTAAAAGGTAACAGAAATTAAAAAATTGGAACAACCACAAGCCATAATTGAGATTCAGAATTTCTTAGCTTACCAGGCTATCTTGGATGGTTGTGATTTTTCAGTCATTGCTTTGTCATTGACGAGACTGTTGAGAAAAGAGGTTATGTATGAGTGGGAAGGAAATTGTGAGCAAAGGATTCAACAACTGAAGTATTTCCTCACTCATGCACGTATTTTAGTATTCCTAGAAGATAGTGGTAATCATAAATTTTTAGAAATGTTTCTTGAATGGTATTGGAGGCATGTTGATGCAAATGTTAGGGTGATTGCATACGTTTCACGATAAATGGAATCTCATGAGATGAATTACCCTACTGGTGATTTGGAAGTCACGATTACCATCATTGCTGTGAAGTTATGGAGACATTATATTTTAGTGAGAATGCAAGATTTTACAAATCAAAAGAGTCTCCGATATTTGTTTACTCGGAAGGACCTTAATTTTAAACAACAAAGGTGGATTGAGTTACTTAGTGATTATGATTGTACGACCAGGGTGATCGTAAAATTGTTCTAGCTGAAGCACTTGCTGAGAAGACTACAGTAAGATTAATATCTGGCACGTTTGCCAAGAGTATCATATTGTGGATTGAAAACCAACGGAAGAAAAATTAAGAATGGAAGATCGAGAAGAAGTTATACTTGTTAAATTTCAAGTTAGGCCTATTTGGTAAGGTCGTACTCGAGACTCAAATGCTTGACGAAGGAATTCAAGAATTAACCGAGGCAGAATTGGATGGTATGTTTATGCAAGAGAATGGGACGTATGTGCCAAATTATGTGGAATTAAAGAAAGCAATTTTGACGATGTACACTGTTAAGTTTTTGAGTATGTTGGTTACTTCTAAGTTTTGGATAGCGTACAAGAAGCTTGGTTACCAAGTTACCTTATAGTACACCTTTGTGTTGGACAGAAGTTGTAAAAAGAGTTCTTGCGGGCCCTGAGACTATGGACGAGTCTCCTCAAAATATTCAGGTGAGTAAGTTAACCTGAAAGTAGCCAGGAATGACAAAAGAGATTAACAGATGGATATGCCACTAATCGAGTGTGTAAGGTAAATGGTTTGATATTTTTGGAAATTTCACCATGAACAGAAATAGTAAGATTCAGAAAGGGAGACAAGATAAGTCTTGAACACATCAGTCCGTTTTGATCATTAAAGGAATCGACAAAGTTGCATACAAGTTTGTGATGCCTTCAGAAGTGGCTAAGGTGCATAACGTATTTTATACTTCGATGCTCTGTCCCTATGTTGCAAATTCATAGCATATGATTCCGGTTCAACCTTTGGAGATTAATCCGGATTCAACTTGATAAGCAACCAATGATAACTTTGGATTGGAAAAAGAAAGTCTTGAGAATTAAGACAGAGTAAGTGGTAAAAGTTTTGTGAAGAAAATCATTCAGTAGAAAATTATGTTAGAGAAAGAGAATCGGATGAGAGAGATTTACCCGAGGAAAATTTATGAGTATTGGTGGATTATGATTGTATGAAATTTCGGGGACGAAATTTTATAAGGTGGGTAGATTGTCACAGCCCGTCCCAAAGTTTTACACTCGTGATGGTGAATTAACGGAAATGTCCCTAGTACGTGACTAAGGTATAATTTTCACGTTCGTTATATCTAAGCTCCTAAACTTTGGTAATTAGAGTGGAGATTTAGACTTAAATTTTATGATAGAATTTTGTAGTTGGGGATTGGGTAGGATCCCACACACCTCAAATCCTTCCCTCTTTCCCGTACCCTGTCTCTCTCTCTCCTCCCTCACGAACTCTCACTCTCTGTTCTCTCCCTCTCAAGTGCACGGACAAACTCCAAAACCACCCTAAACTTCTACCAACGACGGAGTTAAGACCACCATCAAACTCCTGGAACCTCCACGATCACGATGGTATCCATTTCAGGTAAGTTTTGCTTCGGAAAACCCTAGTTTCAAAGTTCCCGTGAAATGGTACTGTTCATGATCTTCTAAATGACTACGTTTTAGGCTAAAACAAGATCACAGCGAGCTTAGTGAGGTCCCAAGGAAGCTCGGAGTGCTTCGTTGGAAGTTTTTGGACGTAAGAACACGGAGATCGACAAGTTCAAAGTTTGGCCGGAGCTTTCGAGGCATTTTCCGGCGAATCCCCTGCGAGTTAGGAGTCGAGGTAGGTATCAATCTCTTCGTCGCGTCAAGTACTACAACTTTCCTTTTTGTTTCACTCAATTTCGTTGAGTATTGAAGAAGTTATACTCATTTGAAAAATACCCAGTTTCCGGCGACCTCCGAGGCTTTCGAGGCAGTTTCCGGCAAAACCACGGCGAACTAGGTGTTGTGCAAGGTATCATTCTCTTTGTCTCTTCAAGGGCTACAACTTTCGTTTTTGAATCACTTGATTTCGTTGAGAAATGACAAAGTTATGGCAATTTGAAAAACTGCCCAGAAAACGGCCGCCGGAAAAACCAGTCCGGCGACCCAAGGAAGAAGAAGGTGCTACAGTTAAAAAAAAAAAATAAATAAAATTATTTTAAAAATATGTCGACGTCCGTGACGTCGAGTAGATCACCGTGGTATATTCATATACCCAAATTGAGCACCGTATGAGAAAGTTATTAAGGATTGTTGGTTAGGTGTTCGAATAACGTTTTATAGTTTTCACATTAGGTGAAAATGTGAATTGATGATCCGACCGTTGGATCATCACCAAACTTTGATACGTTGTAATACGTAATATTTGAGGATTATTGGAACTTACGGATTGGGAATCCGAGTTACGGATCTTCCGGAATTGGAATTGTAAGTCCATAATATAAAATGTTAACCGTCACTTAGTTTTGGAAATTGACGGAGATCCGACCGTTGGATGGTAATGAAATTTTAGGAAGTTGTCCTAGAGGTATATTGTGGACCTCTAGAAGTTATGGATTTAAAATCTGAGTGGTGGATTTTCCGGATCGAACTACGTAGTGACGTATTTTATATAAGTTATATATTCTATCGATATGAATTCTGAGGTTGGAATTAATTATTGTTTTAGGCGCCGATCGTCATGACGCCTTGATGTGTGGTGCTAGGGAGTTGTAGGGCGAACTCCAGGTGAGTGGGCAGTTTTGTTTTCCGTATATATATATACTTGACGTTTCCCAGAAATTGAATTGAAATGAAAATAAGTTTAAAATGAAATGCATATGAGTTATGTGGAAAAACGGGAAGTGAAATACCATGCATAGAATTGATATGAAAAGTATATAGAAATGTGAGTTGAAATGCCATGCATGAATTAATATATGATGCATATGTATGAATTGGTGCGGTGGACGCACATGTGAGTATTTATTTCTGTTATGATGATGTTGATGTATATTGAGCTCAAATCCTGCACCATAGTTTAGTGCTTATAGTATTCACCGCATCGCACGCTCGTCTTGGATCCAAGTAGATGCTAGTCGTACAGTCCACGCGGAGTGGGTACGACAGGCCAGTCGCGAGAGTGTTAGTGAGATTCCGACTGGTGGGTGACCTTAGATTATGTGCACAGATGATTTATGAGAAGCACTAGAGCGTAACTTGTGTGCAGAAGGCCGTACAGGTCACGCGGAGTGACTCCGGCAGAGTGTGAGAGTGATAGATTTTGAGCTCTAGGTTCAACCGTACAGGCTATTAGAGGGCCTCCGGTTGATTACTTTCTTGCACCTGATATGATTATTGTTGATGCATCCATACTTAACTGTTGAATTAGACATGGCATGGCTTGATTGATAAAGAAAAATGTTGAGATAGTAAAAAATGAAGTTTTGAGAATATATATGTATATTTATATTTTACATTTCTGGGAAAGTATACAGGTTTTACGGAGAGGGGTTACAACGTTTTGAGAAATGTTTGGATTTGGAAAAGAATTGTTTTACTGACCCACTCAATTTTGGTTTTGCGCCCCTCCAGGTTCAGGAATCACAAAGGTGTGGCGACTACGAGGAATTCGACGGTGTTCTGACAGATTGGACAAAATTAGGACTCACCTTCGAGTGTATTAACTTATAAATTGTATAATTAAAGCTTCCGTACTGTGCAAATGGTTACGTCACTCTCACGTGACGGCCAGCATGCCCTCCTTCGGGACGGGGTGTGTCACAATATCTATAGCTTTTAACTATCACATATTTTAAATTTTGATAAAAAAATTTAACGATTTAAATGTCCGAGATATCCTATAGTAGGAAGCAGCAAAAAAAATATCCATTGTAGAATTCATATGTCCACCATGTAGTTCTTTTTGTAGAGCTTTAGTGCATGGCTTGAATATTGAAATTGAAATTTTTATTTTTTGAATAAACGATATTATCTATGTATTTTAAACTAAGGGAGAGAGGGTGTGTTTAGCCTCACAATGAATTAATAATAATGTGGTTCAAATTCGTCTTTAGTGAGAATCGAATTTAAGACATCTCATTTATAGAAAAAAATGAATACTACTAGACCGTTGTATTAAACGGTGAAAATTGAAATTGAAATTGAAATAGCGAGAAACAAGCAGTATGAATATTGTTGTAGCCGTTACTGTTCCCACTCTCAAAAAGGTTCAAACCCCAACAGCAAACCCAAATTAGAGATAAACAAGGTATAAAATATCAATGATATTGGAAATATCGGTAGTCCAAAAACACGGAAATTTCGATGGAAATATCAGGATATTATGGATATCGATAAAAATTGAATAAAAACCACGGAAATTGTAAAAAAAAACTTGGAAATTTTTATTGAAACTTTGCATGATGTTTATTTAGTCAAATATCTATTAGTTTATCACAAAAAATTGAAAGGAAATGCATTGCATGATAGATATAATTGATTTAAGTTGATTATATAGTGAGCTGGCAAATATTGTGAGTGTAGAAAATATGTAGTAATTAATGAAAGAAGTTTAAACACACCATAATCATTTATATATAATGAATTAGTACAATATTTTACACTTTATACATTGTATGGTAAGATACATGAGTGACTTAGTAAGGTCTAAAATATCGATAGTCTAAAAACACAGATATTTTAATAAAAATATTAGAATATTATGGATATTTTAGACCATTGAAACAAATTAGACAATTAGACAATTAGACAATTAGACAAGAGCCCGCAAAGCCGACCCCACCTCCAAAAACTGCCACTCCATTCCCGCGAAATTATCAACTCCCCTCACTTCCTCTACGTACTTGTTCACGCCTCTACATGGCGCGTTTACATCAAACGCCCTCCGAACCCAATGCTCTCCTCAAACAAACCGGGAATACGACGCGAGCGGACACTCGAGGGGTGCGTAGTTTGGTCAAAAGCGTAGGTTAGGAACTTAGTAGAGACGTAGGAGAGCCATCCACCTAGTGCGCACATTAGCATGGATGGGGAGAAATTTTTTATTGTGACGGGAACACCGGTGGTATATCATTTATTTTTATATAAGTGGTAGAAAATTTTATTTTTTAAGTTATTAATTTTTTAATACACGAATCTTATAATTTGTATAATAACACATGATGTACCATCTCGTTTATCGATCATATTAAAAATTCTCTTGTGGGTGCGATATATTATTGTGGGAGGATGAGGATTACGACGCTCGTTCGTTGATCTTAATCTTTGACATTGTCACACACACACTCTCTGTTCTGTTTAACACCCACATTCACACTAGCTCTCAGACAGCAGAGAAAGAACACAAATATTAATTGGTTTGAAATAGGGTTGTGACTTTCACACCTTGACTACTTTTCCCGCACTCTTCTTTATTTTTTAATAGTTAATTGGTATCCTACTATTTAATCTTTTATATATACCTTTCCTACTTTTTGATGGTAATTAATGAAAGATTAAATAGGGAGGGATATACATGAAAGATTAAATAGTAAGATACTAATTAAGTACTAAAAAAATAAGGAGAGGTGTGGAAAAAGTAGTTAAGGGTTGTATGAGAAAGTTGTTTTTATTTATTTTATATTTTAAAAGAAAGTGAGAATTTTTTTGTTCGAAAAAGAAAAGGAAATATATTAAATGAGGAATTGGCCAGAAGACTCGAAATACCAAAACAATGATGAATGATAATATTGAATGAAAATAATGAGCACATGAATATATATAAGCAGGATGGAGGAGGGAGTGGAGCAGTGATTTGAAGCATTAGAGGAAGCAACAAGTTGCAATGGTGAATGATGAATAAGTGATTGCGAATATATTTATTTATTAATGAGAAAGATTGAATTAGAATAATAGGGGGATTAGAAGGTTGAAAATTTTGTCTATTTTATTATAATAAGCTGTCGTGCTCTCTCTCTCTCTCTCTCCCTCTCTCTCTATCAAAGTCGATGATGGGACTTGCAGAGCTGAGACTGTCTACCGAGATCAGCAGCAGCTAGAGCGAGGGTTTCCGATTCAACTTCCAATTGCTCTGCTTCAGTTTCAGATATTCAGTGAGTTTCTGATTTCCTTTTGTTTTTTTGTTTTTGTGGGAAGGAAGAAGGGGGAACTGGGAAGAGATGTTTGGTTTCCGAGAATAGGGAGCAGAAGAAGAAGAAGAGAAGTAAAGCAACTAGTTTGTTTGTAGTTGTTGTTGGGTTGACTTAATTAGTATTGTGTCCCAATCTCAAAATATATGCCGTCCTTCCACCTCTGCCTGCTTCTTCCATCTCCTTCTCTCTCTCTGTTCAGGTGTTGTGCAGTTTCAACGCATGATACAATATTTTATATGGTATAACAACGTTTCGTTTCTGTGCTTAAAGTATAGGAAACCATGATGCTTCTCAAAGCTTCAAGTTATTCCATCGTTTTATATGATGCATATGTATATACATACATACATACATATATATATATATATATATGTATATGTGTGTGTGTGTGTGTGTGTGTGTATCACCTTAGCAACTCTACACTAGTGATAATTTCTTCAGAAGCTACGGATACTTCTGTGAGCTTCCGTCCCATCGGAGTTTTGCGATATACTTGTTTCTCTCTATTTTTATCAAATTGTAACGCAGCTTTTTTTTTGTTTTACTATTTAGCAATTCCAGTATACTATTACTTACGTTTGAATTCGTATACATTTAGACCTTATTTTAGATGGATATCGGTTTTGGCATATCGATCGACTTTTATATGTGTAAAATGTTCATTGGGTTTCTTCCATTGCCAGTAGCATGAATTCTCCATCCACCCAGTTTGTCACCTCAAGAAGGATGGGAGTGTATGAGCCTATCCACCAAATTAGCATGTGGGATGAAAGCTTTAGGAGTAGTGGCAATTTTAATGCCTCGGCATCCATGATACTGGATGAAGACATTAAACTACATAACCAGGTGAACTTTTGCAATTTATGCTTTTTCTTCTTGTTTCCTGGCGCACGTACGCCCATGTTGGTCTGTTTTCTCAACTCTTTTGTTGTCATTGGATTTCTCCAGTCAGAGGACACTTCCCATGGAATTCTGGGACCTTCTAGCAAGTATGACCAAGAAACAACTAAACCTACGGACAAGGTAAGAACACCGGAATTCTGCTTCACGCTCATGGTGACCTCTTTTCTTTCTTTAACAAAGCATGTAGGTAACTGTACTGCCAGCATCGCTTCTGACTCTTCGCTGATGATTCTTCTTTATGATATATAGATATTTCATTTCGATATATGCCCACTTCATAATTTGTCATGATCTGTTGTCATTTTTTGCACGTCGTCAAGAAATACAGATTTACAGATCAACATTTTTTTAAAGTTTGATGAAAGAGTCTCACAATATAGGTTAAGAGGTGGAATGACCTGCAATTCCTCTTTTATTGTCATGCTTGTTTTGTTAATGTTCACGATTTCAGAGATTAGTCATGATTCATGAATGGAGAATGAAATTGGTGAAGTATTAGTTGAAGTAAAATTCATCATGGTAGCTAGTACTTTCACACCAGCAGCTTAGACATTATTTATGTGTCGAATATTTAGGTACAAAGACGTCTTGCACAAAATCGGGAGGCTGCTCGTAAAAGTCGGATGCGAAAGAAGGTAGGAAGTGTACTATGTATTTAAAAGGATATCATACATGCAACTAGTGATACAATGGACTAATTTTATGAGTTTTCCTACACAGGCCTATGTTCAGCAGTTAGAAACAAGTCGTTTGAAGCTTGTTCAATTAGAGCAAGAACTTGACCGAGCAAGACAACAGGTTGGTAGGAGATTACCTTGCTTTTATGTAATAACAATTTATTGATTGATTTCGAAGAAAAAAAATAATTGATATAACTTCTCTCCTTGTAAATTATAGCAGGGCGTGTATATTGGCGGTGGACTGGATAGTAATCCTCTTGGATTTTCTGGCACCATAAACTCAGGTTTATTTGTTAGTATGCTTTCTGCTATATCTTCATTGTGTTGTGTCATTGCCTTTATTACATGTCCTCGTATTCTAAAATTTGAAACTCCAAGTTCTGCAGGCGTAACAACATTTGAGATGGAGTATGGACAATGGATGGAAGAACAAAACAGGCAAATTTGTGAACTGAGGACTGCTTTGCACGCTTGTATAAGTGATGTGGAGCTTGGATTCCTTGTGGATAGTGGCATGAATCACTATTTTGAGCTTTTCAGCATGAAATCAACTGCTGCGAAAGCCGACGTTTTCTATGTGGTGTCTGGGGTGTGGGAAACATCAGCTGAACGGTTTTTCTCATGGATTGGAGGGTTTCGCCCTTCAGAGATTCTTAAGGTAATCTATGTTTGGGTGAGGGACATTCAAATCCCAAGGGAGCAGACCTCAAACTGTTAGATAGGCCATTTTTAGTAAGGAACGGACCTCAAACTGTTAGATAGAGGGGATTAGAGGGATTTGGAAATCACTCCTTGAAATGATCATTTACAAATCTCTCGTACATGTCTTTGCAAGTCTCATTACTAATCTCCTATAACTAACATTTTGTGGTTCATTTGTTACTTACTTGGCCTCAATCTCTTGGGATTTGGAAATCCCTCGCCAAAACATGGCCTTACTGTTCTATTGGAAATCCCTCAATGCAACAATTTCATTTAGCATATTTTTTGAACACTAAGTTCCTGAATTTGAGTATATATATTACAGGTTCTTCAGCCTCACCTTGACCCGTTGACAGACCAACAAGCTTTGGATGTTCACAACCTTAGACAATCATGTCAACAAGCAGAAGATGCTCTTTCGCAAGGTATGGATAAACTCCAGCACACTCTGGCCGAGACTGTGGCAGCTGGTCAACTGGGCGAAGGCAGTTATGTCCCGCAGATGGCCAATGCCATGGAGAGATTGGAAGCTCTCGTGAGCTTTGTGACCCAGGTAATGTTATATGCCACCATCCAACTGTTTCCTGTTGGAGTTTTATTATTCCATGTTTTCTGACTAAATGATATTTTAACCCAAACAGGCTGATCATATTCGGCGGGAGACCTTACAGCAGATGTCGCGCATCCTCACAACCCGCCAGGCTGCTCGAGGCCTTCTTGCCTTGGGAGAGTACTTCCAACGCCTTCGGGCCTTGAGCTCGCTCTGGGCTACTCGTCCTCATGAGCCTGCCTAATTTTGGCATCAAGAGCATTCAAAGTGATGAGGCTCAGTATATCAGCAGGATAATCACCACCAGAAAAGAAACCAGAGGTGCTTTGGATACTGTTGTTCCATACATATGTGGACATAACATAATCCAAGCTGCTGAAATTTTTCAAGCAGCATCCCATATTTTCAGAAGCTGTAAATATGGATGGCCATTTTGTCTGCACGAAGCTTGTACGTAAATAAGTTCATTTTCGATGTCTGTATACATTAGAGAACGAGATTTATAGAACATAGGATTTGAGTCTTATCGATGGAACTGGATCATGTAAATTCTTCTTTGAGGGTTCCGCTCTATTTGAAACGGGTGACATGTACACCGTTAGTGAGGTCATCGTTGTGCTTTGAACATGGACGGTCTTGTTCTGGAAAGGTGTTTAAAGTTGGTCTTGATAGTACTTGTTTGATATATATATGTTGATGCCATTCACCTGATGATGGACATTTATTGTCAGTGGGATGGGATGCTCATTTTCAGGTACGTTGTCGAAATTTTCAGACGAGTGCAGGCATCGGAAAAGAAATTTTCTACCGGCAACTAGTGTGAGCAATCAGAGCTGTAAGCGAGAGCAAACAAATTTGCGTGTTCTGGCAAAGGTGGCTGGAGAACTGGAAGCTCCAACAACGGACAGGAGCTTTTCTTTTCCATATATAGGTTCTTGGCCGCAAGGCTGTCCTCGCTTCATATTTGCTACGAGCCAACTAGAAAAGTCATGTCACGTTTTGTAGCTTAGGAGCAAATTTTCGAAGATCTTTCTTTGGATCATGTGAACCCCGATTTCTTTCTTCTTTGATAAAATTGCACCTGCAAAATAATAACATCTAAGATTAAGGTCAAAAGCCTCACACGCCGACGATGAATGGAGGGCTTTGGCTGAAGAGTCTCCGATGCCAAAGTTAGAATTATGAAAAGAATGTATATAAAAGTTTGTGGGTAGCAAATGGCTTAGCACTTTAGTGGGATAATAGGGGTATTTATAAAAGGGTGTTGGTGGAGGAATGGCCGGCCATATATTGTGGTAATTGGAGAATAACTGCAAGATATTATGTTAAATAATATCTTGCAATTAACATGACATTTATTCTTAAATTAAATAGGAAGTTTTGAGAGTTACCTTTTGAATAAATGAATAAGGGATTGATGAGGAGTAATGAGAGGGAGTTGAATAAATACTATATTGAACACCTTTGACTCTTCCTTGACTGAGTCGTTATTGTCCGTTGCATGCACGTGGGAATCCCAGTGTGTCTCAAGGGTATTTTTGTTCTTCTCACCCAAAAGTTCACGTGTCACCTCTATAATTTTTGGATTATTTTTGGCTCCATAAATGTCCCCACATCTGTTGGGCTACTGGCAGGAAAGGGCAGTAGGTATAGAGATCTTCCTTTGCTTTAGGAAACATAAGATTTTTTTCCTATTTTGATGTAGATTCCCACTTTGATTGGAAAGTAGATCATTCTAGGAAAGAGAAATAAATTACTTCCAAAGTCTATTTAAGTCTACCTTAAGTACATAATTAAATCAACTTTAAAGAGCAATTTATTCAACCCTACAAGAGAGAGAAAGCTAGAGGATATTTGTTCTCCCTCCCTTACAATCTTCTTCACTTGCCCATGCAAAGGACTGTCTTTGGTTGCTTCCTTCGTCTTCACACCGCACCAAGGTAAGAAAAAAAAAATCCGTTGTCTTAATTTTTTTTGGAGCATCAGGGCTTGAAATTTGGCTTGATGGGGGTAAGGTGATAAGCTCACATTTATATATATTTTACATCAAATTCACTTGTCTTTTCGTAGTTAGTTCCTTATATTTTTGAGCTATTTACTTTGTTTTTGTGTTTTGTGGGATTTGTCAAGCAAAGAAAAGAAAAATAGCACAAGTGGGATTTTAAACAAATTCGTCAAAACTGCCTGTGCAGATCAGTTGACTTTGGAAGCAAATTGCGAACAGATCCGAATGAATTAGAGAATGAGCCTTATACGTTTGGAAAGCTACGGATGTCTATTTTCTAGAGAATATTGCAGATTGGTAATATCATTTTTCTAGAAGAAGTTATGGCCGTTTTAATACTGAAAGGTTCCCAAGAGGCTGAGCAGTTTGTAACTGACAAGACTGCAATGAAAGCAAGAAACCCAATAAATCTAACAGCCAAAACTGATGTAGCCAAGAACAAGTCAGCTGAAACTTATTCAAATATAAAAGGGAATGAAATTAAAGATGAGGATTAAGAGGGAGTAATTGGCATAAAGGCTACTCAAAAAGTTACAATTGTTTTACCATTTCCTCTCACTTATTGTCATCACTAAATGACTGTTAGTGGGTGAGTTATGGAGAAAAAATTGGGGTATCAAGCAAGAACAAAAAGGTGCAGGTTGCAACGGCAAAAGGGAGAAAAAAAAAATAGAATAGAAGGAAAAGGCAAGGCAGTAGCGTTGGGGAATGAAGGAAAGGAAGGAGGAAATTTTAGCATTCTCTTCTTTCGGTTTTATCTTCTCAAACTTATGTCTTTCTTTTGATTTTATTTGATAATAATGTGTAACTAAATTTTTAGTAGTTAGGGGTTGTTTTGAAGCCCCGAATATGATTGCAAGTTTGTTATGACATTTTCTTTGAATTACTTTTATGAATAGATGAAAATTGATTCACTACTTGTCTCATTGATGAATTCTTTATGTTTTTTCTACGGATGCATACTTAAGCATATCTACAATTCTAACGCTATGAATATGTGTGTGCGTGCCCTTGTCGAATGAAGACCTACATATGTTCTAGAGTAGTACATGTTAATTGCGATTAACATGTGAACCAATTTCTAGGATAAGTAAAACAACACTAGTACTTACGATGCCTTGTAATGACTCAAACTCTTTTTGTTCTTAATGATTTCTACTTGTTAAATCTATGAACACACCATTCTAAATTGCATGCTAGGAACTAAGTTAAGTTGAAAACGCCATTCTCTTAACATACTACATAAGAAGGAGTAATAGGTTGAGTTCTAACATTGAGCCAACTTGAGCATCTTCATCCGGAAATAAAAGGAATTTGAATGAAACATAACATGTTTGCATGATTATTTGGTGGTGGATAGCAATTCCCCTAACTCATTTTTCTTAATTTGTGAACTATTTAAAATTTGTTTCTGTCCTGTTTTTGTTCGATTTAATTTAAATAGAAAATCAACTCCAAAAATCCCAAAAATTTGCGTGAGTGTAGCTCTGTTTCTAATGTCTTCATATAAAAATTCGTAGAATTTAGATAAGTGTAAGTTGGTCTAATAATTATTTTTCGGTGGCTGGTCAGTAGGGACAGCAGCCTAGTTTTTGTGACATTTTAAGTAGTTAGATAAAACAATCTTCTGCGGGAAAGACCCTTATTTTCATATGCTACAATAGGATGTTTGTGTGCTACTTTGTGGTGTGCTTTTAATCTTATCATCAGGGATGTGTCAAAAAGTGGCTGGGTAGCCACAACATTGTTGCAGTCGTGGGGTTGCTGTTGTTGGCTTGGTGTGGCAGTGACTCAGCTCGAGCCGAGGATTGGTTGTAGCGATGTGGGTCGCAAAGGCAAGCTAGGGCTTGACTTGGGTTAGGCATTGGGGTGTTGACTTTCGGTCGTTGGGCTTGGGCCCATGCGAGAAAGATGCGAAAGAGAGAGAAAAAGAGGCATAAGGGCGCTAACCCCCCTTCTTTGGGTGAGGCTCGGAGAGCTATCAAGTTTCACCCTTACTGCTTCGTGTTGGGTGTGAAACCCCGTCCTTGGTTTATCATATTTTGTACTATCGGACTTATGAAATTACCATTGTATCCTTGAGTTGACTTTCATTGACCGTCATGTTGAAATGCGTAGTTCAAATTTATTAATTTATTCGTATCGTACTCATCACCACGAATGCGTAGGCGCGGATTTACGTTTCGAAACGTTAGACGTTTTTCGAATAATTCGTGCTTCGCTTTTAGTGTTCTGAGTTTGTGAACTGTGGGACCCACATGGGGATTATTGTCCCCTTATCCTTGTCCCTATTCAGATTTTCCCCCTTACTTTTCAAATTTTTTTTATCTCTCTCTCTCCCCATCATTTTTTCTCCCTTGTCTCCTTAAAGACTCCCCCAAGCTCTCTCTTCTCTGCAAACTCTCCCTCTCCTCTCTGAGCTTCACTCACACAACAACAAACACAAAACTTACTGCTTGGACATAGGACCTCGAAACCCTAGGCCAAAGGTTGATACTTCAACCGTGACAGTCACGGTGCATCCCTTCCTCGATGAACTCCGACAACTTTTGTGATTTTCTCGACGTGGATAAGTTCCTAGAAACCTTTGGGGTATCATTTAAGGTTACATCAAAGCTTGTTTTAATTTTTACACTCTTGTTAAATGCAAATTTAGGTTGGAGTAGCTTTCCCTATATTCTTGTAAGAACTCGTGACTTCCAGGTTAATTTTCAGCCAAACCACGGTGAGTTAGTCGTGCATGGTACCATTCTCTTTGTCTCATTGAGAACTATGATTTTCATTTTTGAATCACTTGATTTGGTTGAGTATTGAAGAAGTTATGAGTGTTTGAAGGTTTACCTAGAAATTGGCCGATCCACGGCTTGAAATCGGGTCGACCCGACTCGATAGCCTCAAATCCGATTTCAAACCCAGGTTTCTTCTCTGCTTGTTTCTTCTGCATGGAAGGCAGGCACGAGGTAGAGGTGTTGGTCTGTTTCTTTGTTCAATATGTCCAAGTGCCGACCATTTGCTTTCTTTCTCCTTGTCCCTAACTGAGGATGAATTGGCACATTGTCTCCACATGCTTCGAGGTATCATTTTCACTTCCCTTATTTGTTCCCCAGGCAGATGTGGTAGCTTGAGGAAGCATAAGATGTTGAAAATGAGTACTCGAGAGCAAGGCTAGCTAAGCAATCAAGAAGGGGTTCCAGGAAGTCGGTTCCAGATCGGAAGATTAATACCGACTGCTGGCTGATTACTCTCTTTCTCCTTGTCCCGCAGGTGAAAAACAACGACAAAGGGAAGGACAGGAAGAAAGCATGATATGAGATACTCTTGCTTTCAACCTTCATGATATGAAATACTTTTGCTTTTGATGGGTTGTTTGCAAAGGTATCCCAGGGAATAAGGAACACTGAGTGACTCAAGAGGCTTTGTTGGGAAAGCATGCTCGGAGATGAAGAAGGGTTATGTATGTCTGCCTTGCAATGGAGGGTGAAGGTCGACATTTATATGAATTAATAACCGGTACTATTCTTTCACTCTTGTCGGCAACCGTTGGATGATTGAATAGTAATCTTCACGTGCTTTCTACGTCACTAGAAATCTTCGACAGATTGCCCGTAATTTTCGCAAGGTTGAATGTGCATGTGACAGATGCTGACACGTCTGGAAAAGCAAATGCCTCTTCGATATCTGAAATTGGATCTTCGACAAATTGCCCGTGATTTCCGCAAGCTGAGTGTGCATGTGACAAATGCTGATACGTCTAGAAACGCAAATGCCTCTTCGATTGCTGAGCTCCGTCGAGTGCAGAGGTTGCATGTGACAAGTGCGGACAAATCTAGAATAGAGGATGGCCCGTGGTTTCTGAGCAAGCCCAGCTTTTGAGAAAGCTAGCGCCTCTTCGATTTTTGAATTGGCCTCTTTGATTTTTGAGCTCGCCTCTTCGATCTCTGAAATCCCGTCGAGTGCTGATTTTTATAGAGGATAAGCAGTTCATTTCTAAGCACACTTGAATTTTTGCCCATAGAAACTCCCTTCATTGCACTTCTAAGATCTCGATTTGTCCGACCTCTTCTTTCTTCAACACCTTTGAAAATGTCTGTCCCCTCCGATTGATAGGAGCATATTTATGCGACTTAGTTAGCTTGTTTTCTTGCATTTTCATAGTTTGTTTGTGTTTATTATAGTGTTTTAAGCTATTTTCGTGTGTTTGTAGGTCCATATGATAAAGTTGGCAAGAAAGTGCAATTTGGAGCATTTTGAGGCAGTTTTGGGCACCAAATGGATAGCTTATGAATGGAGCAAGATGGATGGACGAATTTGAAGTTCAAGAGGCTAGGAATGTGCTGAAAAGAGTGAAGAAATAAATCCAAGTCAAGGAAGATAAGAAATCAGCTCAAAAGAAGAAACATTACCAAAATCTTATCCAACCTTATCTTATCTTATCCTATCCTAATCCTATCCTAACTTAATTCCAGTTGCAAAGGGGATTTATTTTCAGAATTAAAACACATTAAAATAGGTTTCTAGAAGCCCTTATCCACTCCTACAAAGGTGTTGCACCTTATCCCTTGTTTTTCTAGGAAATCAGCAACAAAACAAGCTTTCTAGAAGGCCTTATCTCCTCTCCTAAAAATCTGGCGCCCTAAACCTTTCTAGAACTTCTAGAAACCTGATTATTCCTTTCCCCCTTGGTTTCTAAAAGCCTTAGCCTTTTCCTTCAAGGATTGTGTGTTATTATCCTATACAAATTAGGCCTTTAAATCCTTTTCCTTTGCTACATAGGGGCTGCGAATTTCAGCCTATAAATACCATCCTTTGTTGCACCATTTAGTCACCACCCTCTACCATATTTTCACTACACCATTCACCCAAACATCCCTCTTGTGCCGTGAGTTTGCAAAGGAGAAGGAAGGAGACTCTTGGAGCCGTGCATGCCATTCAAGGAGCTTGGATTGTTGGAGCATTTCTAGGTGTTTTCTATCTTTATGTCAATGTTTAAATTTATTTATCTTTGTTTATTTGCGAACATGAGGAACTAATTTCTTTGTAGTTAGAGGGGAATTCAAAGCCATGATCATATGTTTTATATGACTTGATTTCCTCCAGTTATGATTTCATAAATCGTGAATGTGGTTTACTTATCTATTTGATTGATAACATGTTTATGTATGTTGATTGAGGGTCGACTCTTAGTTTGCATGCATGAATTTGATGCTAGAGTATAAGGGAATTTCACCTAATCGTTATTAACTTATATTCGTAAGTAGTAAAAGTCGCTAGTCACGATTGTGTTAAGTAAATCCTTGGAAAGAGTAACATGCGTATTCCATAGTTATGAATGCCTCGTCAATGCTTATGATTTCCATTGAACTTAATGATCTTTGATATGTGTCTCTATCATGCGTATTCCATAGTTAGGGTCCTTGATAAGAATAATTTGGTTGTAATGCGTATTCCATTCAATTCAATGAATCTAGGGAAATCTGAGAATTAATTGGTGCAATCTAGTTAATTTGGGGCATTGTCATTCATGGTTTGTTGAAAGAGTAACTGGAAATCGAGTTGTATGCATATGTTTCATGTGTGGAGAAGGAGCCATCTAACTAGCCTTTCACCATTCTATTTCATCAATTTCGTGAGTCTTTAAGTTTGTTTTACAAGTTTCTGTTTTAAAGTTTAAATTCGTCAAAGCAAAATCCCTTTTCCTTAAGTCTTGTTTTTAGAGTCAAAACTTGTTTTCTTGTAGTCTTTTGAGTCAAGTGAAGTTCTATTTTCGTCAAAATCACTTGTTAGGTCTAGAATTGAGTCTTTTTTATTATTTGTTGCTGTTTTGAGTGTTTGAAGTTAGTTTTGAGTCTATAGAGTCTAGTTTAGTGTTTTTGAGTCTTATTTGTGTTGATTAGCATCCCTTCTAATCCCCAGCTAGAACGATCCCTACTTACATATACTACAATTATAGGGTTTTAATTTGTGTGTTAGAATATTTCGCATCACCGACCATCGTTTTGACTTGAACCTTGGTGAAGAGGCATCCATGCCTTCCCCAGACAACATATGGCGCCCTACTGGTCCTCTTACCGTTGAGGATTCGGTGATGAAGAATGATATGACCTCTGTGGTGGTGGCCCGGAACCTTGTCACTCCGAAAGATAACAGACTACTTTCCAAACAGTCTGATGAGTTGGCTGTTAAGGATTCTCTGGCTCTTAGTGTGCAGTGTGCGGGTTATGTGTCTAATATGGCCCAACGTCTATTTGCTTGAACCCATCAAGTTGAATCATTGGCGGCTGAAGTGATAAGTCTCAAATAGGAGATTAGAGGGCTCAATCATGGCAAAATAAAATTGCAGAAAAAGGAAGGTTTTTAGGAACGCAAAACATGGGTTGCCTCCCAAGAAGCGCTTGCTTTAACGTCTTGCAGCCGGACAAAACTTCCTTCTAAGCTTAGATAAGGCCCACGACACTAAGTGGGATTTCTTCCACAATCTGCCCCACATCACTCTCATAGTATAGCTTCAGGCGATGCCCGTTCACTTTGAATTCGTCGTCGTTCCTTAAGCTTTTAACTTGGACTGCACCATGGGGAAAAACATTAGTGACAACAAATGGCCCAATCCACTTAGACCGTAACTTACCAGGGAACAATCGTAGACGGGAATTGAATAGTAGCACTTTCTGTCCAATTGAGAATGTTTTTCCCCGAATCATTTTGTCATGAAACGCCTTTGTTTTCTTCTTGTAAATTCACGCATTCTCATAAGCTTTGTTTCGTATCTCCTCAAGTTCATTCAATTGGAGCTTCCTATTCATTCCAGTAGCATTTAAGTCTAAATTGAATGTTTTCACAACCCAGTGCGCTTTGTGCTCCAGTTCCACAGGTAGGTGACACGACTTGCCGTAGATTAGTTGAAATGGAGACATCCCTAGAGGTGTTTTGTAAGCAGTGCGATATGCCCATAGTGCATCTTCTAAACGCAAGCTCTAATCCTTCCAGTTTGGCCTAACAGTCTTCTCCAAGATTTGCTTGATTTCTCTATTCGAGACTTCGGCTTGGCCACTTGTTTGACGGTGGTATGGCGTGGAAACCCGATGCTTCACATTGTACTTTTTAAACAGCGCCTCAATGGTGCGATTGCAAAAGTGGGAGCCTCCATCACTTATGAACACCTCGGCATGCCAAATCTGGAAAAGATGTTAGCTTTGATAAAATCTACCACCACTCTAGAATCGTTAGTATGGGTGGCTTTGGCTTCCACCCATTTCGACACATAATCAACGGCTAGCAAAATATAAGTAAAACCATATAAGGGCGAAAAGGGTCCCAAAAATCTATACCCCATACATCAAAGATCTCCACATTAAAGATGGGGGTTTGCGGCATTTGGTCCTTGGCACCTATTGTACCTGTTCTTTGGCATCTATCACAAGTTATACAAAATGTTCTAGCATCCTTAAACAATGTAGGCCAATAGAAACCATTCTCTAAAACCTTAAGGGCTGTCCTTTGGGTGCCAAAATGACCCACATGCATAACTATGGCAAAATGCAAGAATTGGATTAAACTGAAATTGTGCACACATCTACGAATAATCTGGTCAGGACAATACTTCCACAAATATGGATCATCCCACACATAAAATTGTGCATCATTTCTGAGTTTATCACGCTTGTATTTATCTAGAGTGCTAGGAACTTGTTTTGTGACCAAATAATTGACCAAATCAGCATACCAAGGCTTACTTACCTCTAGGGACAACAATTGCTTGTCAGGGAAGGTCTCTAGAATGGGTAAGGAGTCCTCCTCGTGCACCAAACGGCTGAGGTGGTCAGCCACCACGTTTTCACTCCCCTTTTTGTCTCTTATTTCAATGTTGAACTCTTGAAGTATGAGCATCCAACGAATCAGCCTTGGTTTGGTCTCCTTCTTGGTGAGAAGATACTTCAATGCTGCATGGTCAGAATATACAATCACTTTAGTGCCAAGTAAGTATGAACGAAATTTATCTAAACCAAATACAACTACAAGAAGTTCTTTCTCCGTGGTAGAATAATTCAATTGAGCATCGTTTAGGGTTCGGGAAGCGTAGTGGATGACGTGAGGCTGTTTATTCCTCCTTTGGCCTAAAACAGCACCAATGGCATAATTGGATGCATCACACATTAGCTCAAATGGAAGGCTCCAATCTGGTGGCATGATGATGGGGGCCGAAGTCAACATGTCCTTTAGGGTTTTGAAAGCGGTCTCACACTCCTTGTTGAACTCGAAGGATACTTCCTTTTAGAGTAAATGGCAAAGGGGTTGGGCGATTTTTGAGAAATCCTTGATGAATCTCCTATAAAATCCTGCATGGCCAAGAAAAGAACGAACCTCCCTCACCGAAGTGGGAGAGGGTAAGTGACGTACAAGATTTATTTCAGATTTATCAACCTCAATCCCTTTTTCTGATATGATATGCCCCAAAACTATACCTTGTTTTACCATAAAATGGCACTTTTCCCAATTTAAGACAAGATTAGTTTCGATGCATCGTTGTAAGATCAGAGTAAGATTATTCAAGCATGCATCAAATGAGTCACCAAAAACACTAAAGTCATCCATAAACACTTCAATGATCTTTTCCACAAATTCTGAGAAAATACTTACCATACACCTTTGGAATGTGGCTGGTGCGTTGCATAGCTCAAATGGCATGCGTCGATAAGCAAAGGTACTAAAGGGACATGTGAAGGTAGTCTTTTCTTGGTCATCGGGAGCTATCACAATCTGATTATAACCTGAATAGCCATCAAGAAAACAATAAAATAAATGACCGGCTAACCTTTCCAGCATTTTATAAATAAAGGGCGGCGGGAAGTGATTTTTTCTTGTCATAGCGTTGAGCTTCTGATAGTCAATACAAACTCTCTATCCGGTTTGGATTCGGGTGGGCACAAGCTCATTATCTTCATTTTTTACCACAGTGACTCTGGACTTCTTAGGAACAACTTAGACCGGCGAGACCCAATGGCTATCAGAAATTGGGTAAATCACTCCACAATCTAGTAGCTTGATGATTTCCTTCTTCACAATGTCCATCATGGGTGGATTGAGCCGGCGTTATGCTTCTCTAGATGGTTTGGCTCCTTCTTCCAAGAGTATTCAATACATGCAAGTGGTAGGGGTAATTCCCTTTATATCGACCAATGTCCACCCAATGGCAGTTTTGTATTCCCGAAGAACCCTCACCAACTTGTCCTCCTCTTATGCAGTGAGTGAAGAAGAGATGATGACGTGCAATGTCTCTTGTTCTCCCAAAAACACATATTTCAAATGGCTCGGCAATGGTTTAAGCTCTAGGGAAGGAGGCTAGATTGCAGAAGGAAGCAACTTGTTAGTTGAATTGGGAATTGAAATTAGGTTAGGAGACTTACCAATATGCCTTGGATTTGACTCTAGGGCAGCAACCATCTCCACCAATTCTTCTTGAATAGGCACAGCAAGATGTTCCTTGTTGTTGCCGTGTGCATGCCTAAGTGCTAACCCTTCGTTTTTTAGTCCAACGCTTTGTGTGAGAGTCTTTTCAAGCGCATCCTCACTCAAATCATCAAGGAATTCTTGCACCCAAGAGTCAATCACATCAATAGAGAAACAAGAGTGACCATCATGAGGATATCTCATAGCATCAGAAATATTGAAATCAATAACTTCCCCATCAAATTCCATGGTCAATGTTCCCTTGAATACATCTATCTTTGTACGGGCAGTCTTCATGAATGGTTAGCCAAGTAATATTGGTAATTAAGGGGAATGGTTCGAGTCTTCCATTTCAAGCACGTAGAAGTTAGCCGGAAAGACTAGGTGATTCACCTGCACTAAAACATCCTCCAAAACACCTTTTAGATATGCATTAGATCTATCGGCCAGTAGAATGATCACTCCATCATTTTTTAATTCTCCCAAGTTAATAGATGCATATATTGAATAAGGCATGACATTTATTGATGCACCTAGATCTAACATGGCAGATTCAAAGCGAGTATTTCCTATAACACAAGGAATTGTAAAACTGCCTGGATCTTTGCACTTAGGAGGTAATTTTCATTGCAACACAGCTGAGACATTCTCACTTACCCTTACCACCTCTTTGTTCGAAGCTCTCTTCCTTGTAGTGCACAGCTCATTCAGGAACTTAGCATACTTGGAGACTTGTTTAATTGCATCTAGAAGTGGAATGTTGACTTGCACCTTTCTGAATGTGTCAAGGATGTCTTTGTCACTCTCATCCTTCTTTGATTGCATAAACCTGCGAGGAAAGGGTTCATTGGTTGGAATGGAATTATAAGTCATGGAATTTGAACCCAACTTACCTTTGGTGGTCGAATTAGGGTGTGTAGGTGGTTGTGGCAAAGATTGCTCAATCCTTGTCGAGGGTAGGCCTTGTTCCTTCTCCTCAGATTGCATCTTTTCATCCTCATTTTGTTTGGATTTAGATGGGTTGGGATCAGATCCAGCTTCTTTTCCACTTTGCAAGGTGATGGCTTTGGTAGATTCGAAGCTTCCCTTTGGATTCACATCCGTCGAACTAGGTAACTTGCCTGGTTCTTTACTAAATTGCCCTATGAACTCAGCCATTTGTCCCATTTGTCTATTCAATTCAGTCACCTCTCGAGCTTGATTTTGCACTTCCTTGGCGTAATTGTGCATATCTTTGGCTTGATTTTCCTAACCCTTCACCAACGTAGTTAGTAACTGAATAACTTGAGCATTATCAAAAGACGAACCTGAGTTATTTTGGGCAGGTTGTGTTTGGGGTTGTGCGGGTGCATACGACCTTTGATAGAATCCCAGAGGTTGCTGTCTGAATGCACTTTGTTGTTGGGTTTGTTGGGGCTCCCTCCATTTGAAATTTGGATGATCTTTCCAACCTGGATTGTATGTATTCGAGAACAGATCATTCCTTGGTTGGTTTTTACTCCCAAAACCCACGGCGTTGGCAGATTCCCACCCTTCGTTCTCGATCAATTGAGGGCACTTATCCGTGAGATGTCCATTCATTAAGCACACGCCACAAGCAGCTACACTTTGTTCTTTTGGTTTTTCAACCACCTGTGAAAGAAGAGTAGTAAGATTAGCCATTTGATTTTGAAGTTCGGAAATAGCACTTACCTCATTAACTTGTTGTTGCTGTGGGTTGTCTCTTTGACCAACGCCTTCATATTGTTGAGCATTCAATGTTCGGTTAGCAATTAAGGTCTTGGCAGCCATTGGTGTTTTGTCCACCAAAGCTCATCCCGCCGAGGCATCTAGCATTTGGCGTTCAATTGGTAGAAGTCCTTCATAGAAATATTGAAGAAGAAGCTCTTCCTTCATCTGGTGCTGTGGACATGAAGCAACAAGGGTTTTAAAACGCTCATAGTAAGTGGGAAAGGATTCACCTTGGTTTTGCTGAATGCCACTAATCCTTTAGCCTTTTCCAAGAGAGAAAAGTGAAAAGCTTTCATTTTTAGAATGCTCCCATCAACATTCACAGGGGTCATGCTCGAACAAACAACCTCGAACTCCTTCAAATGTTTATTAGGATCTTCCATGGACAACCTATAGAACTTAGGAATATGGTGCAATAAACTGGACTTTAATTTGAACTCGTCGGTCTTGTTTTGAGCCGCCCTTGGATATTGAATGCATAAAGGCAGAGCATTGTCCAATCCTAAAGTAGAAAGCTCCTTGATTGTTCGATTGTCTACTGCCATATCTTGGACTTCTTCAAAAGTCCTTGCCATGGCCTCCTCTTGCTCTTCTACTTTGTCTTCTTCAAGATTTGGTGCAGGTTGAGATGGTTGGGGATCTTGTTGATTCATTGCTCGTCTCAAGTGCCTTGTCTGCTCACTAAGCCTTGTCCCAAAGTGTATGTTTTTCTGACAGAGTGAATGAGTTTGCTAGAGTTAGATCTTTGATGCGAAAATTATCCTAACACACAAATTTAACCCTCTTTTGACAATTGTAGTACAAGTATAAGTAGGGATCGTTCTAGACCGGGGATTAGGAGGGCTTCCTAATAACCTCTAAACTGACTCAAAAACATAAAACTAAACTTAAAAACACTTAACAAGACTCACAAGACTTAAAGCAAACTTAAAATACTCAAAACAGCTTAAAACAACCAAATAAACTTAAACTAGACACTAGGAATGACTTTGGACGAAAATTGAGTTTTACTTGAATCAAAACACTTAAAAACACAAACTAAAACAGATTTGAAACACTTTGAAACAAGAAACTAAAAGGGGGGGGTTTTGATTTGGATGAAGTTGAAACAAACAAACAAGTATGCAAAACTAGACAGATTGTAAAACAAATTTGAGAAATAAAATGATGGATGGGATAGCTAGAGGCTTTTTCTCCACACATGACATGTATGCAAATAACTTGATTTCCAGTTACTACTTCATTGAATTATGAACAACAAAATGCTCCAAATTAACCGTGACATCACTAGTTAACTCTCAGATTTTCCTTGTTTTATTGGATTGGATGACATCATTCGACAACCCAAAACATTCTTCAAAAGTTCCCTACATGACATCATAATAGAGATACAATCAAAGATCATTACGTTTAATGAAAATCATAAGCATTGACAAAGCACTTGCAACTATGACATCATGTCGCTTATGCTAGGAAGTGAACTTAACGCGATCGTTTATAAGCGACCTTCACTACATGTGAATATAAGTTTGTAATGATTATGTGAAACTTCCTTATATTCTAACAACGGATTTATGCATGCCAATTAAGTGTCGACCCTTAATTAACAAATACAAATAAGTTATCAATCAAATAGTTAAGCTAATTGCATTCACGATTCAAGAGTTCATAATTGGAATTTATCAAATTATATTGCACACATAATCATGTCTTTGAAATCACCCCTAGCCAAGTGGGGTTTAGCCACTCATATTTACAACAAAACGAAAGGAAATGAATTTAAACATTAGAAACAAAAGATAGAAAACACCTAAATGCTCCAACAATCCAAGTTAGACAGCAAGCACGTCCAAGCACTTTCCTTCCCTTCCTTTGCTACGGCACAAGGTGTTGGTGAGTGTGTGAAGGTTTGTATATATGAAGGAATGGATGTAAAGATGAATGGATGTGTTTGGATGAAGGTTGTATTGAAATGGGGATGAATGATCAAGCAAAAACTGAACTCAATTTATGTTACACACACTTCCTTTTATAGAGGAAGTGCATGGCAATGGAGGGGAACATGGAGTGGTGTAGCAATTGAGTGCAATGATGCATGAAATCTGAAATGATGGAGGGAACAAGGAATGGTGTAGCAATTGAGTGCAATGATTCAATGTAATGATGCATGAATCTGAAATGATGGAGGGAACAAGGAACGGTGTAGCAATTGAGTGCAATGATTCAATGTAATGATGCATGAAATCTGAAATAATGAAGGGGACAAGGGTGATGATGCACGACATGGGTGGAAATTGGAGCGATTTATGGCAGAAAATAGGAAAGGGATGGCTCCCTTGCACGACAAGGAAGAGAAATGGTGAAGGATGATATGGCTTGGACTTTTAAGGCAGGTTTAGGACTTGTAGAATATGTAATGAAATGTCCCAAAGTATTTAGAAACCCTTCGTGTGATTGAATCTTTGGTAATTTAGATTAGAAAAGGTAAAGACAAGATAAGGCAAGTTTGACTAGTCTTTCCTCTTTCTTGATGGTTTCCTTGTCTTCCTTGGTCCTCTATTTATTTTCTTCCTCTCCTTGGCACATTCCTAGCTTCTTTAGATCTTTAATTTCGTCCAACCACTTTGCTCCATGCATGTGCTATCCATTCCAAGCCCAAAACTACTCCAAAATGCACCAAAATGTAACTTATTGCGTACTTTGTCCTTAGAACCTGAAATTGCACGAAAATGACTTTAAACACTAAAACAACTAAGGAATAACAACATAAATGCATGAGAACAAGCTAACCCAGTCGCATAAATATGCTCCTATCAATCTTCTCCCATGATCAATTTTCTAAATAGAGGGTGGTCTGCTAGAAGTCCTTTTGGAAGGCTGCACTAGGTATGGAGTCGTTGCATCCGACTATCTTCACTTTCTCTTCTTTGAACCGCTTCACATAATCGCAGAGTGACTCTTTTGGGTTCTTAATGTTAAATAAGTGGTCGGGCTTTTACTGATCGAAAGATAGCATGAGTATTCCTTGGTGAAAATCAAAGAAAGCTCATTAAAACCCTAGATGGATTGTGGCGGCAGGGTGTGGAACCAATCTTGCACCTTGCCTTGTAAAGTGGTGGTAAATATCTTGCACATGAGAGCGTCGCTGTTCCGATAAACGATCATTACGCTGCGGTAGTGCTTTAGGTGCCTCTTCGGGTCTTTATCTCCTTTAAAAGATGTGAAATGTGGCATGTTTAAATTCCGTTAAGGCTTTGCCTGCTCGATCTCATGCGTGAAAAGTGACCTGATTATGTTGGTCATGTTTTGTCGGAGCGCCTCGTCAGTAACTTTGTTACGCTGGAAGTTGCACAATCATTTTGTCAAAAGCTTCTTTACTTCTTTCTAAATTTGCCTTTGCTGCGGTAGCGAAGCTTTTGACTGCCCTCAGTCATTACCTGCTAGTCTAGGCTGGTCTTTATATGCTCAGCTCGTCTATGCCGCGATTACGGTGCATGTGGTACGTTCCTAGCAGGCGAGCGGATTACTCATAGGTTGCCGGTTGAACTTGAGCCGGATTGAGTCACTACGTCTCTCCGTCCATCATGCTGTTTACTTTGATGTGAGGTGGAGGATGCTTCTGTAGACATGTAAATTTCGTTACATACAAGTGATGCATCACAAAGCTCCATGTGGCATATAACTCATCACAAATGGATAAGTCATCAATAACATGTGGCACAAATCAAGCAAAGGACGCTAAAAACCTTTCTAAAATTTGGCAAAAGGGGGAATCTCTCCTTAAAATTGGCGAGGGGCCCAAATTTCTCCCAAAACTGAAAAGAAAGCTAGAGCATCTTCACAAAACAAGCAAGAATTGAAGATTGCTAAAAAATAGGCAACAAGGTCTATAAATTTCGACCAATATGAGGTAGGTGGCTGAAATTAAGACACAAAACATGCCTAAATTCTCCAATGGACGAATCAAGACACAAATCAAAGCCAAATCCATCCAAAGGCAAGCTTTGAGAAGTTATAAATACAAGGTCCCAAGACAAGCATAAAGGTCAACAATTTTTACATTGAAAGGCCGAAAATCCTACATTCAGAAGAACCTCTACACAAATCTTTGAAGACTAATATGTTGCCAAAGCTCTTTTTGAAGAACTCATAATCGAAGCCAAAGCTTTCTTTCGACCAAAGTCGAAGCACTCCCTTGAAGAATGAACAAGCACTTATGCCGATTCTTTCAAGACTTTGTTGCAAGCTTAAAACTTGAAGCAATCGTTTAATCAAAATCTCACATCTACACCATCTTTGCCGCAACTTTGAGGTGAAAACCATCCAAGCATTGTTTCAAGTTCAAAACTTGAAGCAATCATTCAATCGTTCATCCAAAATCAACAACCTATTCATCTACATCAAATTTGAAGACTGAATCAGAGGAAAGTTGTAAACAGAGATTGTAACCTACATATTCATCAATACAAATGTACTGTGTACACAGGTTTTCATTTCATTCATTATAGAATTTTCGTGTTTACAAATTTGGCATGCCCAATTGGACTTCTCTGTCTCTCATATCTATCTTCAAATCCGCAAGAAACACATATGCCATCAAGAAAGGATCAAGCAGTTCCTACAACCAACACGAAGAATAAGAATATCATTACCGCAAGCAAGGCAAAAGCTCTCTCTGCCGTGCCTTCCACCCCTACATCAACTCTGTTGAATGACCAAGAGCACCTGAGGCACGAGCCTGTGATCACCCTGGCCTCATTAAGGGCACTAAGGGAAGAAAGCCCGAGGCAATACTTCGAGTCGTTGACTTCCAATGCCGACTCAAGAAGCAGCTCGTATCCCGTAGCCATACAAGTCATGACTATTAGTGGGACTTCAATCGAAGAGCAACTGGCACAAATGATCGAAGCAATCGTAAGGCCGACAAGGATCGTGAAGGAAAAGAACTTGCAGATTGCTACATTCATCAACCGTCTGGAGGCGTAGCATGACGAAAAAGCTGACCATAACCTAAAGGTTGATCTACAAAATAAGGAAACCGAAGAGGATGAGGAGCCTCAAATAGAAAAAGTTGAGGAGAAGCTAGACCAAGCAACGACGTTCATGGGATATCTTTCTATCCAGCAGCTGCATGAGATGATCATTAGCACTATCAAGGTGCAGTATGAAGGAAACTCACATGATTCCGTATTGTATTCAAAGCCTTGCTCCAAGAAGATTGACGCCTTGAGGATGCCAAGGGGTTATCAGCCACCCAAATTCATGCAATTCAAGGGAAAGGGCAATCTTAAACAACATATTGCCCATTTCATTGAAACTTGCAACAACGCTGGGATGAAGGGAGACTACCTTGTCAAGCAATTCGTGTGCTTGCTAAAAGGTAACGCCTTCGACTGGTATACTGACCTTGAGCCCAAGTCCGTCAACAATTGAGGTCAGCTTGAAAAGGAATTCCTCAACCGCTTCTACAACATTCGCCGCACCGTAAGCATGTTAGAGCTGACGAGTACAAAACAGTGGAAGGATGAACCTGTCGTCAACTACATCAATAGGTGGCGTTCATTAAGTCTGGATTACAAAGATCAACTTTTTAAAACCTCCGCCATTGAGATGTGTGTTCAAGGCATGCAATGAGGGTTACATTATATCCTCCAAGGCATAAAACTAAGAACATTTGAGGAATTGGCATCTCGTTCCCACAACATGGACCTAAGTATTGCCAATCATGGGAAGAAGAAGCCAATCACCGACTTCAACAAGGATAAAGTGTTCACCCCAAAGGTGGACAAGACTGGGAAGAAGCCCACCACTTTCATAAAGACCTTCTTTGCCCCTGTCAAGATCTCTTCCAAGAACAAACTGAAGGAGATGAAAAGAAGTTAGCCTTCTTGCACCCAAGATGGGTACAAAAACACCTTGAGGGAACAGAAGACGTACCTTTTTCTTGACTCTAACGTGGCCGCAATGCTAGACGACCTGTTGGAGAAGAAAATAATTGAGCTGCCTGAATGCAAATACCATTATATCATGAGTCATCTAGTTGGCAAGTGTTTCGTCCTCAAGGAGCTCATCATAAAGCGAGCACAACAAAGGAAAATTGAACTTGACCTTGAAGACACAGCCGTAAATCACACTACTACGATTGTGTTTGGATCCTTTAATCCCGTGCCTTTCCAAGTGACGCATGCCTACTCCTGTCCATGCCCAAGCTGCATGGCACTTTCTGCACAACCATCATTATGGGTAAATGATCAAAATGCACCTACTGACGATGAAAAAGGGTGGACACTGGTGACCTACAAAAAGACAAGGAATCCAAAACCACGAGTCACACGACCGAAGGTGGAACAAGGGAGAAAGCACCACTGCCGCGACAATAGGAAGCCCAAAATAGACGTAAAAGCTACTAAGACAAGGTATGCTGGGGAACCTATGGAAGAAGAGCCACACATTCCCGTCTCCTTGCACGAGTACTTCTCGAACGATTTCTTCTAACAGTGCACTACCGTTGCCTATCACATGGTTGAATTAGAGATAGATAGAGCTTTCAAAAGGCAAAGCTTTCATCATCGAGGAAGAGAAGACCATCATGCCCAAAGAAAGCCTGTCGATACACTTTAGGGTGTTGCGATTGCCAAAGGAGATGTGAAAAGCATTAGTAGCAATCTTGGCAACTCCCGACGACCACGAGGTGCAAGAAAGCAAAGGGGAAGGCTTGAAGCTTCGGCCACATACTGTGCCGCCCATGACGTAATTAACTTCACTGACGAAGACTTGCTGCTAAGGTCAAAACCTTACAACCGTCATCTCTTTGTCTCTGGGTACGTGAGAGAAAACAAAATCAACCGTATGCTTGTGGATGGCGGATCAGCCATAAACATCATGCCAAAGTGAATAATGACCACAATCGGCATCAAGGTGGATGAACTATCCCGAAGCCACCTCCTAATCCAAGGTTTCAACCAAGGAGGACAAAACCATCAATATTAAAATGCGTTTTAGCTACCTGATGCTGTTCTAAATTTTGAACTTTCCATGACTGGAAATAGTAAAAAACTAAACCATCTAAAGTATGCTCAAAATAATCTAACATATTTTGTGAATTACTAAAATCTAACATTAGTGCTGCATGTACGCAACCTTTTTCCCATCTCTCAATTGTTCTCTCTCAATCTTGTGGATCTACTTTATCTAAGTTTAATATATTACCTGCTATATTAATTTGTTCTAACCCTCTCAAATATGGAATCCTATTTTTTCTAGGTGGTTTCATTATACTTTCTTCTATGTAATCTACTCCTGCTTGTTCATTTGTTGGTCTAAAAAATTGTTGATCAGTTTGATAGAATGTGTCCAAAAACCAATCATATAATGATACTTTACAGACAGTTCACATGTTAAACTAATCTAGTTTAATATAAATGGCAAAGATTATTGTTTTAAGCCATCTCATATAAATGTTATATGCTTAAACGATAAGTCCAAGGAATATGTAATTGGGAGAATGTGATCTAAAGAAGTTAGATTCATGAGACCATTCTCTTTCGTATACATATCCTAAAAGTTCCTGATCATAGGATTGCCAATTGGGTATTGATAGTCTGTTAAGATCAGTAAGTGATATGTCTTCTCTTAGAAAGAGTGATTGGTCTCGAGTTATTGGTGTGACTGACACCAAGACAAGCATGTAGGTGCTCAATAGAAAATGAGTCCACTGAACATGATCAATGAGGAGTTCGCATACTCATGTCACATGAGAACTCATGGTTAGGATAATGCAAAGTAGTCCTTTGACCTGAGGCATCATAGTTGTCTTGTGGTTAGGTCCTTGATTTTTTACTATATCAAAGTCACTTCGTCAAAGGGTGTCCATGACATAGTTGGGGTTAAGCCACTTAGCCATGGAGGTAAGTAAATGCACAACAAGGGATCTCTAACCTTCAAACTGTTTAGGGGAGAATACTCTATGATATGATTAAGAATCTCTAGCCAGCGTATGAATAAGATTTAGAAAGTCGTTCCAAATCACATTGAAGGTAGTCATATAAGTAAGAGAATCACATTGGATAGTAGACATGAATAAACTATCAAACCAAACAATGTGGTCAAGAGTATTGTATTAGAGAAAGACCGTATTGCATTGTAATCCCAAACTGAATAGGTTCTCCACCTCTTCTGATTAGCTTAGGTAGCCATGACATATCGTCTAGGTGTCACTCATGGTTTGTGGAAGCCCTAAAGGTGTATAATCGCTAAAGGGAGAATTGAAAGTAAGTTTCAGTTCACAATCGATTTGAAGAGTTTAATCGCCCACTGCGTCGCTAAAAGGAACCTAATGGATCGCACACCGTGTATGGTAATGTTTAAAGGATTTAACAAAGATGAGTAAGGATAATTAAATGGTTTGATTATTTATGGCTAGGATTAATTAATATGTTAATTAATCAAATGAATAAGTTCGTTATAGACCTCGGGTTAGTTTTGGGCTCAAAGCCCAATAGGATTTGAATGTTAAGCCCATTAACATAAATTGTATGACAACTTATTGACTAAAGACCCAAAAGGGCCCAAATAGCCCATAGCCTTAAGAAGGCCGGCCATATAGAGAAGGAAAGGGTTTGTGGTTCTTTTAGCCACTTAATTGAAGGGACTATATAAAGGACTTTATAACCTTTTCATCATTAGGGTTTTCTAAGGGAAGAAAAAAGAATAACTCTCTCTCTTTTCTCTCTAGAACAGCCGACCACCATGGGAAAATTTACTAGCATCTAATTTTTCCATGGTTACTCATCTTCTTCCTCAACCATCCTTGGTGTCAAAACTTAGAGGCCTCCAACTTTGGTGACTTCTGGAGAACCCAATTCTTCCATCCATATCCAAGAAGACATGGAGCCAAGAAGCAAAGTTCCTCCATCCAAATCGATGGAGCCAAGGAGCAAGGGGACAATGGAAGAAGGCCCTCACATGGGTGATTAACCTTTGCTAAGCAAAGAGGTTCTTCAAAGGTGTAAAGTTTCTCAACTCACTTTGTTTTGAGTTGAGTCTTGGTTCACTACAACTATTAAGCCTTGAATTTCATGGGTAAAGTTTTGTTTTTGAGTGCATACAAGCATGATTCCACATTTTAATTGTAAATAGCATGCATAGATGTTGCTCAAATGAACTAGTTTTCACAAATATTTCCTTTAACAACAAGCCATTCACCGAAGCTGAATCACATTTTGCGGACACCAAGTTCTACATAGATGAAGAAATGGTGCCTGAAGCTCTTCCAAAAGAGATCAAATCCACTGGCAAAGCCACACCCAAAAAGAAAGAGTGACAAGCCATGCCTAAGAAGCAAGAATGGGAAGCTGTGCCATCTCCAAGCAAAAACGATGATGAGCCTGCCAAGCTCATAACAGTCAAAGGGAGTGTGACGCCCTTAAAAGGATCAAACACACCTGTCTTCTGATACATCCCAATGTCAAAAAGAAAGAATAGTCAATCCCTATTCGAAACTGGAACAAGCAAAGCCGGCACATAGCTGCACAAGGACGATGTAAAGCTGCTCAAAACAAATGTAGTTTTACCTCTGACATAGCTAGGTGATGCTAAGGTTTCAAAACCACCACAAGGTTTCGTAAAACCCCTGCCAAAAGGGGCAGAACCAAGCTCTCTTCCAACCAAGACGATCGAAGAAGCTTTCAACCCAAACGCCTACAAACTCATGTCAAAGGCTGGGTACGATTTCACCTCCTCTTCAAATCTTGGAAATAAGGTATTAAACGCCATCAACGAAAAAGAACCTGACCTTACTGAGACTCAAAAGAAGTTGAAGGAGCATGGTTATAGAGTTGACAACAACAAAGCTGGACTTGGCTTCACACCAAATACACTCGTGAAGATTTCAAGAAAAGAAAAAAATACTAGCGCTCAACACATCAACGTGAGTGTTCAACAAAGTCAAGATGAGCCTAAACCCGCCCCTCGAACATCAGTCTTCAATAGACTAAATTGTTCAAAACCTAGAATTTCGACACTTGATCACATTGGTGGTCAAGACTGAACCTCTATCTTCAAAAAGCTTAACATGCCCACATCCCAAGGCTTTAAAAGGTTGTCAAAACCTAAGTAACAAAGCAACACGGCTAGCTTTCTTTCGTGATGGTTGGCCTTGGAAAGACTTGAATAAACCAAGAAGTTTTCCAGAAAGAAAATGATGAAGCCCGAGAAAGAAAAGCTCGACGGTCTAGCAAAAAAAGATGACGTTCGAAGCTCGATTTCTTCAAGGATGAAGCGCCAAGCCACCTTGGAAGTCGATACAAAAGGACAACTGAAGGTAAAGAAGTGCACCATAGTTTACATTGGCCAATCTTCACGTCAACAAGCCCAAAGGGATGGCACTGAAGATGAGGTCTAAGATGTCTTCCATATCACAATCCAAGAACACAAATAAGACGAAATCCCCGAGGAGGACGTTGATGTTACGCCACCACAACTCGAGGATTGTGGCCTGTTGGAAATATGCCCTGAAAGTCAATCTTTGGAAGAAACCTTTCAGGACAATTGAATCGATGTATGGATGACTCTTATACATCAAATGGCAAAGATACTAATTAGGACTATCTCAATAAACGATATATGTCCTAAATAGTGTATCCATGGACAATGGATCGATTGAAGAAGTAATCTAATGATGTTAGACTACAGAGACCTTCTTCACATAACCAAATGTCCAAAAAGGTTCCTGGTCATTGGATTGTCGGAGGGATATTGACAATGCGTAAACCGGTACATACTGTGTCCGCTTCAATTGGAAGGATGGAAAGTCTCATCCCATTTGTGTTGTGACACTAAGACAAGTATGTAGGTGCTCATTAAGGGAATGAGTTCACTGAACACAATCGAACGAGAGTACTTGCATGGAGGTCTACTCACATGTCAAGCAAGTAACTCTAATGGTTGGAATAATGTAAGTAGTCCTTTGACCTGAGGCATCGTCGTTGTCTTGTGGTTAAGTACTTGATCTTTGATTATGTCAAAAGTCACTCTATCAGAATGTCAATGGCATAGTTGGGGTTAAGCCACTTAGTCATGAAGGCAAGTTTATGTGCAACAAGGAATCTCTAATCCTCGATAAGAGAGGAAGAATACTCTAAGATATGATTCGGGAATCTTCGGCCGAAGTATCGAGCGTAATAAAGGAAAGCGTTCCTATACGACTCAATTGAATCATATAAGAAGGAATAATCACATTAGGGGTTTGACATAATATATCCATACCCTAATGATGTGATTGAGAGTATTGTTCTAGATCAAGAGGTATAAGACTAAACCTTCACTTTGTTCTTTTCTCTAATTTTTTATTTGATGCATTATATATAAACCTATGAACCTTGAAGGGGATTTGCATGACTATAGCTTTGATAATATGTTATAAATGCTTCCGCTGCTTTCGTATATTAAATTTGATTTGTATATGCATGATAGTCATTATGAAATCCCATACATGAATCTCATAGATTTCCCTTCAGGGCCAAGCCACGGTTGATGATCTCAATGAGCTCAACTTAGGCACAAACGAGGAACTGAATCCTATCTTCATAAGTGTGCTACTAAGTATAGACGAGATCGAGGAGTACTACCAATTTCTCTTAGCATACAAAGATGTCTTTGCTTGGACTTACAAAGAAATGCCCGGCCTTGACCCTACCATTGCCATGCACCATCTTGCAGTCAAGCCTGGAACGCGATTGATAAAGCAAACTAAAAGACGCTATCGATCCGAGCTCATCCTATAAATTGAGGTCGAGATTGACAAGCTAATCGAAGTAGGATCCATTAGAGAAGTGCAATACCCTTAGTGGATCTCCAACATCGTCATTGTCCTTAAGAAATCTAGACAAATACGTGTTTGCGTAGACTTCTGAAACCTCAATGATGCTTGCGTGAAGGATGACTTTCCCTTGCCAATCATCGAAATCATGACGTACACGACCATTGGCCACGAGGTGCTATCATTCATGGACAGCTCCTCTAGGTATAATCAAATCAGCATGGCTCCCAAAGACGAGCAACTAACAGCCTTCCGCACTCCAAAAGGTATCTACTGCTACAAGGTAATGCCCTTTAGCTTGAAAAACATTGGGGCTACATATCAATGTTCAATGCAAAAGATCTTCAATGACATGCTACACAAAAATGTAGAATGTTATGTAGACGATGTAGTTGTCAAGACCAAGAAGAGATCTGATCACTTGAAGGATTTGTGAACAGTGTTCGACAAACTACAACATTACAACCTCAAGATGAACTCGTTGAAGTGTGCATTTGGCATCACCTATGGGAAGTTCCTCAGCTTCATTGTCAAGCACCATGGAATTGAAGTGGACCAATCAAAGATTAAGGCCATTCAAAGCATACCTGAGCCAAAGAACCTACACGAGTTGAAAAGACTACAAAGATTACTTGCCTTCATTAGACGCTTCATCTCCAACCTTACTGGATGTTATCAACCCTTTAGTCGACTCATGAAGAAAAACGTTCCATTCATATGGGATGACACATGCTGCAATGCCTTCGAGAGCATAAAATGGTACCTAGCAAACCCATATGTCTTAGGAGCACCCGTGCTTGGAAAGCCACTTATCTTATACATTGATGCACAAGAAGGTTCCATTGGAGCACTCTTGGCACAAGAAAATGAAAACCAAAAGGAAAGAGCACTCTACTACCTAAGTAGAACTCTCATTGGTGTCGAACTCAACTACGTAACAATTAAGAAGATGTGCCTTGCCCTAGTCTTTGCCGTCCAAAGGCTCAGACACTACATGCATGCTTACACCATCCACTTAGTTGCTAAAGCCGACCCAGTTAAGTACATTATGTCGAAGCAGGTTCTGACAAGGCAACTAGCTAAATGGGCGTTGCTTCTTAACCAACACGAGATCATCTACATCTCAGCTAAAGCCGTAAAGGGACAAGCCCTATCGAACTTCCTTGCTAATCATCCAATCCCAACTGATTGGAAAATCTCTGATGACTTGCTTGATGATGAGGTGTTCTACAATGACATCTTCCCTATGTAGACAATGTTCTTCGACAGATCCGCATGAACAAATAGAGTAAGGACAAGAGTAGTATTCATGTCACCACAAAGACAAGTACTACCCTATTCCTTCTAATTAAGCGAGTTGTGCTCTAACGTCGCTGAGTACCAAACACTGATTATTGAACTTTAAATGGCGATCAACATGGAAATCACAATGCTAGAAGTGTATGGCGACTCCAAGCTCATAATCAATCAACTCTTGACTGAATATGAAGTGAGGAAAGATGATCTCGTCACATACTTTTGAATAGTAACTTAACTGCTACAAAAGTTTGAGGCTGTGACACTAGAACATGTGCCTAGAAAAGAAAATCAAATGGTAGATGCTTTCGCTAACCTAGCTTTAAGTATGGTGCTAGGAGAAGATGAAGTTGCGGACGTGCTGGTTTTCCAAAGATGGTTGATCCTACTTGTCATTGAAATGCTACTAAATGATATAAACGTCATCTCAATACTTCCAGTCCACTAAAGAGTGGAGACAGCCACTGATCAACTACTTGGAGCATGGAAAGCTTCTGGACTATCCTAGACACCGCTTTGAAATACGTCGACGAGCACCTCGTTTCCTCTACTACAAAGAAACACTTTACCTATGCTCTTTTAAAGAAGTACTTCTAAGATGCCTAGGTGAGGAAGAAGCCAATCAAGCCATGGAAGAAGCACACTTAGGCGTATGCAAAGTGCATCAGTTTGGACTAAAGCTACACTTCCAGCTCAAAAAAATGGGCTGCTACTGGCCAAACATGGTGAAAGATTGCCTGGAATACGCCAAAAGCTGCCAAGCCTGCCAATTCCACGCCAATTTCATACATCAACTGCCTGAACCATTACACCCTACAATTGTTTCATGGCCATTTAATGCTTAGGGATTGGACGTCGTGGGACCAATCACACCAAAGTTATCTGTAGGAGAAGACTACATCCTAGCCGCAACAAACTACTTCTCCAAGTGGGCTAAAATCGTACCTCTAAGGGAGGTCAAGAAGGAAACTATCATCCGTTTCATCAAAGAGCATATCATCCATCAATATGGTGTGCCTCGCTACATCATCACTGACAACAGAAAACAGTTCTCCAACCGACTGATGGACGAGCTCTACGAGAAATACAAGTTCAAGCAGCACAAGTCTTTCATGTATCATGCTCCAGTTAATGATCTCGCGGAAGCATTCAACAAAACATTGTGTAACCTCTTGAAGAAGGTAATCAACTGAACAAAGAGAGACTGGCATGAAAGAATAAGCGAAACACTTTGGGCATATAGGATGACACATAGGACTCTTACCCAAGCTACGCCTTATTCTCTCGTGTATAGTGTGGAAGCTGTTTTGTCGCTCGAAAGGATGGCTATACAATAAGGCTTGACTGAAGGGGAAAATGCAAAGTTACGACTTCAAGAGTTGGAAGCACTTGACGAAAGAAGGCTCGACGCTTAACAACACTTGGAATGCTACCAAGCATGGTTATCCAAGGCATTCAACAAGGAGGTCTACCTAAGGTCTTTCCAAACTGGAGATCTTGTCTTGGCATTATAAAGGCCCATCATCACAACTCACAAAATAAAAAAGCAAGTTCACGTCAAAGTGGGATGGACCTTACGTAATACAAGAGGTCTACACCAATGGCACCTACTTAATCATGGTGGAAGACGGCTTAAAGATCGGCCTCATCAACGATAGATTCTTGGAGCATTATTATCTCTGAACCAAACACACAATGCTCCTGCATGAGCCTAAACTGCATATGGCACAATGCTCCTTGTTCGTACGAGCTTAAAAGGCAACACTCAATACTCCTAGCCCACAAGAGTATTAACTGTGTACGGTAAAATCACCATCAAAAACATAAAAAATAAAAAAAAATAAAAAAAAACAATCCATCACTCATTTGAACTACATCATGACTTGATCCCTCCTTAGTCAAGGGTACGTAGGCAACTTGAAACTTCAAAACTTCAAGTACAGTCACATCATCAACAAAAATTCAAACACTTTGAAAAATAAAGAGAAAATTCAAGAATGTGAATACTTTATTTCTTTAAGGGAAGAATTTGGCTACAACGCCTTATTACAAAAAGAACAAAAACAAAGAAGGCTTCAAGTACAAAAATGGAAGACACTACTTGAAAGCTATATCCCTATAACTATGGCAACGATCTTCAAGCAAGCCTTTAAAAGTCTTCAAAGTCTCTACATTAGTGAAAGACAAGGTAGGCACTTCCATGGCTGCACCTTTCTCTTGCTCTAGGCATAAAACCTCATCTTGATGCTTGAGAAAATGTAGCTTCCTACTCCAAGAGAATACCTTGAAGTAGTGACGCTTCAGTTTCCAACTGTTCTCGCTCACGCGCCAACACTTCTAGACGTGCTTGGATGGAAGCCAAATAAGTCCATGTGGCTGGATAACCTTTTGCAGCAGCTTGCTGGGAAGATCGAACTTAGGTAATTGATAAGTCTATTACCGCAACTTGTTGAGCTCTAACCTCCGGACTTAACTTCTTCGAGGAAATGGCATGCAAGGAAGAATACTCAGTTGAGGTGGCCATAAGTTCGGCAATCTTGACTCTGAAGAGCGAGGAATCAACGTTAAGGTTGTCAATCGCAGAAACAAGCTTCGACAAGTCCTCCTTGAACAACGTAAGGTCGTCTAATGGGCATTTCGCAATCCTTTTCTCAATGTGGCTCTTGATGTCCATAGTTACGCGAAGGTTGATACAATGGATAAGCTGCCCGTAAGAGAGATCTCAGAACTAGCCAGCAAAGGTGTTGGACTCACGACATGCTCTTGCATACGTTCACCTACACACGGTAAATTAGGGCAACTTGGCGGATTTGGAACAAGTTATACACCGAGCAAACCCCTAATCTTCTCATCTGTAGGTAGATTATCTCCAAATAGCATCTCTATAAAGGAATGAACGCCCATGTTTGTGAAGTCAAAAGAACAAGAGGGCCCAACCTAAAGAAGACAAAGAAATGTGTTAGAAACAAAAAGCTAAACCAATAAAAAGATAGAAGAAATCACTAGAAAGAAAGAAGTACATACATCTTTCTCAAGTCACACATAGCCATCAAATTGATAAGGCTTAAACACTTTCTTCTTCTTATGATGGAAATTAACGTCACTGTCATCCAAACCACCTTCAAGCGGTCGCTTGTTCAAAACTTGTTAATGCTGCCGCAAAACAAGTTCATCTTCATGCAAGTTAACCTCATCACCCGCCTCTTCAAAAGCATCTGAACGATGAGAAGACAAACACATGCGTTGAGGAGCTAAAGTCGCAAGTCCATCTTGTAAATGAGATGCAATCGCACAATTAAATGGTGCCAGCTGTGTAGAAACCACAGAATAACCCTCTCTCAGCGCATCATTGCGTGAATGAGAATGATTGGTGCCACTTGCTATCCCCAAGTCTTCACGATGTATCTTTGACCACCAACCTACATAGGCACGAGTCACCGGATAACTCTTGAACTCATCCTTGGCTGGCAAGGTGATAGAAGCATTTGTGCGTGAATGGGTACAAGACTCCCAATGCATATACATGGCTTGCAAGGCCTTGTCGCAAAGAAACATACCCCAAGCGAAGACTTGTAATAAAAGACAAGTCTAAGAAACAAAGGTGTGAATCATCTACGAGGCCTCGTCGCGCTGAGCCAACCCTTGCCATGTTATCCATTCTTAAACTTTCACAACTTTTAAATAATGCATGCACCTGCAAATCATCAAGGCTCTTTGTAGAAAGCGCGCTAGAGAACTTTGTCATCAAAGGCCCCAGCTTGGTCGAAGTTGGTGAAGAAGGTCCCAACTTGTCTAAAGTCGAAGAAGAAAAATGAGTGCCAAAGTACACACCTAACCAACCATACGCATAGTGGTACGGAAGTACCGCGATGAGATCTTCACTGCTCGTTAAGTTCGAAACAATACTCAAGCCATTATAAATATTGGCTAAAACCGGAATAGCAAGGCTGAAAGATTCACCCGTAGCCATTTTGCTGGCCAATTATAATACTCTGGGATGGATAAGGTTAACGTTGTCTTTGGGGAAAACAAACTTACAAAGCCAACAAGCTAAGAAAGCAGATAGGTAAGATTCTTCCACGTGCTCTAACACTATGCCAAGATCCCCAAATGCTTTCAACTCGGCAGGGAAACGGCGCCTAGCTGAACCAATGACACCTAACGGGTCTGAGTCTCCCTTTGGTTTAGTGGTAATGTTGTGGCCACTTTTCTTCGAAGGCTTCTCATACTTCAAGGCATCCCAATACCAAAATTGGTTCCATGAAGAAATCTTCACTCTTAACTTACCCTGAGCCTCCTGGGAAAGTTTATGATATGCCTAAAACAAATAGCGGCAACTCGCAGGCAATCCTTGGCTATTGCGATGAGAAAATTCCTCCACTTTAGGAACAACCTCATCGTAAAACTTGCCTTGGATCGGCAAGCATCTTATCTTGTGGAGATCCCAAGGTGAAATCGACATCTCCCCTTGTGATGTGTGAAGTGTGTTGGTCGCTGAACACCAATGCTCAAAGAACGTACGAATGACGAAATGATGGCGATCATAACTAAACAAAGATGCGCACACAGCGTGATAAAGGCCCACGTTGGTAAGTACATCTTTAGATCGGCTTAAGACATCTTTAAGCCACTCCCAATAAAACTCAAGAAAGACGGCTTCTCCGGCAGTTGATAAAGTACTATTCCAAGTCACAGCTCCGCTATGGACGCGATCACCAAGAAGCTCAAATGAAGCCGGTGAATTGTCACGAACATGGTGTGAAGAATTCAAGATAAGAATCCTCGATGTACACGCCGCCTTTTTCATAGTTGGTCGACCAAAATCTGTCACCTCCCAAGACACTTCAGAAGACCACGACTTGATATGCATCGAGTTGTCTTTCACAAGAAGAACAAGCACCTTAAGGCCAGTCAACAGCGTATAAAGCTTCAATGTCATTCCCCTATCTTGTGAATCGCCTTCCTTCGCAAGAATAGTGATGCATTGCTCTTAAAACATTAGAAAAATACCATGGATGTAACAAAATAAACAATGCAACATAAGCATAAGAGTAGGGCAACAAGAAATTTTTCTTTTTGCTTCACTAAAGCAAAAGACATGCGAGACAAGCCTCGCGAGCATTGAAAATGACGATGCAAAGTCACAACGACGAGAAGAAATCAGCTACAAAGCTTGAACAGCACGACAAAGATGGCAGCTACAAGACGGTCCTTCAAAGCACGCTACTACACTACTACGTAACCCCGCAATGATTACGCAAGCAGTTTCTCACACTACACAGCAATGTCACCACCGAGGGAAAACTGTGACCAAAAGCCACTACACAACATAACACCACTACAATCTTTTGCACAACACCACATGGTAAAAAGGTGGCACAATGCAACAAGCTCTAAGCAACAACAGGGCACGGCAGTAGCAGCAAAAAAAATCCCACAACAACAAGCATAATGGTAGTGCACGGCAAGAAGAATTGTGAGAAAAACTACACACCCAGTTGTCCTACAAATAGGGGTCAATTGCTTCCTAATACTATAAGAGAGAGTACATACCAAATAGCAAAAGGAAAATCAAAACAAGGAAGCACATTCCAACCAAACAAGGAAGCATATTCCAAGCAAAAAATGGCAAGTTTTAGCCAATCTGCGCAAGCAGGACGTTTTTGGTGATAATTGGACTTTCTGAAGGAGGTTTGATGCAAGGCCAATTGGAGAAGGAAGCTAAGAGGCTGATGATTGTTATGTCCAAATTTCATAATTTTCCCTAAAGCCAAATGTTCCAGTTTGCAAAGTTAATCCCGCAGAAGTTGTTTTCCCATCAGAACTGCACAGCTGTGGGAAAATGATGAGTTAAAGGCTTTCCTAATAGCTTTCCAACACTTTGAAGGAAATCACCATCAGTGCCAAAATTGAAGGAGGTTCCTATCTAAGGAAGGAAAAACTTTTCTTTTTTTTTTTCTTCCTACAACCACAAGGAAAAAAAAATTCAAAATACACCAAATGTATTTTGTCAAAAATTATGGAAAATCAATAACTACAATAAGTATGTACCAATTTATCCATTTCCAAAATTTCTTTCGAGATCAAGCTTCTATGACCCTTGAAGGAAATGATTTCATTTCTTTCAAGATCAAGCCTCTACGGCCCTTGGGGAAAAAAATTCATTTCTTTCAAGATCAAGCCTCTACGGCCCTTGAAGAAAAATTTCATTTCTTTCAAGATCAAGTCTCTATGGCCCTTGAAGAAAATATTGCATTGCTTTCAAGATCAAGCCTCTACGGCCCTTGGCGAAATTCATCATTTCAATTCAAGATCAAGCCTCTACAGCCCTAGAAGAAATGTTTCGTTCAAGAAATACGTCTCTACGGCCCTTAAAGAAGCAAACTAATTCAAGATCAAGTCTCGACGACCCTTCAGTTAGAACAGTCGCATTGCAGGACTTCAAAACATGTTTCCTACATGTGACAAGCACATGCTTACAACGTGTCTTGAGGTGGGGGCATTTGTAGACATGTAAATTTCATTGCATATAAATGATGCATCACAAAGCTCCACGTGGCATATGACTCATCACAAATTGACAAGTCATCAATGACATTTGGCACAAATCAAGCAAAGGAAGCTCAAAACCTTTCTAAAATTCGGCAAAAGGGGGAATCTCTCTTTAAAATTGGCTAGGGGCCCAAATTGCTCCCGAAACCGAAAACAAAGCTAAAGCATCTTCACAAAACAAGCAAGAATTGAAGATTGCTCACAAATAGGCAACAAGGTTTATAAATTTTAGCCAATATAAGGAAGGTGGCTGAAATTAAGACACAAAACATGCCTAAATTCTCCCAAGTATGAATCAAGATAGAAATCAAAGCCAAATCCATCCGAAGGCAAGCTTTGAGAAGTCTATAAATACAAGGTCCCAAGACAAGCATAAAGGTCGACAATTTCTACATTGAAAGGCCGAAAATCCTACATTCAGAAGAACCTCTGCACAAATCTTTAAAGACTAATTCGCTGCCAAAACTCTCTTCGAAGAACTCATAACCAAAGTTGAAGCTTTCATTCAACCAAAGCCGAAGCACTCCCTTAAAGAATCAACAAGCACTTGTGATGATTCTTTCAAGACTTTGTTGCAAGCTCAAAACTTGTAACGACGTTCGATTCAAGATCAAGGCTATTGAATCAATGAAATCTCACATCTACACCATCTTTGTCACATCTTTGAGGTGAAGACCATCCAAGCATTGTTTCAAGCTCAAAACTTGAAGCAAACATTCAATCATTCGTCTGAGATGAAGTCATCACAAACTTTGGATCAACAACCTACGCATCCACATCAAATTTGAAGACTGAATCAGAGGAAAGTTGTAAACAGATATTGTAACCAACAAATTCATAAACAGAGATTTAACCAACAAATTCATTAATACAAATCTACTTTGTACATGTGTTCTCATTTCATTTGTTATAGAATTTTCATGTTTACAACTCCTTGCGGGCCTAGCTATGAATGAACACTTCGCTTGAAAGGTTGCCCATGTTGATTATCTGAGTATGCCCCCAATCGTGAATGTATTCTCGTTCATGGGCCTAATCAAGAATGCACACTCCTCTACGTGCTAAGACAAGAGTTTAGGCTATCCTGAGGCCCAATCATGAGTGTACACTGCCATAATGCTCGGTTTATGGCGCTGCTTGTTGGGACGTTACTTGGAGAAGTTTGTCGTATGCCCTTGTCCTGCTTTGGGACACCTTATCTGGGGCACGTTGTATCTCGGTACGCTGCAAAAGCTGATTTACCAAGTCATCTACTGCGCAAAGGCGGTCGTCAATTCTACGACTTATCGAGACAAGTGTTGTTCACCGTTTGGGGTAAAAGAGCATGGACGGTATATGTCTCCTTAAGTGGTGGAAGTGTAATGGGTGCGAGATTTAAGTTGGGATATGTCAAATCTGCAGAAAAACGGGGTGAAAATAACCTCAATTCAATCGTCAGTCTAGAAATCTGAAGCCAGAACCGTTGAACATATCTTGGATTGGTTTAGGTTGCTAAGTGCGCTAGGCCACATGCATGAACTGCCTTGTGTGCGTGGGCGTTGGGCCTGGGCTCGACTTTGGAGCACGCTGGCCTTGGGCTAATAAGTGTTGGGCTGCTTCATGTGCCGCATCTGTTTAGGCTTGGATAACTTGGGTAGTCCACTGAGTAGATGCATGCAAGGCTTGGGCCTGCACTGCTGGGGCAACGGTTTAAGATGCCTTTAGTGCTTGGGCCTGCTGCTACGAAGTGGCGTGGGTTTAGGCCTATGGCTACCTCGTTGCTCCTTCCTCACCGTGGGCTTGCTGCCATGGAGCTGGCCAACTCCCCACTGTCACGGTGGCCCCTGATGCTCTGTGGTGGCAAAGTTGCTCCTCTTGTCATCGCATTGAGCCTTGTGGATCGTTGTGGGGGGCTACATCGCGTCCTCCATCATTTGATTCGAATCTTTGAACATAGGAAGTTCCGTTCGTTGTGGTTTTCAAATTCGCCGCCGTAGTATTTTTCTCCTACGTCTATTCAAACAATAAAAAAAAATTCTAGGAATAAGAACGTATGAAAAAATTTACGAACGAACGAGAAATGAGAAACTTTGAACGTGAGAGTCTTCTTCAAGCATGTGAATCACTCTCAATGAAAGCACCAATTTGTGGATTCAAATTTCTGCCATCTTCTTCTTTGACGAAAATTTACCTGCAAAATAATAACACTTGACTCTTCCTTGATTGAGCCATTATTGTCAGTTAGGAATCCCGGTGTGCTTTGAGGGTAATTTTGTGCTTCTCACACAAAAGTCCATGTGTCACCTTCATAATTTTTTTGGATTATTTTTTGCTCCACACTGGGTTCAATTCCAGGCCTGTATTCCACATGGCACGTCCTAAATCCAATTTCTGGCTCTGGTGAATCACACGATGATGGCCAGGGGAGGCTAAAATGCTTATGTGAGTCTTCCCGACCGTGGAATGGTGGACTGTTGTGGCAAACTAGAGATCGAAAGAGTCAAAGCCAAGGAGGAAAAGGAAAGTCGAGAAGACCGTATTCATATGCAACTGATTCAATAGGACTGGTTAAGAGTGGATAGGAGTACTCATACTCAAAGACCGGAAGCACTCATAGCGTCAAGGCAAAGAATCGATCCTATTTGAAGAAGAGCGTATACGATCAAAGTGGAGGGAATGAAATAGCAATTGTAGCTATTTCTAAATTTTCTAACTTCAACACCGAAAATTTCTTTCCTTTTTTTTTCTTTGGGAAATTAGCGGTTTTAGAAGGATTTCGACATGGGAGTACCGAAATAGAAAATGGTATGTGCTCGTTGACATGAAACCCGAAATCTTCTGTCATTTGCAAATGCAAACTGCATCGTTGGAATTTTGTACTTTAATTCACTTCGACACTAATCAATTTTCAAGATAGGGTTCATCTTTTGTTTGAATAAAAGAAACAAGATTGATTGCCAACTTGTTTGTAAACTTGAATATTTGAATTGCGGAGATGATTAAATGGCGTCGAGTTTTGATCGGTGGGAGAAAGATCCATTTTGCTCGGCGGTAGAGGAACTTCAGTAATCCACGACGTAACAATTGATTGCTATTTCCGTAGTTTTAATCACATATTAACAATATCGTAATCATATAAACAACATATCCAAGTCCAGCATGTATCGATAACTATACCAAACACTATCAACCATATTAACAATATCGTAATCATATAAACAACATATCCAAGTCCAGCTGTATCGATAACTATACCAAACACTATAAACCATATTAATAATATCCATACCATTCTTTTTAGGGTAAATCGCCAAAATGGTCCCTGAGATTTGCATAACTCATCATTTTTGTCCTTGAGATTCCAAATCAATAAAAGTGGTCCATGAGATTGTCCACCATCCATAATTTTGGTCATTCCATTAAAAACTTCGTTAAGTGTCCCAGAGCTCTTGGCCCAAAGTTTGGGTAATTTTCAAAGCTTAATAACTCAATCGTTTCTTAACCAAATTCGACACATAATATATCAAAATGAAGTTTGGAAAATGTATAATAAGATTATACCTATTTTGAAGCCCAATGGTTGCCGGAGATTGCCGGAAAATAGCCTCAAAGTTGACTGGTCCAAGTGAAAACTTGAAAACTCGCCGAAAACTGGATAAACTTTAAATGTTCATAACTTCTTCAATACTCAACAAAATCAAGTGATTCAAAAACAAAAAGCATACTTCTCGACGCGAAAAAGAGAATGGTACCTTTTTTGATGGCTAACTCGCCGTGGTTTGGCTGAAAAACGGCTTGAAAGTGGTTGTCTTGGTCTTGAGTTAGACACTTTCAAGCCGTTTTCCAGCCAAACCAAGGCGAGTTAGCCATAAAAAAAGATATCATTCTCTTTGTCTCGTCAAGAAGTATGATTTTCATTTTGAATCACTTGATTTCGTTGAGTATTGAAGAAGTTATGAACGTTTAAAGTTTGCCCAGTTTTCAAGTTTTCACTCGGACTAGTCAACTTTGAGGCTATTTGCCGGCCATCTCCGGCAACCATTGGGCTTCGAAATGGGTATAATCTTATTCTACACTTTCCTATCTTCATTTTGATATATTATGGGTCAAATTTGATTTAGAAACGATTGAGTTACGAAGCCTTGAAAATTGCCCAAACTTCCGGTCAAGAGATCCGAGACACTTAACGGAGTTTTTAATGGAAGGACCAAAATGATGGATGGTGGACAATCTTAGGGACCACTTTTATCGATTTGGAATCTCAGAGACCAAAGTGATGGGTTCTGCAAAACTCAGGGACCATTTTGGCGATTTACCCTTCTTTTTATCAACAAACATTGTGAGCACTCGAGGGTGTTGAAAAGTACTTCCAGCTTAGTAAATACGACACTTTCATCCTTAACAAGGAACAAACATGCACAGCTTGTTTCGCTCTTGTTATGGCCTCTAGGAATGAACTAAAGGAATCCATTTTGGTGCGCAGAAATGGGTCCTCGCTCCTCGTACATGGATTGATTCCATACAATAATTGCTAGACACCTTCGACAAGAGGATCAAGCTGCCATTTCTCATGTTAAATGAGCACAAAAGCTAGGAAATAACTTCACATTATTCACAGTTCTTTACAAAGCACATTATCAGTTTGGCTCTTCGTTTATTAGACCCTCACAACTTCGACATAGAGTAGTCCAAAGCATCGACAAGGAAATCTGCAGGCATGCAATTATAATCAAAGTATGTATTCCAACCAAGTAACGTGAACTCTGAGCACAACAATTTCATCAATTATACACAGCCACACACGCACAGTTAAGCATGCAAGTCAACCGTTCATACAAGATTTAACCGTTGAAAACATATATTCTCCCTCACAAGGGATTTTACAGTGTACCCCGTACACAAGGCTGTACACCAAATATTCTCCCTCCATTCATGTTATGACAAGTGGATGTACACCACGTGTACCAGCTCATCCATCACGAGTCCTCATTTAAGGACTTGTTATAGAATTAATAGTATGAGCTGGGAGAGTATCTTGATACCTCTGAGTTTCTGAAACAAACTGGCAGTTTCTGCCTTCGCAGGTATCTTCTCATTCCTGTCATAGACCAGTTCTCTACCCACCATTAAGCCCCGGCCTCCGACATCTCCAATGAATGAAACAGCATTTAGATGTCAAACAGTCAAAGTATGGCACCACACCAGAAAGGGAAGTGCCAATTTTTTGACTCAATCAGTTGTGACTCAACTGATTCTACTAGGGGCATAGTGTAGTGAGCGGGCAAAATCAAGTCTGAGCATTTAAAACAGTAACAGGGTTATTTAAATGATACAGAGAAACTGTTCTATAACCAAAAAGAAAACAAAGTAACAAAGAAAGGGAAATTTAAAACCGGTTGTGCATGTAATGATCAGCCACTCAACCATTCCCCTGAAACATCATTCTCACAGTTCCCTTATGTGACCAAAATATTTTAGAAGGCTCGTTGAACCAATTTATTTTTGAAAATCTATTTGTTTGTAACAATGACTGGGCATGATGAGCAGCATTCATAAACATATATAACTTTTTATGGAATAAAGCAAGGGCAATTTATTCATTACCTATACCAACCATTATAAGATTTATTTCATGCCAGTCATTGCCCTTGTAGTATGGTCCCTTGGATCTGTTAAATATGACAGAAAATTGTAAATGCCTATTTCAACTAAATTGTTATTTTGTGGCCTTAGTAGGTCTGTCTCCCACATCTTCCGTCCATAAAATATTTTGTTTATTTAAATTTAAAAAAAATATATATAAGAGGAAGAAGACGAATAGATAGAAGGAAGACACCTCACATAGAGAAATCCCACCATGTGAAGCAAACACCAAAAGCGCAAATAGACATAACCACAAACACCTAGACCACAAGCATCTGAGAAGGCAGACCAAAATGACACCTACGAAAACCCCTTAGCAACAGAAAGAGAACTAGCATAAGACACGGACCAAAAACACAAAAATGTAGCCGGTGGAGAAAGCCTTAACCCTACACTGCTGTCACAATGAATAGGCAATAGCATGGTAGTAGACCAAAAAACCAACAACCGATTAAAACACCAAGAAGCTTCACCTACAAAACCTCCACCACACCACAAACATGTGAACCCTGACTTGCAACGAAATCCCTCATTTCCCTTCTTTATGCCGAAATCAAACCAAAAAAGAAAACAAAAATCTCCTTAATAATTAAAACCATCAAATTTATGACCCTTAAAGACTTAGTATGGAGTGGATTTCTCTCCAAGGGGACTTTATCCCATTGTGGCAAAGTCTCAGCCTATGTGCATCAATGGATGAGGGAGATGATCACATCTTTCCTCTAAAAACATTTGGAGACAAAGAAAACTGGAGCAATCAACTCCAATTCTCAATGGCTTCCAACCTTTTGCCTCTTACCAGCCACCAACACTATATTCCATCATTTTGGAATATAATGTTGGTGGAATACCACAATAAGGACAGGATAGTTCTGCACTCCTCGAGAGTTAAGCTTTGCTTTCCCAATCAATACAGGGCTGTGAGATATATAAGCACTGGAAAATTCATATTTAAATTAAAGAGAACTTCCAAAAGCACTGAGTTCAAGGGTAGTTACTTTCATATCTTTCCTGAAGATCTCTTATACGCCCAAGTAAGTGAGAGCCAACATCAGCGCAATGAACTTGACGCTTCTCCTTATCAATAACTCTTAGCACTGCAAGCCCTCCCGCAGAGCATACAGGGTTTCCACCAAAAGTGTTGAATTGAATCTGTTTGTACCATACTTAGGGCCTCCGTATTTAGATCTCGTATAAATACTCGAGGGACTCAAATATAATTATGTAATAAAGGAATGGGCAAATATGTAATAAGTAATAAGTCCTTATTCTATAAAAGGACCCCTCACTCTCCTCATTAGAGGAGGCCAATTCTTAGGCCTGAAGCCCTCTCACAATTAAGCGAGCCTCACATCCCTTCTCATATTCAGAGAAGCTCATCCTCACATAAGGAAGCTCTCTCTCCCTCACTCCCCTCACCTCTCAGAGAAATACAATAATCAGTGTAGATGTAGCCCAAACATTGGGGTGAACCACGATATATCTTGTGTTATTTACTTTCTTGCAGATTCACGGTCGGATTTACGTTGTTCCAAAACCCCTCCGGTTTTGTGCATCAACAGAATCTTTTGGGCTAGTACACTCGCTATTTCTGGTGTTGTCACCAATGCTCCCAATGACAATCCGTTTCCAATTCCCTGAAAGTAAAGTAGGAACAAAAATTTGTAAATTTTTAAGTTACTGCTTTTCAGTACAGCCAAAGTCATCATCTATAGAAAGTATTGGAAATGAAAATATACACCACAACCACATAGTACTGACAACAACAACAACAACAACAACAACAAAGCCTTTTCCCACTAAGTGGGGTCGGCTATATGAATCCTAGAACGCCATTGCGCTCGGTTTTGTGTCATGTCCTCCGTTAGATCCAAGTACTCTAAGTCTTTTCTTAAGGTCTCTTCCAAAGTTTTCCTAGGTCTTCCTTTACCCCTTCAGCCCTGAACCTCTATCTCGTAGTCACATCTTCGAACCGGAGCGTCAGTAGGCCTTCTTTACACATGTCCAAACCCATTTTGTGTACGTGTTGATACTTCATCGCCCAACATTCTGTGCCATACAGCATCGCCGGCCTTATTGCCGTCCTATAAAATTTTCCCTTGAGCTTTAGTGGCCTACGACGGTCACACAACACGCCGGATGCACTCTTCCACTTCATCCATCCAGCTTGTATTCTATGGTTGAGTTCTCCATCTAATTATCCGTTCTTTTGCAAGATAGATCCTAGGTAGTGAAAACAGTCGCTCTTTGGTATTTCCTGATCTCCGATCCTCACCCCTAACTCATTTTGGCCTCCATTTGCACTGAACTTGCACTCCATATATTCTGTCTTTAATCGGCTTAGGCGAAGACCTTTAGATTCCAACACTTCTCTCCAAAGGTTAAGATTCGCATTTACCCCTCCTGAGTTTCATCTATCAACACAATATCGTTTGTGAAAAGCATACACCAAGGAATATCATCTTGAATATGTCCTGTTAACTCATCCATTACCAACGTAAAAAGGTAAGGACTTAAGGATTGTTGATGCACACAGTCAGTGAGGATTTTGGTACAACAGAAAGTATTAAGTTTGTGATCTTCGCTAGATTGCTCTGGTCATTAGTGTGGATAAGTACGTAAATGGATAGAGATAGGAAAGCAAACACAAGATGTACGTGCTCCACCCAGATTGGCTACGTCCACGGAGTAGAGGAGTTCTCATTAATTGTGAAGGGTTTACACAAGTACATAGGTTCAAGCTCTCCTTTAGTGAGTACAAGTGAATGATTTAGTACAAATGACATAGGTTCAAGCTCTCGTCTTCACTTGCCTTATCTGTCTCATAGGTAGATGTGGCATCTTCTCTAGAAGTACTCTTCCTCCATCCAGGGATGGTATCTTTTACTGGTGGAGATGCACAAGGTAATGTATCAATTTCACTTGAAGCTTACTTGTAGTTTCAAGCTTGGTCAAGCGCAATACAAACCATGTAGTAGGAGTCCCCCAAGTCGTCGAGCTAGGGGATCTGCTGAAATAGGTGAAAGAAAAGGTAAGCAATCAGAGCTCCAAGCAATCAGTCCCAAATCAGAAGTTTGATTTCGAGTTCCGGCTGATTGTTCTCATTCTCCCTATCTTGCAGGCAGCATGAAGGATAAAAATAAGAAAAGGAGAATAGATGATATGAGATACTTTTGCTTTTGAAGAAGTAACTTTCCACAGGCTTATTCTTGAACTGGGCTGGAGGATTTTCTGGTTTCCTCCAGAGTATAAGGCCGACTGAAGAATTTGAAGGTCAAAACAAGTCTATCAAATCTAGAGTACGTTCGACCCTGCTAATATGGGATACTTTTGCTATTGACAAAGGAGTGGATGTATCGGCACGTGTTCTATTACGCTTGTCTCCACATGCTTCCTTGTATCCTTCTCACTTTCCCTATCTGTTCCTCAGGCAGATGTGGTATCTTCTCTAGAAGCATAAGATGTTGAAGATGAGTACTCGAGAGCAATGCCAGGTAAGTAATCAGGTAAGGGGTTCCAGGCAATCAGTTCCTGACTGGAAGCTTGATTCCAAGTGCTGACTGATTGCTCTCTTTCTCCTTGTCTTGCAGGTAAGAACAAGGCCAAAGGAAAAGACAGGGAAAAAGCATGATATGGGATACTCTTGCTTTTAACCTTGATGATATGAGATATTCTTGCTCTGGTGTAGCTTGTTTGCAGAGGTATTATCTGGGGGAAAGAAAGTTGAGTATTTCGAGAGGCTTCGTTGGGAGTGCCCCTCTCAGATATGAGGAAGGGTTGAGCATTTTTGCAAGCCTGCTTGTCCGTTGAGGATGGAGGTCGACATATATAGGAGTTTCCCTAACAACAAGTAGTAATGCTATTCTTTTACCCTGCTTGGTTATAACACGGTAGTGGGAGCTGCCAGCTTCACGTGTGTCAGAGCACTTTGAAAAAATGGTTTATGGTATCTGGAAAGCTGATGTTGCGTGTGAAGATTACAGACAAGCTTTATCCAAGGAGATCTGGCTCTCGAAGTTGAGAAATGGGTGCCTCTTCGGTTTTCGAACAAGCAATCATGTCGAGGATCTGGCTCTCGAGATTCGGAGAATGGTGCCTCTTCGATTTTTGAGAGAGCAATCCTGCTGGAAGTCTGGCTCTCGAGATTCGGAGAGCAGTGTCTCTTCGATTTTGGAGCAAGCAATCTTGTTGGGAGTGTTTTCTCGAATGTGAGTAAAGGTTGGGCATGTTTGCTAGTCTACCTTGCCACGGAGCACAAAGGTTGACACACAGGGACTTTCCAATTATCCAGCAGCGGTGCTATTCCTTTACCCTTATAGGTAATAATATGGTAGCTAGACCTTCAAAATTTTTGTGTCTAAACTTTGTTAATGCTATTTCGTTGCTATTCTTTTACCCTTCTTAGTCATAGCGATGTAGTGGGAGCTACAACCTTCACGTGTCTAAACTTTGTCAAAGATCTTTGGCAAAGTTATCTGTAGTACCCATGAGCTGATGGTGCGTGTGGAAAGTGGATGATTGAACAGTAAGATTCACGTGCTTTCTACTTCACCAGAAATCTTCAACAGAATGCCCGTAATTTCAGCAAAGCTGAGTGTGCATGTGACAGGTGCTGACAAGGCTAAAAAAAATAGGTGCCTCTTCGATTTTTAAGATCGGCCCTCGTGGTCTCTGAGCAGCCCAGCTTTTGAGAAAGCAAGCACCTTTTCGATTTCTGAGATCGGCCTTCGTGGTCTTTGAGCAGCCCAGCTTTTGAGAAAGAAAACGCCTCTTCGATTTCTGAAATCGGCCCTCGTGGTCTTTGAGCAGCCCAGCTTTTGAGAAAGCAAACGCCTCTTCGATTTCTGGGCAGGCGCTTTTTCGATTTCTGAAGCTCCGTCGAGTGCAGATTTTTATAGAGGCTGGCATTAAGTTCCAAAGCACACTTGAATCTTCACCAGTAGAAGCTCCCTTCTTGCACTTCTAAGATCTTGATTTGTCCGACCTCTTCTCTCTTCAACACCTTTGAAAATGTCTGGCCCCTCCGACCGTCGTTTTGACTTGAACCTTGTTGAAGAGGCAGCCACGCCTTCTCTAGACAACATATGGCGCCCATCCTTCTTATCCCCTACTGGTCCTCTTACCGTTGGGGATTCCATGATGAAGAATAATATGACTGATGCGGTGGTGGCCAAGAACCTTCTCACTCCCAAAGATAACAGACTACTTTCCAAACGGTCTGATAAGTTGGCTGTTAAGGATTCTCTGGCTCTAAGTGTTCAGTAATATGGCCCAACACCTATTTGCTCGAACCCGCCAAGTTGAATCATTGGCGGCTGAAGTGATGAGTTTCAAACAGGAGATTAGAGGGCTCAAGCATGAGAATAAACCGTTGCACCAGCTCGCACATGACTATGCTACAAACATGAAGAGGAAGCTTGACCAGATGAAGGAATCTGATGGTCAGGTTTTACTTGATCGTCAGCGGTTTGTGGGTTTGTTCCAAAGGCATTTATTGCCATCGTCTTCTAGGGCTGTACCGCGTAATGAAGCTCCAAATGATCAACCTCCGATGCCTCCTCCTTCTAGGGTTCTGTCCAGTACTGAGGCTCCGAATGATCCCCCTCCGGTGCCTTCTCTTTCTGGGGCTCTACCGACTGCTGAGACTTCTCCTAAGCAACCTTTGTGAAGGCTCCCTCTTGTTTGTTTATTTTGACTCATGTATATGTACATATTTGTAACTTATCGGAGATATCAATAAATAAGCTTTGTTTCATTTCAACGTATTGTGTTAAATACACCAAAGCCTTCTTCATTGAGTGGGGTCGACTATATGAATCTTAGAATGCCATTGTGCTCGGTCCTGTGTCATGTCCTCCGTTAGATCCAAATACTCTAAGTCTTTTCTTAAAGTCTCTTCCAAAGTTTTCCTAGGTCTTCCTCTACCCCTTCGGCCCTGAACCTCTGTCCCGTAGTCGCATCTTCTAACCGGAGCGTCAGTAGGCCTTCTTTGCACATGTCCAAACCACTGTAACCGATTTTCTCTCAATTTTTCTACAATTTCGAGTACTCCTACTTTACCTCGGATATCCTCATTCCTAATCTTATCCTTTCTCGTGTGCCCACACTTCCAACGAAGCATCCTCATCTCCGTTACACCCATTTTATGTACGTGTTGATGCTTCACCGCCTAACATTCTGTGCCATATAGCATCGCCGACCTTATTGTCGTCCTATAAAATTTTCCCTTGAGCTTCAGTGGCATACGGCTGTCACACAACACGCCGGATGCACTCTTCCACTTTATCCATCCAGCTTGTATTCTATGGTTGAGATCTTCATCTAATTCTCCGTTCTTTTGCAAGATGGATCCTAAGTAGCGAAAACAATCGCTCTTTGGTATTTCCTGATCTCCGATCCTTACCCCTAACTCATTTTGGCCTCCATTTGCACTGAACTTGCACTCCATATATTCTGTGTTTGATCGGCTTAGGCGAAGACCTTTAGATTCCAACATTTCTCTCCAAGGGTTAAGCTTCGCATTTACCCTTTCCTGAGTTTCATCTATCAACACTATATCGTCTGCGAAAAGCATACACCAAGGAATATCATCTTGAATATGTCCTGTTAACTCATCCATTACCAACGCAAAAAGGTAAGGACTTAAGGATGAGCCTTGATGTAATCCTACAGTTATGGGGAAGCTTTCGGTTTGTCCTTCATGAGTTCTTACGGCAGTCTTTGCTCCTTCATACATATCCTTTATAGCTTGGATATATGCTACTCGTACTCCTTTCTTTTCTAAAATCCTCCAAAGAATGTCTCTTGGGACCCTATCATACGCTTTTTCTGAAGGATGATTTTGTGAAAACATGTTAATTAGAATAACATCTATAGCATGCATTTAACAATTAAAAGGCGGAATCATGCTTGCATGCATTAAAAAACAAAACATTACCCATGAAAATTCAAAGCCTAGTAGATTGGTGAACCAAGACTCAACTCAAATCAAAGTGAGTTGAGAAATATATACCTTTGTAGATTCCTCTTTGCATAAGCAAAGGCTAATCACCCAAAGAGAGGGCCTTCATTCCTTGCTTCTTAGATCCATGGATTTGGATGGAAGAATATGGTTCTCCAAGTTCCCAAAATTGAGAACCTCTAAGTATCTTCACCAAGGTTAGATTGGAGAAGAAATGAGTGACCTTGGAGTAGTTAGTATGGCTAGATACACCCTCCAAGGGGCCGGCCTCTTTAGAGAGAAATGGAGAGACATGTTCTCTCCAATTTTCTCCAAAACAAACCCTAAATGAATTTTGGCTATAAAGTCATATTTATACCTTAATTCATTGGAGTGGCAAACTTGTAAATAAGTCCAAAACCCACTCCAAAACCAAATGGCAGGCCATGGGATATTATTGGCCTAATTGGGCCTTTGTGAATTAAGTTGTCATACAACTTAAGTCAATGGACTTGACGTTTGAAGCCCATTGGGCCTTGAGGCCCAAAACTATCCCGAGGTCTTTAACGAACTTTATTCGTTTGATTAATTAACATATTAATTTATCCTTGCCATAAATAATTAAACCATTTAATTATTCTTACTCATCTCCATTGTTTCTTCAATCTCCACCTTACATGGTGTACGATCCATTAGGTTCCTTTTAGCGAGGCAGTGGGCGATTAAAACCATTTTACATCGATTGTGAATTGAAACTTACTTTCAATTCTTCCTTTAGTGATTACACACGTTTAGGGCTTCCACAAACCATGAGTGACACCTAGCAGTATATCATGGTTACCCAAGCTAATCAGAAGAGGTGAAGAACCTATTCAGTTTAGGATTACAAATGCAATACGGTCTTTCTCTAATCTAATACTCTTGGCCACATTGTTTGGTTTGATAGTTTATTTATTCATGTCTACTATCCAATGTGATTCGTGTGCTTATATGATTTCCTTGAATGTGATTTGGAACGCATTCCTAAATCTCATTCATACTCTGGCCAGAGGTTCTAAATCATATCATAGAGTATTCTCCCTCAAACCATTTGAAGGTTAGAGATCCCTTGTTGCGTATTCACTTGCCTCCATGACTAAGTGGCTTAACCCCAACGATGCTGTGGACACCCCGATAGGGTGACTTTGACACAATCAACGATCAAAGACTTAACCACAAGACAACTGTGATGCCTCAGGTCAAAGGACTACTTTGCATTATCCCAACCATGAGTTCTCATGTGACATGAATATGAGAACTCTTCGTTGATCGTGTTCAGTGGACTCATTCTCTATTGAGCACCTACGTACTTGTCTTGATGTCACACACACCAATGACTCGAGACTAGTCACTCTCCCTGAGAGAAGACACAGCACGTACCGATCTTAACGGACTGTCAATGCCCAATTGACAATCCTGTGATCAGGAACATTTAGGATGTGTCTACGAAAGAATGGTCTCATGAATCTAACTTCATTAGATCGCATTCTCCCAATCACATATTCCTTGGACTTTATCGTTTAAGCATATAACATTTATATGAGACGGCTCAAACAATAATCTTTGCCCTTTATAGTTAAACTAGATTAGTTTAACATGTGAAATGTCCGTAAAGTATCATCATATGATTGGCTTTAGGGCACATTTCCAACAATCTCCCACTTGGACTAGAGCCAATCAGCTTGTTCATCAGTGATGATACCTCTTCTGTAGTCATTTCATAAATGGCTGAGTAGTAGGCCTAGACAATGGATATCTATATGTTATCCATAGAAGCAACCTTGAGAATAACAACGTCACCATTATACATGATTCTCAATCATGTGGTTCAGTCTCTCATTTGTGTTCGGACCTTGATGAGACCTTGATTCCTTGGCTTGAGCTATCGCCCCATTAGTGTCAGACACTTTCTGGTTGGAACCGAATAGAGAGTTCATAAATGAACTTTCCCATCCAAACAACATTGTTGTTAACTTCTATATGGCAATATATCTTGCATTCATAATGGAACACACTAAAGTCATTACTTTAATGTTTCCATCCAAATATCTCGTTAGTCATAATAAAGAGGTATCTGTTTATCTCTTCATTCATAATGAAGAAACATCCAATGATGGATTAGATTCATAATCTAATACATTTACGCTTCCATTACGTTACTCTAATTCTTCCTCGATCTTTGAGGAATTTATCCTTTAGTATTTCTTAAATACTTAAGGACTCACTTGACAGTTGCCATGGTTCTGATCCTGGGCTTGCACTGATATCGTCTTGTACCGTTCTAGGTACAACTCATATCAATGTTTTTCCTACAATATGAAATACATAAATCACTTTTCTGCGTATGCATAAAGGATTCTATTTACGCATTATTTCTTTGGGAGTCAAAGAGTACGTTCTCTTTGAGAAGAGCAACTTCTTAGTCTCACTAGAGTTGTCCTCCTAATTGAAGTTTATCATCATATGAGAAACTTCCTAACATATTTTGTCTATTATTAGGGTATGATATAATCCAATTATATCCTAAAATCTATCAATATAGATTTCCATCCCTTGTTTATAAACTATGTCTCCCATATACATTCTATCTTCATATAATGTTTTAAAGTCATAACTTTAACGAAGAAGTATTCCTTTTTATTTCCAAAATTAATATATCATATATATTTAAATTTTAGGAATATGATTCACTCCCATATACATTCTATCTTCATATAATGTATTAAAGTCATAACTTTAACGAAGAAGTATTCATTTCATTTCCAAAATTAATATATCATATATATTTAAATTTTAGGAACATGATTAACTCCCACTAATCTTTTGTAAACCTAGTATACAAAAGATTCATTTACATCTTTATGAGAAATCAAACGATTTGATCCTTTTTCTCATAAGATGCTTATAGCTCCCACTAGCTTGCTAAGATTCATGATGGTTGGATCTCTACAACTTATATGTCTTGTGATTCATAGTTTTAGACATATATATTATCAAGACTATCTTAGTAATGGTTTCGGAAACCCATATAATGTCCAAACATTGAATCACCATTTAGTTGTAGCTAGCTATCTTCAAATTAATTGAAAAACAAGACTACGTCAAAGATGGTTTCTTCAAAGTCAACCATTCTCTTTGATTGCAGTCACCTTAAGCTACCAATTAGCTATGGGGGTTTCATTATTTCGGGTCAAATGGTACTTTACCATTTCCTTGAGTATATATCATATATACACTCAATGTAGTCATAAGGATTTTCATTCTTATTTCTTTCGAATTAAGAGGTGCAACTCTATGACATAGTCATAAAGTTCAAACCATTCAACTTTGATGGTTTATAAATCCTTCTCGACTACCTTGGAGCTTTTGGTATAGGAACTAGGTTGTTTATATTTGTTGATTACTTTCTTGTCTCTCAAAGAACCCATTCTTTGAGTTCTATCTCTCGTTCATTTTCTTTTAGGCAAATCACATTGTAGGATTACAATGAACTACCCAACAAAACAACATTTGTTAGTTGGTTTATAGAAGTGATATCCAAAAGTTAATTTAAGGATATCCATAAGATAATTCTCAAACAAATATTGCTTATAAGCAGACAACCAGATTTGTCTTTCTTTCCAACTACATCTTATGGAGTCATGAAAAATTTGGAAGATCTTCTAATTGACAATCATATTGTTTTAGAAGTATATATCCTATATATGGGTAATAGATAACATCCAACGAACTAAATCTTATTTAAGTTCGTTCTTCTCCTTATGTAGAAATCTATTATCTTATGATGCTTATTTCCTTGATATCTTTCAAGGAAACTGTTCTAAAGTGTTACCTTATCTTGGATCAAATCTAAGGAGGTAAATACTTTAGACGTCTTACTCATCAACTTACATTACTTGAATTCTTTGAAACCTTTTGCAAAGTATTCGGACTTGTGTTTATTTAAAATAAACTATAGTCCAACCGAGGGTGATCTTCGGTGAATGTCATACAACATGAGTAGTATTATGTTGTGGATAAGTGCCACTAACATCTAAGTGAATTAACCTCAACAACTTTGTGATTCTTTCTTCTTTCCAAAAGAATAAAGATTCAAACATTTCGCCTCTATACAATTTTAACAAGAAAGGTATTGGATCCGGATCTAACGATCCATAGCATCCATCTTTCACCAACTCGTAACTTATGTTTTAGAGGTATCACAATTTAGTTGGGATTAGTCACTATCTTGCAACCTTTTGGGTTTTAAGCATCATCATATTCTAAACAGTTAACACTACCATATCATCTCTACTATAGAGACAATCAATTAGATTACTATAATCCAATGATTGATTAATAAAGAACAATGTTTTGTCAAACAAAACATTCATCCATCTCTACTATAGTGACGGAATTAAGTTCCTTAAAATTGGAATGTAAAGACAATCTTTGGTTTTTCCAATTTCTTTGGTAGTTCATATGAGGAAGTAAGTACTATCTACTTTCGCAGAGATCTTTATTTTATTCACGTTCCGAATGTGAAGCACCTTTTCTTCTCTCATATATCTTCTACTTCTTATTAGTCACACTTTTACAACGATTGTAAAACATAGTTGCTAATACGGAATCAAACATTCAAGTAGAAGAACCAACTGTTTTGAACTTATTCAAGAACAATTTACAACACCTTCGAAAGATGTGTTCTTGACACTTGCAAGACATTTCTTGCAAATACCCCTTCCAATGTCCATCCTTTCATAAAGAAAGTTTGTTCCCTTGGAGTTAATTCTTATCTTCTTTATTTGACTTCTCCTTTGACTACAATAGTCATGGTCCCTAAACTCCAACTATCTCTCTTGAAACCTTTTTCAATTGTGTTATACACATCAAACATTTTGGAGAGCATGTGTTTATTGTTCACTACATAGTTTACAATAAACTTAGTGAACCATTAGGATAGGGACACATAGGTGAAGTCCTTGCCTAGTTTCCGTCTCGTTAAGTGGTTTATCACTTCAACACTCAATGATTCAAAATCATCATAAGTCCATGTTAATGGACTATTTTTGTCAACCAACCATTATGTTCTAAACATAATTACAAACTTTCAAGAGTTGTACAAGGCAACTCTTATTTCTTCATAAAAACAAATTGTAAGTGAAGAATCATGGCACATTAAGTGTCCATGCCTTTGTGCTTTCTTCTCAAGTTCCTTGTTCATGTAACAAAGAGACAAGCACTAAGCGTTTGCATTGACTAAGAGTTGTTCAAAGCAACTCCTATTTCTTCATACAACAAATTGTAATTGAAGAATTATGACATTAAAAGTGTTGTCCTCTTTATGATAGACTTTTTCTAACATATTCTTCTAATGATACATTATCAATAGGAAGATTGTGAGGAAGAGACTACTTAGGTACATTTACAAGCCATTAAAGACAATCTATGGTTTTGTAGTACCAAGTAAGGAAACTAAAGCTTTCGGCTTTTATTTGTCAAGTGTTGGATAGCGTTTGCAAATATATTGGTAAACAAATACATAACGAATATAAATTGATTGATTTTAAGCCATTTGATTCGGGTCTTTAAATCAAAATAGCACCACCCACTATTTTTGGCAAATTCCATATCCCTCATTGGAATTCGAGAGTTTTGGATGAAACTCTTAGTAGGGTATGGGAGGCTCACTACTACCAAGCCCACCTCAGAATTATATCATGTTGGCTAGCGTTAATAATAATGAGAGAGTACACTTACTCATTTGCATCTCTTGCAAGTACCCATCTTATTTGGCCTCTAGAGAATGATTGCCTCAGAATTATATCATGTTGGCGTCATTGCACTTAGTTAAGTCATTCCCACCATGCCTAGTTCGTGTAGGGGTTCAAGCATAGCCTTAGAATTATATCATGTTGGCTAAACTCGTTGCCTACCTCACTTCATCATGTATGTGTATAGAACTCCTCCTGAGTGTAAGCACGCACTTTGTACTCCCCCATTATAGGGTGAAGCTGGTGTACGAGTCACAAACGATCGGAGCCTACCATGGTGGAAGGCCACGAAAGAGTGTTCAAAGCACTCTCACGCTTATCAACTTAATAATGGTTTGGTTGAGGGTTTTTAGGTCTCATCACACATAAATATTTATTTTAATCTTTATTAAAACAATTTTGGTCCTCTTACAACTATTGGTCCATTTGATTGTTTTAGTTGTATATAATACTCCCACTATGCTTATAAAACAGTTTTTAAAGCAAGAGTATATGATACTACTAACATAAACTTTGCATTCATTTGATGGACTATATAGTTGCCTTAGGGCCTTAGGATGACTATGAACCTTTGTTTAGATTCAACACGAGCCTAGTGTTGAATCTCGGTCTAGGGATGATGATTGATTTTAGTTACGCATTTAATCACATTAAGGCGTGTTGTCTTAGGGGCGTTGGACCCAACTACTTCATTTTCATGCATATCAAATAAAGCAAGAAATAAGTACTTCAAAGTAAAGGTGAGCTTATGCTCATTACAACATTTGCATAAATCAAATTACTTTAAAGTAAAGAAGAGCTTATGCTCTTTTACAACATTTGATCAAATCAAATTACAACCAAAATCTAATCTACACATTCCCATGGTTCAAACAAATTTGAAACGGCCTTTCACATAGCTCAATTATCATAGGCTTAGGTTCATAATCACCCTTTAATTAATTAACTCTTTAACTAATTAAATTGAATGCAACATTTTCATTTGGTTTTTGTATCCATAAAATTGATTTAAATGGAGCTAAATGAAATGAAAATCCAATTCTCATTTAAAGAGACAAAACAATTTTGTTCTCAACCTAATTTGGGCCAAAATGCAATTACCACAACCTTTGGGCAATATTGCAAAAACATAAACTTTTGGGGTCACTTTGTAAGAACACAAAAGTCCACTACTTCATGTAATTACACTAGAACCCAAAATTTAAACAATGTAAAAACTTCATTAAAGGAGCAAAACAATTTGTCCTTTAGCGTTTTTGGACCTAAACGTAAAAACGTAAACTTTTGGGCCAAAGTGCAAATACACAAAAGTATCAAAACTTTATGTAATTGCATAAAAGCCCCAAAAGTACTCCCACTTGTGGGAGGGCCGGTTTTGGAGAAGGATTAGAGTGATGTGTGTGTTGATTTGTGAGTTAGACATAAAGCATGCAAGTGGTGCATGACATAAATGTCATGCAAGTGGTGTGTGTGAAAGGGAATTAATCCTTACACACCCATCACCATTTCTTACACCATTTAAACAAATATCCAACACAATTAAACATTTGAAAAACATAAACATAAACTTTATGAAATAAATCAAAACTTTGAATCAAAACACCAAACTTTTTGTTCTTGGGAAAAATGTCAAGAACAATGAAGAACATTCATGAAAAACCCAAAAAATTTCCATGAACATTTTTACTCCAAAAACATCCCAAAACCATTCAAACTTAAGGGAAATAACATATAACCAAACTAGGGTACATAGGGGTTCCAAAATTTACTTGAAAACACTTTTAACAAGTCAAACAAGAACCCAAAATCCACCCTTTGGATTTGGCCGAAAATTCCCAAAAACATGGCACCAAATTTTAGCTCCAATATTCATGCTCATATGAACTACATCTACAACATTTGAGATGCCAAATTTTCTAACAAAATTTACATTCAAAGAAACAAGAATAAAGCTTGTAACATATTACAACTTTTTAAATCACAAACTATGAACTACAAAACCCAAAAGGATTCACCAACTACTAGACCTAGGCTCTGATACCACTTGAAGGATGATTTTGTGAAAACATGTTCATTAGAATAACATCTATAGCATGCATTTAACAATTAAAAGGCGGAATCATGCTTGCATGCATTCAAAAACAAAACAATACCCATGAAAATTCAAAGCCTAGTAGATTGGTGAACCAAGACTCAACTCAAATCAAAGTGAGTTGAGAAATATATACCTTTATAGATTCCTCTTTGCATAAGCAAAGGCTAATCACCCAAAGAGAGGGCCTTCATTCCTTGCTTCTTAGATCCATGGATTTGGATGGAAGAATATGGTTCTCCAAGTTCCCAAAATTGAGAACCTCTAAGTATCTTCACCAAGGTTAGATTGGAGAAGAAATGAGTGACCTTGGAGTAGTTAGTATGGCTAGATACACCCTCCAAGGGCCGGCCTCTTTAGAGAGAAATGGAGAGACATGTTCTCTCCAATTTTCTCCAAAACAAACCCTAAATGAATTTTGGCTATAAAGTCATATTTATACCTTAATTCATTGGAGTGGCAAACTTGTAAATAAGTCCAAAACCCACTCCAAAACCAAATGGCCGGCCATGGGATATTATTGGCCTAATTGGGCCTTTGTGAATTAAGTTGTCATACAACTTAAGTCAATGGACTTGACGTTCGAAGCCCATTGGGCCTTGAGGCCCAAAACTATCCCGAGGTCTTTAACGAACTTTATTCGTTTGATTAATTAACATATTAATTAATCCTTGCCATAAATAATTACACCATTTAATTATTCTTACTCATCTCCATTGTTTCTTCAATCTCCACCTTACATGGTGTACGATCCATTAGGTTCCTTTTAGCGAGGCAGTGGGCGATTAAAACCATTTTACATCGATTGTGAATTGAAACTTACTTTCAATTCTTCCTTTAGTGATTACACACGTTTAGGGCTTCCACAAACCATGAGTGACACCTAGCAGTATATCATGGTTACCCAAGCTAATCAGAAGAGGTGGAGAACCTATTCAGTTTAGGATTACAAATGCAATACGGTCTTTCTCTAATCTAATACTCTTGACCACATTGTTTGGTTTGATAGTTTATTTATTCATGTCTACTATCCAATGTGATTCGTGCGCTTATATGATTTCCTTGAATGTGATTTGGAACGCATTCCTAAATCTCATTCATACTCTGGCCAGAGGTTCTAAATCATATCATAGAGTATTCTCCCTCAAACCATTTGAAGGTTAGAGATCCCTTGTTGCGCATTCACTTGCCTCCATGACTAAGTGGCTTAACCCCAACCATGCCGTGGACACCCCGATAGGGTGACTTTGACACAATCAAAGATCAAGGACTTAACCACAAGACAACTGTGATGCCTCAGGTCAAAGGACTACTTTGCATTATCCCAACCATCAGTTCTTATGTGACATGAATATGAGAACTCTTCGTTGATCGTGTTCAGTGGACTCATTCTCTATTGAACACCTACGTACTTGTCTTGATGTCACACACACCAATGACTCGAGACTAGTCACTCTCCCTGAGAGAAGACACAGCACGTACCGATCTTAACGGACTGTCAATGCCTAATTGACAATCCTATGATCAGGAAAATTTAGGATGTGTCTACGAAAGAATGGTCTCATGAATCTAACTTCATTAGATCGCATTCTCCCAATCACATATTCCTTGGACTTTATCGTTTAAGCATATAACATTTATATAAGACGGCTCAAACAATAATCTTTGCCCTTTATAGTTAAACTAGATTAGCTTAACATGTGAAATGTCCATAAAGTATCATCATATGATTGGCTTTAGGGCACATTTCCAACATTTTCCAAATCTATAAAGACCATGTGTAAATCCTTTTTCCCATCTCTATATCTTTCCATCAATCTTCGTAAGAGATAGATTGCCTCCATGGTTGAGCGCCCTGCATGCCCGGATTGGTTGTCCGAAACCCGTGTCTCTTGCCTCAATCTATGCTCAATGACTCTCTCCCAAAGCTTCATTGTATGACTCATTAGCTTAATACCCCTATAGTTCATGCAATTTTGTATGTCGCCCTTATTCTTGTAGATAGGCATCAAAGTGCTCTTTCGCCACTCATTTGGCATCTTCTTCGTTTTCAAAATCCTATTGAAAAGGTCAGTGAACCATGCTATACCTATCTCTCCCAAGACTTTCCACACTTCGATCAGTATATCGTCTGGGCCCACTGCTTTTCTATGCTTCATCTTCTTCAAAACTACAAGCACTTCTTCCTTCCTGATTCGGAGATAAAATGAGTAGTTTCTACACTCTTCTGAGTTACTCAACTCCCCTAAAGAAGTACTCCTTTCATGTCCTTCATTGAAAAGATTATGAAAATAACATCTCCATCTGTCTTTGACCGCATTCTCTGTAGCAAGAACCTTTCCATCCTCATCCTTGATGCACCTCACTTGGTTTAGGTCCCTTGTCTTCTTTTCCCTTGCTCTAGCTAGTTTATAGATATCCAACTCTCATTCTTTGGTATCTAGTCACTTATACATGTCGTCATAAGCCGCTAACTTAGCTTCTCTCACAGCTTTCTTCGCCTCTTGCTTCGCTCTTCTATACCTTTCACCATTTTCATCGGTCCTGTCCTTGTATAAGGCTTTACAACATTCATTCTTAGCCTTCACCTTTGTTTGTACCTCCTCATTCCACCACCAAGATTCTTTTTGGTATGGAGCAAAGCCCTTGGACTCTCCTAATACCTCTTTTGCTACTTTTCGGATACAACTAGCCATGGAATCCCACCTTTGGCTAGCTTCCCCCTCTTTATCCCACCCACATTGGGTGATTACTTTCTCTTTGAAAATGACTTGTTTTTCTCCTTTTAGATTCCACCATCTAGTCCTTGGGCACTTCCAAGTCTTGTTCTTTTTTCTCACTCTTTTGATATGTACATCCATCACCAACAAGCGATGTTGATTAGCCAAGCTCTCTCCCGGTATAACTTTGCAATCCTTACAAGTTATACGATCCCCTTTCCTCATTAGAAGAAAATCTATTTGTGTTTTTGACGATCCACTCTTGTAGGTGATCACATGTTCTTCTCTCTTCTTAAAGAAGGTGTTGGCTAAGAAGAGATCATATACCATTGCAAAATCCAAGATAGCTTCCCCATCCTCGTTTCTCTTCCCAAAACCATGGCCACCATGAAAACCTCCATAGTTGCCTGTCTCCCTGCCCACGTGTCCATTTCAATCTCCTCCTATAAATAACTTCTCCGTCTGGGCAATTCCTTGCACCAAGTCTCCAAGGTCTTCCCAAAATTTCTCCTTCGAACTCGTATCTAACCCTACTTGAGGTGCGTACGCACTAATCACATTGATGAGTTCTTGTCCTATTACAATCTTGATTGCCATGATTCTATCTCCTACCCTCTTGACATCTACAACATCTTGTGTCAAGGTCTTGTCCACGATGATGCCAATACCGTTTCTCGTTCTATTTGTGCCCGAATACCAAAGTTTAAACCCTAAGTTTTCTAGATCCTTTGCCTTAAGACCAACCCACTTAGTTTCTTGTAGGCACATAATATTTATCCTTCTCCTCACCATAACTTCCACTACTTCCATAGATTTTCCCGTTAAGGTTCCTATATTCCACGTTCCTAAACGCATTCTACTCTCTTGGACTCTACCCTTCTGTCCTAGCTTCTTCACCCTCCCCCGTCCCATAAGATCAAAGTACTTCTTTTGTGTGTCCTGTGTAAAGTTGATAGGAGCATATGCTCCCAAACAACTTTGAGTGGAGTCGTTCGAAAATAAGTTTCTATGGCCCCCTTACTCATTTAACACTGCATCCGGGTGCTGATGGAGATATAGCGACCCTTGCTCACTTATCACTGTGCTCGGGCCACACAGAGCGCCACTTACGGGTGACACCTTAGCTTTAGCGTGATTTCGTTCTGGATTCATTTTCATAAGGATTCGACGTAATTGAGGAGTGCCGGCTGTCGACTACCTGACGCCCTCCCCCTCCTCCTTTACCCAGGCTTGGGACCGGCAATGTAAGTTAAACTTACACAGGCGGAGTTCACATAGTACTGACATAGACCAAAAAAAACATAATGCAAACCTTTTAATAGTAAAAGACAAACTCTCAGTTGAAATATAAAGACCTTGGCCATGGTAACTATATCAGGAATGACATCCTGTGTTTCAAAGCCCCAATAATGGCTTCCAGTGCGGCCAAATCCAGTTTGTACTTCATCAGCAATGCAGACACCACCAGCCTTGCAAACAATGTCATAAACCAGTTTTAAATATCCAGGGGCCAGTTCAACTGCTCCTCCAACTCCTTGAAGTTAGATAAAGCAAAAAATACTTCCATCAATTATTAACTTTTGTTTGGATCAAAACTTGAACTTTGGGCTCAAGAAAGGAGCTGGCCCAAAAGGAGGCCCGAAAGGGAAGATAGCCGAAGCCCAGTCAAAACCCAGAAGGCAGAAAGGGCCTTTTCTGACGTAGTGCAGCTCATGAAGACCACTTGCTTACCTACCCAAAGGCCAAGTGGTGTGGACTGATCAGCTACACAGCCCATAAAGCACTTTACGATGGCATCGCATGTAAAATAGTTGATGAGTCATCATCCTTACACCACATTTGGGCAAGGCTGCTGCTACAGAAAACCAAGCCGAATTGTCTATATAAGAAGAAAGGAAAACCAGGAATAAGGACACTCAATCAAACAAACAAATGCAAGCACAAACTCTGCTCAAAGCCAGATTTGCCTTCAAAACAAAGCTGTAGTCAGCCTTCATCCCTTTCGGGACAAGCCTTCATCCCTCTCGGGATAACCCTCTCTTCAACCCTTTATAATAGCTTTGCTACATTGTTCAACCTTGCTGTAGTATTGATTCATCTTTTGTAATCTCTCTCTCTCTATCCCCCTAAGCTTTCAGACCTTTGACAAAACTACAAAGATAAGAACCTGCAAGACGAGCAACCTTACCCAATAAGGTTTAACCTTGCCCGACCTTCTTCGCTTTGTTTTTGTCTTTTCAATATGTTGTATACTTCGAGTTATATGCAAGTTATTTCTAGCAATATGACTATTAAAAGGCTTTCTCAGTACTTGAATCCGATTTGAATATATCGTCAGTGTTCAAACCAGATCCAAGTCCTAAGCCCTCGGGCATGTAAATCTGATTAGTTAAAAGTCCTTGGCCTCAAGGCATAAAAAAGAACCTTATGTGGACTTAACCCGTCCACGACAGTCCTTGATAATAGAGAAGTCCGAAGTTACTTGGGGCGCAAGTAATCAACCTACCCTCTAGTTTTCTTCCTATTATATCATGATTACCATAGAACGCTTGAGCATGGATTGGATTCTAATGGAAAGCCTCAAGGCCTACACCTAAGGCCCCACAAAGGCATCCATTTGGATTCATTCCGTTCTGCGATCTAAAGAGTCGAAGTATAAGAATGAACTCTGATGGGAAGCCTCAAGGCCTACACCTAAGGCCCCACGAAGGCACCTATTTGGGTTCATTCTACTTCTTGGACTCAGGTAATCAAAAGTATAATAGTTAGAAAACTCCGGCAATCACGAGAACAAATATGATGTGTTCGAGCACCGGTTTAGTTATTGATGGGAAGCCTCAAGGCCTACACCTAAGGCCCCACAAAGGCACCTGTTATAACTAACACGGTTTCTTGGATACATACATATATGCAACTAAAACGCGACATCCATTTTACATCTGCCATGCTAAAGATGGCAGTGGCACGCTTGAGCACCTAAATGTTAACCTTGATTGTGAGCCTCAAGGCCTATACCTAAGTCCCCACAAAGGCACCTCTTAAAGTTAACGCAGTCCTTCTCTTTCAGCCTTGCCCGACGAGTCTTGCCCGACGAGACTTGCCCGACAACGCCCGATAGAGAAGCAGAAGCCCGACAGCAGCCCTCAACCGGCGCCAACCTCCAGGGGAGCTGTGTGCTCGTCGGCCAGGAAACATCCCCGACGGAAATTCCTGACGCGAACATAGTTTTGGCACGCCCGGTGGGATATTAAACTTCTTAATCTTGCATGTCCAAAAAGAAAAGCCATCAACTTGGCAAAAAGAATCCAAAGGAAGGTCTTCTACAAATGGCAGATCAATTAGAAAACCCTTCCTCCCTATCAGGACAGGTGGTCCTAGAAAGCCCAACCGCATCTGAGAGATCGGAAGGAAAGGGAACTAATGAAGAACTACATGCTACGATGATCCAAGTGCTAAAAAGCATGGAGAGAATCTCCTTGGAAACTAAGGGAGATGTGAGTAGGCTCTGTACACTAACAGGGAATCTACAGAGAATACTTGATTTGGAGTTCTCTACTCCAAAAGGGGCTCAGGGAGGTGGGATGAGCCAAGTTATTTTGAGAAATGAACCAATCATTCCCTTATTCCCACTACTAGAAGAAGAAAAAGATAGGGGAAAGAAAAAGGTAGTTCCTGAAGGGACTCAACCGGTGATGGAGCCAGTTCTGGAGAAGGAGCTTCCCAGCTTCCCATTATTATCATTCAATAACAGGAAGCCAAGTGAGCAAGAAAGAACGAGGTACGGAATGCTAGCTATGATGGGAGATACTAGCGGAAAGGAGGGCTCCACTACTTCAGATAAACCACCACCTTATAGGCCACCCCCGTTGGTGAATAAAGGTGGAGGAACTAGTTGGAGGAAGCCCGAACCAAGGAGGGAAGCAAGTGCGGGCAACGACCGGAGCCCAAAAATCGAATATGCTCTCCTCGGGCATAATGATATTCTAGCTACTCAGCAGCTGAGGGAGGAATTAGCTGAGTTGAGAAGGACAGTTGCTCAAAATGCTCAACCGCGAGCTCGTCCAGTGTTCAGGATCACTTACCAAAAACCTTATCCTTTATATATTGACGAGCTAAATCCATTCCCTCTCAACTTATGCCCGCATTCCCAACATTCACGGGTGAGGACAACCCGAATTACAAATTGAGGTTGTTTGGGAATTCATTGGCAGGGTTAGCATCTCAGTGGTATTCTCTATTGCCCCCTAACTCTATCGCCAACTGGAGGCAAATGGAGATGGCTTTCCATGAACAGTTCTACAGAATAGAACCAGAATTGACTATCAATAACCTTGTTGAAGTCAAACAATACGATCATGAGTCTACTGAGGACTTCATGATGAGGTTCAGGAAAACAAGGATGAGATGCCAATTTCCCGTCAACCAAGCGCAGCTCATATCGATTGCTCAAAGGGCTTTGAAATTACCTTTGAGGAAAAGATTTTATGATGCACAGTTTAATGAGCTGCAAGAATTGGTAATTGCTGCCACGAAGTATGAGAGGCTGTTGCAAGAAGAGCAACAAGTGAAGCACACTTCCAAAGTTCCTCATTTCTACAAAAATAAGGCTGCAATTCATCGTGTGGAAGTGGGAGAAACCAGGCCAGAGCATGAGATTGGCTGTGATGAAGAGGACATGGAAGTGTGTGCCGCTGAGATGACCACACCTTTCAAGCCATTGACGGTAAAGGGGCTAGTCCAACCTGTCAAGGATCAGAAGGTTGTAATGAACGATGGTGGTTTTGTCCCCATAAAACCACCCAAGTACCAGAGTTATTCATTCGATCTATCCAAGGCACTTGAGATCTACGAAGAACTGGTACGGGCAAGAGTAATCTTGCCCGACAATGCCAAAAAAATGCCCAAGCTGGAAGAACTCAGGGGGAAAAAGTATTGTAAGGTGCACTATACCTTCAACCATTCCATAGTTAATTGTGTCCAGTTTAGAGATTGGATACAAGATCTTATAGTGAAGGGAAAGCTGTTACTCGACTCGCCCCAAGCCAGTATGATGGTAGATACTAACCCTTTCCCTAAGGCTCCTATCAATATGATCAACCTCATTTTACAAGAGCCAGGGTCACCATTTGGTACTGCAGGGAAAGGAAAGGGCCCAGGGTGTCCCAACACCTCTGCATGAATAAAGTGCCATGAAGGGGATCAAGGGACCAAGATCAGGTCCTAAGATTAGTGTTATCAGGGGAGGAAGAAGAAAGCAAATAAGGGGGGCAAAGAGCTGCCCAAAGTAAATTCAAAACAGTACCAAAGAGCAGAGTAGGAAGCAAATTACATATTCATTCCAATAAGAAAAGAGTTACAAATCATCCTATTCTAAAAAATTTACATCTTCACATAGGGTGATTATTCGAGAATGATATGTTTTCATAATGGCAAATATCCTACTGGGTTCGGCCAAAATAGTATGGTTATTTACAAGTTGAGACCGGGCACGCTCTAGCTCCGAATTTGACTTATCCACTCCCTCAATTTGATTTTCAAGGGTATCTAGAAGAGTTGCTTGTTCTGCTTTAAGAGCAACCAATTGCTTCTCCAGCTGTTGGATTTTAGAAGTAACAACTCTGACCCTTTCTATTGTCTGCAAGCTTTCTTCCATCAACCGATCAACTTGGGCAGAGGTGCTTGATTCTTTCTCCATAAAGCCTTTTGCCCGATTAGCCTGTCTGTCCACTCTCTGGTATTGTTCCCTAAGGGCTCTCAGGTTCTCAAAGAAAGATAGAAAAGAATCATGTTGAGGTTTTGATAGCCGACCGGCTTTGAAAGACTCAGTTATGATCTTTTCAAAATCACAAAGAGCCTTCAGGCTGAATGAAGCGGTGAAATCTTTCTTTGCCCATTCCTGAAGGACTCGTTGTTGCTCTGAAGAAATGGGGGTGGCTGAAGAATGTTTTGAAGATTTCAACCGTGTCTCAAGCCGTCCAAGTGCTTCAAAAAATGTGGGCATCTTAGCAGGGTTTGGAGATGCGGAATGAGGAGGATCCTGCACTGCAGCTTTCTCTAATGGAGGAATGCCCATTGAGGGGGCAATTTCTTCCTGCCCGATCTGCTTAATTCCAGAAGGGGGAATCACAGTACCTTCAGAGGATGAGTGAGGATGAGAGTGCTTTGATTTACGGACTAAATGGGGAGGGGAAGTTTCTCTTGGAGCTTGCTGCAGAAAGCCAAAAGACCAGGTCAAGACAATTTGAATACAGTTTGAGGCAAAAGAGGATTTGGAGAGATGAAATGTACCTGACTCAGCCCCGGGGTTTCAATAGGAAGAGGACTAATTCCTGGTTGGCGGGAAAATTTCTCACCACCAGCAGGAGAGTGATGAGCTGCACCTGAACCTGTACCAGTGCCCTAGAGGTACCCAAAGATAGCAGTAATTGTCAGTAAATAGAGCGTAAGAGAAAGAACAAGAAGAAAATACTCCCATACCTGAGTTTGGTCTTGAGGAGGAGAAAGAGGTTTATCAACTGTCGGGCAAGCAAATACCCGCGAAATTGCTACCTTTGAGGCTATAGGGATCTCAGGGACTATGGGCTCATTATCTAAAACCACTATTGTAGGAGGTGGCTCATATACCGGAGAAGGCTATAGAGAACGTGAGTAAAAGTTAGTTGGGAAGCAATGTACAGAAGTTCAATATGGAATATGTGACTCACCAAGTTACTGTCCTCATCCACGAAGTGCAACATAACTCCTATAGATGGATCGAATTGAGAAGAAGGGGTTGCGTCCAGAGCAGTAGAAGAAGTCATAGACCTCAGATGAGGGCCATAACAAGGCAAGGAAGCAGATGCTCCAGCCTAAAAATATTCAGACATTAGGTCCAGAAATTGGAAAGTTATCCAAGAATTAGAAGAGAAGAAAAAGCACCTCTGAAGGGTCGACCTGGGAAGGAGATAGGCTTTTCTCTCGGGCAAATTGTGGAGAGGCTTCGGGCGGAGAGAGCTTTTCCTTTCTTGCGGCCTGAGTCAAATAATCAGATTTGGAGTTATATGAGAGCAAGAAGAGGCCTAAAGAAAAATATATAAATCATACCTCAAGTTTTTTTAGGGCAGTATTTTGCAGTTCTTTGGCCTTTTTGAGCATTGCAGCTCTCAGTGGTTCCTCCTTAGAAGCAAGGATTGGTCTTTTAGATGCTTGGGGTCCTGTTCGTCGGTAAAGGAGACAATTAGATAAAGGAGAAAGGTAACAGTTTTGATGAAGAAAAACAGAAGCTCACTTGAGGATTGTTGCTTCTTTCTGCCTGCCTTAGGAACTGGAGCAGATGGGGCTGATGACTTAGGAGGAGCGGTAGTTCTTGCTCTCTTACTTTTTCTAGTAAGAGTTGGTCGTGTGGTTTTGGGTAGAGGTACTGGATCAGGATCTGAAGTCTTAATCACAGCCGCTTTCTTTCGCTTAGGTGCTTTAATAAGTACCTCGGGTGTTTCTTCAGCTCCTGAATCCCCAAAGGATTCTGAAGCATCTGCACCCTCCCCAGCTTCTCGTCTCCCAGTCTTTGCGGCAGCTCCATGAAGAATTGCAGCATCAGCAGAGTCATCCTCGGATTCAATGACCTCCGATTCAACATCCACTGGAGCTGCAGAATTCAGCAAAAGTAAGGATAGAAGGACTCCAGAAAGGAAGCAAAATCAGATTGAAAGAGAAGTACCTATCAAAAGTGATCGATTCTTCTCTTGGATCATCTCGTTCCAATTCTTAAGTTCGCCCGAGCCAGGGTATGACTTAAGTGAAAGTTGGTTGAAAAGGCGATCGTGAGTCTCTTTCAAATCTCCTCCATACTTCTTAGTCCATTTGTCTTCCCACCAAGAAGAAAAGAGCGAGGTGCACTCAAAATTGAGAATGATGGACTTTCGGGCCGCTTGACTCATTACTTCAAGACTGCGTCGGGCAACTCGAAATGTCACTTCAGATGGAGTTGGTAACCGGAATGAAGTGCCATAATGGACAGAATCGAAGAACGGGACAGGAATGGCCTGTCTAAATCCTAACTGCCTGCTGCAGAAGTTAGGGTGGTACACTTCTAATCCTCGGTCATATCTATTGCCTCGAACTCCCCAGGCCAGGTCTCTCGGTTGAATGCAACTAATAAATTTCTCCCTGCAAAAGGGGGTAGCATCTTCGCCAAGGGCATCTTGAAAGACTTGGTCAGAAAACCAAGGATATCTTCTCAAGACCGACGCGCCCCATTCTAAATCAGATCGAGTCTTACAAACTCTGAAGAAATAGAAGCAGGCAAAGGTGGAATGATCTATAGGGGCAGCTTCAGCCAGGATTCGGGCAGGGGCCACACCCTCCGGGAACTCCACATTAGCAGCCCGAAATTCCGGGAAGTACCATTGAAGCCAAATTTGTATCATCTATATAGGTCCATTCAAGTTGGTCTCAAATGGCTCGCCTTGAGTCATTTCGAAAAGAAGATGATAAAGATAGGAAAGGAGGAATGGACCTGTAGCTACGTCATCAAAGTTGTGAAGAGCTTCTACTAAGGGGATCCATTCAACCCTCACCCCTTTAGATTTGTTAGGGAAGATGTGCTTGTTGAGCCAGTATAAGAGGAAATACATGTGCTCCTGATCTTTATCAACTCGAGGTGAGCCCACCCTAAAATTCTCCTTTACGAAGGGGATGAATCCTTTGAAGGAGGTCCCATAACTCTTGAAAGTTGCAGAGTTATAGTTCAAAGAGAGGAAGGCAGCAGATGAACTTGAGCTTCCAGTGGTAGAGGATGGAACCCAGTCTTGAGTAACGTCCACTATCCTGCCCAAGGGCCTTAAGCCGAAAACCTGAGCCATGTCAAGAATGGTGGGAGACATGAGGCCCATACGGAAGTCAAAAGTATTCGTGCCCGAATTCCAGAAAAGGAGGGCAGAAACAAGCAGTTCGGGCTTGCGAATAATAGAGGTCTTCGAAAGCATGATTAACTCATAAATACCATTATTCATCCATTTCTTCTTAAAAGTAGGCTCTAAATCATCAATCCATTGAGCCCAGGCATGATCGTTCATCAGAGGAAAGCCTCGACGATATGATGACCATTTGGAGGAAGAGATACCCGACCTAGCCGAGTAGGGATTTGGGGAAAACCAGTTATCTCTAGGCATGTTGCTTTCCACCACGGAAGGGATCCGAGAAATCCAGGCGGGACCCAATGATTATACCCCATGCGCCTCAAAGAAAAGCTCGGAATGCAGACCTGCCCGAGGGCGATGCAGCCCATTGAGTAAACGACGCAGAGTGGCGATTCCTTCGCCAGATTCGTAAGAGGGTTGGGTTTGACTAGATTCCGCAGTCATTTGAGGAAGTTCGAGAAGGGAATACCGAGGAAGATGACGAGGGCGAAACCTTAGAGAAGGATTTCTTGTTGTGAACACAGGGGATTGAGGAGTTCAACCGCAAGGGGTTCGTGGGTTTTATAAAGAGCCTATTTCAATCAATATTGGCGCCTGGAATTCCAGGCTAAATATTAATTGAAGGGGGCACTGTTTGGATCAAAACTTGAACTTTGGGCTCAAGAAAGGAGCTAGCCCAAAAGGAGGCCCGAAAGGGAAGATAGCCGAAGCCCAGTCAAAACCCAGAAGGAAGAAATGGCCTTTTCTAACTTAGTGCAGCTCATGAAGACCACTTGCTTACCTACCTAAAAGCCAAGTGGTGTGGACTGATCAGCTACACAGCCCATAAAGCACTTTACGGTGGCATCACATGTAAAATAGTTGATGAGTCATCATCCTCACACCACATTCGGGCAAGGCTGCTGCTACAGAAAACCAAGCCGAATTGTCTATATAAGAAGAAAGGAAAACCAGGAATAAGGACACTCAATCAAACAAACAAATGCAAGCACAAACTCTGCTCAAAGCCAGATTTGCCTTCAAAACAAAGCTGTAGTCAGCCTTCATCCCTTTCGGGATAACCCTCTCTTCAACCCTTTGTAATAGCTCTGCTACCTTGTTCAACCTTGCTGTAGTATCGATTCATCTTTTGTAATCTCTCTCTCTCTATCCCTCTAAGCTTTCAGACCTTTGAAAAAACTACAAAGATAGGAACCTGCAAGACGAGCAACCTTACCCGATAAGGTTTAACCTTGCCCAACCTTCTTTGCTTTGTTTTTGTCTTTTCAATATGTTGTATACTTCCAGTTATATGCAAGTTATTTCTAGCAATATCACTATTAAAAGGCTTTCTCAGTACTTGAATCCAATTTGAATATATCGTCAGTGTTCAAACCAGATCCAAGTCCTAAGCCCTCGGGCATGTAAATCTGATCAGTTAAAAGTCCTTGGCCTCAAGGCATAAAAAAGAACCTTATGTGGACTTAACCCATCCACGACAGTCCTTGATAAACGAGAAGTCCGAAGTTACTTGGGGCGCAAGTAATCAACCTACCCTCTAGTTTTCTTTCTATTATATCATGATTACCATAAAACGCTTGAGCATGGAATGGATTCTAATGGAAAGCCTCAAGGCCTACACCTAAGGCCCCACAAAGGCATCAATTTGGATTCATTCTGTTCTGCGATCTAAAGAGTCGAAGTATAAGAATGAACTCTGATGGGAAGCCTCAAGGCCTACACCTAAGGCCCCACGAAGGCACCTATTTGGGTTCATTCTACTTCTTGGACTCGGGTAATCAGAAGTATAATAGTTAGAAAACTCCGGCAATCACGAGAACAAATACGATGTGTTCGAGCACCGGTTTAGTTATTGATGGGAAGCCTCAAGGCCTACACCTAAGGCCTCACAAAGGCACCTGTTATAACTAACACGGTTTCTTGGATACATACATATATGCAACTAAAACGCGACATCCATTTTACATCTGCCATGCTAAAGATGGCAGTGGCACGCCTGAGCACCTAAATGTTAACCTTGATTGTGAGCCTCAAGGCCTACACCTAAGGCCCCACAAAGGCACCTCTCAAAGTTAACGCTGTCTTTCTCTTTCAGCCTTGCCCGACGAACCTTGCCCGACGAGTCTTGCCCGACGTGACTTGCCCGACAACGCCCAATAGTGAAGCAGAAGCCCGACAGCAGCCCTCAACCGGCGCCAACCTCCAAGGGAGCTGTGTGCTCGTCGGCCAGGAAACATCCCCGACGGAAATTCCTGACGCGAACAACTTTCTCATCACACAGCATTCTATGTATCAATTTTTTGCCACATTAAAAACAACAGTAAGTACTGACCTGTATTGTTTCAGATATAAACCCAGCAACTTTTCCTGAAGTTCCATAGTCAATGTGATCTTGTACATCTTTAGCATAACTGTTGGCATCAGAGCCAAAGATCTGGATTTACAACGTGATGAATGGCATGATGTATTATATAGTTTAAATTGGGTAACATAGTAGGGAGCCAAATAATGAAGACTCAGAAAGTGGACAGATTGACGAATGTGTGCATGGCATAAGTATCGAGGGTCGTACCCAGTGCATGGCATAAGTATATGTTAGAAAATTTACACACAATCTAATCATAGACTAGTAAGTTTTTTCAGTCATAAGACATTATCCACTGTGAATATTTGCAACTGTTATTTGAATAAGAATGGGGAAAAGATTTAAACTCAGATATAGTTTTAATCGCATTTTATAGAATTTTATTTTGAGATGTTGCGCCTGAAAAGCAACAAAATATGTCAGAAAGATGAAAAAAATTCATGGATAACTCCAGGTGTACATCACGAGACCAGATTGAACAGCATACACACAAGTCGCAGGTAACAGCTGTTGGAATACTAAGGACATACATGTTTTCATAATCAGAATCCAATTCAAATTTGATAAACTGGTTAACTTAACCGAAACCCCTTCCCTACCTCCTCGAACAAAACTTTAGTTATTCCCAGGTTCTACGTAGAACTAACAATAGCATATAAAATTTAGATGTATTCTAAAAAGAGCATGCTTGGAGATGGAACAAGAAGAAGAAGGAACAAACCTGTGGAATTGGATACTTCCATGTGTTTAAAGCCGTCAAACCAATTGTGTTCGAACTTCCCCCATGATATGCATTTCTCAACGAAATCATATCGAGACTACCACTGTATAGACAAGCCATCAGCATTGCTAATTCATTTGCTTCTGTCCCAGAATTCACAAAGTAAACAACCTGCATTTTATAACCGTCTATCTATTTAGTAGTTGGAGACAAGAAAAAGGTGATAATGAAGCACACAAAATGGATTGCACAAGCATCCTAGAAGTTCGACGAAGATGCCAATAATGAAGCACATGTTTCCAATTATAATAAAACCAAGGTTAGTTATTTAACGATCGCACTGCTTGAGATGAGTGAGTAATTGAACAACACAACTTTAAATTTCCAGGCATTTTGGAAGCTAATGCCTCGTGTGATGTAAGTAAATGGTTGTGGCACGCTGTAGAAGCCTGCTCTGTTCTACGATAGCATTCAAAACATCTGGATGACAATGTCCACAAGAAACGGTTACTATCCCGGCGAAAGCGTCAAGACACCGCCTGCCATTCTCGTCGAACAAATATTGCATCTTCCTTCAACAATATGGAGCTGAGCACACAACGAGAAATGGAAATAATTTCAAATCCCGAATGAAGGAATTTAAAAACCCAAATCCGAAATCTAAAATCCGTAGAGAAAACAAACAAACAAACAAACAAACATACATGCATACAGGATTCTTATAATAATGGAAAGGGAAGGACCCAGAAACTTGTTTCGCTTCTGGAATACTTGATCGGCTAGAGGTCCATTGTAAGGCTGAGGCTCGTAATCGAAGGGTGGCAGCAACGGTTCATCAAAACCACCAGCAGCAGAAGAAGGGACCGTAGTGGTAGAGAGACGACCTGCGGTAACAATGGTGGTAGTCAGCAATCTTGGCCTTAGCTTCTCCCCTTCCTCCTCCTAAAGCTTTGTTCAAGAGCTGCCTCCAGAACGAAAGCAAATTGTCTGCCCTCCTGTTATGATGACCTTTCCATACCCTCCTATTTGTACGGTGTTATGCCACTTCAACTGTTTATATTGATTTTTTTTATAGAGATAATAAGATAAAAAGCAATAAGAATATAAAATCTTGACGTGGCTTAACCGTGACCACACAAATAGAAGGGGATGGGAGGGGCATCATAACTGGAGGGTAGACAATCTGCCTCCCTCTAGAATGCCATGGATGATTTGATTCGATTTGACGTGAAAGATAGAAGGACCAAAAGCCAGGAAAACCAGAATTTTTTTTAAATGTTCAATGCGTGCGACTCGAAAGATTCCTCCATATCGCATCGGTTTATGACAAGAGGATGGTTAGCAGTGGCGAAGCCAAGAGGGCCGAAATTTAAAAGATTCCAAAGTTCAATCGAAGCGGTTGTTTTTATGTTGGAGAGTGCAAAGTTTTGAGCAATATTCATAACAAAAAATAATCTTTTCACCAAAGCGGTTGTAAGCGGTGTGGATGCAAATTTCTTTCTCCTTGATCTTGGACAATATTGCACCTACAAAACAATTAACATCTTCAGGTCAAGACCAAGAGCCTCACGCACCCACGATGAATGGGGGGATTTTGGCCGAAGAACCTCTGATGCCAAAGTTAGAACTTAGAGAGAAAAATGTTTAGTGAGTTTTTGGAGTTTTGCAAGAGTGTGGACTAAGTCTTTCAAAAAAATGGAGTGCTATTTATAGAGCATTGGGGGTGTAATGGTGATTAATGGATTAATTAGGAATTAATCAATTAATTAGCCTAATTAATTTAATTTATATGGAAGGTTTTGAAGGTTATGAAATGATTTCCTTGTAGATGATATGGAGTAAAGAAGGATGAGATAAATTTGAACTTGTTACCTATTTTGGGCACTCTTGACTTGGTTGATGGATGATTCTCCGCTGCTCGAGTGTAGAAAACCGGTGTGTCTCGAGGGTAATTTTGTCCTCTTCACCTAAAAATCCACATGTCGCCTCTTGATTATTTTTTGGCTCTACAAATGCTCCCACACCTGCTGGGCTGCTCATAGGAAAGGGCATCAGGTGCAGATATCTTCTTGCTCTAGGAAACTTAGGACTGCTTTCTATTTTGATGTAGATTCCCTCTTTAATATGAAATTAGATCCTTCTAGGAAAGGGAAATAAATTTCTCTCAAAGCCTATTTAAGTCCACCGTAAGTGGGTTATTAAATCAACTTTGGAGAGCGATTTATTCCACCCTACAAGAGAGAGAAAGCTTAGAGGATATTTGTTCCCCCTCCCCTAGCAATCTTCTACACTTGCCCGTGCAAAGGACCATCTTTCATCGCTTTCTTTGTCTTCTCCACGCCGCACAGATGTAAGGAAAACTTAATTCTCCTTATCTTCTTCTTGGGAGGTGCTGTCACTGGGCAGCTGTAGGGATGGTGCGGCACGTCAACTAGCAGGGGCCAGGACTTGGCTTGTCATGGGCCAAGGAGGTGGTGTGGCAGAGGCCATTACTTGTGTTGCTCGGCTTGATTGAAGCCAAGGATTCGCTCGGCATGGGCCGAGGAAGTAGCGTGGCATGGGCAACGGTTTAGGCTGCCATGTCTGGGCTGCTTGCCAAAAATAAGGAAACTGCTTGAGTTTGATTTCTCAACTGTCGTAGATGGAATAGTTAAGGATAAAGATACCAAGATCGGAACTGTTGAAGATGAAGTGTAGGATGAGTGAACTGTTAAGTGCAAAAGTGGCTGCTGCCCCCTGACCATTTACTGCCTAGTTGATCTTCAAGCATTCGATCTTTTAAGATATGTGGCTTTCTCACACTTGAGAGTTTACCCGTATAGGTGTCGGGGAATTAGTTTACCCTCTCGCACTGGAGAGCAATTAGTTTACTCTCTCACGCTAGAGAGCAATTAGTTTACCCTCTCGCACTGGAGAGTAATTAGTTTACCCTCTCGCACTAGAGAGCAATTAGTTTACCCTTTCGCGCTGGAGAGCAATTAGTTTATCCTCTCACACTGGAGAGTAGACCTATATGGGTGTTGGGGAATTATTTTACCCTCTCGCACTGGAGAGCAATTAGTTTATCCTCTCACACTGGAGAGCAGACCCATACGGGTGTCGGGGAATTGGTTTACCCTCTCGCACTGGAGAGCAATTAGTTTATCCTCTCGTACTGGAAAGTAGACCCATATGGGTGTCGGGGAATTAGTTTACCCTCTCGCACTAGAGAGCAATTAGTTTATCCTCTCGCACTGGAGAGCAGACCCATACAGGTGTCGGGGAATTGGTTTACCCTCTCGCACTGGAAAGCAATTAGTTTATCTTCTTGCACTGGATAGTAGACCCATGTGGGTGTCAGGGAATTAGTTTACCTTCTCGCACTGGAGAGCAATTAGTTTATCCTCTCGCACTAGAGAGCAGACCCATATGGGTGTCGGGGAATTGGTTTACCCTTTCGCACTGGAGAGCAATTAGTTTATTCTCTCGCACTTGAGAGCAAACCCTTTAGCAATTGTTGTGGACAGCAGTTGAGCCAGGCTTATGAGTAACTTTTTGAATCTTCATTGAGAATAAAGAAATAAATCAACTGTGCTGGAAGGTAGAAACTGCATAACAAACTGGATAATCTTTGGCTTGCGAGGCCTTGTTCGTCGAGCTGCTTGAGACTTCAAACTTATTTAGAAAAGCCCAAATTGGGTTCAGGGGGTGATGGAGACTTCCCTTACTTGTGTAGGCTGTTTCATTGACCTATCAAGATACTCATCGCATCGACCCTCATTTGTCAGCTTCTTAAGGTACTGCTTTCACTTTAGGCAGTCGTTGGTAGTGTGCCCTGGTCTTTGATTGAATGCGTATTACTTTGTATGTTCTAGCTTGGTAAGATCGCATTTCATGGGTGGCGGCAGTTCGAACCAAGTTTCGTTCTTGAGCTTGCGAAGAATTTGGCCGATTGGAACTGTGAACTTGGTGAATGTTTCAGGTTCTTTGGTCGAGGAACGTTCCATGTGCTTCTTTTCTGACTCGTTTTTGTTAGACTGCTTGTCCTCATCCCATAATGCATGCTTTTCTGCCAAAGCATACGAAGCTGTTAAGGCCAGTTGTTCTCCCATGATTAGTTTTTTGAGTAAAAGATGTTCAATGGGAAGCCCATTTCTGAATGTTGTCGTTGCTATGTCCTAATTGCAGCCAACAATCTTGGCCTTCTCAGCTTTGAACCTCTTGACATAGTCGCAAATTGTTTCCCTAGGGTTATTTATGATGCTGAGGAGATGGTCGGATGTCCTTTTGATTGAGCGGTTAGACGAATATTCCTTAATGAAAACAAAGGAAAGTTCGTTGAAACTCTGGATCGACTGCGGTGCTAAAGCAATCTTGCACCTCACCTTGTAGAGTTGTGGCAAAAATTTTGCACATAAGCGCGTCGTTGTTCTTGTAGAGGATCATGGTACTGCTGTAGTGCTTGAGATGTCGATTTGGATCTTCGTTTTCCTTGTATGGAGTGAAGTGATGCATAGTGAACCTATGAGGTGGATCCGTCCGCTCGATCTCATTCGTGAATGGTGACATGCTTATGTTGGTTATGTCTCGTCGAAGCGCATCATCAACAGGCTCATTATGTTGGAAATTGTGTAATTATTCAGTTCGAAGCCTCTCAACTTCTTCTTAAATTTGCCTTTGCTGGGGCAGTGGAACTTTCGGCTGCCCCCGGTCATGACCTATGGGTTTGGGCTACTCTTCTCTATGATCGACTTGTCTATGTCGTGTCTGAGATGCATATGGCATGTTTCTGGTAGGTAAACAGGCTGCTCTCAGGCTGTCGGTTGAACTTGAATCGGATTAAGTGATTGCTTTTCTCCATCAACCGTGCTGCCTACTCCAATGTGAGGTGGAGAATACTCCTTACGAGCCTAGTTGTGAATGAACACTTCGCTTGGAAGGTTGTCCATATTGATAATCAGATGTGACTTTAACCGTGATCGTATGCTCATCCATGTTGATCGGGAATGCACGCTCCTCCGTGTGCTAAGACGAGAGTATAGGCTATCCTAAGGATCCAAATGGGAGCGTAAACTGTCAGAACGCTCGGATCGTGGCTGGTTGATGGGCTGCTCGGCGGGAGTAAGCTGGGCCGCAGAAGTAGGCTGGTCCAAGGGAGTGGGCTGTTTGGCGGGAGCAGGTTGGGCCACTAGAGTGGGTTGCTCGGCAGGAGCAGGTTAGGCCACAAGAGTGGGCTTGGCAACGCATTGGGCTTACGTTGGGCTTGCTTTGGTGGCATGACTTGGGTCGTGGTAATGGTGACACCATAGACCTCGCCACGGGTGGCTATCGTGGTAGCCATCACGGTAGTTCCCGTGGTGGAACCTTGTGGTGGTGGTGTCGCTCCACCTAAGATCACATTTAGTCTCATGGATCGCGCGGTCCCATTTCTTGAATATTGGAATTTTCACTCGTGGAATTTTTTAAATTTCTAGCCATTGTATTTCTCTTTTACGTTTTATCAAAAAATCTTTGTAAATAAAAAATTCTAATAATAAGAACATACGAAAAAATGCAAGTGGACTAGAAAATAGAGAAAAACATTTTTATGCGAGAGTCTTCTATAAGTGTGTGACTCTTCTCTTAATGAAAGCACCAATTTGTGGATGCAAATTTCTTCCTCCTTGATCTTGGACAATATTGCACCTACTGATGCGAAAATTATCTTAACACACAAATTAAACACTCTTGTTGTCAATTGTAGTAAAGAATGTAAGTAGGGATCGTTCTAAGCCGGGGATTAGGAGGGACTGCTAAAACACTTGAAACTGACTTAAAAACATAAAATTAAGTTTAAAACACCAAACTAGACTCAAAAGATGCAATACAAACTAAAGAGACTCAAAACTAGTTTGAAAGACTCAAAACTGCTTAAAACAATGAATTAGACTCTAAACTGACTCTAGGGATGGTTTTGGACGAAATTAGGTTCTAACTCGACTCAAGACACTTAAAAACACAAATCAAAACAGATTTTGACTAATAAAACACTTTAAAGTAAAGGGGGATTTGATTTTGACGAATTTGAAAACAAAACAAACAGATTGTAAACTAAAACAGATTTTGGACGAATTTGAGTAAATTGAATGGATGGAAGGCTAGCTAGAGGGTTCTTCTCCACACAAGACACACTTGCACATAAACCAATTTTCAGTTGTTCTTTCGATAAATCATGAAACTCAACACCCCAGGTTAATTAAGTCCGCTTAAATTAACCTTCAAGTTCTCCTTAAGTTATTGAATTGGATGGGAAAGCGCATACAACAATTCAAGCATTCTTTAAAAGTCTTTTACGTGAACAGCACAATAAAGATACAATCAAAGATCATTAATCATTATGAAAACTATAAGTATTGACGAGGCATTCGTTACTATGATGAGCATGCAACTCCTGCCAAGAATTCATTTAACGCGATCGTTTATAAGCGACCTCCACTACTTGTGAATATAAGTTTGTAACTATTAGGTGAAACTCCCTTATACTCTAGCATCATATTCATGCATGCAAACTAAGTGTGCACTCTTAATAAACATACACAAATAAGTTATCAATCAAGCAGTTAAACAAATTGAATTCACATCTTATGAAATCACAACTGAAGGTAATCAAATCATATTGCAAGTATGAACATGGTTTCGAATTCCCCCTAGCTAAGGGAGGTTTAGTTCCTTATACTTACAAAGCAAAGATAAACAAATTTAGACATTGAAAACAAAAGAAAGAAAACACATAAACGCTCCAACGATCCAAGTTGGACAGCATGCACGTCCAAGCACTTCCCTTCCCTTCCTTTGCTACGGCACAAGGTGTTGGTGAGTGTTTGAAGGTTTGGTTGTATGGAAGAATGGATGTGAAGATGAATGGATGTGTTTGGATGAAAGTTGTATTAAATTGGGGATGAATTATCAAGCAAAAACTGAATGTAATGGCTGCCACACACACTTCCTTTTATAGAGGAAGTGAACGGCATGGAGGGATGGATGGTGGTGTGAGCAATGATTCAAAGGTGAAAGTGAAGTAATGATGCAAAGCATGGGGGTGAAATGGAGTGGTGTTGTAGCTATGAATGCAAGTGGGGAACATGAATGATTGTGCACATGGTAGATAAAGGAAAAAGAGGTGGAATGGTGCAGAAATGAGTCATAGGTGCAAGTGGATTCATGATGCACGGCATGGGCAAGTAAAGTGAATGAGTGGTGCATCAATGAGTGCATGTAGTGGAGGTGAAACTGAATGAAATCTGATGGGTAAAGGGGACAAGGGATGTGCACCACTTGAGTGCCATGATTAAATGTAATGGTGCATGAAAACAGAAATAATGAAGGGGACAAAGGTGAGTGTTGTGGTAATGAGTGAATGTAGTGGTGTATTTTCTGCCCATACCGTGCCTTTCCTTTGCCCATTTGCACACACATGTTCCTCATCATTTCAACCACAAAACAAACACATTTTCTGCCCTCCAACCTGTCCATGCAGTTTGCATGTGTGTGAATGTCATCCTTGCATGTGTGTGAGATGTTTGATGTCTCCTTCCTTTGCATGTGTTTGTATTGTCACCTTTGCACAAAAAGACCCTCACCTTGTCGTGGTTTGCATGTGTGTGTGCTTTTCTCTTTGCCCATGTGTGTGTGTTTCCTTGGTTTCATTTGCACACACATATGCTGATTTCCAGCCTTCTAATCTTCAAAAACATCCATCCTCATGTCTCCATGCTTGCACTATCCAATCTTGGCTCAAAAATGCTCCAACATGCACCAAAATGCACTTTCTTGCCAATTTTGTTATTAGGACCTACAAACATACAAAAATAGCTTAAAAATACATAATTGACTAAGAAATAACAACATAAATGCACAAGAACAAGCTAACTAAGCCGCATAAATATGCTCTTATCACCTACAAAACAATTAACACCATCGGGTCAAGGCCAAGAGCCTCACGCGCCCACGATGACTGCGGGGGGCTTTGGTCGAAGAACCTTCGATGCGAAAGTTAGAATATAGAGAGAAAAGTGTTTAGAGAGTTTTTGGAGTTTTGCAAGAGTGTGGACTTAGTCTTTCAAAGAAAATGGAGTTTTATTTATAGAGCATTGGGGTGTAATGGTGATTAATGGATTAATTAGCCTAATTAATTTAATTTATATGGAAGGTTTTGAAGGTTGTGGAATGATTTCCTTGTAGAGGATATGGAGTAAAGATGGATGAGATAAATTTGAACTTGTTACCTATTTTGGGCACTCTTGACTCGGTTGATGGATGATTCTCCGCTACTCGCGTGTAGGAAACCCGGTGTGTCTCAAGGGTAATTTTGTCCTCTTTACCTAAAAATCCACATGTCGCCTCTTGATTATTTTTGGCTCCACAAGCGGTAATATCAAAGTCATGTAAGAAGCTTAAATTGGTTAGGATTAGATTCTAAAAAACGTTAGGCGCTAGTCAAACAACGGACTGAGCTAGGCTCCTATACGAGATTTAGGCAGAAGCCTAGATGGATTTAAATAAATTTCTTTTTTTGTAAAATACGTATTAAACAATATTTATATTATTTTTTTTAAAGTTAGTACAATATTTATAGATAATGTGAGAGACTTTTATCATTGTTCCCTTCAACCTCCCTCCTCCATCGAATCCACCCTTGTTCCTTCCACCCAACCTTCTCCCTCATCGCCCTTCCTTTGAAAATCCGACCCCTTCGTCTGCAGTGGCAGATTCAGACTTTTATCATTGGGTGGTCCCAGTATTGGAGTTGAACTATCCGAAATCAGATTGAACCCGTCAAAATTGGTGTTATACTATTTGAAATAACATTGTTTAAACTAATCGAGTATATCGTTCCATGTGTTATATCGTTCCATGTTCTTAATTTATACACATTCAATTATTAAAACAAAAATTTATATCAATTAATGGAGCTAAAAACATATATATATGTTCAAAAACAAGGGATCCCCATTTTTCTAAAAAAAATAGGGACATCATCTTGACCGTTGGATTTGACTTTAATGAAATTGTGTGGTTGAGATTGTATGGCATGTGATTTAATCTTAATCACACAATTTTATTAAAGCCAATCCAATGGTCAAGAAGGTGTCCCTATTTTTTTAGAAAAATGGGAATCCCCCGTGTTAAAGGACTTGTGTGTGTGTATATATATATATTTATTATAAATGGAAATTAACCATCACATGATCAAATCAATATAAAAAAAATCATAAATTACAATCCAAGCAATAACTAGTATCTATTAGGGGTGTATTTGTTTGACATCCTTAAATCTCACTGAATTAGACTAGACTAATAGCTAGTGTAGTCCAATGTTTGGCGCAGCAAAGGCTTAGCTTTAATGACACTAGCTAGGACTCGCCTCGACTTTGGGCCTCGCTTACTGGCGCTAGCTAATCCCAACCGAAAATGTGGTATTAGTCAGGACTAGATCTCGCTGCTCACTTGTCTTCTCCATATATGTCGCAAGTAGCTTTCTTCACTAACTGTAGCCCCTGCGACTTAAACTCTTAGAACCCGATTCTGATTACTGTCCAGTGATTGGACGGGGGAAAAGGTGGAGGGAAGAGAGGGAGGGATTTGGACTAAAAACAAAGGGAAGAGAGAGAATGAGCTGAGCAGGAAAATCGTCATGGCCACCATTTGAATTGGTGATCCTAAGCTTGAAAGGGATGAGTTGGGATTTTTTTGGGAATCAAGAATTTGAGGGGCAAGTCTCCTATGATGATATTTCCAATCACGTGTGTAGCAGAGGGAGGAAAGTAAAGTAGTGATTGGGGGTGAAACGGGACAAAAAAGATAGAGGGGACAGAGAGGGTGGTATTGAGAAAATGAGGGAGAAAAAGGCAACAAAAATGGAGAATGGAGGGAGGCAACGGACAGAGATAAAAATCATGGAAGAAGATGATTCTAGCAAAAGGGAAAATATTGTATATATAGATTTAATAATATAATATTTGAGTCCTGCTTTTTTTTCTGACAATGCACCAAACGCTTAACTGAATTATTTAAACTTAGTCTATTCTAAGCCAGTCCAACTTAGTCCCTGAAACTAGTCTAATCTAAGATAGTTCGATGCAACAATTGCACCCTAGCAATCTAACATTTTTATCCCATACACATCAATTTAATAGCATTCTATTTTGGACTAAAATTAGAAAACTTATTTAAATTTAGAAATTGGGCCACTATTAAAATATAAAAAAAAAACTAAGAAATGAAGTGGTGGTTGAGATGAGAGAGGTGGACAGGCAATGGTGGCTTGGTCAGATGGGGTTAGAAAGAAAAAGGAAACTGGGTGTAAACATGAAAATTCTGTAAGGAATGAAACGAGAACATGTGTACAAAGTAGATTTGTATTGATGAATTTGTAGGGTTACAATCTCTATTTACAATTTTCATCTGATTCAGTCTTCAAATTTGATGTAGATGAGTAGGTTTTTGATCCAAGGGTCACGATGACTTGATCTCAGACAAACAATTGAACGATTGCTTTAAGTTTTGAGCTTGAAACAATGCTTGGATGGTCTTCACCTCAAAGTTGCCGCAAAGATGGTGTAGATGTGAGATCTCGTTGATTCAAGGGCCTTGACGACTTGATCTTGAATCGAACGTTGTTACAAGTTTTGAGCTTGCAATAAAGTCTTGAAAGAATTGGCACAAGTGCTTGTTGATTCTTCAAGGGAGTGCTGGCTTTGGACAAAAGAAAGCTTCAGCTTTGGTTATGAGTTCTTCAGAGAGAGCTTTGGCAGCGTATTAATCTTCAAAGATTTGTGCAAAGGTTCTTCTAAATGTAGGATTTTCGACCCTTATGTGTGTCTTGGGACCTTGTATTTATAGACTTCCAAAGCCATGCCTTTGGATGGATTTGGCCTTGATTTATGTCTTGATTCGTCCAATGGATAATTTAGGCATGTTTTGTGTTTGAATTTTAGCCACTTTTCCTCATATTGGCCGAAATTTATAGGCCTTGTTGCCTATTTTGTGAGCAATCTTCAATACTTGCTTGTTTTGTGAAGATGCTTTAGCTTTCTTTCTAGTTTTGGGAGCAATTTGGCCATGTTTGACAATTTTAAGGGATACTTTCTCCCTTGTGTTGAATTTTGGGAAGATTGTGTACTTCCTTTGCTTGATTTGTGCCACATGTCATTAATGACTTGTCCATTTGTGATGAATCATATACCACATGGAGCTTTGTGATGAATCATTTGCATGCAACGAAATGTAGCCCCAGTGATCCTTCAAGTGATCGGATCTCTTCTTGGTCTTGACAATTATGTCATGTATGTAACATTCTACATTTTTGTGTAGCATGTCGTTGAAGTTCTTTTGCATTGCACGTTGATATGTAGCCCCTGCGTTCTTCAAGCCAAAGGGCATTACCTTGTAGCAGTAGATACCTTTTGGAGTGCGGAAGGCTGTTAATTCCTCGTCTTCGAGAGCTAGGCAGATTTGATTGTACGCAGATAAGCCATCCATGAATAATAGCGCCTCATGACCAATGGTCGGTTCCACCATGATTTCGATGATTAGTAAGGGAAAGTCATCCTTCAGGCAAGCATCGTTGAGGTCGCGTAAATAGGGATGGGCAAAATACCCATGGGTATGGGTAACTGCGGTTACCCGCCCATTTAAAGTTGATGGTTATGGTTATGGGTAACCGTTTAAACAAATAAACGGTTATGGGTATAACCGTTTATCCATGAAATTTAAATGGGCAGTTATGGGTATTATCCGCGGTTATAACGGGTATCCATCGGTTATGGTTAATATTCATGGTTATAACGGGTATCCATTTACCCATTTAATTTAATAAAGATTAGAATCACATCTAAAGCCTTTACTACCACAAAACCTCATGCTTCCAAGGCAATGCCAAGACTTTCATTCGATCAGACCCACATGTGTGGTGATGATTCTGATGAATGAATGATATGCCCCGAAAGACTGAAGCCCAGATGCATATTTATAACAACAAAAAAGAGAGAATCTTCACTGTTATATCTCAAGAAAAGCCAATCATTCGATCAAAAGTTTTGATCATGCAAGTACATTGCAAAAAAGCAATCCAACAACCAATTGAATCAAATTTAACATCGGCCCGACTCGTGCAAAATTGCAAACAATCAAGCTTTACTTCTGAACAAACAATTCAACACCCCCTCTATTTATCTAATTATCTGCCCAGATAAGAAATGGAAGCATAAAATACAAAATTATGACAAATTTTTCTTTTGTAATTTTCAAATTGTTAAAAAAATAATGTAGACGGGAGAAAAAAAAGGGTAAATGGGTAAAAAACGGATAAACGGGCGAAAAAATGGATAAACGGGTAAATGATTATGGTTAAATGGGTAAATGGTTATGGGTAAATGGGTACACGGTTATGGGTATGGATAACCGTTTATAAACGGTTATGGTTATGGGTATAACCATTTATGTAATTACCCAACGGGTAAACGGTTATGCGGGTATGAACATAAACGGTTATGGGTAAAATAACCGCGGTTACCCGCCCGCATAACCATTGCCCATCCCTACGCGTAAATCTACGCAAACACATATTTGTCCAGATTTTTTAAGGACAATGACGATGTTGGAAATCCATTTAGGGTATAGCACTTCTCGAATGAAGCACGCTTCGATTAGCTTGTCAATCTCGGCCTCAATTTGTGGGATGAGCTCGGATCGGTAGCGTCTTTGAGTTTAGGTTATCGGTCGCGTTCCAGGCTTGACTACAAGACGATGCACGACAATGGTAGGGTCAAGGCCGAGCATTTCCTTGTAGGTCAAAACAAAGACATCTTTGTACTCCAAGAGCAGTTGGTAGTACTCCTCGATCTCGTCCTCACCTAGTGGTGCACTTACAAAGATAGGCTTCGGCTCCTCTTTTGTGCCTAAGTTGAGCTCATTGAGATCATCAACCGTGGTTTGCCCCCCATCCTCGAGCTATGGTGGCATAACAGTGACGTATTCCTCGGGTGTTTCGTTTTCTTTGTCTTCTTAGATTGTGAGGTGGAAGACATCTTAGACCTCCTATTCAGTGTCGTCCACTTGGGCTTATTGATAGGAGCATATTTATGCGCCTTAGTTGAGCTTGTTCTTGTGCATTTACGTTGTTTTTCCTTAGTTAAAGTAGTCTTTTAAGCTAGTTTTATGTGTTTTTAGGTTTTATGGGCAAAGTATGCAAAAGGGTGCATTTTGGAGCCTTTTGGAGCATATTTGAGCTTGGAATGGATGTCATATGCTTGGAGCCAAGAGGATGGACGAAATTGAAGATTTGAAAATGATGTTTCCTACTTGAGCAAGGTTTCCTAGTCGAAGTAGGAAAGCGCCTAATTAAAAGATGAAATCCTAGTCAACAAAGGATTCCTAATTGAAGAAGGATTCCTAATCTACGAGGGATTCCTAGTTGAAGATGGATTCCTAGAAGAATGAAGATTCCTACTCAAACAAGGTTTCCTACTCGAAGTAGGAAAGTTAAATCCAAATGGCATCAAGTTGCAGCTACAAAGAAGATTTCCAAGTCCAAAAAGGAAAGGTTTCCAAGATGAAGTAGGAGAAGAATTCCAAGTCAAGAGAGGATTGAGACATGTTTTCCTAATGCTAGAAGGACTCCTAAGTGTTGTAGGACACAAATGAGAAGTTTCTAGAAAGTTTCCATCCTTGCCGTGGGTTTCATGCAATTCCTATCAGTTTTGGGGCTTTCTAGAAGCCCTATCCTTAATCCCTACATTGGTGCCACACCCTAGCTTCTAGATACCCTAATTCCTTGCCTTGCAAGGCATTCTAGAAACCTTATCACCTTATCCCATTGCTGCCGCACCCTTATCCCTTTCCTTTGCAAAATCTGATTGTTTAGACCTATTTCCTTGTGCATTTGGGTTATCCAAGTCCATATCTGATTACCCTAGGGTTTTAAGTGCCTATATATACTCATATTAACCCCTAAATCAGAGACCACTCACCACAATTCACAATTCACAATTCACTCCAGAAATTCGTCCAACCCTCTCCACACCTTTGCCGCAGCCACCAAACACCTTTCTCCCTAGTTTTTAAGCCTTGCCGCACCATCCCCATCCCCTAAACACTACTACATTCCTCCATAACCATGCATCCATACACCTAAAGTCCTAAACCTGTCCCTAGACCCTTTGCCGCACCAAGGAGGAGGAGAAGGAAGCTCGGAAGTTCATGCAATTCAAGTTCGCGTCGCTGGAATTTCTAGGTGTTTCTTTTCCTTTGATTTCAATGTTTAAATTCAATTCTCTTTGTTTTGTGCGTATGAGGAACTAAACCCCCCCTTGGCTAGGGGGATTCGAAATACATGTTTATGCTTGCGATATGATTTGATTACTTCTAATTGCATTTCATAAGTTGTGAATTCAATTTACTTATCTATGTGAATTACATTGATTTGTGTGTGTTGGTTGAGAGTGCACGCTTAATTATCATGCATAAATTGAATGCTAGGATATAAGGAAATTTCACCTAATCGTTATGGACTTATATTCACAAGTAGTAAAGGTTGATGATCTCAATCGCGTTAAGTAAATTCTTGGAATAAGTTTCATGCAATCATAGTAACAAGTGCTTCATCAATGCTTATGGTTTTCATAGAACTTAATGATTCTTGCTTGTATCTCTATTATGCAATCATGTAGGGGACTTGTGGGGAATGCTTTGGGTTGTCGTATGCAATCATCCAATTCAATAACGTTAGGAAAATCTTAAGGTTAATTTAAGCGGACCTAATTAACTTGGGGCGTTGAGAATTCATGGTTTATTGAAAAGCAATTGGGAATCGTTTTGTATGCAAGTATAACATGTGTGGAGATGAACCCCTTAGCTAGCCTTCCATCCATTCATTTAAACCAAATTCATTTTAAAATCTGTTCGTTTTACAAAGTTTTGTTTTGTTTTCAAATTCGTCCAAAATCAATCCCCCTTTTCTTTGTTGAGTCATATTAGTTAGAAGTCAAGTTAGTTTGTGTTTTTAAGTGTTTTGAGTCAAGTTAAAACCTAATTTCGTCCAAGTTTGTGTCTAGTGTTCAAAACTGCCCAGATTGTGTTTTTAAGGCAGTTTTGAGTGTTTTGGTGCTGTTTTGCGTCTTTTGGTTTGTTTTGGTATTTTAAAGTTTAGCTTTGCATTCTTTAAGTCTAGTTGAGTGTTTTAAACTTGTTTTTATGTAATTGAGTCAGTTTTCAAGTGATTTTGCAATCCCTCCTAATCCCCGGCCTAGAACGATCCCTACTTCCATACTTACTACAATTGATAAAAAGAGGGTTAATTTGAGTGCTAGTTAATTTTCACATCAAATTTTGGCGCTGTTGCCGGGGATTAGCAACTTTGCTAATCCCTTGGATTGTTATTTTCGTTTTTCTTATTAGATCAGATTCTTATGTTATTTTGTTTCTTGTTTTAGGTACTTGTTTATGACTCGGAGTTCTAATCCGGTTCACGAACATATTTTAGACTTTGACGACGATTTTTAGCGTGAGTTGAGACGAAAGAGGAAGAACCCGGAACCTAGTGAATCAAGTGCAAGTTCCGAGTCCGTTTCTGAATTTGAAGAGGAAGTGGAAGACATGGCAGCAGATAACCGAACGATCAAGGAACTTTCCGCTTCGGGATTGGATAATGCCGCACCTCTATGTATCCAATACCCTAGGGCGGCCCCGGACAAAACTGCCGAGTTCGAATTGAAGTCAAGCTTATTACATCACATTCCGAAGTACCATGGGCTGTCCATGGAAGATCCGAACAAGCATTTGAAGTCGTTTGCTCAAGCATGACTCCGGTGAACGTGGATGAGAGCATCTTGAAGATGAAGGCCTTTCCCTTTTCTCTCTAAGAGAAGGCGAAAGATTCGTTGTACGAATTGGCTCCCGGAACTGTCACATCATGGGAGAGCATGAAACGAGCTTACTTGGAGAAGTTTTTCCCAACTTCTCGGGTCATCCTCCTACGAAAAAGGATAAGTGGAATTCAACAAGATGAAGGTGAGTCGTTTCCTACATATTATGAACGTTTTAAATCTCTTGTTGCTTCATGTCCACAGCATCAAATGAAGGAGGAACTACTTCTACAATACTTCTACGAGGGACTTCTACCTATTGAATGTCAAATGCTAGATGCCTCAGCGGGAGGAGCATTGGTGGATAAGACCCCTACGGCTGCAAAGATGTTGATTGCGAATCAAGCGTTGAACGCTTAACAATACGAAGGTGTTGGACAAAGGAGCATGCCACGGCAACATCAAGTCAATGAGGTAAGTGCCATAACCGAACTTCAAAATCAAATGGCTAACCTTACTACGTTGCTTTCTCAGGTGGTTGAAGGTCCAAAAGTCAAAACCGTAGCTTCTTGTGGCGTATGCTCCATGCCAAACCACCATACGGACAAGTGCCCACAATTGATCGAGAATGGAGGGTGGGAGACACTCAATGACGTGGTATATGGCAACCAATACCAATCACGTGGTGATCCGTTTTCCAATACTTACAATCCCGGTTGGCATGATCATCCGAATTTCAAATGGCGAGACCCCCAACAAGGCCAACAACAAGACGGATTTAGGCAACAACCCCCGGGTTTCTATCAAAAGCCATTGGCACCACCACAAGCCCAAGCACAACCTGCCCAAAGCAATGCAGGTAATTCAAGTGATAATGATAAGATTTTTCAATTACTTACTACTTTGACGCAGGAGGTCCAAACTCAAAACAAAAAGAGGCAAATCCAAGACAAGAGGGTGGACAACTTGGAGAAGCAAGTGGGACAAATTGCCGAGTTCATGGGGCAATTTCGTGAGCAAGGAAGGTTGCCTAGTTCAACGGTTGTCAATCCGAGGGGAGGAGTCGAAACTGCCAAGGCCATCATGCTAAGAAGCGGAAAAGAAGTAGGAACCGAGCCAAAACCATTCAAATCTGCCCTCAAGGAGGACGAGAAGTTGCAAATGGAAGAGGAGGAGCAAGCAAAAGCCACGGCAAGGATTGAGCAATCCTTGCCGCAACCACCCAGGCCATTCAATTCGGCCAATAAAGGTAAGGCAGGTACAATTCAAGTTAATTCTAATGTTATTCCTCCGGATGTACCCTTTCCTAGCAGATTTTTGCAAGCCAAGAACGAAGAAGAGGAACAAGACGTTCTTGAGACGTTTAGAAAGGTGCATGTCAATATCCCTCTCCTCGATGTTATAAAGCAAATCCCGAAGTATGCCAAGTTTTTGAAGAAGCTTTGTACAACAAGGAAACGGATTCGGGAGAAAGAGGTGGTACACGTAAGTGAGAATGTATCTGCAATGTTGCAAAGAAAGTTACCACCTAAATGCAAAGATCCAGGTAGTTTCACTATCCCATGTGTTATTGGCAATACGAGGTTTGATCATGCTATGTTAGATTTAGGTGCATCTATAAATGTCATGCCATTTTCTATTTATGCATCTATGAATCTAGGAAAGCTTAAAAATGATGGAGTTATTATTCAATTAGCCGATCGATCTAATGCATATCCCAAAGGAGTGTTGGAAGATGTTTTGGTGCAGGTAGACCACTTGATCTTTCCTGCAGATTTCTATGTGCTTGATATGGAGGACTCAACCCACTCTCCACCATCACCACTCTTGCTTGGACGACCATTCATGAAAACGACTCAAACCAAGATTGACGTGGCCAAGGGAGCAGTAAATATGGCCTTTGGTGGTGATATGATTAACTTTAAGATTTCTGAATCGGTAGAGAATACTAATGATGTTCGTTCTTGTTGTGCTATTAATGTAATTGAAAATATAGAGCAGGAATGTTCAACACTAGTCAAGAAGAATGTACCACAACCCACCATCGAGGAAGAAATTGGAGTGAACAACAAAGAGTGCACGGCCCCAACCTTGAAATCATCAAATCTGCCAGAGTGCAACCCTTGTGCATCTGTCCATAGTGCTACCACTTCTTTGCCGTACAAAGGTAAGCCACCTATTCCAATTTTGATTCCCATTTCAACTAATAGGTTGTTACCTTGTATGGTGCAGGTACCTAATCGAAGACAACGTGGTGGGAGAGTTCGTGTTGATTTAGAGAAGCAAAACATGACAATAAGAAAGGATCATTATCCCATCCCATTTCAAGACCCAAAGAATGAAGTATTTCGTAGGACAGGTTGTGGAAAAACCCCTCCATGCCGTGGGGTTCCATAAACCTTCAATGGAGCATCGTCCGGCTGCAAGACATTAAAGAAAGCGCTACTTGGGAGGCAACCCATGCATTCAAAAAAGGAAGACCTAGAAAGCACTCCAATTCCAGATTTGCGTTCCTAAACCCTTCTCTTTGTTGTTATTTCGTTTCTGCCATGTTAGGTTGTTTAGTTGCTGTTTTGTGTGTTTGTTTGTTATTTGTGTTAGTTTATGCTTGAAACATTGAGGACAATGTTTGATTTAAGTGTGGGGGGGTAACCAAAGTGTTTTGATGCAAATTCGTAGGGTTTTGTCACCCATAATTTCAAATGTTGTTCCTTGCTGTTTTTATGTGTTTTTAGGCTGTTTTGATGTGTTTTAGTTTGTTTTGGTATTTTAAAGTTTAGTTTTGCATTCTTTGAGTCTAGTTTAGTGTTTTAAACTTGTTTTTACGTATTTGAGTCAGTTTTCAAGTGATTTTGCAATCCCTCCTAATCCCCGGCCTAAAACGATCCCTACTTACATACTTACTACAATTGATAAAAAGAGGGTTAATTTGAGTGCTAGTTAATTTTCACATCACTTATTGGGGGTGAAGATTGGCCAGTGTGGATGATGGTGAGCCTCCTTACCTTTAGTGGTCCTTTACTGTCAACCTCTAAGGTTGCTTGGCACTTCATCTTTTTCTACTAAACCATCGAGCTTTTCTTCCTTTGGTGTTGTCTTCATCTTTCTAGAAAGCTTTTTGGTTTCTTCAAGTCTTTCCAAAGCCAACCGTAGTAAAGGAGAGCTAGCCGTGTTTCTTTGTTTCTTAGGTTTTGACAACCTTTTGAAAACAGAGCTTTGGGGTTTTGATATGTTAAGTCGCTTGAAGATGGAAGTTTGGTTTTGACCACCAATACGATCAAGTGCCGAAATTCTGGGTTTTGAACGATTTAGCCTATCAAAGACTGACATTCGAGGGGCGGGTTTATGCTCCTCTTGATTTTGTTCAATGCTCAAACTGATGTGTTGAGTGCTAACATTTTTTGCTTTGCTTGAAATCTTCACGGGTGTATTTGGTATGAAGCCAAGTCCAACTTTGTTATTGTCAACTTCATAACTATGTTCCTTAACCTTCTTTTGAGTCTTGGTGAGGTCAAATTCTTTGTTGTTGACGGTGTTTGCATTCTTCCTTCCAAGATTTGAAAAGAAGGCGAAATCGTACCCAGACTTTGACATGCGTTTATAGGCGTTTAGGTCGAAACCTTCTTTGGTCCTCTTGGTTAGAAGAGAGCTTGGTTTTGCCCCCTTTGGTAGGGGTTTTACGAAACCTTGTGGTGGTTTTGAAACTTTAGCGTTGCCTAGCTATGTCAAAAGTAAAACTACATTTGTCTTGAGCAACTTTACATCGTCCTTGTGCAGCTATGTGTCAGTTTTGCTTGTTCCATTTTCAAATGGGGTTGCCCATTCTTTCTTCTCGACATTGGGATGTATCGGAAAATGGGTGTGTTTTGTCCTTTTAAGGGCGTCGCACTCCCGTTGATTGTTGTGGGCTTAGCAGGCTCATCGACATTTTTGCTTGAAGATGGCACGGCTTCCCTTTCTTGTTTCTTGGGCACGACTTGCCACTCTTGTTTCTTAAGTGTATCTTTGCCTATGGATTTGATTTCTTTTGGAAGAGCTTCGGGCACCATGTCTTCGTCCATGTGGAACTTGGTGTCCATGCAGTGTGATTCAGCTTCGGTGAACAACTTAGTGTCGCTTTGTATCACTTTCACCCTTTCTCGATAGAACTTTAGGCATTGGTGGATGGTGGATGACACTACTCCAATCTCGTGGATCCAAGGTCTTTCTAAGAGCAAGCTGTAGGAAGTTCTTGCATCAATCACATGGAACAACGTGCTTGATTTGAGTTTGCCAATGGCCATCTCCAATCTGATCATGCCTATCATTTTTGTCCTCCTTGATTAAAACCTTGGATTAGGAGGCGGCTTTGAGATAGTTCATCCACCTTGATGCCGATTATGGTCATTGTTGACTTTGGCATGATGTTTATGGTCGATCCGTCATCCAAAAGCATGTGGTTGATTTTGTTTTCTCTCACTTACCCGAAAACGAAGAGATGATGGTTGTGAGGCTTTGATCCCAGCAGCAAGTCTTTGTCAGTGATGTTGATTGTGTCATGGGCAGCACAGCATGTGGCATATTGATGTGGCTGAAGGTTCAAGCCTTCATTCTTGATTTCTTGCACTTCATGGTCGTCGGGACTCGCCAAGACCGTTACTAATGCTTTTCGCATCTCCTTGGGCAATCGTAGTGCTTCTTCGATGCTAAAGTGTGTCGGTAGACTTTCTTTTGGTGTGAGGGTATTCTCTTCCTCAATGGCGATAGCTTTTCCTTTTGAGGGCTCTATTATCTCGACTTCAACCATATGACAAACAACAGTAGCGTGCTGTTGGAAGAAGTCCTTCGGGAAGTACTCGTGCATAGAGACAGGAATGCATGGTTCCTGCTCCATAGGTTCCCCTATGTACGTTGGCTTGGAAGCTCTTACATTTCTTTTGGGTTTCCTATTGTTGCAGCGGTAGTGCTTTCTCCTTTGTTCCATTTTTGGCCATACGGCTTGTGGTCTTGGCATCCTCATCTTTTTGTAGTCACCAGTGTCCATCATTCTTCATCATCAGTAGGTGCATTTTGGTCACTTGCCCTTAATGATGGTTGTACAGAAGTTGTCGTGTGGCTTGAGCATGGACATGAGTGGTCAAGCGTTACTTGGAGAGGCACGGGATCGAATGATCCAAATGCAATCATAGTAGTATGTGTTGCGGCCATGTCTTTAAGGTCAAGCTTAATCTGCCTTTGTTGTGCCAACTTCATGATGAGCTTTTTGAGAATGAAGCACTTGCCGACAGGATGACTCACGATACGATGGTATTTGCAATACCTAGGATTGTGAACACAATTCATCTCTTCGGGGTGCTTGCATTTAGGTAACTCGAACACCTTCTTTTCCAGCAAGTTGTATAACATTGCAGCCACGTCATAGTCAAGAAAAAGGTACGTCTTCTGCTCTAGTTCCCTCAAGGTGTTTTTGTACCTATCTTGGGTGCGAGAAGGCTCACCTCTCTTCATCTCCTTTGTTTTGTTTTTAGAAAAGATCTTGACAAGCGCTGGAGATCTTGATGGAGGGTAGTATGGACGGCAAAAACTTCCTTGGCGGGCTTTTTTCCAGTCTTGTCTACCTTTGGGGCAGACACCTTATCTTTTTTTAAGTCAGTGATCGGCTCTTTTTTCCTATGATTGGCAATACTCAACTTCATGTCATGGGATCGAGTTGCCAATTCTTCAAATGTTCTAAATTTTATGCCTTAGAAGATGTAATGTAACCCCCAGTGCATGCCTTGAACACATATCTCAATGGCGAAGGTTTCAAAAAGCCGATCTTTGTAATGTAGACTTAATGAATGCCACCTATTGATGTAGTTAATGATAGGTTCATCCTTCTACTGTTTCATACTCGTTAGCTTCAGCACGCTTACAGTGCAACGAGTGTTGTAGAAGTAGTTGAGGAATTCCATTTGAAGCCGGTTCGAGCTATTTATAGACTCGGCCTCGAGGTCGGTGTACCAGTGCATTACCTTTTAGTGAGCGCATGAACTACTTGACGAGGTAGTCTCATTCCGCCCCAGCATTGTTGCAGGTTTCAATGAAATAGGCAATATGTTGTTTAAGATTGCCTTTTCTATCGAATTGCATGAATTGGGTAACCCATTGGCATCTTCAAGGCGTCAATCTTTTTAGAGTATGGCTTTGAGTACATCACAAAATCATGCAAGCTTCCTTCCTATTATGCCTTGATCGTGCTTGTGATCATCTCTTGCAGTTGTTGGATCAAGAGAAATCCCATAAGCATCTTATCTCGGTCCACCTCTAGCTTCTCCTCAGCTTTGTCTATCAGAGGCTCCTCCTTTTCGTCAGTTTCCTCTTTTGGTGGATCAACTTTTGGGTCAGCTTTCTCCTCGTGCTGCATCTCTAGACGGTTGACGAGTGTAGCAATATGCAAGTTTTTTTCCTCCATGGTCCTTGTCAGCCTTGAGATTGCTTCGCTCATTTTTTCCAACTACTCTTTGATTGAAGTCACACTAGTAGTCATGACTTGCATAGCTATGGGATACGAGCTGTTACTTGAGTCGGCATCAAAAGTCAACGACTCGGAGTACCTCTTCGAGCTTTTTTCCCTTAGCGCCCTTAGTAAGGCCAGGGTGATCACAGGCTCATGCCTCGGGTGCTCTTGCTTCTTTAGCAGAGTTGATGTAGGGATGGAAGGCACGGCAGAGAGAGCTCTTGCCTTGCTTCGAGTTATGACGCCCAAAATGCCACCACTTGCAACAAGGAGGTTCTTGTTCCTCGTGTTGGTTGCAAGAACAACTTGATCATTTCTTGATGCCATATGTGTTTCTTGTGGATTTGAAAACAAAGATGAAAGGCAGAAAAGTCCCACTGGGCGTGCCAAATTTGTAAACACAAAAATTCTGTAACGAATGAAACGAGAACACATGTATAAAGTAGATTTGTATTGATGAATTTGTAGGGTTACAATCTTTGTTTACAATTTTTCTCTGATTCGGTCTTCAAATTTGATGTAGATGCGTAGGTTGTTGATCCAAGGGTCGCAATGACTTGATCTTGGACGAATGATTGAACAATTGCTTCAAGTTTTGAGCTTGAAACAATGCTTGGATGGTCTTCATCTCAAAGTTGCGGCGAAGATGGCATAGATGTGAGATCTTGTTGATTCAAGGGAGTGCTTTGGCTTTGGTTGAAAGAAAGCTTTGGCTTTGGTTGTGAGTTATTTGAAGAGAGCTTTGGCAGCGTATTAGTCTTCGAAGATTTATGCAGAGGTTCTTCTAAATGTAGATTTTCAACCCTTATGTGTGTCATAGGACCTTGTATTTATAGACTTCCAAAGTCGTGCCTTTGGATGGATTTGGCCTTGATATGGTCTTGATTCATCCATGGGAGGATTTAGGCATGTTTTGTGTCTTAATTTCAGTTACTTTTCCTTACATTGGCCGAAATTTATAGGCCTTGTTGCCTATTTTGTGAGCTATCTTCAATACTTGCTTGTTTTATGAAGATGATTTAGCTTTCTTTCCGGTTTTGGGAGCAATTTGGGCATGTTTGCTGATTTTAAAGGATACTTTCTCCCTTGTGCTGAATTTTGGGAAGATTGTGTAGTTCCTTTGCTTGATTTGTGCCACGTGTCATTGATGACTTGTCCATTTGTGATGAGTCATGTGTCATGTGGAGCTTTATGATACATCATTTGCATGCAACAAAATTTACATGTCTGCACTGGAGAGAGAAGAAAGGAAAGGGATCCTCTCCAAACTCTTCCACCAAGTCCAATCATCCAGGCCCTCGAAATTTGATCTAACGGCTAAAGTTATTATGACTTTTGAAAGGGCTCCCTATTTGTAGTCGTTGGATCAAATTTCAAGAGCCTGGATGATTGGACTTGGTGGACTTGGTAGAAAGGATTTGGAGAGGATCCCTTTTTGAAAGGAAAAAGGGATTGGGCATTGGGATTACCGATTAGGGTCTCTTATATAAAATATTAAAATGGGAATTGGGTTTTTCTTTTTTGGACGAAGGAATTGGATTTTATACTTGAAAGAGAGTCACGTCGCTTTTTTTATAGATGGTCACGCGTTTTCTGATGAAGGGAGGGGCGGCCGCCACTCCTTACCCTCACGAAGCTTCACCACTCCTCGCCCTCACATAGCTTCTCCACTGACGGTTAGTCACTTCAACAACGTAAGAATGTCCCTGTGAGTGTTTATTAGGGCTAGAAAAGTAGTTGGACATAGTTCATTCACATCTCTCAAGAATCTTCGGACTTTATAAGAGAATATCTCCCAATGAGGAACTATTTATTTCGGGCTACATACAAGGCTATATATATGGAAAAACATTTAAAATGTCATATAAACTTATATACAATTTTCAATTTGTCACATAAACTAAAATAAAAGGGAAGTAAAGTGTTAGAATGATCAAATAACCCTAAACACAAATCATGTGTGAAGCACATGTCACTAATGTTCTAAAAAGCGGTCAAGACGGCCTCCTAGGTATTAAAGGGCGGTCTGCCGCTGCGATTATCCTAAAATCATTCAAAAAATTGGCAAGCTATTAATCTGTGTCTAGATGGCCGCCTCAGTAGCCTAGGCGACTTCGGTGGTCTTGTTATTTACACAAAAAAAAAAAAAAAAAAAAAAGTTGCTGCAAAGATCTTGTGAACTGACTAGAAGAAAGAGAGAGAACTATAGATGAAGGAGAGAAAGATCACAAATTTCGTTGTAGAAAGAAGAAGAAAAAGTGCAGTCGTCTAGGATTTCTTGAAACCATTGTCGCCCGGGATCACCACTGCACTCACTTACCCAATTCAGTTGATTTTTGGGTTGGATCGGTCGGGTTCTACGAGTTTGATGAAATGGAACTTGTCACTTTCGATTGAATGAAAGCAGAAAAGATGAAGGCTTGTGTGGCCGGTGACAGGACAACACTCCATGGAGAGGATACGGCCATGGATATGGAGACTTTGGAATTGATGGTCGAGAAAAAAGATTAGAAATATTAGGTTGGTTGTCAGAGTTAGACCTGGCAATTTCTTACACTACCCGTTAACACGACACGAAAATAACAAGTTTCAGGTTAACAAGATAACTAATCGGGTCATTATCAGGTCACACGATAATAACCCGTTTATAACAGGTCTTTAACATGTTTACACGAGAGTGACACATGGGTAACCTGTTTCAACACGATAAGAAAAAAGTTATTTTGATGATTTTAATTTTTTAAACTACTAAAAAAACTTATTGTAAAATACAATAGATATAATGAATATGTATATATTTTTTATTAATTATTATTCTACATAAATTTTAAAATTTAAGTTTTATTTATTTATTTATTTATTTTTATAGTATATTATAGGCAAAGATTGAGATTAAAAATCATAAAGCACATTAAAAATAAAAATATCAAGTAATTTAAAAATACCAAACACATTAAAAAAATTATAATAATTAATTTACATGTGTGAAAAATATGAAAAAAATATGCAAACGCTCATAGTCGCATCATCTACGCTTTGAGGATGGGTATATGATCGTTTGAATTTTTAAAACCATACAAACTTTCCTGAATAGTATTTTTAAGGAAGTTCAAAAGAAACAAAATTCATAATCATTAATGTTAGTCTGAAAGATATGAAATCATAATAAACGTTCATAATTGCATCCTCAACTCTTAGACGATGGTTACATGGTCGTTTAGATTTTTAAAACCCACCAAATCTCATGAACAATGTTTTTTATTTGAGTGCAAAATTAATAATAATTATTGTAGAAGTGTGAAAAATGTAATCACTCGTAATGAAAAGCTTTACAACTTTCATGAAGGGGTCAACTCCGAAATTTGGTATGTATATACTAATTTAGTGTTATGTTTTACATTTTTTTGGGTCAAATTATGTTTTTCATTTTCGTTTTTATTGATTTAAAATATATTTTTCTTAACGGGGTAACGGGTCGAGTCATATTACCTAATAATATTAACCGGTTGATTTCGGGTCGGATCATATTACCCGTTTATTTTAACGGGTATTACACAACACGACTCATTAAGCTATCGGGTATGATACGAAAACGACACGAATGCCAGGTCTAGTCAGAGGAAAGGATTTACTTGGTTAATAGATAAAATGGCATTTTGGCATTTTGGGTGTCATTATAAAGGAAACCACTTGTCCAAACTTTGTCATCTTTTGCCAGGGTTTCTTTGTAAATAACTAAATATACAAGGCCTTTTGGGTTATTTGCTAATTCATTCAACGAATTGGATACACATTGGGCCGTAGTCTTTTTTGGGTTTCTATTTGCACTTTTTAGGGCTTTTTAAGTGTAAAAAAACACAAATTTATTTGATATATATATATATATATATATATTTTTTTTTTTTTTAAATCTATCAAGGCCTTGCCTAGTCTCCCAATAGCCGCCTAGGCGCTAGGCCCCAGTTTTTGGTCACCTCCGACCAAGTTTTGTTCCCCAAAGAGGTATAAAAATGTTCCCCTTGTCCTAAGCTTCATTTTGATACTTCTTGTGTGAAAAATGGTAAAGAAATCAACTTGGGTTCATTTTTCCATATTTTCTGGCAAAGGACCACAAAATTGTAGGCCATTTTCCAACCAAATGCGACCACGGACGAGAACCCCAATGGTATATTTCGTTAATCACGTTAGGTGTTAGAAATTGTACAATGTTAGAATATGCATGTTTGGTGGGAAATTTTAGAAAAGAATATTGTTGTTGTACTGTTTTTACAACAAGGACCAAACTACAAAAATTGTTGACGCTTTAGGGTTGTTGGTAATTCTAGGAAGTTAGGGGCATCTTTGCAATTATCTCTAGTTTTAGGGGCAATTTTGTAAAATGTGAAAATTGGACAGATTATAATTAATCAGTCCATTTTGGGTATGATTTATGTTTAAGTACTTTGTTAAAGTCAACATGACTTGGTATATGTATAAGCCTTTTTGGATCATCAAACAACAAGGCTCATCGAGGGCGAGCACGCTATGGTTATGTGATTGGGTCTTTTGTTTTTATGTATATATATTTATATGTGATTTTCCCAACAACTGCTTTTATATATTATGATGTGACATGCCATGTTTAGCTTTACAAATAGACTTTTCGTGCACTTTCTGTTTTTAATATTGTTTGTGAGCATAAACTGTGGTATGGCATCCTTGCGTTTTACCTACTCATTATTACATGTTTGCACGGTGTCTCTTAGTTATTTGTATTGTCCTGGGCCAAGGACTAGCTTCACGTGTAGTTCACATGCACCGTTTACATTTGTTTTGGGTCCTGAGTTAGATGTCTGGTTGTCATTTTGTGTGATGTTTTGGACTCGTATGTGATGCAACTAGCATAACTCACATGATGTAGTACTAGAATGTAATACCTACACCCAGCCTGTTCCATTGTTTGAATACCTTTGCAATGGACTTGTGTGCCTACATAAATTAATGAGCATTGAATTCTTATGATAACGGTTTTGAGATTTAATAATGTGATACTTTGTTGTCGTACCCTACATCTTGACTCACTTATGCTGTAGGGAACCTACTACATACTATTATTGTAATATTTTTGGGAAACCATATACTTGTTTTACAGCGAGGGGTTACACTTTTCGAAAAGGCTTTTACAAAACTTTATTTTCAGGCCCACTCACCCTTGTTTTTCGCCCCTCCAAGATTTTAGTGGCAGAAGTTTAGTGACGACAAGGATTGTTGGTAAAGCTATTACGTAGGAGACTTCTCCTTTCGGTATAAATATCTTTTATTTCAATTTATCTATGCTCTAACATCACTTGTGTGATATGGGTTCAATCCCCGCTAACATGCGCACTCTAATTTAGTCACTTTTAGGTTTTAATTTATTCACATTTTCCACATCACTACACATTATGGCTTCGTCATCTTCTCATGTGTCGGCCAGCACATAACGATTCGAGTATCCAGGTGGATATTCCGGGTCGGGATGTGTCAAACAAAATGTAGGCGGATTTTTGGAACAAAAATATGTAAGAAAAAAGAATTTAAAAAAATGAATAAAATGAGAGTATAAGTGTATTCGCAAATGGAGGGAGAGTGAGAATTTGGCTCACATGGGTTGCTACTTTTCTCGTGGAACCCACTGTTTTTTTGGGTTAGTGTAGCCCAATTTTATGATACCCAAGAAAGAAAGTTGCTAGCCCAAGTGGTGGGTCTAACCCCATTTCCGACTCATTGAGGATGAAATTTCTTACTAAGGCTTCAAATATAATAGTCTCATGAAGAATAAAGCCCCAATTGGAGATGCTCTAAGAGCATCCCAAAGAGAGGTAGACTGAAAAAAATGGTGGATATAGTCAAGGGCGGAGCCAAGAAATTTTTTATGGGTGGATTAGCAAAAAAAAAAAAAAAAAAAAAAAGTAAAGTAGAAGTAAAGGCAATCTTAAAAAAAATGATTGAAAATAATATAAAGCTTACTAAATCAAAGAAAAATAATCTTGAACAAATGACATAACAATTTCCATGGTAATTTTTATATTTTTTATTGTGCTAAATAGTTATTGGGCTAGTTTCATTAAAAAAAAATATTTTCTTACACTTTTTTTCTGTCAATTATATTAGGTTGTACACTGAAGTACATACATATTGCCACAAACCTTCCCTAGGCTACAACCACTATAGTCTTTGGTGTGGCTCCGCCAGCGGATATAGCCTAATTTAGAGCTCTGAGGAATCTTTAGGGCTCTAAAAAAGAATCTCTCTGAATGAAAGGTTCTAAAAAAGAAACTACCCCAAATTATAAATGGTAATGCACTAATTTCATAATACATGAGCTTCTGATCCATTTACTCTCAAAAACCTCTCAACCACCAAACTGTAATCGCCCAACCATGAAACGATAACTCTTCATCTGATGGGGATAATGCTACTTTTGTAATGGCAAGGGCTATATCAGCACTTCCAGAGAGGTTTAAAGGTTGCAAGTGCAAAATGAGCAGAAACATGGCAGCACCTCATCACGCCGACATAGAGTTAATCAACATTGGGAAGAGAGCCATGTTTGACTTATCATGATTACTTCTCTAACCCTCCATTGTTTCCACCATGTTTCTTTCGAGTCAGGTTCCTCATGAGGCGTGAGTTGTTTGACAAGATCATGCAAAGAGTCGTCAATTTCAACAATTATTTCACTCAAATGGGTGACGAAGCAAGAAAGCTTGGATTCTTACCATATGTCAAGATAACAACAGCATTCTGAATGCTTGCATACAGAGCAGTGGCCAATTATGTTGACGAATATATTAAGGTATCAAAGACAACAACTTTAGAGTCTTGCAAAAAGTTCTATCGTGCCATCAACGATATCTACGGACCAGAATACCTTTGTAAACCGACGAATGATGACTTGCAAAGACTTTTGAGAAAGGCTAAGCAACGAGGGTTTCCTAGAATGCTTGGGAGCCTAGATTGGATGCACTGGGATTGGAACAAATGTCCAGTGGCATACCATGGTGCTTATACTTGATACAAAGGACACCTAACCATTGTCCTCGAAGTTGTTGCATCATATGGTACATGGATCTGGCATGCATTCTTTGGACCTCTAGGTTCATGTAATGGTCTTAATATACTTTACATAGCATCTTTTTTTAATGATGTTCATGAAGGACGTGCCCCACGTGTTTGATATTCCCTTAATGGTATCTAACACAAACAAGAATATCATCTTGTAGATGGTATATATCCAGAGTGGGCAACTATTGTCCAAACAATTGCAGATCCTCAAACGAGGGATAAAAAATTATTCTGCAGTATGCATAAGACATATTGAAAGGATGTTGAAAGCACTTTCAGTATACTTCAAGCAAGGTTTAGAGTTGTTAAGGACCCTAGCCGACAATGGTATCAAGAAGATATGGCAGAGACCATGAAGGCTTGCATAATTCTTCAAAACATGATTGTAGAAGACAACCATTAGGTAGAAGGGGAAGACTATGAGAATGATCGTTTGCAATATCATGTGGAGGATGCCCGCAATGAAGATGACCGAGATCCTACAATGCTGCACCAATATCTAAGTAATCAAAGTGTAGTGGAAGATACAAATTCCCACTTCACCCTTTGAAATAATTTGATTGCACACTTGTGGAACGAACAAGCACATAGAGGCTAAGTCTTATGTCTGTAGCATTTACGTACATTGTAATGACTTTAATATTTAGGTGCATTTGCTTGTTTATCCCCCAAAAAAAAGCTTTGTATAACAAAATTGCTTCCATAAAGGAGCCTTAGGAAAGAGGGGAAATGTAAAGGCTGGACAACATGTGAAAAATGAAGAAAAAAGTAAAAAAGGGGAAGAATAAAAAATCACAAACGGGCGAGTATAAAATCTATGCACGTGATGGATGAGTTAATTGATGAAAACCCTTAATTTGTGGCTTTTTGGTGCAAGTCCCACGTGAAAATGGGGCTACCTCTTGGCTGACTTTGGATCACCTCTTGCTGGCAAATGGCCGGTGCCGATGGTGGCTATCAATTTTACGGATCCAATTTCCGGCCTATAGGAGATGAATTTCCTTGTTGAAGCTCTAACTTAGAAAGTCACATGGAAGATAGAGTCCCTATTAGGGATGCTATGATTGGGTGGGATAACGCTTTGTGTTTTTCCTTAATCTATTTCTCTATATTTACGATTAGGGTAATACTAGGGAAATTAAATTTCTAAACCAAATTTTATAAACCAAATGATGTGGATCTTGATGATTGATTACCATTTAAGTGTTGATTAACGTGCTTATTTAAAAAAAATGTTGATTAACGTGTTTATTTCTTATTGGTGACACATTATTTGGTTTGCAAATTCGGTTTAAATTTTTTGTCTTCCTAGCATTATCCTTACAATTAAAGTATATTTGTCGTCACATCCGGCTCTAAGAGTAGCCGTAATAGGTGGCCGCCTAGGGCCCCTACTCCAGGAGGCCAATTTCTTTTTTATTTTATGTAATATATATATATATATTAATATTACAAACTTTGTGTCTATTCAAATAAGAAGTTTATACCCACTTAGTAATATGGTCCAGTGATATTCCTCTTCACTTGTAAGTGAGAGGTCTTAGTGCCAAAGGCAAATTTGAACCACGTTATTATTAACCTATTGTGAGACTAAGCTCACCTCATTTCCTTAGTGTAGATAATATCGTTTATTCAAAAAAAAAAAAGTTTACAAACTGTGAATCTTTGTTTAAGTGCAATAGGCAATTAGGCTGAGCAGCTAAGCCCAATACTCTTAAGATTTATTTGTTTTATTATAATTAATTGAATAAAAGCATCAAACTTGTTTTGTATGTGAAAGGTGAAACGTCAAGAGACTCAAACATGCTCTTATTGACTTGAAAAAGAAACGTTCTTATTGACTTGAAAAAGAAACCTATTTAATTTTTTTGTGGCACTCCCCAAATTGGTAGTCACTAAACGCTAAACAGCTAAACCCCTTCGGCCTTTGTCGCATTCCCCAAACAAACATCAAATCCTAAGCACACTTGTTTACTGTGATAGGTTCCCTTCTCAAATAGACAAAACCCTCAAATTCTCAATCTTAGACTCCTGTCTATAAATTTATACGGTTCAATTCAGTTCTAGTTTGACAATTTTTTATGCCCACCCCTACTTCTAACAATGGTAGCTGGTGGCGGTCACAATGTTTTCAAGGGATAAAATGTGTGTAGGATAAATAATGTCACTTTGAAAAGTAATGACAATATTACAGGAATTGAAAATATTTATTAAAAGCTCAACTCTGATTTTTATGAAAGAAACTTTTGAAAGCAACCTATAGGTTGCTTTTAAAAGTTGCAGGATATTTTATTTTAATCAAATACTAATTTTTTTAATTTTAAAGTGAAGTTGCTTTTGGTGTAAAAAGACAAATATCAAATGGATCTTAAACTAATACCTAGTTAACAACGACTTTTTTTACTGTCGCTTGCTTATATTTTTGTACTAGTTGCCCAATGATTAAAGAAATTTTGTTGTAATATGTATGATACAATAATAGTGAAGTATAAAAGAAATAAAACAAATTCTTCCTGTGTTTGCAACTCTCTAAGAAAAATAGCTAAATTTAAGAGCTAGTTTTAAGGCAGAGTTAGATGTAGAGCTGTGAATTGCAGAAAATGTAAAAACCCTAAATTAGAAAAAGAAAATAGTTTGAGAAAAGTTGACACCTTGTATGGCTCTTGTATACCATCCAACTAAAATTGGACTTTTCTATTCGCTTCCATTGGTTGTTTTACAAAAGAGAGGCATAGCCTTTGCCAAAACCCATGAGCACGTACGTTCCTAACTCTATTGCGGCCATCCGTATATTTAAACTCTTCCTTCAGCCCCAAGAAACTTCCCCATCCCCCAATTAATAAACCTAGGCCCTGTAGCCTAGATAACCCAATCAACCACTAATTGGCTGGCTATCTTCTCAATAGTCCAACATATTGGAGCCGGTGCAAGCCATGGCTCGAGCCGTGTTTCTCGTATGGGTCTTGTCGGTAATTTTGGCCACAACCAACCTTGCACAAGGTTTAGGTGTCAACTGGGGTGCAATGGCGTCGCACCAGTTGCCTCCTAAAAATGTTGTTCAGATGCTCAAAGACAATGGGATCAAGAAAGTGAAGCTTTTCGATGCGGAACCTTCGACCTTGAACGCATTGGCCGGGTCAGGTATTCAGGTCATGGTTGGAATCCCCAATGAGAAATTGGAAAAGCTTGCTGATAGTTATTCGGAGGCACAACAATGGGTGAAGGAGAACGTTACCAAATGGCTTGGCAGCGTTAGTATCAGGTTTGGATTAATTTTCTTTTCCTTAATTTGTATATATAATTAGGTTGTAATACATTGATATGGTCGGAAGTTTAATTTACATATTTTTGTTGTGTTTAACTTTAATTTACAGTTATGTGGCTGTTGGTAATGAGCCATACTTGACGAGTTACAACGGTTCCTACGTTAAGACTACTTACCCGGCATTGAAAAACATTCAAAAGGCCATACGTGAATCAGGAGCTGGGGACAAAGTCAAAGCCACAGTGCCCTTCAATGCTGATGTTTACGAATCGTCGTCAAGCAAACCATCAGACGGGCGTTTTCGAAAGGATATTAAGAACAATATGGTCGAGATACTTCGTCACCTTCGCGACAATAAGTCCCCTTTTGTCGTAAACATCTACCCCTTCCTTAGTCTCTACCAGAGCCCCGATTTCCCCAAAGAATTTGCTTTCTTTGAAGGTGGTAGCAAGCCAGTGAGCGACAACAACATTGAGTACAAGAACGTGTTTGATGCAAATTGTGATACGCTGATTAATGCACTAAAGAAGGAAGGTTTTGGTAACATGGAAATCATAATTGGGGAAGCCGGATGGCCTACTGATGGTGACAAGAATGCCAATATAAAAAATGCCAAGAAATTTTATGATGGCCTTCTCAAGAAACTTGGCAAGGAGGAGGGCACCCCTCTTAGGAAGGGAAAACTCGAAGTCTACTTGTTTGGCCTTTTCGACGAAGACCAGAAAAGTATTGCTCCTGGAGACTTTGAACGTCACTGGGGTATTTTCCGATATGATGGGCAGCCAAAGTTCCCCATGGACCTCAGCGGAAAAGGAAACGGAGATCAAATGCTGAAGGCCGTAAAAGGAGTTGAATACTTGGAGAAGCAGTGGTGCGTGTTGAACAGCGACGTTAAGAACATGAGCCAAACTGATGCGGAACTCAACTATGCGTGCGCTGGGTCTGATTGCACAAGCTTGGGGACTGGAAGGTCATGCGATTTGGATCAACATGGCAAAGTCTCTTATGCTTTCAACTCCTACTTCCAAAACAGAGACCAAGATGTTCGAACATGTAACTTTAATGGGATGGCAACCATCACGAAAAACAATCCCTCAGTAGGAGATTGCCTCTTTCCAGTTCAGATTGTCAACACCGGAGCCCCAAGGCATGGTGCAGTTGGTGTGGCTTATGCATTCAGCATCTTTGTAGGACTTTTGTGGATGATGATATGAGCTTCCTCACATTAATAATGATGTAAGCTAGTTAGACATACATGCAATGACTAATACATACATATAAAGGAATTAATTAGCCAGCCAATATTATACAATTAAGATATGAAAAATATTTCTGCAATACAACATTAATATTGTACTAATTACATAAAATTAATAATTAACTGTATATGCATTGTGATTAATCAAGTTTAAATATCCTTGTATGATACTTGTATTAGATAATTATGGTATTCTAGCTAAATTTTGAACTTACCCTAGCTAGTAGCTAGTTTCAAGGCTCGTTTCTCTACAGCCTTGAACACTGGAAATATGTACGTAGGATGTAGAACGATTTAGACAACGAAAAAAATGATATGAGGAAAGTAGACACTAGTAGAAAAAAGCCAGCTAAATTTAGAAATCAGTTGGTTAATTAGCCTGGTAACAAACTTTTTGAGCGCTTCCACTGGTATCTTTTATTACAAATAAGAGGCCTTCAATTCCGTCCAACCCATGCATATATCTTGTTTAACTCCACTCGATTAATTAAACTTTTCTTCTTAAACTCCATTAATTCCAGAATTAAAGAGTACTCACAATTCAAAAGAAGCGTAGCCATCTCGATTGGTAGCTAGCTAGCTAAGAGCTAAATGTTTATTGTGTGGTTGTTGTGTTCCGTAATGCTGGTAATCTGGGTAGACCTGGACCTTGTACAAGGTTTAGGTGTGAACTGGGGGCAAATGTCGTCGCACCCTTTGCCTCCCGACAACGTTGTTAAGGGTGCTTAAGGACAACGGGATCAAGAAATTGAAGCTTTTCGATGTGGATCCTAAGACCATGAAAGCCTTGTCCAGCACTGGTATTGGTGTCATGGTCGGAATTCCCAATGAAAAATTGAACAAACTTGCTCATGATTACGCAACTGCCCGAAAATGGGTCAAACAGAATGTCACTGCATATCTTCATAATGGGGGAGTCACCATCCGGTATGCATGTGTGTGCTTATGTCCAAAATGTGTGTTCGAAGGAGTTCGAAGGAGAAATTTTGGGAAGACCTTGGAGACTTGGTGCAAGGAATTGCCCAGACGGAGAAGTTATTTATAGGAGGAGATTTAAATGGACACGTGGGCAGGGAGACAGGCAACTATAGAGGTTTTCATGGTGGCTATGATTTTGGGGAGAGAAACGAGGATGGGGAAGCTATCTTAGATTTTGCAATGGCATATGATCTCTTCTTAGCCAACACCTTCTTTAAGAAGAGAGAAGAACATGTGATCACCTACAAGAGTGGGTTGTCAAAAACACAAATAGATTTTCTTCTAATGAGGAAAGGGGATCGTATAACTTGTAAGGATTGCAAAGTTATACCGGGAGAGAGCTTGGCTAATCAACATCGCTTGTTGGTGATGGATGTACATATCAAAAGAGTGAGAAAAAAGAACAAGACTTGGAAGTGCCCAAGGACTAGATGGTGGAATCTAAAAGGAGAAAAACAAGCCATTTTCAAAGAGAAAGTAATCACCCAGTGTGGGTGGGATAGAGAGGGGGAAGCTAGCCAAAGGTGGGATTCCATGGCTAGTTGTATCCGAAAAGTAGCAAAAGAGGTATTAGGAGAGTCCAAGGGCTTTGCCCCACACCAAAAGGAATCTTGGTGGTGGAATGAGGAGGTACAAACAAAGGTGAAGGCTAAGAAGGAATGTTGTAAAGCCTTATACAAGGACAGGACCGATGAAAATGGTGAAAGGTATAGAAGAGCGAAGCAAGAGGCGAAGAAAGTAGTGAGAGAAGCTAAGTTAGCGGCTTATGACGACATGTATAAGTGACTAGATACCAAAGAAGGAGAGTTGGATATCTATAAACTAGCTAGAGCAAGGGAAAAGAAGACAAGGGACCTAAACCAAGTGAGGTGCATCAAGGATGAGGATGGAAAGGTTCTTGCTATAGAGAATGCGGTCAAAGACAGATGGAGAGGTTATTTTCATAATCTTTTCAATGAAGGACATGAAAGGAGTACTTCTTTAGGGGAGTTGAGTAACTCAGAAGAGTGTAGAAACTACTCCTTTTATCGTTGAATCAGGAAGGAAGAAGTGGTTGTAGCTTTGAAGATGATGAAGTATAGAAAAGCAGTGGGCCCAGGCGATATACCGATCGAAGTGTGGAAAGTCTTGGGAGAGACAGGTATAGCATGGCTCACTGACCTTTTCAATAGGATTTTGAAAACGAAGAAGATGCCAACTGAGTGGCGAAAGAGCACTTTGGTGCCTATCTACAAGAATAAAGGCGACGTACAAAATTGCATGAACTATAGGGGTATTAAGCTAATGAGCCATACAATGAAGCTCTGGGAGAGAGTCATTGAGCATAAATTGAGGCAAGAGACACGGGTTTCGGACAACCAATTCGAGTTCATGCCAGGGCGTTCAACCATGAAGGCAATCTATCTCTTATGAAGATTGATGGAAAGATATAAAGATGGGAAAAAGGATTTACAATGGTCTCTATAGATTTGGAAAAAGGGTATGATAGGGTCCCAAGAGACATTCTTTGGAGGATTTTAGAGAAGAAAGGAGTACGAGTAGCATATATCCAAGCTATAAAGGATATGTATGAAGGAGCAAAGACTGCCGTAAGAACTCATGAAGGACAAACCGAAAGCTTCCCCATAACTGTAGGATTACATCAAGGCTCATCCTTAAGTCCTTACCTTTTTGTGTTGGTAATGGATGAGTTAACAGGACATATTCAAGATGATATTCCTTGGTGTATGCTTTTCGCAGACGATATAGTGTTGATAGATGAAACTCAGGAAGGGGTAAATGCGAAGCTTAACCTTTGGAGAGAAGTGTTGGAATCTAAAGGTCTTCGCCTAAGCTGATCAAAGACAGAATATATGGAGTGCAAGTTCAGTGCAAATGGAGGCCAAAATGAGTTAGGGGTGAGGATCGGAGATCAGGAAATACCAAAGAGCGATCGTTTTCGCTACTTAGGATCTATCTTGCAAAAGAACGGAGAATTAGATGGAGATCTCAACCATAGAATACAAGCTGGATGGATGAAGTGGAAGAGTGCATCCGGCATGTTGTGTGACCGCCGTATGCCACTGAAGCTCAAGGGAAAATTTTATAGGATGGCAATAAGGCCGGCGATGCTGTATGGCATAGAATGTTGGGCGGTGAAGTATCAACACGTACACAAAATGGGTGTAGCGGAGATGAGGATGCTTCGTTAGATGTGTGGGCACACGAGAAAGGATAAGATTAGGAATGAGGATATCCGAGGTAAAGTAGGAGTAGCCGAAATTGTAGGAAAATTGAGAGAAATCCGATTACGGTGGTTTGGAGATGTGCAAAGAAGGCCTACTGACGCTCCGGTTAGAAGATGCGACTACGGGACAGAGGTTCAGGGCCTGAGGGGTAGAGGAAGACCTAGGAAAAGTTTGGAAGAGACTCTAAGAAAAGACTTAGAGTATTTGGATCTAACGGAGGACATGACACAGGACCGAGCACAATGGCGTTCTAAGATTCATATAGCCGACCCCACTCAGTGAAGAAGGCTTTGGTGTATTTAACACAATACGTTGAAATGAAGCAAAGCTTATTTATTGATATCTCCGATAAGTTACAAATATGTACATATACATGAGTCAAAATAAACAAACAAGAGGGAGCCTTCACAAAGGTTGCTTAGGAGAAGTCTCAACAGTCGGTAGAGCCCTAGAAAGAGAAGGCACCGGAGGGGATCATTCGGAGCCTCAGTACTGGACAGAACCCTAGAAGAAGGAGGCATCGAAGGTTGATCATTTGGAGCTTCATTACGCGGTACAGCCCGAGAAGACGAAGGCAATAAATGCCTTTGGAACAAACCCACAAACCGCTGATGATCAAGTAAAACCTGACAATCAGATTCCTTCATCTGGTCAAGCTTCCTCTTCATGTTTGTAGCATAGTCATGTGCGAGCCGGTGCAACTGTTTATTCTCATGCTTGAGCCCTCTAATCTCCTGTTTGAGACTCATCACTTCAGCCGCCAATGATTCAACTTGGCGGGTTCGAGCAAATAGGCGCTGGGCCATATTAGACACAGAACCCGCACACTGAACACTTAGAGCCAGAGAATCCTTAACAGCCAACTCATCAGACCGTTTGGAAAGTAGTCTGTTATCTTTGGGAGTGAGAAGGTTCCTGGCCACCACCGCAGCAGTCATATCATTCTTCATCACGGAATCCTCAACGGTAAGCAGACCAGTAGAGGATAAGAAGGATGGGCGCCATATGTTGTCTAGAGAAGGCGTGGCTGCCTCTTCAACGAGGTTCAAGTCAAAACGACGGTCGGAGGGGCCAGACATTTTCAAAGATGTTGAAGAGAGAAGAGGTCGGACAAATCAAGATCTTAGAAGTGCAAGAAGGGAGCTTCTACTGGTGAAGATTCAAGTGTGCTTTGGAACTTAATGCCAGCCTCTATAAAAATCTGCACTCGACGGAGCTTAAGAAATCGAAGAGGCGTCTGCCCAGAAATCGAAGAGGCGTTTGCTTTCTCAAAAGCTGGGCTGCTCAGAGACCACTAGGGCTGATCTCAGAAATTGAAGAGGCGTTTGCTTTCTCAAAAGCTGGGCTGCTCAAAGACCACGAAGGCCGATCTCAGAAATCGAAGAGGCGCTTGCTTTCTCAAAAGCTGGGCTGCTCAGAGACCACGAGGGCTGATTTCAGAAATCGAAGAGGCACCTACTTTTTTCAGCCTTGTCAGCACCTGTCACATGCACACCCAGCTTTGCTGAAATTACGGGCATTCTATTGAAGATTTCTGGTGAAGTAGAAGGCACGTGAATCTTACTGTTCAATCATCCACTTTCCACACGCACCATCAGCTCATGGGCAATACCACAGATAACTTTGCCAAAGATCTCTGACAAAGTTTAGACACGTGAAGCTTGCAACTCCCACTACATCGCTATGACCAAGAAGGGTAAAAGAATAGCAAAGAAACAGCACTAACAAAGTTTAGACACATAAATTTGGAAGGTCTAGCTACCATATTATTACCTATAAGGGTAAGGGAACAGCACCGCTGCCGGATAATTGGAAAGTCCTTGTGTGTCAACCTCTATACTCTGTGGCAAGGTAGACTAGCAAACATGCCCAACCTTTACTTACATTCGAGAAAACACTCCCAACAAGATTGCTTACTCCAAAATCGAAGAGGCACCGTCCTCCGAATCTCGAGAGCCAGACTCTCAACATGATTACTTTCTCAAAAATCGAAGAGACACTGCTCTCCGAATCTCTAGAGCTAGACTCCCAGCAGGATTGCTCTCTCAAAAATCGAAGAGGCACCGTTTTCCAAATCTCGAGAGCCAGATCCCCGACAGGATTGCTTGTACGAAAACCGAAAAGGCACCGCTTTCTCAACTTCGAGAGGCAGATCTCCTTAGATAAAGCTTGTCTGTAATCTTTACACGTAACATCAGCTTTCCAGATACCACAGACCACTTTTTCAAAGTGCTTTGACACACGTAAAGCTGGCAGCTCCCACTACCGTGCTATGACCAAGCAGGGTAAAGGAATATCATTACTACTTGTTGTTAGGGAAACTCCTATATATGTTAACCTCCATCCTCAACGAACAGGCAGACCTGCAAAAATGCTCAACCTTTCCTCATATCTGAGAGGGCACTCGCAACGAAGCCTCTCGAAATACTCAGTTTTCTTTCCCCCCGATAATACCTCTGCAAACAAGCTACACCAGAGCAAGAATATCTCATATCATCAGGGTTAAAAGCAAGAGTATCCCATATCATGCTTTTTCCCTATCTTTTCCTTTGGCCTTGTTCTTACCTGCAAGACAAGGAGAAAGAGAGCAATCAGTCAACACTTGGAATCAAGCTTCCAGTCAAAAACTAACTGCCTGGAACCCCTTACATGATTACTTACCTGGCATTGCTCTCGAGTAACCATCTTCAACATCTTATGTTTCCAGAGAAGATACCACATCTGTCTGAGGAACAGATAGGGAAAGTGAGAAGGATACAAGGAAGCATGTGGAGACAAGCGTAACAGAACATGTGCCGATACATCCACTACTTTGTCAACAGCAAAAGTATCCCATATCAGCAGGGTCGAACGTACTCTAGATTTGATAGACGTGTTTTGACCCTCAAATTCTTCAGTCGGCCTTATACTCTAGAGGAAACCAGAAAATCCTCCAGCCCAGTTCAATAATAAGCCTGTGGAAAGTTACTTCTTCAAAACCAAAAGTATCTCATATCATCTATTCTCCTTTTCTTCTCTTTATCCTTCATGCTGCCTGCAAGATAGGGAAAATGAGAACAATCAGCCGGAACTCGAAATCAAACTTCTGATCTAGGACTGATTGTTTGGAGCTCTGATTGCTTACCTTGTCTGTCACCTCTCTCAGCAGATCCCCTAGCTCGGCGACTTAGGGGACTCCTACTACATGGTTTGTATCGCGCTTGACCAAGCCTGAAACTACAAGTAAGCTTCAAGTGAAATTGATACATTACCTTGTGCATCTCCACCAGTTAAAAATACCACCCCTGGATGGAGGAAGCGTACTTCCAGAGAAGATGCCACATCTACCTATGAGACAGTTAAGGCAAGTGAAGACGAGAGCTTGCACCTATGTCATTTGTATTAAATCATTCACTTGTACTCACTAAAGGAGAGCTTGAACCTATGTACTTGCGTAAACCCTTCACAATTAATGAGAACTCCTCTACTCCGTGAACGTAGCCAATCTGGGTGAACCACGTACATCTTGTGTTTGCTTTCCTGTCTCTATCCAAACTTAATACTTTCTGTTGTACCAAAGTCCTCACTGATTTTGTGCATCAACAATCCTTAAGTCCTTACCTTTTTGTGTTGGTAATGGATGAGTTAACAGGACATATTCAAGACGATATTCCTTGGTGTATGCTTTTCACACACGATATAGTGTTGATAGATGAAACTCATGAGGGGTAAATGCGAAGCTTAACTTTTGGAGAGAATTGTTGGAACTAAAGGTTTTCGCCTAAGCCGATCAAAGACAGAATATATGGAGTGCAAGTTCATTGCAAATGGAGGCCAAAATGAGTTAGCGGGATCGGAGATCAGGAAATACCAAAGAGCGACCGTTTTCACTACCTAGGATCTATCTTGCAAAAGAACGGAGAATTAGATGGAGATCTCAACCATAGAATACAAGCTGGATGGATGAAGGGGAAGAGTGCTTCCGGCGTGTTGTGTGACCGTCGTAGGCCACTAAAGCTCAAGGGAAAATTTTATAGGACGGCAATAAGGCCGACGATGCTGTATGGCACAGAATGTTGGGTGGTGAAGCATCAACACGTACACAAAATGGGTTTGGACATGCACAAAGAAGGCCTACTGACGCTCTGGTTTGAAGATGTGACTACGGGATAGAGGTTCAGGGCCAAAGGGGTAGAGGTAGACCTAGGAAAACTTTGGAAGAGACCCTAATAAAAGACTTAGAGTACTTGGATCTAACGGAGGATATGACACAAAACCGCGTTCTAGGATTCATATAGCCGACCCCACTTAGTGGGAAAAGGCTTTGTTGTTGTTGTTGATGTGGCTGTCGGGAACAAGCCATTCTTAACAAGTTACAACGGTACTTATGTTAAAAATGAACACCCGTAAGTGAAAAACGTCCAAAAGGCCCTAGATGAAGCTGGCGTCGGAGGAAACATCAAATGCGTGGTGCCCTTCTGTAACATCCCACATCACCCAGGGAAGTGATCCTTAAATGTATATTCTCATCCCTACCTAGCACGAGGCCTTTTGAGAGCTCACTGGCTTCGGGTTCCGTCGAAACTCCGAAGTTAAGCGAGAAGGTGGCTAGAGCACTCCCATGATGGGTGACCCACTGGAAAGTTGCTCGTGAATTCCCAGAAACAAAACTATGAGAGTGTGGTCGGGGTCCAAAGCGGACAATATCGTACTACGGTGGTGGAGCGAGCCCAGGAAGTGATCCGTCCCGAGCCGGGATGTGAAAATTGGTATCAGAGCCTAACCCTGGCCGTGGTGTGCCGACGAGGTCGTCAGGCCCCTTAAGGAGGGTGGATTGTAACATCCCACATCACCCAGGGAAGTGATCTTTAAATGTATATTCTCATCCCTACCTAGCACGAGACTTTTTGGGAGCTCACTGGTTTCGGGTTCTGTTAGAACTCCGAAGTTAAGCGAGAAGGTGGCCAGACCACTCCCATAATGGGTGACCCACTGGGAAGTTGCTCATGAGTTCCCATAAACAAAACCGTGAGGGTGTAGTCGGGACCCAAAACGAACAATATCGTTCTACGGTGATGGAGGGGGCCTGGGATGTAATGGATACCAGGCCGGGATGTGACACCTTTAATGCTGATGTATACGAATCCCCTTCCAACAAACCATCAGACGGGCGTTTCCGAAGGGACATTGTGAAACAAATGTCGAAAATACTAGAGTACCTTCCTACGCATAGGGCACCATTTGTTGTCAACATTTATCCCTTCCTTAGTCTCTCCGGAAGCTCTGGCTTCCCAAAAGAATTTTCTTTCTTTGATGGTGGTGGCAAGACGGTTAGAGACAACGGTGACCCGTACAATAATGTGTTTGATGCAAATTATGATACACTTCTTTGGGCGCTTAAGAAGGCAGGCGTCCCGAACTTGGATATCGTAATTGGGGAAGTAGGATGGCCTACTGATGGCCATGACTACGGGAGTAAGAAATCGGCGAAGAAGTTTTATGATGGCCTCCTAAAAAATTGGCAAGTCAAATGGGAACCCTTCTTAGGAAGGGCTACTTGGAAGTGTACCTATTTGGGCTCTTTGACGAGGATCAGAAAAGTGTTGCTCAGGGGACTTTGAACCCCATTGGGGAATATTTAGCTATGATGGCAAGCCTAAATTTCCCATGGACCTCTCCAGCCAAGAGTCCGGACATCAGATGCTCAAAGGCGTAGAGGGATTGAAATACTTGCAGAAGCAGTGGTGTGTGTGTTGAATAGTGATGTCAGGAACTTGAGCCGTGCACTAGCGGAATTCAATTACGCATGCACTCGGGTAGACTGCACAAGCTTGGGAAGGAAGAGGTCGTGTGACTTGGAAATGAATGATAGAATCTCTTATGCTTTCAATGAGTTCTACCAAAACGGAGACCAAGATGTACGGAAATGCAATTTCAGAGGCATGGGAAAGAAGGTAACACGTGATCCCTCTCAAGGAGATTGTCTATTCCGTATACAGATTGATTTATTATTTGTTGCCGGATGGAGGCACGCCTTAGGTTGTGCATCTACATCATTGTTTTTCATCATTGCCTTCTTCACATTATTCTAACTTTCTTTTATTTATTCGTTTATACAAGCAACAATGAGGAAGAAATGAATTTTTGTTTTCCTTTCGAAATTTAAACCTTCTGCACAACATATCCTCAATCAGAGGGCCGGCCAGCAGCACCAAATGCGACGGCCATTTATAAGCTTCGAATTGAGTTGTGAGAGAGGCGTTGAGAGTGGGATTTTTAGAGGGTTACAATTTTCCAAATACTTTTTACAGCAAATTGTGTTTTTTTTGGTTTTTGTCAATGTTTATGTATTGTTTTCATTACAGTTTCATCCATGATCAAACTCTTCTCCAACTAGTTCTCATCACATTATATTCAAACTACAAAAACTCATATTGCTAACGTAGCTATGAACTGTCAAGAAAGACATCTCTTGAGCTTAAAAATGTTAGGTGTAACTTCACTGACAAGTGACAACTAATAAATATGAAGCAATAAAACCATCTCTGTATGTTGGCAACCTTCAACAGTGCAACAGTAACATGCACGCTTGCAATTTCAATTCACTGAATTCAATTTATCATCAAATAAGGAATTGGAAAGAAAGAACATTACATCTAAAATTAAAGTTTAAAAGTGAGATTCAACCAAATTGTACATCGAGTATCACACGTTAAATGCATCCGTTAATTCCATGTGTAACTACAAGATGTATAGGAAGAAACCAAATTTTCTGATAATAGAAACAATTAAAGCTTGTCGAATTTCCAAAAGCATTACAAGTGCAATTTCAAAGAATTTTAGGCCGACTATAGTTGGTCCATAAGGGGACGTTTGATACGTAAGATTGGCTTGGCTAGGCTTAAACTAATTGTAGGATTGCCTTGGATTAGTTTGGCGTAAATTTAGTCTTGTCCCAGTTTTGGTGTTACATGGGATTAGGAGGAGGATAGCTGCAACCCAAGCGATGAGGTATCCAGTAGAAAGGAAAGGTAATGGAGTCTCTCAGACCAACAATCTCAAATCTAACCAAACCCAGCGAACCATATAGTTTGAAATTTTATCCGCGTGAACTGCGTGTTATATCAACCATAATTGCTACTTTTTTAGACTCTTTATTTTAGATTCTTGTTATGTTTTTGAGTGAGTTTAGTTTGATTTCACTTAGTTTCTTGCAGTTGGTAGAGTTTTTTTTTCATGTTCATCGAGTAATTATTTGCAAGTATGTCCAAGTCTCTATCTCATGTTTGAGCTCTCTAATCTATTGTCTAAGATTTGTCACCTCAGCCACTAATGATTCAACTTGTCAAGTTCGAGCAAGTAGACGTTGGCCCATGTTGGATACAAACTTGCACACTGAACATTGAAAGCTAAAGAGTCTTGAACAACCGATTCATCAGACCATTTGAAAGGTATTCTTTTACCCTTAGAAGTGAGAAGGTTCCTAGTTACCAGTGTAGCGGTTAGATCATTCTTTACCACAGAGTTCCAATCATAGGAGGACCGTTGAGGACAAGAAAGATGGGTGCAAGATATATATTATCTTGAAGAGGCACTTTCCATAGTGCGGGCAACTTTCCAAGCGTGCTTTTGTTGGATACAATGGATGCCTCTATAAAAGGAGAGGCAACATGGCCACTTGTTCAAAAATTGAAGAAACATGGCTCTTCAAATTTCAAAAGCCAGATTTTCCTTAATAAAGTTCGTATGCACTTCTCAGACGCAATCTCAACTTTTTGGATATCAAAGACAACTCTGTCAAAATTTCTCTAACAAAATTGAAATGCGTAAATTTTACTCTTCCAACTACACCACTGTTGTCGATAAGCGGTGAATGAGATTGTCCTAATAGCACTACTTCCTACTATTGGAAAATTCCTATATATGTCAACTTCCGCCCTCCATGGTAAGGCAAACCTCCAAAAATATCTAACTCTTCTTCATTGCTGAGAATGCATCTTCAACCAAGCCTCTCAAAATACTCAGTCATCCTCCTTTCTGAGAATACCTCTTCAACCAAGTCCCTCAAAATACCCAACTCATTCCTTCAGCAAGAAAATATTTTTGATCAAGAAGTTTTATATCAGCATCAAACTCTTCTACTATTTTTCTTCAAGAGAAAAAGTATCCCTTATCATTAGGGTTAAGAACAAAAGCATCACATATCATGCTTTTCTCTTGTCTTTTCCTTTGCTCTTGTTCTTGCCTGCAAGAGAAGGAGAAAGAAAGCATTCAGTCGGAACCTGATATCAAACTTTTGGTCCAGAACCGATTTCCTGGAACATTGCTTGATTACTTACCTTGCATTGTTGTCGAGTAGTCATCTTCAACTGTTGTTAGACCTGAGTTTCAAATCACCAACACCGCAAAATAGTTGGTACAATGTTGGCTCTTTGCATTGAAGCTGCTAAGCATGGATGAGTCACTGGTTTGAAGGATCATCCAAAGGCTAAAGGTTGAGCACCACTTATGTTGTGCAGGTGACTGAAACTTAAGGATCAACGATGAACCAATAGAAGTTCAAAGAGAGAAAATGAATGGCTAACTAAATGGAAGACCAAAGTTCAATGATGGGAGCTCACGGCCATAGCAAACTCTACCTAAGTTTATGACGACCAAAGGGCAAGAACGACTCCAACTATTATTTTGTCTCACCATTTTATATCATTCCAATGATGTACAAAAGGTAATTCAACCTTCACGATTACTGTTAAACTATCAAATGCATTAATAAGTTACAAAGATGCCTCATGGATTGAAGTCTCCGTAAGACTATTCATGGATTTGGCACTATTAAACAGTTGCACACCCGAAGTGTGGTAGTTGCCGTATGGATTCAAGTCCCAAAAGGACAATCTATGGACATGGCAATTCTACTATGTACTGTGTCTCATCCTTGAAGATCTATAGGTTCTAGTCATTCAACTCTCTAGAAGTGGAGATTAAAAATCCAAGCTCTATAATGCGCTAGAGAAGGTTATGATCCAAATTCTCCAAACAAGTCATCTAATAAGAGATGACTGTCTTAAAAGAGACAATGTAAAGCCCCTAAAGAGGCAAGCATATCCAAAGTAATGAAATGCTTATAAAATATGCATGTGCATGCACATGAGAATTATGGGATCACGAATTGATGATAACCAATGTTAATTTTTGTTTTACAGTAGCTACTATATTCATCAATGAGCTGTATTAATATTGAGCAATGTTCTTTTGGTCATTGACGAAACTAAAAATTATAGGCCAAAAATGGAAAGAGGCAATTCCATTACAATTTGTAAGAACGTGGAAAAATGAACCTGTAGTATAAATCGCCAAATAATGTTGAACCCAGAAGGTTACATATGAGCATTTGTAATACAATAAATACCCTCAAATGATATGACACAAGGTTCCTAGTTGAAACCTAAAATTGAAATATACACCTGTAAACATGATTTTCCATTGTGAAACTTGTTCATTTGAATGGAGAACTTTATGTATTATACGAAGCATATATCTCCATAAGTTAATCCTTCAAGTATACATAGAAGCAAATTGCTCAATATAAATTCCAAAGGGGAATGTGTCATGAAGTGTAGAAAATCCTTGAAGAATTCAAATTGCTTAAGGTAAGCCTAAAAAGGTAAAGAACAAATTATGTACTCGATACCAATGGATGATATCAATTGCCTTAGTGAGTACTTTTATTATGATATTGTTGCAATATACTAAATCTCTTGCAAGAGTTGATATTAGAATGGGACTCTTGAAGAGTATAGAAAAATTATGAAGTGTTGAATATTGTCTCAAGTTGCCATCGAACAATAAACCAACACAATTCTTATCCATCAAAATGTTTATGGTATTAAAGAACCATATGGATTGAAGATTATGAGTTGAACACTCAAATAATTAACCAATATTTAGACACTAAGAAAGGTCATTCATTCTTGTGAGGGAAATGATGAATTGATATTTTGGTCCATAAGTATCATATCTTAATGAAGTATGTGCCTTATTGTATTTAACACAATACACTAAATCCTATGGTACATTTCCTATGAAGCACAATACCAACAGATGGGTATTAGAATGAAGTGAAGCTTATCTATGGACATCTCCAAGAAACTATAGACATGTGCTTATTTTATTCCAAAGAACTCATTAATAGCCATGGTCTTAGTGGGCGAGCAAAATTTGAATATCTCTCTAGCTTGCATACAGATCGCTTAGAGAAAGGATTTTATATTCATATTGAAATAGATTCAATGATGCAAATATTTGTTGTTATATCTTCATATCTCACAAAAATACATATCTTTAAAGTTTTCCGGTACACATGAGCTTCAAAAGGCTAAAGTTATTGAAGTTAGACAAATTTATTCCAACGATAAATTGGCAGACATCTTCACCAAATCTCTATCAAAGTGTACATTCCAGAAGTTTATGCATAATATAAGATTACATCGATTTAGTAATCAGTAGATTCATGATTGCGGAATCAGGAAGAGATACTCACCAGGGGGAGCATCCAAGACACATTCGTGTTGTACTCTTTTTCTTCCAACTACAATTTTTCCCACTAAGTTTTTCTTAGCAAGGTTTTAATGTGGCAACTGATATTGACGTATGGGCATCCAAGGGGGAGTGTTGTAAAAGCAGTGTGAATGGCCTCTATAAAAGAAGTACCCACTTGAAGCCTTTGGACATCAAGTCGTGGTTGGTAGGTTCATCACCCTAACTTTTGTATTTAATATTATTGACTAATGGAAATGTGAGGTAAAATGAAGAAAAGATGGTTGGCCATCCGCCTATAAAACCAAGAGGAGAAGAAGTAGCAGAGAACATAGGAGAGAAATATATCCATAAGCTATAAGGCTAGAGAGAAGAAAGAAAAATAGTGAGAGATATCTTTGTACTCCTATTATTTCAAATAAAGAAAGAAATGTAAGCACACTTGCCAAACCTCGTAAATATTGTGTCTTATTTACTTTATATTATACTACACACATATTCTCCATTTTACAACAAATAAAAGTCATATATTGTGTCTGTATGTGCTTAAATATATAGAAATAAATAAAAACAAGTTTTTCTCTCTTGTTTGAATTAAAAATAGAGTTTTAATTTAATAGAAATTAATTTTTTTTTTTTAAAAAAGGAAAAAGTAGGAGGTGAGAAAGATAAAGTGAAGGAGTAAAATTATGATTAGATGTCAATGAGGAAAAGAAAAAAGAAAGCAAACTTTTTATGTACGTAATTATTTTATTGTCCATTTTTTTTTTATATTTTCTTTTAAGTATGCATTAAAGGGTATAATAATATATTTTTTTGTTTTGCAAAGAACGTTTTGTTAATAGGTAGTGTAGATACAAATATGCTTAATGATTTTTATTACAAATGGTCCCTAAACTGAAAATCGATTAATGTAGTCCCTGAAATTGAAAAATATGTCGCAAAGCAATATGGTCATTCCGTCACAATTTTGTAAAAAAAAATATGCTGATGTGTGTTTAATATTTTAATAATTAATTACAAAAAGTTGTCAAAATACCTTTTTGCATAACAGGATTATCTCAAGGCAGAGTTCGCCATTTTCCGCGTCACCAAGATCACTGGAAAAGCGCCCAACAAGCTCTCCAAGATTGTTGTGAGTATGTTGATCGTCCAAAAGTTAACGGTGATGTCATAGAAGTCATTGCCAATCCAAGTTGTCACTAAAGGGGTCTTGATCTTGGTCCAATTCAATGAAGGTTGTTGAAGGTGTAAAAGATAGATGTCTTGAGAAATTTTTTTTTTTCAAAGAAGAGTTGGCTAGGACTACCATAGATGGAGGTAGAAGAGTGTGGGTTGGGGTCGGAGGTGATTACGGGATTGAATTTCTGGACCATCTTGATGATGTAGATCAATTTTAGGGCCATTTGTGATTAAAAATAAAGGAGTTTTAACGAAAATGGCTTGGCACTATTCATTCTATATTAAAAGGACATTTTGTGTATGAAAAGTTCATAATGGATCAAATTGTTTTCTTTATTTACTCATGCCATTTTTATTATTATAACGGGGTCCATAATGATGTTGACATTTCCGTCTGGAAATACATTATTTTACATGATGCTATTCAACTTATGCTAATTTGCTACTAGCTCCTCATGCTTCCATCATGTTGTCGATGTTATGCAACTCTTCTTCTGTCAAATTGTTCCAGTACTGTTCATCTCCTTCTACCAGCTCTGCATCTATTTCTCTATCTTTTTTCACCCTATAGTACATTTCTATTATTTCTTCTTTGAAATTTTGAGGCTTCCAATAGGGATGATGACTGATCTTTGTCTTACTGTAAATATACATTTCTTCTTCTTCTACTACTAATACTATATCATACCTAAAATCTTTAAACTCATCTAAGGCAAACATTTGGATCCCTCTAAATTTCAAAATATCTTTGTATGAAGGAGTCTACCTATGTGAGGAGATAGGGGATAGTCTAAAGGATTCTCATTAATCAGGGCTATATGCCTAGCTTTCTCCTTATACATATGTACATACCAATCTGGAGGACTACTAATAAAACTTATGCAAATTTCTTTCCATCTTTCTAGATAATCTTCTGCTACTTTCAAAAGCTTTTCAGGAAATAATTCTAGTTAGGAGACATGGTTGATAAATATTTTATCAAGATGGCCAAACTCTAATAGTAAGGTTAGGGTAACTTCTACCACATTATGTTTTTCCTTATACTTATAACTAAAATGTCATGGTCTATAATCTCTCATGTTAATCCTGGCTACAGCTATGCTAACCTCCGGTTTACAAATACAATTCTCTGTACTATCACAAAGACATGGTGGATACATCTTTGTAATAATATCCATCCCTGGTTTTGAATCAAAGATGGACTGGATACATCTTTCATGGACTGTGATGCTCTGCTCAAGATCTCCTTTTGCATATCTGGTGGCATTATTCTTAATTTTGCTTTTGAAATTTCTTCTAATAAAATATCATCTAATATTAAGTCTGAAGATCTATTCCTAAGAAAACTTTCATATTTTTCTTGTTTTTCTTTGTCACTCAGAATCTGATGCTGCCATTTTTTTTATGTTGCTCCATTTCAATATCTTCTTCTAAGAGCTCAATCTTAATTTCTTCTATGGGCTTATTAGCCTCTTATTCTATGGGTTCAATAACCTCTTTTCCTTTATTCTTATGCTGATCAATTTCTAAACCTATTTTCAATTCTCCTTTCAAGGTGTCACTTGCCTTATGCTGCACTCTAAGAGATTGGAGTTCTTGGTTCATTTTGGTAAACTTACCAAGTAATGACTCATGGTCCCTAGAAAGGACTAGAAGGTTGTGCTCAAGAGAATGAATATGATGCTGGCTTTGATGGAAATTAAAATTAAAACTATCAAACTTTTGTTCCAAGGCTCTAATTAATTTTTCATGACATAACCTCATGCTTGGCTGCTTGATTTGGATATGCCAAAAATTATTTAAGAGAACCTGTTGCCTATCAGAAAGTCCTAATGCTCTTGACCTATATCTCAGAGTTGGATTTCTAATTCCTTCAACAATATTGCCATTAAAGTTGAAAGTAGGTACTGGTGGTGATGCTGGTCTGCTTATGCTATTTTGGAATCCACTAAATGGTAGAGGTTGATGGTGCATCATTATGCTACAGAAATGTGCTCTTCTGCCTTGTGGTCTTGTACTATTTGAGGATGATGGTCCACGATATTCCATACATGTTCAACAAATTAATCTTGATAAGATATCGACTAATGTATTGTCATTACCTTTTATATGTTCAAATTTTGGTTTAAAACCATTTCCTGCAATTGAATCAACAAAATTAACCCATCTTCGAGCTGCCTGTTTATTAGCATGTATCTTGTTATAATGAAAAACTATATTTTGACAACCTGTTCTAATCGTAAATAATTCATTATGTAAAAATAAAGAAAATGCTTCAAGTGAATTAATTATCCCTAAAATTTTTACATTTGTTGATGGTAATCTTGACTGTACATCACTAAGTTTTCCTGATGAATATCTACAAACTTGTTCGTCAGACTTTGGTGACTTCTTATGCTTTTTTTGGTATAGTATACCTGCCCATCCTAATGATGAAGCATCCGTTTCAACTATCTTGTAACTATCATCTAATGGTAATGTTAATGGCTTAAGTTTAGTAATTTCTTCTTTTATATTTTGAACTAATTTAATATCTTCACTATTAAAATATTTTTGTCCTGTTTTGCTAGTTTTACTATGTAATACTGCTCCTAAATCAAGGATAAAATTTCTTGCATAATTTAACAATCCTAAAAATGCTTGTAACTGTTTCTTATCTTCTAATTTGTTTGGAAATTCTAACACCTTTTTAGCTATATGATCTTGTAGTTGTATGGTATCTGACTTGATATACATTCCTAAAAATTCTATATCTTGCTTTTCTAATGCTATTTTATTTTTGCTAATCACAATTTCATTATTGATAAATTATTGTAATACTATCTCTAAATGCTTCCTATGTTCATTTTTATTTTTACTATGTACTAAAATATCACCTACATAAACACTACAAAAATTATCATATTTTTTGAAAATTTGATCCAACTTTCATTGAAGGAGCATTTTTAAATCCAAATGGCATAACTAGCCACTCAAAATGTCCTTCTGGACAAGTAAAAGTTGTCCACTCCATTGATTCTTCTGCTAATCGTATTTGCCAAAATCCCGATTTACAATTACATTTACTAAAATATTTACTCTCTTGAATTTCATTTATAAGCTCATCCTTATTTGGTAACTTATAACTATCTTCATGTGTTTGTAATTATAAACTATTCTAGCCTTACCTCTCTTTAATTCTGAATGTTTTTTCATAATAAATGCTGCTGATCTATGTCTAGATGTAACATCCCACATCGCCCAGGGGATGGATTCTGTAAGCCTTATATGTATTGTTTGTACCATACTTAGGAACTCCGTATTTAGATCTCGTATAAATACTCGGGGGACTCAAATGTAATTATGTAATAAAGGAAGGGGCAAATATGTAATAAGTGAGGAGCCCTTATTCTATAAAAGGGACTCCTCACCCTCACAATTGGGGAAAGCCTCACATCCCCTCTCATATTCAGATAAGCTCATCCTCACATAAGGAAGCTCTATCTCCCTTTCAATCCTCTCACAAACAGAGAAATACAATATTAGTGTGGATGTAGCCCAAACATTGGAGTGAACCACAATACATCTTGTGTTATTGACATTTCTTGCAGATTCGCGGTTGGATTCACGTTGTTCCAAGACCCTTCCGGTTTTGTGCATCAACATTTGGCGCCGTCTGTGGGAAACGACACAAAAAGATATGTCGGTTCTCTTTCATTTTTTCATCTCACCACCATGAAAACTTCACAACCTCCACCGTGAATCTGCAAAAACCCAAGAACCAAACAACCCAACACCCACACTCAGAGACACACCCATTCAATCAGCAGAGAGATAGAGCCGTGAGTGCGTTTTAGGGTTTGATTTCAATTGTCTAAATCTCTCCCACTTGCCTGCCTGGTGTTTCCTACCACGCCGATCAATCCGTCAGTTTCACCATGGATCTCAAAAAACCCATCAGCAACCTAACCGATGTCGCACTCAGAATTACCAAGCAGCTATTCACAACCGAAAGCAAAGGGAAGAACATGGTGTACTCACCGTTGTCCCTCTAGGTCCTGTTGTCTTCGGTAACTGCAGGATCTAAGGGTCCAACCAAGAAACAGTTGCTCTCTTTTCTCAAGTCCAAGTCCTCCAATGAACTCAACTCCCTCGTCTCCCATCTTATCCCTCGGGTATTGTCTCTGTGACTCCTCTCTTCTCTCTCAATTTCTTTCTTTTCCACCATAATTCGGCTGAGAAAAAAAAATGGAAACCAAAGGCAGCAGCAGCAACCCAGTGAAGAGGAAAGGAAAAAGGAGAGACTTGACCAATTTCCCACCAAAAAGAGGTCTTATCAAAGCCAGTATCTTTGGGATTGGGGGCAGATCTAATCAAGCATGTTCATCAGGATGATCAGCAGCAAACTGTGACACCAATTCTTCAGAGGAAAGCTCACCTTCTGCAAGCTACTCTTCTAATGGGTACGATTAAAGCTACCAACTTTTAGGAATGGGGAAAAAAGAGAGAGAGAGAAAGAGAGAAAGAGAGAGCGAGCACGGACAAGGACATGGATGAGCCGTGAAGGAATCGTCCACGGTGCAGAATAAGCTGCAGAGGTTGAGCCGGAACGTGTCAGAGGCCATCGCGTCGCTCAAGAACTTGCTGAATCTAGACTCAGCGAGTGACTCAGCTACGGCGTCGTTTGGCAAGATCGAGAGCTCGAGGAAGTTGGTGTGGGGGAATGTGGCAAGATCGAGAGACATTTGTGCATCGCTCTGGGCGCACTGGACACGCAGGGAAAGAAGGTACTGTCGTTCTGATGTTTACTAACAACCAGAGGAGAACAATTAAAACACTTAAGCGTGATGTAGGGTGCAAGTTTGAGTTTGCTAGTCCACCAACTATTGAGAAGGTTTTGGAGTCATCTGCGTAGCAGATGGTTGCTACTCTTAGTGGAGTGCATCTTGAATCTGTACAGTTTTTCACACCAACAGCACATAGATTGATTGATGAACAAAGAACAAGTGCTCTTGCTGCTGCATTAGCACAGCTCAGTGGACTTTCAAGCTTACCTGCTTGATGCTGAGTTAGGATTCTATTATGTGCATCAACTTTTGGGTCGGAGATAATTGCAGAAAGTAAAAAGAGAAAAAGCAGAAAGCATGGCTACCCACTAATGCACAGCAACCTAAGCTCCAAGTTGATTAAGGGAATCAACTTGGCACGATGACAGCGCAGAAGATGCCCACCAACTTTCATCATGCATGTTCCTACTCTTCACAGAAGAGACCATGATGTTAAAGAAAAAGAAAAAGAAGGAGGAAAAGAATAGAAAAAGAAAAAGACATAATTGTGGTGAGGATGGCATGCAGAAAAGGGAATTATGGGCATGACCCATTGAGCAGATGATCGAATTTATTTTTTAATGATGTAATTTATTTTCCTTATCTTTCGAAGACATCTGTATAAACCACATCAGGGGGTAATAAAAAAAACGGCAAGCCCAAAATAATAGGCTGCAATGTCATGTGGAGGGCGAATGCCCGTATGCCCAAAAGAGCCAGGCCCTATGGCTCCAAATTTATTCGGCACCCTACCGCTATTATCACAAACCAGGTGATCAAAAGTACGCCTAGTACTCCAAAATTATTCGGCAACCTGCTGCTATTATCACCAACCAGGTGATCAAAAGTACGCCCAGTACTCTAAAATTATTCGGCAGCCTGCTGCTATTATCACCAACCAGGTGATCAAAAGTACGTCCAGTGCTCCAAAGTTATACATGAGCATCACTCATGTCAATCATACATAAACATTCATGAGCATCACTCATGTCAATCATACATAAACATTCATGACCATCATTCATGTCAACATTCATGAACATCACTCATGTCAACATTCATGAGCATCACTCATGTCAACATTCATGAGCATCACTCATGTCAATCAACATAAAACATTCATGAGCATCCCTCATGTCAATCAGCTTCGAAAGCTTCATTTACAGAGCTCTAGCTTCGAAAGCTTCATTTATAGAGTTCTAGCTTCGAAAGCTTCATTTACAGAGCTCCAGCTTCGAAAGCTTCATTTATAGAGCTCCAGCTTTGAAAGCTTCATTTATAGAGCTCCAACTTCGAAAGCTTCATTTACAGAGCTCAGCTTCAAAAGCTTCATTTACAAAGCTTCAGCTTCAAAAGCTTCACTTGCAAAGCTTCACCTACAAAGAGCTTCAGTGCGGGATATACAAATACTGACTCCGAACAACCGTCACTTCGGCCCATAAATGGATTGAATTTCAAGTCTCCAGCCAACAGCCTCTATTGACCGAAGACTTGGGAGGCTACATTATGTACCATTTATTGGGCCTCAACTGGGCCTCATAAAAAATACTTTGGGGACTTAGCCCATTATCTATGTACTGAGGAGCGAGCCATTATTCTATAAAAGGGACTCCCTCACTTTCATTAGAGAGCACCTATTATTCATGTATTGAGGAACGAGCCCTTATTTTATAAAAGGGACTCCCTTACCTTCGTTAGAGAGCATCGCCGCCAGCTGAGCAAACGCCTCACCGCGAGAATCACTCCTAACCCATCACTTATGTATTGAGGAGCGAGCCCTTACTTTATAAAAGGGACTCCCTCACCATCATCAGAGAGCATCGCCGCCTACTGAGCAACCGCCTCGCCGCGAGCATCAACTCTTAGCCTATCACTTATGTATTGAGGAGCGAGCCCTTATTTTATAAAAGGGACTCCCTCACCTTCAACGCCATAAGCCGAGCCAACCAAGGCAACATAAGCCACAAGCCGAGCAACCTCGCAACATGTGTTACTTCTAGTTGAGCATCATTTCACATTGAGCACTACCTCATATCGAGTATCAGTTCTAGACGACATATAGTTACTTCGGCCCACACATGGACTGAATTTCAAGTCTTCAGGCAAAAGACTCTCTTAACTGAAGACTTGGGGGACTACTATTTATACCATACTTAGGGCCTCCGTATTTAGATCTCGTATAAATACTAGGGGGACTCAAATGTAATTATGTAATAAAGGAATGGGCAAATATGTAATAAGTGAAGAGCCCTTATTCTATAAAAGGGACTCATCACCCTCACAATTGGGGAGAGCCTCACATCCCCTCTCATATTTAGAGAAGCTCATCCTCACATAAGGAAGCTCTCTCTCCCTCTCAATCGTCTCACAAACAGAGAAATACAATATCAATGTAGACGTAGCCCAAACATTGAGGTGAACCACGATACATCTTGTGTTATTTACATTTCTTGCAGATTCACGGTCGGATTCACGTTGTTCCAAGACCCCTCTGGTTTTGTGCATCAACATGTATATTCTTATCTCTACCTAGCACAAGGCCTTTTGGGAGCTCACTGGCTTCGGGTTCTGTAGGAACTCCGAAATTAAGCGAGTTCACGTAAGAGCATTCCCAGGATGGTGACCCATTGGGAAGTTCTCATGTGAGTTCCCAGAAAAAAAAAACCATGAGGGCGTGGTAGGGGCCCAAAGCGGACAATATCGTGCTACGGGGGAATCGAACCCGAGATATGGTGGGGGCTCGGGCCAGGATGTGACACTAGACTTAGAGGGTCTAATTACTTTTAAATTTAACAACTCTTTTATTTGCTGCTCAAACTCTTGTTTATCTATTGAACTACAAGGCATATCAGTCGTCTTAATGGTTAAATCTGGGTTAATTATATCTAATTTTGCTAGTATTTTATTTTTAGTCCAATGTAACTGTGGGTCTTCTCCTATAATTCTAGTTTGTTCTACTAATTGTAATAATTCTTCCAAACTCCTTGGTTTACTTAACTGTAATATTTCTATACGGTTTCTTTCTTCTAAAATCGGATATTCATGTTCAAATACTGAAATTGTTATGCTAAAATTGTTCTTAAAGGTCTTATACTGAAATTGTTATGTTGTTTGTAGGTCTTATACTGAAATTTTTTTGGAATATATTTTCTCTTCATGTATGTTCTTGAAGGTCTTATACTGAAATTGTTATGCTATTTGTAGGGTTTATATGACTTATATTTCTTTTTGTATATGTTCTTGAAGGTCTTATGCTGTTTGTAGGTCTTATACTGTTGTGGTAAATCTATATTTTTACAACTCATGTAAAATTGTTTCCTAATTTGTCTGTTAGCTTTTATTTGACTACACTCTTGTCTAAGTATATGATGTACATGTTGAATTCTAGGTCCTATTGCAATATCATTTTTCTTTGGATGCTTTTCCCATTCATTCCAAATCTTTTCACCTATTGGTCCTTTTATTTTTGTCATATAAGTATCTAATAAATTAATATCACTAATTCTACCTGTTCTTCCTAAATATTTAAAGAAATATGTGGTATACTTAGCTATATACTGTAAATCACAAATTTTTAATTGTTCTAAATTTCTAATTGCTCTTATTTGTTCTTGTTCTCTTCTGCCATCTAACTTATTATGATCTAAAAAAAACTCTTGTTTAATCAAAGTAACAAAATCATCAATATTAAAATGTGTTTTAGCTGCCTGATGCTGTTCTGGATTTTGGACTTTCCATGACTGGAAATAATTAAAAACTAAACCATCCAAAGTATGCTCAAAGTAATCTAACATATTTTGTGAATTACTAAAATCTAACATTAATGCTGCATGTACACAGTATTTTTCCCATTTCTCAATCGTTCTTTCCCAATCTTGTGGATCTACATTATCTAAATTTAATATATTACCAGTTATATTAATTTGTTCTTGTAAAAACGGAAATTCTTGTGGTGAATGAGACAAGAACACGTGTACAAAATAATATTTTGTATTAATGATTTTGGGGTTACAATCTCTCTCAAATTTAATCCTCTGATTCGATCTCCGTAAGGTGTTGATTTGTGGATGGGCTACTGATCCAAAAGGTCGTCAAGGCTTGATCTTTAGGATGAACGGTGGTGTACGGATCTTCAAGGGCTTTTGGACTTGATCTTGAAGAACAGTGGATGAATTTATTGATGTCGTTGATCCAAAGGGTCGTCGGGGGCTTGATCTTAAGATGAACAGTGAACACTTTCTTCAAAGGCCGTTGGGGCTAGATCTTGAATTGGTGGAAGTTCTTCAAGGGCCGTTGGGGCTTGATCTTGAAGGAGGATTTGATGAAGAACGATGAGAGCTTTCTTGATCCTTCGGGATTTGCTTGAGAGCTTTGGAGTTTCAAAGCTTCAAGGTTTTGGTGTGATGTGAATTGGTTATGAATTGGTGTCCCTAAAATGAATGCCTTGGCTTCCTATTTATAGAATTCCAAAACTTGATTTTTGGATTTAAATAATCAGATGAAGTAAATCATTTCTGCCGAGTGTTGACACGTGTCATGTTTGATGACTTTTCTGATGATTCTCGATTTTTCGTTGAGTCACATGCTATGTGTAAACTTTATGTGACACGTGAACGTTGAAATTTTAATTATTGATTACATTTATTTCACCGAAATTTTGATGTCTACAAATACCCCCACTTCAAGATGCGTTGTATACATATGCTTGTCACGTGTAAAAGATATGTTTTGAAGTCCCTTAATGTAGATGTCGATCCAAGGGCCGTTGGGGTTTGATCTTGAACTGGGCTGGTAATTTCTTTAAGGGTCGTTGGGGCTTGATCTTGAATTTGGCTGGAAGATTTTCTGGTTTCCTCCAATTGTTGATTTTCCACAGGCTCAATCTTGAACTGGGCTGGAGGGTTTTCTGGTTTCCTCCAAATGTCTGAACTTACTCATTTTATCTAGAGCTGAATTTGATTCAAGGGTGGAGGACGCTTGATCTTGAATCGAACTTGTGATTTCTTCAAGGGCCGTTGGGGCTTGATCTTGAACTTAAACATGACCATGAACGGTTTCAGGATTTGGACACATGGCAAGTAGGCACAAGATGGAGGTGATGTTCTATTTCTTTGTTCAATCTTTCCAATTCATATTGAAGAGGGTCAGGGGATAAGGTCAAAGGCTACAAAAGATTTGCTTCAAATGAGCTTCCCTCTACACGGCACCTAATCAGAAATCAGAAAAATGAACTCTCTCTCCCTCTCGAAACTCTCTTCTTCTCTCCGACCCCTCAAATGAGCTTCAAAGCTCACAGATCGAACCCAAGAACCTCATTTTCATGTTCATCTCATCCTCACAAACATAACCATGTTCTTGAAACATGGAATGGACAAGTTTTCAACGTCGAACTCGTGAGGTCTGAACTCGGGCAAACTGTGTTCGACGTGTTTTCGAGCGAGTTAGGAAGTTTTGAAGCTTGGGGAAGCTTCTATGCAACTCCTCGAGGCTCCTACAACAATTTGAGAGAAATTTGGAAGTGAAACGATCGAGTTTCGAAGAGTTCACTTTTGGCCGGAACTTTCAAGGCTTTTTCCGACGACCTCCGTCAACTTTTTAGACTCCAAACAAGTATAAGCGATTCTACTCTTCACGAGCTTCAAATCCATATAAAGTACGTCTTAAATGGTTGAGAAATGTTAGAGAATAGTGCGTTTGAAATTTTTCTAGAAATTCGACGAAGTTGAGTTGCAGACGACGGCGACGACGAGGCTCGCTGGAGAAGGAGGCAGAATATTCCGTCAAAGTGACGGAATATTCTGACGGTGTTAGGTAACGCTGTTAATTTTTGTTAGCATTTAACAGAATATTCCGTGGAATATTCCTGACGGTGTCAGGCTAACTGATGACACTGGCCTGCACGTGGGGGCGTGTCTGGCCGTGCCCTTGACGGCGCGTGGGGCACCTGAACCATCCAAAAATTATTTTAAAATTTTGGAGATGTTCGTGACATCGAGTAGGTCACGATGGTATATTTAAATCCTAGGTTTGAGCAAACTATGGGGGTTTTATTTAGATTTACGTATATGTGCTTTAATTAATTCGAAATTAGTTATTTCACATATAAGGGAAACGTATCCCGAGGACGTTCGAGGCGAAGCTAGGCTCGGGGGCTACAACCCAACGACGTACTTGTGAGTGGGCAGTTTGTTTTTATACCTATACATATTTATAGTTTCCATAAATGCGTATTTACTTCACTTTTACGCTTATTTTGGCAAGTATCGTTCTTGTGATATTAATTGTGATAAATGCTGCTATATGGTTGGGATATTACTATTATGACATTCATATATATACATATATATATATATATATATATATATATATTTGTACATGCTCATCTTGCTGCACTGGTGTTATTACTCGTCCTAGGGCTAGGGCCAGTCCTTCTCGTGTATGTTCACATCGCACTGTTCGCTCGTCTTGGATCCAAGTTAGGTGCCAGTCCTGTCAGGTAGATTGCATTAGGCAATCTGACTTGCATGTGATCGTGCTTCAGCACCAGCCTTCACGTGATTGTAGTACTAGAGCATATTGATTACACCCAGTCCTGTTCATTTCAGAAATTATCTGTTCGAACTCGTGTGTCAGCCTAGATGGATGAGTACTTAGCTATACTTGATTATCACATGATTATGTTATTGCGGTATTTGATACATCATGACTTGGCATATTTCTAGTTATAATACTGTTATAATATTGTTGATTTATCGTTTACATACCTACGTAGTATGTTTTAAGGAAATTATACTTGTTTTACGGCGAGGAGTTAGTATATTCGAAAATAAAGGATTTCGTATAAGCATTGTTTTGCTGACCCACTCAACTTTGTTTTTTGCCTCTCCAGAACCTAGATAGCTGTACTCTTTGTGGCACTTGAGGAATCTCGGCAATTCTGGCATTCTCTTCTGTTTAAACGTACGAACTTATCACTATTATGTAATAAGTGTACTTTAGTTACTTTGACTACTCTTATGTAGTCTCACTGTCTATTACGCTCTGAATAATTGTAGTGGGTTCTTCCCACGATTGCGCACTCTTTCACTATTTAGTATAATTAGTTCTAATTAGTTTTAAATTTACTCACTTTTTACATCACTTACCCTTATGGTTACGTCACCTCACGGTGATGGCCAGCAATGCTTCAACCTTCCCAGGTCGGGGTGTGTCATAAATTCTATGTAGTCTTAAATCATATATCTTATATTTTTCCAAATATTATTCTTCATCTAAATAATCAATATCTTCTATAAGCTTATCTAAAATATGATCAAAATTTTGCTCAACTAAATTAATATCTAAATTATCAAAAGCCATACGTATACTCTCATTTTCGATCTCACTCTCATCCTCTTCTATTTTTTCTAGTTGCTTATAATTACTAAACCTAATTGTTGTTTGACCTGTACTAGTTTCATATATTTGTACTTTATCTGGTTGTCTATTTGTTGCTACTTGTAAATTAGGCAATGTCCACTGAGTTCCTTCTAAAAAACTATTATCTACGGGTTTTGCTTCTATCATATTTACATGTTTACTACCAAATGTTTGAACTAAATTTTGAAACTCTAAATTAAACTTATAATTATATCTATCAGACACTTTACCTATATACATTAAGCTAATACATAAATTTTTATACTCTCCTTTCACATTATAATTTTTTGTTCTTATGCTCACTTTAATATATTTACTAAATTCATTAATCGTCATAACATAATTTGGAATACAACCCATGACTGCTAAGTTTGAACTAAGTCTACTTTAGATGTTGCTATTGCTGCTTGTTGGTGATTATCCCATCTATCATCATATATGTATACTAATGCTTTTGTGCCTACTTGTGCTCTGGTTAATCCTGCTATTACAATTAATATTGTTCTTATATGAATCTGTCTAAAATGTGATTTTCTCAAATGAGTAACTACTTCTTTACTAATTAGATTAAGTGTGATTTCTTTATCAATACAGCTAACTTCATGTTGACTGATGCTACTTACAATTCTACTCCTATTTTCGAATAAACCTAATTGATACAAGTTATATTTATTTTTCTATGTTCTCTCAAAACCTTTTAGAATAAATTCTTGTGCTTCTTCTTCATTTGGATAAATATCTTCAGCTATAACTATTTCTTTTCCCTTTTGCCTAAAGAGATCCATTTTCTATTATCAAAAGGATTTAACTTAGGTCTTCTAATATTATTATTTGCACTTAAAGTTAAATTTTCTAATTTATCTAGCAAAGATGGTGGAAGTGATGAAGATGCATTATGTAAAACTTGGTTTATTTCTACTATTTGTTCTTCAACTTGATGTAATTTTTCAGCCAAACTTAAAACTAGTTGAATAATTAAATTATTTTTCCTAATGAGAACATTACTACTGGATACTTGTGTTGAAAAATCTGTTAAACCTACTGGTTCTTTATCTAACTTACTAATTTCTTTCAAAACTTGGATATATTTTCTGCTAGTTCTAGAATCGATCATTAAACTAATAATTTATCTATTTTATTAAGCAACTTATTTACTTGTTCACTCAACTCCTTTTGCACTAATTGAATTTTTTGAACTTCTAATTTTAATTGCTCAACTACTTCTAATGATCTAAGTTCTACTTGCTTCGGCTTACTATCTATGAGGTCAACAAGCTCTTTTATCTCTCTTTTGCTAAGAAACCTTTGAATATTTTTATTATTATCTTCTAACTGAGATGTACTATAGTCTAAATTTTGTCTAATTGTTTATATGGAATTTTTCTGAAAATACTCTAATCACTGGTTTAACAAATGATTATCCTTATTATTTTCTAATTTTTTTTTTTTTTTTGCTTGACTAATAATAAGATCTACAATACCATTGGCTTGTGGATTTTCTTCACTATGCAAAATATGATTATGCTTTCTCAATGGAAAATAACAAACTAAACTATTTTGGTCTAAGGTTATTTTTCTTTTTTGAGGTTCACTAATTTCTAAATTAAGATAATCTATCATAAACTACAATTTACCTTTCTCTAAAGTTACTGCTAACTGATTTCTTAGAAACTCTCTTTCTTCTCTCAAGGTATCTAAAACTTGATCTGTTACTTTTTTGTTTCTAAAACTTTATGCTACACTTCTGTGTTATTATATTTACGAATAAATGAAGGATGTTCAAGATAACCAAGATAAAACTTTTGCTTCTTCAAAGTACTGATAATTCTTTTGGATATATATGTTAATCTTCTCTTTATGCTAGTTATAGTTGGGTGTCTGGAATAATAAATACTTGGTGTTGTGGTTGGCAAGGTTTACAAGGACAATAATATCTATTGTTCATACACAATAAACAAATATGATATCAGTTGTATCAATGACTTCCGTCATCAAGGTACTTTACTATTATAATTATACTATTAAAATGCTAAACTTTACTCTGATACCAGATTCGCACAGCATGCCCGGTTAAATAGTCGGATGGCCATTATAACAACTAGACATAAAACCTTGCACATGGAACTCGACATGTTTCAGCATGACGACCACCACGGTACAAGTATAAGGCCTTAACGGATGAACTCAGAGGTACGTAGAACTCATAGGTACCCTGGTAGATGTCCAGTTATTTATATGGCAAGCATTCAAATATAACAGAGTGCTCGAACAAAGTATGATTGTTAGTTTAGCAGGTTAATAATATAACTACAATAGTGTTTCCCTGTTTTGGACTAGAAGTCTAATTTAACAAACACACTAAAGATAGTAAAGAAAGCTTACTTAAGACTTGGAGATTGCTTGAATATGTACACTTGAACTTTTATTGATATATAGAATGTTTACAAAGACAGTTGTTTACAATAAAGTGTTTACAAAGAAGTGTTTACAAGGATGCTATGAAGACTATGGATGCTTGAGAGTATGAAGATGGTGTGAGTATGAGAGTAGGGTGTTTAGGTGTTGAGTGGTTGAGGTAGTGGTGGTCTGTATAGGAGGAAAATCTCTCTTATATACAAATCCTAAAATAGAATAACGTTCTAATATTTACAACTTTTTGGATAATGAAAACACACTGTTTCTGAAAGCTGGCTGTCTTGTCTTCACTTGAATGTCATGTGAATTTATGTTGTCTTGGTTGCTGCAATGTTTGCCACATTTTCTTTTGCATGTGAATCCATGTTGTCTTGGTTGTTGCAGTGTTTGCCACATTTTCTTTTGCATGTGAATTTGCTGCATGGTTTGTCTCCTGGTGCACAATTTTTTGCATGTGATATCCCTGAAATGCTTTCTCCCTTAAAATGCTCTCCCTTGTCTACTTTTACATGCCCATTTTGGGTATTATTGAAATGTTTTGTCCTAATGATTAAAATGAAAGTTTTGGGGGGCTTTTGGTTAGTTTTCCATTGAAAAAAAGCTTATGGAGCCTTTGTATGTACCACATCAACATAGAACCTAATTTTGACAAAATTGTAACAAAAGAACCATATTAATTTACAACACCTATTTTAAGAGACTATTTTAATCGATTTTAAATTTCAGAAACCATTTTAATGATGTAGGTCAATTGGAATCCATTTGTGATAAAAACTTTATATATAGTTATAAATTGGTCATATTGAAAGCAGTTCGGAAGATGTAAACGGTAATAAAAGGCGGCAACGCAAGTATTATAATAAATCAGAAAAATTACAAAAGAGCGCATAAATCTGAATCATCTGATAGATTTGGGAATAATTGCACTCCGAAGTCCAAACCAATCGGGGCCTTATTAAAACAGGAGGGAAAATTCATCAGTTTCCAGATTCGACCAAAATATTTGGTCCATCTCAAAACAAGCCACTCTCAATGCAATCCCAGATCCTTAGATGAAGTTTCGGATGTCTAACGACTTCACATCAACCATTGCCTCATCCTTGAATTCCTCCCTGACAAAATATTAAAAACAAAAAGTACATATCAGTCCCGTAAAAGTTACAATGCGTAATTTTCACCAATGCCAATCGAACGATAACAAGGACTTGCATATACTGTTAAGACACTGCAAGCAAATGGTACAAATCACCGACTCTGAACAAAATTTTTACCAATCACCAACTATGCTCAATAAAGGAAGCAGATTAAATAGCATGGTGCATATTTGAATCCATAACAACGACCCTCAATGGTTTAGAGCTACAAAGAAACATATATGACAAAAGAGGAGGTAGTAGGCAAAGACATGGATAAATTACCGTTTCTTCTGAGTTTCCATTGCCTCAAGAGCATCCTTCTTAAGTTCCTCCAGCTGTGCTTTGGCTTTCTTGAGTTCTAGCTGTTCTTCGTACTTTGGTAGGTCCTCCTTACGAATTCCAAGCCTAAAAAGACAAGGTTAGACTAGATCGGAATTTTCTTTCTCACATCAGCTATGGAAGCTTACAATAAGCAAGTGTTTTACAAGGCATAAGCAAACCAATCGGTGGACAGTGACTAAAAGCCTGAGACACGAAGGGTTTTACTACTCCCAGGTTACAATTGTGACCATTACAATTAAGATTAACTTCACCCTCCTAAACACAATTTTCTTTTTTTTTTTCAAAAGAAAAATAGTTTCAGCGGTTTGTGGTGGAGTGAAAAGAAGGAAATAGTACAACCAAAATCAGCTTGATATTGTACAGCATTTGAAAATCCAGCATGTCAACAATGGGATCAGACGAGGCAATGCAATTTTAATTTAAAAGGAAAAAAAAATCAGTGTTTTACCAGAAACTACTTATCATATGAGAGTTCACAATTAACTACATAAAAAGCTATAACCCAAAAACTTGGACCGTGCAAGCACAGTAAAGGTATAAATAAAAGTTAATCGAGATAACAACTTGCTCTGTATTTAACATAAAAATAAAAATAAACTGTCACATACTTCTGGTTTATTTTCTCAAATTCTGCCATGAGAACAGCCATCCCTTTTTTATCGTTCCTCAAAAGAGGTTTCTTCAGTTCCTTTTCAACTTTCTCCAATGCATCCATCATCATAGCCTCTGCACCAAGTTCATCAGTAAGACCTCTCCTGTAAAAGGAAAGAAATAAGTTAATTGGTAAATATAATTGAATATTTAAAAAAGCGTTTGAAGTATGGATGTTCGCAAGGCAGACGTATGTGTAAACAGAAAAACCCTAAATGACAATTTAACATTAGAAATGCCCATATATGATTATTTTATTTTATTTTTTTTAATATTACAACTTAATGGGTACTCAAACAAGAACACTGATCCTACCTAAATAAAGAATCTATCTTTTTACACATAATCCTACCAAAACAATACCACCACATAGAACCAGCTTTTAGCATTAACTGCAGGCAATCAGATGATGCTGAAGATATTGAAGCCCAAAGCTAAGTCCAAAATATAATACTCCTAAATTTCCTCATGTAAGCCCCTCCACAATCTTCAAAATCCTCTTGCTTCTTTCCTACCAAACTATTTAAAAGAACTGCCAGTATGCCGCATACCTTCAACACTTCAGCTGTCTTCCCTACCCCAAACAACTTCTGCCACTCCCTTAACCATGCCTGACATCCTGCTAGGATCAACCACCTACATTGTGAAAAGACAACTTTCACCTCCACACATAACACACCAAGAACATGATAGCCGATGTTTTTGGTCAACCAGGCCAAAATCTGTACCTTCACAGGTACCTTTGCTTTCCAAATGGAGGACTAATAATAGAAGGCATTATCACCAGCATTGTCACACAAGCTTCAAAAGGTACAACAGAATAATTCCACATTGGTTCCAATAGAAACCTTCTAGAAACAGCTCTAAAAAAATGTCGTACCCAGTGCACAAGGCTCCCGCTTTACGCAGGGTCTGGGAGAGGTGAATGTCGGCTAGCCTTACCCCCATTTATGGAGAGGCTGCTCCCAAGTCTCGAACCCGAGACCTACCGCTCATGGGCGAAGGCACTTGCCAAAAGAAATTTAAAATTCTCAAAATAAGGCAAGAAGTCAGCCATCAGCCGTTCCTCCTAACCACTTAAGTTGTTCATAAGAATCATAGTCCCAGCTCCAAGAAAAATTAGGTCTAACTGACCTTCCTCACGGATACTTGATTTCTTGAGGATAATACTTAGGTACTCACTTTTTGGCATGAAATTTTTAACACATATTTTATTGTTTTAGTAAATAATAGACATGTTAATTAATTCTTCTTGGACTTTGAAAAACAAGGAACCCATGGCATCTTTTGATTGCGCCAAATCAGAAAGTGAGTACCTAAGTATTATCCTTCTCTTGAATCCCATGCATGTTTCTTACACGATAAGGCTGCACAACCATTTAGTGATTTGTATCTTAACAAAAACTTCACTACACATAAACCACCCTTCTTCATTGTTAAAGACACTACCTCCCTTCTGATGGTCAAAAGGCTAAGATAATTGTTGCTGCTTTGAGATCACTAAATTGATAATCACACTAAGCTTGGTAGAAATTATTTTTTAAAATACGACCTCATGAGTAATAACAGAAACAACATGGAGTATAAGCACATAGATTAAAAACCATATTAATCCCATTATAACAATGGACATCCAACAATTTGATGGACAGAGTAGCACATACTTGATCCTAATTTCTTTCAATGTCAACAGATATGTTCTAGCATCTGGGATATCTTGTGTTCGGCTTTGAATGGTGTGTTTAATGCGCTGGGATTCTGAAAACAAATCTGCCCTGCAAGACACACAATGCATTACTGACCACTTCAAAAAAGTTAAAACAATGAAAGGTGGCATCTAAAAGAAGAAAAACACAAAACGGCACATAAGCTCCCTCCTTTAATGTGATAGTAATTTTATCCACATTTCTTAGTCATGTAATACCAGTAGAAGTTAATGGAAATAAAAGGGCTAACAATATAAAAGGAGATCTACACTAACATTATAAAATTTTGGAAATTAAAATTAATTTATGCACTTACGAATTACAGAGTTCTGTTATTTAATAATGGTAGCTAGCCTGGAACTAGTCAAGTGTCAATCTCACAAAATGGTTGATGATTTACTCCCACCAATGACAAAAGTTTCATCAGAAACAAATTAGTGCACGTTCATCCATGTAAAGGCAAAGGAAACCTTCAATGCAATCAGATGATCCAAACTGTTCAGTTTTTAGGACTTCATTCAATATCATCCTTACAAAAAATCACCGAAATCCAAAATTCAACAAACCATAGCATAAATAATATACAAACACAATATTTCTCCAAATATAACTAAATGTTCATGATGATAATCAATTGGTCAAATGAATTTGGATTTCAATAACTTTTCGTACAGATGATTCTAAGATGGAGATCTGTAAACTAGATGGTTTGGATTACTAAACCTTATTGAAGAGTGCCTTGAACAATGAATCCCTTTCAATGAAAGGGATTACTCTTATGAAGGGGTTCATTTCTGTTATATATGCTATGGTTCAGGTTCCTTCACTGTTGATCACAAATATTGATTGTCAATACCCTTTACTCCCTTCCCATTCCTCCCTGTCAATTTCCTTATTTGCATTACCTACTACTCCTTTCCTCAGTAAACTGTAGCAGTATATTATGTACAAACTACACAAAAAGATTACTACTGAATATAATGTACATTCTTGAAACATAACACTGCCATCCCTTGTGTTTATATGTTTGTCACGAAATGCGAATTTATACTAAATGTGATAACAAATAGGCACATCTGCATAAAACAACAAAGCAATCATATTACTCCATGAAATATACTGGTGAGGGGTTAAAGAAACTGACTTCTCTCTTATGGTTTTCATGACCTTGGCGTACTGAGAAACAGCAGCTGGATCCTCTGGGTCAATGGTGATCTTCTCTTTGCGGAGTATTCCAAGGGCTGTCTCAAATTTCTTTTTAACATCCAAGAAGATGTTCTTCAGCATCTCTTTACCCCTCAAACGCAAGAAATTTTTAGTAAGGTGTCATCAATAATGACAAAGGAAAGACATATATAAAATCAACAATGGATAACCAGTCGCCCATAAACACATCCCATCTAAAAGGCACTAAAATGCCAGAGATAAAGTTTGGAACTTAGCATTGTATAGCACTGATATTAAAACCCATATAAATTTGTGAAAAACGTAGCGCAACCCACTGTTCTCAATGTTGTTATTTTAGGGTCAAGCATTTCAACTCACCATCACCCTTTAGCACGGGGCGACTTGCTTCCTTAACGAAGTAGCGGACCGGAATAACGCGCTCCTGTTGAAGAATGAATCCATTGCCACACAGCTGAAACATTACAAAGAAAATTAATACAAAAATCCATGAATCCCTGGCTTTCATTCATCCAGTGTTAAAAGCCCCCGAAACTTTCCACATATTCATCATCTATCGGATCTTGAAAAATTAATATTAATAAAAATGCTCAATCGTTTTATAGCATATCACAAACTACACCATCTGATCTGATAACCAATAAATTTAAGAAAATTAAAAAATGAAATTCCTAACCTGAAATGCCCTAATTTTCTCAGAAGGCAAACAACTAAAGGTCGTACCCAGTGCACTAGCCTTACCCCATTTATGGAGAGGCTGCTCCCAAGTCTCGAACCCGAGACCTACCGCTCATGGGCGAAAGGACTTGCCATCGCACCAAGTGCGACCTCTTAAAGAAAGAAATTTGAGAAATGAGGATCGAGTGACTAACCTGCCTGGATTTGGATAAGAGGCGGGAAGAGAAGGCCATGATCGGAGCTCAGTTTTCGTCTTCTTCCTGTTCGGATTTCAATTTAGGGTTTGTATTTGATTGCTCTGAGGCCTCTAACAGAGTTCTGAGCACTATAGAGAATGGAAGAGACAACGAGTTCCTTTCCCTTATATCTGGACCGTTGGATGCTCACCTGAAGGCGTACTTGCTGGTATTTTACCACAATGCCACTATGCTTTACCATTTTTATTTTATTTTTTATTTTATAATTTTTCTTAAAAAATTAAGACTATAAATCATATTGACTTTAATCAAATATCAAACTCGTTATTCAAAATAGTATAACAGGTGGCGCTATTTATATACTTATTTTTATTTCTTACATATCGAATGAATTGTAAAATATCAATGAACAAAAATCAACATAGGTGTGTAAAAGATAAAAAATACTTGTGTGAATAACACTACCTAGTAGAATTCGTGATCTTAAACTTATAATTATTACTGGACCAAAGTACTAATGACAATTTTCTATTACCTTATATTTGTTTATAGATTTACTATTGAAAAAATTGTACAGGTGTACATACGATGTTTCATTTTCCTCTTGTTTTTCTACAATATGATGCGTTATCTAAGGTCATTTGTAACATACTTTGCACAAAAGTGTGAGACTTCTAGTATTTTGGTTTTACTGAAGTTTTTCTTGTTCGTGATATGCAAGTTCTTGACGATTTTTTAAACAAAAATCCAACATTCAAGTTTGGCTATAATGGTACATATTACTCGTTTATACAGGTTTATACAGGATTAAACTGGTGAAAACATTCATTAGATTTCTATAAACAAGATTCAACCGTTGATTATCAAACCACTTAGTGGTACATACTATGAAGGTCAAATTGGTAACATTCATCATATTTCTTTAGCAACCAAAAGCACTTGACAACTTCCGAGATGGCAACACAGCCCTTAGCATGTTGGAATTCATGGCCATTTTATGTGGCCACTCATCCAACTACAACTCATCCCACTACCACTCATCACACAACTCATCCCTCTAAACATTGTCTAACACTCAAACAAAGAAGCACATGATGAAGACACCAAAACATGAGTGTGGTAGGTTTTGATTTGTCAACTTGCCTATTCATTTGCCTATATAAGGAAGACCAAAGTGTAAGAAGATACCACATCAACAAGAGAGAAAAGAGAGGAAGAAGAGATGAGAGAATAGAGAGAGTTATCTTTGTACTCTTATTGTTCCAGATTATAAATGAAAGCACCAAAGCTGCCTCGAGGACGTACTCAAATCACACTGACTATAGAGGAACCTCGTAAATATTGCGTCTTGTTTCATTTATTCCACTGCACACACGGCCGATTTTACAACATGTTATCAGCACGATAATCTCTCGTGTCAGTGGAAAGCACAACGCCATAAATCTGGTGAAGCACTACCTTCCTCTCACCTCTGTCAGCTGGAATCTCACAGATAAGAAAATCTTTTCATTTCATCTTCAAATCTTTGTACTACTGATTTTCTTGAAGCAATTATATATCTTGTTATATGGTTGTATATCATCATTTGCAGAAGCAAAAGGGTACAGACTCAAAATTCGTAGAAAATCTGACGGCCATGTAAACAACCTCTGAACTCCAACTTGCCGACCTCAGATTGAAATACTTTCTTCATGAAATTTGTTCGCCAGCCCAGTATCTACAACATATCAAATTTTTAGAAAATTTTAGCAGTGCGATCATCACAAATGTTTGAAACACCAACCCAGTTTCCAATTCCGCAGAAAACTAAACAATCATCTTATGAGTACCGAAACTCCATTTTCGATAGCTCAGATCAAAATTGTTTCTTCACGAAAGTTGTTCGGTATCCTCTTATCCATATCATACTAAAATTTGAGCTAAATATAACGGTTTGATCTTCTCATAAGTTGCAGGCACTACTCTTGACTCCAAAACTTATGGGAACCATTTCAATTCTTTCGAAACTTACCTGAGGAGTGACATAAATTGAGACTTATTACTACTATCACTTCTTGGTTAACTAAAAGGACTTAAGAGTTGTAAAAATAAAATAAAATAAAGGGGATGAAACAAAAGGAAGTGGCATACAAAGAAAAAGAAAGGAAAACAAAAATGATGGAGACTTAATTATCACCCTTTTTCTATTATTGCTTTTATTTACCATGTCTAGAATTACCACCTATTGCTTTTATTTACTGTGGCTGGAATTACTGCCTCTTGCTTAAAGTTTTGATTTATTTATGTGAATGATGCTGAATTAAAGCCCTTGTCACACGCTTTATTTACTTAAAAGTAATTTATTTACTATGGTTGAAATTACCGCTTAATGATTTGATTTATTTATTGTACTTCTTTTTATTATGATGGCTATATACAAGATTTGAAGTTCCTTGATAAGATCAAACATGCAGTTTCTTGATCCTCAACATATAAAATGATTGGACCCAAAGTTCCATCATGTAAAAGGATTGGTCATGAAGTCCCTTGTTCTTCAAGATTGGAGATGAAGTTCCTTGATGAGTACTATAAGTTTGAAGTGCCGCAATGCCACAACTTAATTGTAATTAAGGCCATAAGAGTCTTAGTCCACAGATTATTAAAGAAGGACTAGAAATTCCTTGATTCATGTAAATTGATGATATAATCCATGTATATTTGCTGGAGAGTTTACATCTCAAAGTTTTGATGATTATTGCATGTCATTGGGCATTGATGTTGAACATCATGTTCCTCATGTTCATAATCAAAATGGTTTAGCAGAAGCATTTACTAAGCGTATGAAATTGATTACACGCGCTCTGCTCATGAAAACGAAACTGCCAGTTTCTACATAGGGACATGCCATTTTACATGATGTATTATTAAGTTCAGTTGAGACCTGTTGCCAACCATCAATACTTCTCAGTACAACTCGTGTTTGGGCACCAGCCAATCATTACATATTTATGAGTTTTTGATTGTGTTATTTAAGTGCCTATTGCACTACCACAACGTAATAAAATGAGGCATCAACGTAAATTGAGAATTTATGTTGGATTTGATTCACCATCTATCATTCAATATTTGGAACCCTTGACCGGGGATATGTTTAACACGTGGTTTGCGGATTGTCATTTTGATAAGTCAATTTTTCCCACCATTGGGTGGAGAAAAGACAGTTCCAGAAGAACGACGGGAATAAAAGACCGTCACAGAAGAACGACAAGAATTGTCATGGGATGTACCCATTTTGTCTTATTTTGAGTTATGAAGCAATCAATGTGAAAATGAGGTGAGGATAATTAAATGATGCAACGATATACCAATCAAATGCCAGATGCATTTAGTGATGTAATGAAAGTGATAAAATCATATATATTATATAACATCCCACATCGCCCAGGGGAGTGGATCATGTAAGCCTTATATGTATATTCTCATCTCTACCTAGCACGAGGCCTTTTAGGAGCTCACTGGCTTCGGGTTCCATCGGAACTCCGAAGTTAAGCAAGTAGCGCACAAGAGCACTCCCATGATGGGTGACCCACTAGGAAGTTCTCGTGTGAGTTCCCAGAAACAAAATCGTGAGGGCGTGGTCGGGGCCCAAAGCCGACAATATCGTGTTACGCCAGAGTCGAGCTCGGGATGTGGTGCGGGCCCGGGCCAGGATGTGACAACTTGGTATTAGAGCCAATCCCTAGTCGGAAGTGTGCCGACGAGCACGTCGGGCCCCTAAGGGGGTGGATTGTGACATCCCACATCACCCAGGGGAGTGGATCCTGTAAGCCTTATATGTATATTTCCATCTTTACCTAGCACGAGGCTTTTTGGGAGCTCACTGGCTTCAGGTTCCATTGGAACTCCGAAGTTAAGCGAGTTCGCATGAGAGCAATCCTAGGATAGGTGACCAACTGGTAAGTTCTCATGTGAGTTCCCAGAAACAAAACCATGAAGGTGTGGTTGGGGCCCAAAGCGGACAATATTGTGCTATGGCGGAGTCGAGCCCAGGATGTGTTAGGGGTCCGGGGCAGGATGTGACAATTTGGTATCAGAGCCAATCCCTGGCTGGAAGTGTGTCGACGATGATGGCGAGCCCCTAAGGGGGGTGGATTGTAACATCCCACATCGCCCAGGGGAGTGGATCCTCTATGCCTTATATGTATATTATCATCTCTACTTAGCACGAGGCCTTTTGGGAGCTCATTGGCTTCAGATTCTATCAGAACTCTGAAGTTAAGTGAGATCGCACGAGAGCAATCCCAAGATGGGTGACCCACTGGAAGTTCTCGTGTGAGTTCCCAAAAACAAAACCGTGAGGCTGTGGTTAGAGCCCAAAGCAGACAATATCGTGCTGCGGTGGAGTCAAGCCCGAGATGTGGTGGCGGCCCGGGCCGGGATGTGACAATTTGGTATTAGAGCCAATCCCTGGCCAGAAATGTGCCGACGAGGACGTCGGGCCCCTAAGGGGGCTAGATTGTGACATCCCACATCGCCCAAGGGAGTGGATCATGTAAGCCTTATATGTATATTTCCATCTCTACCTAGCACGAGGCCTTTTGGAAGCTCATTGGCTTCGAGTTTCGTAGGAACTCCGAAATTAAGCGAGAAAGGGGTCAAAGTATTCTCATGATGGGTGACCCACTGGGAAGTTCTGCTCGCGTAAGTTCCCAGAAACAAAACCGTGAGGGCGTGGTGGAGGCCCAAAGTAGACAATATCGTGCTACGGTGGAGTCAAGTTCGGGATGTGGTGAGGGCCTGGGCCGGGATGTGACATATTAGTTGCAAATGTGCCTACAATAATTGATTTCCTTATTGGAAAAAATAATGTGACAGCAAATGATTTATCTATTGCACACCTGAAGCATGGTAGACCTTCAGACTCCAAAGATTCAATCTTTCGAAAGAAGACGAATCTAAACTATTGCATTCTCGAAGCATAATTGTTGCATGCCGGAAGCATGACAGTCACCGCATAGATACACATCCCAGAAAGGACAATCCGCGGATATGGGAATGTTGATGTCTTGATGATAGGCATATAGGTTCTAATGACTCAACTCCCGGAAATAGAGATTAAAATCTAAGCTCTATAATGCTTAAGATGAGGTTATGATTCCCATTCTCTAAACAATGACTGTCCTGGAAGAGATAGTGTAATGCCCTTGAAGAGGTAATGGATATCCAAAGAAATAAAAAGCTTTTATGCATGCGCATGCACATGAGAATATGGGATCACGTATTGACGATAACCAATGGTAATTTTGGTTTTTACATGTAGCTACTAAATTCGTCAATGAGCTATGTTGATATTGAGTCTCGTTCTTTTTTTTTTACATCGACGAAAGGAAAATTATTGGCCAAAATGGAGAAAGACAATTCCATTACAATTTTGTAAGAACGTGGAAAAAATGGACCCATATATATGTATATAATACAAATAACCAAAAGATGTTGAACCAAGGAGGTTACATATGAGCATTTGTAATATAGTGAAATACACTCACATAATATGACACACAAGGTTACTAATTGAAACCTGAAATTATACTCCTGTAAATGAGTTCATATGAATGGAATTATATATGAAGGGTTGTGGGTCGCCCACATCATATCTCCATAATTAAATCCCTCAAGTATACATGGGAGCATATTGCTCTGTATAAGTTATAAAAGGAGAATGTGTCATAAAGTGTAGAAAATCCCTGAAGTATTCAAGTTGCTTGAAGTAACCTTCGGAAGGGTAAAGTATAAATTATGTAATTAATACCAATGGGTGGTATATATTGCCTTAGTGAGTACTATCATTATGATATTGCTGCAACACACTAAATCTCTTGCAAGAGTTGATGATATTAGATTGGAACTCTTGAATAGTCTAGAAATATTATAAAGTGTTGAAAGAAATATTGTCTCAAGCTACAGATCGAACAATATACAAACACAAATATTATCCATGATGTTTATGATATTAAGGAACCATATGGATTGAAGATTATGAGTTGAATACTCAATTGATTAACCAATATTTAGACACTAAGATCATTTATCTTCGTGAGGGTAAAAATGAATTGATATTTGGTCCAGAAGTACCACATCTTAGTGAAGTATCAGCTTTATTGTATTTAGCACAATATATTGGAATGAAAGAAGCTTATCTATTGATTTATATTCTTGGAACTGGAATATTTCATCATTTACTCATTTATTTATTGATTATGGAACCATAAATTTCCATGGGTTTCTATATCTAACAAGCTGGAATAAAAATTTTCAGGCATAAGGTAGGAAATTTTTATACATACATTACTTGGCAGAGCCCCAGAAGGATGAGGTACTAGAGACAGATCATGTGAAGCTTCAAGTACTTGGCAGAGCCCCAAAAGGGGGAGGCACTAGAGATTGATCATGTGACACCTCAGTACTTAGTGAAACTCCAGAATGAAGAGGCATCGGAGATTGATTATTTGGAGCCTCAATACTTGATAAAACTTCAGACAACGAAGGCAATTGGTGCCTTTGGAATAAGGCCACAAACCTCTGATGGTCACTTTGGATCCAACTTTTGGATTCCTGCAGCTGGTTAAGCTTTCTTTTCATGCTCGTTGAGTAATTATTTGCAAGTATGTGCAACTCTCTATTTTTGTTCTTGAACCCTCTGATCTCTTGTCTAAGACTTGCCACCTCAGCCATTAATGATTCGACTTGGTCAGTTTGAGCAAGTAGATGTTGCCCCATATTGGATGTAGAGCTCGCACACTGAACATTGAAAGCTAGAGAGTCTTGAACAACCAATTCATCGGACCGTTTTGAAAGTATCATGTTATCCTTGGGAGTGAGAAGATTCCCAGCTACCACTGTAGCAGTTATGTCATTCTTCATCACAAAGTCCCTAACCATAAGAGGACCATTAGTGAATAAGAAGGATGGGGCCCATATATTGTCTTGAGGAGACATGTTTACATCTTCCACAACATTCAAATTGAAACGAAGATCAGATGGGCAAGCCATTTTCAAAAATGATAAAGGAAAATGAGGTTAGATAAATTGAAATCTTAGAAATGCAAAAACGGAAAATTTCTACAGACAGCAACTTTTCAAGCGTGCATTTTGAACACTATTGATGCCTCTATAAAAGAAAAGGTAACAGGTCCACTTATTAAAAAATCAAAGAGGCATCGCTCTCCGAATTTCAAAAGCCGGATTTTCTTGAATAAAGTTTGTTGACACTTTTCAAACGCAATCTCAACTTTTCGAATATCTTGGGTAAATTTGTCAAAGATCTCTAAAAAAGTTGAAACGCGTGAATTTTACAGTTCCAATTACACCATTGTTGCTAACAAGAGTAAAGGAACAATACCACTACTTGTTTAAATCCTTATATATGTCGACCTTCGTCCTCCATTGCAAAGCAAACCTGCAAGAATTTTAGAATCATTCTGCCAAAGACATCTATATGCATAATCAAGGAAAGTTTCAAGTCTATTAAAATAATCTTCTAATGACCTCCCAGATTGCATCCAAGATTTATCAACTAGCTGCATGGAACATAGTTCTTCAACATATGGTGCACAAATTTCTTCATATTTCCTTAAAAATGATAAAAATAAACAAAATAAAACCACATCAAAAATTACAAAAAACATGTCATTTGTAACATATAATTCTACTACTCTTTGCCTATTTGTAATCAAACCAACGAAGCAGTAATTGCATTCGTATTTGCTTAGACTATAGATTCAAATTGTTGCCTCTCTGTTTTCAAAGAAAAGATTGAAATCATATAGGTTATACAAAGTGCACACTTTAAATCAACAATTCAATTATACAAATTTTCCAATTGCACAAATTATACAAACTACTCACTTTAAATCAATACTACAATAATTTAATTATACAAACTTACAAACTGCACAGTGTGCACTGCTACAGTACTACTACGAAGTAGATTATCAGTTAGATTACAAACCTGCTAATTGGATATGCGAGAGGGTGAGACCGTGGAAATTTGGAATTGCGGACAATGCGATTATTGCATCTATGAGTTTGGTTAAGTTGATGATTAAAAGTACTTGGTTGCAGCCGGACGTCTAACAGACAATCATAATAAAGAAAGAACAAACCCTACAACTTGAATTGAATTTTTCTTACTAAGTTATCTAATGACATAGAATTGGATTGATATGGTGAAGTTGGATCTAGTGTTTCAAACCATTGTTTTTAGAAATTATTTACACAAATTCTCTTTTTAATTTACTACACTTTAGAATACTTGATCTTAAATCAACTTCTCTTTGGTTAATTATTTGAATTTCGTAGTTTAGTTGTTTTTGTTATTTTTATTCTTGTAGGTACTGCATAATTGGACTTAATTAGGTGACTTTACAAGTCTTTATGGGTATGACACTCATATTTGGTTGCTATACTATCATATCGATTCATGCACTTGCATGAAATATAATTTGTTCATCAAGTTTCTGGTGCCGTTGCCAGGGATTTGTCTTAAAGTCCTATCTAACTATTTCTAGTTGTGTGTCCCCTGAATTTGTTTATTCTATTTTTTTTTTCTAAATTTATTTGTTTTGTAGTAGTGAATGTAAGGTCGTCGATCGCTTTTATTGATCAAATGCTTGAACGCTTAGCCGGTCATTCTTACTATTGTTTTCTTGATCATTTTTCAGGGTATAATCAAATACCAATTGCACCTGAAGATCAAGAGAAGAAGACATTTACATGCCTATTTGGTACTTTCGCATATCGCAGGATACCCTTTGGCCTATGTAATGCCCCTGTCATCTTCCAAAGATGTATGATGTCAATTTTCTCTAACATGATTGAAAGACGTATCGAGGTATTTATGGATGATTTTTTTTTTTGGCACTTCATTTGATAATTGCCTTGATAATTTTATCTTAGTGCTTAAAAGATGTGTTGAGACAAATCTAACCTTAAGCTGGGAAAAGAGCAACTTCATGGTAAGGCAAGGTATTGTTCTAGGCCATGTTATTTCTAATAACGGTATTGAAGTAGACAAGGCAATAATTGATTTAATTGCTAAGTTGTCGCCTCCCATATGATTTCTATTAAGGATGTGCAAAGTTTTCTTGGTCCTGTAGGTTTTTATAGGCGTTTCATCCAAGATTTCTCAAAAATTAGTCGTCCCCTATGTAATCTCTTAGCCAAGGATACTATTTTGTAATATTGACAAAAGCTGCCATGATGTTTTTGATACTTTGAAGAAAGAAATTAACACCGGCTCCTATTATTATGTCATCCAATTGGTCTCTTCCTTTTGAATTAATGTGTGATGCATCTGATTACGCTATTGGTGTGGTTCTTGGACAACATGTAAGTAACTTGCCTCATGTTATTTATTATGCTAGTTGCACATTGAATGATGCTCAGTTAAATTATTCCACCACAGAAAAAGAACTATTGGCAGTTGTCCTTGCTTTGGAAAAGTTTCGCTCTTATTTAATTGGGTCAAAGGTTATTGTATATTTTGATCATGCTGCTCTTAAGTATTTGCTAACAAAAAAAGATGCCAAGCCTTGATTGATTAGGTGGATTTTATTGTTGCAAGAGTTTAATTTAGAAATCAGGGAAAAAAAAGAGCGAAAACGTGGTGGCGAACCACTTTTCTCGTCTAATGGAAGCAGATGGCCAGGAAGTGCAAAATTAAGATGGTGTCGCACCCATTCTTGAAGTTTTTCTTGACGAGCAACTCTTTTCAGTCCATGGAGAAGAGCCTTGGTATCAGATATTGTTAATTACTTAGCTAGTAATATTATCTGTTCTAATCTAACCTCGCAGGAAAAGAAGAAATTTCTATCTATGGTTAAACATTATTTTTGGGATGACCCTTGGTTATTTAAAAATTGTCTTGATCAAATAATAAGGCGTTATGCTTCACAAAGTGAGCATCAGAGTATCCTAGAATTCAGCCATGAATTTAATTACGAAGGACACTTTGGTGCCAAAAAGATAACTTTTAAGGTTTTGCAATTTGATTTCTTTTGGTCTACGTTATTCAAAGATTCATATAATTTTTGTGATAGGTGCCAACAATCAGGAAATATAAGCAAGAGGAATGAGATGTCGCTCACCAACAATTTGGTGGTAGAATTATTTGATGTTTGGCGATGTATATGATGTGCTAAATCATTCTACCTTTAGTAAAGGGTTGCCTAGGAGGTTTGTTTATCACACTTCTACTCATTCATTTTGCCATATCTCAAGTGTTTTGGCGGATAAAGTGTCCATGTTCGGATGATGTGGAGAAATAGTGGGGACTACCCTTGTGAGATTTTGAGTCTATGCTTTTGTTGAGAGTGTTTGATTGTTTCTACTCTTAAACACTTTTTTTTAATTCTTTCATTGAATTTTATGATCTCATAAACACTAATTTGCATTGGATACTAAATAACTTTTCTCTTTGTTGGGTATTTTTGCCATTGGGTTAGATGGAACTATAGAGATGAAGTTAGGCTATGCATGTTTCCACCACTAAATGACCTAGCCTTACATTACAACCATAGCACAGACCTAATGGATTTATGGGGAAGCCTTGCTTAATGGTGAAGATAAATACCTATGTTCTTAGTATTTGATTCCTTTCATGAGATCTATTTTTAGAAATTGCCGTTCTTTTTAATATTACTCATATGTGAATATATTTTGATTCCCTTTACATAACTTCATTACATATGCTTGTTAAGAGTGAAAGCCTAGGTTTCGAGAGAAAATTGAGAGATATCCAAATGAGAATTAGAGTCAAGGCGAATTTGTACACACACTGAATGGCTTGAGTGCTTGAGATGCCGGCTACATATTTTTTCATGTGGTGTACTGGCTTTTAAAGGCATAAATTTAGTTTTGGAAGTGTGATTGACATACGCTGGTTTTCATTAATTTATGGAAGTGATGTCTTTAACAACTTTGTTTTGTAGTAAAACATTTGTGGGTAACATAAATTGTAAACCCTTAGGAGACACAACTCCTCCAACTAGGGACACCTAGGGGTTTAAAGGCTTGTGGCACATGCTGAGTGCCATCGTGATTCCCTACAAAAGTGGCTTAGATTAACTTCTTCTTTTTGTTTTTTTAGTTTTTAGTTGTGTTGTGTTTCAATTTTGCTCGAGGACTAGCAAAAGATAAGTTTGGGAGTATTTGATAACACAATATTTATACATTTATATTGCCCTTATTTCCTAAGTTTTGTTCTATGTTTTCTTGTGAAATTGGTTGTTTGATGTGTCTAGTGCGTATTTTGTAGACAATGGACCGTAGAGAAGACTTTGGAGTCTTTTGGTGATTTTAAGGCTAAAAAGGAACAAATCTGGGAAGAACTGAAGTCAAGAAGTATTCCAAAGATCATCAGATGCTAATTTGTTCAATCTGTAATTTAATGGTTGATGTTTGGAAATTATAACTGGAGTTGGAAGGTGCTGCGCAAAACTATCATTTTCGTTGGGTGGTTAGAAATTCATCAGGATGAACTGGGTGTTGTGCCACATAAGTACGGAAATCTCTAGATGTCTAGTTTCGGCAGAATTTTACAGATCGTGATTCTGATGCTTCTAGAAGAAATTATACATGTTTTAGTACGAGAAGGTCAGTTTAGGAATTGTACGGGATTTTGAATAATTGAAGTTTAGTTTGATTTAGGAAACCGAAGTCTAATAATATTGGGACTCCAATTGGGCTGGAATTCAACAATGCGGAAAAGGCTAACCTAAACTCTATTTTTCCTTTTATGTTTATTTAAACGAGGATGAGCAGCAGCATTGTAGAGGGGGGACCGACTTCATCAAATTGTTTTTAGACTATTGACCTAAGGAGGAAGCCAAATGCCAAGGGTTCTGTAAGGGTTTTTTAATATCTTTTTCAGACTTTGTACTTATGATTTTCATAACTATGACTTTCTATAATGTGATGGTTATGGGTAACTAAATTCTTTACTAGGGATCCGATGTAGCCTTCATGATGATTCTATGTCTTTGTTAACTTTATTCTTTTATCAATTCAAAGGTTTCTAGTTTCATTTATTATGCTTAAATCATTCTTTATGTTCATGTTATTGTTTAACTACCTTTAATAAGAAATTTTAGATGTATGAGACAAGGTTATAGTAGATGCCATATGCTAGCCTTGAGATAGCTATATTGGATGAATGAATTGTTGTTGATGTAGATGCGACACTTTTTGGTTTTCTTTGTTCTTCTTGTACTTAATGGATTTTCGATTATTGGCTTAGACTAGACGCCATGGTTAAGTTGATGATTAAAAGTAATTGGTTACACCCGGATACCTAACAGACAATCATAATAAAGAAAGAACGAACCCTAGAACCTGAATTGAATTGTTCTTACTAAGTTATCTAATGACATAGAATTGGATTGATATGGTGAAGTCAGATACCTAGTGTTTCAACCATTGTTTGTAGAAATTATTTACACAAATTTTTTTTTTAATTTACTACACTTTAGAATACTTGATCTTAAATCAACTTCTCTTTGGTTAATTATTTGAATTTTGTAGTTTAGTTGTTTTCATTATTTTTATTCTCGTGGGTACTGCATAATTGGACTTAATTAGGTGACTATACAAATCTTTGTGGATACAACACTCATATTTGCTTGTTATACTATCATATCGTTTCCTGCACTTGCGAGATATATAATTTGTTCATCAATCCTATAAGTCTTGGAGTCTCTGCAATCTAAGGATAGGTGTGTGCCACAAGTAATCACAACTCCTCAGATGATGTAATATCTACTTACTAGATATCTTCTAGGATTCTCTCAGCTTAGAACGAGGATTCTATCTAAAAAGGTCTCTCTCCCATGGTATAAATACACTTACCTAGGGTTCATATATGGTAACACAATCTATAAACTTCAATTCTATTGCCTATTTCTTGGGTCTAAAAATCATTCACTAACTTTATTGTCAGAGAGTATTTGGCCAACACACCCCTTAGTCCAAGGTTTACTCACAGTTGTTTTACTGTTTTTCAAGTTGCTTAGGTCTACTCGAATTTGTGCTCAACCCCTGTCCACAGAGGTGCGTGAATTGGGTTCCAACACCATCTTTTGAGATTTGGGTTTCAATGAAGACCATCCGGCTATGATCCTGGTCCATCATCAATTGTGAAAAGTAGACTAGTCGAGGTTGAAGTAAAGTAGATGAGTCAAGGTCGAAGCGAAGCAGATGAGTCCTTGGTCGAAGAAAAGCACAGTTTTAGTCAGTCATGTGCTTTTCAGAGGCTTCAGCTAAGACCCTCTGGTGAAGGTTTTAGTCAGGGCGAGTCCTCTGTAGTCCCACTAAACTTTAGTCATCTTTATGTATAATCTCGTTTGGATGTTTAGAAATTTAATACTATGGTTTAGTTAATTTATTAGTAATAATTACACGCCTACGTTTATCATCTTTTTAATTTTGATATATAATTCAATTACCAATGAAAATTCACCTTCGCCAATATATATGAAATTTCACCATTGCAAATATATATTCTTGACAAAGCTTCATTTCAAAAATATATATTCCCGATGAAACTTGCCATTGCAAATATGTAACTGACAAAGCTTCACCATCGGAAGTACATATTTTCGAAGACACTTGAACATCGCAAATATGTTTTTGTGCCTATTTTAACAAGTTGTTACGTATTTTTGACAACCTGGAATTATCAGTAATCATAATTGTGACAATTTTCCACTCTCATAAATAAAGATTATTTTGTTAGAAAAAGATTTTCCAACACAGTTGTTTGGTCGAAAAAAAATTATTGCAAAAAATATATGTCGTCGTTTGGAAAATAATTTCGACAACTATATAAATATTTATGATCACATTTCCATCTCATAATACAATAAATTTGTCATTTTGAAAATGCATTTCTTACACAAAGATAACTAGTAACAACGAGTCGTGTGCGTAAAAAATGAAGTATTTTTACGGCTAATCGGAATTAAAATATTTTCAATAGGACAATTTCCGACGCCCAACGAGGGCCTTTTTTTTGTCAAAAATATGTATTTGTGATGACGAAATGCCTTTTTCGACGGTATTTGACCCTTGCTAGTGGCACTTCATTTTGTAGTTGGTGCTCAATAGAGAGTGAGTTCACTAAGCACAATTAATCAAAATTTCTTGTATTCATGTCATATGAAAGCTCAATAGTTGTGATAATGCAAAGTAGTCATTTGACATATGACATAAGACACTACTGTTGTCTTGTGGATGCGTCATTGGTCGTTGGCTATATGTGATAGGAGCATATTTATGCGACTTACTCGTGCATTTACATTGTGTTTCCTTAGTTATTTTAGTGTTTAAAGTCACTTTTGTGTGTTTTCAGATTCCAAAGCCGAAGTGTGCAAAATGATGTAATTTGGAGCCTTTTGGAGCAAAATGAATGGATGAATTGAAGACTTGAAGAAATTAGGATTCCTAATCAACCAAGGATTCCTAATCGACCAAGGATTCCTAATCAACGAAGGATTCCTAATTGAAGATGGATTCCTAATCACATGAGGATTCCTAGAAGAACAAGGATTCCTACTCCAACAAGGATTCCTACTTGAAGTAGGAAAGTTAAGCCAAGGTTTCCTATTTTGGTTTGACCTTTCCTAATTCTAAAAGTACTCATGTTCCAGCCACTTTGAGGACTACATATGCATTTGAGGACACAAAACAAAGGCCCTAGAACTCTTAGGGACCTTTGCCGCACCTTTCCCAATCCTCCATCCCCTTGCCGTGCAAGGGATCCACTTCCCCTTCAGTTTTAGGACATCAAACCTTTCCCTAAACCTTTCCCACATCACAGCCGCATTCCCTTGACCTTTCCTCTTCCTTGCCGTGCAAGGGAGAGTGATTCTTTCCTATTTTCTGAATTAAAACACATTCCTTTTGTGTTTCATACCCTAGCCGCACCTTTTAGCTAATTTCCCTTAAGTTTCTGATTTTGTTTCCTAATTCTAGAAGCCTTAGACTTAATTTCTGTTTACCTAATTAACCTAGGGTTTTAATTTCCAAAACCCTTTAAAATAAACTCCTCTTTTGCAGCCACAAAACATCCAGAAAATAACCATTCACGCCAGAAACATCCTACCACATTCAGCCGCACCATTCTACCACCATTCACCCAATTTTCTGCCACAAATCACCCCTAGCCACATCACCCATCAACCCTAAACACTTCCATACGTCCCCCATCCATTCTACATCATTCAATAACCCAAAAACCTTCCCATAGTCTCTGTGCCGCAACAAAGGAGAGGAAGAAGAAGTACTTGAAGATTCTAGCCGTTCAATATCGAATCGTTGGAATATTTAGGTGTTCTCTTTCTTATATTTACAATGTATAAATCTGTTTTCCTTTGTTTTGTGAACATGAGGAACTAAGCCTTTTGGCTAGGGGGTTATTCAATACCATGATTATGCTTGCAAGATGAATTGAGTACGTCTAATTGTTATTTCATGAATTGTGAATGCAATTTGCTTAACCGTTTGATTGATGACTTATTTTTTTGTGTTAATTAAGGTGGCCAACTTAGTTTTCATGCAGGAATTTGAAGCTAAAACATAAGGAAGTTTCACCTAATAGTTACAACTTTATGTTTGCAAGTAGTGGAGGTCGCTTATAAACGATCGTGTTAAGTGAATTCTTGGCAAACGTTTCATGCTTTTCATAGTAACAATTGCCTCGTCAATGCTTATAGTTTTCATGAAGCTTAATGATCTTTGATTGTACCTTTATTGTGCTTTTCACGTAAGGGACTTTTAGAGAATGTTTTGAGTTGTTGCATGTGCATTCCCATCCAATTCACTAACTGTAGGAAAACTTGAAGGTTAAAAAAGTGCTATCACAGTTAACCTAGGGCGTTGAGATTCATAATTCATTGAAAGAAGCAATTGGAAATCAAAGTTGAATGCAAGTGTATCATGTGTGGAGAAGAACCCTCTAGTTGATCTATCACCCATCAATTTACTTAACTTTGTCTAAAAATCTGTTTACTTTGTTCTTGTTTTGTTTTATTTATTTTCGTCCAAAATCAACCCCATCTTATTTCTTTGAGTCATATTAACTAGAACTTGTCTTAGAATATGTTTTTAGGTGTTTTAGGTCATTAGAAAACCAAAATTCGTCCAAGTTGTGTTAGAGTCCCAAAACTGCCCAGAAAGTGGTTTTTAGGCAGTTTTGAGTGTTTGTTTGCTGTTTTGAGTCTTTTGGTTTGTTTTAGTGTTTTAGAGTTTAGTTTTGCATTCTTTGAGTCTAGTTTAGTATTTTAAACTTTGTTTTACAGATTTGAGTCAGTTTAGAGTGTTTTAGCAATCCCTCCTAATCCCCGGTTTAAGAACGATCCCTACTTATCCATACTACAATTGTCAACAAGAGGGTTAATTTGTGTGTTTAGTTATTTTACGCATCAATATGAATCCTAAAATGCCATTGCGCTCGGTTCTATGTCACAACTTCCGTTAGATCCAAGTACTCTAAGTATTTTCTTAGAGTTTCTTCCAAAGTCTTCCGAGATCTTCCTCTACTCTTTCGGCCCTGAACCTCAATCCCATAATCCCATCTTCTAACCGGAGCGTCAGTAGGCATTCGTTTCACATGTTCAAACCACCATAACCGATTTTCTCTCATCGTTCCTTCAATTTCGGCTACTCCTACTTTACCTCGGATATCCTCATTCCTAATCTTATCATTTATCATGTACGTATTGATGCTTCACTGCCCAACATTTTGTGCCATAAAGCATTGATGGCCTTATTGTTGTCTTATAAAATTTTCCCATGAGCTTTAGTGGCATACAATGGTCACACAAGCCGAATGTACTCTTCCATAATTTCGTTCAGGATTCATTATCATAAGGATTCAACGTAAAATAGGGGTGTCGGCTATCGACTACCTGACTCCCTCCCCCCAGTGGTGGAGCCAAGATCTTACATCACGGGGGGCCTTTCACAAATATGAAACTTTATTTTTTAATGCCTAATATATGAGATAGATTGTTTGTATTTCGATTTATTTATCTCAACTCAGAAAAATATCATACCGCATCAACCATTAGGTTAATATGCAAGATAGAGGTAGATTATACTCATACCGCATCAACCATATAGTCACATAATCCAACTAATATTTAAGAGCAGATGGACTAGAAGTTCAAGCCAACAAAGAAAATATCATCCAATATTCTTAGAGTAAGTGATAAATCCTGACAATTAGATTCAATTACCACGGTCAAAAATTTCGACCTAAATTAATCTCCTCCGCCCAAAGATGAACGTGAAGTAATTAACAAGTTGAAGAAGCTACATCATTATAACTAGAATAAGAGAATCACAAATCCATGAATTTCAAGATTGCAACTAAACTTACCAAAAATAAAAGGAGGCTATGCTATATCTTATACATAGAAAAGGGAAAAAAAATTGCAGGATAGGCCCCATGACTACCGTTGTTCTTTAGTGGCTCCGCCACTGCCTCCCCCTCCTCCTTTATTCGGGTTTGGGATCGACAATGTAAGATAAACTTACACAGACGAAGTTTATTTTCTATACGACTAAGTTGTCGGTAAACTGTTAAAACCCCTATAGATGCCATAATATTAAAGTGGAAACAAAAATAAATAAATAAATAAGAACTTAATCATAATATCATCAGGTATGCTTCCTGAACCCAGAACCGTCTTCTAAACCCTAAAAAAAAAAACCCAAAAAAACAATATTATCTACCACTTTGAACAATTAAAATTTTATTTTCAATTCATATTACAACTTCCCGTCTAAGTCTCAACAATTTTGAATAATTCATCATTCTCATGGTTCTGATAAGATATGTTTGCTCTGCTTAAAATATGGCAAGAAAATATGTCCCTCTGGCTCTCTGGGAGTTTTTATTTCTTTCCATTTATTTTTTTGATACTTGTTAATAGGTGTGTTGAATTGGTAAAGGAAAAACATCTGCTTGTTAATTGGTGTGTGAATTGGTAAAGGAAAAACATCTGCTATGGAGATCGAATTGCATTGCTTTATTGCATAAATAATATTATGGTTCTGGGTTTAAACCCCAGAAAACTTTTGTGTCAGTGTGTGAATTTTGGTTTGTTTCTCTCTGTGTGGATAATGAGAGAGAGAGAGAGAGAGAGAGAGATTTCAAACTATTCACATTACGATAGTCGGTATAATGTTCCTTAACCACACCATTTTAAGCTTTTCACTGATCCTGTTTGATCATGCCAGTTGTTTCCGTTTGATTTATTCATTCAATGGCTGGAAATAAAGATAGGTGTGTGAGAAGCTAAAAGGCGTACATGAAAATCACCTCCCCAATGATATACTGCAGAAAGTTTCAACTGTGATGGTTGGCTCTTAGCAGTCGTGTTGAGGTTAACCAGTGAATTGATTTCCTTATCGCATTTCCTGTTGAAATCTCATTGGTGAAATTAAACTTCTGTTTACAGTTTTCTTGCTCCCTCTTTCGGGGAAAAAATCGTTTTTACATGTAGCTCGAGGTTCTTTCACCATGTCCTAAATTTCTTGACTTCAGTTACATATATATTGGTTTTAGTTAGGCCAAAAGTGACATTTGGAAATTTTTTATAAAGAATGCGCATACGAACAATCTAATGATGACTAAATGTGAACTAAGTTTTTTTGTATTTCGTATGTATGGCGGATCCAAGATTTCAAGATCCGGGGGTCCCAAGATGAAAGTTCAAAAAAAAAAAAATATTAGACTAGTTTGTTCCATATCACTATTTTTTATTGAATTTGGTTCATTGAATAATCAAAATTAATCAACCACATTAAGTGGCTTAGTGGTAAGGGCACAAATTTCAGCTCTCAAAATACAAAAACAGGGAGGTCCAGGGTTCCAGGCTCCAAGCTGGTGAGTCTGCTTGACTGTGGCTAAGAGAAAGTTTAAAATGCCTATGTGAGTCTTCTAGGCCCCTAGAAGGAGTGGATCTTAAATGAATGTGGAAGAAATAAAATTAGGCAGCTAGAGGTGGTGGAACAGCAACAGCAAATGGTGCTGGGGGATGGGGTAACTCGAGTTTAAAGTTAGGAGGTTGCGACGATTTGGGGTTACGAGTTCTTAAATATAATTTGGGGATACTGGAAAGGACTGGGATTTGGGAATCTCGGGATCTGTATAAAAAACAGAGATATTTTAGTTTTTAAATCTTTTATAATTACCTAGCTAAAAAATGTTGTCGTTTCGGCTAGGTCTTTTAAAACAAAAATTAGAAACCTCTTCTTCTTCGTGATGAGCATTGTTGCATGCACATCCATGGAGGCAACAAGCCTCTCCGCTGCACTTGCCCAAATTGTTGGAGGGTCCCGAAGGTCGATCATAAGTGTTTCTTTGGGCTTCCAGAGGGTCCCGGGACCTCCTGGGTCCTTATATGGATCCGCCCACGTGTATGTTAAAGACTGCTAAAGAAGAGAATGGCCTTGAATTGATGATGGTGGAAGTGTGGTAGTCCCTTTTAGCAGCTATCCCTGTGGTGGTTGCAGGACAAGCATTTTGAGTGAAGAAAAGGCGTGCTGAAGAAGAGAGATTAATGAGTGCTAGGGGGAGAGAGGAGTTCTTGATGAGTTTTTCGTCTGTGAAAGGGTGTGTACATCAAAGAGAATGCTGAAAAAGGTTGGTGCTTTTTCGAAGTATCCAATTCCTGATAGTTGTGTTACTGTGTGCGGTGTATCTGGATGCATGTGCACGCATTGTTTGCGTAAACCAACATCAAGTACCTAACTGGAATGACATCTGCCTTTGGAGATGCCAGAATGAATGTCCTAAACTTTGTTCTTCCAGTTCTTCTTAGTAGCTTCAATCTAAAAAGGAAATGCGTATTAGAAGTTGAGTTACTTAGTGTCAGCTACTGCCCTTTCGTGAAAAATATTCGGAGAATGTGATTGTAATTGACTTGGTATCTATTTTAAGATCACTAGCATGGACTAATAATTTTTGCTTTATCGCTCAAGCTTCGTTCGTTGGCTTTTCACATTACTTTGCAATGTCCTTTTCTGTTCAACATATTCCCTCTGTTTAAGCGTGCAACTGATGTGGATTTAGGTATTTGGAGAAGCTGTCATGCATCGCTTGGTATTGTGCTTGAGTAGCAATAGCAGACAGCTAAAGCGGGTGTAACTTGATCTCAGGTACACAAGCATATAAGTGCCAATGTTTATGCATCGCTTAGGATTAGAGGACAGTGAGTGGCTTATCCCTTAGTTTTTTCTGTTTTTAATTTTTTGTTTGCACACCGATAATGGAATTAATGAAATTCTTGTTCTCGGGGGATGTAATTAGGATAACTTCTCAATTGAAGACATGAATCTCTTGATTTCCCAAAATGCACCAGCAGGCAATGCGAAATTTTGGACTTCCGCTGGGAAATAACACTGAACTTAGAAGATTTTATCCTAACTTTTAATTTCTTTTTGTTACAAGGGAAGACAAACGAACTTTTGATCTGGTCTAATCCTAACGCATTTCCACCCACCTACTCTCACCACTTGGCCGTCAACTAATAGACTCCGATTGGGGTGGCTGTGTTTGATGACTTACATGATTAGGATGGTCAATGGTTCGACCTTTCGATATAACAAACAAATGAAAGAAGGTTATTATTCATCAATGGATCGAATAGCTTCCCATGAGATCACTGATTGCTGAAGTATAAAACCGAATCAATGCATATTTATACAAGTTTACAATGAATGATAGAAATGTTTAAGCCAAAAACGCCTTAACTAGACTAATTTAAGCATTAAACAAAAATGATTATTAAAGCTCTGCATGAGCAGCAGGAGTCTCTTCATGCGGAGAGGCCACCGTCTCCTTTACCTTTTCTTCTGTCTTATGCACCGTCTCTCTCACAGCTTCGCCCGCAGATATAGCCGATTCCTCCACTGTCTGTTTGCTTGTTTTGAAACTCTTCTGTGCTGCCTCTTTCACTTTTTCTCTCATCCCTTGATCATCGCCTTCGCTTCCCTTTGCATTTGCTTTGTCTCTGCCCCTGAAACTGATAAAAACTTCACAAACCCCCTTTGTTTTCTATTTTTCTTTAGTTTGGATCATAACAAGATTTGGAACCTCTTTCAACATTATATTGAAAAATATCATTTTGTATAAAACTTTTCGAGAATCGCTGGAGAAAAGGAAAATAGGTTATGTTTGGGAAGATTGGATAATAATGATAGAAAGCATTGGATATTAAAAGTTACTAAACTTACTCTAAATTTGGAGGGGAAAATTGCAACTGCATGTCGTTTATGATGGTTTTAACTTTGTCCCATGCATTTTGATGAGACTTTTGGAGGACAGATATTGTATCATAGAGCATAGACATTGTATCTTGCATTGTTCTTCCAAAAACAGTTTGCTGATCTGCTTCCTCATTCTTTTCAACCTCCGGTTGCGCTTCCCCAATCATTTTTGGAATCTGGAGCGAGACGATGATGAACCAGAAAAGAAAGAGTGCTGTTCTTCTGCTAAATCTGTCCATGCTACCAAAATAATAGGAGATCAATTGGGTTGTTTGAGATCTGAACTTTTTCTAGGCTTGTAGCTGATATTTACGCTAACGTGGGGTTAGTTTCTTGCATGTAGGATTCCACATTTGAACTTGTCAATCATGGTTGACATGTAATAATACGACAGTAATTTAGCATTAGTAATTTATGGCTTGCAATTTAAATTGACTTTGTGAAAGAATGTCAGCTACAAATTATAACTAATCTTCTGGATCTCTACCATATTATTCTGATCCAAGTCCCATTGTGAAGTCTCATTGTAATGGATTTAATGTTTTTTGCTCCTCCCTTTCGGAGCCTAAACTTTGAATTGTGTCCAAATGCGATGCTTGAACTAATAATAGTAGTACTAAAGTATCAAATGAAACTTGGAACTGCAAACGTGTGTGTTGTTAAATTAGTTAGAACGTCTATGCTCCCCACTATTCACCCGAGTTTGAATTTGGATCCTTGAACATTTACCTACTTTGGTGTTAAAAAAATATTTTCAAAACAAAACAATCAAATTTGAAAAGTGATAGACCAACGCCGATCCGACCAATGAAAGCTAATGATATCTCAGTGGAGTTGAACAAACCGTCAATGCTGTTACAAAATTTAATTTTGCGGTACCTTTTTGAAGGTATAGAGGTCTCCATTTGGTTTTAAACGTTAATACTCCCTAGCTAACTCATAGGGCCATTTGGTGGGCAGGATGAGAATGGGTTTTAGGGAAAATTTGATTGGCAGGGATATGTAAGACAAAACTTATAACTCATGTATAAGGATAAGTTAGATATCTCACTCTATTATAGATTAATAACTCATCATGTCCAGTTCTGTCCATTTCACATTTTGACACAACAAACAAATGACTGAACTCAAGTCCATTTTAATTGGTCAAAAACATATCCCAACCAGCCCACCTCGTAAAAGACTTTAGAAACATGTTCTAAAGGCTTGAATGTCAATTCAAATTGAAAAGAGATTTTTCATATGAAGTGGGAAGTGGGGCCTCTTAACAAAGATTGTAAACCAAGTGATACATAATTTTGAATGGCTTCAGTACCAATTCAGAAAGGGTGTGTAAACCAAATGATACATAGTTTCGAATGGCTTCAATACCGACTCAGAAAGGACACCTAATCATTTAAATAGAGATGATTTCTGGAAGAAATAATTACTACAATTCATTCTCTACATCCTCCATTTATTTTCAAAGACAATAAACTCTAGAAACTAAATTTTGCAACTTTAATCTCTAGAAACCTTTGAGCTCTTATTGTTTGTTTCAACTTATAATAAGTGATATATAAGTGAAATGCATTTATCTATCAATGAATCAAGGTACGTTGCATATTGTCCACGATATTTATAATTAATGTTAGTAGCAATTGCTAACTATTCTGAGCAATCGGTAATTTGCATACTTTATACCTCATATTATATATATAATCACATGCTGAGCAGATTTCCTTTAACATAACCATGCATAATTCTTCTAATAATTTTCAAATAGTTATTGTGGAGCAAAAATAATCACAAAAATTCAGAAGACGACACATGACCTTCTCCCAAAGAAGACAAGATTGCCCTCCTTAGATGGACAAGGCTCTCAAATATTCCCACGCGCAGCTCAATATCCCTGGAGGCTCAAGTAGCTGCCTACGACTCCATCAAGTTCATCTGATGGTGCCATGGAAAAGTCAAAGGAATTAAAGAAGGATTAATCACCTAACCCTATCTTTAATGCATTCCTGATTGAAGAACAACTCAAACACCTAAGGAATCTTCATCACCATCAATCGAGGATACTTACTTGATAACTCTAAGATATTATCTCCTAACTAATATCTCAAAATTGTTCCTTCCTCATCCATCCAGATGACTTACCTTGGCCAATCGAAAGCCGCTATGTGTAGGGAAACCCTGACCCTATGACAGACCACTTCCTATAAATACGTCATCTCTACCATTCACTAGTAAGCTCTACACTACAAGCCCTAAACTTTCAACTCCTTTTAAAGTTACTTAGGTATCGGAGATCCATTGCCCCCCCCCCCTCTTCGTGAGTGCGTGATGTTAAAGTTCAGAGAGAGATCCAGTAAGAGAGATAGAGAGAAGAGAGAAATGAAATTGTAATTTCTATTTCTTGAATAATGTTACACTTTTGGTAAATATACCATGATTTACATAGAGGATAACTACTAAACTTATTAATTAAGGTGTAACAAACTTCTCACAACAACTCTAACAACACTCACTTAGCATCATTTACATTACTACCCTTAACATCCCCCCTCAAACTAAGCTGAGGTAGCCGAAGAGAAAGTTTGTCTCGGAGAAGAAGAAACTAATCCTTGGATGATGCTTTAGTGCAAATATCTGCAATTTGGTCCTATGTACATACAAAGTGCACGGTGATAGAATTTGCCAAGACTTTCTCCCGAATGAAGTGGTAGTCAATCTCCACATGCTTGGTTCGAGCATGAAAAAGGGGATTCTTAGCAAGAGATATAGCAGATATGTTGTCACACCAAAGTTGAGGAGGACAGGGAAGAACAAGACCAATATCGACTAACAATTTGCAAATCCAAGTTAACTTGGTAGCTAAAGATCGGTATTCGGCTTCAGTTGATGATCTAGCCATGGTGGGTTGTTTCTTAGCACTCTAACTGATAAGCGAATCACCCAGAAAAATACAGAAACCACTTGTGGAACGCCGATCAATAGTGCAACCTGCCCAATCTACATCTGAAAAACTATGAATACTAAGAGGTGCAGAACATTTTGGAAACCAGAGACCAAGAGAAATAGTGCCCTTCAAATATCTGAAAATGCGTTTAACAGCCTGGAAATGAGAATCTCGTGGACATTGCATGAACTGACAGACAAGATTTACTACAAATGACAAATCTGGTTGAGTCCAGGTTAAGTATTTAAGCCCTCCAACTAAGGATCTGTATTCTTCTGGATTGGACAGTAATGGAGAAGAGTGGTCCAATTTAGTTGTGCTTAGTCGAGTGACACAGGGTTTAGCACCCTCCATGTGTGCCTTCTTGAGGAGATCCAGAATGTATTTAGTTTGAGAGATGATTATGCCCTTGGAGGATCGCTTGACCTCAATGCCTAAAAAATAATGAAGTGATCCCAAATCCTTAACAGGAAATAACTCACAGAGTTGAGAAATCACAGTTTTACATGCTGCAGAATCTTGTTCGGTAACTAAAATATCATCAACATACACCAAGACATATACCACTAAAGCATCTTTCTTAAAAAATAAAGAATGGTCATTTTGAAAGCCAAAGAATCCAATAGAGTGTAATGCAGCTGTTAACTTGGCATACCAAACCCTGGGAGCCTGTTTTAGGCCATACAGATACTTGTGCAATTTACAAACATGTTGTGGTTAAGCAGGATCTTCAAACCCGGGAGGTTGAACCATGAAAATAGACTCATTGAGATTTCCATGCAGAAATGCATTACTAACATCTAACTGATTGATAAACCAATCAAATTTAGTTGCTAAGGTTAAAAGAAGGCGAATGGTAACTGGTTTTGCAACCAGACTGAAGGTTTCATTGTAATCCAGACCTTGTTGCTGATAAAATCCTTTAGCAACAAGACGGGCTTTTCAGGGCTTCCTTTTAATACGGAAAACCCATTTACACCCTACCAAGTTTTGAGGGAATCAGGAGGTACCAAAGACCATGTACCAGTTTGAAGTAAAGCATTGAACTCTTCTTGCATAGCTTGCCTCCAATGCAAGTATTTGGATGCTTGAAGATATGTGGAAGGTGTGTAATCAGGAGATAGATGAGATGGGAGAGGATGTTTAGTTGTTAAAAAAGCCTTAGGTTTGAAAATGCCAAACTTAGACCTAGTGGTCATAGGATGAATATTAGTGATAAGAAGAGGAGGGTGAATAGGGGAAGAGGTAAGTAAGGGATCTGAAAGTGAAGGAGTAGGTGAGGTAGATAAGGAATTGGATTGTGAGGGTGAGTTCAATAAAGCAGATGATGAAGAAGGTGTAAAGGAATGAGTAAAGGTTAATGAGGTTGGGATGGATGGGGAATTGGAAATAGGTTGAACTGGAGGAAGATGACTCACATTGGATTGGTTATGATGAAATGGAAATGTGTGTTCATCAAAGATTACGTGTTTGGAAATATAAATTTTCCCAGTGTGAGCATCCAAGCATCTATAGCCTTTGTGATTTAGGCTATATGCCAAAAATACACAAGGTTTTCTTTTAGGATCAAGCTTAGAGGATGTGTAAGGTTTTAACCAAGGGAAGCACCTACAACCAAAAACCTTGAGAGTTATGTAATCTGGTGGTTTATGAAATAAATCTTCCCAAGGAGAGGGTTTACCACCAGTGGGCACTCGACTGATGAGATAAAAAGCTGTTGAAAATGCTTCAACCCAATAGATAAGGAACTTGAGATGCTGCAAGAATAGTCCGGGCAGTTTCAATCAAATGCCTATACTTTCGTTCAGCACCACCATTTTGTTCTGGAGTATAAGGGCAGCTGAGTTTATGAGAGATCCCATGTGTTTTAAAGAAATCAGAGAAGTTATGATTGACAAATTCACCACTAGAGTCAGATCGCACAGTAATAACCTTGAATCCCAACAGGTTTTCAACCACTGATTTGAAATGAACAAATGTACTGAAAACTTCAGATTTGTACTTCAATGGAAAGAACCAAGAATACTTAGTAAAATCATCGACCAAGAAAAGATAATACTAATGTCCATTGACAGAAGAAATGGGCTCAGGACCACATACATCAATGTGCAATAGCTCAAGAGGTTTGCTTGTGTTACAAGAAACAGAAGGAAATGATTTTCGAGAACATTTACCTAAAGCACAACTAGAGCACACAAATTTATTTATCCTATCAGAAAGAGAGATACTAGACTTTAAAGCTAGTTTATTTAAAATCTTGAATGAGGGATGGCCTAAATGTTGATGCCAGATGCCCTGAGAAGCTTTAGTATTGGTCACATAAGCATGATGATTTCCAGCAACAAAGGGTGCAAGAAAGGGATTGAATCCAGCTTTGACATGGCCTTTAAAAAGGTCCTTCCCCGAAGTGAGATCTTTCACAATAAAGTGAAAAGGATAGAGATGAATAGAGCACCAATTATCAACTATAAATCGATTTGCAGAAATCAAATCTTGTTTCAGATCAGGAACATGCAACACATTGTTCAAATCAAATGTATGAGTAAAAGTATGAAGACTAGAAGAACCAGAGTGAGTAATAGGCAAACCTTTGTCGTCGCCAATATAGATCTGCTCAGGACCATTGTAGGATTTAGGACCTTGAAGATTTGTTTAACAGTTGGTCATATGAGAACTGGAGCCAGTATCAAGAAGCCATGTTGGAGCAGTGGAAGAAGTGTGAGCATGAAAAGCTGTCTGTGAATTATTGTTGCCATAACTAGGATTCATACGATGTGGACAATCAATGGCCTCATGATTAAGTTGACGACAAATTTGACATGAATTTCTTCTGGTAAAATTATTGAAATTGGATCTAGAGCCACGATTATTCTTCTGTTGACCTTGGCGAGAGAAATTCAGGCGAGAGTTGTAAGAGCGAGAGTTATTGGGGCGATACTGAAAATTTCTAGGGTTAGAAAAATTTTGATCCATGCCATGGCCTTGTGAAGAATTGAAGTTAGAGCTCTGTTGAACATAATACGCCTGAGAATTGGAGTCATCGAGTGGTGTAGGAAGAATGCCGGCAGAGGAATTATAAGCTTGAAATGGAGCTAATGGAGAAACCTTCTTGCGATTTGCCAATTGAATCTCTTTACTGAGCAACAAGCCGTGTAACTCATCAATAGTGGTTGAACCAAGACGAAACTAAATAGTATCAATAAAGGCATCATATTTAGGTGGTAATCCATGAAGAATAATATAGATAAGTTCCGAATCATCAATCGGAGCACCAGCAGTCACAAGAGCATCAGTAATTTCTTCAATTTGTTGAAGATAAGAAGCCGTAGTGGAATCGTCTTTAGTAATTGTTCGAAGGCGAGAACGAAGTTCATGAATGATTGAGATGTCGTCGCAAGGCGAGACTCCAATTTTGCCCACAGATCACGAGCAGAGGTAACACCAACAGTGTAAGGGATCAGAGAATCCGAGAATGTCGAATTTATCCAGATCAAAATGTTCTGATCATTCTCAAACCACGTCACATATTGAGGATTCACAGTCGAAGTGCAATGTCCTGAAGAATTAAGAAGATACTTAGGCAGTGCCACCATGGAACCATCAATCATTCCAGTGAGATTGTACCGGCGAAAGATTGGTGAAAATAAAGCACTCTAGGTGATCCAATTTGTAGTCGTCAGTTTGATCGGGACAAGCGAACCAATGTTCTGAATTGTGATCGAAGAATTGACCGAATTAGGGCACGAATTTGAGGCGGAAGAATCTGCAGGAGATGGATGCGATGTAGAATTAGAGAGAGGTGGAGGAGAGACGACCATTGTTGGTAGCGTAGAGAGAACACAGAGAACATAGGGAGACGAAGGATCGTCAGAGGTCGTTAGACACCGGCGATAGATACCATGTTAAAGTTCAGAGAGAGATCCAATAAGAGAGATAGAGAAAAGAGAGAAATGAAATTGTAATTTCTATTTCTTGAATAATGTTACACTTTTGGTATATATACCATGATTTACATATAGGATAACTACCTAACTTATTAACTAAGTAAGGTATAACAAACTTCTCACAACAACTCTAACAACACTCACTTAGCATCATTTACATTACTACCCTTAACATGTGAGACTTTGGTCCTTAATCGAAAGTGTTAATTGTTTTGTTGGTACAAATTCGTCAAGACTAAAGACGGCTGATTCTTGCCACCATAGTTACTCAACATAGGAATTATGGTAAGCAAATATTATGTTATAAATTTTGAGCATATTTACATATGGTACTTATGTTGTAATGACTTTTTCTTCTTAGGTTTATCAATGTTCCTCTAGTTAAGAATAAATGCATACATATTCCTTGTTGTATAGTTGCTTATTTTATTGGAATGCATCCTCAAACTATTGCTTAATAATTAGTACCACAATACAGATTCAACATTGGCATGCATAGGAATTTGGTCCTACTATTATACCCTTTAATTGATAATGTATATTACTTTTTACTAAAACCTACTGATTAATCAAAGGATTAAACATTTGAGATAATTATTTAGATTACAACTTTAACAAATCCAATATAAGATTACCAATTTGAATTTTACAGAAGTTGTTTTACGGATGTCTTATGATTATTTTCCAGTTTGTAGTTATTATTAAGTAATCAACTATTGTATGAATTAAGTTTTTTTAAATTATACTTTTCAACTATTGTATAACAATATATTAATCAATCTTAATTGTGTGCAAATTGTTAAATTCACTTTATACATGAATAAGAAACTTATAAAATATATTTGCTTAAGTCATTTACTGAACTTTTTATTTTGCCTCAATAGATGGCAAAAATTTAAAATGAATTATAGTTCTAACTTTCAATGATGTAGTGTTCACATTTATCGTCCTAATTTTTTTTCATCACTTTTTAGTTGTGTAGAAAGATGCATTCAAGCCCCCGTGAAATGAGTTTGTTGCTCCAAAAATAAGATCTAATCATGTTTATGAAATCACACACTTTTCTGTCGGTAGTTGTAAACTGTCGTACAAGATTGTCTCTCATGACGCATAGGTGTTCTTAAATACAAAAACAAATTTTGAGGAGTTATTAGGTGTTACACATTCCTCTACATTGGTTCCACTTAGTTAATTATTCTCAATTGCCTTGTCACATCGATCGATATGACATTCTCATAGGTAACTCTACATATCTTTAAAAAAAATGTATGTAAGTGTAATATCGGTTTGTTAATATCTTTTTAAGCATTTCAATTAATCTAACTACAACAATTGGTCAGATTTCAAGATGTTACGGGACGCATCACTGCAGCAAAGTCTTGGAGGAAAAAAATGATTGGTAATGAGAGATTTGAACAATATTCAAACTTAACCTTCAAAATATCAGGTAAAAAAGTTAACAAAACATCTCACATTTTTAAAATATCACACACCTTATCTAAAAGCCTTTTTTTATTTTCTTAATATATGTTCACTTAGGAAAAAAGATGTTAGCATTACGCTATGGGGTGACATTGCAAGGACTTTTGTTTTCGAAGCTTTGAAACAATTAGAACCACCAGTTTTGGGTGTTTTCACAAGCCTTAAAGTGAGACAATACAAAAGTATAAAACTTATCCGTACTATTTCCAAATTTTCATGCTCTTTGTACAAAATACTAATCTAATTTCATATATATAAACAACTAGAAAACATTATACTCCATAGTAGTGTTTCCACAATGATTTTCATCCATCCAAACATTTCAGAAGCAGCCTCTTACAAAACAATTTCGGTTGTTGTCTCAAATAAAGATTTTATTTTGTATGTTGAAATTGAGTATTAAGGTAAAAAAATTGAATATATTTGTTCAACAATAAGCATGTGAGAATTAGGATAAGAATATATTTGCCAAATATTAATTATTTAACAATATCACTAATGATATATGCATACAATTTTCAAATTGTTGTCTCATGTAAGCACATATGGAAACACAACATTTGTATATTATTTTTGGTTTGCATGCCTTTGAAACTTAATTAAGTAGGCTATAATCTAGTTTTTTTTAGCATAAGGCTTGTCGGATACTTCACCGCACCTTACCCACAAATTAAAGCACTAAGAAAATGTTGGACAGTCCACGAATAATAAATTGTATGATATATAACAACCACCTAAAATTTCATCCGAAGCTACAAACGAGCCGAACAAATTTTTTTCTTTTAAACTTAAGCAAGCTATAATCAAGCTTGACAAAGTCTATCAGGTTGTTCTGAACCGTTTAAAAGATGATGTGTATTATACGTTGTTGTTGTTCACTTAATTCCATCTCTTGGCCTTCTTTGTTCCTTTTGATTTGGCTTTTGCTTGCTGAAACGCCTGCATCTTTTGCTTCTTCCGAGCTTCCTTTTCAGCCTACAGAGGAGCCCAGATCCGGCTCAGATTGCTGCTCTAAAACATATCACCCGCTTAAGGTTTCATTATGGAATGGAAGAATGCTTACCTTAGACATCTTTGATTTGGCTTTCACTTTAGGAGCCTTTTCTTCAATCTCTGCCTCGCGCTTGAGCTCTCTTTCCCTAGCATCAAGATTCTTCTCTAGATAATACTGAACGTCGTAAAATTTCATGGTCAGAATCACTGATTAAATAACCAACTGGATAATCGATTTACTTTTTGGATGAACCCTAGACTCTCTAAATGTGATCACAACTGCTGATGGGATCATTAAGTAAAAGGATCCCTTGTTGCCACATGATAACAAAGGGTATCTGTTTTCGTTCTATAATCATCCTATGACGATAACAAAGGGTATCTACAACCCGGGTGTCATCAATTTGATGGTTCTACAAAATTAAATATTTCCTCAATCATCATTTGGTTGAGGCTCATCTGCAAGATACCAAAATAATTTAAAGTTGAGCTCATTTACTTTTTTGAGTCAATTAAACGAAAACAGATAAATCCAAACACTACACACTTTTAAGCCAACATACGGAGGGTAAAAACAATGCTTATATTGTAATCTCCTGCATAATTTTGCAACTTGCAACCTTTAACTTCCACTACTCTATTAACTATTTGCTTTATGAAGTATCGGTCGTGAGAAACTGTAATGACAGTGCCCTTGTACTCCGTTATTGCCTCCTGAAAGAAACAATTATGGGTAATATTGCAGGTAAGTGATGCTGAAGTAATACAAATAACTTATTCCATAGAATGAAAAGAAAGATGTGAGACATACCTCAAGCATCTCTTTTGAAGGAATGTCCAAGTGATTTGTTGGTTCGTCTAGAACTAACAGAGTTGACGGCTTTACCATGAACTTGCAAAAGGCAAGGCGTGACTAACAAAAGTGAAAACAACAACAACAACAAAGCCTTTTCCCACTAAGTGGGGTCGGCTATATGAATCCTAGAACGCCATTGCACTCGGTTCTGTGTCATGTCCTCCGTTAAATCCAAGTACTAAGTCTTTTCTTAGAGTCTCTTCCAAAGTTTTCCTAGGTCTTCCTCTACCCCTTCGGCCCTGGACCTCTATCCTGTAGTCGCATCTTTTAACCAGAGCGTCAGTAGGCCTTCTTTGCACATGTCCAAACCACCGTAACCGATTTTCTCTCATCTTTCCTTCAATTTCGGCTACTCCTACTTTACCTCGGATATCTTCATTCCTAATCTTATCGTTTCTCGTGTAGCCACACATCCAACAAAGAATCCTCATCTCCGCTACACCCATTTTATGTACGTGTTGATACTTCACCGTCCAACATTTCGTGCCATACAGCATCGCCGGCCTTATTGCCGTCCTATAAAATTTTCCCTTGAGCTTTAATGGCATACGACGGTCACACAACACGCCGGATGCACTCTTCCACTTCATCCATCCAGCTTGTATTCTATGGTTGAGGTCTCCATCTAATTCTCCGTTCTTTTGCAAGATAGATCCTAAGTAGCAAAAGCGGTCACTCTTTGGTACTTCTTGATCTCCGATCCTCACCCCTAATTCATTTGGGCCTCCATTTGCATTGAACTTGCACTCCATATATTTTGTCTTTGATCGGCTTAGGCGAAGACCTTTAGATTCCAACACTTCTCTCCAAAAGTTAAGCTTCGCATTTACCCCTTCCTGAGTTTCATCTATCAACACTATATCGTCTGCGAAAAGCATACACCAAGGAATATCATCTTGAATATGTCCCGTTAACTCATCCATTACCAATGCAAAAAGGTAAGGACTTAAGGATGTGCCTTGATGTAACCCTACAGTTATGGGAAAGCTTTTGGTTTGTCATTCATGAGTTCTTACGGTAGTCTTTGCTTCATCATACATATCTTTTATAGCTTGGATATATGCTACTCGTACTCCTTTCTTCTCTAAAATCCTCCAAATAATGTCTCTTGGGACCCTATCATACACTTTTTCCAAATCTATAAAGACCATGTGTAAATCCTTTTTTCTATCTCTATATCTTTCCATCAATCTTCATAAGAGATAGATTGCCTCCATGGTTGAGCGCCCTGGCATAAACCCGAATTGGTTGTCCGAAACCCGTGTCTCTTGCCTCAATCTATGCTCAATGACTCTCTCCCAGAGCTTCATTGTATGACTCATTAGCTCAATACCCTATAGTTCATGCAATTTTGTACGTCGCCCTTATTCTTGTAGATAGGCACCAAAGTGCTCTTTCGCCACTCATTTGGCATCTTCTTCGTTTTCAAAATCATATTGAAAAAGTCTGTGAGCCATGCTATACCCGTCTCTCCCAAGACTTTCCACACTTCGATCGGTATATCATCTGAGCCCATTGCTTTTCTATGCTTCATCTTTTTCAAAGCTACAACCACTTCTTCCTTCTTGATTCGGCGGTAAAATGAGTAGTTTCTACACTCTTCTGAGTTACTCAACTCCCCCAAAGAAGTACTCCTTTCATGTCCTTCATTGAAAAGATTATGAAAATAACCTCTCCATCTGTCTTTTTAACTGCGTTCTCTATAGCAAGAACCTTTCCATCCTCATCCTTGATGCACCTCACTTGGTTTAGGTCCCTTGTCTTCTTCTCTCTTGCTCTAGCTATTTTATAGATATCCAACTCTCTTTCTTTGGTATCTAATCGCTTATACATATCGTCATAAGCCGCTAGCTTAGCTTCTCTCACAGCTTTCTTCGCCTCCTGCTTCGCTATTCTATACCTTTCACCATTCTCATCGGTCATATCCTTGTATAAGGCTTTACAACATTCCTTCTTAGCCTTCACCTTTGTTTGTACCTCCTCATTCCACCACCAAGATTCCTTTTGGTGTGGAGCAAAGCCCTTAAGACTCTCCTAATACCTCTATTGCTACTTTTCGGATACAATTAGCCATGGAATCCCACCTCTGACTAGCTTCCCATTCTTTATCCCACACGCATTGGGTAATTGCTTTCTCTTTGAAAATGGCTTGTTTTTCTCCTTTTAGATTCCATCATCTAGTCCTTGGGCACTTCCAGGTCTTGTTCTTTTTTCTCTTTCTTTTGATATGTACATCCATCACTAACAAGCGATGTTGATTAGCCGAGCTCTCTCCCGGTATAACTTTGCAATCCTTACAAGTTATACGATCCCCTTTCCTCATTAGAATAAAATCTATTTGTGTTTTTGACGATCCACTCTTGTAGGTAATCACATGTTCTTATCTCTTCTTAAAGAAGGTGTCGACTAAGAAGAGATCATATGCCATTGCAAAATCCAAGATGGCTTTCCCATCCTCATTTCTCTCCCCAAAACCATGGCCACCATGAAAACCTCTATAGTTGCCTGTCTCCTTGCCCACGTGTCCATTTAAATCTCCTCCTATAAATACCTTCCCCGTCTGAGCAATTTCCTTGCACCAAGTCTCCAAGATCTTCCCAAAATTTCTCCTTCAAACTCGTATCCAACCCTACTTGAGGTGCGTACGCACTAATCACATTGATGAGTTCTTGTCCTATTACAATCTTGATTGCCATAATTCTATCTCCTACCCTCTTGACATCTACAACATCTTGTGTCAAGGTCTTGTCCACGATGATGCCAACACCGTTTCTCATTCTAATTGTGCCCGAATACCAAAGTTTAAAACCTGAGTTTTCTAGATCCTTTGCCTTAAGACCAACCCACTTAGTTTCTTGTAGGCACATAATACTTATCCTTCTCCTCACCAAAACAAACTGTTAAAAATCCTCACCTCACCTTGTTCAGAACTCAATCGATTTTTTCATGCCCTTCATTTGTTTTGGATATTGACATGTGTACTTCCATGTAAAGTGCAGGCTTCTCGTACAAGTATTTAAATGCAACATGGAATGAACGAAAAACACAAACTAATTCAAACCTATAGAAACATTAAAGTCAATGCCTCACTGGAAAAAAAAGATACAAGGAACGCAATTGCTTAAGAAAATACTTGTGTACAAAGAGCCGACAAATATCATTTGCAAGCCTGTTAAATTTTACCTTCTCGCCACCACTCAACAGGGAAACCTTTCTATCAAGCATATCAGATTGAAATTACAACGCCCAAGGAGACCCTTTATATCATCAAGTCTCCAGTCCTCTGCAGCTTCTTCTACTGTCTCAAGCACTGTTTTATTTCAATCAAGTGCCTCGGCCTAAAAAGACATGAATATACGTCAAACACAGAATATTGTCTGGCAAAGTAATTAAAACAGAAAAAAGAAGACAAAATACTTCTGAGAAAGATGAATAAAAATTATGTGATGAAACCTAGAAAAGCCGTGATATTAATTAAATCAATGTAAACAGTAACACACCTGGTTTTGCTCAAAATAGTTCGGTAGGACATTATTCTCACCAATCTCAACTTCACCTGCCATTGGCTGTTGTAAACCCATTATTAGTTTCAGCAAAGTACTCTTTCCACAACCATTTGGGCCAATAATCGCAATTTTCTCTCCCCTTTCAATTGTAAGATTTGCCCTGTTAAGTAGGGCCTGGTACACAACACAGATTGATGTAATATATACAATTTGTCTCATTTCTCTTCAGCGAAATATCAAATTTGCAGATGACGAGTTTAAAGAAAAAAAATATTTAGTACTTATTATTAGCAACGTATGTCAACTCACCTTATCCCCAAAGCCAAATTCCAGATTCTTAATCATTGCAACAAATCTTCCGCTTTGTCCCCGCTCAGGAAACCTGATCTTCATTTGTTTCCTCTGGAACAGCCTTTCCACTGATCATCTTCCTGAAGTTTCTCCAGCTTCTGTTTTTGACAACAAAAAGAATGTTAGATAAAGAATCGAAGTGGGAAGTGAAGTGATTAAAAACCACGCCATAGAGAGCATATACATAAAATACAATTAAAAAAAATTAGGATCATAACCCACAATCATATTTGTTTTACATTTCTATTGAATATCATAAACAAGAAACTTAATAGGTATAGAAAATTAAATTAACAGAATTTATGCAACATCTAGTTTGTTTGGCTCAAAAACATTAAAGTGCAGTTTGGTAAGAACCTTTGGACGAGACAGACTACAAGCCTACAGAAAGAACAGTCAGTGAAACGGTTTGTTTTGGAAAGACTTTCGCACCACTCAAGCATGACTGAAAATAGAAATTTAAAGCAGCTAAGTTCCATTTCGTTAAATTGAGAAATCGAAGTAACAAAATCCAACTGACTGTTCAGGTCTGACTGGTGTATTTAGTGCCTTTTATAATGGCACAGCACAATTCTCTAGTCCAGTAAACCTCAGTTTACCTTTTCAGCAGAAGAAGCACGACCAGAATTAGCTCCAGCACCCAACATGTGTATCAAGTCTTTTGTCTGCTCGATTTCCCTCTGTTGCTTCTCCCAAAGCAGCATTTTGAGTTTCAATCCATGCTGCCTTTGCCAGAATATACTGGGAGTAATTTCCCTCGTATGTCCTGGAGACACCCATATCCGTTTCCACTATTTTTGTACATAACTGATCCAGAAACGCTCTGTCATGAGATATGATAGCCATCGGCACATCTTGCTGATTGAGATAATCCTCGAGCCACTAAATTGTGTCAAGGTCAAGGTGATTTGTAGGCTCATCCAAGAGTAGTAAATCTGGATCCTGAAGATAAAAAATGGTGTGCCATCAACAACTACATCAATTTACATCGTAAGATACATTAAACATGCTATGCCTATTGACACGAAACAAATGCTACATGTATGAGACCAATTCAAGTTCGCAATTTTCCTTGTTAACAATTTTTCCTCACACCATTTGCGGTAATACCACATTGTTGCATACGTCAAGCAATAATCAATGTTATGGTTGAGTTTTCTACACCGCCAACAGAGATAACCCAAAACAAAATGTACCATGTACTAAGGATATATGTTCATATACCTGAAGTAAAACCTTCCCAAGCGACATCCTCATCTGCCAACCACTGCTAAAGGAGGCTATCATTCTATATGTATCCTCTAGAGCAAACCCGAGTTCCGGCATCAGCTTATTTATCTTTGAATCCACCATATCCAAGTCAGCCGCCTGCGCCCTATTCTGAAGCTTATCAAACTCATCCAAAAGCCTTCCCATCAACTCCAAATCATTTACGGAACTCTCCAACCCTTTTTGCACCTTCTCCAACTTCCCAGCCACCTCCATCTCCTCCTTAAACGCACTCATAAACTCCTCCTCGACCGTCCTACTCATCGAAACCTCAAATTCTTGGCTCAAAAACGCGATCTTCATGTTGGCTTTGGCCTTGATGACATTGCCGGAATCGGGTTCTTCTAAACCGGCAATAATTCTCATCTGGGTTCTTCTAAACCGGCAATAATTCTCTTTCGGACATTTTCGAGCTTCACACCGGAAGAAATACTGGAAGCCCCGGAATCATTCGAATTCTTCTTACCACGTCTGTTCTGAAATTCGTTGTTAGAATTATCCGAGAACAAAGACTCGAAATCGTCCTTGTCGGTGGTTTCGGCTACGGAAGTTTCGACGGCCACCGCCAATAAGGGGGTTGCAAATTTAGGAATTGGGGTTGTGGGTTTGTGGAGATGACTAGTGGTTTTGATGGAGTTAGTGTTGTTGTTAGCTCTAAGTGATTGAGAAGCTATCGGATTTGAAAGGGAGCGGAGCCGGGAAGTGAGAGCGGTGGCGGGGGCGTCGAAAGGAGCTGAGCCGCTGAGGAAGGTTGAGCGGAGGTCGAGGCGGTGGAGCTTAGAGCTCAATTCCATGCTTGGTTTTGGTGGGAAGAGTTTCTGTCTCGGTTTGTTGTGAGTCTGTGATTCTGACAGTGAGAGAAACTCTCAGGTTCATACCATGAACAATAACAAAGATCATCACCAAATGAAAATTTTAAGTTTTACAATTATGCAATAATATATATATATATATATATATAGTTTCTTTATTGGGTGGCGCCATCCACATCTATTTATATCTCTCAGATACTCATTGTTAATTTCTAATTTTGATCTTCTTTAATTCGTTCAATTCGATGACAAAAAAATAAAAGAGGTGTAGATAGCACCACTCTTTATTTTATCTACAACCTAATGCATGGATCTTGTCAAGCAATAGCATTCAATAGCTAACTAATTAGTAAGTTACTACAATGTCAGTCACAATTTTACTTTTATAATATAAACAGCTCTTTTTATGTTTTTCATTCGAAGATTGTTGATGTACAAAATCAGTGAGACTTTAGAATTATGTAAAGTATCAAGTTTGTGACCTTCACCCAATTGTTTCGGTCACCTGGTGTGGATAATATGTAATTAGATAGAGATAGGAAAGCAAATACAAGATATACGTGGTTCATCCTAAGTCTAAATACGTCCACGAAGTAGAGAAGTTCTCATTAATAGTGAAGGGTTTACACAAATACATAAGTTTAAGCATAATTATCATCAATGGATTCTTAATGACTAGTTTAAGTACAATAATGACATTAGGAATTAATTGTAGGAGAATGATCTTCTTTTATAGTTGAGGAGAGTCTTTAGCTTTTGTTCACAGTCGATGTGGGACTATATGAGCTTTATTCTTACGTTGACATGTGTCGCGCTGTGATTGACCTTCTGGTTGGAGGAAACTCTTATGCTTCGGCAGGGATGCCTCAGCATGAACCCCTCAGTGGGTACATGAAGGTATGACGTTGACTGGTGCTCGGTAGTTTCGGGATTGGTCAAGTATGGTACAAACATTGCTCCCTTAAGTTCCCGAGTGAGGAAAGCTTCTTGGTTGGGGACTTGACAAATCCAAGTCACTAAGTAATCACGAAACTTCTGAGTACCGAGGTGTAGTAGCATATAGTAAGAATCCCCCAAGTATTCGAGCGAGGAGAGTTGCCAAAGTAGGTGTCTTGCTAGTAGCCAAGTTATCAAAATAACAAAGCTTTGTTTGTGATATCACATATCTCATATATTTCTCAACCCGAAAATATTTCTAACTAGTTTGAACTTCACAAATGCCCAACATTTTTATTTTTTAAAAAGCCCAATTCTTTCTTGATTCATGTTGAGAAGTAGGGTAAGAATAAAATAGAAATAAGGCCCAAGTTTAGAAAGACCAACCCCTTTCCCCTTGCTCCAGCCCAAATTTAATGTGAGGCCCAAGGGAGGGGTGGCCCACGCATATTTTCACTTTTGTTTCTAGTTATGTTTAATTGCTAAACCCAAGGAAGGATAGGCCCGGTGCTTATTTGCTAGCAGCCTATTTTCACTTTTGCTTCTGTTTCACGAGGCCCGTGCCTATTTTCACTTTTGTTTCTATTTCACTAGGCCTTTCCTTCCTTGGGCTTAGCAATTAAATAGAAACAAAAGAGAAAATAGGCACGGGCCACCCCTCCCTTGGGCCTCACATTAAATTTGGGCTGGAGCAAGGGGAAAGGGGTTGGGCTTTCTAAACTTGGGCCTTATTTCTATGTTATTCTAACACTACTTCTCAACATGAATTAAGAAAGAATTGGGCTTCTAAAATATAAAAAAGTTGGGCCTTTGCGAAGTTCAGACTAATTTGAAATATTTTCAGGTTGAGATATATATGGATATGTGATATCACAAACGAAGCTTTGTTATTTTGACAACTTGGCTACTAGCAAGACACCTCCTTCGACAACTCTCCTTGCCCAAAGACTTGGGGGACTCCTACTACATGCTATTACACCTTGGTACTTAGAAGTTTCGTGATTACTTAGTGACTTGGATTTGTCAAGTCCTCAACCGAGAAGCTTTCCTCACTCGGGAACTTAAGGGAGCACCGTTTGTACCATACTTGACTAATCCTGAAACTACCGAATACTGGTCAACGTCATACCTTTGAGGACCCATTGAGGGGTTCATGTTGAGGCACCTTTGCCGAAGCACAAGGGTTTCCTTCCAACCAGGAGGCCAATCACAACGCGACACATGTCAACATAAGAATAAAGCTCATAGAGTCTCATATCGACCGCGAACAAAAGCTAAAGACTCTCTCCTCAACTATAAAAGGAGACCATTCTCGTACAATTAATCCCTAATGTCATTATTGTACTTAAACTAATCATTAAGAACCCACTGATGATAATTATGCTTAAACTTATGTATTTGTGTAAACCCTTCACTATTAATGAGGACTCCTCTACTCTGTGGACGTAATCATACTTAGGGTGAACCATATACATCTTGTATTTGCTTCCCTATCTCTATCTATTTACATATTATTCATACCAGGTGATCATAGCAATCGAGCAAAGGCCACAAACTTGACACTTTACATTGTTCCAAAGTCTCACTGATTTTGTGCATTAACAAAGATCATTCGTACAAAAATTCATTTAAATTCGAAATTGTTTAAGTATCTAACTATGATAACAACAACAAAAACAAAACAGTGGTGTTGGCAAACAATCAGAAATATTCAAGAGAATAATCAAATGACTAAACTATTTTGGATTTGAGAAATTTTTCATAAGAAGGAATGAAGACCTAAAAAAATAAACGACTCTAGATAAATACTCTTCTAACCAAAATGGTTTACCACTCTACATTAGCAAGTGAGAAAAACAAGCAAGGTTTTCTTGGAAACCCATATGATAACCATTTTGTATTTAATTTTCACTTTTTTAAAACTAAAAATTGAAATCTTGTTTGGTAACTACTATTAGTTTTGAAAGCGTGTTCGAAATTTAGCCTTCAATTTTCACTTTTAGTTTTTAGTTTTCTGAAAACTAAAAGTAGTTATTAAACACGATTTCATTTTTCAAAAAAGTGAAAACTAGAAACTTAAAACAAAATAGTTATCAAATGAACCCTAAAACAACCGTTACAAGGAGATTAAAAGTTGATAACTTATGAAACAAGTTAAGTTTCGAAGTTTCTCATAAATTATGGATGCAAAACCTTGAGTTTTCTAAATACCACCAATTTTTCTTCAATGGTGACTGATACAAAAAAAAAAATGACTAAAATTAAAAATAAAAAACCTAATAATTATGAAAATCAAATTTAACGAATAAAAAATTGACATAACTGAATGCTATGTTGCATTGAAGCTGGACCAAATAGTACATGTCTAAGTACAAGTTTTGTCGTAGAAAACACATCCATCTCTTCGTTGTTGTTTTCAACGAACCCAGATCCTCTCTGGATCCAAAATATCTGTGCCTAAGGATCAAGTGATATGAGCTGTTGAAATTCAATCCAACAACTACAATTATTGATCAAATTTCAACGACCTGAATCACTTGATTTTTAGACTCAGTTTTTTGGGATCTAGAGAGGATCTGGGTTCGTTTTCAACAATGTAGCTTTTATTTTGTGGACCCAAGAAAAGGTAAGAAGTACAACAAAAACAAATCATCTGCAGCCACAGGAAAAATGAACATAACGATAACGCGCGCGGCTGCAACAGAAATATTTTAGGGGTACACATATTCCTTGAGGGCAGGTTCTTCAGAGAAATTGAAAGCCTCCCATCCTATTATTAGATAATGCCACCTGCAAATCAGTCAAATGCTCAAATTTAATTTGAGAAATGTTTTAGAGCCCATTTAGTACTCTATTTGAACACAAATTTTATAACTTAGAAACCTAAAAACTAAAAATATGTGTTTGGTAGAGCCAGTTTTCAAAAACACAAACTAAAATACAAAAAGCCGTATTCATTTGTTTTTTCCCTTCCATTCGACCTCCATTAAGCAGCATCATATAGATCCAACCTCCTTTTAAACAACTGCTTTGATCCTGTCGCTTCAATTCAATCGGCCTCGGAATTTTTCGCCCAACAACAGTGCCGCTCGCCGCCGTTCAACTCAGAAATCACCTTTGTGAAAACAACTTCTGACGGCGCGGTGACAAAAGAAGCTCGCGGATTTGATCTCAAACGCGAGTTCAATCACCTATTCAAACAAAGCATTTGAAATCCAATTCCAGGCAACCGACTTCCCGTCGTCTGTACAGGCCGCCTGCTTCAGTCACTTGACCAACACTCGATTCACAACATCATTTGTTCTTCACTCTCCAAGGCAAGAATTATCAATTCAGGGAATTGCAATTAAAAGTGGAGTTACCATCTTCAGAATTGCAGCTGATCCACGGATCAATCACAACATCCTCCTTCAGGTTTAACAACCGGGACTGAGATGGCGAAAAGCTGCTTTAATCAATGGGGCCTATAGTTGTATGAATTCTTCAATTAGCTCTTGCAATTTTTTGCCTTCCTCCCATGAAGCCTATCGCAATTAGTTCCTGATAACTATCACCAATACTGACGTCCACAAAGCTTATGGCCTTAATCGACAAAGATAAAGCCACAAGTTCAGCTACAAGCTCTACACAGACCCATGGAGAAATGACCAACCCATAGACTAGAAACATTCCCTTGAAACTGATGACAAATCCTACTTCAAAACTCTAAAAGATTAATCGATAGATAATCGATCTACTGTTTGAAAATAGTTCAAGTTTTAAAACACGTTTGTCAAAATCTAATTTTCAATACAATGAAAACCCATTTTAACAAGTCAGCATCTCGTGTCACAAAACTGCTATTCAAGTATTAGGATTTCAGTTAGTAACTCTTGCAGTGACTCAGTCCCAAAGAGAACGTAGTTTCCAGAAAACTTCATCACAAACGCATACTTCAACTATTCTTCAGAAACTAGGACATCGAAAATTCAAAAAATCCTTGACCAAAAGCCATCAAGGTCTGTGACAAGTTTTAAAAATCAAGACACTAGTGAGTAAAGATTGTCTATGCAGCTACTAGTAGTAGTAGTAACTACTGCTGCAGCACCTGCATCAAATATACCTGCCAAAGAACTGCATTAAACAATTGAATCATGTTATCATCTAAAGATAATAGTCTGAGATTTGATGGTGCCCAAACATGTTTCACACGAAACATCACAACTCACACAGCACCATTTTCCAACTCACAAAAACACAATTTAGAAAAACCAATTAAAGATGCCCTAGATTCAAAACAATTTACTCAAAACCAAGAAAAACAATAAAGAGCACCGATAAGCAAAGTTAACAATGAGCATTGCAGTGAAAAAAAAACCTACAAAATCAAGTTCATTTAATCCACAGGATTTCGGAAATTAAAAAAGTAATTTGTTCAACCTTGCTGACTCCATAAAATACAGATAGGTTTATAAGTAATTTCTCAAACTCGAGCTTTTAAACAAATCAAACTAAAACTACACTACTTTAAAAACGCAAAAACAGAAAAGGGGTGGAAAACAGATATATCATTTGAAAGTTTTAAGATTCTGCTCTTTGTAGTAACCATCAGCTCCTTTTAAACTTCAGAAGAATCACCAGACCAGTACAAAAAGACTGTTGCACCTACGTGGGATCTGCACATTTAATAAAAAAATGTGAAAAGAATTTCAGAAGAGATAAAAGATTTTAGCACCCAAAATCCCCTTAATGGGAATACTAGTTAGATTTCAACTTCAAAAGGCAAACTGGTCTCAACATTTAAATTATACATGGAATATGAACTTGCTGCACAAACTCAGATGATTCAAAACACTTAAATTTAAGAACTTCAGAGAGATCCATTATTAGGAGCTTGGGAAAAGAAAATAAAGGAGCCTTCAAATGGTATAACAATTCTGAAAACATTGTTCAGATAATGCATCACTCAAAAGAATAAGCTTTAGAACTCATAAGCGTTCGTTTTGTAGGTTTTAGAATATGGTTTAACATGAGCACAAGCTTGACATCTGTATGTTTGAACTTTGGAGTGGTACAATGGAGCACAAAGAAAATGTCTGCATTAAAGTTGCATCAAACCACAATAGTAGATACTCAGATTGATATAACATACGCATGACACAAGTACATTCAAAAAGTGAACTTATAGCAGGATCCATGCAAAAACATATAGGGTCTATGAACAGGAATGCCAAAAACCACACGGTCTTTTCATTAGTGACTCTTTACCCCGAAATTTCTGTAATATTTGACAGAAATAGAATTGCAATAGAATTGGAAGCCAAGGTATCAAGCATGCACCAGACACTATCAAATAGCTCAAGAGGGGAAGAATCCAAGGTTTTCAATTCAAAAGAAGGCAAGAGAAAATTACTTGTATGGTCTTGAAGAACCCTGAAAATACCAAAGGGTTGAAATTAACCCACCCCGAATTTTCAATTTTAGTTTGTGCCGACTCCCAGATAAAGAGATCCAGCATCAGCTGGGCAATTTTAACAAACCTTACATAGTGGTGGAATTTATAGGCAATTGAAAAGTCACTTATTTGGTTCTTGAAAATCAATCTAAATGCCAAATTTACTGCCATCTAGCTAAAAGGAATAAATATATGAGTGACTTTGTTATTATTTTGGATGAGGATGACTCAAATTACCAAGTAAAAGAGCGAATTTGTTATACCTCATGGGCACCTAATGCCCCATGTACGGAGCGCCACCAGATTGCCCAGCGCCATGCTGCCCCCTTCCTGAACCACCTTGCCCTAACTGCGGGTTAGGATAGCCACCTTGCATTGCACCTTGATTTCCATAGCTTCCCATCATCCCAGGACTAATACTTGCCTGATTCCCGTATCCACCCTGCATCACATGTCCTGCACCAGGAACACCTGGGTTCACATTCGGAGCTGTTCCAAAAGTCCCCAAAAGGTTTGTCAGCCCCAAGCCAGCTCCCTGTGTTGCAAGCAAAGCAGTCAGTGCCTGCCCAATAGCTGGGTTAAATGCCTGGGCTGCAGCAGCCCCCTGATTAAATCCAATCCCCCCACTTGCAGGTGCCATCAAATGGCCCATTCCTGATGCAGCTCCACCTGCATAACCTGAATTCTCATTCCTCTGAAACTTGGAATTATGTGACTTGTGGTGGTGCTGGTTCTGGTGCTGAGACTTGCCCGGCTTTGGACCGTCAATGGCCTTCTGGCAATGCAAAATATGGCCCTCAAAATTCTTGTGCGGCTCTTCCAGAGCCCTCTTGGCACTCTCTGCCGACTTGTACACAAACAAGCAAAACCCTTTAGGCCTCCCGGTCAACTTATCAAGACCTAGTGGCCCTTCCTCAATTTCTCCAAACCTAGAAAAGAACATAAGAAGCTTCTGGGGCTCCAAGTCCGCCCCAACATTGCTCACGTAGATCTTCCTCTGCGTGTACTCCGACATCGACTGGGATTGAACCGCCGGGGCTGCCACAGGTCCAGCAGCGGCGTTAGGAGCCGGGCCAGGGCCAATCGCCGCCAGCTGGCATGCAGTCATCCGATTACCGATCTGCTTCTGGGGCTGCTTTAGGGCTTTTCGGGCCCCAGAACGAGTCTTGAAGAGAATGAAACCGTAACCCTTGGACTTACCAGAGACCTTATCGCAAACAGCCTTGCAATCCTCAATCTCACCGTATTCCTTAAACACACCGGTTAGGGTTTCGGCGTTGGTGTCCCATCCGAGACCATGGACGAAGATCTTGCGGTGGATTGGGTCCTCATCCGCAACCTTCCGGATCCGATCCGCCACGTCGCCGTGGTTATCGGCAGCTTCGAGGAGCAGGGAGATAAGCTGTTCCTTGGTGAATGGTTCTAGAAGATTCTGGATCGGCTCGTCCTCGTCATCACCTGCACCGGCCTGATCCAAAGCGGCTGAGGCGGACGTCGTGGTTATGTTACCGGTTTCCTTATACTCACCGCCTGGCCCCTCTTCGTCCTCCTCCTCTTCCTCTTCGTCTTCGTCGGCTCCTTCATCTTCCTCCTCCTCCTCTTCTTCGACTTCTTCTTCTTCCTCTTCGACTACTTCCTCTGCTGGTTCGTTTTGGGGTTTGGGTTCCTCAACTACGACCTGTTGTTGCTTTTTGGTGGGTTCGGAGGGCTCGGAGGAGCTAAGCTTTCGTTTTTTCGCCATTAGAGGAGGGGTGCAGGCGTCGTGGATAGAGAGGATTTGGGGGTTAGGGTTAGGGTTTCTTTGAGGAGCTGCTACAGGCGCCAAAGTGAAAACGCAGGAACTGATTGGGAATCGAGAGAGATGCAGGGTAAAAGTATCCTCATCTGCTTAGGTTAGGGGTACTTTCGTATTCCAACCTAACATTCTTATCTCTAATTCAATTTTTGAGTTTTTTTTTTTTTTTTTGGTCGAAATTTCAATTTTTGTGTACAGTTAGGTAGGGCTGGAAAAAAATCCCAAACCAAACCAAAAAAATTCCGATCCCAAACCAAAATTCCTGAAAGTTTTGGGATGTAATCCCAAACCAAATCGAAAGTTTCGGTATGGGCTTCGGTATTGCATTTCATTTTTTCGGTATTCCCATACCGAACCGAAAAAAAAAAAATATATATATATATATAATTTTTTAATTATAAGAGAATTATTTCAACCGTTTATTGTTTTGGATTTAATCTGTGTTGTTGATTTGTTTTTAGGTCAGATCACATTTCACTTTTGTAGTTCCTCCGTTCATTTGTTTCGAAGCGCAGCCCTGAGCCTCCGACCCTTACCAACGTCGTCCCTCACCATACTGTCGAATTCCGACTAGCCACCGGCCCACCACCACACCATACTCTCGTCTTTGACTCTCCAGCCTTCCTTCACCACACAACCACCGCTCTCTCTCGCGATCTCTCTCTCTCTAGGGCGATTGTCTTTCACGGACAGGTCAGGTCACAGAACTGGGGATCTTTCTCATGGTCTCACCACCACACCGAGTCTGAGTCTCACTCTCACCCCAAATTAGGTAATTAATTTAGTTTTCTGAAATCTCTCTATCTCACCGTTACACACACACCTCTCGCTCTCTCTCTTTTCTTTTGCGATTTTGTCTCTTCATCTGGGATCGTCTTTGAAATGATAGTATATATTCGTCATTTGCATGTTAGTATATATTCGTCATTTGAAATGATAGTATGTATTCTCTCTGTAATATGAACAATCCTCTGTAATATGAAATGATTGCATATTCTTTGAAAGAATTTTTCGAATTGGGTAGAAAAAAATACCAATTACATATGTAATAAGTGTTTTTGCTTCTATGATTGATGCAGGGTTAAGACCAACAAATTAGTGTGTGTGTGTGTGTGTGTGTGTGTGTGTGTGTGTGTGTATCTAGTGTGTCAGTGTGTGTGTGTGTATATTTTGCGTTCCCAATGGATGCTGAAATAGAAGGAGAAACTTATGTGAGATGAATGAGTGAGTTATGATGAATTTTGTCATGAGATTAGTAAACAGATAGTCAGTTATAGAGTCTTTTTTTTGTTGGTAGATTCTGCTTTGAAGTTTTCAAATGGTTTAAAGTTTTAACTGCTAACGATTTTGTTAGTTTAGTTCAGTCAAAATGTTTTAGATGATCAGCTTTCCTGATTCCATTATAGCCTAATCACATAATTAACTGTTAGTTAGCTAATTGACAAATAAGATGCTGACTTCTTTGTACTATTTCCATTCTTTGACGAATTTTCTTACTTTTGGTTGTTGATGTTATAGCTGTTATTGCTTTTACTAGATGTATAATTTCTAATTTCAATTGGGTAAATGGTTAAAAACATCAGTAGCCAATCCGAAGAGTATTTGGGAAAGAAGTAAACTTTGAACTTACTATAGGCATTGAGATTTTACTTTGACCCACTTGGTTTGGTGAATTCGGCTCTATCTGTATCCATGAAGCATGTTAAGCATTGTATCCATATTGGTTTGAAAACACAATATATGTTAAGCATGTTAGTCTACTATGATTCTCTACTAATTATTTTCTTGAATTATTATTCTTTAGGTTGTTTTTCTTGAATCATTTATTCTCGAGCAGCTTTTAAAGGTTTAGCATACAAGCGCTACAAGTAAGTGTTGAAAACTCTTGTTTGTAGGTTCCAACTTTCATGTTTGTATTATCTTTGTGGGGGTGGGGCTACTTATATTCTCCTAGTTTAGAAACATGCTGGTTTTTGAGAATCTGCTCAGATTGTGGGGGTGGGGCTACTTATATCTTTGTGAGAATCTGCTCAGATTTTTGAGCCATTTATTTTATTTATTGTTTGGAATTTGGATATATGCTGAACTGTTACAACCCACCCCCAAATAATCTGAAAATTTGATATTTCCACCCCCATTTGCCACGTGTCAATCATCCAAACCCCTTCTTTTCCCTCTCTCTCTTCCCTCACCCCCGGGACTTCTCTTTTCTTCTTGTCTCTCTCTGTACTCTGTCCCTCTCAACTCTCCCGTGCATCTCTCTCCCTCTCAACCTCTCGCACCTCTCTCTCTATCCTCCTGGACTCGCGAAGGCCATACCACCCTCAGGTGAGGCTTGCAGCAAGTCCCGAACTCCCCCTGCACTGCGAGACCGACGGCACGGAGCAAAGCTCCGGCGAGTTTTCTCCATTTTTCCCGTCGGGTAGGTCTCAAATCTCACTCTCGTACCTAGTTCTTGGTTTGGTTGTGATTTAGAAGCTTGAACCTTACCTTGTTACGTAGGTTTTTGCTTCAGAACGGTCGTGGGTGAGCACACCCACTTTTCCGGTGAACCCGTACACCCCGAGGACTTTCCCGGTCACCTCCGACCGAGTTACGACATTTGGAAGGTATAAATCTCTTCCTCTCTCCTTGTTCTTCACGTTCGTACCTAGATCGGAGCTTGAAGCTCCAGTTTTCTGGTGACCGGAGCTGTAGCAGCTCCGGCCTTCTTCTTCCCCCGCGCCAGGCCTCCGGCCTTCTCATTTCCTTCCGCGGGCCTCCAGCCCGTTTTATGTTTAGCCCAACAACAATGGGGCCTTGGGCCGGTTTGCAACCAAGGGCTTAAAGCCCTGTTTTAGGTAGTGAGGCCCGAGGGCCTTGTGCCTGTGTGTGTGTGTGGGTGTGTGTGTTTAAGTTATATGTTTGGGCTTAAGCCCAAACCCCCTTTCCATACCCTTTTAATCCTAAAGGCCTAGGTTCCCAAAACCCATTAAAAAAAAAACCCTAAACCCATCCAATCCCAAAATCCCTTATTTAAATTAATTCAAACCCAATCTTTTAAAAAATCCTTTTATTTATTAATTATATTCTTGTGCTTAGGTAATATTGCTAGTGGAGAAATTCTATGTCCTTATTCGTGCGACTCTGCTGCTAAGGAATATTTGTGAGTGGACCCTTTCTAAAATTTGCATGATTTGATAATTAAATTGCATAAATGATTAGCATGCCTACTGATTTATAATTTGATTTATGTGAAGCCTGTTGATTAAATATATTGTTTATCGTCTCGTGTTTTGGTGAAGAATTAATTGTTAGCCTATATTGAGCTATATTTTAATATATCTATTTTCTATAAAAACCATGATCTTGTAGACTATCTGATAGGTGACGATAGGATGCTAGAACATGATTTTGAACCCTCTTTATAGCGTAGACGATATTCGGTAACCTACGCTATGAAGTGGTATTTACGAGAGGCGTAACATTTTGTGCGTACCTAGTGGACACTATGCCGCCTGGGGCGAGGATCTGGTGTTGGCATGTAGGCCGGGAGAAATAATCCCTAGCGAAAGGCTGAGGGACACGGAGACAGGCATTGGGCCGGGAGGGAGTTATCTCTGGCTACGGGCACAGAGACTGAGGTGCAGGCATTGGGCCGGGAGTTACATTTATTCAGTGATCTTTCTAGCAGCACATCGCGTTTACGAGACGATTTATGATACGTTTATTGTTTTGATTTCTGCGATGATATTCCGCTATATATGATTTTTGAGATATTTGGCATGCTAGGATTTTGATTTAAATCCATCACTTACTTATGCTAGTAGTTTTCATTTATATAAACTTTGGGGGTTAGTATCTTGATAACTGTTTTATTATTATATATATATAACTTGGTCCACTCACCTTTGTTTTGCGCCCCCATTCAGGACTTAGAATCAAGGCACTTAATCCCGGCGTGGAGACACTTCCGCAGCAGCATCTTTGGATCCTCTCGATGTAGGACCCACTCCTCTATTCATTAAATTTTATCTTAATTCTTTTTAGTGATTAGGTTTAGTTGTATGCTCTGAGCACGTTCCTAAAACTTTTAACTCTTTGTATTTCAAATTTCTAACCCTTATTTATTTCTTATTCTTAGCTTTTGTATCAATTAATGGCTTTCGTCACCCCCGGGTGTCGGCCAGCACGTGTCGGTCCTGATATTCAGGGAATATCAGGGTCGGGGCGTGTCATGAACTGTGGTTGTGATATATTAATGTGCATTGTTATTTTATTTGTTAGGATGGACGGATCTAGTAACCAATCTAGTACACATATGGTCTCGGTATTAGGAAAACGAAAACAAACTCAACCTAGTGGTACCCTTCAACTAGGCACTCCCTCACCTCAAGATTATTTGCATAATGATTATTATGAAGATTGTTGGGATGATGATCTGGATGTGGAGGAGGATATTTCATTAGAACAAATAGAAGAAGAGGGGGAAGAGGGGGAAGAGGAAGTAGAAGAAGTAGAAGTAGTGAGACAATGGGATGGTCCTCCTCGAAAAAAGGGCAATAGGAGAAAGGGTCCAAGTCCGGTGTGGAATGATGCTAAGAGGGTAACGATCACCGATAATAATGGGGAGAAATCTTACATGGCCGAATGCAAGCATTGCAAACTCTTAGTACCGGCACACCCTATAACTCATGGGACAACGGGAATTCTTAAGCATTTGAGGAAATGCCCGGGTTCTAGTCTCTTTGAGAATGTGGATCCGAACCAACCTACATTGACACAAGCGAGGATGGGAGGTCCGGTTGTCACTCACACTTTCAATAAAAAAAGACTTGATAGGAGATGTGTGAGGTGGATTATAATAGCGGAGATGCCTTTTAGGGTGGTTGATCAAGAAGACTTTTGAGATTTTATTCGTGACTTGAATCCAAAGTACAAACTTCCTAATAGGCATAAGGTAGCGGCAGCGGTTTTGGAGTTGTATGCTGAAGAGAAGGCAAAAATAAAAAGTGTGATTGAGGGGTTGAGAGTGAGTATTACAACCGACACTTGGACCTCAATTCAAATGATAAACTACATGGTCATCACGGCTCATTTTTTGGACACTAATTGGGGGTTACACAAGAGGATCCTAAACTTTGTCCAAGTTACTTCTCATAAGGGTGATGATATTGGAAGATGTCTAGAGGTTTGCTTGAATGATTGGGGCATAGACAAGGTGTTTAGCATTGCCGTTGACAATGCTAGTGCAAATGACATCGCTATTGCATACATGAAAAGAAGACTCAAGTCAAATGGTACTCTTTTACTTGATGAGGCTCACTTGCACATGAGGTGCGCTTGTCACATCCTCAATTTGATAGTTAAGGATGGAATGACGGAGCTTAGTAGGGAGATTAATGCCATAAGAAATTGTGTGAAGTTTATACACTCATCCCCGGCAAGGTTGGAGTCTTTTAGGGAATATTGTGTCTTGTTGAGATTTGATAGGATGTCAAGTATCCCTTTTGATGTTGTCACAAGGTGGAATGCCACATATCAAATGCTTAATAGTGCTTTCAAGTTTAAAGAAGTGTTCTCTAAGATGGCCTTTGAGTGTGACTCTTTCATTGCTTACTTTAAAGAGGAGGTCTCGAAAGAGGTTGATGGGGTGACAAGAAAGGCCAAGCGGGTGGGTCCTCCGGAGGTGGATGATTGGGAAAGGTCGGTGAGTTTTGCTCACTTTCTCAAAAAAATTTATGATGCCACCTTGACATTGAGTGCAACCCTTACTCCAACGTCACACTTAATACTTAGCACAGTGATTGCCTTGCAAGTGGAGATAGAAGAACAAATTTCAAACGCCTCTAATGCCACTTTGCAAAGTGTGGCTACCTCAATGAAGCTCAAGTTTGACAAATATTCGGGTGACATTGAAAAGGTGAATCCTATTCTCTTTGTGGCCCAATCACTCGACCCGAGGTACAAATTTGATATGTTGGAGACAAATCTAGAAGAGCTCGGCTATGGATGTGACAAAATAAGGGAGGAGAAAGTAAGGGTTAAAGGTTATGTAACCAAGTTGTATAATGCATATAAGGAGGGAGTGGTCCTTAGTAGTAGTAGTGGTAGTAGTACTAATAGTAGTGCTACCTCAAATATGGAGCAAAGATCAAGTGTTGTACTAGATGATGGGGCGGGGAGTGTGATGGTAGATATTAATGTTGCTTCAAGGATGGCAAAGAAGATCTAAAGAAAGAGAGCGGAGGCACAACAAAATGAGATAGCCAATGAAGTGGATATGTACTTCAATGATCCACATCAAAGCCTAACATATGAGGGTTTCAATCTTTTGGATTGGTGGAAAGGAAATTGTGGTCAATAACCAATTCTTAGTAAAGTTGCTAAGGATGTATTGGCCCTTCCTAGTAGCACCGTTGCTAGTGAGAATGCCTTTAGTCTTGGTGGGAGAGTTGTTGATCCTTTTAGAGCTTCCTTAACACCTAAAACGGTTGAGGCTTTAGTGTGTACTAGTGATTGGCTTAGAGGAAAAGAATTTTGTTTCTACAAGGAGCCTACCCTTGACGAATTATGTTTCTATGAGGAGCTTGAACGCTTAGAAAGAAGTAAGTAAACAATTTAATTTCATCTTTTATTTTCTTAGTATTTATTATCTATTAGACTATAATTCAATGTAAATGATTTGTGGTTTATTGTTTTAGACATGGCTAATTTGGGAGGTGAGGAGAATACAACACAAGAAAATGAAATGCCACCTCCACCTCCTCGACCACCTCAAGTACAAGTTCAACAACGTCAAAATCAATCACTACCTCCACGACCAAGACCACCCATTGTAAGGGGAAGGGCTCAACCATCAACATCAAGGGGAAAATTACAAGTGCTAATAAGAAGGGGCCAAAGAGGTCAACAATCTTCATAAACTTGAAACTTTGAGTGTTACAAGTTTGAGGAAGAATCGCCCAAGTAATCCTCCTCTCATTCTTTTTTTCGTTTTGTTTTTCTGTAAAATATGTTAACTATGAAATTGTTTGTAAGTGTGCAAGTAGCTACTCAACTTAGTCAAAATTTAATTTGGCAGTTCGTTTGAATTCTATATGTTTCTTGAAAATGGTTCAGCTTAACCCTGTCTCACTCTTAACATGGATAAGTGTTAACGTTCAGCAGATTGCTACACCTGATATGCTTTATATTCAGATATTTATGATGTTATCATGTACCATTCTCGTTTGTTTTGTCTTGATGTTGGAAAAGAGGATGGTTTAGTAAGTTAGCAAGTAATGGTGTGAAAATTGGCCTTCTGTATAAGAGATGTGTGTTTGGTGGGGGTTTGAAGGGTTAACTTTTGGAAGCCTTAGATGTACTGTGTTACCTAAATGACTAGGCATCTTTCAAATGATACTATCTCCAATGCCTTTTCTCTCTTATCTTAGCTTTTCAGTATTACCCTAGTCTCGATCTTTTGGTTGGAGCAGGGCATTAGTTTCTATAATTTGGAATCAGCCCTCAAATAGAAGGGCAGATCATAAAAGACTTTCATTTATCGTATTACTTGGTTTTATTCTTTGTGTCCATGGTTTTTAAGATAAACCAAGAATGATTTGTTATCAAACACTGGTGCAGTGTACAAATCATTGTCCAGCCAAACTTGGACAGTGGACATTGATGATTGCGTAGGGATATTTTTTAAGTGTGATCTTGAGGACTTGATGAATTGTGATATGCCGTTTTATGTTTATTATCATGGAAATAATGTACTCTGCTTTCGTATATTTTTGTTAGTGGTCTTGCATCTTAATACGACTTCATGGATTTTCTCTCAGAATCACCAAGGAACTGGAATCAAAGGTTCCACCAAAGGATATTCCCAAGGACAAGCACTAGTGTTGATACCGGCTTCTTGTGTTGTTTGCAACAATTGACTACTCGGTTCTCTCTCTCTTCTAAGGAAAAGTTTATTATGTGATGGCGTTTCCTTAGGAATAAATCTTGACCTCGATTTTCTGTTCATAAAATGTCTTATCTTGTTTATCGTAATTGATTTTTGGTCTTTAGATACACATAAGTAACTATTAACTGCGGAGAAAGCTATAGTTTGTTAATCGGAGGTTTCATGTTCGTATCTGTGTATTTTTGTAGCTTGTAACACTCAAAGCCCAAAAGCCCCTTCGACCCAATATTAGGTTTTTGTCCAATTGGACCAATATTAGCTTTTTTTGTCCAAAAGCCCAAAAGCCCAAAATTATTTTGGGATTCCCGATTTGTCCCGAAATCCCGAAACTATTTCGGGATTCCCGAAAATTTGGTTTGGGATCGGTATTGAAATTGGGATTCCCGAAAATTTTGGTATGGGAATCGGGATAACGGTTTCGGTATGGTATCCCATACCGAACCACCCCTACAGTTAGGTATCCTTCAATCACCAAATACTCTAATTTAAGGTTAATTTATTCCATTAAAAAAACTTAATTTGCTAGAAGTTACAAAATATATGTATTTTTTTTTGTCAGAAGTTACAAAATATTTTCAGCCTTCTTGTTCTTTATCTTATGCTATGTAATTTTTTTTTTCCAGAACTAATATTATTTACTGGAAGTAGTGAACTTAAGTTTACAATAGGTTAAAAATAATGGAAATTTTATTTACACCCAACTATCTTATCTTCAAACCCAACTTAAATATTTTTGCCATTAAACTCTCCATGTTGCCCTGACATTATTTAAAAAGTAAAAATAAATTAAAAGAACATAAACCCTCGTAGCCAGGCCTCCCATAGCTTGGCCTCGGGGGTGGCGGCTCATCTCCATAGCTAGTCCTCCTCGGCGGCTCTTCGCCGTAACCCGGCTTCTCAAACTCAGTCCTCCCATAGCTCGGCCTCTCCTCGCTTTCTGGCGTCTCATAACTAGGCCGCCCATAGCTTGGCCTTCTCGATGGCTTTTCTCCATAACCACCTTCCTCACCATAGCTCGGCTTCTCGGCGGTTTATCGCCATAACCAGATTCCTCACCGTAGCTCGGCTTCTGACCATTCCCAGATCCGAATTCAGCTGGCGGTGTTCAAACTTAGGCTTTTGACCGTACCCAGATCCATATTCGGACTCTGGTGCCTCGTACTCGGGCTTTCTCTCGTACCCATGTCCATACCCTGGTTTCGGTGCCTTATACTCGGGCTTTCGACTGTATCCAGATCCATACTCCGTTCCGGTGCCATATAAGGCGGTTATGATGCTAAAAGAATTTGAATTGAAGTTTCCATGGAGAATCGCCGGTGAATCTTCTGTGGGGTTTGAGGTGGAAGAGAACCACTGGGTGTGGAAAGAGATTTCAGTTTTGTTTATTTCTTTTTTTCAGTTTTAATCAAAGGGTGAATTAGGAATTTTAAGAAAATATTTTTTGTTTTGGGTGTAGAAAGAGGTTGAATGAGTTCCAATAAAATTTCCCTAAAAATAATGTAGTTAGCTTGTACTATATATTAATAAAATACCATTTATCAATTAAAAATCAAGAAAGAACTATTATACCTGTTAATCCCCAAAATTAGAAATTTAACAAAGACTAGTTTGATCAACCCTTAGGGCTAGTTGGTATTGCTGTGTTTAAATAAAAATTGATTTTGATGTGCTGTGAGAATAAACAGTTGTAAAATAAAGCAGTTGAGTGTTTGATAAACTTTTTAATAAAAGTGCTTTTAAAAAAAAACAGTTTTCCAAGTGTTTGGTAAACTTTTAGGGGGCGTTTGTTGTACCGGACTATCTCCGACTGGAATAGCTTCAGAGACTAAGTTGGACTGGCTTAGAATAGACTAAGCTGGACTAACTTAGTGAAGCGTTTGGTGCAGTATCGAACTAAATAACTAAAATAATAAAAATAATAATTAATTCTTATCTTTTACATTTTTTTTCTTTTTCTTTTTTCCCCTTTATCTAGAAAAGTCTCATACCCCCGAAAGCTCTCCATCTTTTTCTCCTGCTTTTCCAACTCCCTCTAACTCTCTGTACTTTCCCCTTCATCGTCAAAATCCATTCATTTTCACTATTATAAAAAAAGCCATTTTTGGATGTTGAAATTGCAGACCATTAAACACCATTCCTTTTCACTATTATCGTCAAACTCCACCATTTTCACAACTTGAGCATTTTTGAAAAATAGAATATGGGTTTTGTAATTGATTTTTGTTTTCTGGGTTTTGGCTGATCAGTGTCTGGGTTTTGGTGGGCGTCATGAAATTTGGTGACAGTGTTGTGGCGGATGAGGCGCGGTCGAGCAGAGGTCGAGCAAGCCGAGGATCTGAACAGAGGAGAAGTATTGCCTCTCGACTGCGAGATCGGTGATAAACACGAGATGCGCGCAGGGAGTAGCGAATTTGCCTGATTCTGGGTTTAAGTTCAGGGCGAGGAGAGAAGAAAGAGGGAGTGAAACAGAGAGCAGGGAGAGTTCTTAGCTAGTCCCATGGTTTCGGGGGACTCTCGCTAGGAACCTTTAGTGAAGCCTTTAGTGTAGGCAAGTCCGGGCTAGTCTCATTAACACTAGTCCTGGATGATAACAAACACCAGACTGGACTAATAGTTAGTCCAGTCTAGTCTAGTGACAGTTAGTGAGGGCAAACAAACGCCCCCTTAAAAGACTAAAAAGGGTATAGTGTTAGATGAAATATAATAATAATTTTTATTTATTATTTATATTTTATTAATAATCTCTCTCTAGAAGTGTCATCTCCCTTATTTTCTCCATCTTCATCTTTTTTTTTTCATTTTTTGTCTTTCTTCATCTTCTTCATTTTCATCTCCTCCATCTTCTTTATCTAGCCAACAAAGCAACTGCCATCATGCAAGTCTGCACTTCGACATCGTGGCTTTGCTGATTGCACTTCCCCTGCATACGAATATGTTGTCGAGAATCTGCAATCCTCATAACCACGCCTCAGTCCCTGCCTGTATTGCCCTTTATATCAGCTCATTTTGCCCAGCCCTCAATCTCGTAGTCGTCGTATCAACCAGCGATCCAATCCCTCTCATATATGTCATTGACGAGATCAGAAGAGAGATTGCAGTTGCCAGTCCCTCTCATAGCCGTTGTATCTGCTCCCTCTTCCAGAGTGTTGCATATTTTAGGAGGTGGGGTGGTGGATGGGTGGGTGGGATTTGGGTTATCACCTAGAAGGGAATGGGTTAGGATCTTATATTTGGTGGGGACTAGGAGAGAGATAGGGTGGCGAATTTGGGTAACAGGAAGAGATGGAAAGGATGGGGTAGCGAATCTGGGTAGCATGGTGTTGGAGAGCAATCACTCAGACTAGAGAAAAGAAGGTGGAGTCTAGAACTGGGATGAAGGAGAAAAGGAGGGTAAGGTTGCCATTTTGAAGAAATCATCTAATGGCACTTTTCACTTGTGTATTGTGACAAAAAGCTAGTTTTCCCAAGCTGGGTTTTACTGCTTTGGCTTTTTAGCTTTCTTTTACCCCAATTGTTAAAAAAAAAAAAAAATTGATTTTACAAGTTTACCAAATTGTTTTTACAAGTTTACCAAATTGTTTAGGCCCAAATTAATGGATTTAGGCCGAGTAAGCTATTTGATCGGCCCATGATGAGATATCTCAGCCTAGTCCATAATGCTCCGGCCGAGTTCAAGTTAATAAAGGATACTTGGATTTTCGAGATGGTTTTGGAGACTTAAGGTTTGATTCTACTAGGAGACCTCGAAAAGCAAGGTAGTGAGAATATCCTTTGAATTCTTGAGGAATTTGGTTAGGATAAGGAAATGGATTGAATATTGAAAGACGGACAGATTCAGAATCCTAGGGTTGGTAGGAATGTTCGCAGTCCAGTTCTGATAAGGAGAAAGATGCCGATGAAATTTAGTCATGGTAGGATTCTACCTCAATACCAGGAAAGTTACTACTATCAATAAGAGAGGATGTCCAACGTTCAAAGCATCTCCAAACACACAAACAAATCTGCCCTGTGCAAACCTTCGCTTTACGCGAAATCTCTCATTCTTGAGAAAACACTAACCGTCTTAACCTCATCGAGCACACTTTTAGTTAGTCTTAACAGCACTGTGGTTGATAACCGACAACACCTTAAGTTAGTCTTAATAGCACTGGAGCCGTAGAATCAGGCGACAGATGAGCACCTTCAATTAGTCTTAACAACACTGCTTCAAGTTCAGCTGGTTATTTATCCAAGTCTCGGCCAGTAAGGAGTCTTTGAGTCCTTATTAGAAGAGGTCACTTCATTAGCCTTCTCCGTGAAGTGAGGTGTTACTAGGTTGCCTCGCTCGGCACATCGAAAGTCAAGTTTGTTTTATGATTGAATATTTGCAAGTACATTTCAGAGTTTGACATTCAGACGACCGAACCACATTTACAATCAAGATGCTTAACTCTTTTGAGTATTTGTGTCCGTACAGTTAGGTACCGGTTCGGCGTACTTATATTTGCATAAATATAATTAGGGAGGCGAACCTGACGCCGACAATTCATGAACTTCGAAGAAACTAGCAGCCTTGTCTTCATGCTTTAGAACCCAGAGGCCGAGGTGAGTTCCTTCCTCAACCATAATCATAATACACAGAAGTCAATATCGCGTTCGTCACCACCACCACCACATTCATTTACTCACTAATTGAGCTCGATCATCAAGTTGGCATGCCCCGCATTCAACCGAATGAAGTAGTAAGCTCATTAGTTACTTGGCTTGCACGCCATGTAGTCTTGGTAGTTCTTATGGTTAACATTTTGGCACGCCCGTTGGGATGTCAGTGCTAAAATCACTACGAAATTCATGACCATCGAAACACATAGTATCAAGAAAAAGTACACCAATCGTTGTTTAAACTTTTCGAAGGCCGAATGGTGCATTTGACTTCTAGGTCAAGGCGTCATGTGCCCATAGCCCGCCAATCATTACCGTGCTTTTACACTTCAAGTCTCCCAAGCTGTTAACCGTTCTAAACGGATGAGGTTAAAGAAGGTTCATCTAACAATGTAACTTTGAACTTTTTAGACTTGTGTTCATGTCAAGTTTTTCAAAGTTGAACCCTATTTTTGAACGAGTAGGGCATTCCCTGCATCATTGAAAAATAAAGAAAGAACATGTATTTTAGACAAATAGATACTTGATATTCATGACCAAAATTGATTGACAATGGGGTGTGATTGAATCCAAGAAGGATTGCCTGCATATCTTAGAGATGGAGAATCGAATCACTGGTGTAGTTCTAAAGAAAAGATGATGTGATGTAAAAAATTACACCAGAGATTACTTTTGACGATAAGCCTATGAAGGGGTGTAAAGAGATAAGTTCTCCATGGACTTGTCTTCCCACAAACGGTGGTGTTGCCATTGGTTCTAGAGAGGACTGCCTACATATCCTGGGAAGGAATCAAATCGCGTGTTGTTCATGTGACGCACTTATGGATAGTACTTTCTGAGTTTGGTAATGTTTCACGTTTTGGTGATTGGGGTTCCATCCATATGATCTTAAGTGGTAAGTTATGTTGCCCCCTACTCTTGCAACCTTGCACGGGCTTTCCCAGTTTGCCCCGAGTTTTCATTTTCCTGTGACTTTGGTGTTTTGGAAGACTTCTCTCAAGACTAAGTCTCCTGCTTGTAGACTTCTGAGTTTAACACCTTTGTTGTAATACAACCAGATCTATAACTACTATATCAAGGGGAAGAGGTCAATCTTCTACAAGGGGCTAACTATCAATAAGGAGAACGGGCCCATATGGCCAATCTTCATCAACAACTAGAAATTTGAAGTTTGAACTACTAAATTGCAAGTCAATTGAAAATAAATTTGTAATTTATTTTGTTGGTTTTGAGTTTTGGTTCCATGTAATTTAAATAGCTTGCTAGTATAAAGTTAGTAATTTAGTATCCTAAATTTAGAATCATAATGAACTTTAAATTTTGATTTGTGCCAATTTTTTTACATGATTGAGACATCATGGACATAGTTTAATGCGCTGTATTCTCAAAGTCACACATGGGCATCCCCTAACCAGAAAATTAGGCTACATCCCTCAAGATTTCTTATGTCAAACTTGTTCATTGGGTAAGTTAATTATAAACCATCCCAAAACAAGATCCTCACGGATCCTCCAACCTTTCTTCAAAGGATCAAAGGGACATTTGTGGACTGATTCAACCTCCATGCCGGCTACTTAGATATTTTATGGTATTGGTTGATGATTTTACAAGTTGGTCACACATGTCTCTTGTCCACAAAAATTCTGCATTCTTTAAACTCCTAGCTCAAAATTTTAAGCTAAGGGCTCACCACCTTGATTATCTGATTAAGTGGATTCGACTGGATAATGCTAGAGAATCCACATAGAAAACCTTCGTTGACTATTGCATGTCCATTGGGATTGAAGTTGAACATCATATACCCCATGTTCATACCCAAAATGGCCAAACAGAAGTGTTCATTAAACACCTTCTATTAATCGCTCGGACTTTGGTCATGTGCACCAAACTTTTGATTTCTTCATGAGGCCATGCAATACTTCATACAACAATGCTTGTCCCTCTAAGGCCCGTCACGACTCAACGTTATTTTACGCTTCAGTTGGTCACTAGATACGAGATCGACATCTCACATATGTACGTCTTTGGTTGTGTTGTTCATGTGCCGCTTTTACGTACCAACATGGATCCTTAGAGAAGATGTGAATCTATGTCAGATATGATTCTCATTCAATAGTTCATTACTTAGAACCTTTAACATGCAATCTCTTTGACACTCGTTACGCGAATTGTCACTTTTATAAGGCAGTCTTCCTGTTGTTAAGGAGAGATAAGAACTTCACTGTTTTGGAATAACGACGTGAATTATCATAGATGACTCCCACTAAGTCTCATTTGGATCCTCGTACTGCACAATCTAAAACTAAAGTGCAAAGAATCCTAGATCTTCAACGCTTGCTAGATCTTTTATCGATCTAGCGAAAGTGACGAGATCACATATACAAGCTACAAATATGCCAACAAAGATTGACGTAGCGTACGAACGTCGAACTCATATTCTAGAAGGATGCCATGAATTCTTTAAGTGGATTGCCCCACCTCGCGGACGTGCCTAACACCTTGGAGGCTAGCCAATCAAGTGCTCCCACCCAGAATGTGGTAGACCAGTTGGTTTAAAGGATTCATAACCTCAAAAGAGGAAATCCTCGACACATGCTAGTGAAAATGGCGTGAATTTGACCATCGCCTACTCATCCTAGATGACGAAAATGTCCTAGAAAAAATGAATCCACCTCTAAACAATCGAGAGATATTGGTTCTTTATGCTAGCTTGGATGATATATAGGTATGGAATGAAATGATAATCAACGATGCGATAAAATATGCAGTAGTTATTGAAAGCATGCAGTGTGATGACATAAAACCCTGTTTCGTTGATCAATGTCTACGTCGAACCGATTGGTCAAACTAGAAACAATCAATCCAGGTCAAACTTGATTCACTTGCAAAATGCAAGGTGTTTGGACTTGTAGTTCCTACACTTCCACATGTGAAGGCTACAAGTGAGTTTGCATAAGAAAGCGTAATGAGAAGAATCACATCGTGTGATACAAGGCTCACCTTGTTGCTCAAGGATTTTCTCAACGTTCTGGAATTGACTATAACCAAGCTTATTAGCCAGTCATGGATGTGATAGTGTTTCACTATCTTGTCAGTATGGTAGTTTTCGAAAAACTGGACATGCAACTAATGAACGTGGTAACTGCATATCTTGATGAGATCTTAATATGAAAATCAACATGAAAATTTCAGAAGAACTTCCATTCACTGGATCAAATAGTTTCAGACCATGGAACACCCTTTCGAGGAGTTCACTCTATGGATTGAAGCAATGCGAATTGATGTGGTATAACCATTTGAGTGAGTATTTGACTAGTCAGAGATATATGAACAACAACCTATGCCATTGTGTGTTCATTAAAAAGTCACATATCAGATTTGCGGTTGTTGCAATTTATGTTGATGACATGAACCTCATTGAGACTCTAGAAGAGCTCGAGAGAATCACCACGCACTTGAAGTTGGAATTGGAGATGACAAATCTAGAGAAAACTCGATATTGTCTTGGCCTGGAGATTGAGCATCGTTCAAAAGGTATTTGTAATACTCTGAATATTTAGAAATTATGTGGATTCATTTATTGTTTAGGTGGATGAAATCAGAAATAGATCGATTTATGGTTATGAAATTCGAATGGGGAAAATGTGAAATCCCGCTTTCGGATTAAGAATTAATTATGTCGTATAATTTTTCATTAAGTGGGGAATGATGAAAATGCCCTATTTGGTTAGTGTAATTATACGAGGATGTATTTTATCCTCATATATTTTATTGTAATTCTTGATATATATTTGAATAGAGGACGACCTTATGAGCGCGTAGGTGCAAACGGATCTTAATTCCGAGTTAGAATGAAGAAGTTATGAGCCTCGGAAGTAGTAAGACCTTTTAGACACTTGGACTTACTATTAGTAGTAAGTCTCTATAATTAGTCAGCCAAATTAGGAAGTTTCAGGAAACTAACCCAAAAGGCCCAGAAACCCCAACCCAATTCGCGACCTAGTTGACTCCCACAACATCTTATTTTCTGACGTCGATTATGGCCAACTCCGATGGATTTTTCGACACCACGACCACCATCTTGAAGCTCTCACTTCCCTCTACAAAACCCAACCAAGAACCACCTTGATTAATCACCGTATGTGGAGGTGTGAGGCCACAAAACCCAATGAAACACAATGGTGCTCCGGCCACCCTTTTCCTTTTTCTGGTGAATCTGCCAAGCAATGGCTAACTCCACCACTTGGGTCTTGTAGCCCATCATCCCAGGAGTAAATCCAGACCAACTTTGCCCCCGTCGGATCACTGTAGCCGATAAATTGATGCCGGGAAACTTTGGGCACCCATTGGCCTTATCAACAAATTGACCATCTTCCGTCCACTTTTGGTCTTCGTGGAAGGTATAAAACTTGTTCCTCTTGTTGAGCTCTATCTTCCTGTAAATTTTGGTGGAATTTGGAGTTAATCGAAAAAGTGGGTTTTCGGTTGCCAAAAACCACCACGTGCGGCAGCCCTTGGCCAAAGGGCTGATGCTGTCTTTTTAGGCTAATTTCGATATTCTGAATCCATGTATGATATGCATTTGGTGTGATTCCTTTGTTTGAACCTAGATTTGTGATTGGTAGTCACTTGAATAATTTAGAAAATGGATTAACATTGTGTTGGTGAACTACGAATGACTTGATCCCTGCGTAGGGTACGTAAGCAGTCTAACAAGACGGTTAAATGCAGCCATAAAATAACCCAAATTTATTCTTGTGCTGGATTTCTTTTAAGGAAAGAAATTTATTACGGTTAATAGCGTAAAGATTAACCATGATTCTAATTTTTTTTGGCCTATCACCGAATTTAGCTTCCAATTAAGAATTTTGGGTCGTTACAGTATTCTTGTTCATCAGTCGAACTATACCTGAAGGTGTTGCATCATTTTGATGAGGTTAAAGCAAAATCTTCGAGTACTCATATGGTTGTTCGAACACTAGATGCAAAACGAGATTCTTCCTGTCCTAAAGGTGATGAGGAAGAGGTCTTGAAACCAGAAGTTCCTTACCTTAGTACAATTGGCATATTATTATACTTACTAGACCAAACATATCCTTCACTGTGAATCTTTAAGTGAGATACAATAATGAACTGACACGCAGACAATGGACAAGTGTTAAAGATGTTTTCCATTACCTCGAAGGTACTACATATTTGAGTTTGTTCTATCCGTATAAATCCTCGAGTAGAGTCGCCACCCCCTCGATTCTTGGGTTAATTCTTACCTTGTTGGTTATGCTAACACATGGTATATGTCTGATCTGCACAAGGTACGTCCTCAAACGCATTACATCTTTACCGTTGAAGACACTGCAATATCTCAGAGATCAACCAAACAGACCATAATTGCGACTTCTTCAAGCCATTCTGAAATACTCTCCCTACATGATGCCACTCAGAAGTGCTTTTGGTTGAGAGTAATTGTGGGACATATTCAAAGCACCTGCAAATTCTCTTCCGTCGTTGACATCCTTACAACGATTTATGAAGATAACGCAGCATGTATCAAACATCTTAAGAAGGGATACATCAAAGGAGACAACACCAAGTATATTGTGATGAAGTTCTTTTTCTCTCATCAGCAACAAGAACATTAGAACATTGAAGTCAATCAAATCCGTTCTCAAGTGGCCGTCCTTTTCACTAAGTCATTGCCAAAGTTTACTTTTCAGAAGCTTGTACAAGGAATTGGTATGTGTAAACTTTCTGTGTTGTAACATTGTTAGTTCTCTTTGGAATTGTGTCAAACTCAAGGGAAGTATCTCGAAGTATACTCATTTGATCTTAATGTACTCTTTTTTCCTACGCTTAGGAGCATGTTTCCCTTTGGGTTTTTGCTACATGACTAGGTTTTAACGAGGCACCCATCATGGCTGGTCATACTCTTGTGTACGTCCCATTGGTGTTTAAATTGGCTTTGCATCCAACTCACCGTTTTCCTTAGGGTATTGGTTTTTGTCCCATATTGGGTTTTACCATAGTTGAGTTTTGTGAGACTTATTTCCATATCCAAGGTCTATGTTTGAGACTAGTGCGTTCCTAGATTAGTGTTGACGAGTGGACTTTCTCAACTTTGTCGAACCTGATATTGCATCTACTTGAGTATTTACACACTTAAGAGAGTGAGTGTTATAAATATTATGTAATTGTGAATGTGTTTACCCTAAATAAATTTGGTTTCTATAATCCATTATTCTAGTGATTCTTTTCCTATAGTATTGTACTTATTTGGACGACAAGTTATTCCTATTCTCTTGATTTACTATAACTAAAGGCACTGACATAAAGGAAAATCACAACAATCCCCAAACATTCTACAATGTATCCATTCTCTCTCTATATTGCCTCACCCTCTGTCTCCCTATATAACATAGACCACAACGTTAGAAAATTTATCCCAACAATTTAATTTTTTTATTACAAACAAAAAAGTAAAATAAAAAAGGATTCGAAAAAGAAGGTATTTGCATGAAAACTTTGGCTTATTTTTCATTCCCTCCCCAATTCACAATATATAAATCGTGTGATTGTAATTTGTAATGTTAAAACTGATGATGGTTTTACCTTTAGGACCCCCTTTGTAAAGCTGGCCTTCTTCCACTATCAAATTATTACATTAGACATAAACACGAAAAATGCAAGTCGTGATACTCTGTTAATGTTAAGTCGTTTTCAAGATTCTCTAAACCCTAAAATTTAACAGAAGATTAGTAGAGCAGTAAAAGCAGCAAAGAAAGAAATCTTGCATCAGAAGCGCCAGGTTTGCTTTAGAGGACAAGGCAGCATTACGACATTATAATAGATGCCGCGAGCGGAAACATGAGCAAAGCAATATCAGATAAATACCAATCACCGAATCCGATAATACATCATAAGCATCGTCGTTATCGTCGTATTTCGTCAAATGAAGCGTGTAAGTGAGGGTAAGAAAAAGAACCGAATACTACTTATCAAGTACAAACCAATGAAAGACATAACAAGGCTTAGGAGCAGCAGTAGAGGTGATCCCCCGGGCACAGACATTATCAGGCCTTCACACAACAGTTGAAGTAGCTGAAAATACTCCGTCGAGCCTGTTCAGAGAAGAAAACAAATATAAAAACACGACAACGGAACAAAACCAAATGAAAGACTGAATTTGTGAACAATAACCAGGACCAAAATTTGTAATCCCGTTCCCATCTATGATATATCCCTCTAAAAAGAAAGTTTCAAATCCAAACATCATAAGTGAAAAGGGCACTTGATCATCAAGTAGCTGAGTCAAATCCCTTCCTTTCACCATCACTACTTTAGTACTTACTAGGGCCCGACTTATAAAAGTTGGATCCACAATAATTATTTACACACTAATTTGATTACTCTACCTTTTCTTTATTTTTATTTTTTTAACAAACAATATTATCTGCATTAAAAGGGAGAGGGGATGAGCTTAACCTCACAATAGGCTAGCAAGAATATGATTCAAATTCGCCTATAGCGAGAATCAAACCTGAGACCTCTCACTTACAAGTGAAGAGGAACACCACTAAACCGTAGTACTAAGTAACACATATTTTCTTTGTTTAGATATGATCAGGTACGATATTCGTGCTACAATAATTCATATGGCCTAAAACAGCTGGTGCATGTGCACCACTTGGACTTGAGTGTAAATATCTCCCCTTGGATCACTCATTCAATTCTTTTTCCAACACACAGAACAATGAGCTGTTATTTTAATATGTTAGAGGTAGAGCATCTCATGCATGTGCAACCACTTTTATGATCGAATGTGTGTAACCTTAATACATTTACTAACAACATTCTATATTATCTATATTAATGGGGTTATCCCAGCAATTTTATGTATATTAAAAATGATTTGTGGATTGCTGGGGTGGTTAGAACTTTCCTCTTCAACCCACTGCATTTAGAGTTCAAATCATGCCCCCTGCTTATAATAAAAACCAAATGAAATAAAAGCTTTACTCTTGTGACCTGTCAAAGATCATGTGACAGTGCGACCGTCAAACACAAAATAAGTTTTTGTATTTTTCATTTTTTTTTGGTTAGTAGGTGTACATGGTCTCTAATCCTGACCTTAGATGATTTAGTTTTCTACCCTGTATTAAACCCCCAAGAAAAATAAAAAATAATATCCATTCTAAGTAATCCTCATGGGAAAACAATCATTTTAAAAGTATGAAAATTGGGATGAAGTTTGAAACATTAATTCTAAAAGTGGTCATGAAATCATCAACTACAGAATAAAAAATGATTACCACAAAGGCGCCATTTGCGCTAATCATCGCTTCTTCTAGTGTTAATGATTATGATCACTTTCAAAATAAACAGAATGAACCTCCTTGACGAGAAGTTTTTAGTGGTGACGAGAATACAAGTGGTACACCATGTGTTTTAATAGAAATGGTGGGAAATTTTATTTTTTAAGTTATTAACTTTTTAGCACACATATCCCACAATTTGTATAGTGATACGTGGTGTACCACCCCGTGTACCGGTCAAATTGAAAAATTTCTCCTCCTTAACCAAATCTGGTGATTTTCTTCTTTAAATATAATAACTACAAAACCAAAAATTCTTCAGATGAATCAATCTTAATCATTCATTTCTCGTGCCAGTCGTTACTATGTACACTATTGAAGAAAAGTTGTAAATGAAAAGTCAATACTATATTAGACAGTTGCTACCGACTCACCTACATTGCCGGCTCAACTGGTTTAATAAAAGGGTAGTCCACTCCCCAATCCCCACACATCCTTTCAGTATGCAGAAATAGCATATGCATGCCTCTATCATAACTTTATACTGCTCATAATTCGTAACGACACCAACTCCTCCTCCTGCTATTTGTATATTCAATAATTGCATGGTTAATGCAAGTGGCCATTTACCACGTATAGTCAATTTTGAAAAAACTTATTGTCAACCTCTTTTAAATATGAATTTGTCTGATTCAGAAGGAAAGAACTTGCATCAGTATCTTAATTTCAATTCAAACATGCGTTTGATTCACAATCCATGTTTTGAGAAATATTTACCATCCAAAAAGAGGAAAAAACGAGATCTTTGTCTAAAAAAATGTCTTGAGAAATGGTGAATGTATAGAACCTTTTAACGAGATAGTGCTTTTTCAACTCTCTCAGAATGGAATATATTCCTAACATATATGCAGTAGTTGAAAAGAGTTGAGGCTTGTATGATGGCGTTGGTTTGAACCCATTGGTGGCTAATTTAACATCTAAGCTAATAAAATCTATCGTTTGACAAAAAAAAGAAAAGAAAAAGAAAAAATGCATGTTTAAATACCATACAAAAATAAATAAAATAAAATTGAAGAAGGGGAAAGGGAAAGGAAGCATACAGTTGGAGAGTGGGGGGTCTGATGGTAATGGGGTTCATTGTGAACAGCACCCACTTTAGCAGTGTTTGAGGCAATGAGCTCTTCTTCATTTCCAAGACTGGCTCTCGAAACATCTCTCTTGTTTTGCTTCCTCACTTCCCTTATTTTTGAGAAATCAAGAGAATAGTCTGGCACTTGCCCCTTCTGATCCCAGTCCCCGAATTGTGGCACTGATAACCATGGTGCATTTTTCTGCATTCAATAAACAAACAAACTAGTTAATCGATTCACGTTCGAGGAGCTTAAATTTTGAGATTTGAGTAGCAAATGGATTGGATCAAACTCATCAAACGATAACTAATGTGGCGGTGGTAATGCTCATCGCCCACTCGTAGGTAAGACCAAAAGTGGCTTGAAGAGCCATAAATTAAAGGCTGTGTGGGTTGAGGGAAACATGATATAAAGATTCAATCACACCCAGGTGAAAATTTAGCCATTTATTGAAGTGAATAACGAGAAAGAGTTGTGGAAGACCAAGCCAACGGATGGCGGACTTTATAAGATTTTGGTTAATGTGATAAATTTGACTGTTTCTAAGCATGAAACCTCAAAAACCAATTCAACTCCCAAGTTATTTTTACCAGAATTAAGCACAAGGAAAATGGTCCGATAACTACTTAATTAATTAACTAAAACCATATTCATAGATCTCATTAATTTTCTCAGCAATTTCAAGCTAATCAACCAATTAAACAAATTTCAAAACAACCCCCAATTCCTTGGCAACAAAAAATCAAAGCCCAAAAAACGTTTATGCTCTGTTTGGCTACCCAGAAAACGCAGGAAAACAGAACATACTATGTTTCTGAATCCACAGCAGAGCTATTTACACAAGTCAAGAAAATTGGCCACTTGGGTTTTTCTCAGTTTCTCCTCCTGCAAGAAAAACGAACCTAAATATGCACACACCCGAACAATCCTTTACTTCTTCCCACAGTTTATAATTTTCCCAGAAACCAAACAACGAATAGAGAAAAAGAGAAGAAGAGAAACACCTCCTTACGATCCTCCATGAGATAAAGACTCGTCTCAGATCCTCACAAAAACTTTTCCACCTTTATAATTTTCAAGATATGTAAAATAATACAACGGAAAATAATTAAAAATATACTAGAAAACCAAGAAAAGTTGAGAGCTTTGGTGAGAGGGAAAGCAGAGGAGAGCGGAGTGTGCGTGTTTCTGATGTGTATCAAACCTTTAAGAGTACCAAGACAACACGGCAGACAAATCAGACATGCTGTAAATGCGTTTACGATACTAGCCCTATTCTTGTCTGTCATTTACATAAATGCCACTTTCCTGACGCACTAGTAGGCTGGCAATTCTTAACACGATTCGATAACTCGACACGACACGACACGACACGATACGAAATTAACAGGTTTTTGGATCGACATGATAATGAATCGGGTCGTTATCGGGTAACCTGATAAGCACCTGTTAAGATAATGAGTTAGTTTGAGTATATACGTAGGTAACACGATACACGATAAGCAGAATATTAATTTAATAATTTTATAACCCTAAAAAATACTATAATTATATATATAATTATATTAAATTAACTATAATAATTATAATAATTATACCCCCAAAATATTAACTATAATAATTATATATATATATATATATAATTTTAAATTAAATTTTATACCCTGAGAAACTATAATAATTATACATACAAAATAAATAGATTTAAATCTACTTAATAAATATATATATATCATTGAACTTGATGGGATACGAATTATACGAAACTAATTTCAACGATCCAACCACAAACTTGTTTGTATATGCTTCGAGATCGCATCATTAAAAAGTCGCAAAAAACAAACATTCAGATATCAAGTAACCGAACAAAACTTTTCGACGGTTATAAAATGAAAAATCACGATTTAACAGTTATTTTAACTCTGATATTTATGATTTTTACAGCTACACTCCTTGATCCTATATGAATACAATGAATGAATTCGATCTTCAATTTAAAATATTTGCGCTAGCGGATACTACAAAATCCTATGTTATACTTAATGAAAGTATGAATAAACGCTTAAGTGTTAGTGAATCTATTGTTTTGATGGGATACGCATTTTACCAAACTAGTTTCAATGATCCAACCGTCAAACATGTTTGTATATACTTCAAGATTGCATACACCAAAAATTGCAAAAAACAAACATTCAAAGATTAAGTAATCGAACAAAACTTTTCGACGGTTATAAAACGAAAAATCACGATTTAACGGTTATTTTAACTTCGATTTTGATGATTCTTTACAGCTACACTCCTTGACCCTATATGAATACAATGAATGAATTTGATCTTCAATTTAAAATATTTACACTAGTAGATACCACAAATGTTATACTTGATGAAAGTATGAATAAACTCTTTAAGTGTTAGTGAATCTATTGTTTTGATGAGATACGCATTTTACGAAACTAGTTTCAACGATCTAACCGTCAAACATGTTTGTATATACTTCGAGATCGCATACACCAAAAATACCAAAAACCAAACATTCAGTAATCAAGTAACGGGACAAAACTTTTTTACGGTTATAAAAAGAAAAATCACGATTTAACGGTTATTTTAACTCCGATTTTGATGATTCGTTACAGCTACACTCCTTGACCCTATATGAATACAATGAATGAATTCAATCTTCAATTTAAAATATTTACATTAGTGAATACCACAAAATCTTGTTATACTTAATGAAAGCATGAATAAACTCTTAAGTGTTAGTGAATCTATTGTTTTGATGGGATACGCATTCTACAAAATTAGTTTCAACGATCCAACCGTCAGACATGTTTGTATATACTTCGAGATCGCATACGCCAAAAATTGCAAAAAACAAACATATAGAGATCAAGTAACATGACAAAACCTTTCGACGGTTATAAAAAGAAAAACCATGATTTAACGGTTATTTTAACTCCGATTTTGATGATTTTTTACAGCTACACTCATTGACCCTATATGAATATAATGAATGAATTCGATCTTTAATTTAACATATTTACACTAGTGGATACCACAAAATCTTATGTTATACTTAATGAAAGTATGAATAAACTCTTAAGTGTTAGTGAATCTATTGTTTTGATGGGATACGCATTCTACGAAACTAGTTTCAACGATCCAACCGTCAAACATGTTTTTATATACTTCGAGATTGCATATGCCAAAAATATCAAAAAACAAACATTCAGAAATCAAGTAACGGGACAAAACTTTTCGACGGTTATAAAACGAAAAATCACGATTTAACGGTTATTTTAACTTCGATTTTGATGATTTTTTACAGCTACACTCCTTGACCCTATATGAATACAATGAATGAATTCGATCTTCAATTTAAAATATTTACACTAGTGGATACCACAAAATCTTATGTTATATTTGATGAAAGTATGAATAAACTTTTAAGTGTTAGTGAATCTATTGTTTTGATGGGATACGCATTATACGAAACTAGTTTCAATGATCCAACCGTCAAACATGTTTGTATATACTTTGAGATCGCATACGCCAAAAATATCAAAAAACAAACATTCAGAAATCAAGTAACGGGACAAAATTTTTCGACGGTTATAAAACAAAAAATCACGATTTAACGGTTATTTTAACTTCGATTTTGATGATTTTTTTGCAGCTACACTCCTTGACCCTATGAATACAATTAATGAATTTGATCTTCAATTTAAAAAATTACACTAGTGAATAACACAAAATCTTATGTTATACTTAATGAAAGTATGAATAAACTATAATAATTATATATATTAATTTAACAATTTTATATCCCTAAAAAGTAAAATAATTATATATATATATATATATATATATATATATATATATATTAAATTGTGCGTTTTAATGTTTTGAAGTAATATTTATGTGGCAAAATGTGGTATGTGCAAATTTAAGAAAAAAATATATTTTTCATAACAGGTCGGGTCACTTTACCCGTTGGGTAAAGTGACCCGACCTGTTAAGGATCTGTTAAGATAACAGGTGTGACACGACACGACCCATTAAGATAACATGTGTTACACATAAACGACACGAACACGACTGACACGACCCGTTTGCCAGGCCTACTCTCTAGGTTTTTCGGTCAATGCTTTTGCTTCTCTGCCTTTGCTTTGTAAGTTTTGGCTCTCTGCTAAAGGTCTCCAAAAAAAAAAAAAAGATCTGATTTGCTTAAAAATTTATTTTCAATCAAAGAGATTAAGTATAACATCCTCAATAATTTATCATTTTTTAGTTTATACTTTCAATTTATTGGTTAATTCAATTAAAGATGTTTTCAAATCTAGCCGTTGAATTTGAATTAAATTATTGCAACTGAAGAGCTTGACCCCAAAAAAGGGGCTAAGAGGGGGCAACGTTTGGCCAGCTAGATGCCCCTTTGATCAAATAATAGCATGGTGGGTTTTATAGAATTATAGTATAACTATCGGTTGGAGATGAGTTTTTGGACAAATTAGACAATTTTTTGACTTTTAAACCTTTAGCCCTCTCCATTGATTGTTCTTTGTATAATTTTTCTTGTGGATTGATCAATCAGTTACATCTTCGTTCATATATATATATATATATATTTTTTTTTTTCGACCAATCATGCAACTATAAATTTGTTTATTTTTTTAATCTTTCTCGTGTAAATTTGGTTTGGCTCACTTAGTGATTTCTGTTCTTAAGGATTGAATGCTCAAGCGATGAATGTTGAAGGTGTTATTGCTTTATAATTTTCAACCTTAGTTTTTGTATTCAGAAATCTTATTCATCGTTACGTTTCTAAGGAATTTTTTTGGTTAATTTGTAATTTTCTTCTTCTTCTTTATATGATAGATTCATTTTACTATGTTTACAAGTCATGGCCATGGCAGACTCGAGAGGAAGAACATACCATGAAGGCAACCATTATGAACATGATATGAATTAAACCATTTGCCTATTTAATTCAAATTAAAATGGCAGACTAAAGTGGAAGGACATACATTCTGTTTGGGTTAATATTTGAATATTAGGATGCAAATGTGTGGAAGCCCAGAAATGCCAATTAGAGAGGAGACTTGCTCGAGGCCCAAGCATCAAGTCTAGAGACAAATTGGCGCCTTCCTATTAATGCATAGGCCATGTGCCTATGATTTAAATGTCAAGTGTTGGGGACTAACTCACAATCAGCCAAATAGCACTTTTCAGTGGCAATACAAGTAAAAAGCTGATGACTCACTGCCCTCCAAGTGTTTTCGGGCAAGAACAAAGTCGTTACAGTCGGGCTAATTTGCCTATAAAAGGAGGAAGAGGCCCTAGAAATAAGGACACTCAACCAATCAAACAAGTAAACATACAAACTCTGCTCTCAAGCCAGATTTGCATCTAAAAGCTGTAATTAGCCCAGATCTCAATCCTTTTCAAGATATCCATCACAAAAGCAATCTTTTGTCTTGTTTAGAAGCTCTGCTATCACACTTAGTGGCGTAGTATCGATTTCCTTGTGTAAACTGGTTTACCATCCATCCCTGTTTAGCATAGAAACCTCTGTAAACTCAAAGAGAAGTGTTTCCAAGAAGATCAACCTTGGCTGACAAGGTGAAATCTTGCTTAAAGTTCTTTGTGCGTTTTTCTAAGATAATAGATCTACTACTTAATGTATTCTCTAGCATGTATTCAAGTCATTTCTGCCTATTTTCCTACTTTAAAAGTCTTATTTGTATCTGGATTTGGTCAGTTTAATGAATATGCTTTCATTTAAAACCAATCAAGAACCAAACAAATGACTTAAGGGATCTATTCCCCTCATTCGAATATATATGACTATGAACTGAAAGTCCTTGGTCACAAAGCAAGGAAAAGAACTTAATGTGGACTTAACCCATCCGCGACAATCTTTTGATAACAAGAAGTCCGAGTAACTTGGGGGGCAAGTAATCGACTAAACACAATTTTGTTCTACATTGGCTATACTGAGATAACAGTGGCACACCTAGCACTTAGTTAGTTTTGATTGCGAGCCTCAAGGTCTACACCTAAGGCCCTACAAAGGGGCATTTCAAAACTAACTCTGTTCTCTTCTTGCAGCACATCAGCAAGCAAGAGCTCGACTACACATCCAAAGTGTCAATCCTTTGGGGAGCTGTACTGAGTGCCGATGGGCCATTTTCGGAGAAATCTTCGCCCGAACATAGTTTTGCACTCTTGGTGGGACACATTTAGCCTTGTATGCCAAGACGAAGAAGGAAGGAGAAAACCTTCATGTGGAATATAGAATATGGGTCACCCTAGTATTTACCAAAAACAAGCATGACAAATCATACAGAGGATTTTCCTTCCCTCCAAGGACCAGTTATTCTAGAAAGCCGGACTTCATCTGAGAAGTCAGGAGGGAATGTGACCAATGAGGACTTGCAAGCCACCATGGTACAAGTACTGAGAAGTATGGAGAAGATTTCCCTGGAAACCAGGGGAGAAGTAAGCAGACTCTGTTCTTTAACAGGGAGTTTGCAAAGAAGACTAGATCTGGAATACTCTACTCCAAAGAATGGTTATGTGAAGGGAGCAAGCCCTGAGAAAGAACCAGTTATTCCATTCTTTCTTTTGCTCGAGGAAAAGAATGGTAAAGATAAAAACAAGGAGGGATCTGGAATTGATCAGCCAGTGTTGGAGGAAATCCTAAAAGCAGAGTTGCTTGACCCCTACTATTTTCACTTAATAGTAGGGGGTAAAGTGGGCAAGAAAGAACGAAGTATAGGATGCCTCAGTTGATCTGGGAATCCATTGGAAAATGTGAACCACCGAGGCAGACAAGCCTCATCCTTATAAGCCACCACCATTGTCTACTAGAGGAGGAGAGACTAAATTGAGGAACCCTGAAACAAGAAAGGAGACTCTCCCAGGCAATGATAGTAGCCCGAAGTGGGAACTTCCTTATACCCCGCCTAATAATGCAGCTCACCAACAGCTCAGGGATGAATTAACCAAGTTAAGAAGGATGATAGGCCAGAATGCTCAACCCCAGGCTGGCCCGCTGTTCAGGATCACCTATAAAAAACGTTATCCTGAGTACGTTGACGAGCAAAACCCTTTTCCAGTCAACTTCAAGATGCCCGCGTTCCCAACATTCAGCGGAGAGGACAATAATGTGTTTTCCAGAGATCACATTTTCAAGTTCTTTAATCATTGTGTGGCATTTAAAGACAATCCCAACTATAAGTTGAGATTGTTTGGAAACTTTGGTGGCTTAGCATCTCAGTGGTACTCTTTGTTGCCACCCAATTCTATTGCTAACTGGGGGCAAATGGAGATGGCCTTCCATGAGCAGTTTTACAGGGTCGAGCCCGAGATGACTATCAACGATCTGGTGGAAGTCAAGCAATACGAGCATGAGTCAACTGAAGATTTCATGATAAGGTTCAGGAGAACAAGGATGAGGTGCCAATTCCCTATAAATCATGCATAACTCATATCCATCACCCAGAAGGCGTTACAATTGCCTTTAAGGAGAAAGTTTTATGACGTATGTTTATACCATATTTAGGGCCTCGTATTTAGATCTCGTACAAATACTCGGGGGACTTAAATATAATTATGTGATAAAGGAAGGGACAAATATGCAATAAGTGAGGAGCCCTTATTCTATAAAAGGACTATTCACCATCACAATTAGGGGAGGCCAATTCCTAGGCCCTCTCACCCTCTCTCAAAGCTCTCACTCTCAAAACTCTCTTTCCCTTAGATAAATACATAATCAGTGTGGACGTAGCCCAAACCTTGGGGTGAACCACGATACATCTTGTGTTATTTACATTACTTGCAGATTCACGGTCAGATTTACGTTGTTCCAAGACCTCTGGTTTTGTGCATCAACATTTGGCGCCATCTGTGGGAAACGACACGAAAAGTTATGTCGGTTCTCTCTCAATTTTTCATCTCACCATTGTGAATCTACAAAAATCCCAAAAGCCTTATACCTGCAAGCTCCTGAAAAATCCCAAAAATCAACACTTGTCCAAATGTTTTTTGTAGAAAGATGTTGAACCGTCTCTAAAACCACACTTGTTTTCTTTGTTGGGGTTTGTGTCATTGGAATTTCGAGGTTGAAATTAATGGCTGGAATGCTCACTAGTGTGGAAAGTGCTCGGAGGAGACGAGTCCATCAAAGGGGAGAGCCACCGTGTGTCGGCGGCATCCATGGTAGCACCAGGCGCTCTTGTTTCTGTTTGTATGCTAGCAACCATGAATCTCACCACACCTCCACTTCTCTACTGCAACGAAGCATACTGAACCAAGCATACATGGATGAGAAGCTAAGAGTGGAAGCCAGAGAAGCAAATGGGAGATTAGATGAAAGACTGAGAACACAAAGAAAATCACAACTCAAAAGGAAATCGAGAAATGAAGAAAGTTATAGGGCTTGCGAGCTTTGCGACCAGGATTCCTCTGCTTCTTCCACTCCACCTTCCTCTGCTCCCGCTGCGATGCCCGCGCCCATCAAGCCGCCCTCATCCACGAGTCCACCATCGAGTCAACCAGCAAAACCATCTGCAACGTGATGCGGAACCTGTACAAGGCCCTCTGCAAGGACCCAACCCTTCCCAGGGATTTGCGCGAGGAGAACCCCTTCAAGCTCTCCCAGCGATTGACGATGACGACGACTTAACTTACTGTCTCTCTCATCGGCGACGGAGCCATGAACTTCATGCTGGAATTCCCATGTCTCGTGCTGCCGCGCTCGTCACAGACGCTCGCTCACTGTCAGCCTCCTTGACTTAAGAAAGAAGAAGAAACTAGCAAGAAAAGGCGATGGTGAAGGTCTACATCGTCGTGACTGCGCTGGTGAAAGAAGCACGATCGGATTACGCAGCCATGGTGCTTCCGCTCCTGAAGCTCGAGACTCTTGCCATCAAAACTCTCAGCAAACCCGTCGCCGCCCGACTCAAACATCAAGCTACAGCACCTGTATATGAGTGGTGTAGATATCAGAGAAGCATCCGATTTGTTCCAACACCCGATTCGGACCCCTCAAACTCGGAATCTCAACCTAGTGACCATGCAGCAAGAAAAAAAGGAAACAAAAACAAAAAGAAAAGTGAAAAGAAGAAAGCAAAAGCTTTTGCAAAGCAAAAACGGAGATACGATTATTTTCTTACTATTAAATCTATTATCATTTCTTGTTTGCCATATTCATCAGGGTTAAAAGACAAAAAGAAAATCAGAAAGAAAAGCAGAAAGCAGAAAAGGAAAAGCCGAAAAGAAGATGCTCCACTATTCCACAACTCCACTATCCTACGGGATAACATGATTAAAGATAAGAAGATGCCCACCAAGGTTTCCCGTCTCCACTTTCTGGAAGATGCCCATCAACACACTGAAAACATGTAATTTATTTTTTGTATCTTTCAGAGACATCTGTATAAACCCCATCAGAGGGTAAAAAAAAAAAAAAAACGGCAAAGCCCAAAATAAATGGGCTGGAATGTTGTGTAGAGGGCGAATGCACATAAACCCAAAATAGCTCCAACCAGGCGATCAAAAGTACGCCCAATAGTCCACAATTATTCGGCAACCTGCCACTATTACCACCAACTAGGTGATCAAAAGTACGCCCAGTACTCCACAATTATTCGGCAACCTGCCGCTATTACCACCAACCAGGTTATCAAAAGTACGCCCAGTACTCCAAAATTATTCGGCAGCCTACTGCTATTACCACCAACCAGGTGATCAAAAGTACGCCCAGTACTTCATATTATACATGAGCATTACTCATGTCAATCATACATAAACATTCATGAGCATCACTCATATCAATCATACATAAACATTCAGGAGCATCACTCTTGTCAACATTTATGAGCATTACTCATGTCAACATCCATGAGCATCACTCATGTTAATCAAACATTCATGAGCATCACTCATGTCAAACAGCTTCAAAAGCTTCATTTACAAAAGCTCTAGCTTCAAAAGCTTCATTTACAGAGCTATAGCTTCAAAAGCTTCATTTACAGTGCTTTAGCTTCAAAAGCTCCATTTACAGAGCTCTAGCTTCAAAAGCTTCATTTACAAAAGCTCCAGCTTCGATAGCTTCATTTACAGAGCTCTAGCTTCAAAGCTTTACTTGCAAAGCTTCACTTACAAAGCTTCAGTGCAGGGTATATAAATACCGTTTTCGAACAACCGCCACTTCGGCCCATACATGGATTCAATTTGAGGTCTCCAGCCAACAGACTCTATTGACCGAAGACTTGGGGGACTACATTATGTACCATATATTGGGCCTCAACTGGGCCTCATGGAAAATACTTGGGGGACTTAGCCTATTATTCATGTACTGAGGAGCGAGCCCTTATTTTATAAAAGGGATTCCCTCACCTTTATTAGAGAGCAACGCCACCAGCTGAGCAACCGCCTCACCGCGAGCATCACTTCTAGCCCATCACTTATGTATTGAGGAGCGAGCCCTTATTCTATAAAAGGGACTCCCTCACCCTCATTAGAAAGCAACATCGCCAGCTGAGCAATCGCCTCGCCGCAAGCATCACTCCTAACCTATCATTTATGTATTGATGAGTGATCCCTTATTCTATAAAAGGGACTCCCTCACCTTCAACGCCACAAGCCGAGCCAACCAAGGAAACATAAGCCACAAGCCGAGCAGCCTCGCAACATGTGCTACTTCTAGTTGAGCATCATTTCAGATTGGGCACCGCCTAATGTCGAGTAACAATGCCAGACGCCATCTAGTTACTTCGGCCCATACATGGACTGAATTTCAAGTCTCCAGCCAACAGACTCTATTGACCGAAGAATTGGGGGACTACATTATGTACCATATATTGGGCCTTAACTGGGCCTCATGGAAAATACTTGGGGGACTTAGCCCATTATTCATGTATTGAGGAGCGAGCCCTTATTTTATAAAAGGGACTCCTTCACCTTCATTAGAGAGCAAAGCCGCCAGCTAAGCAACCACTTCGCCGTAAGCATCACTTCTAGCCCATCACTTATGTATTGAAGAGCGAGCCCTTATTCTATAAAAGGGACTCCCTCACCCTCATTAGAGAGCAACGCCGCCAGCTGAGCAACCGCCTCACAGCGAGCATCACTCCTAACCCATCATTTATGTATTAAGGAGCGAGCCTTATTCTATAAAAAGGACTCCCTCACCTTCAACGCCACAAGCCGAGCCAACCAAGGCAACATAAGCCACAAACCGAGCAGCCTCGCAACATGTGCTACTTCTAGTTGAGTATCATTTCAGATTGGGCACCGCCTCATGTCGAGTATCAATGCCAGACGCCATCTAGTTACTTTGGCCCACACATGGACTGAATTTCAAGTCTCCAGCCAAAAGACTCTCTTGACTGAAGACTTGGGGGATTACTGTTTATACTATATTTAGGGCCTCGTATTTAGATCTCGTACAAATACTCGGGGGACTTAAATGTAATTATATGATAAAGAAATGGGCAAATATGTAATAAGTGAGGAGCCCTTATTCTTTAAAAGGACTCCTCACCATCACAACTAGGGGATGCCAATTCCTAGGCCCTCTCACCCACTCTTAAAGATATACCTCTCAGAGCTCTCTCTCCCTCAGATAAATACATAATTAGTGTGGATGTAGCCCAAACCTTGGGGGTGAACCACGATACATCTTGTGTTATTTACATTACTTGCAGATTCACAGTCGGATTTACGTTGTTCCAAGACCTTCGGTTTTGTGCATCAACAACATACAATTCAAAGAGTTGCAAGAGTTGGTGATTGCAGCCACTAAGTATAAGAAGTTGTTACTTGAAGAACAGTAAGTGAAACACTCATCTAAGACTCCTCATTTCTACCAAAGCAAAGCGGCTATTCACTAAGTGGAGTTTGAAGAGGCAGAGCCAGAAGAGAGTAATGTCCATGGAAGAGAGAGAATGGGCATGTGCGTGGCGGAGATGACTACCCCCTTTAAGCCTTTAATAGCAAAGAGGTTAGTCCAGCCAGTGAAAGATCAGAAAGTGGTAATGAATGATGATGGTTTTGTCCCGATGAAACCCCCTAAATACCAGAGTTACTCTTTCGATTTGACCAAGGCTGCAGAGATATATGAGGAGTTGGTTTGGGCGAGAGTGATTGTGCCCTACAGCTCTAAAAAACTGCCCAAGCCCGATGAATTGAAAAGAAATAAGTATTGTAAGCTGCATTATACTTTTAATCACTCTATAACCAACTGTGTCCAGTTGGGGGACTATTTCCAAGACCTTATAGTAAAGGGAAAGTTGTTGTTGGAGAAACCGCAGGCCAATATGATGATTGACATGGATCCCTTCTCGGAAGCCCTAATAAACATGATCAACTTGACTTGGGCTAAGAAAGGGAAAGGGAAGGCCACCTGGGAAGTCAAGGTAGAAAGGAGGCAAGTTGATAGGCTGACTAAATGAGCTATCAAGTTGCCCGAGAAGTCCAAAACAACCATAATTAAAGGAGTCATGTTGCGTAGTAAATGCTAATGTGAGTATGAGTTGGAAGTCTCAGCGTCATGAGCTATTAGCAATCATAAGCTGATCAGAAGAAGAGAGAAAGAAGACCAAGAAGCCCGTAGAAATGTCTTGCAAACAGCTGAGAGAGGGACCTCAAGAAATGTTTACCAAAGGTTGGGAGGGGATTCTCAACCAAAAGGCTTTTCAGAAGTGTTCAGAAATTATGAAGCCTCTGAAGAAGTGGAAGACAAAGAAGCCAAAACACCAAGACGGGTGGATGTGAAGCCACCCCAGCCAAGCTATGCCGGTGGAGATGTTAGAAGAAGGGAAATGATAGTGAACCCAGTCACGAAGAAGAATCCTGCCCAACTCGGACGAAAATGGTATATGGTTGGAAAGGATGGGAAACCCGTCAAAAAAATGAGAGCTTCTATGATTAGGAGAGTTCAGAGGCAGCACAAAGCCTACATGAACTCATTAAAAGTCCCCACTGTCTCAGAAAGCTTCGAGAATGTGAAGTTTGAGAAAGTACCTCATGGGGGAAGAAATCAACTTCAGTGGAAAAGCAAAAAAGAGGTAAAGAAAGCTAATAGCAAGATCGAAGGGGAAGGGGATCATATGCTGCAAAGCCCCCATCCTGGGAAGTACAGAATCTTAAAGAGAGGTCAAGAGGATATGATAATGATGCCAACCCCAAGATGGAGTCCAGAACCAATATGCTTTGGAACTATCTCACCTGAGAGGGGGATACCCTTATCTTTGTTGATTGATACTCTTTGTGAAGTTCCAAGACCAGTGCCAAACTTTGGCATAACTCAAAAGAAAGCGCAGCCCGAGCTGATGTTACCTAAAGAAGTAGAAGCCTAGTTATATGAATTCATGAGCCACATTGAGGGCAAGAAGAAGGATTTACTTGGACCTAGCAACTTCCACGTAAACACGACAAATGTTCTATCTGCCATGTTTTGTCCCAAGCATGATCAACTTGCCACAATGGAGTGTGATTACTTGGCAATAGAACCTATGATGGCACATGTTAGTGTTGAAGAAGCAGGAAAAGAGGAGTTGAGCATAATAAGCTTGCCTGAGCTTGCAAAGAAAGAGACTGAGAGAATGTACTCGGACATAATGGTTTTCAATTGCCCAAACTTGACTTTAGCTAACCATCTCAAGCCTATTTATGTAACTGCTCATTTGGAGGAAGTGCCATTCAAGAAGGTTTTTATTGATGGAAGAGTTGAGGTTAATGTGTTGCTGTATAGGCAAATGAAAAAAATGTGTAGAGGTTAGGAGGATCGCATCCCCACGGATCTAACAGTTTCTAGCTTCTCCGGAGCCATTATTAGAGCTCATGGGATATTGCCCCTAGAAGTTGACTTGGGTTCCAAGCAAATCATGCTAGCATTCTTCGTGGTAGACAATGCTTCCACTTATGAAGCTTTGCTTGGCCAAGATTGGATTCATCAGAGTCTATCTGTGCCTTCCACCCTACACCAACATGTAGCAGTTTACCATGAGGAAGGAACCATGGGACCAGGATTTTGGGAGATGGTGAAGGCCGAGTCACGACCATTCTTCCCCGTAACTAATGTTGCAAAAGCCACATTTTACAATCCTAGTATTGGGATTCTCCAGTGCTTAGGAGCTGATGAGAACGGCAGCCTGACTAAGGTGACCACTTAAAAGCTTTTGGAGCAAGGATTGTTCTTCACCAAAGAAGAATGTGATAGACCTCATATTGTCCTAACTCCTCAAAGCCAGTAATGTCAAAACAAAGAAGGAAAGACCAGGTAATGGCAGTCAAGGCCTTAATAAAAAAACTATTGATGTAAATTGTTGATGTATGGGAGAGGAAGAAAACAAGAAAGAGAGAGCTTGACTAAGGAACAAGAGGAAGCAGCCTCAAGCACCCAGAACATAGGTGAAGAAGAGTTTTTTTGGGAAGAAGTTAGAAGCAGCCATACAAATGGCTGAATGTATATATGACCTGGATGGACCAAAAGACTTGCCCGAGAATCCAGAGTTAGTCGAGTTTTTGTGTGCAGAACCTGACAAGCCACCGACAGAGGTGCATGAGCCCTCGGAGATTATTGACTTGGGGTCTAAGGAAGATCCAAGGCCTATACAAATTAGTGGCTTGTTAGAAGTAGTGGATCGGGCAAGAATTGTCAACCTTTTGCACGAGTTCAAAGATTGTTTTGCTTGACATTACACTGAGATGACGAGTTTAGATCCAACCTTAGTAGAACACAAGATGTCGATTAAGGAATAATATAAACCTATGAAGCAATTACCACGGATGATGTCAAAGGAAATCGAAGAGAAAGTTAAAGAAGAAATCAAGAGGTTGGTAAAGGCTGGATTTATTAGGCCTGCCAAATATGTCTTGTGGTTGGCCAACATTGTACCTATATTAAAGGCTTTAACTAATGCAGTTCGATGTTGTGTTAACTATAGAAACATTAATGGAGTCAAGCCTAAGACGAATATCCCATGCCTATGGCTGACTTATCCATAGATGCAGTTGGCAAACACAAAGTCCTATCTTTCATGGATGAGAATGCTGGTTATAATCAGATAAAAATGGCTAAAAAAGATATACACAAAACAGCTTTTAGGTGCCCAGGTCATGTAGGAGCATATGAATACTTAGTCATACCGTTTACACTAAAAAATGATGGTGAAACCTATCAAAGAGCGATGAATGCCATTTTTCGTAACTTAATTGGCCATAGCGTGGAAGTATACATTGATGACATCGTGGTGAAGTCTAAAACTAAAGAACATCACTTGGTAGACCCCAGACAAGCTTTAACAACAATAAGAATCCATAAGTTGAAAATGAATCCAAAGAAATGTGCTTTCGGGATAAGATCGGGCAACGTTTTAGGATTCCTTGTTCATTAAAGAGGTGTAGAGGTTGACAAGAATAAAGTTCGGGCAATAGTGGAATCACCTAATCCTACTAACAAAGTGCAACTGCAAAGGCTGTTGAGGAAAATCAATTTCTTGAGGAGATTCATCGCTAACTTGGCGGGTAAGATTCAGCTGCTAACTTTTTTGCTCAGATTGAAAGACGAGGAAGAATTTGAATAAGGGACACCTGATGCGAAAATTAACTTCACACACAAATTTAACCCTCTTTTGACAACTGTAGTATAAGTATAAGTAGGGATCGTTCTAGACCGGGGATTAGGAGGGCTTGCTAATAACCTCTAAACTGACTCAAAAACATAAAACTAAACTTAAAAATACTTAACAAGACTCATAAGACTCAAAGAAACTTAAAATACTCAAAACAGCTTAAAACAACTAAATAAACTTAAACTAGACACTAGGAATGACTTTGGACAAAAATTGACTTTTACTTGAATCAAAACATTTAAAAACACAAATTAAAACAGATTCTAACTAATTAGACACACTAAAGTAAAAGGGGATTGAGTTTTGGACGAAGTTGAAACAAACAAACAAGTATGTAAAACTAGACAGATTGTAAAATAAATTTGAGAAATAAGATGATGGATGGGATAGCTAGAGGCTTTTTCTCCACACATGACATGTATGCAAATAACTCGATTTCCAGTTACTACTTCATTGAATTATGAATGACAATGCTCCAAATTAACTGTGACATCACTAGTTAACTCTCAGATTTTCCTTGTTTTATTGGATTGGATGACATCATTCGACAACCCAAAACATTCTTTTAAAGTTCCCTACATGACATCATAATAGAGATACAATCACAGATCATTACGTTTAATGAAAATCATAAGCATTGACAAAGCACTTGCAACTATGACATCATGTCACTCATGCTAGGAATTGAACTTAACGCGATCATTTATAAATGACCTTCACTACATATGAATATAAGTTTGTAACGATTATGTGAAACTTCCTTATATTCTAGCAACGGATTTATGCATGTCAATTAAGTGTCGACCCTTAATTAACAAATACAAATAAGTTATCAATCAAATAGTTAAGCCAATTGCATTCACGATTCAAGAGTTCATAACTGGAATATATCAAATTATATTGCACACATAATCATGGCTTTGAAATCACCCCTAGCCAATAGGGGTTTAGCCACTCATATTTACAACAAAACGAAAGGAAATGAATTCAAACATTAGAAACAAAAGAAAGAAAACACCTAAATGCTCCAACGATCCAAGTTGGACAACAAGCACGTCCAAGCACTTTCCTTCCCTTCCTTTGCTATGGCACAAGGTGTTGGTGAGTGTTTGAAGGTTTGTTTGTATGGAGGAATGGATGTGAAGATGAATGGATGTGTTTGGATGAAGGTTGTGTTTAAATGGGAGTGAATGATCTAACAAAGTATGAACTCAATTTATGTTACGCACACTTCCTTTTATAGAGGAAGTGCAAGGCAAAGCATGGGTAAAATGGAGTGGTGTTGAAATGATTCAAAGGTGAAAGTGAAGTAATGATGCAAAGCATGGGTAAAATGGAGTGGTGTTGAAATGATTTAAAGGTGAAAGTGAAGTAATGATGCAAAGCATGGGTAAAATGGAGAGGTGTTGAAATGATTCAAAGGTGAAAGTGAATTGATGATTGATGCAAGAATTAAACATGGATGGAGTGCACGGAAAAGGTTTGTTATGGTACAAGGAACCCTTAATTTGTGTCCTAAAATGCATGTGAAACCTTCAATGTTGCTGGAACTTAGGGACATTTAGGATTTAGGAAAGATCAAACCAAAATAGGAAACCTTGGCTTAACTTTCCTACTTCAAGTAGGAATCCTCATCTTTAGGTCTTCAATTGTCCATTCCTTTAGTTCCAAGCATGTGATATTAAGCCCAAAATTTCTCCAAAAGGCTCCAAAATGCACATTTTTGCATACTTTGTCCTTAGAACCTGAAATTGCACAAAAATGATTTTAAACACTAAAACAACTAAGGAATAACAACATAAATGCATGAGAACAAGCTAACCCAGTCGCATAAATATGCTCCTATCAATTTCCCCCACACTTAGCTTTTGCTAGTTCTCGAGCAAAACAAAAGAAACAAACGAATCAAAACAAACAGAACACAACTTAACCTTCCAACATTTGCCTCAGGGATTTCCAATGCACATGACATGTTAAAAATCATCATTCCCACAACTTTTAGTCATCTTCACACTTGAGCACATACTTAATTACAGTCACCACTTACTAGTTCGCAATTAACCAATTAAAACGATATTTTGAATGTAGTAACATGCCTTAGAGAATTTGCTCAATTCCTTACAAGATACTCTCTATTTTCACACATTTTTTCTGACTACACACCTTACACTAGTTATATGTGAGCAGAATGATGTAAACATGGAAGACTAGTACTCACATATGTTATAACAAAGAAAGCAATTTCTGGAGTTAATAAACATGTTTAGATATGATCTCATGAATGGAATGCTACTACTTAGATGCGAGAACCAGTGGCACCATATGCTCATACCAATTTCAAACTCCACGAATTGAAACACATAACACTCAAGATTGAAGTCAAGGGTTGTAACGGGGCTTGGGGTTAATGGCTAACAAAGAAAGGATAGCAATAACAAACGTTCTTAAAGCGATAGCAAGCAAAGCAATGAAATAGACACTTGGAATTCACTTTAGAATGCAGAATCAACTTTTAAATACAAAGGGAAGATTCATGCAACACTTAGGGCCGAATTCAATGTTTTGGACCCTTTTTTAACAAACTTTTTTCTTTTCACTTTTTTTTTTCCTACCCGTGCCTTATTAAGGACTTTGGTACACACACACACACACACACACACACAAGAATCACTTCCCCCACACTTGCTTTCTGCAATACATTGATAAAAAAAGGAGTTCATTTTAAGTTATGCTTTACTATGCTTCAAGAACAAGGGTATGGATGGTCCTAAAACTAGGCTAGGTAAGGATAGTGTGGATTAACAAAGAACATAGGCTTAACAAGGCTCAATGGGGTTAAACTTAAACACATAATGAAATAGGGGCACGACAATTTGGCTTTGGTGGTCACTACACAACTTCATCTTGAATATGTGTTATGCAAATCAATAACATGCTTTGAATGAAATAGGCATGAGTTCTAGCATTTGGAACCAAATGATGAAACACCTTCTAAATAGCAACCAAGCAAAGAATAATGAGATTATGCAACGACTTTGGAAAACAATGATGCACATATTATTAACTCTCCAAATAAACGTTTAGGCTTAAGTCTCACAAGGTTGTAGCGTTCATTTGAGTTCCTTCCTTCAAGCATGTTACAAAAACTGATTTTTCCTTTATGATTGCATGTGAATTCATAAATTATAACCACAACCAAGCATACACCAAAGAGTAAATCAAATTTTCATCCATGTTTATAACTCTCTTTAACAGTCATGTAATTAAAAACCAAATCCTCATCATTGTGTTGGAAGGTACCCTAAGACACAAATAAACACACAAAAATAACTCTTTTTGGGTTTTTCAAAACAATTTTTTCAAAATTTTATGAGATTTTTGGATTTTTATGCCAAAACACACTAAAACACTCCAAAATAGCTTAAAAACACTTAAAAATAGCAAGGAACAACACTAGAAGTAATGGGTGATAAACTCCTACGAATTTCATGCAAATCAATTTGGTTACCCCCCACACTTAAATAAAACATTGTCCTCAATGTTTCAAGCATAAACTCACACAAAAACAAGTAAACAAACAAACAACGAATAAACATGACAAGTATAGCAAAGTAAAAACCAGACAGAGTAAAGTTTAAGAACGCAAATCTGGTTTTGGAGATAGATGATTTTGTTGACTTTCCACAGCTTTGATCTCGAACTGGTTTGGAATTCTGAGTGAGGAATATCAGAATTCCTTGGTTGTGCAATCTGCATTCTTCTATGCTTGTTTCTTCTGTACGGCAGACAGGCACGAGGTAGAGGTGATGGTCTGTTTCTTTCTTCAATCTTTCCAAGTGCCGATCATTTGCTTTCTTTCTCCTTGTCCCTAGCTGAGGATGAATTAGCACATTGTCTCCACATGTTTCGAGGTATCATTTTCACTTCCCTTATCTGTTCCTCAGGCAAAAGTGGTAGACGAAGAGGAAGCATAAGATGTTGAAGATGAGTACTCGAGAGCAAGGCTAGGTAAGCAATCAGGAAAGGTTCCAGGCAGCCGATTCCAGATCGGAAGATTGATACCATGTGCTGGCTGATTGCTTTCTTTCTCTTTGTCCCACAGATGAAAACAACGACAAGGAGAAGGACAGGGAGAAAGCATGATATGAGATACTCTTGCTTTCAACCTTCATGATATGAAATACTTTTGCTTTTGATGGGTTGTTTGCAGAGGTATCCCAGGGAATAATGAACACTGAGTGACTCGAGAGGCTTTGTTGGGAAAACATTCTCGGAGATGAAGAAATGTTATGTATGTCTGCCTTGCAATGGAGGGTGAAGGTCGATATTTATATGAATTAATAACCGGTACTATTCTTTCACTCTTGTTGGCAACCGTTGGATGATTGAATAGTAATCCTCACGTGCTTTCTATGTCACCAGAAATCTTTGACAGATCGCCCGTAATTTCTGCAAGGCGAGTGTGCATGTGACAGATGCTGACACGTCTGAAAAAGTAAATGCCTCTTCGATATCTGAAATCGGCGCTTCGGCAAATTCCCCGTGATTTTCGCAAGTTGAGTGTGCATGTGACAGATGCTGACACGTCTGGAAAAGCAAATGCCTCCCTGATTTCTGAGCTTGCCTCTTCGATTTCTGAGCTCCGTCGAGTGCAAAGGTTGCATGTGACAAGTGCAGACAAATCTGGAATAGAGGATGGCCCGTGGTTTCTGAGCAAGCCTAGCTTTTGAGAAAGCTAGCGCCTCTTCGATTTTTGAATTGGCCTCTTCGATTTCTGAGCTCGCCTCTTCGATCTCTGAAATCCCGTCAAGTGTTGATTTTTATAGAGGATAAGCAGTTCGTTTCTAAGCACACTTGAATTTCTGCCCATAGAAACTCATTTCATTACACTTCTAAGATCTCGATTTGTTTGACCTCTTTTTTCTTCAACACCTTTGAAAATATCTGGGCCATTCGACCGTCGTTTTGACTTGAACCTTGGTGAAGAGGCATCCATGCCTTCTCTAGACAACATATGGAACCCATCCTTCATATCCCCTACTGGTCCTCTTACCGTTGGGGATTCGGTGATGAAGAATGATATGACCGCTGCGGTGGTGGCTCGGAACCTTGTCACTCCCAAAGATAATAGACTACTTTCCAAACGGTCTAATGAGTTGGCTGTTAAGGATTCTCTGGCTTTCAGTGTGCAGTGTGCGGGTTCAGTGTCTAATATGGCCCAACGTCTATTTGCACGAACCCGTCAAGTTGAATCATTGGCGGCTGAAGTGATGAGTCTCAAACAGGAGATTAGAGGGCTCAAACATGAGAATAAATAGTTGCACAAGCTTGCACATAACTATGCTACAAACATGAAGAGGAAGATTGACCAGATGCAGGAATCTGATGTTTAGATTTTACTTGATCATCAGAGGTTTGTGGGTTTGTTCCAACATCATTTGCTTTCGTCTTCTGGGGCTGTACTGCGTAGTGAAGCTCCAAATGATCAACCTTCGATACCTCCTCCTTCTGTGGCTCCGCCGACTACTAATGCTCCGCCGGCTACTGAGACTTCTCCTAAGCAGCCTTTGTGAAGGCTCCCTCTTATATTTTTCTGACTCCTGTTCGTTTTCAATGAATTTTAATGTAAAATACCTTGCATATCTGTCAATGTTTCAAAAATAAACCCACAACAAAAACTTAAACAAGCAACAAATAAAAATGACAATCATGGCAAAATAAAATTGCAGAAAAGGGAAGGTTTTTAGGAACGCAAAACATGAGTTGCCTCCCAAGAAGCGCTTGCTTTAACGTCTTGCAGCCAGACGAAACTTCCTTCTAAGCTTGGATAGGGCCCACGACACTGAGTGGGATTTCTTCCACAATCTGCCCCACATCACTCTTATAGTATAGCTTCAGGCGATGCTCGTTCACTTTGAATTCGTCGCCGTTCCTTAAGCTTTTAACTTGGACTGCACCATGGGGAAAAACATTAGTGACAACAAATGGCCTAATCCACTTAGACCGTAACTTACTAGGGAACAATCATAGACTAGAATTGAATAGTAGCACTTTCTGTCCAATTGAGAATGTTTTTCCTCGAATCATTTTGTCATGAAACGCCTTTGTTTTCTCTTTGTAAATTCGTGCATTCTCATAGGCTTCGTTCTGTATCTCCTCAAGTTCATTCAGTTGGAGCTTCCTATTCATTCCAGCAACATCTAAGTCCAAATTGAATGTTTTCACAGCCCAGTGCGCTTTGTGCTCCAGTTCCATAGGTAGGTGACACGGCTTGCCATAGATTAGTCGAAATGGAGACATCCCCAGAGGTGTTTTGTAGGCAGTGCAATATGCCCACAGTGCATCATCTAAACGCAAGCTCTAATCTTTCCGGTTTGGCCCAACTGTCTTCCCCAAGATTTGCTTGATTTCTTTATTTGAGACTTCGGCTTGGCCACTTGTTTGAGGGTGGTATGACGTGGAAACCTGATGCTTCACATTGTACTTTTTAAACAGCGCCTCAATAGTGCGATTGCAAAAGTGGGAGCCTTTATCGCTTATGAACACCCTCGGCATGCCAAATCTGGAAAAGATGTTAGCCTCGATAAAACCTGCCACCACTCTAGAATCGTTAGTATGGGTGGCTTTGGCTTCCACCCATTTCGACACATAATCAATGGTTAGCAAAATATAAGTAAAACCATATGAGAGCGGAAAGGGTCCCATGAAATCCATACCCTATACATTAAAGATCTCAACATTAAAGATTAGGGTTGCGGCATTTGGTGTTTGGCTTCGATTGTACCTGTTCTTTGGCATCTATCACAAGTTATACAAAATGTTCTAGCATCCTTAAACAATGTAGGCCAATAGAAACCACTCTCTAAAACCTTAAGGGCTGTCCTTTGGGTGCCAAAATGACCCCCACATGCATAATTATGGCAAAATGCAAGAATTGAATTAAACTTGGAATTGTGCACACATCTACGAATAATCTGGTCAGGACAATACTTCCACAAATATGGATTATCCCACACATAAAATCATGCATCATTTCTGAGTTTATCACGCTTGTATTTATCTAGAGTGCTAGGAACTTGTTTTGTGACCAAATAATTGACCAAATTAGCATACCAGGGCTCACTTACCTCTAGGGACAATAATTGCTCGTCAGGGAAGGTCTCTAGAATGGGTAAGGAGTCATCCTCGTGCGCCAAATGGCTGAGGTGGTCAGCCACCACGTTTTCACTCCCTTTTTGTCTTTTATTTCAATGTTGAACTCTTGAAGTAGGAGCATCCAACGAATCAGCCTTGGTTTGGCCTCCTTATTCGTGAGGAGGTACTTCAATGCTGCATGATCAGAATATACAATCACTTTAGTGCCAAGTAAGTATGAACAAAATTTATCTAAAGCAAATACAACCGCACGAAGTTCTTTCTCAGTGGTAGAATAATTCAATTGAGCATCATTTAGTGTCCGGGAAGCGTAGTGGATGACGTGGGGCTGTTTGTTCCTCCTTTGGCCTAAAATAGCACCAATGGCATAATCAGCTGCATCACACATTAGCTCAAATGGAAGGCTCCAATTTGGTGGCATGATGATGGGGGTCGACGTCAACATGTCCTTGAGGGTTTTGAAAGCGGTCTCACACTCCTTGTTGAACTCGAAGGCTACTTCCTTTTGGAGTAAACGGCAAAGGGGTTGGGCGATTTTTGAGAAATCCTTGATGAATCTCCTATAAAATCCTGCATGGCCAAGAAAAGAACGAACCTCCCTCACCGAAGTGGGAGAGGGTAAGTGACGTACAAGATATATTTTAGATTTATCAACCTCAATCCCTTTTTCTGATATGATATGCCCCAAAACTATACCTTGTTTTACCATTAAATGGCACTTTTCCCAATTCAAGACAAGATTAGTTTCCCAATTCAAGACAAGATTATTCAAGCATGCATCAAATGAGTCACCAAAGACACTAACGTCATCCATAAACACTTCAATGATCTTTTCCACAAATTCTGAGAAAATACTTACCATACACTTTTGGAATGTGGCTGGTGCGTTGCATAGCCCAAATGGCATGCGTCGATAAGCAAAGGTACCAAAGGGACATGTGAAGGTAGTATTTTCTTGATCATCGGGAGCTATCACAATCTGATTATAACCCGAATAGCCATCAAGATAACAATAAAATGAATGACCGGCTAACCTTTCCAGCATTTGATCAATAAAGGGCAGTGGGAAATGATCTTTTCTTGTCGTAGCGTTGAGCTTCCGATAGTCAATACAAACTCTCCATCCGGTTTGGATTCGGGTGGGCACAAACTCATTATCTTCATTTTTTACCACAGTGACTCCGGACTTTTTAGGAACAAGTTGGACCGGCGAGACCCAATGGCTATCAGAAATTGGGTAAATCACTCAACAATCTAGTAGCTTGATGATTTCCTTTTTCACAACATCCATCATGGGTGGATTGAGCCGGCGTTGTGCTTCTCTAGATGGTTTGGCTCTTTCTTCCAAGAGTATTCGATGCATACAAGTGGTAGGGCTAATTCCCTTGATATCGGCCAATGTCCACCCAATGGCAGTTCTGTATTCCCAAAGCGCCCTCACCAACTTGTCCTCCTCTTGTGCAGTGAGTGAAGAAGAGATGATGACGGGCAGCGTCTCTTGCTCTCCCCAAAACACATATTTCAAATGGCTAGGCAATGGTTTAAGCTCTAGGGAAGGGGGTTGAATTACAGAAGGAAGCAACTTGTTAGTCGAAATGGGAATTGAAATTAGGTTAGGAGACTTACCAATATGCCTTGGATTTGACTCTAGGGCAGCAACCATCTCCACAAATTCTTCTTGAATAGGCACGGCAAGATGTTCCTTGTTGTTGCCGTGTGCATGCCTAAGTAATAACCCTTCGTTTTTGAGTCCAATGCTTTGCGTGAGAGTCTTTTCAAGTGCATCTGCATTCAAATCATCAAGGAATTCCTGCGCCCAAGAGTCAATCACATCAATAGAGAAACAAGAGTGACCATCATGAGGATATCTCATAGCATCAGAAATATTGAAATTAATAACTTCCCCATCAAATTCCATGGTCAATGTTCCCTTGAATACATCTATCTTTGTACGGGTAGTCTTCATGAATGGTCGACCAAGTAATATTGGTAATTGAGAGGAATGGTTCGAGTCTTCCATTTCAAGCATGTAGAAGTCCGCCGGAAAGACTAGGTGATTCACCTGCACTAAAACATCCTCCAAAACACCTTTTGGATACGCATTAGATCTATCAGCCAGTTGAATGATCACTCCATCATTTTTTAATTCTCCCAAGTTCATAGATGCATATATTGAATAAGGCATGACATTTATTGATGCACCTAGATCTAACAGGGCAGATTCAAAGCGAGTATTTCCTATAACACAAGGAATTGTAAAATTGCCTGGATCTTTGCACTTAGGAGGTAGTTTTCGTTGCAACACAGCTGAGACATTCTCACTTACCTTTACCACCTCTTTGTTTGAAGCCCTTTTCCTTGTAGTGCACATTTCATTCAGGAATTTAGCATACTTGGGGACTTGTTTAATTGCATCTAGAAGTGGACTGTTGACTTGCACCTTTCTAAATGTGTCAAGGATGTCTTTGTCACTCTCATCCTTCTTTGATTGCATAAACCTGCGAGGAAAGGGTGCATTGGTTGGAATGGAATTAGAAGTCATGGAATTTGAACCCAACTTACCTTTGGTGGTCGAATTAGGGTATGTAGGTGGCTGCGGCAACGATTGCTCAATCTTTGCCGAGGGCAGACCTTGTTCTTTCTCCTCAGATTGCATCTTTTCGTCCTCTTTTTAATTGGATTTAGATGGGCTGGGATCAGATCCAACTTCTTGTCCACTTCGCAAGGTGATGGCTTTAGCAGATTAGAAGCCTCCCTTTGGATTAACATCCGTCGAACTAGGTAACTTACCTGGCTCTCTACTAAATTACCCCATGAACTCAGCCATTTGTGCCATCTATCTCTTCAATTCAGTCACCTCTCGAGCTTGATTTTGCACTTCCTTGGCGTAATTGTGCATATCTTTGGCTTGATTTTCCTGACCCTTCGCCAACGTAGTTAGTAACTGAATAACTTGAGCATTATTAAAAGACGAACCTGAGTTATTTTGGATAGGTTGTGTTTGGGGTTGTGAGGATGCATACGGCATTTGATAGAATCCCGGAGGTTGTTGTCTGAATGCACTTTGTTGTTGGGTTTGTTGGGGCTCCCTCCATTTGAAATTTGGATGATCTCTCCAACCTGGATTGTATGTATTCGAGAACGGCTCATTCCTTGGTTGGTTTTGACTCCCAAAACCCACGACGTTGGCAGATTCCCACCCTCCGTTCTCGATCAATTGAGGGCACTTATCCGTGAGATGTCCATTCATTGAGCACACGCCACAAGCAGCTACACTTTGTTGTTTTGATTTTTCAACCACCTGTGAAAGAAGAGTAGTAAGATTAGCCATTTGATTTTGAAGTTCGAAAATAGAACTTACCTCATTAACTTGTTGCTGCCGTGGGTTGTCTATTTGACCAACACCTTCATATTGTTGAGCATTCAATGCTCGATTAGCAATTAAGGTTTTGGCAGCCATGGGTGTTTTGTTCACCAAAGCTCATCCCGCTGAGGCGTCTAACATTTGGCGTTCAATTGGTAGAAGCCATTCGTAGAAATATTGAAGAAGAAGCTCCTCCTTCATCTGGTGCTGTGGACATGAAGCAACAAGGGTTTTAAAATGCTCATAGTAAGTGGGAAATGATTCACCTTGGTTTTGCTGAATGCCACTAATCCTTTTACGTAGTAGAACGACTCGAGAAGTTGGGAAAAACTTCTCCAAAAATGCCCGTTTTATACTTTCCCATGATGTGACAATTTCGGGGGCTAGCTCATACAACCAATCTTTAGCCTTTTCCATGAGAGAAAAGGGAAAAGCCTTCATTTTCAGAATGCTCCTATCAACATTCATAGGGGTCATGCTCGAACAAACAACCTCAAACTCCTTCAAATGTTTATTAGGATCTTCCATGGACAACCCATGGAACTTAGGAATATGATGCAATAAACTGGACTTTAATTCGAACTCGTCGGTCTTGTTTTGGGCCGCCCTTGGATATTGAATGCATAAAGGCAGAGCATTGTCCAATCCCGAAGCGGAAAGCTCCTTGATTGTTCGATTGTCTACTGCCATATCTTGGACTTCTTCAAAAGTCCTTGCCGTGGCTTCCTCTTGCTCTTCTACTTTGTCTTCTTCAAGATCTTGTGCAGGTTGAGATGGTTGGGGATCTTGTTGATTCCTTGCTCGTCTCAAAGTTCGTTCAAAATTGTCGTCAAATTCAAAGATGTGCTTATGAACAGGTTGAGAACTTCGAGTCATAAACCACCTAAAACAAGAAAACAAGTAAAATCAGCAACTAGGAACAAAAATACATGAAAATAAACAAAAACAAATAATAAGGGATTAGCAAAGTTGCTAATCCCCGGCAACGGCGCCAAAAACTTGATGCGAAAATTAACTTAACACACAAATTTAACCCTCTTTTGACAACTGTAGTATAAGTATAAGTAGGGATCGTTCTGGACCGGGGATTAGGAGGACTTGCTAATAACCTCGAAACTGACTCAAAAACATAAAACTAAACTTAAAAATACTTAACAAGACTCATAAGACTCAAAGCAAACTTAAAATACTCAAAACAGCTTAAAACAACTAAATAAACTTAAACTAGACACTAGGAATGACTTTGGACGAAGTTTGACTTTTACTTGAATCAAAACATTTAAAAACACAAATTAAAACAGATTCTAACTAATCAGACACACTAAAGTAAATGGGGATTGAGTTTTGGACGAAGTTGAAACAAACAAACAAGTATGAAAAACTAGACAGATTGTAAAATAAATTTGAGAAATAAGATGATGGATGGGATAGCTAGAGGCTTTTTCTCCACACATGACATGTATGCAAATAACTTGATTTCCAGTTACTACTTCATTGAATTATGAATGATAATGCTCCAAATTAACCGTGACATCACTAGTTAACTCTCAGATTTTCCTTGTTTTATTGGATTGGATGACATCATTCGACAACCCAAAATATTCTTTTAAAGTTCCCTACATGACATCATAATAGAGATACAATCACAGATCATTACGTTTAATGAAAATCATAAGCATTGACAAAGCACTTGCAACTATGACATCATGTCACTCATGCTAGGAATTGAACTTAACGCGATCGTTTATAAGCGACCTTCACTACATGTGAATATAAGTTTGTAACGATTATGTGAAACTTCCTTATATTCTAGCAATGGATTTATGCATGCCAATTAAGTGTCGACCCTTAATTAACAAATACAAATAAGTTATCAATCAAATAGTTAAGCCAATTGCATTCACGATTCAAGAGTTCATAATTGGAATATATCAAATTATATTGCACACATAATCATGGCTTTGAAATCACCCCTAGCCAAGAGGGGTTTAGCCACTCATATTTATAACAAAACGAAAGGAAATGAATTCAAACATTAGAAACAAAAGAAAGAAAACACCTAAATGCTCCAACGATCCAAGTTGGACAACAAGCACGTCCAAGCACTTTCCTTCCCTTCCTTTGCTATGGCACAAGGTGTTGGTGAGTGTTTGAAGGTTTGTTTGTATGGAGGAATGGATGTGAAGATGAATGGATGTGTTTGGATGAAGGTTGTGTTTAAATGGGAGTGAATGATCTAACAAAGTATGAACTCAATTTACGTTACACACACTTCCTTTTGTAGAGGAAGTGCAAGGCAAAGCATGGGTAAAATGGAGTGGTGTTGAAATGATTCAAAGGTGAAAGTGAAGTAATGATGCAAAGCATGGGTAAAATGGAGTGGTGTTGAAATGATTTAAAGGTGAAAGTGAAGTAACGATGCAAAGCATGGGTAAAATGGAGTTGTGTTGAAATGATTCAAAGGTGAAAGTGAATTGATGATTGATGCAAGAATTAAACATGGATGGAGTGCAGGGCAAAGGTTTGTTATGGTACAAGGAACCCTTAATTTGTGTCCTAAAATGCATGTGAAACCTTCAATGTTGCTGGAACTTAGGGACATTTAGGATTTAGGAAAGATCAAACCAAAATAGGAAACCTTGGCTTAACTTTTCTACTTCAAGTAGGAATCCTCATCTTTAGGTCTTCAATTTTGTCCATTCCTTTAGTTCCAAGCATGTGATATTAAGCCCAAAATTGCTCCAAAAGGTTCCAAAATGCACATTTTTGCATACTTTGTCCTTAGAACCTGAAATTGCACAAAAATGACTTTAAACACTAAAACAACTAAGGAATAACAACATAAATGCATGAGAACAAGCTAACTCAGTCGCATAAATGTGCTCCTATCACCACTATACCAAGGGGCTTTCGACAGAATAAAGGCTTACTTAGCCTCCCCACCAGTGCTCATGCCACCTCAGAGAGGAAATCCTTTAAAACTTTATATTTCTGCCTTTGAAAAGTCAATGGGAAGCTTGTTGCCTTACTGAGGTAGAGACGAGATATATACCAGTGGAAAGGTTGTGCTTGGCTTTATACTTCACTGCCTACAAAACTAAGGTATTACATGTTGCCTTGCCACATCCACATCATCGCCAAGACATATGTGATCAAGTACATGCTGCCAAAACTAATGCTAACTGGGAGAATTGGAAAATGGGTTCTAGTACTATTAGAGTTCAACTTTCAATATGTGCCTTAAAGAGCGATCAAGGGATAAGCCATTGCAGACTTCTTGGCTGAGCACCAGGAGTCTCAAGAAGAGATTATCAATATCCTAGGAACTTTGGAGGTAGCCAATATATGGATCCCACCAAGCAAAGTCTTCTCAGGCAGAGAAGAATAGGTCCAACAAGAAATAAAAAGAATAACTAGCTTCTGGATCACTTATTGGAGACTGTATTTTGATGGTTCTTGCACTCAAACTGTTGTGGGAGCTAGGATTGTCATCATTGATCCCAGGGGTACTCACCATTGCTATTCATTCCTTCTGGATTATCAAGAGACTACCAACAATCGGGTAGAATATGAAGCATTGATAATTGGCCTGGAAATTTTGATAGAGTTGGGGGCAATTGAAGTTGAGGTGTTTGGTGATTCAGAATTTGTGATCAATTAGTTAAATGGAGAATACAAGTGCAGACACATCACCATGGCAAGTTACTATTTGGCATCTACACAACTATTGAGCTATTGGGGCACTGAAGTATCAGTTAGCCATATTCCCAGAAAATCAAACATGATTGTTAATGAGATGGTACAATTAGCTTCTGGAGCACAGATCTAAGAAAGGAAGTTTGAAGGGGATATAGAAGTTTAGAAAAGACATATCCCTTTTATCTTTGAAAGACGATTCAGCCTAGATGTGATGACTGAAGAAATAGAGAGAGAGAGAGGATTAGAGGACACCTATTGTTTAGTATTTGAAAGATCCATCCTTCCCCATGAGTAAGAAAAATAGACAACAAGCAACTAAGTATGTTTTGTGGGAGGGAAATTTATTAAGAAAGACTCCAGATGGACTTTTGCTGAAATGTTTAGGCCATGAAGAATCAATGAGGGTAATGGCCGAAGTACATGAAGGAATCTGTGGGGCACATCAGGCTGGAACTAAGATGAGATGGTTGCTTAGAAGATATGGCTATTTATGGCCCAAGATAGAGAAGGACTATAAGGTTTATGCCCGAAGGGGCGAAGAATGTCAAAGGCATGGACTTCACCAACATATGCCCTCAATACCCTTGAACCCCGTGGTTAAACCTTGGCCCTTCAGAGGATGGGCAATGAACTTCATCAGGAAAATTCACCCAGCCTCTAGCAAGGGACACGCGTTCATAATAGTGGCGAAAGATTACTTCACCAAGTGGGTGGAAGCTTTGACTGTGAAGACTATCACTTCAACCACAGTCAAAAAGTTCATTGAAACCAAGATCTTACATAGATTTGGGGTGCCCGAAACAATTGTTATAGACTGCGGGCCATTTTTTATTTCAAGAGAAGTAGAGGAATTTGCAAGTGAGTTCAAAATAAAGATGATTCAGTCTAGTCCTTACTACCCCCAGTCAAATGATCAAGCAGAAACTAGTAACAAGATCTTGGTGAACATTATTAAAAGAATGGTGGCCGAGAGTCCAGAAAAGTGGCATGATAGATTAGGAGCAACTTTATGGGCTTATAGAACTTCTAAGAGGGCAGCGACTGGAATTACTCCTTATGCTCTAACCTTTGGGCAAGACGCTGTACTCCCCATGGAGATTAATGTGAATTATGTTAGGATTTAGAACCAATTCGGGCTACACAGTGAAGAATACATTCAGGCTATGTGTCAAGAAGTTGAAGATCTAGATACAGCTCAAATTGAAACTCTAGATAAAATTCAAGAAGGGAAGAGAGCTGTTGCCCGAGCATAGAACAAGAAGGTAAAATTAAAGACCTTTGAGGAAGGAAAGTTAGTTTGGAAAGCAATTCTACCTTTGGGAGCTCAAGTTAGAGGATTTGGGAAATGGAGCCCAACTTGGGAGGGTTATTTCATTATCAACCAAGTACTGGACAAAGGAGGATATTACTTGGCAGATGTGGAAGAAAGCTTACAGAAGCATCCAATCAACGCTAAGTTTTTGAAGAAATATCACCCAACCTTGTGGGATGTTAGAGATTGCTACATTGAAGAAGTATAAGCATTGCAAGAAATCTAAAGTCAGCTTATGTGCTCATCATAGTTGAGTTTCAAGAAGGAAATGCAAGACAAATTGAATTAAAGATGTCATTTTCATTTCATTGAATGATGAAGTTACATAAGAATCAACTTAACAAGTTTTACATCCTTGAATAGAACAACTATCTTAGAATCATAGTTGTCAAAAGGTCACTTGATAGTTGCTCTTCCAACCTCTCATTTTCAGAAGACACCTCTGTGATCATTGTCTCTATAGCAGAGCTTTTTTCCACAAGTCTTACCAAAGTCTTTGATGATGATCTTAAAATCAACAAGGTCGTGGTAGTTGATCTCGAAGCATACACCCATGATGAAGAAGTGATCAAGAAAGTAGAAGCTATGGGAAGGTCCGGGCTTATGGATATCAGTGCAAGAGAAGATAGCTTTATATCCACTAGAATTTACTGGTACGATTAAAGCTGCTCGGTTACTCCTCAATGCCATAGAAGTCCTGAAACAGAAGCTGGAAGCAGTGCACTTTTCCAAGGATATTATAAAAATTGATTTCTCTTTAGGCATGATGTTTTTAACGGTAATTGGGACATGAGAAGTCCATGCAGGTCCCAAGGAGTGCACTCATCCCTCCTCGAAGAAGAGTTTAGTATGTAGGCCTGCCCGAAGGTGATAAAGGCCATTAAGTAAATGGCACATGGTGGAAATCTCCTCACCAGTCTCGTAGGGAGATTTAATTTGAGCAACTTTGGGTGCCATTGAGCACTTCGAGAAGAAGATAGGAGGAAAAGTCGGAATAAAGGGGGTAAGAGTTGAATAGTTGAGAAGGCAAGAATGTACTGGAATTCTTGGGAGTTTGAAGACTTTAAATGGTTAAGTTGCTTTGCCGAGGAGGTTAAGTAAGAATTATATAGTGAGCGGTTACTTAATGATGGAGTTCGTGGGTTAGTGCAAGGGTTATAGTTAACCAACATCCACTTTAATTAGTGCAAGTCCCGAGAGAAGGCATGCGACGATTGTTAATATACGACGACTATTTAATCATTATTAGTGCCTGAGATTGCAGCCTCAACAATGATTAAAGGGGGCACTGTTTGGGTTAATATTTGAACATTGGGTTGCATGTATGTGGAAGCCCAGAAATGCTAATTAGAGAGGAGACTTGCCTGAGGTCCAAACATCAAGCCTAGAGACAAATTGACGCCTTCCCATTAATGCATAGGCCATGTGCATATGATTTAAATGTCAAGTGTTGGGGACTAACTCATAATCAGCCAAAAAGTACTTTTTAGTGGCAATACAAGTAAAAAGCCGATGACTCATTGCCTTCCAAGTACTTGTGGGTAAAAACAAAGTCACTGCAGTCGAGCTAATTTGCCTATAAACGGAGGAAAAGGCCCTAGAGACAAGGACACTCAACCAATCAAACAAACAAACATACAAACTCTGCTCTTAAGCCAGATTTGTATATAAAAGCTGTAATCAGGCCAAATCTCAGTCCTTTTCAGGTTATCTCCCTCACAAAAACTATTTTTTATCTTGTTTCGAAGCTCTGCTATCACCCTTAGTGGCGTAGTATCTATTCCCTTGTGTAAACTTGTTTTCCATCATCCCCTTTTAGCATAGAAACCTTTGTAAACTCATAGAGAAGTGTTTGCAAGAAGATCAACCTTGGCCGACAATAGATCTACTACTTAATGTATTCTCCAGCATGTATTCAAGTCACTTCCGCCTATTTTTCTACTTTAAAAGTCTTATTTGTATCTGGATCTGGTCAGTTTAATGAATATGCTTTCATTTAAAACCAATCAAGAACCAAACAAATGACTTAAGGGATTTGGACTCCCCTAATTCGAATATACAAGACTATGAACTGAAAGTCCTTGGTCACAAGGCAAGAAAAAGAACTTAATGTGGACTTAAGCCATCCACGACAATCTTTTAATAACAAGAAATCCGAGTAACTTGGGGTGCAAGTAATCGACTAAACATAATTTTCTTCTACATCTACTATACTAAGATAGCAGTGGCACGCCTAACACTTAGTTAGTTTTGATTGCGAGCCTCAAAGCCTACACCTAAGCCCTTACAAAGGCACCTTTCAAAACTAACCCTGTCCTCTTCTTACAGCACATCAGCAGGCAAGAGCCTGACTACACATCCAAAGTGTCAATCCCTTGGGGAGCTGTGCTGAGTGCCGATAGCCCCTCTCCGAAGAAATCTGAGTGCCGATAGGCCCTCTCCGGAGAAATCTTTGCTTAAACACTCAAACACATTCACTTAAGGGTAATGCTAGATAAACCAAATTTACAAACCAAATGATGTGTCACCAATAGGAAATAAGTATGTTAATCAACGTTTAAGTAATAATCCAATCATCAACAACTACATCATTTAGTTTGCAAATTTAATTTAAAAATTCCGATTTCCCTAATGTTATTCTTGTTTAATCAATAAAATAAAGTAAATATTGGTGATATATAACATAAATTAGGATTTGAAAACTAAACCGACATTTGATTTTGGAAATTAACCGAGACTTAAATGAATTTGGAGAATAAATAGTAATGAATGTAGAAAACATGTTTGGGGCAGATATAAATGCCCCTAATAGCTTGCTTATCTGCACCTACTGTTTTTTCAACGATAAAGATGCTTACATGGCAATAAGAGTATTAGGAGCAAAAATATGTACTTTCCACCCTATTTGTTATGGAGGAGGATTCTCTCCCTTCCTAATCTCCCCTCCTATTTGAAGGTCATGGTTAAGCCATGTCAACATCTTATATTAATTTTTTTATAGAGACAATAAGACAAAAAGCAATGTGTGAGAGGAGGGGAGGGAAGAGGATGGGAATATGAGGGGAGAAAATCCTACTCCATTTGTTATGGACAATATTGGGTACTCACAGGAGGTAAGGGATCCTCTTCGGATCCCTTCAACCTAGTTTTTCTTATCAAACAATTCGGACCTTTGAAATTTGATACAACGACTACAAACACGGGCCCACTCTTAAAGTTATAATAATTTTAGCCGTTGAATCAAATTTCAAGGACCCGAATTATTTGATGAGGAGGATTAGGTGGAAAGGATCCGGAAAGGATCTATTTCCCTCACAAGAGAGTACCAATTTTTACTAACCACTGATGTGGGCCAATAATATTATAACACCTGTTAATTAAACATTCTCTCAAAATATTGCTTTTGTTATAACCAAACACTCACTTTCTTCCTCCCACAGCCACTGCTGCATATTTGAAGAACTCATCCCTTCTTTGAACCACTGTACTCCATCGACCACACCCCGTCTCCTCTTCCAATCTCTCTCCTTCATTGACCCCACTTCTGTCTCCTCCTCGAATTTCCATTTCCGTCTCATGTCGACCCTAATCTCGTCCCCTCCTAAAAGTTCTCTCCTCCATTAACCCGCCCTCCACCGTCTCGATCCCCCTATTTGTAAACCCAGATCTTACATTGCTTCACCATGCTCCCCTGTCATCACTGATATCTCCGTGGCTGAGAGGTGGAGAGAAGGTGTTTCGGTCCGTGAGAAATCAAGACAAGAAATGGGTCTTGGTCTTTATTTGATATGACGTGACAATGAATTGATGCTGGGATCCTTCTACCATGGCCGTGAATTTGGAAGAACGCCAGGAATGGAGAAAATAGGTTGCCAAATCTGATAGGGTTTTTGTTAAAAGATAAAAATAAAAAATAAAAAATCTCGTAAGGGATTTTGTTTTTTTTTTGGTCAAGAATAAAGCTTCAATCATGAAAAGGAAATACAATTTGTGTTAGAAAGGCCTAAACCCAAACAAAACACAAAACCCTACACAACAAAGCAAAACATAAAACACTAGACATGCCAAAAATGACAGCTACAACCCAAGCCACAAAGGAGGCCTACACAGAATTAGGCCTGTAGGCAACAAAAGAAAAAAATAAACAGTAAAACCTGAATCTCCAGTTACCAAAATCCAGTCACCACTGCCGCTACCACCGTAAAGGAAGACATCACAGCAAACTATAAAATGCACCCAAACCAAAACCTATATTTGAGAGTATTGCGTGGAATCCATCCACCAAGAACAAAAGTTTCCTCAACCATACCTGTAAGAAAAGTCACAAAGAGTAACAGTAGAAGGGGAAGGGTGAAGGGGGTGTGTAAAACACCCTTGTTCCGACGTGAATCGTTCCACACTTCGCCTAATTTTCCCAGCAAGCCGGATTGGCAGTGGACTCTATGGGCTGGGTCTTGAGTCTAGCAGAGTCTAACGCTATGAGATCTAATTCATGGTTATGGGTTGGAAAAGATGAAGGGCAATAAAGGGGAGGAAGGAGAGACATGTGCGATAGGGAGGGAGGAAAACAGAGTCAGTGAATAGCAGTTGAGTAAGGATAGGGTACAAAACTGAGCCAAAATCTCAGATGGATGAGACAAAGCTCATACCAAAGCATAGACAAGGAAAAATGAAGGAAGAGAAGAAGGAAAAGTAGAAGCAAACAAGAGAGATTTGAAAGCTGCTATTGACCCAAAGCCAAAGGCTAGGGCTAGCGGCTGTGCAAGGTTTTCTCTTTGGGGCTTGTCTTATATAAAGAGAGGAGAGGGAGATGGAGATCAATATTCTCATAAGGGACTTTTGGATGGCTGTTAATTAGACAACTATATGTTTGGTTGCTCGTTTAGAAAATTTGTAGAGGTACACATGTTACAATATTATTGGGCCAGATCAAGGTCAGTAAAACTTGGGTGCTCCCCAATGAGTACCCAAGTATTGTCCATTTGTTATTAGCAACACTAGTTTTAAGTGCAATTACATCATCCGCCCCCCTTGCTATTAGAAGCAGATTTTTTCATTTTAACACCTCTACTTCTTAGTTTTGTGGTGCATTAATATCTCAAATCTAGTATGTTATTCGGTAACAACACACCCTGATAAGAGCTTATTTATGCAACTGAGTTAGCTTGTTCTCATGCATTTATGTTGTTATTTCTCAGTTAATTAGGTATTTTAAGCTATTTTCGTGTGTTTGTAGGTCCATAGGCCTTATAAAGCAATAAGATGCATTTTGGTACATTTTGGAGCAGTTTTGGGCTTGGAATGAATAGCACATGCATGAAGCAAGGTGGATGGACGAAATTGAAGACTAAAGAGGCTAGGAATGTGTTAAAGAGAAAGAAGAATTAATGTAAAAAGGACAAAGAGCTCAGCCACAAAGGGGTGTCACTCTATCATTCACCTTTCCATCACTGCCGTGCACCACCATTGCACTCCCTTTGGATTCCTATGTCATGCATCATCATCCATGTTCCCTCCTTTAACTCATTTGTTGCATCATCCCACCTCCTTTCCTTTGTCTACCATGTGCACAATATCCTGTCACCTCCTTGCACTCATTGATTCACCACTTACTCACCTTTCCACCCATGCCATGCATAATCACCCTTGTCCCCTCCATCATTTCAGATTTCATGCATCATTACATTGAATCATTGCACTCAATTGCTACACCATTCCTTGTTCCCTCCATCATTTCAGATTCATGCATCATTACATTGAATCATTGCACTCAATTGCTACATCATTCTTTGCTCCCTCCATCATTTCAAATTTTATGCATTATTACATTGCATCATTGCACTCAATTGCTACACCACTCCATGTTCCCCTCCATTGCCATGCACTTCCTCTATAAAAGGAAGTGTGTGTATCATAAATTTAGTTCATACTTGGTTAGATCATTCACTCTCATTTCAACACAACCTTCATCCAAACACATCCATTCATCTTCACATCCATTCCTCCATACAAACAAACCTTCAAACACTCACCAACACCTTGTGCCGTAGCAAAGGAAGGGAAAGAAAGTGCTTGGACGTGCTTGCTGTCCAACTTGGATCGTTGGAGCGTTTAGGTGTTTTCTTTCTTTTGTTTCTAATGTTTAAATTCATGTCCTTTCGTTTGTTGTAAATATGAGTGGCTAAACCCCTCTTGGCTAGGGGTGATTTCAAAGCCATGATTCAATGAAGTAGTAACTGGAAATCGAATTATTTGCATACATGTCATGTGTGGAGAAAAAGCCTCTAGCTATCCCATCCATCATCTTATTTCTCAAATTTGTTTTACAATATGTCTAGTTTTTCATACTTGTTTGTTTATTTCAACTTTGTCCAAAACTCAATCCCCCTTTACTTTAAAGTGTCTAATTAGCTAGAATATGTTTTAATTTGTGTTTTTAAATGTTTTGATTCAAGTAAAAGTCAATTTTCGTCCAAAGTCATTCCTAGTGCCTAGTTTAAGTTTATTTAGTTGTTTTAAGCTGTTTTGAGTATTTTAAGTTTGCTTTGAGTCTTGTGAGTCTTGTTAAGTATTTTTAAGTTTAGTTTTATGTTTTTGAGTAAGTTTTGAGGTTATTAGCAAGCCCTCCTAATCCCCGGTCCAGAACGATCCATACTTATACTTATACTACAATTGTCAAAAGAGGGTTAAATTTGTGTGTTAAGTTAATTTTCGCATCAAGTTTTTGGCGCCGTTGCCAGGGATTAGCAACCTTGTTATTTCTTTTTGTTTATTTTCATGTGTTTTTGTTCCTAGTTTATGACTTTACTTGTTTTCTTGTTTTAGGTGGTTTATGACTCGAAGTTCTCAACCTGTTCATAAGCACATCCTTGACTTTGACGACGATTTTGAACGAACTTTGAGACGAGCAAGGAATCAACAAGAACCCCAACTATCTCAACTGGCTCAGATTTTTGAAGAAGTACAAGACATGGCAGCGGACAATCGAACAATCAAGGAGCTTTCTGCTTCGGGATTGGACAATGCCACACCACTTTGCATTCAATACCCCGTGGCTGCCCAAGGAAAGACCGATGAGTTCGAATTAAAGTCCAGTTTATTGCACCATATTCCTAAGTTCCCTGGGTTGTCCATGGAAGATCCTAATAAACATTTGAAGGCGTTCGAGGTTATTTGTTCGAGCATGACCCCTGTGAATGTTGATGGGAGCGTTCTGAAAATGAAGGCTTTTCCCTTTTCTTTCTTGGAAAAGGCTAAAGATTGGTTATATGAACTAGCCCCCGGAACTGTCACATCATGGGAGAGTGTGAAACGGGCATTTTTGGATAAGTTTTTCCCAACTTCTCGAGTCATTCTACTACGCAAAAGGATTAATGGCATTCAGCAAAACCAAGGTGAATCCTTTCCCACTTACTATGAACGTTTTAAAACCCTTGTTGCTTCATGTCCACAACATCAAATGAAGGAGGAGCTTCTTCTTCAATATTTCTACGAAGGGCTTTTACCAATAGAACGTCAGATGCTAGATGCCTCAGCGGGATGAGCTTTGGTGGACAAAACACCCATGGCTGTCAGGACCTTAATTACTAACCGTGCGTTGAATGCTCAACAATATGAAGGCGTTGGTTAAAGGGACATCCCACGGCAGCAACATGTTAATGAGGTAAGTGCTATTTCCGAACTTCAAAATCAAATGGCTAATCTTACTACTCTTCTTTTGCAGGTGGTTGAAATACCAAAGGTACAAAGTGTAGCTGCTTGTGGCGTATGCTCAATGCAAGGACATCTCGCGGATAAGTGCCCTCAATTGATCGAGAATGAAGGGTGGGAATCTGCCAATGCCTAGATTTTCAAGGCCACAATCAGCAACATAATGACCCCTACTCCAACACTTACAATCCAGGGTGGAGAGATCATCCAAATTTCAAGTGGAGAGAACCACAACAATCTGCCCAACAAAGAGGATTTCGGCCACAAACCCCTGGGATGTATCAAAGGCCATATGTACCCACTCAAGTCCAACCACAATCTACCCAAACCAATTCAGGTACATCCATGGATAATGATCAAATTGTTCAATTACTAACTTCTTTAGTGCAGGTGCAACAAAATCAAAATAAAACAATGCTCAATCAAGCTAAGGAGGTGGATGAATTGAAGAAACAAATGGGCTAAATGGCGGAGTTGATGGGGTAAATCAAAGAGCAAGGCAAACTGCCTAGCACAACCATTGTGAATCCAAGGGGAGGATTTGAATCCGTAAAGGCCATTACCTTGAAAAGTGGAAAAGAAGTTGGAACGGACCCCCAACCATCAAAATCTGCCCAAACGGAGGACGAGAAGCTATAACAAGAGGAGGATGTCCAACACACACCCATGGCAATGAAGGAAACAGCCTTGCCGTGCACTCCTACACCCCCTAATCCATCCAATCTATCCACCACAGGTAAGAAAGGTTCCAATTCGGTTAATTCTAATGTTATTCCACCAAATGCACCTTTCCCTCGCATATTCATGCAAACACAGAATGAAGAAAGTGAAAAGACATCCTTGAAACATTTAGAAAAGTACAAGTCAATATTCCACTGTTAGATGCCATCAAACAAATCCCGAAGTACGCTAAGTTTTTAAAGAAGCTTTGTACAACAAGGGACCGGATTCGGGAGAAAGAGGTGGTACATGTGAATGAGAATGTCTCTGTAATGTTGCAAATGAAGCTGCCACCCAAATGTAAAGATCCAGGTAGTTTCACTATCTCTTGTGTTATTGGAAATACGAGGTTTGAACATGCTATGCTAGATCTAGGTGCATCAATTAATGTCATGCCATATTCTGTTTATGCATCTATGAATCTAGGAGAGCTTAAACATGATGGTGTTGTTATTCAACTAGCCAATCGATCTAATGCCTACCCGAAAGAAGTTTTGGAGGATGTTTTGGTGCAGGTAGACCATTTGATTTTTCTTGCAGATTTATATGTGCTTGACATGGAGGATGCAACCCACTCTCCACCACCATCAATCTTACTTAGACGACCTTTCATGAAAACAGCTCAAACTAAGATTGATGTGGCCAAGGGAGCATTAACAATGGCATTTGGTGGTGATATGATTCACTTTAAAATTCTTGAATCTAATGTGAATCTTATTGATGTAGTTGAAAACATAGGACAAGAACCTTCAGCACCAACCAAGAAGGATGAATTTCCAACCACCAACGAAGAGGAAATTGGAGTGGAGCATAAAGAACACACCACTAACCTCCAAATGCATAATCTGGTCGAAAGCACATTTGGAAAATCTGTTAACAGTGCTGCCACTTCATTGCAACACATTGGTAAACCACCTATCCCAATTTCGATTCCCATTTCAACTAATAGGTTGTTACCTTGTATGGTGCAGGTCCCCAATCGAATCCAAGCTGGTGGGAATGATTACATTGACTTAAGGATGCTCAACGCCCCAATCGGGAAGGATTACTATCCCCTTCCATTCATAGAGCCAATGTATGAGTATTTTGAGGAGCATGCTGTAGAGGACATACCCCTCCATGCCGTGGGCCCTATTCAAGCTTAAATGGAGGTATCGTCCGGCTGGAAGACGTTAAAGCAAACACTTCTTGGGAGGCAACCCATGTACTCAAATAAGGAAGATTTTTGAATTGCTCCACGATTGGTTTTGCATTTCTAAAAACCTTCCCTTTTCTGCATTTTTATTTTGCCATGATTGTTATTTTTTATTTGTTGCTTGTTTAATTGTTTTTGGTGTGGGTTTATTTTTTTAAACATTGACAGATATGCAAGGTACTTTTACATTAAAATTCGTGAAAATGAACAGGAGGCAGAAAAATACAAGAGATAGCCTTCACAAAGGCTGCTTATGAGAAGTCTCAGTAGTTGGCGGAGCCTTAGCAGTCGGCGGAGCCACAGAAGGAGGAGGTACCGGAGGTTGATCATTTGGAGCTTCATTACGCGGTACAGCCCCAGAAGACGAAGGCAAAGGCTGTTGGAACAAACCCACAAACCTCTGATGATCAAGTAAAATATGACCATCAGATTCTTGCATCTGGTCAATCTTCTTCTTCATGTTTGTAGCATAGTTGTGTGCAAACCTGTGCAACTGTTTATTCTCATGCTTGAGCCCTCTAATCTCCTGTTTAAGACTCATCACTTCAGCCGCCAATGATTCAACTTGACGGGTTCGAGCAAATAGACGTTGGGCCATATTGGATACAGAACCTGCACACTGCACACTGAGAGCCAAAGAATCCTTAACAGCCAACTCATCAGATCGTTTGGAAAGTAGTCTATTATCTTTGGGAGTGACAAGGTTCCGGGCCATCACTGCAGCGGTCATATCATTTTTCATCACCGAATCCCCAACGATAAGAGGACCAGTAGGGGATATGAAGAATGGGCGCCATATGTTGTCTGGAGAAGGCATGGATGCCTCTTCACCAAGGTTTAAGTCAAAATGACGGTCGGAGGGGCCAGACATTTTCAAAGGTGTTGAAGAAAGAAGAGGTCGAACTAATCGAGATCTTAGAAGTGTAATGAAATGAGTTTCTACAGGCGGAAATTCAAGTGTGCTTTGAAACGAACTGCGCGCCTCTATAAAAATAAGCACTTGACGGGATTTTAGAGATCGAAGAGGCGAGCTCAGAAATCGAAGAGGCCAATTCAAAAATCAAAGTGGCGCTAGCTTTCTCAAAAGCTGGGCTTGCTCAGAAACCACGGGCCAATCTTCTTTTCCAGATTTGTCCGCACTTGTCACATGCAACCTCTGCAATCGACGGAGCTCAGAACTCGAAGAGGCGAGCTCAGAACTCGAAGAGGCAAGCTTAGAAATCGAAGAGGCATCTGCTTTTCTAGACGTGTCAGCATCTGTCACATGCACACTCAGCTTTGTGGAAATCACGGGCAGTTTGTCGAAGCGCTGATTCCAAATATCGAATGGGCACTTGCTTTTCCAGACGTGTCAGCGCCTGTCATATGCACACTCAGCCTTGCGGAAATTACGGGCAATCAGTCGAAGATTTCTTGTGACGTAGAAGGCACGTGAAGTTTACTGTTAAATCATCCAACGGTTGCTAACAAGAGTGAAAGCATAGTACCGGTTATTAATTCCTATAAATGTCAACCTTCACCCTTCATTGCAAGGCAGACATACATAATCTTTCTTCATCTCCAAGAATGCCTTCCCAACGAAGGCTCTCGAGTCGCTCAGTGTTTCTTATTCCTTGGGGTACCTCTACAAACAACTCATCCAAAGCAAAAGTATTTCATATCATGAAGGTTGAAAGCAAGAGTATCTCATATCATGCTTTCTCCTTGTCCTTCTTCTTGTCGTTGTTTTCATCTGAGAGACAAGGAGAAAAAAAGCAATCAGCCAGCACTTGGCATCAATCTTCCGATCTGGAACCGACTGCCTGGAACCCCTTCCTGATTGCTTACCTAGCCTTACTCTTGAGTATTCATCTTCAACATCTTATGCTTCCTCTTCGTCTACCACATCTGCCTGGGGAACAGATGAGGGGAGTGAAAATGATACCTCAAAGCATGTGGAGACAATGTGCTAATTCATCCTCAGCTAGGGACAAGGAGAAAGAAAGCAAATGGTAAGCACTTGGAAAGATTGAAGAAAGAAACAGACCATCACCTCTACCTCGTACCTGCCTGCCTTGCAGAAGAAACAAGCAGAGAAGAATGCAGACTACACAACTAAGGAATTCTGATATTCCTCACTCAGAATTCCAAACCAGTTCGAGATCAAAGCTGTGGAAAGTCAACAAGATCATCTATCTCCAAAACCAGATTTGCGTTCTTAAACTTTACTCTGTCTGGTTTTTACTTTGCTATACTTGTCATGTTTATTCGTTGTTTGTTTGTTTACTTGTTTTTGTGTGAGTTTATGCTTGAAACATTGAGGACAATGTTTGATTAAAGTGTGGGGGGTAACCAAATTGATTTGCATGAAATTCGTAGGAGTTTATCACCCATTACTTCTAGTGTTGTTCCTTGCTGTTTTTAAGTGTTTTTAAGCTATTTTGGAGTGTTTTAGTGTGTTTTGGCATAAAAATCCAAAAATCTCATAAAATTTTGAAAAAATTGTTTTGAAAAACCCAAAAAGAGTTATTTTTGTGTGTTTATTTGTGTCTTAGGGTACCTTCCAACACAATGATGAGGATTTGGTTTTTAATTACATGATTGTTAAAGAGAGTTATAAACATGGATGAAAATTTGATTTACTCTCTGGTGTATGCTTGGTTGTGGTTATAATTTATGAATTCACATGCAATCATAAAGGAAAAATCAGTTTTTGTAACATGCTTGATGGAAGGAACTCAAATGAGCGATACAACCATGTGAGACTTGAGCCTAAACGTTTATTTGGAGAGTTAATAATCTGTGCATCATTGTTTTCTAAAGTCGTTGCATGATCTCATTATTCTTTGCTTGGTTGCTACTTAGAAGGCGTTTCATCATTTAGTTCCAAATGCTAGAACTCATGCCTATTTCATTCAAAGCATGCTATTGATTTGCATAACATATATTCAAGATGAAGTTGTGTAGTGACCACCACAGCCAAATTGCCGTGCCCCTATTTCATTATGTGTTTAAGTTTAACCTCGTTGAGCCTTGTTAAGCCTATGTTCTTCCACACTATCCTTACCTAGCCTAGTTTTAGGACCATCCATACCCTTGTTCTTGAAGCATAGTAAAGCATGACTTAAAATGAACTCCTTTTTTTTATCAATGTATTGCAGAAAGCAAGTGTGGGGGAAGTGATTCTTTAGTGTGTATGTGTGCCAAAGTCCTTAATAAGGCACGGGTAGAAAAAAAAAAAGAGTGAAAAGAAAAAAGTTTGTTAAAAAAGGGTCCAAAACATTGAATTTGGCCCTAAGTGTTGCATGAATCTTCCCTTTGTATTTAAAAGTTGATTCTGCATTCGGAAGTGAATTCCAAGTGTCTATTTCATTGCTTTGTTTGCTATCACTTTAAGAATGTTTGTTATTCCTATCCTTTCTTTATTAGCCATTACCCTCAAGCCCTGTTACAACCCTTGACTTCAATCTTGAGTGTTGTGTGTTTCAATTTGTGGAGTTCGAAATTGGTATGAGCATATGGTGTCACTGGTTCTCGCATCTAAGTAGTAGCATTCCATTCATGAGATCATATCTAAACATGCTTAATAACTCCAGAAAATTGTTTTCTTTGTTATAACGTATGTGAGTCCTAGTCTTTCGTGTTTACATTAATCTTCTCACATATACTAGTGTAGGGTGTGTAGTCAGAAAATGTGTGTGAAAATAGAGAGTATCTTGTAACAAATTGAGCAAATTCTCTAAGGCATGTTACTACATTCAAAACATCGTTTTAATTGGTTAATTGTGAACTAGTAAGTGGGAACCATGATTAAGTATGTGCTCAAGTGTAAAGATGACCAAAATCTGTGGGAATAATGATTTTTAACATGTCATGTTTCATTAAAAATCCCTGAGGCAAATGTTGGAAGATCTAGGTTGTGTTTTGTTTGTTTCGTTTGTTTTGTTTTGCTCGAGGACTAGCAAAAGCTAAGTGTGGGGGAATTTGATAAGAGCATATTCATGCAACTGAGTTAGCTTGTTCTCATGCATTTATGTTGTTATTTCTTAGTTAATTATGTATTTTAAGCTATTTTCGTGTGTTTGTAGGTCCATAGGCCTTATAAAGCAATAAGATGCATTTTGGAGAGGTTTTGGGCTTGGAATGAATAGCACATGCATGGAGCAAGGTGGATGGACGAAATTGAAGACTAAAGAGGCTAGGAATGTGTTAAAGAGAAAGAAGAATTAATGTAAAAAGGACAAAGAGCTCAGCCACAAAGGGGTGTCACTCCATCATTCACCTTTCCATCATTGCCGTGCACCACCATTGCACTCCCTTTGGATTCCTATGTCGTGCATCATCATCCATATTCCCTCCATTGACTCATTTGTTGCATCATTCCACTTCATTTCCTTTGTCAACCATGTGCACAATATCCTTTCATCTCCTTGCACTCATTGATTCACCACTTACTCACCTTTCCACCCATGCCATGCATAATCACCCTTGTCCCCTTCATCATTTTAGATTTCATGCATCATTACATTGAATCATTGCACTCAATTGCTACACCATTCCTTGTTCCCTCCATCATTTCAGATTCATGCATCATTACATTGAATCATTGCACTCAATTGCTACACCATTCCTTGTTCCCTCCATCATTTCAGATTTCGTGCATCATTACATTGAATCATTGCACTTAATTGCTACACTATTCCTTGTTCCCTCCATCATTTCAGATTTCATGCATCATTACATTGAATCATTGCACTCAATTGCTACACCATTCCTTGTTCCCTCCATCATTTCAAATTTCATGCATTATTACATTGCATCATTGCACTCAATTGCTACACCATTCTTTGTTCCCTCAATTATTTCAAATTTCATGCATTATTACATTGCATCATTGCACTCAATTGCTACACCACTCCATGTTCCCCTCCATTACATTGCATCATTGCACTCAATTGCTACACCATTCTTTGTTCCCTCCATCATTTCAGATTTCATGCATTATTACATTGCAGATTTTTTCATTTTAACACCTCTACTTCTTAGTTTTGTGGTGCATTAATATCTCAAATCTAGTATGTTATTCGGTAACAACACACCCTGATAAGAGCATATTTATGCAACTGAGTTAGCTTGTTCTCATGTATTTATGTTGTTATTTCTTAGTTAATTATGTATCTTAAGCTATTTTCGTGTGTTTGTAGGTCCATAGGCCTTATAAAGCAATAAGATGCATTTTGGTACATTTTGAAGCAGTTTTGGGCTTGGAATGAATAGCACATGCATGAAGCAAGGTGGATGGACGAAATTGAAGACTAAAGAGGCTAGGAATGTGTTAAAGAGAAAGAAGAATTAATGTAAAAAGGACAAAAAGCTCAGCCACAAAGGGGTGTCACTCCATCATTCACCTTTCCATCATTGCCGTGCACCACCATTGCACTCCCTTTGGATTCCTATGTCGTGCATCATCATCCATATTCCCTCCATTGACTCATTTGTTGCATCATCCCACTTCCTTTCCTTTGTCTACCATGTGCACAATATCCTTTCACCTCCTTGCACTCATTGATTCACCACTTACTCACATTTCCACCCATGCCATGCATAATCACCCTTGTCCCCTCCATCATTTCAGATTTCATGCATCATTACATTGAATCATTGCACTCAATTGCTACACCATTCCTTGTTCCCTCCATCATTTCAGATTTCGTGCATCATTACATTGAATCATTGCACTCAATTGCTACACCATTCTTTGTTCCCTCCATCATTTCAAATTTCATACATTATTACATTGCATCATTGCACTCAATTGCTACACCACTCCATGTTCCCCTTCATTACATTGCATCATTGCACTCAATTGCTACACCATTCTTTGTTCCCTCCATCATTTCAGATTTCATGCATTATTACATTGCAGATTTTTTCATTTTAACACCTCTACTTCTTAGTTTTGTGGTGCATTAATATCTCAAATCTAGTATGTTATTCGGTAACAACACACCCTGATAAGGGCATATTTATGCAACTGAGTTAGCTTGTTCTCATGCATTTATGTTGTTATTTCTTAGTTAATTATGTATTTTAAGCTATTTTCGTGTATTTGTAGGTCCATAGGCCTTATAAAGCAATAAGATGCATTTTGGTACATTTTGGAGCAGTTTTGGGCTTGGAAAGAATAGCACATGCATGAAGCAAGGTGGATGGACGAAATTGAAGACTAAAGAGGCTAGGAATGTGTTAAAGAGAAAGAAGAATTAATGTAAAAAGGACAAAGAGCTCAGCCACAAAGGGGTGTCACTCCATCATTCACCTTTCCATCATTGTCGTGCACCACGATTGCACTCCCTTTGGATTCCTATGTCATGCATCATCATCCATGTTCCCTCCATTGACTCATTTGTTGCATCATCCCACTTCCTTTCCTTTGTCTACCATGTGCACAATATCCTTTCACCTCCTTGCACTCATTGATTCACCACTTACTCACCTTTCCACCCATGTCATGCATAATCACCCTTGTCCCCTCCATCATTTCAGATTTCATCCATCATTACATTGAATCATTGCACTCAATTGCTACACCATTCCTTGTTCCCTCTATCATTTCAGATTCATGCATCATTACGTTGAATCATTGCACTCAATTGCTACACCATTCTTTGTTCCCTCCATCATTTCAAATTTCATGCATTATTACATTGCATCATTGCACTCAATTGCTACACCACTCCATGTTCCCCTCCATTGCCATGCACTTCCTCTATAAAAGGAAGTGTGTGTAACATAAATTTAGTTTATACTTGGTTAGGTCATTCACTCCTATTTCAACACAACCTTCATCCAAACACATCCATTCATCTTCACATCCATTCCTCCATACAAACAAACCTTCAAATACTCACCAACACCTTGTGCCATAGCAAAGGAAGGGAAGGAAAGTGCTTGGACGTGCTTGCTGTCCAACTTGGGTCGTCGGAGCGTTTAGGTGTTTTCTATCTTTTGTTTCTAATGTTTAAATTCATGTCCTTTCGTTTTGTTGTAAATATGAGTGGCTAAACCCCTCTTGGCTAGGGGTGATTTCAAAGCCATGATTATGTGTGCAATATAATTTGATAAATTCTAGTTATGAACTCTTGAATCGTGAATGCAATTGGCTTAACTATTTGATTGATAACTTATTTGTATTTGTTAATTAAGGGTCGACACTTAATTGGCATGCATAAATCCATTGCTAGAATATAAGGAAGTTTCACATAGTCGTTACAAACTTATATTCACATGTAGTGAAGGTTGCTTATAAACGATCGTGTTAAGTTCAATTCCTAGCATGAGTGACATGATGTCATAGTTCAAAGTGCTTTGTCAATGCTTATGATTTTCAATAAACGTAATGATCTTTGATTGTATCTCTATTATGATGTCATGTAGGGAACTTTTGAAGAATGTTTTGGGTTGTCGAATGATGTCATCCAATCCAATAAAACAAGGAAAATCTGAGAGTTAATTAGTGATGTCACGGTTAATTTGGAGCATTGTCATTCATAATTCAATGAAGTAGTAACTGGAAATCGAATTATTTACATACATGTCATGTGTGGAGAAAAAGCCTCTAGCTATCACATCCATCATCTTATTTCTCAAATTTGTTTTACAATCTGTCTAGTTTTTCATACTTGTTTGTTTATTTCAACTTCGTCCAAAACTCAATCCCCCTTTACTTTAGAGTGTCTAATTAGCTAGAATCTGTTTTAATTTGTGTTTTTAAATGTTTTGATTCAAGTAAAAGTCAATTTTCGTCCAAAGTCATTCCTAGTGTCTTGTTTAAGTTTATTTAGTTGTTTTAAGCTGTTTTGAGTATTTTAAGTTTGCTTTGAGTCTTTGAGTCTTGTTAAGTATTTTTAAGTTTTGTTTTATGTTTTTGAGTCAGTTTAGAGGTTATTAGCAAGCCCTCCTAATCCCCGGTCCAGAACGATCCCTACTTATACTTATACTACAATTATCAAAAGAGGGTTAAATTTGTGTGTTAAGTTAATTTTCGCATCACACCCCTTCTCCCCACTTGTCCTTAAGTGACATTTTGGGATTGCATAAGGTTGATGATCCATACTTCCATAGAAGTACCTTGGCCTTCCAACTATATGGAGGAGGTACAACAGAGAAGCTCTGGTAAACCTCAAAGAGCAATATCAATACCAAGTTCAAAGCTGGAAACAACAGTTTCTGTCCTATGCCAGAAAGGAGGTCTTGATAAAAGTGGCGGCGCAAGCCATCCTCATTTGTAAAGAAATTGAGGCGATGATTACTAGAATTTTTTATGGGGTGGGGGGGGTAGAAAAATGATAGAAGGGGGATTCATTGCGTTGTCAAAGTCCTTAGGGTTGGCCAAAATGGAAGGTGGAAGGGATTTCGTAGTTTGGAAAACTTTAATCTTGCACTTCTCGCCAAACAGTGCACAAGATGGATATCAATCTCCCACCGCCCATAAAAGTCATCTGGAGAGCAGCGAGAAATAGTCTTACGACCCAAGAAAATGAGTTGCAAATTCCCCCTTAGTCAGCTATGTCAATTTCGGAAGAATCAGTCCAACATGTACAGAATGAAGCTTCTATTTAAAAAAATAAGAGTCCAAAATAAACTTGGATTATTGATAAATATTATTATTATTTTATAATAATTCTCATTTAAATTAAATTTCATACGCCCTATAAATCAATTGTTTTTTAATGGGAGCTTTATATATAGACAATTTTTTTACTATATTTCAAGGGATTCCACTAGTTTTTAAACATGTCAATGAGAGATAAAAACATAAAAACAACTAAAACTCAGCCCAAAAACATGGAAACAATGTTTTGAAATACCAGCCATACCCCCAAGGCTTTAGGGCTGTTATAGAAGTCAACCCTCACAACTCCAACAAAATTAATATATGTACCATAAGCTCAACTCATTATCAACTATTTCTGCAGAATCATTTTAATCAGTCTTCGACCATTTTTGTAGAATCAGTTTAACCCATCTTTGACTATTTTTGCAGAATCAGTTTAACCCATCCTCAACATCTTTTGCAGAATCAGTTCTGTTGATGCACAAAATCAGTGAGGACTTTGGTACAACAGAAAATGTTAAGTTTGTGACCTTCACTAGATTGCTCCGGTCACTAGTGTGAATAAGTATGTAAATGGATAGGGACAGGGAAGCAAACACAAGATGTACATGGTTCACCCAGATTGGCTACGTCCACAGAGTAGAGGAGTTCTCATTAATTGTGAAGGGTTTACACAAATACATATGTTCAAGCTCTCCTTTAGTGAGTACTAGTGAATAATTTAGTACAAATGATATTAGGAAATATTGTGAGAGAATGATCTCTATTTATAGAAGAGAGTTTCTAGTTTTATTCTGACATTGACACGTGTCGTGTTGTGATTGGCTTCTGATGTTGACATGTGTCGTGCTATGATTGGCTTCTGATGTCGACACGTGTCGCGCTGTGATTGGCCTCCTGGTTGGAGGGAAACTCTTCTGGGTCCTTGACGGTATGACGTTGACCGGTGCTCAGTAATTTCTGGATTGGTCAAGTATGGTACAAACAAGTTCAATCAGTCATCGACCATTTTTGCATCAGTTCAACTCGTCTTTGACTATTTTTGCAGAATCAGTTCAACCCAGTCTCAACCATTTTTGCAGAGTTAGTTCAATCAGTCATCTACCATTTTTGCAGAATCAGTTCAATTAGTCATCGACCATTTTTGCAGAATCAATTAAACCCACAATTTTGCATAATCACTTCAACTCGTCCTCAACCATTTTTGCAGAATTAGTTCAACCCGTTTTTGACAATTATTGCAGAATTAGTTCAACCCGTCTTCGACCATTTTTACAGAATCAGTTCAACCCGTCCTCGACCAAACCCGTCATTGACCATTTTTACATAATCAGTTTAATAAGTCTTGACCATTTTTGTAGAAGCAGTTCAACCCACCATTTTTACAAAATTAGTTCAACCCGTCCTTGACCATTTGTCTTCGACCATTTTTGCATAATCAGTTCAACCAAAGTTTCTTTAAAATTGTGACTATAAACCCACACCATTTATTGGATCTCTCAGCAATGCTTATTGCCTGAATAGTACCTCAAACCAAAACCATTTATCGATAATATCAATATCGATTCATCCGAAGACAGAAACGCCAGCTCAATGTGGAGAAATTTTTTGGGGTTCTAGACACAAAAGCCAAGTGGTGTTCCACCAATTGAAATTTGACATCTAAATCTTATTTTATATCTTTAATTCTTAAAAATTGAGATATTGAATCGTATATGGAAAACAAATTAATTTGGTTGATGCACAAAACCGGAGGTCTTGGAACAACATAAATCCGGGCGTGAATCTGCAAGAAATGTAAAGAACACAAAGATGTATCGTGGTTCACCCTAAAGTTTGGGCTACGTCCACACTGATATTGTATTTCTGAGAGGATTGTGAGGGAGAGAGTGTGAGGATTCTCATGGCCTAGGAATTGGCCTCCCCTAATTGTGAGGGTGAGGGGTCATTTTATAGAATAAGGGCTCCTCACTTATTACATATTTGCCCCTTCTTTTATTACATAATTACACTTAAGTCCCATGAGTATTTATACTAGATCTAAATACGGAGGCCCTAAGTATGGTATAAACAAATTTAACAGAGTTGTACTTTCACTGATTCAGAAATCATCACAAAATTTACCGGCACCCAGAAAATGAAAACGTGAGAGAGAGAGAGAGAGAGATAATCGGGTTTGGGTGCGGCATGCTTTGGGATTTAGAAGTTCACCTCTGTTAATTTTTTCCTTTCTTTGTAGACTGCAGTTTTTGATTCAAAAGTGGAGGGCGAGTGCTGGGCAAACAAGATTGAATTTGAAGTCGAATAGGAAATATGATGGAATTCAAAAGCAAGTTGTAGAAGTGCTTGATGGAAAAGTTCACATCCTTTAATTTTTGTTTGACTATTGGACTTCCAGCTTTTAATAATTTATTTGATTAAAAAAGAATAAAAGAAGATTTAGATGTCAAATTTCTATTGGTAGGGAGCACCACGTGGCTTTTTGTGGAGAATGAAGCAATAGATGAAGAGATAAAAGTTTGAAAAAACTTTTCTACTATAAAAGGTATTTTTATAACTTACACTCCATAGAAAAAAGGTATTTTTGTCTCTCCTTGTAATGTTTAAAAAGTGTTGTCTCAATATACAATTAAGTATTAAAAGTATATACTATGTGTAAGTTCTTCTTTTTTAATACAAGCAAAATTAATTATTTAAGTTACATTTTATTAATTAATTTGATGAAGTAATGTGAATGGTTGATCAAAAACTTGGGCTCCAAATAAATAAGTAACATTTTATTATTTAATTGGATTAAGCATTTGGATTTGTAAATGAGGTATAAGCTTCTTTTATTTTTCTTCTTGTCAATCTCATTTTATATCTCCCTTCTTAGCCTTCTTAAAACTCAAAAGAAATCTCATGTAATTAAGCTAACATACCTCACTCGGCACCAGCCACCCCAATGGACCCCACGACCATGCAAACGCTGCAACGTACGTACAGATCCAGCACAAGAGCAAATTGGCTTCGTCTTTCGTCAACGATCCTTCTCCGCTAACACCAAACTTTACGCTAATCATGATTCCAACAGCAACCTACAATTAACGTTGGGAATTTCATTATGTTCACTAATAATAACTTACTTTTTATACTATAATAAGTGTTTAGAGTGTAACAATCAACCGTTAGTATTGTAATAAACAATATCATGCTCTAACCTCAATATAGATTTTTTATGTAATGTTGGATGGCAAATAAGTACCTGGCTAATGATCATCTGCAAACCACCTTCAAGGAATAAGGCCCTTCTTCCGAACCTATCGACGGTCAACATGGAAACTAAGGTAGCGATGACGTTAACACCGCCAGTGATGACTGTAGACATGAGGGAAGCTTCTTCTCCAAAACCCATGGTGTTGAAAAGAAGTGGAGCATAAAACATGATGACTTTGATGCCAGTGAACTGTTGAAAGAATGGAATGACAAAACAAATGATAAGTTGAGGCCTATATCTTGCTGTAAACACGAAAATTCTGTAACGAATGAAATGAGAACACATGTACAAAGTAGATTTGTACTGATTTGAATTTGTAGGTTACAATCTCTGTTTACAACTTTTCCCTTGATTTAGTCTTCAAATTTGATGTCGATGCGTAGGTTGTTGATCCAAGGGTCTTGAAGATTTGATCTCGGACGAACGATTGAACGATTGCTTCAAGTTTTGAGCTTGAAACGATGCATGGATAGTCTTGACCTCAGGTTTAGGGCTATGGGAAAGGGAGTGTTGATGTAGAATTTCGTTGATTCAAGGGTCTTGACGACTTGATCTTGAAACGAATGTCATTACAAGTTTTGAGCTTGCAACAAAGTCTTGAAGGAATCAGCACGAGTGCTTATTGATTCTTCAAGGGAGTGCTTCGGTTTTGGTTGAAAGAAAGCTTCGGCTTTGGTTGAACATTATTCGGATAGAGCTTCGGCAGCGTATTAGTCTTAATAAAAGATTTGTGCATAGGTTATTCTCAATGTAGAATTTTTCGACCCTATGCTTGTGGGAAGACCTTGTATTTATAGGCTTCTCAAAGTTTGCCTTTGGGTGGATTTGGCTTTGATTTATGCCCTAATTCGGGGTTAATTTGTATTTAACATTGACCCCCCCTCCTCTCTCTCTCTCTCTCTCTCTCGCTCTCTCTCTCTCTCTCTCTCGTGATGATGGTCTGATATCACTATGAGGCTTTGAGCCATTTATCTATATATTTACATATATATATATATATATATATATATATTCGTATATATAAATATAGATAAGGGAAGATCTATGTACTTGCCAGTTAGGGATGTTTTGTGTCTTAATTTCAGCCACCTTTACTCCCTTGGCCGAAATCTAGAGGCTTTATTGCCTATTTTGTAAACAGTCTTCAATTCTTGCTTGTTTTGTGAAGATGCCTTAGCTTTTTTTCCGGTTTTAGGATCACTTTAGACCTTTTTGCCAAATTTAAGGGAGTTTTCTCCCTTGAGACGAATTTTGTGAATGTTTTATACTTCCCTTGCTTGATTTATGTCACATGTCATTGGTGACTTGTCCATTTGTAATGAGTCATATGCCACATAGAGCTTTGTGATGCATCATTTGTATGCAACGAAATTTACATATCTACGCTTGGTTTTATGATGTTTCTCCATTGGTTCAGGTTCTCTGCCTTCTTTGCAGCCACAGCTGCATTAATAAGGTCTTGGAACTCTTCGTCCACGTCGTTGGTGCCATGGATTTTTTTGTAGCATTTCCTTGGTCTCATCAGGGCGACCTCTTTTCAGGATTGAATTCGGGGTGTCAGGAAGAAAGAGGGCAGCAAGAGTCATCAGCAAGGAAGGGACGGCTGCAAGAGCAAGAAAGAGTCTCCAGCCATATCCACCCTCGATTTTGGCAGTAGCATAGTTGACAAGACCTGCCATTAGAATACCAATGGTGATGGCCATTTGAAACCCCATGTTCAGTGCTCCTTGTATTGATGTTGGAGCCATTTCCGCTAGATAAACAGGAACAGCCTGCACCAAACAATTAATTAATTACTTCATGCATAATGATACTATTTATACCATATATCAAAGTATTCTATGTTAAACCAATCTAAACTGCTGAAAACGAGATTCAAACATAGGCACATCCAGAATCATTTAATATGGTCCGAAAGAAAGTCCGCTATTTCTAAATTTTGTTTATATATATATGTTACGTTAAACTTATGCATAAATTAAGCGAGCGATATAAATATGGCAAGCTAGCTAGGAGCTGTATCTGAAAGGAAACCCACACCAATACCAAGCAAGACGACCAATAATGAGAAATGTAACGTTGTCGGCGACACCATTTAGGATGGATCTGTTCAGGCTGGATTCTGGATCTGGTCCCTCGCACAACTCCACGGGGCTCTACCTCTTTTTTGCCTGTCAGGTAAGATCTTGTTGCTTGGTGTGTTGTAATATAAGTTTACTGTTAGTTTGAAAGGTGCCTTTGTGGGACCTTTGGTTTAGGCCATGAGGCTCACAATCAAAACTAACGAGGATTTGAGCGTGCCACTGTTATCTTTGTATAACAGATTGTTGAATAGGTATGAGTTAAATTTGTTACTTGAACCACAAGTTATTTAGACCTCTAATTTATGAAAGGATCATCACATATAGGTTAAGTCTGTACAAGGTTCTTTTCTTGCCTTGTAAACAAGGACTTTTTATTCATAATTTTGTATGTCCAAGATGAACCATTTCCTTGATCAAAGTTTGCTTTAATGAAAACAGGATCATTAACTTAACCAAATTTGATTGTGAAGGAAACTCTTAAGTAGAAAATAGTTGGAAATGATTTACAAACATGAAGGAAACTGCATTAAAAAATAAATCCCAGTAGAAAATAAATCCGTCACGCAAGGATGTTTTGCGCAACTAAAAAAATATCTTCATCGCACAAGGTTGGTGAACTTTGTGCGACGGAGAACTTCGTCGCACAACAATGTTTGCAAGACCAAAAAAAGATGTTCGTCGCGCAAAGCTAGTAAGAAAACCGCGGGTGATTTTTTTTGGCGCGAAAATAAATGCACGACAAAGATTTTCTCGCAGAACCTTTGCGCGACAAAGTCTTCATCGCGCAAAGCTCGTTTAGTTTTTGGGGCAAAGCATTCAATGCATGAGAATCAGAGGAACACTTGTGCGACAAAGACTTCGTCACGCAAGTTACAATTAGTTTTGAGTCAAAGCATTCAGTGCATGTGAATTAGAGGAATCTACACAGTATTTAGTGTGGGTCTTTGCGTGACAAAGCCTTAGTCGGGCAAAGGCCCTAACCTTCCTATAAATATGGGCTTCTGCTCTCCTTATTCTTCACAATTTTGTTCTCCTTATTCTTCACAATTTTGTTCTCCTTATTCTTCACAATTTTGTTTGTGCTAGGATGGAGGATAAAAACAATGATCAGAGCGTGCTTGCCAACCCGTATGATTTGAGGCAACATGTGGAATTCGCACTTGTGATTGGTGTAGCCATGCATAATAATTGTCCTACTGCTGAGTGACGTTCTTGAAAATATGTGCCCGAGAATGTGAAGAAGGCGGTGATGGATGAATTATTAGTAAGTATACTGTTGATGGATCAATAATTAATTTTGTGAATTTTTTTGTTATATGTTGGAATTAATTATTTGCATATATGTGTAACAATGTAAGTATACTCTTGATGATGATACGAACGAAGAGTTGATGTAGTTGATGGAGGCAGCGTTGAAGGGTGGTTACAAGTGATGGCGTTATGACGTCGAGTGGAATGAGGACCATCGAAATAGTAGTTTTAAATTTATGTTTTTGAGGACAATATTTAAGTTTAAGGTTTTTTATAAGTTATGTATTTGGACTTAATTAGGATTTAATTCCTGTTTTTTTATATAAATAATTGAATGGAATATAAAATCAATTTATTTAAGGTTTTAATTATTTTTAGAATAAATATTATAACTGAAAATTTGTTTGTAATTATGAAGTTTACGTAAACATAGATATCTATGTTTACGTAAACTTCATAATTACAATCCATCACATTCGTTGCTAAAACGTTTGCACGACAAAGGCTATCGCTGTGCAAAACCTTGCACGAGAAAGCCTTCATCGCGGAAATGGCGTTCAGTTTTAGGTTAGCGTATTTGGTGCATCTGAATCAGAGAAATTAATACTGTATTTAGTGCAGATGTTTGCACGACAAAGTCTTCATCGCTCAAAGTCCGTAACCTTCTTATAAATATGCGCTTTTGCTCTCCTTATTCTTCACAATTCTTTTCGGAAACACTTACCAAGTCCACAGATTATAATTAGTTTGTTCTTTGATTGTTGGCACGATGGCCGACAGTGGTGCGCGTTCGTCAAAGACATCGGATGGCGAAGGTTCTGGAAATGGTTTGCGTTGTAAATTTTGAATCTTGTATCAATTTTTTATTTAGCTTCAATATTATGAAAATATATTTTGTGGATAGACAAAGAAATTTGTTGTGGTACGGGTTCGACACACTTATGGTCGTAGCCGTTACTGAATCACTACTGACGAAGTAATAAGGGTTGTGAAGTCAAAACAACGCGCCAACTTTTGGTCCAACATTGGAGCATTGGTGCATACCAAATGTGTTGCAGATTGGCAATCTTGGAGAGCCATCCCCGAGGAGCTCAAGATGCACATGATTAATGAGTTAGCTGTATGTGTTTATTTTATTAGTTAAATAATAATGTTTGTTAAATATAATATTATAGTGAGCTTTTAATTTATTAATTTTTGCATGACAGCCCAATTGGGACATTGACAAAAGTGATCCAAATCTGATGAAGGCTATCGACAACATGATCAAGTCGCGTTTTCGGAGTGGAAGTTTGATAATCAACGCGCGGCAGAACTACAGCAAGAACCAGAACTACCGATGAGTAGAATAAGGTTTTTTATTTTAATTTCATTGCTTATTTAATAATTATATCTGAATTTTAAGTTTTTTTTTTAGTATGAAGAGTTTAATAAATATGTACTTAATGTTTATTATGAATAACTTAATGCATTTTAATAAATATGTATATTAATTAATTATACACAAATGGTATAATGAAATAAGTTCTTGATTTATTAAGTATTTATGTGGTTTGCAAAAATTTGAAGAGTGAATGATTTTTATTTTTATTTTTTGAAAAATGAACGTTAAAAAACCATGGTTCAACTCAAATTCGGTGACCTTGTAGAATAAATTAGTTCATTGATTTTGTAATTGCAAACAACCGCAGTTCAACTCAAATTCGGTGTCCTTGTAGAAAGTGTAACAACTTAATGATTGAATATTTTGAAACTGTTCAATACCATTTAGTCAAAAATAGGATGATGGAAACGTATATTACGTGGAATCTTCATGGAGAACAAATACAATATGCTTCATCCTCCCACATTACTCGAACAGTGGATACATTTGAATCTATTGTGGACCCAAATGCCCAAATTATGGACATTATCAATGATGCTTTTCCAACCACTAGTTCGAATACGAATGAGGAAGTAGAAGATGACGTCCCTCCCACCATGGACAATGAAGCATTCGAAAAATATGAAAAACTATTAAAAAGTGCCAAGCAAGAATTATACCCCGGTTGCAAAGGATTTTTGGTGCTCACGACCATTGTTGAGTTGATGCATGGCAAAATAAAGTTTCATATGTCGAACCAGTGTTTTGATTACTTTTTAGGGCTTTTCAATCGGATGCTTCCAAAGGACAATTGCCTTCCTAAAGATCATAAAAGTTTAAAGAAGGTGTTGAGTAGTCTTGGATTGAGATATGAAAAAAAATTCATGCGTGTAAAAATAATTACATTTTGTTCTATAAAGTGAATAAGGTGTTGGATAAATGCTCTGTATGTAATGAGTCGTATTTTAAAATGACCTCTCAGAATAGAAAAATGAAGATTCCACAAAAAGTTATGCGTTATCTCCCATTAAAGCCCAGGTTGTAGCGATTGTATATGTCGACGCACACTACAAGCGACATAAGGTGGCATAAGGATATACGAGTGGATGACGTTGTTATGAGACATCCTGCAGATTGAGAGGCCTGGAAAGAATTTGATCGACTGTACCTCAATTTTACACATGAGCCTTGGAACGTTAGATTGGGACTTGCAATGGACGGGTTTAATCCGTTCAGGGTTCTAAACCAAAACCATAACACTTGGTCAATCTTCGCAATTCCGTATAATTTGCCACCTTGGAAGTGCATGAAAAAAAAAATATATGATGATGACATTGTTGATAACCAAAGATCCAGGAACATCTATTGATGTTTATTTACAACTGTTGGTCGATGAACTAAAAGAATTATGGGAAAACGGTGTTCCCACATACAATAAATCTACCGGGAAGATGTTCACTTTGAGAGCAGCCATAATGTGGACTATAGATGATTTTCCTATGTATGCTATGATGTAAGGGTGGATGACTAAGGGCTATTACACATGCCCAATTTGTAAAGAGAACACAACGTCTAGTTGGCACGCAGGAAAAGTTTGTTACCTAGGGCATTGTAGATGGTTGTCATGGGACCACGAGTGGCGTCAGAACGAGACAGCCTTGTTCGACAGCACATAGCTTAGGCCAAGACCTAGATAATGGTCTGGAGATGAAATTTTGGCTCAGGTGAATTAGTTGGATTTTTCTTTGTTGGGCAAATCCATAAATAGGACAAGACTAGACACACATCTAAACTGGACACATAAGACGAGGTTGTTCGAGCTCCCGTACTAGTTCAAATTAAAATTGAGACACAACATCGATATAATGCATGTTGAGAAAAATATGTTTGATACACTGGTCAGAACTATACTAGACATCGAGGGAAAAACAAAGGACACAATAAAAGCTAGAATCGATCTGAAAAAATGGGCATTAGGCCAGGTTTATGGATGACGAGGGATGGAGACATAGACAGAAAGAAGCTCGCATGGTTTTCGATGAAATAGGATAAGAGGAAAAAGTTTTTTGCAGTTTCTATCTTCTGTAAAGTTTCTAGATGGGTATGCTTCAAACATCGGTCGTTGCGCAAACGTGGACGAAGGCAAATTTTCTAGCCTCAAGGGTCATGATTGTCATGTCATGCTTCAACGCTATCTCCTAGTATGAATTCGACACCTCTTGCTAAAAGACGTGGTAAAGTCGATTATGTTGTTGGCTAGATATTTTTCTCAATTAACTGCAAGATCTTTGCACAATTCTGATGTTAAATAGTTGTGCGACGATATTATTGAAGTGCTATGCAAGTTTGAACAAATATTTCCTCTAGCTTTGTTCACAAGCATGATCCACATCGTGATTCACTTGCCAAAGGAGGCACTTCTACCTAAACCTGTCAATTATCGATGGATGCATCTGATAGAAATGTATATAATTGCACTGAAATCCAGACTAAACATAAAAAAAAATTCACCTACGCACTCGTTGCATTACATACTCCAAAGATAAGCATGTAGCATCTTTGGGTCGAGCCCAAACAATGAATAATTAATTAAATAAGTAAATACAAATGCTAACATAGAATGACCTACTTGTCTACTTGCTTAACAAACCCAACGAACAAATTATTGATATCACGGTCTGCAGCATGCAATACTAACAGCTCACTATTGTCTCAATAAGCAAGTAACAAATTCTCGAGGGTGCAATATTATCATCAGGCCCCCATTGGAAAATACACATACATCGTCTGAACAAAACCTCAATTTTGCTCATGCACTACCCTCACGGGTAACATCAACAATAATCATAATTTCTATATCATAATCTCGATCATTCAAATACTTGTTCGCAATACTCATCTGTCAAACATGTTCCGTGCATAAAATCTCTATACCAAGGCTCAAACAATACCATAGCCAAACCAGAAATGTAACCTCAGTTACACATAACTCTAACAAAGCTAAGTGCCTACCATAACTGGCTAAAACTGTAAAATATTCAAAAGCAATATGTCCTCTAAGGTTCGGATAGTTCATTCGGACTAGCCATTAGTATGAGGGTAAAAACGTGATACTGGACACAAACTTAGTACTCATAACCTTCAAAAAGGTTTCCCAAGACTGTGAAATAAAACATGTGTCACAGAGATATGCAATCATGATATGCACACCAAGTAGTCAAATAATGTAGTTCATGATATCCTAGCAAATAGCTTTATATTGAATTTCCCTCTCGAATTTAGCAAAACTACGCCAAAAAGAACAATCAAGAATTTGAGGGACAAATAAGTCCAACAAACCTAAAATACAAGGTAATTGAAATTAATGCATGACATCTCGCTACCGCTGTAGCTCTTGGAACATGCAATCACCAACGATTAAGATTCGTTTAGCAGAGTATTTATAATTTCAAGAATGAAGAATTTTATCAAGTGGTCTAAATGTGGTCCCTTGGAATCAATGGAAAGTGGGCTAACGTGTTGCGTCGGTCGATGGTCACTGAAACATCATCATAACTCCATATGTACAATATACCTTATATTGTAAGCTAATGGTGATAGGCTAACTTGTCCCATCCTAATACAGATACATGAAGTGATTATAACCATCCAAACAATTTATCGATATCTCACAGGTAACGTCAAAACAATACTTGTGAATTCCAACTGAGGTGGGATAGGACAAGCTAAAGGTGTTCAGTAACTACGTTTTCACCACCGAGGTAATACACGATAGTGCAATCGTAGGCGTTGATTTGGTTCTTCCATCGTCGCTATCAGAAATTTTAGCTTATCTCAAATGAAGATATTAACAATTGACTCTAAGTCATCAATAGGATGGTTCATTTCAAATGGTTTTAACCGTTGGAAAGTATAAGCAATTCTCTGTCATACTGCCTCAGCACAGTCGAAACATCCAAAGAACACATCATCATGGATATCCAAATGATCAATGTCATCAAAAGGTGCAACATAAGGGTAGGTTGAGACAACAATTCAGTTGTCAGAAACTTTATTCCTAACTAACATCACAACTAAACTAACTTTCCTCGGTTGTGAGTGAGGAAAAACACTATAGCCGAAAATCGCTAACCAATTGTCGATAAAATCAATAAGACCAAAGATACCTCGAAATTCACAATACTTTGTGAGAATTTCTACTTTCTTCCGCTACAATCTTTTTGGAAAAAGAAAGGAATATCGTCTACGGCGAGAAAAGTACCAATTTAATCAAAGTTAACAGTTGAGCAATTTGATATAAAGTTGACTGTTGATGTCTAAAGATTAGATTTGTCACTGGAGTAAATAAGTAAGTCGTCAACAGAGCTACTACAAATTCATCAGGTTATGGAAGAAAACTCGAGTTACAAAGGTGGGTCAGCTAGACCATCAACTCGAAGTAGGGGATAACAATTTTATTTATTTTTTTTTTTTAATTTTTTTATCGTCACCCGGGGAAGTTGCTAGAATCTAGGTATGACCCTAAGATTCAATCTTTCGCCTTCGTGAGTAAGTTTGAGGTTTCCAAGATAAGGTGTTTAGCCCTGGGTTAGGTAAGTTCTTAATTGGTAAACCTTATAACTAAGTTTCTCAATGACGTCGGGGACGTTCAATATGAGTAAGGGAAATTGGTGTAATACTAGGAAGTGGGTTGATGATGTACTTCACTTCACCATTTGATGATTTCCCAGATAAAATTTTGGGAAATGCCGCCAAAGGTATTCGTCCTTGAAACGCACCATACTACTTATTTTCCCTACGACACCTACTAATAGGTTTTCATGACTTTCTCGATACTCAACTTGCTTTTACAGCGGGAAATTAACTCATGCTTCAATTCTAATGCTTGTGGATGGAAGTAAGAGGATGGATGGTCAAGAATGTTCTAGTTACCTAGATCGATAAAACAATTAACATGAGTGCGAGTTTACAGTCCTTCTAAGAGGTTTGCTCCTAAGTTTCTGAGATTTAGTTTCTTCGGCTCAAGTAGTCACTGTTAACCAATCTATCAATCGCGCCGCTAATCACGCATTTTAAATATATTGATATTGTTCGTTATCTTGAAACTGTGAATTAGCGTTCTGGTATAAAGGTATCACTCCCAGATACTAGTACATATGTTCGGTATCAGAAGTCATACTGCCTGAATATTGATTGACAGCTCCCAGATATTGGATAATATTGTTAATTAGTAGTGCTACAATGGACTGATCACAGTTAAGAGCCCACTCAGGTGGATAGTTCGGACGATTAGTAAGGAACGGGTCCGATGAGGTGATTCAGTTGTTTCTACTAACTGTAAGTATAACAACTTGTACACCTGTGCTTATGCTCATTGAAATGACAAGTACAACCCTAAAGAAATTTGGGAAACTAGTATTGATTGAAATGTCCTAAGGCCGAGAAACAGAATTTGCTAACAATCTACCTTAGAATGGACTTAAATGAAAGCCAATCTTCCTCTAGAAGAGTCGAAATGATCACCAGTATGTTTGAAAAGATTAGTGTTATTGGGGACCAAAAGTGATTGTCCCAAGATGTTCTTTCATCGAGTGCTACCACTTTAGCACCACATCATCAGACGAGACATTTCTAGAGTCTTAACGAGAGTAGACTTGGTAGGAATTCTAATATGTGGTATTCTAACGGATACTGCCAAGGAATCAAAATTATTTATGATATCCAATCTAAAAAGGTTTACTACTGATGGTTGGAGAATAGAGATGGAAATGGTTGGTAAAGTCTCCGGTGATTCACATTGATCGATACAGTAGCCTTGCTTTAGGGCCATCAACCTGCCTCAAATTTACACCTTTCCTTGGCAGGGAATTTCTTTGCTTTAAATCTAAGGCGTTTGCCAAGGTGATCTTCTAAAATGTCAACAAGTCGACAAAACTGTCCAAAGCTTAGGCTCAAGAACCTAGAATGCTTACATCATGCGTGTGATGAATGCAATACTACCCAACTTATACTCTGATACCAAACTGAGACACCCCGACCCGATATGTCCAATAGGACACCGAATCGAGCTGTGCTGGCTGACACCTGGAAGGTGACGAAGCCATAAAGTGTAGTAATGTGGAAAATGTGAATAAATTAAAACCTAAAAGTGCCTAAATATAAGGGTGCGCTGGTGAGCGGGAATGAACCCATTTCACACGTGACGTCAGAGCATAAGTAAAGTACGTAGAGTGGATAAGGATTATACCCTTAGAAGTAGCCACCATTACTAAGATTCACTAAGAATCCACGTCAATGCAACCATTCAGCAGCTAAAACCTAGAGGGGCGAAAAACAAGGGTGAGTGGGCCTGAAAATAAGGTTTTATAAAAACCTTTTTGAAAACGTTATAACCCCTCGCCGTAAAACATGTATAGTTTCCAAAATATCATACTAAGTATAAGTATGAAAATCCAATGCATGCTAACTGTAAGTCCATAAATATGCCACACCAGAATAGCTCAACAGTAATATAGATATGATCATGTGCTCAGTAATCTATACTAGCATGTCAGTTGGAGTCACATTATGTGACCTGTACGACTGCACCTATCGCTCATCAGACTATGCTAACACACAAGTCGGAGTCACCTAATGTGACCTATACGACATGCTAGGTGTAATAATAAACGCTCTAGTGCTACGATCACGTGCAGCTGGTGCTATGCATAGGTCACCTACAAGTCGAAACTACCTAATGCAGTTTGTACGATAGACTAGCAACTACTTGGATCCAAGGAAAGCGTGTAGTGTGGGATGTGAACATCACGTGAAAGACTGTGTCCTGGCCCGGGGCGGGAGTACTAACACCAGGGTGTAGCAATGATGATCACTATATGAACATATGCATGCCAAATTGATTCAACCATTTCAATCCACCACATAACCTTACTTGGACTTACCTGCATGTCCCGCGTTCCCTTTATCATTTCACAGCATTCACAACAATTATATGCAGGTAATATGCATATGGATATGCCATGATGCAATCTAAAACTTAACAATATCATAGTATTTAAAAAAAAAAATATATATATATATATATATATATAAACGTAACTCAATCCAGAAGATCCGCATCTTGGATTTTCGATCCGTAACTTCCAAAGATCCACATTATTCATCTAAAACATCATACTAAAGTTTCATTATGATCCAACGGTTGGATCTCCGCTAATTGCAAATTCAAGTGGTGGTCAACGTTTTATTTTATGAACTAACCAATCCAATTCAGGAATATCCATACGTCGGATTTCTTATCAGTAAGTTCTTATGATCCCCATAAATTACGTACTATAAGGTATTAAAGTTTGGTGATGATCCAACGGTCATATTTAAGTGGCAGACCATAATGGAACTAGGTTTAAATAACGGAAATTCGTCAATCAAACTTCACATACAGAATTGGAGAATCAAATTTAGCCTAAGAAAGTCAAGGGATGCCTCGGCCCATGCGCTGCTATACATGACAGTTGGCCATCCTGACTCGCCGGAAAAATCAACTATTTAAAAAAACTTCTCAAACTTCATAGAACTGAAGATCTAAGTGAGTAGAGCAAGTTTTATACTTGTGGCCAAGTCCAATTTAGCCCGGAAAAATCCCAATTTAGCTCGAACTAGCCGGAAACCCTAAGGTAGGTGTTCTTTGATTCTCCTTCCTTGGTGTTCCAACGGGTCACCCGAACCTGACCCGTTAAGTTAACGGGTCATCCAAACCTAACCCGTTAAGCTAACGGGTCACCCGTTTCACCCACTCGAACTCATCCTCCGCCATTAATGCCCTCTCTGCATCCGCTCCTTCTTTACTCGCTGTTGTTCGACTCACTACCTTTCCAAACTCGCCCGGTCTATCGAATCTGAAATTCAAGCTTGGATCAACCGCGAGTGCTTGGATAACTTGACACGAGCTCTGGACGAGAACCCAATTTTCAACAAGGATGAGTTGATTAAGCTACTGACTCAGTTCGAGGACCGATTTGCGCAGAGGTTCAACCATGAGTTGCAAGATTTGATCTTGAAGTCCAAAGTTGTCACCTCGCTCGACTTAGTTCAGTGCGAGTCGACTAGGTCATCGCAGCGAGTTAGAGAGCATTGTTTTTTTGCCATTGCAGCTCTGATCAAGTTTAATAAAGATGCTTTCATGGGTAAAGTTTTGATGGGTCGGCCCACGATCAGCTTTCTGATAAAAATCACGTCTACAAACGAGATCAGGGTACTTTGCACGCTCGTCAGGCTGATCAAATTGCCACTCGTCAATGAGATCAAGTTCAACGAAGAAATACCCAAGTTCATAAGGGGTTGATGACGATGGTGTGTGTGTTCGAAATTGGGTATTTCAGGCGGAATAAGGTTATTAACGTTTAACGCGATGCTACAGAAGGGGTTGATTGAGAAGCTTGTGGAGTTGCAGAGGTCGGAGCATGGCGATGATTTGATGAGGGAAAGCACGACAGTGATTTGAAATTACACAAAAGTCCTCAATAAATGGGTGATTAACGAGTTTCGCAGGTTCACCCAAATGACCCGTTATTTAACGAGTGCTTAACGGGTTGACCCGTTAACCACCCGACCCGTTTATCACTCACCCGAAAACTAATTTGGACAGGTCGGGTCGGGTCGGGTTAACGGGTCAGGTTTGAAAATGCCAGGTCTTGTGGTGGGTGGTGCAACTCGTTGGAAAGAAGGAATCACCGTCGAGCACCTTCGTGCTCCAGTGGAATTCTACACGAAATAGGACCTAAAATCCTTCAATCTTGGGTGGAAATGGTAGAGGAGAGGTTGTGAAAGAGGTTGTAGGTGATGGATGGGTGTAGTTGGCTTGAAAAAAAATGGTGGAGGTGATTGGAATCACTCCGGGTCGAACTAGGTTGCTGCGTGGTTGTACGGGTCGAAGGGAAAGTTGGGAGCTTTCTCTCCCTTTCCTGATTGGTCCATTACTCTTTTAATTTGATTGGTCCCTTCAACAACACATACCTGATTGGGCCAAAACCAAGCCTTTAATTGGTTCTCATTCCCACATAGTGGGAGTTTAATTAATTCAAAACTTATAGTTTAGTAGAATGATTTCAAACGTTTATAATCCGGACTCGCAAACGGCTTTCGCCTATGCGTTCGTGGCAATGATTACTACACAAATACTCCAAAAGAATGGCTCATACATCGCTCTAAAAAATGGCCAAAGGAAGTGAAAATCCTTGCCTCTAGGGTATTTTCGTCAATTCACGCTTTTAAAATTTATAAAACGTAAAATTAGGGACAAGTTGTCACAATCTACCCACCATAAAAAAAATTTCGTCCCCAAAATTTAAAACCATTTGTTATACAAAAGTAGTGAAAAGATAGCAGGGAAATAAATATGTAAAGAAGACATCAAGTTAGAGTAGTTGCATAAAAGAGAATGTCATTCCGTCGCAATCAGAGTGCAATGATACCTCTTTCATTCCTCCAGACTCCAACTTTCATTTTTCTTCAGTATAATACTATAATACAATACTTTTATAAAGTAGAAAGTCAAAATAGGTATATAATAACAGATGCCAAAATACGTGTATATTAGTGTAAGATTTAAAATAATTGCACTGAAATCCAAACTAAACATAAAAAAAAAAAATAATAATTCACCTGCGCACTCATTGCGTTACATACTCCGAAGATAAGCATGTAGCATCTTTGGGTCAAGCCCAAACAATGAATAATTAATTAAATAAGTAAATACAAATGCTAACATAGAATGACCTACTTGTCTACTTGCTTAACGAACCCAACGAATAAGTTATTGATATTACGGTCTGCAGCCCGCAATACCGACAACCCACTATCGTCTCGGTAAGCAGGTAACAAATTCCCGAGGTGCAATATTACCATCAGGCCCCCCATTGGGAAATACACATACATCGTCTAAACAAAACCTCGATTTTTCTCATGCATTACCCTCATGAGTAACATCAACAATAATCACAATTTCTATATTGTAATCTCGATCATTCAAATACCTGTTCACAATACTCATCTGTCAAACATGTTTCGTGCGTAAAATCTTTATACCCAAGCTCAAACAATACCATAGCCAAACCAGAAATGTAACCGTTGTTACACATAACTCTAACAAAGCTAAGTGCCTACCATAACTGGCTAAAACTGTAAAATATTCAAAAGCAATATGTCCTCTAAGGTCTGGATAGTTTATTCGGACTAGCCATTAGTCTGAGGGTAAAAACGTGATACTGGACACAAACTTAGTACTCATTACCTTCAAAAAGGTTTCCCAAGACTGGGAAATAAAATGTGTGTCACAGAGATATGCAATCATGATATGCACACCAAGTAGTCAAATAATGTAGTTCACGATGTCCTAGCGAGCAGCTTTATATTGAATTTCCCTCTCAAATTTAGCAAAACTTCACCAAAAAGAACAATCAAGAATTTGAGGGTCAGACAAGTCCAATAAACCTAAAATACAAGGTAATTTGACCTGAAAAAATATGGTGGAGGTGACCAGAATCACTCCGGGTCTATGGGTCAAAGTGAAAGCTGGGAGCTTTCTCTCCCTTTCCTGATTGGTCCATTACTCTTTTAATTTGATTGGTCCCTTCAACAACACATACCTGATTGGGCCGAAACCAAGCCTCTAATTGGTTCTCATTCCCACATAGTGGGGGTTTAATTAATGCAAAACCCATAGTTTAGTAGAACGATTTGAAACGTACGTAACTATACCGTTATAATCCGAACTCACAAACGGCTTTCGCCTATGCATTCGTGGCAATGATTAGCATGCAAATACTCCAAAAGAATTACTCATACGTATCTCTAAACAGTGGCCAACGAAAGTCAAAATCCTTGCTTCTAGGGCATTTTCGTCAATTCACGCTTTTAAAATTTATAAAACGAAAAATTTGGGACGGGTTGTCACACACACACACACACATATATATTTAGTACATGCTTGCCTTCTTCCATCATTCATCGATTCCTTGCAAGTTGCATTGTCTTGCAAACTATTTTGTTCTTTTAGCTTTTCTTTTTCATGTTTATCATATAGGTTTGCATAAGGCATGTAAATAGGTTATACATATAGGCATGTGGGATACTATATATGTTCCTATAGTGCATGACTATATATTTTACGGTTGAATGGGTAATTTGATAATTTGATTCCTTCTTTAATGGTATTAATGAAATTAAGGATATATCTTATTTTTCTTCAAGGTTGATGTGAGAATTACTTGACACACAAATTAAACCCTATTGATGACAATTGTAGTAATGATGCAAGTAGGGATCGTTCTAGACCGGGGATTAACTAGGGATGCTAATCAATGTGAAACTGACTCAAAAACGTAAAAACATAATTTAGAACACTAAACTAGACTCAAAGAATGCAAAACTAGGGTTTAAAACACTTAAACAAACCAAAAGACTCAAAACAACACAGAAACACTCAAAACTGCCTTAAAATCACTTTCTGGGCAGTTTTGAGCACAAACACTAGTTTGGACGAAAATATGTTATAACTTGACTCAAGACACTTAAAAACACAAATTAACTTGATTTCTAACTATTCTAACATTTCAAAATAAATGGGGGATTGATTTTGACGAAATTGAATTTAAAACAGAGACTTGTAAACAAACTTCAAACAAAACAGATTGTGATGAAATAGAATGATGAGAAACTAGTTAGAGGGTTCCTTATCCACAAATGAACAGATGCATATAATTTGATTCCCAGTTATGACTTCAACAAACGATGAATGACAATGCTCCAAGTTAATTAGGTCCGCTTAAATTAACTTTCAGATTTCACTAGATTCATTGGATTGAATGGGATACGCATTACAACCAAATTATTCCTCATCAGAGTCCCTAACTATGGAATACGCATGATAGAGACATTCAACAAAGATCATTAAGTTCAACGGAAATCATAAACATCGACTAGGCATTCATAACTATGGAATACGCATGTTAATCCAGCCTAGGGTTTACTTAAACACAATCGTGACTAGTGATCTTTACTACTCATGAATATAAGTTCATAACGATTAGGTGAAATTCCCTTATATCCTAGCATCAAGTTTAGGCATGCAAATTAAGTGTCGACCCTCAACCCACATACATAAACAAGTTCTTAATCAAAACAGAAAAGTAAACCACATCTAAAGCTCATGAATTCATAACTGGAGTAAATCAAATCATAACCAACATATGTCCATGGCTTCAAATTCGCCTCTAACTAAAAAGAAATTAGTTCCACATGTTTAACATAATTGAACAGCAAGTTAAATTAAACATGAAAACAAAACCAAGAGAAGAAAGAACTCCAAACACTCCAATAGTTGCAGATTGCATGTGCAAGGTTTCTTCCTTCCTTTGGACTGCACGGCACTACTCCTCCTCTCCTTCAATGGTGGCGGCACAAGGTGGTTATGGTGGTTGAATGGTTGCTTGGATGGAAGGTTACGGCAAAGGTGGTAAAAGTGGCTGGAATTGTGTTTCTAGGATTTTAGGATGTGTAGAGTGGTGTGGCTGGATGAATGGACGAAAATTGGGTGAATGAGTGATCCCCCTTAGTGCCTTGCTGCAAAGCCTTATTTATAGGGCTAGGAAAGGTTTAGAACTTAGTTGAAACCAAAAGGTTTTGTACCAGAAATTAGGCAGAAATTAGGCACCATGTGTGAATAGATAAAGCCTTCTAGAAATAAGGTTTTGTACCATAAATTAGGCAGAAATTAGGCACCATGTGTGAATAGATAAAGCCTTCTAGAAGGAATGCTTATATGGCTGATTTCTAGAAGAACAAGGTCTAAAAACATGTGGCACTAATGTAGCCTTCTAGAAATCAGGTTTTTAGGCCCCCTTGCAGCTCCCTAACTGAATTCAAGCCTTTCAAATTCGTCCATCCTCATGCCTCCATGCTTGCACTATCCAATCTTGGCCCAAAAATGCTCTAGAATGCTCCAAATTGCTTCTTTTTGCATACTTTGACACTAAAACCTGAAATTGCCCGAAAATAACTTTAAACACTATAATTAACATAGTTTAGCTAATTAAATGCAAGAAAACAAGCTAACTAAGTCGTATAAATATGCTCCTATCAAAGGTTAGGATATTTTTTAGTATATCCAAACCAAATTAAAGTAGTGGAATGTAACTTTTTTATTAATTGTTTTTGTAGATGTCAAACTTAATATCAAATCATCGGGCAGCTAGTAGGCGCAGTCAGACACCTTCTCTAGGATGTAGTGTTGCTGCCATCTTCACACCTGATATGGGCACGACGGGTGTCCCTTCGGTCACACCTTTGGGGCCAACGATGTCTACGATTCCTACGTCATCGACTTCTTCAGTGACGCATCATGTACTAAGCGTCCAGCGGACTCATTGACGACCCTGGAGTTCTGAGAAGGCTCAGCAGTCTAGTAAGGACTTCCTCTATCCATGGAAAGAGGTCCCAGACAGGTAAGCTTGCTTTGTCCATTGATAAGCTTGCTTCTAGATTCATGATGGGCAAAGCAACATTGACATTAGTCTGTAGGCATGCTTGAACCTTTAAAACTATCACATTCCCATTAATTAGAACGAACTTACTAAGAACTTGGCTTTGAGTGCTTTGCCTCTATTGTTGAAAGTTCGTGTAATCGCACAAATAGATGCTCTCTATATTAGTAGAACCACTATTGTAAACGATTTAAGTTGGCACACCTGGCCTTGGAAGCCAAAGCTTGTTGCAAATCGCAATGTGAAGTCATGTCAACAAGTTGTAAATTTTGTTTTAACGTCCCCAATTGGTATAAACTAATTGAATTGTTGGGTGGATGTGTTGTTTTTGTTGTTATATTGTCTGCAGGTTCTAGGAAATGTTAAAGTTTTAGGGGATGTTTTGCCAAATTTTCAGTAGAAAATAGAAGTTGTCTAGTGTTTACTTTGTTTATTTGGTAGTTCAAAAAAAAAACTAGGGGCCCTTGCAAACTACTTAAGATGTCACAAACCACTCGCACCACAACCGAGAAGATCACCATTACGTGGCATCCTCGACATCATGTGGCTGCAACAAAGGAGCAGCACAGTGCGTTGGCCACCAACATGTGGGAGTCATGGAAAGTTGTCCCACATGAAGTCAAGGAAGTCGTTCTTCATGAATTATCAGTAAGTATTTTCAACCTCAAATACTAATTTTTTATTAAAGTATACAAAGATTTTTAAATTTTAACTACTATTTATTTGTTGAGTTTTGCAGCATCACTATGAGTTCTCCAACCTCGATGCCAATTAAATGCAATACATCAATGACCTTTGCTCCGGTAGGTTCACTCAATGGAAGAGCAACCTCCACAAGCATTATGAGCTATATGACAGTCCGCAGGTCGCTCAAGCAGTTGGGTGCCCTATAGAATTGATGGACCGTCGGGATGAATGGGAGTGGCTCTGCAGTCATTTTCAAGATGAGAAATACCTCATACGTATAATATATATTTCAATAATATATTAATAAAAAAATTTACAATTTTAAATAAAAATTTCATTTTTTCATTCATTTGTTATAAATATCTAAACTAATAGGTTTTTTTAATTCAACAAAAAAATGTGAAGGCAAACTCGATCATTCGGTCGAAGAAGAAACTTCCTCACCGATCCGGCTCACGACGCTTCTCTTATAGGTTAGAGGAGAGACGTAAGGTAACCGTATATTTATTTTAAGTTTTCGATCTTTTTACTCTTTACTACACAATTGGTAATCTATGTTAACACTTTTCAATTTTTTTCAAAGGGGTTAAAGTTTCCTAAAATTAACAGGTTCAAGGAAGTGTACATTCGGCCCAGGGATGAGCTGACGAAGCAGCTTCATGTAAGTTATTTCAATTTTTTAATATTCAATTAGTATTAATATTAATTACATGTATATTCAAATTAATTTGTTTATTTCATTTTTCTAGTCCACCATGGTGGAGAAAGGCCATACCGTTCTGGAGGAGGTGGCTTCCAAGCTTCCCCTAGAGACCTCGATCGAGGAGGTGTTTACCCCTGAGGATGCTAGTTTTCAGATCATGACAGACACACTCAATCAGACCCTTGGTTGTCGACGTGGGAATGCTCATCGGGGGCTTGGGCAAGCCGGCCTTTGGGGCCCGTCTGCCTCATCCTCCAGGCAGAGAACATAAGAGGTCAAAACGTTGACATATGAAGTGGTGGACCTACAGGAGCGGATTACTGCCCAGCAGATTACGGTCCAAAACAATTTGATGAACCAAATTCGTCGCGCACTTTAAATCTTTGGCATTCATTTACCCTACATTGAACCACCTCTAAAAACAACCTCCCAGCCCCCCGATGTCACATGTCACATCCCGGCCCGGGGCGGACCACTTCCCGGGCCCGCTCCACTACCGTAGCACGATATTGTCCGCTTTGGGATCCGACCATGCCCTCACGGTTTTGTTTCTGGGAACTCACGAGCAACTTCCCAGTGGGTCACCCATCCTGGGAGTGCTCTAGCCCCCTTCTCGCTTAACTTCAGAGTTCCGATAGAACCCGAAGCCAGTGAGCTCCCAAAAAGCCTCGTGCTAGGTAGGGATGGGAATATACATTTAAGGATCGCTCCCCTGGGCGATGTGGGATGTTACACCCGACGCAGCAACAACACCATTAGCCGGCTATTGTGACGTCAAGGACTACCTATTTTAGTTTTGTTTTAAATTGTTTTCAAATTTAAAAATCAAATTTATTTTTACATAAAACAATATTAGCAACATTTAAAAGGAAAAAAATTAAATAAATAAAAAATTATATAAAAAATAAAAAACTAATTTTAAAATCTTACTGCGACGGCCTTTATATCCATCACGCAAGAGTTTGTGGGTCGAACATCTACGTCCATCATGCAAGAGTTTGGGGGTCGAACCCCAGTTTCGTTGCTTGGTACTCGTAACGACCACCAATTTCGTCGTGCAATCTTCATTTTGCGCGACAAAGAGCTTTCCTCCGTCACGCAATGCCTGATCTCACAAGCTTTGCGCGACAGAATTTGTGCAATGCTCTCTTGGCCGCCTAATGTTTCCGATGACGGTATTGGCCTTTGCGCTACACTTTCCCCTTCGTCACCCAAGTAGTTATTCTTAGTAGTGTCTACTATATGAAAGTACGAACAAAAGAGAGTTGGGCAAGATTTAACCTTGTCGGGCAAGGTTCAACTTCTTGTTGCCACTTCTCTTTATGTTTACAAGGGTTTAAATACTTTGAAGGATGAAAAGTAAAAGGATTTTACTAGAGGGAATTGATACTACAACACTAAGGGAAGGTAGTAGAGCTTCTAATCTCTACATAAGATGGCTTTCTATAGGGAAATTATAGCTATAAAGGACCTAATCTAGACAAACTTCAGCTTTCTGGGTACGAACTTGTTTGAGAGCAAAGTTTGTATGATTTTGATTGGTTGGCTGAGTGTCCTTGTCTCTGGTGCCTCTCTTAGCTTTTATAGACAATTTGCCCTGCTGTCCCAACTCATCATGCCCTTGAAAAAGTACTTCTTGGCTGGTGGTGAGTTGTTCTCTACTGCCCATCACTTCAATCATAGGCATGTGGCCTATGCCTATGCTGTTTTCAATTTATCTCGGGCCTATCGACTGGGCTCGGGCAAATCTTCATTTTCTTTTGCGCCTTTGGGCCTTCATTATCACAAAGTCCAATGTCAAATATAAACCCAAACAGGATCCAATGAAAAATACAACGCCTGCCACCAACATGGATATTTTCCGGCCAAAGATCCGAGTTATAGATGAAGCAAAGGAGGCCTCGAACGTCACTATGTAAAGGCAAGAGGTGAACAATGTGAGGAGATGGCTGTCAAATTTGCAGTACTGTTATGTTCACCAGACTCATTCTTCATCTTGTGGAACACTGATGGGAAGAACTTGTTCAAGAATGACTCCATTGAAGTAACTTCACCTGCATATATACACCTTTTTTTAAAAAAAAATTCTTTCTTTGTTTAATAATCAGTTTGTTATTAAAAATCAATGTGTGTATGTGAGCGCGTCACGCGTGTACATATTCAAACCTGAGATTCCGTGATCATATCCGAAGAGGAGACCACCGGTGGCAGCTAGCAGACAAGTTAATACCACAAAGTTGGTGACACCTCCTTCATATTTGGTCGTCCCTCCTCTTCCCTCACCAAAAGAAGCTCCTTCTCCTGCCATCAATCAGTCTGCAAAGATACTGAAACCAAAGAGAAATCAAGACACTCCTTTGGTTCCGTAATTACATCAAATTGCTCAACTTAATTTATAAAGACCCAAAAAAATGCAACAAGCTAGCTAGCTCGGTTGTTTTGTTAAGACACATGTAAAAATAATCTTACAACTTCCACATTCGGTAATCAATGTGTGAAACTCTTTCCATCCCTTCTATATGCCATAATTAGGTCTGAATTGTTGAACAATTTGTAATTTCTGCTTGGTTTTTTTGGCCTGAATTGTTGAAGCAGTTTGACAGACACCATGTAATAATAGAGTATGCAAAGACATAATTACTTTCCACCACATCCGACTGATTGACTGTTGTAACTAACGATTCCCAACATATGTATTAGGTTTTGTGTTGTTTTGTTTGGGCATTCCCCCAAATCCACCCCCCCCCCAGCCATCACCGCCGCGACGGCCGCTGCCGCAACTACCGTCACTACCCAGCCCAAAAAAAAGGTATTATATATATACCTACACACACACACAGAGTAAGCTTCAGTTGAGGGGTCCTTCAACTAAACTTCTTTAATGGATCTTATTTACGGCTCACTTCACAATGTATTTGAATGATCTAATCGCTTATCTTTAAGTCTTCCCTCAAAGATTATCACTACCAAAAAATACACAAATTTGAAACTATGTGACGAGTTAATGGTAGTCATTTTGGTATTTCTTTGAAAAACCGTATTCATCCATTTTTTTCATTACAATTGGATGTCTTAATGGTTTTTGTTTTGTTTTTTTTTTTTTTTGTACAAATGATATTTTACACTAAGAGGTGTGGGAGTGGGCTAAGCCTCATAATAGATTAGCAATAATGTCGTTCAAATTTGCCTTTGGCGAGAATTGAGCTTAAGACCTCTCATTTACACATGAACAGAAATACTACTAGACCGTAGTACTAAATGGTGGATGTCTTAATGGTTTTAAATTTGTTCAAATTTATTTAAGGAAGATTTATCGATGATAAATTAAATTAAAGGCAACTTAAATAAGGTATACATATAATATACATATATATATATATAGGCCCTTTATACAAAGGGATTCCCATTTTTTTTTTTTTTAAAAGGGCATTAGGTGTGGGGCCTCCTCCGCATCGAATTTCAATGATCCGAACCGTCTATTTTGTTGGTCTAGATTCATAGATCATTCTTGCAAAAAATCAATTCAATTCAATCCGAAACCATTTGCCTATTTAATTATCAATATCAAATTTCATTGTTTCTTATATAACTAAGTATTTGTTCATTTCTTTGAATCCAATTAGGTGTCTTAAATATTTCCGATTTGGCTAATATTTTGCAAGGATGATCTATGAGGTACAACTTGAAGAATGGACGATTCGGATCATTTAAATTCGATGTGGTGTGGACCCCATAGCTAATCCTCATTTTTATAAAAAAAAATAAGGATCCCTTCCCTTAAAGGCTATATATATATGGACACGCCTTAAGAAAAGGGATTCCCGCATTCCCTATTTTGTGAATGGGGACTACTTGTGGTTGTGGGGCTTGCTCTACATTTTTATAATAAAATTTTAATGTTTCTTAAAACAGTTGGACTTGTTTATGCGCAATTAGATGTCTCAATTATTTAGGCCCAACATTTTGCAATGACTATTAAATGAAGGGCGAGTCTAAGGTGCAAACAAGGATCTAACAACTAAAAATGGACGAGCTGACGAGTAGAACCCGGTCGTTATGACTCGGTGCATTTAGAAAATTTTAAACTTTTTTATTCAGATGGCATGTTTTTGTCTAACGGAGAGAAATGGGGGCAAGCAGGAAATAAGGGTTAGTCATTGCCCATGTTGAAAAGGAAAAAGAGGGGAAGAGAGGCAAACATACGAAGCTGGAGTTTGGATCAGATTTGTTGTGGATCGAAGTTGGGCTGCGGCTGCGACCCGATAATCCCTTAACTTTAAAAAAAAAATTGTTCATTGGGTGTGTTTGTGACGGCAAGGGAAGGGTAGATTAGGGTTTTCTCCACTGGGGAAGAGGGGTAGAGAGAGGGCAGTGTTGAAAGGTGTGTGTGCTCTCAATTTATAGATGATTGAAGTTGTGCTTGGATTGGAGTTGACACAGTTGGTTCATCTACAACCTCAGAAAAAACCCAGATTGTAAAGTTAAGTGTTTGAATAATTGCATAACCTATGTTATATTGCATTTCCATTCAAGTGTGGTTTTTTTTAAACCTGGGATTTGAAACCATAATGGTCGGTGGTTATCAGTGTACTTGGTTGAAATTGTGAAAGTGGATTTTAGATATATAGGTGTAAACGTTGTGCTGGCTTGTGATAAGTTGTGTTGTGCTTGTATAACTTTGTTACAGGTAGACATTGAAGTATAATTTGATTGGGGGTGAGGTAGAAGTAGAAGAAATTGTCATCGACTGGGAGGATGTAGATGCAGGGGATGAATTAGGTGCATGGAGGGTTGAATTTGTGGTACCAAGAGTAAAGGAAGAGTTGAAACCGAAATTGAGAATGGAGTTTGATTAGTTAGATGAAAGGTATAGGTTTCACAACAATTATGCACTTGCAGTGGGGTTTGGGATTCGGGAGCATAGTAGTAGAAAGTCCATTGATGGTGAATGTTGGTTAAGGAAAGAATCTGTTTGTTGCAAACAAAGGAAGAAGAGGGAGGAAGGTAATCCTAAACCTAATAAGAAAGGGAAAGGGGGAGATGTTATAGCTTAGTGCAAGGCGAAACTTGCACTAAATAGGGGAAGTGTTGTGAAAAGTTTGTTGTAATGGTTTTCATTGAAGGACACAATCATCCTATGTCAAGTGCGTCACACTTATTTAGATCACACCATCGAGTTTTGGAGGAAAAGAATGTGATGATTGAACAATGTACGGAGGCCAATATTTTTGTAAGTAAACAAGTGGCTTTGTTGGAGGTGCAAAATGGAGGAATTGAAAATATTGGTTGCACCCCCAAGTTTATGTATAATTCGGAACAGCAATTACGAGCCCATCTAATCGGGCATGATGCCGAAATGTTGGATAAGCATTTTGAGGATGAGAAAGAAAAAAGCAATGATTCATTCTATTTCAAATGAAGATTGATGAAGGTATAACACTTGGGAATTTCTTTTGGGCAGATGCCAAGTCACGATGTCGTTACGGCCTTTTTGGTGATGTGATTGTGTTTGACACCACTTTCAACACTAATGTCTACGGGATGATGTTTGCTCCATTTTTAGGAGTTAATAACCACGGTCAAACCACGATATTCGGTTGTGTATTCTTGAAAAATAAAAAAACTAAGAGCTTTGAGTGGTTGTTTGAAGAAATGCTTAAGCTATGCCGGGTGAGCAGTCAAATGTCATAATTACGGATCAAGATGGAGCCATAGCAAAGGCTATTGGCAGCAAACTACCAACCACATTTCATCAGTATTGCATATGGCATATTAGTAGGAAGTTCAATGACAAGGGTTGGGTTGGAGGTGCTTTCAAGGATTTGCATAATTGCATATGGGATATCGAAAGCAAAGAAGAATTTGAGGCAAGGTGGAAGATGTTGGTAGAACGTGAGTTGGTTGATAAAATGTGGCTTTAGGACATTTATGACTTGTGTGCACAATGGGTTCCGAAATTTGTAAGCACGCTTTTTTTTTTACGGAATGTCGAGCAGTCAACGTGTTGAGAGTAGTCACTCATTTTTCAAGCAATATATGCACAAGAAGTACTCTTTGGTAGAATTGAGCATTCAGTTCAATCAAGCTTTTGGATGGCAACATCAGAAGGAGGTGGTTGGTGACCATAATGATGAAAATCGTGTCCCTCCATTGCAGCTTCGCACGCCAATGGAAGAGCAAATGGCCAAATTGTACATACGGTTTATGTTCGAAAAGTTTCACGTGGAGGAATTGAAGAGTTTGACTTGTTTCTTGAGGGAGCGGTCTGGGCACAGGAATGAGGCATTGTATGGAGTACTTGAGAGGGATGTAGAGGTGACAAAGATGAAAAGGTTGGTGGTTGATACGACCTTAGGTTATGTTAAATGCATCTACAAAGAGATGGAGTTTCGAGGACTTCCGTGTTGGAAATGTGCCCTAAAGCCAATCATATGATGATACTTTATGAACATTTCACATGTTAAACTAATCTAGTTTAATATAAAGGGAAAAGAGTATTGTTTAAAGCCGTCTCATATAAATGTTATATGCTTAAATGATAGGTCCAAGGAATATGTAATTGGGAGAATGTGATCTTAAGAAGTTAGATTCATGAGACCATTCTCTTTCGTATACATGTCCTAAACATTCCTGATCATAGAATTGCCAATTGGGCATTGACGATCTGTTAAGATCAGTACGTGCTATGTCTTCTCTTAAGGAGAGTGACTGGTCTCGAGTCATTAGTGTGACTGACACCAAGGTAAGTACGTAGGTGCTCAATAGAGAATGAGTCCACTGAACGCGATCAAGAAGGAGTTCTCATACTCATGTCACATGAGAACTCATGAGAACTCATGGTAGGGATAATACAAAGTAGTCATTTGACCTAAGGCATCATAGTTGTCTTGTGGTTAGGTCCTTAATCTTTAACTATGTCAAACTCACTCCATCAGAGGGTGTCCATGGCATGGTTGGGGTTAAGCCACTTAGCCATGGAGGCAAGTGAATGCGCAACAAGGGATCTTTAACCTTCGAACTATTTGAGGGAGAGTACTCTATGATATGATTAAGATTCTCTGGCCAGAGTATGAATGAGATTTAGGAAGTCGTTCCAAATCACATTAAAGATAATCATATACGTAAATGAATCACATTGGATAGTAAACATGAATAAACTATCAAACCAAACAATGTGGTCAAGAGTATTGTATTAGAGAAATACCGTATTGCATTGGAATCCTAAACTGAATAGGTTATCCACCTCTTCTGATTAGCTTGGGTAGCCATGACATACTGCTAGGTGTCACTCATGGTTTGTGGAAGCCCTAAAGGTGTATAATCACTAAAGGGAGAATTGAAAGTAAGTTTTAATTCACAATCGATTTGAAGAGTTCTAATCGCCCACTACCTCGCTAAAAGGAACCTAATGGATAGAACACCGTGTAAGGTAATGATTGAAGGATATAATGAAGATGAGTAAGGACAATTAAATAGTTTAATTGTATATGGCAAGGATTAATTAAAAGTTAATTAATCTAGAACGAAAGGTTCGTTTTAGGCCTTAAGTTAGTTTTGGGCTTCAGGACACAAAAGGGTTTTGGTCCACAAGGCACATAAGTTTTAAGTTGTGTGACAACTAAAACAAAATGGGCAATTAACCCACTAAAAATAGGGAGGCCGGCCATTCTTAGAGAGGGAGTGGGTTTTGGACTTATTACAAGTTTACCACTCCATTGAAGGTAGGTATAAATGTGACTTTATAGCCTTTTCTTTATTAGGGTTTTCTTAAGAAAATTGGAGAGAACAAAAGCTCTCCTTTTTCCCTCTAGGAGGCTAGCCACCATGTGGGAATTTACTAGCATCTAATTCTTCCATGGTCACTCATCTTCTTCCTTAACCATCCTTGGTGTCGAAACTTAGAAGTCTCCAACTTTGGGGACTTTTGGAGAACCCAATTCTTCCATCCATATCCAAGAAGACATGGAGCCAAGAAGCAAAGTTCCTCCATCCAATTCCATGGAGACAAGGAGCAAGGTCACAAAGGAAAGAAGGCCCTCACATGGGTGATTAACCTTTGCTAAGCAAAGAGGTGCTTCAAAGGTATAAAGTTTCTCAACTCATTTTGTTTTGAGTTGAGTCTTGGTTCACCATAACTACTAGGTTTTGAATTTAATGGGTTAAGTTTTGTTTTTGAGTGCATACAAGCATGATTCTACCTTTTAATTGTGAATAGCATGCATAGATGTTGCTCAAATCAACTAGTTTTCATAAATATTTTCCTTCACCTTGTTGACACATATTGGCATATTTGAGAATGAAACAAATAGAGCTGCTGCCGAAACGTTACATACTAAAAAGGTGGCTTTAAAACGTTAAATGCAGCATTGTTTTGGACAAGGAAGGGAAAGAAGTAGGCAAACACATTGACAATTCTACCGTGTCCAAAACAACTCAGTTTTCTAAAAAAAAACTTCAGACTTGATTAACAAGGCGGTGATGTCAGAGGAAGGTACCACAGTTCTTTCCCAGACTTTGAAAGCGTTGGATACGAAGCTGAATTGTTTAAGTGGTGGTAACCGCGATCGGTAAAGAAAACAAACTGCAAAGAGGGCTAGGAGTTCCTAACTTAAGGTGCTTAAAGATCTCATTCAAGTTACAAGAAAAGAGGCATCAAAATTGGAGACGCAGGGGTGGGAAGAAGAATTGTCCAAGGCCAGACAGAAGGTCCGCAACATAAATACGGTTTGCTTGACAATATATTTATGGCTGTAATATTTGAAATAACTTTGGATTGATTTATAATTGTTTAGTTCCTGCCAGAGCGAGCCCAAAGAACGTACATAGGCCACATCGAGGCCCGGTCATGGTGATGTTGCAAGGCGAAATGAAGTTGCTGACTCTGAGCCTAATTCAATGCCAACCCAAAGCAGTAACATTGAACTTACGGGTGGTAATTCGGGGGTGCTAGATGATTTTTAAGAATATATGATGAATGACCATTAAATGGGTTGTGAATAATTAAAATTGTGGATATTCATTTTTTAAGCAAGATGTGTTAATTTTGTAGGGGGATGAACTATTATTTACCTATGGCCACAGTTGGTTTTTCAAAGTTTGTGTGGGTGACATTACTGTTGGAATGTGTCATCAACTGCAGTTGACATGTTATGAGATCGTATGAATATTTGTGAATACAGAGGAACATCTATGAAACTTGTAGTTGCAATACGTACTTAAGCTTGGAATCATTATATAGTTACAAAACTCCCTAGAAAATGTAGATAATTAGGATGGGAGGAAATATATAGCAAGGGAGATATGAAGTTAAGCATCTTTGGGTGTGTTGTGAGCCGTCTTCATGTACTTGTGTTCGGTGTACTCACTACCATCTCTGACAATGTCTTCCAATTGGGAGGCCATAATGCAATCCTAATCATATCCAGCCGAACCCGATGAAGTTAGGAATGAAATTTGTCAAACCCATCATAGAAAGCCGAGTCACACTCTTCTTGGAGATGCTTCGTCTGCCATGAATAGATTGACCTACGACGTACATCTTCCTTCTCTTTTTCAACTAGTGCTTCATACTTACACTTTTGGCTATGTATTAGGCGCTTGTACTTTGCTGATTTGCACAACGCCTCGTTCAGCTGTTGCTATAATGCAACCAATGTGTACTCCTTTTCGAGGCACTTTTCATGCCACTCATTGATAGAGCGTGAGTTTGCAAAAAATTTGGCCTTTGATTCTGAAATTTGATCGATTAGATCATTAGAATCACCGTCACTCTCCGACAGAGCCATGACATGTGTGGCTAAACCATGGCTAGTAAATTTTTGTTGCCTTCATTTTATAGATGATCAATTTAGATGTCATTAAATGTCACAGGAAGATATAAATGGATGGAAACAAATTATCTATTTACAACTAGTTCGTTAGCAATACTTCTTCCAATTGCTTACCCTTTTTTGTGTAACTATATTAGGAATGTATCGTGTACAAACCAAGTGTTTTCCAATGACTTGTCCTTGCTTTCCATGTGTAGATGATTAATTTAGATGTCATTAAATGTGAGACCAACAAAAACTGGATGGACTTGACTGATTTGTGATTGCCTATTGTAGGTATATGATGGCTTGTGAACAATGGTGTTCAGGCTGTCAGGAACTAAGTTTGCAACTTCTTGTTCATAAAAAAATCCTTCCAAATCCTAAACCTTTTACTGTAACGACATTAAGAAAGTGTTGTAATGGCATCAAAATGTTGAGTTCGTATACTGTCACTTTTAATAGGGCAAAAAAATTGACCTTTCTATATATGTGTGTGTTTATGAGCATTTATGATGACCATTGTCTGCCCTCACGCAGTCTTGTCACTTTGGTCCTTCAAGTAGCAAAAAATGTTTTTGGAAACACACAAGTGAAACAAAAAATTAGTATTACACAGAAACGTGTGAGCACTCCCACATCCAATGTTGAAGAAAGTGTACAACCATTTGTGTTCCAAAAAACATGTACTCATCCTACTCCCACATCCACTATTGAAGACATTGTACAAACATTTTGTGTTCCAAAAAAAAAAAGTACTCATCCCACTCCCACATCCACTATTGAAGACATTGTACAAACATTTGTGTTCCAAAAAAAACATGTACTCATCCTACTCCCACATCCACTATTGAAGACATTGTACAAACATTTTGTGTTCCAAAAAAAAAAAGTACTCATCCCACTCCCACATCCACTATTGAAGACATTGTACAAACATTTTGTGTTCCAAAAAAAAAAAGTACTCATCCCACTCCCACATCCACTATTGAAGACATTGTACAAACATTTGTGTTCCAAAAAAAACATGTACTCATCCTACTCCCACATCCACTATTGCGGACATTTTACAAACATTTGTGTTCCAAAAAACATGTAGTCATCCCAGCCAGCCCCACAAACTTAAAGAGGTGAAGCATTACCATAACCAAGGACCTCGTGTATGGCTACTTGAAGGATTTTTTGATCATTAGGCATCACAAGTTGGGCATAAAACTTCATAGAATTAACCCCTTTGTGCGCATCATCTTTCTTCCTTATTTCAACTTCCTCCTTAATGTAGGTGGACGCCTTGGAAATCTCTATTGTATAATTTTCATTCAAATGTTTCATGTGGTGGATGTCGGATAGCAACCTAGATGCCTTCATCCTTAAGTCTCGGCCTGGGTTTCAACAGTACTCAACTTTCCACGAATACGCTCCATTTCCCCTTCTAACTCAAGGTGTATACTCTTTCAAAACAAATACACTACATTGAGATATGTCTACCTAATGACACACGCTTGTAAAGACGGGTACCAGCACCTGGCTTCGGATGGGGTCGCTTCTTACCACAGTTTGATTCTTTCATAGGGGGTGCATTTAGGGTGATTGGATGCTGAGATTTGGAGTTTGGTGTAGCCTCAACACAATCATCATTGGGAGTATTAAAGATGATGGGATTTATTTTGGGAGGTGGGGTATTAATTGGAGGAGAAGTTATGGATGTTGGTGTATTTAAGAAGATTTGGGATGGATTTTTAGGTGTTGTTGGTGTATTGATTTAGAATGGAGGCGAATTGGGTGATGTTGCCATGGTTTAGTGTAGTAAATGAAACTGTAGAGCTGAGAGGGGTGGGGTCAATTAAAATAAGTGGAATGCAATTAGGTGGGGGTAAAAGCTGATAACATGGGATTAAAGTCCCATTTTGCGAGTGTGTGCAAAAATTGAGGGATTATGAGGGAAAAGTTCACCTTCATTTTGATTTACCGCCCGAATTTCCCACATAAAATGATGCAGGTGGTGGCCTCAAGGGGATGCCACGTGGCATTGCATGTCTAATAACAACATTGTATAAAAATAAAACCAAATGTACTGTTATGTGAACCAGTTCATCTCTTCCAATCCAAACCATTCATCTATGACAATCCAAACCGTTCATCTCTCGCAATCCACCAAAATATGAAAATTGGACAAAAATAAAGGCCCATAAACCTTAACGGCAATGACCATGAGGGCGTCAACTAAAACTCAAATTAGACAGTTAGTTTTCATGACTCATATTTATGCACGATGGGTTAAGGTTTTCGAGTTCAACCCTTCGTACACATTGATTGGCCCTTGAGTTTAAGAGCGTTTCCAATTTTTTTTTGCACAATTTTGTCGAAAACAATGTCATATCTTAGTTTAATCAGTATTCACAACCGTTGAGTTTGTTCCCCAGCCCAAGATCGGCGTATGAACCCAATCATATCATACTAGATGTCATCTCAACCATCTCCATATTTTTTCATATTTGTGATAAAATTGCACTTGACAAAAATTGTGTTATTACACATCATGAAATGCCACGTGGCGGTCCCATGACGCAACCACGTCCATAATTTTAGGTGCTTGATGAAGACCATGGAAAATCTTAACCGCCCATGTGTTCAATCAAGTGGTTAGGAAGAGGGGTGGGGTGGGGGACTTTGACTTCAACATTTGGCTTTCCCAATAGGGACCAAATTATAAGCCTCCATCTTGATAGGTTGTAGTTTTCTTTTCTGGGTTACAAACGCAGGCTTTAGTGTCATAACCTTTCACAACCCATCATTCGAAAATAACTAAACTGACGGCTTCATCATAAATACCCAAGTTGGAAAACCCAGTGTTGGGAACAAATGCCAATTATTGTAAATGCAAACATAATTGCCATATCTGCACATGTAATGCGACATTTGCTATCATCATTGGTTGTTCATGTGCTTGTGCACGTTACCATATACCTGTATTTATTGGGTCCTCTTATTTGTGCATCACATCACCACACATGCTATCTCTTCATTGAAACCCTTAACTGCAAACTGGAAGTCACTGTTTCACGTTATCAATGGCTTACAACTTTGATAGGAGCATATTTATCCCACTTAGTTAGCTTGTTCTTGTGCATTTGTGTTGTTATTTCTTAGTTAATTATGTATTTTAAGCTATTTTTGTGTGTTTGTAGGTTCAAATAACAAAGTTGGCAACAAAGTGCTATTTGGAGCACTTTGGAGCATTTTTGGGCCAAGATTGGATAGTGTAAGCATGGAGACATGAGGATGGACGTTTTTCAAGATTAGAAGGCTAGAAATCAGCATGTGTGTGTGCAAGTGTGTTGACCTACAACTACAAACACTCATCCACTACACCCATTACATCCGCTCATTACCAAACATCCATCCACTACACCCATTACATCCACTCATTACCAAACACTCATCCACTACACCCATTATATCCACTCATTACCAAACATCCATCCACTACACCCATTACATCCACTCAGTACCAACTATTATTTCCTATAAATGTCGACCTTCACCCTCCATAGCAAGGCAGACATACATAACCTTCCGTCATCTCTTAGAATGCCTTCCCAACGAAGCCTCTCGAGTCACTCAGTGTTCCTTATTCCTTGGGGTACCTTTGCAAACAACTCATCCAAAGAAAAAGTATTTCATATCATGAAGGTTGAAAGCAAGAGTATCTCATATCATGTTTTCTCCCTGTCTTTCTCCTTGTCATTGTTTTCATCTGCGGGACAAGGAGAAAAAGAGCAATCAGCCAACACTTGGTATCAATCTTCCAATCTGGAACTGACTGCCTAGAACCCCTTCCTGATTGCTTACCTAGCCCTGCTCTCGAGTACTCATCTTCAACATCTTATGCTTCCTCTTCGTCTACCACATCTGCCTGGGGAACAGATAAGGGAAGTGAAAATGATAACTCGAAGCATGTGGAGACAATGTGCTAATTCATCCTCAGCTAGGGACAAGGAGAAAGAAAGCAAGAGGTGGGCACTTGGAAAGATTGAAGAAAAAAACAGACCATCACCTCTACCTCGTGCTTGCCTGTCGTGCAAAACAAACAAGCAGAGAAGAATGCAGACTGCATAATCAAATCAACCCAGCAGAAGGAGTTTGATTTGAAACCAAGGAACTTTCGCTCAGAATTCTGAACCAGTTCGAGATCAAAGTTGTGGAAAGACAACAAGATCACCTATCTCCAAAACCAGATTTGCGTTCTTAAACTCTACTCTGTCTGGTTTTTACTTTGCTATACTTGTCATGTTTATTCGTTGTTTGTTTGGTTGCTTGTTTTTGTGTGAGTTTATGCTTGAAACATTGAGGACAATGTTTGATCTAAGTGTGGGGGGTAACCATTGTTTTGCATGAAATTCGTAGGAGTTTATCACCCATTACTTCCAGTGTTGTTCCTTGCTGTTTTAAGTGTTTTTAAGCTGTTTTGGATTGTTTTAGTGTGTTTTGACATAAAAATTCGAAAATCTCATAAAAATTTGAAAAATTGTTTTGAAAAACCCAAAAAGAGTTGTTTTTATGTGTTTGTTTGTGTCTTAGGGTACCTTCCAACACAATGATGAGGATTTGGTTTTTAATTACATGACTGTTAAAGAGAATTATAAACATGGATGAAAATTTGATTTACTCTTTGGTGTATGCTTGGTTGTGGTTTAAATTTATGAATTCACATGCAATCATAAAAGAAAAATCAGTTTTGTAACATGCTTGAAGGAAGGAACTCAAATTAACGCTACAACCTTGTGAGACTTGAGCCTAAAACGTTTATTTGGGGAGTTAATAATCTGTGCATACTTGTTTTCTAAAGTCGTTGCATGATCTCATTATTCTTTGCTTGGTTACTACTTAGAAGGCATTTCATCATTTAGTTCCAAATGCTAGAACTCATGCCCATTTCATTCAAAGTATGCTATTGATTTGCATAACACATATTCAAGATGAAGTTGTGTAGTAACCACCACCAAAGCCAAACTACCGTGTATCCTACTTCATTATATGTTTAAGTTTAACCCCGTTGAGCCTTGTGTAGCCTATGTTCTTTGTTAACCCACATTGTCCTCACCTAGCCTAGATTAGAACCATCCATACCCTTGTTCTTGAAACATAGTAAAGCATGACTCAAAATGAATTCCTTTTTATTAATGTATTGCAGAAAACAAGTGTAGGGGAAGTGATTCTTGTTGTGTGTGTGTGCCAAAGTCCTTAATAAGGCACGGGTAGGAAAGAAAAAGAAAAAGAAAAATTCGTGGAAAATAGAATGAAAAGAAGAAAAGTTGTGAAAAAGAGCTTTAAAGTGTCGTTTGTTGAAGAAAGGGTCCAAAAACATTGAATTCGGCCCTAAGTGTTGCATGAATCTTCCCTTTATATGTAAAAGTTGATTCTGCATTCTAAAGTGAATTCCAAGTGTCTATTTCATTGCTTTGCTTGCTATCGCTTTAAGAACGTTCGTTATTCCTATCATTTCTTTGTTAGCCATTACCCCCAAGCCTTGTTACAACCCTTGACTTCAATCTTGAGTGTTGTGTGTTTCAATTTGTGGAGTTCGAAATTGGTATGAGCATATGGTGTCACTGGTTCTCGCATCTAAGTAGTAGCATACTATTCATGAGATCATATCTAAACATGCTTATTAACTCCAAAAAATTGCTTTCTTTGTTATAACATATGTGAGTACTAGTCTTCCATGTTTACATCAATCTTCTCACATATAACTAGTGTAGGGTGTGTAGTCAGAAAATGTGTGTGAAAATAGAGAGTATCTAGTAAGGAATTGAGGAAATTCTCTAAGGCATGTTACTACATTCAAAATGTTGTTTTAATTAATTAAATGTGAGCTAGTGAATGGTGGTAATGATTAAGTATGCTCGAGGGTAAGGATTGCTTAAATCTATGTAAGTGGTGATCTTTGGCATGTCATGTTTCATTGAAAATCCCCGAGGCAAATGTTGGAAGGTTAGGTTGTGTTTTATTTGTTTTGTTTATTTTGTTTCGTTTTGTTTCTTTTGTTTTGCTCGAGGACTAGCAAAAGCTAAGTGTGGGGGAATTTGATAGGAGCATATTTATGCGACTTAGTTAGCTTGTTCTTGTGCATTTGTGTTGTTATTTCTTAGTTAATTATGTATTTTAAGCTATTTTCGTGTGTTTGTAGGTTCAAATAACAAAGTTGGCAACAAAGTGCTATTTGGAACACTTTGGAGCATTTTTGGGCCAAGATTGGATAGTGCAAGCATGGAGACATGAGGATGGACGTTTTTCAAGATTAGAAGGCTAGAAATCAGCATGTGTGTGTGCAAGTGTGTTGACCTACAACTACAAACACTCATCCACTACACCCATTACATCCACTCATTACCAAACATGCATCCACTACACCCATTACATCCACTCATTACCAAACACTCATCCACTACACCCATTACATCCACTCATTACCAAACACTCATCCACTACACCAAACACTCATCCACTACACCCATTACATCCACTCATTACCAAACACTCATCCATTACATCCACTCATTACCACAACATACACCACTACCACCTTAATTAGATGGTGGTCCTCTCCCTAGCCTATAAATACATCCACCCTTCACCATAACAAAGGGGGGAGAAAAAGATCCATCAAAAGACACTACATTCACATCTCACAACTCCATACACTTACACTTTCATTCCTTGGCCGAGAGAACACAATCCACCCATCCACCCTTCACCATAACTCACTTATATCCATCCACCACCATAATTTAGCACTCATCCATAAAACCACACCTTGTGCCGCAACAAAGAGAAGAATGAGGACCCTTGGACGTGCTTGCCATTGAAGTTGGATTGTTGGAGCATTTTTAGGTGTTTTCATTCTTTGTTTTCAATATCTAAATTTGTTTATCTTTGCTTTGTGAGTATGAGGAGCTAAACCCCCCTTAGCTAGGGGGGAATTCAAAGCCATGAACATACTTGCAATATGAATTGCTTACCTTCAGTGGTGATTTCATAAGTTGAGAATTCAATTTGTTTAACTGCTTGATTGATAACTTATTCGTGTATGTTTATTAAGAGTGCACACTTAGTTTGCATGCATGAATTTGATGCTAGAGTATAAGGGAGTTTCACCTAATAGTTACAAACTTATATTCACAAGTAGTGGAGGTCGCTTATAAACGATCGCGTTAAATGAATTCTTGGCAGGAGTTTCATGCTCATCATAGTAACGAATGCCTCATCAATACTTATAGTTTTCATAATGCTTAATGATCTTTGTGTTGTTCACATAAAGGACTTTTGAAGAATGCTTGAATTGTTGTATGCGTTTTCCCATCCAATTCAATAACTTAAGTAGAACTTGAAGGTTAATTTAAGCGGACTTAATTAACCTGGGGTGTTAAGTTTCATGATTTATCGAAAGAACAACTGAAAATTGGTTTATGTGCAAGTGTGTCATGTGTGGAGAAGAACCCTCTAGCTAGCTCATCATCCATAGTTTACCCAAATTCGTCCAAAATCTGTTTTAGTTTACAATCTGTTTGTTTTGTTTTCAAATTCGTCAAAATCAAATCCCCCTTTACTTTAAAGTGTTTATTAGTCAAAATCTGTTTTGATTTGTGTTTTTAAGTGTCTTGAGTCAAGTTAGAACCTAATTTCGTCCAAAACCATCCCTAGAGTCAGTTTAGAGTCTAATTCATTGTTTTAAGCTGTTTTGAGTCTTTTAAACTAGTTTTGAGTCTTTTTAGTTTGTATTGCATCTTTTGAGTCTAGTTTGGTGTTTTAAACTTAATTTTATGTTTTTAAGTCAGTTTAGAGGTTATTAGCAAGCCCTCCTAATCCTCGGTCCAAAACGATCCCTACTTACATTCTTTACTACAATTGATACAAGAGGGTTTAATTTGTGTGTTAAGTGATTTTCGCATCAAACTTCCAACTTGATTCAACTTCCTCCTGCCCTAGGAGATTAATCTCCATGAGCAAGCTTCCTGACTGGGCGAACCCATTCCCACTTCCTAACTGAGGGGAGCCTCATGTTGTTGTCGAAAGAGAGAATTGTAAGTTCACAGCCGAAAAGGGTGTCCTAAGGGTTGAGACCATCGTCATTTCCACCATTAATGTTGAGCATGCAAAGACAAGGGTGTTGATGGGGAAACTGTTTGGTAAACCCAAGAAAGTTGATGCCATCCACAGGGAACTCGCTCTATCTTGGTATAAAGGTGCCAAAAACGCCTTCTTTGTGGACAATTTTGGCCGCAATTGGTTTGCGTTGGAGTTCACTGACAAAGATGAAGTGGAGTATGTGCTCCAGAGGCCTCCTTGGTATGTGAGGGGCTAGATTTTCCACTTGGAAAGGTGGATGGAAGACTTCAGGGAATCAAACCTTATAACTTTTTTTATGGTGTGGGTTCGAATCCTTCTAATACCAATGAAGTTTAGGGAGGTGGAAATCATGAAAAACATCACTCTACCCATCGGCCGACTTGTAAGGCTTGATGATGCTTCTATTAATTCCCTGAATGCAAGGCCATTAGGGTGTTGTTTGTCTGCCACTCAAGTAGGTTTTCGTGATCTGAGGAGCTACCAACTTTCATCAGTTACGAAAAAAAATTGTTCGAGGTTTGCTTTTAGTGTGGCAAACATAAAGTAGAGAATTGTGGATGTGATGAGGAAGATAAGGATGTCAGTTGGTTCATGGTCAGGAAGGTGTTCGGTGATGATCCCAATGTGCTATCGGATGAGGGTGTTAAGGGTTTAGGGATTGCATTGCCAGACACATAGGATGATCTAATCTTTTGCTTCCCTCAACTAGGAATTATCAAGGAAGATAGACCAGGAGACAAGTCAAGTGTGGGCCTGGATGACAGTGACAAGACAGTCACTCATGTGGTTGAGGGTCCACCAAAAAAAAGAAGACGAGATCTGATAGGCGAAGGTGCAGGTTGTAGTCATGTCGTGGGTGAAAATTAGTGGTGATTAGGAAGAATTAGTATGATATGAAGTTTCATGTTTTCATGTTTTAAGTAATGCTTTAGATTGTTAAGTTTGATGTATATGATGGTTTATGCTTTAAGGTTTACATAGTACGTAGAGACGTAATGTTTTTTGCTAAATTTCCTTCTGTTGTTGGGAATGTACCACTTAGTAGTCCAACTTGCAGTCCTTAATATAGTTGCTTTTCTGATCGCTAAATGTCTGCTCGTACTATTATTTCTAAATGATAACTGTAAATGTAATATGGTAAAAAGATAAAAACGTAAGACCCTTGATTCATAATACATAAATAATTTCTCACAAAAAGCTCACAAGTATTCATAACATAACCATGGGTTTCTATTATTGGCACTGCTTCATACGCCAAAATTTGATGATTCATATACACTAACATACATGATAAAATCTTTATCAAACCTACATAAAATGTCATACAAATTATTTTGGTTCACTGGGGGTGTTTTTGTCTGCCACAATGATGGGTTGAGTTTGAAACATTAGACCGTTAATTTTTTTTTTTTTGCCTCACCGAGGTGTTTTTGTTCACTACAGAGAGGGGTACAGTCATCTTAAACCATGGTTGTTTTTGTCAACTGAGCATAACACCACTGTTCAAAATTGGCCTACATAAGGTGTGACATGTTATGATATTTATGAATGTTTATGACAGAATATGAACATTTCTTCCAATAACGCTTGAGAGCTATTGGGATGTTTAAGTGGAGTTACTTATTCAACACACATGTAAAGATAGTTAGGAAATTTAATCATGCAAGGACAGGTGGGCATTAGATAGAGATGTGAATTGATCAACTATCTTGACAGGAAGTAGGGGCCGAACTAGGTGAAAATGTGGGATTAAAATCCCCTTTTTCCTGCCTTTTGCAAAATCAGACGATTTTTTAGGAAAAAAGATCCCCACATTTTTCAATTCTCGCCAGCAGGTCAACTAATGCCACGTGGAAAATGATAGGAATATTGAATTTTTATGCATAAAAATTCAAACAAAAAATTTTAAAATGTTAAAAATACCCAAAAATTATGGACACGCTCGAGACAACATCTTGTATGTGATGAACATGGGCATATGGTGCTGTGGAATTTTTTTCACGATCGAAACGCTGGTGAATAGGGGGTTTCACTAGTTTGGCTATAAATTTGTTAAAAATAAAGTAATTTTTTTCATAAATTGGAAAAATATGAAAAATTAATAGCAATGATCATGTGGACAAGGGATACAACTTTCGTGAACGATGGAAGTCTAACCCACAACCCGATCATGGAGAATCCGTTGGGGCCAATGCTAACCATCAAATTATCGTTTACGATTACGGCTTCTTTAGTCATCGCCGTAAGGGTTTCGAGGTAACTTTTTATTTTAAAAGTATAATATTTTAGAGGCCTGAAAAAGATGAACGGTTCGAATTGTTGACATCGCATTCAAAAAAATTTAGTTTGCTGAAATATTGCTCAATGTTTGATAAGTTTCTAAAAGATATAAAACATCAAGCAATAGTTCAGCAATCCAAAAATGTCCGAATGTTATGTGAATTATCCAAACCGTTCATCTCTTGCAACCCGCTAAAAGATTATAATTTGAAAAGAAAAAAAAATTACCCCCAAACCCTTACGGCAATCCCCGATTGAAGCGCAAACGAATACTACGAACCGACAATTATTATTGGCCATTGCCCAATCTGCATGATGGGTGCAGGTTTTCAACTACCATCCTTCAGGAAAGTTGCCGCCGTTGTGGTGACGACATTTTGCAGTAATTTTCTCAAATTTTAATAGCTATAAATTAGTTACTAATTGATTTTCAATGTTAGTCCCCTTGACAGTGAACTCACTATTCACAGGTGTTTCGATCCTTTAATGCAGCCTTTTTTCCGATCATGAACCGCATGTCGTGCATGATGACAGCCCTAGCTTAATTGTAATTTTTTTTGCATTTTCCCCGTTTGGAAATTTTTTTATTATTAATTTTCATTAACAATATCATGTTAGTACACATTTTAATCCACATGGAAACCTTGAAGGGGCCACGTCAGAAATTTTGAGTCGCATTATGGTAGAGGGAGAGAATGTGTGAGGTTGCATGGTAACAGGTAGGGGCAAATCTCAGCCACCCATGTGGTCAATCTCACGGTTAGCAACGGAAAGAGGTGTCTTTTCGTAGACCGTTGGATTTCTTAACAGTCATAATGATAGGCAGACACGTAATGGTTTAGGGTTTTCTAGTCATAATGTTTCACAAGCTGTCATAAAAAACATGCCTGCTGGGAAGACGCATGTTGGGAATAACTGCCATGATTACCACCTATTGGCATGCAGACTTTTCGCGTTCTTCCAGAGGTCATTATAACCCTATATTTATTGGTCGTCACATTTGTCCATCTTCACATAGCTCAAATACTCTAACGTTATTAAAAACCCAACCTGCAAACTGCACGTTACTGTTTGGTTTCAGTAATGGCACAACATTTAGCCCTCGCTGCAACTTAGTCCCATCCATGACAATCAATCTTCATGCTCAAACTTTCTTCCTGGGCAAACCCATTCCCACTTCCTAACTCGGGGGAAGGCCTAGTTGTCATCCGCAATGACAATTGCATGTTCAAATTTGAAAGGGGTGTCATAATGGTTGACACCGATGTCGTCTCCACCACAAACGTCGAACGTATAAAGTGGTAGGTTTTGATAAGGAGGTTGTGCACAAAACCAAAGAGCGCCGAGGTCATACAAACCGAACTAACTCTGTCATTTGGTGAAGCCGTTAAAAACCCTTTCTTTATCGACCATTTCGGCTGGAGTTGGTTTGCATTAAAGTTCATTGACGAGGATGAACAAGAAAACGTGGTGGAGAGACATCTGTGGTTTGTGATGGGCCAGATCTTCCACTTACAAAGGTGGACGGCAGACTTTAGGGAATCAGACCCTATATTTTACTTGAGGGTATGAGTTAAAATCCCTAGAATACCAATACAATATAGGAAGCTGAACATCTTGAAAACTATCACTAAACCCATCGACGACCTTGTTAGGCTTCATGACCCTTGTATTAACTCCCTCAATGGAATGGCCATAAGGGTGTTAATGGAAGTGGATGTTCGTCTCCCCTTGTAGCATCTTTGTGGTGAATGGAGACAAAGAGCTGCCAACCTTCCTCAATTATGAAGGTTTGTTTGAGGTTTACTCCTACTGTTAGAGGAAAACAATACTCAAATGCGGCTACGATGTCAATGTGTTGGATGCCAATTAGTTTATGGTGAACAAGGTGTTCAGCAATGAGCCAAACATGCTACCTGAAGATTTCAACAATATGAATCTCACTTTAGGCAACCTTGACAATGACCTCATCATTTGCTTCCCTCAACCACCAAAGTCTGTCACTGATGGTGCACACTCTGGGGTGGGTGCGGACAACTCGGAAAAAAAAAAAAAAAAGAAACTGAAGGTGACAATGAAGATGAAAGAAAGGGTGAAGGTAAGGCTACAGGTCCAAGTACAGTGCTGGTGATGGCTTAGGTGCAAATAATTGATGACGCTGGATGACGTAATGAAGTGGCCAAATGGATTTAAGTAGTTTAGATTAAATGTTAACATGTTTTAATTAATGTTTTAGATTTAGTCTTTTATGTTGGACATTTTTTATAGATCACTGTTCAGGTGGTCGGATGAGTAGATTTCATTTTAGCATGTATTAATTTATATTTATGTTTAACCAATTAAGTTGGTTTTAAGTTTGAAATATTTACGTTTAAGAAGGTTATTTTTAGTGTGTTGGTTGGGATGGAAACATCACATTGCACTGTACAATTTATTTTGTCACTTTCAGTATCACTGTCTCCTGTCATTTGTGCATGACCCTTTCCTACTACTTGATCACAAACATTCATAAGAAATAAGTATCGATTCATATATTTTTCACAAGTATTCATAATGCATAAACGATGTTTCAAAAATTCTCTTTCAAATTAATCAACTTGACTCATCCATAACAACAAATCATCTGGAAGGAGATAAAGAAAGTATCCCCAACCCCATTACATTCTTCCACACCAAGTACAAATTGTCCAATTATTAAAGTTTACCTTCCAATTTCCTTTGTCTGATTCTAGTTCATTGTCAAACTTATTTGTTGAAGTAGGTTTCACAGTACTCCAACTTGCTCTAGGATATCATTGATTACAAACATTCATATCTTGAGATAAAGAATTCATAAATTGTCACTTGCTTTCACAACACATAAGAGGTGGTTTGAAACACTGCTGCTCAAATTCATTCCATTTAACTGATCCATAACAACAAAAAACTAGGAATGAGATAACCAAAGCATCCCAAAACTCATTAAAATCATCGAGGACAAGTAAATTCATTATGTAACATCATCCACAATGAAAGACTTGGACATTAAATTATATTCTTCCCAAGCAATGGAACATGTGTTAACAAAATAAAAATATATACACCACCACATATTCTACAAAATAGTAATACTATTTGTTTTATCAACTACAAGATTACATTGACAACCATTGAATTATCAAACGCCGCCTACACATTTTGCACCTCATGCAACATGTCGACCGCCATCCTCAATCTAAATGCAGGGACGTTTTGCGGCTTAATAAGATCGAGAGGAATGCCGGCAGACAAGAACTCTATGACTTTTAAAGTGAAAATCCCACACTTCCCCCTATGCCACCAACAAGTTTCAGAAACAATTCACACACAATGTAATCATTTAACTTAACTAACAATTCAATAAATTTTTAACTAACCCGTTGTTTTGTTGTGGAACCCTTCTACTTACAACGATGGGCTAAGGCCCATCTTTCACCTCCCTCGACATGCTTCGTAGGACATCGGCCAGCACATAGGAGATTGGAGCCAATTTTTTCATCATTTTTCGAGAGTGTGTTGTTGATTGCAAGGAGTCCAACATTGTGATTCTCGAAGCTTTTAAGTTCATCTCCACAGCAACCCAATGGTTATCGAGGTTAAGGGGCATGTACACCCTTTCAACATCAACCAGCCAAAATGTAGAAAATGGCTCCCCATCTTCCTTCACTGTTTTCAAAATGACAGGTACAAATGGAGTAGACGTTTCTGGTTTCCGCCCTCTGGTTGCTCTTTGATCTGTCCTTTGAGTGTGGTCGTGTTCACAGTACGTCTGTACACAATCAAAGTATTAAGTAAAAGACATGTACAACAATTCTACTGCCCAAAATCACACTCAGCATAACAATTGCATATATTTACATAAGTAGCACAAATTATGTTGGATATTTTACCAGATACCAATCGTTTGTGTTGGTTGGAACTTTGAACTTTTATGTGGTCATGCGCTATCCTTTCTCTTACCAGTGCAAGCATCTTTTCTCACACATCTCCAGGACATTCCAAATTAAAAGCCCCTACAAGGTCCTAGAAACCCACTTCCTCCACACCTCCCATAATCTCCTTCCCTCTTGATCCCTCGGCTTCCCCCACTTAACCTTATTCACCCCTGTTTTGACCACCCTCTTATTGTTCTTTCCTTTTGTGGACACCATTTCATACAGCGCCGCAACTTTGACCGCCATCTTCTTCTTCTTTTACCTGTTCTTTACCTACTTATTTCCCCTCATCATCATCATCATCATCATCTACATCTTCTTCTTTTTCTTCTTCGTCACATTCACCTCCTCCGTTAACTCTTCCACCTTCTTCAACACATTCCTCTGAAAAATATCCTTCTTGTGGGCCAAACACCCCACTGCCACCTTCAACTCCCTAATTTGTGCTTTAAGCTGGCCGACATCATTTGTATCCGGAGTCAGGGTTTTCGGCATCACAACATCAGCATTATCGCCCTATGTCCAATAGCCTAAGTTCTTATTCGCTACAGTGGGCACTATCTCCCGAATTCCCACCATCTACCATTTATCGCCAGTCATCAAAATTACATTTCTCCAAACAAGCTTTCATAAACATGCATAAAGGTTCACCAAATTTGACCATGTGTTTAGGCCCAAAATAATAGTTTGGGCCGAGTAGAGAATCATTCTCGGCCCGGAAGGCCTAGCGGCATGGATCGTTCAGTACGTGGGCCTCCAAACCTAGGTCGGCTAGGTTAGGACGTAGGATAAGTCGAGTCCTGGTGCAATAAGGAGTCTCGGCAGGATTAATAACCCGAGACTGAATCCGGCTCAATAAAGGACTAGGTTCACAGTCATAATGAAAGTAGGATTAGTCGAAGTCAGTGTTTGATCGGGAAAAGAAGTCCTTGTCCGAATAGGGTTTTAACTCGACCTTGGGGGGAGCCGTTGCTATAAATAGAAGAGGCTACGCATCGTTCAAGGCCCTGGAATTCAACACAAAACTACCCTGCGCAAACTCTCTCAACAACTTGAGATTTTTTCCTTCTTTTTTCGCTGACACATCTTCCGTTGGCATCAATAGCACTGTGGAAGCAACCGGTGATATCTTAAGTCAGCATAGATAGCTCTGTCATCGTAGAATCAGTCGGTTTCGCAGTATCTTCCGTTGGCATCAACAGTACTGCGGCGAGAACGGTTGGTTACCTATCCAAGTCTCGGTCGAGAAGGATTTCCGGATCCTTATTGATTGAGGTCATCTCATTAGCCTTCTCGGCGAAATGAGGTGTTACAGTATATCGAGCTCGACGCATTACACACCGAGTTATTTTATGATTGGATACTCCTAAGTGGGATTTAGAGTTCGGCATTCGGACGGCCGAACCACATTCACTATTAAAACTTATATCTGTTTTGAGTATTTATGCCCTTACACTTTGGTGTCGATTCGGCGAGAGTTTACTCTGACGAATAACATCATGGTGGCTGAATCCGACGACAACTCGTGAACTTCGTAAGAATAGTAACCTTGTCTTCAGGTTCGAGAGCCCAAGAGGCCGAGACGCGTTCCTTCCTCGGTCGCAATCGCAAGACGTAGAAGTCAGCCGCACACCCAACGCAACATCATCAAATTTACTCCTCGGCCGAGCTCGGCCGACGAGTTGGCACGCCCCGCATTCATCGAAAGACGTAGTTAGCTTATAGATTACTCGGCCTGCGCGCCACGTAGGCTTGGTAGTTTCTAGGGTCAACACACTGATATTCAAATATCTTCACAATTCCTCATAAAGTTAATAACTTTTCAAATGAGGTCATACATCTCTGTTTTTAGTTATGTACATTTCTGCTCTCAGTTATGTACATTTCTCAAAACATGTATTCATAATTTCATAACTTTTGAAATAAGGTCATACCTCTCGGCTCTCAGTTATGTGCATCTAGACCTGTTCATCAATCGGTTGCTTATTCGTTGTCAACCACCAAAGAATTTTGGGATGGCTACCGAATCAGTCATCTTGTAATAGCATAGTGGCTTATGCAGTTGCACAATTTTTTCCTATGCCCACACCTACACGTACACTGAATTAGTGCTCATCAAAATCACAATAAATTGACCCTTATTAGTACTCAATCAAACCAACAAATTGTACCTGAAAGGCATAACTAAACCCTTTGTAGCCCCATCTGAATCTCTGCCTCCTCTTATTTTCCCTCGGTTGTTCCTCTTTATCCTCCTCATCCTCCTCATCTCCTTCCGTATCACCATCCCCTCTTCATCTTCCTCCCCTAGTAGCAGCAAAACAAAGGTTGTCTTGTAGTTGTTCGAACGATATGGCACCCTAAGAATAAGTGTTGAACCTATCCATGTCCTTTACGAGGTCCAAGTACTCTAGGTTCACACTCACATTACTCTTTACCCCTATCAACACACCCTCGGCGAAGTAAACCAACCCCATCTTCAATGCATCATCCTCATCCTCACATTGTTTAAACGCCATTTAAAGTTCGACACTTGTCACTAAAACCTTTTTCGTAGCTTTCTTGGGGGTGGTCTTCACTTTACCTTTGCCCTTCACAACCTTACCATTACCCTTGCCCTTACCCTTGCTACTCTCTCCAACAAAACCAAACTTCTGAGGAAAATACTTAGTCAATAGCCTAATGTTGGAAAGCTAAACCTCTAGATCATAGGGTTCGTCACAATGAAGCCCTGTAATGAGGCAAAAGTCCTTTGTGAACCGGATGACCTCGTAGCCTATTAAATATGTGAGTTCCTCTAGGTCCTTCATCCCCTGATTTGCCACTCTATGAATCGACAATTGATGCACCAGCTGCCTATTAAAGGCTAATCTATCGACACTCTCTAAGTGTCCAAATCATGAGGCCCTAAATTGTGCATCATTAAACTTGTGACGCAAGACTCCTACAACATGACTAACTTGAGAAAGGTTGTTAACCCTTCCTCTATAAGATTCTTCCTGTTTTGTTGCAAGCTCAACCACCTGATTTGTCATCTTGTGTACACATAACAATACAACCATTCATCACTACCAAATTGAACAACATATACCCTGATAACAACCAAGTACAACAATGTTTATCATTGACACAAGCTGTCAACAGGTTATCATATCTATACATGCACTTGACATAGTCTGTCAACAAATTCTCATAGTTATACACCAATTCTATGAACTTATTTTCATGAGTTACAAAATCCCAAATTAATTCATAAAATTAACAAAGATTGATAGAAAAAAAATTCATTCCAAAGTGAACAACATAAACTCAACAAAACAAACTGAAGCACATATATCTTGTACACAACCTGTCAACCACAGTTCATAAACTTACATCTCACTAAATTTTTCAAATACTTCCGCATCAACTAATTTCATCAACCCACTTGCATAATTAACCATAAACCCTAAAAAAATACACAATTTTACATACATAACAAAATTATTTTCTAGGGTTCCAAATTTTCAAACTCACCAAATTTCAAATTTAGTTTCCAGAATCAAGTTTGACGTCGACTTCCGTGGAAGCAACCATTCTGAACCCACTCCAATCAAGGAACCACCGGATTTTTTCCATGTAAGCAACTGCTAACCCTCAAACCAAAGATGACTGAATGTCAAAGTACACTGAGCCGGAAACAACCACACCAATACTCCGACTAGATTTCGAATGGAAACGAACTTTTCGTACTCTACCAAAGTTTTGAATAAGCACGATCTCAGGGTGAGAAATAGATTTTTGAGAGAAGAAAAAAATTTATGGTTTCAACTTTTACTGTCATGGGAGGGAGGAGAGTTTAATTTTTTGAATCTCACGGGTACCGTTTTCAATAACTTACGGGTCTTTTTTAACCCGGTTTCACACTAAATCCTTTCTAATGGATTCGTTTCCAGCCGTTCAATCCTACAGTCCATATCCCGTCTGCACGCACCGTCCACAAAGCTCTATCCGCACCTTAGGAATCGCGATTAAATGAAACTTGAAAAACAGAGTTTGAACAGTACCAGGTGCTTTTCGTTAAAGTTCCCCATTATATATTGTGTACTCTTTCCTCCCTTCCCCTTCTTCATTTCTTAAACTGGACTAATCCATCATTACGGCCCGAACCAAATGTAGCGCACATTGTGATCGCAGTAAACCAAGAGTAAAAAATTTACCAAAAAAAAAGAGCTTCCTAATCCCATTCCTTGTGCCCTTTGGACTTGCAAAACTTGGCCAACTTAAACATATAAGTGGCGAAAGCAAGGGAAATCACAAACTAAACAACTTTCTTTAATCCTCTGAACTTCGTAATACATGATATTATTATACTATCACAATTCACAAACTAAAGAACTTTTAAAACGACAACACAAAAAAAGGGCAGTGTGATATTAAATATCAAACTGCCTCAAGTTCTGCCTAGCCTTACACCCCAATAAGCAGACACCGGAGGAGTGCTGTATGGTCTACAAATTACAACGATCCAAAGTTGGTTGAAAAGGAAAGCCTCATCTCAAAAAGCTTTACTCTCGCACGGTGACATTCTGATGTGCTAAGTTTATAAGACTTACCGACTTTGCACCAAATCACACCTTTTTGATAATCTGAACAACATCTTCGTCTTCAAGCAGATGTTCCTGTTGTGTCAAAGCAGCAAATATGCATATTAATTAACGCAGTCAACGTCCATTGATAGAAATAAATCAAGTAGTCGCATGTGGAAGAGATAAGCATGGTGTAACATATATTTAAAATTAAAAAAACAAACCAACCAACCTTGCCAACTCTTTGGGGCTTGTGCTTTGCGCTTGACCCCCAAACAAGAGCACTGCCAAAAAACAAAGTTAACTTCAAATTCACATCCTCCTTAAAGCTTTAACTTAGCACAGATGTTGACACAAGCACCTTTTTTCTTTCCCCAGAAGTTTGTGTTATCTTTTTCAGATCAGAAAAACTTAAAAGAGTCTTTTAATGTCCAAAAGTAACATACCATTGAGTTGAAACTTCTAAACAAAGTGGAAGCCTATATTTACTTATGCTCTAGTTTTGCACAGCCGTTAACACAAGCGGCTAAAGTACCTTTCTCCATTTCCAGAGTGCTTGTTATCATTTAAAAAACAATAAAATATCAGACGGATCAAAACTAAGAAAATTAAAGAGAGGTACATACAACTTAAATTGTTTGATAAAATCTTTATGAATCCGTTCGCAGAAATCCTCAACCGTCCTTGTCTTAGAAGACAGGATCACAGGGTCTTCATAGTCTGGATTCATCCCCTTAGGTTTTGTATATATGCGAGTTAAATTAAGATACTCCCATATTTTCTCCAGCAAACCATCAAGGTTCCACTCCAGATGAGCACTGCAGATCAGTCATGGCAAATTGCACAAGTAAAATTAACAAAAAATTCAGAAATAATAAGCCAGCAAAACTATACCTGAAAATGAAGAAAAGTTAAAAAGAAATAAACAGCATTAATATAAATAACAAATATTTCCAAGGAAAACAAATCTAAACAATGATTCATGAACGCTACACAATCCATATGCTATTATTTGAAATTATTCATTTTGTCATCTTCGTGCAACTGCAGACAGTTTTAACACTCAGTCCAGTGTATAATTAAGCATTATTTAGGATTACAATTTTTTCTATATGCTTCAGTTACAATGTTTTATATAAGCTGCTGATACATTATGCATTGTAGAGTTGTCAAAAAATGGAGATGTTCTCTGCCAGTCGTGTTTCTACCCTAGGAGGGCCTACTCTTCTAACAAGCTATAATATATTTAACTGATGCAATGTAGAGTTGTCAAACATCGATAGTATCCTCTGCCAGTAATGTTTCGAAACTACATTAGGCCTACTCCCCTAACAAGCTTTAACATTTTGAATTGGAGTTTCCAACGTGTAATATCTCAATAATACATGGAAGTGCAAGTTCTCAAAAGAGAGGGAGATGGAACATCCAAAAATTTCAAATTATCCTAAAAACATTTTGCAACAATAATCCACTATGAAACTATAAACTGTGGTTTAGATAAAAGATTACCTGACAGGACAGTAGTGAGGAAGTTTATCCAAAATCTCAAGCTCTTCAAGTGTAATCTGATCAATCTTGTTCACAACATAGATGCAAGGCATATATATCCTACTGCCTTCAATTACATCTATGAGGTCATCGGCCGTTGCATCAAACCTAAGAGTGATATCAGCATTGTGAATTCTGTATTCACTGCATATTGCCTTCACAGTTTCAAGATCCAGATGTGTGTTTGTAACCGTTGAAGTGAAATTAATACCACCCTTATCTTTCTTCCGGAATGTAAGGTTAGGTGGTTCCTTGTTTAACCTGCTCACAATAAACATTTAGCTAATTATAAGTATAAACTATCTAGGAAGAGAAGATACAAGCAAAGGGTCTAGATAGTGTGAGAAAGATTACATGCGCATACATCTACATATACACATGCAAAACATTTTTGTAAGCATTACCTGTGTGCGTGTGGGCACTTGAATAAATTGTCACAAGTATGCAACTTAAAGGTTTTGTCAACTAACTCAATAGACATGGTGTTTGCAGCAAAAGAATAAAGGTCACTGAACTGAACTTTCCATATTTGATAAAAGGAAGGATTAATAGCTTCTGATGTTTACCAAAAGGGGGAAAGAACTTTGAAGCATTATATAACCTGAAAAAGATTTCGAATCCAGACAAGCCTATACAAGCTAATTCAACAACACATCGTCCACATAAATGTACATCCTAGAAGATTTCGCATAAATTTTTATTTTTAAATTAAAAATAAGGTTGAATCAGCATCTCATAAAGGCTTGACAAAAGAGTTCATATGATGTAAACATAACGTAGAGCACAGGTATAATCAAATTTTGAAAATCCAGCAGATTGAAATTATGTAAACGAAACGGAGAACTTCTGAAAGTCATGCATTACTGACCAATGCATAAATGGCCTTAAGATCTGCTAAACTGAAGTAACAAAATGATAAAGCTATACAGACCAGAAACAAAGCTATAGCTCACCTTATACCAAATCCCTCAAGCTCTTTTTCAATTAGACGCTTGTGAGTTATTGGCTTTATTGCATCAAGAACAATTAAAATGCAATTGCATGTCCTAGCAGTGCTGATAACCTGGATGACATGAAAGTCCAATAAGTGAATCTAAAAGCACATAAGGAATACCCAAAGACAAAGGGCAAAAGCAAACTTTTTCTGTATTCCAAACAATCTCTGCCATATCTCAAGCCTTCATCAGTGTGATATATCAAACAAATTATAACATTATTCACAGCCAAAAGGAAAATATACCTCAAGCATATTTTACCACTAGAAAAGGTTCACAACATATACGGAAGGTCTGCCTGCAGAACTATGTTAGTCCAGATCTTTATAAACTAGCCAAGATCATTGTTATGCAAACATTTTTTTGAAAGCCATTCCATACACTTAAATGATCAAAAACCATCAGAATACTTGTAAATCCATGCAAGGGTACAATATTGGTCATTTATTTATTCAAACATTGTTTGGTCTATCTATCCAACCACATATTGTACAAATTTTCTTGCTACAAAAACTGATCTTAAGGCATGCATCTATATTCATAGAACACCATTGTTCAGGTCTTGTCCAGCAGCCTTGTAAAATATAGCCTACTTTCTAAGGACATGGACAGGGTATTGAAGCATATATGCATACTGTACAACATGCTTGCCCAAATCAATGCTTACAACATGCTTGCCCCCAAATTAATGTACAGCTGCAAGCATGTCAGGAACATGACCTCTGCCTCATGCCTAAGATTAACTCAAGACAGTCAACATTAACATTCTCTTGACATGAGAAGGAATGCAGAGAGAGATTGCAATTCCCATTCTCTAACATGTCCGTTACATTCATGTCATGTGCTTTGCATGTCAAACACAAATGTTATTGCGATGGTGTCAAGTACCCGTATTTCACAACCGTTACTGTGAATATAAATATGAAGAAAAAACTAAGTATAAGAAGTAAGTGCACCGAAAAAAAAACACCAGCATGTTACGGTAGAAAATGAGGAACAAATATCACACTTTACCTGTCTTCCTCTACCCTTTCCATCCTTAGCACCCTCAATAATTCCAGGGAGATCTAACAACTGCACATTAAAGTGTGACAATTTAAAAATATTTATTGTAAGGGAGCAAATGGATCATAAATCTAGAACAGCTATTTTGAGTATATATCAAAAGCTTCTCTTTTATTGGGAAAGAGCTTATAAAACACACACACACAAAAATAAACAGACATAAGTACAAGAATAGTGAACAAGAAGTCCAAATCCAAAAAAAAAACCAAAAAACTACAACCACCAACTAATTATTTAAATTCCAATTATATAAGCAAATTATAAAATTATAGTACCTGAATTTTCGCACCTCGATACACGATCACTCCTGGTATGCAAGTTAAAGTAGTGAATTCATAGGAAGCAACCTGTACACAAACACATTAGGTGGTCCTCAAAACATCAAGAATTTTCTTTGCAATGATATAAATTATCTCAGTAGGCAGCCTACATTTATTGCATGGCTGCACAATGAAGGAAAGAATAACAATAATAACTTTCAGGTTTCACGTAGCAAGCAACAATTTAGGTCTTATCACACACAGGAATCCTGACACCCGCTACCCCTAAGTTTTCACACAGAAGGTACAAAAGAAATCAAAATTTCAAAAGGATTTCAATACAATCCTCCGTTCCCAAACAGTTTCCTAGATTTCAGTGCAATATAAAGCTTGGAAGACATCAGACCAAATAGAATACGAGGAACCTGTAAATGGTGGGACCCTAATATTGTAGTTGAGATTTGTTTCTTTCCATTTCTGCATTAATATTAGGTTCTAGGTGATGATCCAGAAGTATCCGATCCATATAATTTTCTACAACTTAATGGACTCAGGACTTTAAAACTCTAACACTACCAAATTTGCCGATCTTTGTTGAATCCTTTCCAACCAGTTGGAACTTTCTTTTCCAGAGAAGTCTAAATAATCTGGAGGTAGGAGAGCTATCTCTCCACTCTCTTTGCTTGAAAATGGCTCCTTTCAACTGAATAAAGGTACACAAAAATAGTGAAAAAGGAGGTCCACTAATAAAAAAAGTACATCTGATTACAAAAGAAAAACAACGAAAACAACTACAAGGAAAGGAGAATGTAGATGTCTGAATTCTGACGAAACTGAAGACCAAAGGACCCCACCCTCTCCCACAGATCTTCTAGCCCTAGATTGGATTAGCATTCATGATCAAATCAATACTTGTGACATAGTCCAAAGGAGGCCTTATGTTTGTTTATCTTCCTATTGACCTTATTTACAAAAATGAGGTTGCACGTATAGACCACCTATTTTTTCATTGTTGTACCACTTTAATCTTCGACAGTAATTGATTGCGTAACAGGTGATTTCTAGACTCTGCATTTCCATGCTTGTTGAGAAGCATTATGCTTTTGGAGAAGTGGAGAGCAAAATTCTTGGGAGTTGTGGGCTGGCCACTTTTGGGCAGTGTGAATGAAATGAAACTCGACTTCTGAAAATTCTAGGAAGGAGGAAGGTTGTGGGGTAGTGTCTTACTTTTTGGCATCCTTGCGCCTTCAGTTTCCTCTAAATTTTGGGATGTCATCTTTCTTTATCCATGTGAACTGGAAGGTGCTACATATACATATTTACACATTATAACCGTCAAAACAGAGTCATTGGAATATTGGTCACTTGCATATGCAAAAGCTAAGATGAATGTCAGCAAAGCAGAATGTTCCCACTGGACATATAATTATATGTCTCATTCCTCTACAGTCTCAGGTCATCCTGTTCTAACAACATCAATAAGAGTATAGCAATTTGTATGGTCCATGAACCAACTTTTGAAATAAATAGATCAAAAGACATTAAAATGTTGAAATCACAAAGCAACCATCTAAGAAATAACTACATTTGAAAGAGGGCTTATCACTATGTTCAATTAGTTTTAGTGCACACCTGAACTCCCCAATAAGTTAATCCATCTAAGAGAAGAATATTCAGCTAATATTTAAAAAATATAAAATATAAAATATAAAAAATAAAAAAGCATCACTTAAATAAATTTTACATTTCTAGTACTAGTGACGAATTTCCACAGTATATAAGATCTCTATACAGACAGAAACCGCTTCTAAAGAATCTCTGGGAGACCAGGCGACGATTCCCAGTAGACTGCACAGAGAGTTAGAAGCTCAAATTCGACCTAATATTAGAGACCCACAGTTAAAACATAATAAGTGATATAATCAAACTCTACATGCTTTCATGCCTAACATAACGAATCTCTGGGACATAATTGTCTCTCTTCAAATAAAAAATTTGTTTGCCTCACACAGATAACGTTTGAAGTGAGATAAATCAACAGTTCTGTACCTCTGAAAAGGTCCCAGTTAATTTATTCAGCAGTGTAGATTTCCCAACTGAAGGGAAACCCACCAAACCAACTCTTGCATCTCCGCTTTTAGTGACATCAAAACCCTCACCAGCACCGCCACCGCCTTTTGACGGAGGCTCAAGTAGGTCTCTCCTTAGCTTTGCAAGTTTAGCCTAGCAAAAAATGATGGATCACTATTGTCAAGAAAAATTGAGCATGAAAGGCAATTTCATGACGAACATTAGAATGAAAAAGAATAACTCACCTTCAGCAATCCCAAGTGATGGGCAGTAGCTTTGTTCTTTTGAGTCCTAGCCATCTGCAATTAATAAGCAAATAAATATTAAAATTCTAGTTAATATGAAATACCCAGATTCCAGAAGCATCACTTCGGAAACAATAAACGGATTTCGACGGTTAACTGAGAAAATAATAAATCAAATTTTCGTTGATTGGAGAGAGTTGAGTTCGTCATGGCAAATTTTTCACTCGACAAATTTATTGAAATCCCTAAGCATCTAACAAGTGATAAGGGTATATATAAAGCATTCAATTTCCCTAAATTAATTTAGGATTTGTCGTTGGCAGAGAAAGTAGACGAGACTGGGGGTGCAGGCAAAAGTACCTCATCTTCGATGTCCTTGATTTTCTGCATCAGAGTCGCCATTGTTGAAGCACGCTAGCTCCGAAACAGAGGAAAGGGTTTTCGTCGGATTGTAATGATTCTGCTCAAATGCTACTAGCCTACTACGCCACAGAGAGAGGGAGAGAGGAGAAGGTACCAGAAGTAAATGGGGTTAGGGCACGTCCTCCTCCTCCCCATAGGTGCGTTTGGTACGTGGGACGAGACGGGACGCTCGTTCCTTCCCGCGTTTGGTGCGCCAAAAATGGGTGGAATGGGCTGTTGCATGGGACAGATTTCGGGTGTTTTTGCGTCCCGCCTCCCCCCGGAACGGGTTTGTTCCACATCTGTGGAACACAATGTTTTACCATTTTAAGACAAATATACCCCATGTCTATTTCAAAAATTACACCTTCGTTCCGTCTCATCTCGTTTTGTCCCGTCTGCATACCAAAAACACATATTTCACAAACCTATCCACTACAATAGACCTAGTAACTTCCTATGACCTTAACACCCACAAAGCGAACACACAAATAATGAATTTTTTTATCAACACAATAACTAATCAAGTCATTTGTTAATAATTCATTATTCACACAATAACTAATCTGATTACCCATTTAACGCACCGTTAAGAAAAAGTTAGTTTGATAATTTTAAATTACTAAAAAAAAGCTTACTAGTTACTTACATAATCTCATACAAGTGAGATTAAAAATTTCCAAAACATATTAAAAATACAAAAGCACATTAAAAAAAATCATAATAATTCATTTACAAGTGTGAAAAATGTGGAAAAAAATAATATTTAATCGCTCATGGTCGCATTCTTTACTCTTTGATGATGGCTACATCGTTGTTTGAATTTTTAAAACCCTACAAACCTTCATGGATAGTATTTTTAGGGCAATTCAAAATAAATAAAAATTCATAATAATTAATTTATAAGTTGAAAAATATGAAAGAATAATAAACGCTTGTGATTGCACACTATACCCTTAGACAATGGTTACATCGTCGTTTAGATTCTTAAATTCCTCCAAACTCTCATGAATAGGTTTTTATGTGAATGCAAAACTCATAAAAATTCACAATAATTAATGTAAAACTTTTGACTTGTGAGAAAGGCTCTAGAGCCTTAAAAAAAAACTCTCTTCATTTTGCATAGCCTTGAACATTTGATATTTTGTAGTAACGTACTAATGTTTTGTCATTAGACTCTTATTTTGTGGTATGTTATATTTGAAAGACAAATGTGTTTTTATGTTTTAAAGTAATATTTATGTGACAATATAGTATATACATACTTAGTATTATGTTTTTCATTTAATTATTTGTTGATTTAAAATATATTTTCTTTAGAGTCGTATTACCCATTAATATTAACAGGTCGATTTCGGGTTGAGTCATATTACTCATTTATTTTAACGGGTGTTACACAACACAATCTGTTAAAATATCAGATATGTCACGAACACGAAAAACACGACACGAATGCCAAGTATACACTTCAGAGTGTGAGAAAGCATGAATGAAATATGAATACTTTGTAGAATCCCATTTTACCCTTCAACTAGCCTTTCTGCGTGTGCTCGACAAAGAAACTGCAAATTTTGGTTACGTGCTACATATTACAAATTATGTATGTTATGTAGATTTACAATTTTTGTTAAATTGATTGATGCGAATTATTTCACTTGTTTCTTATTTAATTTTTTTGTAATTATGAGACTGATTTCAAGCATATGTTTAGGTTAGGAATTCTCAAATTTCAAGAGATTTAGGTATAATGAGATCACAAAAAAGTAAATAGGAGAATTAAAAAATGCACCACATAAGCATGGACGTTCCAAGGGGTGACTTTAATTGAATCAAATCGGATGAGAACATTCTATTGCCAATCCAAAAAGTTTCGAAACCAAACTTCTATATCAATTTCAGAATGTTCAGACTTTTTCCGAATCAGTATTATTTCGGAATTTCATAACATAATTCGAATGAAATTAGGATTAGTATGTAAATACTTAAGTACATGGCGCATCAAGTCTAATCAAATTAGGACTAGTGTATGTAAATACTTAAGTAAGTGGCTCATAGAATTCCTATACATAATCTACTAGGATTTACACAATCACACTCCTAATGAAATTTGGACTAGTGTGTAAATACTAAACTAAATGGTGCATCAACTCTTCACTGATGATGTAGAAATAGTAGATAAAGTTGTCTCATCCAGTCGGTACAATGAGCGAATGCGAATCTCAAAATATACGGAAAAATGCATAAGTAGTAAAACTTACAAAACCTGGCTATGGTAAAACCCAAGGTAGGATAATACCCATACTCTAAGGAGAAAAATGAAAAATTGCATTAAGTCAAAACTAAATGCCTTTAGGACGCAAGTAGAAAGCACACAAGGGTATGACCGACCCAAGATAGATGTCTCATTAAAACCTCATCAGGTAGCAAAAATCCAATAGAAAAAATACACCTAACACAGGAAAAATAGTAATTAAGATCAAGTGAGTATACCTCGGGATACTTCCCTGAGTTTAACAAAACTCCTAAATGAGAACTATAAGCATTGAAAATCAAACAATGTACGGATACTAATTCCTCATAAAAGTTTCTGGAAGGTTGACTTCAGTTGTGACTTTGTGAAGGGGTCAGCAAGGTTGTCTTGGGATCTAATTTGCTTGACTTCAATCTTTTAAAGTTTTGCTAATGTGATGAAGGCGCAATATTTTTGGCGTTGACTTTGTTGATGTATCATGTCTTGGTCTGGTCGATACATACAACATTATCTTCGTAAATCGTTGTTGGAACTCAATGATGTATGAAAAACCACAGATACTTCGAATATGCTCAACAAGAACTCTCAGCCATATCTCTCAGGTATGGTGTAGGATGTGCGATGAGTTTGGAATGATTTGAAGATTTCGCAACTAAGATATATTTCGTGGACTTGCAAGATATTGCAGTACACCAAGTGGTAAAGACATAACCATTTGGGAACGTATCTTGTGTGGGATTGATAAGTAACTAGTGTCAGCATAAAAAACAAGGCAAGCATCATTCGAGGATCATAAGGTTGGATCCTTCTCGGAATGCGTAGGGATAGGCCTAAATCCGTAATAACTTCAAGGTAGCGAAAAACCGTCTTTAATGTCAATTCAATGGTTGTTTATAGGCGTAGTGATGTATCTTGTCAACAGATTAATAGCGAAGGAGATGATATGTCTAATGCAATGAGCTAAGTACAACAAAGCGCAAAATTGAACTTAGATATGGAATTTTAGGTTCCATAACCTCGTGATGCGAAAATTATCTTAACACACAAATTTAACCCTCTTTTGACAATTGTAGTACAAATATAAGTAGGGATCGTTCTGGACCGGGGATTAGGAGGGCTTACTAATAACCTCTAAACTGACTCAAAAACATAAAACTAAATTTAAAAACACTTAACAAGACTCACAAGACTCAAAGCCAACTTAAAATACTCAAAACAGCTTAAAACAACTAAATAAACTTAAACTAGACACTATGAATGACTTTGGACGAAAATTGACTTTTACTTGAATCAAAACATTTAAAAACACAAATTAAAACAGATTCTAACTAATTAGACACACTAAAGTAAAGGGGGATTGAGTTTTGGACGAAGTTGAAACAAACAAACAAGTATGAAAAACTAGACAGATTGTAAAACAAATTTGAGAAATAAGATGATGGATGGGATAGCTAGAGGTTTTTTCTCCACACATGATATGTATGCAAATAATTTGATTTCCAGTTACTACTTCATTGAATTATGAACGACAATGCTCCAAATTAATCGTGACATCACTAGTTAACTCTCAGATTTTCCTTGTTTTATTGGATTGGATGACATCATTCGACAACCCAAAACATTCTTCTAAAGTTCCCTACATGACATCATAATAGAGATACAATCAAAGATCATTACGTTTAATGAAAATCATAAGCATTGACAAATCACTTGCAACTATGACATTATGTCACTCATGCTAGGAATTGAACTTAACGTGATCGTTTATAAGCGACCTTCACTACATGTGAATATAAATTTGTAACGATTATGTGAAACTTTCTTATATTCTAGCAACAGATTTATACATGCCAATTAAGTGTCGACCCTTAATTAAAATATACAAATAAGTTATCAATCAAATAATTAAGCCAATTGCATTCACAATTCAAGAGTTCATAACTGGAATTTATCAAAGTATATTGCACACATAATCATGGCTTTGAAATCACCCCTAACCAAGAGGGGTTTAGCCACTCATATTTACAAAAAAACGAAAGGAAATGAATTTAAACATTAGAAACAAAAGAAAGAAAACACCTAAACGCTCAAACGATCCAAGTTGGACAGCAAGCACGTCCAAGCACTTTCCTTCCCTTCCTTTGCTATGGCACAAGGTGTTGGTGAGTGTTTGAAGGTTTGTTTGTATGGAGAAATGGATGTGAAGATGAATGGATGTGTTTGGATGAAGGTTGTGTTGAAATGGGAGTGAATGATCTAACAAAGTATGACTCAATTTATGTTACACACACTTCCTTTTATAGAGGAAGTGCATGGCAATGGAGGGGAACATGAAGTGGTGTAGCAATTGAGTGCAATGATTCAATGTAATGATGCATGAATCTGAAATGATGGAAGGAACAAGGAATGATGTAGCAATTGAGTGCAATGATTCAATGTAATGATGCATGAAATCTGAAATGATGGAGGGAATAAGGGTGATTATGCATGGCATGGGTGGAAAGGTGAGTAAGTGGTGAATCAATGAGTGCAAGGAGGTGAAAGGATATTGTGCACATGGTAGACAAAGGAAAGGAAGTGGAATGATGCAACAAATGAGTCAATGGAGGGAACATGGATGATGATGCACGGCATAGGAATCCAAAGGGGGTGCAATGGTGGTGCATGACAATGATGGAAAGGTAATGGTGGAGTGACACCCCATTGTGGCTGAGCTCTTTGTCATTTTTACGTTAATTCTTCTTTCTCTTTAACACTTTCCTAGCCTCTTTAGTCTTCAATTTCGTCCATCCACCTTGCTCCATGCATGTGCTATTCATTCCAAGCCCAAAACTGCTCCAAAATGCATCAAAATGCATCTTATTGATTGATAAGGCATATGGACCTACAAACACACGAAAATAGCTTAAAATACATAATTAACTAAGAAATAACAACATAAATGCATGAGAACAAGCTAACTCAGTCACATAAATATGCTCCTATCACCTCGTAAAGAGTCTCATTTGCATGTAGCGTATGAATGATCATGGCTATATTCAAAAGGTAACACATTCGAGGTGTAGCTAGTGAGCCAGAATACCGTCAAAACAATGCTTGAACTGCAGGTCAAGGTAAAAATGAGTTTTCCCAAGATCTTTCATCCCAAATTCCATCTTCAGGTGTGACGCAGCTTTCTCAAGCTTTTCCAGAGTCTTAGTGGGATTTATGTCATCAACATAGACTACAACTCTAGCAACTCAGAATACTTCTTAGTTAACATGCAAATGCATTTTATATTCATAACTCTAACTGATGAAATAATCACTTAGAAGAGGATGCCACATCCACTCCAATTGTTTTATTTGAGTTGAAATGGTATTTCGTAGTTTGGAACTATTTGAACTAGTCCATATAATTCTTCAGGAATTTACAAGTAAATCTCTATATCAATATCCACATTCATAAACTGCAATCAATCACAAAACGTTTAAGAGAAACCTTATGCCATAAGGCGTGCATTATATCGCACAGTCATCTCATTATACTTTTTTTCCCACTTGTCTAATAACCTAAAACCTCAAACTACATAAAAGTGACATAAGGCCAACAAAAAAAGGGGTTTAGTTGTTTACTTCATCCTAGAAGTCATTGGTTATTTTCGTATTACATACTTTTTCAAAGCTTGAAACATTATAGAAGTGGGAAAATGAACTTTAAGATAAAAATACCAAAATGCCCATATATGTTTTCTTGTTTTTTATTTTTATTTGATTTGTGTGTTTTTGTGATTAAAATGTCTTAGGACATGTCTCTTATCTAGCTAAAATTATGTCTTTGTTGTTGAGGATTTTTTTCGTTGTTTTGCGAAGTTTCAAGATGGGTGACTATTTTGGCCCTATAAGTCTCATCTTTAAGCTGAAATTTAAAGCTCATCACCCATCAACTCAAGGCAACTTGGTGTTGGAAACAAAACTGAAAATATGATTTATTGATAACAGTATTAGAAATGACAAACTACTAATAATAATAAGGACAATGCAAATGAAAATGAAATATATTAAATGAGCAAGAATTTACTAACCGATGGATGATAAAGGCTTGCAAGTTTGCAATGTCCTTGTAGACAAAAATTTGGCCTCTACATTTGTGCGGTAGTTCTTGTAAGATTCTGTCACTAGGATTCAACTATCACAATCAAAGTCCTTGCACTAGGGCTTTGATTCTATCGAAGTATTGAGTATTTCTCTGCAAAATATTAATGTTATATGAAAATTGGGTTGTAAAAAAAGTTGATTTTCTGAATGGAACGAGTTGGTGAATTTATAGACTTGTCCATGCTATTTGGACGAGAATAAACAACTCCCCTTGGCAGTTGTGTCGTTTGATACATAACTGATCATTTCAGTTGCAACGTTTGATTTAAATTGAAACTCATAGTTATCTGTGAGGCCCCAATGCCCGAGCCCTTATCTAAATTGCTTTAATTATGGGCTGCATCCTAATCCATACCAAACTCTTTCAATTCATACTTAATTCAATATGCTAAATCTAATGTTGTAAGACATAATTTGAATGTGCAAAGACCAATCCACCAATGCGGATTAAAATAAACTCATGGTCTTTTCCATTCAAAATTCCAACAATACCCCACATTTTGAATTGGAAAAAATGAATGCAATTTTATCTAAAATATATATATAATAGTAGCAGAGAGAGTTCGTCGAAATGATATGCATCAAGATAGGTGTCTTTTAGACTTGAACCTTCCTTAGTGAGAACTTACCACGCTTACATAGTGATGCAGTGAATATTACATCTTGAACTGTTCACCATTTTTAGAAAAAAACTAAAACAATAAGCTTCACACACATCAATTCTTAACACTTGTTCAGCGCTTATGGTTGTGTTCATTTTGGTCCTGAACAAATCCTGAATTTATGGGAGCTTTAGAGAAATTAAGCCATCTCATTCTCATAAATGGGACCCCACATTACTCCCATATAGGTAATACTAATTAAAAGTACTTTGCGTATACTCCTCTTGTGAATAAGATATTAGTGTTATTAAATATGAATATCCTAACACTAGCAAACAATACACAAAATCACCTTAAGAATGAAGTACGGTGTATTCGTCTGTTTGAAATATATCTAACTAGTTTGCCTATTGAACCTAGTCTAATCATCTAGGTTAGGTTTTCGTCAGACTAACTCATTCAATTTGCTTTAGCCTCATTCCCCTCGATGAGTTTGTTGTCTACAAGATACATACACATCATAAAGTTTGTTGTCTAGTTCATTGAAAATGTAATTTCTCAGAGAAATTCACAATGATTCCAAGCATCAATGACATTCATAGTGTTTTTATCAATTGGGAATTCTTTTGGTTAAGGAGCCTCTTTGTGAAGTCTAGTTTTATTGTTTAGCTTCCCTTGTCAAATGTTGTAAATTGTATCACACATGCTCTAGTTAGATTTAGGGTTAAAATACTTCTTTGGGATCATGCTGCTGGAAATATTCATCTCAAGAGCTTAATTTATCAACATCAAAGGTTCGTTCATACATATTCATTTCATGTCATTAATTCCACTTTATTCTGTTTAATGGCTTTGTCTAGTCAAATATTCTCGCTGCTTTCAAGCGAGCTGGGCACACACTTTAACACAACCCACATGGGCTTTCTAATAGCTTTTTCCCCAAGACAGTTTTTCATCCCTAGATCTTTTCAAATTGCTTTTGCACATAACACGTGGCTTTTCGATCCCCTTCTCTCTGTCTGAAACAAACCACTATAAAAGCTTAATTTAGGGTTTCATTTCAATTTGGCTAGGAGAATTTTTTTTTTAATTTTTTTTTAAAGGTTGATTTTAACTTGGAGCCGCCCTTTGGTTCTCACTTGAAAACCCTAGCCACAAAATCACACTTATGCACTAATCACTCACATCATTGCATATTAGGGTAGCATTATTTTTGTGATTTTGATTTTTGTTCTAGGTCAAGCTTCTTAAGTTTCAAATCTTTGAGCTAACCTCTTTTTGGATTCGAGTCAGTTTCATCTTTCAAATGTTTGACTGGTGAAACTAACTAGACGGTTGAATCCAGATTTGCATCAACTTCATCATAATATCATTTGCATATGTTGATCGGATATCGGTGCCACAAGGTGAAGAGATCAGGAGGAGCTACCACTTCATGAAGACCAAATGAGTTCATCTCGTGAAAGGCAAGGTTGCACAAAGGTACAAGCTACTCTGTAGATAAGGATCTAGGAATTGAGCTTGTGTGGTTTTTCAAAGCGTGAGAAACAATTGTGTTGAAAATAAATCATGTGATCAATCCTCTGAAGATGAATTTGCCTTATTTGTTAAACAATTTCAAATGATACTTAAAACCAAGGGGAATGAGGTCAAAAAGACTGGAGAGTCATCAACTAATTACATGATTCAACCTCATGAAAAGCTCAACCTTGGAAGAAAGCAAGAGAACTTTGTTGATAGAACGGACAAGTCTTTCTTAAATGTACATGGACCTTGCTTTGCATGTTGTGGAAATGGTCATCATGCTGCTAAGTGTGCAAACAACAAAATGTCAAGTCAAAAACGTGATAAGGCCATGATGGCGACATGGAGTGATAGTGAAGATGAAGTTTCTAACAGCTTTGAAGAGTCATCAGATGCTGAAGAAGATGTAGTTGCTTATGTTGTTTCTGTTAAAGAAGTGTGTTCTAACAATGATGAGGTAACTTTGAATAATGATGAGAAGATGTCCTGTTAGGATCTGTTTACCATGTATGAATCATTGTTCGATGAGACGTGTGTTGCCAAATTGGACAATGTTAAGCTAAATCTAAAGATTACTAAACTGCAAGAAGAAGTTGAGTCTCTCCAACTAGCAAGAATTGATATAAGTGAACAAGTTATCTCCCTTGAGGCTCAAAGGGGTTATGTTTGTGGTAATGAAGATGAAAGATATGATCTTATTGCTGCGCTTGAAGCTCAAGTTCAGGAGCTGATGATTTCACAAGAAACTCAGTTGCATCAACTTCATTTGTTAAAGACCAATAATGAAATATATTGAAATACTAACTTGAAGTTAACGTCAGACCTAAAAGTGGCTAACTACCACTTAAAGTGCTTAATCAGTAGGGACGAGAAGTTCAATGATTTATTAGGTATTAGAAAACCAGCTAGTGACTTATGTGATGTAGGTTCATTCAAAGCAGGTTCAAACTCTGTGTGCACTTATATTGATGTTGTGGAAAATTCATTACCTGTAACCTATATGGCTAAATCTTCCTTAAAGAAAAAATTCATTCCCACATGTCATCACTGTGGTGAACTTGGTCATATTCGACCATTGTGCATGAAAAGTTCCGTGAAAAATAAGGATGACTTAAAGGATTTGGTTGATCGACTAGCCATGGAAGTCAACAGAATGGCACAAGTTGTTGGTTCTTCTATTTCGAACAATACCAAGACTATTTCACGGAGGCATCAAAGTGGTTATGATAAATGTGTAGTTACTCATTGTGCTCTTTTAGTTTCAAAACCAAACGTTTGGTACTTTGATAATGGTTGCTCATGTCATATGTCGAGAAATAAAGATGTTTTTGTGTCACTTGTACCAAATAATGGGAATGTTATTGAGTTTGATAGTGGACACATGTGTCAAATTAGTGGAAATGGGGTAGTCAAGATTCCTGGTCTTCCTCAACTTGAAGATGTCTATTATGTGGTTGAATTGACTACAAACCTACTTAGCATTAGCCAAATTTGTGATGATTTTGCCGATGAAGTCTGTTTCTCCAAGAAAGGCTGCAGGGTGGTTGATAAGAAGGGAAAGAACTTGCTTATTGTTCCCAAATCAGAAGAAAATTGCTGCACTCTTGTGGTTTCTAAAAACAATGAATGGTCTTTGTGGGGTAAAGAAACTAATGAATTTTTTATCACAAACAGGCTGCCACTGCTTTTCTTCTCTAAATGCCACTTATGTGAATCTCGTAATGTGGAAAAGCACTCTATGATGTCTCATATGGAAGTCACCTACTATAAAATTCCAATAATTTCACATCTGGTTGAAATGATCTCAAATGACCAAAATCTAATGGTGTCTCATAGGAAGATAATGACAATCTTAATTGCTTGTTGCATTGAAAACCAAAGATATGTCTTCATGTGTCATACTATTTTGTTTCCTTGTGATATTTTGGTATGGATGTTGTATATGTTCAATAATCTTGGTGTGAAACCTTTTGCTAATTGTTTTCATTGTGATCTCGTGTGTAACATTGACTTCTAGATGAATCTTGTTCAACAATTATCAACAAATTATTTTGAAACTGAATTTCATCTCATTGATTAAGTGTTGGAAAGAATGACAAAGTGCTCTAGTCTTAGTACCGCTTAAGAAACAGCTAGTTAAACATCTAACAAGTACTCTTGTCCATCGAGGAGATAAAAATCTTCGATGGTATGTTGTCCTATGTGCAATCAATTGAACAGGTTGAATAGCTATGCAATTTTAATTGTTGCATATGTAGTTTTTATTGTTGTTTGGGACTAGTCAAATATCTCATCAATTAGCTTTATTGTTCTCAATTTGCATCTCTTGGAACTAGTCCCTAAAAAACTTAGCCTACCAAACTCAATCATTTCCTTACCAACTGCTATAATTATCTCGAAACATAGCGAAAAGACAGAAAAATAGTAAAACTCCAAGTCCAAAGGCAAGCACAAGATATAATTGGCTTCGAAAAACATGAAAATAAACACATTAAGCAAGCTATTTAACTTCCCTGTGAGAAAAGACTTACAGTGTAATTATCGACTATCCATAGGCAAACATCCACACGTAGGCACCCTTATGGAAACCAAACAACTCCTCACCATCATTACTGGCTCCTCCCAACTCGTTAACAAATTCATACAGAGGAATGAAACGGCAGAGACACTTTTTATCTTTCTTAAATCCAGGCCAAATACTCAAATAATATCTCAAGCTTTTAGGAGAAAAACTCAATTGGAAATTTCCAATAAACCCTAGATCTCTTCCAAACCTTTATGGCAAATTAGCCAGACTAAATTGACGAGGGTCAATAGCTTGATGAACTTAAATCTAGCATAAACTAATCATATACTTAATCTAATTGCTCCCCAATCGCAATAAACCATTATCTCGCACTTGATGGATAACATTTGATAAACTAAGCTCATTAAGCAAAATAACACATGCATTTAACAATTAAATGGCGGAAGCATGCTTGTAGCTTGTATGCACTTATAAAAAATAAAAATAAAAACTTGAACCATGAAATTCAAAGCCCAATAGTGGTGGTGAACCAAGACCCAACTCAAATCACAAAGAGAGTTGAGAAACATTATACCTTTGAAGCACCACTTTGCTTAGCAAAGGTTAATCACCCATGAGAGGGCCTTCATTTCTCTTGCATCCTTGCTCCATGGCTCCATGGCTCCATGCATATGGATAGATGAACTTTGCTTCTTGGCTCCTTGTTGGATTTGGATGGAAGAAATTCTTCAGAAGCCCCCAAAGGAGAGGGCCTCTAAGTTTCGACACCAAGGAAGGATTGAGGATGGAGATGAGTGATATGGGATGAAGAGATTACAAGTTATTTCCTTCCATATGGCCGGCCTCTCTAAGCAAGGAGAGAGTTTGTGTTTACTTAAATAAGTTGAAGCACACTTTTATACCACCCAACAATTGAGAAGCAAACTTGAAATTAAAGACATTTACCCTCCATGGTCAACCTCCCTATTGTTAGTGGACAAATTTCCCATTTTGTTTTAGTTATTGTATAACTTAAACTCAATGGGCCTTGTGGACCAAAACTCATTTGGGCCCCTGAACTAACTTAAGGCTCAATACGAACCTTTTATCTTTGATTAATTAACTTTTAACTATTCTTAGCCATAAAAAATTAAACTACTTAATTGTTCTTACTTAACTTCATTATATCCTTCAATCACTACCTTAGACGGTGTGCGATCTATTAGATTTCTTTTAGTGAGGCAGTAGGGGATTAGAAGTCTTACTCATCGATTGTGAATTGAACCTTACTTTCAATTCTCCTTTCAGTGATAATTTATTTTGAGGTCTTCCACAAACTATGAGTGACACCTAGCAGTCTGTCATGGCTACTAAGCTTTTGAGGTTGGAAAACCTATTTAGTTTGGGATTACAATGCAATACGGCCCTTCTCTAATTTAATACTCTTCATCACATTGTTTGGATGATAGTTAATTCATGTCTACTATTTAGTTTGATGTTCTTGTCTATATGACTACCTTGAATGTGATTTGGACAACTTCCTACATCTCATTCATAATTTGGCCAGAGATGCTTAATCATATCATAGATTATTCTCTCTCAACGGTTTGAAGGTTAGAGATCCCTTGTTGGACATTCACATACTGACATGATTAAGTAGCTTAACCCTAACTATGTCACCCTCAAATGGAATGCCTTTAACACAGTTAAAGACTAAGGACCTAACCATAAGATAAGTATGATGTCTCAGGTCAAAGGACTACTTTGCAATATCCCAACGATGAGTTCTCATGTGACATAAGTATGAGAACTCTTTGTTGATCACGTTCAATGGACTCACCATCTTGAACACCTTCATACTTGTCTTGAGGTCATACACAACAATGACTCGAGACCAGTCAATCTCTTCGAAGAGAAGACATATCATGTACTAATCAATCTGGATTGTCAATTCAATTAGCAAGCATATGATCATGAACTTCTAGGTTATGTGTGTGAAGGAGAAATGTCTCATGAATCTAACTTCTTTAGATCACATTCTCTTAATTACATATTCCTTGAACTTATTGTTTAAGCGTAAAACATTTAATGAGACAGCTTTAAACAATAATTTTTGCCCTTACATTAAACTAAATTAGTTTAATATGCGAAATGTTCGTAAAGTATTATCTTATGATTGGCTTTTGGACACATTTCCAACAACAGCAATTTCCTAAACTAATTAGCCGAATTGGGGCCAAACAAGAGAAATTTGAAACCCCAATTCGAAACCCTAACCCTAACTCTAGCCCTTTCCTCTTTTCGACTCTCATCCCTCCCGTTGTACTTGTGTAAATTTATTTAGTTTGCAATTTAGTTCTTTGTAGTTACATATGAATCTCATAAAATTAGAAATCTAGGTTAGAGATAGTGGAAATTTTTTTTTTCTTTTGAGTATATCGATATTTTTACACTAAGGGGAGGGGGAGCTCGGCTAAGCCACACAATGGGCAACCTAATTTGGTATGAATTTGTCATCCACAAGATTCGAACCTAATATCTCTCACTTCCAAATGAAGAGGAATATCACTAAACCGTATTACTGAGTGGCAGAGACAATGGAAATTAGGAATTGTAGTATTTTAGTTTGTAATTCAGTTTCATGTTGTTAGATATGTTTAATTCAAGGGTAATTGTCATTTTACAACGCTCAAATATCGTGAAATTCGCACTTTGCTACCCTTAGTGTTTTTTCCATCTCACTTTCACACCTAAAGTTACAATTTGTTCTCAAAGTCTTACTTCTGTTAGTCTAGCCATTAAATCCTTCGTTAAACGATGATGTGGCATGCCTTTAGCCCCACCAAAAAAATTTAAAACTAATTAAAGATAAAAAATCTTATCTTTATTACTAAAAAAACATAAGTATTGAAAAATTAAAATACAAAAGAAAAAAAAAATCTCTCTACCACTCCCATCTCGTCCCCACCCATGCAATCTCTTGCACATCATCCCCACCACCACTGGACTCCTCCCCTCTCTCTTTATTCCAACGGATACTCCTATGACCCGTGTCCTGATAGGATTAAAAGCACACCACAAAGTAGCACACAAATGTCCTATTGATTTTCCTTATTAACACTAAGATTAGTCAATTGTAACATATGAAAATAAGGGTCTTTCCAGCAGAAAATTGTTTTATCTAACTATTTAAAATGTCACAAAAATTGGGCTGCTGTCCCTACTGACCAGCCACCAAAAAATAATTATTAGACCAACTTACACTTATCTAAATTCAACGAAATTTTATATGTAGACACTAGACACACAGAGGTACACTCACATAAAATTTTGGGAGTTCATTTTCTATTTTAATTAAATCGAACAAAAACAAGACAAAAACGGCTTTTAAATAAATAAAATAGATTGTAGCTCACAAGTTAAGAAAACAGGTTAGGGGAATTGATTTCCACCCCCAAATAATCATTCAAATATGTTATGTTTCATTAAAATTCCTTTTATTTCCGGATGAAGATACTCAAGTTGGCTCAATGTTAGAACTCAACTTATTACTCTTTCTTAGTTAGTATGTTAAGAAAATGACGTTTTTAACTTAACTTAGTCCCCAACATGCAACCTAAAATGGCGTGTTCATAGATTTAACAAGTAGAAATCATTACAAACGAAAAGAGTTGAAGTCTTCATAAGACATTATAAATAGTGGTGTCTTACTTATCCTAGATATTGGTTCACATGTTAATTGCTATTAACAAGACTACTCTAGAACATATGTAGGTTCTCATTCAACAAGGGCAGACACACACATATTCATAGCATTAGAACCCTAGATATGCTTACTAAGTATGTATCCATAGAAAACACATAAAGAATTCATCACTGAGACAAGTAGTGAAGCAATTTTCATCATTTCATAAAAGAAATTGAAAAGAAATGTCATAACATATTTGCAGTCATATTCGAGGCTTCAAAACAGCCCCTAACTTCTAAAAATTAGTTACACATAATCCTTAAACAAAACCAAAAGAAAAACATGAATTTGAAAAGATAAAATTGAAAGAAGAGAATGTCAAAATTTCCTCGTTCCTCCTCTATTGCTTCCCATCAGCTTCCTTTTCTCCTTGCATTTTATTTTTGTTCTATTTTCTTCTTTTCTTCCCACCTTGCCGCTGCAACCTGCAGCCTTCTTGCTTTTCTTTCTTTTAAAATTTTCAGTCAGCCATCTTCTTATTTCTCAATAACTCACCCCACTAATAGCCATTTAGTGATGACAATAAGTGAAGAGGAAATGGTAAAACAATTATAACTCTATGGGTAGTGGTTTTCTTGGCTGATAGGATTTATTGGGTTTATTGCTTTCATTGCTTCTTACAAACTGCTCAGTCTTTTGGGAACCTTTCAGTTAAAACAGGTATAACTTCTTCTAGAAAAATGATATAGACATCCGTAGCTTTCCAAGCATATAAAGCTCACTCTCTAATTCATTCTGAGCTATTCTCAACTCGCTTCCAAAGTCAGCTGATCTGCAGAAGCAGTTTTGACGAATTTGTTATTTAAACTCCAACTTGTGCTATTTTTCTCTGTTTTTTGCTTGAAAAATCCTACAAAACACAAAAACAAAGTAAATAGCTTAAAAATATGAGGAACTAACTAAGAAAAGACAAGTGAATTTAATGTAAAATGTATGTGTGTGTATATATATGAGCTTATCATGTCCATCTGTGCGTCGAACATGTTCATGTAGTTCTCTCCAAACACTTTTTTATGATTTTAATTTTGGTGAGCCAAGGGCCTGCTACGTTATCGTTCAATGGATAATTTAATGGCTAACGGAGTATGATTTTGGCAGAAATTTCTTTAAAATTGGGAACGTGTTGCGTGGCGTACATCTCCACTGTAGGAAATTGTATCAGAGCAAGTCCACCCCACACAATTTAGCCCAGCACCCAGTTCAAAAAGCAGCCTAGCACCCTGTCAATTTGCTCTAGCCCACAAAACAGCCTGGCACCCAGCCTAAGCCAGGCAACAGACCAGCCCATTTCGGACAAACCCAGAGGCCGGCCTATTTGGCTGGCGCGTGCAGCACCCTCGCGACTGGGCGCGAGTAGGACACAAGGGTGCAAGCGGCGGGGCCTGCTTGTCAGCCCACTTGTATTCACTTGGATTAGGACTACGTGGCCCTCCTCAGTGCCGTTGGATTTCCAACGGCTAGTTTTTGTAGACCGTTGGATTTCCAACGGTAAAAAAAATTTAAATTTGACTTTTAAAATGGACCGTCCGATCACAGATCAATGGTCCACTTTTTCCCAAAAAATAAAAATAAAAATAATAAAAAAGGCCCAACAGTCAGAAATATGACCGATGGCCACATGGCAACTCCTTGGCTCTTGGATTTGAATATTTTTCAAATCCAACGATCCAGAATAATTAACTATATTAAAAATTATAAAAAAATATAGAAAAATATTAAAAAGTACAGAAAATTAAAAAAAAAATACATAAAATTTTTTAAAATGTTATTATTTTTTTTCTATAAATACCTAACTCTCATCTTCCATCTTACACCACATTTCAATATTTTCTACACTTTCTATACTATCTACATTTCAATATTTTCTACACTTCAAGAGAAAAAAATGTCTTCGTGGAAGCTCATTGAAGATGTTACGTTGTGTGAATGTTGGGTTCACACTACTTATGACCCGATTATGGGTAATGAGATGGATAAGCAAGAAATGTGGAGTAAAATTACAAAAACGTTTTGCGATGTACATGGAAAAGACGACAGAACTATTCCAGGTCTTCAAGGTCGTTGGAAAAAAACTCAACGCATCCTTTACTTGTTGGAAAAACACCATCTCTCATGCTTCCGGTAACCTCCGTAGTGGGACAAGTTTAGCGGATCAGGTGACAATATTTTTATTTATTTATACGCATTCTACCCACATCAATATGTAAATTTATTTAATTTCATATGTAATTTTTACGTTATTTCTTATGTAATTTGTATATGCATTCCACCCGCATCAAAATTTTAATTTATTTAATTTCTTATGTAATTTTTATTTAATTTCTTATGTCATTTTTATGTAATTTATATGCATTCCACCCGCATCAATATTTGAATTTATTTATTTGTGTTACACCCGCATTTTTTAACACTATCTTATCCCACATTTTTATAGACACTACAAGCTCAAGCATTCTACAATTCAAAGAAACAGAACAAATCATTCAACAAATGGGAATGTTGGGAAATTGTCAAATGTTGACATTTTGCGAAGTGTTTTTCCTTTTCAGTCTGTGGATGTGACACTGTTTTGACAAATGTTGACCACCTTGGGTAAATGCCATCTGCAAGGTAGTATGATCCCTCGTATTGGGTACCATTAACCCAATATGTGCATCTCGGTGATTTTCCTTGCAGCAGTTCGTCGAACACTGGGGATTAGGCAAAAACATTTAGGTCATTCTGAGCTCTTGGAACACCAAAAAAACATGCCAAATCCATATATCAAATGAAGCCACCGCTTCCAAAATGATGCTTTTGGCTCCTTTTCTATCGCCATAAGCTCCTTGCCACGAACTTGGACAATTTTTCCAAGTCCAGTGCATTCAGTCGATGCTTCCAATCATGCCAGGAAAGCCTCGCATCTCACCTTTCCTCAAAAGCCTTCGCATGTCCCTTGGCGTGGGTGTCTGGAGGTACTCATTGGTGTAGAGGGCTTCAATTGCAGAGCAAAATTGCATCAGGGACTCCAGAACAGTTGTTCTTCCCATCCTCGCGATCTCATCCACTTGATCTGTAGATACTCCATATGCAAGCATTCGTAAGGAGGTCGTAATTTTTTGCTCGGGAATAAGACCTAGAACATGAAAAGCATCCTCTTTTTGCACAAAGTATGGATCATGGTTGCAAATAGCACTCATGATTTTGTCGAACAAATTTCGTTGCATTCTAAAACGACGTCTAAAAACATGATCAGGGAATATGTTGTTGGGAATAAAATAATCGTCCAAGTGATCTTTACCTCATCTTTCCCTTTTTCTATCGAGGTTTGCAGCACGTCTTGGTTTAGCTATTTAACCCACGGCAGGAATGTGAGACCCTCTGCCTTCTATGGTGATTATCCTAATCCTCCTCCATGAAGAAAGCCTCATCTCCACCTCCACCTTCCTCGAGATTGGCCAATTTTGCCTGTTGTGCCAACAACCTTTTCTGTTGCTCCTGCAACTGTTTATACACTCTCCTTGAAGAAGACATTGTAATAAGAACTTAAGATTTGAAAACGATGTACAAGGATTCTGAGCTAAAAAGAATGATTGAGCTTGGTGTGAGGATGGATGTAGGGATGTAGGTGTAGACATCGAAATTTCGGTAAATAAATGTTGACCGATAAATCAAAGTGTCAACGCTCATGTATTACATAAATTTTACACGTAGCGTGTGACTCAACGAAAATTGAAATGAGTTGGAAAAGTCATCAAATAGGACACGTGTCAACACCTGGCAGAAACGACTTATTTCATCCGGGATATTATATTCAAAATTAGGCCTTGGAAAATTCTATAAATACAAGCCCATTTCATTCATTTAAGGGACCAATTCATATTACACCTTGAAGCCCTGAAGCTCTGAAACTCCGAAGCTCTCAAGCATCCAGGTTCCCGAAGAATCAAGAAAGCGTTCTTCGTTCATCGTTCATCGTTCTTCCAAGATCAAGCCCCGACGGCCCTTGGATCAACCATCCACCAATTCAAGATCAAGCCCCGACGGCCCTTGAAGAAAGTACCATCGTTCATCATCCGTTCATCCAAGATCAAGCCCCAACGGCCCTTTGGATCAACAACGTCGACAAATCCACACATCCAACCGTTCTTCAAGATCAAGCCCAAAAGCCCTTGAAGATTCGTTCATCACTGTTCTTCAAGATCAAGCCCAAAAGCCCTTGGAGATCCGTTCATCACTGTTCTTCAAAGATCAAGCCCAAAAGCCCTTTTGAAGATCCGCTCAAATCCACCTTCAAGATCAAGTCCACGGCCCTTGAAGAACGTTCATCCTTAGATCAAGCCCAACGGCCCTTTGGATCAATCACACATCCACAAATACACACCTTACGGAGATCGAATCAGATGATCAAAATAGAGAGAGATTATAACCCAAAATCATCAAATACCTAATATTTGTTTGTGCGCGTTCGTTCTTGTCTCTTTCGTTTCAGGAATTTTCCGTGTTCACAAATTGGCACACCCAGTGGGACCATCTCTACCTCTCATCTCTTCCTCCGTTCAAAGAATCCAAGCACACCTCAAAGTCAATGGCATCAAGCAAGGGACAAGCCGTTCTTGCAACCACTGAGGGAAGGATCCTAAGCACTTCTGCCGCAAACGGACAATCCATTGGCACCACAACCGCTCCTCAACATGCCACTTCAAAGTTGGTGCCGCTAAAAGAGCAAGGGGAGCATCAAAGGTGTGAGTCTGTCATCAACCTGACCTCGCTGGGGGCACCGAAGCATGCTGCTGAGGCACACAAGATGACACCCCAAAACAGCCAACAACGTTCTTCGTCAGCATCCTGGATGTCTAAAGGAAAGTCACGTTTATTGGTTGCACAAGTCATGACCATCGGCGTTACCTCCATCGAAGAACAACTAGCTCAAATGAATGAAGCGATCGCAAGGCTAACCCGAACTGTGGAAGAAAAAGACTTGCAAATTGCAGTGCTCGTTAATCGACTAGAGGTGCAGGACGGCGATAAACCCGACCTAGAGAATGATCCACTAAAGAGAAGAGATGACGAAGAAGAGGAGCCTCAGGTGGAGAAAAACGATGCGAAGCCGAAGCCAGACCAAGCAGCGGCACTCATGGGATCTCTTTCTATCCAGCAACTGCAGGAGATGATCACCAACACCATCAAGTCACAGTACGAAGGGAGCTTACATACCTCCGGGTTGTACTCAAAGCCGTATTCAAAGAAGATCGACGCCTTAAGGATGCCGAGGGGTTATCAACCACCAAAGTTCATGCAATTTGATGGAAAGGGAAACCCGAAACAGCATGTTGCCCACTTTGTTGAAACTTGCAACAACGCAGGAACCGAATGGGACTACCTCGCCAAGCAGTTTGTGCGCTCGCTGAAAGGAAACGCCTTTGAGTGGTACACGGATCTGGAGCCTGAGTCCATCAACAGTTGGGAGCAATTGAAGCGGGAATTCCTCAATCGCTTCTACAGCACCCGCCGCACTGTGAGCATGCTAGAGCTAACAAGCACAAAGCAGTGGAAGGACGAGCCAGTCATTGACTACATCAACAAATGGCGCACTCTAAGCCTCGACTGTAAAGACAGGCTCTCGGAAACCTCTTCAATCGAGATGTGCATCCAAGGCATGCAATGGGGTTTACAATACATCCTTCAAGGCATTAAACCACAGACCTTCGAGATGTGCATCCAAGGCATGCAATTGGCCACTCGCGCCCATGACATGGAGTTGAGCATCGCTCATCATGGGAAGAAATAACCGATCGCCGACTACAAGAACGACAAAGTTCTTGGGACAAAGGTGGAAAAGGCTGCATGGAAACCCACCAAGGAAGCGATGACGGTCAACACAGCTCCCGTCAAAATCTCCACATGAGGCAAGACGATTCAAACCGAAGCTTTTCGTGATCAAGAGATGCGTAGACGCACTTTGAAGGAGCTTGAGAAAAAAATTTATCCATTCCCCGACTCTGATGTAGTTGCCATGCTGGATGACCTGTTAGACAAAAAGGTGATCAGTTTGCCTGAGTGCAGACGGCCGGAAGAGATGAATCGTACCAACAGTCCAAGGTACTGTAAATTCCACCGCTTCATCAGTCATCCGACAGAAAAATGTTTCGTGCTGAAAGATCTCATCATGAAGTTGGCTCAGAAAGGAATCATCGAGCTAGATCTGGACGATGTGGTGAAGTCAAACTATACCACCTTCACTTCTGGCTCCTCCGACTCAGAGTTTTCACCTCAACCGCTGGGGGCATCGTCCAAGACAAGCAAAATTGAAGGATGGACTCAAGTCACTCTTAAGAAATTGCACAAGAAGCATACGTCTCCTCCACAAGTCCGCCAATCGGAAAGGGGGCAAAGCAGCTCTTGTCAACCTTCAAAGCAACGTGAACGTGTTGAAGATGATGAAATTTCGACATATAGATCGTCCATCCCCATCACGATGCGTGATTTCTTACCCGAAGACTTCTTCAATCACTCGGTCAAGGCTCATTGCTATGAAGATTGCGAGGAACGACTCTCTCAAATCGCTTGACGAACCAACAAATGCTCCTTGTTCGCACGAGCCTAAAACTGCACGAACCAAAGCTCCTGGTCTGCACGAGCATAAAAGGCAACACCAAAGCTCCTGGTCTGCACGAGCATAAAAGGCAACACCAACGCTCCTGGTCTGCACGAGCCTAAAAGGCGACAACCCAAAGCTCCTTGCCTGCACGAGCTGAAACTGCAACACGGCACCAAATGCTCCTTGTCTGCACGAGTTGAAACTGCAAACGACGCCAACACTCCTTGTCTGCATGAGTTGAAACTGCAAACGGCACCAAAAGAAAATACCAAGAAAGAAAAAAAAATGTATTCGAACTACGTTAAGACTTGATCTCTTCTTTGGAAGGGTACGTAGGCAGCTTGAATATTCAATTTCGAGTTCAGTCACATCAAAATAAAAAATAAGGGTTTTATTAATGAAAGTCAATTTCATTACAAAAAAAAAAAAGAATACATATGTTATTACTATGTACTTAAAAAAAAAAAAAATTTACATATATTAAAAAAAAAAAAATATATATATATATATATATAAATAAGTAAATAAATAAAAAAAGGAAGTGGATGGATCAAAGTTCTTGGGCTAGAAAATCTAGAAGGCGCAGCAATCATTTAATTGGGGCTTGAAATCGTGATGAGCCCAGCCATAAATCCAGCTCCCCAAGTCTCTCTCAACCCATTTCTCATCAGCCCATCAATTAAAATCCAAGCCCAGCGGCAGATTCGGCCTGATCATCAGAAGCCTTCCCAGCTCTCTCTCTCCCTCATCCTTCAAATTCATGCTCAATTCTCACGGCGGATTACAATCCACCACTCCACGGCGGATCGTCCTGATCGATTCTCATGGACAACAACAACCAAAAACGCGATCCACTAACCACGACGAGTTCACGACTCACACCTGGACTCCCGAACCTCCTTCGCCGCCGAAAGATCGCCTGTTGTCTCCGAGAACCTAACTGATTCGGTCGTTGACATGCGCCTCGGCGAGCTCGCCTTACGCACCCACAGCTCCGCCGCCAAGTCCGCCTCCTCCGACGAGGAGTACCTCCAGCTCTCCCAAGCCTTCAGCGATTTCTCTGCCTGCAGCAGTGATATCTCGGGAGAATTGCAACGACTCGCGAGCTTGCCGTCGCCGGAAAACGGGCCGACCTCCGAATCAACCGAGGCTGCGCCGGAACCGGAGCCATGTCAGGGGTTTTTGCAGAGGGAGAACTTCTCGACCGAAATCATCGAAAGCATTTCACCGGAGGATCTTCAGCCGACGGTCAAGATCTGCGTCGACGGCCTCCAATCGCCGTCGCTTGCCCTGAAGCAATCTGTTTCTGCCAAGCTCAGGCTTTTAGCGAAGAACCGGGCCGACAATCACGCCTTGATTGGCGAGTCCGGCGCCGTCCCTGCTCTAATTCCTCTGCTGCGGTGCAGCGGACGCAGGAGCACGCCGTCACACGTCTGTTTCAGATTGCACATCCCCAGTTGGAATTATGATGTTTGGAGATGGGCTTCTTGACATGAAACCGATTGTTGATGCATTGGATTATACTATGCCTGCAGAAACTGTCATTGTGGGTGGTGAAAGAGGTCGTTTTCTATATAGAAGTGAGAACGAGTCTAGAAATGTCTGCGGGAGTGCAAAATACTTTACAGACGCTGTTGCTCTTATATTTGTAAAGGATAAAGGCAAGCCACATGGTATTGGAGACATTCAATTCCAAATTGCATTGTCAAACGGAGTGTCCACAGTAGGTCCCCGGCACAAGGCTGTTTCTGTCAAAGTGAATGAGTGTGAGCGTTCTACTTGGCTTACTGCATTGAAGAGAGCACTAGGTGCCTTGAACACCCATATTGCTTCAAACACATACCTAGTTGGGCATTCTGTAACCCTTGCTGACATTGTTGTCGTATGCAATTTGTACGTGGGGTTCGCCAACGTCATGACTAAGAGCTTCACTTCAGAGTTTCCGCATGTTGAGAAATACTGCTGGACCCTGGTCAATCAACCAAACTTCAAAAAGGTACTGGGTGATGTCGAGCAAGCTGTTTCAGTTCCACCAGGTGCATCTGCAAAGAAGCCTGCCCAGCCTGCTAAGGGCAAGATCAAGGAGGAGCCCAAGAAAGAAGCCAAAAAGGAGCCGGCATGCCATGCTTCCTCTGCCCACACCCCACATGTTGGCATTCTTTGATAGCCCAAGGAGTCTGTGCTTGCCCGGACTGTAGCGGAACACTTATTCTAGACCCTGTGAGTGCTCCCAAGTAACGACTCTGCTGCAACATGTGCAATTTCCTTGTCTTCCTATCCCAAGGTGCTCACCAAATTTCCACTACTCTAGAGCGGTGTCCAGAGTGTGACTCCACAATCTTAGAAGTGGATTTCAATAAAAAGACGACACCCTTGGAGAACGGAGAGACCTTGTACACTGGTTGCATTCTTTGTGATGAATTGCTCCATTCACTAGTGGAGATGAAATATGGCAAACACAATGAAAAAAAAAATATTCTGGGATTCAGCACTTGCTTTGGAGCCACCCGATGATTGTGTTACTCAAAGTGAATTGTCTACAGTGATTGCTTCTGATGGAGCTGATGGAAAGTTTTCTTATCCTTATCTTGGTCTTGGAAATTCATTTGCCTTCAAATTTGAAGATCTCAGGGGTCAGGATGCCACGCTCCAAAGTGGCGTCGTCCGATTCCAGATTCAACGGTGGCGTCTCGCATCAGAGGATAAGCGGCATGAACGGCGCTGATTCCATCTCCCGCACTTCCCAACAACGCCTCTCTCATGGAGCCGCGGCACCGGCTCTCCATCCGCCACCGCCGACAACTTTGATGAGTCTAGCTGCCCCAGATCCAAGGGCAATGCTGCATATGAATCCACCCAACAGGTGTGTAATGGCTGTGCTCGGCAGGCAGTGCAATGGCTGTGCTCAATGGTTGTGATTAGTGGCTGTGCTCAGTAAAGGTAGTGGTGGAGCTTCTTCCTCTGCACCTCCGCCATGGCTGCCGCCCTTGAATGAGATTGACAAAACCAAGGTTTATCAATACACACCCAAGGACCTCCTCCGTCTCTTGCCTCGCAGCCGCCAACAACATCAAAGACCGTTGTCAAACGACTAGCCGGTCGTGAATCTCGAAGCACCATCGTCGTCTTCATCCTTGCTCCGCTCCCTGCAAATTCCCCCAGCTCACCGGTTTCTCACCCTCCTCGTCTGCGGCGCCGTTCTCCTCCTCCTTGCAGAACCCGTCGGCTTTGTCTTCTCATCCTCTACCCATCACCCAAATTTATACAGAAAAATATATTATAAATAAATAAATAAATAAATAAATAAAGGGGATGGTGGAGCAAAGTGGTGATTGCACCACGTGAAAAAAAAAAGGAGAGGTGCATCTGGCACCATGATTAAAGGCCCAAAAATAAAAATAAAATAAAAAAAAAAGGGTTTGATCTTTGGTGCGTCTGGCACCATGATTAAAGAAAAAAAGAATTGTTTGATATTTGGTGCTCAGGCACCATGTGCAAAAAAATAAAACAGGGGAAAAGAAAGGAAAATATAAAAAAAAATGGATGGTGCATCTGGCACAATGTGCAAAAAAAAAAAGAAAAAAAAACATTAAGAGAAATAAAAGTCCATTTTATTTATTTTTCTGAAAATTTTACATAAATTTGCATTATACATACCTTAAAAAAAAAAAAAATCAAATCAAATCAAATTTACAAGAGGGGATATTCAAGGACGATCAGGTGGCGCCTCACAACTCGGCAGAGCTCCAGAAAGAGGAGGTGCCGGAGGTTGACTGTTTGAAGCCTCAGCAGTCGGTACAGCCCCAGAAGACGAAGGTAAATGCTGCTGGAACAAACCCACAAACCGTTGATGATCAAGTAAAATCTGACCATCAGATTCCTGCATCTGGTCAATCTTCATCTTCATGTTTGTCGCATAGCTATGTGCGAGCTTATGCAACTGTTTATTCTCTTGCTTGAGCCCTCTAATCTCCTGTTTGAGACTCATCACTTCTGCCGCCAATGATTCAACTTGACGGGTTCGAGCAAATAGGCGTTGGGCCATATTAGACACGGAACCCGCACACTGCACACTAAGGGCCAGAGATTCCTTGACAGCCAGTTCATCAGACCGCTTGGAAAGCAGTCTGTTATCTTTGGGAGTGACAAGGTTCCGGGCCACCACCGCAGCGGTCATATCATTCTTCATCACCGAATCCCCAACGGTAAGAGGACCAGTAGGGGATATGAATGAGGGGCGCCATATGTTGTCGGGAGACGGCGGGACTGCCTCTTCACCAAGGTTCAAATCAAAACGACGGTCGGATGGTCCAGACATTTTCAAAGGTGTTGAAGAAAGAAGAGGTCAAACAGATTAAGATCTCAGAAGTGCAAGAAGGGAGTTTCTGCAAGCGAAAATTCAAGTGTGCTTTGAAACGAACTGCATGCCTCTATAAAAATCAGCACTCGACGGGATTTCAGAGATCGAAGAGGCGAGCTCAGAATTCGAAGAGGCCATTCAAAAATCGAAGAGGCAAGCTCAGAAATCGGAGAAGCATCTTGCTTTTCCAGACGCGTCGGCACCCGTCACACGCAAACTCAGCTTTGCGGAAATCACGGGTAATTTGTCGAAGCGCCAATCCCAGATATCAAAGAGGCGCCAGTCTTTTTCAGCCGCGTCATCGCCTGTCGTATACACACTCAACTTTGCGCAAATCACGGGTAATTTGTCGAAGATTTTCGGTGAAGGAGAAAACACGTGAAGTTTACTGTTCAATCACGCGTTAGTTGCCGACACGAGTGAAAGAATAGTACCTCTACAGGTATTAAGGGACCTCCTATAACTGTCTACCTTCACCTTCCATAGCAAGGCAGACATACGGAACCTTTCTTCATCTCCAAGAATGCCTTCCCAACGAAGCCTCTCAAGTCACTCAGTGTTCCTTATTCCTTGGGGTACCTCTGCAAGCCAATGACTCCAAAGCAAAAGTATCTCATATCACCAGGGTAGAAAGCAAGAGTATCTCATATCATGCGTTCTCCCTGTCCTTTCCTTTGTCCTTGTTCTTACCTACAAAGACAAGGATAAAGAAAACAATATGCCGGAACTTCCACTCAAACTCGGGTAAGGAACCGACTGCTTGGAACCCTTCCCTGATTGCCTACCTAGCACTACTCTCGAGTACTCGCCTTCCACTGCTGCTGTACTTTCAAAGAAGCTGCCACATCTGCCTGAAGAACAGATAAGGCAAGTGAAAATGATACCTTGCAGCATGTGGAGACAAGGTGCAGAAGGAACAAGCAGAGAAGAATGCGGTCTGCACGGTCAACTCAGCAGAAGGAGTCCGAACTGAGGAACTCGAGAAGCTGCCATATCTGCCTGAAGAAACAAGCAGAGAAGAATGCAGCATGCACAGTCAACTCAGCAGAAAGAGTCCGAGATGAAGAACTCGAGAAGATGTCGCATCTGCCTGAGGACAGTGAACTTGTTTTGACCCTCAAATTCTTGGGTCGACTTACTAGGCGTTGTGGGCTGCACGTGCCGATTCACCACCCTTGAATCGAATCCTTAAAGATCAAGTCACCAACTGGAAGAAGAGTTCATCAATCTTGAAGATCATACCGTTGACCAAACCGCTCAGGTGTGAATTAGAAAGATTGAACAAAGAAACAGGTTGTCACCTTTACCTCGTGCCTGCTTGTCATGTGTTCGAGTCAACCTTCAAGAATCAAGCCTCAACGGCCCTTGAAGAAGCTTTCAGCCAAATTCGAAATCAAGCCTCGACGGCCCTGGAAGAAATCACAAGTCTGATTCAAGATCAAGTGTTTACCACCCTTGAATCAAAACCTAGTTCAAGATCAAAGCTGTGGAAAGTCAACAAGCGCAACAAAATACGTGCCGATTCATCCACTACCAAAGCCAAAAATCATCTACCACATGAAGCTCCTTGTGTCCCAATTTCAACCTTCAAGATCAAGCCTCGACGATCCTTGAAGAAATTTCAAACAAAAGTTCAAGAACAAGCCTCAACGGCCCTTGAAGAAATCTCAAGCCCAATTCAAGATCAAGCCTTAACAGCCTTTGAAGAAATCTCCAGCCCAATTCAAGATCAAGCCTCGATGGCCCTTGGATCGACATCTACAATAAGGGACTTCAAAACGCATCTCCTACACGTGACAAGCACATGTATACGACGTGCCTTGAAGTGGGGGCATTTGTAGACATCGAAATTTCGGTAAATAAATGTTGACCGATAAATCAAAGTGTCAACGCTCATGTATTACATAAATTTTACACGTAGCGTGTGACTCAACGAAAATTGAAATGAGTTGGAAAAGTCATCAAATAGGACACGTGTCAACACCTGGCAGAAACGACTTATTTCATCCGGGATATTATATTCAAAATTAGGCCTTGGAAAATTCTATAAATACAAGCCCATTTCATTCATTTAAGGGACCAATTCATATTACACCTTGAAGCCCTGAAGCTTTGAAACTCCGAAGCTCTCAAGCATCCAGGTTCCCGAAGAATCAAGAAAGCGTTCTTCGTTCATCGTTCATCGTTCTTCCAAGATCAAGCCCCGACGGCCCTTGGATCAACCATCCACCAATTCAAGATCAAGCCCCGACGGCCCTTGAAGAAAGCACCATCGTTCATCATCCGTTCATCCAAGATCAAGCCCCAACGGCCCTTTGGATCAACAACGTCGACAAATCCACACATCCAACCGTTCTTCAAGATCAAGCCCAAAAGCCCTTGAAGATTCGTTCATCACTGTTCTTCAAGATCAAGCCCAAAAGCCCTTGGAGATCCGTTCATCACTGTTCTTCAAAGATCAAGCCCAAAAGCCCCTTTGAAGATCCGCTCAAATCCACCTTCAAGATCAAGTCCACGGCCCTTGAAGAACGTTCATCCTTAGATCAAGCCCAACGGCTCTTTGGATCAATCACACATCCACAAATACACACCTTACGGAGATCGAATCAGAGGATCAAAATAGAGAGAGATTGTAACCCAAAATCATCAAATACCTAATATTTGTTTGTGCGCGTTCGTTCTTGTCTCTTTCGTTTCAGGAATTTTCCGTGTTCACAATAGGGTTTATATGGACAAAAAAAAAAGGATGAGGTTCTGGATAATGCCATGTGGCACTACGTAATTGGTTGAAAATCTTATTGAAATTTTGTCTAAATTATTATAAACCGGAAGTGACACGTGGCGCGTCGGGATTGGTCGAAAATATTATTGGAAATCTATCTACAAAATAGTACGTTCGGTTAATGACACGTGACATGACGTGATTGGTTGAAAATCTTATTGAAATCTTTGCTAAATTATTATAAAACAGAAGTGACACATGGCGCGTCGGGATTGGTTGAAAATCTTAGCGGAAATCTATTCACAAAATAGTACGTCCGAATAATGACACGTGACGTGACGAGATTAGTTAAAAATCCTATCCGAAGTTAAAACTATTTTATTTTTTTATTCTTTTAGAAAAAATTTAAAAGTATTTTAAATGGGCTGAATGTCAGCGCATTTTGTAGGGGTGGAGATCGTTTGTGCAAGCGCATTTTTTCATTGGGTGCCAGCGCATTTTTTTAGGGGTGAAGATGCATTGGCCTATTACTGTTCATTGGAATATGTTACTGTTCACTGGAGTGGATAAATGGGCTGGATGCTGACACAAAGTCCTTAGGGATGAACATGCTGTCAATGGAAATGGAAATAGGGAGAATCCGAATCCCAAAAAACACGAGGGTAAGGGTAAAAAATTAAAAGGAAATAATAAAACAGCTAGCTAGCCACTAGCCACTAGCCGCCGCTTGCATAGCATACGATAGCATCGCAACCCGTGGATCTGCTTCTTCTGCTCAAACCAGGAACCAACTTCAACCATGGCAACTGTCTGCACGCACCCTAAAATTTTACCAACACCGGCAGCCACCGTTTCCTCCATCAATATCCCCAAGAGCTCCCAATCCCAACTCCTCTTCCGCTCACATTTGCACAACCCCAAGACCCCCAATTTTCTAGTTTCCCCTCCCAATCTCCACACCACCTCTAACCCCCACCACCTCAAGCCCCACATTCTCTGCTCTCAAACTGACAACCCCAAACCTACTCGCCGCCCTGATTACATCCCTAACCGCATCTCCGACCCTAACTACGTCCGCATCTTCGACACCACTCTCCGCGACGGTGAGCAGTCCCCTGGTGCCTCCTTGACCTCGAAAGAGAAACTCGACATTGCTCGGCAGCTTGCAAAGCTTGGGGTTGACATAATCGAGGCGGGTTTCCCAGCCTCTTCCAAAGACGATGCCGAGGCTGTGAAGATGATTGCAAAGGAGGTTGGGAATGCAGTTGACAAGGACGGTTATGTTCCTGTCATTTGTGGATTGTCACGGTGCAATAAAAACGATATTCAGACGGCATGGGATGCTGTGAAGTACGCCAAAAGGCCAAGGATTCATACTTTTATTGCCACCAGTCCCATTCATTTGGAGTACAAACTGAGGAAGAGCAAGGAGCAGGTGATTGAAATTGCGAGGAACATGGTCAAGTTTGCCAGGGAGTTGGGATGCGATGATGTTGAGTTTAGCCCCGAAGATGCCGGGCGGTAAGCTTGTAACTTTGACTCAACCTTGGATGAGCTCATTTGAAAGTGCTTTTAAAATAGCTGAAAGCGCTTTTGGTGAAAATGTTTTTGAAACCAATTCTTAGTGTATATACAAGTTAGGTGGTTCATCACTTTAACTGCTTTTAGAACCCAAAAACGTTTTCAGTCATTTTGAACACTTCCAAATGAGCCTTATATCTTTGAGCATGTGTTTCTAGTGTATTGTAGTGTAGTTTTGGGATCTCTGTCGAGAAAGCCTACTTGGTTTGTTTGTTAGGAAAAGAAAATGGTTATATGCTTTCGTTTGCCCGTGTATGTTGATGGTATCATTTCTGCAAATTATTAAGCTTATATTTGTGTTTCTGAGTATGATTTTCCTCATCTTCCTTTTCCCATACCCTACCAGATCCGAAAGGGAATTTCTATATCAGATTTTGGGTGAAGTTATAAAGGCCGGGGCAACAACTTTGAACATTCCTGACACCGTAGGTTATAATGTGCCAGAAGAATATAGTCAGTTGATTGCTGACATAAAATCTAATACCCCTGGAATTGACAACGTTATCATTTCTACTCACTGCCAAAATGATCTTGGACTTTCTACTGCCAACACTTTAGCGGTATGCCTTTATTTATGTTTCGGTGTTCTTATTACGCTCCTAATTAATAACACAATGCACTCACATCTTATCTCATCCATGTCCAGGGGGCATGTGCAGGTGCTCGGCAATTGGAAGTAACAATCAATGGCATTGGTGAAAGGGCTGGGAATGCTTCATTAGAGGAGGTGAGGGTTACTTCTTCAGCAACATAAATTTGCATACTTTCCAGATTAATTTGTGTAGTTGAATTTGAAAATTTTATCAAATAAAGTGCTTTTGATGAACTTGATGCCAACAGTGTTCACTTAAATTTCATGTTGTTATTGGCAACAAATAACATCTCCAAGATGTCTTGCTAATTTCCTCCAAGATGTCTGGCTTAGAAATTATTGCTAAGTTGGAAGGTGGAATGTGCATCTTCATGTGGTCAGTGTATGGGAAGGAAACAGTGACTGTTTGGCAAAATGGGAAATTGGTGAGTAAAGCTAAAGAGGATGGAGGGATGGGTTTGGATTTAACGCTCAAAAATTAGTTGCTGCTTGCCAAATGGCTATGGAGAATTCCTGAGGAAAGGGATGGTTTGTGGCATAAGGTAAAAGTAAATATGGGATAGCAGAAATTGGTGGGATTTCTTATATCAAGTCTAATGGGAGCTGCCGGAATCCTTGGAAGCAACTGAAGGATATGAAGATTTTGTAGAAATTCTGAAAGTTGGCAGTTGAGAAGTCTTGGAACTGATGTTTTTGTGATTTTGGGTTTTAATTTTTATATTTTAACCTCATTTAGAAAGATTCAGATACGTGTTCGAAGATATTACAGAGTTATTCATGTCCTGTGCTGATACAATTTGAATAAGTCTTCGGGATAAGTTTCTGTGCTACATGTTTCTAGCATCTTACAACATTCTCATCCATCTTGTTACCCAACAGTATATAAGAATTCACTGATTAATTTGATGCTTTCCTATGTAAATTGGTGCCAAAACTATCTGCTTTGTGTCATTTGCATTCTTCGTTAGGAAATATGACTGGACCTTAAAATTTTCTTTCTGAATATGGCTTCTTCATGTTTCTGGGGCAACATGGATCATCTTCAAATGTATTACGTTGTTTTATACTGTTTGACTCGGTCCTTAAAACATTTATCTGCAGATGTTACTCTTCATATGCTCTTCTTGTTTTCCTTTATATTACAATTTTAATCGAATATATATGCAGGTTGTCTTGACCTTAAATTGCCGCGGGGAGCAAGTTCTTGGGGGCCTTTATACCGGAATCAATACTAAGCATATCTATGTAACAAGCAAGATGGTATCTCGTTAACTGCTTTTGGAACTTCAACCAGTTACTCCTCCATTACTATTAGTCCTTTTTTTAGAGTTTCTTACTGATTGATTTGCTTGTTTAGGTGGAAGAGTACACTGGGTTGCATGTGCAGCCACACAAGGCTATTGTTGGAGCTAATGCTTTTGCACATGAAAGTGGTATCCATCAGGTTTGTCGATTTGATGGCTTATCATCTACCTAACCCATATAACCTGCTGATTCTTTCTATGGCTGAAACAGACTTTGTCTATTTTAAAGGAGGTGTATTTAATTTGTAATTATACAGACTTTTGTAGACTTCACAAATTTTCTACTGCTGGTTTTTGTTGAAAAATAATTTTAATAGACTCCATAAAAGTTGTGATAGAATGACATAGAGTTTTATTAACTTTTACAGACATGTTTTCTACATTCATCTTTCCCATCTTCCCAAAACACAATCATGGCTTCTTTAGTTATCACCATCAAAGGTCTTTAAAGTCCACCAAAGTTCTAATTGAATACACCTCCCCTAAATGTCTTTGCTAATTTCCATGTTTCAGATTATACATTGAGTTTGTTAATATGTATTTGTAAAAGGCTTTCTGATCTGTAGGATGGAATGCTTAAGCACAAAGGTACATACGAAATTATATCTCCTGAAGATATTGGGTATGAACGGTCCAATGAAGCTGGTATTGTTCTTGGGAAACTCAGGTATTGTATTCCTGTTATGCTAATTCTAATATGTGGGCTTGAATACCTTTTTTTTTTTACCTGTATGGTATCTTGCATTGATAAACACAACATGCAACAAGTAAGCACTCTATTCCTCCTATTGGAATGATTAATAACCACGTTACTAAGGAATAGCTTCTTAATTTTCTACGTCCTTCTTGGTGGCTGGCTGAGGTGTTAACTAAACCTTGAGAATTGTGTGTTCTATCCGTATCGTAAGTGAACCATGGTTTGTGAAGCTGGCTATTGAATTACTATAAACAGGCAGTGAAGTTCATGTTAGAGCATCCCTCTCAGTTACTAGTATCTTATTTATGTGCACCAAGACCAATTTAGTGGCTTTTTCATCATGATCACACCAGAAGTTATGCAATTAATATTTGGGAGCTTTAATGAAAAGGGCTTAGGCTAAAGTTTATTTTAACCAAAAATCATCCTATAATTACGAAAAATTCTTAAATTTTAATGAAAGGACTTAAATTTTAATGAAAAGGTCAAAAGTTTAATATAATAAAAAGGTCGTACCCAGTGCACAAGGCTCCCGCTTTATGCAGGGTCTAATAAAAAATAAAATAGAAAAAGTAATAAAAAACCTACACGCACAAGCGTATATCACACACACTATTTCTGAAACTGAATGGTACTACACTTTTGTGAAACTTAATGGTACTGTACTATTTCTGAAACTAAATGGTAATACACTATTTGTGGAACTGAACACTATTTTGAAAACTGAACACTAATTATTTCTAAAACTGAATATGGGTACTACACTATTTCTGAAACTGAACACGGGTACTACACTATTTCAAAAATTGGACATGGGCACTATTTTTGAAACTGATCTTAGCTTGGCGTGGACTGACTATTTTTTAAACTGAATATGGCACTTCTCCACTTGAATTTTCTTGGCACTTTCTCACCTTCCAAACACCTTTTCTTCTTCATTTTTCTTCGATTCTCATTAAATTTTCTCTGAATATCTTCAATTTCTTAGCTTTCTACATCAATTACTTAATTTTCTTTCATTATACGCGCATATGCAGCTTCCTCTTCTCCTCCACCTACAATCTCACATTCTTCCTCTGCAAAATTGAAAAATAACACAAATCAAATCAATAAAATCAAATACAAAAATATCCATCAAATAATCAAATACCAAAATTGTCCAAATTCGTCAAAGTGCTCTGTAATATGCTCCTCCACCTACAATCTGCAGTAGCATTTTTCAGTTTTGTTGGGCTTGGGCCTCCGCCCAGCGTTCATCAGATTTCTAATTAATTTTGTACAGAAGGAATGAACAAAATTTGTGATGATGATGGTAGAAGTTTCAGAGCATAGAAATGTAAATTTGGGCCTCCGCCCAGTATATGTTAGAATGTGGGATGATATATGCTAGAATATGGTGATGATATATGAGCAACTAAAAGAAAGTATATTTCTGTTGATATATGTTAGAATCTGGTGGTGATATATGAGCAACTAGAATCTATGATGATGGTAGAATTTTCAGAGCATACTACAAAGTAAAGGGAGTGGGTGTGCGTGTTGCATGCGTTGGGCTATGTATTTTTTATTTATTTTTCTTTCTTTTGTCCTTATCATTAAGTAAAGTTATCAGATGGTTTTTTTGCTTAAAAATTAAAATGCAAAGTTTTGAAGTTTTCCTTTAATATTTTACTTTTTTATTACTAATCTTTATAATTCCTATAGAACTTTTTGATTTGGTTTAGATAGTTAATTGAATTTGCTAATCTTCGGAACTATTTAGCTTTGCAACTTTAACTGCTCTTCAACTTTTGACTTTCATAATCAAGTTAACTTTTTCCAACAAATTGCTTCTCTTCTGGTTTGTAAGATGCAACAAATTGTTTCTTTCAAGTCAAACTTTCAACATGTAATGGACTGTTTGATATTGTTTTCATTTTTTTGTTTCAGTTTTTATTTCATTTGAATTTTTTATTTAGGGCTGAAGAATATTTAATTTTCTTTTATTATTATCCTTTTTACAGGGGAGGTGTATATGCATGATTCCATATAAATTCCCTAATATCTTCTTTACATCCGACTCTTTTCAAAATCTTTGTTTATAATCCAAACAGATTCCAAAATTAAAATTTGTTACCAAATGAGCCTTGATCTTTTGTGTTTTATTTTGAGACTTTGGACCTTCTTCTTCCAACTATTTTCATATTTTTGTTATCACACTTTCACTTCAGTTTGAAGGAAAGATGAGAGAAAATCGGTTATGGTGGTTTGGACATGTGCAAAGAAGGCCTACTGACACTCCGGTTAGAAGATGTGACTACGGGACAGAGGTCCAGGGCCAAAGGGGTAGAGGAAGACCTAGGAAAACTTTGGAAGAGACTCTAAGAATAGACTTAGAGTACTTGGATCTAACGGAGGACATGACACAGAATCGAGGGCAATGGCATTCTAGGATTCATATAGCCGACCCCACTTAGTGGGAAAAGGCTGTGTTGTTGTTGTTGTTGTTGTACACTTTCACTTCAGTGTTGACCTAGACTGGATCAATACAATGCTTTCAGATTTAAAGACCTGGGGTTGGGAGGGAAGGATCTGAATAGTTGCAGTTTGGTAGATTGTTAAGTTGAATTTGTGAATCCATAAATACAAGTTCGTGGATGTAGACTCCATTGGCTTCTTAATGTGAGTTCTTATCGTATAATAATTAACCACTTTATGCATGTCATGCTACCATGATTGCGCTAACATGCCCTTTATTCTCTTAATGTACTGTTCTTCTATTTCTTGGGGAAATATTAGTGTAGCCAAAGCTCAAGATCTATCAAGAAAGAATGAGCTCATTAAGAATCTTGAAGCCTCTGCTAGTTATTCAATAAGACAAAAAGCATGATTTGGTTTTTTTTTTTTTTCACTTAAACATGGATGAACAGTCATTTACTTTATTGGAATTTACTTATTTTTACGTGTGACAACTCGTTTACTCCCTCAAAATAGTAAATTTTTGTTTCCTTTTTGTTCTGGGTGTAATGTTTTTTCTGCAGTGGACGTCATGCTTTGAGAAACCGACTTGCAGAGGTATGCAATGAGTCTCATTCTTTGCAACGTATATCTATTAAATTTGTTAGTTTCATTCATGCACCTCCCTTATGCTCTTCTTTACTATTGGTAGCTTGGCTATGAGCTTGAGAATGATCAACTTGCTACTATATTCGAGCGTTTCAAAGCTGTAGCCGAACAGAAAAAGGTAAATTTAAAGGTGTAACAGTATCCCCATGTTTACTTAATACGTATGCTTCTCTTATATGGTAACTTGTAAACTGCAAGGATGAAAATGTTGATCTTGTACAAATATTGGTAGTTGGGGTTTACTGTTCAGCCATGTTTAAGTGAATATTGGTAAATATTACAGAAACAACAGAAGATTGCTGTAAACTGAGAAAACTGTGAGTAAAGTCTTGGGAAATGCTGAATCAATAATAATGCATTGATCAAACCTGTAAGCTATTTAAGCTGTCCATCCATGATAAATATATAACATCTATAGGTGAAATTGTTTGTACCGTTGGCACCTAAGCAAGACCATCATATGGGAGAGTTTTGGGTTGATTGCTATTGGACACTGACAAATTCATCTCATTGTTGTAAAATTAAGGATATCGCTATATCATCTAATAAGCCCGTAGAGGAGAAAATCACCTTCACCATTTGCTTGCCTAACAAGTAATTTATACAATATCTAGTGCCTGTTTGCTCTGATGCTACCAATGCATTTCTTGCTATTGAAGATTTTGCGGTGAATATTGGGAAAACAAGGGTTACCTGTGTTTCAACTGGTACAATAGTAAACCTTAATTTTGAATAAGCTACTCTAATATTGGTTTGTCCTGCCCATAAACGAAAATATAGGCCAATATTTTGGTGGTATGGACCGGCATAGTAAAGAGTGGTCAAACCTCAAAAGATATTGCTTGTTATTTTAATTTTCCTAAAAAATCCTACGCAAACACCATTAAGACAGTAAACTTCTTGTCAGATGAGTTATTCCCTCTCCTGAATTCCTCTTTTGTCGACGTATGGTAATTTTTTTTCTTGAAAGACGAGACTCTGAAACATTGGAATCTGCATGGGAACTGTCGAATTGATTCAGATGCGCAGCGAAGATGGATTTTTGACCGAATAAACTCTGACACATATCAATATTTAACATATTTATATCCTGTTTTGGTGCATCAAGATATTCTTGTTTGAACTCATTTTTTGAACTGTTGGTATCCCAGAGTATAACTGATGCAGATCTCGGAGCATTGGTGCGAGATGAAGTTTTTCAGCCAGAAGTTGTCTGGAAGCTTCATGATCTACAGGTTTTTCGAGATAGTGTTTTTCCATGTTCATTTTCTGCCCCATGAGTTATAAAGAGTTAATCGTCTCTAATGTACTTGGACTGTGGATGGTCAGGTTACCTGTGGAACTCTTGGTCTGTCTACAGCAACTGTTAAACTAATTGATGCTGATGGGAGAGAACATGTGGCATGTTCAATTGGAACAGGTCCCGTAGATTCAGCTTACAAGGCTGTTGATCTGATTGTGAAGGTTTGATAAGACCATTAGTTTTCACCACTGCAATTTTATTTACTTTTTATGCTTGAAATTTTTTTGTTGCAATATACTTGTACTACTCTTGAAGACAATTTTCTAGCTTGCCGTGTCTGCTTCGATGAGTTTATGACTTAAAAATTTTTGTCACTGAAGATGAATGATGGACGATGATGATCACACAACTTATCGTTGAATTTGTTTATATTGTGAAACTTTATTTTCCCATAAGCTGTATATGTGCTACCACAACATTAACTGCCTGTGTGTTGTAAAACAGTTTGTTGACTCTTTGCATAGCAGGAACCGGTAACGCTGGTTGAGTACTCTATGAATGCGGTAACAGAAGGAATTGATGCAATTGCCACTACTCGTGTGGTAATCCGACTGGAAAACAGTCATACGGTTACTCATGCTCAAACTGGAGAATCAGTCCAGCGGACATTCAGGTTTGGTGTCTAGAAGTCAGCTGTTTTTTTCAAATACCTTCTTCTATTCGCCTAGCAACAGTATGAAATTCTGTATTGTCCTCTGGTGGCAGTGGAATTGGGGCAGGAATGGATATTGTTGTCTCTAGTGTCAAGGCCTACATCGGTGCATTGAATAAGATGATAGGTTTCAAGGAAAGGTCGCCGCCAAAGTTTCCAGCTGAACGAAACAAAGTGTCTGCATGAAGGGTGGTAGGTGCATTTTGCACGTGATGTGTGAGCTCTCAAATCATGGTTCCATTTGGTTTCTTGTAGAAAGATGTCGAGAAATTCACTTCAGGGACGGCATGGATTGGCTCTATTGTGTATGCGGTGTTTTGGAAGAGGAAGTGTTCATAGATTTTGTACCATGGAATTGAACTTGGGTGCACTTTGTTTTGAATTTATTTTAGTACTATCGAAACAGTTTTTTGTTATGAATTTTTAGGCATTCAATTGTGAAAACCAAAATAGGGCCTTATATCATTGTAGAACCATGGTAAAATGTTTTTTTTTTCTTTTTTTTTTTTGTATAATTAATTTAACCTTGGTTTGAAACTCCAGAAGTACAGCTGTTGGATTTGAATTTGATTAAAAAAACAGTGAGAGGAAATTGTTTGAGTGCCCTCTTTGCCGCTCCTTGCTCAAATTTTGGTGACTCTTCTGGTTGTTGTTACCGCTCTCTCAAATTTTATTAAACGATAGCGTTAGTGGAGCTAAATTGTTAAATGTTAGGAGGAGATGATTGGTGAGAATTGAACCCGCATCAAGGAGCATAGGCATTATTGTTTTCTGACATTGCGGTAAAGCACTATCTGCATTAAAGAAACAGCTTTTATTAAAAAAGTCATTATGCACTTATAACCTATTTACTGAAACATAAAAACAAGATATATTAGACCAATAGTAAGATGGAATTGGACCAATCACTTGTAAACATAAGCAAGATTCATTCTTTTTCCAATATTAGATTATCATTAAGAACGGGATGATTTGGAAGGTTGCATTTTTTTTTATATTTTAAATTGGAGAAAATCTGCACACCTAGGCTTAGTGTAGCTAGCTAGAGTATTGAGTTCTTCTTACTAATTCGAATCCCCGTGACCCCGTCTCCTCTGTTTAGAGAGATAAATGGTGAGGATTTGGAAGATTTGCCTTTTTTCCTGCAACAAAAGGTATCTCTCGTTTCTGTAATATTCTTCAATCTCAAGTTCTCTAAGAAGGAAGAAATGCAATGAGTTGCATCAATTTCACAACTTTCAAGCTTATACACATTTGCAATTTGATTTTGCATTACAAGGTGTTAAAATTTAAGTTTCACATTGGGAAATTGAGAAAATGAAATATATGTGTATGGTTTCACTCCTAATAACATTGAGGCCTTTTGTGGTAAAAATTCAATACCTAATAATAGGTGGTTAAGTTGGAGCAATAGCTCGTCTATCTTAATATCTGACATGGTATCAGAGCAGTTTAGATTGTGGGTCTTGTGGGTTCTAGTCGTGCCCGAGTTACTGATTTAATGTAACACCATGCTTCCACGCTTAATGGTCCGTTGTGGGATTGGTTGCACTTGTGGCCCACTATGTGGTGAAATCACGTGAAGGGAAGTGTTGAATATAAGTTCAACATTGGGGAATTGAGAAAATAAAATACAATATATAAGTGTGTGGTTCCATTCCTAACAACATCGGTTCTTTTGTGATAAAACCCTATCTTGCAATAGGTGGTTGTGAGGGGACAATATTAGTGTAGTCTAGACGTAGTTGTTTTGGCTTTCCTTGTCAATCTTGTAAGTATGTACCACATCTAGTATTTAGATCAATTTTCCTTAGAATATGCATTTGCATTTTACATCTAAATTTATTATGCATTCTAATTAGTGAAGTAGTCTAGCCAATTTATGCATACATTTTACATGCAAGATGGGAACAATTCAAGACAACCCACATAGGTTGTGTACTTGGCTACTACAGAAAAAATACATTTTACATGCAAGATGGGAACAATTTGGCACATGTCTTGTAGTGTACTTGGCTACTACAGAAAAAATATAGTTGTTTTAAAAGGGTTGTGGGTTTTTAATTTTGGGTTGGAAATCCATCTTCAAAAAGGGAGTGTCTTTGTTTTTCCTCTCCAACTCAAATCTCCTAGAAGCATCAAGCATTTTCTACGTAAAGTTGTCATACAATATTTATAAAACTATCCCTGAAAATACTTGCTTACATCTTCTTAGAAGCTCATTTGTTTTGGGCTCCCCGAGCCTCTCTTTGTTCTTCTAAAACCCTAGCTGCATACACCTTTTTTCATACATTAAGTCTTGTGCTAACTCACTGACATCATTCCTGGAAAAGGTTTACATTGCTCATAGTCTGGATCTTAGTTTCAATTCTTCATTTAGACCTTACTTTGGATTCTCATTTAGTTTCCTCCTTTAACTGTTTGTTGTAAAGGCTGAAGACTACTCCAGCTAAGTGAAATATAAGGTTGTACAATGGTACATACTAGTCAATCAAATTTATTTCTTGGAACTATGATTTTCATATCTGACAAACTCGTATCTTGTTGACTATTTCATCTTACTAGTTTACTGTGCAACATTTAACTTTGATTTTTGCAGAATATTCCGCCTAGTACCAATTTCAGATTGAGCCAATAGCTCGTCTCTCTGGATATCTGACATGATATCAGAGCGGGTTCGATTGTCTTGTGGGTCCATGTTGTGCCCAAGTTACTAATTTTAATGTAACACCACGTTTCTACGCTTAAAGTCTGATGTGGGATTGGTTGCAAGTGTTGCCCACTGAGTGATGGTCCCACGTGAGGGGTGTGTTGAATGTAAGTTCCCATCGGGCAATTGAGAAAATAAAATACAATATATGTGTATGATTCTACTCCTACAACACCGAGATTTTTGTGATAAAAACGCAACACATAGCAATAGGTGGTTAAGTTGGGGGAATATATGTGTGGTTAGGAATGAGCCCATCTCTCTGAATACATGACCGAAAGTAGATGTCATCTTGACCATCAGCACGAACTATTTGTGCAGTAATCTCACTCACTCAAGTTTGAACCTCATCTCCCAGATAAGCAAAATTCTTCAGATCAAGTTCCCTGCAATAATGTGCTTGACCAGCTTATTAAACGGGACTTGTGATCCAGCGTTTGCCTGCAAGCGGGTTGCTTCTTCCTTAATCCTGGTAGAAAACGAACCCGAATGCGCTGAGGCTTCAGATAGGCGTAGTTGTGAAAATACCTGCGGTGTGAGAAAAAAGGAGAAAAATTTCTGTTGGCATACCCATTCATTCATTACCAAAACCAACAGGAAATCCAATTGAACAATGTTAAAAACTTTGCGAATCAATGAAGCATACTATTGAACGAATCTCCTCCCTATAAAAGACGGTAAGAAAGACGAGAAAAATCCTTCATTATTGGTAATAGCACATGAATTAGTTAGTTAATCTATGAACAAGTACGAGAAAGAGTATTAGAACGTGAAAATTTGTCACCGCACAGCTTAACTATAAACCAACAAATTCTAACATAAACAATGCAAAACCATATGCCAATTCTAGCTGCGCCAGATATGAACTGTCCACACATACGAGCAGCTTTTGGAGCAGCACATTGCATCTGACAATGTAAAGTCTCAAGTACCAGCAATTACACATCCTTAAAGGCAAAGGACGTTCAAAATTCCTGTGAAATAAAATATTTATAGGACGAACTCTCTTCAAATTAAAATTTATCACAGATGAAGGGATTATGGGTTTTAATTTTATCCACAAACCTCGCGAGCACGAATGAAAGGTAAGAGAGAACATGAAGGAAGGAACCTTCCAAATGCCCTAAACAAGGGCAGAACAAGTGTTACTCGCAAACAACTGCAACCATCTTGGACAGCAAAGCAGACCCTTCCTCAGAATCACTTGAAACATTCATACTTTCACCAAGTTCTGCATTCCCCTTTAGACATAAGGCCCTGGGAATCAAATGTATATGGACACCCAAGAGAATTCAAAATATAAGAAACTGAAGCATCTGAGGGATCTCTTGGGATGGGTTTTAGAAGCCACCTTCATTTTGAATTTTGCTTACTGTAATTAAAAAAGGGTTTTACTTCCTGCTGCAGGGAATTAGTAGCTTCCACGGCCGCTCTAACATTTTCTGCAATTCTTGAAGCAATATCATTCACCTTAGTGGATGAAGTTTTCCTGAGGAGAATAAAGTTGCAATCAGATGCTTTGAAGTTTTGCAAAGTAAGGTATCGGAAATCACAACAGGAGAAATTGACATCACAAAAATATGTAAACCAAGAGTGAAGTCAATGAGTCTGAAAATAAAAATATTCATATAGATATAACGTCATTTGTATACACAATCCAGGAAGCATCACTTGTAAATGGAATATCAACAGTAACCTTGTTGCAGTAATTTCCAGCCAGTCTGTTATGCAAGATATGGGAGACACATCTGTAAAGCAAGATGCAATCACTGCAAAAATTGACCAAGGACAGCTCCGTTTCATCAAAATGGCATCGCAAGGAAATTTCTGCTTTTCACATTCTGATAAACTAGCCAATCAGAAGGAGCCCAAGATTTGCTCCCGTCAAGCTCAAGCTTCACTTCAAAAAGATGCACAGTGCAAATTTTCATTTCATGGTTTATCAAGAGCTCATAATGTCCGTTTCACTGAGCATTACCACACCATGTCTCATCTCAGTCATTCATCACAAGTGTCGTAATATCAGGCACATAACCAACACCCTTAATCTGCAGAATCAAATTGTCTAGAATTGAAAAAATTAGATCTGCCTCACGATGTGTTCTATCTCTTGCAGCAAATGTATGAACTTCATTATTCACTTCAACCCAACTACAGCCGGTTTCTTTCACCACCCCATCATTGTCCATTTTTTCCCTCACCGCCTTGACATCAGCCCACATACCTCTGGATGCATAAATATTTGAAAGTAAGATATATGATCCACTATCCACTGGATCATTCCAAATTGCCATCTCTGCTGCATATGTTCCCAATTCAACATTACCGGCAGCAGTGCACGCGCTGAGCAAGCTCCTCCATACAATTGCTGCTGGTTTTACCGGCATTTTCTCAATGAATTCCTTAGCTTCAAATAATTTGCCAGCACGACCGAGGAGAGTCACTATGCAAGCATAATGTTCAGTTCCTGGATCAATCCCAAACTGAGGCATTGATTCAAAGTGGCGAAGTCCATCTTCCACAAGGCCAGCATGGCTACAAGCTGATAACACACCCACAAATGTGATATAGTTGGGTTTTATTCCCTCCTTCATCATTCTTGCAAACATCAGAAGGGCTTCTTCTGCTTCTCCATGTTGAGCATATGTTGATATTATGGAATTCCAACAGGCAACGTCACTCCAAACTTTTGAATTAAATATTTTGCAAGCCTCTTCAATGCTTCCACACTTGGAATACATATCCACAAGGGCATTTGTGACGAACAGATCACTGTCAAGACCCATCTTAATGAGCTGGTTATGGAACTGTTGGCCATGCTGCATACTTGCCAGGTTACTGGCTGCTGAGATTAGGGCTGCAAAAGTAAATTCATTAGGATTTTGTCTCGATAATTGTAATTCTGTGTACAGTCTAAGAGCCTCTTCACTTTCCATCTGTTGCGTGTATCCGCAAAACATCGCATTCCACACTACAATGTCTTTCTCATACATCTCATCGAATACAAGTCTAGCATCTCTAATACCTGAGCACTTTGAATAAACATCTATCAGACCACTGCCAGAAAATACATCCAAACAGTACCCATATTTGGTGATCAAACCATGGATTTGCTTGCTCAACTGCAACGTGAATAAAGCAGCTGAGATACCAAGAAGGCTGACGAACGTCAAGAGACTCGGCTGGAACGATCTAAGTCTAAGCTCATTGAAAAGATGCAGCGCTTCAGACAGCTTATCCTGTCTTGAGTATCCTTCGATCATCGTATTGTAAGACACAACATTATGATCAGTCATTGAATCAAATACTCTTCTTGCATCAGTAAGGGAATCACATTTTGCATACATATCAATCAAACTATTCTTCACATAAGCTTCATAAACAAGATGGACTCTAATAGCATACGCATGGACTTCTCTCCCCTGATTAAGAGCGTCAAGTGAACCACACGAAGTAAGAATGCTACTGCATGCAAATCCATCCGGCTTCCAACCCAATCCGGCCATTTCAGAAAATAACTTAACAGCCTCCCGCTCAAATGAATTCTGCATGTACCCGGCTATCATCGTGGTCCACGAAATGAGGTCCTTGACTACAATCATATCGAATAACTTCTTTGCTGCCTCCACTTCACCGCACTTGGTATAAAAATCTACAAGCACATTAACCACTGAAACGTCCATTACGGTTCCCCTTCTAAGCACATAAGCATGGATTTGCTTGCCGCCTCCAATGAATTTGAGCGCAGAACATGCAGTCAGGACACTAGACAGAACATATTTGTCAGGAAGAACATCGGTGTCTCTCATTTGGTAAAACAATTTCAAGGACACTTCACTTTCTCCACATTTTGCATACCCTGCTATCATTATGGTCCAAGTAACTGCACTTTTCACGTTCAAACCCTCAAAAATCAGGTCAGCTTCATCTATATGGCCATTTTTGACGTAAAAATCGACTAAAGAAGTAGCCACATAAACATCCTGATAAAAACCAGTCTTGACAACAAAACCATGCACTTGGGCACCTTGATCAATCCCTCCCAACTGCGTACAAGCGCGGATAACACTGGCCAACGTATACTCATTCGGGTGCCCATCGGAATTCCTGCAGAAGTCCGAAAACATAAGCAATGCTTGTTCATAATTACCATGCTTGGTATACATAGAAACCATGGAAGACCAAGTAACCGAGTTCCTTTCAGGCATTTTATCAAACAGTTTCCGCGCGTAAATAACAGAGCCAGATTTGGCATAGGAGTGCAAGAGAAGATTAGCAAGAAAAACATCGTCTCGAAAGCCGGAGAGGAGAATCTGGGCATGAATTGCGTTGTAGTAGAAAATGGGTTTGTCGGAGTGGTCGCGTGGTTGTAAGAGGTCGAGTAAAGCGCGCCTTTTGGTTCGAATTGGAAAGGTAGGAGGAGGAGGAGGAGGAGGAGGAGGAGGAGGAGGAGGTACTGGTAATGCTGCTAAAGTGGATGCGTTGAGGGTTTTGTGAGAATTTCGTCGCCTACTTAGGTAGTGGTGAAGTGCAAAGTTTCTCATAATAATACACCGACAACAAGTATACGAATTTACCAGAATTGGGAGATAGAGGATGATGTCAACTCATTCAAATGCTGTGACTCTTGTGCTCTAGTGTTATAACATGACTAATCTAGTTGTAAACTTGTTTAGCAACACTTTACAAAATAATTTTTAAACAACTGTTTTGTAAAACGAAAACGACAATTTGTTTGTTTACTAGTATTCCTCTTCACTAGTAAGTAATAGCTATTAGGTTTAATTATCGTCAAAAGTAAAGTTAAATAACATTATTATGGCAAACCCATTGTAAGGCTTAACACTCCCCCCATACGCTTAGAGCACTTCCAATGTAGTAAGCCCCCTGGACAATAGGCAATTCAATCCCTTTAAATGAAAAGTAATTGCATATAATGAACACTCTACTTGCCCAAGTGAAAAGCTCAGGCAATTTGTATTAAAATATTTTTTTTTTTATTTTTATAAAATAATAAAAGATAACTTTATTTTTAATTTCATATAACAATAAACGCAGTATAATGTGGAAGAACATGGTTAGTTATTTATAAAAAAAAACTATAGTTTTTTCATTTTTTTAATTAGTTTTTTTATTTATAAATTATAATTTTAATGGTTAAATTGTGATTGACGTCATGATGCCTTCAGCCTTGCGTTACATGTAGGATGCTAGACCAGACGATTATTGCCTAACTTCTCCATCGGGCTCGCCTTGACCAAATTGCCCAAGTGGGCTGGAGTGTTTTGAGGAGGAATAAGTGGATTGAGTTGCCTATTCTCAAGGCAATAAGCAATGATGGAGTTGCTCTTAATGTAGATACTATCGTTTATTAAAAAAAATAAAAAAAACATTACTAATATAAATTTTAACAATGTGAAAATTGCGGTGGAGATGGTATTTTCAATAGCGGTTGATAAGGGGTGATGATAATGTAATTGGGTTGGTGGCGATAGTGGTGCTGGGGTATGGGTGGTGGCAACAGATAGGAGGAGCAATTAAAGGTGGTGGGAGTGATGGTGGTAATAAAAATAGTGATTGAGAGGTGGTGACAGAAATTGTTGAGGTGGTAGTGGCCGAAGGGTGGGCATATTTTGGATTCAACCGACCAAGCCATCCAACCCAATCCGCTTTAGGTGGTTTGGATCGTTTTTACCCAAGTTTCTTAGCAATCCATGTCATAACCGCCCACCCATGAAATGGAGTCATAATGTGGGCTTATCAAATACAAACCGGTCAAGAACCGACCCATACGCATATGGTAAAAATTTAGTCATTTTTTTTTAACAAACGCTATCATCTATATTATGGGGTGGGAGAGTAAGTAAGCTAAGTCTCACGATAGACTAACAATAATGTAATTCAATTTCTTCTTTGGCTATAATCGAACCCAAAACCTCTCACTTACAAGTGAAGAGAAATACAACTAGACGGTAGTACTAAATGGCTGATAAAAATTATTACATGATTTGTATTTCAAACCTATGAGCGCTATGGATTAAACTCATCCACATATGGTCAAAATAAATAAATATTTATAATAATTAATATATATATATATATATATATATGTGTGTGTGTGTGTGTGTGTGTGAAAAGTGTGAAAAAAAAAATACAAACGCTCGTGATTGCATTCTATACGCTTAAACGATAAGTACATCGTCATTTGGATTTTTAAAACCCTTCAAACCCTCATGAATAGTGTTTTTATTTTAGAGTCCAAAATTAATAAATATTCATAATAATTAATTTACAAGTGTGAAAAATGTAGAAAAGAACATATAAATGCTTGAAGTGACAAACTCTAAAACTTTAGCGAAGTATTCATGACACACCCCGACCGAGGCCAAGGCATGCTGGCCATCACGTGAGACAGACATAGCCATGTGCACAGTGCAGAAGCAATAAAGATAGCAATTATACGAATAATTAAAAACCACATTACTAGAGTGCACTTCTAAACAGAAAGTGATAGGAGTTAAGTACAACAGTAACACTCCTAGTCAGAGCATAATAAGTCTAGGTGCAGTCCAGTAGGACAAGTACTAGTTACATAGTACCAGGAATGTCCTACTATAATATAGAATAGTCAGAATAGTCGACGTCCTCGAGCCACCAACAACAACTTACTTAAAACCTGGAGGGGCGCAAAACAGAAAACGTGAGTGGGCAAAAACAAATGTTTTACAAAATCATTTCATTTATCAACATACTAACCCCTCGCTATAAAACATATAAGATTTTTCCAGAATCAAGATATAAGTATATACAAAAATATATCTAAAATCATATCAAGTCAATTCATGCTTCACATAATCATATTCATATGTATGCCATGCCAAAATATAACAAAGTAAACAGTTCAGGTAAGAATGATTTCATGGAAATACGATATGTTAGCCAGAACTCCTGTGGTAGTCTGTACGGCTGAATTCATAGCCCAAACTCAATCTAGCCGGAGTCACTACTATGACCTATACGGCATTATTCTGCACATAAGTCGGAACCACTAAAAAAGGGTATGTACGACAAGATTGGGTGTAATATAATTATGCTCAATTTTACTCTCTCAATGCTAGCTGTGCGATAATACGTTAGTCACTTACGAGTCGGAACCACCTATAGTGGTTTGTACGACAAGACTGTTCACCTAATTGGATCCCATGTGAGCATATGGTACGGGAGGTGACATAATATACAGGCCTATGCCAACTCTCTCTCTGGCTAAATCGCAATCACCCTGGTGCAGGTTATGACCTCAATGTTCATCAATGCATTTATAATCATTTTATTCACAACTAAGGCCTTTGCCTCAACTATTGTCTGACTGCATCTAACGTATCGTTAGACTACCTAGGTACCCTGAATAGGGATCAAGTCATTCGTAGTTCACATAATCAAACATAACTTACCTGAACTTACCTGTGCCTCCACAACACCACATTTATATATATATATATATATATATGCAACTATGAAATGTGTTTATACCATATTTAGGGCCTCGTATATTTGGGCCTTGGGCCTTGTATTTGGGCCTCACACTAAAGCCCATACTTTGTAAAAGAGGAGGAGCCCCTTATTCTATAAAAGGGGACTCCTTCCCTCATTCTAAGGGAGGCAAAAGAGCCAAGCCTAAGAAGGCTAAGAGAAGCTCTCATTACATTCAGGAGAGACCTCACACCACCGAGGCTCTCCTCTCCCTTCTCTTCTCTCTCTGGGGGACTTCCCCTCAAACACTTGTATCCATACAATTACAGAGAAACAGAATCAACTACAGTGTGGACGTAGCCCAAACATTGGGGTGAACCACGATAAAATCCTTGTGTTCTTTGTGTTCTTCGTGTTCTTGCAGATTCACGGTCGGATTTACGTTGTTCCAAGACCACTTCGGTTTTGTGCATCAACATTTGGCGCCGTCTGTGGGAATCGATACAAAAAGTTATGTCGGTTCTCTCTCAATTGTTCACCTTTATCGTGAATCTGCAAAATCACAAGAACCCAGAATCTCCCTCCTGGGGCTTTTCTAGAAAACCTTATTTTGTCTCTCTCTCTCCCTCTTTTCCCCTCTCTATAGCCAAACTTGAAACCCAACAGGCAAAGAGAGAAAGCAGAGGAATTTGAACGCTGGTGGAGTCAGATTTCCATCAATTTATTCTAGCTTTTCCTACAAACTAAAGAAGAAAACCTATATAAATATGGGAAGAGGATAGAAAACCGCCCCAACGCAAAACATCAAAAGCTGAAGGATGCAGTCGTCAGATCATCAAAAGCTTTTGTTGGCAGAATCAGTGCTTGTCGGGGTTGTTGGCAGAGTCACTACAGACATCAAAAGCTGGGACCGTTCAGGCAAGCTTTTCCGATATGCAGTCATCAGATCTAGACCCGGATCCGACCCGCCAGCGGAACGGCACTGACAGCTTTGACTATTGGGTAACCTCCAGATCTCCACAAACCGACGCAACCTTTCCCTCCATACCATCCTTTATTCCCGCAATTTGGGCTGTTTCGAAATGAGAAAATCGGACGGCTGTCGTCTCCAAATCGCCGAAGGTGACTATAGGGCAGACGTCTGTCGTCTCTGTCCCTCAAGCTCCAGCTTCAGTCCCATATTTCCACCAAGTTCTAGAATCCACACTCACAAACCCAAACAACTTCCCTCTCGTTCCTTACTAGTCAAAAGCCAAAAGCCAAAAGCTGTTTAATTAGTCACAGAAGCCATGGCAAAAGATATTGAGGGAGCTGAGCACGGTGAGTTTGCAACCAAAGAGCAGGCAGGAACTCCGAGTACTTCGCTGAGAACCCCGTCTCAGAGCAAGAAGAAAAAGAGAAATGGAAAGATCAATATCTTTTCGGGTTTTAGCTACGGCCGGATCAAATAAACCGACCCCGATCCTAAATGGGTCATGGAGAAAATGCCCATGCCCCGTGTCATGTCCGGTATGCTACTTTTGCCCACGGGTGACGTCCTCATAATCAACGGCGCATTGAACGGGACGGCAGAATGGGAGAACGCGAAAAATCCAGTTTTCAACCCGGTCTTGTACTGAACCTATGAATCCAACCCAGAACGGAGAATCGTGGTGCTGAAGCCAGCCGGCATTCCAAGAATGTACCACTCATCCGTTGTTCTTGTGCCAGATGGCAGAGTATTGGTAGGCGAGAGCAACCTACACGAGATGGACAACTTCAGGAGAACTTTCCCCACCGATCTCAACCTGGAGGTGTTTCATCCACCGTACCTGGCCCCACTCTTCGCTTCCCTACGACCGTCGATCCTGACCGTCGAAACGAGGGATGATACCGTATGTTGTCATCAGAGCCACCCAGGAAACGAGGGATGATACCGTATGTTGTCATTCAGCGTATCTTCCAAATCATCTATGTGAAGAGGCTCTGTTTGGGGAGAATGAACATGTAGTTGTGAGATTTCGTTACAACGACCGGTACAAATATTCACACCATTCGTTAATCATAATGCTTGGCTAGAATGATAGAAATCTTCGTTCAAAAGACAGAAAAAATTAGCAGCTCCGTATACAGTGGAAGTAGCTGCCAGAGCGAGGTGTCTATCGCCGGCGATTCGAGCTTGGAAACAAAGCGCGTCGGAGAAGAGATATCCGAGATGTTTCAGTGGCTTGCAGGGGTATGATTGGTAAATTCAATAAAAGGACTGCATCAGACAGGGATGGGGAACATGGGGGGCAGAGAAAGAGTGGAGAGATAAAGAAAGGCATATGGGTGGTGTCTGTCCAAGCAGCTGTCATCCTAGAGAAAAGCAAGGAAAGCAATGGCAATTAAAAACTTAAAATCAGATGGTCTCCAAAGGCCATAAAACATGGGTGGACAGATATAATTGCGAAAGACCAGAGATAATTGCGGGGGACTCAAGATCATGCAGAAAGGAAAAGAAAAAGTAAAAGCAAAAGCTTCTGCAGCCATCTGCCATTCCACTACCTAGCCTTCAATTATGCAAATACTATCTCATTATCAAACCATCTGCCATACTCACCTTCAAAAGCAGTATTTTTGAATGATGTAATTTATTTTTATTATCTTTCGGAGATATCTGTATAAACTCCATCAGAGGGTAATATGTATAAACCCCATCAGAGGGTAAAAAAAAAAAAAAAAAAAAAAAAGAACGGTAAAGCCCAAAATAAATGGGCTGGAATGTTGTGACGGGCAAAGACCCATAAGCCCAAAATAGCACCAACCAGGTGATCAAAAGTACGCCGAGTACTTCAAGTCATACATGAGCATTACTCATGTCAATCATACATAAACATTCATGAGCATCACTCATGTCAACATTCATGAGCATCACTCATGTCAACATCCATGAGCATCACTCATGTCAATCAACATAAACATCCATAAGCATTACTCATGTCAACATCCATGAGCATCACTCATGTCAATCAACATAAACATGCATGAGCATCACTCATGTCAAATCAGCTTCAAAGACTTCATTTACAGAGCTCTAGCTTCAAAAGCTTCATTTACAGAGCTCTAGCTTCAAAAGCTTCATTTACAAGAGCTCTAGCTTCAAAGACTTCATTTACAGAGCTCTAGCTTCAAAAGCTTCATTTACAAGAGCTCTAGCTTCAAAGACTTCATTTACAGAGCTCTAGCTTCAAAGCTTCACTTGCAAAGCTTCACCTACAAAGCTTCAGTGCAGGGTATACAAATACCGCCTCCGAACAACATGGATTCAATTTGGAGTCTCCAGCCAACAGACTCTATTGACTGAAGACTTAGGGGACTACATTATGTACCATATATTGGGCCTCAATTGGGCCTCATGAAAAATACTTGGGGGACTCTAGCCCATTATTTATGTATTAAGGAGTGAACCCTTATTCTATAAAAGGGACTCCCTCACTTTCATTGAAAGATCACCCATGATTTATGTATTGAGGAGCGAGCCCTTATTCTATAAAAGGGACTCCCTCACCACCATTAGAGAGCATCGCCGCCTACTGAGCAACCGGCTCGCCGTGAGCATCAACTCTAGCCCATCATTTATGTATTGAGGAGCGAGCCCTTATTTTATAAAAGGGACTCCTTCACCTTCAAACGCCACAAGCCAAGCCAACCAAGGCAACATAAGCTACAAGCAAAGCGGCCTCACAACATGTGACAGTTGAGCATCATTTCAGATTGAGCACCGCCTCATATCGAGCATCAGTTCAAGATAACATCTAGTTACTTCGGCCCACACATGGACTGAATTTCAAGTCTCCAGCCAAAAGACTCTCTTGACTGAAGACTTGGGGGACTACTGTTTATACCATATTTAGGGCCTCGTATATTTGGGCCTTGGGCCTTGTATTTGGGCCTCACACTAAAGCCCATACTTTGTAAAAGAGGAGGAGCCCCTTATTCTATAAAAGGGGACTCATTCCCTCATTCTAAGGGAGGCAAAAGAGCCAAGCCTAAGAAGGCTAAGAGAAGCTCTCATTACATTCAGGAGAGACCTCACACCACCGAGGCTCTCCTCTCCCTTCTCTTCTCTCTCTGGGGGACTTCCCCTCAAACACTTGTATCCATACAATTACAGAGAAACAGAATCAACTACAGTGTGGACGTAGCCCAAACATTGGGGTGAACCACGATAAAATCCTTGTGTTCTTTGTGTTCTTCGTGTTCTTGAGCGTTCTTGCAGATTCACGGTCGGATTTACGTTGTTCCAAGACCGCTCCGGTTTTGTGCATCAACAAAATGCATTACCAAAGTATAAAGGCATTTGGCATGGAAATTGAAGACATACTTTCATTTAAATGCATTTCTGGGAAATATATCAAGTATATAAATATATATTGAAAACCAAAAGCCCACTCACTGATATGTCGAAGGGTCGTAGCCTCCGAGTCGCCCGTGGATACGCTCGTCCTCAGGATAAGTCTCATCTATATGCGAATTAACTATAAAAACGTTATTTTAAAGCACATATACATAACTAGCTAATAAATTCTCATCCATTGCTCAATTTTGGTATTTAAATATACTAACGTGACCTACACAACCTCACGAACATCGTGATATTTTTTGATAAATTTTTAGGAGGCTCACGCGCCCCCACAAGTCGGGGAGGGCACGGCCTCACGCACCCAACACGTGCATCATCTTCAACCTCCAGACACCGGAACTGTTCACCAGCGCCGGATTCTGGGCAGACCTTCAAACTCACTATTCTCCTTCGTTTCTCAACCATTTTTCATGCAATTTGTACCAAAATGAAGCTAAGGACATCTACAATCACTTTATACTACTTTTAAGCCTTGAATTCCACTAGAATCTACCTGAGGAAACTCAATAATCTGGTCGACTTGAAAAGCTTCGATCTCGGCCCTCCGACGTCCAAACTCTTCCAACGAACTACCCCAAGGCTCATGAGGACCTCCTTAAGCCTTCTATGAGCTTCGAATTCCCTGAAAATCGAAGAATAAAAGTTGCATGAACAGTGCATGGAATCTGACTTTGTGGTTCTATGTGAAATCGAAGGTAACCTTACTTATTTTTGGTACCTTTGAACTCACGAGGACCTTAGGAACACAATGGTACCATTTTCAACCTCGATCTACTAGGTTTGGGGTGTTCTTGCCCTTGTCCGTACATAAGAAGGAAGAGAGAGAGAGTGAGAGTCCGAGAGATGTGAGAGGACACGGGGGAGAGGAGAGAGATGGAGAGTGTGTGTGGCCTAGGATTGGTCAACCACCAAAAGAAAACATAACTTAATCCTAATTGGTTCCAAACAATTAGGATTTAAGTGTATTAACCCAAAGCTACCCTTAAACCACATTACACAACTAACGTTCAGGGTATTTCCGTCAACTCACGCCGTCGATAAATATATACTTAGGACGGGCTATGACAATTCAACTCCGATTATATTTAACCATTGATTGTTGTTTAAGTTTACTCTTCATTATTCTCACTGGATTTCACTTTTTCAGATTTTCTTTTTTGAAAACATGATCTTGTAGCGGATGAAGAAAGATAAATGGTTTGGACATTAATATCACGTTCAAATTTTTACGGTTAGTGAAAATATTGCTCGGAGTTTATAAAGTCTCTATAAAATATATGATGACTACTCATATTTTAGTTAATTGTAAATGTCAGAACATGATATCAACAATCGGAACCATTCATCTTTCTGCATCCACAAAAAAAAAATCATGTTTTCAAAAAAAGAAAATCTAGAAAAAGGAAGTCCGTTGAGAAGAATGAAGTGTAAACGTAAACGACAATCTATGGTCAAATATAAATCTAGAGTTTATGGATTATGGTGTCAAATTTTGGAGTTGAGCTCTTCATGATAGTTGTAGATCTTGTCATTATGAGCGTTTGTATATTTTTGTAACATTTTTCACACTTGTTTCTTACATTAATTATTATAATTTTTTGTAAATTTGCACTCAAACATAAAACATTATTCATATGGGTTTGGAGGGTTTCATAATCTAAACGATGATGTAACCATTGTTTAAGCGTATATGATGTAATCACGAGCGCATGTATATTCTTTTCACATTTTATACACTTAACATTGATTATTATGAATTTTTATTTATTTTGAATGCCCCAAAATATTATTCACGAGGGTTTGGAGGGTGTAAAAATTCCAAACAATGATGTACCAATCGTCAAAACAGAGATGATGGGATCGCGTGTGTTTGCATATTTTTCACACTTGTAAATTAATTATTATGAATTTTTTTAATGTGCTTTGGTATTTTGTAGGAAAAATCAAATTACATTAAAAAAACTTCATAATGAGGGGTCCAAGTTCACTACCCTTGATTGTTGGCTGCCATACCATCGTTGACCGTTGACTAACATTGATCAACGGTAATGATTTAATATCACTTGTATGAAATTAAACCCTATGGCTATTGTAGTAAGGTTTTTTAAGTAGTTTAAAGTTACCAAACTATTTTTTTTCTTAATGGGTTAAAACGGATTACCAGCAGGTAAATCTGTTAAGAACCCATTAACAGGTGACTCGATTAGTCATCTCTCTCTCTCTCTCTCACCATATCGACTCATTCTCTCTCGTATCCTTATGATTTAAGTTTTTTTCTTAATGGGTTGAAACGGATTACCAGCGGGTAAATCTGTTAAGAACCCATTAACAGATGACTCGATTAGTCCTCTCTCTCTCTCTCTCTCTCTCTCTCTCTCTCTCTCTCTCTCTCTCTCTCTCTCATCCTTATGATTTTGGTTTTTTTTATGTAACTTTTTAAATTTCGCTAGTTGCTTTCCATTTCAACTTTTAACTTGAATTTAACTTATTTATTATGCCATTTAAATTTTGAAGTTACATAAAAATTTGTGACTCAAATTCAAATCATCGAACTCACATAAAAAAATTGTAGCAATGGTCCCTCAACTTTAACCCAATTGAAGCAATGGTCCCTCAACTAAAAATCTGACACACCTCGACTTAAATCAGGGCATGCTGGTCGTCATGTGGGAGTGACGTAACCATGTGCACAGTGCGGAAGCAATAGAGATAAAATGGAATTGCGAAGGAATAAAAACTAAACTACTAGCAGAATTAGTTAAGATAGAGTGTTAGTGAGAGATTAAGTGCGAAATACACAACTAGAGCATAAATAGTCTAAGTGCAGTCAAGCAGGACAAGTACTAATAGTACAACACCCGAGGGTGATCCTACATGGTGATGTTTTGTCAGAACCCCCGTCAAAATCCTCATGATCCACCAAAGCACTTCTACTTAAAACCTAGAGGGGCGCAAAACAGAAAGTGTAAGTGGGCAAAAACAAAGCTTTTCAAAATCATTTCATTTCTCAAAAGTTCTAACCCTTCGTCGTAAAACCTGTATAATTTTCCAGAAAATAATAATAATAATAAGCTGTATTCGAAATCATACTCAAGATGAAAATCCATAGAAGTATACCATGCTAAAATATCTCAATGCAATGCTATAGGTTAACCAGGCAAAATATATAAATGTCAAATATCGCATCAGCCAAATCTCTCTAATTCAAACTGCACTGCTGAATATATAGCTCATAACCAATCTCAATCATATCAAATCAAATCCTGCATACGAGTCGGAACCACCTACAGTGATCTGTATGACAAGACTAGGTGTAAAGTAAATATGCTTTAGTGCTACGATCACGTGAAGGTTGTGCGAATGATTGCGGGTCACCTATGAGTCGAAACCAAGTAAAGTGGTATGTACGACAAGCCTGTGCACCTAACTTGGATCCAAGGTGAGCATACGGTGCGGGAGGTGAACATCACGTGAAGGACTATGCCCTAACTCTAGGTGGGAGCACTAACACCGGGGTGCAGGTTTATGAGCTCTCAATACATCACATCATATTTCACATAACTGAAGTAATCTCAATCTTTAATTCATGAACTTACCTAGCACTTATCTGTGCGTCCGCAGCACCAATTATAAGTATATGCAACTACTAATGCATAAATAAAATAGGCAGATACTTTGCATGGTATTTCAAAGCGTATAATCATTCAAATTCATTTTCTGGGAAAAATCTCAAGTATATAGGTATATACGGAAAACCAAAAGCCCACTCACTGGTATGTCGAAGGGTCGTAGCCCCCGAGCCTCGATTGATGGCGCTCGTCCTCAGGATAGGTCTCACCTATATGCGAAATAACTCAATAAACGTTATTTAAAACACGTACACAAAACTAGGAAATAACTTCTCATACATTGCTCAAATGGGGTATTTGAATATACCACCATGATCTACTCAACCTCAGGAACATCTCTAAATTTTTAGAAAAAAATTTCAACCACCCACGCGCCCTCACGAGCCGGCCAAGGCACGGCCAGACGCGCCCCCACGCGCGGCCATGTGCCTGGCACACCAAACGGATTCCCTAACGGCGTTAGGGAATATTCCGTTAACTATAAGCATATACCGTTAAAATCAACCAACGCCGTTAGTCAGCGTTAGGAATATCTCGTCAATTTTGACGGAATATTCCGTCGTCTCCTACCTTCGAACTCCGGCGACCGTTGCCGTCACCGAAAACTAGAAAAACCTTAAAACCTTATAACTTCTTCATTTTTGTACCAAAATTCACCAAATTTATATCAAATTGAAGCCCTGAAGGAGTAGAATAAAACCTTACCACTTTTAGACCCTAAAACTCCGGGAACTCGCCGGAAAAAGCTCCGATAATCCGGCCAAACTTAAAACTCGCCAATCTCAAATTCCCGACGTCCAATTTACTTCTCCGAGCTTCGTAAGGATGTTCTAAAGCTTCCTACAAGCTTCAAATCTCCTGAAACATCCATAATTACGACCACATGAACAGTACCCCAAATCGGGGATTCTTAGTCCTTATGAAATCAAAGGTTTCATGTCTTAGTGTAAATGAAGTCAAAAGCTTGCAAGGAGTTCAAAAATTACCTTATTGACTCGATCCATGCATGAAAGCTTAAGTTCGAAGTTCGTTCGTACGACTTGTATGGAAAATGGAAAGAAGTCTGAGAGGGAGGAGAGAGAGAAAGCACGGGAGTGATGTGTATGTGTGTGAGTGAATGTGTGGTCCAAGTTGGCAACAACCACCAACCACAAACTAGGAAAGTTTAGTTCTAATTGGTCCAAAATAATTATAACTTAACATATTGGTCCACAACCTAAGTCTAAACCACACAACACAACTCAAAACGTCCAAGGGCATATTTGAAATTTCATGCCTAAAAATATAATATTTCCGGACGGGTTGTGACAAAATCCATTACCATTGGTTCCTCAACTCATCAAAACGTGCAACTATGATTATTTTCGTCAACTCTATTAGAACTTCTGTCAAAATGAGTCATGTGACATGCACGTGAGGCTAAATCAAGGGGCAAATTGTCTCTCAACTGGAGAAATTGTCTCTCAACTTTAATCCAATTAGAGCAATGGTCCCTCAACTTTAACTCAATTGTAGCAATGGTCCTTCAAACATAACTCATTTTGACAAAATTCTGAAGGAGTTGACAAAAAGGATCATAACTACACATTTTGATGAGTTGAGGGATTAATGGGAATGAATTTTTAGTTGAGGGACTATTGCTTCAATTTGATTAAAGTTGATGGATCATTGCTACAATTTACGTTACACTTAAAAATGAGCTAGAATTGGAAAAGCCCAAAAAATTTGCCCAACAAACGAAAGCCCAAACCAAATTTTGAGTTTACCAAACCATTCCAATTTTTTAGTTTACTGAAAATTTTGGTTTGGTTTTAGTTTGATTTATAAGTTAACCGAAACTTCGATTCAGTTTTTGGCTTGGTATTTTCGGTTTGGTTAGCAAACCGAAAACAAGCCCGAGGTTGCTTATATCGTTACATGTATTTTTGTCAGATTAAGTTGATAATCTATGTGACACGTTCTAATTAAATGTGGTTCATTTATATTATCACATGTAAGAATAGTTTTTATCTTTTTTTTTTGAACAAATAATATTACATACAATAAGAAAAATGGAATGAAATAGATTTTACTTTTACCTACTTTATAATATTAGGGGTCAACAATGGTAAGGTATTTCCCTGCCGCGGGTACGGTAGGATTACAAGTGTGAACATGTAAACCTGACCCGGATAGTTGCAGTGCATTGCTTCCAGTTTCAATACCTGGTTCCAAAATAAATCACTAGAAAATGGAAATTACAAAGCACTTCCAGTTTAGAAGAAATTTTTACTTTTGCCCCTGTAACACAGAATGATATATCATATGTTATTATATAAGTAGTAAAAAATTTTATTTTTTAACATAAAAATCTTACTACTTGTATAAAAATATGCGGTACAGTAGCTTATGTTTTGAGTACATTGAAAAATCTCTTCGTGCGTCGTCGTCGAGTCCACCCACCCACCAACCAGGGACCAGAGACCCGCGAGTAAGTTGACGCTTATGCAAAGCTACCAACCCTAACATCACCATTTGATAATGCCTACGCCTACGAGGGGTTGGTAGCATGCGGAGAAGTCACAGCCTCTTGCCAATCTTACCCGCATGCCACTGCCACGTACCCCATTAATTTTAAAATATAAAAGAAATAAAAAATACAAATGATTCAGTCCGTCAGATAGCACTACCATTACCACCAGTAGGACCAACCCCTCGGGGGCACAGAGATAGTGCGTACCCCCGCCGGTGTTGTAACAAAAACAAATGAAAAACCGAATTCTGATGACTAGGCTCAGCGAGAGGCACCAACGCTTTAAATAAACAACATGGTTGCAGAGAGGCATGAGCGAGCGCGAGAGAAACAGCATAGCGTGAAAAACGACTCACATCTCTGTGTCGTTGATTCTGCTTTTGGTAAGCCGTAGAGGTACGTGCCCCCGCTCGTCTTTCCGAAACTCCTCCAATCCAATTGTTGATATCAAATGTTTGTTTGTCTGTTTGTTGCGCCGCCGCTTTTCGTTTAGATTTGTATCACATTTTTCGAGATTGAATAGTTTTATCTGACTGCGGTGGCGGTGCAATCACAGCCGTTGAGCTGCTTGTTTGAGGGAGGATGAGTATGGAGGCGGCTACGGTTGCGCCGAGATTGCAAATTTCAACATGGATGGTGGATTCCGACAGGGTTGCGAGGAGGCGGCGGCCGAAGAGCACGTCGGCCGCCTTCTCTCGGAGATTAAAGGACCAAAACATGACCCAGGTGCTTGTTGCAGCTGCAGCCGCTCACCTACCAACCTCAAAAGTCTCTAATCGACAACTACATGTCGCTTTGGAGGTTTCGTGCTCTTACAACAACTTTCCAAGTAACTTGTTCAATTCAATTCAATTCAATATATATATGTATTGGATTTTTGGTAGTGTTTAACCGTGATTTGTAATGTTTATTTGGTGATTGAAAGTTGGTTAATTTCAATCTTGGTGTTGAAATTGCATAAGATGAAGGATTAAAGACACAAAATTTAATGAATATATCCAAGGAATAATTACTCTTTGGTAAAGGAAAAGTAATCAGATTTGTATTAGTTTTGTTGCATTGAGTCCCAAGTAAGTTGCTGTCCTAATCGTCTACCTAACTTATGTTAGGTGTGCCCCCATTGAGTTTAAGAAAACTAATAATATTTTTAACCCTAGTAATTTAGCCTCAGCCATGAGAAGCTTTACAACTGTGACGCGCATTCTTTTTTATCTCAACTTAAGTTCCTAACAGTAAAATTCTGCAACTTTGAACCCAAAATGGAATTAATTTGTTTTCAATATATTTATCGTATACAATTTCATATGCGTAACAGAATTGGTTATCTTTTGAGAATTCTGGAGTGTGATGACCTCAAGGCTTGAGAATCTGTTTTAATGAGGTTTCCGTTTCATGATAACAGAAAATCTTACTTGTAATCTGGAAAAATCTTTACGCAATTTATTTTCTTTCTGAGGTTTGACTTGTTATTTCAAATCTCACTTGTGTAGCTTCAACAGTGGAATCTGGAAACTTTCATACTTCTGATCAATCACTGGTTTTGAAGGTATGACACACCTTTTTCGAGTTTGTTTGGGCCATGAAATCCTGTAAATCAAACCCCCTTTGGTCTTGATAAATAACAGAATCTATCTCCTGTCAAATGAGAATGTGAACCCTGGTTCAAAGATAAAGCAAAACCATATACATTTACTTATTTATTCTTGTGTGGCACACACATGCATCTGTCTAACTAGAAGTTATAAAATTGCAGAATAAGGCACTAGCAATCGAGCCATATTTGAATCGACGTTGTATATATCTAGTTGGTAAATCTCTTTATAAGCCATTTATATTTAGTCTGGGATATAATTACTGTGCACTAATAAACTAATTCTGAGTTGCAGGTATGATGGGATCTGGGAAAACAACCGTTGGCAAGATTATGGCGCAATCACTTAGTTATTCGTTCATTGATAGGTATTTAATCTGCCTACTTTCGAGTTTGGTCTTTATAGAAAAAGTGCATGCTCTGTCAGGATTGCATAAAGAATGAAGGGAAGGACAAATAGTTCTTTTCTGTCAATTATCTCATTTTTCTAAGTCTATCTGCAGTGGCTTATTTAGGGTATCAGTTTATGTTACTTTTTACTAAACGGTTTTCTGTATTTTGGTATATTCTTGTGGATGCTTTAGTGATTCATTGGTGGAGCATGAAGTTGGTGGAACTTCCGTCGCTGAAATTTTCAAGCTCTATGGAGAGGGCTTTTTCAGAGATAAGGAGGTCAGTTGCAAACTATTTCCGTTGATTCATATTTTTGCAGATTTCATGTTTGGAGACTATCTGTTACCTAATGATTCATTATGTATTAATAGAAAAAATGTCTGATTATCAGTTAGAACTCAAAACTGCTTAATTTTTTATTATTATGAAACCATGTGTAGCCAACCCCACTTGCGAAAAAGGCTTTGTTGTTGTTGTTGTATGAAACCATGTGTAATCAGTTTGTAATTTTTAAATTTGGTGTCTCATGATTGGTGGTGTTATGGCATAGTTCGATGAAGTGTCGCTCGTAATAAAAAGTGGAAGTTGTAGGTCCTATACAATGCCGTACACCTCATGTACATGCATGCACATGTATAAAAAACTGAAACATTCTTAGTAGTTGTCCATTCAATATACATGAAGATAAAGAAGCAGCAGCGTATTAGTGTAGCTATGCACTGTAGGTTGATTATTTTTTCCCACTCTTCTCTCCCTTCCATTACTGCAATCATGGTTTATAATTGTATAATTGTACTTATTCCTTTTAGACTGAGGCGCTACGTAAACTATCTTTGATGAATCGTCTAGTTGTTTCTACGGGTGGAGGTGCAGTTGTACGCCCTGTCAACTGGTTAGTAGTAACACAAATTTCTATGCTTTTGAATTCTCTCAAATTGTATTAACTTTGTAATAACTTACTATACACATATTGGTGCATCAGGAAGTGTATGAAGAAGGGGATTAGTGTCTGGTTAGATGTTCCCTTGGAAGCCTTGGCTCAGAGAATTGCAGCTGTGGGAACTGGCTCTCGCCCCCTTTTGCATCACGGGTCAGGGGATGCATACAGAAAAGTAAGCCGTTTATGTTTAGCTGAAAATTGTCACTGAAATAATCATCATCTTTCTTATTGATCTATCAAATGAAAAGGATACCAACTCATTGGTATGTTGAAACTTTGCCTTCCATCCAGACTTATATGCGTCTGACTAGTCTTTTTGAAGAGAGAGGTGATTCATATGCCAATGCCAATGCTAGGGTTTCCTTGGAAAGTATGTCAGCCTTCCGACTTTAATTCTTCTCTTGACATAGTAAAATTAGTAAACGAAAGAGTTTCTCTTGTAAGATATTGATTCCTTACGTTATCTGTCGTGCAGATATTGCAGCCAAATTGGGCTGTAGAGATGTATCCAATCTCACACCTACTGCCATTGTGATTGAGGTTTCCTCTCTCTTTATGACTCTCAATATTGCATTCCCATGTAAAGGAATACTTGTTAATCATCCTTTTTAAAAACCAAAAACAGGGCTATGAGCCAATTTGGGAGTGCTTTTGTAACAATCACTTCTACTCATAAGCGCTTTTGTTAGAAGCAAATCAAACTTTTAATAAAACGAAGCAAGTCCTTGGGTGAATAAGCATTAAAAGTGGTTTTATAACCCATAGGGAGTTTGAATGTTCTCTTCATAGCGTCGGCCAGATCACTTTAGTTTTCTGGAAGCGCTTTTAGCCCTTCAATAAGCATTGCCAAATATCATTACTTGGTTACAAATTATGTGTTGTTTTGGTTGAAGTTATCTGTTACCTATTCTAATCTCTACTTTTACCGTACCCTTGGACAGGCGCTTGAACAAATTGAAGGCTATCTGAAGGAAGAACATAGACATGCACATATTACGTTCTAAGACGGAAAAAGCTTCCGTGTTGGATTCTGGTTATGGTAAATTTATTAATTTAGTTTGCAAACGTGCTAGGTTTAGGTTTCTACTTTTTAAATAACGAAAAATGGTGTGGTTTTATGCGTCCATTGTGTTAATCGGGGTTTGTCATGCAAAAGTTAGGAGAAATGAAGTATTATAAGATTTTGAATGTAATGTAATGTTGAGTACGCTGTAGCTGTATATATATTATATACCTTGTACCTGTATAACCTTTCTACGATATTTCCGTAAATCTGGGGAACAAGGTTTCTCCTCGAGCAATAAACTTGTCGTTTATTTTTTTTTGCAGATTAAACGTTTAATTGTTAGTTGAATTTTGAAATGGATGTGAATGTTCCCTAAGTTGCAATTGTTTCTTTCCTTGTGGACACATGATGATGATGATAATAATAAGTTGAAAACTGTCCAAAATAAGAAAGGAAAACTAATGAAAAATAGCTTGAAAACTTTGAGTTTTAATCAAAATGATAAAAAGACGTTGTAAGTGAATAGTATCATGAGTGATTTTTTAGAGTAAAAATTTATTTTTCATTAAAAATGAACAATAACGGGAGTATTTCGTTAAAATTTTCAAATAAGAAGGATTTAAGGCCACCTCAAGTCAACCAATGATGAAGTTTTAAAGTCATGACGATGCTTAATGTGCTCGAAAAAGAATGAGGATCCTCTTTGGATTCTCTTTGTGAGGATTTCAGGGATCTTCTAATTACATCCGTTCATCATATATCGTACGGTCTGAAATCATTGTAAATTTTTTTGTTTAAAATTAAATATAAGCAGTACCTATAAAAAATTAACCACACTATACACGATAAAAAATGTGATTAAAGAATCTTTGAAAGAGAATAAAAAAAAAGATCGTCATTCCTTGAGAAATTCTTGTGGTGTGTGGGTGGACAACAACTCACCTTTATATTTAGGTCCCACCACCCGCTAGATCGCGCAGTAAGGGCGCCGTACGTAGAACACTAACTCCATTTGGTCCATCACATTGCGTACCAACCCCATAAACCTCGAATTGCAACTAGCATCATCAAAGACCAAATTTAGTCCTTTTGTTTTTTTATTTTATTTTGGTAGGAAAACAAAGAAAAAGTTGGTTGGCGGTGTAGGGCCTACCTCTTATAATCTTGACAACAACAGGTATATGGGGGGGAGAGAGAGAGAGAGAGATGGTTGTTAAAAAGAAAAGGAGCACCTCACACCACTTGGATTGGAGTTGGAGGCTCCAACAAAGACCTTTGCATAGAAACAATATTTACCCTTAAGACTATCAATAAATATAAGTTTTGGAGCCATGTGAGATGGCACCTCTCGCCCTTGCTTTGTGTTTTGGTAGATTATTCGTCGAATATTATGAATAAATAAAAGTTTTTGAGCTCATGAACGACCCTAGGATGCCGTATAGTATGATTGCAAGTATTCGACAGATAATCTAACAAAGTATGAAGCAAAAACAACAAAAAAATGAACAGAAAAGAAATCCCCAACTTCTTGTCTAGCACTTTAAACAATGAGTATAATAATAAGTACAGGCCTCAAGTTGCCATGTGTTCGTGGCTAGAATTTCCGTCGGGGATGTTTCCTAGCCGACGAGCACACAGCTCCCCGAGAGGTTGGCGTCGGTTGATGCTTTCTGTCGGGCTTTTGCTTCACTGGCGGGCTTGTCGGGCAAGGCTGAAAGAGAATGACAGAGTTAACTTTGAAAGGTGCCTTTGTGGGGCCTTAGATGTAGGCCTTGAGGCTTACAATCAAGATTAACTTTTAAGTGTTCAGGCGTGCCACTGCCATCTTTAGCATGGCAGATGTAAAATGGATGTTGAGGTTTAGTTGCACATATATTCGAGAGGCCGTGTTAGTTATGACAAGTGCCTTTGTGGGGCCTTAGGTGTAGGCCTTGAGGCTTTCGATCAAGAACTAACCTAGTACTCGAATATATGATGTCTGTTTTATTGTTTGCAGAAGTGTTATAACCATTATACTTCTGATTATCCGAGCCCGCAGAGCAGAATGAACCCAAATAGGTGCCTTTGTAGGGCCTTAGATATAGGCCTTGAGGCTTCCCATTAGAATCCCTTCTATACTCAAACATTCTACTATAACATAATATAATAGAAATAAAACTAAGAAATAGATCAATTACTTGCGCCCCAAGTAACTTCAGACTTCTTGTTATCAAAGCTTGTAGTGGATGGGTTAAGTCCACATAAGGTTCTTTTTTATGCCTTGAGGCCAAGGACTTTTAAATGATCAATCTTACATGCCCGAGAGCTTAGAACTTAGATCTGGTTTGAACTATGAAGACATATTCGAATCAGATTCAAGAGCTGAGAGAGTCTTTTAATAGTCATCTTACTAGAAATAACCTGAATACAACTTGAAGTATACAACATATTGCTAGGCTAATGAATGAAAAGACAAAAACAAAGAGGGTCGGGCAAGGCTGATCGTCTTGCAACTTCCTATCTTTGTGGTTTATCAAGGGGTTTGAGAGCTTTTAGAAAGGGGGTAAAGAGATGAGTTTACAGAAAGAAATCGATACTACAGCAAGCCTAGGACAAGGTAGCAGAGCTATTACAAAGGCTTTTGGTGAGGGTTTATCCCGAAAGGGATGAAGGCTTGGGCTGACTACAGCTTCATTTGAAGGCAAATCTGGCTTTGAGCAGTTCTAGAGTGGCTAGAATACATGCATTTGCATTAATTTTTTTTATTTATAATAAAAACGTGATAGTATTATTCTAGGAATGTGATTATGTAAATTAGAAAGTACGAATCATATAGGATTTAGAAATTTCTTCTCTTGTATTACTTGTATAACTTGGAGGACAAGTAATAAATAAAGGCACAAGCTCAAGGTAAAAACACAATTTTAGAAACAATGAGTCATTTTTCTCTCTCTCTAGCTGACCCCTTCTCTCTACCTTCTCCCAAATATTCAAAACCATTCACAAGTAAAGATAATCTTTTCTTTTTGAGTCCAAAACGATTCAAAAGGGGTCATCTTTTTAGATATTATAATTTGGTGTCATTTTTCTAAGATTTGATTGTAGACTTGGAAAACGGGTTATGTTTGTTGTCGTGTTCATGTCCTTTTGATGTCATACTCATTATCTTAACGGATCATGTCCAAAACTATTCAAAATAGGTCAGTTTTTGGATATTATAATTTGGTATTATTTTTGTAAGATTTCATTGTAGACCAGGAAAACGGGTCATGTTTGTTGTATTTGTGTCGTTTTGATGTCATATTCGTTATCTTAATGGATTTTGTTGTATCAAACCCGATATTTTAATGAATTCTTAACAAGTAACCCAATAATTGTGTTGTAAAGCTCACTTCCCAAACTCTTCGGCTAAAGAAATAAAGCTAAGGGGATAAGAAGAATAACACAGTTGATATGGCCGAGTTGGTCTAAGGCGCCAGATTAAGGTTCTGGTCCGAAAGGGCGTGGGTTCAAATCCCACTGTCAACAAAAAACGTTTTTTTCCTTTTTCTTTTCTAGTCATTCCCTAGTTTCCATATAATTACGTGAGAGGGAGAGGCATGACGAGGTGCTGCTTCGACATGTCTATAAAGGCTGCTTCTGCTTCCAGTTTATTAGTAGCCTCCTCCTCCTCCACTGACTTTCGTCGTCTTCAGCGGTTGCGAATCAGTGCTTCTTCCTCAGCTGCTCCTTCTGGTGTCGACCTCAACACCCTCCAATCCGCCATTGCAAAGGTTCTTCTTCTTCCCTTTCGTTTATTTATTTTTCATTATTTGTTGCAATGCAGTTAGTAATTTCTCTGAAGAAAATCACTCGTTATATAAGCCTAAATAATTCATTAATGCATTTGAATCATTGATTTTTCTCCGAGGAAAATAAAACCATCCAACTCAAAATTTGCAATATTAATCTCATGGCCATTGGCATAATTGGCATTGCTATATATGTACGTGCGTGTGTCGACATATATATGTATCGGCAAGTAATGTATACGCATTTGGTTGCTGCAGAAAGATAGCAGTGCGGTTAAAGAGGCACTTGATCAGCTAGTGAAATTGACTGGGCCAAGAAATGGAGTTCTCAGCCACGTCTCGCGGCGTACGGTCAGTCTCCATCACAAGTACTATACTTGAATGAATGATCTGTAAGATCCATACATGCGGAATAAGTAAATCACAATACCAAATTAACCACTAACCTTGTGACGCCATTGCTGCATCTACTCTCAACGCAGACTGAATGCACTGCTACAATCAATGGGGCTTGATATCTTTTTGTGCGTAATTAGTGTGAGACCAGGGGACCCTATTATATATCCTAAATGGTGGTGTTTGATAAGGATACTTCCCATCATGTAATCCTTGTCAAACAATCAAACTGATAACCCTTATCACCACGAAACCATACTATTCATATCAGTATGGATATATCTACTCATATCAGAATTACTTTAGCTATATATCAGTCCACTTTCATTCCTTGATAGCTTACAAGTACAGTCAATCCTAATCTCTTATGATCTCAATCCCTTAAGCCACGTGTTAAACAAGTGAGCAGCTCTAACAAAGTTTACATGATCATCATCTTTTCAAAGTGTATTCTATCATGATTCTTAATTACTACACCATTTATTTACGTAATTGTTTTGATTTCGATTCCTAATTTCAAGTGGATTCAACATTTATGCATGCATTTGGACAATGGAGCTGACAACTCTAGGGATTAAAAATGCAGAAACTCCTGCAGTTGCCAGTGTCAGAAATGAAGCAAGTATTACTGGTTTGGGTTGCAATACTTGCATTCTTTCATCATGTGCCAAAATCTTTTAGCATTTTCATCACAGCTTCTTATTCTTATGGTCTTTTGTGCAAACATTGTCTTCTTTTCTGTCACTGCCTTTTTGTGAATCCGAAATTTCATGAAACACGGGATTTGTATCAGACCAGTTTTCTGTGAAGTGTTAATATTGTTCAGTGATACTTACAGGCGGCCTTTCTATTCACCGTAGTGGGGACAACAGGATTCTTAGGTCTTCTTCCTGGCCAACTTCCTGGGGTAAATTTGATTATATCTCCTTTTCTCTGTAAGTCCAGATATAAAGTATACATCAACTTGTTAGACGAAGTCAACCTCAGGATAATTCTACCGTGCCTTGAGGAGTCCAGCGTTCTTTCAGACGTTGTTTCGGTTTTGAACTCCTCACTGATTAGGTTTCCTTGTTTCTAGGATGTATATCTGTAATCTTGTAATCCCTAGTTTTCTGTTATGGATTCCTTGATGTTTTGAAACTCCTTGTAAATAGGGTTTTCCAACCCTCAGTTGTTATTATAAATACAGGCAACCCATAGTTGAATGGGTATGCAAACAAAGTGAAATACCTCTGATCTTAAGTTTTATATGGTCTCTAGAGCCTTTTTTGTCTAACGACAAAGATCCTAGTCCTGTTAGCTTTTCCAACACCGCTTCCATGGCTGAAAATAATGTTCCCGTTGTTCCTGTGGTTCACCCCAATCCCCAACCTCCTACCTTCCAGCCATTCTCCACGGTCGTCAATATCAAATTAGATAGGACCAACTACCCACTGTGGTTGGCACAAATTCTCCCTATTCTGAAAAGTAGGGATCTGATGGGCTACGTTGATGGCACGGTGCTATGCCCTGCGAAACATGTTGATGGTTCGGCTACTGTCAATCCTGCGTACACAACTTGGGTGCAGCAGGATCAAATGATTCTTAGCTGGATTAATGGCTCTCTCACTGCTTCTGTCTTGTCTGTGGTGGCAAGCAAACGAACGGCTCGAGCTACCTGGGAAGCTCTTGAGCAAAGGTATGCATCCACGTCTCAAAATCGAATTTTGTTTCTGAGAAATTCGTTGTTGCAGACAAAAAAAGGTGATCTATCTGTGGCGGATTACCTGGATCGAATGAATGCTCTCGCTGACAATCTTGCCCTAGCTGGGCAACCTGTGAGCGACGACGAACTGGTTCAGATTGTGTTGAACAATCTTGGGCCCGCGTTCGAGATGACTGTGAGTGCTGCACAAGCTCGTGACACTCCTATCACTTATCCAACTCTTGAGTCCTTGCTGCTGACTACGGAGAGGCGACTGGCCGAATACACCGTTCATTCGGTTGAAGGCACTGCTGTCAATGCCTTTGTGACTTCACGTGGACGTGGTGGTGGACGTTCTCGTGGTGGAGGACGCGGCAACTCCTCCCACCGTGGTGCTGCTCCGCGCGGAAATAACCTTCGCAACAACAATGCTCCGCAGCACAACCAAAGTAATGGAGACAGGTTTGTTTCTTGTGGAGACCGAATCGTGTGTCAAATCTGTGGTAAACCAGGCCATCCTGCTCTTGACTGCTACCAACGCATGAACACTGCATTCGAAGGCCGCATACCAGCGACACGTCTTTCCGCAATGACGTCCTCACCTATCACCCTGAACAAACAACAGAATGGCTCTTGGCTCCTTGACACTGGTGCCAATGCCCACATCACTCCTGATCTTCATAACTTGATCAATCCCAAAGCATACAATGGTAATGAAGGCGTGGGGGGTGTAGGTAATAATGCAGGTATCTCGATTGCACACTATGGTTCAAATAACCTTGAAACTAATGCTTGCTCTTTTGTTCTACGTGATGTCCTTCACTGTCCAAATGCATCCACTAATATACTATCTGCCCATAAGTTTACCCTAGATAATGACTGTTACCTACTCATTTTTCCCCATTTTTTTCTTGTCAAGGACCTAAAGACACGGAAGACGCTTTTCCGGGGGAGATGTGAGAATGGGTTGTACCCATTTTCAGATGGCAGTGGACATTTCAAGCATTCTGTATCTGCCTGTGTGGGCGTCCGGGCTTCGGCACAACAGTGGCATGCTCGTCTTGGTCACCCTGCCACACCAATCCTTAAATTTTTAGTTTCCAATAAAATGGTACCTCTTCATGGTGCCTGTGATGTAATCTTTTGTGAGTCCTGCCCTCTAGGTAAAAGCACTAGGTTACCTTTCAATATTTCCGAGTCTATGTCTGAATTTCCATTGCAACTTTTACATTCTGATGTGTGGTGTTCTCCAGTTATTTCTAATGAAGGTTTTCGTTATTATGTTTTGTTTGTTGATGATTTTTCGCGATATTCTTGGATTTTTCCCATGAAACAAAAATCTGAAGTGTTTGAAAATTTTGTCAAGTTTAAAGCCAAAGTTGAAAATATGTTTAACTGCAAAATAAAAACTTTTCAATGTGATGAAGGTGGTGAATACAAAAGCCATGCGTTCAAACAATTTCTTGCTGCTCATGGTATTTCACAACGATTTTCGTGCCCTAAACATCCTGAACAAAATGGTTTAGCAGAACGCAAACATCGTCACATTGTTGAAACTGCCATTGTCATGCTTTCCAAATCTTTCATGCCACATAAGTATTGGGTTGATGCTTGTTTCACTGCTACTTATTTAATCAATCGCTTACCAACGCGTGTGCTTTCAAACACTTCACCATTTGAGAAAATTTTTCAGAAGAAACCAACTTATGACATGTTGAAGGTTTTTGGGTGTCGTTGTTTTCCTTGGTTAACACCATACAATCAACATAAACTGCAACCTAAATCTACCCCATGTGTTTTTCTCGGGTACTCACTCAATCATCAAGGATACAAATGCTTGGATCTGTCCACGAGACGGGTTTATGTGTCTCGCCATGTCCTATTCGATGAGGACTTCTTCCCTTTTAAGGGACTCACATCTTCTTCGGCAAGTGTTGATCTTCCAGGTAACCATTCTGAACCCCCGTTATTTTTTACTTTTCCTTGTCCTAGTAACCCTACGCTATCTGCTTCGCCTAATCCTAGCCCAACTCTTTCTGGCTCTATCCCACACGTCACAACCACCAGTCCCGAACTTCCCACCACTGTGCCAAATCCAACCTTGTCCCCTGTTGAACCTAGTCGACCTTTAGAACTCACCCTTCCATCCAATGAGCAAGTATTAGTGGATTCTCGACCTGTGCATATTGATGAACCTCGTGATACGGGTCATTCCATGACTACTCGTTTCAAGTCAGGGGTTATCAAACCTAACCCTAAGTATGCTATGCATGTTGCTGTTGATTCTATTTCTGTTGAACCTACTTGTTACAGTCAGGCTGTTAAGCATGCGGAATGGCGCCATGCAATGGTCCAGGAGTTCAATGCTTTACAACGGTGTGGGACGTGGACTTTAGTTCCTTCTCATCATACCATGAATGTGCTTCCAAATAAGTGGGTGTTTAAGATTAAACGACGAGCCGATGGTACTATAGAGCGTCACAAAGCTCGGTTAGTAGCCAACGGATTTCACCAGAAAGCTGGAGTGGATTATAATGAGACATTCAGCCCTGTTGTTAAGCACACCACCATTCGGCTTGTGTTGAGTCTTGCCGTGTCCAAGAAATGGCCTGTGCGCCAACTCGACGTGCAAAATGCGTTTTTGCATGGCTATTTAACTGAAGATGTGTTCATGCGCCAACCATCGGGTTTCATTGATCAGCAGTTTCCAAACCATGTCTGTAAGTTGCAACGTTCCCTTTATGGTTTGAAACAAGCGCCTAGGGCTTGGTTTCAACGGTTTTCAGACTTCTTACTTCAACTCGGTTTTGAAGAATCCACCTGTGACTACAGTTTGTTTGTCTACAATAAACGAGGTGTCTATCTTATTCTGTTAGTCTATGTCGATGACATTTTGATTACCGGAAATAGTTCTACTCAAATGGCCCATTTGATCAAGAAACTTGGCAGTTTGTTTTCAATGAAGGACTTGGGGCCCTTGCATTATTTTCTGGGTATTGAGGTACAATATATTGCTGATTCCATGCATCTCAGTCAGTCTAAGTATGCCTTAGACTTACTAGCTAGAACAAAATTCACTGATGCCAAACCTATTTCTACTCCGGTGGTGACTGGTCAGAAATTAAGTGCCCATGTTGGTGATCCCCATGAGCATCCCGACTTATATCGTAGTGTCGTTGGTGCTCTACAGTACCTCACCCTCACTCGGCCTGATCTGTCGTATGCTGTAAATCAGGTGTGCCAGTTCATGCACTCACCAAAGAACACACATTGGGCCGCGGTTAAACGCATACTTCGTTACTTAAAGGCCACGTTTAATCATGGCTTAGTATATCGACCTGGTGATGCCCAGTTAACAGCTTACTCTGATGCAGATTATGCGGGTAACCCTGATACTCGTCATTCTACTGGAGGATTTTGTATATATTTGGGTTCAAATCTTGTTTCCTGGAGCTCGAAGAAGCAGAAGACTGTCTCAAGATCCAGTGCCGAGGCGGAGTATCGTCAATTGGCTTATACTGCTGCTGAGATCTCGTGGTTCCGGTCGTTATACCGTGATCTCCATTTGCCTATGGTTCGACCAGTTATCTGGTGTGACAATGTCTCCTCGATTGCCCTTGCTTCCAATCCCGTTTTCCATTCCCGAACCAAGCATTTGGAAGTTGATTTTCATTATGTTCGTGAGAAAGTTGTTCGTGGGCAGCTTTTGGTTCATTATGTTTGTTCTCAGGACCAACTGGCTGACATTTTCACTAAAGGGTTATCTTCGTCAAGGTTTAAATTTCTGGTTTCCAAGCTTCCGGTTGTTTCCCCACCCGTCAGCTTGCGGGGGGCTGTTAGACGAAGTCAACCTCAGGATAATTCTACCGTGCCTTGAGGAGTCCAGCGTTCTTTCAGACGTTGTTTCGGTTTTGAACTCCTCACTGATTAGGTTTCCTTGTTTCTAGGATGTATATTTGTAATCTTGTAATCCCTAGTTTTCTGTTATGGATTCCTTGATGTTTTGAAACTCCTTGTAAATAGGGTTTTCCAACCCTCAGTTGTTATTATAAATACAGGCAACCCATAGTTGAATGGGTATGCAAACAAAGTGAAATACCTCTGATCTTAAGTTTTATACAACTATCTCAACAGTGATTAAGTAGGAGCCATTTTCGTATTCCTATATATATACTTTTGCAATGATTCTTTTACGGAATTTTGTATAGTTCAGATGAAAGTATGCGTTTTGCTACTTGCAAGTCAATAGAGGAAAGTTGTCTTTGCAAACCTCCCTCTTTGATCTTGTGGAAGAGAGAGGAACATGGTGCGTCAGAATATTACTTGTCTCTCTTGCATCATCTTTCGTATTAGTAGAAGGCATTTTCTTAGTTCCTTTGCTTGTGAATGTGATCACATATTAAGCATGGATTGAATAGATGATCAGGTTATATGCCCGGGGTTGAGGAATCCAATTAATTATGTAGTCCTAGTCTATCCCTCTGCAAATATTTTTTAACTAGATATAGCTGCTCGACATTTTGTGAGAAGTATTAGAGTCGTACATTGACATTAGAGACAAACTTTCGCATACTTTACAGAGATTGTGGCTCGGGGTTCTTACTGACATGCATCTTGGTTTCACGCACGTAATACTGCTGCTGTAGGATTGGGGTTTTTTCGTGCCATCCATGCTTGGGAGCATCTCTTTAGTCAATATTGGGTGTTGGAAGCACTGCCCCTGGGTAAGAGTAAGACAAAGCTTTTTTTTTTGTATGGAATTGAATTGTAATTTTAATTCATGATATATATATATATAAGTTTGGCAGTATTTTCTTCCATAAAAGTTTATCTGTATTCTACTGCACTTTAGGCTTCTTCAAGCTGCCATATCTGGCTTTTCGTCATTTTTCCCGGATTATCAGAACAGAATTGCTAGTCATGAAGCTGCTCATTTTTTAGGTACTAAATTAACACCAGAGACTATAAAACTTGTTATGATTTGTGATTGATAAAATAATGCTTTGATTTTGTTGGTTGCTTTCTTGGCAATTTGCATGCTGATTAAGAATTCTCTCTTTGAATAGTTGCTTGTTTGCTGGGCCTTCCTATTCTGGGATATTCTCTCGATATTGGGAAGAGCATGTCAACCTTATTGACGAAAGGCTTGAAAATCTGATATACAGCAGGCAGCTCGATGCAAAGGAACTAGACAGGTATTTAATATATGAGGGTCGAGTCATAGCTACTGCAAGGTCTGGAACTTTAACATTTTCCTCAAGTAATATTCCACTTGTGAAGTGCAACAAATGAGCTCTTTGTTCGTTTGAGAATAGTGCAGCTGTTGTCTGTAAATCCGTTAAACATATCAATATTCCCTCATTTAATCTGATTCGGTTTCATGCACAAACAGTCGATTTGCATTAAGGTTACCTGTTCCGGAGTCTTCACTTCACATGAACTTTATCAATACAAATCCAATACGTAATTACACTCCAATTATGCGATAGACATCATGTTGAATCCATAAATTTTATGGCGTTTTAGGTTGGCGGTTGTAGCAATGGCTGGATTTGCAGCAGAAGGTCTGAAAGATGACAAAGTGACTGGCCAATCTGCTGATCTTTTCACTCTACAGGTTAACAACCATTTTCCTAAGATTAATTGTTTTCTTTCATGATAATATGTTTATGCTACCCCCAAGTTCCGAGACTTGCCTATTTATATCTCGTGTTCAGAGATTTATCAACAGAAGCAAGCCGCAGCTCAGCAAAATCTTACTAGATGGGCTGTAAGTTCATAACCATACAACCTCCTGTATACGTATACAATAAATGATGCGGAACACAAGTGGTGGCCTTCCTAAATCAATGGGTGTTTTAGTATTTTAATATTTAGAGCTTTCGTCTTTTGATTTGCTACTTTTATAAGAATTAAGATTCTTTCCAATTTGATTAGGATTAGATTTAGTTTCCTATAATAAGTTTACTTTCATGCAAAGTCCCTCCTTTCATCAACGTATAAGGAATTTTTCATCAATATGAGATTCATTCTCAACACGCCTTCTCACGTATAGCTTGAAAAACGCCCCCTCACGTATAGCTAATTTTCAAGCCTAACATGGTGGATAACACAACGGGGGGATATGCACCATAAAACCAATTGGCAATATGGAGAGTAGCCAAACCTCTTATAAGCCCATGCAATGTCCCTCCTTTCATCAATGTGAGATTCATTCTCAACACTTCTTAAGGTTTAAGGCATTATAAATGTCCTTGCAATCTAGTAATCAAAAGGGATGAAGAGTAGATGAATAGGAAAGCTTTGTTTTCCAGAGATAGGAATTCTTATCCTGCCATGGGATTATTGTGGTGAGAGGCCAAGAACTGGTGTGATGCCCCAGAAGTGATTCCAGTTAGACTTTTGTTATTGTTTAAGTTTCATGTGTTTTCGCTTCCGCTAAACTATTATAAGTTCCTCTGCCCAACTCTGTCCTACGCCAATTCAATTACGCCTTTCTTCTAGTAGCAAATAGTAGTGATAATCGAGGGAAATGTTTTGTGTATTTGCAGGCTTTGTTTGCCGGGTCACTCTTAAAAAACTACAAGGCGATTCATGAGGCCATAGTAACAGCTATGTCGAACAAGGCAACTGTTTTGGAATGCATTGAAGCAATTGAGAAAGCTGCTTGATTCAAACTACTTTGCTGTCACGAAATCTGACTTGCGTTTTCTGCTTGATCTTTTTGGTACACTCGGTCTTCTTATTTTGCAGGCTATGAAACCTGCGACTTACCTTTTCCCTACTTGATCACTAGGTACATTCATTCCATCTGTATCACATCCTTAAGGCTACAAAGATCACTATTTTATCCTTTGTATTCATGCATTTCCATTTACACGCCTAAGCCCGTGTGATCCAAAATTACTGTGTACATCACGAGAGCTAGGACTGTCGCCCGCGCTAGTGTGGCCAGGAATGTCCAGGATTCGTGCACACATGAGTGCATGCTCGCATGCACAATGGATCCTAGAATTTCCAGGTTGTATCATCTTCTCACTTTTGTACCAATTTAGCAGTGAAAATAGAGAATGTGGTGACTTGTTTTGTATAAGCTGCTGCATCAGCAACTATGTTACTGAACATCAGGGCTTGTGACTCAATTGATTTAGAATTAGAGCAATAACCAGGGACATAGTGGGTTGAAGACGAAGCCCTAATCACCATGGCAATCTACCACTAGAAAGATTTCCCTCCAGCGTTCATCTAAACGAAGAGAACAAAGAAATAAACAAAAATCGAGATGGCACTTTATTTTGAGGTCCCATTTTATTCAACTGAACTTTATATGATTCCAACGTTTTTATTCAACTAATTTGTTGGCTTTCATGATTAATATCTGCTCAAAGGTCTATCCTGAATTCGTCATATATATTTTGTGCTCTTCTAATGCGGCGCATCCACCATGAAAATCCTTCTTTCTCCATTGATTTAAAATCATACAGAGGGCTTTAATTCAAACATTAGGCTTACAGTAAGCTCAATGATATTCTATAGAATAGCACAACTGACCACAACATAAAATTGAAGGATTATGTATGAGTTGTATAAACCTGTTCCATAGCTGACCAGTTTCACTAAAAACATCAGGGGGAACGCCACTAACTTGAAGAGGAAAACCATTTCTGTTCTGCAAGACTAATATACGATCAGTAACAGTAATTGACACCTGGTACAGCATGTTGTGGCATGAACATGTTCCTTTACCTACTAAAAATTACTCACCAGCAAAAAATGTTTTCTATTGGCTCAAACATCTGCACTGTGATAACCCTACGTAAATAGGTATGTCTCCCATGATACTAATTCCCTTCATCTATGCATACTTGCGAACTTTCTGCCATTGCCTTTGGAACAAAAATTGTTCGGCGATGAAGATACTTATCTGCACAAACAAACGATGAGGGGAAATGGGCAATGAAGGAGTTCCTAACACTAAGTATATATAAATGTTTTAAAAGGCTCGCCTCAGGGTGCGCCTAGGTGCCCTCTGAGGCTGGGAGTGAGGGTTGCCGCCTCTGTTTTGGTATGTGGGACGGGACGGGACGGAACGGGACGAGGCGTTCCGTCCCGCGTTTGGTGCGCCAAAAATGGGTGGAACGGGCTGTTCCACGGGACAGATTTTAGGTGTTTTTGCGTTCCACCTCCCCCCCCGTGGAACGGGTTTGTTCCACGTCTGTGGAACACAATGTTTTACCATTTTAAGACAAATATACCCCATGTCTTTTTCAAAAATTACACCTTCGTTCCGTCCCGTCCCGTCCCGTTCCGTCCCGTCCCGTCCCGTCCCGTTCCGTCCCGTCTGCGTACCAAACGCACCCTAAACTCCCAAACCCAAATTTTGGATAGGGTTTTAAATGCCTCATACCCCTTCCTTGCACTATTGTCTCTCTGCCCTTTTTTTTTTATTTTTTTATTTTTTATAGGGTAATAATACAAAATGGTCTCTGAAATTTGCATGATCAATAGAAATGGTCCGTGAGATTTCAAAGCAATAGAAATGGTCCCTGAGATTATCCACCATCCATGATTTTGGTCATTCCGTTAAAAACTTCATTAAGTGTCTCGGAACTCTTGGCCGGAAGTTTGGGCAATTTTCAAAGCTTCGTAACACAATCGTTTCTTAACCAAATTCGACCCATAATATATCAAAATGAAGATAGGAAAGTGTAGAACAAGATTATACCTATTTAGAAGCCCAATGATTGCCGGAGATGACCGGAAAATAGTCTAAAATGTGAATGGTCCGTAGAAAAACTGGAAAACTCGCTGGAAACTGGGTAAACTTTAAACGTTCATAACTTCTTCAATACTCAACGAAATTGAGTGATTCAAAACGAAAATCATACTTCTCGACGAGAAAAAGAGAATGATATCTTTTTTTACTGCTAAATCGCCGTGGTTTGGCCAGAAAACGGCTCGAAAGTGGCTATCTTGGTCTCGAGTTAGCCACTTTCGAGCGGTTTTTCGGCCAAAATAGGGTGAGTTAGCCATTGGAAAAGGTACCATTCTCTTCGTATCATCAAGAAGTATGATTTTTATTTTTTGAATCACTTGATTTCGTTGAGTATTGAAGAAGTTATGAACGTTTAAAATTTACCCAGTTTTCGGCGAGTTTTCCAGTTTTCTCTCAGACCAGTCAACTTTGAGGCTATTTTCTAACCATCTCCAGCAACTATTGGGCTTCCAAATAGTATAATTTTATTATACACTTTCCTATCTTCATTTTGATATATTATGGGTTGAATTTGGTTAAGAAACGATTGATTTACGAAGCTTTGAAAATTGCCCAAATTTTCAGCCAAGAGCTCCGGGACACTTAACGAAGATTTTAACGGAATGACCAAAATCATGGATGGTAGACAATCTCAAGGACCATTTCTATTGCTTTGAAATCTCAGGGACCATTTCTATTGATCATGCAAATCTCAGAGACCATTATGAATAAAAAGCCTTTTTTATATAATGGATGTGTGTGTTGTCTGCGTGCATTGTTATATGTGTGCTCATTGTACTTTTCATCCTCTATTATATATAGGTTGACAATATGGCACCATGTTTTTTACACAATTTTTGACACAAGTATCTAGCCATTAGATTAGTCCTCTTTTAATGGTTGAGATGATAGGTTGACAATATGGCAATTAATTTTATTTCTATTTTCCCAAAAATACATATTAAATCTAAATAAAACTTTACAATTATAATTTTCTTTCTCTCTCATCTATCTTAATAGACTTTCACCAAATTGGCATAGTCTAATAATTATCTCTGAATTCTCGCTGTCATCTAATCCTATTTTTGAAGAAAGTATTTTAATCAAATCTCATAAAATTCTATGATTTTTTTGTCGTGACTTTCACCAAATATATTGGCATAGTCTAATAACGTATTTTAATCAAATTTATTCATGATAAAATTGGCATAGTCTAAAAAAAATCAAATCTCATAAAATTGGCATAGTCTAATAACGATATATTTCAAAAACTCCTTCCCTATTTTCTCCAGAATAGGTGAAGAACAAGAACAAAAATCCTAATTACGTTTCTCCTTCTTCCTATGCAAACCTAATAAGCTTTTCTTTTTCATCATCACTCAATTCATTTCTAATCTATTCTCGTTCAAAATGGTAGAGAGCGTGGCAGATTTTGCATCAAACTCTCCCTCCATGTCTCCAATATGTACTCAATTGTTAATTTAATATCCCTTAGTATTTATTTTAATAAAAGTTTATAGTTGCTTTTTCTAATAAGCGTTTATGTTCGTAGTTCATTAAGCATATATTTATCATGTATTTTTTTAACTTTGATCATTAAGCATGATTAATAAACGTTAATAGGTACAAGACACGGTTCAAGTCGAGAATGATGAAACATGTATTCCAAATGAGAATTCAAAAGGCTTGAAAACTCCATGTGTAGGGATGCTTTTTGACACAATGGAAGAGGCTAGAAACTATTATCAAGATTATGGCCGACAAAAGGGATTTTGGATTCGAACTCGATCTTCATCCAAGACAAGAAGCCGTTCAGACGATATAACAAGCAGACAATTTGTTTGTGCACATCAAGGGAAACATGTGAGACTGAGAATATGAAGAAAATGAATAAGAATTGTTCTACAGTGAAATGTGGGTGTAAAGCAAGTATGCGAATCGTACATGATAGATGGTCAAACAAATGGAAAATTTCAGTGTTCAAAGATGTTCACAACCACAAACCAGTTACACCAGAAAGAAGAATGAAAATGAAGTCAAATAAAGTTATGCCCAAAGCTGCTAGAGTTCTCACTGAAACATTTCATGAAGAAAATTTGCCAATTGCAAAAGTTTCTTCAATTTTTGGTGGCACGCATATTGGCTTTAACAAAAGAGATTGCTATAACCACTTGAGAAATGTCCGACATAGACAACTAGATGGAGGTGATGCTCAGTCAGTGCTTACTTATTTCAGGAAAAAACAAGCTGAAAATCCTCATTTTTTTTATGCAATCCAATGTGATGAAAACGGAAGAGCAACTAATTTCTTTTGGGTGGATGCTCGGTCTCGCATGGCTTATCACTATTTTGGTGATGTTGTTACATTCGATTCAACCTACAGGACAAACTAGTACGACATGCCTTTTGCACCATTCACTAGAGTAAACCATCACTGGCAGTCAATACAGTTTAGATGTGCACTTTTACAAGATGAGACAGAAGTTACCTTTTTATGGTTGTTTGAGACATGGCTTGAAGCAATGGGAGGACGTCATCCGATTACAATTATTACTGACCAAGACTTGGCAATGAAAGGAGCAATTGCGAAGGTTTTTCCAAACACTCATTATCGATTATGCCTATGGCATATCAAGAAGAAGTTTGCTGAAAAGTTATCACATGTGTACTTCAAGAAGTCCAAGTTCAAGATTGAGATGAAAAAATGTACTCGAAAGACATATAAGATTGATGATTTTGAAGTAAAGTGGAAGGCCTTGATGAAAGAATATGGGTTGGAGAATGATGAGTGGCTAAAAAGTTTATATGAGATGCGTTCTTCTTGGGTTCCTGTTTATAATCGTAGAATATTTTTTGCAGGAATGAATACTACTGGACGTAGTGAGGGTATTAATTCATTTTTTGATGGATTTGTCACACCAACAACAAATCTTAGAGAGTTTGTCGTCAAATATGAACAAGCACTGAAGAAGATTATGGAAAGAGAAAGTGATGAAGATTTTGAATCGGAACACAAGTATCGCATTGTCAATGAAGGAGAATTTCTTTTGCAGCATGCAGCAAGTTTGTATACTAGAAATGTATTCAATAAATTCAAAGATGAATGGAGTAAAGTCAATCGGTACAAAGTTGAAGAAATGCCACATGACAACGAAGATCACGCATACGTAGTGAAATCAAAACTCGGAGAGCAAGAAAAGTTTGTGGTGAAGCTAAATACGCAAACGCACAAAGGTACGTGTGAATGCCAAAATTTTGAGTTTGTTGGAATACTTTGCAGACACTTGTTGAAAGTATTTGTCCGTTTGAATGTTGATACAATACCTGAACATTTTATTTTGCCAAGATGGAAGCAAGAAGCAAACAAATTTAGGATAATGGATTTTAAAAGTTTGGTGACGAATAATGGTAAGGAAGAATCAGAAGCTTTGAGACTTAGCCATATGTGTCATCAAGCAACTAAGTTGGCTTGTACTGCAGCTTCTTCAAATGAGGCATACACAATTTTCATGGAAGCTATAGATGAACTATCCAAAAAGTTGTCAAAATATTCTTGTCAAGATGCAACCATTGCTTCTTCTACAAAAGGTGACACATGTACTTATATTGATTCTTCTATACCGGTACTATTGGACCCATATATCTCACAAACTAAGGGTAGAAAGAAAGATAATATTAGTAGTTCGAAAAGAAGGTTGGCGGAAAATTCTTGTCAAGATGAAAATGTTGCTTCCTCAACAAAAAGTGACTCTCTACTGCTACTTTTGGACCCTAATATCTCACAAACGGGTAAAAAGAAGGACAATATTAATAGTTCGAAAAGGATGAAAAGTGGTATTGAGTTGGCTCAACAAAAGAAGAAAAGAAAATGTCGTTCATGCAATAAGTTAGTATGACACGACACAAGAAATTGCCCATCAAATCCGAAAAGAAGTAAGATCGAATCAACTAATGAATGTAAGTCGAATTAACTTTTTTTATTGATATTTTTCAATATTCGGTTACCTATTTATGTTTTTTTTTTTTTGTTATTTTATAATCTATCAGGGAATGAGGAACAAGAAGACCTGGGCGAATATGTGGAGAGTGATGACCAAGAATATTTGGAGAGTGATGATGTTTAAATTTTGTAGGATAGATTAGTCACTTAATTGTGCTATTTTGTTGCAGTTTTCATAGTTTGGAAAATTGGGTGTATTTTGTTAATATGCCAACAATGTTTTGAAATTAGTTGTGTTTTATTAACGTTATTGAGACTTCACAAATTTGATTTCCGTCAAGCTTTATGAGAGAGAAATTTGATTTTTTTATAGCTTGACAGAAATCGAATTTCTAAAGAAAATAGGGAAGGAGTTTTTGAAATATATCGTTATTAGACTATGCCAATTTTATGAGATTTGATTTTTTTTAGACTATGCCAATTTTATCGTGAAGAAATTTGATTAAAATACGTTATTAGACTATGCCAATATATTTGGTGAAAGTCACGACAAAAAAATCATAGAATTTTATGAGATTTGATTAAAATACTTTCTTCAAAAATAGGATTAGATAACAGCGAGAATTCAGAGATAATTATTAGACTATGCCAATTTGGTGAAAGTCTATTAAGATAGATGAGAGAGAAAGAAAATTATAATTGTAAAGTTTTATTTAGATTTAATATGTATTTTTGGGAAAATAGAAATAAAATTAATTGTCATATTGTCAACCTATCATCTCAACCATTAAAAGAGGACTAATCTAATGGCTAGATACTTGTGTCAAAAATTGTGTAAAAAACATGGTGCCACGGATCCGCTCCCTATATATATATAAAATATAATATATGTATATATATGTGTGTGTGTATTTATAATATATGCGTGCTCAAAGTGATTATTGATTAATAATTTTTTTTTAATATGGTATATGTGTACGCTTAGTGTATATATTAAAAAATTTATATCCCGTGAGGCTTCGCCCTTACGCCTAAGCCGGGTTATCCCTTGGACACCTCGCCCACGCCTCACACTTTTAATACATTGGTGTATATATACAATAGCAAACTATTAATCAATAAGTAATAGTCAGTCACCCAGATCTCACAAAATGCTGTTTGCTCTGGTAAATTTCTTCCGGTGCTGCGAGATGGCGATTTTTTAAAGGTTCAGGCCACTCGTACCAACTGAAAGCAGTGAAACTGCTGTCAATTGCTGCAAAATATGCCTGTATCCTCGAGCCAGCCTACAAAATTATGAAACAAGAATCACAACTGAAAGGGATACAAATCTCCACACAAGCAGCACCCTGGTTCTGCATTCTTAATCTCTTAGTGCAAAGTAACTGCACCAGGGACCACTTAGTTCAAGAAATTGAAAAACGGGATAGCTTTTCACCAAGTTTGAAACCAAAAATTAAATACTTTCTTGAAGTAAAATAAAGAAACTAGTGGCAACCCAGCACCATCCATGGTATTTCTCTGTGTGTCTGCACACACTCACCTGTATCCTTTTGTGTGTGATTATATATGTCTGCATGTATTGATGTATGTGCATGGATTCAAACTGAAAGAATCCAGAACAATTAGAATTATGCCAATCTGAAGATTGTCCAGAACTAAGTTTAATGTAATTTTACTACCACTTGTTTCAAATCATAACACATACAAAATTGTCAGCAACAGTATAAAATATATGATACAATTAGTGCACAAGAAGAAAGAAAATCCCACTTCATATATCAGTGAAAATGTAAGATACAATTATTCGTGCGCAAGATGGAAATCTCACTTGATATATCAGGGTCAGTACGGAAAGCTTCAAGCTGACTTTTAAGTTCACCTTCACTCCTAATAAGCCTCTCTGCAGCCTGAGAATGAACTCAACTAAGAAATTTTCTCTTGGTATATAAAAAGGATCAACTACATTTTAGCCCCCAAGATTTGGGGATGGTTTCCAAATCTGGTCATGAGATTTCAATTTTAGCAATTTACACCTTGAGGTTTTAAATTACATAAATTTAAACCTTTCATCCGAAAAACAGTTTAGTATGCTGTTAAATTGGGGATATGGCGACTACATAACCCACATCACTTATCCTGAAACGTGGATAGAGAGGGGCTATACAACTGGTTGCATGGTAGAATACGCCCAGTAGTGGTGGCCATGCTGGAATGAAGAAGAGCTGGGGATGAGCTTGTTCCACACATCAGCACAAAAATAGGCCCCGCAGTTGCCACGTCATCAATTTAAGAACAGATCTAATGGTCAATTAGAGAGAAGATTTACACTGATGCAATGTTTAAGTTAATAAAATGGACACCTCTTGACAATCAAAGTCTCATGGTGTTCGTCGCAGGAATCTCCTGGCGGACGAGCACACAGCTCCCCTGGGAGAATGGCGTCGGTTGAGGGTATCTGTCGTACTTCTGCTTTCTTCTCGGGCTCGCTCGGGCAAGCCTTTGTCAGGCAGATCTTGGTCGGGCAAGACACACTTCGGGCAAGGCTCGTCGGGCAGTTCTGAAAGAGAAGGACAGAGTTAATTTGAAAGGGTGCCTTTGTGGGGCCTTAGGTGTAGGCCTTAAGGCTCACAATCAAGATTAACTTTGTCGTGCTCAGGCGTGCCACTGCCATCTTCAGTATGGCAGATGTTGAATGGATGTTAAGCTTTGATTGAATATGTATACGCCCGAGAAACCAAGTTAGATATAACAGGTGCCTTTGTGGGGCCTTAGGTATAGGCCTTGAGGCTTCCTGTCAAACTAAACTAGCGCTTGGATGTATCATATTTGGTCTTTTATGGTTGCCAGAGTTTTATCACTATTATACCTTTGATTATCTGAATCCAAGAGGTAGGACGAACCCAAATGAGTGCCTTTGTAGGGCCTTAGGTATAGGTCTTGAGGCTTCCCATCAGAGTTAATCCTTATACTCGGACCAACTAGACCGCAACATGAAATGAAGCTAAATAGATGCCTTCGTGGGGCCTTAGGTGTAGGCCTTGAGGCTTTCTATCAGAATTCACTCCATGCTTAAGCCTTTTCTACGAATCAAGATATAATAGCAACAAAACGGAGAAATAGATTGATTACTTGCGCCCCAAGTAACTTCGGACTTCTCGCTTATCAAGGATTGTCGTGGATGGGTTGAGTCCACATAGAGTTCTTTTTTATGCCTTGAGGCCAAGGACTTTTAAACTGATCTTTAAATTACATGCCCGCCGGGCTTAAGACTTAGATCTGATTTGAACTCTGACGCGATTCAGATCGGATTCAAGTGCTGAAGACTCATTTTCATTATGACTTTGCTAGAAATAACTTGTATATAACTGGGAATATATAACATGTTATTGTGCTTTTAAAAGAAAGAAAAGACAAAGACAGAGCAAAGATAGTCGGGTAAGTTTGAACCTTATCGGCCAAGGCTGAACTTCTTACAAAATCTATCTTTGTGGCTCTGTCAGAGGTCTAAAAGCTTTTAGAGGGGTTGACGGGGGAGAAGAGGATACAAAATGAATCGATACCACCATGAACAAGGTAGCAGAGCTATTACAGGGGTTTGGGAAGGTTTATCCCGAATGGGATGAAGGCTTGTGCTGACTACAGCTTCGTTGAAGGCAAATCTGGCTTGAGCAGAGTTTTGGCTTTTGTTTGTTTGTTTGAGTGTCCTTAATTCTGTCTTCTCTTCCTCCTTTTATACACGACTTCAGCTTGGGTTCTTGTAGCAATAGCGGTGCCCGAATGCGGTTTGGTGATGACTCACTAGCTTTTTTACATGAATGCCACCAATAAAGTACTTTATTGGGCTGTGTAGTGACTGAATAGCCTACCCCCTGTGGTCTTTGAGCAGGTAAGCAGGTGGCCTTTGTAACTTGTGCCCAGCCGAAAGCCTCTTTCCTGCCTCCTAAGTTTTCCTCTGGGCCTTGGGTTTGGGCCGACTTTCTCTCTGGCCCAAAGTTCAGATTTTATCCCAAACAGTGCCCCCTTCAATTGATGTTAAGGTTGGGATCCCAAGCGCCAACATTAAATGAATAACAACATGCGTGCCCTTTGAGCTTCTTGCGACCTTTAAACTGCCTTCTGGTTCTCTATAAATTCTGGCTTTGGAAACCCTTTTCAAATCATCACCTCTTCTTCATTTTGGTCTTCACCCTTCATCCACCTTGAATCCTTCCGTCTCCCCACTGAGAAATGGGTTCCTCAGGTTTTGAGTGGAGTTTCCTGAAACTCCCCTTTCGTGAGAAAAAAGAAAGTTTTCACCTGATGATTGCTACCTCCAACACCTTTGGTCGATCACCCCTCTACCTCCAACACCCTTGGTCAGGCGGTCTCCTCTTGATGACTGATCTTCCCACAACTTGTGGTGATAAGTCGGGCTTCATCATCATACATGGTGAAGATCTTGTGGGAGGGTCCTCTACCAAGCTCATGTTGGCCGCACAACCCGATCACCTGATTGGGTTTCAACCAAGAAGATAGCGGGAAACCAGTTGAAGACACCAACACTTTCAGAGAGGATCAAATGTAATACATAAGATTTGGTATCTTGTAATCTCATCAATTTGTCGACATGAAATAAGTATTTTTATCTATTTCTGCATCTCTGCCTTCTTTAAATGTTTGGATGAACAAAATACCGTATGTGAATTTCTAAGGTCCGTCTCACTCTGTTCCCTCTTCGATATAGCAATCCCTAACATCCCATAATGTAGGACAATATTTCTTCAAGAATTTTGCATTAATAGGGTGTTTATGCTCATTGCCTTCGAGGTCTGCTAGATAATATCCTCCTTTGTTCAAAACCCGACTAATAATAAAAGGACCTTCCCATGTCGGGCTCCATTTCCCGAAGCCACGCAGCTGAGCGCCTAGCGGGAGGACCGCTTTCCACGCTAAATCTCCTTCCTTGAAAGACTTTAACTTCACCCTTTTGTTATAAGCTCGGGCAACAACAATCTTTCCTTCTTGAATCTGGTTCAAGGCTTCAATTCGGGCTGCATCCAGATCTTCAATACCTTGACACATGGCTTCGATATATTCTGCACTATGCAACCCAAATTGGTTTTGAATTCTTACGGAACTGACGTTGATTTCCATAGGAAGCACTGCATCTTGCCCGAAAGTCAAGGCATAAGGAGTCGTGCCTGTCCCTGCTCTTTTAGAAGTCCGGTATGCCCACAACGTGTTCCCTAGCATCTCATGCCACCTTTCTGGACTATCAATCACCATCCTTTTAATAATGTTGACCAAGATCTTGTTGCTAGCCTCTGCTTGCCCATTTGACTGAGGGTAGTATGGACTGGATTGGATCATCTTTATTTTGTACTTGCTTGCAAACTCTTCAACCTCCTTTGAAATAAAAGATGGCCCACGATCCGTTACTATAGTTTCAGGCACCCCATACCTGTGCAGGATCTTGGTCTCAATAAAATTCTTGACCACGGCTGAAGTTATGGATTTTACTGCCGATGCTTCTACCCATTTGGTGAAGTAATCCGTTGCCACAATTATGAAAGTATGTCCCTTACTAGAGGCTGGATAAATCTGCCCGATGAAGTCCATTGCCCATCCTCGGAACGGCCAAGGCTTGACCACTGGATTGAGAGGTACTGATGGTACGTGCTGGAGAGGTCCATGTCTCTGACATTCTTCACATCCGCGGGCATAGGACTTACAATCTTTTTCCATGTCGGGCAAAAAATAACCATACCTTCTGAGTAGCCATCTCATCTTTGTTCCCGCTTGATGTGCTCCACATATTCCCTCATGTACTTCGGCCATTACTCTCATGGATTCCTCTAGGCCTAAGCATTTTAATAGCAACCCATCTGGGGTCTTTCTCAACAGATTTTTTGTCCACAAGACATACTTGGTTGCTTGCTGCCTGTTCTTCTTACTTGTGGGTGAAGAAGGATCTTTCAGATACTGAGTAATAGGTGTCCTCCAATCTTCCACCTCGGTCTCTAGAACCATTACATCCAGACTGAACCTCCAATCTAAGATAGAGGGAAGGTTTCTTGTTTGGATCTCAACATCAACACCATACTTCCTTTCTTGCATTGGCACTCCTGAAGCTAGTTGCGCCATTTCATTGGCTGCCAAGTTAGATCCCCTAGGAATGTGATTGACTGATATCTCAGACTCCCACAAACTCAGCAGTTGTGTTGCTGCCATATAGTACCCTGCCATAGTGATATGTCTGCATTTGAACTCGACATTTAGTTGATTTATCACTAACTCTGAATCACCAAAGATCTCTACTTCAGTTGCCCCCAAGTCCATCAGGATTTCCAGGCCGATAATCAATGCCTCATACTCTGCCCGATTATTGGTATTTTCTTGATAATCAAGTAGGAAGGAATAGTAATGATAAACCCCTTGAGGGTTTATAATCACAATTCCAGCTCCTGCTGCCTTCTGAGTGTAGGATCCATCGAAATATAGCTTCCAAGGTGTAATCCAAAGACCTGCTACTCTCCTTATCTCTTGCTGGATCCAATCTTCTTTGCCCGAAACATCACTTCTTGGTGGGATCCATACATTAGCAACTTCTAAACTTCCCGGGATATCGATTTCCTCGCTTTGAGACTCCTGATGTTCGGTCAGGAAGTCAGCAGTTGCCTGGCCTTTGACTGCCCTCTGGGGTATGTACTGAAAACTGAATTCTGATAATGCTAGAATCCACTTCCCAATCCTCCCTGCTAGCATAGGTCTTGACAACATATACTTTATCACATCTGTTTTGGCGATAATGTGCACATGACAAGGTAGCATGTAATGCCTTAGCTTGCTGGCAGTAAAATATAGAGCCAAACATAGTTTTTCCACCGGAGAATATCTTGTTTCTACCTCGGTCAGAATTCTGCTGAGGTAATACACAGCCTGCTCTTTTCCTCCTTCATTATTCTGGGCTAGTAGACTCCCAATTGATCTTTCCGATGCAGAAATATATAGTTTCAATGGCTTTCCCCTTTGAGGTGGCACCAGCACTGGTGGGGAAGTTAAGTAAGCCTTAATGCTATCAAATGCCTGCTGGTGGGTTGGCCCCCACTCAAAATTCTCCCTATCCTTCAATCTCAGTAGCGGAGTTAGTGGCTGGATTTTGCCCGCCAAATTGGCAATGAATCTCCTTAAGAAGTTGATTTTACCTAGCAATCTCTGAAGCTGTACTTTGTTGGTAGGTGGAAGTGACTCTAATATTGCTCGAGACTTATTTTTGTCCACCTCCACACCTCTCTGATGCACCAAGAATCCCAAAAAATTGCCCGCTCTTACTCCAAAAGCGCATTTCTTTGGATTCATCTTCAACTTGTGGATCCGCATCCTCATCAATGCTTGCTTGAGGTCCACGAGATGCTGCTCTTCTGTCTTAGATTTCACCACAATGTCATCGATATACACCTCCATGCTTTGGCCAATTAAATCATGAAAAATGGCATTCATTGCCCTTTGATACGTGGCGCCTGCATTTTTGAGCCCGAATGGCATGACCAGATATTCATATGCCCCCACATGACCAGGACATCTAAAAGCTGTCTTATGAATATCCTCTGGCGCCATCTTTATTTGATTGTAACCGGCATTTCCATCCATAAACGATAAAACTTTATGCTTTGCTACAGCATCTATGGATAAGTCAGCCATGGGCATGGGATATTCATCCTTTGGTGTGGCGCTATTAATATTCCTATAATCAACACAACACCGTACTGCTTTTGTTATAGCTTTTAAAACGGGTACAATGTTGGCTAGCCACTCTACATATTTGGCTGGTCTAATAAAGCCATCTTTCACCAGCCTTTCAATTTCTTCTTTGACTTTTTCTTCTATCTCCTTTGACATCCTTCGTGGTGCCTGCTTGACAGGTTTATATCCTTCCTTGATGGGCATTTTATGTTCCACCAAGGCTGGGTCTAATCCTGGCATCTCGGTGTAATGCCAAGCAAAACAATCTTTGAATTCTTGTAAAAGAGAGATAATCTTGGCCCGATCCTCAATCCTTAATAAACCGCTGATTTGAATTGGTCTCGGATCCTCTTCTGTGCCTAGATCAATAACTTCCAATGGATCCTGGACTTCTGGAGGTGGCTTATCAGGTTCTGCACACAAAAATTCAACTAACTCCGGGTTCTCGGGCAGACCGTCTGGCTCGTCTATATCGTAGACGCATTCGGCCATTTGAATGGCCTTATCTAACTCCTCTGTGCAAGATTCTTCCTCATTTTCCTGCTGGCTGGTAGAAACTTTCCCCTGCCACTCCTGTTCTTCTTTATCCAAGAGCTTTTCTTCCTGTCTTCTTCCCTTTCCATACACCAACAGTCTTTTAATCAGGGATCTGACTGCCATGACCTGATCTTTCTTCTTTTGTTCGATCATTGATGGTATAGAGAGTTTGGTATAAGATAGGGTCTCTCCCACTCCTCCTTGGTAAGGAGCATCCCTTGTTCTAGAAGCTTTCGGGCTGTCACCTTGGTAGGGCGGCCGTTCTCATCAGCTCCTAAACATTTCAAAATTCCCACGTTGGGATTGTAGAAATTTGCTTCTGCAACATTAGCTGAGGGGAGGAACGGCCGTGATTCGGCCTCTACCAACTCCCAAAAGCTTGATCCTTCAGTACTTGCCTCGTGGTATACAGCCACTTGTTGATGAAGAGTAGAAGGTATGGCTAAACTTTGATGAATCCAATCTCTTCCAAGTAGGGCCCCGTAAGTGGAAGTGCAGTCTACTACAAAGAACGCCAACATTATTTTCTTGGACCCCAGATCTACCTCCAAAGGTAATATCCCATGAGTCCTGGTGATGGCACCTGAAAAGCTCGAGACTGTAAGGTTTGTGGGAATAAGATCTTCAGTGCTTCTCCCCATCCTCTTCATCTGCTTGGCTGGCAATATGTTAACAGCCGCTCCTCCATCAATCAAAATTCTTTTGAAAGGTACACCTTCCAGATGAGCTGAAACGTATATAGGCTTCAGGTGGTTGGCCAACGAAATACTTGGGCGGCTGAACACCATTTTATCTGTGTAAATCCGTAAGGGACCACCTTTAGGTACTTTTGAGGATTCAACCTTGCCTGAGTCTTCCTCTGTAACTACCTCCACATTGACGTGAGCCATCATCGGCTCAGTTGTTAAATAATCACCTTCCATGGTAGTGGGCTGGTCAGGCCTGGCGCCAAACATGGCGGATAATACATACGTCATGTTGATGTGGAAGTTGCTGGGTTCGAGCAAGTCCTCCTTTTTGCTCCCAATGTGATCCATGAACTCGTCTAACCAGGCCATTGCATCGGCTGGTAGTAAGGGCTCTGGTATCCCTTCCTGTTGTGGTTGATTCATGTCTCCGTACAGCGCTTGCTTTGGAACTTCACCAAACGGATCCAAAGGCAAAAAGGTTGGTCTCCTCTCAGATGCAACAGTTTCCTCATGGGTGGGCCCTGGCCTCCAACCAGGTGTTGGCATCATAGTCAGATCTTCCTGAGCCCTTCTTAAGATCCTATACTTGCCAGGATGTTGGCTTTGTGGCACATGATTCCCCATACCCTCCGTCTTGCCGTTGGCCCTTTCTACTTCCTTCTTACTTCGCCAACGAAGCTGACTACTACTTCCAGATGTTGCCCTCTCTGGCTTTTGATTTTTTGAGGCTTCAGAGGTGATGGGGGTCATCAGGGAATTCATGTAGGCTTTGTGTTGCCTTTGAACCCTTCTGACCATGGATGCTCCCATTGGTCTGGTGGGCTGCCCATCTTTTCCAACTACATACCATTTCCGCCCACGATATGCAGGAGTTGCTTTCTTAACAGGATTAGCTATCCCATCAGTTCTTCTGACTTCCTTCCCCTTTTGGCCATTTTGAAGTTGCTCTGTACTTTTTTGGAGTTTGGCTTCCATGTCCTCTGCCTCGTCAGAAACTTCATAGTTTCGAAACTCGTCAGAAACTTCATAGTTTCGAAATACTTCTGACAACGCCTTGGGTTGGGAATCACCTCCTAAACGTTGAAAAACGCTTCGGGAAGTATTTTTTCTTGTTGCCTGCTTAAGCCTTTCGCGGGCTTCTCTTTTAATTAACTCGTGATCAATAAGGACTCCAGCTGGGGGAATCTCGAGTTCACATTCACACTGGCATTTACTACACATAACCAGCCCTTTGATTATGGCAGCCTTTGGGTACTCGGATGGTTTGCCTATCCCTTCCGTAGGTCGTTTGGCTAGTTTCCCTTCTTCTTCTTCCCTTATAATTTTCCCTTTTCCTTTCTCTGCCCAGGTCATGTTGAGCATGTTTACCGGGGCTTCAGAAAAGGGCAACACAGGGTTGACTATGACTACCTCATCTGGTTGGGTAGTCCTGTGTCTTTCTCCTTTGGGAGGAGCCAAACCTGTCTCATTTCTAGAGCCTAGGGAGGCTTCATTCAGTCTCTGTAGCATTTGAAACAATGTATTCTGTAAATCTTCTGGCATGTTTATCTTTATCTTCAGATCAGAGGATCCCACCGGGCGTGCCAAAACTATGTTCGTCACAGGAATCTCCTGGCGGACGAGCACACAGCTCCCCTGGGAGAATGGCGTCGGTTGAGGGTATCTGTCGTACTTCTGCTTTCTTCTCGGGCTCGCTCGGGCAAGCCTTTGTCGGGCAGATCTTGGTCGGGCAAGACACACTTCGGGCAAGGCTTGTCGGGCAGTTCTGAAAGAGAAGGACAAAGTTAATTTGAAAGGGTGCCTTTGTGGGGCCTTAGGTGTAGGCCTTAAGGCTCACAATCAAGATTAACTTTGTCGTGCTCAGGCGTGCCACTGCCATCTTCAGTATGGCAGATGTTGAATGGATGTTAAGCTTTGATTGAATATGTATACGCCCGAGAAACCAAGTTAGATATAACAGGTGCCTTTGTGGGGCCTTAGGTATAGGCCTTGAGGCTTCCTGTCAAACTAAACCAGCGCTTGGATGTATCATATTTGGTCTTTTATGGTTGCCAAAGTTTTATCACTATTATACCTTTGATTATCTGAATCCAAGAGGTAGGACGAACCCAAATGAGTGCCTTTGTAGGGCCTTAGGTATAGGCCTTGAGGCTTCCCATCAGAGTTAATCCTTATACTCGGACCAACTAGACCGCAACATGAAATGAAGCTAAATAGATGCCTTCGTGGGGCCTTAGGTATAGGCCTTGAGGCTTTCTATCAGAATTCACTCCATGCTTAAGCCTTTTCTACGAATCAAGATATAATAGCAACAAAACGGAGAAATAGATTGATTACTTGCGCCCCAAGTAACTTCGGACTTCTCGCTTATCAAGGATTGTCGTGGATGGGTTGAGTCCACATAGAGTTCTTTTTTATGCCTTGAGGCCAAGGACTTTTAAACTGATCTTTAAATTACATGCCCGCCGGGCTTAAGACTTAGATCTGATTTGAACTCTGACGCGATTCAGATCGGATTCAAGTGCTGAAGACTCATTTTCATTATGACTTTGCTACAAATAACTTGTATATAACTGGGAATATATAACATGTTATTGTGCTTTTAAAAGAAAGAAAAGACAAAGACAGAGCAAAGATAGTCGGGTAAGTTTGAACCTTATCGGCCAAGGCTGAACTTCTTACAAAATCTATCTTTGTGGCTCTGTCAGAGGTCTGAAAGCTTTTAGAGGGGTTGACGGGGGAGAAGAGGATACAAAATGAATCGATACCACCATGAACAAGGTAGCAGAGCTATTACAGGGGTTTGGGAAGGTTTATCCCGAATGGGATGAAGGCTTGTGTTGACTACAGCTTCGTTGAAGGCAAATCTGGCTTGAGCAGAGTTTTGGCTTTTGTTTGTTTGTTTGAGTGTCCTTAATTCTGTCTTCTCTTCCTCCTTTTATAGACGACTTCAGCTTGGGTTCCTGTAGCAATAGCGGTGCCCGAATGCGGTTTGGTGATGACTCACTAGCTTTTTTACATGAATGCCACCAATAAAGTACTTTATTGGGCTGTGTAGTGACTGAATAGCCTACCCCCTGTGGTCTTTGAGCAGGTAAGCAGGTGGCCTTTGTAACTTGTGCCCAGCCGAAAGCCTCTTTCCTGCCTCCTAAGTTTTCCTCTGGGCCTTGGGTTTGGGCCGACTTTCTCTCTGGCCCAAAGTTCAGATTTTATCCCAAACACATGGAAAGTACATCCAACTGGCTCAATGGCCTTCATAGAAACCCGGCCATGAAAAAAGAAGAAAACGAAAAAATCAAGAAAGGTACCTTGAGAAACTGTAAGAATTATGTTGGTGATAATATTGGTAGACAACACTTGCTAGTTTCACCAAATGGCAAAGACACAATCAAGATTGGTATGTCGTAATTTTAGTAGAGTTAACAAAGGGGTTGTATTCAATTTGAAAACAATTTATAGTTTTCAAAATTGATGAATGTAACTAAATTACACAATAATACTAAACAGCTGCTAAATTTTTTGCTCTTCTTTTGGAATTTATGGGTACTTATCCAGGCTGCTTTCGTCTAACCACAATACCAACTTCAGTTTCACCGTCCGACATAAAAAATTGTTCATTAGGCAGTCTGAAGTGAAAGTCATGGATCGGAATCGCATAAACTCTAGTAGTAGCAATATTGTTTACCTTAGTTATTAGAGGATCCTTAATGTCAGCAACAGTAGAGTAGTTCACACGCTCAGAATCACTGCATTGAATTGAATGAGTGTCACACTACCATCTGAGAGAGACAGAGAGAGTGTTGACCCTAAAAACTACCAAGCCTACGTGGCGCGCAGGCCGAGTAACTAATAAGCTAACTACGTCATTCGGTTGATGTGGGGCGTGCCAACTCGTCGGCCGAGTTCGGCCGAGGAGTAAAATGTGTTGATGTTGCGTTGAGTGCGCGGCTGACTTCTCGATCTTGCGACTGCGGTCGAGGAAGGAACACGTCCCGACCTTTGGGTTCTAGAGCCTAAAGACAAGGCTACTAGTTCTGCGAAGTTCACAAATCGTCGGCGCCGGATTCGGTCACAGTGATTATATTTGTAAGAGTATAAGCACGCCGAATCGACACCAGAGTATAGGGGCACATATACTCAAAACAGATATATGTCTTGATGGTAAATGTGGTTCGGCCGTCAGAATGCCGAACTCTAAAGCCTACTTATGAGTAGCCAATCATAAAACAACTCGGCTCTCAATGTGTCGAGCCCTAGTAACACCTCAGTTCGCCGAGAAGTCTGATGAGATGACCTCTGCCAATAAGGATTCGAAAATCGTTCTTGACCAAGACTTAGATAGATAACCAGTCGGCACTGTCGCAATGCTGTTTATCCAAATTGAAGGTGCTTCACGATCGGCTAATTCTACGGCAACAGTGTTGTTTATCCAAACTGAAGATGTTCGCCGGTTGCCTCCACAGTGCCGTTTATCCAAACTGAAGATGTGTCAGTGAAAAAGGAAAGTAAAAATCTCAAGGTTGTTGAGAGGTTTCGCGTGGAGCGAGAGTTTGCGCATGGCAGTTTTTGTGTTGAATTGGAGAGGCCTGATTGATGTCCTCCTCCCCCTATTTATAGTAGCTAACCTGCTTCCGATCGAATCATAACCATTCTCGGATTGGGACTCCTTTCCTCGATCTCCCCTTATCTCGGCCAGTCTTACTCCTACTAGGACTTTGAACTCAAGCCGTTATCAAACCGGATTCAATCCTAAACTCCAATATCCTTATCTTATCGAAACTCTTTCTCGTATCAGGATTCAACTATCCATGGATTCCTAATAGGACACGGCAGGCCTTGGCTATGTGGCCTATAAACCGTATAACCCCCAATGACTCCTAAGTATGGCCTCTGGGCTGAGAGCAATCTAGTGCTCGGCCCAAACCAATATTTTAGGCCTAAACAAAGAGTAATACTGAAAGCGAAGGGCAGGCTCACACTGGTTTTGGAAGCTCTTCCTTTGTCAACAAACCATCTTTAACAAGCTCCTCCACAGATATCAACAAAGTCTTGCCACAGTTTACATCCTGAAAAAGTCACCATCCATCCATCCATCCATCCATCCTTCCATCAACCACAATTAACTTAAGGGGACGTTTGATAACCATTTCGTTTTCAATTGTTTTTTATTTCACTTTTTTCAAAAACTGAAAACTAAAAGCTGAAAAGTGAAAACGAAATGGAATCAAACGGCCCTTTAATTACCTAAAATTTGCAATTTCGAATCATCAAATATCGGCTTCCATTTTTATCATAATTTAATTTATTTTGCGTCCAAGAGTAATGAAATGAATCGAAGCTAATAAGCTTAGCGATTGGGTTGTTAGGTTGAATATTTATACCTGACCAGAGTAAGGGGATCCCTCCACATTGGCGTTCCGACCAGGAGGGACAAGCGGAAGCACCTGCCAAAGGGAGCACCCGACCTCATGAAGCCAATCTATGAACCGAAACGCCTTTTCTCCGAGATCGCCAATGTCGTGGGGCCCACAGAACAAGGTCGGGTGTAGCATCACGCCCGCTCTTCTGCGCTCGCTTAGATCGGCCTTGGGGAAGATGTCATTATAGTCGAAGGGCAGGTCATCTCCGATGTCGACTTCTGCGGCATGAGTCGAAAGGGCGGCGGATTTCATTGGGCAATTGTTTTGGAGGAATGGAATAATTTTGGTTTTGCTTTGGAAGTGGGTGGGGGAGAAGAGGAAGGGAGAGAAGGAGGAGGAGTTGGAAGAGAGGTTGGGAGAGAGAGTGGAGATGAGGAGTGAGAGAGAACTATTCAATTTCAAGGCCATTGGTTTTCAGACTTCACATTAGAGATAGAGAGGAAATGTGGATGATGAATCAATGAAGGCATTAGAGATAGAAAGCTGGAGTATGTATAGTTGTTGTCTCCTTCCAAATATTGTATGAATCTTGACTGTGAGGCTAAGCGCTTTTTTATTTTATTTTTATAAATAGATAAAATCATTTGTTCAAAATAAAAAATAACAAAAAAATAAAAATATTTTTAAGTTTCAACAGTATTTGAAAGTACTTATTTTTTCCTGCCAAAAAAAATTAATTAAATCTAAGTGTTTTTTATGATTCAATTGTTGTAAAATTTTCTAGTTTAAGTGTGATTGTGTAAATCCTAGATTAGATTTGATTCTAGTTATCATTTCCTATTACAACTTGTATTCCTTGGGGATGAAGGAATTCCTTCTCTCCTTTTACTACTATAAATAAAGACATTGTGTAGGAGGGATAACCCACACATTCCCCTACAATTCTACAAAACACATCTTTCTCAATTTCTCTACCCTTGTCGTCTGGTCCTATTCCCATTGTCAGATAAAATAGGCTACAACACGTTATCAGCACGCTCCTACCACTGCGCTTAGGAATCTGACGTTGAAGTTTTTTCTGCATCAAATCAGTTCATCCATATCATCACGCAATCAAGTTCTTTCAAAACAACGGTTTTTATCTCGATATTTTTGTAGCCCTGATAGTAAGAACATTCACCATAATGCATGACCTAACTTTACATTTTTCTAATTTTAGATTCTACATAAATTGTGTATGCATTATATTCATAATTGTTAAATTATGTGAATTTGATATTTTTCATGAATTGCATTAAATACATGTACATGCATTAAAATATTATTGATTTGAATATGCATATAATTGAAAAAATAAAAAATAAAAAATCACCGCCTGGGTTCTTCGAACCCGTGACCCTGAGCAAGCATGGAGCATCAAGCTCCTTTGAAACCCAACGTGTAGCGACCCGTCCCCAAAAGGTACAGTCTTTATAATTTTTAAACGTGAAATTTCGAAAATGCCATTCAAGGCAAATGCATTGACTTTTGTTGACCATCGTGTCGAGTTATGTAAGATTTATTTTCTTGGTGTATCCTCATAGTACTCGTCGTTATGGACGCGTGGGCTCAAACAGAGCGCAATTTGGAGTTATAACGAAGGAGATATTAATGTTTTAAGTTGGGGGTATTTTAGTAAATTAATAAAGTTCAAGAAAGCTCCAGATTTTTGGAGCAAAATCTGGAAAGCCACGTGTGTGGCCCAGATTAAAAGAAAAGAGAGATGGTCGGTGCAGATGGAAGATAAAGGAGAGAAAGGAGGGGGAACCAAACCAATGAGGAAACGAGAGATGAGAGAGTAACCAATCAAAAAGGTGAGAAAGGAAGGAAAGGAGAAAGGAGGAGGACGAGGGGAACCAAACCGGATTCCCCTTAACCCGCAAACCCGGTTGTGACCCATAGGTTTCTCTGGCGAAATTCATCATTTTTCCAATGGATTGGGCAGATTAACCACTACCAATCATCATATAGACCTTTCTTCTACCATTTTTATATCAAATTTGAGGAGATTAAGTTCGGAATTGGGAATAAAGGAGCCCGTGGGTGCCGTGAGACCCGTGGCCGAGATCCACCAAATCTGAAATATGTTCTTCCAATTATTACCACCATTAGACTCCTCCTGAGGTCTAGAACAAAGCCCATGCATTGGTTAAGGTGTCAGAGCTTGTTTGGAGTTGAACCAAGAACCACCCATTTCTAGGGTGCCGATGGGTTTTCGTGAAATTGGGGTTTTTCCCGGCCAAATTGGCCTTAGTCACAGGTATGAAAGTTGCTCTACTCACTGAGATCTTCATTTCTGTGAAGTTTGAGAATTTTTAGAAATAATTGAATTTTCCGGCGAGTCAGGGCGACCGATAGCCACCTGCGGCGGCAGGTGGGCCGAGGCATCCCCTGACCTTCCTAAGCTAAATTTGATTCTCCAATTTTGTATGTGAAGTCTGATTGACGAATTTCCTTCGTTTGAACCTAGTTCCACTAAGGTCCGCCACTCGATTATTATAGCAATCGATGATCCGACCGTTAGAGCGTCACTAAACTTTGATACGTTATAGTACATAATATTTGAGGATATTAGAAACTTACGGATCGGGAATCCGACTTACGGATCTTCCCCAATAGGATATGTAAGTTACATGTTCTATTGATAAGAATTCTAAGACATGATTTGATAATTGTTCTAGGCGCCGATCGTTCATGACGCCTTGATGTTTGTGCTAGGGAGTTGTACCGGAGACTCTAGGTGAGTGGGCTTTTAGGTTTTCTATATATACGTGTATATATATATATATATATATATATATATATATATATATATATATATATATATATATGTTTTCCATTTTCCCATAAATTGTTTTAAATGGATTTACGTTTTTAAATGTCATGTCAATTGCATTACATTTTAGTATATGCATTAGTATGGATATACATATTATTGCATGACGCTGCAGATGCCCAGGTAAGCTTCAGGTGAGTGCATATTGATGATAGTGATTGCAGTGTGTATGGTTATGTTTAGATGCATTTAGTGCTCATTATCCTGCACCCCGGTGTTAGTGCTCCGCCCGAGGCTAAAGCCTAACCTTCACATGATCGTTCACCTCCCGTACCACACTCTCACCTTGGATCTAAGGCAGGTGCCAGCCTGTCGTACAAACCACATTAGGTGGTTCCGACTTGTAGATGACATGCAATACTTCACATAGTCTTCATGTGATCGTAGCACTTGAGGGTATCTATTTACACCAGTCTGTCGTACAAACCACATTAGATGGTTCAAACTCATGTGCAGGAATTGGTTAATGAGCTATAGGTTCAACCGTACAGGTCACATTAGGTGACTCCGGCTGACATATCATTTTATATTGATTCACAACACCTGGCTTACATATTTATTACTAAGATACTTGACATGGCACATATTTTGGTTTTCATTGCTCTCAAGCCTGATTTTTATATATGCATGTATTATTATTTTATGGGAAATTATATGGGTTTTACAGTGAGGGGTTATAACGTTTTCAAAAGGTTTTTATTAAAACTTTATTTTCAGGCCCACTCACCCTTGTTTTTCGCCCCACTAGGTTTTAGCTGCTGAAAGTTTGTATCGACGAGAATTCTTGGCAAATCTTAGTATATGTGGCTACCTTTGAGGGTATGATCCTTACCCATACTACTGTACTTTACTTATGCTCTGACATCGCGTGTGAAATGGGTTCATTCCCGCTCATAGGGCACTTTTGTCTTTAGTTACTTTTAGGTTTAGATTTATTCACATTTTCCACATCACTATACTTTATGGCTTTGTCACCTTCCAGGTGTTGGCCAACACAGCTCGATTCGGAGTCCTAGTGGACATTCCGGGTCGGGGTGTGTCATGACGCCTATAGCGTCCAAACCCAGAAAATCCACATCACCTATAGTGTGCAATTTTCTGACCAAATCCGATATGGTATCGTAATTTTGATTCGATAGCATTGAAATTCCCGAAGAAATTTCATCGAATTTGGGTGAAATTCCAGTTTGAATTCTTAGGTTTTTTTTCCCTGATGTCGAGGTACTCTATCCATCGCCCAGAACTTGCTCACCATCGAACCTATGACCTTGCACCGAGAAATTTTTCCCAAAACACGGCCGCCTGCAGCGGTGGCATTGGCCTTAGTCCCCGGTGACTGCACCCAGCTCCGGCTGGGGTCTTTTTTTTTTTTGTTGAAACTCTAAGCCCCAAATCTTTGGGCTGACCTTCTCGGCCGGCGGAAAAAAAAGAATTTTTTTTTAAGAATAGGGCTCGCATGATGTGGCCCAAGCCTTGGCTCAACCCAACACTGGCCCGAAGGGCCATGGTGTCCTGACGGTATGTGCCACACCAAATCCCAGCTCCGCTGGCGCATTTGTGTTCCCCCATATCGCGTCATACATGATCCAGCCCCTGTTTGGGCCACCCTTTTGGGCTGGACTCCTTTTATGCAGCCGGTCTACAATATTGGGCTTGTAGCCCACTATTAATATTAGGGCTTGATCAGCCCGTTTTGTCCTTCTCCTCCTCGTGGGCTTGAAGCTTGCACCCGAGAAACCGCAGCCCAATTTTTAGGCCTGGTTCACACGGACCAAATTTGCTTAGCCCCCCGTAGGCTTTGGCCTATATTTTTGGACCCCAAGCTTCGTTGTTTAATACTTTTAGACAATTTGGGTTATATATATATATATATATATTTTTTTTTTTTTTTTCACCCACACTTTAAATTTTGGCCCGAAGTCCAAATACTTAATTCAATTATAACTATAGACCTGAAGTTCTGTTTGCATCTTTTTGTGTATATATTTGTGTTTGCCTGTAGGAACATATGAACCTGAAATTCATAATTATTTTGAAACCTGAAGTTTCTTATAAACATGCCTTGTTTGAAAACCTAAAGTTTTCTTTAAAAACATCACCTATGAAAACTTGAAGTTTTTTCATGCAAAATTAAACCAATACATGTCTATTAGAACCTGTATGTTCTACTCCTATGTCAATGGATTGATTTTTCTCCATTACACTCACCACATCTTGTTCATTTATTTTGTGATAGGAACATGTCAAATTTGAACAAACTCGGCTTTGGAGGTCTCTAGAAGGAACTACCTCAAGTGGATCCAAGATGTGAAGCTCCACCTCACTGCAAAGAACTTGCGTCCTTCCATTGAAGAAGAGACGAACAATCCTATTGGCAAAGCTGAAAAAGCCACTGCTATGATCTTCATCCGAAGACATATCCATGACGCCTTGCACACTAAATACCTTGCTGAGGAGCATCCACGTGCACTATGGGTCACTTTGGTTGATCGTTTTGATCACCAAAATGACATATTCTTGCCTGAAGCAAGACATGACTAGCAACATTTGCGCTTCCAAGACTTTAAGTCTATGAATGAATATAATTATGAAGTTTGTCGAATCCGATCACTTCTCAAGTTTTGTAATGAAACTTTGACAGAAGAGGATCTCCTGGAGAAGACCTATTCGACCTTCTTTGCTTTTAATATTATCCTGCAACAACAATATAGAGCTCAGAAGTTCACTAAGTTCTTGGATTTGATGAAGAACATTATAGCACAAACCAATGCCCAAAACGCCAAAAGAGGAATGGTAGGGGCGGCCAGAAGCCACCCCGTGAAGGTCAATAGAGTCAAGGCCCATCCAATGGAGGAAACAAAGCCCATAAGCACTCAAACCTCGCTCCCAAGGCCCCGAACTTCAAGAATAAGGGCAAAAAACCTAAAACCATGGATGCAGATGTGTTATCATTGTGGTTCAAATGACCATTGGTCTAGCGTTTGCCGAGTTCCCTAGAAGGTTGTAGTTGAATATCATTTTCGTCGTAAGAAGTTTGAATCAAACTTCGTGCAAGTGGACGAACTGGAGACTACAAAGATGGAGGTTTTTGACTTTCAAGAGGATATCACCCCTATGGAAGATTAGAATCTTAGACATAAACAATTTTAGTTAGTTCAAATTGCACAATGTGGCTGAATTCCACCTAGTGGCTGAACCCCTCTTTGTTTTTTGGTTGATTTTTGAACAATTTTCCTTTATGTTTGGATTATTTGTTGGTGATTTGTTTTTGGATATTAAGTTTTAATTAATTACCATCCTTGAATAAATGAAATTATTTTGAATTGGTATTTGTTTTTGGAACTTTTATGCATGTGACCAATTCAAATTAATTTTTCATTCTAGGTATGACTAGTGGGGAAGTTAGTTGTCTGGTAGGTATTGCAACCACACACACAGTTTTGCATGAACGCATCTATTTCACTAACTTCATACCTAAGAATGCACCTCTGACAACCGTTTTAGGCCTATCCAACCTGATAGAAGGATACGGTAAGGCACATATAATGTTGTCCAATGGTACAATCTTGACCATTTTTTAGGTACTTTATTCTCCATGTTCTAGAAGAACGTTGTTAAGTTTCAAGGACTTTAGAGATAACAATTACCACGCTGAAACCCATGTAGAAAACGGAGTTGAATTTCTGTACATAACTTCCTACGAATATGGCTAGAAGTGTATTCTAGAGAAGATTGAGCGTATCCCGAGTGGTTGGTATACTACAACCATACGCTCCATAGAATGCCACTATGTGGCCGGCCCTACTACTGGGACCGTGCATGAAATTACACTTTGACATGATCGTTTGGGACATCCTAGACGAATAGCGATGCGCCGTATCCTCAAATCATCATACGGGCATCCACTAACCCGAAATTTAGGTTTGATCCAAGGAATCGCATGTCAAACATGTTCTATGGGAAAACTTATTACTAAGCCTTCTTATGACAAGATTTGTTCATATCTTCCCATTTTTCTACAACAGATTCAAGGGGACATTTGTGGACTAATTCACCCTCCATGCGGACCATTTAGATACTTTATAGTTTTGGTTGACACTTCCACACGTTGGTCACACATGTGCTTGTTGTCCACAAGGAACATTGCATTCTCCAAACTGTTGGCTCAGGTTATCAAGCTCAGGGGCTCACCACCCTGATTATCCAATCAAATATATTATATTAGATAATGCTAGAGAATTCACATATAAAACTTTTGATGACTATTGTATGTCAATTGGGGTTGAAGTTGAACATCCCATACCCCATGTTCACACCCAGAACAACCTGGCAAAGGCTTTCATTAAGCACTTACAAGTGATTGGTCAATTGTTGGTCATACGTACCATGTTCCCGATCGTTGCTTGGGGCCATGCAATATTACACGCGGCAAAGTTGGTTCGCTTAAGGCCTGTTGTGACAAAGCCATTTAGTGCCCTTCAGTTGGTTACCAAATACGAAATCGACATATCACATCTGCGCATTTTTGGTTGTGCGGTATATGTGCCGATCTCGCCGCCCTTAAGAATGAGAATTTATGTCAGATATGATTCTCCTTCGATTATTCGTTACTTATAACCTTTGACAGTGATATGTTTACCGCTCATTTTGCAGATTGTCACTTCTATGAGATAGTCTTCCCATCGTTAGGGGGAGATAAAAACGTCAACGTTCCTGAAAAACTACGCGAATTATCGTGGACAACCCCCATTTTATCTCATTTATATCCCTGCATCGTTCAGTCCGAAACTAAAGTGCAATACATATTAGATCTCCATAGCATAGCTCAGAGCATGCCAAATGCTTTTACTGATCTAGCGCGTGTGACAAGATCACATATTCCAGCTACGAATACGCCTGCAAAGATGGATGTAACAAATGTACGATAGGCTTCCCTTCTGGAGGCCCAGGACGCCAATCTTGGTGATTTATGTACATTAGCGCTAGCCAATCATCAGCCCCTACACAAAAGTGTGGCAAACCTCTTGGTTCTTAGGATTCACACCCCTGGGAGAGGAAATCCACGACACAAGGTCCCAAAGAGCCTACCGTGAATCCAACAATCGCTTACTTATTCTATCAAACTCATGAGGAAATTCTAGATTATGGAAGCGTCTTTGAAAAGACAAATCCTCCTCCCAAGAATCGTGAGATTTTGGTCTATTATGCTAGCTTAGATGATGTGTTGCATAGAAATAAGATGATTGTCGACGATGCATTAGCATATGCAGTAGCTACTTAGATCATGTTGAGTAATAACATTGAACCTGAAGTTCCTTATTTAAGTGTGTTAGGTGCTTTATTATACTTAGCTCAATGCATTAGACTCGACATCTCATTCGCTGTTAATCTTTGGTAAGATACAGTAATACACCAACACGCAGCCACTGGACTGTCGTGAAAGACATCTTCCGTTACCTTAAGGGTACTACGAATTTGGGTTTGTTCTATCCCTATGCATCCTTGAGTGATACCGCACCCCCTGTTTCTCGAGTCGTTTCTCGCCTTGTTGGTTATGCTGACGTATGATACTTATCTAATCCGCACAAGGTGCATTCTCAAACGAGTTATGTCTTTACCGGTGGAGGCACCACAATCTCTTGGAGGTCAACTAAACAGACTTTAGTTGCCACTTCGTCTAACCATGCTGAAATTCTACCTTACATGAAGCAACTTGGGAATGCTTTTGGTTGAGAGCAGTAGTGGGCCATATTCGAAGTTCCTACGATCTCTATCTCACAGTTGATGTCCAAACGACGATCTTTGAAGACAACGCAGCATGCATCGAACAAGTCAAGAAGGGTTACATCAAAAGAGACAACACCAAGCTCATTGCATGAAAGTTCTTCTTTTCACATCAACAACAAGATTATCATTGAAGTCACACAAATCCGTTAACAAGACAATATGGCCGACCTCTTCACCAAATCACTGCCGAAGACAACGTTTCAGAAGCTTGTTCATGGAATTGGTATATGTAAACTTTATGAGTTGTAACATTGCTATTTCTCTTTGGAAGTCAAACTCAGGGGGAGTATCCTGAAGATACTTGCTTGATCTTGATGTACTTTTTTTCCCTACGATTAGGAGCATTTTTCCCACTGGGTTTTGCTACCTAACTAAGTTTTAACGAGGCACCCACCTTGGGCTGGTCATATCCCTGATGACATCCCGTAAACGTTCTTTTGACTTTGCATTTCTCATGCATTTTTTCTTAGATTATGAATTTTATCCCTCCTCGAGTTTTTGCCATAGCCTTAGGGTTTTTTTTAGTGAGACTTACTTATTTATGCAAGTTCTTACCTTATTGAGAATAAGCGTTGTTCCTTAGAATCAGTGTCGACGAGTCGACTTCCTCAACTTTTGTATGATGCTAAATCTACCTTGAATATTTACACACTCAAGGAGGAGTGTTGTAAACTTTCCTAGTTTAAGTGTGATTGTGTAAATCCTAGATTAGATTTGATTCAATTACAACTTGTATTCCTTGAGGATGAAGGAATTCCTTCTCTCCTTTTACTACTATAAATAAAGGCACTATGTAGGAGGGATAACACAAACATTCCCTTACAATTCTACAAACACATCTCTCTCAATTTCACTACCCTTGCCGCCAGCCCTTTTCCCTTTGTCAAATAAAATAGGCTACAACATCAATTACGTTTTTATTAAATATTAATTCTAAAGCATCTTAAACAAAACCCTTTAAACGAATTTTAAAAATACTTTCAAGAGGCCTTTGTATATCACGTGTGTATATTAATAAGGGTGTGCTATCCACACATCCCATTTTACTTCTCACACACCCTTTGATAATTTTTGTCTGTTGATCTTCTTCAATTCATCTGATCCGACGGCCGAAAATTAAAAAGGTGTGTGAGAAGTAAAATGGGGTGTGTGGATATCACACCCCTATTAATAACACAATAATGTTCTATTTTAAAATATTAAAATATAATTAATTTCTTTTCACATGTTCTTGTATTATTAGCTTAAAACGTCACTTTGAAGGTGCAGTCTTACCATACAACTCATGTAAGTAAACCATTGGGATCTATGTGCTTGCTTTTATTCAATCTCAAGTTAAGCCACCGACTGTTTTGCACAATGTATAATAACATGGGGGACGCCAACATGTACAACATCCTTGTCTTTTTGCTCTCTAACCATCTTATTCTCGGATTTATGATACAAATTTTAAATACTCGTTTATATTTCATAGACGTTGGGAGCAGCCTCTCCATAAATGGGGATAAGGCTAGCCGACATTCATCTCTCCCAAACCCTGCGTAAAGCGGGAGCCTTATGCACTGGGTACGACCTTTTGTTTATATTTCATAGACGACAATGGTTGAATACTAGAAATTTTGAACATTCATAGCGACAAGAAAGTTTAAACACTCTTTCTGTACAACTCATGAGTTTATATTTCAAACACGTCCTTTAGTTGAACTCATAAACTATTGTAAATGAAGGGATAATGAACTCATGAGCTTAATTTGATACTATATTGTTTTGAAAAGAAAAAAAAAATCATTTTACCAAGGGAAGGGAAAGAGTTTGAAACTATTACAATAATTTATTACTATATGTGTGTGTGTATATATATATCTTCACTAAAGGAAAAACCGACAAGAAGAACCAGTAGTAAGACGATCAAAATCAAAACCAGGGAGCACAGACAGGAAGAGCACGATCCCAAACACAAGTATCAGAAACACCAATTCCTAAACTAGTGATAATATCAGCAAGGAAAATGGCCTCCAGAAAAATGTGATACCAAGAGATGTTCTGAAAGGAAGACGCCAAGCTTCTAATGGATCGAAGTTGGCATGGTATTTGGAATCTCCCTTCAACCACTTCAATGACAAGCTTATGATCCCCCTCCACACAAACATTCTTGAAACTCCTATTCCGAGCAGCTACCAAAGCAGAGCCTTACGCAACGCAAAAGCTTCCGCAACTGAAATTGTGTTCTGTCCTACACTTGTTGCCCCCGCAACAATAGGACTTCCACAATCGTCTCGATTGACAAAACCAATAGCAGACTTGGGACTCACCACTGACCCATCAAAATTTAGCTTCAAATAGTTCAGTTCCTTCTTCTTTTTCTTCTGGTTAGCCTGAGCAAATTCTCTCCCCACCACAGCAGCTCGCAAAGGAACTTTTAAAACTAAAATTATTTCTCTCATTATTCCAGATTTGCTAGCAAATAAGCAGGGCAAAATATCCTAACCATTTTCCACAATCCATCTTAGTCTCTTGAGTAAAACATTTCTACTTTTAAAAATTCCTTTCCAGGTTAGGGAATGATTTTGCCCTACTTTTTGCAGTTAGAAAGTCCTTTTGTTGCAAGTATTTTTGTTTTACAATGTACCCACCGGTTTTTGTTATCAGTAAGAATTTTGCAACCTAATTTAGCTAAACAAGCATTGTTAAATTAATCCAGTCTTTGAACACCTAGACCCCCAACAGACTTGGGTTTGCACATGAGCATTTAAAACGTATCATGACATGATTGGGCGTACCTGAAAGATTTGACTTAACCAGAGTAAACTTCCTAGCTCTAGAAAGGGTGTTAGCTTTCCACCGAGCAAGTTTTTAATTCACTCTAAGAATCAATTCTTTGGCATTGATAGGGTCCTTCCTCAAAATGATATTATGAATGCCTAAATACTTGCCAATGGTTGTTGTGTGTTGAATTTGCAGAGTATTAACAATGTCATTGCGATTTTGATTAGGTGTATTTTGAGAGAAATACAGAGACGATTTATGAAAGCTTTACCTACCGCCCAAAAAGCATCAGAAAATTATGTCTTAGCCTATTACAAATTTCCATTGTTATTATTTTGTAGCTGACATTCAAGGACTTATTGGTCTTTAATTATTCATACTTTCAGGCCATTATACTTTAGGAATCAAAGCCACATTAGTATGATTGATGAGTCTTAGACTAAATTACAAACCGTGCCCTTGACAGTATCCCAACATCCTTGATAAAATGCAACATATAACCCATCAGGCACGGGGGGGCTTGAGAGCACCAATGTTATTTACAGCATTCCAAATTTCTTCATTTGTTACTTTGCAAGTGAGCGTTAAATTTTGTTCTTGAGTGATGAAGGGTTGAATTTTATCTACAAAATTATGGACTATGTTTTCACTAGGGATACTAGAGACAGAAAACGCAATTTAAAATTCTGCACAAAAACTTCCTTCAATCCCTTCCCCTTTGACCCACCATAGACCATTGCTATCCTTGACTTTGGAGATTTCATTTCTTTTCCTTCTAATGTTTGCAAAAGTCTGAAAATACTTGATGTTTCCATCACCTAATTGTAACCAGTTAGCTCTTTCTTTTTGAGCCCACATAATCTCCTCATTCTTCAACAGCTTAGTCAGTTGATCCCTTATGAGTTGCTTACTTGTAAGCTCACTATTTATAGGTGCAGTGATCCTGTTCCTCTTTTGGATAGTTTATAACTTTTCAAGTAAGCTTTTGATCTGGATTTGGGTGTTACCAAACAGAACCAAAGCAGATCGCAACACTAGTGAGCTGATTACATCGATTCTAAGCCATTGTGATTCGGTTGTGGTTTATTTAGGCAAACCGTAATGTGCGGTTTGATCCACTTGGATAAGAGATTTAATGATTAAGTCTGATGCCTTAGTGTTCATAACAAGTTGCTAAATTTATGTATTGCAACTCATTTACGTTACTCCTTTCGTTTTCGTTTACGTTTCAATTGCATGTTACTTTAGCACTTCAATTATTCTTTCAATAGCTTCTTCCTCCCTCCCTTTTTTACTATGTAATTACTCATCCTATGTTTGTTTGGTTAGTTAGTTGAGTCTTAATTGAAAATTCCTAAATAGAATTAGAAGTCAGATTTTTGTTTCTAGATTTTGCACATAAGATGGTTCAAGATCGCAGCGCATTAAACAATTTTGCAATCCGATAAGTTTTTGACACACCCCGATCCGGAATGTTCACATGAACACCCGAATTGCGATGTGTTGGCTGACACCTGGAAGGTGACGAAGCCATAAAGTGTAATGATATGGAAAATGGAAATAAATTAAAACCTAAAGGTGACTAATTTAGAGTGCGCATGTGAGCGGGATTGAACCCCATATCACACAAGTGATGTCAGAGCATAGATAAATTACAGTAAAAGACAAGTAAGGACATTTATACCGAAAGGAGAAGTCTCCTATGTAACAGCTTTTACCATCAATCCTTGTCGTCACGAAACCTCTGCCACTAAAATCCTGGAGGGGCGAAAAATAAGGGTGAGTGTGCCTGAAAATAAAGTTTTGTAAAATCTTTTCGAAAAGTGTAACCCCTCACTGTAAAACAAGTATATGGATTCCCAAAAATATTATAATAATAGTATGTAATAGGTACCCTGTAGCAGAAGTGAGTCAAAGATGTAGGGTACAACAACAAAGTATCTCAGCATTAAATCTCAAACCGTTATTACAAGAAATCAATGCTCATTAATTTATGTAGGCACACAAGTCCATTGCATCACATGAGTTGCGCTAGTCACATCATATACAAGTCTAAAACATAACACAAAAGGACAAGCTGGCACCTAATTCTAGATCCAAAGCGAATGTAAACGGTGCATGTGAACTACACGTGAAGCTAGTTCTTGGCCCAGGATAGTACAAATAACTAAGAGACACCGTGCAAACATGTAATAATGAGCAGATAAAACACAAGGATGTCATGCCACAAGTTTATGCTCACAAATAATACGAAAAGTCTATTTGTAAAGCTAAACATGACATGTCACATCATAATATATAAAAGCAGTTGTTGGAAACATCACATGTACACACACACACACACACATATATATGTAAAAACAAAAGACCCACTCACAGGTACTTGTGATGTCATATCCTTTCGAGCTAAGAAAGTCGGAGTCTTCGATAGTAATTGAACCTAAGCATAATGTTGGGTTCCATTAGTAAAACTCAACTAAAACGTTTTAATTTGGACAAACGGACGGCGGATTCGGAATCAGCGCGTCAAAATATGCTAAGAGGGCTCCCGAGCAAAATTTTGTCAAAACTCAACGAAAAGTCAACAGTTAACTCTAAAAAGTCAACCGAGGCATCCCGGTGGCCAACTATATTAAAACTTCAGAATTTTCCTAAATGAATGTCAAGATGTCAAAAATGGACTTGGGATGTCAAAATTCACCTACGAGGGTTTCCAAGAAAATTTCGTAAAGTCAACACAAAGAATATTTCAGGAATATTCTAGGATCCATTTTGGAATTGAGCCGGGCTGGATCCTGGGTTCGGATCCGGATCCGGATTGTGGATTTGGGCTTCCATTTTTTTTTTGTCGCCGATCGGAAATTGCAGAAATGGTCAGATTTTATGGGTAAATTTTAAACAACAATATCTCACTCGTTTCTCAACCAAAATTGTCCCATAATATATCAAAACGAAGCTAGAAAAGTGTAGAACAGATTGCACCTGTTTGGATTCAAAAAGTGGCCAGAGATGGCCGGAAAATAGCCTGGAAGGTGACTGATCCGTCGGAAACTAGGTAACTCGCGGAAAACTAGACAAACTTTAAATGTCCATAACTTTGTCAATACTTAACGAAATTGAGTGATTCAAAAACAAAAATCATACCTTGGAACTAGACGAATAGATTTGTACCCTTCCCGATGGGCTAAATCGCCATGGTTTAGCCAAAAAATAGCCTGAAAACCGTGGAGGTCGGTGGAGTTTGTCGTCGGGAAAGACATGCATGCATATGCAGAGGATAACAGGGCTAAAAACACACAGATTCAAGTTTAAATGTGACATAACGTTCATTTCCATCACAAACAGAAGCCCAGAAAATTGAAGAAAATGAGAAAATGAGAGAATCTCATATGAGATTGAGAGTTAAAGCTCAAAGCTCTCGGGTTCCATGGCAGGTCACTGCCAGTGCTTCGATGGCACATGCAATGGTATGGCTAGTTTCCTCTCGCCCCAGAGATTAAGGTTTCATGGTTTTGGAATTTGATTTGTGAAGGGATTAGGGTGATAGTGTGGGTTCTCTCTCTTGGTGCTAGAGAGCGTGTGAGTTCGAGAGTGCAAAGAGAGAATGGAGAGATAGAGAGTGATTTCAGTTGAGGGAAAAAGAGAGAGAGAGAGAGGAAAAAGAAAATATATTAAAAAAGGAAAAGAAATTATGTCTGATGGATGATATATGATGGATGATGGCACACTTAAACCAACTTTCTTGATTTCCAATGTACACAACCCACAAGGCTAATCAGAAAATCAGACCAAAGCAGTGGCGCACTGCACAAGAATTTTGAATTTGAATTTGCCTCAGGTAAATTTACACTATTTTGAACATAACTTGTTCGTTACAACTCCGAATTGAGTTCCGTCTGGGGCCACAAGTTCGTAAAACTAAATACTATTTGAAAATAGTAAAATAAGACTGGAAAGGTGAAAGAAAAATTAAGGTTCACATGGAAGGCCTACGTGGTATCTCAAGGGTATTTTGATAATTTCATCACTACTAAGAATAAAATACAATAAATTTCAGGACAGGATTAAGGCTAGGCACGGGCCAGGCTGGGCCTAAATTTGGAGGAACCTGGCCCTACCCGTTTTAATATGTAACGGGCTGGGCTGGACCGGGTAGAAGGATTTTGATTTTAGGAACCGGACCTAACCCGGACCATTTCAAACAGGCCGGTTCGGGACGGGTCCACGGGTCCGATTACTTTTTTTTTTATGGGTTTTGGAATGGCACCAATCTATATTTTATGGAATGCATTTTATCCCCATTTCAGAAAACCAAACCATTCTTTGTTTTGCTAGAACTCAAGTTCCATATTTGTCTGCACCGCATTTTCTGATCTTGCAACATCTACTTGAAACTCATCACAGTTACGAATAGTGGATTCGAGAAGGATCTTAATCGAGATGACAGGTTCTCTGCAACGTATAACACCAATACTATAGTAAACTTCACCACAAATTTTAACACTTTCAAGTGAAATAAACAAAATTAACACTCTGTTTCCCTGCAGTAATCCAAAAGCAACTACTTTCCACAAACACAAACCACAAAGATTCAAACTTTCTACTCATTTCCCACACTTTCTCGGCAACCAAACAGAAAATACAGTAAAATCAATCAGAGAAACAAACAAACCAATTATGGGATCGTTGAGAGCTAGCAAGCTGTAGTATTTGTCGAATTCGCCACCGTCCGACTTTTCCAGCGCCGTCAGTATCTTCTGAAAAGGATTCGCCGCCGCTAAAACCACCCCAAAACATCAAAATTTAAAACAAAAAACCAAAAAATAAACAAATAAAAAGCTCCGATCAAGAAAAAAAAAATAAATAAAAGATCAAGCTGGTGGATAGTGACTGTACCCATTTAGCGATAAAGATCCAAGCTTTAGGTTTCGATTCAATTCGAACTCGGGCCGACGATTCGAGAGAGTGAGGTGAAGGAGGAAGGGGAAACACTTGACAACGTTATCTGTACTACAGGCAGTGCATGGGTATATTCTTGAGGGTTGTTGAGCTCCGGAGGTGGTGATGGAGGTGAAGCCGACGACTCGGAGTCTGAGTCCGATGACGAGTCTTCGTACGAGGAAATCGAGGCCTCCATTCCAGTGACACTGTGACGGAGTCGAAAGGGAAAGAGATGGAGCGAGAGAGAAAGAGATAAGCGAAAGAGAGGGATAGAGATTAGAAAGGCGGCTGAGACTTGAGAGAGTGATGATTCTGGAACTTGGCTTAGACTCGGGTAGACCTAGGTAGAAACTAATGGTTGAGATTGAATGATAGGTTATCATTCAATCTCAGTCGTCTATTATAATTTGAAATGAATCGGTCTGGGTACCCGTTTTTCTAAGTATCTGGACCCGGCCCGCCCTGTAAATGAAAAGGGCCTGCCTTGGCCCGCCCTGTTTGTTTTCTAAAATATTAAGAACCGGCTTGTACCCACCCCGAACCGTGATTACCCGTCTTGACCCGTGGTTCCTGTACCCGTTTGCCCATAGCTAGACAGGATGTCACAGTTTTGGCCTTTCAAATTGTTTTCGAAAAGAAAAATGCTAAGAGAATCTCCGAAAGAGATGTCAAAAAGTACACATCAACAATCACGGTAAAAAAAAAGATAGCATTAGTGTTTTCCAACCAAAATGTCAATTCTTATATGGCAAGACATGAAATGGCAGAAGGAGTTGCTGTCAAATTTAACAGCAGATTCATATCTATTTTTAGTGGATAATAAATGCTTCTTATAATATTTGTTATTATCTTTTGTTTTAAAAATACTAGTTACGATTATAAAAAGTAAATATTGCTAATAATTTAAATTTGACATATCGGTTGGAAAACAAAATTCACAAAAAAGATCAATGTGCCATATAAGCCTTCAAATTTAAATTTTGTGTTAAAAATTTGACATCTCCTTTGGAGATGGTCTAAGGAGACTATCTAAAAAATGGGACTTTCTATAGATTCTCCGCCACCTCATATTTTTGGCATAATTCATATGCCAACATTATAAAACATTGTGACAAAATATGAGTTGGTGGAGAGTCCTACTTTGAAAGAATCTCCTTAATATTTCTCATTTGAAAAACGAAAGAGGTGGCCTTATCCTCACAATGAGCTAGCAATAATGTGGTTCAAACTCACTTTTGGTGAGAATCGAACTTATGACCTCTCACTTACAAGTGAAGAGGAATATTACTAGTGACACATCCCGACCCGGATTGTCCACTAGGACACTGAATCGAGTTGTGCTGGCTGACACCTGGAAGGTGACGTGCCATAAAGTGTAGTGATGTGAAATATGTGAATAAATTTAAACCTATAAGTGCCTAAATACGAGAGTGCGTTGTGAACGGGAATGAACCCTTTTCACACGTGACGTTAGAGCATAAGTAAAGTACAATAGAGTGGATTGAGAATCATACCATCGAAGGTAATCTCCAATACCAAGATTTGCCACGAATCCTCGTCGATAAGAAAGATCAGCTATTAAAACCTGGAGGGATGAAATAAAAACAAGGGTGAGTAGGCCTGAAAATAAAGTTTTAATAAAGACCTTCTAAAATGTTATAACCCCTCGCTGTAAAACCTGTATAGTAATTAGAAAATCATACTACGTATAAGTATGAAATCAAATACAAATCAACAGTAAATCCAAAGATATTCCAAATCACTACATATCGGCAACAGCATAATAAAATAAGGTGCACGTCAATCTATGCTGACACACGAGTCGGAGTTGCCAAATGCAACATGTACGACTCATAGATCAATCTATGATAACACATGAGTCGGAGTTGCCTAATGTAACATGTACGACAATGCTGGAGTTGCCTATTGCAACCTGTACAACAGTGTCAGAGTTGCCTATTATTACAACCTGTACGATAGTGCCGAAGTTGCATATTGCAACCTGTACAATAGTGTCGGAGTTACCTATTATTGAAACTTGTACGATAGTGTCGAAGTTGCCTATTGCAACTTGTACGACAATGTCGAAGTTGCCTATTATTGGAACCTGTACAACAATGTCGAAGTTGCCTATTATTGCAACCTGTATGACAGTGTCGGAGTTGCATAAAATACAAATATAGTTATGTCATAACTCAATCATTTCAAATAACACCATAAACTCACATGAACTTACATGTGCGTCCCGCGTTCACCTTAGCACTTCAAAGCATTCACAACAATTATATATAGGTAATATGTATATGGATATGCCATGATGCAATCTAAAACTCAATCGTATCATAGTATTTTAGAATATATAAATATATATGACATGGCATAAAATGTATAAATCAATTTAAAAGCATTTGTAGAACTATCAATCATATATATACGATAAAAAGGAAAAGACGTACTCACCTGAGGGCCGCGCTACGACTCTCTAGCATGATTATCGAGACGTCACAAATTATCATCACCTAGAACAAATATTCAGTCACGTCTCAGAACTCTTATCGATAGAACACATAAATTACATAAAACACATCCCAAGGATGTACTAGAATGATTTGAGACCCATTGACCAACATTAATCGTCAATTAAAGATAGACGGTAGGGTCCACAACTCTACGTAACTTGATCTAGGAGATCCGCCCATTGGATTTTGGATCCGTAACTTCCTAGGGTCCTCATTATACTCATATAACATCATACTAAAGTCTTACCACGATCTGACGGTCAGATCTTCGCCAATCATAATTTCTGATGGCAGTTAACATTTTATTTTACGAACTTACAAATCCAATTCGGGAAGATCCGTACATCGGATTCCCAATCCATAATTTCATATGGACCTAAAATATTATGTACTATAACGTATTAAAGTTTGGTGACCATCCAACGGTCGGATCGTCGATTCACTTAAGGTTCAAGGGGCGGTCTCTATCCACACTATAGTCATACAATGAGAATCTGTCAATCAAACTTCATAGATGGAATTATAGTATCTAAATTAGTCTAGGAAAGTTAGATGGGGTCTCAGCCTATGCGCCGCCTCACACGTCGCCGCATGTGGCGGTCGGCTGTCCCGACTTGCTGGAAAATTTAACTATTTCCAAAATTTACCAAATTTTACAGGCAAATAGATCTCAGTGAGTGGAGCAGGTTTCATACCTATGCCCAAGTCCAACTTGGCCGGGAAACACCTGAAATCGCCCACGAACCGCTAAAACCCTAGAACTAGATGTGCTCCGATTTAACATCAAAACATGCTCCGACGCTTTAATCACTGATTGGGCTTTGTTCCAGAGGTGGAGGGATGTATTTTGGTGGTGATAATCGATAGAGTGAGCTTCGAAAATGGCGGATCACGGTCGAGACGCCATCGCACCCACCGATGCATTTCTTACGAATCCAAGGCCAAATTGCATGAATTTTGGGATGGAATTGGTATAGGGTATGCTAGGAAGTTGTTTCTAGGTTGTGATTTGGCTCAATTTGCCGTGAAAAGCCATGAATGGTGTCGGGAAGCATGGCACGCCGCCGGTCGTGTCGAACCAAAACGGGTCGGGGATCCAATCTCATGCGTCCCCTTTCCCTCATTTCCCTCTTTTCTTTCTTCCCTGATTCGTTCTCCTTCTTCCTCTCTCCTTCTCTGATTCGTCATACCTCCCTCCTTTCTCTCCCGGAACTCTTCTCTGCTCCTCTGATTAGGCAGCTCTGCCCAATCCGTCTCCCCTGTTTCTCCCTCCCCGATTCCATTCTATTCTCCTCTCAGCCACACACATGTAGCATAATAATTTAGAAGTATAAAATAATATAATATAATTAAAATAGTGATTTCTTCAAAGTACTTTCGGGTTCATAGCTCCGTGAAACTTTAACCGTAACTCCAAATTCGCTTTTGCTTGCACCTACACGTCCATATCATCAAGTATTTTAGGAATACAGAAAAAGAATATTTCGTACGTCTCACTACATGTTGGTCAATGAAAGTCAAAACCTTCACCTCTAGGGCATTTTAAAATCATAGAACAAGGGACGGGTTGTCACAATCTACCCACCTTAAAAAATTCGTCCCTGAAATTTGAAATCATTTGCTAAACATAATGTACTCCAGAAGATAGGAAAAAATATATATATAAGGAGGAAATTGAGCGGTTGCATAAAAGAGAATGCCATTGCGTCGCGATCGGATTGCAATGATTCTTCTTTCATGCCTCCAAACTCGAACTTTCCTTCTCCTTCAGTACAATAGTACAATATACTGCTTTTATAAAACATACAGCAAAAATATTTATATATGTATAATAACATCCTGTCAAAATACATATATAATAACATAAAGTTATTGTACTGAAATTAAAACTAAACATAGACTATTTTTCACCTACGCACTCGTTGCGTTACATACTCCGAAGATAAGTATGTAGTATCTTTGGGTCGAGCCCAGACAATGAATAACTAATTAAATAAGTAAATACAAATGCTAACGTAGAATGACTTACTTGTCTACTTGCTTAACAAATCCAACAAATAAGTTATTGATATTACGGTTTGCAGCCTGCAATACTGACAACTTACTGTTGTCTCGCTAAGCAAGTAACAAATTCTCGAGGGTGCAATAATACCATCTTGCCCCTCATTGGGAAATATACATACATCGTCTGATCCAAGTTTCAATCGTGTTCACGCACTACCCTCACGGGTAACATCAACAATAATCATAAATTTTTTTATTTTTTATATTTTTTTATATCGTAATCTCGATCATCCAAATACCTGTTCATAATACTCATTTGTCAAACAGGTTCCATGCGTAAAATCTCTACACCAAGGCTCAAACAATACCATAGCCAAACCAGAAATGTAACTGTAGTTACACATAACTCTAACCAAGGTAAGTGCCTACCATGATTGGCTAAAACTGTAAAATATTCAAAAGTAATATGTCCTTCAAGGTCCGGATAGTTCATTCAGACTAACCATTAGTCTGAGGGTGAAATGATGTACGTGACAAAGCTTAATGAACATGGCCTTCAAGAAGGATTCCAAAGACTTGGAAATGAAACACGTGTCACAGTGAGATATAGTAGCGACATACACACCACATAACCCAACAATGCAGTTCATAACACCATAGTGAGCAAGTTCATATTGAATTTTCCCTCGAGTTTAGCAAAACTACACCAATAAGAACAATCAAGAGTTTGAAGGTTAAACAAGTCCAACAAATCTAGAATACAACGTAATTGAAATTAATGTATGACATCTCGCTACAATGGTAGCTTCTGGAACATTCAATCACCAACGGTTAAGATTCATTTAGCAGAGTATTTGTTGGGTGATTGAGAAATTAATGTTCATGAATAAATGTCAATGTCCTAGCAACTCCTCTAGACGATTTGCTTGTTTCAAAAATAATACAAAGTGTAGTAGGGTAGACATGGACCCAAAATTGACTAGAATACCTTCTAGCACAAAGAGATGAATATGGAATCCCCATCAGAATATATGCTAGTTTAAACGCTTGAGAAATCTGATAATTTCATGAATGAGGAAGTTTACCAAGTGGTCAAAAATGAAGTCCCTCTGGACCAATGAAAAAAATGGGTTGACTTGTTAAGTCGATCTATAAACATCGAAACATCATCATCATCTCCACATGTACAAGATACCTCATACTGAACGTGTATGATGATATTCCCAACTCCCTTCATATACAAGAAGTGATTATGACAATTCAAACCATTTCTTGATATCTCGCAAGTAACATCAAAACAATACATGTGAATTCCAACTGAGGCAGGATAGGACAGGTTGAAAGTGTTCAAGTATACATATGTCTTTTGCTGCATTAAATACTAAATTCATTTGCACAATCGGGGTAATACATGATAGTGCAATCGTAGAAGTTGATTTAGTTCTTCCATCATCACTATCAGAAATTTTAGCTTATCTTAAATGAAGATGTATTTGAGAAATCTAAGGTTGGTAAAGGTTCTAGACACGTTCTCACCGAGAAGTGTCATCCAATATTTCAAATGAAGATAATAACACTTGACTCTAGTCATGAATAGGATGGTTCATTTCGAACGGTTTTAACCGTTGGAAAGTATAAGCGATTCTCCATCATGCTGACTCAGCACAGTCGAAACATCCAGAGAACACGTCATCATGGATTTCCAAATGATCAATGTCATTGAAAGATGTAAAGAAAAGGTAAGGTGAGACAACAGTTCATTTGTCAGAAACTTTATTCATAATTAACATCCCAAACGAAACTAATTTTCCTTGGTCGACAAGTGAGGAAAAACACTATAGTAAAAAAAATCGATAACAATTTGTCAGTAAGTTCGACAAGACCAAAGATTGTCTCAAATTTCACAACACTTTGTGAGAATTCCAATTTTCTTCCTCTACTACCCTTGGAGAAAAGAAAAGAATATCATTTACGAAAATCACATCTCCCAAGAGAAGTACCAATTTACACAAAGGTAATATTTGAGGAATTTGATGTGAAGCTGACTGTTGATAGTTGGAGAATTTAATCTCGTTACTAGAATAAGGAGATAGACGTGTACAAGACTATTATGAATTCGTCAAACTACAAAAGGAAACTCGAGTTACAAAGGTTGGTCGATTAGACCATCAACTCAAAGTAAGGGATAACGGTTTTTAATCGTCATCCGAGGAAGTTGCTAAAATCTAGGTACGATCCTGAAGCTCAGTCTTTCACCTTCACAGATAGGTTTGAGATTTCCAAGATAATGTGTTGAATAACTAAGTTCTTTCAACGAAGTAGGTCTTGTTCGAAAAGTCATAAGGAAAATTGATATAGGAGTTGTTTGATAACAAATAGGGAGAATAAATGTGATGTTAACAAGGTGGGTCAATGGTGTATTCTACTTCTCGCATTCGGTGGAATCCTAAGTAAAAATTTGAGAATTGATGCCAAAGGTAAACATCCTCAAAACGTACTATACTACTAACCAACTCTACTACACGAACTAAAAGATCTTCATAGTTTTCTTGACACTCAAATCACTCCAACAGAGAGATATCATCTCATCTTTTGATTCTATTGTCTATCGGTGGAAGTGATAGAGAGGTGGCTAGTCGAAGAAGTTTTGATTACCTAAATAGGTAATATGGTTAACATAACTATGAGTTTACTGTCTTAATACAGAGTTTGCCCCTAACTTTCCGAGATGTAGCTTCTTAGGCTCCAGCAGTAACTGTTAGTTAGTCTATTGGTAAAGAACTAGTACTAGGAGCTGGTTCCATAATTCTAGGGAAAATACTTACCTTCGAGGATTTCTACTAACCGTAGATATAACAATTCTTACTCTCGTGCCAATGCTCATCAAAATGACTAGTATAGCACCAAAAGTAATATGGGAAATTAGTATTGGTTGGAGTGTTCTAAAGTCGGAAAAATAGGATTTTCTATTAATTTACTTTAGAATGGACTTAAACAGAAGTCGATCTTCCTGCTGAAGATCCGGAATAATCACTAGCATGTTTGGAAAAATTTGTGCTATCAGGGACCAAAAGTGATTATCCCAAGATGTTCTTTCGTGTAGCACCACATTCTCACTCGAGACATTTCTAGAAATTTCGACGAAAACTAAAACTTCGTAAGGATTCTGATAAGTGAAACATTAACGGGTACTGCCAAGGAATCAAGACTATTTATGGTTTCCTAACTCGAGCAAGTTGGAAGAAATGACTAGATAGTAGTGGAATTGGTAGGAAATTATTTTCTTATAATTTAGAGGCGTTTGCCAAAATGATCTTCTAAAATGTCGACAAGTCGACAAAACTGCCCAAAACTTAGGAAAAACTAACACATTTTTTGTATTCTACGAGGCAGCAAGATTCGAAAATTAGGTTCAAGAATCAAGAATGCTTGCATAACGCATGTGATGAACGTAATACTACCCAACTTATGCTCTGATACCAAACTAACACATCCCTACCTGTATTGTCCACTAGAACTTCGAATCGAGTTGTGCTGGCCAACACCTGGAAGGTGACGAAGCCATAAAGTGTAGTGATGTGGAATATGTGAATAAATTTAAACCTAAAAGAGCCTAAATACGAGAGTACACTGTGAGCAGGAATGAACCCATTTTACATGTGACGTCAGAGCATAAGTAAAGTATAGTAGAGTGGATTGAGAATCATACCATCGAAGGTAATCTCCAATACCAAGATTTGCCACGAATCCTCGTCAATAAGAAAGCTCAGCTATTAAAACCTGGAGGGGTGAAATAAAAACAAAGGTGAGTAGGCCTGAAAATAAAGTTTAAATAAAGACCTTCTAAAACGTTATAACCCCTCGCTGTAAAACTTGTATAGTTTCCATAATATTATACTAAGTATAAGTATGAAATCAAAGGCAAATCAACAATAAATCCAAAGATATTCCAAATCACTACATATCGGCAGTAGCATAATAAAATCAGGTGCTCATCAATCTATGCTGACACATGAGTTGGAGTTGCCTAATGCAACCTGTACGACAATGCCGGATTGCCTATTGTAACCTGTACGACAGTGTTGGAGTTACCTATTATTGCAACCTGTATGACAATGTTGGAGTTGCCTATTGCAACCTGTATGACAGTGTCAGAGTTGCCTATTATTGCAACTTGTACGACAGTGTCGGAGTTGCCTATTGCAACCTGTACGACAGTGTCAGAGTTGCCTATTATTGCAACCTATACGACAGTGTAGAAGTTGCATAAAACACAAATATAGTCATGCACATCCCGCGTTCACCTTAGCACTTCAAAGCATTCATAACAAACATATGTAGGTAATATGTACATGGATATGCCATGATGCAATCTAAAACTCAATCGTATCATAGTATTTTAGAATATATAAATATATATGACATGGCATAAAATGCATAAATCAATTTAAAAGCATTTGTAGAGCTGTCAATCATATATATACGATAAAAAGGAAAAGACCCACTCACCTGAGGGCCGCGCTACGACTCCCTAGTACGATTATCGAGACATCACGAACGATCGTCACATAGAACAAATATTCAGTCACATCTTAGAACTCTTATCGATAGAACACGTAACTTACATAAAACACATCCCAAGGACGTTCTAGAATGATTTAAGGCCCATTAACCAACATCAACTGTCGGTCAAAGATCGACGATGGGGTCCACAACTCCACGTAACTCGATCCAAAAGATCCGCCCATCAGATTTAAGATCCGTAACTTCCTAGGGTCCTCATTATACTCATAAAACATCATACTAAAGTCTCACCACGATCCGACAGTCAGATCTTCGCCAATCAAAATTTTCAATGGCGGTTAATGTTTTATTATACAAACTTACAAATCCAATTTGAGATGATCCGTACATAGGATTCCCAATCCATAGGTTCCTATGCCCTCAAATATTACGTACTATAACGTATTAAAGTTTGGTAACGATCCAACGGTCGGATCGTCGATTCACTTAAGGTTCAAGGGGTGGTCTCTATCCAAACTATAGTCATACGATGAGATTCTATCAATCGAACTTCATAGATGGAATTAGAGTATCTAAATTAGTCTAGGAAAGGCAGGTGGGGTCTCAGCCTACGCACTGCCGCACATGCCGTCGCACGTGGCGGTCGGCTGCCCTGACTTGCCAAAAAATTCAATTGTTTCCAAAAATTACCAAATTTTAAAGAAAAATAGATCTCAATGAGTGGAGCAGGTTTCATACCTGTGGCCAAGTCCATTTTGGCCAGGTAACACCTGAAATCGTCCACGAATCGCCGGAACCCTAGAATTGGGTGTGCTGCGATTCAACCTCAAAACATGCTCCGACGCCTCAACCACTGATTGGGCTTTGTTCTTGAGGTGGAAGGATGTATTTTGGTGGTGATAATCAATGGAGTGAGCTTCAAAATTGGCGAATCACCGTCGAGACGCCATCGCACCCACCGGTGCATTTCTTTCGAATCCAAGGCCAAATTGCATGAATTTTGGGATATAATTGGTAGAGGGTAGGCTAGGAAGTTGTTTCCAGGTGATGATTTGGCTCAATTTGCCGTGAAAAGCCATGAATGGAGTCGGGAAGCATGGCGTGCTGCCGGTCGGGTCAAACCAAAATGGGTTGGGGATCCGATCCCGTGCGTCCCCTCTCCCTCATTTCCCTCTTTTCTTTCTTCCCTAATTCGTTCTTCTTCTTCCTGTCTCCTCCTTTGATTTGTCCCACCTCCCTCATTTCTCTCCCGGAACTCTTCTTTTCTCCTCTGATTGGGCAGCTCTGCCCAATCCTTCTCCTCTGTTTCTCCTCCTCCCCAATTCTATTCTATTCCCCTCTCAGCCACACACATGTGGCAAAATAATTTAGTAGTATAAAATAATATAATATAATTAAAATAGTGATTTCTTCAAAGTACTTTCGGGTTCATAGCTCCGTGAAACTTTAACCGTAACTCCAAATTCGCTTATACTTGCGCCTACGCGTCGATTACTTTAAGAATACACTAAAAGAATATTTCGTACATCTCACTACATGTTGTTCAATGAAGGTCAAAACCTTCACCTATCACAGCCCGCCCCGAGAATTTCATATCGGGGACGTGAATTGACGGATTTACCCTTGGTGGGTATTAAGGTACGTGGGTGTGACGTTATTTGGATTAAATTTTATAAGTTTTGGATTTAAATTTTTGCTTTATAAAATTTTAGTTTTGAAATTTTTTGTGGTTAGGGAAATTAGGTGAATGGATGGTGTGGATGGGAGTGGACCATCTCACACATCCCTGTTCTCTCCTCCCCGTGTCTCTCTCTCTCCCTCTCTGTCCTGTCTCTCTCTCCCTCACGACTCTCACTCTCTCCCTCACCCTAAAACGTACGGCAACACCCAAAACCCCTCAAAACTCAGTGGATCGAAGCAAACAAGGTAAGAATCTTCATCCTCGTGATGTTTTGAGTTGATTGATGCTAGTTTTAGGACGTAGGACCCTTGATTTCACATGAACCTGAAACCTCCATTTTTGGTCACTGTTCATGCACACGTAAAATGTTGTGTTTCAGGGAATTTCAAGCTTATAGCAACCTTAGTGAGGTCCCAAGGAAGCTCGGAGTACTTCATTTGAAGGATTTGGACGTCGGAGGACTGAGAACGAAGTCCTCAAAATTTCCCGAATTATCGTGCTTCCTAAGGTAAAATCCAGTGAGTTTTCGACCCTAAAACTAGTCCAACGTGATTCTACATGTTTGGGGCTTCATTTTGGTATAAAATACGAAGAGAACGGTTGAGAAACGAAGGAGAACAAGCAAATTGAAAATTGGCTGGAAACCGACCGCCGGAAAAACCAGTCCGGCGAGTCGAGGTAGGGGACGATGCGCATGGGGGCGCGTGTCCCCGTGCCTGTCCTGGCGCGTGGGGGCGCGTGGGCCATCCAAAAATTTTTCTAAAAATATCCCGACGTCCATGACGTCGAGTAGGTCGATGTGGTATATTCATATACCCAAATTGAGCATCGTATGAGAAGTTATTTCGAATGATTGGTTATGTGTTTAAATTAACGTTTTTATAGTTGTTTCGCATATAGGTGACACTTATCCCGAGGACGAGCGTATCCAGGGACGTCACGGGGGTTACGACCCATCGACTTACCAGTGAATGGGCAGTTTTGTTTTCGTATTACCTATATACAACTGTTTTTCCCAGAAAATGCGTTTATATGAAAATTATGATTTAAATTGCCATGCATGCAAATGTTGAGATATTTAGTTTGATAATTGATGCATATATATGTTAATTGACGCGGTGGATGCACAGGTGAGTTTTTATATTATTCAGATGATTTATTTATGAGAATTGCATTGAAGCTCATAACCTGCACCCTAGGTGTTAGTGCTTATATTGTTATTCACCACACCGCACGCTCGTCTTGGATCCAAGTAGGTGGATGTCGTACAGACCATGTGAGGGTTCCGACATGCTAGTCGTATAGATCACTAGATGTGATTCCGACTAGTGGGTGACCTTAGTTATGCGCGCTGATGATTGATGAGAGAAGCACTAGAGCATAATTATACACCTTTCATCGTACAGACTACTTTACGTAGTTCCGAGTGATATGCAGTGTAGTGCTGTACAGGTCATAGTTGGTGACTCCGGCAGGGCCGTATAGGTCACTGTGGTGACTCCGGTTGAGTGGGATATTGAGCTTTAGAATCAGCCGTACAGGACTATTGTAGGGTCTTCGGTTGATTTATTATTTCACCTGATTGATATTGATGCATTTCTGATTATATTTGGCATGGCGTGGCACACTATTTCTGAGATGTTATGTTGATGGATATGAGCTGAGTTTTGATGATATGTGTATATATATGTTTATATATTATTTTTCTGGGAAAGTATACAGGTTTTACGGTGAGGGGTTAGAAACGTTTTAAATAAAATGTTTTGGAAAATCTTTGATTTTATTGACCCACTCATCTTTGTTATGCGCCCCTCCAGGTTCTAGTTAGCAGTTGGTGGCTCTCGAGGTCTTTTTCCGGCATTCTGACAAACGCTTGACATGTAGGACTCACCTAAGGGTGATGTACTTTTGTTTTAGTCATACTTGACTGCACCTAAACCTATGCTCTGAATTTATGTGTTTATCTTAGCTCATCCTATTATTCTAATAGATTGTTCTGCTAGAGTTGGGTTGAATTCCTTCTTGTATGTTATTGTTTTGCTTCCGTGTCGCACTTATGGTTACGTCACGCTCACGTGACGGCCAGCACGCCTGGATCCTCTAGATCGGGGTGTGTCATCACCTCTAGGGCATTTTCATAAATTCACACTTTTAAAATTTATAAAATCATAGAACTAGGGACGAGTTGTCACAACTAGACCGTCGTACTAAGCAGCTAATTAGATTAGGTTTAAACAACTCAAATTGATGTATTTGGCTAGAATATTTGTCACAACCCGTCCTGGGATAATTTTATCGATGGTGTGAAAGGACGATTTTACCCTTACACGTGGGTAGTAGTGTGCATACATGACATAGGTTTAGGTCCAAGTTATTTTCTTAAGTACGTGCAACTAATTGGAATTAAGTTGTTTTGTTGTTTTGGTTGGTTGGAGTGGACAATTTTGGACCACACACATACTCCAACTCCCTCTCTTTCTCTCCTTCCCGTGCACTCTCTTTCTCCTCCCTCTTGATTTTCTTCTGTTTCCATCAACTTTGTACGGACGAACGCCAAACTCACATTTCATGCATAGATCGACGTCAAGAATGTAAGATTCAAACTCCTTGCAAATCCCTGAGTTCATTTATGCCATTTTTAAATCGTGAAACCCTCAAAAACATGAGAAACCATCACTCCCAATTTGAGTATTGTTCATGTGGTCATAATTATGGATGTTTCAAGGGATTTTAAGCTCATAGGAAGCTTTAGGATGTTCTTACGAAGCTCGGAGAAGAAAAACCAAGCAAATTGGACGTCAAGTTTGGAGAGTTTGAAATTTGGCCGAAATTATTGAGCTCTCTCCGGCAAGTTTTCATGGATTTCAAGCCTTGAAATTGGTAAGGATGTATTCTTCTAGTTATAAGCTTTAAATTGAGACCAATTTCATGAGTTTTGGTTAAGAAACGATGGAGATATAAGGATTCTAAGATTTTCCCAGTTTCCGACGAAAGCGACGGTCGTCGGAGTTCGAAGGTAGGGGATGACGGAATATTCCTAATGACGTTGGTTAGTTTAACGGATTCCGTTACTATTTAACGAAATATTCCTAACGAGGTTAAGGGATTCCGTTAGGGTCCCTGTGCGTGGCCACGCGTAGGGCCGTGCCCTTGCCGAGGCGTGACGGCGCGTGAAGGCTCCAATTTTTTTTTTAAAAATATGGGGATGTTCGTGAGGTTGTGTAGATCACGTTGGTATATTCAAACATCCCATTTGAGCAATGTATGAGAAGTTATTAGCTAGTATTGGTTATGTGCTTTGAACTAACGTTTTTATAGTTGTTTGGCATATAGGGGAGACTTATCCCCAGGACAAGCGCACTCAAGGGCGACTCGGGGGCTACGACCCTTCGACATACCAGTGAGTGGGCTTTTGGTTTTAAGTATATATGTATATGCTTGATATTTTCCCAGAAACTGCATTTAAATGAGTTATGCTTTGAAAATGCCATGCCTATTGATTTATGCTTAAACCATGAGTTAGAATTGTATGCATAAATGTGATTTGGTGTTGTGGGTGCTCAGGTAAGTTCCAGGTGAGTTTATGAATTGTGAATGTGTATGGAATTGTTGTGATTAATTGAGAAACATTGAGCTCATAAACATGCACCCGGTGTTAGTGATTAGCCAGAGATATGGCATAGGCATGTATGTAATGTCATCTCCCGCACCATATGCTCACATTGGATCCAATTTAGGTGCACAATCTTGTCGTACAAACCATCATAAGTGGTTCCGACTCGTAGGTGACTAGCAATTTATCGCCCAACTATCATGAGAGCATAGTATTAAGCATAATTATATTACACCCGGTCTTGTCGTACAGATCCTTTTAGTGGTTCCGACTTGTGTGCAGTGTAGTGCCGTATAGGTCATTTGTAGTGACTCCAGCTAGATTGACTAATGAGCTATTATTTCAGCCGTATAGACTTCTGTATGGGTTCCGGCTAATATGTTATTTTCCATGAATTTATTCTCACCTGAGTTACTTATTATATTTTATGTTTTGGCATGGCATACTTATGAATATGGTTATGTGAAGCATGATTTGAATTGAGAGAGATATATATATATATATATATATATATATATATATATATTTATGCATATGTTTATATTCTATTTCTGGGAAAATTATACAGGTTTTACGGCGAGGGGTTAGAACTTTTGAGAAATGAAATGATTTTTGAAAAGCTTTGTTTTTGCCCACTCACATTTTTTGTTTTGCGCCCCTCCAGGTTTTAGGTAGACTTGTTGTTGGTGGCGTACAAGGATCTCGGCGATTCTGACAGAATAAAATATTTGTAGGACATCTTCTGGTACTGTATAACTAGTACTTGTCCTACTGGATTGCACCTATACTTTCTATGCTCTGATTAGGAGTATTTACACTTGTATCTCACTCCTAGCACTTCCTGTTTATTAGTAGCTTTCGGTTTTTATTTATTCGTATATTTCTTATCTTTATTGCTTCTGCACTGTGCACATGGCTACGTTACCCTCACGTAACGGCCAGCATGCCTTGATCTCGGTGGGGGTGTGTCGATAATTTTATGTATTTAACACAATTATTATTTAATTTTCAGATAATAATTATATTAATTGCATGTAAATATTGTAATCAATCCTCAAATTGATTGCATATAAGTATTGTAGTAAATCCTAAAATTGATCATCAAATTAACTGTATGTAAGTATTGTAGTAAATCCTAATATTGATCACCGAATTGATAACCATTTCGTACTTGCATAAGTTGCACTATAATACAATTCGTACACTTTGAATTAAGCTCACATATTAAAAAAATAAAATAAAAGTTCTCTCTTTCGTTAAAGTGCTCACTCAATCATGAAATTTAAGTGATATGGGCCATGGGTTTTGTAATTATGTAATTCTAGTTTTCTAAATATTTCCGAGCCTCCAAGATAATGTGGGTTTGTGACATGATAGATTTGTTTTTTTTTATTTTATTTTTTTTATTTTTTATAATAATATATTTTTCACTAATAAGTGGGGAAAGATGATAGTTCTATCAAAACTATAAAGAGTTTACCGAACAGGTTTATTGTCATTGTCATTCCAAACCAATAATGCATTATCATCATTGTCACTCAATATTATGTATAATTTTCTTTCTGGTCATAAAAGCTTTTCTCTCCCATTTGGTGAGAGTTATTCTCTCGTGCTGAGAGTCTTTTTCACTTTGTGTGAGTGATCTTTAATCCTTTGCTTCATTCAAGCGCCGATTCTAGCAATGGCAAGGGTCGGTGGCAACTCGTTTCTTTTCTTCCTTTATTCTTTACCTTATTGCTTCTTCCCTCCCTTCCTTCTCTGCCAGTTTGTATTTTACCCTGTTTTTCAACCTGATTTTCTTCTTCCTCTTCATTTAACTGACATTAGTCCTCCATCGACAATCTCCCAATTTTGACCTTCCTTTTTCTCTTCTCCATGCTATTTTTCCACATCCATGGCTCTATCTAGTCTGTTTTTTGGAAGGTAAGTAGAGTTTTCAGTTCGGGTTTTCACACCACCACCTTCCATCTATGTGGTTTTTTGACACTCTTACTTGTGAGATGTATTTCCCACTGGTTTCCTTTCCCTTGTGGTTGCAAATTTGAGTTTTGTGGTTTGGTGGAGGGTGGAATCTTTTTATTTTTATTTTTTTTTATTTTTTTCTGATTTGGAGCCTTTGTTAGGTTGGATCTTTGGTGGTTCTAAGAGGTGTTGGTTTGTGGTTAGCAGCTTTGGCGGGTACCAGAGTTGGCAAAAGTTATTTGCTTTCTATTTGTATCAATGTACCAGGCTCAAACTTTAGGTTGAGCTTTTTTGCTTTAGGAGTCCATTTTTAGTTTTGTGTTTCAATTGTAATTGGGCCTCGGTTTGTGTATGTTTGCTTTGTTGATATTGGAATTTACTTATGTTCAAAAGAAAAGAAAACAAAACAAAACAAGAATTTCTCACTTTTTTTTAATACATTGATATTTTTACACTAGGAGAGAGAGATTTTGGCTAAACCACATAATGGGCAGTCTAATTTGATATCGGATTTGCCATCCACGAGATTCGAACCTAAGACCTCTCACTTTTGAGCGAAGAGGAATACCACCTAGGGGTGGTGTCACATCCCAGCTCGTGCCCCCACCATGTCCCGGGCTTGACTCTGCCGTAGCACGATATTGTCCGCTTTGGGCCCCGACCACGCCCTCACGGTTTTGTTTCTGGGAACTCACATGAGAACTATCCAATAGGTCACCCATCCTGAGATTATTCTAGCGCGAACACGCTTAACTTCGGAGTTCCAATGAAACCCAAAGCCAGTGAGCTCCCAAAATGCCTTGTGCTAGGTAGAGATGGGAATATACATATAAGGCTTACAGGGTCCACTCCCTTTGGCGATGTGGGATGTTATAATCCACCCCCCTTAGGGGCCCAACGTCCTCGTTGGCACACTTCCGGCCAGAGATTGGCTCTGATACCAAATTGTCACATCTTGGCCCGGGCCCCCACCATATCCCGAGCTCGACTCCGTCATAGCACGATATTGTCCGTTTTAGGCCCTGATCACGCCCTCACGGTTTTGTTTCTGGGAACTCACACGAGAACATCCTAGTGGGTCACCAATCCTGGGATTGCTCTTGCGTGAACTCGCTTAACTTCAGAGTTCTGATGGAACCTAAAGCTAGTGAGCTCCCAAAAGGCCTTGTGCTAGGTAGATATGAGAATATACATATAAGGCTTATAGGGACTACTCCCCTGGGCGATGTGGGATGTTACAGGTGGGTAAACGGGCAGATGAATCACGGGTCAGGGCGGGTATGGGCCGGGTTCTTTTTTTTAGGAGCAAACGAGACGGGCTGGGCTGGGCCATGGTTATTTACGGAGTGGGCCGGTTCCTAAACCTTAGAAAAAAGAGACCCCAGACCGACCTATTTCTAATTATAATCAACGGTCGAGATTGAATGATAATATATCATCCAATCTGAACCGTTAATTTGTAACCTAGGTTTCCAAATCAGTTTCAAACTTTCAATTTCAATCTCACAGTCTCACTCTCTCACGCAGTCTCTCTCAGTCCCACGCCCACCTCTTCACCGTCACTCCCTCGACTCCGATGACATCCTAGAAAACCCCCATCACCGCCATCACAACCAACACAACAGCACCACCACCACCCATCTAGCCATTATCCGACCTCGACGACATCCGTTACTTCGCCAGCTACTGTAAGTCTACTATTAGTGTCTACTTTTCCGAATTTTATTTTTGTTGATGCGAAGGATCTCAGACTACTCAGTAGCATGAATAATATGATTGATTAGAGAACTACCTACGTTTTTCAGATTTGGGGGTTTTTTTTTTATTTTTTTTTAGAAAAAAAAATTCCTTCTAGTTTTGATTCAAGTATTCTCCTTGTGTTTTGATTTCATGGAAATTCCTCTTCTAAGCTTTTACTCTGTATCAACATTGTGCAGACGTTTTTGGTGTGGCAGCTGCCTTTCTCTTAGGGAGAACAAACACACTAAATCCGGTTGTTCATTCAATCCAAGCAACTTCTCCTTACTGCCCTTCTTTTAGGTGTCAAAGAATGTAAGCATTTGATTATAGTGTAGTCGGATTTATGAACAGGTGTGTTGATGCACAAAATTGGAAGTCTTGGAACATCGTAAATCCGACCGTGAATCTGCAAGAAATGTAAATAACACAAGATGTATTGTGGTTCACCCTAAGGTTTGGGCTACGTCCACACTGATTATGTATTTATTTGTTTATGAGGGAGAGAGATTCAGAGCCTCTGAGGGAGAGAGTAAGGTCTCTCATGGCCTAGGAATTGGCCTCCCCTTATTGTGAGGGTGAGGAGTCCTTTTATAGAATAAGGGCTCCTCACTTATTACATATTTGCCCCTTCCTTTATTACATAATTACATTTGAGTCCCCTGAGTATTTATACGAGATCTAAATACGGAAGCCCTAAGTATGGTATAAACAGTAGTCCCCCAAGTCTTCAGTCAAGATAGTCTTTTGGTTTGAGACTTGAAATTCAGTCCATGTGTGGGCCGAAGTAACTAGATGTCGTCTAGGACTGAACTCGATATGAGGCGGTGCCCAATCCGAAATGATGCTCAACCAGAAGTAGCACATGTTGCGAGGCTGCTCTGCTTGTGGCTTGTGTTGCCTTGGTTGGCTCTGCTTATGGCGTTGGAGGTGAGGGAGTCCCTTTTATAGAATAAGGGCTCACTCCTCAATATATAAATGATGGGCTAGAGTCGATGCTCGCGGCGAGGTGGTTGCTCAGCTGGCGGCGATACTCTCTAACGAAGGTGAGGGAGTCTCTTTTATAAAATAAAGGCTCGCTCCTCAGTACATGAATAATGGGTTAGGAGTGATGCTCGTGGCGAGGCGGCTGATCAGCTGGCGGCGATGCTCTCTAACTAAGGTGAGGGAGTCCCTTTTATAAAATAAGGGCTCGCTCCTCAATACATAAGTGATAAGCTAAGTCCCCTAAGTATTTTTCATGAGTGCTCTCGAATGAAAGTGAATGAGTCCCTTTTATAGAATAAGGGCTTGTTCCTCAGTACATAGATAATGGGCTAAGTCCCCTAAGTATTTTTCATGAGGCCTAGTTGAAGCCCAATATATGGTACATAATGTAGTCCCCCAAGTCTTCGGTCAATAGAGTCTGTTGGCTGGAAACTTCAAATTGAATCCATGTATGGGCCGAAGTGACGGTTGTTCGGAGGTGGTATTTGTATACCCTGCACTGAAGCTTTGTAGGTGAAGCTTTGCAAGTGAAGCTTTGAAGCTAGAGCTCTGTAAATTGAGCTTTCGAAGCTGGAGCTTTTGTAAATGAAGCTTTTGAAGCTAGAGCTCTGTAAATGAAGCTTTTAAAGCTAGAGCTCCGTAAATGAAGCTTTTGAACCTAGAGCTCTGTAAATGAAGCTTTTAAAGCTAGAGCTCTATAAATGAAGCTTTTGAAGCTGATTGACATGAGTGATGTTCATGAATGTTTATGTTGATTGACATGAGTGATGCTCATGGATGTTGTCATGAGTGATGCTCATGAATGTTAACATGAGTGATGCTCATGAATGTTGACATGAATGATGGTCATGAATGTTTATGTATGATTGTCATGAGTGATGCTCATGAATGTTTATGTATGAATGACATGAGTAATACTCATGTATAATTTGGAGTACTGGGTGTGCTTTTGATCACCTGATTGGTGACATGAAGGAGAGTACGAGTTGTACATTTCATCACCTGGTTGGTGGCATGAATGGCTAGTTGCCAAATGATATTAGAGTATGGGTTGTACATTTCATCACCTGGTTGGTGGTATGAATGGCTAGTTGCCATATGATTTTAGAGTACGGGTTGTACATTTCATCACCTGGTTGGTGATAATAGCGGCAGGTTGCCGAATAATTTTGGAGTACTGGGCGTACTTTTGATCACCTGGTTGGTGGTAATAGCGGCAGGTTGCTGAATAATTTTGGAGTTATGGCCCAACTTTTGATCACCTAGTTGGTGCTATTTTGGACTTATAGGCCTTCGCTCTCCACACAACATTTCAGCCCATTTATTTTGGGCTTTGCCTTTTTTTTTTTACCCTCTGATGGGGTTTATACAGATGTCTCCGAGAGATAAGAAAAATAAATTACATCATTCAAAAAATAAATCCGACTCTCTGCTCAATAGGTCATACCCATAATTCCCTTACCATCCTCACCACAATTATGTCTTTTTCTTTTTCTATTCTTTTCCTCCTCATTTTTTTTAACATTATGGTGTCGTCTGTAAATAGTGGGAACATGATGAAAGTTGGTGGGCATCTTCTGTGCTGTCATCATGCCAAGTTGATTCCCTTAATCAACTTGGAGCTTGGGCTGCTGTGCATTAGTGGGTAGCCATGCTTTCTGCTTTTTTTTTTTTCTTTTGGCAGACTCAGCAGTGCATCTCTCAACTCATTTGCATCAATGAACCCACTTCTGTCCCGGTTGAACCTTTCAAATATTCTTTTAATCAACTTGGAAGACTGTAGAACAATGCAGCGAATTCCTTAGGCCAGATCTTCCTGGAGTTGGAGGAACCTTCGACCTCTGCTTCAGGATCCTATTCTTCCTCTGAATCTAAACCACATTGGGCCATTTCACGAACCGGGTCGGATTATTTTCACCGTGTGCGCTCTCCTTTATCGCCTTTTATCGATTTGGGAACATTTGGGATGGTAATCCCATAGAAAGAATAATCTGGCAACCTCCATCGTCATCGATTTCAATTGATCGAGCAGTGTGAGACTCCCCTTTACAGTACATGAGCCGTAAATCAATGGACAGATCGTATCCACGCCAACTGGATGCAATTGCAATCTCGGCAGCTTCTGGAGTTGGAGCCTTAAGCGCCATCACTCAACACATCGCTCTCGTTCAACAAATCAAGATTGAATGTCAAAAATTGAATTGAATTTGTGAAAGTTGACGAGGATTCAATACACTTTTTTTGAGGTGAAACAGAGAGGGAATCGAGCTGCACCGTCGTTGGATTGTGTAAAAACTTGGCTCGAATAGTGGACTGACTGGGTTTTCGAAGGAGATAGAAACCACGTGTACTTGGCTCGAATAGTGGACATTCCCGTCCTCCCACATGTCCTTGAAACCACAGCATCTCTAGCGATGTAGAGAGGGTGGCCGGAGAAGATGAAGCGGTTCCTGACGTGTGTGAAGGAGCTGTTCCGGGTTGGGTGAGTTGGAACAGAGCCGAGTCTAACCGAGTTGAAGATTTCATCTTTACAGGGGAGTGGGTCGGGGAAGATTGAGCCCAGGTTTCAGAACCAACACAGGAAAGTGGGATCAGGGACTCCTTGGGAAAGCGTATGAAGGTCAAGCAAATTTGTGAGGAAAAAATGGGCTTAGAGATAAAGGATGATAAAATTTCAGATTAAACCCAAAAGAGAAAGAAAACTGTTTCAGCTTAAAAAAGTGAGCTTTGTAGACTGAAGAGAGAGAGATAGAGTATTTGGTTTCCAGGGTTTTTTTTTTGGGGAAAGCTTTGGGTTGTTGGGTTTTTGCAGATTCACGGCGGAGGTGAAAAATTGAGAGAGAACCGACATAACTTTTCTTGTCGATTCCCACAGACGGTGCCAAATGTTGATGCACAAAACCAGAAGTCTTGGAACAACGTGAATCTGCAAGAAATGTAAATAACACAAGATGTATCGTGGTTCACCCCAAGGTTTGGGCTACGTCCACACTGATTATGTATTTATCTGTTTGTGAGGGAGAGAGATTCAGAGCCTCTAAGGGAAAGAGTGAGGTCTCTCATGGCCTAGGAATTGGCCTCCCCTTATTGTGAGGGTGATGAATCTTTTTATAGAATAAGGGCTCTTCACTTATTACATATATGCCCCTTCTTTTATTACATAATTACATTTGAGTCCCCCGAGTATTTATACGAGATCTAAATACGGAGGCCCTAAGTATGGTATAAACAAGGTGTTTGAACTTCTGATTCAGTTTTTTGATCAAATGAAGTTGTACATTCGTGTTTATGCTTTTCCAATTTGTGCGAAAATGAAGCTTTCTTAACTAGAGCAAATATTTGTTCCTTAATTTGTTGGAGAATGACTTACCTTTATAGGTTTCAAGAACTCATGAACCAAAAGGTGAATGAATATATATATATATATATATATATATATATTTTGTTTGTTTTTATTTTATAGAAGTGAACCTCTATTTTGGAAGTGAAGAAGTTTAGGGATACAGAAAACCAAAATGTTACGAACTAGATTTGAGTATTGTCGGACTAGATCAACATCTTGTGATTCATTGAATGGAGAGCCAAGACAAAAGTAAATCCCATTCTGTATGAGTTTTGTAATTTTTTTTCATATAATGGATCATTACAGTTTTATTTTTTAAGGGATTTTGAAAATTGTGTTGGATTGGACCTGTAGTAGTTTGCATTCAGAGATACTTTTTTTTGTTTGACTGTTGATTGATTTATATGATTTCAATGTCTTGCTAGTTTAGTCACGTGTATTTGCTCATATATGTGAGTAGTAACTTATAATAGGTTGCTAACCATAATGCGGTTTGTTGAACGATGTAATATTGTTATTTTGGATGTATTGGTAATCTATGAACTTGAATGTTGGATTTTGTATTTAGATTGGATGTGAATAATGGTGAATTTGTGCAAAATCTACATAAATGCAGTCTGTGACTCTGTGCAATTGCAATCTGTGCAAATCTGTGTGGTTTGAATAAGTGCAAATCTGTGCACTTGCAGTTTGCAATTTATGCAAATTTTATTATTATTTTTGTTTTTTTTTAAAAAAAAAAGGGGGACCCGTGGACTCGCCTGAACCGGTCCGTATCAACTGGGCCGAATAAGGTCCAGTTCCTATATTAGAAAATGTGATCTTCAACCCGGCCCGGCCTGTTTTTTTTAAACCCATATCTGGTCCGATCCCTTCAAAATTGGGCTGGCCTGCGCTCACCCCTAATACCACCAGACCGTACAATACATTACTAAACCAGAACATATTGAATGTAAATTGCTCTGGTTAAAACGACTGTTTCCTTACGCGCGTCAGTTGGAGGTTGCCAGGATATATTGTAACTATATATATATATATATATGTATTTCAACATCAATAAACCAAACCTCCTCAGCTGCACCTTCATAAATACGGTACTACCCTTTCACCATCCAGTTCTTTATTAAAACTCTCTCTCCTCTCTCTCTCTCTCTCTCTCTCTCCAGCAAAGAAACCAATTTCTCACCTTTTTCATTTTTATTTCTGCAGGAAAAACCCATCTCTGATTTGCTTTGCAAGACTACTGCAACCTCTCTCTCTCTGTGTTTGCAGCACATCTTGTTCTTGTGCAGTTTGTAATTGTTATACTTGCAGCGGGTCAAATATTTGAATATGTGCAATTTTGGGGATGAATTTACAATAGAAAGCTACAGAATCCCATGGCTGGTATGGATCCAGGTGATGGTGATGGTCCTCCTCCTCATCATTCTGTACTGCTTCAGCTTATTGGTCATAGATCTCTCCAATGATGACATCACCACCACCACCACCACCACCAAACCTTCATCTTCCACCAGTCGCTTAGTTTCCGATGGCACCGCCACCTCCACTACGCTTGTCACCAACCGCCTGCAAAATTCCCAGGTACGGAATCTGGATCTTCTTCCCTCAGTTTGACTTCTCCATGTTCCTTAATTACTGTTTTATACTAGTTTTGCCTATCTTTTTGGATATTTCAAGAGTTGAATCCCTTGTAATGTAACAAAAAAGAAAGAAAAGGATGATAGAAAAAAGAAAGATCCCTAATCAGTTGTACTGCTTCCTTATTTTGAACTGATTATCCTAAACTCAAAATGCCTAATCAGTTGTACCATGAATCCCAATTTCATTCAGATCCAATAATACACAATAATACAACGTCATGATGAAAAACTTACAATATTACTGTTTTTACTTTTTCTAATTTCGGTGGGGTGTGTGTTAAAAGACGTACAAGTTTCATTTTGTGCGCTCGTCATTTCTATTTTTCCTTCTGCAAAGAAGTTACTAGGTTATGGTTTTGATGCGACAGTTTACTCTTTCGGAGTTAAAAGGACTTGGCATTTCACCTTTTTCTGACAACTATCATATAATTTATCAGTGTCTTAAATCAAATCTAAGACGGAGCGTGTGTTGCATACAGTTTGGAATTCATCCCAACCACTTAATTGAGTATTTTTAGATACTATATTCATTTTCTAACAATTGCCTAATTTAACACCACTTTTTTACTTTGGATACTTCATCATAAATGGTATGATTTGCTCATAATTACTATAAAAACAAAAAAAAAAACAAAGAAAAAGGATTGCCCGAGTCATGCGTACTTCATTCGAAAATGCATAATTATGTGTTGAACATGGAAAAGTCACCATTCATAACGTTTCGTCGTCTACTTTGAGTTGGTTCCATCTTCTTCTTCTATGGTCACTCTAGACTTTTTGTTTTTTTTATATTCCGTAAACATTTTGAGGCAAACTATTAGAATTTCTTGTTAATGATGGAGGTATTTATATTATAAGTTATTATGTAATAATTTACAAAAAACAAAAAAAATAAAAAAAATAAAACTAGAGTCGTTTTAGCAATCAACTACAGATCGTACTATAAAACATTGTGAACTTTCAAGGTGTCTTACCCTTTTCATATGGTTGTTGAGACTTTACACCTCAGTTATCATTTTCTTTTGGTACATCCCTTGAACCTTGTACCTTACCCCAACCACGCACTTTTTTTTTCTTTCAACATGTGCTTATATTATTATCACAAGATGTCATGGGTCGGTGTATTTGTGTGATATAAGTTGCACTCTTGGTATAGAAATTCAATGACAATGGGAGGAATGTTCAGAGCATGCCACCATAAGCTTGGTAGTTTGTTTCTAATATTTGTTTAGATCTGTTCCAAAATATAAAGTTGATTGAAATTCTTTTATTACGTAAAACAAAACATCGCATAGAAGTCTGGATAATATCTAAAAATCACAAACCATAAACCATCAAGGAGTGGTCTAGTAGTTGGGGCTGGTGAATTGTTGTGTTTGATTTCTAGTGCTCATGATTCGCATGATGATGGTCAAGGAAAGTGTCTTTTCTAGTTTTAGAAGAGTGGACTGCTTTAGTGGAACCATTGGCTCATTTTCTCCCCACCTCTTTTCATCTCCGTTCATCCCCTCCTTTCATATTCTTTATTTTGTCTTTAACTTTCAATAAAAAAAAATTAATATAAAATGTTGACGTGATTTAATCATGACTGTTCAAATAAAAGAGGGAAAAAGAGAAGGAAAAAAAAAAGAGGAGAGAATCTTACTCCAAAAATGACAAACGATATCGACATGTTACATGGGGACTACTTAAGCAAAGCACGTGAGGGCAGTGCAGGACAGGAAACAGCCTTCTGCATTAAACCACAACCCACGAGGATAATTTATAAATTGATTTTTGTTTTATGTTTTTTATGTTTTGGGTTTGGAGATGGGATTTAGATCCTCTCCTGAGTTTAGAAGGCTGAGTTTTCTGAGTAAATCATACGGACTAGTTACAATTATTATAACTTTTAGAGGGATTTTCTGTTTGTAGTCGTTAAATCAAAATTTAACGGTTCGTGTGATTTACTCATGAGGCTCAGCCTCCTAAGCTCAGGAGAGGATCCAAATCCTTGGAGATGAATTATAAACAACTTTTGTTTGTAGTTTTCCATTTCTAAGATATCGAAGTCCTCCTCCTGCATTACCTGGGTCTGTGATAACTTCTTCAATTATTTATTTTTTTAGTTTGAAATATTATTAAAAAAAATTCTCATTGTTTATATCTCTACATACAAGAGTTAACAAAATTTGTTAAAATTATGATTCGTTTGATAATTATTTTCTTTTAGTTTTTTTATTTTGTTCACTTATTTTATTTAAATTGAAATGTGGTTTAATAATGACTTTCAAACAAAAAACCAAAAGCTATTTTTTTGAGTTCTCAAAAATCAATTTTTATTTTTAGGTTTTGATAGTCATTTTTCATTTTTCATTTTTTTTTAAAATTGCAAATAGTTATAAAGAAGTTTTAAAAAATAATGAAAACAAAAAACTAAAGGGGCAATTAGATTACGATTTTGTTTTTAATTTTTATTTATTTTTAATAAAAAAATTGAAAATCTGTTTGGTAATTACTTTCAGTTTTCAGCTTTTAAATAATGAAAACTGAAAACATAAAGTTTTTTCGTTTGGTTTTTAAAAGTTTTCTAAAAATTAAAAAAATGAAAAGTAAATGGTATCAAACGCCCAAAATTGAACTGGTGAACAAAAAATGCCATAAATAATGAGGCTAGAATAAGATTTCATCTCACAAAGTTTTGTTCGTGAATCATTTTGCAGGCTAGTTATAATAAAACATGTTTTATTTGAATAGCTTGTGTTGGGATTAGAAATTAGGTAATTACATGTACGAATAATGAGAGTTTGTAAGATTTTGGCAGGTAGGAGAAAGTATAAAAGGGGAGATAGTAACAAGCACAAGTAGAACAATGAGAAGAGAGGAGATGGTAGAAATGGAGGAGGCATCAGCAGCAGTAGCAGCCCACATATACTTCCACCCTTGCTACTATTTTAGGCTGGCAAGAATTGCATTTCTCAAATGTTTAGGGTTTGACTGCACCTTTGAGAGTTCTTCAACCCCATAAAGAGGAAAGACAAAAGAAAGTTGACATGAATTTTAATGTATCTTCATCTTGTCTACTCAACTTGAAGAAAACTTCACCAACAGGCAACAGCCGTAGATAGAACTCACGACGGAGTTGTGTACAGCGTTCTGTATATCCGAGCATAAAGGAGCTCTTCGAGATCAACGGCAAGTATCATTCGTCGGCGCCAATTTGTTCGCTAAATTGGAAGTTGGATTAAGGTTATTTTTTGACGGATACATCTGTAATTGAAAGGATTTAAGTGATGGGACCGAACAGTTGTGTTTAGAGTTTACCTTTGAGCCTCCACTAACATGATGTTAGCTAATAGTCATCCAGATTGTGCTACCAAATAATAAATCTTACTTCGAGTCAAGCCTATTTTCTGTGTAACCTAATTTTATATGCATCTTAAAAAAATTCATGTTCGTCACTTAATATTACGGTCTAGTTTCACTTGTAAGCGAGAGGTCTTAGGTTCGATTCTTATCAAAGGTGAATTTGAATCATATTATTGCTATCACATTGTGAGGCTAAGCCCACCTCCTCCCATTTAGTGTAATAATATCGTTTGTTAAAAAAAAAAAAAAACAAGAGGTTCTTGGTCATTGTATGTGTATGCACAATAAATAAGTCGGGTGGCCATAAAAGCAAAGAAATTGGGCCAAACTGAATGAAAAAACTCTGGAAAAAAATCGAGGTGACAAAAATTCAGTCAAACTCGGACCCAAACAAAATCGAACCAACGGAATCGATTTTAGCTTTTGTTTTTACTTGCAAAGAGCCTGTCCAAACTAAATGGAATCGACTATATTGTTAATGCGGGGTCCTTTTTTACCACAAAGAGGCCGAAATGAACATTGGTCCAAAGGAAGAAAGGCCAAGGCCCAACAAGATTGGGAAGGATGATCCTGAACGTTACAGATGACCGCTCGGGGTCTAGATTGTCTGCCAACAACGAAGCCGAGCACTTCCTCATAAAGTACTTTCCAACCACCAGGAGCAAGTTGGTGTATTGACAATTTTACAACATGAAGTTCTAAGGACATGCATGCTGAGGCATCAACTCTAGGGCACGTGGCGGCTATTAGATAGAACAGAAGCCTATGAAGGGACGTAAAGGCTGACAGATTAAGGGCTCAAGTGTGGATTCCCACCAACCCCAGGAGTCGAGCAAGGCACTTGGTACACGTGGTCCAAGAAAACATGCAAGTGGACCAAAACAGATGTCACTTAGTTGTCACAGATTGACTAAAGAACAGAGGGGCAGCTAGCAGGTCAAGTCTACGTATTTGGCACATTAATGCAAAGACAGAGGAAGACTCAAACCCAGAGACTTGGGGCACATTGAGGGCTTATATAAAGAAGATGAGTACTTTTTAGAATAGGTTAGACGAATTAAAAGAGAAAGACAGACAAATTAAAAGAGAAAAGAGACTATATTGAATTAGGCGCTGTTTGTAACCTTTTATTCAATATGTTGATGCACAAAATTAGTGAAAACTTCACAACAACGTAAAGTGTCAAGTTTGTGACCTTCGCTTGGTTGCTCTGGTCAACAAGTGAGGATCTATAAGCTTTATTCTGACGTTGACATGTGTCATGCTGTGATTGACCTCCTGGTTGGAAGGAAACTCTTGTGCTTCGGCAGGGGTGCCTCAATGGATCCTTGAAGGTATGAAGTTGGCCAGTGCTTGGTAGTTTCGGGATTAGTCAAGTATGGTACAAACACAATATATACGAGAGATTTAGTGGACGTAGCCCAATTTTGAGGGGGTGAACCATTTAAACGTTGATGTTCACTTCTTATCAATCCAACACTAAGACCCCCAAGGATTGACACATAACTATACTAATCTTTATTAGCCTCTCCATATTTGAGCGTTAACATATATTGCTTTACCTTTTTTTTTTATTAGTCTAATTCAATAGGCCTTAGTTTTATGTAAATACTCATTTATATACACATGAATGTGAAAATAGATATGAAGTGCATGCATGATGAAGCTTTTAGAGTGCTAATAGCATCTCTCATTTTGTAAAATATAATATTATAACATATAAATGCATGGACTAGTTGCTGCTTCTTCTTTTTTGTTTTTCAGGTAGTACTAGGGAGACTAAATTTTGTAAAATAAATAATATGGAAGTTGATAAATGCTAGGGAAACCAAATTTTGTAAACAAAATAATGTGGATGTTGATGATTGGATTAGTACTTAAGTGTTGATTAACGTGCTTGTTTCCTATTGGTGATGCATCATTTGGTTTGCAAATTTGGTTTAAAATTTGGTCTCCCTAGCATTATCCTTAGTTTATTACTTAAGCGTTGATAAACATGCTCATTTGTATTGGTGACACATCATTTAATTTGTAAATTATGTCTATAAATTTAGTAACTAACGTTTAAGCATTAAGGTATAGCCATGTAGCAAGATTTCTCTGTGCTCGTTTGTATAACTTTAATTAGGAAAATGCTAGGGAGACCACATCTGATATGGCAAGTGAAGTGCACATGCCATATCGGATGATATATAATATTGTATAAATATGTGATCTCCCTAGCATTACTCCTATAATTAATGTGTCACTCACGAGAATGGATACGTGACACCCTTTTTTTTATATAACTTATGACACATTTTTTGGAGGCTCACTTCGTAATGTGTGACAACCCGTCCCTAATTTTACGATAATATAAAATTTAAAAGCGTGAATTGATGAAAATGCCCCTAGAGGTAAGGATTTTGAATTACATTGACCACTGTTTATAGAGACGTATGACTCATTCTTTTAGCATATTTGTGTAGTACTCGTCGATACGAGCTTGTGGGCGTAAACAGAATGTAATTTGGAGCTATAACGAAGGAGTTACTAATGTTTAAAGTTGGGGGCACTCTAGTAAACTTAACCTTCACTGTAGAAGGCTCTAGATTTTTTGGAGCAATGTGATGTGCCACGTGTGTGGCTGGGATGAAAGGAAATAAGAGAAAGGAGAGAGATGGATGGCTGAGATGAAGGGGAGATGAGAGAAAATGAGGGATTGGGGGGTTGCCCAATCAGAAACAAGAGAAGGGAGGGGAAAGGAGAGAAAAGAAAAAAAAAGAGGGAATCAGATCCATTTGAAGACTCGAGACCCGAGCCGAGTTCCGACGACTTTCCCAACGATTTTCCATCCACTTTTCCGGCTTTCCTCAACCTCCCATCACCATTAAAGCTCATCACAACATCCCATTCTAGCCAAAATGGACAAGAATTGCTTACAATTTCACGAAGTTTGAACTCGTGGGTGTCGCGGAAACCCTTACCCGAGATCCACCAATTATGAAATGATTTCATTAAATTAGCACCACCAAAACACTCATCTAGAGGTCAAGAACAAAGCCCAAATAGGTTTGAGTGCGGCGGAACACCGGAGGTGATGGATCGAAGCCACCCATTTCTAGGATTTTCGGTGAGTTTGAGTGAAATTGGGGATTTTCCCGGTCAAATTGGACTTGGCCACATGTATAAAACTTGCTTTACTCATTGAGATCTTCATTTCTATGAAATTTGGTAATTTTTGGAGATAGTTGATTTTTCCGGCGAGTCGGGGCGACCAGCCGCCGCGTGGGCTGAGACCCCACCTGACCATCCTAGGCTAATTTGATGCCCTGATTCCATAATTGACATCCATTTAGTGAAATCATGATGTTTTAATATAGTTTCGTAGTTGGACCGCCTAGTTGGCCATCACTTGGTTATTATATGAATGGACAATCCGATCGTTGGATCGGTACCAAACTTTAGTACGTGATAGTACATAATATTTATGGACATTAGGAACTTACAGATCAGGAATCCAACGTACGGATCTTCTCAAATTGAATTTCTAAAGTTTGTAAAATCCAATGTTGACCGCCACTTAAATTTGCGATTGGCGAAGAAGTTTTAGTATGTTGTTCTAGAATCATAGTGTGGACTTTGAGAAGTTACGGATGGGAAATCCATGGGTGGATGTTCCAGATTGACTTGTGTAGGGTTGTGGACCTCATCTTTGATAAAGACTTGACTTTTGGACAATATGCTACGAATTGATCTTAAATATTAAAATCAGTATTACTAGAGACTATGTAGGGCTTAGTGGGCCTATATTGCTTAATGAGTTGTCCCAGATAATATATACATCGGTTAACTTTTAGGGTTAACCGTTGACTTTTTGTAAAATTTGACGGGGACCCTCCTTAGCATATTTCAACACGCTGATTTCGAATCTGCCATCCGTTTTCCAAAATTCAACTGTTTTAGGATAGTTTCTTTATTAGCCATACTTTGTACGAAAACGCGTAATTTCATTAGCACGCTATATTTTCCTAAATGGTTTCGTTTTTAGGCGAAATGCATCGCAAGGACTCTTGATGCTACGAGGCGGGTTCGACTCGGCGACATGATCTGTGAATGGGTCTTTTCTTTATATATATATATATGTATATATATAGGTTATTTTCCATATATACAAGCATTAATACATTCTTTATGTGATTGCCATGATTAAATTAATGTTTATAAGAAATACCTTATTGTTGGGAAATGATGAAATAATCATACGTGATGCACATGTAAGCTTACTATGAGGAGATGTCTTGATTATATTTATGGTCATGAACAGTACGATATTGATTAGAATTGTTGAATGGATTTGGCATGACTATATTGATGTCATCAGCTCATCATTTGCTGCATTAGTGTTGGTACTCGCCGGGGCCATGGCCAGTCTTTCATGTGTATGTGCACATCGCACCGTACACTCACTTTGGATCCATTGTAGGTGCCAGTCTAGTTGTACAGGTTGCCATAGGCAACTCCGACTTGTATATGCTGCGCATAGTGCCAGTCTTCACGTGATTGTAGTACTAGAGTGCATATTATTATTACACCTAGTCATGTTCATGTCAGAATACCTCTGCATGAACTCGTGTTTCAGTATGTGTCGATGAGCACCCGATATGATATGTTGCTTATGTGAGATTTTGTGATTATGGATGTCATGTCGTTATTTATGAGATATTGTGCCGTATTGAATTCTTGAGATTTTGCATGCTATGATAAGTATTTTCTTACTATATGTAGTATTATATTTTGAAAAGGTTTTTACAAAGATTTGTTTCTAGGCCCACTCACCCTTATTTTTCACCCCTCCAAGTTTTATTGCTAAGCTTACAAGTCGACAAGGATTCTTGACAAATCTTGGTGTAGACGATTACCTTCGATGGTATAATTCTCACCTTATCTTACTGTATTGTACTTATACTCTGACATCACGTGTGAAATGAGTTCATTCCTTCTCACCGCACACTTTATTACTTAGGCACTTTTAGGTTTAAGTTTATACACATTTTCCACATCACAACACTTTATGGCTTCGTCACTTTCCAAATGTCGCCCAGCACGGCTCGGTTCGAAGTCCAAGTGGACATTCCGAGTCGGGGTGTGTCATAATGTATTTAAATGATCCGAACCGTTTATTTTTAAGTCTTCACTCAAAGATCATATCTACAAAAGATCACCTAAATCTAAAATCATATGACCGTTGGGTTAAAGCTTTAGGATTTCTTTGGAAAACCGTATTCGTCTATTTTTGTTCACTACAAATGAATGCCTTAATAGTTTTGGATTTCATCTAATTTTTTACAATGATGATCTATGAATGATGTTTAAAAAAATAGATGGTTCAAATTGTTAAAATAAATTACGAAGTGGGCCTTACGTGCTTTACTGTGTTAAAAAAGTGGTACTACGTATACATATATTTCTATTAAAGGCAACTCAAGGAGAAACCATTTAATTTGTTTTTTTATTCTGATCATGAAATTTCAATGTTGTTACGATACTATTTTCATCAATTTCTTTGATCATAACTAGATGTGTCAACATGTGAACGGACGGGTAGTGGTACAAGAATGTGAGGTTGCGAGGAAATAGAAAGTTTGATTGTTAAAAAAAAAAAGAGTTCTAAAATTCCAAGAGAAAAAAACATGGTAATGGTCACGGAAACCAAGAACTGTTTAGGGGATAATGCGGGCTGTTGAAGCCTTTGAAGAGCTTTGTACTTAGGTACCGTTTGGTACGTGGGAAGGGATGGAACGAAGTGGGACGAAGCGTTCCGTCCCACATTTGTGTTGGAAATGTGCCCTAAAATCAATCATATGATGATACTTTACGGACATTTCACATGTTAAACTAATCTAGTTTAATATCAAGGGCAAAGATTATTGTTTGAGCCGTCTCATATAAATGTTATACGCTTAAACGATAAGTCCAAGGAATATGTGATTGGGAGAATGCGATCTAAAGAAGTTAGATTCATGAGACCATTCTTTCGTAGACACATCTTAAACGTTCCTGATCATAGGATTGCCAATTGGGCATTGACAGTCCGTTAAGATCAGTACGTGTTGTGTCTTCTCTCAGAGAGAGTGACTAGTCTCGAGTCATTGGTGTGTGTGACATCAAGACAAGCATGTAGGTGCTCAATAATGAATGAGTCTACTGAACATGATCAATGAGGAGTTCTCATACTCATGTCACATGAGAACTCATGGTTGGGATAATGCAAAGTAGTCCTTTGACCTGAGGCATCATAGTTGTCTTGTGGTTAAGTCCTTGATCTTTGATTATGTCAAAGTCACTCCATCAGGAGGGTGTCCACGGCATCGTCGGGGTTAAGCCACTTAGCCATGGAAGCAAGTGAATGCGCAACAAGGGATCTCTAACCTTCAAACCGTTTGAGGCAGAATACTCTATGATATGATTAAGAATCTCTGGCCAGAGTATGAATGAGATTGAGGAAGTCGTTCCAAATCACATTCAAGGTAATCATATAAGCACACGAATCACATTGGATCGTAGACATGAATAAACTATCAAACCAAACAATGTGGTCAAGAGTATTGTATTAGAGAAAGACCGTATTGCATTTGTAATCCTAAACTGAATAGGTTCTCCACCTCTTCTGATTAGCTTGGGTAACCATGATATACTGCTAGGTGTCACTCATGGTTTGTGGAAGCCCTAAACGTGTATAATCACTAAAGGGAGAATTGAAAGTAAGTTTCAATTCACAATCGATTTGAAATGGTTTTAATCGCCCACTGCCTCGCTAAAAGGAACCTAATGGATCGTACACTGTGTAAGGTGGAGATTGAAGAAACAATAGAGATGAGTAAGAATAATTGAATGGTTTAATTATTTATGGCAAGTATTAATTAATATGTTAATTAATCAAACCAATAAGTTCGTTAAAGACCTCGGGATAGTTTTGGGCCTCAAGACCCAATGGGCTTCGAACGTCAAGCCCATTGACTTAAGTTGTATGACAACTTAATGACAAATAATTCACAAAGGCCTTAAAAGCCCAATGAAACCCTATGGCCGGCCATTTTGTTAAAGGAGTGGGTTTTGGACTTAATTACAAGTTTGCCACTCCAATGAATAAAGGTATAAATATGACTTTATAGCCAAAATTCATTTAGGGTTTTCTTTTGTGGAAAGGATGAGAACATAAGCTCTCCTTTCTCTCTAAAGTGGCCGGCCTCCTTGGAGGGTTTAGCTAGCAATCCTACTACTCCAAGGTCACTCATTTCTTCTCCAATCTAACCTTGGAGAACCATTTCATCCATCCAAATCCATAGATCTAAGATGAAAGGAATGAAGGCCCTCTCTTTGGGTGATTAGCCTTTGCTTATGCAAAGAGGAATCTACAAAGGTATAATTTCTCAACTAACAAATGTTGTTTTAAGTTGAGTCAAGGTTCACCAATCTACTAGGCTTTGAATTTCATGGTTAATGTTTTGTTTTTAAGTGCATACAAGCATGATTCCGTCTTTTAATTGTTAATTGCATGCTATAGATGTTGCTTAAATGAACATGTTTTTCACAAAATTTCCTTCAATTTGGTGCACCTAAAACAGGTGGAACGCGTTGTTCCACGGGACGAATTTTGAGTGAATTTTCATTCTGCCTCACCCCCTGGAACGACTCGTTCCACATCTATGGAACACAAAATTATAACCTATCCATCTCCTTCTTCTTCCTCGTTTCCATCCAAGGGCATCTTTGCTCCCTCTCCGTTCCGTCCCGTCCCGTCTTGTCTTGTCTCGTCCCGTCCCATTCCGTTCCGTCCTGTCCCGTCCCGTATGCATATCAAACGATACCTAATTGTTTGGCTTAAATGTCAAAATGGTTCATGTGACACACCCCGACCAAGATCAAGGCATGTTGGTCGTCACGTGAGGGTGACGTAGCCATGTGCACTAGAGTGCACTAGAAAGCGATAAGAAGTATATGAATAATTAAGGATAAGAAGTATACGAATAATTAAAAACTAAAAGTACTAGAGAGCACTAGAAAGCGAGAAGTGTTAGGAGTAAGATACAAAAGTAAATACTCCTCATCAGAGCATAGAAAGTCTAGGTGCAGTCCAGTAGGACAAGTACTAATTATACAGTACCATAAGATGTCCTACAATTATTTTGATAGGTCAGAACCACCGGAATCCTCAAGGCCACTGACAGCAAGCTTACCTAAAACCTGGAGGGGCACAAAATAGAAAACGTGAGTGGGCAAAAACAAATGTTTTACCAAACCATTTCATTTATCAACATTTCTAACCCCTCGCTGTAAAACATGTCTAATTTTTCCCAAAATCAGAAGATAAGCATATACATAAATATATATGTAAATATATTAATTGAAATCATGCTTCACAATATCATATTCATATGTATGCCATGCCAAGATATAAAAAAGTAAGCAATTCAGGTGAGAATAATTTCATATAAATATAACATGTTAGCCGTAACCCCTGTGGTAGTCTGTACGGCTGAATTCATAGCTCAAAAGTCAATCTAGCCGGAGTCACTACAATGACCTATACGACATTATACTGCACAAGAGTCGGAACAAAATGAAAAGGTCTGTACGACAATAATGGGTGTAATATAATCATGCTCAATACTACTCACACATAATAGTTGGGTGATAAATCGCTAGTCACCTACGAGTCGGAACCACCTAAGATGTTCTATACGACAGGACTGTGCACTTAAATTGGATCCAATGTGAGCATATGGTGCATGAGGTGACATAATAAACAGGCTTGTGCCATATCTCTGGCTAAATCACAATCACCCTAGGTGCAGTTCTATGAGCTCAACATTATTTAATCACATATCGCACCATTGATAATTCACATAACCAAACATAACTCACCTGAGCTTACCTGAGCGTCCACAACACCACAATTATATATATAATGCATCATATACCAATTCATATACGAAAGATAAATTCATATGCATGGCATTTAAGGCATACTTTCATTTAAACACATATTTCTGGGAAAATATCAAGTATATAAATATATACTAAAAACTAAAAGCCCACTCACTGGTATGTCGAAGGGTCGTAGCCCCTGAGTTGCCCTTGAACATGCTCGTCCTCGGGATAAGTCTCACCTATATGCAAATTAACTATAAAAACGTTATTTAAAGCACATAAACAAAACTAGCTAATAACTTCTCATACATAGCTCAAATTGCGTATATGAATATACCATAGTGACCTACACAACCTCAGGATCATCCCCAAATTTTTAGAATAATTTTTGGACCACCCATGTGCCAGCCAAGGCACGACAACACCCGCCGCCCACGCGCGAGCACATGCCAGGCATGCTGACGGCGTCAGTTAACGCCGTCAAGAATATTCCATCAAATCCTCGCATATACCGTTGATGCGAAAATTAACTTAACACACAAATTAAACCCTCTTGTTGTCAAATTGTAGTATAAATGCAAGTAGGGATCATTCTAAACCGGGGATTAGGAGGGCTTGCTAAAACCTATAAACTTACTCAAAAACATAAAAAGAAAGTTAAAACCGTTTTAATAGACTCAAGGGACTCAAAACAGATTCTAAAGACTCGAAACTGCCTAAAAACACAAACTGGGCAGATTTGACTCTAACACAATTTTGGACGAATTTAGTGTTTTGGTTTGAATCAAAACACTCAAATTACACAAACAAAACTGAAATTTAACACTTTGAAACAAGAAAGTAAAATGGGGATTTTGGTTTTGATGAATTTGACACAAACAAACAAGTTATAAAACTAGGCAGATTGTAAGACAAATTTGAGGAATACGATGATGGATGGATTAGTTAGAGGTCCGTTCTTCACACATGACACACTTGTACATGAATCGATTTCCAATTGCTTTTCAATAAACTATGATGCTCAACACCCCAGATTAACCGTGATGCACAAATTAATCCTCAGATTTTCCTTTACTCATTGAATTGGATGAATGCATGTGACAACCCAAATTATTCTCTAAAAGTCCCCTATATGAATGCATAATAGAGATACAATCAAAGATCATTACGTTCAATGAAAATCATAAGTGTTGACGAGGCAATTATAACTATGAATGCATGATACAATTGCCAAGAATTCAATTAACGCGATTGTGATAAACAACCTTCACTACTCATGAATATAAACTTGTAACGATTAGGTGAAAATCATTTATATTCTAGCATCTAATTCATGCATGAAAACTAAGTATGCATCCTTAATAAACATACAAGAATCAGTTATGAATAATATAGATAATAGAATTGCAATCACAACTTATCAAATCACAATTGGAAGAAATCAATTCAAATCTCAAGCATGTTCATGGCTTCAAACTTCCCCCTAACTAAATAGGGGTTTAGCCACTCATAATTGCAACAAAATTAGAAAATAACAAAGTAGACATTGAAAGTAAGAATGAAGTACACCTAAAATGCTCCAAAGTTCCAAGCTTGAAATGCCAAGGACCTTTGTTTTCACCACCTTGTTGTAGCACAAGTGTCTAGGATGTATATGGATATATGGATGGAATGGATTTGCATGGCTAAGAGATGAAAGTGTATGGATTGGTGAGATGTGAAAATGTAGTGTCTTTGGATGGAGATGGAATCCAAATTATGGTGAAGGGTGGATGTATTTATAGGCTAGGGAGAGGAGTGTATGGAGTTGTAATGAGTGGATGTAATGGGTGTAATGGGTGAATGTTTGGTAATGAGTGGATGTAATGGGTGTAGTGGGTTGTGGTAATGAGTGGATATAATGGGTGTAGTGGGTAGATGTTTGGTAATGAGTGGATGTAATGGGTGTAGTGGATGAGTGTTTGGTAATGAGTGGATGTAATGGGTGTAGTGGGTGGATGTTTGGTAATGAGTGGATGTAATGGGTGTAGTGGGTGGATGTAATGGGTGTAGTGGGTGGATGTTTGGTAATAAGTGGATGTAATGGGTGTAGTGGATGAATGTTTGGTAATGAGTAGTGTTTGGTAATAAGTGGATGTAATGGGTGTAGTGGGTGGATGTTTGGTAATGAGTGGATGTAATGGGCGTAATGGGTTGTGGTAATGAGTGGATGTAATGGGTGTAGTGGGTGGATGTTTGGAGAATGGATGTGTTGGGTGAAATGAGTGGATGTAGTGGTAGGTGAATGTGTTGGGTGAAATGAGTGGATGTAGTGGTAGGTGAATGGATGTGTTGGGTGAAATGAGTGTGCTAAAATGGTTATTTATAGGGAGAGGATGATGCACCAACTTCAAATTTCGTCCATTCCTTTTGCTCCAAGCATATGCCATCCATTCCATGCCAAAAAATGCTCCAAAATGCTCCAAAATGCACTTTTTTGCCACATTAACCCTTTGGACCTACAAACACACGAAAATAGGTTAAAATACTAAAATAACTACAAACTAACAACATAAATGCCAAGAAACAAGCTAACTAAGTCGCACAAATATGCTCCTATCAACCGTTAGATTCTTAACGGCGTCAGTCAACGCCGTTAGCATATTCCGTCAAAACTGATGGAATATTCTCTGTCTTTTTCGGCGAGTCATCGGTCGTCGGTGACCTCGCCGGTTTCTGGAAAACTAAATAAATTGTCCTAACTTCTTCATTTTGCACCATTTTCAACATAATTGGTACCATTTTAAAGATCTCAACAAGACGAACAAAACCATACCTGCCCCGACCTCCAACTCGTTAGAAATTCGCTGGAAAAAGCCTCGATAATTTCGGCCAAATTTGAAACTCTTCGTTCTCACGATTCCGACGTCCAATTTCTTTAAACGAAGTACTTCGAGCTTCGTAAGGACCTCTTTAAGCTCCCTATGATCTTGAAATTCCCTGAAACAATCATGTTTGTACCATACTTGACCAATCCCGAAACTACTGAGCACCAGTCAATGTTATACTGTTAAGGACCCAGAAGAGTTTCCCTCCAACCAGGAGGCCAATCATAGTGCAACACGTGTCGACATCAGAAGCCAATCATAGCGCGACACGTGTCAACATCAGAAGCCAATCACAACACGACACGTGTCAATGTTAGAATGAAACTAGAAACTCTTTTCTATAAACAGAGATCATTCTCTCATAATATTTCCTAATTTCATTTGTACTAAATCATTCACTTGTACTCACTAATGGAGAGCTTGAACCTATGTACTTGTGTGAACCCTTCACAATTAATGAGAACTCCTCTACTCCATGGACGTAGCCAATCTGGGTGAACCACGTACATCTTGTGTTTGCTTCCCTTTCTCTATCCATTTACATACTTATCCATACTAGTGACCGGAGCAATCTAGCAAAGGTCACAAACTTAACACTTTCTGTTGTACCAAAGTCCTCGGTGATTTTGTGCATCAACATTTGGCGCCGTCTGTGGGAACGACACTTATTCCCACTATCTTCAGCTTTGTCAAGCTGGTTTCCACCATTCGTACACTCACTTTTGACCAGGCATCCCTTTCCAACATGGGGAGTGAAGGAAGCCACAACACACAGAATGACACCCCTCTTGGACCTAGTGCGAAGCAACGAAAGAAGGAAGGAAAAAGGGTTGCTCTTCAAGCTAAAGTCGATGAGCTAGAAGCTTAGAACAACAAGATATCAATGAAGAATGAGGTCTTCCAGGAGCAGTATGAGAAGCTCTTTGAGTCGATCCATGAAACTAGGCGTACTCAAACACACGAGCTCGTTGCCCCTGTGGACATCAACCATCATCTCGGTGCCCCCCAACACGGAGGGTCACCTTCCTTCGACATGGGTATCCCTGATGAGGAGCGAGCTAATCATCAAAACATTGATCAACATAAGACTTTTCTCAACCCAGCTGCATCGACCCGAAGCAGAAGAAGTAGAGGAAGACACCTCCTTGCAGAAGGGTTGGAAGGATCGAAAGCCATTTATCGTGATTACCGAGACTTTCTAAAGCAACGTCGAGAGAATCCCTTCCATATATGCTTGAAGATCAATGACCCAAGGGTTTCTGAAAGACTCGGTCCCCTCCCACGACCCAGGCCAGCTGCCAATCTAGGGAAGGAACGACATGTCCTAGAGGAACATGAAGGTATAGGGGACTCTGAGGTATTCCGACAGACTCACCCTAGAAGTCAGTACGGCGAGTCCAAGGAAAAATCTCACGCCCTTTCTCAAACTTTCCTACTTCCAAGAGGCAATGGAGACTTATGAAAGAAAATCCCAGTGGTACATGACTCCACTCAAGATCCCCTTGTCCTACAGCTCCTTGAGGAAGTAAACAAGTTGAAGGCCGAACGTCAGGCCGAGATACCTAACTGGAACCAACCCAGGCCTGGCCCTCTCACAAGGAGGATCTTCGACACCCCTTTCAAGCGAAGACAAAACAAAAGCTTGGTTTACAACTCTGTATTGGAAGGGAGAACCTAATTGAACACCTTAACCTCTTTGAGTCCACCATGGCATATCAGATGCACACCGACGAAGAGCGATGTCTTCTCTTCCCCTCCACCTTCTCTGACGGAGCTCTAAACTGGTATTGCCGTCTTCCACCTGAGACAGTAGACTTATTTGAGGAACTAAGGAAATTGTTTGTCTCTCAACACATCTTCCGGACCGATCGCTTGCATTCTGCATATGACTTGTACACTATTCGCCAGAAGCCGGATGAGTCACTACGAGAGTATGCTGGTCGTTTCAGCCATGAGTATTCTCGCTGCGCTGAGGCAGATGACAAGACCGCCCTCAAGGCCTTCACGGCAGGCCTACGTGATTGTTTCTTCAAGTACATGATCAATGCCAACATTTGGAAGACTTACTCTGAGGTGATGGCACAGGCTTACAACCATGCCTCTGCCAAGGCAATGACATATGAAGGGAAACCCCCCACAACCACCCCTTATCAGCAAGTAGGGAGTGGAAGCCAGATCCAACCAAATGAGAAGACCTCGACCTTCCAAATGGCAGCGTTGCCTCCCCCTACCTTACTTAATACTTTGCCAAGTCAACAGACATATCAATCTCAGGGCAAAAGGAAAGATTTCCATCCTCACCAGTCTCATTTTAGTAAAAGGAGTAAGGGACACTACTGCAATAACCAAAGGTATCGCCATGATAATCCCCGACCCTAGGCAATCAACACAGTAGGTCAAGCACGTGTCAGGACAACCCCTACCCCGAGGTATGAGGCATACACACCTTTGAGCGCCACATGTGTGGCCATTTACCCCAGCATAGCACACCTGATACCGAAGCCAAAGCCAAGACACCCGGATTACAAACCCACGAAGAACATGGGCACATTTTACTGCTACCACGAGCATAACGGCCATGACGGCGAGAAGTGTATCACCCTTCGTGATCATATTGAAGCTTTGGCACGTGAAGGAAATATTGATCAAATCCTTATTCACCATTTAAGGGGTAACCGTAACCAACGCCAGGTGAATGTGATATATTCCATAAGTGGTGGCATACCCATATCTAAATCTTCCAACAGGGCCATGAAAAATAGCGAACGTGCTTTAAGGTTTGGCCACCAAGTGTTTCACATGGAAGACATCAGGGCAGGTAAGCATCAAAAGCCTAACCGGGATCTAATATGTTTCTACCCTGAGGAAGAAAGAGGTATCATCTACCCTCACAACGACCCATTCATCGTGGAAGCTCACATAGCCAACTTTGAAGTACGACAAATCCTGGTAGACACGGGGGCTTCGATCAATATCATGTTTGCTGAAGCTTTCAGGGCACTTAATGTAGCTAAACACTTGCTCGATCTTTCGATTTCCCCTGTGATAAGCTTCTCCGGTGATATCGTGTAACCTTTGGGGATCATACACTTACCTTTCATCATTGGTACAAGCCCTTACACAACTACCATTACCACTAACTTCCTAGTGGTTGATTGCCCAACGGCATACAATGTCATCTTCAGACGCACATGCATCAATGATCTCAAGGCCATGGTATCCACACATATGTTGTTGATGAAATTTCCAACCCCCTATGGCAATGGTTACATCAGAGGAGATCAACTTAGTGCACGATCATGTTACAACGCTTCGGTCAAGCAACAGCACCTGCCTGTGCCCAAGGAAACCCTTTCTATACATGACAAAGTCATAAAGACCAGCCCAGACGAAGCCAACTTGGATCTTCACGGTGGTAACAGTCAACCCGACGATCCTCGAGATGACTCTTTCACCTAGCAAGCACAACCCGTTGAAGAGTTGGAGAAGATCCCTATCTCAAAAGATTATCCGGATCGCATGGTGAAGATTGGCACCACCTTGTCACTACCCATTCGGTCGGCATTGATCTCTTTTTTGCAAGAGAACACTGAGGTCTTCGCCTGGTTATACGAGGACATGCCAGACATCTCTCCCGATATCATCTGTCATCGCTTAAGTATTGACTCCAAAACCAAGCCAGTGAGACAGAAGCGAAGGTCTTATGACGCTGAACGGTACGAGGCAATGAAGGCAGAAGTTGAAAAACTCAAAAGCATAGGCTTCGTCCGCGAAGTCAATTATCCAACGTGGGTAGCAAATGTTGTCCTTGTTAAGAAGAATCTGACCAAGGAAAGTCTCCTGCTCCAAAAGGTCTTGTGGATAATGTGTGTCGATTACACTGACCTAAACAAAGGATGCCCGAAGGATAGTTTTCCTCTTCCTCTCACAAACAGACTTATAGACTCTACGACAGGGTGTGAACTTCTAAGCTTCATGGATGCTTACTCAGGATACAACCAGGTGATGAAATGTACAACCCGTACTCTAATATCATTTGGCAACTTACCATTCATGCCACCAACCAGGGGAAGAATGAACTCACCTTCGTACCACCAACCAAGTGATGAAAGCAACTCACCATTCATTCCACCTGCCAGAAGATAAGTGGTAAAACTTGTACATGTGAACTCCTAGCATTCACAAATAATCAAAAACCCCCAAGCTTGACAACTCCACTAGGGGAGCACTTATGCCCAACAAGAGTTATAGTCACCAACAAAGTCTTATTGCAAGCCAACAACAACTTCAGTGCATGGCATACGAAGATCAAGCTATTCAGCTCTCTTGCATCTGCTTCAAATATTTCCCCTCTGTAACAATGCAAACACTACAACTCGTAGAAAGCTTCACACACTCTTGATCAAGACAGTGTGAAGCAAAACCAATTTATGGTGCCAACAAGAGCTTCATCAATGGAAGGCAACCACAATTCTCAAAAGTTTCACACACTCTTGATCAAGATAGTGTGAAGCAAAACCAATTTCTGGTGCCAACAAGAGCTTCATCAAAGGAGTTCAGCCACAATTCTTAAAAGCTTCACACACTCTTAATCAAGACAGTATGAAGCAAAACCAATTTATGGTGCCAACAAGAGCTTCATCAATGGAGGGCAACCACAATTCTCAAAAGCTTCACACACTATTGATCAAGACAGTGTGAAGCAAAACCAATTTATGGTGCCAACAAGAGCTTCATCAATGGAGGGCAACCACAATTCTCAAAAGCTTCACACACTCTTGATCAAGACAGTGTGAAGCAAAACCAATTTATGGTGCCAACAAGAGCTTCATCAAAGGAGTTCAACCACAATTCTCAAAAGCTTCACACACTCTTGATCAAGACAGTGTGAAGCAAAACCAATTTATGGTGCCAACAAGAGCTTTATTAATGGAGGGCAACCACAATTCTCAAAAGCTTCACACACTCTTGATCAAGACAGTGTGAAGCAAAACCAATTTATGGTGCCAACAAAATCTTCATCAAAGGAGTTCAACCATAATTCTCAAAAGCTTCACACACTTTTAATCAAGACAGTGTGAAGCAAAACCAATTTATGGTGCCAACAAAAGCTTCATAAAAGGAGTTCAACCACAATTCTCAAAAGCTTCACACACTCTTGATCAAAACAGTGTGAAGCAAAACCAATTTATGGTGCCAACAAAAGCTTCATCAATGGAGGGCAACTACAATTCTCAGACCTTCGAAGCAAATTCAATTTATATGGTTCATCCAAACCTTCGACTACTACAAAGTGTGGCTTGCATCACAATCTCTTGCTCAACAGTGTGGAAGCAAAATTTGTATATATTGTCTCTCCCACATTTTCAAATTTCTAGTTTCCCAAAAAAAAAAAAAAAAAAAGGGAAATTCAACAAAGCGTCATCAATGAAGGACAACAACAAATTCTCAAAAGCTTCACACTATCTTGATCAAGATAGTGTGAAGCAAAATCGATTCGTGGTACCTAACAAAGTTTCACCATAAAAGCTTTACCAACAAAAGCTTTATCAATGGAGGACAACTACAAATTCTCAAAAGCTTCACATTATCTTGATCAAGATAGTGTGAAGCAAAATCAATTCAGGGTACCCAACAAAAGCTTCAACTCCAAAGCTTCACCAATAAAAGCTTCATCAATGGAGGACAACTAAAAATTCTCAAAAGCTTCACACTATCTTGATCAAGATAGTGTGAAGCAAAATCAATTCATGGTACCCAATAAAAGCTTCAACTCCAAAGCTTCACCTACAAAGCTTCAACTCCAAAGCTTCACCAACAAAAGCTTCATCAATCGAGAAGACAACAACAAATTCTCAAAAGCTTCACACTATCTTGATCAAGATAGTGTGAAGCAAAATCAATTCATGGTACCCAACAAAAGCTTCACCAACAAAAGCTTCAACTCCAAAGCTTCACCTACAAAGCTTCAACTCCAAAGCTTCACCAACAAAAGCTTCATCAATTGAGGACAACTACAAATTCTACAAAAGCTTCACACTATCTTGATCAAGATAGTGTGAAGCAAAATCAATTCATGGTGCCCAACAAAGCTTGACCTACAAAAGCTTCACCCATAAAAGCTTGACCCATAAAAGCTTAACCCACAAAAGCTTCACCTACAAAAGCTTGACCCACAAAAGCTTGACCTACAAAAGCTTGACCCACAAAAGCTTGACCCACAAAAACTTCACCTACAAAAGCTTGACCCACAAAAGCTTCACCTACAAAAGCTTGACCCACAAAAGCTTGACTATAAAAGCTTCACCTACAAAAGCTTCACACTATCTTGATCAAGATAGTGTGAAGCAAAATCAATTCATGGTGCCCAACAAAGCTTGACCTACAAAAGCTTCACCCATAAAAGCTTGACCCACAAAAGCTTCACCTACAAAAGCTTGACCCACAAAAGCTTGACCCACAAAAGCTTCACCTACAAAACTTCAACACAAAAACTTCACCTACAAAAGCTTCACACTATCTTGATCAAGATAGTGTGAAGCAAAATCAATTCATGGTGCCCAACAAAGCTTCAACCTCAAAGCCTCACCTACAAAGCTTCAACACCAAAGCTTCACCTACAAAGCTTCAACACCAAAGCTTTAAAAAAAAATATATATATATATATATATATATATATAATTTTTTTTTCGGAAATTCGAAAATTCAAAAAAAAAAAAAAAATTCGAAAAAAAAAAAATTGCCTAGGCCTACTCTTCTTTGGGCCTAACAACTTTCATAACAAATATATCTGAAGAAGGAGTTTTGGGCTACCACTTAGAAAGAAAATGCCTCATTCGTCAACTTCCTTGACCGGAGACTTGGGGGACTCCTACCATTTGCTACTCCACCTTGATACTCGGAAGTTTCACGACCACTCAGTGACTTGGATTTTTCAAGTCTCCAAACGAGAAGTTTTCCTCACTCGGGAAATTTAAGGAGCACTACCTCAACCTACATGCTTCACTCACAAAGCTTCAACATACAAGCTTCAACAAAATGAAAAATTCAAAGAACTTAGTGAAGAAGGCCTTGGTGTATTTAACATAATACGTTGAAATGAAGCAAAGCTTGTTTATTGATATCTCCGATAAGTTACAAATATGTACATATACATGAATCAAAATAAACAAACAAGAGGGAGCCTTCACAAAGGTTGCGCAGGAGAAGTCTCAGCAGTCGGCAGAGCCCCAGATCGAGGAGGCACCAGAAGGTGATTATTTTGAGCCTCAGTACTAGGCAGAACCCCAGAAGGAGGAAGCACAGAAGGTTGATCATTTGGAGTTTCATTACGCAGTACAGCCCTAGAAGACGAAGGCAATAAATGCCTTTGGAACAAACCCACAAACCTCTGATGATCAAGTAAAATCTGACCATCAGATTCCTGCAGCTGGTCGAGCTTCGTCTTCATGTTTGTAGCATAGTCATGTGCGAGCCTGTGTAACTGTTTATTATCATGCTTGAGCCCTCTGATCTCCTGTTTGAGACTTATCACTTCAGCCGCCAATGATTTAACATGGTGGGTTCGAGCAAATAGGCGTTGGGCCATATTAGACACAGAACCTGCACACTGAACACTGAGAGCCAGAAAATCCTTAACAGCCAACTCATTAGACCGTTTGGAAAGTAGTCTGTTATCTTTGGAAGTGAGAATGTTCCTGGCCACCACCGCAGTGGTCATATCATTATTCATCACAGAGTCCCCAACGGTAAGAGGACCAGTAAGGGATAAGAAGGATGGGCGCCATATGTTGTCTTGAGAAGGCATGGCTGCCTCTTCACCAAAGTTCAAGTCAAAACGACGGTCGAATGGGCCAGACATTCTCAGAAATGATGAAGGAGAAATGAGGTGCAATAAATCTCTGAAGTAAAGGGAAACTTCCTACAAGCAATAACTCTCTGAATGTACTCCTTGCACACAATTGGTGCCCTTATAAAAGAAAGGGCAACATGGCCGTTGATTCAAAAATCCAAGTGGCACCACTCTCCGGATTCCGAAGAGGCACCACTCTCTAGATTTCAAAGAGGCACCACTTTCCACACGCAACATCAGCTCCTCGGGTACCACAGATAACTTTGCCAAAGATCTCTGACAAAGTTTAGACACATAAATTTTGAAGGTCCAGCTACCCTACTATTACCCACAAGGGTAAAGGAACAACACCACTGCTTGATAACTAAAAAGTCCTAATGTGTGTCAACCTCCGCCTCCGTGGCAAGGCAAACTGGCAAAAATGCCCAACCTTTACTCACATTCGAGAAAACACTCCCAACAAGATTGCTTGCTCAATAATCGAAGAGGAACCACTCTCCAAATCTCAAGAGTCAAACTCCCAACATGATTGCTTTCTAAATAATCGAAGAGGCACCATTCTCTGAATCTCGAGAGCCAGATCCCCGACAGGATTGCTTGTTCAAAAACCAAAGAGGCACCGCTCTTCGAACTTCGAAAGCCAGATTTCCTTGGATAAAGCTTGTCTGCAATCTTCACACGCAACATCAGCTTTCCAGATACCACAGACCACTTTTTCAAAGCACTCTGACAAAGTTAAAACATGTGAAGCTTGCAGCTCCCACTACATTGCTATGACCAAGAAGGGTAAAGGAATAGCATTATTACTTGCTCAAAAATCGAAGAGGCGTCGCCCTCCAAATCTCGAGAGCCAGACTCCCAACAGGATTACTTTCTCAAAAATCGAAGAGGCACCGCTCTCCGAATCTCAATAGCCAGACTCCCAACAGGATTGCTTTCTCAAAAATCGAAGAGGCACCGTTATCCGAATCTCGAGAGCTAGATCCTCGACAGGATTGGTTGTTCGAAAACCGAAGAGGCATCGCTCTCCGAACTTCGAGAGCCAGATTTCCTTGGATAAAGCTTGTCTGCAACCTTCACATGCAACATCAGCTTTCCAGATACCACATACCACTTTTTCAAAGTGCTCTGACAAAGTTAAAACACGTGAAGCTTGCAGCTCCCACTACATTGCTACAACCAAGAAGGGTAAAGGAATAACATTACTACTTGTTGTTAGGGAGACTTTTATATATGTCGACCTCCATCCTCCACGAACAGGCAGACTTGCAAAAATGCTCAACCCTTCCTCATATCTGAGAGGGCACTCCCAACGAAACCTCTCGAAATACTCAGCTTTCCCCCCCCCAATAATACCTATGCAAACAGCCACACCAGAGCAAAAGTATCTCATATCATCAGGGTTAAAAGCAAGAGTATCCCATATCATGCTTTTTCCCTGTATTTTCCTTTGGCCTTGTTCTTACCTGCAAGACAAGGAGAAAGAGAGCAATCGGTCAGCACTTGGAATCAAGCTTCCAGTCAAGAACTGACTGCCTGGAAGCCCTTGCTTGATTACTTACCTGGCATTGCTCTCGAGTACTCATCTTCAACATTTTATGCTTCTAGAGACGATACCACATCTACCTGAGGAACAGATAGGGCAAGTGAGAAAGATACAAGAAAGCATGTGGAGACAAGCGTAACAGAACACGTGCCGATACATTCACTACTTTGTCAAAAGCAAAAGTATCCCATATCATCAGGGTCGAACGTACTCTAGATTTGATGGACTTGTTTTGACCCTCAAATTCTTGAGTCGGCCTTATACTCTGGAGGAAACCAGAAAACCCTCCAGCCCAGTTCAAGAATAAGCCTGTGGAAAGTTACTTCTTCAAAAGCAAAAGTATCTCATATCATCTATTCTCCATTTGCTTCTCCTTATCCTTGTTGATGTTTACGACACAAGGAGAAGGAGAACAATCAACTGGAAGCCGAAGTCGAACCTCTAATCCAGGTTACTTGCTTGGAAGTCTGATTGCTTACCTTGTTTGTTACCTCTTTCGGCAAATCTCTTAGCTCGGCGACTTGGGGGACTCCTACTATAGGGTTTTGTATCGCACTTGACCAAGCCCGAAACTACAAGTAAGCTAAAAGTGAAATTGATACATTACCTTGTGCATCTTCATCGATTAAAGATACCACCCATGGATGGAGGAAAAGTACTTCCAAAGAAGATACCACATCTACATATGAGACAAATAAGGCAAGTGAAAATGATACCATATTTCGGTACTTAGAAGTTTCATGATTACTCAATGGCTTGGATCTTGTAAGTCCCCAACCAAGGAGCTTCCCTCACTCGGGAACTTATGGGAGCACTGTTTGTACCATACTTGACCAATCTCGAAACTACTGAGCACCGGTCAACGTTATACTGTCAAGGACCCAGAAGAGTTTCCCTCCAACCAGGAAGCCAATCACAGTGCAACACATGTCGACATCAGAAGCCAATCATAGCGCGACATGTGTCAACATCAGAAGCCAATCACAACACGACACGTGTCAATGTTAGAATGAAACTAGAAACTCTCTTCTATAAATAGAGATCATTCTCTCACAATATTTCCTAATGTCATTTGTACTAAATCATTCACTTGTACTCACTAAAGGAGAGCTTGAACCTATGTACTTGTGTGAACCCTTCACAATTAATGAGAACTCCTCTACTCCATGGACGTAGCCAATCTGGGTGAACCACGTACATCTTGTGTTTGCTTCCCTTTCTCTATCCATTTACATACTTATCCATACTAGTGACCAAAGCAATCTAGTGAAGGTCACAAACTTAACACTTTCTGTTGTACCAAAGTCCTCACTGATTTTGTGCATCAACAAATCATATTTACGTCCACATGAACAATGCTAAATTTATGGGTTACGGGTTCTAGGGTTTTTCGAAGCATTCATGTCCAAACAAAGGTACCAATGAACTCAGGAGGTTACAATGAGCAAGAATCTTACCTTTAAAACTTTAATCCGTGCCTGAAATGGAGAGTTCTAAGGCTGTCCGTACAGTTTGTACGGAAGTTGCAGGAAATCTGAAAAAGTGAAAAAGAGAAGTCCACGGGAGAGAGGGAGAGTGTGCGTGTGTGTGGTCCACGTGGGTCACCAACCCAAAACCAAAGAAAACACCTTATAAGCTTAAGTGTCCCAAAACTTAGGAAAATTTAGAATTAATCCAAATAAAACTTAAACTTAAACCACACCACCACATAACTCAAAACGTTTAAGGGTAATTTAGTAACTTCACGTAATCGATAAAATCTTTCGGGACGGGCTGTGACATCATGTGTTATAGCTATATGGCCAATTTAGTCCCCGTGTTTTTGATTTGGCTAATTTAGTCCTCGTGTTTGTCTCTGTTAGCCAATTAAGTACATTTCATTCAATCTATGTTAAAAAATTCATAAGAAAAATTATAAGAGATATAATTACCTTTTTTCTTTACAGGAAAATACAAATCAATGAGAAACAACACATATAAGAGATAAAACTTTCAATCTAGAAAAAGATTAAGGTTGTGACATAGAAAAGAGAGGGGGGCAACGTTAGGGAGGAGGTCGGGAAGTTGGGAGGAGAATAAATTTTCTTTTCACAAATCAAATAAATAATTTTATAAATAAGTTTATAGTAGTTTATAATTTTTTTTACAAAAATTGATGAAAATGTCCTTAATTGGCTAACGAAAATAAACACAAGGACCAAATTGGCCAAATTGAAAATACAGGGACTAAATTGACACAGTGATTAAAACACAGGGACCATTCTAACATTTAAGCCTAATTGTTTTGTTTTAGTTGGTGCTTTATCTCTTGCAAGTTTGCAAGCTAGAATCTCAATGTCGGTCTTTACTCTATTCTTTCCCCATTTCCAAATGACCAGTACTGGAAACTGCTGGTGTGAACGATACGACTCCACTTTATTTAACCAAAAGAAAAAGGCCTGATCGGATAGATGGTCCTTGTGGTGATAAGGTTATTGGAAGATAGCTCTCGTGGTAAAAAAATTAGGATTTAAACCCTCGTGGTGCAGTCCGTTAGCAAATTTAGTCCACAAGTAATTTTTCCGTTAGTTGTCTGTTAAATGCGGGGTAAAAATGTACTTTTGACGTATTCTTCTTCCTTGTCTCTCTGCATTTCCTCGTCTAGCTGGGTTTTGATTTTGTTGGGGGAGTAAGCGATGGTAAAGGAGGAAGATCCATCGATGCTTTTCTGCAATGGCCACTTTGCTGCTGGATCATTGCAAATTTGGGCTTTTTAGGATTTTTAATCACAAAATTTTGAATCCCTAAAATTTGGCGCCCAAACCCCAAATTAAATCGCCGCCTAAATTTTTAGTAATACCAAAATCCCACATCAACTTGTGAAATCCGAAAGCAGAGAAGAAAATGTCAACCATGTTCATCGCAGTTCAATGCTGCCAATGTTCCACCATGCAGGTATGTACATGCGTGTGTGTGTACGAACACTTGAATCTGAAACTTGAAAATTTTGTTTGGCGATAAATACCGATTAAATTTGCAGGTGAAGCAGAGGAACAAAAACAAGAAGTGGACATGCGTTGTCTACAATCAGAAATAGTCCATCCGCCAAATATTTGCTCAAGGTCCCATGCCCAGAGACCTCGGCCTCTTTGTCCAGTCCTCCAACACATCTCGGCAATTCGCCCAGCAAACCCATGATCAACAGCAACAACAATAGCAACAAGAACAAGATACTTTTATTTCTTCTGATTGCTTGTACAAGATTGAAAAGAGAAGATGAAACGATTAGACCCAGTACCTGGATCCTGAGGACAGTGATCCCTGCATTTAACGGACAATCAACAGAAAAATTAGTCTTGGACTAAAATTGCTAACGGATTATACCACAAGGGTTTAAATCCTAATTTTTTTACCACATGGGCTATCTTCCGATTGCCTCATTACCACGATGACCATTTATCTGATTAGGCCAAAGAAAAAAGCCCTTGCTCACTAGCATTTTAACCGTTAGATGTTGGGTCAAAAACACCCAGAGCACCATAGAATTTTGGGAAATATCCTAAAATATGTCAATTTCTTAATCTTGGGACATAAATAGGATTTTTTGAATAAGCACACAACAGGCACAACAATGAAACAAAAATAATTTTTTTCTTACATCTTAAAATGTCCAAGTTACTCTCGTCTATAAATGAGTTAATTTATATTCTCTCTCCTCTATTCTCTCTCTACGACATCCACTCTCTTCTTCCCAACCCACATTCAATTTCTTTACAAATCACTAACCCTAACCCTAACCCTAACCCTAACCCCATTTCAATATGCGATATGGGTTTTAACGTGCAAGAGTTGTACTTGAGTTTGATAGTAGATAGCGATCTGCAAGTTCAAACCCATTTCCAATTTCTGTGAATTCTCTAGAGTCTCTCTCTATCTTATTCTCTGAAGGAAAAAGACAATGGAGTCCACCGAGCTCTCCTACATGTCGTCACCGGAGGTGTTAGGTCCTTACTGTGTAGGCCCTCGATATAACGTTATTATCCTTAGTACAGTAGTAAATGGGTGTTAGGTGATGACTCAGCTTATGAGATATTTTGTCTATTGTGTTGAATGGATATAAATCCCCCTTTTGTAATGAAGTTGAAAGCAATGAATGAAAATAGTCTTTAATTTCTTCTTTTCCCTTATCCTTTCTCATTTCCTTCCTGACCTGTAACTAGGACCCTAACATTTGGTATCCAGAGCCCAGGCGGCTTCCATGGGCAAGAGCAAGGCGTCGGTCACGGTGGCTAACGTTTCCGACTCGGAACTCGACATAGAGTTTCAGCAACAACAAATCATCTCGCAACTCCATGAGTTCCATGAGATAGTCACGCTGATGAATGTCCGCCAAGATGATCTGCAGCACCATCTCACTGATCTGCAGCACACGCTTCCCGAGATGACGGTCGACCGAGCCCGGCAAGAGAAATTTCAACAGACAGTCCTTAAGGAACTTCGTACTCTCAAAACCCCACCCTCTTCCCAAAACAGGTTTCAGATTCCCATCGGGTCCATTCCCATTTCCCTAGGCTCCTCTCCTTTTGCGGCCGTCCCCACCCCTCTTCCCCAACCAACCTGGGGTTCTCCACACTCCCAAACCCTCCATCCAAACCACCTCGCGCGGTCCCACTTAGCCGCGGGTCCTTCCTTCTTACCTCACACTTCTTCAACTCTCCTTAGTCATTCCCCCAACTCTCGTCTCATACCCCCACACTCCGGCGACTCAATCTTGCATCCGTTAGACTTTGCCCACTTTCCCCCCATTCACTACCCCCATCCCACACCACACCACACCAGGGCCCCCATTTCACCACATCCTTACCCAACCTTTCCCCCTCAATGGCGGGACCAAAACAGTTAAAGATTGAGCTCCCTTGCTTCTTTGGTGAAGACCCGTATGGATGGTTATCCATGGCTGAAGAATTTCTGGATTACCATGAAATTGAGGATTGTCGCCGCGTCACAGTCGGGAGATTGCATCTGGGGGGTGACGTCGCCCATTGGCAACGATGGTTCAAGCAACGATTTCCTCTTGCCTCTTGGGCTACATTCACCACGCAACTGCTGCAACGCTTTGGACCGGCTGACGCTTTGAATTTCCACATGGCTCTCTCCCACATCACTCAAACGGAGTTGGTCGAGACCTATGTCGGCCAGTTTATCCGGCTTTCATGTTGTACTCCAAATTGGTCTGATGAGCAGCTCTTAGGGGCGTTTTTGGGTGGACTCAAAGAGGACTTGCAGGATGACGTGGTAGCCCAACGGCCTACGTCCCTTGCCCGGGCTATTGAACTCGCTCGTATTTATGAACATAAAAATGGGCGCCGTTCGTCGACTCGCAGTGGGTTTTCCCATCCATCTCCCAATCTCTCTAAACCTCACCCACTGACACCAGCACCTCTAACAGTTTTCCCTCATCCTCCACGCCCCACTCTACCTGCCCCTACCCAACCACCTTCTAAACCAGTTCTTCGACTCACCCAAGCGGAGATGTGGACACGCAGGGAACAAGGGCTCTATTTTAATTGTGATGACCAGTTTCGGCCGGGCCATCGTTGTCGACAATCCCATATTCTACTCCTCCTTGCGAAGGATGATTTTACTGACCCATTCCAAGAGGTGCACCAATCCCACCGCTAGAGCCGGTTTTGGTGGAGCAGCCTGACCACCCTATTGCACTCCATGCCATTTCGGCCACGAAGCGCTCTCGCGGGCAGGCGATGCGTTTGCAAGGGTCTATTCTCAACACCCCGGTTCAGGTGTTTATTGATTCCGGGGCGGATCAAAGTTTTCTTAACCCTCAAGTAGCTGCCAGATTGGGCCTTCACACAGATTCTTCCCGTTGTGAACCGGTCATGGTAGCAATCAGTCGTTACTTTCGTACGAAGAGTGTCGCTCCCCAAGTCTCAGTACTGATTCAAGGCTATGCATTCTGCGGGGACTTTCACCTCCTCGCCGTCGCCGACTACGACATGGTTTTGGGGATTGATTGGTTAGAAACCTTGGGCCTTATTGGTTGGAACTTCCTCCTCAAGGTCATGGAATTCACGATAAATGGAACAAACTATCGTCTCGTGGGATCTTCCACACCTCCTCCAAGTTTATGCGCCACTTTGGCGGCATTAGACGCCCGTTTTGGCGTTCCCCCTCAGATTGTGGCTCAACTATCCAGTGTTCCTCCTGGTTCCCTGCCTTCTTCTCCACTACCGGTAATACTCCAAGCACTGTTTTTACGATACTCGAACCTATTTGAGCCACCCACCACCTTGCCACCCTATAGGGCATTTGACCATCAAATCCCTCTCCTTCCAGGCACCGGACCTGTGAATGTGCGCCCTTACCGCTATGGTCATGCCCAGAAAGCGGAACTTGAACGGCAGGTGGCTGACATGTTATCCACCGGTATCATTCAACCGAGTTTTAGCCCTTTCTCTTCACCTGCACTGTTGGTAGCTAAGGCTGAGGGCGATTGGCGTTTTTGTGTCGACTACAGAGTCTTGAATTCGGTCACCATCAAAGATTGCTTCCTTATTCCGGTTATTGATGAATTATTAGCCGAACTTCACGGCGCTGCCATCTTTTCCAAACTGGACTTGCGTTCGGGATATCACCAAATACGGATGCACCAGGCCGATATACCTAAAACAGCTTTCCATACCCATGAAGGTCACTACAAGTTCACGGTCATGCCTTTTGGCCTTACCAACGCCCCAGCCACATTTCAGGCATTGATGAATTCAATTTTGAAGCCCTTGTTGCGGAAATCGGTCATCGTCTTTTTTGACGATATATTGGTCTTCAGTGACACGCTGGCACACCATGTTGCTCACTTGGCTACTGTCTTTGAGCTTCTCCACACCCACCAACTGAAATTGAAGCCTTCAAAATGTCTTTTTGGCCAACGTTCTATTGCTTATTTAGGGCATGTTATTTCTTTAGAGGGTGTATCAGTGGATTCCTCCAAAATTTCTGCCATTATGGAGTGGCCGTCTCCTGCCAACATTAGAGACCTTCGAGGGTTTTTGGGTTTCGCCGGTTACTATTGTAAATTCGTTCGGAACTTTGGGTTGCTAGCAAAGCCACTCACTGACTTGCTCCGTAAATATAGTTTCCAGTGGTCTCTTGCGGCGGATCAGGTTTTTGGGGCTCTCAAAGTAGCCATGATGTCTACGTCGGTTCTCGCTCTTCCGGATTTCACCAAATCCTTTACCATTGAGTGTGATGCTTCGGATAGCGGAATTGGAGCGGTCTTATCGCAGGAGAACCACCCTATTGAGTTTCTTAGTAAGCCATTGGCTCTGAAACATCATGCTCTTTCGGTATATGACAAAGAAATGTTGGCAGTGGTCTTTGCAGTACAAAAATGGAGGCCTTATTTGCTTGGCCAGCACTTCAAAATACTTACAGACCACCAAACTCTGAAGTATTTTCTGGATCAACGCATTACAACTCCCGCTCAGCAAAAATGGTTGTTGAAATTACTTGGCTACAATTATACCCTGGAGTATAAGCCTGGATCCTCGAATGCAGTCGCGGATGCCCTTTCTCGTCGGCCGGAGGTCCTGGCCTTAATGGGTTTGTCTCGGCCCCTGTTTGACTGTATCATGGACATACAAGCTGACTATGCTTCGGACCCGTAGGCTTCCTCCATTCTGAAGGATTTGCAAGTCAATCCCACAAGCCATGCCTTGTTTAAACTACAAGGGGATCTTCTTTATTATAAACAAGGTGTGTTTATGGCAGCCTCATCCCCTTGGCGTTCTCGCCTCCTGGCGGAATTTCACTCTTCTCCTTCAGCGGGTCATTCGGGCTTCCTCCGCACATATAAAAGACTGACACGCAACTTCCACTGGCCAAGGCTTAAAAAGGACGTGAAAAAGTTTGTTGCTTCATGTGACACTTGCCAGCGTATCAATTATGAGACCATCAAGCCTCCGGGGCTGTTGCAACCTCTAGCTATTCCCAAACAGATTTGGACGAACATTGCGATGGATTTTGTCGAAGGCCTTCCTTCGGTCCATGACAGGAATGCAATCTTGGTGGTAGTGGATAGGTTGTCAAAATACGGCCATTTTATCCCCATCAAACATCCCTATTCCGCTCCTAAAATTGCAGAGGTGTTCATTAAGGAAATCTTCCGTCTCTATGGAATGCTGGCTTCTATAGTCAGCGATCGGGATCCGATCTTCATCAGCGAATTTTGGACTGCCTTCTTTAAGCAGCAGCATACCAACCTTTGCAAAAGCTCTGCCTATCACCCTCAATCCGATGGGCAAACGGAGGTGCTCAATCGCACCCTTAAACACTTCTTGCGCAGCTTTGTGAGCGACAAACCAAGGGACTGGATTCAGTGGCTTCCGTGGGCAGAGTGGTGGTATAATACCACCTTCCAATCTGCCATCAACATGACTCCATTCCAGGCTGTGTATGGATATCCTCCACCTACCGTGTCTTCTTACCTCCCTGGTTCCTCTCCGGTGCACAGCGTCTACATAGCACTCGGTGATCGCGATGCACTGCTCAAACAGTTGCGGGAGCATTTGCAACTTGCACAACATCGCATGCGCCAATACGCCGATAAACAACGCTCTGAGCACACCTTCACTGTGGGTGATTGGGTTTTCCTGAAACTTCAACCTTATCGCCAAACTTCAGTGTCCAAGACTCATTGCCTCATATTGGCTCCCCGTTACTATGGCCCCTTCAAAGTGATTGCATGGGTTGGTCAGGTTGCCTACACATTAGACTTTCCACCTCAGTCTCGCATTCACCCTACCTTTCATGTTTCTTTGTTGAAACCATAGCTTGGGAACCATATGGTAGCTTCTCCAACTCTGCCACCATTCTCTACTACAGGTACCTTCCTGTGGACCCCTGAGAAAATTCTTCAACGCGGGCTATTCAAGCTAGGGAACCGTGGAGTCACTCGTTGGTTAATCCAGTGGAAAGGACTTCCAGAGCATGACGCCACTTAGGAGGATGCTGATTCCATCCTCACCCGTTTTCCATCCTTTACAGCCTGAGGACATGCTGTTTCAGGGAAGGGTGCCATGTTAGGTCCTTATTGTGTAGGCCCTCGATATAACGTTATTATCCTTAGTACAGTAGTAAATGGGTGTTAGGTGATGACTCAGCTTATGAGATATTTTGTCTATTGTGTTGAATGGATATAAATCCCCCTTTTGTAATGAAGTTGAGAGCAATGAATGAAAATAGTCTTTAATTTCTTCTTTTCCCTTATCCTTTCTCATTTCCTTCCTGACCTGTAACTGGGACCCTAACAGGAGGCCCCACATAGAGGCTTATCGCCGCCGCCGCCCAAATCACCTTTAGCAATTACATTCGTTTCCATATAAGTACATCTCCCGATTCTCTCATAATTCGCTTCTTTTTCCCCAATTCTTACATTTTCTAACCCTAAGTTTCATCCTAATCTGGTCCCATTTTGTAAGTCTGAGCAATCATGTTTATGTAAGTATTTGAGTAACTATTTGCGGTGTTTATGGGTGGTTACTTTTGTTGTTTTCTTAGGAATTTAACATTGAGAAGCTGCATGTGGTTAGAGGCTGAGAAGAGAAGATTAAGCACATGTATTGATTAGTTTTAATTTTTAAGCATTGTAATCAAACTTGTTAACTGCACTTGTGCTTGAACGAGTTGAGGACATAACAGAACAAATTCAATAATTACCTTAACCAAGAACAGATTATTGGTGCTGGTGTACCGCATGGTGATTGGCGTGATTATTGTTGTGCTGCATGTTTATTCTTAACTTTTAGTTCTTGTGGGTAGAGAATTATGGGTTTTTATTATAAGTGGTTCTTGAACTAGTTTTATGTTTAGATTTGCCTAATCTGTAGTTTAATGAACTTTTCTAGACTCGTACTGGTTCCTTATGAGCTGACATGGTTTTCATAATTTTGCATGTTATTGAGCATATGGTGTTATAAGAATGCAATATTTACCTTAATGATCTCAATAGTTATAAGGATATGACTTCTGAGTTTGGGGTGCTGCAAATGACTAAAGCTTGTAGTTTTCTACTTGTTCCTTATCTCTATGTCATTTATGATGGACCAACCTTATCAATTTTTAGGAGTAAAGACCTCCTGACGATCATCAAAGATCAATGGTTAAGACTTGGTTAGTTTCATATATGTTAGAGTCAATGTTAGTTAAAGAATATGTTAAGAGTTTGTTAACTTTGTTTTAGAGTCAATGTTAGTTAATGAACATGTTAAGAGTTTGTTAACTTTGTTTAGCTAAGTTGTCTTCTTGTTAATCTATGTATATCTGAGTATTTAATCATCTTTGTAACCATTATTCTCCCGAAATGTAAAAATCATCTATCTCACAAGTTTTAACTAGTTGAGTTTAATACAATAACTAGATCATCTTCCACTGAGGGACTGCTACATGCAATGGCGAAGCCATGTGAGGGCGAGGAGTGGCGGCCGCCACTCCCCTAGCCGAAAAACACCACTGGAGAGCTGGTTTCAGCCCCTCCCCTCGCCGGAAAACCGACTGGTGCAGCGCTCTGGCCTTCCGGTGTTCTTTCTGCTGCGCGCAGCAGCAACACTAGATCTGATTTTTTTTTAAAAACATCTAGGCCAAAACGACGTCGTTTTGGTCCTGGTAAAAAAATTAAAAAATTTAACAGTAAAACGGCGCCGTTTTGGATGTTTGAAAAAAAATATAATATTGGGTTTTGGGGACCTCCGTCGGTTGCAGCGGGAGTGGGTCCGGGCGGATTATGTATTGGAGGAGGAGAAGAGCGCTAATGAGGAGTGGTGAAAGAGGAGGTGAAGGGGTTGAGGAAGAGGAGAGGGAAAGCTCCATCCTTGGCGGAATTGACAATTGAGGACGCGGAGCTAAAGCGGCTGAGGAGAATGGGGATGGTGCTGAGGGAAAGGATCAGTGTGCCCAAGGCCGGGATCACCCAGGCGGTGCTAGAGAAGATTCATGATACATGGAGGAAGACGGAGCTGGTGAGGCTCAAAGTTCCATAGGGTGCTGGCATTGGACATGAAGACGGCTCACGAGATTGTTGAGGTTTGTTCAGTTCTCGAATTTTCAGTTTTTGCGGTGTTATGACCAATTTACATTTGTATATATGTGTGTTGAGTGTAAATTACAGTACTTGCTGAATGCAGCTTGGAATTGTATGTCGAGTTTAGAAATGAACACGTAGACGCATTTTACTTTCGTAATGTAACTGACTGCTTGTAGTGATAACAACCAAGATAATCTCGGTGAAGCAACTAGGTAATTCAAAGACATGTTTGAGTCCGGTGAATAATTTTGCATCTTTTGACAAAGCAAAAATTGTTCGTTTAGCCCATGTTTATTCTCAAGATTTTGATCGTATGGACCTCATGAATCTTCCAATTCAACTTGACAATTACATTCATGATATGAAGATGCATAGTGAGTTTTGATCATTAAGAGGAATTAGTGATCTTGCAAAAGAGTTAATGAAGACATGGAGGTGTGAAAGCTATATGTTAGTGTATAAGCTTCTTACATTGGCTTTGGTATTACCGGTTGCAACCACTTCAGTGGAGAGAGTTTTTTTCTGCTATGAAGATTATGAAAACATCATTGCGTAACAAAATGGGAGATCAATGGTTGAGTGATAGCATGGTTGTTTACATTGAGAGAGATGTATTTGGTTTTATTGATAATGAGCCTATTATGCGACTTTTTCATGATATGAAATATCGCCGGCAATAATTGTAATTTGTTTGTATTGATTAATTATGGAAGACATTACTATATAAAAAGTTTAGTTGTTGCCATTTTTTTTTTAACTTTGCACTCTTTTAAGTTCGCCCCTCCCCCCGAGAAATCCTGGCTTCGCCACTGGCTACATGGTTCTAATGAAGCATGTCATCTGACAGAGATTGTTTTAACTAGGGAACCTGAAGCCACCTATGGACAGGAGCGTACATGAGCGTGCTTGTATTCAGAAGGTAAGGGTTGCTATATGTAAAGTGGGATTAAGACTTAATTGAGTTTATATTGCTTTTTATGTTTGCTACTTTCTGGGGATTTCATTCTTCCTCAATTCCGGATAATAATATGTAATTCATGTTTTATTACTTTTATCTGAATCTAATTGAAACATGTTGTGTTGTCACATAGGATGGCGGTAATGTGGGTTCAATGGACAACACCAGGGGCATCTTGAAGTTTCTAGGGCCTTTGGAGATTGCTAGTTCAAAAAGGTTCTATTTTCTCTTCGTTATAACTTTCCCCTCTCATTATTTGTTTCCTTTGTTTTGAATGTAACATAAAACAATTGTTTATAGCTCTATATTAAAAAAATATCAAATCTGTAAAACTTGTGCTATTTATCAATAAATATAGCTCAAGTTATTATAAATTGGGAATTTTATTTTTAGAAAGAAAGCCTATGTAAATGATTCTTTTGTAATTACTAAATATGCTTAATTAAGTTTATCCACTTCTCTGGGGACAAAACCATATTACTTTACTCTGCAAAAGATGGTTGAATTGAATGTTAATGTACTAGATGCTTTGATTGTATTATCTCTGTTTTTCCATTGAATGAATTAACTGCTCTGGGTTGTGACAACCATAAATTATCAACAACTACTAGAATGTTAAGTAATGTAATATAGTTGTACAATGTATTTGCTAACTATTATATGATAATAAACATGAGGACTATGTATCTTTGTTATCTTGAGCGCTTACCATGTCCTAAACTACCTTAATGCGAAAAGCACCAAATATGTAAATACGCATTATATACACTGTATGTACACGACATGCACATGATATGCACACCATGTTTACAACGTATAACTGACCTTTCAATTTCCATATACATGTTAGGTCTTGGATTTGTAACTTCAGTTACATTCCTATTTCTCGTTTGGGCGCATCTGTCATGGGCCTTGGAAAAATGATATTTTATAACTTGATTATGTAATGTCCAATGTTGACTATTAAGTATGGTTACGCTGGTAAAATGAGAATGTGCATTTGACAAGAAAATGTTGCGTGCATTTGTAGGGCAAGTATTTTTGCGAATTCAAGTGGTGCATTTTTCATTCTTGTTTCTCTAGTGTATGTAACAAATTTTATTTGATTGCTTTAGGCAAACCAAGATCCATAATATTGGGGCTAGGCTTGTAGGTGTTGATAGTGTAGGCAATAAATATTATGAGAAGCTTGACACTCAATATGCTTAGTGTTCTCTACATTTCCCCCCTCAAATTCACTACAATTTCAACAATGTTGTTCTTCTTCAAATTTTGTTGCAGCTTTTGATGCTAAAACCAAGGAGGTACGGCATTGAACACAAAGAAAATTTCAGTGGAGGAAGGTGATGAATTTATTTACCATTCCAAAGGGCACAAACTTAATCCAGAGCAGAGAGCCTGGACTTAGGAATGGGCAAAATACCTATGGGTTAGGGTAACCGCGGTTACCCGCCCATTTAAAGTTCACAGTTACGGTTATGGTTAACCGTTTAAACGAACAAACAGTTATGTGTATAACCGTTTATCCGTGAAATTTATATGGGCGCTTATGGGTATTACCCGTAGTTATAACGGGTATTCATTTACCAATATATATATATATATATATATATATATATATATATATATTACACTCAGAAAGAAACTAGAAGATATTGTGTACCACTGCAATGTGATGTTGGCGGTAATCTTCCCTTTGTAGGTGCTAAGATATATATATATTAGTGAGGAGAAGGACTAAGGATCGCTTCTGTTTGCTTTTTTTTTTATTTGTTTTATTTTTCTTTTTTGGTAACTGAGTGTACAATGTAAACCTTTTGTAATCACTTACCTCTGTTGGATTCATGTTAATTGGTGTCGTTGTTCCTAAATGGGATACTAATTCAATTTATACATTTCTTTTGTAGGCCTCTTTTGGTGACAACGAGTCGATGAGACTTTATGATTGAACGTGCTAAAGCATTAGTGTTCGAAAGTGTTTAGTTTTGGAATATTTTGGAGCTTTGAATCATCTAGTATTCAAGATAATGACTACTTTTTGTTTTTAGAAGCTTTACTTTGTAATCATATGGATTATAATTAAAGACTTGCTTGGATGTAGCGGAAAAATATCGTTCGTAAACTATTATTTCAATTATTGGAATTTTATGAGGAATTAAATGATTAAAATAGGAAAATTCATACCAAAATGTATCTATAACGGCGTTTAATTGTCAGAAAATGAAAATTATGAAAAAAAATTCTTTTGTAATTTTTAAGTTAAAAAAAATGAAGATCAGTGAAAAAAGGGGTAAATGGTTAAAAAAGAATAAATGGGTAAACGGTTATGGTTAAATGGATATATGGTTAAGAATATGATTAATCGTTTATAAAAGGTTATGGGTATGGGTATAACCGTTTATGTAATTACCCAATGGGTAAACGGTTATGCGGGTATGAACATAAATAGTTATGGGTAAATAATTACGGTTACCTGCTCGCCATAATCGTTGCCCATCCATAATTTGACCATATACTAACCTTGGGAACCAGCCAGGAAGGAGCAAGTACGTAATTTCTACGACGCTCAAACTTGAAAAAATTCAGTTGTATTGTGTTGTGTATTCTAGGGATGGGCAAACGGGTATAGGAACCGCGGATTGGGGTGGGTAATCAAGGTTTGGGCCGGGTACAGGCCGGTTCCTAATTAAAAAAAAAGAAATGGAGTGAGGCAGGGTGGGCCTTTGTAATTTTTGGTTTGGGCTGGTTCCCAAAGTATAGGAACCGCGAGTACTCGTACAGGCCCGTTTGTAATTGAAATGGACGGACGAGATTGAAGAGATCATCTCTCCATCTAATCTTAACTGTGAGTTTTAGGTTTCCTTGTCCTCAACCTCGACTCTGTCACTCGATTCCTCGAACTCGATTCCGTCTCCCACAATCTTTCTCCAAACCCAGTGTCTTGTCAGCAACCCAATTGATTGACGATTGCTGGCGTTGCGAGGACTGGAGCAATAACCCAATCTCACCAGTCACCCCTCTCAAGTCTCACCAGTCACTACAACCAGAAACCAAATTTCTATCTCTTTCTCTATCTAACCCCTTCAAGTTTTTAAAGCGGCGTCATCGTCGTTGAAGAAGATCACCCTCAAGAGCTTAGACGGCAAGTCGTTTGAGGTCGAGGAGGCGGTGGTGCTGGAGTTGCAGACCATCAAGCACATGATCGAGGACGATTGCGCCGACAAAGGCATGTCAACGACTCCAAGCCCGATGAGAAAATCTCCGAGGATGATCTTAAGGCCTGGGATCAGAATTTGGTTTGATTCTAGGGTTTCAGAATTTGGGGATTCGGTTGGGTTAGGGTTTATTTATTTATTTGGGGATTGGGGTTAATTGTGTTGTTTTAGGGCCTAGGATTACTAATTTAGCGGTTTTATGTGATGGTGGATTGAATTTGAATGGCGAGCAGGTATTGGGAGGTGTCTCTGCCGGTTCAAAACTCGGCGTCGTCTCTGTGGACCTCCAAAGGTACTTCCGCTGTTTCATTTTTCTTTTGCAATTTTATTTCTTTAGCAATTCAATTTTATTTCGATTTGGGTATTCATTGGATTTGATCGATGTGAAGCTAATGTAAGGTGAATGATTATTGATCTAGAAAGTTAGCGGTGGAGATGGGCAGTTGCAGGTCTCTTTGTGTTCGATTTCGAGCGGCGCAGCCACAGGTGGTGGTGGGAGTTGCTGTTCTAGTTTGGGACATAGTTTGGACTCGGCCTCAGGTACTAATGTTGCAGCATCTGTTGCCACTGCACTAAGCGGTTGCTCAAAACCATGACGAGGAAGCTCGACAAGAAGATGATTGCGACGAGGATGTCCGGCAAGAAGGTGGTGGTCTGGTTCCCGGAACGATTGAGAAAGTTAAAGAAGAAGAAGAAAAAAAAAACCAAGGACCTGTGGACCCGACGGGCCGGGTTCGATCTGATTCCTGTAATGAAATATGATGCACCCAACCTGGCCCATTTCTTTTAAACTCCGGTCCAGTCCGGTTCCTTCAAAATTGGGCCCAGCCCTAGTGTATTCCATTCGGTTAATAAATGGAATGTGTTAGTTGTGAATCTTTCGGGATGTTTGTTGTATGTAAATAACACTTCTAAACTTGATAGCTTAATAAAATGTTGGTATTTTGATTTGTCAAGGGTAAATTATCTCACTTCATGTCAAAAAGGTTGTGTTTCACACTTTGCAGTGTTTATAATTTGCGGATTGGTGTTTGTCTTGCAATGTGCATGTTTTCATTATGCAGTGTGCATATCATGTGCATGTGTTGAGCATGCAATGTGCACGACATACACATGAGCATGACATGTGCATCCTTTCAGCATGCAGTGTGCATAGGCCTGGCAAATGGGTTGTGTTTGTTGTGTTTCTTGTCGTTTTAGTGTAACACATGTTATCTTAACAGGTCGTGACGTGTCATACCCGTTATCTTAACGAGTCCTTAACAGGTCAAGTCATTTTACCTAACAGGTAAAATGACTCGTTAAGAAAAATATTTTTTCTTAAATTTACACATACCACATTGCCACATAAATATTACTTCAAAACATCAAAACATATTTGTCGTTAAGTACTACATCTACACTCCAAAATAAGAACCTAATAAAAAAACACCAATACACTAATAGTCTACCACAAAATAATGAAATATCAAGTGTGCAAGGATATGCAAAATGAAGGAGTTTTTCTTTTCAAGGTTGTGAGGTGTTGATGCACAAAATTAGTGAGGACTTTGGTACAATAGAAAATGTTAAGTTTATAGCTTGGATATATGCTACTCGTACTCCTTTCTTCTCTAAAATCCTCCAAAGAATGTCTCTTGGGACCCTATCATACGCTTTTTCCAAATCTATAAAGACCATGTGTAAATCCTTTTTCCCATCTCTATATCTTTCCATCAATCTTCGTAAGAGATAGATTGCCTCCATGGTTGAGCGCCCTGGCATGAACCCGAATTGGTTGTCCGAAACCCGTGTCTCTTGCCTCAATCTATGCTCAATGACTCTCTCCCAGAGCTTCATTGTATGACTCATTAGCTTAATACCTCTATAGTTCATGCAATTTTGTACGTCGCCCTTATTCTTGTAGATAGGCACCAAAGTGCTCGTTCGCCACTCATTTGGCATCTTCTTCGTTTTCAAAATCCTATTGAAAAGGTCAGTGAGCCATGTTATACCTGTCTCTCCCAAAACTTTCCACACTTTGTTTGGTATATCGTCTGGGTCCTTCATTGAAAAGATTATGAAAATAACCTCTCCATCTATCTTTAACCGCGTTCTCTGTAGCAACGACCTTTCCATCCTCATCCTTGATGCACCTCACTTGGTTTAGGTCTCTTGTCTTCTTTTCCCTTGCTCTAGCTAGTTTATAGATATCCAACTCTCCTTCTTTGGTATCTAGTCGCTTATACATATCGTCATAAGCCGCTAACTTAGCTTATCTCACAGCTTTCTTTGCCTCTTGCTTCGCTTTTCTATACCTTTCACCATTTTCATCGGTCCTATCCTTGTATAAGGCTTTACAACATTCCTTCTTAGCCTTCACCTTTGTTTGTACCTCCTCATTCCACCACCAAGATTCCTTTTGGTGTGGGGCAAAGCCCTTGGACTCTCTTAATACCTCTTTTGCTACTTTTCGGATACAACTAGCCATGAAATCCCACATTTGGCTAGCTTCCCCCTCTCTATCTCACACACACTGGGTGATTACTTTCTCTTTGAAAATGACTTGTTTTTCTTCTTTTAGATTCCACCATCTAGTCCTTGGGCACTTCCAAGTCTTGTTCTTTTTTCTCACTCTTTTGATATGTACATCCATCACCAACAAGCGATGTTGATTAGCCACGCTCTCTCCTGGTATAACTTTGCAATCCTTACAAGTTATACGATCCCCTTTCCTCATTAGAAGAAAATCTATTTGTGTTTTTGACGACTCACTCTTGTAGGTGATCACATGTTCTTCTCTCTTCTTAAAGAAGGTGTTGGCTAAGACGAGATCATATGCCATTGCAAAATCCAAGATAGCTTCCCCATCCTCGTTTCTCTCCCCAAAACCATGGCCACCATGAAAACCTCCATAGTTGCCTGTCTCCCTGCCCACGTGTCCATTTAAATCTCCTCCTATAAATAACTTCTCCGTCTGAGCAATTCCTTGCACCAAGTCTCCAAGGTCTTCCCAAAATTTCTCCTTCGAACTCATATCCAACCCTACTTGAGGTGCGTACGCACTAATCACATTGATAAGTTCTTGTCCTATTACAATCTTGATTGCCATGATTCTATCTCCTACCCTCTTGACATCTACAACATCTTGTGTCAAGGTCTTGTCCACGATGATGCCAACACCGTTTCTCGTTCTATTTGTGCCCGAGTACCAAAGTTTAAACCTTGAGTTTTCTAGATCCTTTGCCTTAAGACCAACCCACTTAGTTTCTTGTAGGCACATAATATTTATCCTTCTCCTCACCATAACTTCCACTACTTCCATAGATTTTCCCGTTAAGGTTCCTATATTCCACGTTCCTAAACGCATTCTACTCTCCTGAACTCTACCCTTCTGTCCTAGCTTCTTCACCCTCCCCCGTCCAATGGAATCAAAGTACTTCTTTTGTGTGTCCCGTGTAAAGTTGGTAGGTGCATATGCTCCCAAACAACTTTGAGTGGAGTCATTCGAAAAGAAGTTTCTATGGCCCCCTTGCTCATTTAACACTGCATCCGGGTGCCTATGGAGATACAGCGACCCTTACTCACTTATCACTGTGCTCGGGCCACACAGCGCGCCACTTACAGGTGACGCCCTAGCTTTAGCGCAATTTCGTTCTGAATTCATTTTCATAAGGATTCGACGTAACTGTGGAGTGCCGGCTGTCGACTACCTGACGCCCTCCCCCTCCTCCTTTACCCGGGCTTGGGACCGGCAATGTAAGATAAACTTACATAGGCGGAGTTCAATACAGAGACAAATGTGTCAACAAAAATAACATTTGACACCCTCCTCCAAACTTTCACTGATTTCAACTTCTTATCAAGTTTTCTCTTACGAAGTTGCAGTCTCTCAAACATCGATGCCTGGTTCTTACAAATAGCCTGATTGCAGCTTCCCATCTGCCCATGCGGCCATGCCCCTACTTCTTCCTCAAACTGCCTAATTGCAGCTTGAATTATCAGCTGGTTATTAAGCGCACGCTTAAGACTTTACTCGAGGGAAGTACAAATGTTCAACGTTTGAATATTTCTCAAAGTATTCCTCCACAAGAGAGAACATTTCTTTACTGTTCCATATATCCTTCTTGCATTCTAGAATCACATTGACCACTTCCTGGTCTCCTTGAGCAAGTCAAGGGATAGGGACCAAACTTCCAGCGCAGCTGAAACCGAGTGAATGACACCACTTGTGCATTGCTGGAGATTGACATGAAATGATTACAAGCCCGGATCAAGCTTACAGGCTACCACAACGAGATTTAAATTTAGCTAATTTATCATAATTTAAATACACGATCATAACCAGAGCTCTCACATATTTGAGCTCAACCCAAAAACCAGCTCTATCGACATCCCCCTCTTCCAACCCATAAAAATGATGTCATCATCTATGAATTATTACTATTTATATGTGGGTATTTTAGTAATTTCGATTTTGTCCTATTTCTGTCCCAAGATTAAGAAATTGTATTGTTTATGGGTATTTCCCTAGAATTTCTCCCATACGAGTTAAATGCCAAACAAGGCAGTCTGTTATTGACATTAACCGCAACTTACTTTTGGTTCATGTCTTATGATTCCTAGAGTATCCATTCTCTTTAGTAATGCGGTACCATTACATATATTAAATCTAGCAACCTCACATTCAACTATATTTTCAATCTAGTTTTCGTTCTAGCCCTGGATATACAACACACTGACCCTTAACGCTACGTTTCAATTTACTAACAACTTTATCCTCAATTGTTAAAATTAAAAGACAGGTACACTACCAATGAACTACTCAAATGTATTGCATACTCAAAAAATTTACCCTAAGTTCCATGCAAGTTTAAATTCCCTCATCCAAACGAACTAAGCTCTAATGTCTCAATTCCAAAATAAAATCAGATCATAACATTGACACTTTACAATTTACTGCTAATTGATTCGGGTACAATTCTATATTCAGAATAAATCAACACGTTATGATACCTAATGCCCAAAATTAATCAGCAATCACAGCACAAAATAAAATCAGATTATAACATTGCACACTTTGACTTAACCAACTTTAATTAAGCTGTTAAGTATTAGGGGGGAGTTTATAACAAGGAGATGATGTCATTTGGTCAAGTAGAAAGCATTGCAGAGGTGTTCTCATACAAATCTACGAGATACTAAAAGTAACAGCACAAAGCAAGAAGCAAATCAAAGGATGTTTATCTTGAAGCAACACTCTGAAACGGAAAATCCTCATAAGTCATAAAAAATAACTTAAATTATTAAACTGAAAAATGAAAATGTGAAAAGTTATGTGCATTCACAAAAATCTGATGTGGCTCACCGTGATGCTCTTGCATGTGTTGTGATCTACCCTACTACTTAGTTCGATTTGTTATACAGTTAAGTGCCAACCTAGAAAACCGGGTAAGAGTGAAAAACATTTGCCATAGAGCATGACCCTTAACGATCCCCTCCCGTATGCCTCTTGCAGTTTTAGCCAAAACGGGCCCTGGCACCTCAGTTTTCTGACTTACTACCTGCGCCGATGCTAAGCAAGTAAAGATGAATTTTACATCCACTGCTCCAAAACCAAATTGAAAACTCACTTTTTAAACAACAACAAAAGAAAACTACAGAAAACATGGATAACCTGATGGAGCCATGTTTGTCAAGCGGCGCAACCTCTCCTCGGCCACGCGAACAGCTCGAGTGGAACTTCTAACGCCTTGTGTAATTTCCTGTCTGGACAACAAACAAAACCGAATGAGTCCACAGAGAATGTCTTTTTAAAGAACATTAAACAAGTGATAGATTTCATTCATCATAAGACAACGATATAAGAGCGTTGGAATAGCAATGCCAACCCAAGATCGCTGAGCTCCATAGTGAGGTCACTAATCTCCATTCCGGATAAACGAACAGCAGCCATTGTGTCGGGAAGCTCTTCCCTAATAACATCCATCAGTTTTTCAAGTGATTGAGCTGCCCTCTTGAAAGCCTTCAGAAACAACCACATTGCAAAATTCACTTTACTAACAACGATTGCACGACAAAAACAATACCCGATTTCCAATTGCCAATACTAATTAAAACCATCGAGCATTCAAAGATTACGAACCAGTAGGGCGGGGATCGCAGAGCATAAGAGCCACGTCGCGGAAACTGCTACCTATTAAGAGCACAAAAATCAAAATGTTATTCAATAAGAAAAACCCACCAATTGCTGTAAATTCAAGAACAAATAATTGCAGAGAAATTTTTAGGTTTGCTTGTGCAGAATAAGGTTAATTCAGAGCGGAATTACGCTTCCAAAAGCATAAATATATGAACTTAGAGAGAGAGAGAGAGAGAGAGAGAGAGAGAGAGAAAGAGAGAGTTACTGCGCAAGCAACGACATTGAGGAAGACGATGTGCCGGTGGGTGAGGTTCCACTGAGGGAGGTGAAGAAGTGAAGTCTGAGAAAGTGATGGAGATCCGAGGGTTTCAGAGTAAAGCGATGAAACTGACGTCCCAGATGCTCCGTTAACATACTGCGACTGCACGGACAGTGAGATGAGCCGTCGAGGCGGCAGCCTGAGATGGTGGGGCAGACGGCGAGGGTTTATGTTGCCCTCCAGGCTGTGGTTGGCGTTTTGGTTAATCCTAGGGTTACTCGCCAGCTGAAATTTCCCACCCACGAACATTGCCATAGCTTCTCTCTCTACTCTCTCCTATGAGAAGAAGAGATGACAGATGAGTCTCTGGGTCACTCGGCCCTCGCAATCTCCGCCAGCAAGCAGACCTGAGGCCATCTCCAACCAACCCAAGGGTGCAGATGGCCGAAAATAATCCTAAAATCGTCTCTAACCGTCCGTCAAGCAAAATGACTTGTGGATCTCACTGATCAACCGGCCTGCCCAAATGAGCCAGCCGGCCGGCCCCAGTTGTGCTAAAAAATTTGAATCTCAACGGTTAATTGACGTCAGTTAGCCGTTATTATTTTTTTTTTTTCCATTTGTTTTTGAGCAAAAAATTTAAAAAGAATATTTAATTAAGATCCAGAAAGGTGATTGGTTCTATGTGAGGATATTGCTTTTATAAGCATATTTGATTGCTCAAACCTCTCCCATAGCCGATGTGGGACAAATATAATGGGTGCCCCAAATATAAGCTTCCTATTAGAGATGGTAAATGTGCATTTAATTTAAGTTGTTGTAGTTTTTAAATTGGGAATTGTTATTAGCACTCCAAAAATCTCATTATACGTTCCAAACTTTCTATATTAGGAAAGAAAAATACACTTATGAGGAGTGTAAAATGAGATTTTTGGAGTGCCAATAACACTTCCCATTTAAATTTAAATAATATATTTGGCCCTATGGCCCTCGGTTGGAGATGGTAAGAAATATAATCCTACACTGTTCATTAAAATATTAATTTCTTAGAGGGCCAGAGGGCTAAAACGAGCCCTCTGGCCAACCTTCGGTTGGAGATGGCCTGAGGCTGAATGTTTATCAAATATAGCCAAATATTAGCGTCTAATTTCAAAAATGTCAATTTTTATAAAAACTTTTAAATATTCAAAATCTCTCTTAAATAGACACAAATACCCTTAATTCATACAAATAACTAGTTGTTGATTAAAAGATTCTTGTGCGATAATCAAGTGGTGTTTTTGTGACAACCCGTCCTTAATTTTATGATAATATAAATTTAAAAGAGTGATTTTACGAAAATGCCCTTAGAGGCCAGGATGTTTGACTTTCGTTGGCCATCTTTCGTGACCTGTATAAGCTACTCTTTTGCGAATTCTCGATGTACTCGACAATACAAATGTATGGGCGCAAACGGAACGCAATTTGGAGTTATTAACAAATGAAGTCGATGACAAAATGGTCAATTGATTATTTCTAGAAGGCTTCAAATTTCTGGAGCAAAGAATTGCTATGCCACGTGTGTGGCAATGATGGAAATATGAGAAATCAAGAGGGGAAAAAAGGCCAATGGGGTGATAGGTGGAGTGACTAAAAGGATAAGGAGAGAGCCCCATCGATTGGGGAAGCAGGACGAATCAAATAACATAAGGGGGGATGGACCAATCGGGGAGGAGAGAAAGGAGAAAAAGGAGAGAGAGAAAAATGAGGGAGCCAGCGGGTCGGGTCAGAGAATAACCCGAGTGACCCGACTGTTGACCTGACAGCAACAACCTCAAATTCAGGCGACTTTCCGGCGAGATGAAATCCGCCACCACCTGTAAACGTCTTCTCGTCATCCCTCATGCAATTTCCACCTAAGTATCGACGAGTTTTGGTGTTATTTCTCGAAGGAAACTTGAGGAATGAACGTGTTCTTCCCATAGTCTACAACGACAAATCCCACCATTTCTAAATGTTATCTGATAGGAGCATATTTATGCGACTTAGTGGGCTTGTTCTTGTGCATTTATGTTGTTTTTCTTTAGTTATTTTAGTGTTTAAAGTCATTTTCGTGCAATTTCAGGTTTTAGAGACAAAGTATGCAAAGAAGTGCAAAATGGAGCATTTTAGAGCAAAATTGAGCTGGAATGGAGTGTATGCTCATGGAGCACAAGGAATGGACGAGTTTGAAGGTCAAAGGAGCTTAAGAAATGAAGAAATGAAAGTGAAGAACAAAGAATTCAGAATTGGAAACCAAAGTTTCTAAAGTTGGAAGTTTCTATTCTTGGAGGTTTCCATTTTTAAGAGTTTCTATTCTTGCCTTTGGGCTTTTAAATGACCTATCCTTGCCCTCTTAGACTTAGGCCGCACCTTCCTAGCCCAATCCTTCTTGGATTCTGACTTGTTAGGCCCTTTCCTTGTGGATTTGGGTTATACAAATCCCTTTCTAAAACTAAGTGGGCCAAAACCCTAATTCCTTGTGGATTTTCACCCTTTGCCGCACCTAAACCCTAGCCCATTGGCTAATCTGATTGCTAGGGTTTTTGGTGCCTATATATATACTCATTAAACCCTTTGGCCGAATATACCACCTCTCATATTCATTCTACATGCCAGAAACCCTAGTTCTAAATCTGCCGCAGCCATCCCCATCCATTCTCCATATTTTCTAACCCTAAACACCATTGCCGCAACCTCCCATCCACCCTAAACACTACTACCTTATTCCATACCCATTCATCCATATACCTAAGTCCCTAAATCTGTCCCTAGACCCTTTGCCGCAACAAGGAGGAGGAGGAGAAGCCTTGGAACGTTCATGCCATTCAAGTTTGAGTTGCTGGAAGTTTTAGGTGTTTCCTTTCCTTTGATTTCAATGTTTAATTTCTATACTCTTTGTTTTGTGCGTATGAGGAACTAAACCCCCCCCTTGGCTAGGGGGGGATTCGAAACATGTTTATGCTTGCTATATGATTTGATTACTTCTAATTGCGTTTCATAAGTTGTGGATTCAATTTGCTTATCTATTCGAATTAAACTGATTTGTGTGTGTTGGTTGAGAGTGCACGCTTAATTTTCATGCATAAATCTAATGCTAGGATGTAAGGGATTTTCACCTAATCGTTATGAACTTATATTCACAAGTAGCAAAGGTTGTTGATCACAATCGTGTTAAGTAAATTCTTGGCATAAGTATCATGCGCTTTCATAGTTACAAGTGCCTCGTCAATACTTATGATTTCCATTGAACGTAATGATCTTTAATTGTATCTCTATTATGCACTTTCATGTAGGGAACTTTTGAGGAATAATTTGGTTACGATGCGCTTTTTCCATCCAATTCATTGACTTAAGGGAAATCTGAAAGTTAATTTAAGCGTATCTAATTAACTTGGGGTGTTGGGAATTCATGGTTATTGAGAAGCAATTGGAAATCGTTTTGTATGCAAGTGTGACATGTGTGGAGAAGAACCCCTTAGCTAGCCTTCCATCCATTCACTTTTATCAATTTCGTTTTAAAATCTGTTTTGAGTTACAAAGTTTTTGTTTTGTTTTAAATTTCGTCAAAACCAATTCCTCCTTTATTTTGAAGTGTTAGATTAGTTAGAAATCAATTTAGTTTGAGTTTTTAAGTGTCTTGAGTCAAGTAATAACTTAATTTCGTCCAAATTTGTGTTAGGTGTTCAAAACTGCCCAGATTGTGTTTTTAAGGCAGTTTTGAGTGTTTAGGTGTTGTTTTGAGTCTTTTGGTCTGTTTTGGTGATTTATAGTTTTGTTTTGCATTCTTTGAGTCTAGTTTAGTGTTTTAAACTTTGTTTTTTTATGTTTTTGAGTCAGTTTTAAGTGATTTAGCAATCCCTCCTAATCCCCGGCCTAGAACGATCCCTACTTACATTCCATACTACAATTGATAAAAAGATCGTTTAATTTGTGTGCTTATATTTTTCACATCAAATTTTTGGCGCCGTTGCCGGGGATTAGCAATATTGCTAATCCCTTGGATTGTTTTATTTCAGTTTGTTTTAATTTGTTTCCGATTCTGACCTTGTTTTTGGTTCTTGTTGTAGGTACTAGTTTATGACTCGGAGTTCTCATCCGATTCATGAGCATATCTTGGACTTTGACGACGATTTCGAGAGGACTTTGAGAAGGAATAGGAATCAACAAGATCATACCCCACCTATTCCTGAACCCGAGCGTGAAGAACATCCACTTGAAGAAGAAGAGCAACCCACGGCAAGAGTGGGTGAAGAAGTGCAAGACATGGCACAAGACAATCGTACAATCAAAGAGCTTTCAGCTTCGGGATTGGACAATGCCGCACCCATTTGCATCCAATACCCCGCGGCTGCTCAAGGCAAGACCGAAGAGTTTGTATTGAAGTCAAGCTTGCTGCACCACATTCCAAAGTACCATGGATTGTCCATGGAGGATCCCAACAAGCACTTGAAAGAGTTCGAGGTGGTGTGTTCAAGCATGACTCCAATCAATGTTGATGGGAGCATATTGAAGATGAAGGCCTTTCCCTTTTCTCTCTTGGAAAAGGCGAAAGATTGGTTGTATAAGTTAGCTCCCGGAACGGTCACATCTTGGGAGAGCATGAAACGGGCCTTCTTGGAGAAGTTTTTCCCAACTTCTCGAGTCATCCTCCTACGAACAAGGATAAGTGGAATTCAACAAGATGAAGGTGAATCTTTTCCTACTTATTATGAACATTTTAAATCTCTTGTTGCTTCATGTCCACAACATCAAATGAAGGAGGAGCTTCTTTTACAATACTTCTACGAGGGACTTCTACCAATCGAACGTCAAATGCTAGATGCCTCAGCAGGAGGAGCTTTGGTGGACAAGACCCCCACGGCAGCAAAGACTTTGATTGCCAATCGAGCGTTGAACGCTCAACAATACGAAGGTGTTGGGCAAAGAGGCACCCCACGGCAACACCAAGTCAATGAGGTAAGTGCCATAACCGAACTTCAAAACCAAATGGCTAACCTTACTACTTTGCTTTCTCAGGTGGTGGAAGGTCCAAAAGTACAAAACGTGGCTGCGTGTGGCGTGTGCTCCATGCAAGGCCACCTTACGGACAAGTGCCCACAATTGATTGAGAATGGAGGGTGGGAGACCCTCAATGCCGTGGGTTTTGGAAATCAGTACCAACCAAGGAATGACCCATTTTCTAATACTTACAATCCCGGTTGGCGTGATCATCCAAATTTCAAATGGCGAGAACCCCAACAAGCCCAACAACAAAGCGGATTTAGGCAACAACCCCCGGGTTTCTATCAAAAGCCGTTTGCACCAACTCAACCCCAAGCACAACCCGCCCAAAAATCAGGTTCTTCTATTGATAATGATCAGATTTTTAATTTACTAACTTCTATGGTGCAGGGCATGCAAACTAGGGACAAGAAGGTGGACGAGTTGGAGAAGCAAGTGGGGCAAATTGCAGAGTTTATGGGGCAGTTTCGAGAGCAAGGCAAGTTGCCTAGCTTAACCGTGGTGAATCCAAAAGGTGGATTCGAATCTGCAAAAGCTATAACGTTGCGGAGTGGAAAGCAAGTAGGATCTGACCCCCAACCATCCATATCACATTCTAACGAGGTGGAGGAGTTGATGATTGAAGAGGAAGAACAAGGGCCACCCATGGCAAGGAATGAGCATCCTTTGCCGCAAGCACCCATGGCTCCTAAGCCATCCAATCTGCCCAATAAGGGTAAGAACGTGTCCAATTCCATTCCTACTAATGATTTTCCTTTGAATGTCCCTTTTCCTAGTAGGTTTAAGCAAACAAAGAAGGAGGAAGCCGAGAAGGACATTCTAGAGACATTTAGGAAAGTTCAAGTCAACATACCTCTCTTGGATGCAATTAAGCAAGTACCAAGGTATGCTAAATTTTTGAAAGAACTTTGCACCACTAGGAAGAGGATTTCGACCAAGGAAGTTGTGAAGGTAAGTGACAATGTCTCAGCCATCTTGCAACGTAAACTACCCCCTAAATGCAAAGATCCGGGTAGTTTTACAATTCCTTGTGTCATTGGTAATACTAGGTTTGAATCTGCCATGTTAGACTTAGTTGCATCTATAAATGTCATGCCATATTCAATTTATGCATCTATGAACCTAGGAGAGTTGAAAAATGATGGTGTAATCATACAATTGGCCGATAGATCTAATGCCTATCCAAAAGGAGTTTTGGAAGATGTTTTAGTGCAGGTTAATCATTTAATCTTTCCGGCGGATTTCTACGTACTTGAGATGGATGAATCGGACCATGCCCCTTCATTGCCCATCCTTCTTGGAAGGCCATTCATGAAAACTGCTCGTACGAAGATTGATGTGTTTAATGGCACTTTGACGATGGAATTTGATGGGGAAGTTATTAATTTCAATCTTTCTGATTCTATGAAGTACCCTAGTGAGAATCATTCATGTTTTGCTATTGATGTAATTAACTCTTTGGCGCAGGACCATTTTGACAATTTGAACGACGATGCACTTGAATTGGTTATTGCACAAGGAAAGAACATGGAAAACATTGAGGGAGCAAAGAAACAACCTCACGGCATGCATGAGGATGCCATTGCCGTACCCCCTAGTGAAGATGTCATTGAGATGGTGGCTGCCCTTGAGTCATTGCCATCGCAAACTGGTAAGTTTTTGGACCCTATTTTAAGTTCAGTTTCGGCTAATAAGATGCTTCCCTCAGTTGTGCAGCCATTTACACTTGAACTTAAGTTGTTGCCTAATCACTTGAAGTACGTTTTCTTGGGAGAGGATGAGACGTTGCCCGTCATCATTTCATCCTCACTCATAGCACAAGAGGAAAACAAATTGGTGAGGGTACTAAAGGAGTACAAAATGGCAATTGGATGGACATTGGCCGATATCAAGGGAATTAGCCCAACTACGTGCATGCATCGCATACTTCTGGATGAGGGGTCTAAAACATCTCGAGAGGCTTAACGCCTACTCAACCCTCCTATGATGGAAATTGTGAAGAAAGAAGTCATCAAGCTTTTAGATTGTGGAGTTATCTATCCAATCTCGGATAGTAAGTGGGTTTCGCCCGTTCAATGCGTTCCGAAGAAATCCGGAGTGACGGTGGTAGCAAATGCCGAGAATGAACTTGTTCCTATGCGCATTCAAACCAGTTGGAGGGTGTGCATCGACTATAGGAAGCTAAACGCCACCGCAAGGAATGATCACTTTCCTTTGCCATTCATTGACCAAATACTTGAGAGGTTAGCCGATTATGCTTTTTATTGTTTTCTTGATGGTTATTCTGGTTATAATCAAATTGTCATAGCACCCGAGGACCAAGAAAAAACCACTTTTACATGCCTGTTTGGTACATTTGCATATCGTCGCATGCCTTTTGGTTTATGTAATGCACCTGCTACATTTCAAAGATGCATGATGAGCATATTTTCATATTATGTTGAGAAAATAATTGAAGTTTTCATGGATGATTTTAGCGTCTTTGGTGATTCTTTTGATGGTTGCTTGCATAATCTAAGTTTGATCCTAAAACGTTGCGCTGAAACTAACCTTGTTCTTAATTGGGAAAAGTGTCATTTCATGGTTAAACAAGGCATAGTTTTAGGACAAATTATCTCTGAAAACGGCATTGAGGTTGATAAGTCGAAGATAGATCTTGTACGTCACTTACCCTCTCCTACTTCGGTCAAAGAGGTTCGTTCTTTTCTTGGCCATGCAGGTTTCTATCGTACGTTCATCAAAGATTTCTCAACGGTGGCACAACCTCTTTGCCGTCTCCTACAAAAGGAAGTGGCGTTTGAGTTCACCAAGGAGTGCACGGCATCATTCAATCAACTCAAGGAGTTGTTGACCACGACACCCATCATAGTCCCACTGGATTGGAGCCTACCTTTCGAGCTTACGTGTGATGCGTCCGATTACGCTTTAGGGGTTGTTTTGGGACAAAAGAAAGACAAGAGGCCGCATGTCATCTACTACGCCTAACGCATATTGAATGTTGCCCAGTTGAACTATTCCACTATGGAAAAAGAACTTCTTGTCGTTGTTTTTGCTTTAGATAAGTTTCGATCATATCTTATTGGTACTAAAGTAATTGTTTTCACTGACCATGCAGCTTTGAAGTACTTGCTCACTAAAAAGGAAGCCAAGCCATGGCTAATTCGTTGGATGTTGCTACTTCAAGAGTTTGACATTGAGATTCGTGACAAGAAGGGAAGTGAAAACGTGGTGGCTGACCACCTAAGCCAAATGGTGCATAATGAGGAGTCCCTACCCATTGTTGAGACATTCCCCGATGAACAATTGTTGTCCATAAAGGTTAATGAGCAATGGTATGCTAATTTGGTGAACTTTTTGGTGTCAAAACGAATTCCAAGCACTTTCACTAGGCACCAACATGATAAGTTAAGGCATGATGCACGATTTTATGTGTGGGATGATCCATATTTATGGAAATATTGTTCGGATCAAGTTATACGGAGGTGTGTGCATGATATGGAGTTTAACTCAATTTTAACTTTTTGTCACACTTATGCATGTGGGGGACACTTTGGGACACAACGCACTGCCCTTAAGGTTTTAGAATGTGGATTTTATTGGCCGACTTTATTTAAAGATGCTAGAACCTTTTGTATGTCGTGTGATCGTTGCCAAAGAATGGGTAACATAGGTGCTAAGGACCAAATGCCGCAACATGTCATACTTCCTGTTGAGATTTTTTATGTTTGGGGCATTGATTTCATGGGCCCATTTCCTTCATCGCATGGTTTCCTTTACATATTACTTGCCGTGGATTATGTCTCAAAATGGGTGGAAGCAAAGGCCACCCGGACTAATGATTCTAAAGTGGTTGCAGATTTTATTAGAACTAACATTTTTGCAAGGTTTGGCATGCCACGAGTGATCATTAGTGATGGAGGATTGCACTTTTGCAATCGAACAATTGAGGCGTTGCTGAGGAAGTACAATGTCCACCATAAGGTTTCTACACCTTACCATTCTCAAACGAATGGCCAAGCCAAGGTTTCTAACCAAGAGATCAAACAAATCCTAGAGAAAACCGTGGGACCTACAAGGAAGGATTGGAGTTTGCGCTTGAACGATGCATTGTGGGCCTATCGTACGGCTTACAAAACACCCCTTGGCATGTCCCCATTTTGGCTAATTTATGGCAAGCCATGTCACCTCTCGGTGGAACTAGAGCACAAGGTGCATTGGGCCGTGAAAACATTCAACTTGGACTTAGTTACAGCGGGAGTGCATAGGAAGCTCCAATTTGTCGTTACTAATGTTTTTGTTCATGGTGCAGTGCAAATCCAAAGCTTGAAAAGTGGACAAGAGTTCAAGGTGAATGGGCACCGATTGAAGCCATACTATGACAATTTTGAGGAGCATGCCATGGATGACATCTCCCTGCATGCCGTGGGTTCCAATGGGGAGTAATTGAGTTCTTCGTCCGGCTGGAAGACGTTAAAGCAAGCGCTTCGTGGGAGGCAACCCATGCATTCAACAAAGGAAAGACCAATGAAGCACCACAATTCCAGATTTGCGTTCCTAAACCCTTCTCCTTGTTGTTTATCACATCACTGCCATGTTTATTATGTTAGTTGCTGTTTGTTTGTTTATTTGTTATTTGTGTTAGTTTATGCTTGAAACATTGAGGACAATGTTTGATTTAAGTGTGGGGGGATAACCAAAGTGTTTTGATGCAAATTCGTAGGGTTTTCTCACCCATAATTTCCAATGTTGTTCCTTGCTGTTTTTAGGTGTTTTTAGGCTGTTTTGATGTGTTTTAGTGTGTTTTACATAAAAATCCGAAAATCCCAGAAAAAAATTTGAAAACATGTTTTGAAAAAAACCAAAAAGAGTCGTTTTAAAGTTGTTTTGTGTGTTTGTTTGTGTCTTAGGGTACCTTCCAACACAATGATGAGGATTCGGTTTTTAATTGCATGACTGTTAAAGAGAGTTGTAAACATGGATGAAAGTTCGATTTACTCTTTGGTTTATGCTTGGTTGTGGTTATAACTTATGAATTCACATGTAATCACAAAGGAAAAAAATTAGTTTTTGTAACATGCTTGAAGGAAGGAACTTAAACTAACGCTACAACCTTGTGAGACTTGAGCCTAAACATTTATTTGGAGAGTTAATAATCTGTGCATTGTTGTTTTCTAAAGTCGTTGCATGATCTCATTATTCGTTGCTTGGTTACTACTTAGAAGGCGTTTCATCATTTAGTTCCAAACACTAGAACTCATGCCCATTTCATTCAAAGCATGCTATTGATTTGCATAACACATATTCAAGATGAAGTTGTGTAGTGATCACCACTTAAGCCAAATTGCCGTGTCCCCCATGTTCATTTGTTTTGTAGGTTTTAACCCCGTTGAGCCTTGTGTAGCCTATGTTCTTTGTTAACCCACATTATCCTCACCTAGCCTAGATTAGGACCATCCATATCCTTGTTCTTGAAGCATAGTAAAGCATGACTCGATTGAATTCCTTTTGATCAATGTATTGCAGAAAACAAGTGTGGGGGAAAGGATTTGTTGTGTGTATGTGCCAAAGTCTTTGATGAGGCATGGGTTAGAAAAGAAAAAGAAAAAAAAATTTCATGGAAAATAGAAAGAAAAAAAAAGTGTGAAAAGTATGAAAAAGAGTTGAAAAAGAGGTGAAAAAGAGTTCTAAAGTGTATATTGTCGAAGAAAGGGTCCAAAAAGTTGAATTTGACCCTAAGTATTGCATGAATCTTCCCCTTGTGTTTAAAAGTTGATTTCTGCATTCTAAAGTGAATTCTAAGTTTCAATTTCATTGTTTTGCTTGCTATTGCTTTAAGAACGTTTGTTATCCCTCTCCTTTCTTTGTTAACCAATACCCTAAGCCCCGTTACAACACTTGACTTTAATCTTGAGTGTTGTGTGTTTCAATTTGTGGAGTTTAAAATTGGTATGAGCATATGGTGTCCCTGGTTCTCGCATCTAAGTAGTAGCATTCCATTCATGAGATCATATCTAAATGCTTATTAACTCCTGAAAATGCTTTCTTTGTTATATATATATGTGAGCGTTCGTTTTTATGTCTACATCAATCTTCTCACATATAACTAGTATAGGGTGTGTAGTTAGAGAATCAGTGTGAAAATTGAGTGCATATCTAGTAAGGAATTGAGCAAATTCTCTAAGGCATGTTACTACATTCAAAACATCGTTTTAAATGGTTAAATGTGAACTAGTAAGTGGTGACTATGATAAAGCCCAGCTCCACAGAAAGCCCTGGGGAGTGAAGATGACTAAAATCTGTGGGAGTGATGATTTTTAACATGTCATGTGCATTGGAAATCCCTGAGGCAAATGTTGGAAGGTTTAGATTGTGTTTTTGTTTTGTTTTGTTTTTTTGTTTTGCTCGAGGACTAGCAAAAGCTAAGTGTGGGAGAATTTGATAGGAGCATATTTATGCGACTTAGTGGGCTTGTTCTTGTGCATTTATGTTGTTTTTCTTTAGTTATTTTAGTGTTTAAAGTCATTTTTGTGCAATTTCAGGTTTTAGAGACAAAGTATGCAAAGAAGTGCAAAATGGAGCATTTTAGAGCAAAATTGAGCTGGAATGGAGTGTATGCTTATAGAGCACAAGGAATGGACGAGTTTGAAGGTCAAAGGAGCTTAAGAAATGAAGAAATGAAAGTGAAGAACAAAGAATTCAGAATTGGAAACCAAAGTTTCTAAAGTTGGAAGTTTCTATTCTTGGAGGTTTCCATTATTGAGAGTTTCTATTCTTGGCTTTGGGCTTTTAGATGACCTATCCTTGCCCTCTTAGACTTAGGCCGCACCTTCCTAGCCTAATCCCTCTTGGATTCTGACTTGTTAGGCCCTTTCCTTGTGGATTTGGGTTATACAAATCCCTTTCTAAAACTAAGTGGGCCAAAACCCTAATTCCTTGTGGATTTTCACCCTTTGCCGCACCTAAACCCTAGCCCATTGGCTAATCTGATTGCTAGGGTTTTTGGTGCCTATATATATACTCATTAAACCCTTTGGCCGAATATACCACCTCTCATATTCATTCTACACGCCAGAAACCCTAGTTCTAAATCTGCCGCAGCCATCCCCATCCATTCTCCATATTTTCTAACCCTAAACACCATTGCCGCAACCTCCCATCCACCCTAAACACTACTACCTTATTCCATACCCATTCATCCATATACCTAAGTCCCTAAATCTGTCCCTAGACCCTTTGCCGCAGCAAGGAGGAGGAGGAGAAGCCTTGGAACGTTCATGCCATTCAAGTTTGAGTTGCTGGAAGTTTTAGGTGTTTCCTTTCCTTTGATTTCAATGTTTAATTTCTATACTCTTTGTTTTGTGCGTATGAGGAACTAAACCCCCCCTTGGCTAGGGGGGGACTCGAAACCATGTTTATGCTTGGTATATGATTTGATTACTTCTAATTGCGTTTCATAAGTTGTGGATTCAATTTGCTTATCTATTCGAATTAAACTGATTTGTGTGTGTTGGTTGAGAGTGCACGCTTAATTTTCATGCATAAATCTAATGCTAGGATGTAAGGGATTTTTACCTAATCGTTATGAACTTATATTCACAAGTAGTAAAGGTTGTTGATCACAATCGTGTTAAGTAAATTCTTAGCATAAGTATCATGCGCTTTCATAGTTACGAGTGCCTCGTCAATACTTATAATTTCCATTGAACGTAATGATCTTTAATTGTATCTCTATTATGCGCTTTCAGGTAGGGAACTTTTGAGGAATAATTTGGTTGCGATGTGCTTTTTCCATCCAATTCATTGACTTAAGGGAAATCTGAAAGTTAATTTAAGCGTATCTAATTAACTTGGGGTGTTGGGAATTCATGGTTATTGAGAAGCAATTGGAAATCGTTTTGTATGCAAGTGTGACATGTGTGGAGAAGAACCCCTTAGCTAGCCTTCCATCCATTCACTTTTATCAATTTCGTTTTAAAATCTGTTTTGAGTTACAAAGTTTTTGTTTTGTTTTAAATTTCGTCAAAACCAATTCCCCCTTTATTTTGAAGTGTTAGATTAGTTAGAAATCAATTTAGTTTGAGTTTTTAAGTGTCTTGAGTAAAGTAATAACTTAATTTCATCCAAATTTGTGTTAGGTGTTCAAAACTGCCTAGATTGTGTTTTTAAGGCAGTTTTGAGTGTTTATGTGCTGTTTTGAGTCTTTTGGTTTGTTTTGGTGTTTTATAGTTTAGTTTTGCATTCTTTGAGTCTAGTTTAGTGTTTTAAACTTTGTTTTTTTTTTTATGTTTTTGAGTCAGTTTTAAGTGATTTAGCAATCCCTCCTAATCCCCGGCCTAGAACGATCCCTACTTACATTCCATACTACAATTGATAAAAAGAGGGTTTAATTTGTGTGCTTATAATTTTCACATCATTATCATGTCAATCACCACCACCATTAGACTCCCCTTGAGGCCTAGAACAAAACCCAAACAACTATAGTGGTGGCGAAGCACCAGAGATGACGGATTGAAGCCACCCATTTCTAGGGTTTCCAGCGAGTTCGAGGGAAATTAGAGCTTTTCCCAGCCAAATTGGACTTGGCCACATGTATAAAACTTGCTTTACTCATTCAGATCTTCATTTCTATAAAATTTGGTAATTTTTTGAAATAGTTGATTTTTCCAGCGAGTTGGGGTGGCCAATTGTCGCTTGCGGCGGTGTGCGGGCCAAGGCACCCCCTAACCTTCCTAGGCTAAATTTGATACCCCAGGTGAAGTCCGATCGATGAAATCTCATCGTTTGAACATAGTTTTGATAAAGACTGCCACTTGATCCTTATATTAATTGGCGATCCAACTGTTGGATTGTTACCAAACCTTAATTCACTATAGTACGTAATATCTAAGGATGATAGGAACTGACAGATCGGGAATCTGACGTACGGATCTTCCCGAATTGGATTTCTAAGTTTGTAAATCTAAATGTTGGCCGCCACTTAATTTTAGCGATTGGAGGAGATCCGACTGTTGGATCGTTCTGAAACCTTAGGATGTTGTTCTAGAAGCTTATTGAAACTCTTGGAAAGTTATGGATCGGAAATCCGAGGTGCAGATCTTCTGGATCAAGTTACGTAGGGTTGTGGACCCTACCGTTGACCTTTGACCGATAGTTGACTTGTGGTCAATGGGTTACAAATCATTCTAGAACGTCCTGGGGGATGTGTTTTATGTAAGTTATGTATTCTATCGATAAGAATTCTGAAATGTGATTTGATATTTGTTCTAGGTGACGATTGTTCGTGACTCCTTGATATTCGTGCTAGGGAGTTGTAGCACGAACTTCAAGTGAGTGGGGTTTTTCCTTTTTATAGTATATATGTATATGATTGATAGTTTACATTTATGCATTTGAGAAAGAATTTCTTACATATGCCTAGATTAGACTAAAGTTTATAAGAATTAGCGAAATGACGGAATTTATGAAATATGCTACATTCTACGGGATGCACAGGTGTGCTTATAATCTTTGATGCCAAAATTATATCTACGGCTATGAATGTTAGTATGTTGATTAGAATCGCTATGGCATGCTTATGTTTATGTAGTCTGCTTATCATTGTTGCACCCTAGTGTTAGTGCTCGCCCAGGGCTAGGGCCAGTCTTTCACGTGTATGTTCACATTCGCACCGCACGCTCGCCTTAGATCCAAGTAGGGGCCAGTCCTGTTGTACATGTTGCATTAGGCAACTTCGACTCGTAGGTGACCGTGAATAACTCTAGTCTTCACGTGATTGTAGCATTAGAGCATATATTATGATTACACGTCCTGTTATACAGGTCGCATTAGGCGACTCCGACTCTTGTGCTAGCATAGATTGATGAGCATTAGTTCAGTCATACAGGTCGCATTAGGCAACTCCGACTTGTGTGCTAGCATAGATTGTTTGAGCACTTGATTTTACTTATATTACTGTTGAGATTTTGTGATTTTGGATATCCTACCCTTAGTTACAAGATATTGTGCCGTAATGAATTCTTGAGATTTTGCAGGCTATGGTAAGTATTTTTATACTATATGTTTATACCATATTTAGGGTCTCGTATTTAGATCTCGTACAAATACTCGGGGGACTAAATGTAATTATGTGATAAAGGAATGGGCAAATATGTAATAAGTGAGAAATCCTTATTCTATAAAAGGATCCCTCACCCTCACAATTAGGAGAGGCCAATTCCTAAGGCTCATCACCCCCTCAAGCTCTGACTCTCAGAACTTCTCAGATTCATTACAGAGGTTCTCTCTCTCCCCTTCAAAAATACAATATCAGTGTGGACGTAGCCCAAACCTTGGGGTGAACCACGATACATCTTGTGTTATTTACATTTACGTTCATCCAAGACCTCCGGTTTTGTGCATCAACATTTGGTGCCGTCTGTGGGAAACGACACAAAAAACTATGTCGGTTCTTTTTCATTTTTTTCACCTCTGCCGTGAATCTGCAGAAACACCAAACCAAAATCCCAGTCCCATCTCTCTCTCTCTAGAAACCCAGAAATGGAAACAAACACACAGCCAAGGCTCTGAATCCAAGGAAGCGTCTGAATATACTCAAAACAAAATACCATTCACTTTCTCTGTGTCTCTTGTTTTTATTCAAAACTTCACCAATGGAGTTGAAGCCCATTTTGGGATATCTTCAAGAAAAGATTATTTTGGTTACTGGAGCAACAGGCTTCCTTGCAATGGGTCTATTCCAAACAGATTCATGAGTGATGCTCTTTTAAGTTTTCAACACAGAACCTATTTGGCAGTCGTTGAGTCCCGCACTCCGCCAACTTCGAAAAGGACGTTAACGATGGAGAGCCTGGACGGCGACGGTGAGGGATCCTTGATCGGGTTCTGCGAAGGAGCTTCGATCTTCTCCAGGCTCGCAGTGGCCACGGCCATGTGTGATATGCTTCTGGGCGGAACCTTGGTGCTCGATTCGGCCAACAAGGTGTCGGTGAATCATGTGCTCGGCTCGAGGAACGGGAAGTTCAAGTACTTTCATTTGCACGGCGGAGCGACAACTTTTGAGCCATCGTATGGTTTGGGCAAGAATTCATGGGATCTCGCGGTGGCCCAGAGGGTTTATGATGATGTTGTTGGGGTTGGAGTGGTCGAGCAGTTCTAAAATCAATGGCTCTTTTAAGTTTTCAGCATTTGTCAATTTGGCGGAGGAACAAAAGATGCCAAAATTAATTGATGAGAGTACCTGGGATTTTGAGATGTGATTCATTATTGTATCTTTGCTTGTAGTTTGATAAACAACTTAGAATTGTCTCTACCGTGCGTTCCACACCGAGTGCATTGACAGGGGGCTGTAGTATAGTGATCATCATCATCACCATCACGATGAGGACAATCACAAAACTTGTCTGCTCTGCAGGACTCCATTGCTACGTCATCGTAGAAGCAAAGCTTGAGTTGGGATTGCAGCAAAAAAAGAGGACAGAAAGAAAGCAAAAGGAAAAGAAAAAGAAAAAGGGAGAATCGTGAGGGAGCACATGAGAAACAAAAGCAGAAAAAAATGACAGCGAGAAAGCAAAAGGAAAAGAAAAAGAAAAAGGGAGAATCATGGGGGAGCACATGAGAAACAGAAGCAGAAAAGAGAAAGTAAAAGCAAAAGAAAGCTGAAAAGGAAAAGCCGAAAAGAAGATGCTCCACTATTCCACTATCCCACGGGATAACATGATTAAAGACAAGAAGATGTCCACCAAGATTCCCCATCTCCACTTTCTGTTGGACCAGAAAATGCCCATTAACATGCTGAAAACATGTAATTTATTTTACTTATCTTTCGGAGACATCTGTATAAACCCCATCAGAGGATAATTAAAAAAAAAAAGGGCAAAGCCCAAAATAAATGGGCTGGAATATTGTGTAGAGGGAGAAGGCCCATAAGCCCAAAATAGCTCTAACCAGGTGATCAAAAGTACGCCTAGTACTCCAAAACTATTCGGCAACCTGCCGCTACTACCACCAACCAGGTGATCAAAAGTACGCCCAGTACTTCAAATTATACATGAGCATTACTCATATCAATCATACATAAACATTCATGAACATCACTCATTCAATCATACATAAACATTCATGAGCATCACTCCTGTCAACATCCATGAGCATCACTCATGTCAATCAGCTTCAAAAGCTTCATTTTCAAAAGCTCTAGCTTCAAAAGTTTCATTTACAGAGCTCTAGCTTCAAAAGCTTCATTTACAAAAGCTCTAGCTTCAAAAGTTTCATTTACAGAGCTCTAGCTTCAAAAGCTTCATTTACAGAGCCTAGTTTCAAAAGCTTCATTTACAGAGCTCTAGCTTCAAAACTTCACTTGCAAAGCTTCACCTACAAAGCTTCAGTGCAGGGTATACAAATACCGCCTCCGAACAACCGCCACTTCGGCCCATACCTGGATTCAATTTGAAGTCTCCGGCCAACAAACTCTATTGACCGAAGACTTGGGGGACTACATTATGTACCATATATTGGGCCTCAACTAGGCCTCATAAAAAATACTTGAAGGACTTAGCCCATCACTTATGTATTGAGGAACGAGCCCTTATTCTATAAAAGGGACCCCCTCACCACCATTAGAGAGCATCAACTCTAGCCCATCATTTATGTATTGAGGAGCGAGCCCTTATTTTATAAAAGGGACTCCCTCACCATCATTAGAGAGCATCGCCGCCAGCTGAGCAACCGCCTCGCCGCGAGCATCAACTCTAGCACATTATTCATGTATTGAGGAGCGAGCCCTTATTTTATAAAAGGGACTCCCTCACCTTCAACGCCACAAAGCCGAGCCAACCAAGGTAACATAAGCCACGAGCCTCACAGCCTCACAGCCTCACAGCATGTGCTACTTCTAGTTGAGCATCATTTCAGATTGAGCACCGCCTCATATCGAGCATCAGTTCAATACAACATCTAGTTACTTCGGCCCACACATGGACTGAATTTCAAGTCTCCAGCCAAGAGACTCTCTTGACTGAAGACTTGGGGGACTACTGTTTATACCATATTTAGGGCCTCGTATTTAGATCTCGTACAAATACTCGGGGGAATTAAATGTAATTATGTGATAAAGGAATGGGCAAATATGTAATAAGTGAGGAGTCCTTATTCTATAAAAGGACCTCTCACCCTTACAATTAGGAAATGCCAATTCCTAAGGCTCCTCACCCCCTCAAGCTCTCGCTCTTAGAGCCTCTCAGATTCATTACAGAGGCTCTCTCTCTCCCCCTCAGAAATACAATATCAGTGTGGACGTAGCCCAAACCTTGGGGTGAACCACGATACATCTTGTGATATTTACATTTCTTGCAGATTCACGGTCGGATTTACGTTGTTCCAAGACCTCCGGTTTTGTGCATCAACACTATACATAGTAAGTATCTTTTGGAAACTATATTTGTTTTACGGCGAGAGGTTAAAATGTTTTCAGAAAGGTTTTTATAAAACTTTATTTTCAAGCCCACTCACCCTTGTTTTTCGCCCCTCCAGGTTTTAGCTGCTGAACTTTTGTATCGATGAGGATTCTTGGCAAATCTCAGTATAGGTGGCTACCTTTGAGGGTGTAATCCTTATCCTACCTTACTGTACTTTACTTATGCTTTGTCATCACGTGTGAAATGGGGTCATTCCCGCTCACCAACGCACTCTTATATTTATGCACTTTTAGGTTTAAATTTATTCATATTTTCCACATCACTACACTTTATGGTGTTGGAATTTATGGTTAGCCACATGCATAGATTACAACCTAATACATGGGACGAAAGAGCACACAAATCTAATGAAGCCATTACTGAATGATCGAGGAAAAGTCTTCTACTCAATGGGGACCTTATGTTCTCACTAGAGTAGGGCTAGTTACTAAAAGAACGTGTTCCTCTTGAGCAGGGACTAAACCATTTTATAGATGTATAACCACAACTGTTTCCACCTATCACAGAATCTACTTGGCAAAACTGCATGCCCATTTACATTCCAACGTGGGATATCCACTAACCAACAAACTGCACGCCCATTTACATTCCAACGTGGGATATCCACTCACCAACATGTTTAACCTTATTGTCCTACTTTAAAGGAATGAAGACTTATTCAAATATTAACTCTAACTAATTCCAGTTTCAACTAAACTCAAAACCCTAATGAGATAATTTTAGAGTCCAATAAGGTTCCAACATTCTCCCACTTGGACCCAAACCGATTATCCTTGTTTCGAGCCATGTTTCCACCAAAACCAATTCCTTAGTGATCACGTGAGTTAATAAACGAATAACCAATTCCTCACACATCCACCATGAGTTATTCGAGACATAGAACTTTAGAAAATACATGCACTATCATAGCACAACCATTCTGAAATCACCATATCACAAAACCATTCACGTATGATGCATAAACATGTTGACCAGAAGGGAGTTTTACTTTATACTCCCACTGGACAAACCATTACCTTATCGTTGCTTAGTTTTAACAAAGCATCTTCAGCTATCTTTCACTCTGAAATAGTTAAAACCACCTGAAGTTTCAAATAAGCAAACAATGCTACAAGGGATAGTAAAATGTATAGAAACCCCAACAGCCAAACATTTGCTTATTGCTAACATTTCATGTCAAAACCAACACATAGAACCAAATCAGCAAGTTTTCTCACATTTATTTGCAGAAATAGCTATAAAGTAAACAAAATCAAATTATAAGTTTACTGTCACATAGCTGCTGAATCGAATAATTCCAGCACTCTCATCCTTGCAACATGCTCTTAAAACACAGAGACTTTGGTCCTTTATCAAACTCAACGAGTTTGCCTAAATACTTCCCGTGAAGCATCAATATTGCCATATGCAACTATGAATTTAATTGAAAGTCTTAAACAGAAACAACATAGTGCGAACAACACTGCCACTAATTTAGCATTTCAACAATGTAATGTCTAAAAGACTTTCTCATAGCAGTAGAATTAGATAATTATTCTAACTGGTTAACCACAAGTATTCTTTATTGCACGCATCCTTTAAACAAGCCAAAAGAAATACTTATGACATAAGCGTACATTATAAGTTAATATGCAAGATATAAGGCAAAACCATATAGAATTATCTCCCCATTAATCTAGAACATCATAACTTGATTGTAGAACAAAGCATATTATCATAAAATTTCCTTTTCCTTTTAACTTTCCTTAACCATGTATGATTGAAACACAAAATCATACCGAAAGTAATCAAACAGTAAGAGCTAATGAAACTAGTAGAGATATAGGTATTAACTAGTAAGATTTACCCGCACGTTGTTGCGGGAACGAAAATATAACTATAGATTATGTTGTTTGCATATGCGGGAGTGAAAATATAACTATAGATTATGTTTTTAACATATAAATATGCAAAGAGTTATAAATACTAAACAGAAAATGGAACAAATATTTTTACAAAGTTGTCTAAGTTGATATAATTTACAGAAAATACATTATCAAATGCCTTATCATCAGTACACAAAAATAGTTAATCTAGTATTCCCCCTTGACAATGATCCTAAAGAGCCCATTGTTTATATACATAAAGAGAACGGAGAATTCATTTTAGGATCAACTATTTACACACAAAAATGTGAAATCAATACTTAATTTTTTTGGATAACACATGCCAACATCCTTTAACACATGAGCAAAAGTTTTTTGGTTGAAGCAGTTACTGAGAAAAAAAAATATTGATCATCAGAAAAAAAAAAACAGAAGCTAAAAATGAAAGAAAAAGAGGAGAAAGGGAAATAAGATAGCAAACGTGCAGAAAAGAAAAGAGAAAAAAGAGGAGCTTACAAACATACGTTGCTTTATCACATTCTAAAATAGTTTTTGGACTTGGTACCATAATCCCATAGATTGTCTTGAATGGATTGTATATGTACCTAAGTAGTCTCATTCTCACAATCTTCCTATTGATAATGTATCATTGGAAGAACATGTTAGAATAGTCTATCATAAAGAGGACAACTCTTTTAGTGTCATTATTCTTCACTTACAAATCCTTGTATGAAGAAATAAGAGCTGTTTTGAACAATCCTTAGTTAACACAAACTCTAGTGCTTGTGTTTTTGTTAAATGAACAAGGAACTTGAGAAGTAAGCACAAGGGCATGGACACTTTATGTGCCATGATTCTTCACTTACAAATTGTTGTATGAAGAAATGAGAGTTGCCTTGAACAACTCTTGAAAGTTTGTTATCATGTTGAGAACATAATGGTTGATTGACAAAAATAGTCCATCACCTTTGTGTCTCTATCCAAATGGTTCACTAAGTTTATTGTAAACTATATTGTGAACATTAACCACACACTTACCAAATCATTTGATGTGTATAAACACAATTGAAATAAGTTTCAAGAGAGATAGTGGGAGTTTAGGGACCATAACTATTGTAGTTAATGGAGAAGTCAAATTAACAAGGTGAAATAACTCCAAGGGAATAAACTTTCTTTATGAACGGATGGACATTGGAATGGGTATTTGCAAGAATGTCCTGCAAGTGTCAAGAACACACCTTTCGAAGGTGTTGTACATTGTTTTTGAATAAGTTCAAAACAGTTGGTTCTTCTACTTGAATGCTTGATTTTGTATTAGTAACTATGTTTTACAATAGTTGTAAAAGTGTGGCTAATAAGAAGTAGAAGATTAATGAGAGAAGAGAAAATACTTCACATTCGGAACGTGAATAAAATATAGATCTCTGTGAAAGCAGATAATACTTACTTCCTCATATGAACTACCAAAGAAATTGGAAAACCAAAGATTGTCTTTACATTCCAATTTGACTAACGAACTTAATTTCATCACTATAAGAGATGGACGAATGTTTTGTTTGACAAAACATTATTCTTTATTAATGAATGATTTGATTATTGTAATCGAATTCATTGTCTCTATAGTAGAGATGATGTGGTAGTGTTAACTGTTTAGAATATAATGATGCTTAAAACCCAAAAGGTTGCAAGGTAGTGACTAATCCTACTGAGTTGTGACACCTCTAAAACATAAATTACAAGTTGGTCATAGATGGATGCTTTGGATCGTTAGATCCGAATCCAATGCCTTCTTGTTGAAATTGTATAGGGGCGAAATGTTCGAATCATTATTCTTTTGGAAAATATAAATAATCACAAGGTTGTTGAGGTTAATTCACTTAGATGTTAGTGGCACATGTCCACAACATAATACTACTCATGTTGTATGACATTCACTGAAGATCGCTCTCGGTTGGACTATTGTTTATTTTGAATAAACACAAGTCCGAATACTTTGCAAAAGGTTTCAAAGAATTCAAGAATGTAAGTTGATGAGTAAGATGTCTAAAGTATTTATCTCCTTAGATTTGATCCAAGGAACAATAACATTTTAGAAGAGTTTCCTTGAAAGATATCAACGAAAGTAGCATCATAAGATAATGGATTTCTCCATTGGAAGAAGAACGAACTTGAATAAGATCTAGTTCGTTGGATGTCATCAAAAACCAATATATAGGATATATACTTCTAAGACAATATGATTGCCCATTAGAAGATCTTCCAAAATTTTCATGACTCCATAGGATGTAGTTGGAAAGAAAGACAAGTCTTAAGTGTGTTAAGATTTGGGGTTGTGCGCTAATAAGCAATATTTGTTTGAGAACAATCTTGTGGGATATCCTTAAATTAACCTTTGGATATCACTTCTATAAACAACTAACATCTGTTGTTTGTTGGGTAGTTCACTGTAATCCTACACTAGGATTTGCCTAAGAGCAAATGAACGAGAGATAGATTTCAAATAATGGGTTCTTTGAGAGACAAGATAATAATCAACAAAAACAACAACCTAGTTCATACACCACAAGCTCAAAGGTAGTCGAGAAGGATTTATAAACCGTCTCAGTTGAATGGTTTGAACTTTATGACTATGTCATAGAGTTACACCTCTTAATTTGAAAGAAATAAGAATGAAAAATCCTTATGACTACATTGAGTGTATATGACACACCCCGACCCGGAATGTCCATTAGGACTCCAAATCGAGCTATGCTAGCCGACACCTGGAAGGTGACGAAGCCATAAAGTGTGATGATGTGGAAAAATGTGAATAAATTTAAACCTGATAGTGCCTAAATACCAGAGTGCACCGGTGAGCGGGAATGAACCCACTTCACACTTGACGTTAGAGCATAAGTAAGTATAGAAGAGTGAATTAAGAATCGTACCCTCAAAATAATCTCCAATACCAAGAATCACCATGAATCTTCGATGATAAGAAAGCTCGGCTAATAAAACCTGGAGGGTGAAGACAAGACAAAGGTGAGTGACCCTATAAATAAAATTTTAATAGAAACCATATAAAATATTATAACCCCTTGCTACAACACCTGTATAATTTCCAGAAAATATCATAAATATACCACAAGATAGCATTTCGTCAGCAATATCAAATAATCATGTGATTAATAACTCATACTAGTACGCAAGTCGGAGTCACCTATGGTGACCTGTTCTACTTACCCATATCCCATCACATATACTAGTTCATCACATATTTCATCGCATATGCTAGCTTATCTCATATTCATCACATATGCTAGCTTATCGCATATTCATCACATATGCTAGCTCGTCACATATTTATCACATATGCTAGCTTATCACATATTCATCACATATGCTAGCTTATTAGTCGGAGTCACCTCTAGTGACCTATACGACTTATCCATATCTCCTCATATATCTCATTAATCATTGCTAGCATTTAAGTCGGAGTCACTTATAGGGACCTGTAAGACTTTATTTATACCTCCTCATATATCTCATTAATATATTAACCGGAGTCACCTCACATGACCTATACGGCTGAATCAATATCTCATCAACATGCTAGCCAATCAATATCTCATCATCCATATCTTATCATATATCTCATCGATAAACTAGCCGGAGTCACCTTATATGACCTATACGGCTGAGTCAATATCTCATCAACATGCTAGCCAATCAATATCTCATCATCCATATATCATCACATATCTCATCAATATACTAGCCGAAGTCACCTCATGTGACCTGTATGGCTGGATCAATATCTCATCATATATCTCATCAATATACTAGCCGGAGTCACCTCACGTGACCTATACGACTGGATCAATATCTCATCAACATGCTATCTCATCAATATACTAGCCGGAGTCACCTCACGTGACCTATACGACTAGATCAATATCTCATCAACATGCTAGCCAATCAATATATCTCATCATCCATATCTCATCAATATACTAGCCGGAGTCACCTCACGTGACCTGTACGACTGGATCAATATCTCATCAACATGCTAGCCAATCAATATCTCATCATCCACATCTCATCATATATCTCATCAATATACTAGCTGGAGTCACCTCACGTGACCTGTACGGCTGGATCAATATCTCATCAACATGTACTCACCTGAAGCTTACCTAGGCATCTGCAGCATCAATTAGTACTTTGAATCATTCACAATAATTAGGTTCAGGTAATACACATATAACTATGTCATGATGCAATCTAAAACTCAACTATAACATAGTATTTTCAAATATATATATATACATATATATGTGTGTGTGTGTGTATATATATATATATGTGTGTATATATATATGTGTGTGTATATATATATATATATAACATGGCGTAAAATGTATAATCCGTAACACCCTACTCCCGAACTACTTATTTTCGGAGATAATTATCAATGATAAGCCCAACTAGATACTAGTTTAATTAACTATCATTACTTACATTTCCTTACTTCAAATTCCTGATTCTTTATACATTGATTTATGACCAATATTTAACCACCAAATCATAAGGTTAAATTTTATATTTTCCACCAATGTCCCCCACATTACTCAATTCCCTAAACAAGGTTATTGTCTCAGTTATTTAGTCTCATTTATTGTATGGCTGCATCTAACATCTCGTTAGACTGCCTACGTACCCTAAATAAGGATCAAGCCATTCGTAGTTCACAATAATTAATTCTAGGTAACATGCATAATTCACTTTAGAAGCGTTTGTGGAACTATCAAGTATATACCTATGATAAAAGGAAAAGATCCGTTCACCTGGAGTCCACGTTATGATTCTCTAACACTCGTATCGAGGCATCCTGAATGATTGGTGCCTAGAACAATAAGTGAATCACATCTCATAACTCTTTATCAATAGAATACATAATTCACATAAAACACATCCTTAAGGACATTCTAAAATAGTTTGAGACCCATTAACCATAAGTCAACCGTCGATCAAAGATCGACGGTTGGGTCTGTAAACTCGATCCGAAAGATCCGCAAATCAGATTTCCAATCCGAAACTTTCAAAGATACACATTATTCTTCTAAAATAACATACTAAAATTTCATTACGATCCAACGGTCGGATCTCCGCCAATTGCCCAAAACCAAGTGGTGGTTAACATTTATTTTATAAACTTACAAATCCAATTCGGGAAGATCCGTACGTCAGATTCCTGATCCGTAAGTTTCTATGGTCCTAAAATATTACGTACTATAATTTATTAAAGTTTGGCGATGATCCAATGGTCGGATTGTCGATTACTATTCTAATCAAGTGGCGGACCATAATGGAACTTCGCCGGATTTTGCAGATTTCCTGGGCAATCTTTGGAACTCCATATCTCACTTATTTCTCAACCAAATTCAACCCATAATATACCAAATCCAAGCTAGATAAATGTAGAACAAAATTATACCAGCTTGGAGTCCAAATGGTGGCCGAAAAATGGTATGAAAGACGGCTGTCTGCAGGAAAACTGGTAACTTGCCGGAATTTCTAGGCAACCTTACATGATGGCTATCTCGCCAGGATTTAGCCGGATAATGCCTCAAAAGTGGCGGAGGTCGCCGGAAACTGTGGCCAAGTCCAATCTAGCCAGGAAACACCTCAATTTCATGAAAATCCACCGGAAACCCTATAAGGGTGTGCTTCGATTCTTCCTCCTCGACGTTCCGTCGCCCCTAAAACCTATTGGGCTTTGTTTAGGAGTTCAAGGGAAGTCTATTGGTAGTGAAAATTGAATGAAATTATTTCAGGTTTGGTGGATCTCGAGCAACCTTTCCCGCGACACCCATGGTGGTTTTTCCACCAAACCTCAACCAAATTCCTTCTAAGTTTGGGCGGAAATGGAAGAGGGGAGGTTATGAAAGAGGTTACATGTAATGGATAGATGAATTTCGCCTGAAAATATGGTGGAAGTGGCTGGAATTTCACATCGGTTCGGAACCGGGTCTTGTCGCGGGTGTCCTTCACGGGAAAAGAATGCTGGGAGCTTCTCTTTTATTGGTCAAATGCCTAATTGGCCCACCAACAACAAAAAATCTGATTGGTTTCCATTCCCACATGGTGGGAGCTCTAATTAATTTAAAATTCTATAGTTTAGTAAGACGACTTCAAATGCCCGTAACTATACCGTTATAATTCGGACCCACAACCAGCTTTCGCTTATGCATTCGTACCAACAAGCATTACACCAATACGTTAAAAGAATAAGTCATACGTTCCTCTAGACGATGGTCAATGGAAGTCAAAGAACTCGCCTCCAGGGTATTTTCGTCAATTCACACTTTTAAAATTTATAAAATTGTAAAATTTGGGACGGGTTGTCACAGTATATACGACATACACACAAGGAAATGGTATAATACCATTTGACCCGAAATAGTGAAACTTTCATAGCTAATTGGCAGCTTAAGGTGACTACAATCAACGAGATTGGTTGATTTGGAAGAAACCATCTTTCATGTAGTCTTGGTTTCTATTAATTCGAAGATTGCTAGCTACAACTAAACGGTGATTCAATGTTTGGACATAATATGGGTTTCCGAAACCATTATCAAGATAGTCTTGATAATATATGTCTAAGACTAGGAATCACAAGACTTGTAAGTTGTAGAGATCCATACATCATGAATCTTAGCAAACTAGTGGGAGCTATAAGCATCTTATGAGAGAGATCAAATTGTTTGATTCCTTATAAGATGTAAATGAATCTTTTGTTCACGAGGTTTACAAAAGATTAGTGGGAGTTAATCATATTCCTAAAATTGAACATATATATGATATATTAATTTTAGGAATTCTTCTTCATTAAAGTTATGACTTTAAACATTCTATAATGATAGAATGTATATGGGAGACATAGTCTATATACATGGGATGGAAATCTATAATGAAAGATTTCAGGATATAATTGGATTATCTCAATCCTCATTGATAGACGATAGATGTAGGAAGTTTCTCGAATGATAAACTTCAATCAGAAGAACAATTCTAGTGAGACTAGAAAGTTGCTCTTCTCAAAGGGAATGTATCATTTGACTCCCAAAGAAGCTTAATGCGTAAATAGAATCCTTTATGCTTACGCAGAAGGGTGATTTACGTATTACATATTGTATGAAAAACATTGATATGAGTTGTACCAAGATCGGTACAAGATGATATCAGTGCAAGCCCAGGATCAGAACAATGGCAGTTGTCAAGTGAGTCCTTAAGCATTTAAGAAATACTAAAGGATAGATTCCTTAAGAATGAGGAAGAATTAGAGTAATGCAAGGGAAGCGTAAATGTATTAGATTATGAATCTAATATCGTATCCATCACATGGATGTCTCTTCATTTTGAATGAAGAGATAATTGGACATCTCTTTATTATGACTAAAGAGATATTTGGGTGGAGATATTAAAAGTAATGACTCTAGTGTGTTCCATCATGCATGCAAAATATATCGCCATATAGAAGCTTACAACAATGTTGTTTAGACGGAAAAGTTCATTTATGAACTCTCTATTCGGTTCCAACCAGAAAGTGTCTCTAGTGTGCCGACACTACGACACTAATGGGGCGATAGCTCAAGCTAGGGAATCAAGGTCTCATCAAGATCCGAACTTAGTTGAGAGACTGAACCACATGATTGGAATCATGTATATTGGTGATGTCGTTATTCTTAAGGTTGCTTATATGTATACCATATAGATATCCATTGTCTAGGCCTACTACTTAGCCATTTATGAAATGAATTCAAAAGAGGTATCATCACTGATGACCAAGCTGATTGGCTCTAGTGCAAGTGGGAGTTTGTTGGAAATGTGCCCTAAAACCAATCATATAATAATATTTTACAGACATTTCACATGTTAAACTAATCTAGTTTAATATAAAGGGCAAAGATTATTGTTTTAAGCCGTCTCATATAAATGCTATATGCTTAAACAATAAGTCCAAGGAATATGTATCCTAAACGTTCCTGATCATAGGATTGCCAATTGGGCATTGATGGTCCGTTAAGATTAGTACGTGCTATGTCTTCTCTTAAGGAGAGTGACTGGTCTCGAGTCATTGGTGTGACTGACACCAAGACAAGCATGTAGGTGCCCAATAGAGAATGAGTCTATTGAACACGATCAACAAAGAGTTCTCATATTCATGTCACATGAGAACTCATGGTTGGGATAATGCAAGTAGTCCTTTGACTTGAGGCATCATCGTTGTCTTATGGTTAGGTCCTTGATTTTGACTATGTCAAAGTCAGAGGGTGTCCACAACATAGTTGGGGTTAAGCCACTTAGCCATGGAGGCAAGTGAATGCGCAATAAGGGATCTTTAACCTTCAAACTGTTTGAGAGAGAATACTCTATGATATGATTAAGAATCTTTGGCCAAAGTATGAATGAGATTTAGGAAGCTGTTCCAAATCACATAAGAATCTTTAGCCAAAGTATGAATGAGATTTAGGAAGCTGTTCCAAATCACATTCAAGGTAATCATATAAGTAAGAGAATCACATTGAATAGTTGACATGAATAAACTATCAAACCAAACAATGTGGTCAAGAGAAAGACCGTATTGCATTGTAATCCTAAACTGAATAGGTTCTCCACCTCTTTTTATTAGCTTGGGTAGCCATGACATACTGCTTGGTGTCACTCATGGTTTATGGAAGCCTTAAAGATGAGTAATCACTAAAGGAAGAATTGAAAGTATGTTTCAATTCACAATTGATTTGAAGAGTTCTAATCGCCCACTGGTTCGCTAAAAGGAACATAATGGATCTTACACCATGTAAGGTAAAGATTGAAGAAACAATGGAGATGAGTAAGGATAATTAAATGGTTTAATTATTTATGGCTAGGATTAATTAATATGCTAATTAATCAAACGAATAAGTTCGTTATAGACCTCGGGTTAGTTTTGGGCCGTGATAGGAGCATATTTATGCGACTTAGTTAACATGTTTTCTTGCACTTACTTAGTTAGTTATTGCTTATAAGAGTGTTTTAAGCCATTTTCGTATGTTGGTAGGTCCTAATAACAAAGTTGGCAAGAAAAGTGCATTTTGGTGCATTTTGGAGCAATTTTAGGCTGAAATGGATTGCATGCACTTGGAGACATGAGGATGGACGTTTTGGGAAGATTAGAATTCAGCATATGTGTGTGCAAGTGTGTGACCTACAACTAACAAACATCATAGCTGCCATGTGATGGAGAAAATGTGTTGTTTGTGGCTGAAATAATGAAGAGCAGGTGTGTGTGCAAGTGTGACAGCTTGTGGATGTGGAAATAATGATAACATGACAACAAAGACACATGCAAAGAGGCCTTGAGCACCATCCTTCACACTTGTACAGCAGCAACCCTTCATCATTACTTAACATTTCTGCCACAAGAACATGGAGACAACATTATACAAGGCATGTGCAAAAGAGAAACATGGACAGCCAACAAATTCGTCAAAACTGCCTGCGCAGATTAGCTGACTTTGGAAGCATGTTACGAACAGCTCCGAATGAATGAGAGAATGAGCCTTATATACTTGGAAAGCTACGGATGTCTATTTTCTGGAGAAATTATGGATTGTTAATATCATTTTTCTAGAAGAAGTTATGGGCATTGTAACACTGAAAGGTTCAGAAAAGGGCTAAGTAGATTTGGCTAATAAAATGAGAAAGTAAAGGCACTTGTTTTGTGTTTTGCTTTGTCATCAACAGCAAATGGGGTTATGATTGCACTCATTTGGCTTTGGAGCAAGTGGAAATGCATAGCTAGAAAGAGAAGACACACCTACATGCAAAGGAAATGAGAAACATGGGCAAAAAATGGGTGGATTGGTGGCTGAAATGATGAAGCATGTGTGTGCAAAAGAAAAGGAGAAACATGGAAATCACACACCCATGCAATCTGCACATGCAAAGGAAATGGAGTGGTCCTCTCCCTAGCCTATATATACATCCACCACCCCCCTTCCAAAAGAGTACAATCTTGATCCATCAAAAGAGCTTCATTCACAAACACAATTTCCTTGTAGTGACCTCCATCCATTCATCTAGCCATACTACATCTCACCAATCCATACACTTTCATCTCTTAGCCGTGCAAATCCATTCCATCCATATATCCATACACATCCTAGACACTTGTGCTACAACAAGGTGGTGAAAACAAAGGTCCTTGGCGTTTCAAGCTTGGAACTTTGGAGCGTTTTAGGTGTACTTCGTTCTTGCTTTCAATGTCTACTTTATTATTTTCTAATTTTGTTGCAATTATGAGTGGCTAAACCCCTATTTAGTTAGGGGGAAGTTTGAAGCCATGAACATGCTTGAGATTTGAATTGATTTCCTCCAATTGTGATTTGATAAGTTGTGATTGCAATTCAATTATCTATTTTATTCATAACTAATTCTTGTATGTTTATTAAGGATGCATACTTAGTTTTCATGCATGAATTAGATGCTAGAATATAAATGAGTTTCACCTAATCGTTACAAGTTTATATTCATGAGTAGTGAAGGTTGTTTATCACAATCGCGTTAATTGAATTCTTGGCAAATGTATCGTGCATTCATAGTTATAATTGCCTTGTCAACACTTATGATTTTCATTGAACGTAATGATCTCTGATTGTATCTATATTATGCATTCATATAGGGGACTTTTAGAGAATGATTTGGGTTGTTGCATGCATTCATCCAACTCAATGAGTAAAGGAAAATCTGAGGGTTAATTTGTGCATCACGGTTAATTTGGGGTGTTAAGCATCATAGTTAATTGAAAAGCAATTGGAAATCGATTCATATACAAGTGTGTCATGTGTGAAGAATGGACCTCTAACTAATCCATCCATCATCTCATTTCTTAAATTCGTTTTACAATCTGTCTAATTTTATAAGTTGTTTGTTTGTTTCAAATTCATCAAAACTAAAATCCCCCTTTTACTTTCTTGTTTCAAAGTGTTTAAAATCTGTTTTGTTTGTGTTTTAGAGTGTTTTGAGTCAAGTCAAAACCCAAATTTCGTCCAAAGTTATGTTAGAGTCAGAAACTGCCTAGTTTGTGTTTTTAGGCAATTTTGAGTGTCTTTAAGTTATTTTGAGTCTTGTGAACCTGTTTTGAGTTCTTTAAGTCTATTCAAACGTTTTTAACTTTGTTTTTATGTCTTTGAGTTAGTTTAGAGGTTTTAGCAAGCCCTCCTAATCCCCGTTTTAGAACGATCCCTACTTGCATTATTACTATAATTTGACAACAAGAGGTTTTAATTTGAGTGCTTAACTTTCATCGCATCAGGCCGCAAGGCTCAATGGGATTTAAATGTCAAGCCCATTAACATAAGTTGTATGACAACTTATTGACTTAAGACCCAAAAGGGCCCAAACAGACCAAAGACCATAGAAGGCCGACCATATTGATGAAATAGGGTTTTGGTTCTTTTTGTCACTTAAGTGAAGTGACTATATAAAGAACTTTATAGCCAAAATTCATTAGGGTTTTCTGAGGGAAGAGAAGAGAACACAAAAGTTCTCTCTTATCTAATGAAGGCTGGCCACCCTAGAGGAATATAGCTAGCAATCTTCCTTCCTCTAGGTCACTCATCTCTTCATCAATGCTCTCCTTGGTGTGGAGACTTAGAGGTTCCCTTTCTTGGGAACTTGGAGAACCCATTCCACCATCCTCCTCCAAGAAATCCATGGAGCAAAGAAGTGAGGAATGAAGGCCCTATCTCTTGGGTGATTAGCCTTTGCTTATGCAAAGAGGAATCAACAAAGGTATAATATTTCTCAACTCACTTTGTTCTTGAGTTGAGTCTTGGTTCACCCAATTACTAGGCTTTGAATTTCATGGGTAAAATTTTGTTTTTGAGTACATACAAGCATGATTCCACCTTTAATTGTTAATTGCATATTGTAGATGTTGCTCAAATGAACTTGTTTTCAAAAATATTTCTTTCACGCATTAGTCTTTTCATATCTATTTCAATATGCTAGCAATTTTTTATTTTAGAAAAAAAAATTTGAAACCTAGAAAAACTAAACAATGAAAGCCCACCAGAGTCAAAGTCACCATCTCCATAACCACCAACCCCTCTTTTCTTTCTTCCTCTCTCTCTCACGCACCCAATATCGAGGAGTTCATGCCAATCAACAATGCAAGAATGGGGATTTGTGACAGTTTGTGAGGGAGGTTCCGAACGTAAAATTGGTTTGGATCGGGGCTTGTGTGGGTTGTTTGTGGCTACAGTTGAGGGAAGGGGAGAGCGGGTGTTGGGTCGGAATTGGGCATGGGCAATTGGCATGGTGGTTTGAGGGTATGGATTGTCGATGAAGGTGGGATTGGGGTGTAGTCGTGTGGGGGAGTGGGGTTGCCAGACGGTGTGGCTCGTTCGAAATGACTGATGGAGGGTGACGGTGGTTTTGCTTTTATTTTCATAAATTAATTGTACTTCTATATTTGTTTTTTCATTTTATAAAATTATTTTATTTATTACCACATGGCGTATTTTATTGGTCCATGTTGCTGACATGCTGACATGTTAACAACAAATTGGACGGAATCTAGCAGTAAGGGGTCAATTGACTAATTTAAAAAAGTTCAAGTCTTTAATTTATCAAAAAAATAGTTCAAAGGGTCAATTTCAACTAAGGTGTTAGTTCAAGGGTCAAATGACAGTTTATCCCAATTTTTGGATTGACTTTGTGCCTTAGACCCAAATAAGGTATCAAATCCCAAGTGGAATGGCATCAAATTAATTTTGAAGGTATGAAGAAGCTTCAAATGATATGTCAATTCTACATGGATTGACATATGATTCTTTTAATGTCAAATTTGATATGAGACCATCTCCAAAAGAAATGTCAAATTAAAATTGATGGCTGATGTGCTAAGCTGAAGTCTTATGTCAAATTTTATACTTCTTCAATCGAATTGTCGAATGTTATTTTCTTATTAAATAGAGGCTGTAATTATTAAAATAATGTTGAAATCGTTATAGGCATAATTTACTGAACAATTATGAAGGCCTTAGAGAGAGGGAGAAAGGTGCGGCAATGGAGAAGAAGAAGAGAGAGATGTGTAATTGTGGGTGTGTGTTAGTCCACCCCACTGTGCCTTTATTTATAGTAGTAGGATAGGTAAAAACCTTTCCCTTAAGGATTACAACATTTAATGGGTAATCTACTCCTAATAGGAATATAGGAGATAATCCAAGATATACTAGGATTTACACAATCACATTCCTAATCTAATAAGACTGCAACACTCCCCCTTGAGTGTGTAAATACTCAAGTAAATGGCACATCAGGTCTTCAGTCATGAAGCAAGTATAGTTGATGAAGTCGTCGGCACAATGAGCAAGTGCGAGTCTCAGATCAACGGAAGAATGCGTAAAAAGGTAAAACTCACAAAACTTCGCTATGGTAAAACCCAAGGTGGGAGAAAGACCCATAGTCTAAGGAGAAAAGTGAGAAGTTGCATTAAGTCAAAACTATACGTCTTTTGGACGTAAGTAGAAGAGCTCACAAGGGTACGATCAGCCCAGGATGGGTGCCTCGTTAAAACCTAGTTAGGTAGCAAAAACTCAGTGAGAAAAATGCTCCTAATCATAGCGAAAAAGAGTACATTAAGATCAAGTGAGTATACTTCTGGATACTCCCCTTGAGTTTGACATAACTTCCAAATGAGAACTACAAGCTTTACATATGATAGTTAGGCATACCAATTCCTTGGACAAGCTTCTGGAAGGTTGACTTCGACAGTGACTTCTTGTAGAGGTCGATAAGGTTGTTTGGGATCGACTTGCATGATTTCAATCTCTTGATGCTTTGCTGATGTAGACGTGGACACAATATGTCTTGGTGTTGACTTCGTTGATGTATCATGCCTTGGTCGGATGGATACATGTGGCATAGTCTTCATGGATCGTCGTTGGGATTCAATGATGGATGAAAACAACAAGTACTTCAAATATACTCAACAAGAACTCTTAACTATGTCTCACTTGTGGCGTAGTGAAGTGAGGTGAGTCTTGGAACGATTCGAAGATTTCGCAACTAAGGTCATATCGTGGACCTCTAAGATATTGCGATATCTCTTAACGGTAAAGACATAACGGATATTGCGATATCTCTTAACGGTAAAGATAACCTCTAAGATATTGTCCAATTAGTTTTACATTGTCACTTAATCAACGAAACACGGTTCAATATTGTCGCTTTTCATTTATGTCGGTAGCTACCATATAAGTGAAAACATCATCGATGGTAATCTCATTTCAATTCCATTTTCTCATCCAAACTAGTATACTGGACTAAGAACTTTTAAGTCTCGGGAGAAATTTGGATTAATCTCATGAGATGTAAATGATTTGAGATAGTGATCAAGTATGGATTCATTGTTGTGCCGTGTCTTCTTCTTCTAGGGAAGTGAATCCTATGAACCGAGTGATCTGTCATGCTCTAGGCCAAGACAAATTGATTGGCTATCCGTCGGTGTACCGGACCGTCCAATAGGGGCGGCACACCCTCCAGGGATGTTAACTCGACGTCCATTAAGTACGTCTATCCTTGCAGGCATGTTTGTAGCTGGTATATGATCTCATCACTTTAGCTAGATCAGAGGAATGTGTCTGGAGCAACATTCTGAAAGCTAGAATTCATCGTACTTGCTTATCACACTTGTGCAGTATGGGGATTGAGATGTGACATAGTGGGAAACGTCCACGCAAATTCGCGCCGTTCTCCAAGAACGTTGACATTCTTATCTCCCCCTAACGGTGGGAAGACTGTTTCATTAAAGTGATAACCCGTAAATGAGCGGTAAAGAGATCGTGTGCAAGGGCTCTAAGAGAGCGAAGGTGAAGGAGAATAATGATCGACAAAAGATACACATCCTTCTTTGAGGACCCATGGTGGTACGTTGTGGTGGCGCAACTTGGCATGTGGAATGCACACCCAAATGCGTAAATATGAAAATTGTCAGGTTCGTGCCCAGTAACTAACTGTAACGTCATATAGATTGGGTGGTAATGGGCCTCAAGGTGGACCAGTATAACTGCGTACAAGGATTGCATAGCCCTAGGCAAAAACAGAAAACTTGGTACGTTTACCAAAATTCAGGCAATCATTTAAATTGCGCTTTATGATTGATGTGAAAATTATATTGACACACAAATTAACCCTCTTTTTATCAATTGTAGCAAAGTATGTAAGTAGGGATCGTTCTAAACCGGGGATTAGGAGGGATTGCAAAATCACTTGAAAACTGACTCAAATACGTAAAAACAAGTTTAAAACACTAAACTAGACTCAAAGAATGCAAAACTAAACTTTAAAACACCAAAACAAACCAAAAGACTCAAAACTGCCCAAAAACACTCAAAACTGCCTTAAAACCACAATCTGGGCAGTTTTGAACACTAGACACAAACTTGGACGAAAATTGGTTTTAACTTGACCTAAGACACTTAAAAACACAAACTAAAGTGATTTCTAACTACTATGACTCAACTAAGTAAAGGGGGATTGATTTTGGACGAATTTAACTTTGAAAACAGAAACTTTGAAAACAAACTTTGACAAAAACGTTTTGATGAAAACTAAGATGGTGAAAGGCTAGTTAGAAGGTTCCTTCTCCACACATGAAACATATGCATACGACTCGATTTCCAATTACTCTAGCAATAAACCTTGAATGACAATGCCCCAAATTAACTAGATTGACCAATTAATTCTCAGATTTCCCTAGATTCATTGAATTGAATGGGATACGCATTACAACCAAATTATTCTTATCAAGGACCCTAACTATGGAATACGCATGATAGAGACACATATCAAAGATCATTAAGTTCAATGGAAATCATAAGCATTGACGAGGCATTCATAACTATGGGATACACATGTTACTCTTGCCTAGGATTTACTTAACACAATCGTGACTAGCGACTTTTACTACTTATGAATATAAGTTAATAACGATTAGGTGAAATTCCCTTATACTCTAGCATCAAATTCATGCATGCAAACTAAGTGTCGACCCTCAATCAACATACATAAACATGTTATCAATCAAATAGATAAGTAAACCACATTCACGATTCATGAAATCATAATTGGAAGAAATCAAGTCATATAAAACATATGATCATGGCTTTGAATTCCCCTCTAACTATAAAGAAATTAGTTCCTCATGTTCGCAAACAAACAAAGATAAATAAATTTAAACATTGAAACAAAGATAGAAAACACCTAGAAACGCTCCGACAATCCAAAGTCTTGAATGGCATGCACGGCTCCAAGTTGTCTTCCTTCTTCTCCTTGCAAACTCACGGCACAATGAGGGATGATTGGTGAATGGTGTAGTGAAAATCTGGTAGAGGGTGGTGAGTGAAAGGGTGCGGCAATGGGTTGTATATATAGGCTGAAAATCCCATCTCCTAGGTAGCAAAGGACAAGGTTTTAAAGGCCTAAATTGCATAGGATAATAACATCCAATCCTATAAGGAAAACAAGTCAAAAACCCAAAGGGATTGGGAGATAAGGTGCAGCACAAAGAGTGTGAAATGATAAGGCTTCTAGAAACCAAAATCCTAAAGGAAATAGGGTAGAAAATTCGGCACAAAGTGTGGTTTCTAGAAGGATAATGCAAGGCAGATTTTTAGGCTTCTAGAAAGGTTCTTAGGTGTCATCTTGGTAGGATAAGATAAGGTCTTCTAGAAATCCCATTTTAAGCATCCTAATCTAATTAGAAACCCTCATAAGTGGCTAGAATGTGGATAGTTTAGGATAAGGATAAGATAGGATAGGATAAGGTTTGATTGGATAAGATAAGCTAAGATAAGGTTATGGATGAGGTTTTGGATAATACTCCTTATCTTGAGCTGATTCTTTGGCTTTTAATTCTTCTTCTTCATGTAGGAAACCTTGCTTGAGTAGGAAACTTCAAATATCTAGGAATCCATCTTCAATTAGGACTCCTTTAGTGATTAGGAATCCCAATTCATTTAGGAATCCTTCATTCAAGTCATTTCCTTCTTCAACTAGGAAACTTTGTATCTTCAATTCTTCAACTTTGAAACGCCTTCCTAGCTTCACCAATTCCTCAAATTCGTCCATCCCTTGTGCTTCATGTGCATGAACTCCATTTTAGCCCAATTTTGCTCCAAAATGCTCCAAATTGCATCCTTTTGCTCACTTTGTCTCTAAAACCTGAAAGCACATGAAAATAGCTTAAAAGACTAACTTAACTAAGAAAACACAACATAAATGCATAAGAACTAACTAACTAAGGCGCATAAATATGCTCCTATCAAATTCCCCCACACTTAGCTTTTGCTAGTCCTCGAGCAAAACAACGAAACAAAACATAACCTAAACCTTCCAACAATCGCCTCAGGGATTTCCAATGGTACACGACACGCCAAAGATTACTACTCACATAGATTTTAGCCATCTTTACACTTAAGCACATACTTAATCATAGTCGTCACTTACTAGCTCACATTTAATCAATTACAACAATGTTTTGAATGTAGTAACATGCCTTAGAGAATCCCTCAATTCCTCACTAGATATACACTCTTTTTTCACTTAGATTTTCTGACTACACACCCTACACTAGTTATATGTGAGAAGATTGATGTAAATATGAAAACTAATGCTCACATATGTTATGACAATAAAAGCATTTTCTGGAATTATGAATGTATGTATACGATCTCATGAATGGAATGCTACTACTTAGATGCGAGATCCAGGGATATCATATGCTCATACCAACTCCAAACTCCACATATTGAAACACATAACAATCAAGATAGAAGCAAAGGGTTGTAACGGGGCTAAGGTATTGGCTAACAAAGAAAGGTAAGGATAAACAAACATTCTTAAAGAATAATAAGCAAAGTAATGAAATTGATACTTAGAATTCACTTTTGCATGCGAAAATCAATGTTTAAACTCAAGGGGAAGATTCATGCAACACTTAGGGTCTAATTCAACTTTTTGGACCCTTGCTTCAACAACCAACAACTTAGAGCTCATTTTATGCTCTTTCAACTCCTTTTCATACTTTTCACACTTTTTTCTTTTTTTCTTTCTTTTTCAACGAATTTTCTTTCTTTTTTTTCTTTTCTTTTGTTTTTCTTTGTCTAACCCGTGCCCTCCTTACTTCTTTTGGCACACAAACTTTCCCTTCTCCCACACTTAGTTTTCTGCACACATTGATCAAAAGGAATTCCCTCTAAGTCATGCTTTATTATCCTTTAAGAACAAGGGTATGGATAGTCCTACTCTAGGCAAGGTACGGATAATGTGGCTAACAACAAAAATAGGCTAAATAAGGCTCAAAGGGGTTAATCCTACAAAAACAAATGCATGGGTTGAAGGCTTTTTGGCTCTGGTGATAACTACTAAACACTTCATCTTGTTATATGTTATGCACTCAATTTTAAGTTTTGAATGAAATGGGTATGAGTTCTAATATTTGGATCTATAATGATGACACGTCTTCTAAGTAGCAACCAAGCAAAGAATGATGAGATCATGCAACGACTTTAGAAAACAACAAATTCAAAGATTATTAACTCTCCAAAGAATGTTTAGGCTCAAGTCTCACAGGGTTGTAGCATTAGTTTGAGTTCCTTCCTTCAAGCATGTTACAAAAACTGATTTTTTTCATTTGTGATTACATGTGAATTCGTAAACAACAACGATGACCAAGCATAAACAAAAGAGCATATCAAACTTCCATCCATGTTTGTAACTTTCTTTAACGGTCATGCAATTAAAAACCAAATCCTCATCATTGTGTTGGAAGGTACTCTAAGACACAAACACACAAAAACAACTTTTAAAACGACTCTTTTTGGGTTTTTTCAAAACTTTTTCTATTTTTTTCTTGAATTTTCGGATTTTCTGGTAAAGCCACATAAAAACACATCAAAACTTTCTAAAAACACTTAAAAACAATGAAAAACAACCTTTGAAATGTTAGGTGATAAAATCCTACGAATTTAACACAAAAACACTTTGTTTACCCCCCCCACACTTAAACCAAACATTGTCCTCAATGTTTCAAACATAGACTCACACAAAAACAAGCAAATAACACAACTAGCAAACATGACAAATATGGCAAAGTAAAAGCAATAAAGAGTAGGGTTTAGAAACGCAAATCTGATTATGATGCCAGAGCTGCCTAGGTCCTCTTTATTTGCATGGGTTGCCTCCCAAGAAGCGCTTGCTTTAACGTCTTCCAGCCGGACGATGCTTCCAATCAAGCTTGAATAGGGCCCACGGGTTGGAGATTGACTTCCTCCACGGTCTCCTCCTCAAAAGGTGTGAAATATGGCTTCAACCGATGTCCATTGACTTTGAACTCTTGTTGCGTCTTCAAACTTTGAATTTGAACTGCACCATGCGGAAAAACATTAGTAACAATAAAAGGTCCAATCCATTTAGAACGCAACTTACCTGGAAATAACCGAAGGTGAGAATTGAAAAGTAGCACTTTCTGCCCGATAGAGAACGTCTTGCTCCGAATCATCCTGTCATGGAATGCCTTCGTTTTCTCCTTGTAAATACGAGAGTTCTCGTAAGCTTCATTCCTAACTTCCTCAAGCTCGTTCAATTGAAGTTTCCTATGAAGACCTGCGGCATCAATGTCCATATTAAAGGTTTTGATGGCCCAATGTGCTTTATGCTCCAATTCAACCGGAAGATGGCATGGTTTCCCATAAATGAGCCGAAATGGGGACATTCCAATTGGTGTTTTGTAGGCTGTACGATACGCCCATAATGCATCATTCAAGTGCAAGCTCCAATCTTTCCGGTTTGGCCCTACGGTCTTCTCCAAAATCTGCTTGATTTCTCTATTTGACACCTCCGCTTGCCCATTTGTTTGAGGATGATAAGGTGTTGCCACCTTATGCGTGACACCATATTTCTTGAGTAGCGCTTCAATGGTGCGATTGCAGAAATGAGAGCCCCCATCACTTATAAGTACCCGCGGCATTCCAAACCTTGCAAAATTGTTAGTCTTAACAAAATCTGCAACCACTTTAGAATCATTAGTACGGGTGGCTCTTGCTTCCACCCATTTCGAAACATAATCAACCGCAAGTAGAATATAAACAAAACCATGAGATGAAGGAAAGGGACCCATGAAATCTATGCCCAACACATAAAAAATTTCAACATTAAAGATGGGACTATGCGGCATTTGGTCTTTTGGTCCTATATTTCTAGTTCGTTGACAACGATCACATGCAATGCAAAAAGTTCTAGCATCCTTAAAAATAGTAGGCCAATAAAAACCACATTCAAGTACTTTACGTGCAGTCCTTTGAGTGCCAAAGTGACCTCCACATGCATAAGTGTGACAAAAGTTTAAAATAGACTGAATTTCAGAATCATGCACACACCTACGAATGATTTGATCAGAGCAATATTTCCATAAATAAGGATCATCCCACACATAATTTCGTGCATCATACTTAAGTTTATCACGTTGGCTTTTATTGAACTCACTTGGAATGACTTTAGATGCTAAATAATTAACTAAATCCGCATACCATGGCATACTAACCTCAATGGACATCAATTGCTCGTCCGGGAATGTCTCTGGGATCGGCACAACCTCCTCTTCATGCACCAAACGGCTCAGGTGATTAGCCACAACGTTCTCACTTCCTTTCTTGTCTCGGATTTCGATATCGAACTCTTGGAGGAGAAGCATCCATCGAATAAGCCTTGGTTTAGCCTCCTTCTTCGTGAGCAAGTACTTCAACGCTGCATGATCAGTGTAGATTATTACTTTAGTGCCAAGTAAATAAGAACGAAACTTATCTAAAGCAAAAACAACGGCAAGAAGTTCTTTTTCCGTTGTGGAATAGTTCAATTGAGCATCGTTTAAGGTCCGAGAGGCATAATATATGACGTGTGGCTGTTTGTCCTTCCTTTGTCCCAAAACAGCGCCTAGAGCATAGTCGGATGCATCGCACATAAGCTCGAAGGGAATGCTCCAATCTGGTGGCCGAATGATGGGGGCCGAAGTTAGCATCTCTTTGAGGTGTTTGAACGCCTTTTCACATTCCTCGTTGAAGTCGAAGGTCACATCCTTTTGGAGAAGTCGGCATAGGGGTGTGGAAATCTTTGAAAAGTCCTTGATGAATCGCCTATAAAATCCTGCGTGGCCAAGAAAAGAACGAACCTCTCTAACCGAAGTTGGAGAGGGTAAGTAGCGTACAAGATCTATTTTCGATTTATCAACTTCGATTCCCCTTTCAGAAATGATATGCCCTAAAACGATGCCTTGTTTTACCATAAAGTAACACTTTTCCCAATTTAAAACAAGGTTCGTTTCCACGCATCGTTTTAAGATTAATGTGAGATTTTCCAAGCAACCATCAAACGAATCGCCAAAGACACTAAAATCATCCATGAATACCTCAATAATCTTCTCAATAAAATCGGAAAAGATACTTACCATGCATCTTTGGAACGTGGCCGGTGCATTGCATAATCCGAATGGCATGCGCCGGTAAGCAAAAGTACCAAATGGGCACGTGAAGGTGGTCTTTTCTTGGTCGTCCGGAGCTATGACAATTTGATTGTATCCCGAATAACCGTCAAGAAAGCAATAAAAAGAATGACCGGCTAACCTTTCTAACATTTGATCGATGAATGGTAGTGGAAAATGATCCTTCCTTGTGGTGTTGTTGAGCTTCCTATAGTCAATGCACACTCTCCAACCTGTTTGAATACGGGTTGGCACAAGCTCATCCTCGGCATTCTTCACCACAGTAACTCCGGACTTCTTCGGGACAACTTGAACCGGTGAGACCCAATGGCTATCCGAAATTGGATAAATCACTCCACAATCGAGAAACTTTATAATCTCCTTTTTCACGCCTTCCATCATCGGAGGGTTGAGCCGGCGTTGAGCCTCTCGAGTTGGTTTAGCCCCCTCCTCTAGAAATATGCGATGCATGTATGTTGTAGGGCTAATTCCCTTAATATCGGCCAATGTCCATCCAATGGCTGTTTTGTGCTCTTTCAACACCCGAATCAACTTTTCTTCCTCTAATGCCGTGAGTGATGAAGAGACAATGACGGGCAACGTCTCTCTATCTCCCAAGAATACATACTTTAAATGATCCGGCAACGGTTTAAGCTCAAGAACGGGGGCCTGAATCACAGAAGGTAACAACGTATTAGTGGAAACGGGAATTGGAATTGGGTTAGAAGGTTTACCACGATGTTGGGGCAATGATTCCAAGGCAGCCACAAGCTCGGCATGCTCCTCCTTAGGTACGGCCAGATTGGGCTTCATGCCAAGTCCTTGTGCAATCGTCGTTTCAAGGGGATCGTCTTCCAACATATCAAGATAATCCTGCGCCAATTCATCCAATATATCAATAGAAAAACAAGAATGATCATCTTTAGGAAATTTCATAGCTTCAGAAATGTTAAAGTTAATAATCTCCCCATCAAATTCCATTGTCAACGTCCCTTTGAACACATCGATCTTGGTGCGTGTTGTTTTCATGAAAGGCCTCCCAAGTAGAATCGGCAATGGGGTGACATTTGGTGAGTCCTCCATCTCTAAGACATAGAAATCCGCTGGAAATATCAAGTTATCCACCTGCACCAACACATCTTCCAAAACTCCTTTCGGATATGCATTAGAACGATCGGCTAATTGAATTATAACACCATCGTTTTTAAGTTCTCCTAAGTTCATGGATGCATATATTGAGTATGGCATGACGTTAATTGAAGCTCCTAGATCTAACATAGCATGTTCAAATTTAGTATTCCCTATAACACATGGAATTGTAAAACTACCTGGATCTTTGCATTTAGGAGGTAGTTTTCTTTGCAAAACAGCGGAAACATTCTCACTTACCTGGACCACCTCTTTGTTCGAAATTCTCCTTCTTGTTGTGCATAATTCCTTCAAAAACTTGGCGTACCTTGGTACTTGCTTAATGGCGTCAAGAAGAGGTATATTGACTTGCACTTTCCGAAACGTCTCCAAAATGTCTTTCTCGTTCTCCTCCTTCTTGGATTGCTTCAACCTGCCAGGAAAAGGCACGTTTAGTGGAATAGAACTAGGGGAATTCGGGATTGAACTTACCTTGGCCGAATTATATGGATTGGAAGTGCAAGATGGCTGCGGCAAAGGTGGTTCCCTCCTTGCCGTGGGTTTTGCTTGTGTGTTCTCTTCAAACTGCAACTTTTCATCCTCTTCATGACTTGTTTTGGATGCTTGGGGTTCAGTTCCAACTTGTTTGCCAGTCCTCAATGTAATTGCTTTGGCAGTTTCGAATCCCCCTTTTGGATTTGCAACGGTTGAACTGGGGAGTCTTCCTTGGTCTCGAAACTGTCCCATAAACTCGGCAATTTGCCCCACTTGCTTCTCCAACTCGTCCACCTTCTTGTCCCTAGTCTGCATGCCCTGTGCCATAGAAGTTAGTAAATTAAAAATTTGATCATTATCAATAGAAGAACCTGATTTTTGGGCGGGTTGTGCTTGGGTTTGATTTGGTGCAAACGGCTTTTGATAGAAACCCGGGGGTTGTTGCCTAAACGTGCTTTGTTGTTGGCCTTGTTGGGGTTCTCGCCATTTGAAATTTGGATGATCACGCCAACCGGGATTGTAGGTGTTAGAAAAGGGATCATTCCTTTGTTGGTATTGCTGCCCAAAGCCCACGGCATTGAGGGTTTCCCACCCTCCATTCTCAATCAATTATGGGCACTTGTCCGTAGGGTGTCCTTGCATGGAACACACGCCACACGCACTTACATTTTGAACTTTTGGCCCTTCCACAACCTGAGAAAGCAAAGTAGTAAGGTTAGCCATTTGATTTTGAAGTTCGGTTATGGCACTTACCTCATTCACTTGGTGTTGCCGTGGGGTGCCTCTTTGTCCAACACCTTTGTATTGTTGAGCGTTCAACGCTCGATTGGCAATCAAAGTCTTTGCTGCCGTGGGGGTCTTGTCCACCAAAGCTCCTCCCGCCGAAGCATCTAGCATTTGTCGTTCGATTGGTAGAAGTCCCTCGTAGAAGTATTGTAGCAGAAGCTCCTCCTTCATTTGATGCTGTGGACAAGAAGCAACAAGAGATTTAAACCGTTCATAGTATGTAGGAAAAGACTCACCTTCTTCTTGTTGAATTCCACTTATCCTTTTTCGTAGGAGGATGACTCGAGAAGTTGGGAAAAACTTCTCCAAGAAAGGTCGTTTCATGCTCTCCCAAGATGTGACCGTTCCGGGAGCTAATTCATACAACCAATCTTTCGCCTTTTCCATGAGAGAAAAGGGAAAAGCCTTCATCTTCAATATACTCCCGTCGACATTGATTGGAGTCATGCTTGAACACACCACCTCGAATTCTTTTAAGTTCTTGTTAGGATCCTCCATGGACAACCCATGGTACTTCGGAATATGGTGGAACAAACTTGACTTTAACTCGAATTCCTCGGTCTTTCCTTGGGCTGCCGCCGAATATTGAATACATAGAGGTGCGGCATTGTCCAATCCCGAGGCCGAGAGCTCCTTGATTGTACGATTGTCTTGTGCCATGACTGTCTCAACTTCACCCACTTGTGCCGTGGGTTCCTCTTGCTCAATCTCAACTTCGGCTTCCGGATTTGAACTTGATTCACTAGACTCTGGATTCTTCCTCTTTCGTCTCAACTCTCGTTCAAAATCGTCGTCAAAGTCCAAGATGTGTTCACGAACCGGATTAGAGCTCCGAGTCATAAACTAGTACCTAAAAATAAGAAACAAAAACAAAGTAAGAATCTGGACACAAATAAAACAAATTGAAATAAAACAAACCAAGGGATTAGCAACTTTGCTAATCCCCGGCAACGGCGCCAAAATTTGATGTGAAAATTATATTGACACACAAATTAACCCTCTTTTTATCAATTGTAGCAAAGTATGTAAGTAGGGATCGTTCTAAACCGGGGATTAGGAGGGATTGCAAAATCACTTGAAAACTGACTCAAATACGTAAAAACAAGTTTAAAACACTAAACTAGACTCAAAGAATGCAAAACTAAACTTTAAAACACCAAAACAAACCAAAAGACTCAAAACTGCCCAAAAACACTCAAAATTGCCTTAAAACCACAATCTGGGCAATTTTGAACACTAGACACAAACTTGGACGAAAATTGGTTTTAACTTGACCTAAGACACTTAAAAACACAAACTAAAGTGATTTCTAACTACTATGACTCAACTAAGTAAAGGGGGATTGATTTTGGACGAATTTAACTTTGAAAACAGAAACTTTGAAAACAAACTTTGACAAAAACGTTTTGATGAAAACTAAGATGGTGAAAGGCTAGTTAGAAGGTTCCTTCTCCACACATGAAACATATGCATACGACTCGATTTCCAATTACTCTAGCAATAAACCTTGAATGACAATGCCCCAAATTAACTAGATTGACCAATTAATTCTCAGATTTCCCTAGATTCATTGAATTGAATGGGATACGCATTACAACAAAATTATTCTTATCAAGGACCCTAACTATGGAATACGCATGATAGAGACACATATCAAAGATCATTAAGTTCAATGGAAATCATAAGCATTGACGAGGCATTCATAACTATGGGATACGCATGTTACTCTTGCCTAGGATTTACTTAACACAATCGTGACTAGCGACTTTTACTACTTATGAATATAAGTTAATAACGATTAGGTGAAATTCCCTTATACTCTAGCATCAAATTCATGCATGCAAACTAAGTGTCGACCCTCAATCAACATACATAAACATGTTATCAATCAAATAGATAAGTAAACCACATTCACGATTCATGAAATCATAATTGGAAGAAATCAAGTCATATAAAACATATGATCATGGCTTTGAATTCCCCTCTAACTATAAAGAAATTAGTTCCTCATGTTCGCAAACAAACAAAGATAAATGAATTTAAACATTGAAACAAAGATAGAAAACACCTAGAAACGCTCCGACAATCCAACGTCTTGAATGGCATGCACGGCTCCAAGTTGTCTTCCTTCTTCTCCTTGCAAACTCACGGCACAATGAGGGATGATTGGTGAATGGATTAGTGAAAATCTGGTAGAGGGTGGTGAGTGAAAGGGTGCGGCAATGGGTTGTATATATAGGCTGAAAATCCCATCTCCTAGGTAGCAAAGGACAAGGTTTTAAAGGCCTAAATTGCATAGGATAATAACATCCAATCCTATAAGGAAAACAAGTCAAAAACCCAAAGGGATTGGGAGATAAGGTCCAGCACAAAGAGTGTGAAATGATAAGGCTTCTAGAAACCAAAATCCTAAAGGAAATAGGGTAGAAAATTCGGCACAAAGTGTGGTTTCTAGAAGGATAATGCAAGGCAGATTTTTAGGCTTCTAGAAAGGTTCTTAGGTGTCATCTTGGTAGGATAAGATAAGGTCTTCTAGAAATCCCATTTTAAGCATCCTAATCTAATTAGAAACCCTCCTAAGTGGCTGGAATGTGGATAGTTTAGGATAAGGATAAGATAGGATAGGATAAGGTTTGATTGGATAAGATAAGCTAAGATAAGGTTATGGATGAGGTTTTGGATAATACTCCTTATCTTGAGCTGATTCTTTGGCTTTTAATTCTTCTTCTTCATGTAGGAAACCTTGCTTGAGTAGGAAACTTCATATATCTAGGAATCCATCTTCAATTAGGACTCCTTTAGTGATTAGGAATCCCAATTCATTTAGGAATCCTTCATTCAAGTCATTTCCTTCTTCAACTAGGAAACTTTGTATCTTCAATTCTTCAACTTTGAAACGCCTTCCTAGCTTCACCAATTCCTCAAATTCGTCCATCCCTTGTGCTTCATGTGCATGAACTCCATTTTAGCCCAATTTTGCTCCAAAATGCTCCAAATTGCATCCTTTTGCTCACTTTGTCTCTAAAACCTGAAAGCACATGAAAATAGCTTAAAAGACTAACTTAACTAAGAAAACACAACATAAATGCATAAGAACTAACTAACTAAGGCGCATAAATATGCTCCTATCAATGATCACTAGGCGAGGCTCTTTGGGGTGAACATGGGAATTCAATGTTTAATTATAAACCCAAAATACATGCAATACTTTATAAAAAACCGTCGATATAAACTCTCTAGCATTATCCAGTCTCCTGGACCTTAAGGGATAAGTAGGGTGGTGAACCCTTAATCGGCCAGGAGGTTTAGCAGCAATGTTTACAGACAAACATGTGACCAGTTTGTCAATTCATCAACCAAAACCATAAGTATTTATATGGTCCACATTTTGGTTTGATTCGTCCACATATATTCCCTTGAATCCACTGTGAAAAAGGAGTTGTTTTGTATCTTTGCTAGGGATGATTTAGAAATCAAATTTCCCAAAATGAGTTGGTTTTGGCAAAGTGTGCTTGTAGGCACAAGATCCTTACTTTGGGTAAGGAGATATGTCGTAGCATCATTGTTCAACCTAAGTGTCCCAAAAGGTCATGCCAAAACAAGTAAACTGCTTGAATCACCTGGCTCCAGCCCAGCCATATATGGCGTGGTCCTAATTGGGAGACAACCCATTGGCCCCTAATTAAAGCTTCGGGCTCATTTTTTAGAGGTGGTGCAAAGATATTTCACACTATTTTCTTCAGTGGTTCATTTATGATCATTGTCATCTCGAATATTCTTAAAAACTCAACGTCAAGGAGAATTTAAGGTCCCTTAAATGGTGATTCAGTACCATTCATACAACGAGGAGCATGCCAATGCTCTTAATCAGGTTGGATAGACCTGAAGTTGTTGTTAGAGATGTGATTTAGGTGTCAAGTTAGTGTGCGTAGTACGCATTCATCTAGACAACTAACTTTCTCACATTCCTACCTAATCACATGTTTAATTGAATCGGTCACATGTATTAAGAAACATGATTCAATTAACTCATATTCGAGGACAATATCAATAAGATTATCCATAAGTAAAACATACACCAAACGTGAATCCAAGAACATGGAAAAATGTTCACAAAGTAAATGGTTTACTAAGGGGATTCGGCCAACAAGGCCATCCATGTCAAAATTCTGCTCTTCCAACGGCGTTTGGTGAAGCAAAATGAGTCTCATGTATTGACTACTAGAATGGTACTCCTTAACAACATTGGTAGGGGCAGGAACAGGTGCATAACCAATAATCTATTCCATCAAGACAGAAGTAGATTATGCAGGGTTGAGGTTTAGGAATACTATCCCTTATTCTTGAAGTTTTAGGTTTTAAGTGCCAAGTATCACGCTTTGGGCATGATGCCACACCTTGGTAGGCCCTGATTCTACCATATGTTTGTGGTAGTAATCAGATCTGAGAATTTGGTAAACTTATGCTTTTTACATTGCTACTTCAGGGGCGAGTTCGAAGCATGGAAGGACTAGAAAAGTTTTCTCTAATAAAAAATTCGATCGGATTTATAAACTTCAGAATTGTACTCATTCATGGACATAATCATGGTGTGCTTTAGGCAATGTCTTTCATGATTAGACAGTCCGTAGGAGTGAGCCAAAGAGCCATGGAATCCTCAATCGGGAGGTATTTCCATTTGTAATGCTTTGAGCATAAGTCTTCGAATGAAGATCATGGGGGAGACTTATTCAGCTTTTCCATGCCATTGTTGGCTTCAATGGTTTCTCAGCTTCTTAATAGTCAAGCGGAGATTCATGTCTTGTACCCCACATAAAGTGGTTTCTATTAGAAACATCCAAATCAGGAAAATCAAACTTGTGACAATTCGACAATCCACTGAATTTGAAGGGAACAAGATTGTGATTGGTGCTATGGGAATGAATCATCCATAAGCATCAAATTTAGAACACTCAAGTTCTATGACATGGTTTTCATGAAAAAACGTTGAGTTGCCATGGGTGTATTGTTTTATGAAAACTTCGGGTTTCAAAGGCACTAAATTTGAAACTATGGTTCAATTTAGTTTATGAACATTAGTTCATAAAAGAGAGGTTCCTACAAGAACACAGAATGCAATATACAACTAAGTGTAGTGGATTTAAGGTTCTTCGGGAACTTAAGTGTGAGAGCTTCGGGACTACGAAGTAAGTCAACGGTTCGAAGTATAAAAATAAATTATTGAATCGTCAATGTTCAAAAGTGATCTTCAGGTTAATAATTTTGGATTCATTATCAGATTAATGGACTGTAGGTCATTTTTAATTAATTCAATAGATTGAGACCAAACGGGGTCCATCGTAGAAGCAAAAATAATAATAACATTCGGATTAAAATTATTTAAAGTGCTAAAAAATTAGCATTGGGTCGAAAAAAAAACTTAAAAGGACACAGCCCAACACGTGTGGGCTGGTTGTGTGAGGCACGGCCCTGCAACAAGCTGCAGGCCTTAGGTTATATTACATGGCTGCATAGCAGCCTAATTTGGTTGTAGATCAGCAGGCCAGGAGACAAAGTCCAACCGTAAAAAGGTTGCAGAAAGTGTGGCATAAGGCATGAGCAAAAGCCCAGCATACGCTGTCTTTTGGGTCAGAGGCTGCGGCCGTGAAGCTCAGCACCAAGGAACACATTCAGTCAAGTGTGGTCCAGTACACGAGAACAAGCCCAAACAGAGGTTAGTCCAGTCAGCTTCTGGCTAATGGAAGGTGGGCCGAGATAGAAAACGAGCCCAACAAGCAAAGCTTGCTACATGCAGGCTAGAGCAAGGACAGAGCCCAGCAAGGTTGGCAGGCTTATTGGTGGACTCAGGGCTTCAGGCCTGTGAGAACTTTAACCCATATTTTGTTTTTTTTCTTTCCGAATCTAGGGTTTGAAAAAACCCTAATTGCTTCTAATTTTTTTTTTCAATTCTTTGACTCACAATTCCACATAACAATTTAATTGTGCGATGCATGAAACAAAAATATATATTGACAAATATATGAACATATACAATATATATATCGGAAGGAAAATATAAACATACGGGTTCATGCATCATGGGGAATGTTTTCATGCTTCATGGTTGTTTCAAATATCTTACTTTAATTTAAGCGCACCTGATTGGCAAAAAACAACAAGAACCTTTGAATTTGTAGAAGATCCTTCTCATAAAGCCGGAATTGCATCTCCAATGCGTTGTATCACGTTCAACACATAAAAATTAAATTGAATCAATAGCATGTAGATCAATTCAAAATAATAAATTATTCATAAAAATGATGATTAAAACGTAATACTCCCCTGATGGAAGATAAAACTCTCTTGTTAGCGCAACGTCAAGAGCGTGCTGATAACGTGTTGAAGGCATAATTTACTAAACAATTATGGAGGCCTTAGAGAGAGAGAAATGTGCGGCAATGGAGAAGAAGAAGAGAGAGATGTGTAATTGTGGGTGTGTGTCAATTATGGAGGCCTTAGAGAGAGAGAAAGGTGCAGCAATGGAGAAGAAGAAGAGAGAGATGTGTAATTGTGGATGTGTGTTATTCCAGCCTATTGTGCCTTTATTTAAAGTAGTTGGATAGGTATAAACCTTTTCCTTTAGGATTACAACATTTAATGGGTAATCTACTCCTAATAGGAATATAAGAGATATTCCAAGATATACTAGGATTTACACAATTACATTCCTAATCTAATAGGACTGCACCAGAAACAACATTTTTATTGGTTGAAATGAAACCACCATTACAATTAATTAAAAATAAAAATTTGACATTGATGTCAAATTTGACTTCTAATCTCAAAACCTTCAAATCCAGTCAATAAATAACACTTCGGTTGGAAATATTTTTTTTATGGCAAATATGCACAGTTGCATTCCATTTAGGATTTTGGCATCTTATTTAGAGATGCTCTGAGAAAATGTGATGTCAATTAACTTTTTAATTATTTTATTGTGTGAGTTTCATTAATGCACCAATTATAAATCTTAAAATTTATTTTAATTCATTTATTTTTTAAAATGGGTCTTACATGTATCATTACTATAGTCTAAAGTTGGGGAAGAATTGACACTATTCATAAGCTACAGTAAAAATAGGCTGATTTTGATTTATTTACAGTTTTGCTATTCTTCACAAAATTTGGTTTTTTTTTTTAAGAGGAAACGATAGCTTATTTTATTCATAAGCTTAAGAAAGCATACAATCTTGGAGGAGGGAATTCCGGAGAAGATTCAGAAGCTTAAGAAAGCCAACTTGACCATTCAATGTGCCGCATAATTAGCGGTTCAACAAACATGGTGAACTCTAACGGATTCAAAACCCCGTAAACTTGACTTAATATCCTCAATTAACAATCCATCAACAGAGGTTTCACAGTTAAGGCTGCCAATAGCTTGAACAACCTAAAGTGCATCACACTCCAGGATAACTTGCTGCCAGTTTCTTTGAGATGCCAACCAATGACCCTCATGAGCAGCTAGAATCTCAACTATTTTGGGATTAATCACGTGCGAGATTTTCCAGACGAAACCTCCAGCATAGCTACCGACATGGTCCTGAAAAACAACTTAAAAGGCCCTTGCTAACGGTCTCACATTAATCTTAGTCACAGTTGTACACAATTGAGGATCGTTAGCAGCTTGGTCTTCAGTTGTCATGTTCAACTAGACCGTAATATTAAATAGTAAAACTCTATTTTAAGTCTCTCTCTTAAAAATTAAAGCTAGTAGTGTGAATTTTTTTTCCTTCAATTTGAGTTTCTGTGGGTTTTTGTATGAAAGATTTGGTTGTAAGGGTGATTTGACTAATTATGTCTTACATACATTAATCAATAAATTTGACAGGTTTTTGCATAAAAACACAATCCTGGAACAAAACGGCAGAGGAAATTCTCAGGAGATGCGATCCTAGATAGGCCTTCTGTAGAACATTGTTTTTTTTTTTCTTTTTCTCTTCAAAATATGTTGCTCAAGTGTCGACATTGGTACAAGAATTAATGTCAAAGAAAACATTTCATAGAAGTACCAAGTCTTACAAATAACAATTAAAAAATTTCTTACAAATAACAGTACAAGGTCTGTTGGAAAATATTAGTATTTAGGTTTATTTTAGTATTTGAGTTTTGCTTGTTAGTTTAGGATTTGGCTTAACCCATCCTAGTTAGGGTTTCTTAGGTTTAATTCTCTATAAATATTGCTTGTAATTTAGTTTGAGAAGAAGTCACTCACAATGTAGTCTCTTAGGGTTTTGTAGCCATTTCGGCATTCTCAATTTGTTTAATAATACTCTTATTATTTTGTAATTTTGTTCGTTTCGCACTTTGATATTCAACTTGGTATAAGAGCCAGGGGACGGGCCCGTACTGCCATGTGATTTGGTGGGTCCCCATTTGGCCCCGCGCGATGGGTGAGCCCCCATTAGCTCCATGTGGTTGTCGATGTTGATTTTCACGTGTGACCCATAAAATGGGGTTTTACGTGCGGGGGAGTGTTGGAATCCTCATTTGTCCCACATTGGACAGAGGGAGAAGAGAAGAGCAATTTAAATAGAAATACCTCTCTCTAACTAATACCGAGGCCTTTTGTGATAAAACCCCACATCTGAGGATTGTGCAAGTGGTTAAGTGGGTCATTGACCCGTCGACCTGAAAAATTCCACATGGTATCAGAGCAGATTTGATCATTCGGGATTTAATCTGCTTCGGGTTGGTATCTGGTTGCTTGTTTCCGTTGTCGTTCATGTTCAGATTGTTAGTTGGTATTGATTGTTTGCAAGAAGAAAAAAAATTGTTCGTTCGTTTTTGGTCCCGTGACTCTGCTTCTGCACCTTTGAACACCGCAGCCTGTAGGAGTATCCACAAGTCTGTATTGTTGCAAAGGAAAAAAGAGGAAAAAGTAGAATGGAATGAAAAAAGAAGGAAAAAAAAAGGGAGTAAAAAAAAGGAAGAAACAAGAAAAATTTGGTTGCTTGTTTGAGGCCCATGCGGGCAAAGGGAAAAAAATTTGGTTGGTTTTTTTGTTTGTTTGTTCGGAAGGTGGCATCGGCATTGGTGTTGGCATCATCGGCATTGGTGTTGGCATCATCGGCATCGGCATTGGCATCATCGACATCAGCATCAGCATAGACATTGGCATTGGAATTTGGAATCTTGCACTTGCACCGATGGAATTTCGTATTGAAATTGGCATCGGAAGTTAGCATAACAAAGCTTGCATCCATATCTACTTTGGCAAACTCATGTCGTGTACCGCCATGAGTTTGACGGGAGGTGTTGGAAAATATTAATATTTAAGTTTATTTTAGTATTTGGGTTTTGCTTGTTAGTTTAGGATTTGGGCTTAGCCCATTCGAGTTAGGGCTTCTTAAGTTTAGTTCTCTATAAATATTGCTTGTAATTTAGTTTGAGAATAAGTCATTTACAATGTAGTGTCTTAGAGTTTTGTAGTCGTTTCGGCATTCACAGTTTGTTTAATAATACTCTTATTATTTTGTAATTTTATTCGTTGTGCACCCTAATATTCAACTAGGTCCTTACCCAGCCCTCGAAGACAAGCTAGATAACAACACAGCACATACAAGGCCACAAAATCAAGAACAAATTATTTGTTTCGAACTTTCGAGCAATGCTCTCTTATTACGGAGGCATTTTACACTAGTAGTTGTCCATAATGACTTTAAACGTGCAGTCACCAATCTCCGTCTCCAACTGGATGGCAGATGCAAGAGTGTCACAAATATATGCATGATCTAAAAAAATGCAGGTAAAACAACATCAGTCATTAGGAGGGATTAAAGACAATATTTCACTGGAAAAAGTTTAATCATGACAGAAATGAGAAGATGATGTAGGTCTGTATGTGTAATGCATGTGTGATTGTACTTACCCTGCCTATGTCAAGGCATTCTCTGTCATTTGATCAACTCCACCCTTACGTAAACCCAATCGTTTACAACATTTAAGAACTTGAAGTATGCATATCTCCATGACCTGTTGAACATCAATGTGCCACAAATGCACCAAAATCCAACAACAAACCCGATCGCCATACTGATGTAAAATCCTTGCGTTATAAGTCCATCCTCATCTTCTTTATTCACAAAGACAGTTTGCTTCTGACTTTTTTCATCTTCAGGGCACATCTTTTGAAGTGGAAGTCCACGAAGTTGAGGATTTCCTGCATAAGCAGAAGGCTCAAGGGTTTGGAGTAGAGAACCCATAGGAATTTTGCCAGACAAGTTGTTGTTTGACAAGTCCAACACACCAAGACCATGTATCTGAAATACACTTGTTGGAATTTTACCATATATTTGGTTCCTTGATAGATCAAGAGAATCTAACGATTGCAACCTTCCAATCTCTGGAGTTATTTGACTTGTTAATCGGTTTCTCGACAGATTTAAAGAAATCTCCCCGGTTAGTCGATTGCTTGAAAGATCATCACTCATTAGAAGTCCCAAAGTAGTTTTGTATACGGAGAGTTTCCCTTTCCATATTAAGGATGCTTCATCCTCATAAAGTTTTCCTTTCAAAATTGAGGATCCATCATTCGCAGTATATTCTACAGTCATGCCTGTAGATGAGCCAGAGATGGTTGAGCTTGAATTTCTCCCACATCAAGAACTCTTAGCTCTGCAATTCTTCAAGGAGGAAGGCAATTCTCCCACGAATACATTGTTGTTGAGTTTCTTTGTTTCAATGCCAAAAAGTGATCCCATTGTGGTTGGAATTTCTCCAGAAAAAACATTATTACTCAAATCAAGAACGACTAGAGCATCAAAATGAGCCCAGGAATCTGGAAGTTCTCCAGATAAATGGTTTCTTGAGAGACCAAGAAAGTTTAGATTCCTTGCAGTGACTGCACATAAGGGAGAAATTGATCCTGATAAATTATTCTTAGTGAGATCCCAATTTGTTAACTCCGCCTATGTCTTACATGGCCGGTCCCAAGCCCGGATAAAGGAGGAGGGGGAGGGCGTCAGGTAGTCGACAGCCGGCACTCCATGATCACGTCGAATCCTTATGAAAATGAATCCAGAACAAAATCGCGCTAAAGCTAGGGCGTCACCCGTAAGTGGCGCGCTGTGTGGCCTGAGCACAGTGATAAGTGAGCAAGGGTCGCTGTATCTCCATCGGCACCCGGATGCAGTGTTAAATGAGCAAGGGGGCCATAGAAACTTCTTTTCGAACGACTCCACTCAAAGTTGTTTGGGAGCATATGCTCCTATCAACTTTACCCGGGACACACAAAAGAAGTACTTTGATCCTATTAGACGGGGGAGGGTGAAGAAGCTAGGACAGAAGGGTAGAGTTCAAGAGAGCAAAATGCGTTTAGGAACGTGGAATATAGGAACCTTAACGGGAAAATCTATGGAAGTAGTGGAAGTTATGGTGAGGAGAAGGATAAATATTATGTGCCTACAAGAAACTAAGTGGGTTGGTAGTAAGGCAAAGGATCTAGAAAACTCAGGGTTTAAACTTTGGTATTCGGGCACAAATAGAACGAGAAACGGTGTTGGCATCATCGTGGACAAGACCTTGGTACAAGATGTTGTAGATGTCAAGAGGGTAGGAGATAGAATCATGGCAATCAAGATTGTAATAGGACAAGAACTTATCAATGTGATTAGTGCGTACGCACCTCAAGTAGGGTTGGATACGAGTTCGAAGGAGAAATTTTGGGAAGATCTTGGAGACTTGGTGCAAGGAATTGCTCAGACGGAGAAGTTATTTATAGGAGGAGATTTAAATGGACACGTGGGCAGGGAGACAGGCAACTATGGAGGTTTTCATGGTGGCCATGGTTTTGGGGAGAGAAACGAGGATGGGGAAGCTATCTTGGATTTTGCAATGGCATATGATCTCTTCTTAGCCAACACCTTCTTTAAGAAGAGAGAAGAACATGTGATCACCTACAAGAGTGGGTCGTCAAAAACACAAATAGATTTTCTTCTAATGAGGAAAGGGGATCGTATAACTTGTAAGGATTGCAAAGTTATACCAGGAGAGAGCGTGGCTAATCAACATCGCTTGTTGGTGATGGATGTACATATCAAAAGAGTAAGACAAAAGAACAAGACTTGGAAGTGCCCAAGGACTAGATGGTGGAATCTAAAAGAAGAAAAACAAGCCATTTTCAAAGAGAAGGTAATCACCCAATGCGTGTGGGATAGAGAGGGGGAAGCTAGCCAAATGTGGGATTCCATGGCTAGTTGTATCCGAAAAGTAGCAAAAGAGGTATTAGGAGAGTCCAAGGGCTTTGCCCCACACCAAAAGGAATCTTGGTGGTGGAATGAGGAGGTACAAACAAAGGTGAAGGCTAAGAAGGAATGTTGTAAAGCCTTATACAAGGAGAGGACTGATGAAAATGGTGAAAGGTATAGAAAAGCGAAGCAAGAGGCGAAGAAAGCTGTCAGAGAAGCTAAGTTAGCGACTTACGACGATATGTATAAACAACTAGATACCAAAGAAGGAGAGTTGGATATCTATAAACTATCTAGAGCAAGGGAAAAGAAGACAAGGGACCTAAACCAAGTGAGGTGCATCAAGGATGAGGATGGAAAGGTTCTTGCTACAGAGAACGCGGTTAAAGACAGATGGAGAGGTTATTTTCATAATCTTTTCAATGAAGGACATGAAATGAGTGCTTCTTTAGGGGAGTTGAGTAACTCATAAGAGTGTAGAAACTACTCTTTTTATCGTCAAATCCGGAAGGAAGAAGTGGTTGTAGCTTTGAAGAAGATGAAGCATAAAAAAGCAATAGGCCCAGACGATATACCAATCGAAGTGTGGAAACTTTTGGGAGAGACAGGTATAACATGGCTCACTGACCTTTTCAATAGGATTTTGAAAACGAAGAAGATGCCAAATGAGTGGCGAATGAGCACTTTGGTGCCTATCTACAAGAATAAGGGCGACGTACAAAATTGCATGAACTATAGGGGTATTAAGCTAATGAGTCATACAATGAAGCTCTGGGAGAGAGTCATTGAGCATAGATTGAGGCAAGAGACACGGGTTTCGGACAACCAATTCGGGTTCATGCCAGGGCGCTCAACCATGGAGGCAATCTATCTCTTACGAAGATTGATGGAAAGATATAGAGATGGGAAAAAGGATTTACACATGGTCTTTATAGATTTGGAAAAAGCGTATGATAGGGTCCCAAGAGACATTCTTTGGAGGATTTTAGAGAAGAAAGGAGTACGAGTAGCATATATCCAAGCTATAAAGGATATGTATGAAGGAGCAAAGACTGCCGTAAGAACTCATGAAGGACAAACCGAAAGCTTTCCCATAACTGTAGGATTACATCAAGGCTCATCCTTAAGTCCTTACCTTTTTGCGTTGGTAATGGATGAGTTAACACGACATATTCAAGATGATATTCCTTGGTGTATGCTTTTCGCAGACGATATAGTGTTGATAGATGAAACTCAGGAAGGGGTAAATGCAAAGCTTAACCTTTGGAGAGAAGTGTTGGAATCTAAAGGTCTTCGCCTAAGCCGATCAAAGACAGAATATATGGAGTGCAAGTTCAGTGCAAATGGAGGTCAAAACGAGTTAGGGGTGAGGATCGGAGATCAAGAAATACCAAAGAGCGACCGTTTTCGTTACCTAGGATCTATCTTGCAAAAGAACGGAGAATTAGATGGAGATCTCAACCATAGAATACAAGCTGGATGGATGAAGTGGAAGAGTGCATCCGGCGTGTTGTGTGACCGCCGTATGCCACTTAAGCTCAAGGGAAAATTTTATAGGACGGCAATAAGGCCGGCGATGCTGTATGGCACAGAATGTTGGGCGGTGAAACATCAACACGTACACAAAATGGGTGTAGCGGAGATGAGGATGCTTCGTTGGATGTGTGGGCACACGAGAAAGGATAAGATTAGGAATGAGGATATCCGGGGTAAAGTAGGAGTAGCCGAAATTGAAGGAAAGATGAGAGAAAATCGGTTACGGTGGTTTGGACATGTGCAAAGAAGGCCTACTGACGTTCCGATTAGAAGATGCGACTATGGGATAGAGGTTCAGGGCCGAAGGGGTAGAGGAAGACCTAGGAAAACTTTGGAAGAGACTCTAAGAAAAGACTTAGAGTACTTAGATCTAACGAAGGACATGACACAGGATCGAGCACAATGGCGTTCTAAGATTCATATAGCCGATCCCACTCAGTGACTTGGATTTTCCAAGTCTCCAACTGAGAAGTTTTCCTCACTCGGGAAATTAAGGGAACACTACCCCAACCTACATGCTCCACTCAGAAAGCTTCAACATACAAGCTTTAACAAAAGAAAATTCAAAGAACTTAGCGAAGAAGGCTTTGGTGTATTTAACACAATACGTTGAAATGAAGGAAAGCTTATTTATTGATATCCCCGATAAGCTACAAATATGTACATATACATGAGTCAAAATAAGCACACAAGAGGGAGCCTTCACAAAGGTTGCTTAGGAGAAGTCTCAGCAGTCGGTAGAGCCCCAGAAAGAGAAGGCACCGGAGGGGGATCATTTGGAGCCTCAGTACTGGACAGAACCCTAGAAGGAGGAGGCATCAGAGGTTGATCATTTGGAGCTTCATTACGCGGTACAGCCCCAGAAGACGAAGGCAATAAATGCCTTTGGAACAAACCCACAAATCTCTGATGATCAAGTAAAACCTGACCATCAGTTTCCTTCATCTGGTCAAGCTTCCTCTTCATGTTTGTAGCATAGTCATGTGCGAGCCGGTGCAACTGTTTATTCTCATGCTTGAGCCCTCTAATCTCCTGTTTGAGACTCATCACTTCAGCCGCCAATGATTCAACTTGGCGGGTTCGAGCAAATAGGCGTTGGGCCATATTAGACACAGAACCTGCACACTGAACACTGAGAGCCAGCGAATCCTTAACAGCTAACTCATCAGACCGTTTGGAAAGTAGTCTGTTATCTTTGGGAGTGAGAAGGTTCCTGGCCACCACCGCAGCGGTCATATCATTCTTCATCACGGAATCCCCAACGGTAAGAGGACCAGTAGGGGAGACGAAGGATGGGCGCCATATGTTGTCTGGAGAAGGCGGGGCTGCCTCTTCAACAAGGTTCAAGTCAAAACGACGGTCGGAGGGGCCAGACATTTTCAAAGGTGTTGAAGAGAGAAGAGGTCGGACAAATCAAGATCTTAGAAGTGCAAGAATGAAGCTTCTACTGGTGGAGATTCAAGTGTGCTTTGGAACTTAATGTCAGCCCCTATAAAAATCTGCACTCGACGAAGCTTCAGAAATCGAAGAGGCGCCTGCTCAGAAATCGAAGAGGCGTTTGCTTTCTCAAAAGCTGGGCTGCTTAGAGATCACGAGGGTTGATCTCAGAAATCGAAGAGGCGTTTGCTTTCTCAAAAGTTGGGCTGCTCAAAGACCACGAAGGCCGATCTCAAAAATCGAAGAGGCGATCGCTTTCTCAAAAGCTGGGCTCCCCAGAGACCACGAGGGCCGATCTCAGAAATCGAAGAGGCACCTACTTTTCCAGCCTTTTCCAGCCTTGTCAGCACCTGTCACACGCACACTCAGTTTTGCGGAAATTATGGGCATTCTGTCAAAGACTTCTGGGGAAGTAGAAAACACATGAATCTTACTGTTCAATCACCCACTTCCCACACGCAACAATAGCTCATGGGTACCACAGATAACTTTGCCAAAGTTCTCTGCCAAAGTTGAGCACGTGAAGCTTGCAGCTCCCACTACATCGCTCTGACCAAGAAGGGTAAAAGAATAGCAAAGAAACAGCACTAACAAAGTTTAGACCCATAAATTTTGAAGGTCTAGCTACCATATTATTACCCACAAGGGTAAAGGAACAGTACCACTGCTGGATAATTGGAAAGTCCCTGTGTGTCAACCTCTGTGCTTCGTGGCAAGGTAGACTAGCAAACATGCCCAACCTTTACTCACATTCGAGAAAACACTCCCAATAAGATTGCTTGCTCCAAAATCGAAGAGGCACCGTCCTCCGAATCTCGAGAGCCAGACTCCCAACATGACTACTTTCTTAAAATTCGAAGAGAGGGTAAAGGAACAGTACCATTGCTGGATAATTGGAAAGTCCCTGTGTGTCAACCTCTGTGCTTCGTGGCAAGGTAGACTAGCAAACATGCCCAACCTTTACTCACATTCGAGAAAACACTCCCAACAAGATTGCTTGCTCCAAAATCGAAGAGGCACCGCCCTCCGAATCTCGAGAGCCAGACTCCCAACATGATTACTTTCTCAAAAATCGAAGAGACACTGCTCCCCGAATCTCGAGAGCCAGACCCCCAGCATGATTGCTTTCTCAAAAATCGATGAGGCATCGTTCTCCGAATCAATCGAAGAGGCGCTCGCTTTCTCAAAAGCTGGGCTGCTCAGAGACCACGAGGGCCGATCTCAGAAATCGAAGAGGCACCTACTTTTCTAGCCTTGTCAGCACCTGTCACACACACACTCAGCTTTGCAGAAATTATGGGCATTCTGTCGAAGACTTCTGGTGAAGTAGAAAGCACATGAATCTTACTGTTCAATCACCCACTTCCCACACGCAACAATAGCTCATGGGTACCACAAATAACTTTGCCAAAGTTCTCTGCCAAAGTTGAGCACGTGAAGCTTGCAGCTCCCACTACATCGCTCTGACCAAGAAAGGTAAAAGAATAGCAAAGAAACAGCACTAACAAAAGTTTAGACACATAAATTTTGAAGGTCTAGCTACCATATTATTACCCACAACTGTAAAGGAACAGTACCACTGCTGGATAATTGGAAAGTCCCTGTGTGTCAACCTCTGTGCTTCGTGGCAAGGTAGACTAGCAAACATGCCCAACCTTTACTCACATTCGAGAAAACACTCCCAATAAGATTGCTTGCTCCAAAATCGAAGAGGCACCGTCCTCCGAATCTCGAGAGCCAGACTCCCAACATGACTACTTTCTCAAAATCGAAGAGAGGGTAAAGGAACGGTACCATTGCTGGATAATTGGAAAGTCCCTGTGTGTCAACCTTTGTGCTTCGTGGCAAGGTAGACTAGCAAACATGCCCAACCTTTACTCACATTCGAGACAACACTCCCAACAAGATTGCTTGCTCCAAAATCGAAGAGGCACCGCCCTCCGAATCTCGAGAGCCAGACTCCCAACATGATTACTTCCTCAAAAATCGAAGAGACACTGCTCTCCGAATCTCGAGAGTCATACCCCCAGCATGATTGCTTTCTCAAAAATCGAAGAGGCATCGTTCTCCGAATCTCGAGAGCCAGATACCACAGACCACTTTTTCAAAGTGCTCTGACAGAGTTAAAACATGTGAAACTGGCAGCTCCCACTACCGTGCTATGACCAAGCAGGGTAAAGGAATAGCATTACTACTTGTTGTTAGGGAGACTCCTATATATGTCGACCTCCATCCCCAACGGACAGGCAGACCTGCAAAAATGCTCAACCCTTCATCATATCTGAGAGGGCACTCCCAACGAAGCCTTTCGAAATATTCAGCTTTCTTTCCCCCCGATAATACCTCTGCAAACAAGCTATACTAGAGCAAGAATATCTCATATCATCAGGGTTAAAAGCAAGAGTATCCCATATCATGCTTTTTCCCTGTCTTTTCTTTTGGCCTTGTTTTTACCTGCAAGACAAGGAGAAAGAGAGCAATCAGTCAGCACTTGGAATCAAGCTCCCAGCCAGGAACTGACTGCCTGGAACCCCTTACCTGATTACTTACCTGGCATTGCTCTCGAGTACTCATCTTCAACATCTTATGTTTCCAGGGAAGATTCCGCATCTGCTTGAGGAACAGATAGGGCAAGTGCGAAGGATACAAGGAAGCATGTGGAGACAAGCGTAACAGCACACGTGCCGATACATTCATTACTCTGTCAAAAGCAAAAGTATCCCATATCAGCAGGGTGGAACGTACTCTAGATTTGATGGACTTGTTTTGACCCTCAAATTCTTCAGTCGGCCTTATACTCTGGAGGAAACCAGAAAACCCTCCAGCTCAGTTCAAGAATAAGCCTGTGGAAAGTTACTTCTTCAAAAGCAAAAGTATCTCATATCATCTCTTCTCATTTTTCTTCTCTTTATCCTTCATGCTGCTGTAAGATGGGGAGAAGGTGAACAATCAGTCGGAGCTCTGATTGCTTACCTTGTCTGTCACCTCTTTCAGCAGACCCCCTAGCTCGGCGACTTGGGGGACTCCTACTACATGGTTTGTATCGCGCTTGACCAAGCCTGAAACTACAAGTAAGCTTCAAGTGAAATTGATACATTACCTTGTGCATCTCCACCAGTTAAAGATACCACCCCTGGATGGAGGAAGAGTACTTCCAGAGAAGATGCCACATCTACCTATGAGACAGATAAGGCAAGTCAAGACGACACCACACTCCGATACTTAGAAGTTTCGTGACTACGAGATCATTCTCCCACAATATTTCCTAATGTCATTTGTACTAAATCATTCACTTGTACTCACTAAATGAGAGCTTGAACCTATGTACTTGTGTAAACCCTTCACAATTAATGAGAACTCTTCTATTCCGTGGACGTAGCCAATCTGGGTGAACCACGTACATCTTGTGTTTGCTTTCCTATCTCTATCCATTTATATACTTATCCACACTAATGACCGGAGCAATCTAGCGAAGATCACAAAAAGCGATCGTTTTCGCTACCTAGGATCTATCTTGCAAGAGAACGGAGAATTAGATGGAGATCTCAACCATAGAATACGAGCTGGATGGAAAGAGTGCATCCGGCGTGTTGTGTGACCGTCGTAGGCCACTGAAGCTCAAGGGAAAATTTTATAGGACGGCAATAAGGCTAGCGATGTTGTATGGCACAGAATGTTGGGTGGTGAAGCATCAACACGTACACAAAATGGGTGTAGCGGAGATGAGGATGCTTCGTGGGATGTGTGGGCACACGAGAAAGGATAAGATTGGGAATGAGGATATCCGAGGTAAAGTAGGAGTAGCCGAAATTGTAGGAAATATGAGAGAAAATCGGCTCCGGTGATTTTGAACATGTGCAAAGAAGGCCGACTGACGCTCCGGTTCGAAGATGTGACTACGGGACAGAGGTTCAGGGCCGAAGGGGTAGAGGAAGACCTAGGACAACTTTGGAAGAGACTCTAAGAAAAGACTTAGAGTACTTGGATCTAACGGAGGACATGACACAAAACCGAGCGCAATGGCGTTCTAGGATTCATATAGCCGACCCCACTTAGTGGGAAAAGGCTTTGTTGTTGTTGTTGTTGTTGAGATCCCAATTTGTTAAAACTCAAATTTGGATCAGGTTAATATGCAAACTCCAATGTCAAATTTGCAAATGTCCCTCTAATTTGGTTGTGGAGAGATCTAGAAACATTACTTTACGGCATAGCCCCAAAACCAACTTGGAAGGATATTTGAAATATCAAGCTCCGAAAAATTCTTCTGAGTTTGAAGCCATTTTGGGAAATTCGAGCCCATTTTGCAAGATCCCAATCTAATGTCAAGTCCACTAGTTTTGAAAGGTTATTCACAGTTCTTGGTCAGTCAAAAATATTACTGAGATTGACAGAATCGATGGTCAAGTAAATTAAAGAAGAAAGATGAGTGAGCCAATGGAGGTTTTTCACTTTGAAGTCATTAAAATTGAGATCGAGATATCAAAATAAAAACAATTAAGAGAAATCGAGGTACCTTAAGTTGCTGAGAGAACCAATGAACTCTGGAATTTGGCTCCGATTCAAGTCATTCCAGCTGAGGTCTAAGTATTCCAAATGCTGCAACTCAATCAATTGAGAGCTAATTTTACCTCTCAATGGTTGAAATTGATTTACTTTCAATTGGAATTCCTCGCCAAAATCAAGTTTCAGAACATGGCCTGTTCGGTTGTCACAGGCGACTCCTTTCCATCTGCAGCAATCTTGTTTTGCACCATCTGTTCCCCACGAAGAAAACGTTACTCGGTTGTTCTCATCCATGGTGAAGCCTTGTTTGTATGCTAGGAGTGCTTCGCTTTCCTTCTCATCGTCACCTCAGCATCTACATAGCCAACTCCAAAATTATCGAATCCAAGGGACAAGGAAGGAACGATGACATGGGGGACAAGTCCAAGGAGCGTGAATGCATATAAAACTTTGAGGCATCTTCCCACCATCGCTATATGCTAATGTAATGCATGCGGTACTGCAAAGTACATATATCGCGTACGCTAAATATTTATATGCACAACCATAACTTGACAAATTCACTTGCATCACCGTTGTAGTTATTGCAACTTGTTTAAATGGGCAGAAATAATTGGGGCAATGATGCTAATGTTGAGTTACCCTCCTCCATATTGCAATTAGTTTTATGGTGCACTTTCAACTTCATTCACCGTATCAGAAAATGTTATTTGTTTCAGAAAAAAATGTTTTTTTTTTAATTAACCAAGTTCCCAAAAAAGAAAAGAGAGCATGAAATGTTCATCCTTCCACAGTATAGTACTAGAAATTCGTACTCGCGCGTTGCTATGAGATTACAAATTATATGAAAGGTTATGTCTAAAAAATATAAAAGATTAATATTATTTATATTGACAACATTAAGAAGATTTTTACATGGAAAAGTTTTGATTGATATGGACCACATACAAAAGATCATAGATTTTTTTTTTTTTTTTTTTTTTAGAAAGATTAGATGTGAGTTTATTTACTTAGTTTCTGTGGCTTTTGATCAATAGTAGTAATTACATATAAAAGATTGTGAATTACATGGAAAGAAGTATTAGGGAGTATTGTTTGATTTATATGATAAAAGATTGTTCACTGGAATATCCAAAGTTTCCTTGTATTCTTGATTGCCAAGAAAGCAGCCTAGTCAAAAGGAAAATAAAATAAAAGGTGCAATGAAATTAGATATCAACAAATTCATATTGTATAGGATGTAAACGTAGAGATGAAATGATAACTCTATTGGTAGAATGAAGGTCAAATATATGTAGAATGGACAATTTTATTTTTTCCTAAAATTTCATATAATGGCACTGCCACACATGAATATATGATTAATGGCCAACATATGAATATATGATGCATGGCATAATAAACATTTTTTTTTATTAAAATTAGCAATCACTAAAAAAGTGCATCAACTTGCAACGTGGTAATTTTGCCTTTCACACCACATATTTGCATTTCTAATAACAAATGCAGATAACAAATAAGCCAATATAAATGTACACTAATGTTTATGAATCAAATTAATTGAATAGGCAACAATAATTGAAAAAGGATGAATGCACTGTAAACCACAAAGACTAATACATGCAAAAGCAGAAAAAGAAAGGTGAACAAAAGTCTTCAACTTTTGACAATATCACACCAACTTTAAGACTTTTGTATGCTCAAAAGTACGATTCTCTCATCTCCTATTTCCGTTCTTTTTCCTCCTCTCCTTTCATATATTGCTTTTTGTTTTATTATTTTTATATAAAAAATTAATATAAGATATTAACGTGACTTAATCGTTTAAATAGAAGGGAAGGGAAGGGAAGGGAAGGGAAGAGAAATTAGGAGAGTAGGATTCTCTCCTCTCCTATTCTCAGCCTCTTTCCTCCCCTCCTTTCACATATTATTTTTTGTCTTATTATATTTATAAAAAAATCAATATAAGATATTAACATGGTTTAACTGTGACTGTTTAAATAGATGAGGAGAAAAGGGAAGAAAGATTAGGAGGGGAGAGAATTCTCCTCCCACACACAGAGCCTTCTGCTAGGAAGAAGGCTATCACACTCTGCTTTCTGTCATACTGCTTTCTGCCACTTTTGAAAACATTGACATCTATCAGAAAGGACAAGGATTGTCTGCCCTCCCACTTCTGATGCCCTTCCGTACTCTTCTGTTTTGTATGGTCACGATTAAGCCATGTCAACATTTTATATTATTTTTTTTATAGAGATAATAAGACAAAAATGAATAGTAATATAAAATGTTGACGTGACTTAACCGTGACTACACAAACAGGAGGGCATTGGAAGTGGGAGGGCAGACAATCCTTGTCCTATCAGAAAAATCTTTTGGCCACTTTTGAAAACATTGACATCTAGTAGAAAAGTGAGAGAGAGAGAGAGAGAGAGAGAGAGAGAGAGAGAGATGAGAGATGAGTGAGAGAACCGATAAACAAAAACCCCCTAAAATCACAAAAGGAAATTTGAACAGAAAACAAATTTGCAAATCCAAAATCGCAAAATCGAAATTGAAACACCCACACTGAGAAGGCTATAAAACTCACCAGGAAACATTAGCTTTTTTGAGTAAAAAAATTATTCAAATTATTCGAATTGAGTTGAAGAACCGAGGAAAGTTCTACCGGTTCAGTGGTTTTTCCAGCAACAAAGCACATTTTTCCCTCTTTTTTCGCCTTTCTGACCATCTCCAGGTTGGAGAATAAATGGATAATCACCTAAACATTCGTTAAAGAAAAATGGTTGCATTAGAAAATCCTCTTGTACTCATAAAACAATAATAATATTACATCAGAAATTCCAGAATTCTTACCAGCATTGGGTTTTTAGCTGAGCCTATAGGTGTAAAATTCTCACCAGAAATTACCAATATTTTTCCTGAAACTTTTCTTTATCTTCGTGAGAATCAGAAGATGAACTCGAGCATCCTCCTCCAATTAGATGCCTGCATAAATTCCCCAACAAATTCGATTAGTGTTTAAAAATTAAAACATTCAAAAGCAATATTTGTGATACTTTTTACTTGTTATTTTAAAAAAGCATGCTCAAGAAACCTCTAGCCTGTCAGAAAAGGTCATCAAACCATATAGAACCACAAACACAAAGCACATAAGAAATGCAAAGATGCAGATTTTCAAGGAAGCTTAACAGAGTCAATATTATATTATATATTTTACTCTATTCTTAGTGTAATTTGGTAATTATTTTGGTAGAATTTTGATACTTTGTTTTATATTTGTAATATAGGACATTTGACTTCCTTTGGAGCAAAACGTAATCAAATGGACAAATTTTGAAGTGATTCAAATTGGAGGACGTTTGTCTGTCTCTTGGCTTGTTTGTGTCAAAATTTGGGATTTTTCTACCAAGCGGTTACTTTGTAGCCCAAGATGACCTTAGATGGGTTTGTGGCCTTCTATAGAATTGTTCAGAATAGTCCAAGCTTTAGATCCAACTATTTTGGGCCAGTTTTGGAGCTGATTTGGGTCCAAAACGTGGCTGTGCAGATTTTTGGGTGAATTTAACAAGTTAATTTAGGATTATGTTTCCTATTTTATTTCAATTTATTAGGTTTCCTAGTTTTATTCTAAGACCTTTTATTAGGAGAATTTTATTTAGAGTAGTATAAATAAACCTTTTTGGGCTAGCCTTAGGGGGGAACGCACGCACTACTCTAGAGAGTTTTTGAAGTTTGCTTTCAAGGTGTTTTCTATCTTTTTTCTATTTCAATAGAATTCCTTTTGTTTTATAGTTGTTCGTAACTAATTTTCTTTTACTTGGGCAATGCCTTGAGCCTTAGCATGAATATGTAGTTTTTATTTAATTGCTTATGATATTATGCATGCATGCTTTGAATTATTAATCACTATGCTTTAAACTGTTTATATATCTTAATGCTTAGCTACCATTAGGATGTTTAGATAAGTAATCGAATGCAATTTGGTCGAAATACCACTAGGGGGTTGAGTATTGCTTCTTGTGGTTGATAGTTGTTATTTCACCTAGGGCGAATACTACGTCTTAAGGGTTGCATGGTTTTTCAAAAGGTTTTCACAAAGCATAATGAGTCATGCATATTTATATTTTATCTGAATACCACAGACAGATTGCATGTTTGATATACGTTATAGCTTGAATATCACGAGTAGAATATGCATTAGGAAAACCTAACCTTCAAAATTGCATGTGTAATTCATAAGTAATTGGTAAAACTACATAAGATTGTTAAGGGAACGACGGAACCCTAGTGCTTTTCCAAATTTATTTCTCAAAACCTTTTCTTTTTTATTTGATTTATTCTTAATTGGTTACTTGTTGTTTTTCCTAAATTACTTTTATTAAATTCGTTTTTATTACATTTAAATTCAAAACCAACCTTTTCCAATCCTTGTTTTCAAATAATTAGCTAAGAATTAGTATAAATACATATTATTCATTCAATCCCTGAGGAAACGACATTTCTTGAGCCATTTATACTACAACTACTTTGTTCTCTTGCAAGTATTTTTAAGTGTTTTTATTCCTACTTTTGCAGGTGGTAAAAATCTCTATCAACAACCTCCAGGAGCAAGAAAAAAATGCAAGATGGATTCGTACAAAATGCTACAAACAATAACCAAATTCATGTCCATTTTAACATGAAAACAACAGTAACATTACCTGCCATTCCAATGAGACAGAAACCTACGAAAAGGATGAACAATAGGTAGCAAATCATTCCGCCTCATTTCAACCTTGTGAACAGGAACCGTCTCTATTTCCATCTCTCCACCGGTAAGATCTTTACCAAAATTTAGCTCACCAGCAGCAGACGGACTCATTGTATAGAAATATATCTAAGACATAAATGAAAGGATCACAAACATGTTTGACAATGGTGATAAGCAAAGGGATCTCGCTATCAAAATATGAAAGGTACCTTAGACTTTTGCCAGATTGGAATCCTTCCGGAATTGATCTGAACCTCAGCATTAGAGAGGTACACGTGTGATTGTTCAAGGGGCTTTGCCAACTCCTTATCCCCAACATCATTGTCATCACAGTCGGAACTATCAACTCTGTCAATATCGTCTTGTTTCCCAAGTATAATCCCAGAAATGCCTTCCTCTCTTTCAGGCTAATCGTTTCTTTGGCAAACATCCATGAAATGAAAACAAAGGAAAAAACAAATAATACATTTATATACCTTTAGCACAGATGGTTCCAAGAATCTGAATAAAAAATCCCAAAATCTAAAAAGCACTGTTTCCCGAAACTGAAAAACAAAACGATCAAACATGCACAAAAACAATATGTAAAACAAACGCATCAAACATGCAAAACTCACCTGGAAACACCGGATTAGATGGGTCTCAACCAAGTTTGAAGTGATGGTAGGGTTTAATGGGTTTATTGATAAATTTGAGTTTTATTATTAGTTTCATTTTGTACTTAATAATAATTATGCAATAGGGTAAAATAGACAATTAACAATTTAAATTTAAGTTGGGTGTAGAAAGAGTTTAAATGGGTTCAAATAAAATTTCCCTTTATCTATTATCTTATGGGAATTGTTATTAGCATTCCAAAAATCTTATTTTACACTCCTCACAAGTGTATTTTTCTTGTTTGGAGTGTCAAATAAGATTTTTGAAGTGCTAATAACAATTCCCTATCTTATTTGCTTATTTATTTATTCATAAATATTTATATATAAAAATAGGTCTACGTGTATATTGTTTTGGAAATTAAAATTTATTAACTAGCCCATAAATGAAGTTATTTAGGACATGGGCAATTTAGTAATTAAACTAGTTTTAATACCAACTTAGGGGTGTTTGGTAAACAGCTTGTATTGAGTCAACATCATTCATATTCCGATTCCAGATAGTTTAGTAAATAGTTTTTATAAGAATTTGATTATGATTACTCCTCAATTTAATTCTCTCTATTCTGATTACAAATTAGTAAACGTGTCATTAATGTATTCATTTGGCTTTTAGATTGGACACAAATTTTGGCCATAAGCAAAGTCAAATATGACTTTTAAATCTAAATTTTCAGTGCACTGGAGAAGGAATTGAGTCAAATATGACTTTTGACTCTAATTTTTTTTACCAAAAGTCATGACTTTACGTCTTGACTTGGAACTTTCATGGGTCTGTTTGATATATGATGTTAAGAGGAATGCTTGTCTCCTTAAGACTAAGGAATTATTTTTCATGATACTTTGTGGCAAATTTATAAAATTTCATGCTTATGATCAGAATCATTTGACACACCCCCAACCCTGATAACACAAGCTACAAGGTCACGATCGAATGCTCATCAACACATGCTGACACACGAGTTCATGCAGAAATATTCTGACATGAACATGACTGGGTGTAACAAAGATATACGCTATAGTACTACAATCACGTGAAGACTGGCGCTATGCGCAGCACATACAAGTTGGAGTTGCCTATTGCAACCTGTACGACAGGATTGGCACCTACAATGGATCCAAAGTGAGTGTACAGTGCGATGTGCCCATACGCATGAAAGTCTGACCCTGGCCCGGGCGAGTACTAACACCGGTGCAGCAAACGATGAGTAGAAAATATAAATATAGTTATGCCATAGTGATTCGATAATTCTAGTCAACATAATAGTATTCATGGCTGTGATTCTAATTGAGGCATCCCGTAGGATTTAAAATGATCTCCTAATTCTCATCCTTAAGTCATTTCTTATAAATGGTAATTTAGCTATGACATTCATATAGAAAATTCGTTATTAGATGTATATATGGAAACTAAATATATATTTATATATATCTGTATATGTATATATCAAGGAAAAGACCCACTCACAAATCATGTCGTCGAGTTGAACCCGCCTAGTAGCATCGAGAGTCCATGCGATGCGTTTTGCCTAGAAACGAAACTATTTAAGTAAATACGTAACGTACTAACGTATAAACGCGTTTTCATACAAAGTGTGGCTAATAAAGAAACTAATTTAAAACGGTCGAATTTCAAAAAACGGAGGGCAGATTCGGGTCTGACACGTCAAGAAACCTAAGGAGGGACCTCGGGTTTCTCCACATGCCGCCGCATGCGTACCCACTAGCAGCCATGTGCCGCATGCCCACGTGCCCCCATGCTCCTGCGAATACCATCGTACTCACCTTCCTCGCAAAGGCCTGCGTTTTGCAGGTTTTTGGTTCACCTTCCCGAGCTCCCATCGAGCTCGATTCTCCACCAAAATCAATAATTCAAGAGCCATTTTGAAGTTAGAAAAGTACAAAGCAAAACCATACCAAGGTGAGGCCGACTTAAGGTCGGTGTTGGTTGGAAAAATGGCCTAAAAGTGGTCGGATGACCACGGTTCCTAGTTTTCTAGAAATTTGGAAAACTTCCTCCCTCACCATTTTTGTCATGAAACTAGTCCAAACCTCACTCGTTAAGCCTAAAAGTCATTTTAAACCATGAGAGGAGATCACACAAAGCATATTCGACACTCACCTTCACAGAAAGTGGTGAGATCCATCTCGGACAATCTCCATAATGTTAAAGCCCCAATATCCGAGAGCCATTCCCGTTGGGATGTCTGGAATTAAACCTAGGGCTAGGTTTTAGATGATATGACATCTTGGGAACGTTGGTTCGATGGTCATTTGCCATGGAAGACGGTGATGGTGATGACCCTAGCCTCACGGTTGTCCCGTGTTTGTGGAGATGAGAAAGATGGTAGGGAGATTGAGGGAAAGAGATGCATAACAAGAGAGAGATAGAGGTATATGGTATAGTGGTTCAGGTGTAGTTTGCCAAAGAGGTGGTGAGGTGGTGGTTGTGCTGCTCAACTCCACCTTTTTTTTTTTTTTACAGAGAGAATAGAGAGGTGAGAGATGAGAGGGAAAAGATAAAGGGAAGAGATAGAGAGTTTCGAGTGACTTGGAAGGCAAAGGATTGGGGGGGAAAAAGAGTGGGAAGTCCCACGTGGGTGGGTCCTACTGGACAAAAATTCAAGGGAAAATATTAGAATAATAAAGAGCCAAATATTTAGGATGATGAAATTATTAAAATGCTCTTCGACTTCGTAACTCCTTAAAATTTTCATCGCAACTCCGAATTCATTCCCACTTGCACCTACGCATCAATAGTAGCTTGTAACGAAAGGATGGTCAACGAAAGTCAACAACCTCACCTCTAAGGGCATTTTCGTCAAATCACTATTTTAAAATTTATAAAATCGTGAAATTAGGGACAGGTTGTCACAATCTACCCACCTTAAAAAAATTTCGTCCCTGAAATTTGAAATCACTTGTTATACATAAAATATTCCAAAAGATAGGAAGAAAATCTATATAAGGAAGAAATCAAGTTAGAGCGGTTGCATAAAAGAGAATGTCATTCCGTTGCGATCGGAGTGTAGTGATTCCTTTTTCATGCCTCTAAACTCATACTTTCCTTCTCCTTCAGTACAATACTATAATATAATACTTCTTATAAAACAATAAGTTGAAAGTATTTATGTGTATAAAAATCCTCCCGTCAAAATACATACATACATACATACATATATAATAACGTAAAGTTAAAAAAGTTGTACTAAAATTAAAACTGAATATAAAATATTTTTCACCTTCGCACTCGTTGCGTCATGTACTCCGAAGGTAAGTGTGTTGTATCCTTGGGTCAAGCCCAAACAATAAATAAACATACTAAGGTAAAAGGACCTACTTGTCCACTTGCTTAATGGACACAACGACTAAGCTATCAATATTATGGTCTGCAGCCCGCGATATCTACAATTCACTATTTTCAATAAGCAAGCAACAAATTCCCGAGGGTGCAATATTACCATCATGCCCCCCATTGGGAAATACACATACATCGTCTGATCAAAACCTCGATTGTGCTAACGCACTACCTTCTCGGGCTACATCATAGTTTGTTTGTGGTACTTGATCACAATTTTGTACCCATAGCCTTTAAAGAGACTTTCCAAGGCTTGGAAGTGAACCACGTGTCACGGCAAGATGCAGTAGTGACACACATACCATATATTCAAACAATGCAGTTCACAATAACATAATGAGTAGATTCATATTGAATTTCTCTCGAATTTAGCGAAAAATTATGTTGAGAAGGCTAACATAACATTCGAGAATTTGAGGGTCAAAACAAGTCCATCAAATCTAGGATACAAGGTAATTGGAAAGAATGCATGACATCTCGCTATAACGGTAGCTTCTGAAATATTCAATCACTAACGGTAACAATTCATTCAGTAGAGTATTTGTTGGGTGATTGAGGAATTAATGGTCACAATTAAAATTTAAATATTGTAGCAATTCTCCTAAACGGTTTGCCTGCTTCGAAATTAATACGAAGTGCAGTAGGGTAGACATGTACTCAAGGTTGACTGGAATGCCTTCCAGCATAAGAAGTGAATATGGAATAGCAATCAGAGTAGATACTGATTGAAACATCAAAAAATTAGATTATTTCAAGAATGAGGAATTTTTACCAAATGGTCTAAACGTAGTTCCTCTGGACCAACGGAAGGTGAGTTGACTTGTCAAGTCGATCAGTAATCATCAAAACATCATCATAATCTCCACATGTATAAGATATTTTGTACCGGGAGTTTACGGTGATATTTTCCTATCTCTATTTGGATACAATAAGTGATTATAACCACTCAAACGATTTCTTGATAATTCAGAAATAATGTCAAATCGATGCTTGTGAACTCCAGCTGGAATGGGATAGGGAAGGCTGAAAATGTTCAAGGGTAAATATATTTTTTGCAGTGGTAAACAGTAACTACGTTTGCACAATCAAGATGATACACGATAATGCAATCGTAGGCATTGATTTGGTTCTTCCATCATCGCTGTCAAAAATTTAGTTCCCTTCAAATGAAGATGTATTTGAGAGGTCTAAGGTTGATAAAGATTTTGGACATGCTTCTCCACAGAGAAGTGTCATCCAGTTTTCAAATGAAGGTAACAACTGTTGACTCTAGGTCATGAATAAGACAGTTCATTTCGAACGGTTCTAACCGTTGGAAAATATAATCAATTCTTCATCATGCTGCCTCAGTATAGTCCAAACATCCAAAGAACACGTCATCATGGATTTCCAAAATGACCAATGTCATCGAAAGTTGTAAAACAAAGGCAAGGTGAGATAGCAGTTCGGTCGTCAAAAACTTTATTCATAATTAACATCACAACTAAACTAACTTTCCTCGGTTGATATGTGAAGAAAACACTATAGCCGAAAGATACCTAACAAATTGTTGATAAAATCGAAAAGACCAAGAATATCTCGCATTTCACAACACTTTGTGAGAATTCCAACTTTCTTTCGCTACAACCTTTTTGGCAAAAGAAAAGAATATTATCCACTGAGAGCACGTCTCCCAAGAAATGTACCTGCTCTAAACAAGTTTAACATTTGAAGAATTTGGTATAAAGTTGACTATTGGTGTTTAGAAAATTTTCTCTCGTTGCTAGGGTAAGTGAGAAGGCCATCGGTAAGACCACTACAAATTCGTCAAGCTACAGGAGAAAACTCAGGTTACAAAGGTTGGTTGGCTAAACCAACAATTCAAAGTATGGGTATTAACGGTTTTAATCATTGCTCGATTGAGTTGTTAAAATCTAGGTACAATCCTAAGGTTTAGCTTTTTGTCTTCGTAGATAGGTTTGAGATTCCCTAGATAAAGTGCTTGGTTGTTTAAATTCCTAGTAGATAAGCTTTAGTAACTAGATTCTCTCAATAATGTAGGACTTGTTCTAAAAGATGCAAGGAGAATTGGTGTAGTACGAGAAAGTGGATTAATAGTGTACTTCACTTCACCATTTGGTGATATCTCAGGTAAAACTTTGGGAAACAACGTCAGAGATATACGTCCTCGGAAAGTACAATACTACTTCCTTTCACTACACCACATGCTAATAGGGCTTCACAGCTTTCTCGATACTCAATTCGCTCTTACAGGGGGAAACTAATTGGTGCTTCAAACTAATATTTGCTAGTGGAAGTGATCGGAAAGGTGACTAGTCAAATGTGTTTTGGTTACCTAAGTGGAAAATATGGTTAGAACAACTACAAGTATACTGTTCCCAACAAGACTTGCTCCTAAGTTTCAATGATTTAGTATCTTCGGCTCAAGTAGTCACTGTTAATCAATCCATCAGTAGCGTCACTAATTAACGCATTTATGATATTTTGATATTGTTTGCTACCCTGAAACTATGAACCGGCATTCTGGCATAAGGGTATCACTCCCAGATAGTAGTACATATGTCCGTTATCAGAAATCATACCGCCTAAATACTAGTTGACAGTTCTAAGATATCGGATAATATCGTCAATTAGTAGTGCTACTGTAGGCTGATTACATGTTAGGGCTCGCTCGGGTGAATGGTTTCGGATGATTGGTAAGGAACTGGTCCTGTGAGGTGGTTTCAGTAATACTAGGGAAAATACTCACTACTTCGAGGATTACTACTGACCGTAGGTATAGTAACATGTACACTTGTGCCTATGCTTGTCAATATGACGAGTACATCAACAACAACAACAACAACAAAGCCTTTTCCCACTAAGTGGGGTCGGCTATATGAATCCTAGAACGCCATTGCGCTCGGTTTTGTGTCATGTCCTCCGTTAGATCCAAGTACTCTAAGTCTTTTCTTAGGGTCTCTTCCAAAGTTTTCCTAGGTCTTCCTCTACCCCTTCGGCCCCGAACCTCTGTTCCGTAGTCACATCTTCGAACCGGAGCGTCAGTAGGCCTTCTTTGCACATGTCCAAACCACCGTAACCGATTTTCTCTCATCTTTCCTTCAACTTCGGCTACTCCTACTTTACCTCGGATATCCTCATTCACAATCTTATCCTTTCTCGTGTGCCCACACATCCCACGAAGCATCCTTATCTCCGCTACACCCATTTTGTGTACGTGTTGATGCTTCACCGCCCAACATTCTGTGCCGTACAACTTCGCTGGCCTTATTGCCGTCCTATAAAATTTTCCCTTGAGCTTCAGTGACCTACGACGGCCACACAACACGCCGGATGCACTCTTACACTTCATCCATCCAGCTTGTATTCTATGGTTGAGATCTCCATCTAATTCTCCGTTCTCTTGCAAGATAGATCCTAGGTAGCGAAAACGGTCGCTTTTTGTGATCTTCGCTAGATTGCTCCGGTCATTAGTGTGGATAAGTATATAAATGGATAGAGATAGGAAAGCAAACACCAGATGTACGTGGTTCACCCATATTGGCTACGTCCACGAAATAGAGGAGTTCTCATTAATTGTGAAGGTTTTACACAAGTACATAGGTTCAAGCTCTCTTTTAGTGAGTACAAGTGAATGATTTAATACAAATGATATTAGGAAATATTGTGGGAAAATGATCTCATAATCACGAAACTTCTAAGTTCCGGAGTGTGGTATCGTCTTGACTTGCCTTATCTGTCTCGTAGGTAGATGTGGCATCTTCTCTGGAAGTACTCTTCCTCCATCCAGGGGTGGTATCTTTAACTGGTGGAGATGCATAAGGTAATGTATCAATTTCACTTGAAGCTTACTTGTAGTTTCAGGCTTGGTCAAGCGCGATACCAACCATGTAGTAGGAGTCCTCCAAGTCGCCGAGCTAGGGGATCTGCTGAAAGAGGTGACAGACAAGGTAAGCAATCAGAGCTCCAAGCAATCAGTCCCAGATCAGAACTTTGATTTCGAGTTCCGGCTGATTGTTCACATTCTCCCTATCTTGCAGGCAGCATGAAGGATAAAGAGAAGAAAAATGAGAAGAGATGATATGGGATACTTTTGTTTTGAAGAAGTAACTTTCCACAGGCTTATTCTTGAACTGGGCTGGAGGGTTTTCTGGTTTCCTACAGAGTATAAGGCCGACTGAAGAATTTGAGGGTCAAAACAAGTCCATCAAATCTATAGTACGTTCGACCCTGCTGATATGGGATACTTTTGCTTTTGACAAAGTAGTGGATGTATCGGCACGTGTGCTGTTACGCTTGTCTCCACATGTTTCCTTGTATCCTTCTCACTTGCCCTATATGTTCCTCAGGCAGATGCGGTATCTTCCCTGGAAGCATAAGATGTTGAAGATGAGTACTCGAGAGCAATGCTAGGTAAGTAATCAAGTAAGAGGTTCCAGGCAGTCAGTTCCTGACTGGAAGCTTGGTTCCAAGTGTTGACTGATTGCTCTCTTTCTCCTTGTCTTGCAGGTAAGAACAAGGCCAAAGGAAAAGACAGGGAAAAAACATGATATGTGATACTCTTGCTTTTAACCTTGATGATATGAGATATTCTTGCTCTAGTATAGCTTGTTTGCAGAGGTATTATCGGGGGGAAAGAAAGCTGAATATTTCGAAAGGCGTCTTTGGGAGTGCCCTCTCAGATATTAGGAAGGGTTGAGCATTTTTGCAGGTCTGCCTGTCTGTTAGGGATGGAAGTCAACATATATAGGAGTCTCCCTAACAACAAGTAGTAATGCTATTCCTTTACCCTGCTTGGTCATAACACGGTAGTGGGAGCTGCCAGCTTCACATGTTTTAACTCTGTCAGAGCACTTTGAAAAAGTGGTATGTGGTATCTGGAAAGCTGATGTTGCGTGTAAAGATTACAGACAAGCTTTATCCAAGGAGATCCGGCTCTTGAAGTTGGGAAAATGGTGCCTCTTCGGTTTTTGAATAAGCAATCATGTCGGAGATCTGGCTCTCGAGATTCGGAGAACGATGTCTTTTCGATTTTTGAGAAAGCAATCCTGCTAGGGGTCTGGCTTTCGAGATTCGGAGAGCGGTGTCTCTTCGATTTTTGAGAAAGTAATCATGTTGGGAGTCTGGCTCTCGAGATTCGGAGGGCGGTGCCTCTTCGATTTTGGAGCAAGCAATCTTGTTGGGAGTGTTTTCTCGAATGTGAGAAAAGGTTGGGCATGTTTGCTAGTCTATCTTGCCACGAAGCACAGAGGTTGACACACAGGGCCTTTCCAATTATCCAGCAGTGGTACTGTTCCTTTACCCTTGTGGGTAATAATATGGTAGCTAGACCTTCAAAATTTATGTGTCTAAACTTTGTTAGTGCTGTTTCTTTGCTATTCTTTTACCCTTCTTGGTCAGAGCGGTGTAGTGGGAGCTGCAAGCTTCACGTGTCTCAACTTTGTCAGAGAACTTTGGCAAAGTTATCTGTGGTGCTCATGAGCTAATGTTGCATGTGGGAAGTGGGTGATTGAACAGTAAGATTCATGTGCTTTCTACTTCACCAGAAATCTTCAACATAATGCCCATAATTTCCGCAAAGCTGACAGGTGCTGACAAAGCTGGAAAAGTAGGTGCCTCTTCGATTTCTGAGATCGGCCCTCATGGTCTCTGAGCAGCCTAGCTTTTGAGAAAGCAAGTGCCTCTTCGATTTCTGAGATCGGCCTTCGTGGTCTTTGAGCAGCCCAACTTTTGAGAAAGCAAACGTCTCGTGGTCTCTAAGCAGCCCAGCTTTTGAGAAAGCAAACGCCTCTTCGATTTCTGAAGCTCCGTCGAGTGCAGATTTTTATAGAGGCTGGCATTAAGTTCCAAAGCACACTTGAATCTCCACCAGTATAAGCTCCATTCTTGCACTTCTAAGATCTTGATTTGTCCGACCTCTTCTCTCTTCAACACCTTTGAAAATGTCTGGCCCCTCCGACCGTCGTTTTGACTTGAACCTTGTTGAAGAGGCAGCCACGCCTTCTCCAGACAACATATGGCGCCCATCCTTCGTCTCCCCTACTGGTCCTCTTACCGTTGGGGATTCCGTGATGAAGAATGATATGACCGCTGCGGTAGTGGCCAGGAACCTTCTCACTCCCAAAGATAACAGACTACTTTCCAAACGGTCTGATGAGTTGGCTGTTAAGGATTCTCTGGCTCTCAGTGTTCAGTGTGCAGGTTCTGTGTCTAACATGGCCCAACGCCTATTTGCTCGAACCCGCCAAGTTGAATTATTGGTGGCTGAAGTGATGAGTCTTAAACAGGAGATTAGAGGGCTCAAGCATGAGAATAAACAGTTGCACCGGCTCGCACATGACTATGCTACAAACATGAAGAGGAAGCTTGACCAGATGAAGGAATCTGATGGTCAGGTTTTACTTGATCATCAGAGATTTGTGGGTTTGTTCCAAAGGCAATTATTGCCTTCGTTTTCTGGGGCTGTACCGCATAATGAAGCTCCAAATGATCAACCTCTGCTACCTCCTCCTTCTAGGGTTCTGTCCAGTACTGAGGCTCCAAATGATCCCCCTCCAGTGCCTGCTCTTTCTGGGGCTCTACCGACTGCTGAGACTTCTCCTAAGCAACCTTTGTGAAGGCTCCCTCTTGTTTGTTTATTTTGACTCATGTATATGTACATATTTGTGACTTATCGGGGATGTCAATAAATAGCTTTCCTTCATTTCAACGTATTGTGTTAAATACACCAAAGCCTTCTTTGCTAAGTTCTCTGAATTTTCTTTTGTTGAAGCTTGTATGTTGAAGCTTGATGAGTGGAGCATGTAGGTTGAGGTAGTATTCCCTTAATTTCCCGAGTGAGGAAAACTTCTCGGTTGGAGACTTGGAAAATCCAAGTCACTGAGTGGGATCGGCTATATGAATCTTTGAACGCCATTGTGCTCAGTCCTGTGTCATGTCCTCTGTTAGATCCAAGTACTCTAAGTCTTTTCTTAGAGTCTCTTCCAAAGTTTTCCTAGGTCTTCCTCTACCCCTTCGGCCCTGAACCTCTGTCCCATAGTCGCATCTTCTAATCGGAGCATCAGTAGGCCTTCTTTGCACATGTCCAAACCACCGTAACCGATTTTCTCTCATCTTTCCTTCAATTTCGGCTACTCCTACTTTACCCCGGATATCCTCATTCCTAATCTTATCCTTTCTTGTGTGCCCACACATCCAACGAAGCATCCTCATCTCCGCTACACCCATTTTGTGTACGTGTTGATGCTTCACCACCCAACATTTTGTGCCATACAGCATCGCCGGCCTTATTGCCGTCCTATAAAATTTTCCCTTGAGCTTCAGTGGCATACGGCGGTCACACAACATGCCGGATGCACTCTTCCACTTCATCCATCCAGCTTGTATTCTATGGTTGAGATCTCCATCTAATTCTCCGTTCTTTTACAAGATAGATCCTAGGTAACGAAAACGATCGCTCTTTGGTATTTCTTGATCTCCGATCCTCACCCCTAACTCGTTTTGGCTTCCATTTGCACTGAACTTGCACTCCATATATTCTGTCTTTGATCGGCTTAGGCGAAGACCTTTAGATTCCAACACTTCTCTCCAAAGGTTAAGCTTTGCATTTACCCCTTCCTGAGTTTCATCTATCAACACTATATCGTCTGCGAAAAGCATACACCAAGGAATATCATCTTGAATATGTCCTGTTAACTCATCCATTACCAACGCAAAAAGGTAAGGACTTAAGGATGAGCCTTGATGTAATCCTACAGTTATGGGAAAGCTTTCGGTTTGTCCTTCATGAGTTCTTACGGCAGTCTTTGCTCCTTCATACATATCCTTTATAGCTTGGATATATGCTACTCGTACTCATTTCTTCTCTAAAATCCTCCAAATAATGTCTCTTGGGACCCTATCATACGCTTTTTCCAAATCTATAAAGACCATGTGTAAATCCTTTTTCCCATCTCTATATCTTTCCATCAATCTTCGTAAGAGATAGATTACCTCCATGGTTGAGCGCCCTGGCATGAACCCGAATTGGTTGTCCGAAACCCGTGTCTCTTGCCTCAATCTATGCTCAATGACTCTCTCCCAGATCTTCATCGTATGACTCATTAGCTTAATACCCCTATAGTTCATGCAATTTTGTACGTCGCCCTTATTCTTGTAGATAGGCACCAAAGTGCTCGTTCGCCACTCATTTGGCATCTTCTTCGTTTTCAAAATCCTATTGAAAAGGTCAGTGAGCCATGTTATACCTGTCTCTCCCAAAAGTTTCCACACTTTGATTGGTATATCGTCTGGGCCTACTGCTTTTCTATGCTTCATCTTCTTCAAAGCTACAACCACTTCTTCCTTCCGAATTCGACGATAAAAAGAGTAGTTTCTACACTCTTCTGAGTTACTCAACTCCTCTAAAGAAGCACTCCTTTCATGTCCTTCATTGAAAAGATTATGAAAATAACCTTTCCGTCTATCTTTAACCGCGTTCTCTGTAGCAAGAACCTTTCCATCATCATCCTTGATGCACCTCACTTGGTTTAGGTCCCTTGTCTTCTTTTCCCTTGCTCTAGCTAGTTTATAGATATCCAACTCTCTTTCTTTGGTATCTAGTCGCTTATACATATCGTCATACCGCTAACTTAGCTTCTCTCACAGCTTTCTTCGCCTCTTGCTTCGCTTTTCTATACCTTTCACCATTTTCATCGGTCCTATCCTTGTATAAGGCTTTACAACATTCCTTCTTAGCCTTCACCTTTGTTTGTACCTCCTCATTCCACCACCAAGATTCCTTTCGGTGTGTGGCAAAGCCCTTGGACTCTCCTAATACCTCTTTTGCTACTTTTCGGATACAACTAGCCATGGAATCCCACATTTGGCTAGCTTCCCCCTCTCTATCCCACACACACTGGGTGATTACTTTCTCTTTGAAAATGACATGTTTTTCTTCTTTTAGATTCCACCATCTAGTCCTTGGGCACTTCCAAGTCTTGTTCTTTTTTCTCACTCTTTTGATATGTACATTCATCACTAATAAGCGATGTTGATTAGCCACGCTCTCTCCTGGTATAACTTTGCAATCCTTACAAGTTATACGATCCCCTTTCCTCATTAGAAGAAAATCTATTTGTGTTTTTGACGACCCACTCTTGTAGGTGATCACATGTTCTTCTCTCTTCTTAAAGAAGGTGTTGGCTAAGAAGAGATCATATGCCATTGCAAAATCCAAGATAGCTTCCCCATCCTCGTTTCTCTCCACAAAACCATGGCCACCATGAAAACCTCCATAGTTGCCTGTCTCCCTGCCCACGTGTCCATTTAAATCTCCTCCTATAAATAACTTCTCCGTCTGAGCAATTCCTTGCACCAAGTCTCCAAGGTCTTCCCAAAATTTCTCCTTCAAACTCATATCCAACCCTACTTGAGGTGCGTACACACTAATCACATTGATAAGTTCTTGTCCTATTACAATCTTGATTACCATGATTCTATCTCCTACCCTCTTGACATCTACAACATCTATTGTCAAGGTCTTGTCCACGATGATGCCAACACCGTTTCTCGTTCTATTTGTGCCCGAGTACCAAAGTTTAAACCCTGAGTTTTCTAGATCCTTTGCCTTAAGACCAACCCACTTAGTTTCTTGTAGGCACATAATATTTATCCTTCTCCTCACCATAACTTCCACTACTTCCATAGTTTTTCCCGTTAAGGTTCCTATATTCCACGTTCCTAAACGCATTCTACTCTCCTGAACTCTACCCTTCTGTCCTAGCTTCTTCACCCTCCCCCGTCCAATGGAATCAAAGTACTTCTTTTGTGTGTCCCGTGTAAAGTTGATAGGTGCATATGCTCCCAAACAACTTTGAGTGGAGTCGTTTGAAAAGAAGTTTCTATGGCCCCCTTGCTCATTTAACACTGCATCTGGGTGCCTATGGAGATACAGCGACCCTTGCTCACTTATCACTGTGCTCGGGCCACACAGCGCGCCACTTATGGGTGACGCCCTAGCTTTAGCGTGATTTCGTTCTGAATTCATTTTCATAAGGATTCGACGTAACTGTGGAGTGCCGGCTGTCGACTACCTGACGCCCTCCCCCTCCTTCTTTACCCGGGCTTGGGACCGGAAATGTAAGATAAACTTACATAGGCGGAGTTGACGAGTACATCACCAAAAGAAATTTTTGGAAAACTAGTATTGGTTGGGATGTCGTAAGGCCAAAAAAGGAATTTACTAGTAATCTACTTTAGGACAGACTTAAACGGAAGTCGATCTTCCTCCTGAAGATCCGGAATTATTACTAATGCGTTTCAAAAGATTAGTGTTATTGAGGACCAAAAGTGGTTATCCCCCAGATGTTCTTCCATCGAGTGCTACCACTTTAACACCAATTTATCGCTCAAGACTTTTCTGGAATCTCAACGAACGTAACTTCGTAGAAATCCTGATAGGTGGTAGGCTAACGGATGCTTCCAAGGAATCAGAACCATTGCTGGTTTCCTAACTTAAAAAGGTTGTTAAAGATCACTAGATGGTAGTGAGATTGATTGGTAAATCTCTGCCCATACACAACCATCGATACATTAGCCCTGTTGTGGTGCTATCAACTCATCTCTAAAACAAAATTTTCTATTGGCAGAAAGGTTCGTCGTTTATGGTCTAGAGGCGATCACCCAAAATGATTTCTAGAATGTTAATAAGTCGCCTAAACCGCCCAAACTTAGGAAAACCTAAACCATTTTTCGTAGTCGATGAGGTGGCAAGATTCGAAAATTAGTCTCAAGAACCGAGAATGCTTACATTACGCGTGTGATGAACGTAATATTGCCCAAACTTATGCTCTGATACCAAACTGACACACCCTGACCCAGAATATCCATTTAGACTCCAAATCAAGCTATGCTAGCTGACACCTGGAAGGTGAGAAAGCCATAAAGTGTAGTGTAGTGGAATATGTGAATAAATTTAAACCTAAAAGTGCCTAAATATAAGAGTGTGCTTGTGAGCGGGTGAACCCATTTCACACGTGATGTTAGAGCATAAGTAAAATACAGTAAGGTAGGATAAGAATTATACCATCAAAGGTGGCACCTACACTGAGATTTGCCAAGAATCCTCGTTGATATGGAAGCTAAGAACTAAAACCTGGAAGGGCAAAAAACAAGGGTGAGTGGGCAAATGAAGTTTTATAAAACCTTTTCGAAAATATAATAACCCTTCACCGTAAAACAAGTATAGTTTCCAAAATATACATACTACATATAGTACGAAAGTACTTACCGTAGCCTACAAAATCTCAATATTTCAATACGGCACAATAATTCGTAAATAAGTGCATGACAACCATAAACATATAATCTCGCATAAGCAACCATATCACAATCGAATGCTCATCAATACATGCTGACACACAAGTTCACACAGAAATATTCTGGCATGAATAGGACTGGGTGTAACAAAGATATACGCTCTAGTACTACAATCACGTGAAGACTGGTGTTATGTACAGCACATATGAGTCGAAGTTTCCTATTGCAACCTGTACGACAGGATTGGCACCTACAATGGATCCAAAGTGAGCATACGGTGTGATGTGCACATACACATGGAAGCTTGACCCTGGCTCGGGCAAGTACTAACACCGGTGCAACAAACGATGAGCAGAAAATATAAATATAGTTATGCCACAGTGATTCGATAATTCTAGTCAACATAATACTATTCATGGCCGTGATTCTAATTGAGGCATCCCATATGATTTATAATGATCTCCTAATTCTCATCGTTACGTCATTTCTTATAAATGTTAATTTAGCTATGGCATTCATATAGAAAATTCGTTATTAGATGTATATATGGAAACTAAATATATATATATATATATATATATATATATATATATATATATATATATACACACCAAAGAAAAGACGTACTCACAAATCATGTCTTCGAGTCGAACCCACCTCGTAGCATCGAGAGTCCTTGCGATGCGTTCGTACTAACGTATAAACACGTTTTCATACAAAGTGTGCCCCGATGATGCATGCAAGTACATTACAGGGTTCCTCCAGTCTCTGGGATTCCAAAAATATAATTTTTGGGTTCAATTTGTTGTTGTTTCAAAGATAAGAGAGGTGGGAGCTTTAGAAGCTTAGAGAGAGAAGAAGAATGTCAAGAGTTAGAGATAGAGAGAGATTTGTTTTAGCTAAGGGAGAAAAGAGAGGACTGAGAGTTATGCAATCCCTCTTAAACCCACTAAACCATTAAGTGAAATTACAAAATTGCCCCTCACTAATCGTAAAAATTACAATTAGATCCCCAAGGTTTCAATTCATGACTCAATTTCGACGTAAAACTTATGTACCAAAATTATGAAACTTAAGAAAGTATGAGGATATAATTCTTGAGTCAATGCTCGATAAATTAATTAAGAAACCCACTTAGGGGCAAAATAGTCATTTCACGTCTTGAAAATAAAATACAATATTTTAAGGTACGGGTTGTAACAGTCTACCCCCGTTAAGGAAATTTTGTCCCTGAAATATCTACCACTCTAGTAGAACAGATAGAGATAGTAAGTTCTCATACTTTCTTTAGTTTCCCAAGTAGCCTCTTCCATTTTGTGATTTCACCAAAAGACCTTCACCAACGATATCATTTTGTTCCTAAGTGTTTTCTCTCTCTGATCCTGTATCGCAACTGGTTTCTCTTCATAACTCAAATCTTTTTGTAGCTCCACCTGTGATGATTACAACACATGCGACTCGTCTAGAACATACCCTCGAAGCATTGAAACATGAAACACAACGCGACAACTTTAGAGGCAAATTAAACGAGAACTACTTTTCCCACTTTTTTAGTGATATAGTAAGGACTAATGTATCAAGGACTCAACTTTCCTCACTTGAACCTCACCATGCCTTTCCATGGTGACAACCTCATGAATACACGATCCCCAACATTATATTCACAATGCCTCACGTGACCATCAACAATACTCCTCTGTCTGTCTTGAGCCGTCTTTAAATTTTTCTTGATTACTTGTATTTTTGAGGTAGCCTCATCTACCAACTCTGAACCAAAAATAGTTCTCTCACCAACTTCATTCCAAAAAAGAGGGGTCTGACAAGCCTTACCATACAAAGCTTTGAAATGTGACATGCTGAGACTTGTATGAAAGCTATTACTATAAGAAAATTCCAGCAACAGTATATAACGATCCTAGCTTTCGTTTTGAACTGCATGACATTTGTTCTCAACATGTCCTTAAGTGTGTGGGTAGTCTTCTTGGACTACCTAAAATTACCCAAATACCATCATGGTTAGCTCTAGCTCTTGGTTGAGATAAACCGACGACCTTCTGTCGTTTTGCTTTGACTTGCTAGTAAACAAAACATTTATTTACATACTCAGTGATATCTCTTTTCATTCCTGACCAGTAGTAAAAAGGCTTGATAGTATGATACATCTTGGTAGAACCAGGATGCAAAACATAAGGTAAACTATTAGCTTCGTCTAAAATTTCCTTCATCAGCTCCTTATTCCAAGGAACAAAGAGTTAGGTTCCTGAAACAAGCATGTCATCCTTTCATACCTTCAGATCTTGTCGTGTACCATTCGCCACATCTTCTTTCAACTTTTGGCATAATAGGTCATTTTGTTGAGCTGAGCGAACTTGATCAACAAGTACAGGTCAAACTTGAAAATGAGCCACCAACGCTCCATCAACACCCAATTCCAATTTCCTCAATTCCAAGAAATTAGGAGTATAGGTTTCCACCAAAGAGGATATATAACCATAAGACTTCCGACTAAGAGCATCAATCGTACAATTATGCAATTATAATCAATCGTACAATTATAATCACTAATGAGCTTCTTCCATGTTGCTACCGGAGATTCAATTCCTTCTGGTCAAAAAGATGCTTCAAACTTTTATGATCATAAAATATTCAGCAAATTTCACCATAGAGGTAGTGTTGCCACAACTTCAATGTGAACACCACAATTGCCAATTCCAAGTCAAGGGTAGGATAGTTCTTCTCATGACGTTTTAGTTGTCGATAAGCATAAGCTATTGGTTTCCCATGCTGCATCAAAACACAACCCAAACCTTGGTGTGATGCATCATTGTAGACTTCATATTCGCCGCTCTCGTCAGGAAGTGCAAGAACTGGAGCGTGAGTGAGGCGATGTTTCAATTCTTGAAAAATACGGTCACAATCTTTATTCCACTCAAAAGTCACACCCTTTCGAGTTAACTTAGTAAGCAGAGCTGCAATAGATGAGAAATCCTTCACAAATCTTTGGTAATACCTGGCCAAACCCAAGAAACTTTGAATCTCGATGACATTTTTCAGTTGTTCCTAATTGAGAATAACGGAAACTTTCTAGGGATCCACAAAGATTCCCTCGGCGAAATAATATGACCGAAGAAATTAATGTTATTCAACTAGAATTGACACTTGCTGAACTTCGCATACAACTTCCTTTTTCGTAACCATTCCAAAACCAACTTTAAGTGTCAGACGTGTTCTTGCTTGCTCTTGGAATAAACCAAGATATCGTCGATGAAGACGAACACAAACTTGTCTAAATAAGGTTAAAAACCGTATTCATTAAGTCCATGAAAGCTGTAGAAGCATTTGTCAAACTGAAAGGCATGACAAGGAATTCATAATGGCCGTATCGGGTTTGAAATACAGCTTTATGAACATCCTCAACTCAGATATCTAGCTGATGATACCTCAATCTTAAATCAATCTTGGAAAAAACTTTCACCCATTTGAGTTGATCAAATAAGTCATCTATCCTCGGTAGAGGGTAGCGATTCTTGATCATCACCTTGTTTAATTGACGATAGTGAATGCACAACTGCATACTACCATCCTTCTTCTTAACAAACAAGACCGGAGCACTCTAAGGAGAGATATTCTATTGAGTAAAACCCTTATCAATAAGTTCTTGTAATTGGATCTTTAATTCTCTTAATTCGTCAAGTGCCATACGATACGGAGTAAGAAAGATAGGATTAGTACCTGGCAAAAGATTGATGGTGAATTCAATCTCTCGATTAGAGGGCAATCTAGGTAAATCCTCCGGAAATACATCAAGATACTCATTCACGACGGGCAAATCTTCATCATTAGGGACTTCTTTCTCTTTCACCGTGACATGAGTGATATATCTCCCACATCCCTTGGATATGAGCTTCTTAGCTTGAAGACAAGAAATTAGACTATTTTGCAAAATCTTTCATTCACCCTGAAATTTCACAAGTGGTCTTCCAGGAGGACAAAAAACTACCACCTTCCGAAAACAATCGATGTGGGCATGATGCCTCGATAACCAATTCATGCCTAAGATAAGGTCGAAGTCAACCATATGCAAAGGTACAAGATCCACTTCAATGAGTACTGCACCCACGAAGATTGGACAATTTCTGAATTCCCAATTAATTCAAATAGTTTCTACCATAAGGATATATAATCCAAACTCATAATCTAGAAGAGTATGTTGAACATTCGCCATACAAGCAAATTGAGGAGACAAAAAAGAATGAGTAGCACCCAAATTAATTAAAAAAAAGCAAGATAACCAAAAACATTCAACATACCAATAATAACATTAGGGTCCTCATCCGCCTGCTGTCAAGTCATCGCGAACATCTGATTCTACGCTGCACCACTAGAACCACTAATAGTACGTCTCAAACGTGCTCTGAGTCTGATTCCTACGACCCTGTCGGTTATTCTAAACTCAGTTACTAAAGGCTCCCCTTGCTGGTCTGCCCTTAAGGAGTATTCTGCTGAATGAATTACAGAGTAGAATGTGGTGGTAGAGGCATAACATGCTGAGGAAATTGGTGAATAGAAGGATATCCATACAGAATGGGCTGAAAGAATTGCTGCCCATAAGCATGATAAGGTGCAAACTGCTAATAAGAATTATTCGAAACTCCAGGCTTAAGCTACTGAGTCATCCTATAAGATATCCCCTATTGTTGTTTTAGATTAGGGCAATTCCTCCGACCATGTCCAAGTTGACCATAGTTAAAGCACACTCACATCATGGTATGTAAAGCAAGTAGTGCAAAAAGGTATAAGATCCTTATGGAAAGAGCCACCTTGAGATCCGTTACCAGAGAATCGGCCACTACCACTTGAATCCTTACAGGCAGGAGGTGTAGTATTTTAAATCCACTGCTAGTAAACTAAGAAGGTTGTCCATTCTTCTTAAAAACCATCTTACTCTTCATTCCACCCATAGACAACGCTTTATTGATATTCTTGGCCTTGAACTTACTCGTGAATCTTCCAGATTATTTTCCACCACCACTAGCGCTCGTTTGCTTACCCTTAGCTATATGCTTATCCTTTTTCCTGTTAATCACTTATTCAACCCGCTGAGTTGTACGGAAAGCTATCTCATAGGTAACACCGTCATTAACCATAGCATAGGTGCACAACTCAAGATTCAAGCTAGAAATAAATTGCTTCTTTTTCTCATCGGCGTTATCCCGAATACCAGGACAATACTCAACCAAATGCCAGAATTCCCGCTCATAGTCGATAGCAAACATATCTCCTTGTTCAAGTGCCATAAACTCCCATTTTCGGATTGCTTGAAACTGAGGACTAAGAAAACTATTCTTGAACCACTCCTTGAAGAGATCCCAGGTCCAAACCTCATTAGCCTGAAGATTAAAATGCTTCGTCTTCCACTAATTCTTGGCACTGTCGACCATGAAGAAAGTCGTTGTGCTTACTCTTTGGTCCACCAGACATCTCATAACTTCAAGAACATCATCCATATGCTCAAACTAAGACTCAGCTTCTTCTGTGGCACTAAGACCATCAAGAGAGTAGGCACCATCGCTCACAACAATTTTTGCCTAAGTGCGACCACGATTCGCATTAGGAATGAGCTGGGCCAATGCCTCAGTCAATTGTTGTAACCCTGGAATAGGAGTATGTTCACACCTAGACGACATAGTTCTGTCAAGTACACATTAAATAATTAGCACGAATAATGGCATTATACAATGCAAATGTATGTTTCCCCTAACCATGCTATGATACCAAACTGACACACCTCAACCCCGATAACATAAGTTATGAGGTCGTAATGTGATGGCTGACAATAAATTGACCAGACGACCCCATTCGGAGATGACGTCACAAGCTAACTCAATGACGAAGCCATAGTAAGATAATTATAATGTGTAAGAATTTGAACCAAAAGATGTTCATTTAAATAATTAAAACCAAAACTGCTACATAAGTACTTATCATCCTCCCAACTTAGGGACACAAATTATCTCAAGTTTAACCCCGCTATTAATCACACCACATCAGAGCAGCTAGAAGTTTCACACAATAGTAAATACAACATAGTACAGTGCTATGCATAATCAAAAGTACGATCATGCAAATGTTATTACAACTAAGATGAAACTACAGTAAAGGAGCCATCACCCAAAGTCCAAATGATGAAAGCCTCACTGCCAAGCCCACTCGTCCCCACTGGTGCTCTCCTTAATCTCGTTCTATCTTGAAGAGTCAATAAAACAAAATGTGAGTGGACTAGTTTAAACACAATTATAAAATCATCTTTAAATATAATAACCCCTGTTTTGAAAACATATATAGTGAAGACTATACAATATAATACTACCATAATAGTAAAGTCTCATTCATCAATATTAACGAAAAACCATCAAGGTAAGTCTAGAAATCATACTTTCCATCAATCAAACAGCATCCACTAACAAAAGTATAGCAAGCAGGAAATATACTAGCATCAACTAGGTAATCTCAATATCGGTAATACTCATCGACCCTAGCATCCATTAGGACAAATGTAACCTACAAACAAATCTACGGCCGAATATAGCTATACGACTCATCACATGATGACCATGTGATGAAAATAGATTATGAATGATCTAAGATATTAGTAATATCATCGCGAGTCTCATTTGAGACTATCACAACAATATGCATCCACATATCAAGCATTTAAGCATATACGTAAATATATATATATATATATATATATTAAACTTATTTTCAATACATATCTGCATCATTAATTCTAATTTACTATTTTCATTATGAAGAATATTTTCATCACAACTAATTTTGAATGGCATAAATGTCTTACTCCTATTCAGTTCATTGAATATCTCAAATTCAAGGTAAATACCGACCAATCGTTTATTATCTTCTTCCTATCTGTTTATAATATATGGTTTGATATTTGCACTCCCAATGATCATAATGATAGTAGTCTTGACTGTTTCCCTCATAATTTCTATCATCATCAGTACATAGGCTTCCACACCCTTTTTGGTATGAGAGCCAAGTGAGTGGTAATTGCATTAGCATCTTCTTAATCTGCAAGTCAGGTTTATCATTTTCGATCTTTCAATCTGTAGTCTATCTTATTTGTTAATCTTCTAAGCTTGTTTGTTCGACTCCTCAACCAAATAGTAAGGCGTGTTCCAAACAATAAGTCCCAGGAGAGGCATGAGCGGGGAAGGAGTTTAGCTAATACGCAAGGAAGGTGACGCAATTCAGTTTTCTGTATTTTGTTTGCCTGAATTGTAAACTTCATGATTAGATTATTTAGATCTAATTCAATGGCCAATACTAGCTCTAGATCTAGTCTAGGCACAATTCCACATATTGTTAATGAAGAATGTTTATACCATATTTAGGGCCTCATATTTAGACGTCGTATAAATACTCGAGGGACTTAAATGTAATTATGTAATAAAGGAAGGGGCAAGTATGTAATAAGTGAGGAGTCCTTATTCTATAAAAGGACCCCTCACCCTCACAATTAGGGGAGGCCATTTCTGAGGCCATTTATAGAGCCTTCTCACCCCTCTCACATCTCCTCTCATTACAGAGGTTCTCTCCCTTACCTCTCAGATAAATACATAATCAGTGTGGACGTAGCCCAAACCTTGGGGTGAACCACGATACATCTTGTGTTATTTACATTACTTGCAGATTCACGGTCGGATTTACGTTGTTCCAAGACCTCCAGTTTTGTGCATCAATAGAGGTGATTTAGACAACTCGGTCCTAATCCTCTTACATTCCTAGCAATGAAACACTCGGGTTCAAAGCTTCAACATGAATGCTTCCAACATGAAACAAAGTCTAAGTATATGTCAACAAGACTATACAAATAAACGAACAGCTTTACAGTATATTCGTTCAATCATACATTCCAACATATTCATACATAAGCCAATTGTGCTTTGAAAGGGTTCAACATACTTTGTGTCATTCGACACTTGCTACAATGTGCCTAGACACCTTGCCCTTATTCTCACCAACCAGGTGATGAAATGTAAAGAAGGAACTCATCTTCATGCCACCAACCAAGTGATGAAATGTACAACCCGTACTCTCATTCATGCCACCAACCAGGTGATGAAATGTACAACCCGTACTCTCATTCATGCCACCAACCAGGTGATGAAATGTACAACCCGTACTCTAATATCATTTGGCAATTTGCCATTTATGCCACCAACTAGGTGATGAAATGTACAACCCGTACTCTCCTTCATGCCACTAACCAGGTGATGAAATGTACAACCCGTACTTTAATATCATTTGGCAACTTGCCACTCATGCCACCAACCAGGTGAAGAAGGAACTCATCTTCATGCCACCAACCAGGTGATGAAATGTACAATCTGTACTTTCCTTCATGCCACCAACTAGGTGATGAAATGTACAACCCTTACTCTAATATCATTTGGCAACTTTCTATTCATGCCACCAACCAGGTGAAGAAGGAACTCATCCTCATGCCACCAACCAGGTGATGAAATGTGATGAAAGGTGTTGAAGGAACTCACCTTCGTACCACCAACCAAGTGATGAAAGCAACTCACCATTCATAACACCTACCAGAAGACGAGTGGTACAACTTGTATATGTGAACTCCTAACATTCATAAATAATCAAAAACCCTCAAGCTTGACAAGTCAACTAGGGGAGCACTTTGCCCAACAAGAGTTATAGTCACCAACAAAGTCTTATCGCAAGCCAACAACAACTTCAGTGCATGGCATACGAAGATCAAGCTATTCAGCCCTCTTGCATCTGCTTCAAACATTTCCCCTCTGTAACAATGCAAACATGATGCGAAATATATAAGCACACAAATTAAACCCTCTTTTTATCAATTGTAGCAAAGTATGTAAGTAGGGATCGTTCTAGGCCGGGGATTATGAGGGATTGCCAAATCACTTGAAACTGACTCAAAACGTAAAAACAAAGTTTAAAACACTAAACTAGACTCAAAGAATGCAAAACTAAACTATAAAACACCAAAACAAACCAAAAGACTCAAAACAGCAAATAAACACTCAAAACTGCCTTAAAAACACTTTCTGGGCAGTTTTGAACACCTAACACTAAATTGGACGAAATTGGGTTATGACTTGACTCAAGACACTTAAAAACACAAACTAAATTGATTTCTAACTAATCTAACACTTCAAAATAAATGGGGATTGAGTTTTGACGAAAATTGAAAACAAGAACAAACTTTGTAAATTGAACAGATTCTAAAACGAATTTGATAAAAGTGAATGGATGGAAAGCTAGCTAAGGGGTTCTTCTCCACACATGTCACACTAGCATACAAAACGATTTCCAATTGCTTCTCAATAAACCATGAATTCCCAACGCCCCAAATTAACCGTGAATTGCACTAATTAACCCTCAGATTTTCCTAAAGTTATCGAATTGGATGAATTGCATACGACAACCCAAAGCATTCCTCACAAGTTCCCTGCATGAATTGCATAACAAAGATACAAGCAAAGATCATTAAGTTCTATGAAAATCATAAGCATTGGCGAGGCACTCGTTACTATGAATTGCATGAAACTTCTACCAAGAATTTACTAAACACGATTGTGATCAACAACCTTTACTACTTTTGAATATAAGTTCATAACGATTAGGTGAAATTCCCTTATATCCTAGCATCAAACTTATGCATGAAAATTAAGCGTGCACTCTCAACCAACACACACAAATCAGTTTTAATTCATGTAGATAAGTAAATTGAATTCACAACTTATGAAACGCAATTGAAAGTAATCAAATCATATAGCAAGCATAAACATGGTTTCGAATTCCCCCTAGCCAAGGGGGGTTTAGTTCCTCATACTCACAAAGCAAAGATACATAAATTTAGACATTAAAATCCAAAGAAAGAAAACACCTAGATGATCCAACTTGGACAGCAGGTGCATCCACAAGTCTTCTTTCCTCCTTGCTGCGGCACTTGGTCTAAAGTCAGGTTCTAGGGTGGTATTTGCATGGGAGAATGGGTAGGGAATGGTATGGAAGGGTTTAGGATTGATGGGGGGTACGGCTAGGGTAAAAAGAATCAGAAAAATATGGAAGAATGGTGAAGGAAGGCTGCGGCAAAGAGAGGGAATGATTTCTGGCGAAAATTTTGAATATGGAGGGGTGGTTGATGTGTTTTTGATGTAATGTAATCTCTAGTGTTCTTCCCTTCACTCCAAAGCAAAGAATCACTCAAGTGGCTTCAATAAACAATACAAACAAAGACCAAAATGATGCAAAAACAGCTAGTTTACACGAAAATAGCTTAAAACACTCTTATAAGCAATAACTAACTAAGTAAATGCAAGAAAACATGTTAACTAAGTCGCATAAATATGCTCCTATCAAAACACTACAACTCGTAGAAAGCTTCACATACTCTTAATCAAGACAGTGTGAAGCAAAAGCAATTTATGGTGCCAACAAAAGCTTCATCAAAGGAGTTCAACCACAATTCTCAAAAGCTTCACACACTCTTGATCAAGACAGTGTGAAGCAAAACCAATTTATGGTGCCAACAAGAGCTTCATCAATGGAGGGCAACCACAATTCTCAAAAGTTTCACACACTCTTGATCAAGACAGTGTGAAGCAAAACCAATTTATGATGCTAACAAGAGCTTCATCAAAGGAGTTCAACCACAATTCTGAAAAACTTCACACACTCTTGATCAAGACAGTGTGAAGCAAAACCAATTTATGGTGCCAACAAGAGCTTCATCAATGGAGGGCAACCACAATTCTCAAAAGCTTCACACACTCTTGATCAAGATAGTGTGAAGCAAAACCAATTTATGGTGCCAACAAAAGCTTCATCAAAGGAGTTCAACCACAATTCTCAAAAGCTTCACATTCTTGATCAAGACAGTGTGAAGCAAAACCAATTTATGGTGCCAACAAAAGCTTCATCAATTGAGAGCAACTACAATTCTCAAACCTTCGAAGCAAATTCAAGACTGTTCGAAGCAAATTCAATTTATATGGTTCATCCAAACCTTTGACTACTACAAGGTGTGGCTTGCATCACAATCTCTTGCTCAACAGTGTGGAAGCAAAATTTGTATATGTTGTCTCTCCTACATTTTCAAATTTCTAGTTTCCCAAATAAAAATAAATAAATAAAAAAAAAAAGAGAAATTCAACAAAGCTTCATCAATGGAGGACAACTACAAATTCAAGATAGTGTAAAGCTTTTGTAGGTGAAGCTTTTGTGTTGAAGTTTTGTAGGTGAAGCTTTTGTGGGTGAAGTTTTGTGGGTCAAGCTTTTGTAGGTCAAGCTTTTGTGGGTCAAGCTTTTGTGGGTCAAGCTTTTGTAGGTCAAGCTTTTGTGGGTCAAGCTTTTGTGGATCAAGCTTTTGTGGGTCAAGCTTTTGTAGGTCAAGCTTTTATGGGTCAAGCTTTTGTGGGTCAAGCTTTTGTAGGTGAAGCTTTGGAGTTGAAGCTTTGTAGGTGAAGCTTTGGAGTTGAAGCTTTTGTTGGGTACCATGAATTGATTTTGCTTCACACTATCTTGATCAAGATAGTGTGAAGCAAAATCAATTCATGGTGCCCAACAAAGCTTGACCTACAAAAGCTTCACCCACAAAAGCTTGACCCATAAAAGCTTCACCTACAAAAGCTTGACCCACAAAAGCTTCACCTACAAAAGCTTGACCCACAAAAGATTGACCCACAAAAGCTTCACCTACAAAACTTCAACACAAAAGCTTCACCTACAAAAGCTTCACACAATCTTGATCAAGATAGTGTGAAGCAAAATCAATTCATGGTGCCCAACAAAGCTTCAACCTCAAAGCTTCACCTACAAAGCTTCAACACCAAAGCTTCACCTACAAAGCTTTAATATATATATATATTTAATATTTTTTTTCTGAAATTTGAAAATTCAAAAATTCGAAAGTTCGAAAAATAATTTGCCTAGGCCTCCTCTTTTTTGGGCCTAACAACTTTCATAACAAATATATATATGAAGGAGTTTTGGGCTACCACTTAGAGAGGAAATGCCTCATTCGTCAACTCCCTCGACCGGAGACTTGGGGGACTCCTACCATATGCTACTGCATCTTGATACTCGGAAGTCTCACAACCACTTAGTGACTTGGATTTTTCAAGTCTCCAAACAAGAAGCTTTCCTCACTCGGGAAATTAAGGGAGCACTACCTTAACCTACATGCTTCACTCATAAAGCTTCAACAAAACGAAAAATTCAAAGAACTTAGTGAAGAAGGCCTTGGTGTATTTAACACAATACGTTGAAATGAAGCAAAACTTGTTTATTGATATCTCCGATAAGTTACAAATATGTACATATACATGAGTCAAAATAAACAAACAAGAGGGAGCCTTCACAAAGGTTGCTCAGGAGAAGTCTCAGCAGTCGGCAGAGCCCTAGAAAGATGAGGCACCAGAGGGTGATTATTCGGAGCCTCAGTAATAGGCAGAACCCCAGAAAGATGAGGCACCGAAGGTTGATCATTTGGAGCTTCATTATGCGGTACAGCTCCAGAAGACAAAGGTAATAAATGCCTTTGGAACAAACCCACAAACCTCTGATGATCAAGTAAAATTTGACCATCAGATTCCTGCAACTGGTCAAGCTTCCTCTTCATGTTTGTAGCATAGTCATGTGTGAGCCTGTGTAACTGTTTATTCTCATGCTTGAGCCCTCTGATCTCCTATTTGAGACTTATCACTTCAGCCGCCAATGATTCAACTTGGAGGGTTCGAGCAAGTAGGCGTTGGGCCATATTAGACACAGAACCTGCACACTGAACACTGAGAGCCAGAGAATCCTTAACAGCCAACTCATCAGACCGTCTGGAAAGTAGTCTGTTATCTTTAGGAGTGAAAAGGTTCCTGGCCACCACCGCAACGGTCATATCATTCTTCATCACAGAGTCCCCAACGGTAAGAGGACCAGTAGGAGATAAGAAGGATGGGCGCCATATGTTGTCTTGAGAAGGCATGGCTGCCTTTTCACCAAAGTTCAAGTCAAAACGACAGTCGGATGGGCCAGACATTCTCAGAAATGATGAAAGAGAATGAGGTGCAATAAATCTCTGAAGTAAGGGGAAAATTCCTACAAGCAATAACTCTCTGAATGTACTTCTTGCACACAATTGGTGCCCTTATAAAAGAAATAGCAACAGGGTCGTTGGTTCAACAATCGAAAAGGCACCGCTCTCCGGATTTCGAAGAAGCACCACTTTCCACACGCAACATCAGCTCCTCGGGTACCATAGATAACTTTGCCAAAGATATCTGACAAAGTTTAGACACATAAATTTTGAAGATCCAGCTACCCTACTATTACCCTCAAGGGTAAAGGAACAGCACCACTGCTTGATAACTAGAAAGTCCCAATGTGTGTCAACCTCTGTGCTCCGTGGCAAGGCAGACTGGCAAAAATGCCTAACCTTTACTCACATTCGAGAAAACACTCCCAACAAGATTGCTTGCTCAAAAATCGAAGAGGCACCACTTTCCGAATCTCGAGAGCCAGACTCCCAACAGGATTACTTTCTCAAAAATCGAAGAGACACTGCTCTCCGAATCTTAAGAGTCAGACTCCCAACAGGATTGCTTTCTTAAAAATCGAAGAGGCACCATTCTCTGAATCTCGAGAGCCAGATCCCCGATAGGATTGCTTGTTTGAAAACTGAAGAGGCACCGCTCTCCGAACTTCAAAAGCCAGATTTCCTTGGATAAAGCTTGTCTGCAGTCTTCACACGCAACATCAGCTTTCCAGATATCACAGACCACTTTTTCAAAGCTCTCTGACAAAGTTAAAACATGTGAAGCTTGCAACTCCCACTACATTGCTATGACCAAGAAGGGTAAGGGAATAGCATTATTACTTACTCAAAAATCGAAGAGGCACCGCCCTCCAAATCTCGAGAGCCAGACTCCCAATAGGATTACTTTCTCAAAAATCGAAGAGGCACTGTTCTCCGAATCTCAAGAGCCAGACTCCCAACAAGATTGCTTTCTCAAAAATTGAAAAGGCACCGTTCTCCGAATCTCGAGAGCCAGATCCCCAACAGGATTGCTTGTTCGAAAACCGAAGACGCATCGCTCTCTGAACTTCGAGAGCCAGATTTCCTTAGATAAAGCTTGTCTGCAATCTTCACACGCAACATCAGCTTTACAGATACCACATACCACTTTTTCAAAGTGCTCTCACAAAGTTAAAACATGTGAAGCTTGCAGCTCCCACTACATTGCTACGACTAAGAAGGGTAAAGGAATAGCATTACTACTTGTTGTTAGGGATACTCCTATATATGTAAACATTCATCCTTCACGGACAGGCAGACTTGCAAAAATGCTCAACCCTTCCTCATATCTGAGAGGGCACTCCCAACGAAGGCTCTCGAAATACTCAGTTTTCTTCCCGCCCCCCCCCCAATTATACCTATGTAAACCAGCCACACCAGAGCAAGAGTATCTCATATCATCAGGGTCAAAAGCAAGAGCATCCCATATCATGCTTTTTCCCTGTCTTTTCCTTTGCCCTTGTTCTTACCTGCAAGACAAGGAGAAAGAGAGCAATTAGTCAGCACTTGGAATCAAGCTTCCAGTCAGGAACTGACTGCTTAGAACCCCTTGCCTGATTACTTACCTGGCATTGACCTCGAGTATTCATCTTCAACATCTTATGCTTCCAGAAAAGATACCACATCTGCCTGAGGAACAGATAGGGCAAGTGAGAAGGATACAAGAAAACATGTGGAGACAAGCACAACGGAACACGTGCCGATTCATCTATTACTTCATCAACAGCAAAAGTATCCTATATCATCAAGGTCGAACGCACTCTTGATTTGATGGACTTGTTTTAACCCTCAAATTCTTGAGTCAGCCTTATACTCTAGAGGAAACCAGAAAACCCTCCTGCCCAATTCAAGAATAAGCAAGTGGAAAGTTACTTTTTCAAAACCGAAAGTATCTCATATCATCTCTTCTCCATTTGCTTCTCCTTATCCTTGTTGCTGTTTATGACATAAGGAGAAGGAGAACAATCAACCGGAGGCTGAAGTTGAACCTCCGATCCAGGTAGCTTGCTTAGAAGTCTGATTGCTTACCTTGTCTGTTACCTCTTTCGGCAAATCTCCTAGCTCGGTGACTTAGGGGACTTCTACTATAGGGTTTTGTATCGCACTTGACCAAGCCCGAAACTACAAGTAAGCTTCAAGTGAAATTAATACATTACCTTGTGCATCTTCATCGGTTAAATATACCACCCCTGGATGGAGGAAAAATACTTCCAGAGAAGATGTCACAGCTACGTATGAGACAGTTAAGGCAAGTGAAAATGATACCACACTTCGGTACTTAGAAGTTTTGTGATTACTCAATGGCTTGGATCTTGCAAGTCCTCAACCGAGGAGCTTCCCTTACTCAGGAACTTAGGGGAGCACTGTTTGTACCATACTTGACCAATCCCGAAACTACTAAGCACCGATCAACATTATACCGTCAAAGATCCAGAAGAGTTTCCCTCCAACCAGGAGGCCAATCACAGCACGACACGTGTCGACATCAGAAGCCAATCATAGCGCGACATGTGTCAACATCAGAAGCCAGTCACAACACGACACGTGTTAATGTCAGAATGAAACTAGAAACTCTCTTCTATAAATAGAGATCATTCTCTCACAATATTTCCTAATGTCATTTGTACTAAATCATTCACTAGTACTCACTAAAGGAGAGCTTGAACCAATGTACTTGTGTAAACCCTTCACAATTAATGAGAACTCCTCTACTTCGTGGATGTAGCCAATCTGGGTGAACCACGTACATCTTGTGTTTGCTTCTCTGTCCTTATCCATTTACATACTTATCTACACTAGTGACCGGAGCAATCTAGCGAAGGTCACAAACTTAACACTTTCTGTTGTACCAAAGTCCTCACTGATTTTGTGCATCAACAAAATCCACAGAAAAATGTGGTGAAAATGCTCCCTATTCGATCGTCAGTCCAAAAATTTGGAGCCGGGACGGTTGAACTAATCTTGGATCGATTTGGGCTGTTTGGAGGACCACGGGATCAGACTGGACCACGGGAGCAGACTGGGCTGCGGGAGCAGGATGGGTCTTCATGGTGGCAACAGTCAACCCGATGATCCTCGAGATGACTCTTTCACCCAACAATCACAACCCGCTGAAGAGTTAGAAAAGGTCTCTATCTCAAAAGATTATGCATATCGCATGGTAAAGATTGGCACCACCTTATCACCACCCATTCGGTTAGCATTGATTTCTTTTTTACAAGAGAAAACTGAGGTCTTCGCCTGGTCATACGAGGACATGCCAAACATCTTTCCCGATATCATCTGTCATCGCTTAAGTATTGACCCCAAGACCAAGACAGTGAGACAGAAGCGAAGATCTTATGACGCTGAACGGTACGAAGCAATGAAGGCAGAAGTTGAAAAACTCAAAGGCATAGGCTTCATCCGCAAAGTCAATTATCCAACATAGGTAGCAAATGTTGTCCTTGTTAAGAAGAATTCGACCAAGGAAAGTCTCATGCTCCAAAAGGTCTTGTGGAGAATGTGTGTCGATTACACCGACCTAAACAAAGGATGCCCAAATGATAGTTTTCCTCTTCCTCTCATAGATAGACTTATAAACTCTACGGCAGGGTGTGAACTCCTGAGCTTCATGGATGCTTACTTAGGATACAACCAAATCCTCTTGAACCCTTTGGACAAAGAACACATAGCCTTCACTACTGACAGGGGACTATATTGCTATAAAGTCATGCCATTCGGCCTAAAGAATGCAGGAGCGACTTATCCAAGACTAGTCAATTCAATGTTCGCTGAACAGATTGGGAAGAGCATGGAAGTTTACGTTGATGATATGCTAGTCAAGAGCAAACATGCTGACCAACACATCACCAACCTCTCTGAAACTTTCACCATTCTGAAGAGGTATCGAATGAGGTTGAACCCCAACAAATGTGTCTTCGGCGTAGGCTCTAGCAAATTCTTAGGCTTCATGATAAGCCAACGAGGCATTTAGGCTAATCCTGAGAAGATCAAAGCAATCCTCGACATGAAGGAACTGGTAACTTCAAAAGACATCCAAAGCCTTACTGGCAAGGTGGCAGCCTTAACTAGGTTCATCTCTAAGGCCACAGACATATGTGCTCCTTTCTTCAAAGCACTTAAGGGAAGTAAGAAGTACATTACATGGACTGATAAATGTGCTGAGGCATTCAAGAACCTCAAAGACTACATGAGTAAAGCCCATCTACTCTTCAAACCTGAGGTTGGTGACACTTTCATTATCTATTTGTCGGTATCGGCTTTAGCAGTAAGTTTCGTTCTCATTCGAAATGATGGTAATGTCGAACGGCCTGTCTACTACGCTAGCAAGGCCTTACAAGATGCGGAGACACGATACTCCAACATTGAGAAATTAGCTCTAGCATTGGTCATGTCTGCTTAAAAACTTCGCCCTTACTTCCAAGCACACTCCATCATCGTGCTTACCAATCATCCTCTTCGACAGATACTCCAAAGTCCTAACACTTCCGGGCAAATGATCAAATGGGCGATAGCATTGGGTGAGTTTGACATCTCCTACCAACCAAAGCCAGCTGAGAAGGGCCAAGCAGTGGCAGACTTCATCGCCGACTTCACATATCCTGTTGACATTGTTTCTACGCCTAAATAAGTGGTTTCATTACCCTCGGAAACTCAGAAAATAGAGCCAACAGCCTCAGCATGGAGTCTATATGTTGATGGCTCCTCCAACCAACAAGGTTGTGGAGCAGGACTAGTCTTTACGACTTCTGACAAAGTGGCGATGGAGTATGCTCTTCGTTTCAAATTCAAGGCGTCGAACAATGAGGCTGAATATGAAGCCCTCTTAGCAGGCTTATGTTTGGCCAAACACCTTGGGGTTAAATGAATTGATATCTTCAGTGACTCCCAATTGGTGGTTAACCAGGTTACCAACAACTTTGACACTAAGGATTGCTCTATGGCAGCATATCTGGCACAAACACAATTGTTGCTCAAGCACTTCCACTACCAGATCATCCAAATTCCTCGAGCGGCAAACAGTCATGCAGATGCTTTAGCTCGCCTTGCCTCAGCGGTGGAAGACAAGATTGGGAGAAAAATCCAGGTCGAATTGTTAGCAGCACCAAGCACCATGGCTACAGAAGTGTGCAACTTACAACAGGGAGATAGTTGGATTACCTCGATTTATAGATTCCTTGCTCATGGCACCCTTCCAAATGACAAAGTTCAAACTAAGCAGATTCGATACAAGGCTACCCGTTACTTAATCATTAATGACCAACTCTACAAGCCGGGTTTTAACCTACCATACCTAAGATGCCTTACGCCCACAGAGGCGGAAACTGTCCTTCGGGAAACATGAAGGAGTCTGCGGAGATCATGTTGGATCTCGATCCCTAGCACACAAGGCTTTTCACCAAGGATATTACTGGCCAACACTCCACCAAGATGCCATCAGAATATCCCGCTCATGTGATAAGTGTCAACGCTACGTAACTATTCCTCATTCCCCTCCTGAGCCGCTCACTCCTATTATCAGCCCTTGGTCCTTAGCCCAATGGGGACTTGATTAGATCGGCCCAATGCCTGTAGGGAAGGGCAAGGTTCGATATGCAATCGTTGCAGTTGACTACTTCACAAAGTGGGCCGAAGTAGAACCCTTGGCAACCATTACTGAGGCAAAAATAGAAGACTTCATATGGAAGAACATCCTTTGCAGATTCGACATTCCCAATGCGATAGTCACTGACAACGGGCGACAATTCGACAAAAATAAGTTCAGGATGTTCTGCTCTAAGTTCAACATCAACTTATGTTTTGCCTCCCAAGCTCCTCCCCAGTTTAATGGACAAGTTGAAGCCATCAACAAAATAATCAAGCGAACTTTGAGAACCAGCTTCGACAAGGCTATAGGTTGTTCGCCAGAATTTGTACCCCAAGTTCTTTGGTCATACCACACTTCGTATCAGACATCAACAGAAGAAACCCCATTCTCACTTGCCTTTGGTACCGAGGCAGTTGTCCGATTGTGATGATTTTTTACAACCACACTCCTTGACCCTATATGAATACAATGAAGGAATTTGATCGTCAATTTAAAATATTTACACAAGTGGAAACCAAAAAATCTTATGTTATACTTAATGAAAGTATAAATAAACTCTAAGTGTTAATGAATCTATCGTTTTGATGGGATACAAATTCTATGAAACTAATTATAACGATCCAATCGTCAAACTTGTTTGTATATGCTTCGAGATCGCATATGACAAAAATCACAAAAAATAAACATTCAGAGATCAAGAAATGAGACAAAACGTTTTGACAGTTATAAAACAAAAAATCACGATTTAACGGTTGTTTTAACTCCGATATTGATGATTTTTTACAACTACCCTCCTTGACCCTATATGAATACAATGAATGAATTTGATCGTCAATTTAAAATATTTACACAAGTCGATATCACCAAATCTTATGTTATACTTAATGAAAGGATAAATAAACTGTAAGTGTTAGTGAATCTATCGTTTTGATGGGATACGAATTCTATGAAACTAATTTTAACGATCCAACCGTCAAACTTGTTTGTATATGCTTCGAGATCGCATACGCCAAAAATCACAAAAAAAAAAATTAATAGATCAAGAAATGAGACAAAAAGTTTCGACGGTTATAAAACAAAAAATCACGATTTAGTGGTTGTTTTCACTCCGATTTTGATGATTTTGTACAACTACACTCCTTGACCCTATACGAATACAATGAATGAATTTGATCGTCAATTTAAAATATTTACACAAGTGGATACCACAAAATTTTATGTTATACTTAATGAAAGTATAAATAAACTCTAAGTGTTAGTGAATCTATCGTTTTGATGGGATAGGAATTCTATGAAACTAATTATAACGATCCAACCGTCAAACCTGTTTGTATTTTCTTCGACATCGCATACGCCAAAAATCACAAAAAAAAACATTCATAGATCAAGAAATGATACAAAACGTTTCGACGGTTATAAAACAAAAAATCACGATTTAGTGGTTGTTTTAACTTCGATTTTGATGATTTTGTACAACTACACTCCTTGACCCTATACGAATACAATGAATGAATTTGATCGTCAATTTAAAATATTTGCACAAGTGGATACCACAAAATCTTATGTTATACTTAATGAAAGTATAAATAAACTCTAAGTGTTAGTGAATCTACCATTTTGATGGGATACGAATTCTATTAAACTAATTGTAATGATCCAATCGTCAAACTTGTTTGTATATGCTTCGAGATCCAACCGTCAAACTTGTTTGGATTTTGATGATTTTTTACAACTACACTCCTTGACCCTATACGAATACAATGAATAAATTTGATCGTCAATCTAAAATATTTACACAAGTCGATATCACCAAATCTTATGTTATACTTAATGAAAGGATAAATAAACTGTAAGTGTTAGTGAATCTATCGTTTTGATGGGATACGAATTCTATGAAACTAATTTTAACGATCCAACCGTCAAACTTGTTTGTATATGCTTCGAGATCGCATACGCCAAAAATCACAAAAAAAAACATTCATAGATCAACAAATGAGACAAAACGTTTCGACGGTTATAAAACAAAAAATCACGATTTAGTGGTTGTTTTCACTCCGATTTTGATGATTTTGTACAACTACACTCTTTGACCCTATACGAATACAATGAATGAATTTGATCGTCAATTTAAAATATTTACACAAGTGGATACCACAAAATCTTATGTTATACTTAACGAAAGTATAAATAAACTCTAAGTGTTAGTGAATCTATCGTTTCGATGGGATAGGAATTCTATGAAACTAATTATAACGATCCAACCTTCAAACCTGTTTGTATTTTCTTCGAGATCGCATACGCCAAAAATCACAAAAAAAAACATTCATAGATCAAGAAATGATACAAAACGTTTCGACGGTTATAAAACAAAAAATCACGATTTAGTGGTTGTTTTAACTTCGATTTTGATGATTTTTTACAACTACACTCCTTGACCCTATACGAATACAATGAATGAATTTGATCGTCAATTTAAAATATTTGCACAAGTGGATACCACAAAATCTTATGTTATACTTAATGAAAGTATAAATAAACTCTAAGTGTTAGTGAATCTATCGTTTTGATGGGATACGAATTCTATTAAACTAATTGTACCGATCCAACCGTCAAACTTGTTTGGATTTTGATGATTTTTTACAACTACACTCCTTGACCCTATACGAATACAATGAATGAATTTGATCGTCAATTTAAAATATTTACACAAGTCGATATCACCAAATCTTATGTTATACTTAATGAAAGGATAAATAAACTGTAAGTGTTAGTGAATCTATCGTTTTGATAGGATACGAATTCTATGAAACCAATTTTAACGATCCAACCGTCAAACTTGTTTGTATATACTTCGAGATCGCATACGCCAAAAATCACAAAAAAAAACATTCATAGATCAAGAAATGAGACAAAACGTTTCGACGGTTATAGAACAAAAAATCACGATTTAGTGGTTGTTTTCACTCCGATTTTGATGATTTTGTACAACTACACTCCTTGACCCTATACGAATACAATGAATGAATTTGATCGTCAATTTAAAATATTTACACAAGTGGATACCACAAAATCTTATGTTATACTTAATGAAAGTATAAATAAACTCTAAGTGTTAGTGAATCTATCGTTTTGATGGGATAGGAATTCTATGAAACTAATTATAATGATCCAACCGTCAAACCTGTTTGTATTTTCTTCGAGATCGCATACGCCAAAAATCACAAAAAAAAACATTCATAGATCAAGAAATGTTACAAAACGTTTCGACGGTTATAAAACAAAAAATCACGATTTAGTGGTTGTTTTAACTTCGATTTTGATGATTTTTTACAACTACACTCCGTGACCCTATACGAATACAATGAATGAATTTGATCGTCAATTTAAAATATTTGCACAAGTGGATACCACAAAATCTTATGTTATACTTAATGAAAGTATAAATAAACTCTAAGTGTTAGTGAATCTATCGTTTTGATGGAATACGAATTCTATGAAACTGATTATAACGATCCAACCGTCAAACTTGTTTGTATATGCTTCGAGATTGCATATGCCAAAAATAACAAAATACAAACATTCAGAGATCAAGAAATGTTACAAAACGTTTCGACAGTTATAAAACAAAAAATCACGATTTAATGGTTGTTTTCACTCCGATTTTGATAATTTTTTACAACACACACTCCTTCACCCTATACGACTAAAATGATTGAATTTGATCGTCAATTTAAAATATTTACACAAGTGGATACCACAAAATCTTATGTTATACTTAATGAAAGTATAAATAAACTCTAAGTGTTAGTGAATCTATCATTTTGATGGGATAGGAATTCTATGAAACTAATTATGACGATCCTACCGTCAAACCTGTTTGTATATTCTTCGATATCGCATACGCCAAAAATCACAAAAAACAAACATTCAGAAATTAAGAAATGAGACAAAACGTTTCGACGGTTATAAAACAAAAAATCACGATTTAACGGTTGTTTTAACTCCGATGTTGATGATTTTTTACAACTACACTCCTTGACCCTATACGAATACAATGAATGAATTTGATCGTCAATTTAAAATATTTACACGAGTGGATACCACAAAATCTTATGTTATACTTAATGAAAGTATAAATAAACTGTAAGTGTTGGTGAATCTATTGTTTTGATGGGATATGAATTCTATGAAACTAATTATAACGATCCAACCGTCAAACTTGTTTGTATATTCTTCGTGAACACATACGCCAAAAATCACAACAAACAAACATTCAGAGATCAAGAAATGAGACAAAACGTTTCGATGGTTATAAAAAAAAAATCACGATTTAATGATTGTTTTAACTCCGATTTTAATGATTTTTTATAACTGTACTCCTTGACCCTATACAAATACAATGGATGAATTTTATCGTCAATTTAAAATATTTACACAAGTGGATACCACAAAATCATATTTTATACATAATGAAAGTATAAATAAACTGTAAGTGTTAGTGAATCTATCGTTTTGATGGGATACGAATTCTATGAAAGTAATTATAACGATCCAACCGTCAAACTTGTTTGTATATGCTTCGAGAACGTATACGCCAAAAATCACAACAAACAAATATTCAGAGATCAAGAAATGATATAAAACTTTTCGACGGTTATAAGACAAAAAATACCGATTTAGTGGTTGTTTTAACTCCGATTTTGATGATTTTTTAGAACAACACTCCTTAACCCTATACGAATACATTGAATGAATTTGATCGTCAATTTAAAATATTTGCACAAGTGGATACCACAAAATCTTAGGTTATACTTAATGAAAGTATAAATAAACTCTAAGTGTTAATGAATCTATCGTTTTGATGGGATACGAATTCTATGAAACTAATTGCAACGATCCAACCGTTAAACTTGTTTGTATATGCTTCGAGATCGCATACGCCATAATTCACAAAATACAAACATTCAAAGATGAAGTAATGAGACCAATCTTTTTGACGGTTATAAAACAAAAAATCACGATTTAACGGTTGTTTTAACTCCGATGTTGATGATTTTTAATAACTACACTCCTTGACCCTATACGAATACAATGAATGAATTTGATCGTCAATTTAAAATATTTACACAAGTGGATATCACAAAATCTTATGTTATACTTAATGAAAGTATAAATAAACTCTAAGTGTTAGTGAATCTATCGTTTTGATGGGATACGAATTCTATGAAACTAATTTTAACGATCCAACCGTCAAACTTGTTTGTATATGCTTCGAGATCGCATACAACAAAAATCACGAAAAAAAACATTCATAGATCAAGAAATGAGACAAAACGTTTCGACGGTTATAAAAAAAAAATCACGATTTAACGGTTCTTTTAACTTTGATTTTGATAATTTTTTACAACTACACTCCTTCACCCTATACTAATACAATGAATGAATTTGATCGTCAATTTAAAATATTTACACATGTGGATACCACAAAATCTTATGTTATACTTAATGAGAGTATAAATAAACTCTAATTGTTAGTGAATCTATCATTTTGATGGGATACGAATTCTATGAAACTAATTTTAACGATCAAACCGTCAAACTTGTTTGTATATGCTTCGAGATCGCATACAACAAAAATCACAAAAAAAAACATTCATAGATCAAGAAATGAGACAAAATGTTTCGACGGTTATAAAAAAAAAAAATTACGATTTAACGGTTCTTTTAACTTCGATTTTGATGATTTTTTACAACTACACCCCTTCATCATATACCAATACAATAAATGAATTTGATCGTCAATTTAAAATATTTACACAAGTGGATACCACAAAATCTTATGTTATACTTAATGAAAGTATAAATAAACTCTAAGTGTTAGTGAATCTATCATTTTGATGGGATACGAATTCTATGAAACTAATTTTAACGATCCAACCGTCAAACTTGTTTGTATATGCTTCGAGATCGCATATGCCAAAAATCACAAAAAAAAAACATTCATAGATCAAGAATTGAGACAAAACGTGTGGACGGTTATAAAACAAAAAATCACGATTTAACGGTTGTTTTAACTCCGATGTTGATGATTTTTTACAATTACACTCCTTGACCCTATACGAATACAATGAATGAATTTGATCGTCAATTTAAAATATTTACACAAGTGGATACCACATAATCTTATGTTATACTTAATGAAAGTATAAATAAACTCTAAGTGTTAGTGAATCTATCGTTTCGATGGGATAGGAATTCTATGAAACTAATTATAACGATCCAACCGTCAAACCTGTTTGTATTTTCTTCGAGATCGCATAAGCCAAAAATCACAAAAAAAAACATTCAAAGATCAAGAAATGATACAAAACGTTTCGACGGTTATAAAACAAAAAATCACGATTTAGTGGTTGTTTTAACTTCGATTTTGATGATTTTTTACAACTACACTCCTTGACCCTATACGAATACAATGATTGAATTTGATCGTCAATTTAAAATATTTGCACAAGTGCATACCACAAAATCTTATGTTATATTTAATGAAAGTATAAATAAACTCTAAGTGTTAATGAATCTATCGTTTTGATGGGATACGAATTCTATTAAACTAATTGTAACGATCCAACCGTCAAACTTGTTTGTATATGCTTCGAGATCCAACCGTCAAATTTGTTTGGATTTTGATGTTTTTTTACAACTACACTCCTTGACCCTATACGAATACAATGAATGAATTTGATCGTCAATTTAAAATATTTACACAAGTCGATATCACCAAATCTTATGTTATACTTAATGAAAGTATAAATAAACTGTAAGTGTTAGTGAATCTATCGTTTTGATGGGATACGAATTATATGAACCTAATTTTAACTATCCAACAGTCAAACTTGTTTGTATATGCTTTGAGATCGCATACGCCAAAAATCACAAAAAAAAGCATTCATTGATCAAGAAACAAGACAAAACGTTTCCACGGTTATAAAACAAAAAATCACGATTTAGTGGTTGTTTTAACTCCGATTTTGATGATTTTTTACTACTACACTCCTTGACCCTATACGAATACAATGAATGAATTTGATCGTCAATTTAAAATATTTACACGAGTGGATACCACAAAATCTTATGTTATCCTTAATGAAAGTATAAATAAACTCTAAGTGTTAGTGAATCTATCGTTTTGATGGAATACGAATTCTATGAAACTGATTATAACGATCCAACCGTCAAACTTGTTTGTATATGCTTCGAGATTGCATATGCCAAAAATAACAAAAAACAAACATTCAGAGATCAAGAAATGTTACAAAACGTTTCGACAGTTATAAAACAAAAAATCACGATTTAATGGTTGTTTTAACTCCGATTTTGATGATTTTTTACAACTACACTCCTTCACCCTATACGACTAAAATGATTGAATTTGATCGTCAATTTAAAATATTTACACAAGTGGATACCACAAAATCTTATGTTATACGTAATGAAAGTATAAATAATCTCTAAGTGTTAGTGAATCTATCATTTTGATGGGATAGGAATTCTATGAAACTAATTATGACGATCCTACCGTCAAACCTGTTTGTATATTCTTCGAGATCGCATATGCCAAAAATCACAAAAAACAAACATTCAGAAATTAAGAAATGAGACAAAACGTTTTGACGGTTATAAAACAAAAAATCACGATTTAACGGTTGTTTTAACTCCGATGTTGATGATTTTTTACAACTACACTCCTTGACCCTATACGAATACAATGAATGAATTTGATCGTCAATTTAAAATATTTACACGAGTGGATACCACAAAATCTTATGTTATACTTAATGAAAGTATAAATAAACTGTAAGTGTTGGTGAATCTATTGTTTTTATGGGATATGAATTCTATGAAACTAATTATAACGATCCAACCGTCAAACTTGTTTGTATATTCTTCGTGAACACATACGCCAAAAATCACAACAAACAAACATTCAGAGATCAAAAAATGAGACAAAACGTTTCGACGATTATAAAAAAAAAAATCACGATTTAATGGTTGTTTTAACTCCGATTTTGATGATTTTTTATAACTGTACTCCTTGACCCTATACAAATACAATGGACGAATTTGATCGTCAATTTAAAATATTTACACAAGTGGATACCAAAAAATCGTATTTTATACTTAATGAAAGTATAAATAAACTGTAAGTGTTAGTGAATCTATCGTTTTGATGGGATACGAATTCTATGAAAGTAATTATAACGATCCAACCGTCAAACTTGTTTGTATATGCTTCGAGGACGTATACGCCAAAAATCACAACAAACAAACATTCAGAGATCAAGAAATGATATAAAACTTTTCGACGGTTATAAAACAAAAAATCCCGATTTAGTGGTTGTTTTAACTCCGATTTTGATGATTTTTTACAACTAAACTCCTTGACCCTATACGAATACATTGAATGAATTTGATCGTCAATTTAAAATATTTGCAAAAGTGGATACCACAAAATCTTATGTTATACTTAATGAAAGTATAAATAAACTCTTAGTGTTAATGAATCTATCGTTTTGATGGGATACGAATTCTATGAAACTAATTGTAACGATCCAACCGTTAAACTTGTTTGTATATGCTTCGAGATCGCATACGCCAAAAATCACAAAATACAAACATTCAAAGAGGAAGTAATGAGACCAATCTTTTCGACGGTTATAAAACAAAAAATCACGATTTAACGGTTGTTTTAACTCCGATGTTGATGATTTTTAACAGCTACACTCCTTGACCCTATACGAATACAATGAATGAATTTGATCGTCAATTTAAAATATTTACACAAGTGGATATCACAAAATCTTATGTTATACTTAATGAAAGTATAAATAAACTGTAAGTGTTGGTGAATCTATTGTTTTTATGGGATATGAATTCTATGAAACTAATTATAACGATCCAACCGTCAAACTTGTTTGCATATTCTTCGTGAACACATACGCCAAAAATCACAACAAACAAACATTCAGAGATCAAAAAATGAGACAAAACGTTTCGACGATTATAAAAAAAAAAAATCACGATTTAATGGTTGTTTTAACTCCGATTTTGATGATTTTTTATAACTGTACTCCTTGACCCTATACAAATACAATGGATGAATTTGATCGTCAATTTAAAATATTTACGCAAGTGGATACCAAAAAATCGTATTTTATACTTAATGAAAGCATAAATAAATTGTAAGTATTAGTGAATCTATCGTTTTGATGGGATACGAATTCTATGAAACTAATTATAACGATCCAACCGTCAAACTTTTTTGTATATGCTTCGAGGACGTATACGCCAAAAATCACAACAAACAAACATTCAGAGATCAAGAAATGATATAAAACTTTTCGACGGTTATAAAACAAAAAATCCCGATTTAGTGGTTGTTTTAACTCCGATTTTGGTGATTTTTTACAACTAAACTCCTTGACCCTATACGAATACATTGAATGAATTTGATCGTCAATTTAAAATATTTGCAAAAGTGGATACCACAAAATCTTATGTTATACTTAATGAAAGTATAAATAAACTCTAATTGTTAATGAATCTATCGTTTTGATGGGATACGAATTCTATGAAACTAATTGTAACGATCCAACCGTTAAACTTGTTTGTATATGCTTCGAGATCGCATACGCCAAAAATCACAAAATACAAACATTCAAAGAGGAAGTAATGAGACCAATCTTTTCGACGGTTATAAAACAAAAAATCACGATTTAACGGTTGTTTTAACTCCGATGTTGATGATTTTTAACAGCTACACTCCTTGACCCTATACGAATACAATGAATGAATTTGATCGTCAATTTAAAATATTTACACAAGTGGATATCACAAAATCTTATGTTATACTTAATGAAAGTATAAATAAACTCTAAGTGTTAGTGAATCTATCGTTTTGATGGGATACGAATTCTATGAAACTAATTTTAACGATCAAACCGTCAAACTTGTTTGTATATGCTTCGAGATCGCATACAACAAAAATCACAAAAAAAAAACGTTTATAGATCAAGAAATGAGACAAAACGTTTCGACGGTTATAAAAAAAAAAATCACGATTTAACGGTTCTTTTAACTTCGATTTTGATGATTTTTTACAACTACACTCCTTCATCCTATACCACTATAATGAATGAATTTGATCGTCAATTTAAAATATTTACACAAGTGGATACCACAAAATCTTATGTTATACTTAATGAAAGTATAAATAAACTCTAAGTGTTAGTGAATCTATCGTTTTGATGGGATACGAATTCTATGAAACTAATTTTAACGATCCAACCGTCAAACTTGTTTGTATATGCTTCGAGATCGCATATGCCAAAAATCACAAAAAAAAAAACATTCATAGATCAAGAATTGAGACAAAACGTGTCGACGGTTATAAAACAAAAAATCACGATTTAACGGTTGTTTTAACTCCGATTTTGATGATTTTTAACAACTACATTCCTTCATCCTATACGAATACAATGAATGAATTTGATCGTCAATTTAAAATATTTACACAAGTGGATACCACAAAATCTTATGTTATACTTAATGAAATTATAAATAAACTCTAAGTGTTAGTGAATCTATCGTTTTGATGGGATACGAATTCTATGAAACTAATTATAACGATCGAACCGTTAAACTTGTTTGTATATGCTTCGAGATCACATAAGCTAAAAATCACAAAAAACAAACATTCAAAGATCAAGTAATGAGACAAAACTTTTCGACGGTTATAAAAAAATAAATCACGATTTAAAGGTTGTTTTAACTCTGATTTTGATGACTTTTTACAACTACACTCCTTGACCCTATACGAATACAATGAATGAATTTGATCGTCAATTTAAAATATTTACACAAGTCGATATCACAAAATCTTATGTTATACTTAATGAAAGGATAAATAAATTGTAAGTGTTAGTGAATCTATCGTTTGGATGGGATACGAATTCTATGAAACTAATTTTAACGATCCAACTGTCAAACTTGTTTGTATATGCTTCCAGATCGCATACGCCAAATATCACAAAAAAAAACATTCATAGATCAAGAAATGAGACAAAACGTTTCGACGGTTATAAAACAAAAAATCACGATTTAGTGGTTGTTTTAACTCCGATTTTGATGATTTTGTACAACTACACTCCTTGACCCTTTATGAATACAATGAATGAATTTGATCGTCAATTTAAAATATTTACACAAGTGGATACCACAAAATCTTATGTTATACTTAATGAAAGTATAAATAAACTCTAAGTGATAGTGAATCTATCGTTTTGATGGGATAGGAATTCTATGAAACTAATTATAACGATCCAACCGTCAAACCTGTTTGTATTTTCTTCGTGATCGCAGATGCCAAAAATCACAAAAAAAAACATTCATAGATCAAGAAATGATACAAAACGTTTTGAGGGTTATAAAACAAAAAATCACGATTTAGTGGCTGTTTTAACTTCGATTTTGATGATTTTTTACAACTACACTCCTTGACCCTATACGAATACATTGACTGAATTTGATCGTCAATTTAAAGTATTTGCACAAGTGGATACCACAAAATCTTATGTTATACTTAATGAAAGTATAAATAAACTCTAAGTGTTAGTGAATCTATCGTTTTGATGGGATACGAATTCTATTAAACTAATTGTAACGATCCAACCGTCAAACTAGTTTGTATATGCTTCGAGATCCAACCGTCAAATTTGTTTGGATTTTGAGGATTTTTTACAACTACACTCCTTAACCCTATACGAATACAATGAATGAATTTGATCGTCAATTTAAAATATTTACACAAGTGGATATCACAAAATCTTGAGTTATACTGAAGGAAAGGATAAATAAACTGTAAGTGTTAGTGAATCTATCGTTTTAATGGGATACGAATTCTATGAAACTAATTTTAACGATCCAACAGTCAAACTTGTTTGTATATGCTTTGAGATCGCATACGCCAAAAATCACAAATAAAAACATTCATTGATCAAGAAATGAGACAAAACGTTTCGATGGTTATAAAACAAAAAATCACGATTTAGTGGTTGTTTTAACTCCGATTTTGATGATTTTTTACTACTACACTCCTTGACCCTATACGAATACAATGAATGAATTTGATCGTCAATTTAAAATATTTACACAAGTGGATACCACAAAATCTTTTGTTATACTTAATGAAAGTATAAATAAACTCTACGTGTTAGTGAATCTATCGTTTTGATGGAATACGAATTCTATGAAACTTATTATAACGATCCAACCGTCAAACTTGTTTGTATATGCTTCGAGATTGCATATGCCAAAAATCACAAAAAACAAACATCCAGAGATCAAGAAATGATACAAAACGTTTCGATAGTTATAAAAGAAAAAATCACGATTTAATGGTTGTTTTAACTCCGATTTTGATGATTTTTTACAACTACACTCCTTGACCCTATACGAATACAATGATGGAATTTGATCGTTAATTTAAAATATTTACACAAGTGGATACCACAAAATCTTATGTTATACTTAATGAAAGTATAAATAAACTCTAAGTGTTAGTGAATCTATCATTTTGATGGGATAGGAATTCGATGAAACTAATTATGACGATCCTACCGTCAACCATGTTTGTATATTCTTCGAGATCGCATACGCCAAAAATCACAAAAAACAAACATTTAGAAATTAAGAAATGAGACAAAACGTTTCGACGGTTATAAAACAAAAAAATCACGATTTAACGGTTGTTTTAACTCCTATTTTGATGATTTTTTACAACTACACTCCTTGACCCTATACGAATACAATGAATGAATTTGATCGTCAATTTAAAATATTTACACGAATGGATACCACAAAATCTTATGTTATACTTAATGAAAGTATAAATAAACTGTAAGTGTTGGTGAATCTATTGTTTTGATGGGATATGAATTCTATGAAACTAATTTTAACGATCCAACCGTCAAACTTGTTTGTATATGCTTCGAGAACGCATACGCCAAAAATCACAACAAACAAATATTCAGAGATCAAGAATTGAGACAAAAAGTTTCGATGGTTATAAAACAAAAAATCACGATTTAATGGTTGTTTTAACTCCGATTTTGATGATTTTTTATAACTGCACTCCTTGACCCTATACAAATACAATGGATGAATTTGATCGTCAATTTAAATTATTTACACAAGTGGATACCACAAAATCGTATTTTATACTTAATGAAAGTATAAATAAAATGTAAGTGTTAGTGAATCTATCGTTTTGATGGGATACGAATTCTATGAAACAAATTATAACGATCCAACCGTCAAACCTGTTTGTATATTCTTCGAGATCGGAATCCCCAAAAATCACAAAAAAACAAACATTCAGAGATCAAGAAATGAGACAAAACGTTTCGACGGTTATAAAACAAAAAATGACAATTTAACGGTTGTTTTAACTCCGATTTTGATGATTTTTTACAACTACTCTCCTTCACCCTATACGAATACAATGAATGAATTTGATCATCCATTTAAAATATTTACACAAGTGGATATCACAAAATCTTATGTTATACTTAATGAAAGGATAAATAAACTGTAAGTGTTAGTGAATCTATCGTTTTGATGGGATACGAATTCTATGAAACTAATTTAACGATCCAATCGTCAAACTTGTTTTTATATGCTTCGAGAACGCATACGCCAAAAATCAGAACAAACAAACATTCAGAGATCAAGAAATGAGACAAAACGTTTCGACGGTTATAAAAAAAAAAATCACGATTTAATGGTTGTTTTAACTCCGATTTTGATGATTTTTATAACTGTACTCCTTGAACCTATACAAATACAATGGATGAATTTGATCGTCAATTTAAAATATTTACACAAGTGGATACCACAAAATCTTATGTTATACTTAATGAAAGTATAAATAAACTCTAAGTGTTAGTGAATCTTTCGTTTTGATGGGATACGAATTCTATGAAACTAATTTTAACGATCCAACCGTCAAACTTGTTTGTATATGCTTCGAGATCGCATACGCCAAAAATCACAAAAAAAAATATTCATAGATCAAGAAATGATACAAAACGTTTTGAGGGTTATAAAACAAAAAATCACGATTTAGTTGTTGTTTTAACTTCGATTTTGATGATTTTTTACAACTACACTCCTTGACCCTATACGAATACAATGAATGAATTTGATCGTCAATTTAAAATATTTACACAAGTGGATACCACAAAATCTTATGTTATACTTAATGAAAGTATAAATAAACTGTAAGTGTTAGTGAATCTATCGTTTTGATGGGATATAAATTCTATGAAACTAATTATAACGATCCAACCGTCAAACCCGTTTTTATATGCTTCGAGAACACTTACGCCAAAAATCAGAACAAACAAACATTCAGAGATCAAGAAATGAGACAAAACGTTTCGACGGTTATAAATCAAAAAATCCTGATTTAATGGTTGTTTTAACTCCGATTTTGATGATTTTTTATAACTACACTCCTTGACCCTATACAAATATAATGAATGAATTTGATCGTCAATTCAAAATATTTACACAAGTGGATACCACAAAATTGTACGTTATACTTAATGAAAGTATAAATAAACTCTAAGTGTTAGTGAATCTATCGTTTTGATGGGATACGAATTCTATGAAACTAATTATAACGATCCAACTGTCAAACCTGTTTGTATATTCTTCAAGATCGCATACCCCAAAAATCACAAAAAAACAAACCTTCAGAAATTAAGAAATGAGACAAAACGTTTCGACGGTTATAAAACAAAAAATGACGATTTAACGGTTGTTTTAACTCCGATTTTGATGATTTTTTACAACTACACTCCTTGACCCTATACGAATATAATGAATGAATTTGATCGTCCATTTAAAATATTTACACAAGTGGATATCACAAAATCTTATGTTATACTTAATGAAAGGATAAATAAACTCTAAGTGTTAGTGAATCTATCGTTTTGATGGGATACGAATTCTATGACAGTAATTTAACGATCCAACCGTCAAACTTGTTTTTATATGCTTCGAGATCACATACGCCAAAAATCACAAAAAAAAACATTCATAGATCAAGAAATGATACAAAACGTTTCGACGGTTATAAAACAAAAAATCACGATTTGGTGGTTGTTTTAACTTCGATTTTGATGATTTTTTACAACTACTGACACACTCCGTCCCGAAGGAGGGCATGCTGGCCGTCACGTGAGAGTGACGTAACCATTTACCCAGTTCGGAAGCTTTAAAGAATACAATTACTAAGATATAACACCTGTGGATGAATCCTACTTTTGTGAATTCTGTCAGAACACTGTTGGATTCCTCGTGGCCACCAAAGCTCTGCTAACTTGAACCTGGAGGGGCCGGTCAGCAAAACAAAGCTTTTCGAAAACCTTTGATTTAAAACATTTCTAACCCCTCGTCGTAAAACCTGTATACTTTCCCAGAAAAAAAATATATATAAACATATATATATCATCAAAAGCTCAAATCACAATCCTTCAACGCTTTTCAGAAAGAATATACCATGCCATGCCATATGCCATAATATAATATGAAAGCATCAATATAAATCAGGCGAACTAATAAATCAACCGGAGACCTTACAGTGGTCCTGTACGGCTGATTCTATAGCTCAATATCCCATCCAGCCGGAGTCACCAACTGTGACCTGTACGGCCCTGCCAGAGTCACCAACTGTGACCTGTACGGCACTACACTGCACATAAGTCAGAACTACCTATAGTAGTCTGTACGACTAAGATGGTGAAATAATACGCTCTAGTACTTTTCTCATCAATCATCTGTGCACATAATCTAAGGTCACCTACCAGTCGGAACCCCTCTAATGGTCTGTACGACTGGCATGTCGTAACCACTTCAAGTGGTCTGTACGACATCCACCTACTTGGATCCAAGGCGAGCGTACGGTGTGGTGAATAATATAGGCACTAACACCTAGGGTGCAGGTTATGAGCTTCCAATGCAATTCACATAAAATAAATCGTATGAATAATGTAAAAACTCACCTATGCGTCAACAACGTCAATTCACATATATATGCATCAATTATCAATTCAAATATCTCATTGATTGCATGCATGGCATTTTAAAACATATTTTCATATAGTTGCATTTTTTGGGAAAAACAGTAGTATATAGGTAATACGAAAAAAAACTACCCACTCACTGATAAGTCGATGGGTCGTAACCCCCGTGACGTCCCTGGATGCGCTCGTCCTCGGGATACGTGTCACCTATATGCGAAACAACTATAAAAACGTTAATTTAAACACATAACCAACAATTCGAAATAACTTCTCATACGATGCTCAATTTGGGTATATGAATATACCACATCGACCTACTCGACGTCACGGACGTCAAGGAATTTTTAGAAAATTTTTTAGGCTTGTCACGCGCCGTCACGCGCCGTGGGTGGCACGGACCTATGCACCCCCACGTGTGTCTTCTTCCTCAGCCAGTCGCCGGACTGGTTTTTCCGGTGGCCGGATTTCGGTGAATTTTGTAATTGCTTGTTCTCCTTCGTTTCTTAACCGTTTTCTTCGAATTTTATATCAATTTGAAGCCCTCAACATGTAGAATCACGATGGACTAGTTTCAAGGTCTAAAATTCACTAGATTTTACCTGGGGAAGCACGATAATTCGGCAAAAAGTGAAACTTCGTTCTATGGCTCCCTGACGTCCAAAATACCTCAACGTTGCACTCCGAGCATCATGAGGACATTCTAAAGCTCATTATAGCCCTGAAATTCAAAGAAAACCCTCCGTTTAAAAGTTGATGAATAGTGACTAACTCGGGGATTCGATTTTCCGGGGTTTTCTCACGTTAAACTTTAACCAAAATCATGCCAAATGACTAAGGAAAGAGACTTGTTACCTTTCTGAACCTCAAAATGGCGTGAAACCTCGACGATCAAATCGGTGCTACAGTGCTTCGACGGAACCCTCGTGGTTTCTGGGTTTATCAAAGATAATTCAACCAACCAAGGGTATGGTTTAATTCGTATTCTTGCAAGAAATATGATGGGGGGTCTTAGGAGCTTGATCCGTGAAGGAATGGGGGTCAACGGACTACGTCCATACGATTTGCAGAGAAAGGGAGAGTTCGAAGGGAGGAGAGAGAGAGACATGGGGAAGGGAAAAGGAAGGAGGGCTTGTATGTGTGGTCCAATATCAATCCTCACCATCCATTCTCATCTTAGTTCCCTAACCACACAAACAATCCAACATAAGATAATTCCAAAATTTATAAAGTTTAAGTCTAAATAATGTCACATACACACATACCTTAATACCCGTCAAGGGTAATCCCGTCATTTCACGGTTCCCGATATAAAAATCTCGGGACGGGCTGTGACAATCTCCCTTCCTTATAGAATTTCGTCCCCGAAATTCATACAACCAACAATTCACTTAATATCCATAAAATAACCTTGGGTACATCTCTCTCATTCGATCCTCTGTCTCCCAGGTAGCTTCTTCTGCCGAATGGTTCCTCCACAACACCTTCACCAAGCTCACCGTCTTATTCCTTAGAACCTTATCTTTCCAATCCAAGATAGTCACTGGTTCCTCATCATACATCAAATCTGGATTAATCTCTAGCGGTTGAGGAGGGATCACATGTGAAGGATCAGAAATATAATGTCGAAGCATAGAGACATGAAACACATTATGAACTTTAGATAACTCCGGAGGCAACTCCAACCTGTAGGCAACTTCACCAATCCTCTCGGTGATCTCATAGGGTCCTATGTACCTAGGACTTAACTTTCCTCTTTTTCCAAATCGTACCACACCTCTCCAAGGTGACAATTTCAAAAATACCAAATCACCCACATCATACACTCGATCAGTAGCATGTCGATCCGCTAAACTCTTTTGTCGATCCTGGGCTGCTTTCAGGTTGGACTTAATCACCTGAATATTTTGAGTAGTCTCATCCACAGTCTCTGGGCCTCTAACACTCTTTCACCAACCTCAGACCAACACAATGGCGTACGACACGCCCTACCATAAAGTGCCTCAAATGGTGACATACCGATGCTCGAATGAAAACTATTGTTGTAGGAAAATTCCATCAATCTATGCGATCATGCCAAGAATCACCAAACCGCAACACTGAAGATCTCAACATATCCTCCAACGTCTGAATAGTCCTCTCTGATTGTCCATCTGTCTGAGGATGATAAGCAGTACTGTAAAGCAATTTCGTACCAAGAGCTTCCTGGAAAGCTATCCAAAACTTAGAAGTAAATCTTGGATCTCGATCAGAAATAATATTCACTGGAACTCCATGATACTTCACAATCTTCGTGATGAACAACTTAGCTAATTTATTCAAAGGGTACTTCTCTCTCACTGGAATGAAGTGTGCTGACTTGGTAAGTCAATCTACAATCACCCAAACGCCATCGAATCCATTCTGAGTACGGGGAAGCTTATACACAAAATCCATAGACATATCTTCTCATTTCCACTGAGGGACGGGAAGTGGCGGCATCCGACCAAAAGGCTTCTTCCTTTCTGCTTTGACTTGTTGGCAAACAATACACCTACTTACGTACTCAGCAATCTCCCTCTTCATACCCGGCTAATAATAAAATGGACGAATGGTATGATACATCTTGGTTCCTCCTGGGTGTATCGCATAAGCCGAACAATGTGCTTCATACAAAATTTCTTTCTTTAGTTCCTCGTTATTCGGCACATACATCATGTTCTCTTGCATAAGCGTGCCATCTGATTCCCGAATCCTGAGGTCTTTCTTTTTCCCTTCACATCTCAATTGAATCAATTCTTGAATCTCCTCATCAACCAACTGAGCTTTGAGTACACGATCAACCAAAACTGGCCTGACTTGAAAACTAGCAAGAAAAGCTTCGCTTCGATCTTCCAACTCCAACTTTACTCCAGTTGCCCTCAGTTCTGCAAGAAGGGGAACACGACAAGCATATAAAGCATTGAGTCGACCTTGAGGTTTCTTACTCAGAGCATAAGCTACTACATTAGCACGACCCGGATGATACTCAATAGTGCAGTCATAATCACTTAATAATTCCATCCACCTTCACTGACGAAGATTAAAATCATGCTGAGTAAATAGATACTGAAGACTCTTGTGATCAGTGAAGATCTTACACTTCTCACCATATAGATAATGCCTCCAAATCTTCAAAGCAAAGACAATGGCTGCCAATTCAAGATCGTGAGTAGGATAATTCCTTTCATGATTCTTCAACTGTCGAGAAGCATAGGCAATCACTTTATTATGCTGCATCAAAACACATCCCAAACCATTCAAGGAAGCATCACTGTAAATCTCAAAATTACCGCTATCATCAGGAAGTACCAATACTGGAGCATGAGTGAGGCAATATTTCAATTGCTGGAAACTCCGCTCACAATTCTCATCCCACTCGAATTTAACATCCTTCCTGGTCAACTTCGTTAACGGCAAAGCAATCATAGAAAAATCCTGAACAAACCGTCGATAATAACCTGCCAAACCAAGAAAACTTCGTACCTCAGTGACGGTTCGAGGTTGTTCCCAATTCTCCATTGCTGCTATCTTTTGAGGATCTACTTGAATTCCTTGTGTTGATACAACATGCCCCAAAAATGCCATTTCAGTCAACCAAAACTGACATTTACTGAACTTGGCATACAACTGATGTTCCCTCAATTTCTTTAATACCAAGTTAAGATGTCGGATGTGATCTGCTTTAGATTTAGAGTATACCAGAATATCATCAATAAAAACAATAACAAATTTATCAAGATATTGCTGGAATACTTCGTTCATTAGCCTCATGAAAGCTGCAGGCGCATTAGTCAACCCAAATGGCATCACCAGAAATTCATAATGTCCATAACGGGTTTTGAAAGCCGTCTTAGGTACATCTTCATCTTTAATCTTCAACTGATAATAACCAGATCTCAAATCAATCTTAGAGAATACACACGCACTTTTCAGCTGATCAAACAAATCATCGATGCGAGGCAATGGATAACGGTTTTTAATCGTTACCCAGTTCAATTGCCTATAAGCAATGCATAATCTCAGAGTTCCATCTTTCTTTCTCACAAATAATACTGGAGCTCCCCAAGGTGACGAACTAGGTTGAATGAAACATTTATCAAGTAATTCTTGTAACTGAATTTTCAATTCTCTCAACTCAGCTGGAGCCATTCTATATGGAAATAAAGATATAAGATCTTACCTGGAAGCAAATCAATAGTAAACTTCACATCTCTGTCTGGCGGCAATCCAGGTAAATCATCTGGAACACATTTGGAAAATGTCTACCACTCGTACGTCATCCACAATACTAGGAGTACGATCCCACAACACCACATGAGCTAGGTATCCTTGGCAACCTTTTGATAACAATTTCTTTACTCTCACCACAGAAATAACAGCATGCCTCACTACACTTTGCTCACTCACAAAAGTGCCTCCGATATTCCAAGACAATGGAAAGTAACTGATTTCCCGTAGTAATCCATATTGGCACGATTATAATGCAACCAATCTGTGCCTAAAATCACATCAAAATCCACAATGTCTAACGGGATAAGACTCGCTGGCATAACTACTTCTTCCACCATCACTGGACACCCTGAATAATCATAACCGACATAGAATGACCTACATGTTTACCTGCCTAACGAATCCAACAAATAAGTTATGGATATTACGGTCTGCAGCCTGCAATAACGATAACTCATTGTCGTCTCGATAAGTAAGCAACAATTCTTAAGGGTGCAATATTATCATTTTACTCGTCACAGGGAAAATACATATATACGCCTCGATCGGATTAGCAACAACATACGAACTACGTGGCTCGCTACGAGGCGGTATAGTTCTGACAGAAGACACTACGAAATTCTAAAGATGTCCAAAATTGTAACCTAGGCTCTGATACCAACTGACACACCCCGTCCCGAAGGAGGGCATGCTGGCCGTCACGTGAGAGTGACGTAACCATTTACACAGTTCGGAAGCTTTAAAGAATACAATTACTAAGATATAACACCCGAGGGTGAATCCAACTTTTGTGAATTCTGTCAGAACACCGTTGGATTCCTCGTGGCCACCAAAGCTCTGCTAACTTGAACCTGGAGGGGCGCAAAACAAAATTGAGTGGGTCAGCAAAACAAAGCTTTTCGAAAATCTTTCATTTAAAACATTTCTAACCCCTCGCCGTAAAACCTGTATACTTTCCCAGAAAAAAAATATATATATATATAAACATATATATATCATCAAAAGCTCAAATCACAATCCTTCAACGCTTTTCAGAAAGAATATACCATGCCATGCCATATGCCAAAATATAATATGAAAGCATCAATATAAATCAGGCGAATTAATAAATCAACCGGAGACCCTACAGTGGTCCTGTACGGCTGATTCTATAGCTCAATATCCCATCCAGCCGGAGTCACCAACTGTGACCTGTACAGCACTACACTGCACATAAGTCGGAACTACCTATAGTAGTCTGTACGACTAAGATGGTGAAATAATATGCTCTAGTGCTTTTCTCATCAATCATCTATGCACATAATCTAAGGTCACCTACCAGTCGGAACCCCTCTAATGGTCTGTACAACTGGCATGTCGGAACCACCTCTAGTGGTCTGTACGACATCCACCTACTTGGATCCAAGGCGAGCGTGCGGTGTGGTGAATAATATATGCACTAACAACTAGGGTGTAGGTTATGAGCTTCCAATGCAATTCACATAAAATAAATCGTATGAATAATGTAAAAACTCACATGTGCGTCAACAACGTCAATTCACATATATATGCATCAATTATCAATTCAAATATCTCATTGATTGCATGCATGGCATTTTAAAACATATTTTCATATAGTTGCATTTTCTGGGAAAAACAGTAGTATATAGGTAATACGAAAACAAAACTGCCCACTCACTGATAAGTCGATGGGTCGTAACCCCCGTGACGTCCCTGGATGAGCTCGTTCTAGGGATAGGTGTCACCTATATGCGAAACAACTATAAAAACGTTAATTTAAACACATAACCAACAATTCGAAATAACTTCTCATACGATGCTCAATTTGGGTATATGAATATACCACATCGACCTACTCGACGTCACGGATGTTAAGAATTTTTAGAAAAATTTTTAGGCTTGCCACGTGCCCTCACGCGCCGTGGGTGGCACGGACCTACACGCCCCCACGTGCGTCTTCTTCCTCAGCCAGTCACCGGACTGGTTTTTCCGGTGGCCGGATTCCGGCGAATTTTGTAATTGCTTGTTCTCCTTCGTTTCTCAACCGTTTTCTTCGAATTTTATATCAATTTGAAGCCCTCAACATGTAGAATCACGATGGACTAGTTTCAAGGTCTAAAATTCACTAGATTTTACCTGGGGAAGCACGATAATTCGGCAAAAAGTGAAACTTCGTTCTATGGCTCCCCGACGTCCAAAATACCTCAACGTTGCACTCCGAGCATCATGCGGACGTTCTAAAGCTCACTATAGCCCTGAAATTCAAAGAAAACCCTCCATTTAAAAGTTGATGAATAGTGACCAACTTGGGGATTCGATTTTCTGGGGTTTTCTCACGTTAAACTTCAACCAAAATCATGCCAAATGACTAAGGAAAAAGACTTGTTACCTTTCTGAACCTCAAAATGGCGTGAAACCTCGACGATCAAATCGGTGCTACAGTGTTTCGACGGAACCCTCGTGGTTTCTGGGTTTATCGAAGATAATTCAACCAACCAAGGGTATGGTTGAATTCGTATTCTTGCAAGATATATGATGGGGGGTCTTGGGAAGTTGATCTGTGAAGTAATGGGGGTCAACGGACTACGTCCGTACGATTTGCAGAGAAAGGGAGAGTTCGAAGGGAGGAGAGAGAGAGACATGGGGAAGGGAAAAGGAAGGAGGGCTTGTATGTGTGGTCCAACATCAATCCTCACCATCCATTCTCATCTTAGTTCCCTAACCACACAAACAATCCAACATAAGATAATTCCAAAATTTATAAAATTTAAGTCTAAATAATGTCACATACACACATACCTTAATACCCGTCAAGGGTAATCCCGTCATTTCACGTTCCCGATATAAAAATCTCGGGACGGGCTGTGACAACTACACTCCTTGACCCTATACGAATACAATGAAGGAATTTGATCGTCAATTTAAAATATTTGCACTAGTGGATACCACAAAATCTTATGTTATACTTAATGAAAGTATAAATAAAGTTTAAGTGTTAGTGAATCTATCGTTTTGATGGGATACGAATTCTATGAAACTAAATGTAACGATCCAACCGTTAAACTTGTTTGTATATGCTTTGAAATCGCATACGCTAAAAATCACAGAAAACAAACATTCAGAGATGAAGTAATGAGACAAAACTTTTCGACGGTTATAAAACAAAAAATCACGATTTAATGGTTGTTTTAACTCCGATGTTGATGATTTTTTACAACTACACTCCTTGACCCTATATGAATACAATGAAGGAATTTGATTGTCAATTTAAAATATTTACACAAGTGGATATCACAAAATCTTATGTTATACTTAATGAAAGGATAAATAAACTGTAAGTGTTAGTGAATCTATCGTTTTGATGGGATACGAATTCTATGAAACTAATTTTAACGATCCAACCGTCAAACTTGTTTGTATATGCTTCGAGATCGCATACGCCAAAAATCACAAAAAAAAACATTCATAGATCAAGAAATGAGACAAAACGTTTCGACGGTTATAAAACAAAAAATCCCGATTTAGTAGTTGTTTTAACTCCGATTTTGATGATTTTTTACAACTACCCTCATTGACCCTATGGGAATACAATGAATGAATTTGATCGTCAATTTAAAATATTTACAAGAGTGGATATCACAAAATCTTATGTTATACTTAATGAAAGGATAAATAAACTGTAAGTGTTAGTGAATCTATCGTTTTAATGGGATACGAATTCTATGAAACCAATTTAACGATCCAACCATCAAACTTGTTTGGATATTCTTCGAGATCGCATACGCCAAAAATCACAAAAAAAAAACATTCATAGATCAAGAAATGATACAAAACGTTTTGACGGTTATAAAACAAGAAATCACGATTTAACGGTTGTTTTAACTCCGATGTTGATGATTTTCTACAATTACACTCCTTGACCCTATACAAATACAATGAATGAATTTGATTTTCAATTTAAAATATTTACACAAGTGGATATCACAAAATCTTATGTTATACTTAATGAAAGGATAAATAAACTGTAAGTGTTAGTGAATCTATCGTTTTGATGGGATAGGAATTCTATGAAACTAATTATAACGATCCAACCGTCAAACCTGTTTGTATATTCTTCGAGATCGCATACGCCAAAAATCACAAAAAAACAAACATTAAGAGATCAAGAAATGAGACAAAACGTTTCGACGGTTATAAAACAAAAAATCACGATTTAACGGTTGTTTTAACTCCGATTTGGAGGATTTTTTACAACTACACTCCTTGACCCTATACAAATACAATGAATGAATTTGATCGTCAATTTAAAATATTTACACAAGTGGATACCACAAAATCTTATGTTATACTTAATGAAAGTATAAATAAACTGTAAGTGTTAGTGAATCTATCGTTTTCATGGGATACGAATTCTATGAAACTAATTGTAACGATCCAACCGTCAAACTTGTTTGTATATGCTTCGAGATCACTTACGCTAAAAATCACAAAAAACAAACATTCAGAGATCAAGTAATGAGACAAAACTTTTCGACGGTTATAAAACAAAAAATCACGATTTAACGGTTGTTTTAACTCCGATGTTGATGATTTTTTACAACTACACTCATTGACCCTATACGAATACAATGAATGAATTTGATCGTCAATTTAAAATATTTACACAAGTGGATATCACAAAACTTTCACCATTTGATCGTCTCCTAAGTAGCCTCCTCCACTAAGTGGTTCCTCCACAAAACTTTCACCATGCACACAGTTTTGTTCCTCAGAACCTTATCCTTCCAGTCTAAGATCGTCATTGGTTCCTCATCATATGTCAAGTCTGGATTAATTTCTAGTGGTTGATGAGGTATCACATGTGATGGATCTGAGACATAATGACGAAGCATAGAAACATGAAAAACATCATGCACCCGTGATAATTTTGGAGGTAACTCAAGTCTGTAGCGAGGACTTAACTTACCTTTCTTACCAAACCGCACATCGCCTTTCCACAGAGATAGCTTCAAAAATACCTAATCTCCAACTTTACAGACTCTATCAGTGGCATGTTTATCGACAAGGCTCTTTTGTCGATCTTGGGCTGCTTTTAGGTTAGATTTAATTACCTGAATATTCTGAGTAGTCTCATCAATAATCTCTGGGCCCACTAACACCCTCTCACAAACTTTTGACCAACAAAAAGGTGCACGACAGGATTTACCATATAGTGCCTTGAAATGTGACATCCTGATGCTAGAATGGTAGGTGTTATTATAGGCAAACTCCATCCAATCCAAACGCTTATGGCAAGCGTCGCCAAACTGCAGTACCGAAGATCTCAGTATATCTTCTAGTGTCTGGATAGTTCTCTCAAATTGCCCGTCAGTCTGTGGATGATATGTTGTACTATAAAGCAATCTCGAACTAAGAGCTTCCTGAAATGCCACCCAAAACTTAGAAGTGAACCTAGGATCCCGATCAGAAATAATACTAACTGGAACCCCGTGGTATTTAACAATCCCTGATATAAATAAATCAGCTAATCAGCTTAAAGAATAGTTATTTTGAACTGGTATAAAGTGTGCTGATTTAGTAAGCCGATTCACTATAACCCAGATGTCTTCGTAACCATTTCGAGTATGAGGAAGCTTGTACACGAAATCCATAGTAATATTTTCCCATTTCCACTAGGGAACGAGAAGTGGCTGCATCAATCCAAAAGGCTTTTTTTTCTTAGCTTCGACTTGCTGGCAAATTGCACATCGACTCACATATTCAGCAATCTCTCTTTTCATGCCAGGCCAATAGTAGAAAGGTCGAATAGTGTGATACATCTTAGTACCTTCAGGATGCATCGCATAGGCTGATATATGCGCTTCATCAAGAATATCTTTCTTTAACTCTTCAATATTCAGCACATACATCTAATTTCCCTGCATAAGCATGCCATTAGATTCTCGAATTCAAAGATCTTTCTTCTTCCCTCGTGCAACTGCCTTGGCTAATTCCTGGGATTTCTCATCCTTCGCTTAAGCTTCTAGAACACGATCAATTAAAATCGGTCTAACCTAGAAACTAGCAAGTAAAGCTTCTTCTTAATCTATCACTCCCAAATCAACTCCAGTAGATGTCAATTCTGTGAAAAAAGGGATATGGCAAGCATATAAAGCATTAATAAGGCCTCGAGATTTCCTACTAAGTGCATCTGCCACCACATTTGCACGACCAGGATGATACTTAATCGTGCAATCATAATCACCGAGTAATTTTATCCATCTTCGTTGTCGAAGGTTAAGATCTTTCTGGGTGAATAGGTACTGGAGGCTTTTATGATTTGTGAAAATCTTGCACTTTTCTATAAGTAATGTCTCCAAATCTTCAGGGCGAAAATGATGGCTGTTAGCTCAAGATCATGGGTAGGGTAGTTCATCTCATGTCGCTTCAACTGTTGCGAGGCATATGCAATGACCCTACCATGCTACATTAATACGCAGCCTAAGCCATTTAAGGAAGCATCATTGTAAATCTCAAAATTACCACCGTCGTCTCGAAGCGCTAAAACAGGTGCGTGAGTGAGACAATACTTTAGCTGCTAGAAACTCTGCTCATAATCATCGTCCCACTCTAATCTAACATCTTTTCTAGTCAACCTCGTCAGTGGTAAAACACTAGTTGAAAAATCTTTAACAAACCGTCGATAATAACCTGCTAAGCCCAGAAAACTTCGTACCTTATTGACGGTTCGTGGCTGCTCCCAATTTTCAACTGCAGCTATTTTCTGTGGGTCCACTTGAATATCCTGGGCTAATATTACATAACCCAAAAATGCCACTTGATCTAACCAAAATTGGCATTTGCTAAACTTAGCATATAATTGATGTTCCTTCAATTTCTTCAAAACCAAAGTGAGATGTCAACTATGCTTTGCTTTAGACTTAGAATACACCAAAATATCATCAATGAAGACGATGACAAACCTGTCAAGGTATGGCTTAAATACTTGATTCATTAAATCCATAAAAGTTGTGGGTGCATTCGTTAACCTGAATGGCATCACGAGGAATTTGTAATGACCATATCCAGTCCTGAAAGCCGTCTTAGGAACATCTTCACTTCTGATTTTAATTGATAGTATCCTAACCTCAAATCAATCTTAGAGAACATTCAGGCACCTCGAAGCTGGTCAAATAGATCATCTATACGTGGCAACGGATAATGATTTTTAATCATTACTCGATTCAGCTATCGATAATTGATACATAGCCTCAAGGTTCCGTCCTTCTTCCGTACAAATAATACTGGAGCTCCCCAAGGTGAAGTACTAGGCTGAATGAAACCCTTATCAACTAATTCCGGCAACTGAGTTTTCAATTCCCTCAACTCCGTGGGAGCCATTCGATAGGGAGTTAAGGAAATAAGATATGTACCTGGGACTAAATCAATAGTGAATTCAACTTCTTTATCTAGTGGTAATCCAGGTAAATCATCAGAGAAAACATCAGGGAAATTCCTAACTACTTGTGCATCCTTCACACAGATAGGCGCATCCTCATTCAATACCACGTGAGCCAAATAACCCTGACAACCTTTCCTCAATAACCTTTTAGCCTCATGACAGAGATAATGCCGTGCCTTAGTCCATTACGTACACCCACAAATGTAACCACAAGTAAGCCCGACTGATGAAAAGTAACTGTCTTTTCATAACAATCCATCTTGGCACAATTGTAATGTAACCAATCCATGCCCAGAATAACATCAAAATCAACGATATCTAATGGAATAAGATTAGCTGGCATGATGACGTCCTCCACTGGAACAGGACATCCTTGATATACCCAGCTAACATAACATGTCTTGCCTCTAGGCATCAAAAACTCTAACTCATAACTAAGAGGTGTGGGGTAGGGTTGCGTCGTCTGAGCAAACGTATGGGAAATAACAGAGTGTGTGGCACCAAAATTAATTAATATTTTAGCAAAATGGCCAAGAATATTCAACGTACCCATGATAAGATCAGGATTGTTCTGAGCATCTTGCAAGGTGATATGGTGAACACGGCCTTGAGGTTGTTGTTGTCCTCTATGGCCCCTGTTATCTTAGTTTCCACGTCCCTGTGTACCTCGTCCCTGACCAGGCTGGCTAGGATGCCTCGATGACCTTGCATTGCTAGAAGCAACCTTCATATTTTGGGATTGCCCTCCGAGATACCACTATTATCCACCACCTGAATATGGTGAATATGGCGTGTAACCTCCTAGATACTAAGGATAACCCCCCTAATGATACGGGTCATGTGGATACTGATACTGTCATCTAGAATATGGAGTTATATCACTCGATAATGATATGCTCCATAATAACCCGTCTTGGTATAACCATTAGGCCTGGGAATCTGCTGAATAGGTAATGGTGGTGGCAAGGCAGATGGTTGGGGCTTCTGCTAATTCTGAGGGCACTGAATAGCCCGATGTCCCATCTAGCCACACGTGAAACATCCACTGCTACCTCACCTACATTCCCCAAAATGCCGATTATTGCACCTACAACATAGCGGGGCACTTAAACTGCTAAAATCTCTCTATCTCTGAAACCGGGAACCTCTTGAAAACCGGTTGCCTCTCTGCTGCGCAGTGGAACTCAAACCCCTACTAGAAGAACTATAACTAGTACCACTTCTCTTAAAACTCTGCATCTTGCGAGGTCCCTGAGATGATTGGCCTTTATCTTTATTATTATTGTTCTTTTAGCTATTATCTTTTTCTTCCTCTTCCTCACTGTCACTGGGCATGTTTTCAGAATCCTCAAACCGCAGTAAAATCTCATAAAACTCCTGATATGTAGAGCAGGGAGTAGTGGTCGCCATAGAACGCCACTTCTTTCGAGTACCCCACTTGAATCATCGAAGCATCTCAGCAGGATTCTCAACAATCTCCAGACAATACAGAGATAAATCAGTCAACTTTCTATAGTACACATTAGCTGACATTTTCCCTTGCTTTAAATGCTTGAATTCTTTCTTCTTACGATCTATATATTTTGGAGGTACAAATCTCTTCTGGAATAGGTGTTTAAAAATCTCCCAATTGGCGGCTTCTTCTGGTGACAACTGAAAAGATTCCTGCCTCCACCAGGTTACAGCCTTCTCACCTAAAAACCAAGTAGTCGTTTAAACCAATCTATCCTCAGGGAAATTCCCCTGCCTCAGCATCTCTCGATAAGTTTTCTCGACATGATTGAGACAACGATCAGCTCCCTCGGGCCCCTCATTACCAACGAAATTATTCAACTTTAAGTTTTACACAGTCTCCAAGGGAGTTCTCTAGGGAGGACTGGATGAGGACTGAATGGCATTAGCAATAGCCTTTCCAAGTTGGGCAATATCAGGAAAATCAAACTCAGATGAAGTACGTGGCTCTCTTCGAGGAGCGTGGTTCTGACATAAGACATCAAAATGATTAGAATACTCCCAAAATATACAGGACTGCCAAACCTAGGCTCTAATACCAAATTGTCACATCTCGGCCCAGGCCCCCACCACATCCCGGGCTCGACTCTACTGTAGCATGATATTGTCTACTTTGGGCCCCGACCACACCCTCACGGTTTTGTTTTTGGGAACTCACGAGCAACTTCCCAGTGGGTCACCCATCTTGGGAGTACTCTCGCACGAACTTGCTTAACTTCGGAGTTCCTACGGAACCCGAAGCCAGTGAGCTCCTAAAAGGCCTCGTGCTAGGTAGAGATGGGAATATACATATAAGGCTTACAAGATCCACTCCCCTGGGCGATGTGGGATGTAACATAACAGGTCGGATCATATTACATGATAATATTAACGGGTTAATTTCGGGTCGGGTCATATTACCCATTTACTTTAACGGGTATTACATGACACAACCCGTTAAGTTATTGGGTATGACACAAAAACGACACAAACACGAGAAACACGACATGAATGTCAAGTCAATTGGTGACACACCATTTGATTTGCAAATTTGTTTAAAAATTCGGTTTACAAAATTTGGTTTAAAATTGGATTTCCTAGCATTATTAAAAAAAAAGGTGTTTTAGCCAAAATAGTGCTCAGATTAAGATAACTCTTCATGTTGATCACTGAAATTTGAAATTGATCTATGAGTTTGTCCACCGTCAATCATTTTGGTTATTTTAGGAAAAATCTCTATTAAATAAAGACCAAAATGACATATATACTCTTAATTTAATAAACAATGGGCTAAAATAATTTGACAAAAATTAAAGTTATTTAGTCATTTTCTCCTTATTTAACGTTGGTTTTTTCACAAAATGTCCAAAGTGATTATTGGTAGACAACCTTTGAGATCATTTGGCTAAAAAGTTAAAAAAAAAAATATACAGAGAAACGAGAGAGAGGAGAGAGCAATTATAAATATAAAAAAATAAAATATTAGAGTGCTGATAAGCTCATCCGAACCTTCACTCATCGCCAAGGCCTCGCTTCCCCTTTTTATTCCAGTTAGAATTCCAAAATCCAATCACTTTCCAACTCTCCAACTGATTGCAACTTTCCTTCCATCTCTCCAAATCCTCAACTCAAGCCCCTCACCTCCTCTTTCCAAATTCTAGGACCAAATCTCATGCCGCATTTTCAAAATTTATCCTCACCATTCTCAAATCTGCCACAACCCATTCTCCCCCCCCCCCCTTTTCAAATTTTTAAATAATTATTTCTTTAGTAAAATGTTTTGAACAACTACTGTCACTTTTTGCTTTTGGTCTCCCATTTTTTTTTTAAATTTTTAATAATTATTTCATTAGTAAAATGTTTTGAACAACTATTATATATGATTAAACTAGAGGAACAAAAAATGAAGAAAACTGAGATTCCACCATAAAACTAATTGGCAACTTGGGAAAAATCTCAACTTCTTATAAGCTCTTGCAATGTTTCTCCTTTCACCTATGTGAGACTCTTTGCCTTAGACAAAAGAAAATATTTATTTGAAGAAATTGAGATAGTTGCAAAGAAATATTGAATAGAGAAAAGCCTTTCTTTCTTTTTGGGTAAATTACAGAAAACTACCTTAACTGTGGGTCAAACCACAATCTCATACCACAGGTTTTAAACATTGCAATATCGTACCTTAACTTATGAATCCATTGCAATGTCAAACCTTCTTTAAATATTCTGTCAATTTGACTGTTATGTGATGATGTGGCAGGTACGGAGTCCACTCCTCACCTAACTAAATTTAAAAATTAATTAAATATTAATAAAATATTACATTTTCCTTTCTCTCCTCGCGTCTCTCTCCCTCTTCTCTTCTTCGTCTACTTTGCCGTCAGGTCTGACAAGGCTGACATAGACGTCATCGAGGAAGATGAGATCGTAGTAGGCACCGGCTCATGTGGCCAAATTATGCATGCTAACATGGAGGTAGCTGTCAGAATTGTCAAGCATACGAGACCTAACAATTCCGATCTAGTTGAATAGTATATCGGCAAAGCATTGTTTATTGATTGATGAAAATATCAAATACAAATAGTTCTTTATATAGAGAAAGACTAAAGCAAACCCTAGACTAAAACAAGAAAATAATTTAAAAACTTAACGGGCAAGTGATTAATCCTTGGCCCACAAGATAACTAATTATAATCTAAATTCCAACAGCCCCTGTCAAACTCATGGCGGAACACGACATGGATTTGCTAAAGTAGATGTGGATGCAAGACTCCAAATTCCACTGCTAGTGCCAGTGCCAATGCCAATGCCAATGTCAATGCCTATGCCAATGCCAATGCTAATTCCAATGCCAATTTCCAATCCAAGTTCAATCTACCATGCCTAATCATCTTTTCTAGATTTAGATTCTGAATCAGTTGCAATATGCAAAACATAAGGTACAACTGTTGCTGCTGCAAGTGGTGATTTCTATGGAAATTCATGTTGTTGAGATAACTTAGGACATTGGGATTTCCAATGCCTTTTCCTTTACAATAAGAACACTCATCCATAGCAACACTAGTTTTAATACAAGGTCTCAGCCCAATTGCCGCAACTAATGCTGAAGTGTTTGACAAAGATAAAGAAAGCCTATGTGACTGCACACGGACTTCTTCGGTTTGTAACTCATTAAGAACAGAATCAACATATGGAAAAGAAGTTCAATGAAGGATAGAGCAATAGAGTGGCTCGAACTCATCCCAAAGAGGCATTAGAAACTGAACAAGACGTTGTTCTTCTCTATATTGACAATAGAGCTCGACAATGCCAAGTTCTCTAGGTTCAGTCAATACAAGTTGATCCCAAAGATTGGTCATTTCATTATAAAAAAAACTTGAATACTCTTATCACCCTACTGGATTACACGAATCTCCATTTCTAATTGATACCTCTTAGCAAAAGTGACCTTGGTATACAACTTTGCCAAGTGATCCCAAACTTCCTTAGACGTTGAGAACTTAGCAAGTTGCATTCCAATAGTCAAATCAACAGAATTATTAAGCCAAGTAATAATCTTTGAATTATTCATCTCCTATGCAGTAAACAATTCAACATGTTTCTCATCTTTGGGGTTATTCGGAATGGAAACCATTCCAGAAACATAGCCCCACAAACCTTTTCCAATCAAAAAATTCTTCATCACATATGCCCAATACACATAATTATTTCCATTTAATTTCACACCTATAGCTTGTAAGGAATCATCCTTTGCAGATGCCATGACAACACTAAGGACAAAGATACTTGATAGCAAGCAGGCAACTTAAACAGACGGGTTTTGATCTGGTTATGCAGGAACAATCATAATCTAGTACTGAGGCAAACTGATGCAAGTGCAAAGATGCAAAATCAAAGGGTATGGGGGCAGCAAAGCAGTGCAACGGTGGTCCAATTCATCAAACTTGGCTGTAATGATTGCAGCAATTCGAGTAGGTACAAATTCAAGCCGGTACAGTTAAGTGGCAGTCGGAGGGGTCCATATAGGTGCAACGGTGCGGGGTGATCTAGTGCGGTGGTGAGCTAATGAGTTCACAAATCAATCAAGATGACGCCATGGTGGTTCCCGAGATAGGTCCAATGACCTTACTCTAATACCAAGTTGAATAATATACTGGCAAAGCATTGTTATTGATTGATGAAAATATCAAACACAAAGAGTTCTTTATATAGAGAAAGACTAAAGCAAACCCTAGATCAAGAAAATAATTTAAAAACTTAACGAGCAAGTGATTAATCCTTGGCTTACAATATAATCTAAATTCCAACAGATCCCACTCCGGTGACCGTTGCTTTACCCAAGTTTTCTGTTGCAGCCCCACCTCTAATTCCTCACTCAACCGTGGTGCCACTTACCACGATGCAGGCTGTTGTTTTGAAAAACATGGTGGAAAGTCTTTCAATGCTAATTTTCCTAGTCGAGTATCCTATTAACAGTGACGCCATCGACGCCATCTATGATATGGTAAATTGTGGATAGTGTATAGACCAATTGAATTGTTAGTTTGCATTGTCATTTGGTTTGATTACTGTTTGAAATTTTGGGATGGGGGAATGTAGAGAAAGAGAGCGTGGTGGGAGAAAAGAGACAGACAATGAGCAAGGGATTTAGGTTTTTGTATAGGCAAAAAAATGGCTTCCGTCGTTCACAGGGTTGAGAGCACAGAGAGAAAGGAAACAAGTGATGAGAATCAAAGCAATATGGATGGAAAACGTGGTTGGATTTGGGAAGCCGACGGCGGAGTAGACGAGGGAGAGAAGTGGTAGAGAGACGTGAGGAGAGAGAGGGTTTATTAATAAATTTTAATTCTTAAATAAAAATTAATAATTTATTAATATTGCAATGAATTCATAAGTTGAGGTATGACATTGCTATGTTTAAAACATGAGGTATGAGATTATGGTTTGACCCTTAGTTAAGGTAATTTTGTGTAATTTACCCTTTCTTTTTCTTTTTTTCTTTGGTCCTTAGATGTTATTTACATTTAATACTGGCATCAAATTTTTTATTGAAAAGTGGGTCAGGAGATAAGGTAGTGGGGTGAGTTTATCAGCATTCATAAATTATTAAATCATTTCCGTCATATCATTTTTAGTCATTTAACATAATCACAACAGTTTATATAAAATGATACCAAACACTCATACACTTGTTTTATTGCTAAAAGCACTTTTACAAAAAAAAAATTCACAAACACTCCACTGCTTTATTTTATAGATGTTTATTCTCACAGTATAGATGCAATTTTTTTATAAAGCACAACAATACCAAACTAGCCCTCAATCTATGGTGGAGCTAGGCTTGAAACCAAACCACTTGACATTTCTTGCTATTCTTCAAGCTTGCACTCATGTAGGTCTTCTTTAGAAAGGATTGAACCTCTTTCACATGACGAGAAAATTTTACAATATAAATTTGGGTAGACCATTATTTTCTATAATGCATGGACACGGACATGGACACATGAATACTACATGAAAAGACACAAATACGTCAAATTTCTAAAAACGAAGACATGATACGACATGGACACAACAATTAAAAAAAAACTCCAAGTTCCAATTGATTTCAATAAACTCCAAACGTTTAAAAAGATATTCATCAAACATCCAAATTAGTCTCCAAACTTGAAAACCTAGAAAGAGCAATCCATACCTCATAATATTTTATTATTTTTCTCACCCACAATTTTCCTCACCGACTGCCCCCTTTTAATTTTTCCTTCCATGGAAAATTGGTCAAGCATTTGATAGTAGAGATTGTATATTTATATCATATGCAAATTTTATGAAAGGAGAAAGGCAAAGTTTTAATGAGCATGAGTTACTAGTAAATGGCATGGGAAATGAAGATAGATTAAGAGAACGTATAGTTTCCTAATTCTTAAGTATGAAGAATGATATATTGATAGTACTAAAGCACAATATAAGGGAATTGTGGGGGTAACTCGCTTATCTTTGTGAAATAGATGTATACAAGTAATTTTCTTTTAGAAGAGAAATATTATCTCTTAAAATAGTGTTTTTAAGGTATTGAAAGGTTGGAGACTGTTGGAAATATGCCCTGAAAGTCAATCTTTGGAAGAAACCTTTCAGAACAAATGAATGGATGTATAGATAAGTCTTATACATCAAATGGCAAAGACACGAATTAGGACTATCTCAATAAACGATATATGTCCTAAATAGTGTATCCATGGACAATGGATCGATTGAAGAAGTAATCTAATAATGTTAGACTACAGAGACCTTCTTCACATAACCATTATGTCCAAAAGATTCCTAGTCATTGGATTGTCGGAAGGAAACTGACAATGCTTAGACCGGTACATACTGTGTCCGCTTCAAATGGAAGGATGGAAAGTCTCATCCCATTCGTGTTGTGACACTAAGACAAGTATGTAGGTGCTCATTAAGGGAATGAGTTCACTGAACACAATCGAACGAGAGTACTTGCATGGAGGTCTACTCACATGTCAAGCAAGTAACTCTAATGGTTGGAATAATGTAAGTAGTCCTTTGACCTGAGGCATCGTCGTTGTCTTGTGGCTAAGTACTTAATCTTTGATTATGTCAAAGTCATCCCATTCGCGGGTGTCCACGGCATAATTGGGGTTAAGCCACTTAGTCATGAAGGCAAGTGAATGCGCAACAAGGGATCTCTAATCTTCGATAAGAGAGGAAGAATACTCTAAGATATGATTCGGGAATCTTCGGCCGAAGTATCGAGCGTAATAAAGGAAAGCGTTCCTATACGACTCAATTGAATCATATAAGAAGGAATAATCACATTAGGGGTTTGACATAATATATCCATACCCTAGTAATGTGGTTGAGAGTATTGTTTTAGAGAAGGATCGAATTACATTGTAATTCCAACTGAATAGGTTCTCCGAACAACTTCTACATTAGCTTGGGTAGCTATGACATATGGTTAGATGTCACTCATAGCTTGTGAGTTCTTCTAGATGATTAAATGTAGTCATCAAAGAAGAAGGTGAATTAAAAGGAAGTTTTAATTCACTAAGTGATTGAATTAAATATAATCAATTGGATTGATGCCAATCACCTCACTGCCTTGCTAATTAGAACCTAAAATGATTGTACACCGATACACTCTTGTAGTGAGTAATTAATGGATGAAGGAAATAATTAATTGGATTAATTAAGTGTTGTGATTAATTTAGAAAGTCTAAAGAAATCATAAAAGCGATAAAAGATCGTTTTGGGCTTAAAGAAACGTTCGGGTTTAATTGGGCCCATTGGGCCTAGACCCATTGGGCTTTTATTCAAGCATAGGATGACTTGAAATAATAAAAGCCCAAAGCCCAAACCAACACCAATAGGCCGGCCAAAGAGAGGGAGAGAAAGGTCAAATGTTGACTTGTTTCTTTTGTCTATAAAAGGAACTTTATAGCACAAAGTTCATTAGGGTTTTTTGAAGTGTTAAAACAACAAAGAGGCAAAAGAAAAATATCTCTCTAACACTCAAAGGGCCGGCCACCTTAAGGGTGATTTAGCTAATCCTTTTTCACTCTTTTGGTTATTCCTCCATCCATCTCACTACACTAGTGGGTGTGGATCTTTAGAGGTCTTCTCCTTTGGAGACTAAAGGAGAACCTTGGAGCACTCTTACTAACAAAGTGGAGGAGGCAAGGAGGGAGGCTAGGCTTAAGGACTTCAAGGAGTAAAGGACTTGGAGGTGGTCCATCCTTGGTCTAAAATCAAGATCAAGAGGTATAGATCTATACCTTCACTTAGTTCTTAACTTGAATGTTTTAGATGCATTATATATAAACCTATGAACCTTGAAGGGGATTTGCATGACTATAGCTTTGATATTATTTGATAAATTGCTTCCGTTGCTTATGTATATAAATTTTGAATTGTATATGCATGCTAGTCATTTAGAAATCCCATGTGTTAAACTCATATTTTTCCCTTCAGAGACCTCTTGGCAAATACCTTAAATGTGGGGAGTTTGCCCCCAAGTGTTAGCAAATTACTTAGTAGTCAACCTAGTGGCACCAATTATAAAAGATTGATTAGAGAGTAAGTTTTATCATTGAGGGAAATGAGGCTAAACATAACTAATGAATTAGCCAGACAGAACCTAACATGGTTGATTGGAGATCCCATTGTCTAAATTCAATAGGCAAACTGGTGAGGTATGATCCAAAGAAGTTAACACATTATTTACCTCATTCCTATGGTCGAAGAAGTGTGTTGTCTGCAGAAGATTTAGGGTGTATATACTTAATCAAACTGACATCTTATTATAAATAAGAGGAATATTGCAGAGTAATCTTAATCAATGGTCACCTATGTGATAGGAGCATATTTATGTGACTTAGTTTGTTTTCTTGCATTTTCATAGCTAGTTTCTATTTATTATAGTGATTTAAGCTATTTTTGTGTGTTTGTAGGTCCAAATGGCAAAGTTGGCAAGAAAGTGCAATTTGGAGCATTTTGAAGCAGTTTCTGGCCAAGAAGTGATAACATATGAATGGAGCAAGGTGGATTGATGTTTTTGAAGTTCAAAGAGGCTACGAATGTGCTAAAAATCTGGAATAATGACTTCAAGACAAAGAAGATAAGGAATCAGCAAAAAAGAAGGAACATTATCCAAAACATTATCCAACCTTATCTTATCCAAACTAACCTTATCATATCTTATCTTATCCTAATCTTATCCTACATTAATTCCAGCTGCAAGGGGGGATCAATTTCACATTAAATCACCTACAAATCAAGTTTCTAGAAGCCAAGACATTATCCCTAAAAGTGTGCCTCACCTAGCCCTTCTAGAAGCTCTATTTCCTATTGCAGGGACTACTCCTTTTCCTCCCTGGAATCTGATTAGAAGTATCCTTATTCCTTGTTGATTTGGAGTCCTAATTCCCCTCATTTTCAGCCTATGTTGTGCATCCTCCTCTTCCTATAATACAAAGTGCTGCAACACTCATAATTCACCATCTCTCACCACAAATTTGCACCATACATCCATCATACTCAGAAATCCCTTTTGTGCCACAACTTTGCAAGGAGAAAGGAGAGGAAACCCTTTGTCGTGCCCTACCATTCAAGACCCTTGGATTGCTGGAGCGTTCTTAGGTGTTTTCTAACTTTTATTTTTAATGTTTAATTTAAGTTATCTTTGTTTAAGTGTGAACATAAGGAACTAAACTCGTTTTGGCTAGAGGAGAATTCGAAGCCATGAACATATATTGCATATGAATTGATTACTTTCAGTTATGATTTCATGAATCATGAATGCAATTTGCTTAACTGTTTGATTCAGAACTTATTCTTGTATGTTGATTAAGGAGGCATACTTAGTTTGCATGCTTGGATTTGATGCTAAAATATAAGGGAATTTCACCTAATAGTTATGAACTTATATTTACAAGTAGTGGAGGTCACTGGTCATGATCATGTTAAGTGAATCCTGGCAGGAGTATCATGTTGTTCATAGTTACGAATGCCTTGTCAATGCTTATGATTTTCATAGACCTTGATGATCTTTGATATGTATCTCTATCATGTTGTTCATGTAGGGAACTTGATAAGAATAATTTGGTTGTAACGCTGAGTCCGATTCAATGAACTTAGGAAAATCTAAGGGTTAATTAATGTTGTTCACGGTTAATCTAGGGCGTTGTCATTCATGGTTTATAGGAAGAATAACTGGAAATCGATTCGTATGCATATGTGTCATGTGTGGAGAATGACCATCTAGCTAGCCATTCACCTCGTAAAACACCCTAAATTCGTAGTAATTAGTTTGTTCTCTGCAAATAACTCAGTTTAATTTTTAAATTCATCAAAACCACTCCCCCCCCCCCTTTATAATTCGTGTCTTTAGGTTAGAATTTGTCCAATTGGTGTCTTTTTATTGTTTTGAGTCTTTTTAGTTCAATTTTCGTCCAAAATCACCCTTAGTATTAGTTTTGAGTCAATTTGGTTGTTTTGTGTAGTTTTGAGTAGTTTGAGTCAGTTTTGAGTCATAAGAATCTAATTTAGTGTTTTTAAGTCTAGTTAAGTGTGATTGAGTCTAATTTGAGTTGATTAGCAATCCCTCCTAATCCCCGGCCTAGAACGATCTCTACTTACACATACTACTGTTATCAAAAAGAGGGTTTAATTTGTGTGCTAGTTTAATTTCACATCAAATTTTGGTGCCATTGCCAGGGATTAGCAACATTGCTAATCTCCCTTTGTTTATTTTCGTGTGTTTTGCTTTGTGTTCTGATTTTTGTTTTGTTTTCTTTATTTTAGGTACTAGTTTATGACTCAAAGTTCTCAACCTATTCGTGCACACATATTGGAGTTTGACGACGATTTTGAACAAACTTTGAGAAGAAAAAGGAAGCAGCCAGAACCTAACCACCTAGTTCTAGCTCTGAATCCGAGTTTGAAGAAGAGGAAGAGGAAGAACAAGCCACGGCTGTGGATAATGAAACAATCAAGGAACTCACCACCTCAGGATTGGACAATGTCATGCCTCTTTGCATTCAATACCCTACACCAGCTCAAGGCAAGACTGATGAGTTCAAATTAAAGTCTAGCTTGTTGCACCACATTCCCAAATACCATGGACTGTCCATGGAAGGTCCGAACAAGCATTTGAAAGAATTTGAAGTTGTTTGCTCAAGTATGACACCAATTAATGTAGATCGGAACATTTTGAAGATGAAAGCCTTTCCATTCTCTCTATTTGAAAAGGCTAAGAATTGGTTATTCAAATTGGCACCTGGAACAGTCACTTCTTGGGAAAGCATGAAAAGAGCATTTTTAAAGAAATTATTCCCAACTTCAAAAGTCATTCTTTACAGGAAGAAAATTAATAGGATTCAACAAAGCCAAGGAGAATCTTTTATGGCATACTATGAACGTTTCAAGGCTTTAGTTGCATTGTGCCCTCAACACCAAATGAAGGAACAACTTATAATTCAATATTTCTACGAAGGACTACTTCCAATTGAGCGACAAATGCTAGATGCCTCAGCAAGTGGTGAGTTGGTAGATAAAACATCAATTGATGCAAAGATCTTAATTGCAAATCGAGCCTTGAATGCACAACAATACAAAGGAATTGGACAAAGAGAACCCCCACAGCAGACTCAAATGAATGAGGTAAGTGCAATTTCCGAACTTCAATCCCAAATGGCTAATCTTACTGTTCTTTTGTCATAGTTTACGGAAGGATCAAAAGTGCAAGGAACAAGCACTTGTGGCATATGCACTATGCGGGGACACCCCTCGGATCAATGTCCTAATTTAATAGAGAATGGGGGATGGTAAAGTGCCAACGCAATTGATACCAAAATCATCCAAAATATGATCCATATGCCAACACTTACAATCCGGGCTGGAGAGATCACCCAAACATGAAGTGGAGGGAGCCTCAACAACAAGGAGGATTTCGACAGCCACCCCCTGGGATGTTTCAAACGCCATTCGCATCAATGCAACCTCAACCACATTCGACCCAACCCAATTCAGGTATGTCTTTGGATAATGATAAAGTTATTCAATTACTCACTTCTTTGATGCAGGGAGTACAAAATCAAACCAAAGAGATGCAAAATCAAGCTAAAGAGGTAGACGAATTGAAGAAGAAAATGGGGCAAGTAGCGGAGTGAAGGAAATTTTGTGAAAAACATGTTCATTTGAGCAACATCTATAGCATGCAATTAACAATTAAAGGCGGAATCATGCTTACATGCACTCAAAACAAAACATTACCCATGAAATTCAAAGCCTAGTAGAAAGGTGAACCAAGACTCAACTCAAGAACAAAGTGAGTTGAGAAATATTATACCTTTGTTGATTCCTCTTTGCATAAGCAAAGGCTAATCACCCAAGGAGAGGGCCTTCATTCCTTGCTTCTTAGATCCATCGATTTGGATGGAAGAATTGGTTTCTCCAAGTTCTCAAAGTTGAGAACCTCTAAGTCTCCACACCAAGGAAGGATTGATGAAGAAATGAGTGACCTAGAGGAAGTAAGATTCCTAGCTATGTTCCTCTAGGGTGGCCGGCCTCTTAGAGAGCAAAGAGAGCTTTTGTTCTCATCTTTTCTCCCAAAAGAAACCCTAATGAAGAAAAGGCTATAAAGTCATATTTATACCTACCTTCATTGGAGTGGCAAACTTGTAATAAGTCCAAAACCCACTCCATTATCAATATGGCCGGCCATAGGGTGTTATTGGGTTGTTTGGGCCTTTGTGAATATTTAGTCATTAAGTTGTCATACAACTTAAGTCAATGGGCTTGACATTCGAAGCCCATTGGGCCTTAAGGCCCAAAACTAACCCTAGGTCTTTTAACGAACTTTATTCGTTTGATTAATTAACATATTAATTAATCCTTGCCATAAATAATTAAACCATTTAATTATTCTTACTCATCTTCGTTGTTTCTTCAATCTTTACCTTACACGGTGTACGATCCATTAGGTTCCTTTTAGTGAGGCAGTAGGCGATTAGAACTCTTTCAAATCAATTGTGAATTGAAACTTACTTTCAATTCTCCTTTTAGTGATTATATACGTTTAGGGCTTCCACAAACCATGAGTGACACCTAGCAGTATGTCATGGTTACCCAAGCTAATCAGAAGAGGTGGAGAACCTATTCAGTTTAGGATTACAATGCAATACGGTCCTTCTCTAATACAATACTCTTGACCACATTGTTTGGATTGATAGTTTATTCATGTCTACTATCCAATGTGATTCATTTACTTATATGATTACCTTGAATGTGATTTGGAATGACTTCCTAAATCTCATTCATACTCTGGCCAGAGATTCTTAATCATATCAAACGGTTTGAAGGTTAGAGATCCCTTGTTGCGCATTCACTTGCCTCCATGGCTAAGTGGCTTAACCCCAACTATGCCGTGGACACTCTCTGATGGAGTGACTTTGACATAGTCAAAGATCAAGGACTTAACCACAAGACAACTATGATGCCTCAGGTCAAATGACTACTTTGCATTATCCCAACCATGAGTTCTCATGTGACATGAGTATGAGAACTCCTCGTTGATCGTGTTCAGTGGACTCATTCGCTATTGAGCACCTACATGCTTGTCTTGGTGTCAATCACACCAATGACTTGAGACCAGTCACTCTCCATGAGATAAGACACAACACGTACTGATCTTAACGGACTGTCAATGCCCAATTGGCAATCCTATGATCAGGAACGTTTAGGATATGTATACGAAAGAGAATGGTCTCATAAATGTAACTTGTTTAAATTACATTCTCCTAATTACATATTCCTTGGACTTATGGTTTAAGCATATAACATTTATATGAGACGGCTTAAAACAATAATCTTTGCCCTTGATATTAAACTAGATTAGTTTAACATGTGAAATGTCCGTAAAGTATCATCACATGATTGGTTTTAGGGCACATTTCCAACACTGAGTTCATGGGACAGTTTAGAGAACAAGGCAAACTGCCTAGTTCAACCATTGTGAATCTAAGGGGAGGATTTGAATCCGCCAAGGCCATCACATTAAGAAGCGGCAAGGAAGTTGGAACCAACCCACAAATGTCCAAATCAAGCCAAAAGAAGGACGAAAAGCTACTGCTTGAGAAAGATGAACAAGACAAGGCCACGGCAAGGGTAGAGTAACCTTTTCCACAGCCTCCTAAAGCTTCTCAAACATCCAACACAGGTAAGTTAGGTCCAAGTTCAGTTAATTCTAACTTTATTCCTCCGAATGTACCTTTCCCTAGTAGATTTATGCCAGATTTATGCAATCAAAGAAAGAAGAAAGTGAAAAGGACATTCTAGAGACGTTTAGAAAGGTGCAAGTCAATATCCCACTCCTTGATGCAATCAAACAAGTTCCAAAATATGCCAAATTTTTTAAGGAACTATGCATAACAAAGAAGAGGATCTCAAACAAAGAAGTGGTACGGGTAAGTGGGAATGTTTCAACAGTTTTGCAAAGAAAACTACCCCTAAATGCAAGGATCCAGGTAGTTTCACAATCCCTTGTGTTATTGGCAATACAAATTTCAAGCATGCCATGTTAGACTTAGGTGCATCCATCAATGTCATGCCATATTCTATTTATGCATCTATGAACCTAGGAGAGCTGAAAAATGATGGAGTTATTATTCAATTAGTCGATCGTTCTAATGCATATCCGAAAGGAGTTTTGGAAGATGTTTTGGTGCAGGTTAATCATTTAATCTTTCCAGCCAATTTCTATGTGCTAGAGATGGAAGATACGGTCCATTCTACTCCATTGCCGATCCTACTTGGAAGACCATTCATGAAAACAACCCACACCAAGATCGATGTGTTCAAGGGGACATTGACAATGGAATTTGATGGCGACATTATCAATTTCAACATTTCTGAAGCCATAAGGTTGTTTTTCTATTGATATACTCGATGTTTTGGCACAAAAACACCTTGAAGACTTACATGGGGATGCCCTTGAAATGACCATTACAAAAGGAATTGGACTCAAAAACCAAGGGGCAAAAGTAGTACACACCCATAGCACCAATGAGGAAGACTTAGCCGTGCCCCCTTGTGAAGAAGTAGCCGAGATGGTGGCAGCCCTAGAGTTGTTGCCACAACAATATGGTAAGCTTTCAATCCCAATTTTAGATTCCGTTTCTACTAATAAGTTTTTACCCTCAGTCATTCAGGCACCCTCCCTCGAGCTTAAACCATTACCAAATCACTTGAAGTATGTTTTCTTGGGAGACCGAGAGACTTTGCCGGTCATAGTATCTTCCATACTCACGGCACTAGAGGAAGAGAAGTTAGTGAGGGTATTGAAGAAGTACAAAACGGCCATTGGATGGACCTTGGCCGACATCAAAGGTATAAGCCCCACAACATGCATGCATCGCATACTTTTGGAGGAGAGGGCTAAACCATCCCGAGAGGCTCAACGCCGACTCAACCATCCAATGATGGAAGTTGTAAAGAATGAGATTATCAAGCTACTTGATTGTGGAGTGATCTACCTAATTTCGGATAGTCGTCAGGTTTCCCCGGTTCAAGTTGTTACAAAGAAATCAGGAGTCAACTGTGGTGAAGAATGAAGAGAACGAGCTTGTGCCCACCCATATCCAAACAGGTTGGCGAGTTTGCATCGATTATAGGAAGTTCAACGCCACCACAAGGAAGGATCACTTCCCTCTACCATTCATTGATCAAATGCTTGAAGAGTCGTTTTAGAGTCGTTTTTGTGTGTTTGTGTCTTAAGGTACCTTCCAACACAATGACGAGGATTTGGTTTTTAATTGCATGACTGTTAAAGAAAATTACAAACATGAGTGGAAGTTTGATATGCTCTTTGGTTAATACTTGGTTGTAGTTGTCATTAACGAATTCACATGTAATCACAAAGAAAGAAATCAGTTTTTGTAACATGCTTGAAGGAAGGAACTCAAACTAACGCTACAACCCTGAGAGACTTGAGCCTAAACTTCGTTTGGAGAGTTATTAATCTGTGAATTCTTGTTTTCTAAAGTCGTTGCATGATCTCTTTATTTCTTTGCTTGGTTGCTACTTAGAATGCGTTTTCATCATTATAGTTCCAAATACTATGACTCATGCCCGTTTCATTCAAAGCTTTAAATTGAGTGCATAACATATAACAAGATGAAGTTGCTTAGTTACCACCATATCCAAAAAGTCTTAATCCCTTGCATATGTATTGTAGGTTTAACCCCTTTAAGCCTTAATTAGCCTATTTTCTTTGTTAGCCACATTATCCTTACCTAGCCTAGAATAGGACTATCCATACCCTTGTTCTTAAAGTATAGTGGAGCATGACTTAAAGGGAATTTCTTTTGATAAAAAAAAAAGTGTGGGGGAAGGTTATTTCCAACAAAAAAAAAAAGGAAAAAAAAACAAAAAAAAAAAAGTGAAAAAGAAAAGAAAGGAGTTCTAAATAAGTGAGAACGAACTCACAAGTATTGGTTGTTGAAGAATGGTCCAAAAGTTTGAATTTAGCCCTAAGTATTGTGTGAATCTTCCCCTTGTGTTTAAAGTTTGCTGCATTCAGAAGTTGAATTCTAAGTGTTGATTTCATTACTTTGCTTACTATTGCTTTAAGAACCTTTGTTTATCCTTGACCTTTCTTTATTAGCCAATACCTTTAGCCCCATTACAACCCTTGGACATTTATCTTGGTTGTTATGTGTTTCAATATGTGGAGTTTGAAATTGGTATGAGCATATGGAATCCCTGGTTCTTACTTCTAAGTAGTGGCATTCCGTTCATGAGATCATATATATACATGCATTAACAATTCTAGAAAGTGCCTTCTTTGATTATAATATATGTGAGTGCTAGTCTACATGTCTACATCAATCTTCTCACATATACCTAGTATAGGAAGTGTAGTCAGAAAATCTGTGTAAAAATAAAGAGTATATCCGGTGAGGAATTGAGGGAATTCTCTAAGGCATGTTACTACATTCAAAACATTGTTTTAATTGATTAAATGCGAGCTAGTGAGTGGTGACTGCGATTAAGTGTGTGCTCGAGGGTAAGGATAGCTAAAATCTATGGGAGTAGTGATTTTTAACATGTCATGTTTCTTTGGAAATCCCTGAGGCAAACGTTGGAAGGTCTAGGTTACGTTTTGTTTGTTTCGTTTTGCTCGAGGACTACCAAAAACTAAGTGTGGGGGAATTTGATAGGAGCATATTTATGCGACTTAGTTAGCTTGTTTTCTTCCATTTTCATAGCTAGTTTCTGTTTATTATAGTGATTTAAGCTATTTTCGTGTGTTTGTAGGTCCAAATGACAAAGTTGGCAAAAAAGTGCAATTTAGAGCATTTTGAAGCAGATTTGCGCCAAGAAGGGATAGCATATGAATGGAGCAAGGTGGATGGACATTTTTGAAGTTCAAAGAGGCTAGGAATGTGCTACAAATCTGGAAGAATGAATTCAAGACAAAGAAGATAAGGAATTAGCCAAAAAGAAGGAACATTATCCAAAACATTATCCAACCTTATCTTATCCAAACTAACCTTATCTTATCTTATCCTATCCTAATCTCATCCTACCTTAATTCCAGCTGCAATGGGGGATCAATTTCACATTAAATCACCTACAAATCAAGTTTCTAGAAGCCAAGACATTATCCCTAAAAGTGTGCCGCACCTAGCCCTCCTAGAAGCTCTATTTCCTACTGCAGAGACTACTCTTTTTCCTCCCTGGAATATGATTAGAAGTATCCTTATTCCTTGTTGATTTGGAGTCCTAATTCCCCTCCTTTTTAGCCTATGCCATGCATCCTCCTCTCCGTATAAATACAAAGTGCCGCAGCACTCATAATTCACCATCTCTCACCACAAATTCGCACCATACATCCATCATACTCAGAAATCCCTTTTGTGCCGCAGCTTTGCAAGGAGAAAGGAGAGGAGACCCTTTGTCGTGACCTACCATTCAAGACCCTTAGATTGCTGGAGTGTTCTTAGGTGTTTTCTATCTTTTATTTTCAATATTTAATTTAAGTTATCTTTGTTTAAGTACGAACATGAGGAACTAAACTCGTTCTTAGGTGAATGCAATTTGCTTAGTTGGTTGATTCAGAACTTATTCTTGTATGTTGATTAAGTAGGCCTACTTAGTTTGCATGCTTGGATTTGATGCTAAAATATAAGGAAATTTCACCTAATAGTTATGAACTTATATTTACAAGTAGTGGAGGTGATCGTGTTAAGTGAATTCCTGGCAGGAGTATCATGTTATTCATAGTTACAAATGCCTTGTCAATGCTTATGATTTTCATAGAGCTTAATGATCTTTGATATGTATCTCTATCATGTTGTTCGTATAGGAAGAATAACTGGAAATCGATTCGTATGCATATGTGTCATGTGTAGAGAATGACCCTCTAGCTAGCCATTCACCTCGTAAAACACCCTAAATTCGTAGTAATTAGTTTGTTCTCTGCAAATAACTTAGTTTAATTTTTAAATTCGTCAAAACCACTCCCCCCCCCTTTATAATTCGTGTCTTTAGGTTAGAATTTGTCCAATTGGTGTCTTTTTATTGTTTTGAGTCTTTTTAGTTCAATTTTCGTCCAAAATCACCCTTAGTATTAGTTTTGAGTCAATTTGGTTGTTTTGGGTAGTTTTGAGTAGTTTGAGTCAATTTTGAGTCATAAGAGTCTAATTTAGTGTTTTTAAGTCTAGTTAAGCGTGATTGAGTTTAATTTGAGTTGATTAGCAATCCCTCCTATAAGGATAAGTGATGTGTCTAAATTATCTAAAGCTCTCATGAATTCGGGATTTGTTCATAACCAAATGAATACAACCATATGAACCACAATATATTAGGATAAGTGATGTGTGTTACTTATTGTCTTGGTTTACTATATATGGTGAACAGTTCAATGTATCCTATACACATTGCATAATCAATAAATACGATAAGTATTCACTAGGGTAGCTTCAAGAATTCTTCCTAATTTTTCATTCATGTGGGGATTGTTGGAATTTAAATATTATAATATTGTTTGGGGATTTTTAGGTCGAGGAGGACTTGGGCTTTGAGAACGTCCTCTTGTCTCCCTTGGTTCGGATTCGTACCAACTCCTGGAATATCTTGAAAGAGTTAGCTTGTCTTAGGAAATACCACGGTAATATCAATGACTCAAAGATAGCATGATTGATCAAGATAAACACTTGCTCAAATGAAGCGTGGTGTGAAAGCTAGAAGATTACTGGTTTAACATGAGAGAGAAAGGGTTTGCATGATTGCATGGCATTCTTAGCAGGATAAGTTAGGCTTTCCTGGGGTAATAATAAGGCTTCTAATGGCTGGGATCCTTAATGGAAGACTGTGGGAATTACTAAGGTATCATGGACGATGATTCTTGAGGTTTGAAGGATGTTTCTAGGCTAAATAGAGCTCTCTGATTTTACTTTCTGAGTGATGTTTCTTGGTTCTCCCTCTCTGCGTTCTCTCTATCTTCTGCATAATGGTTTTCTCCCTCCTTTAGTAAATGAAGGGTTCTTCTCTAGGCTTTAAAGGAATCTCCCTTTGTGGCTTGGTCTTCCCCTTCCTTTCTCCCTAGCCCTCATACTATTTCCGTTTTAGTGTAAGGTAGCTGCACTATTGAACCTGCATTATGCGTCTTCCAGAGGGGCGGCATTCCCAAGCCAACCTTCTGCAGGCGCTACTTCCAGTAGCGTGCCTCATGGCTTGTCACGCATTGGTTGCCTATGCTAGCTAGGAAGGGAAAGTCAGCATTAAATGCCTCACTTGCTGGGTTTAACATACATTTAATGCAAGAATCTAATTTAGTCCTAACTAAGAGGGTTGGCTTGCTATGAAAAGAGGTAAACTAGGGTAGTTCTCGCCCAATGTTTGCCTGTGTGAAATGCAAAGGGTATGACCTTCCATAACCCCAATTGTGAGTAGGCCGGCCCAATAACCTTCCATAACCATCCATACCACAATTCACTTGACAAGCCCCGAGCATGTGACTTGGGCTTAGCATGAGGAAGCTTGGCATGATGAATAGGCATGAGCATGGCATGATTTGTGTTGATCAGTGTTCTAAAAAAGGGCCTAGGCAGCCGCCTAGGCGCTGGACGGTGGTGACTGGAGGTGTTTTCTTGCAAATCAGTTGGAAAAATCAGTTGGGCTCTAGGCGAACGCCTAGGCAGCTAGGCAGTTCCTCACCCCTCATACATAAAAAATTAATTAATTAATTAAAAAAAAAAACATGTGTTAGTCTTCTTATTTTGTCTGTCTCAAATCATCAAATGGACACATATTCAACAATGGCAGGGTCAATGCTTACCTCTATGGGAAGATTGGAGCTTCAATGTGCCACCATTTCCATGGTAGGACTCGCTGGTTTTGTTTTTTGCAGAGAAGATTGACTATTGTGAGCGACTAAAGGTGAGTGGGTGTTTTGAAATGGCAGAAGAGGGTCAAGCATTGGAGCTAAAATGGTCGATGAGGAGCGGCTAGGGTTCTTCATTTTAAGGAAATGAGAGTTATTTTTTTTTTATCTTAAAGAAAGAGGTCTGAGAGAAATGGGAGAGAGAGCCGAGTGAAATGAGAGGGGTCTTGCTATTATTGAGAGAGAGGCCTAGGGTTTCAAAAAAGCAATCATAAATGAGAGAAATAAGAGCACATCTTAGCCTTTATTTTGGAATCTTAAGAAGTTCACCACATGGATGCATGACATGTGGCATGCCGTGTCTGTTGAAAGGGACGTTCTGACATAGAGAGACATAGAGCCGTTTAGGGCTCTGGGCTCGAGGCAAGACAGAGTTTTTGGAAATGAACATGATGCTGCTAAATTAGCATATATTGTAGCTGTTGCGAAAGATTGACATTGCTATGGACTTGGATGTGTTGGTCAGGGCGTCCTTACAAGCTCCCAGGTCTCCAGTTCGAACCATGCGCCCATCATATTTTTTGTTCTTTTTAATGTGCCTTTCCCATGGCTCCAGGTCTTGATTTCGAATTAGGTGAGCCCTTTCCTTTTTCTTCTTTTCTTTTTGTTTTATTATTTGTTTCTTTCTCTTAGGCGTTCGTTTTTATTAAAGTAGGACATAAAATCAATTATCATACATTTTTGTTTACAATAATTAATTACAATTTGGTTTGCTTTGCATTATTTAATAATTATTGTGGAGAACGACCTTGCGAGATCTGTTTATCCTACAATACTCCTTACTATGGTTATATGACATATATGCTTAATGTGTTTTTAAATTTTGGACTTATTTGATACTCTTTTTGCATTTTATCATTATTTTATTATCTTATCTATCGATTTCATATAAGTATAATTTTTTGTAAGTGTCAATATACACTTATTTACAAGATATACAATAAATTTACCTAAATCTGCCTAGGCGCTAGGCACCAGCCTGCTGCCCGACTAGCGCCTAGCGTTTTTTAGAACCTTAGTGTTGATATCCGGCTTAATTACCATAGTGTGGCATGTTTGTAAATATATTTCCTTATTGATCTACACCTTGGCATGTGTTTGGGCTTGAATGAAGGCTTGCATGACAATTGGACTTTGAGATTTGATTGGGTTGGTGTGTGACATTTCTAGGCCTCAACAAATATTAGTAATCATAATATTTAACTCAATGTTTGAATGAAAAGTTCTTAAACGTTAGTATCAAACGGTATATATTATTCAAATGGTGTCATCTTATAAAAAGAGGCACTACATTGCGTATTGTCGTCAATCAGTGTCCTAGGTATTATATAAACCCATGAAACTATTATGGTTGAAAGTTGAAAGTTGAAAATTTGACTTAATTATTACTCCTGAGAAATAGGGTTTCCCTACTCTATTTCTCTCATCCTTTGTTGTTCAATTCTGAGTCGTGTTATCAAAGTACGGAATATATTAGGTGAGCCAGAGTCCGAAGATTGCAGTGCTTTGACTTCGGATTATATATTGTTAAATCCTGGGAGACGAACGCCTACCAAATTAAAAGTACACGAGTAGAAGAGAAATTTTGTCTTTAAGACATTGCATTTATGCAAGCCTCATTCTCTAAGTTTGTCAATCTTTCTTACTTTTTCTCTACGTTGTTTACACAATTGATATTGTGATTTTCTTTATGATTATTATCATTGAAATTCTTTTATTATTCTCATATTTTCTAATGTTACTCCAACAAATTAGACTATTACTAAGCATTTCTTTTAACCTTTATTCAATATATACGAGTACTACATTGTAGACTTGGCATTGGTGTCGTGTTTTCCGTGTTCGTGTCATTTTCGTGTCATACCCGATATCTTAACGGGTCATGTCGTGTAACACCCCTTAAAATAAACGGGTAAAATGACCCGACCCGAAATCGACCCGATAATATTAACAGGTAATATGACCCAACCCGTTACCCGTTAAGGAAAATATATTTTAAACCAATAAATAATCAAATGAAAAACATAATACTAAATAAGTATATACATTCCATATTATCACATCCAAAACGTAAAAACACAATTTTGTTTTTAAGTATATTTTCGCTTACCTAAAGTCTTTAATAGTTTTTTAATTAATGTAGAAGTGTAAAAAAATATAGAAAAAAATATATAAACACTCGTAATGACAAGCTTTATAACTTTCATGAAGTGCTTAACTTCGAAATTCGCCGCTATAATCATATAAATCATAGATCAAAATTTAACCGTTGATTGTTGTTTACATTTATGCTTCATTATTCTCATCAACTTTCGTTTTTTTATATTTTCTTTTTTGAAAACATGATCTATTAGAGGGTGCAGGTAGATGAATGGTTTGGATCGTTGATATTATATTTAAAGTTTTACGGTTAGCGAAAATATTGCTTGATGTTTATAAAGTTTCTACAAATTATATGACATTGACTCATATTTCAGTTAACCGTAAATATCGAAACGTGATATCATCTTCTTACATCCGCCAGATGATCATGTTTTCAAAAAATAAAATTTTAAAAATGAAATTCAATAAGAAGAATAAAGCGTAAATGACAATCGACGGTTAAATAAATTTAAGGTTTCACTACTACAAAATTATCTATTGCTGGCGGTCCAAAAACTTTTTTCAACGAGACAACCGTCAAACTTATTTGTACAAATTCCAAGATTGCATACGTAAAAAATCGTAAAAAACAAACATTCAAAGATTACGTAACGAAACAAAAGTTATCGACAGTTATAAACGAAAAATCACAATTTAACGGTTATTTTAGCTCTGATTTTGATGATTTTTTACAGATACACTCCTCGACCCTATAAGAATGTAATGAATAAATTTGATCTTTAATTTAAAGTATTTACACTAGTGGATACCACAAAAACTTATTTTATACTTAATAGAAGTATAATATTAACTCTAAGTGTTTATTTAATCTACCGTTTTGACGCAATATGCATTCTACGAAACTTTTTTCAACGATCCAACCGTCAAACTTATTTGTACACATTCCGAGATCACATACGTAAAAAATCGTAAAAAACAAACATTCAGAAATTACGTACTGGAACAAAAGTTTTCGACAGTTATAAACGAAAAATCACAATTTAACGGTTATTTTATCTCCAATTTTGATGATTTTTTACAGATAGACTCCTCGACCTATAAGAATGTAATGAATAAATTTGATCTTTAATTTAAAGTATTTACACTAGTGGATACCACAAAAACTTATTTTATACTTAATAGAAGTATAATATTAATTCTAAGTGTTTGTTTAATCTACTGTTTTGACGCAATATGCATTTTACAAAACTTTTTTCAACGATCTAACCGTCAAACTTATTTGTACACATTCCGAGATCGCATACGTAAAAAATCATAAAAAAAAAAAAACATTCAGAGATTGCGTAACGGAACAAAAGTTTTCGACGGTTATATACGAAAAATCACAATTTAACGGTTATTTGAGCTCCGATTTTGATGATTTTTTACAGATACACTCCTCGACCCTATAAGAATGTAATGAATAAATTTGATCTTTAATTTAAAGTATTTACACTGGTGGATACCACCAAAACTTTTTTTATACTTAATTGAAGTATAATATTAACTTTAAGTGTTTGTTTAATCTACTATTTTGACGCAATATGCATTCTACGAAACTTTTTTTAACGATCCAACCATCAAACTTATTTGTACACATTCGAGATTGCATATGTAAAAAATCGTAAAAAATAAACATTCAGAGATTATGTACTGGAACAAAAGTTTTCGACGATTATAAACGAAAAATCACAATTTAACGGTTATTTTAGCTCCAATTTTGATGATTTTTTACAGATACACTCCTCGACCCTATAAGAATGTAATGAATAAATTTGATCTTTAATTTAAAATATTTACACTAGTGGGTACCACAAAAACTTATTTTATACTTAATAGAAGTATAATATTAACTCTAAGTGTTTGTTTAATATACCGTTTTGACGCAATATGCATTCTATGAAACTTTTTTCAACGATTCAACCGTCAAACTTATTTGTACACATTCCGAGATTGCAAACATAACAAATCGTAAAAAACAAACATTCAGAGATTACATAAAGGAACAAAAGTTTTCGACGGTTATAAACTTAAAATCACAATTTAACGGTTATTTTAGCTTCGATTTTGATGATTTTGTACATATACACTCCTCGACCCTATAAGAATGTAATGAATAAATTTGATCTTTAATTTAAAGCATTTACATTTTTTTATATATTAGTGATTGTATATATTATTTTTTTTACATTGTTTACACTTCTACAATAATTATTATTAATTTTATTAATTTTTCCCTCAAATAAAAAACATTATTCATGAGGGTTTGAAGGATTTTAAAAATCTAAACGATAATATAAGTGTAACAATTATCTATTCGTGGAGGAATAATGATAAATCACGAGTGTTTATATATTCTTTCACATTTTTCATACTTGTATGTATGTCTTCTTAGTTCTTGCATATACAAATACTATACTAGTATATTTTAATTTTGGACAAGAATATGTTATGTAAAATTTATCCTAGTAATGATAATAAGGAACTCTCATAATAAAAATAAATAATGACTAAAACTTTATTTTTTATTTTTTTATAATTTATATAGAACAATAATACAAAACTATATATTTAATATAGAATATATTGTATATATTAATATGACTATTGTATTTTATAATAAATCTTTTAGTAATTAAACTTTAAAATTATTAAAATAATTTTTTTCTTAACGGGTCGAAATGGGTTACCCACGTGTTAACTACGTGTATACCTGTTAAGAAGCCGTTATTAATGGGTTCTTAACGGGTCACCTGATAGTGACCCAATAAGTTATCGTGTTAACCCAAAACCTGTTATTTTCGTGTCATTTTAGTGTCGTGTCACCGTGTCGTGTCAAAAACTGCCAGGTCTACTACATTGGACGTAGCCCAATCTTTAGAGATAAACCCCTCAATCTTTGTTGTCAAGTTCTTATAGATTTGGGAACTTTAACGAAAAACACATGGTACTGTTCACTTTAACGAAAAACCACATTTTTACACTAAAAAGTCAATCCTGGTACTATTCACTTTACCCTTTATTTTGTCCTTATCATTAAAACTCAAAGTTTTCAAGCCATTTTCATTAGTTTTCCTTAGATTTTATCCCAACTTCACCAAAGGTTGACCATACCAATCTTTGTTGACTTCCCAGTTAAGAACGTTAACAGTGGTATATCCTCATACGTGAAAAGGAGGTGTGGGCACGTGTGATTGCTTTCCAATTCCATAAATTCAAAGGATTGTGAAGATGGACATGGTGAGCAGCACAATTCAAATAGGTTTGGGATTCTTTATAACATATATGGACATGCGTGTGGGTTGATGTTGCGTGAAAGCAAGATGGCGTTTGAAAATTTATGCAAATATATCTGCTTAACTGGTTAACATTAGTCAAGAAAGAGAATTCAAGGTTATCATGAAAAAGCCGGCAGATATATCCTCCAATAAAGTTGCGTCAATACAAACAAACAGAGTTCTTCGAGGGTTAAATACAAAGCACCATGCAACATAAAAATGACATTAACTCAACACACAAATTAACTCTATACATGAAATTCTCTCACACTTCTGAAGAAAAAAAAACACTAATTGCTCTACTAACATGTCAACATATATTCAATTTAGTTAAATATCACTGGGTTGACAAACTGGTGAAAATTCAATTTGGTTAAATATAAATGGAGTCGTAGAATCAATTCGGTCCAAGAGTTTCTTCAGTTTGGTTAAACAACACTTACCCTTCTTTCGACTGGTTACATATCTAAGTCTTTGCTGGCGAGGAGTCTTTGATTCTCTTGTTAAATGAGGTCACTTTATTAGCTTGCTCAGAAAAGTGAGGTGTTACCCGTGTTAGTGTACTGCACATTGAAAGCCGAACCATTATTGAACTTCACAGCAAAAGATATAACCTTGTATTCAAGTTAACATAACTCTCAACCGTAATCACTTAGTACAGAAGTCAACATTGCATTTCACCATTACTTCACATCCATATATTAGCCTGATCGAGCTAGGTTACGAATTAGCACGCCCGCATCAACAGTCAACCACAAAAGAACATAATTAGCTTAATAGTTACCCAACCTGTGCACCAAGTAGACTCTGTAATTTTTAGGTCCAACAATAACAAAACCAAAAGTTAATAGAGGAATTGGAAAAAATGAGAAGAAAGAGTGAAAGGGAATATGACAACACATAAGAATTTGTCAATTAAATATCAAAATCAAAACACGATCAAGTGATAAATGGATAGGTTAAATATTCCTTTACAAGAAAAATTTCACAGGAAAAAATGTGACAATTAATAATAGCCCAAAGTCAAAAGGCTAGAAACCAATTAAGGAGGAAAAAATAATAATAATAAGGGGTGAAAAAATAAAAATAAAAATAAAAAACCAAAAAACAAAAGGGGTCAAGGAACAAATAAAAAAAAAGCTAATTCCAAGACGCATGTACAAAAACTTCAACTGGATATAGAATTGACATCCTCAAAGACTTGTCTGATGTTAGGCCTCTCATTTACAGGTAGAATACACCTGAGCGATATTGCTAGCAATTCATCCATTGCTTTCGAGGGTTCTTCCCCACCAGCAATGTCTCTGTCAATGCAATCCATTCCTCGTCCTTCTCGATCACACAGCCGAACCCAGTCTGTGAGGTCAACCGCCCCCGACTGTCCCGATATAATGTCTCCTGCACTTCTTCTGGTTAACAATTCCATCAAAATCACCCCAAAAGCATACACATCAGCTTTGAAAGAAGGGACTGGTTTGGTTGCGGTGACAAGCTCTGGAGCACGGTATCCAAGTGCTCCCATAGTTAAAATCTGTTCGGCGATACCAGCAGGTGTCATCAGACGGTGAAGACTATAATCAGTTAGGTGAGCACTGTAATCAGGACCTGCCAGGAGCACATTACTTGGCTTTAGGTTCCCGTGGGGCAGGCCTCTATCATGTAGGTAAAGCAAACACTGAGCGACCTCCACAGCAACCTTTAGCCTCTGCTTGAACGATAATCGAGAGTACCTTCGAGGTGTGGTCTCTGCATAATACAGATGCATACTTGGAAAATAAGCGAAAAATTAAAATCAAGATTTAAGACATTAATATCTATGAAACCCTGAATACTGGCACAACATAGAAAATAACAACTGCTGCTTGCCAACATTTAGACACGCTCAGACAATTCGGAACAAAGGAAACAAGCTTTATCCAGAAGTCCACTCTCGTGAACATCAATCTGAGACAGAACAAGTGGAATCTAAAATAAAGGGCAGCATGACACACTAAACTTGTCTTCAAAAGCCTCAGTTCATTAAAAAGATTCTTGTTCCTTTTAATGTACGTATAATTTTAATTTTAATGTGCGTATATTATCATTTTAATGTACGTATTATTATCTTTCCATTTCCAAATAAATATACAAGAAATCAATTAACAATCAAGCCACCCAAGCACTTCAAAAGTTGAAAACAGATGACAATTATAAAACTCTCATGTTGAAACAAATTTCAGAAACCACCCCACCGATCTTATATCCGGAGCGGCAAAATCATAAGCACACTTATAATACCAATTTCCTTTTTTTTTTCACTTCCCAAAATGTACACCATTGACCAGTCCTATGACTCCTATCTGTTCCTCTTACGCTCACAGTTTGTATCAAGTTCAAGAGACTTATGATGTATCCTATTAGACTCAAAAAGTAAATTCCCAGAGTTGTTCATGCCTGACGGTAAAGGTATTCAGATGGGTCAGTTGTGGTTGCTATACGTTTCGGCAAGTACCTTTCACTGCCAACTAACGAAATATCAATGACTTGTTTGATAACGTTTGAACCATAGAGTGAAAGGGGATTGGGAATGCTAACCTTCTAATTTATTAACTCTTTCTCTTCGTTCAATACCATTCAGAGATGTGAATGTTTCAGAGACTACAAGCCTAATATTTAAAGTAAGCACAAGCTAAAATCTCTTATAAGCGTCAATCTAAGTCTGTCTGACACATGCCTTCATGTTTGAATCTTCATTTACATCCACAACAACAACAACAAAGCCTTTTCCCACTAAGTGGGGTCGGCTATATGAATTCTAGAACACCATTGCGCTCGGTTCTGTGATATGTCCTCCGTTAGATCCAAGTACTCTAAATCTTTTCTTAGGGTCTCTTCCAAAGTTTTCCTAGGTCTTCCTCTACCCCTTCGGCCCTGAACCTCTGTCCCGTAGTCACATCTTCGAACCGAAGCATCAGTAGGCCTTCTTTGCACATGTCCAAACCACCATAACCGGTTTTCTCTAATCTTTCCTTCAATTTTGGCTACTCCTACTTTACCTCGGATATCCTCATTTCTAATCTTATCATTTCTCGTGTGCCCACACATCCAACGAAGCATCCTCATCTCCGCTACACCCATTTTATGTACGTGTTGATGCTTCACCGCCCAACATTTTATGTCATACAGCATCGCCGGCCTTATTGTCGTCCTATAAAATTTTCCCTTGAGCTTCAGTGGCATACGGCGGTCACACAACACGCCGGATGCACTCTTCCACTTCATCCATCCAGCTTGTATTCTATGGTTGAGGTCTCCATCTAATTCTCCGCTCTTTTGCAAGATAGATCCTAGGTAGCGAAAGCGGTCGCTCTTTGGTATTTCCTGATCTCCTATCCTCACTCCTAACTCATTTTGGCCTTCATTTGCACTGAACTTGCACTCCATATATTCTGTCTTTGATGACGAAGATCTTTAGATTCCAACACTTCTCTCCAAAGGTTAAGCTTCGCATTTACCCGTTCCTGGATTTCACCTATCAACACTATATCGTCTGCGAAAAGCATACATCAAGGAATATCATCTTGAATATGTCATGTTAACTCATCCATTACCAATGCAAAAAGGTAAGGACTTAAGGATGAACCCTACAATTATAGGGAAGCTTTCGGTTTGTCCTTCATGAGTTCTTACGGCAGTCTTTGCTCCATCATACATATCCTTTATAGCTTGGATATATGCTACTCGTACTCCTTTCTTCTCTAAAATCCTCCAAAGAATGTCTCTTGGGACCCTATCATACACTTTTTCCAAATCTATAAAGACCATGTGTAAATCCTTTTTCCCATCTCTATATCTTTCCATCAATCTTCGTAAGAGATAGATTGCCTCCATGGTTGAGCACCCTGGCATGAACCCGAATTGGTTGTTCGAAACCCGTGTCTCTTGCCTCAATCTATGCTCAATGACTCTCTCCCAGAGCTTCATTGTATGACTCATTAGCTTAATACCCCTATAGTTCATGCAATTTTGTACGTCGCCCTTATTCTTGTAGATAGGCACCAAAATGCTCTTTCGCCACTCATTGACATCCCAAAATAAAAATTCACAAAAGCTTTCTATAATAGATAATAGTATTTAGTGTGGTCTTTTTGTAACAATGCATAAATTGAATTGTTTCTGATTGGTCCTTCAGTATAAAGAACGTTCAACAGTTGAAGGCAATATCGAATAAATAGCAGCCAGATGAAAAGGTCTAAATCACAAAGTAAGGAAAAACAATCATCTCGTCAGATTCATAACGGTTATCCTCATAACATCATTTTAACTTCGTAGTCCAATTACTCCTATGAAGTCAAACCAAAAGGGGATGGGCTCACGAGGAAGATTTTCCTCTAAAACCCTTTCCAAAATTAGGTACCACGTTGAATTTGAAAATGAGATTTACTAGGGATAAAAATAAAGAGCTCCGTCCAGCCATATGGGGAGAAGGTGAACAATCAGTCGGAGCTCTGATTGCTTACCTTGTCTGTCACCTCTTTCAGCAGACCCCCTAGCTCGGCGACTTGGGGGACTCCTACTACATGGTTTGTATCGCGCTTGACCAAGCCTGAAACTACAAGTAAGCTTCAAGTGAAATTGATACATTACCTTGTGCATCTCCACCAGTTAAAGATACCACCCCTGGATGGAGGAAGAGTACTTCCAGAGAAGATGTCACATCTACCTATGAGACAGATAAGGCAAGTCAAGACGACACCACACTCCGATACTTAGAAGTTTCGTGATTACGAGATCATTCTCCTACAATATTTCCTAATGTCATTTGTACTAAATCATTCACTTGTACTCACTAAAGGAGAGCTTGAACCTATGTACTTGTGTAAACCCTTCACAATTAATGAGAACTCTTCTATTCCGTGGACGTAGCCAATCTGGGTGAACCACGTACATCTTGTGTTTGCTTTCCTATCTCTATCCATTTATATACTTATCCACGCTAATGACCGGAGCAATCTAGCGAAGATCACAAAAAGCGACCGTTTTCGCTACCTAGGATCTATCTTGCAAGAGAACGGAGAATTAGATGGAGATCTCAACCATAGAATACGAGCTGGATGGATGAAGTGTAAGAATGCATCCGGCGTGTTGTGTGACCGTCGTAGGCCACTGAAGCTCAAGGGAAAATTTTATAGGACGGCAATAAGGCCAGCGATGTTGTATGACACAGAATGTTGGACGGTGAAGCATCAACACGTACACAAAATGGGTGTAGCGGAGATGAGGATGCTTCGTGGGATGTGTGGGCACACGAGAAAGGATAAGATTGGGACTGAGGATATCCGAGGTAAAGTAGGAGTAGCCGAAATTGTAGGAAAGATGAGAGAAAATCGGCTCCGGTGATTTGGACATGTGCAAAGAAGGCCGAATGACGCCCCGGTTCGAAGATGTGACTACGGGACAGAGGTTCAGGGCCGAAGGGGTAGAGGAAGACCTAGGAAAACTTTGGAAGAGACTCTAAGAAAAGACTTAGAGTACTTGGATCTAACGGAGGACATGACACAAAACCGAGCGCAATGGCGTTCTAGGATTCATATAGCCGACCCCACTTAGTGGGAAAAGGCTTTGTTGTTGTTGTTGTTGTTGTTGTTGTCCAGCCATAGCAGTTCTAAACGGCCTAGAAGTTATCGAAATCTATCCCCCTAAAAGATTTCTGACATGTTTTTCAATTTCCTTGACTCTATGCCAACAAAAAGTTACACTACAACCGTTTAAGAACCTCTTAGCATAAATGTCTACACCTCAACCTTTTACTTTGAGATGCTAGTCTAAAAATCAAATGGAACTGATGATGACTGATAGAGAGCACTATAATTAAATGAACCAACGGGCAGCAACTGAAAATATTCCCACTTACCATGTTCATAACAAGGAAGGAGAGTAGCATCACCCACAAGTAGGTGACAGAGCATAGCTCACACCCACGTATTCAGCTTACCACTCATTTGACTACAACAATTGAACTATTTACTTCATTTAGTGCATTTTAAAGTAAAACACCATAAAATGTAATGGGTTGAAGAGTAAATAATTTATCGTGAATTTCCTATAGATTTAAAGTAAAATTATTACAGCCAACTTGTATTGATTATGCTTCTGCAACAATTTTAATCCTTCTATAGCTAAACCAGCCAAAATAATGGGTTGACAGGGTAACCAGTTTTATTTTATTAAGAAAAAAGGTTTATAGAGCCCAATCCATCCAAAAATTTAACAGGAGTAGTTAGTTTTGTTTTATATGTTCAAGAAAAGGTTTATAGAGCTCTTACCGTACAGATGTAGGGCCAAGCTGTCTCCCTGGATATAATCTGCCAAAAGAAGCCTCTCTTGTTCCCTGGGCCCCCAGTAGTACGCTCGTAATGGAACAATGTTATCATGCCTTATAGAGCCAATTCTTTTAACTTCCTTGGCAAAATCTTTCTTGTGTTTGACAAGTCCCACTCGTAACCACTTCACAGTCAACATATGTCCACTATCTAGAGTAGCTTTGTAAAGAGTTCCGTGGCTGCTTCTGCCTAGAACTTCTGCAGGAGCTCGAGATAATTGTTCAGCAGTAAACTGCAAAGAAGAATCCAGGAAGAATAGTTCACCAGCCAACCGATCTGGTGAGTATACATCCAATATCACAGGTTGTTCACGTGTCTCCATAAAACGAGGTGAAGGAGAGAGAGGAGAACCCGGGGAGGACTTCCTTCCTGATGTTGTAGGATAATTATCTAGAAGATTTGTAGGTGCAGAACTAGTTGCTGTTTGCCCAGGTAAAGCATGCTCACCAATTTCAGTTACAAACTCCGTCTGCCCTGATAATGACTTTGATTGTGAAGTTAGCAAGTGATCATTTGAAAAACTCAATGAACTTGGTGGAGGCTGAACATTTGTATGAAAATTGAAAAGTGAAGGCCGTGTAAATCTTCCTATCTTAACATCTCTCCCTGTATCTTGGCCACCAAACCCACTTCTTCCACTAAATTCTTTGATATGTGTTTGGTGATAAGCCAAAAAAGCAAAGATTATCATCAAGGCAACTCCAACTGAAGCAACAATGATTGCTACTCTGATATGACCTTTTGAACTATGATTTTTCCCTTGATCCGAAATACGACCCGGAACTGAAGTTGTTGCCTGACCATTCTCTTGTAAGTTTAGCATGTCATTTCCAGGACGAAATGAACTTGTAGGGAAGTGTTTTAAATTTTGGGGAACAGAACCGGATAGATCATTATTGGAAACATTAAATACACTTAGGCTGGATGGAAGCTTCTGAGGAATTCCACCTTCGAATTTGTTGTCTGATAAATCAAGGTACTCCAATTTACTAAGTTTGCTCAGTTCACTCGGCAGCTCTCCTGAAAAGCCATTCTTTGCAAGGTTTAGCAATTTGAGTTCCACCATGTTACCTATGTCTCGAGGCAAGCCGCCAGATAAAGTATTATGGGAGAGATCGAGACTCTCAATCGGCAAATCTGGAGGTAGAGATAACAATTCCTTTACATGTGCACCTTCAAGAGGAATTGGCCCAATTAAATGATTCCCTGAAAGATTCAGTCTCTTTAGGGTCGTTGAAGAGAGGAAACTTCCAGGAATGGACCCACTGAAATCATTTAGGCTCAAGTCAACTGTCGAGAGTCTAGGACAGGCCTTCAAGATTGAAGGTAAAGGACCAACTAATAAATTATCTCTTAGACTAAGCGTACTTAATTTCTCAAACTGTGATGTCAACTGTCGAAAGCTTCCATAAAACTTATTTGAACTCAAATCAAGCACTTCTAAAGCAGCCCCCAAATCCTGCACAATGGATATGTTACCTGAGATCTTATTTCCACTGAGATCCACCACTACACAACTCCTCATATCCACATTCTGCAATGTGCCAGACAAACCATTTGACGAAAGATTCAAGACTTTCAAAGTTGTAGAGTTAATTCCATGAATGGAACCTGTACACATAAATGGTGATAAATCAGAATGCAATGTTAAGTTCCAAAGGTTTCCGATTTCTTTGAAAACATACAAATATTGACAACAATAAACAGTCGAAATATACAGGATTAAAAACGGTGAGGCCATGGTTAGCAAAATGAGTGGTGGATAAGGTATACTTCAGATCTCTACTACGTTTAATGCATATGATGTTTTAGTGTTCATGAAAAACGTGAAAAAATTTACAGTTTGATGATTGAACTCAATCGATAGCACGACAGGACAAGATGGTGAATGAAGTTCAAGTCCATACCTGTCAAAGCATTGCCACTAAGATCCAATTCCTCCACTGTCATGGAACTCTCAAACAACTCCTCCGGTATTTCCCCAAACAACTGATTACTCCCGAGCCTCAAAACCCGCAAATTCGGCAACAACCCAAATGAAGGGAGCTTCCCTGTGATCTGGTTACCACCTAAATCCAAAACTTGCAAGTTCCTAAACAACCCAATTGAATCAGACTTAAAAAACCCACCAGCAAGCTTATTGTAGCTCAAGTTCAAGTACCGCACTGTGTTGGATAAGCTCGAAACATTCTCCGAAGCAAGCGAAAGCCCTCCGAAAAACTCGTTCCTGCTCAAGTCAACGTATTCCACATTGTGCAATCGCGAGAACAAATCAGCAATGTCGCCCCACAGCTGATTGGAATGCAAATCCAACACTTTGAGCTGATTGAGATTCCACAACCGATCCGGAAACCCGCCTTTGAAGTGATTGGCAGACAGGTTGAGATAATTCAAGCCCCACAAGTCGTATATCCGGGCCGGGATCGGGCCGTAGAAGCGGTTCCCAGATAGATCCAGGTGCTGGAGAGATGACATTGTGCCGAGAATCGGCGGGACCCGACCCGTGAAGTCGTTGTTAGAAAGGGTGAGGTTTTGCAATGCAGTGAGTCCAGTGAGAGTGTTGAACTTGAGCTCGCCGCCGAGGGCAAGATGGTCGAGAGCTAAGGCAACGACATTGCCGGTGGTGTCGCAGAAAACGCCAGTCCAGGGAGGGCAAGAGTGAGTGTTGGAGAGGGAGCTAAGGGTCCATGAGTCAAGGACTTTCCGGAGCGGGTCGGTTTGGATCCCTTTCTTGAATTCGTAAAGGGATCGGAGCTCCGAGTCGGAGGCGGAGGAAGCGGAGAGGATTACAAGGGAGAAGAAGTAGAGAGAGAGAGTGAGATTGTTCATTGTAGCCAGAAAAACCTTAATCATTCATTGGACAAAGCTTAAGACTTGAAGACTGGGCGAGAGAGAGAGAGAGAGAGAAATGGGGGAGATTTCAAAACCCTAGATTGAGATTTGAGAGGAAAATTAAGACAGGAGGAGAGAGAGAAGGAGGAGAGAGAGGAGGGTGTACTGCGTAGGGTTTTTTTTTTTTTAATTATTTGGTTTTCTAGGGTTGAGAGGAAAATTCCGTTAAACATGGCGGTTTGGCAGGTGGAGAGTGGTGGTTGGTGAGGGTGAGTGACTACAGTCTGTAAAGGGGGAACAAGGCTACTTAGGGTCAAAAAGACTAAAACATCCTTCAGTAATAAAGAGTGAGCAGACCCATATGCCCCTACTCACCTCACATGCTTTTTCCACTCCGTTAGCCAGACGACAACCATAAAACACTCCGGACGTGAGTTGTGTTACATGTGTGACCTTAACTTTTTGTGGTTAGCCAATAGGTAATTCGACCAAGAAAATTATGCAGATCTATTTATTTGTAATTCAGAAATTTTAGATTCGACTCTTATAAATACAGAGTTTAGGGTCTCAAAATATATATGGGGCTTGGAAGGAGGATTTAAAAGTTGGTTACACAAGGTTAGTCCATAGCTGATAAGCGCTTCTTTAGTGAAGTCTGGCAGAGGGAATCTGTTTAGACCCAAAATATTGGTTTGGGCCGAGCACTAAATTGTTCTCGGCCCAAGGGCCGTACTTAGGAGTCATTGAGGGTCATCCAGTTTATGGGCCACATAGCCAAGGTCGACCGTGTATTATTAGGAACCCATGGGTAGTTGAATCCTGATACGAGACGGAGTTTGGATAAGATAAGGATGTTGGAGTTTGGGATTGAATCCGGCTTGATAACGGGTTGAGTTCAAAGTCCTAGTAGGAGCAGGACTGGCCAAGATAAGGAGGGATCAAGGAAAGGAGTCCTAATCCGAGAATGGTTGTGATTCGATCGGAAGCAGGTTAGCTACTATAAATAGGGGGAGGAGGACATTATTTAAGCCCCCTCCAATTCAACACACAAATGCCTTGCGCAAACCTCGCTTTCGCAAAACTTCGCAACAGCCTTGAGATTTTTATTTTCCTTTCCCACCGACACACCTTCAGTTTGGATAAACAGCATTGTGGAGGCAACCGACGAACATCTTCAGTTTAGATAAACAGCACTGTTGTCGTAGAGTTAGCCGACCAAGAAACACATTCAGTTTGGATAAACAGCACTACGACAGGGCCGACTGGTTATCTATCCAAGTCTCGGTTGAGAAGGATTTTCGAATCCTTATTAGCATAGGTCATGTCACAGCCCGTCCTGAAATAATTTATTGATGATGTGAATTGACTATTTTACCATTGGATGTGAGCGTTATGGTGTGTTATGCATGTAAATGGGGGTCCAAACTTGCGTTTTTCCCTAAATTTTGGAACAAATTGGAAATGAGTTTTTGTGGTTTTGGTTGGTGACCCACGTGGACCACACACACACACACAAACCCTTCATCTCTCCTCTCCCGTGCTCTCTCCCTCAGACTCACTCTCTCTCTTTCCCTCACGTACGGACGAACACCAAACTCACACTTCAAGCATGGATCGACGTCAAGAAGGTAAGATTCGAACTCCTTGCATGTCCCTGATTTCATATATGCCATTTTTAGGACTTGAGACCTTGAAAAACCCAAGAAACCATAACCTCCAATTTGAGGTACTATTCATGCAAAAATAAAATCTCATGTTTTGGGGGATTTCAAGCCTATAGATAGCTTAAGGAGGTCCTCACGAGGCTAGGAGTGGTTCGTTGGAAGATTTTGGACGTCGGAATAGCGAGAATGACGAGTTTTAAGTTTAGCCGGATTATCGAGGCTTTTTCCAACGAGTTTCCAGCGGTTTCAGGGCTTGACTCAGGTATGGTTTGGTTCGTCTTAGTGAGATCTTTAAAATAGTTCAAGTTTCATGAAGTTTGGTGTTAAAACGAGAGAGATATAAGGTTTTGAAAATTAAACCAAAAACCGGCGAAGTCACCGGCGTCCAGTGACTCATCAGAAAAGATGAAGGTATATTCCGTCAAAACTAACAGAATATGCTAACGGCGTTGGATGACGCCGTTAATAATTAATGGTATATGCTACCTTTTTAACGGAAGTTATTAGCTAGTTTTGTAGATCACGTTGGTATATTCAAACACCCCATTTGAGCAATGTATGAGAAGTTATTAGCTAGTTTTGTCTATGTGCTTTAAATTAACATTTTTATAGTTGTTTCGCATATAGGGGAGACTTATCCTGAGGACGAGCGCGTTCAAGGGCGACTTAAGGGGCTACAACCCTTCAACATACCAGTGAGTGGGCTTTTGGTTTTCAGTATATACTTATATACTTGATAATTTCCTAGAAAATGCGTTTAAATGAAAGTATGCCTTGACTTCCATGCAAATAAATTTATATTTCGTATATGAATTGGTATATAATGCATATATATAATTGTGGTGCTGTGGACGCTCAGGTAAGCCCAGGTGAGTTATGAAATATGAAAGTGAATAACGGTTGTGATTAATTGAGAAACTTAGACTCATAAAACTGCACCTAGGGTGATTGTGATTTAGCCAGAGATATGGCACAGGCCTATTTATAATGTCACCTCCCGCACCATATGCTCACATTGGATCCAATTTAGGTGCACAGTCTTGTCGTACAGATCTTTACTAGGGTTCCGACTCATATGTGACTAGCGATTTATTGCCCAGCTATTATGAAAGAATAGTATTAAGCATAATTATATTACACCCAGTATTGTCGTACAGACCTTTTCATTTGGTTCTGACTCGTGTGCTGTATAGTGCCGTATAGGTCATTGTAGTGACTCCAGCTAGATTGACTATTGAGCTGTGAATTTAGCCGTACAGACTTCCACAGGGGTTCCGGCTAATATGTTATTTTCCATGAATGTATTCTCACATGAATTACTTACTCTGTTATATCTTGGCATGGCATACTATGATTATGAATATGTGACGCATGATTTGAATTGATATATATATATATATATATATATATATATATATATATATATATATATATATATATATGCATATCCTTATATTTTATTTCTGGGAAAATATACATGTTTTACGGCGAGGGGTTAGAACTTTTGAGAAATGAAATGGTTTGTAAAACATTTGTTTTTGCCCACTCACGTTTTCTGTTTTGCACCCCTCCAGGTTTTAGGTAACCTAGCTATTGGTGGCCTTGAGGATTTTGGCGGTTCTGACATAATAAATAATTGTAGGACATCTTATGGTATTGTATAATTAGTACTTGTCCTACGGGACTGCACTTAGACTTTCTATGCTCTGATTATGAGTATTTACTTTTGTATCTCACTCCTAACACTTCCCGTTTATTAGTGCACTTTATTAACTTTTGGTTTTTAATTATTTGTATATTCTTATCCTCATTGCTTCCGCATTGTGCATATGGCTACGTCACCCTTACGTGACGGTCAACATGCCTTAATCTCAGTCGGGGTGTGTCAGGTCATCTCATCAGCCTTTTCGACAAAATGAAGTGTTACTAGGGCTCGGCACATTGAATGCCGAGTTAGTTTTATGATTGGATACTCACAAGTAGGCTTTAGAGTTCGGCATTCTGACGGCCAAACCACATTTACCATCAAGACATATATCTGTTTTGAGTATCTATGCCCCTATACTTTGGTGTCGATTCGGCGTGCTTATACTCTTACGAATATACTCACTGTGACCGAATCCGGCGCTGACGATTTGTGAACTTCGCAGAACTAGTAGCCTTGTCTTCAGGCTCTAAAACCCAAAGGTCGGGATGTGTTCCTTCCTCGGCCGCAGTCGCAAGATCAAGAAGTCAGTCACACACCTAGCGTAAAATCAACCCATTTTACTCATCAGCCAAGTTCGGTTGACGAGTTGGCACGCTCGCATACAACCGAATGACGTAGTTAGCTCATTAGTTACTCAGCCTGTGCGCCACGTAGGCCTGGTAGTTTTTAGGGTCAATAGAATCTCATACCCAATTCTAGGTACCAAGGCTAAATCCTACTATAAGGACATTTTGGGTTGGATGAATTCGGGGATTGAGAGTGGATATGTTTGTCGGCCTCCCACTAGATGATGTAGTCATTCAGAATATTATGTCTGGATTGTATGAAACCCTCGCAATCTTCTTGGTTCCTCACTCGAAGAAATGGAGGCTCGAACAAAGTATGGTAATTTGGGTGAGGGGTAGGATAAACATCAAGAATGGCAGTCCTTGTTTTCGTCGAAAATTTGGAGAAGAAAGCCAAAAATGGGATTCAAGTTTTATGGAGGTTTTTTTGCACATAAAAATGAGAAGGAGAAAGGAGACGTAAAAATGTAGTTCTCGTTTCTCATGCACACACAATATGGCGTCCCTTCATCATTGATGTCTTTATGGCATGACTCAAAGTTGCATGCCTAAATTTGGAACGTCTCAACGAAACTGGATGGACAGGTAATGTTAAAGAATTCCAAATGGTAAGTTATTCCAATCTACCCCAAAAGGCATGGTCCTTGGTAACTATTCATCCTAAAAGGAACGCCGTTTCCGAAGCATAGTTAGGCACATTTGTTAGACCATGATTTTTATTGAACCATACCGGTACCCTATGTTAACTACGATTATTACTTTCTTTTGTAGGTGGTTGACCTCGCACTCTCCTCCGTCCGAGATGGTGCGGAATTTTGGTTTCAACATAGCTCATTGTACGGCTGAGTCCAAATTTCCACCTTTTCTCGTCGATAAAGCTCGCCAATAAGATATGAGCGCTTACGAGGTTTTTCTCTTTTCTAATCACGCACATTATGTATAATTTACATATTTTATTGCATTTAATTTTGGGAATTGTTATTGGCACTCCAAAAAACTCATCTTGCACTCCAAACTTTCTATAATTAGAAAGGAAAATACACTTGTGAGGAGTGTAGAAAGAGATTTTTGAAGTGCTAATAACATTTCCCCTAATATTTATCTTTTTAAGTTGTTTCCCTTATATTTTATTTAATTATTTTTCTTCAATTAATACCATTACTTGCAAGCACAAAATTTTAAAGATTCAGAAATATTTCTAAAGTGCCTAAAACTAAGTATTAACTATCCTTATATCCACTATATATTGTAAATATAAGAAATGAAAAGTTTGAAATGAAAATTTAATTTTTATGATTTATTTTCCCACTCTTTAATGTAAATGTCTTGTTATATTAAAAAAAAAATTATGACTAAAGCTAAATCATTCCCTTTCATGGACGCAATAGTTACTAAAACTTTAAAATTTCACATTATGGTATGTGGGAACTGTACCGAAAGGTACCCAGCTGCCCGTTCGAAATCTTGAAAAAAAAAAAAAAAACCATATATTTGTGATAAAAATTCATGCATGATTTCATGTTTGCTAGAAACTAGTGTTTTCAATCACCTACAAACATGACCTTAATCTTGAAGTCTTGAATGGCTTGATGCAAAAACATATGCATATTCTTACAATAGTCTTCAGTTGATGGATCCATGCACATAATGTTTTTCATTCCTTTTTATAATTCAATGATCTAATAGTCTCAATAGTAATAGTCACCCGCTTGAGATCCTACCACCGAACTATCAAAATTAATTGAGCCATGAAGCACGAGAGGCATTCCAAGGTTAATGGGTCTCCTATTGTTGCTAGGACTTGCAATTTTGGGGAGAATACTATATTTGTTACTGAAGCACTTGTCTTAAGTGATGTGCTGAAATTTGCAAAAGTTAAAGGTTTTAAGGATGTCTATGTTGAAGGTGATTCCAAGCTCGTTATTGATTCTATGTTGAACAAGTACAAAATGCCTTGGGGATTGAAGACTATTATTGAGGACATCAAATTACTTGCACATTCTTTTTCTTCTATATCTTGGGCTCATGTTTTTCGGGAGGTCAACTTTCTTGCTAGTATCACTACTAGCATTGTACACTCCATTCATGATACTTTTAATTGGGATAGGTCCTTACCCACTATTGCTAGAAATGCTCATCTCTTTGATTGTACTGAAAGCGGTTGTACCCGAGATTTCTCTTTTTGAATAAATTTATTTTTCCATAAAAAATAAAAAATAAAAAAAAGTAATAGTCACTCGTTTTTTTGTAAGTGTAACCAGTGGCGAAGCCAGGAATTTTGGGGAGGAGGGGCGGGACTTCAAAGGGTAATAGGTCTTAAAAATTTTAGACAACCAAATAGTGGACAATATTAATGTTTGTTATAATCAATACCTATCAAATGACCAAAATACCCCTGGTGATGGTGTCTTGAATAAATATAGGTTGAATTGTGATTTTTGGGAAGAGCAAAATGATAAAATGTTGTCATATTTGATAATCATTGACTCTCTACTGCACATTTCATGAATGATCAGAAGAGAGCTATGATGCCTATTGTTTTTTAGTTCTAGTTTATCGGGAAAAGCACTTGTTATACTTGGTCATTTAAGTTGAATTCCTTGTACAGTTTGTTGTACAAACCAAATTCTATATGTATTAGTCCTATATATAGTTCTTTTAAATACCAGAGTGCTTCCAAACCTTATATGGCTTACGATCATAAATTCATGAATTTCATGATAAGAACTGATTAATAAAAAAGTCCAGATTAAAAGAAACAAAAAACAGAGATAGGAATAAAAAGAAAAATTTAGCACAATAATGCCTAAATAATAATAAATTGTGCAAGTGGCCATTTACCACACTGGTGGAAAGGTGTTATGTCCTTGTGTGACAGTGTGGGTTCGAACCCCGTTGATGGCTAATCTAACATTTAACTTACTAATGCTATCGTTTCACTCAAATAAATAAATAAATTGTTTACTTATGCTGCTCTTTTTTTTTTCTTTTTTTTTACTGTTTTACTTAGGGATGCTTAGCTCAATAGAGCACTGTAATTTTTGTTGTTTCAGCCACTTGCGGAGATACTCCTTATCCCATAAAGGTAAAAGCTTTTGCTTTTGGTTATCTTGTTCTCCCACGTGGGTAGTTTGGTAAAGGTCAAATAAGTTAAAAAGATTGCATCTTTAAAGCCAAACGACAATGTTTAAAAAGTCTTCTTTTTGGTTTTTTTATAACAGAACGTAGCTGCTCCGCATCGCTGCAACAGACATGGATTCAGTTTGCAAGTTTTCCGACGACACCAGAGGGGTGGACCGTAATTTCTGGACTTGATTTCCGGCGAGGGAAGGGCAGCGCTGCTGCACCTTTTGCTTTGATTGGAGATTGAAAAAGAGCACAGAGAGAGAGACTGAATGGAAGTTATGGAACAGAGGAGATGAAGAGCAGCAGCAGCAGGAGTGGAGGGGCTAGCCAGCGCTCCAACCTTGTTTTTCCGGCGAGGGGAGTGGCGGCCGCCACTCCTCGCCCTCACGTAGCTTCGCCACTGAGTGTAACTGTTGGTATTAGTTGTGCCTATTAGGCACAATTTCTTGTCACTAAAAATAAATAACTTAAGTCACACTTGAATATATAATCACCCCACCCTAGCCACAGATTATGCCTATTACCGTGACTTGCTATTTTTCCTACTAGTGAATTATTTCGTTAAATGGTGACCATTTAAGTATTTTACTGAAAATTTAACTTTTCCCCTCCAAACTCATTTTTTCTAACCTCTAGCCCATCATATAATATTTATCCGAATAAAACCCAATGATTAGGATCCAAGTAAGCAACTTACCAAATTAAGTTTGTGTGTCCGTTTTTATATTTTTTTTGGATCCCTAATATACTCCATCTAAGCCAGTATAGAAAGTTCTTGTAATTTTGTTTTAATTGATCACGTGCATTGAATTTGGCAAGGTCTTGTAGCCATGAAATATGGTTCTAGATGGAGGAATTAAACCCAATGATTAGGATCCAAGTAAGCAACTTACCAAATTAAGTTTGTGTGTCTGTTTTTATATTTTTTTTTTGATCCCTAATATACTCCATCTAAGCCAGTATAGAAAGTTCTTGTAATTTTGTTTTAATTGATCACGTGCATTGAATTTGGCAAGGTCTTGTAGCCATGAAATATGGTTCTAGATGGAGGAATTAATTTGGAAATTTTTTTAATTTCAACAATAAATTTCAATTTGAATATACCTAATTTAGTGTTTATTTTTAACAATATCTAGGCTTATCATATTAACACCCCACAAATTGTTGAATAAACCCCACAAACTTAATACACCCCACATTTGGTTTTTCAATTAAAAAATATGTTAATACACCCCACATACTTTCCCATAATACCCTCACACCCCACATTCTTAATATACACCTTACATTTTCTACATGCACCCCCATATTTTCTATACACCCCATATTTCTCAAATCTTATAAAGCCTTTTATGACATCCCACATCGCCCAAGGAAGTGATCCTTAAATGTATATTCTCATCTCTACCTAGCACGAGGCCTTTTGGGAGCTCCCTGGCTTCGGGTTCCGTCGGAACTCCGAAGTTAAGCGAGAAGGTGGACAGAGCACTCCCATGATGGGTGATCCACTAGGAAGTTGTTCGTGAGTTCCCAAAAACAAAACCGTGAGGGCGTGGTTAGGGCTCAAAGCGGACAATATCGTGCAACGGTGGTGGAGCGGGCCCGGGAAGTGATCTGCCCCGGGCCTGGATGTGACACCTTTAATTTGGACAAAAAATGCCAACTAGAATTTTGACAAAAGATGTCACCTGGGATTTAAAGCATATGTGGGTTGTTAACACACCCCGACCGGAGTCAGGCATGTTGGCCATCACCTAAAGGTGACGTAACCAAAAGTGTAAGTGATGCAAAAATGTGAATAAATTAAAACCAAAACTAGAACTAATTTAAACTAATAAAGTGGGTGTGCAGTAGTGGGTAGAACCCATAGAATACAAATATTCAGAGCATAGATGACAAATAGTGCAGTCGAAACTAGTTAAGTACTTAATACATAACGGGAACAGTTCCTACATTTAAATAAGGATATGTTAGAATCGCCGGCTAATCCTCATATGCCACTGAGTAATTCATCTATCTAGGACCTGGAGAGGTGAAAAACATAAGGGTAAGTGGGCAAAAACAAAAGTTTATAAAATCCATTTATTTTCTGAACATACTAACCCCTCGCTGTAAAACATGTATAGTTTCCAGAAAATCATACTATGTATATATATGAAATCAAATGCAAATCAACAGTAAATCCAGAAGTATGCCACATCACAATATGTCAAGATTGATGGAATATTCTTCGTCTTCTCCCGTGAGCCTTGTCGTCCGCCGCTGTCCAGTGCGTCGATTTTTGGAAAAAAATTCAACGATCTTTATATGGAAATGAATCCCATGACAAGGAGAACAAGATTTTACCTACCAAAAGTCCAAAAATGGACAAGAAATGGCTTGAAAAATCCTCACAAGGTTCGGCCTAAACTTCGACTCCTCGAACTCGCTTGTTTCGACGTCAACTCGACTCTGAACTTAGTCTAGGGACCCTAGGGAGTTGTGTAGAAGCTTTCCCACATCATAAAACCTTGTAAGTCGACCTGAAACCCGTCAGAGCAAAACCCACCAAGTCAGACCTTCCGAGTTGACAAGTCAAAACTCGATCATTTCACCATCAGTTGGTATGGTTGGGTTCGTGGGTTCGAGAGGAGTACAATGGTGGAGTTTATGAGCTTGATCTATGATTTTTTATGAGGGTCCTTGTTGTTACAGAGATGAGAGAGTTATAGGATAGAGAGAGAAAGAGAAGAAGATGAGAGAGAGAGAGAGAGAGAGAGAGAGAGAAAGAGTGTGTGTGTGTGTGTGTGTTCTGATTGGGGAAGAGAAGTGAGAGACAGTGTTTCTGATTGGTTTAGTGAGAGTGCGAGTGAGCGTGAATTTGATTGGTGATGAGGGACATAGGGAAAAACAAGTGAATGTGAGGGTTTTAAGGGTTGTGATTTGTGAATGTGTGAAGAAAGGGAACACATATCCCATTTTTAAGGAGAAAAAGAGATAAAATTCATACAATTCGAAATCCACTGTAATCTAACTTTCTATCTAAAACAGTGTTTCCAACACTGAATAATTTATAAGCACGTGTACAAATCTACCCGCTATTAACACGCTTTAAATAAATGTAACTTTTTCATTACAAGTCTATTTCGAGCCTAACTCGCGCTCACGCGTTCGTAACAACGAGTACCATTTAATTATGCTAACGAGAAAAATAAGTAAAATTCAAATAACCACGTCCACGTCACTTTGCCAACAAGGGCATAAATGTCAATTTACACACTTGGGGAGAAATTACATGGAAAATTAGGGATAGGTCTTCACAGTTGTTTTCAATTCCCTCATTAAAACCCATGTCATTTTTTTTTTAATATTTGGTGGTAATTTTAGGTGTTTAATTCTTCATATAATCCATGTGATCCCTAAAAGATGAATACGAACATAAAAGCTTGAATAACGCATCAAAAGCAAGATTAAATAATTATCGATGTCATCAAAATCACTAAAACAATAAAAAATATGAAGTCTTACCTCAAGTGAAGCTTCTGAAACATTGATTTTGTGTTTCATTCGTCAAAAATAATTTTTCTCAATCAACATGTTGTAGTTTCATTGGTTAGGGTTTTGTTCAATAATAGATTGTCGGAGGAGTTTTGATAGTTGAAGAAGATAAATAATACATTAAAAGTGAATTGTGGTGTACATAGAAATTTTTTTTTTAAACCTAATAAGGTCAAAATTGCCATTGCATAGTAGGGTAAATAAGTTATTTAATATTAAAATTTAATGTGGGGTGCATTCAACATTTTGTGGGGTGCTAATATAAAAATACCAATATCTGTTGTTTAATTTTATGAAAATAATTTACCTACTATGAAAATTAATTATATGAAAACAATATCTATTGTTTAATTTTATACTTACAATATAATTACATGAAAATAGTTTACCTGCTATGAAAATTAATTTTTTGAAAGAAATATCTATTGTTTAATTTTATGAAATAATTTATGTGATAACCCGTCCCTAATTTTAAGATTTTATAAATTTTAAATAAGTGAATTGACGAAAATGCCCCTAGAGGCGAGTGTGTTGACTTTCATTGACCAACATATTGGGAGACTTCGGAAACATTCTTTTAGTGTATCCTCATAGTGCTCGTCACTACGAACGCGTAGGTGCAAAAGAAATCAAATTTGGAACTACGGTTAAAATTTTACGAAACTAGGAACTCGAAGGGTGTTTTAATAATTTTACATTTACAGGATATTTTATTCATGTTTCAACTTGTTGTGGATTGGGATGTGTGCCAAGTGGGGCCCACACTCCATTCCTTTACCCTCTCTCATGTCTCCCTATCTCTTGGGACTCTCTCTCATTTGTTAATTATCTCCCATCTCAATCTCCACTCTCTCGTTGCCACATCATCCCTTCCCTTTAACCCTTTCAGCTATCTCTTATCTTGACTTCTTTCTCTCTCTCTCTTCTCTTTCCCGCCATTTTCTATGTACAAAGGTCACGCACCACCACCTCACCATTTCTTCAGTGAACTAAAAGACCAACCTAGCCGATGAGTTTCAACTCCACCATTGTTCCCTGACCTTCTATCCTTTCCTAAAACCTAGGTACATAGACCAAGAAATTAAACCAAAGCACGATGCCGTTCATTCCACTGTTCATTGTGCTTTTTACGAGTTCCATGAATCCCAACCAAGGTAAATGTTAGGACCCCTCTCTCCCTCACATTTTTCATTGCCAGTGAACAATCTCAAGGTTTAGACACTTTTCGATAGGGTTTGGTGAGTGTAGGAACAAAGCAAGAAAACTCCCCCAATTTTTCGACGGCTTTCGAGCCTTTTTCCGGCTAACTCCAACCACAGACGAGGAAACCAAAGGTATATTCTGATTCCTTGTTCTCCGAGCTTCGATTTGGTATATTGGAAGGCTAGGTTTAGTGATGTGTTTGGCTAGTCGAAACTGGGATTTATCCTGGGCAATGTAATTCCAAATTCCAGCGGTTGCAATGGTAACCAACCGAAGAAGAAAAAGAGGGAAAAAAGAAGGCTTTAAGCTCAAAAATCTGTGACCCAAACCATTGGGCCACTGCTCCAACCGGCCCAATTTCCAAATGGGCTGAGAATATTCTATGGAATATTCTTGGAATATTCCTTATGTCGATTTTTTGAAATTTTCTCAAAAAGCCTTCTAGGATAATTTCAACGTCCCGAGTCCGTTTTTGACATCCATTTAGTGAAATTTCAAAGTTTTAACGTGGTTGACCATCGGGGCGTCTCAGTTGACTTTTTAGGGTTGACCGTTGACTTATTACAAAATTTGCTCGGGACCTCTCTTAGCGTAATTCTACGTACTGATTCCAAATCTGCACTCCATTTTTCCAAATTTAGTCGTTTTAGTTAAATTTTACTAACGGGCTCCAATATTATGCTTAGGTGTGATTACCATCGGAGACTTCAGCCTTCCTAGCTTAAACGGATGTGACATCGCAAGTAACTGTGAGTGGGTCTTTTCTTTTATATAGCATATATATATATATATAATTGTTAGTTTCCATTTATACATTTCATAAAGAGTTTTCTACAATACGCCTAGATTAACGTGACATTTATAAGATTTAGCACATTGATAGAAATTATGAAGTTATGCTACGTCCTACAGGATGCACAGGTATGAGTATTATTATTGATGCCATAATTATATTTACGGCTATGAATGATATTATGTTGATTAGAACTATCGAATCACTATGGCATGACTATATTTGTGTTACTTGCTCATCTTTGCTACACCTGTGTTAGTACTCGCCCGGGCCAGGGCCAATCTTTCACGTGTATGTGCACATCGCACCGTACGCTCACTTTTGGATCCATTGTAGGTGCCAGTCCTATCCTAGATTGCTATATGCAATTAGGACTCATATGCGCTGCGCATAACGTCATTCTTCACGTGATTGTAGTACTAGAGCGTATATCATTATTACACCTAGTCCTATTCATGTCAGAATACCTCTGCATGAACTCGTGTGTCAACATATGTCAATGAGCACTTAATGTGATATGTTTAGTTCGGCGAGATATTGTGATTACTGGGCATTATGTGTTTATTAACGAAATGTCGTGACATATTGCATTATTGAGATATTGCTGGTTACGATAAGTATTTTCATACTATACGTAGTATGTATGTTCTGGAAACTATACTTGTTTTACAGTGAAGGGTTATAACGTTTTCAAAAAGGTTTTTATAAAACTTTATTTTTCAGGCCCACTCATTCTTGGCAAATCTTGGTATTGGAGATTACCTTCAATGGTATAATTCTCATCTTACTTTACTGTAGTTTACTTATGCTTTGACATCACGTGTGAAATTGGTTCATTACCGCTCACCAGCGCACTCTTATAATTAGGCTCTTTTATGTTTAAATTTATTCACATTTTCCTCATCATTACACTTTATGGCTTCGTCACCCTCCGGATGTCGACCTGCATAACTCAATTCGGAGTCCAAGTGGACATTCTGCATCAGGGTGTGTCAATTTACCTACTGTATAATTACATGAAAAAATTTACCTACTATGAAAATTAATTTTTTGAAAACAATATCTATTGTTTAATTTTATGAAAATAATTTACCTACTGTATAATTACATGAAAATTAATATGCCTACTTTTTAAATTTGTAACAAAATTAATTTACCTACTTTTTTTTTTCTGGTATTAGTAATTTAGTGTACATAAATGTAGAATATATGTCCGTATATATTTGATCTAATTAGGTTTTGGATTGGAGGAGTTCACACAAATTAAAAATATATTAAACAAATTAAATGTTTAAAAGAAATGTATAAGAGATTTGGTGGCATGATTTTGTAAATAAACACAAATTCATGGACATCTTTTATCCAACATGACATCATATTTAAAATTTGGATTTTATTTAGAAGTTATAATATATGTGGGTTTTTGTCTAGAGTTTAAAAGTTGCAATGACTTAAATCTAAAGAAACCATTTTTAAAATATTGAGTTCTTCAATTTGTTTGGTAACAGTTACCTTACGTTACCAAAATAATTGTTGTTTATTTTCAAGCAAATGAACAACAATAATTAGATTTGTCTTTCTTCTCGACACGAGGATGGCAATTTTTCCTACGGGTCTGGTTTGTCATAAAGCTTTGCCACTAAATGAATCGTCTATGAAGAATATGTTGGAAAATATTAGTATTTTAGGTATTATACTGTTTGGGTTTTCTTATAAGTTTAGTTTGAACCTAGCCTATTAGTATTAGGGTTAGCTTTGTTCTCTATAAATATAATGCTCCGTATTCTCTGTAGAATAAGTTTGTCACGATGTAACATCTAAGGATTTTATAGCCGTTTTGGCATTCTTGTTGTTTAATAATATTATTATTATTTTGTAGTTTTGTTCGCACATTCTGATATTCAACTGAATAAAATGCAAGACGATAATGGGTTTGGGGAACTTTTGGGTATGGTGTTTGGGGCAGGTAATAATGATATTTTAGTCTTCGTTACTCAAAGTATTCTATACTTAAGGATTTTTAACCGTTAAATCATTGATCACACATACAATGTAAAAAGAACAGTTATGAAACAATAACTTGAATGGTTCTAGCCTAGGTGTAACATCCCACATCGCCCAGGGGAGTGATCCTTATATGTATATTCTCATCCCTACCTAGCACTAGACCTTTTGGGAGCTTACTGGCTTCGGGTTCCGTAGGAACTCCGAAGTTAAGCGAGAAGGAGGTCAGAGCACTCCCAGGATGGGTGACCTACTGGGAAGTTGCTCATGAGTTCCCAAAAACAAAATCGTGAGGGAATGGTAAGCCCAAAGCGGACAATGTCGTGCTACGGTGGTGGAACGGGTCCGAGATGTGGTGGGCCCGGGTCGGGATGTGACAAATGGTATCAGAGCCAATCCCTGGCCGGAAGTGTGCCAACGAGGACGTCAGGCCCTTAAGGGGGGGTGGATTGTAACATCCCACATCGCCCCGGGGAGTGATCCTTATATGTATATTCTCATCCCTACCTAACACGAGGCATTTTGGGAGCTCACTGGCTTCGGGTTCCGTAGGAACTCCGAAGTTAAGCTAGAAGGAGGTCAGAGCACTCCTAGGATGGGTGACCCACGGGGAAGTTGCTCGTGAGTTCCCAAAAACAAAACCGTGAGGGAGTGGTAAGCCCAAAGCGGACAATGTCGTGCTACGGTGGTGGAACGGGTCCGAGATGTGATGGACCCGGGTCGGGATGTGACACTAGGTGTAGTGTAACAGTGAAAAACATTGGTAAATATATAACGAGAACAATGAACACAAATATATATTTTACATAGTAAAATCCCATGCACAATGTGGGAAATTCATAGGCACGTAGTTGACAAAATAATCCACTAAGGAATAAGGGCTTTTACAATACTCAAGAAGACATCCATTTACTACACTTGAAGTTCTCTATTGTACTTTTGTTTTTGTAGTACGCAGTCCTAACTTTGCCTTCTTTTGGATGAACACCGTTAAACGCATATGATATTCCTCACAAAATCATTACTTATCTATCCTTAATGAATGTTGTATCTCCTAAATATGATTTCTTAGGCGTCAAGTATTTTATTTTTTGCTCATGTGTACATTTTTTTACTTGTACTTGAAAGCATTGTTCCTTGATTCCCAAGGCCCCGTTGTTTCATGTGCGCACACTTACACACACACACACACACACACACACACACACATATATATATATATTCTCATACTCATTGACAATTATAACTATGTGAAGACGTGTTTCTTTAAGTTAGACCAAGAAAAAATATAATTTATTACTGTTGATGCACAAAACCGGAGGGGTATTGGAACAACGTAAATCCGACCGTGAATTTGCAAGAAAGTAAAGAACACAAGATGTATCATGGTTCACTCCAATGTTTGGGCTATGTCCACACTGATATTGTATTTCTCTGTTTGTGAGAGGATTGTGAGGGGGAGAAAGCTTGTATGTGAGGATGAGAGCCTCTCTTTGGGGATACGAGACTTGAGGTTTGTGAGGGTGAGGAGGCCCTTTTATAGAATAAGGGCTCCTCACTTATTACATATTTGCCCCTCCATTTATTACATAATTACATTTGAGTCCCCTGAGTATTTATACGAGGTCTAAATACGGAGGCCCTAAGTATGGTACAAATAGTAGTCCTCTAAGTCTTCAGTCAAGAAAGTCTTTTGGCTGAAGACTTGAAATTCAGTCCATGTGTGGGCCAAAGTAACTAGATGTCGTCTAGAACTGAATACTCGATATGAGGCAGTGCTCAATGTGAAATGATGCTTAACTAGAAGTAGCACATGTTGCGAGGCTACTCGGCTTGTGGCTTATATTGTCTTGGTTGGCTTGGCTTGTGGTGTTGAAGGTGAATGAGTCCCTTTTATAGAATAAGGGTTCGCTCCTCAATACATAAATGATGGGCTAGAGTTGATGCTTACGGCGAGGTGGTTGCTCAGCAGGCGGCAATGCTTTTTGATGATAGTGAGGGAGTCCTTTTTATAGAATAAGGGCTCGCTCCTCAATACATCAATGATGGGTTAAGAGTGATGCTGGCGGCGAGGCGTATGCTCAGCTAGCGGTGATGCTCTCTAATGAAGGTGAGGGAGTCCCTTTTATAAAATAAGGGCTCACTCCTCAATACATAAATGATGGGTTAGGAGTGATGCTCGTGGCGAGGCGGCAATGCTCTCTAATGATGGTGAGGGAGTCCATTTTATAGAATAAGGGATCGCTCCTCAATACATAAGTGATGGGCTAAAAGTCTATCTCTAATGAAGGTGAGGGAGTCCCTTTTATAAAATAAAGGTTTGCTCCTCAATACATAAATAATGGGTTAAGTACCCCAAGTATTTTTTATGAGGCCCAGTTGTGGAAGCCCAATATATGGTACATAGTGTAGTCCCCCAAGTCTTCAATCAATAGAGCATGTTGGCTGGAGATTTCAAATTGAATCCATGTATGGGCCGAAGTGGCGGTTGTTCAGAGGCGGTATTTGTATACCCTGCACTGAAGCTTTGTAGGTGAAGCGTTGCAAGTGAAACTTTGAAGCTGAAGCTTTTGTAAATGAAGCTTTTGAAGCTGGAACTCTGTAAATGAAGCTGTCGAAGCTGATTGACATGAGTGATGCTCATGAATGTTTATGTATGATTGACATAAGTGATGCTCATGAATGTTTGTGAGTGATGCTCATGAATGTTTGTGTATGATTGACATGAGTGATGCTCATGAATGTTTGTGAGTGATGCTCATGAATGTTTGTGTATGATTGACATGAGTGATGCTCATGAATGTTTATGTATGATTGAGTGATGCTCATGTATAATTTTGGAGTACTAGACGTACTTTTGATCATCTAGTGGGTGATAATAGTGGTAAGCTGCTGAATAATTTTGGAGTACTGGGCGTACTTTTGATCACCTAGTTGGTGATAATAGCGGCAGGCTGCCGAATAATTTTGGAGTACTTGGTGTACTTTTGATCACCTGGTTTGTGATAATAGCGGCAGGCTGCCGAATAATTTTCTTGTGGTACTGGACATACTTTTGATCACCTGGTTGGTGATAATAGAGGGCTTAGCTCTTTTGGGCATATGGGTCTTCGCCCTCCACATAACGTTCCAGCCCATTACTTTGGGCTTGCCATTTTTTTATTACCCTCTGATGGGGTTATACAAATGTCTCCAAAAGATAAGAAAAGTAAATTACATCATTCAAAACAAAGGTTTTGACATAAAATCTTCGACAGTTACAGATCGTTGGTGCGTACTGAACTTACTGCGTACTGGGTTGTTGCAGATCTTTTTCCATGTGTGTATTGCGCCTACTGAGCGTTTACCTTTTCCTTTCTCTTTATTTTTCTTTCTTTTGGCAGATGACAGACAAGGGAATAATGCCATTTCCTTGTTTTTTTACTTTTTCTTTTGCTTTTGTTTTCTGCTTTGCTTTTACTTTCGGCCTGGTTGCTGCTGGGACCTTTTGTTTTCTGCTTTGCTTTTGCTTTCCTCCATCTTGAGATGATGGGCCACGAAGGTCGGTAGTTGTCATCGTCAATATTTTATTCATGGAGAAGATATAATAATAAAAGTATTTGGTGGTCGGTTAAAAAGAGTCATTCCCAGTAGACGATGACAAGAAACGAAATCCGACCAGAGACTGTCCGTAACTTGAATAATCATACCCTACGAAGTTGACTCAGAAGTGAAGACTCAACTTACTGGACAACTCGTACATCTGACCCAGATCAGCTGCGTTCCCATGCGAGTGCAGAACAGTGAGCTTCATTTCCGATCTTCGGCACCGAGGAAGTCTACAAGGTAGTTCTTCGCAGAGCTGCTTCAATGGTTGCCGCAGGCGATCATGGTCAAGAAAATCAACGAACTTGTAGAAGTAGACCATTAATAGAATCTGCGAATCCGAGTTATCCGACTCAGGCAAATAAACATTGACAAGGAAAGTAATTATTATGATACCATTCATCCGCTACAATTTAACTTGGCGATCATCTGCTCCTGAGACAATCAGAGGCAGGTTGGGGTGGAATGAAGCCCAATTGACACCACGATCATGCCCTTCCAAGACATACTTAACAACAACATCAACACCACAAAAAAGATATGTGTTCATCTGATTTAGTCGCAGAATGTCATCTGAGGGAGATACGGTCTTCTTTTTCAGGGAACGAATATCCCAAATACGGACAGTCTGATCTAGAGAGGCAGATACAACAAGGTCCTCTTTAGGATGGAATGAGGCACACATGACATAATGATTGTGCCCTGTCAACACTGAAATACAAGTACGTGACTGCCAGTTCCATAAACGAATAGTTTGGTCATCGCTTGTGAAGCTGCTCCAAACCCTTCATGTTGGAGAGGATGACAGGGGACTCGAGAAACAATGTCGGACTGAGGCCAAGAGGGATAGTGAGGCAGGGGGACAGCAAGGAAGATGTAACCCCAATCACTTCCTGTCAGCAGCACAGGAAGATTCTACTTTTGAGACCTCAGAAATGCGACGGTTCAACTCTTTTGCAGATATCTCAAGGTTGCTTTCAAGTGCTCTCATGAAGACCGATGTTTCTATGACATTGGCACCCAAAATGCTCAGTGCCTTGTTGTTCTCTTAGGAGAAGGAGGCATGGGTCATGGCACGGCGCAGGAGACCAAATTTTTTTTGAACTTATACCCAATTTGCACCTGAAGGGTTTCCAGGGCTATTTCGAACGGTGATGATCGTATGGAGATCTGATCGTGCTGCTCATCGTTCGCCAAACCCTGAATATGAGGAAGGATTACGAGGACGAAAGCAGCAGCGAGGGCAAAACGACGACAAGGCATTTTTCACTTTCTATTGTTTTTGCTTGGTGTGTGAAAAGTGAAAACGCAGCAACAGAGGGCTTTTAGCAGCGGCGATTCTGACTCAATCTTGGGCGACCTTAACGACACTCCGACGATGTTGTTTTGGAGTGACTGAGGGTCGGTTGATTTGGACTCCTTTACCAAAACCTGGTGTAGTTGCTGTGGTAGCGGTGGAATCCACGCTGGCAATTGGTTTTGGGTCTCGAAGAATATGACTCGGCTGAGATCTGACAGTGGAGAACAGGGATTGCTGAGTCAACTCGGGCAGTGGGGTCGAAACGGATCAGCGCCGTAGAGATCGAAATCAGAATTGCTCCCCTGCCATGTATCGCAAGCAGAAGGCAAGTTGGAACTATCTGTTGAATCCCTACCGCCTATTATGCTATCCATCCACTCGTCCGAGTCGAACTAGAGATTGGGTGAGAGAGAAGGTGGCTCTGTGGGTTTTCTGGGAAAGCTTTGGGTTCTTGGGTTTTTGCAGATTCATGGTGGTGAGATGAAAAAATGAAAGAGAAACCGACATGATTTTTTGTGTCGTTTCCCACAAACGGTGCCAAATGTTGATGCACAAAATCGAATGGGTCTTGGAACAACGTAAATCCGACCGTGAATCTGCAAGAAAGTAAAGAACACAAGATGTATCGTGGTTCACCCCAATGTTTGGGCTACGTCCACACTGATATTGTATTTCTCTGTTTGTGAGAGGATTGTGAGGGAAAGAGAGCTTGTATGTGAGGATGAGAGCCTCTCTTTGGGGATATGAGACTTGAGGTTTGTGAGGGTGAGGAGGCCTTTTTATAGAATAAAGGCTCCTTACTTATTACATATGTGCACCTCCATTTATGACATAATTACATTTGAGTCCCCCGAGTATTTATACGAGGTCTAAATACGGAGGCCCTAAGTATGGTACAAACAATTACAATATGGAATTTATTCGAATACATAACTGGTCCCATGTTGAGACCAAATTTTTTTATAACTTTGAGTAGGCTGTACTCTATTGTAGAGTATTACTTTAGAGAGGTTTTACTGTATATGCATGTACATATGGGAGAGTGAGAAAGAGTGAGAATAGGACTAGTTTATCTTTATGTAACTTGCAGCATCTCTCTCTCGTATCTTGCTTTGGCCACAAGAACCAGCTCTGAAGCATGCAAAGCCCTTTTAACCAACAGAAATATAGAAAAATTGTCTTAGAGCATAACAAGCATGGATGTAAAACAGTTTTATTCGAACAAAACAGTACAAAAATGTATGACGAACGACCAGAAGGTCCTCAATTCTGTGACAAAAACAATTCGCATTTTCTTTTGCCTAAAGCACTGCAACACCATATATGCATTCTTGAAGTTGGCAAATTCCGTTCTCTTGGTCATTTTGTGACTAAAGATGAGTGACTATATTCCATGGTCATTAATTATAATTATATCATTAACACTCAGTAAAGTGTCTTGCTACAATGTACGTACTATTGAGTGGAACAAGTTTTATGTAAGATTCAATCATTACAATTCATTAGATCTCTCTATGTAAGACCTAACCGTTAATTTTCTAGACAACTCAGCACTACATATCATGAAAAAAAAAGTTGTAAAATAATATATGTTTTAACTTCATAATTGAGATTATAAGTGAAATCTTGTCCTCATACATATATTTTGGACACACCTGTTGTATTGATGAAATTAAGAGACTAATTAATGTGATGTTTGCCTTGTAATCTGAGTGCATATGACCTGGCTTCGACCAAGTTAAGATTTTATATTGAGAGGAAGATAGACAGAGATAGAGAGACATGGGAACATGACCTTTACAAGATAATTTAGAAGCATTTAATTAATGATTTTGGACCATTATGAGATTTTCGAACTTATATATCGTCTCATTGCACTATTAAGTAATCATATAAACTAATGCTTAACTTGGTGTCAAATTAATATTATAATAAGTAATGTTTTCCTACTTCAACTTAACCTTAGTGCTACCCATGTCTCTCAACTCACAAGACTCAACTTTATACAATGTTGAATGAATCTATGAGTCTATGACATTATTGCATGCACCCAAAATAGGCTTACAATACTTTATCAACATGCTCCCACCGCTGCGCAAATAAACTTAAGGTTTTTTGATGAGTTTTTCTGCATCAAACATTCAAAGGCTTTTATCTTTTCCATCCAATCCAAGATATTCTAGAAACACAATATCAAATATTCAAAGGCTTTTATCTTTTCCATCTAATCCAAATTCTTCTAGAAACACGAAATCGATATTTTATAAGCCATAATTGCATGAAAACATTCACCATAATGCATGAACCCTCAAATTTACCAATGCTTTATATATTGTCTTATACTGCTCAATGAGGCCTTTTAGGGAAGGAATTCTTATTTTTTATAAGAACGGGGATTCCTATTTTTTATAAGAATGGGGATTAGTAGTGGGGCCCACACCACATCGAACTTCAACAATTTGAACCGTCTATTTTTCAAATTGGACCTCATAGATTATCCTTGCAAAATATTAGCCAAATCAGAAATAATTAAGACATCTAATTGAGTTCAAAGAAATTGACGAACACTTTGTTCTATAAGAAACAATGAAATCTCATCATGATAATTAAATAGGCAAATGATTTAGGATTAAATTGAATTTTTGCAAGGATGATCTATGAATCGAGACTACAAAATAAATGGTTTAGATCATTGAAGTTCAACGTGAAGTGGGCCCTACAATTAGTCTCCATTTTTAACCAAAAATAGAGACCCCTTTGGATAAAGGGCATGTGCTACTCAATATATATTTTGTTCATACATGCGCATAATTTTATTATGTTGATTTCGCTATGTAATATTATATTTTACTATATTATTCGATATTGCTATTATGAAATGTGTCAGTACAATGGAAAAACAAGAAAATAGTAAATTTAGTTTCATTTTCAAAACCCTAATCATTGAGCTAAGCCGAGCTGATGTGCACTTCGCACGACCTAAAGCCGAGCTGAGTCGAGCCATGCTGCGCCTACCAAATGCACTTGAAGCCGCCCCAAAACAGCACCATTTTGGTGTCTTGGTCTTGCAGTCCAAGCCTTTTAGGCCTGCTGTGCATGGAACCCAAGCCAAATGTTTCTAGGCTTCTTCTTTAGGCCAAGTTGTTGGGGTATTTTCTTGGCCCAACCCCTGTGCAGGGCCTTTTCCTTGCAAAGTTGCAGCCTTGTGTTGCTAGGTTGCCACCTACTCTCAATCCAAGCCCCTTATAGGTTTCTTTTGCTTCCAGCCCACGCCTAATTTTTGCTAGGGTGTGTTGTTCACAACCCACACCAATTTTTGGGCTTTCCCACTTATTTAGCCCACAACCATACAATCATATTAAAGGCCGAATCATTATTTTTCTTGCTTCCATTGTCGACTCCTATTTGGGCCCATTATTGAATTAATTTAGTGACCTACAGTCCTTCAATACAGAAAAAAAAAATTTGGCCCATAGTGCACTTTTATAAATTAACGAATCAATATTTTATTATTTTTCCTTAAACTGTTGACAGTCTTTCATAGTCCCGAAACTACTCACATTGAGTCCCCATAGCAACCCGAAATCACTACACTAGTTGTATATTGTATCTTGTATTCTTGCAGGTACCTTTTTTATAAACATGAAGTTCATCTAAAATCAAACTGGTAGTTTTGAATTTAATGCCTTTGAAACCCGAAGTTTTCATACAAAACATACACCCATGAAACCTAAAGCTTTTCTTGAAAGTTAAACAAAAACATGTCTGTAGAACTAGAAGATTCTACGTTATGTTTATAGATATTTACTTTTTCATAAGACTAACCACAATCTTGTTCTCTTAATTGTAGCGCCATGTCAAACTTAAGCAAACTCGACTCTACCGCTTTGGAAGTTTCTGGTCGAAACTACCTGAAATGAGTTCAAGATGTGAAGCTTCATCTCACGGTCAAAAGTTTCAAAGCCACCATTAAAGAGGTTATGGACATACCGGTTGGTGAAGGTGACAAAGCAACTGATATGATCTTCACCCAAACACATATGCATGATTCACTACAAACCAAATATGTCGTTAAAGAGGATTCACGCACTCTCTAGCTCACTCTGGCAGAGCGCTTCAATCACAATAAGGATGTTTTCTTACCTGAAGCAAGACATAATTGACATTATTTATGTTTCCAAGACTTCAAGTCTGTGCATGAGTACAACTTCGAAGTATGTTAAATCTGATCACTTTTCAAGTTCTGTAATGGAGACTTAACTGAACAAGATATCTTGGAGAAGACCTATTCAACTTTCCATGCCTTCAATATTGTCATGCAGCAACAATATGAGGCACATAAATTCACTAAGTTTTCGAATTTGATATGTCTTACTACTTGCTGAAAAGAAAAAATAGCTTTCGATGTGGAATCATCAAGTTAGACCTACTGGCTCGGACACTACACCTAAAGCGCAAGCCACCACTTCTCAAGGTCACAAAGGACTTAAGAGGCTTCATGGTCGTGGCAAAGGGCCGAATCCCTAGGTTCCAAGGGAGGAATCTGACCCCAAAGCACAATTCACTAGGTTCCAAGGCTTCCAACTTCAATAATAAAGGCAAAACTCAAACCAATCAAGCTTCTACTAATCTTGATATGTGTTATCGTTGTGGTTCAAAAGAACATTGGTCATGCGTTTGCCGAGCTTCTCCTCAAGCTATTGCTGAATATCATTCACATTGTCAGAAGATTGAGACAAACTTTGTACATGTGGTCAATCATGAGATACTGCCATGGAGATTTTAGACTTTCATGAGGCATCCGCTTCTATGAAAGATTAGATTAAGCTTTTTTAGACATGTTGTTCAAGTTCCCCTTAGTGGTTGAATCCCCTATTTTCTCTTGATTTAATTTTTACAAACAATTTCCTATGTATTTGGATTATTTATTTGGTGTTTTATTTTAAATTTTTAGACAATTACTTTATGGATATTATTTCTTGAATATTTAATTGAATGAATAGAATTCAAATTTTCCTTATACATGTGACCAATTCAATTAATTTGTTTCTAGGTATGCCTTATGGGGATATTAGTTGTTAGACAAATAGTGCAATCACGCACACCATCTAGCGTGAACACCACTATTTTACTAACTTCGTAGCTAAAAATTTACCGTTAACAACCATTTGAGGCCTATCCAACCTAATGAGAGGTATGGCACTGCGATTATAATGTTGTTCATGGTACTGAATTAACCATTAAAGAGGTCTTTTACTCATCCTATTTAGGAAGAACGTTGTTGAGCTTTAAGGATATTCGAGAGAATAACTATCATGTTGACACCACTGAAGAGAATGGTTTGGAATATCTTTGTATCACTTCATATGAATATGTCCATAAATGTATTCATTAGAAAATGGAATGCCTCCCGAATGGATTGTTTACTACAACCATATAAGCCATGGAGGCCCACCATGTGGCCTGCTAGGAGTTCGAGTTCCAGAGCAATTGATTACTTTGGAACAATTGTTAACTCAACCCTCAAATACAAAGATTACTCGTGACCCCCGAAGTTTCTTAAAAGGATTTAATGGGATACTTGTGGACCTATTTAACCACCATTCTGACTATTTAAATAGTTTATGGTGTTGGTTGATGCATCGACACGTTTGTCAAATGTTTTCCTACTGTTCACATGCAATGTTGTATTTGCAAAACTCCTATCATAAATTATTAAGTTTAGAGCTCACCACCTTGATTATCCGACTAGGTCGATTCGATTGGATAATGCTGGAGAGTTTACGTCGCAGACTTTCAACAATTATTACAAGTTAGTTGGGATTGAAGTTGAACATCATGTTCCCTATGTTCACACCCAAAATGGCCTAGCAGAAGCATTCATTAAGCATCTTTAATTGATCCTTCAGACCTTGGTCATGCGCACCAAGTTTCCAATCTCTACTTAGGGCCATGCAATTGTACATGCAACTTGGTCCGCTTGAAGTCCACCACCACCCAATCTTTTTCATCATTAAAATTGGTTACTGGTACAAGCCTAACTTCTTGCAATTACGCATGTTTAGGTGGCGCAATTTATGTGCCTATAGCACCGCCACTACGTACCAAAATGAATCCTCAAAGAAGAATGGGAATCTAATGTCGTTTAAGATTCACCATCAATTATTCGTTATTTAGAGCCCTTGACATGCGATCTCTTTAACACATGTTTTGTGGATTTTCACTTTGATGAGACAATCTTCATGTCGTTATAGGGGTGATAAGAACATTAACATTCTTGAAGAATGCCACGAATAGTTGGATTAGTCCCCCTATGTCTCATTTAGATCTCGCACTACACAATCTAAAACTGAAGTGCAACGTATTTTAGATCTACAAAGTGTTGCTCAAAGCATGGCGGTTGCTTTTACTAAACTAGCGAAAGCGACGAGATCACATATACCTACTACAAATGTGCTTGCTAGGATAAATGTACCTAACATATGTTGAAACATCACCCCCGAAGGACGAGCTACTTCTGAAGGATGTTTGGCCGCACATGCTGTTCGGCCCGGTACATTGGCGGCTAGCCAATCATCTACTCATATCATGAAGCGTGGCAGACCTGTTGGTCTAAATGATTCACAATCCCATAAGAAGAAGCCCACGAAACAAGCTAGTGAAACTAGTTTGAATCCGACCATCGCGTACTCAACAATTCCAATGCATGATGTTATTCTAGATTACGGAAGCATCCTTGATGTGATGAATCTGCTCCCAAGAATTGTGATAATTTCGTCTACTATACTAGTTTGGATGAGGTTTGGAATCAAAATGAGATTATAGTAAGCGATGCATTTGCATACATAGTAGCTACTGATATCATGATGAGAGATGATATTGAACCCGAGTTTCATTGATGAATGTGGACGTAGAACTGATTGGTCAAGCTGGAAACAAGAAATTCGGGTCAAACTTGATTCACTTGCAAAACGTATATTGTTTGGACTCGTAGTTCTTACACCTTTACATGTGAAGCCTATTGGCTACAAGTGAGTTTTCATTGGGAAACGTAATAAGAAGAATGAAATAATGTGATATAAGGCACGCCTTATGACGTTAGGCTTCTCTCAACGCTCTAGGATTGATTACGAAGACATTCCTACGTAATGAATGTTACAACGTTCCGCTAGCTCATCAGTTTAGTAGTTTTTGAAAAACTGAATATGCAGCTTATGGATGTGGTAACAGCATATCTCTATAGGGATCTTGATACAAAAATCTATATGAAAGTTCCTGAAGGACTTACATTGATTGGATCATACAGTGTTAAACCACAAAACTCCCTCTTGATTAGATTGAGGCATTCACTTTACAGATTGAAACAATCCAGGCATATATGGTATAACCGTCTGAGTGAGTATTTGATTAGTAAGGGATATGTGAATAATGAATTATGCCCATGCATGTTTATTAAGAAGTCACATTCCCGATTTGTGAAATTGTCATGGTTGGAGCTTGAGCGTTGTTCGGATGGTAGTCTGGTTCATCAATCGAACTACACCTAAAAGGTGTTTAGGATAAATCGAAACTTTTAAGACTCCTATGGTTGTTTGTACGCTAGATGCAAAACGAGATCATTTGTCTTAAAGATGATGAGAAATACATTTTGTAGCCTGAAGTTCCATACCTAAGTGCAATTGGTGCTTTATTGTACTTAGCTCAGTGCACTAGACTGGGCATCTCCTTCGATGTTAATCTTTTGGTAAGAGTGCCTACACGTAGACACTGGATTGTTGTTAAAGACATCTTTGTTACCTCAAAGGTACTACGGATTTGGACTTATTCTATCCCTATGCGTCCTCGATTGGAGTTGTTGCACCCTTTGGTTCTTGAGTTGATTCTCGCCTTGTTGGTTATGTTGATTCAAGTTGTTTATTTAACCCACACAAGGCACGCTCTCAAACGGTTTATGTCATTACCGTTGGAGGCACCTTAATATCTTAAAGGTTAACCAAGTAGACCTTAGTTGCGACTTCTTTGAACCATGCTAAATTCTTGCCCTACACAAAGCTACTCATGAATGCTTCTGCATGAGAGCTATTATTAAGTATATTCAAAGTACTAGCAAACTTTCTTCCGTCATTGACATCTCTATAACGATTTATGAAGAGAACGCCGCATGTATCGACCAGATCAAGAACAAATACATCAAAGGAAACAACAAATTGCACCAAAATTATTCTTTTCACATCAACAACAAAAGCATTAGATGATTGAAGTCGAGCAAATCTGTTCACAAGACAATCTTGTCGGCCTTCTCACGAAATCATTGCCAAAGTCTGTCTTCTAGAAGCATGCCAAAGGAATTGGTATGTGTAAATTATCTTATTTGGTTCTCATTTGGAAGTTTTGTCAAACTGAAAGGGAGTACCCAGTAGTAAGCTATCTTGACCTTGTATTCTTTTTCCTACGATAGGAGCTTTTTTCTCTTTGATATTTCACTACCTAACGAGGTTTTGATGAGGCACCTATCCCTGTGATAGTCATACCCTTGTGCGCGTTTTACTAGCATCCTGAAGGCGTTTAGTTTTTTACTTAATGCATCTTGTCACTTTTCTCCTTAGATTATGGGTTTTATCCTAGCCTAGGTTTTACCATAGCAAGGTTCGTTTGTTTTGAGATTAGCATTCACTCATTGTGCCGACAACTTCATCAACCACTTCTTCATCGCTGAAGATTTGATGCGACATTTGTTTGAATTTACACACTCAAGGGGGTGGGTTGCAATCTTAAATTAGTTAGGAATGTGATTGTATAAATCCTAGTAGATTATTGTAATTGTATTCCTTGGGGAGTAAGATTCTCTCTCCCTAAGCAGTAAGCACTATAAATAACGCACGAGAGGGTGAGAAATCACACCACAAAATCACCAAATTCTCTCTTCCTTCTCTTTATTGCTGCCGCACCCTATCTCTATAATTCCTCAGTAAAATAGGCCTACAACACGAACAAGTTTTTAAATTACAAAAAGTGAACAAAAACTAAAAATAAAATGGTTATCAAATGGCCTATAAGTTGTAGTTTGAGAATGGAGATTTTCTTTAATTTTGCTGTCAAAGTGAAACTTCACTCAAACTATAAGAGCCATGACTATAATTTGGACGGTTAAAAAAGCAAGCTATTATTAGCACTCCAATAAAGTCATTATGCACTACTTCCTATCGAGAAGTTAATGAAACGATAGAGTGTTGGACAAGAGTGATATTTTCTTTCATTACCTATGGAGGGCGAGGTTGGTTGGCAGCAGAATGAGAGAATATTTGCTATCTCAGCTAAAATGTGAACAATATATTCCAGCAAAGAATGATGATGCCAGATTGACTTGCGATGGGATTTTGAATCACAAAATCAAAACCCTAACTTACAATAATTAAAAACAGGGAAAAGCAAAGCAACCCCGCTGGGCTGGATGGATGGATCACAGTGACAAGGATCCTTGTCAGCAGCTCTGTCAGCTTGTGAAGACAATTAACCACAAAGAAAAAGGAGCACGACAACGACCAATATGGCACGAGTACAACACTATTAGTAGCACAGGTACATGGATATAGTAACATTTGTGCCTATGAAGGAAAGTCGTAAGTTTTGTCCACATAGATGTACCCTTGTCATGTAAATTGTTTACGACACTCTTGCAACCAATATCACCAGTGCGGTGGATGATTACCATATGTGCAAATAGTACACCACCATTAGTGTCTATTTTGTTGCTGAAAGCCAAAAGGCAAGCAACAAACTTGTAAGTTTTACAAATGCAACTGATTTAAAATAGAAAACTTGTTAAATAAACTTTATATCACACTTTGGCCAACTTTAATTTATTCGAAACAAAATCTGTCCGATACAACATTATACAAGAATTATGCACATCCCTGATCCCACCAGGCCAATTTTTTATGGGAGACAATGTCAGGCTCTTAAGCTAAAAGATTGTTACAAATTACACTTTGTTAGGACTACAACAAGCAAGCTGCCTTATACAGTCCTTGACCCGAAAAATGACGACACGCCTTCAATATAACCACATTTAGGAACGTAATTTTGGGACACAGCGAACCTAACCTAACACTAACACAGGTACAAATCTAACTCTTAATAAAATTTGGATGAATAAGCCCCCGTGTTCAGCTTCTACACATCCATTCTAAACAAACCTGTGAGATGGAAGTTCAGATCATATTGTTTCTGGAAGAACCGGGGTGTAGTCTGTATTCCCACGATCAATCCTAATTCTCTTCAAGAATCAGAAGGTTGACCTGTAAAATGATGTGCGCTGGATCTCCCTCCCCTTGAAAAATGCAACATAATATGTTTATAAGAAAGAGCAAACAATAAGTGTACTTGTAGTTGCAAATAGCAATCACATAAGGTATTCTTGTACGTTAACAGACATTAACAGACTGACTACAAAGAATTTCTAACAATTAACGGGTTGCCGTACTCACCCATTTGGTTTCTCTAAGACCCATCTATATCATATGGATCATATCGTTTTCCTGTTAGTGATGTGGTAAGATTCGTTAACAATAAAAAAAGGTCGTACCCAGTGCACAAGGCTCCCGCTTTACGCAGGGTCTGGGAGAGGTGAATGTCGGCTAGCCTTACCCCCATTTATGGAGAGGCTGCTCCCAATAAGATTCATTAACAATATAAGAGACAAATGTTGGTGGGTTTGATCAAGTAATCATCCCAGACAAGGTTTGACAATATAAGTCATTCAACACGTTGCCAAACTTTTCCATCCATTACAAACACGAAGACATAAAACAATGAGCATAAGAAAAGTAATAATATGATATCACTTATCAATAAACTTATCTACATGAGCAGAAACCGCATTTTGGAGCATCCCTTTATGGAAGCTTGGGCTCTATTTGCATTTGAAACCTTGTTTCTCTATCTCAAGGATGAAGAACCAAAAAAGAGAGATTACATTAATAGAACACGTTTCACTCACCAATTGTTTAAGCAGTTCCTGTTATCAACCTCTCCCGCTCATCAAACTTTTTCACCTTTATGAGGCCAATGAGAACCTGAAGACTGAAAAATGCGCAAAAGACATATGCTGCAATGGCAGGAACCTGAAAATAAATAAGTACCATCAGAATTGAGCTCTGAATAAAATCAGACAACAGGGAGTCCACACAACGCCATAGATACCAAAAGTAAACTTGATAGCTTACTCGAATGGAATTAATATACAAGATTGTTGCGAGATTTATTAGGCTTCCAGCAGCAACTGCCTGCAAGTTAGTCAAAGTAAAGATCAATCCAAGTAGACATCATGCCATTATAAGATTTAGCAGACAAGAGAGACGTTCAACTAGTTAAGCTGTAAATAATACATCAGTACAATATGATATTTTTCATATAAGCTTTAGCAGACAAGAGAGATACGGAACTGTGCACGTGCACCTAGTAAGATGACTCAGAAAAGTAATCGAAACCTCTTTTCTCTTTTTCCCAAACTGTCAATGTGGGTCTTCTGCCTTTTTATTTTTTTGTTCTGTAAGAACTTTTTTGAAAGTCATTCAATAATGTTACAGTGAAAACTGGTTCATTTGATATCCAGATATGTTACCCCCACTGTTGACGAGGAAGAGATAATGTCAGTGTCATACACGTATGAGAAAATGTGTATAAATCATTAAAATAAACTCCTTCCATGGTTGCAGACGTGAGTAGGATAGAGCCAAAGCTCAGCAAGGCTTTAACAAAGTATATTTTGTATATATCTAATGGAACCTAATAAAGAAAAGAAAATTCAAATCAGAGTTCTCTTGTCAGGATATGATACATCAAAACAAATTCCAACATAGATGTATGATGTATATGCCACTAGATCATGAGTAAGCTCAACTCACATTTCCTACAGTCTTTTGGACAGTTGCAACCCGCTGGAATGCCCTCTCAGATTCCAAAGTCCGAACTCTAAGCTTCAGATCACCTTGCTCCTATAAATAAACAAGGGACATCCACAACTGAGAAAATCATAACAAGATATTCAAAGTATTCATATTTAGCACACAAATAAAAAAATCAGTTGGTACCAATCTTTGGATAATTTCAGCAAGCTTTTCAACTCTGTCAGCCTGTCTAAATAAGTTATAGAATGCACGCGACTGCCTGTCCCACCTATTTCTTAGGTCCTGGAACATTTATAAGTTTAGTGTAAGAATAGCGTTTGTATTAGAAAGATTGTACAATATGAAATTTAATATAGATGGTCAAGAGTTTGCCTTTATAATGACTTCAACTCCAGCTTCACGAAATTTTAGCAATTCCAGTGCATAGCTACAAGGCAGAGTGTCCAAGCCTTGTCAGAAATAAAGGGAAGGAACAGTTACCAAATCTTTGAAGGTATTTATGGAACAACTTTGGGATGGTTTTAAAGCTAAACTAAACTCACGGTTTGGCTATCTCAGTAATGTCAAATCGAGGATCAAGACCCTTTCCAATGCCATCCAATACTGAAAAGACAGAAAACAAAGAAGTCCTTTTAGGACGATATAAACATATAAATATGGGGCACGTTTTTGCACAACTTTGACACGTTTTTGTGGGGCCACTTCTAATGTATTTTAGCAATCCGAATTATCTATCTTTTAGGTTCTCCGTCAAATATCATGTCTACTAAAAGATAGACAGTTCGGATTGTTAAATACATTACGGAGTAGGCCCCACAAAAACGTGTGTAAAAAAATTGTGTAAAAAGGGTGGTGCCACAGATCCGCCCCCTATAAATATATATCTCTGTGTGCAAGACTGTAAGTACATATAAACACATTACATAAACAAAGTAAAATGAAAACATATTTCCAACAAAAATATGTCCACCGTGTTTCTATTACGGTACCTGAAAATGCTCTGACAACAAATGTGAATGTCGCAGGAAATCTGAAGGGTTGGTCTGCTGCAATGGCTAATAAATCTTCCCCTGTTAAAAGAATGCAAGGTACTCAGTATCAAACATCAATGCTTAGTGGAAGAATGCAAGCCACTATTCACAACGAACAAATCCTGGAAATCCAGCTACTGGACAGAAACTTGGTACCCTTAATTACAGTTGGAGCCCAGACTCAAATTTTACATCATTTAAATTGGAAAATTTAGCATAATCAAACTTGGTGCATAAGCATGTTTAATTTAAAAGACCCCTAATTAGACATCAAATTTAAGTAGCTCAGGTGGCTGAGCTTAAACCAAAGACCCAAAAGAATAATTCCAAGTTTCATATCAGTAAGGTAGCCACAAGGAAAACCCCAAAATATTATTTAGACAATATAGAATACATGATAATAAGGAACATGTTTAACCAGATTAGAAAATATTTGACATATGATTACTGGACCTGGTGTTCATTGATTACTTGTTCAACTGTAAACCAAATTCAAGTACGAGAGTAACGCTACCTACTAACTTATACATCTCTGTGGACTGCGAAGTCTTTTAATTTTCAGTTAATCCTGTCTAAACTTGGCATGGCATAAACTGGCTCCAGTATGAATGTAGCAATGAAAAAGCTCACTGGTTCTTATTCACTAAATTAAACAAGAAGCTAGAGACTGTAAAGGAGTACAATTCATTTCCATTCTATCCCACAAAACATGGCTTTAAATTTACTAATTTAGCATCAAATTTTCACAGGACTTGACTTAAATTCTAATACCTGACATAGGTCTGGCTAACTAAGAAAGCTCAGCCTCCAACTCTTCCATTAAATATTGAGTTGTTAAGACCAAAACTATGTAGGGTATAGAACCCTAACATAGACACAAGATTTAAACAAGGTAAATTACCAATTGCAGCAAGCCTTTCTTTCTTTTTCATTATCTTTTCCTCCTTGCTCAATGGCTTTTTAAACCCAAGCTCTGCTGTCGCCAATTCTTTCTCCTTTCTCTGTGCAGCAAGTCGCTCTTCAAAACTGCAAAATTTGAGCATTAGAAAAGAACTCAAGATATAGAGTTTAAATTACGGAATTACTAATCAAAGTAAACACAGTATGTTTAGGTTAAGACCTTGCTTGCAAAAACAAGGAGAGCAGGCTGTCAGTCAATGTAAATTATACCCCAGCTCGTAAAACAATTGACAACTATACAAATAACTGCATTCAAACCATTATAAATACTTCCTTACATTCGAACTGGTATAAATAACTCCATTCGTAACCATAGCTGATATAGTGCCTTATCTAGCAAGTTACATATAGCAGACATGTGGATATAATTCTAATTTACTACGGAGGCATTATACCCCAAGTAGCTCTGAAATTCCTCAATAATAGTGAATTTAAATTTTGTACAGAAAAAGAAAGAACGACTCAACAAATTAATTAAGGAATGAACAATGGAATCATGCTAATTCTTCTCTATCAGAAGCACCTGTTAAGAAAAAATAGTGCTGTTCGTCTGACAGCTGTCATATCTCCAGTAGGCACAAGAACACCCATCTGAACCATTGCCTGAAGGACCTGCACCAGTTAAAATAGTTTCCGTCACTTGAAGATCATAACCAGACATTCGAACCATAGTATAATTAATGTAAGCCAACTGTAATTCTGATTGCCTGACCACCAAGGTATAATGAACCGTACTTAGTAAACCAAAATGCGGGGAAAAGATGAAAAAACCTTATCTGGATCCTTCTCATAAACTCCGTAAAAGGTTTCCAGCAAACCTTCTCTAATGTTTGGGCTGATACTGTAAGGTATAAATATTGAGATACATATTAAAATAAATTAAAACTTGGAGAGTGGTGGTTGGTAGATTGTAGATTAGCAAACACAATCAAGGATTTACCTTCCCATCATTCCAAAATCATAAAAAATCAACCTTCCACCATTGACATCATCCACAGCAATATTGCCAGGATGCTGCATTAAGAGTAAAAGAAAATTGTGGTTACACATTGGCAGCGGGTATTAAATGACAGGAATCCCGAAATGTGTAATCAAGAAACATGAAGACTACAGCTTTCTTATGTGCAAGTGCAACAGATATATTGATCCCTAAAACTTTGAAAGGGTAGAGCACATAAATCAGTAGAAGTCCCAATCTGACAGCCATGAGCGATTGCTTATGCATCTGAGCAGGACAATTTTCTTTCTGCAATTATGCAAATTTCTTGCCATCTGAAGCAATAGTTTCAAAAATTGCCTCTTAAACTACAGAATTTCACAGACATGACGTATAAGAGAACTAAAAAACAAGAGGCCATATTGTTAAATTTGATGACCATGAATGAGGAGTAGGTATTTTCTCATACCACACCCATACTTCTGAGGTTTTCCCAGTTTTCTATGTTTTGACATCCAAATCATGCTTTAGAACCAAAATTGAATTAAACAACAAAAACTCACAGGATCAGCATGAAAAAACCCATGAGACAGAATTTGTTCCAAGTACGATTCAACAGCATATCGACCCAGCCTGAGGAAATTCAAATTGATATTAGAAGCAACAGGAGAGATAAGAAGAGGTCACAAGTTAACAAGATTTTACCCAGAATATAAGAGACAGGAAACTGTACTGACCTTTGCCGATCAAGGCCCAATTGATCTATAGCTTGTATCTTGTTTATCTTGATCCCCGGGACATACTCCATTGTCAGAACCTGATAATTATATTATCGGTAGTTGGATTTAATAAGCATAATAACATCTAGAGGATCAAAAATCTTTAGCGGTGAAAGCTTAAAACCTGTGGTGTAGTGTATTCCCATATTATTGTTGGGACTTTGACATAATCCATGTTTTTGAAGTTACTGGCAAATAGCTCAGCGTTAGCAGCTTCCTTGGTATAATCAATCTCCTGGAAAACTTTATAATTATTAGCTATCATTTACTGAATAGGAACAAACACAATGTCTTTAAGAAGGCAGTTTTTAAGATTAAAATGTTTTGAAAATAAGTTATCAACAATTTACTAAACACAGAATTTTGTATTAGGGAGAATGATAAGTCATCCAATATAGTTACTGTTAAATAGTTGTTAAAGATAAATGTAATTGTTTTTGTTAGTAACTGTGATTAGTTTAGGTAGTTGAGGGTACTTTTGTAATTAGCCTAAGGCAGCTAAGGCTATATATATTGACACCTGTGTAACTGAATTATTCATTCAATACAATCAGGAAAACTTACTGTTGAAGTTTTCTGTTTCTATATGGTATCGAGCCATTCTGCTTTACAGCACCGACCTTCTCTTCCGCACGTCATCTCGATCGTGTCTTGATCGATTCTTGCTTTCTTCTCTCTGATTCTTCACTTTTTGTTCTCGATCTCTCTTGAATCTTGTTTTCTGCAAGCTATGGCTGCTCAATCTGCGTCGCAACCGACTGGATCGTCTTCTCCGGTCATCTCTCCTTCGGTTCAAAACCCTAATTCCTCTTCCAATCCGAGTCCTCTGAATTCGTATACCTCTCTGACGATTCACAACATTGGCAGTATGGTGCCGATCAAGCTGAAAAGTTCCAACTATCTGCCATGGCGAGCACTGTTTGCTCCAATTTTCAGGCGATACAAGCTTCTTAGTATTATTGACGGCACTGAGGTTTGTCCTTCGCCATTCTTGCCTGATCGCTCGATGAACCCTGCCTTTGAGGATTGGTATGAAAAAGATCAAAATCTTTTGATTTGGCTTAATTCTACCCTGTCCGAAGAGATCATTCCGTTCACGGTTGGAGTTTCTTCTTCTCGTGAGCTCTGGGTAAAGCTTGAACAGCGTTTTGGTGGAGTTTCGGAAGCTCACATTCATCAATTAAGGTCCAGACTTCAATCGATTCAGAAAGGTTCTCAGTCCATTTCTGCGTATCTTCAACAAATCAAGGAAATTGCTGATTCCTTGCAAGCTGCTGGTGCTTCAGTGTCTGATCGTGACCTAATTGCTGCCACTCTACATGGATTACCTGATGAATTCGAGTCCTTTATTGACTCCATCATGCTGCGGCTCTCTTCTACATCCCTTGATGAACTCCATGGTCTCTTACTCACCAAAGAGTTGTCTATGACCCGTCGCAAGGCTGTTCTTTCATCCTCTGAGCCCTTTCAAGCATTCTCAGTGCAATCTCAGCCTCCCCTGCTTCCTACTCCATCTGCCTTTGCTGCTAAAAATCAATCATTTCATCCTGCTTCTCGATTTAACTCAAATCGTGGTAAGACATTTAGAGGTAATTTCTCCTCAAATCGCAGCAATCGCACCTTTCATAACAATAATAGGGGTAATTTCATCAACAATCGTGGCAATCGCAATTATCAAGGCTTTCACAATTATCAAGGTCCTTCCAATTTTAAAGTCACTTGTCAGATTTGTGGATCTACCAGTCATGAGGCACTTGATTGTTTTGATCGAATGAATCTGGATATCTGTGGTAGAATTCCTCCAGCCAAACTTGCTGCTATGTGTGTGCATCATTCAGCAAAACCCTCTCAGCCTTGGTTGATTGACTCTGGAGCTACTTCTCACATCACTAATGATGTAGCTAACATCTCTTCTCCTACTCCTTACACTGGAGAAGACAAAGTATACATTGGAGATGGTAAAGGACTATCTATTCATCATATTGGTTCTTCATCTCTGCACACTCCTTATACTTCCTTTAAGCTGAGAAATGTTTTACATGTTCCTTTCATAAAACATAATCTCTTATCTGCTTATCAGTTTCTTAAGGATAATAACTGTTCATTGACTCTTGACCCTTATGGATCCACTGTCAAGGATCGCATTTCGGGGAAGATGCTTTTGCAAGGCCCTGTTAAGGATGGTTTCTATCCTCTTCACAGTTCCACCAGTTCTCCCACTTCACCTTCAGCTTTTCTCAGCATTCAAGCACCTGTCCCTGTATGGCACAAGCGCCTCGGCCATCCTTCCTCCTCAATTTTTAGAAGAGTTATATCCACTAATAATCTTCCACTGCAAGGCCAGAAGACTGTTGATTTTTTCTGCTCAGATTGTGCGCTTGCTAAAAATCACAAGCTTCCTTTTGCAGTGTCTTCTTCATCAACAACTCAGAGTCTCCAGCTTCTGCATTGTGATCTGTGGGGACCTACTGTTACATCTACTAGTGGCTTCAAGTATTACCTACTGTTTGTTGATGATTTTAGCAAATACAGTTGGTTTTTTCCATTGAAGTCTAAATCCGATGTATTTTCTACGTTTGTTACTTTCAAAACCTATGTAGAAAACTTCAGTGGAAATAAAATCAAGATTCTGCGTTCAGATTCAGGGGGTGAATTTACTAGTCATTCTCTTGCTTCATTTCTTCGTGCACATGGTATATTACATCAGTTCAGTTGTCCTCATACGCCTGAACAAAATGGCTGTGCAGAGAGAAAGCACAGACATCTTGTTGAGACAGCTCGCACATTACTTGTTGCTTCTCATGTTCCTCAGATTTTTTGGGTTGAAGCTTTCTCCACTGCAATTTACCTTATTAACAGACTTCCTATTTCTGGTCTTACAAAGTCACCTTGGGAACTTCTCTTCAATCAACCTCCAGATTACTCTAAACTGAAAGTCTTTGGTTGTCAATGTTATCCATGGCTTAAACCTTACACTCCCAGCAAATTGGATGCTAAGAGCAAAAGTTGTGTGTTTTTGGGCTATAGTCTTCAACATAAAGGCTATAGATGCCTTGATCCTCTCACCACTCGGATCTACATATCAAGACATGTTGTCTTTGATGAAACAACTTATCCCTTTAAATCACTGCCACTCAACAGTTTCACTTCAGAAACTTCATCTTCTGATTTTTCACCATCCTTGGATCTTCATTTCAGCAAACATGTCTCTCCTTCTCCTCCAGCCAATAACTCTTCAGAACCACAGTGTCCTTCTGTACCTCAACCTATTACTCAGATCCCATCTTCCACAGAGCCTTCTTCCTGTACTCAGTCCGTGGATCATTCTCTCAGTTCCTCCAGTTCTGTCTCTCTCAATGACTCCTCTCTTGCACCACTACAGTCAAGGCCACCACCTATTTCTCGGAATACACATCCTATGATTACCAGATCTAAGGCTGGTCTTCACATGTCTAGAGCTTATGCAGCAACCAAACACCCACTTCCGGTTGATCTTGATTTTGTTCCTAGTACTTACTTGCAAGCCTCAAAGCATTCTCACTGGAGAGCAGCAATGCAGGATGAATATAATGCCTTAATAAACACAGGCACTTGGTCTCTTGTTCCATCTCATCCATCTCAGAATGTTGTTGGTTGTAAATGGGTGTTTCGGATCAAGAAAAATCCTGATGGAACCATTGACAGATACAAAGCCCGCTTGGTGGCAAAGGGATTTCACCAGCAAGAAGGAGTTGATTTCCAAGAAACCTTCAGTCCTGTTGCTAAGCCCGTCACAATTCGAATTCTTCTTACACTTGCTGTCCAAGATAATTGGTTTTTAAACCAATTAGACATAAGCAATGCGTTTCTTCATGGTGATTTAAAGGAGGATGTTTATATGCAACAACCTCCTGGTTTTATTGCTCCTACCTCTCCACACTTTGTCTGCAAGTTGAAGAAATCCTTATATGGCCTCAAACAAGCCCCTCGAGCTTGGTTTGAAAAACTGTTTCAAGCTCTTCGAACACTTGGCTTTCATCAATCTCAATCTGATGCTTCTTTGTTTGTTCTTAATGGACCTCAGTTGGTCATTGTCCTCGTTTATGTGGATGACATCCTAGTCACCGGACCCAACTCTCAGCTTTGCCAACAGTTTATCCAACAGCTTAGTACTCAGTTTCCAGTGAAGGATCTTGGTCCTTTACACTATTTCTTGGGGTTGGAAGTCCACAGATCCACAAAAGGAATCTTTTTACATCAGACCAAGTACTTACTTGATCTTCTCAAGAAATCGAATATGGAGGGTGCAAAACCGTGTTGCACTCCTCTTGGCTCTCAAAAGCTGGATCATAGCGGACCTCTCTTATCCAATCCTACTGAATACCGCGCTATAGTTGGTGGTTTACAATATCTCACTTGGACTCGCCCAGATCTTGCATTTGCTGTTAATCAGATCTGCCAATTTATGCATGCTCCCAGAGAACAACACCTTCAAGCAGCCAAACGGGTTCTCAGGTTTCTTAAAGGATCCATCTCTCATGGTTTATGGTTCACCAAAGGTCCCATTAATCTTTCAGCATTCTCTGATGCTGACTGGGCTGGCTGCACATTTGATAGGCGGTCTACTAGTGGATATTGTGTATTTCTTGGTTCTAATCTCATCAGTTGGAGTGCAAAGAAACAAAGCACTGTTGCTCGTTCCTCTACCGAAGCTGAGTATCGTTCCTTAGCACATACTGCTGCAGAACTAACTTGGGTCTGCAAAATCCTCAAAGATCTTAAGTTCTCTCTACCTAAACTGCCTCATCTATGGTGTGATAATATTTCAGCAATCTCTTTGGCATCTAATCCTATTTTTCATGCTCGAACTAAGCATGTTGAGATTGATTACCACTACATCAGGGAGTTGGTTCTTGCCAAGCTTATCAAAGTCAGCTATGTTCGCAGTGATGACCAAGTGGCTGATCTTCACACCAAATCCTTGTCTAAAAGCAGATTCTCTTATTTGTGTTCCAAGCTTCCAATCGGAATCCTATCTGATTCCTCCTTTAGCTTGAGGGGGTGTATTAGGGAGAATGATAAGTCATCCAATATAGTTACTGTTAAATAGTTGTTAAAGATAAATGTAATTGTTTTTGTTAGTAACTGTGATTAGTTTAGGTAGTTGAGGGTACTTTTGTAATTAGCCTAAGGCAGCTAAGGCTATATATATTGACACCTGTGTAACTGAATTATTCATTCAATACAATCAGGAAAACTTACTGTTGAAGTTTTCTGTTTCTATATTTTGCACGTGACAAATGAGCATAAACTATCTGCTATTATTATCTTTACCATGTAATAGAAAGAAAAAAAAATCTATATTTAAAAAGTTTAAGAATGCTGTCAAGCTGTGAACAATAAAATTTGTTTCTTTTCAAGAACAAAAATTCAATATTCAATTGCCTTGCTTTGTCTTTGTTGGACTTTGAACCATCTATTATTGACCTCTTTTCCTGTATCTATATCACCTAAGTTCCCTCACGTGAGTTCATAATTATTACTCCATGTCTTCCTACACCTTTACTCATCCAAGTCAATATCCTTGCATTACACTCAACATGGATGACATCTTATTCCATGAAGAGTTCAACGTATTATGTAGAGGGAAACAGAAGCCACTGTGGAGAATGTGACCTTTACCTACACTAAACAAAACCAAAAAAAAACACAAGATTTATGTGCCTTTTGGCTCACTATTTAGTGCCAAAATGGTTAAAACAACGAAAGTGGATCTCAACACCTCATATAAAACATTTGCACACTCATCATAGATAGCAACCCAATCCCTCTTCGCACCATCTGACTTTGGGTCAATTTTTTGAAGATATTCTGCAATTACCTGGAAAAGAAAATGACAATATGACAATGTTCATCAGAATTCCCACTGCCTTCACAAGATCAAGAGGAACCTTCACGTGTATTTCATGTACAACATAGTAAAACAAGCACATAATACACAAGACACAACCAAACGGATAGAGAGAAAGTTATGAGATCTAATGATACAGTTGAATTCACATTCAACAAGAAAGGCATCAAGTGAACATGTACAAAAAATCCCAAAATTGATAGTCCTAATCTAGAACTGTAAGCCAATATGAGAAACTGACCCTCAGGTTCTTAAGATCAATATTGAAAAGATCCTTGAGTCCAGGCCTCTGTACTTTAACAACAACTTCCTGTCCCTTCAATCTTGCACGGTGAACCTGACCTGCATAAAGGATGATACCATATTCTTACATTTTGTCTCTTATAAAACTGGACTATAACTTTTAAAAATAAAAAATAAATAAATAAATAAAACAATTATGCTAGTTTCATTTTCTGATTTCTCGTTTTTTTGCACAAATTTTGCTATCAGAAACTGTACAAATGCAATCAGGAGTACCAAGACTAGCAGCAGCTATTGGTTCATAATCAAACCGATCAAAGATATCTCCCACCGGAGCACCAAGCTCTTCTTCAACAATAGAAACAGCTGTATCTGATGGGAAAGGAGGAACTTGATCCTGAAAATTAAACCGTGTTTCAGTTATGCCTTAGGAATTACCAATTAAAAATAGATAGGTAACTGATAGTTTTTTAGAAAGGATACGACAAACAAAATTTGGCACTACATTAAGTAGCGGATTGGATATAAACAGTGTAGTATGGAAAGTGGAAGAAAAGAAAACTAAAAGTCAAAGCTCACTAAGCTCACTAAGCTAGGTTTATAATTTTTTTTTCATTAATAAAAAACATATATTTCATGATGTTTTTGCATGTTTGGTGTGCTCAGAGCAAGTGTCTATAAATGACAGAGGCTTAAGCTAACTTACATGATTAAAAGAAAAAGCAAATCTTTCATCACTGTTTACATATTCAGCATGCTCAGAGACAACTGCTACCCTAACAGCATTGTATAGTACTAAAACATACAGCAATATTAGATTCCCGTACTAAAAAAATGCGGTTTTTTCAGTTGACAAGAAAATTTGAGTTATGAAGTAGAAGAAAATAAGAATGTATTTCTTCTTCTACCCTCTCAAAAACTCTATTTTTCTTTTCAATTTTTGATAAGTTAGAGAATAGATTAAAACATCTGGGAACAACAACCCAGACAATATAATAAGCATAGAGGATGTCATCTCACAAATCCCAGCCTCTTGCACAGCCAAATTTTAAACATGATAGCAAAAGAGTGAAAAAGATAAACAAAACAAAAACAGAAGACGCATCACAAGTCAAGGCTTCAAATTCCAACAAATAATTGTTGAACAGGAAAGAACTTGAAGAACTACAGATTTAGGAGTCTGATATAAGAACAGAAGCATACAGTAGGAATGTGCAATCTTGTTGACATTGAATTAAAGAATTTCCAACCTGAAGTTCTGACAATTGATCAACATATTCTTGGGCAAGAATGTCCACCCTTGTGGAGAACTGCTGGCCAATTTTAATGAATGTTGGACCTAATCTCAAAATGTTCTCCTTAAGCCACTTGGCAAGTGCCTTACGCCTCAAGGTTTTCTTCTCCTCTGTCATTCCCCCTGAACATTTGTTTCCTTTAAATTAGATATAAGCACCAAATAGTACAGGTAGCTATCTTACAGAGGGATGCCTAATCAAAAGAATTCTAGATTACAAATAAAATTCAACATATTCCGAGAAGATTAGTTCCCATTAACCATTTATTTATAAGAAAGACCAAAAGAATTATTAGGCAGTGTGATTATCATGCCCAAACTGCTCCGCCGATCCACCATCTTTAGCTCACTCAGTATTGTATGGCTGATTGGGCAGCACCCCATCCAATTTCTTTTTCCTTTTTCTCGAGGGTGTTTCCCATGGAAATTCCCAGATGACATGGACACTGCCATGGCACCAGCACCCTCAGTTTCTATAATTGTCCTTTATGTACTTTCACAAAATTATATCTGAGAGAGTTCGGGTGTACACTGCAAATCGGCCTTCATAAGAAAGAAAGGTATATCCCAAAATCCAGAGAAAGTGGAAACCACAAAGATGACCAAATGCAAACTTTATCCCACAAACACTCCTGGTTCCTTACCGTGAAAAATTAATTAAAATAAAAACCTGATATTTTGTTCATGCATACAACAATCGAGGCATCACTCACTTCCACAGTAAAACTAACAAAATTCGCATCCCATTAACAACTTGTGCCAAAGCTTAAAGGAATGGAGCAATTTCAACCTCCCATTTGCACATAATCAAGACTGACTATTACTTGTACCATTGAATAACATTTTTAGGCCCCCTACTTTGAATAATGTTACAAGGATTTACTATTCCAGAGCTATAATCCAGATCATAACTTAAACCATGTACGGTACTCTAGTCTTCAAAATCATGTGACATGGAAGCCAAGCATTTCTTCTTAACTATTGAAATGTATATAGATTGTCTGGTACCAGGAACCAATGTAATGTATATTGGTACCAGCACAAATGTACTGTATATTGGTACCAGGTACCAATGTACTGTGTATTGGTACCTGGTACCAAAACCAAAGAGTCTTCCACCACCATATCAAATTGGTACCAGTTACAAGGTACATTGTGGTTAACTTCAAATTGTGCTAATTATCTCCAAAACTGACAACATACTATTAGATTGTAAAATTAGAAAGCATTTCCATGGGAAGTGGAAATAAGGCTCCAAAATTATTATTTCATGAGCTTTGCAAGGACTTCCCAGTTTGAAATGTTTCTTACATTTTTGGTTAATTACTCAATTGGAAAGCCAAAACAAAGAACTCATGAAATTTCATTCTACAGGAAGTGACTAACCTCGATAAGTGAATTTTTTATTGCCCAACCAAGCCTTTATGATGAATTTTAGAACAAATCCCCATATTTCCAAGGTCCTCTGGATTGTCGAGTAAGTTTTAAATCTACTCCAACGGCCACCAGGAGCAACGGAGACCTGAAAAAACCAAAAGTACCATATTACTATGGCATACTTGTGCACATAATAAACCTCAAAATTCAAATGAAGCAACCTACAAAGTTATTAAATGAAGCCATTTCAATATTATACAGCCAACTCAAATGCACAATGCTATATAGAGTAGATTCTCCCCCCAGAATCCAGATACAAGACACTGTTCGCAATAAAGTACTAGAAGCATCTATTTGTCATTAAAGCATGAATAAGAACTCTAAAATGATCAATGATCCCCTTTTAAGGTTTGCATGAACAATTTTTCTTTCAGTTTCCATCTTCACTTGTTAAACATCTTTCATCCTTTCCTCATCCAATAAAATTTGGCCAGCTTCAGAGTTACCTATACCATTACTATTACTAAGAACAATCTGTAAACAACTGTTTCTTTAATAGATACAGCTTGAATGTTATACAAAAACAATTAAAGCTAGAATCAAAACCTTAAACACTACAAAATAAACCTCTATGTGAATTAGAATTCTAGTCCGATCCAAATGCAGATCAATAATTTTTCTGTCTGTGCATTCAATCCAATTAGGAATTCAACTGAAATCCAACATCTACCATCTACTTTCGAAATCAATGTTTTGTTACAAACTCTGCGGAAATGCTGACTCGGAGCATCCAACCCTAAACCAATTGAAATAGGCAGAGAGGCACGCCTTCAAACTATTACGTAAGCCTTTAATTCCCCGATGTGGGATTCACACTCTCAACATAACTTAGCACAAACACGCAGTTCCCATAAAGACAATCCAATCAATCAACATCATGGAATCATACCTCAACTTTTGGCAGCCCGCTTTGCTTAAACCACGCATCTTCCTTTCCAATTTCCTCAATATTCTTCCTCCTTCCTTCCTCCTTCGTCTCCAACACTTGAACTCCTTGCACCACTTCCGCTGCCACTCCATTGCCACTCACGAACTTCACCAAGCTCCCATTAACTGCCCCATTCTTACTTCGAATTACACCCGCACTGCCATTGGAGTAGCTGTTGACTGAGCCATTGGACCCGTAACCGCTACCGCTAGTACTAGCAGCAGCAGCTCCATTACCACCCAACTCGACACCATTGACTTTCTTGATCCTCTCTTCAACTACAACACCTTCCTCTTTAACCGCTCTGATTCGGGATCGAACACCAGACCTTGGGTATCCATTACGAGAGAATTTAGAGAGAGAAACTCCAGAAATAGAAAGGCGGCGTTTAGGAGTGGTTTGTGGTGAGAGAAACGTGAGTTCCGGCAGCGGTAGAGAACGAGCAGCCATTGAGGTGAAGGAATCGGGAATTTGATCAAAACCCTAATCTCCAATCTTCATGCCCGGGAGAGAGAGAAGCAGAAGAAGACAGACAGACAGACAGACGGAGAGTGTTTGGGAGTGAGGAAGGGAGATGCAACTGAGGAAAACGAAGAAGAAAAGGGAGGGAAAGGGGTGGAGGTGGGGAGGACACGTGGCAAGTAAGGCGGATGAGTGTTTTGAAGAAGGAGGCTTCTCATTGGCTGCGAGGCTCGCGCGCCACTCTCAGAGATTGCTTTGGCTGACGTGTCAGTCGGAGAATTTTGTGACTGCAAAGATAGACAGTGCTTGCTGTGCTCCACCCTTTCTATTCCTGTTGGAATTCCTCGTGTTTGAATTCCCTTCTCCATGATTTAAATGAATTAAATATGCACGTGCTCACCACTCGATTTTGAATTTCGTTCTCTGTAGTCTGTAATTTAGCCGAATTAAATGCGCACGTGCATATAAACATCACTTCAAGCTCAAGGTTGTTTTGTTTTTTGTTTTTTGGGTCGAAATCAAGCCGTTCTAGTTTGCAATTGAGTTGTTCAAGTTTGTAATTGAATTGTGCTTGAGTTTCAACCCACAAGGCAAAGGCTTAATTACATCGATTGGATGAATATGACTTATGATATTTATGTATGCAAGTAATTTACGTCCAGCTCATCCAACGACAATTAATATGATGGTAATGTTCTCCACCACTTAAGGATGGTGAGCCAAAAAACCTTTCAAATATATCCAGCACTTCTCTTCCGGAAAAACCCTAGAGACACAAACTCACATAAGCATTTTAACACCAAGTGATGTTGCGGTTGCTTACTGGTTGCAAATCAATCAAGTTCACGATTAGTTCTCAACAATTAAACGAGTCTAGATCTAGAAATGAGATCCATCTGTTTCAAATTAGCACATGGGTTAGGCTACTAATACAAATATCTCGCTTATCGATCTTACAAAACTAAATCTTTACTCCTAATCATGCAAATATGAGATTCCGATAACAAGAAGGAAACTGCCTGATTTGTATTATGGGCAAAGAAAGCAATCATCTGTGACGGAACTTGGGCCGTACCGTGATTACACCTGGACTCAACTCCTCAAAACGATACCTGCAATACAACATTTCATCATTTACACAACAAACTAAGCAATACCAATGGCAACTTGTTAGACCCATTCTCGTTAAGGAAACTTGTCACAGCTGATGGAAGTGCAGCCTGTCCTTGGCTATGATTACCCATACCTGCACTTATAAACACAGAAATCAGGGTTGCATCCTGTAACTATTACATAACATTATATTCTCTTTGAGACGTTTTTAAATGGTAGATTGAGGAACATTTATTTTAATCCCTTGAAGAGACATTTGAACTAGAGTTTATTTTTCAAATGCTAGTCTAGTTATTCTCTTCAGAGCTGCCGGGGGAAACCATTGCTTTCAATAAAGTCGACATTATACATATACTAAAACCCAACACAAAAAATACTGTTCATTAACAGTGTTCTTCCATTTTCATCCCTGCTTCTTTTTTGTTATTTCAATTTTGCCCCTATTGTTTTGCTGTCAAATGAGTAACAGTTTTGTGATGCGTGGGATCCTCGACCGCTTTCTTCCTTCTTCCCCCCTCCATCCTCACCCCATCTGGCAAACCTTCATCCCTCTTCATCTCTTCTATCGCTCACCGCTTCACCACAGAAAAACTTAAACCACATCCCTATCAAGTTTCAATCACCGTTTTTAACTATTTCAAAAACATTCTCTCCGTTTAACTTTGCTTCAATTTTTTGTTGGTGATGGACAGAATTAGCAGTGCGGGGCTGGAACTAGCAAATGTGCTGGTGACTTCTCCTCCCCTGCACCAGTCATGGGACGCAATTCAGAAGCAAAAGCTCCAGACAGCTGCTGATCCGAATGCACAAATGGCCTTATACATTAGTGAAACCAAGCACTCAAACACCACCATCATATCTTTTCTTACTTCACCAGTCAAGGTTCAAGATCCACAAGCGATGATTTCATCGACGACTCTCAAGGGCACAAATTTTCTTCTCTTTGAGTTTTTGTGCAGCAAAAAAACACCAAGTTACTCCATCAATGAATTGGCAATCAAATTCTTCGCCTTGAATCACACCAACCTCGATCTTCTGCAAACAAAGGTGTGTACTGTTATCTCAAATAATGATTTCCAATTTTTGTCTATTCTTCTCCTACTGAATCAAACTTTTTCATTGCTTTGACGACTATTAATTTTAGTGAGAAACGGTTAGAAATGATATTTATAATGTTAGATTACTTTCTACTTAATTAGTTTGGCTTCTTTGACAACTCTTAATATTAGCGAGAAACACTTACAAACACCTCATTATTAGTGTTATAAGAGCCGAATGTCGTAAAATCGATTCTATTTTGTTTTTTTTGTTGTTCAAAATGGTGTTGAATGTTATTTGTTTTTACCACGAATGTATTTTGAGGAACTTATTTGTAAAAGACGTCTCCGAATTAATTATATAGCTAGCAGTTCAGTAACTGACCAACTTCATGCAATATTTCAGCTGGTAGAAAGCAGCAATTCCAACTCATCGATACTTATCACTGGACATTCTTTTGGAGGCTGTTTAGCTACCCTTTTCACCTTATGGCTGCTACAAAGCCTCAACTTGTCTTATCTATATCATTAACCACTGCAACCATAATATCCTCAAGCAAGATATCGTCGGCCCAAGTGTATTGTTTCCCACTAGAATGGCCATCTAATAAATAGAGTCTACTTGAGCTTGTGACTTGGACTCATTTTTAATTAAATAAAGCCTGAAGCATATTTAATTAAACATGTCCAATGGGCCCAAAATAATTAATCTAATATAATTAATAATTAAGTCCATCTAATCATTATCCTAGTTAACATTGCTAAAACTACCATAGGTGTGTGACATCTTAGGTTCTAACTAAAGTCAGTAGAGACATTGATTGATTAATTAATTAATTAAATTTCACAAGCAATGAGTGACATTTAGTAGCATTTCATGGCTAACTGAATTAGAAGAAGTATACGCGAAATAATCATGATACTCCTTCAAACCTTGATTGTAGTTACAACGTAACTCGGTTCTTCTACCATACATTTCCCAATCAAGATTTAAGTGCAATGGATTAATGTCAAATCACATATAGATATCTATGGTCACCATGATGCATCTTATGTTGAAGCAGTTCTTACAAACATAGCTTGATCAACAATTACTTTGGCAAGAGATTTTCGAGATGGCTCTCCAAGTGGTTTCAGTAGATGGCGATAAGATTCTTTATTCCGCATTCATGTATCTCCATAACAATACATAGGAACTCAAGTATCACACCCATGAATATACCGTATAATCCATTTCACGATTCATCAATGCCCTTTCCTGAATTATACATATTATCATTGTTTTTGTCATAATCATTGTTTTCTTGACAAAATCATCTACTCACAATGCTAACAACTTGTGAGATATCAGACCTAACACGCCGTAACATACATCAAGCCAACAACAACACTAGCATATGGAATTTGTAACATGTCCCGACTTTCTTCTTTTGTTCTAGGAGACACAGAAGCATTAAGTTTGAAATGAAAAACAGGAGGTGTACTAATCGGTTTTGTTTTGTCGTTCATCCCAAAACATGTAGTACCTTCTTCAAATAATGCTTCTAAGACAGACTGATATTGTCATTCTTTCAATTTCTTTCAATCTCCATACCAATACCTTCTTTGCTTCTCACAAATCATTCATATCAAATTCATTACTCAACCAAGTCTTCGGTTTTTCAATCTCCACCTTGCTCTTACAAGTTATCAACATATCATCAACATATCATAGCAACTAAATGAAGGTACCATCTTGTAGCTTACGAAAATCGACATAATGGTCATAAGGACTTATTGTCTATTTCTACTGGAACTTCAATCAATCAAATCGCTTATATCATTGTCGTGGAGGCTATCTTAAATCATACAATGACTTCTGTAATTTGCAAACCTCCTTACCAGCAACTTAACTTTAAAACTTTATGGCTGAGAATGTAAGGCCATCTCCAACCGATGACTAGCTAAAGGGCTCGTTTTAGCCCTCTGACCCTCCAGGATATTAATATTTTAATGAACAGTACATGGCCATATTTGCCTCCTTCTCCAACCGATGGTCATAGGGCCAAATATAATTTATTATTTCAATTTAAAAACTACAACAACTTAAATTTAAAAACTACAACTTATATTTAAAAACTACAACTAAAATTTAAAAATGGCAAATTAAATTTAAAAACTACAAATTAAATTTGAAAACAATAGTAACTTAAATTTAAAAATTTTGTGAGGCATGGTGAATGAATAGTTTAGGTATTGATAGGAAAAAAAAAATAGAATTTTTTAGAATTAAAAAAAAAGGCCCAAAAAACCTAAAAAAATAAAAAAATTTGAATCCAACGGTAACTTGCGCCAACTAGTCGTTGGATTCAAAATTCTTTTTAAGAATTCTTGTCGGTTATAACCGACATGATTAATCGGTTTTCTGGCCAGCCCTTTCCGATTCTGTAGGGCCCTCTCAAATTCCACAGCCCTCTGGCCTAACCCTCGGTTGGAAACGGTTTTCGAGCTATTTTCAGCCCTTTGACCCTCTGGACCCTTCGGTTGGAGATGGCCTAAACTCTTCTTTCAAATCACCATGTAAGAACACCATCTTGACATCAAGTTGTGAAATCAAGGTCATACTCCACAACCAAAGCTAGCAAAATACGAATAGAAAAAATGCTTTACAACAGGATAAAATACCTCATTGTAGTCAATGCCTTCTTTCTAAGCATAGCCCTTAGCTACCAATCTGCTTTGACTCTTGTTGATGCAAATTTCCTCCATCTCTAGCTTTGACTAAAATGCACCTGCAAAACAATCAACACCTTTGATAATAAAAAAAAAAAAAACCTAAGCTTCACGCGCCCACGAGTTGGGGGGGTTAGGCCAATGGATCTCTGATGCCTAAGTTAGTTTCTCTGAAAAAGAGTAAGTGTTTAGGGCTTTTAGAGGTAGCAAAATCTTACTGAAATTTGGTAGAATTGGGGATATATATCGAGAGGAGAGGGCTGGCCATGGTGTTAGGGTTTTGCCCTACACATGGCGGCATCCTATTGGCCAAGGTTTATGGAGAAATATTCTCAAGATATTAGATAGGAAATAATATCTTGAGATAATGAAGTAAATATCCCTAATTGATTTAAATAGGGATTACTTACTTGAATGGAGTCAATATTCAATTGGGAATGTATTAAAGATAGGATTTGGGTAATTAATCCTTATCTTTAATGTTTTGACTTTTCCTTGCCAAGAGCATGTGAGCTATTAGCAGTCATATTCAGCTGGATGGACCTTTAAAGGTGTGAGTTGCGCGTGAGAGTATTTGAGGAGCTTGCCCAATTAATGATGGCAACCTTGTCTTTCTTGAGCAAAAATCAACGTGTCACCTCTTGAATTTTTGGGATTATTTTAGTTTCCACAAATGCCGCCACACCTGCTGGGCTGTACGTAGGAAAATGGCAGTAAGTGTAGAAATCCCAAGCTACATGAGCTTGTAGAGTTGTGTCCCAATTTGAATAAGATCTCCTTCCTGGATTTGGAGATAGACTTCTTATAGGAAAAGGAAGCCAATTGCCCCCAATACCTATTTAATTTTTCCTTAAGCAAGGGATTAAATAAATTTGAAGAACAATCATCATTCCAACAAGGAAGAGAGAAGCCAGAGGAAATTTGTTCCCCCTTCCCTAACTTTCTTCTTCTCTTGCCTTTGCAAAGAGTCATCTGTCATCGTTTTTTTCCTTTCTCCTTTGTGCTGCACCAAGGTAAGAAAAATTTGAACTTTCTTCTTCTTAATTCTTGAGAGCCTTGGGGCTTGAAAAATTAGCTCGCATAGGGCCGAGGACATGTGAAACACATGGCAAGGGTGCCACGGGGCTGCTGGATGTGTAGAGGGTGCAGTGGCGGAGCTCGGCTGGCGTTGACTAGAACTTGGCTTAGCTGGGTCGAGGTGCAGGCGCATTGGGGAGCGGAGCTGGGCGAGCCATGAGGCTCTAACCCTTTTGGGTTCGAGCTTGGCACATGCCAAGCATGAAGGAGCAGGCTTGAGCTTGATGTGGAGGGCTGAAGAGAGAAAGAAACTGGCATAGGGCGCTTGCTTGCAGGTTGGGCCAAGAGGCCTTGGGCCCTGTTGGGCCTGTTGGACACGCTGGGCACGAGAAAGAGATGGCAGGGGTCCGGACCGTGAGGCCTAGTGCATAGCTAGGTTCCTACTGTTTAGGCATGCGTTAGAAGAGAGAAAGTATGAGGGTTGGGCCTTTATGGCCTAGCCAAGCTGGCGAGCTGGGTCGTAGGGCCTGGTGCTGGGACGCTGGGCTCTGTGGTCCCCCCTTTATATATATATATATTTTATTTTTCTTGTCGTGAGCTACCTTCTAAATATTTTTCTTCGTACTTTTTTGCATAAATTTTGAGATGTCTTCCTCTTATGGAAAAAGTGACGAATATCTTCCACCTTTGTATTGTCAAGGTGGGCTATTTCAAGGTTGCACATGTCAAGATCAATTTCAATGAGCTGTTTCGGGATTTTCTTGAGACGTACAAGCATGCAATTCCGTCAGGGGTTCATTTCAAGCGGGTGAAGGATGATAGCGGCGAGGGTGCCATTGATAGGAAAATGGACATCAAATTCCATCTGTATTAGTTCGTGTTGGGATTTACTTTTCCCATGCCGCGTCTTTTTCAGGAGGTGATCTGCTCCATGAAATGCGCGTCTGCTCAGTGCTCCTCAAATGCAGTTCTTGCGATGGTGGGATTTTCAAACTTGAGTAGGTTCTTTGATCTTGGCTTGACCATCAATGAGTTATGGTACTACTTTGAAACTGGCCACAAGGAAGGCATGGGGCAGCTGTGGTCTAACCATAGGTTGCTTGTTGCTTCCTGCAAAGGTGATTATGAGTGGGCGAGAGATACCTTAGAGGTAAGTGGAGAGTAGGAGTTCGACTCCTCACCCAAGCTGCGTGTTCCGACTTTATCTATCAGCGGTAAGTGAACTACTTCATTCTTAGCCTGCTTGAATTTTTTTAGCTGCTCCATGACTTCAATTTATTGATTGTCCTTCTTACTTTATGTAGATTCGGATTTTGGCTCAACTCCAAGAGGTGGATATGAAGAAGGTGCACATTGCCTTGGGCATTTCTGCTAAGTACCGTGAGTGGCGTTGGCTGCTTAGTCCTCTCCGTCAGAAGAAAGGTGGGCTGCCTCCGAAGGAAAAGATTAAGCTTTGACTTTTCCTTGTCAAGGGCAGGTAAGCTGTGGGCAGTCGTATTCCACTGCATGGACCTTCAGAGGTGTGAGCTGCGCGTGAGAGTATCTGATGAGCCTGCTCATTTAATTAGGGCAATCTTGTCTTTCTTGAGGGCAATCTTGTCTTTCTTGAGCAAAATGTCCACGTGTCGCCTTTCGAATTTTTGGAATTATTTTAGGGTCAACAAATCTTACATTGCCTTTTCCCAAAGATTTCAACTTCTTAGCATAAACCCATTTGCACCCAATTGCTTTCTCTTCTTTTCCAAGTTTCATTCTTATGAAATTATCCATCTCCTCATCCACAGACACATTCCAATCTCCAAACTTTAAACTTTTGATTGCTTCTTTGTAAGTGGATGAAATCTCATCATTAATAACAAGAAATACAAGTGTCATATAATCAATATACTGAGAACGCTTTTAAAATTGATATTTAAGTAATCCATTGGCAACACATGATTGGGTTGTGGACTCTATATGAATAACAAGTAAGCACACTAACAGGTTTTTTAACGATGTTAGATGACAAGAACAAATTTAAGAATTGAAACAAGACATGATGAGGAATGCAATTGATGAGTTTGAAACAAACTGATAGTTGATGAAACAGAAAAGAATATTTGCGATTAAAACCCAAAAGTAATGAAAACGAAGAGAAAAAAGGAAAAGTAGTTTGAATATACCAATAAAAACCAAAAGGGAAATTTTATTTAAACCCATGTAATATCTTTCTACACCCAACTTAAATATTAAATGTTAGTTGTCTATTTTACCCTGTTGCATAATTATTATTAAGTACAAAATGAAATTAATAATAAAACTTAAATTTATCAATAAACCCAAACACTATAATTAAACCCTACGATCACTCTTTGTTTATCCTATGTTCATCCAGCGAAAACACTAATAGCTCTCATAGAGAAAAATAAGTTTTTTTTATTGATGGATGATGATTTTGAAGTTTTGAATCCTCCAACCAAGATATGACTCAATTTATGAATTTTTTGTTCGTTGGATTTCAATTTTTTAGAATTTAGAAGATGAGTATTTTGGTTTTAATTTTTTTTTCAATCAATCCCGCATAGTTTGTTTATCTTTCTGTAACAGCAAATTGCTGCAGTCGCTCAACAAAAAAATAAAGAAAGAAAGTGTTTCAATTAATATTAGAAGCCATGTTGAAATCAATTGATTGAAGGAGGAGTCCCTGCGTAGCTCCTGCTCCAATTCAATGCTTATTCCTGATTCACGTGCAGCGATTCGTCTCTACCACCACTACCACCACCACCACCACCACCACCTTCTCTCTTGTCCTTTCCATCTTTTGTGCTGATTTTCTTTTTTCTGCAGCTACCTGCAACTATGTGAAACCCTCCAATCATAAACAAAGAAAAAAAAATCTACTTCGATAAAACACAACCTAATCACCTCCAACCCTACCTAATTTATTAATTAACCAAAAATCATCATGAATAAATTTTAAGCTCATCAATTTATTCAAACTTCCAATCTCCTTTCATATATGGCCTTTTATCGAATTAAAAAATAAAAAAGGGGGGGGGGACTTGAAGAGAAAAACAAAACCAGAACAATGCACTCGTTGACCGATAATGCAAAGGGAGAGATGGTGATACATGGTTTTTGTCAACATTTATAGAAGTGTTAGTCTTGTTATCAGTCATGGCTGAATTTGACACACCCTGACCTGGAAAGGTCGAAGCATGTTGGCCATCACTGTGAGGTGACGTAACCATAAGGGTTGTTTGTACCATACTTGACCAATCCCGAAACTACTAAGCACCGGTCAACGTTATGCCGTCAAGGACCTAGAAGAGTTTCCCTCCAACCAGGAGGCCAATCACAGCGCGACACGTGTCGACATCAGAAGCCAATCATATCGCGACATGTGTCAACATCAGAAGCCAATCATAACACGACACGTGTCAAAGTCAGAATGAAACTAGAAACTCTCTTCTATAAATAGAGATTATTCTCTCACAATATTTCCTAATGTTATTTGTACTAAATCATTCACTTGTACTCACTAAAGGAGAGCTTGAACCTATGTACTTGTGTAAACCCTTTATAATTAATAAGAACTCCTCTACTCCGTGGACGTAGCCAATCTGGGTGAACCACGTACATCTTGTGTTTGCTTCCTTGTCCTTATCCATTTACATATTTATCCACACTAGTGACCGGAGCAATCTAGCGAAGGTCACAAACTTAACACTTTCTGTTGTACCAAAGTCCTCGCTGATTTTGTGCATCAACATTTGGCGCCGTCTGTGGGAAACGACACTTATTCCCACTCTTTTCAGCTTTGTTAAGCTGGTTTCCACCATTCGTACACTCTCTTTTGACCAGGCATCCCTCTCCAACATGGGGAGCAAAGGAAGCCGCAGCACGCAGAATGACACCCCTTTGCACTTAGTGCAAAACAACGAAAGAGGGAAGGAAAAAGGTTTGCTCTTCAAGCTAAAGTCGATGAGCTAGAAGCTCAGAACAACAAGATAGCAATGAAGATGAGGTCCTCTAGGAGCAGTATGAGAAGCTCTTTGAGACACTCAATGAAACAAGGCGTACTCAAACACACGAGCTCGTTACCTCTGTGGACATCAACCATCATCTGGGTGCCCTCCAACATGAAGGGTCACCTTCCTTCGACATGGGTATCCCTGATGAAGAGTGAGCTAATCATCAAAACATTGATCAACATGAGACATCTCACAACCCAGCTGCTTCGACCCGAATCAGGAGAAGTAGAGGAAAACACCTCCTTGCAGAAGGGTTGGAAAGATCGAAAACCGTTTATCGTGACTGCCGAGACTTCCTAAAGCAATGTCGAGAGAATCCTCTCCACATATGCTCTAAGATCAATGACCCAAAGGTTCCTCAAAGACTCGATCCCCTCCCACGACCCAGGCTAACTGCCCATCTAGGGAAGGAATGATAGGTCCTAGAGGAACATGAAGGTATATGAGACTCTGAGGTATTCCGACAGACTCGCCCTAGAAGTCAGTACGACGAGTCCAAGGAAAAATCACACGTCTTTGCTCAAACTTTACTACTTCCAAGAGGCGATGGAGACTTACGAAAGAAAATACCAGTGGTATATGACATCACTCAGGACCCCCTTGTTCTATAGCTTCTTGAGGAAGTAAATAAGTTGAAGGCCGAATGTCAGGCCGAGATACCTGACTGGAACCAACCCAGGCCTGGCCCTCTCACAAGGAGGATCCTCGACACCCCCCCTTCAAGCGAATACAAAACAAAAGCTTGGTTTACAACTTTATACTGGAAGGGAAGACCCAATTGAACACCTTAACCTCTTTGAGTCCACCATGGCATATCAAATGCACACCGACGAAGAGCGATGTCTTCTCTTCCCCTCCACCCTCTCTGGCGGAGCTCTAAACTGGTATTGTCGTCTTCCACCTGAGACAGTAGACTCATTTGAGGAACTGAGGAAACTATTTGTCTCTCAACACATCTTCCAGACCGATCACTTGCATTCTACAGATGACTTGTACACTATTCGCCAGAAGCCAGACGAGTCACTACGAGAGTATACTGGTCGTTTCAACCATGAATATTCTCGATGCGCTGAGGCAGATGATAAAACCACCCTCAAGGCCTTCACGGTAGGCCTACGTGATTGTTTCTTCAAGTACATGATAAATGCCAACACTTGGAAGACTTACTCTGAGGTGATGGCACAGGCTTACAACCATGCATCTGTTGAGGTAAGGACATATCAAGGGAAACCCCCCAACAACCACCCATTATCAGCAAGTAGGGAGTGGAAGCCAGATCCAACCAAATGAGACGATCTCGACATTCCAAACGACAGCGGTGCCTCCCCCTGCCTTACTTAATACTTTGCCAAGTCAATAGACATATCAATCTCAGGGCAAAAGGAAAGATTTCCATCCTCACCAGTCTCATTTTAGTAAAATGAGTAAGGGACAGTACCGCGATAACCAAGGGTATCGCCATAATAATCCCCGACCCCAGGCAGTCAACACAATGGGTCAAGCACGTGTTAGGACAGCCCCTGCCCCGAGGTATGAGGCATACACACCTTTGAACGCCACATGCGTGGCCATTTACCCCAGCATAACACACTTGATACCGAAGCGAAAGCCGAGGCACCCGGATTACAAGCCCACGAAAAACACGGGCACGTTTTGCTGCTACCACGAGCATAACGGCCATGACGATGAGAAATGTATCACCCTTCGTGATCATATTGAAGTTTTGGCACGTGAAGGAAAAATTGATCAATTCCTCATTCACCCTCCAAGGGGTAACTGTAACCAACGCCAAGTAAATGTGATATATTCCATAAGTGGTGGCACACCCATATCTAAATCTTCCAACAGGGCCATGAAAAATAGTGAACGAGCTTTAAGGTCTGGCCACCAAGTGTTTCACGTGGAAGACATCAGGGGAGGTAAGTATCAAAAGCCCAACTGGGATCCAATACGTTTCTACCCTGAGGAAGAAAGAGGTATCATCTACCCTCACAACGACGCACTGATCGTGGAAGCTCACATAGCCAACTTTGAAGTACGACGAATCCTGGTAGACACGGGGGCTTCAGTCAATATCATGTTTGTTGAAGCTTTCAGGGCACTTAATGTAGCTGAACACTTGCTTGACCGCTCGATTTCCCCTTTGATAAGCTTCTCCGGTGATATCTTGCAACCTTTAGGGAGCATACACTTACCTTTCACCATTGGTACAGGCCCTTACACAACTACCATTACCACTAACTTCCTGGTGGTTGATTGCCCAACGGCATATAATGTCATCTTCGGATGCACAGACATCAATGATCTCAAGGCCATGGTATCCACACATATGTTGTTGATGAAATTTCCAACCCCCTATGGCAATGGTTACATCAGATGAGATCAACTTAGTGCACGATCATGTTACAACACTTCGGTCAAGCAACATCACCTACCTGTGCCCAAGGAAACCCTTTCTATACATGACTAAGTCATAAAGACCAGCCCAGACGAAGCCAACTTGGATCTTCACGGTGGCAACAGTCAACCCGACGATCCTCGAGATGACTCTTTCACCCAGCAAGCACAACCCGTTAAAGAGTTGGAGAAGGTCTCTATCTCAAAAGATTATCCGGATCGCATGGTGAAGATTGGTACCACCTTGTCACTACCCATTCGGTTGGCATTGATCTTTTTTTTGCAAGAGAACACTGAGGTATTCGCCTGGTCATACGAGGACATGCTAGACATCTTTCCCGATATAATCTGTCATCGCTTAAGTATTGACCCTAAGACCAAGCCAGTGAGACAGAAGCGAAGATCTTATGACGTTGAACGGTACGAGGCAATGAAGGTAGAAGTTGAAAAACTCAAAGGCATAGGCTTCGTCCGCAAAGTCAATTATCCAATGTGGGTAGCAAATGTTGTCCTTGTTAAGAAGAATCCGACCAAGGAAAGTCTCTTGCTTCAAATGGTCTTGTGGAGAATGTGTGTCGATTACACCAACCTAAACAAAGGATGCCCAAAGGATAGCTTTCCTCTTCCTCTCATAGACAGACTTATAGACTCTACGACAGAGTATGAACTCCTAGGCTTTATGGATGCTTAATCAAGATACAACTAAATCCTCATGAACCCTCCGAACCAAGAACACACAACCTTCACTACTGACAGGGGACTATATTGCTATAAAGTCATGCCCTTCGACCTAAAGAATGCAGGAGCGACTTATCAGAGACTGATCAATTCAATGTTTGCCGAACAGATTGGGAAGAGCATGGAAGTTTACGTTGATGATATGCTAGTTAAGAGCAAACATGCTGACCAACATATCACCAACCTATCTAAAACTTTCACCATTCTGAAGAGGTATCGAATGAGGTTGAACCCCAACAAATGTGCCTTTGGCGTAGGCTCTGGCAAATTCTTAGGCTTCATGATAAGCCAACGAGGCATTGAGGCTAATCCCGAGAAGATCAAAGCAATCCTCGACATGAAGGAACCGGTAACTTCAAAAGACATCCAGAGCCTTACTGGCAAGGTGGCAGCCTTAACTAGGTTCATCTTTAAGGCCACCGACAGATGTGCTCATTTCTTCAAAGCACTTAAGAGAAGTAAGAAGTACATTACCTGGACTGATGAATGTGCTGAGGCATTCAAAAACCTCAAAGACTACATGAGTAAAGCCCTTTTGCTCTCCAAACCTGAGGTTGGTGACACTCTCATTATCTATCTGTCGGTATCAACTTCAGCAGTAAGTTCCGTTCTCATTCAAAATGATGGTAATGTCGAACGGCCTGTCTACTACGCTAGCAAGGCCTTACAAGATGCGGAGACACGATACTCCAACATTGAGAAATTGGCTCTAGCATTGGTCATCGAAAACTTTGCCCTTACTTCCAAGCACACTCCATCATCGTGCTTACCAATCATCCTCTTCGACAAATACTCTAAAGTCCTGACACTTCCGGGCGAATGATCAAATGGACGATAGCATTGGGTGAGTTTGACATCTCCTACCAACTAAAGCCAGCTGAGAAGGGCCAAGTAGTGGCAGACTTCATCGCCGACTTCACATATCCTGCTGACATTGTTTCTACACCTAAAGAAGTGGTTTCATTACCCTCGGAAGCTTAGAAAATAGAACCAACAGCCCCAGCATGGAGTCTATATGTTGATGACTCGTCCAACCAACAGGGTTGTGGAGCAGGACTAGTCCTTACGACCCCTGACAAAGTTTAGACACATAAATTTTGAAGGTCCAGCTACCCTACTATTACTCACAAGGGTAAAGGAACAACACCACTACTTGATAACTAAAAAGTCTCAATATGTGTCAACCTCCATGCTCATTGGCAAGCCAGACTGGCAAAAATGCCTAACCTTTACTCACATTGGAGAAAACACTCCCAACAAGATTGCTTGCTCAAAAATCGAAGAGGCACCACTCTCCAAATCTCGAGAGCCAGACTCCCAACAGGATTACTTTCTAAAAAATCGAAGAGACACTGCTCTCCGAATCTCAAAAGTCAGACTCCCAACAGGATTGCTTTCTCAAAAATTGAAGAGGCACCGTTATCTGAATCTCGAGAGCCAGATCCCCGACAGGATTGCTGGTTCAAAAACCTAAGAGGCACCGCTCTCCGAACTTCGAGAGTCAGATTTCCTTGGATAAAGTTTGGCTGCAATCTTCACAAGCAACATCAGATTTCCAGATACCACAGATCACTTTTTCAAAGCGCTATGACAAAGTTAAAACATGTGAAGCTTGCAATTCCAACTACATTGCTATGACCAAGAAGGGTAAAGGAATAGCATTATTACTTGCTCAAAAATCGAAGAGGCACCGCCCTCCAAATCTCGAGAGCCAGACTCTCAACATGATTACTTTCTCAAAAATTGAAAAGGCACCGCTCTCCGAATCTCAAGAGCCAGACTACCAACATGATTGCTTTCTCAAAAATCGAAGAGGCACCGTTCTCCAAATCTCGAGAGCCAGATCCCTGACAGGATTACTTGTTCGAAAACCGAAGAGGCATCGCTCTTCGAACTTCAAGAGCCAGATTTCCTTAGATAAAGCTTGTCTGCAATCTTCACACGCAACATCAGCTTTCCAGATACCACATACCATTTTTTCAAAGTGCTCTAACAAAGTTAAAACACGTGAAGCTTGCAGCTCCCACTACATTGCTACGACCAAGAAGGGTAAAAGAATAGTATTACTACTTGTTATTCGAGAAACTCTTATATATGTTAACCTCCATCCTCCACGGACAGGTAGACCTGTAAAAATGCTCAACCCTTCCTCATATCTGAGAGGGCACTCCCAACGAAGTCTCTCGAAATACTCAGCTTCTTTTCCTCCCGATAATACCTCTGCAAACAAGCCACACCAAAGCAAGAGTATCTCATATCACCTGGGTTAAAAGCAAGAGTATCCCATATCATGCTTTTTCCCTGTCTTTTCCTTTGGCCTTGTTTTTACCTGCAAGACAAGGAGAAAGATAGCAATCAGTCAGCACTTGGAATCAAGCTTCCAGTTAGGAACTGACTACCTGGAATCCCTTGCCTGATTACTTACCTGTCATTGCTCTTGAGTACTCATCTTCAACATCTTATGCTTCTAGAGAAGATACCACATCTGCCTGAGGAACAGATAGGGCAAGTGAGAAGGATACAAGGAATCATGTGGAGACAAGCGTAACAGAACACGTGCCGATACATCCACTACTTTGTCAACAACAAAAGTATCTCATATCATCAGGGTTAAACGTACTCTAGATTTAATGGACTTGTTTCGACCCTCAAATTCTTGAGTTGGCTTTATACTTTGGAGGAAACCAGAAAACCCTCCAGCTCAGTTCAAGAATAAGCCTGTGGAAAGTTACTTCTTCAAAAGCAAAAGTATCTCATATCATCTCTTCTCCATTTGCTTCTCCTTATCCTTGGTGCTAGTTACGACACAAGGAGAAGGAGAACAATCAACCAGAAGCTGAAGTCGAACCTTCGATCCAGGTTGCTTGCTTGGAAGTCTGATTGCTTACCCTTTCTGTTACCTCTTTCGGCAAATCTCCTAGCTCGGCGACTTGGGGGACTCCTACTATAGGGTTTTGTATCGCACTTGACCAAGCCCGAAACTACAAGTAAGCTTCAAGTGAAATTGATATATTACCTTGTCCATCTTCATCGGTTAAAGATACCTCCCCTGGATAGAGGAAAAGTACTTCCAGAGAAGATGCCACATCTACGTATAAGACAGATAAGGCAAGTGAAAATGATACCACACTTCGGTACTTAGAAGTTTCGTGATTACTCAATGGCTTGGATCTTGCAAGTCCCCAACCGAGGAGCTTCCCTCACTCGGGAACTTAAGGGATCACTATTTGTACCATACTTGACTAATCCCGAAACTACTGAGCACCGGTCAACGTTATACCGTTAAGGACCCAGAAGAGTTTCCCTTCAACCAGAAGGCCAATCACAGTGTGACACGTGTCGACATCAGAAGCCAATCATAGCGCGATACGTGTCAACATCAGAAGCCAATCATAACATGACACGTGTCAAAGTCAGAATGAAACTAGAAACTCTATTCTATAAATAGAGATCATTCTCTCACAATATTTCCTAATGTCATTTGTACTAAATCACTCACTTGTACTCACTAAATGAGAGCTTGAACCTATGTACTTGTTTAAACCCTTCACAATTAATGAAAACTCCTCTACTCCGTGGACGTAGCCAATCTGGGTGAACCACGTACATCTTGTGTTTGCTTCCCTGTCCTTATCCATTTACATACTTATCCACACAGTGACTGGAGCAATCTAGCGAAGGTCACAAACTTAACACTTTATGTTGTACCAAAGTCCTCGCTGATTTTGTGTATCAACAAGGGTAAGTGATGCAAAAAGTGAACAAAATTAAAACTAATTAGAACTAAATAGTGAAAGAGTGCACAATCGTGGGATGAACCCACTACAATTATTCAGAGCGTAAGACAGTGAGACTACAGTGGAGTATTCAAAGCAACCAAAGTACACTTATTACATAATAATGATAAGTTTGTACGTCTAAAATAGAAGGAAATGTTAGAACTATCGGAATTCCTCGAGTGCCACAAAGAGTACAGCTATCTAGGTCTTGGAGGGGCAAAAAACAAAGTTGAGTGAGTCGGTAAAACAATGCTTATAACAAAACCCTTAACTTTGAAAATACTAACCCCTCGCCGTAAAATAAGTATAGTTTCCTTAAACATACTACTCAAGTATCTAAACGATAATTCGATAATATTTAAGCAGTATATTAATCAGAAATATGCCAAGTAATGATGTATTGAATGCCACAGTAATAATCATGTGATAATCAAATATAGCTAAGTGCTCATGCATCTAAGCTGACACACAAGTTCGAACAGATGATTTCTGACATGAACAGGACTAGGTGTAATCAATATGCTCTAGTACTACGATGACGTGAATACTGGCGCAGAAGCACATCACATACAAGTTGGATTGCCTAGTGCAATCTACGCGACAGGACTGGCACCTAACTTGGATCCAAGGTGTGCGAATGGTGTGGATGTGAACAAACACGTGAAGGATTGGCCCTGGCCCTAGGGCGAGTACTAACACCGGGTGCAGCAAGATGAGCATATACAAATATGTATGAATGCCATGACAGTAATATCACAACCATATAGCAACATTTATCACAATTTATGTCACAATAATGATACTAGGCAATATAGGCATAAAAGTGAAGTAAATACGCATTTATGGAAACTATAAATATGGATAGGTATAAAACAACTGCCCACTCATAAGTACGTCGCTAAGTCGTAGCCCTCGAGCCTAGCTTGGCCTCGTAAATCTCGGGATAAGTTTCCCCTATATGTGAAATAACTAAAATAACATTAATTAAAGCACATAACGGAAACCTAAATAAAACCCCCATAGTTTGCTCAAACCTAGGGTTTAAATATATGAAATCGATCTACTTGACGACACGAACACACACGTGTCAACCACACGCTGACCGGAGGCCGGACGTGCCCACATGCGTCGCCCAAAGGGGCTGCCAGAAAACCCATGCGCCCGCGAGTACACTGTACAAAAGCCAAATTAAAGCTAGGAATGTGGTGTACCGATCCCACTTCACAGAAAGTTTGAATATAGCCCGTGTTAATCGGAAATTTAGCCTGAAAGTGGCCAAATGACCACGGCTGAAATTTTCCAGAAAACTGAAATTTTCTTCCTAACTTCCAGAGTTGATTTCTAAGTCGTTACTTAACCAAACTCAGTGATTCAAAAGCCATTATGAAGTTAGGAATGTAGAGAATAAGTTTGTAACTAGTAGGAGTCCAATTGTGGTCGAGGTTGACCAGAAAAATGGTTTGAAAGTGACCACGGTTCTTGAATGAAAAAACGCAGGTCCTCCTTCTTCTCGAGTTTTTTGGGTGAAACCATACGTTCAAAACACAAACAAAAGATCAATAACAACCCATAGAAGTGAAATGAAGGTTCTAAGGGTTTCTCAAGGCTTACCTAAGCCATGAATGGCTTGAAAATCGATATGTCGAACTGTCGAGTCGAACTCGCCGAGTCGAACTTCCGAGTTGGTGAGTCAAAACTCGTCCACACCAGATTTCAAGGACATGGTTGTGATCGTGGGACTGAGATGATCACAATGGTGTAATTTGTTTTTCACATTTGAGTGTTTTGGTGTGTTTTTGTGAAGGTTGCAGAGAGCAAGAAGAAAAAGAAGTGCGGCGAGGGAGAGGGAGAAGATAGGGAGAGAAATGCTTTTCTGATTGGGGGGGGGACAGAAAATAAAGAAGAGATGGGATAGGTGAGGGAGTGAAATAATGGAGGGTGCATGGGTAGGATAAAAAGGGGATCCAATGGATAGGTTAGATTTCCTACAATAAAAGGAAATCGAAATCTATCCGAAGTAGATATTTTTACACTTTAAAATCTACGTCTACTCGTACTAGTGTGTACAATTTAAATACGATTGCGAGAACTAAAATGGAAAGCAATAGGGATAAGTCCACGTCACTTGCCAATAAGGGCATAATCGTTAAATTACATACTCGGGGAGAAATTACATATGAAAATTAGGGACGGGTCGTCACAGAATTCACACCCCAATTTTCAGTGTCCATTTTCAAACGGCGTAAAGATAAAGTTAAAAAATCAAATGGGTATAAAGAAAAATCTACATATTGAATTGGGTTAATGAGGGTATAATAGGTAATAAATTTAGGTTTAAAGAGATATTAATAGTTTAGCTAAAAGTTAAATGGATTAACTGGATTATGATGTGTATTACTACAGTTTCCTATTCCTTTAAGCTCAATGGGGAACCTGTGGGGTTTGTTAAACCAAAACGCGGTATACGGCAGGGTGACCCGTTATCTTCATTTTTATTTGTGTTATGTGCAGAGGGTTTGTCGGCGTTGCTTGATTCTTGGGAAGCACAAGGGCGCATTCAAGGAGTTAAGATTTGTAAGGAGGCCCCTAGTGTTTCACCATCTTCTGTTTGCGGATGACAACTTCATCTTTCTTAGGAGTACGCTTCAGGAATGCTTACAGGTAAAAGGATTGTTACGATATTATGAACAAGCGTCTGAGTAGGCTGTGAATCTTACAAAAAGTAGTGTGGCTTTTAGTAGCAACCTCACGGTGTTTGATGCGCAGTTGCTTGCTGATTGTCTTGGAATGGAAAGAGTGGATTTTCATGAACGGTATCTTGGTCTTCCTGTACTGGTGGGTCGGTCCAAGAAAGCAACCTTTGCCTATATTAAGGATCGGCTTTGGAAGAAGTTGAATGGATGGCGGGGATTATTGTTGAGTAGTGTGGGTAAAGAAATTTTGATAAAATCAGTTGCTCAAGCAATTACATTGTATACAATGCAGACGTTCTTGTTGCCCAAAACATTTTGTGATGAGCTCAATCAAATGGTAGCTCAGTTTTGGTGGGGTAGTGCAGCGGTCTTAGGTTCAACTCCATTCCTCCTCACTGATTAGTGAGAGGTCTTTGAGAGGTCTTAGGTTTAACTCTCGCAAAAGATGACACCTCCTCCCCTTAGCGTAGATAATATCGATTTGTTCAAAAAAAAAAAAGTCAAATAGGTGTAGAAATAAATTACATCTATTTAAATAAAATTTCCCAAACCAAAACCGTATCGAGAAGACTTGACTACTTTTCAAATATTTATGAAGGAAAATTTGCTCCCTTTCCCACCGTTCCTTGCGTTCCATGGATGCCCCTTTTTCTCCTTCACCTTCTCTACATCCCCTGGGCTCCACTCCTTCCGTTCCCGCCGATCAACCCGACGCCGCAGACCATGAAAACACCACCACCACCACCACCGTTGATGCCAACCCCAACCCTTCAAATCCGGCGGTCCCAAACCCTTTGCCGGGTGATGCAAGCCCAGAAAAACCCATCGGCAGGAACAAAATGAAGGCGAAGAAGAGGGTATTAAGAGACCCTTTTGCAGCGTCATCCTCTTCTTCTGCTTCAACATCTTCGGGTTCGTCTGTCAGAGGAACACGCGTGGCGGGCAAGCGCCGAACCCCTAAGGTGGTTTCCACGGCGTCTCGAAGAAACCCTAATGCAGACGAGATTGCGTTTCGGCTGGGGATGTCAATTGCAGCTTTTGTTGCCCAGGTCCCATTTTTTCTATTTTGGTTGTTTGGTGGGTATTTGTTCTGTGTTTGATTTGCGAAATTGTGGGTTTCTAATAATTAATTGATGTTCATGTGTAAATTTCATATCTTTAGTTGAATTTTGACATTCGTTTGTGGTGCTTGTGGAAAAGTTGTGACATTTAAGCATTAGTTGTTTGTAATTCGGCTTCTTCAACTCTCACGAAGTTTATTTTTTTGTTATTGGACTCTGGAATGGGCTTAATGCAGTTGAAGTTTGCGTAGCTAGGTAACTGTGAGCTGGGTTTATGGTTTAATTCAAAGAATTCTGTCGCTAGTTTCTGAAATTGAACCGTGGATGATTTGGATTTGGTGGCCAACGCTGCGTTATTTTTGTAGTTCACAATGTTGTATTGATATAAAGTTTGTGTCTTTTGATTTCATGTTTAATAGTAATGAGCTTCTTTACAAGGATTGATGGTGGTGGTTAAATAGGTATTGGCTGGTGGGGATTTATATGTACAAAATATTGTTAATTGTCGCTCTTTAAGGAAATATGGAACATATTTGGATTAGCCTGGGGTTGCGGCTTGTTGGTATTTCTTTATGTAGCGATTCCTTTTCTGGTTTAAACGTGATTTGGTGTTTGCGAATTATAGATTATGAGTATAGTATCTTTATCTTCTATTTCTTAAGTAATATGCTCCTGCGTGTGAATGTGGATATCATGTTGTGGTCCTGTAAAGCTTCAGTGAAATGGATTTGTGAGGATGTAATTACAGATGTGGTCCATGCTAAACGTAGAAATCCTATGTCAGTTGAAGGTGCTTGGTGTTTGTTTTACATGTTCTAGTTTTATTACTTTGTGATGGAAACAGTATTTTATTCACATGGTATTATTGTATTTTTCGTGTTTTTGAAAATTCATTTGGTCTTCATCTTTAATTTCTTTTCTTTAGTCTTGGCTCCTGGGTTTTTCCGGTGTTAGTTTCATGTGGTCATTCTTCTCCGGCTATTACTTTCACATGGTGATTCCTATCTGGCTAATTGTGGTTCTTTCAGAGATAACTTCTATGCTTCATTTCCACTTTTTGTTCTCAGTAACTATTAAACATTGACAATTTGGGTCCGATGCTTTCTTATTCCAGATTCTGGAAAGGAATGGTGAGCTAGGTGGAGGGATGTCATCTGATCATCTTGCTAAGGTATTCTTCGTTCCATCCTAGATGGCCTACGTCAACAATAAGCTTTACCTTACACCATCGGTTATCTGTTTGTATTTAATTTCTTTCATTTTCAAACTTCACTATTTATAGTTAGTTAGTCCATTGGACATGTAATTGACTATTACTTGTTTACTACTAATGAAAACTGCATGTTCATATGGCAAAAGTCACACTTCTAGTGACATTTTGGCTTGTGGTATGAGGCATTTTGCTTCAATTGATGGAATTGTTGTCACACAAAAAGTGAAGTCTGTCTGTAATGGTGGGGTTGAGCTTTTCCTTTCGCTATCCTTCATAATAGTGTTTTTTTTCTTTCTAATATAATCTATCTTCTGTAATGCAGATATGTGCTTCAGCTGTCAGAGAATCTTTAGCCAATGTAAGCCAGACCTAACTGCTGATTCATCCATTGAAAGTGGTTTTAGAAGTTCCTTCTTGTAGTTCATAATCAACGCCCCACAGGTCCTAGATGCTAAAGTGATATTTATCTTCCTTGAATGCCTATGTGCCAACAGGATTTTGGGAACACATATGATTGTTTTATCAGGAACTTTGAAGAATCATTTGGAAGCACCTTGAGGACTCTAAAATTGATCAAGGAATCATCTACAGAAAACAGGGGATATATCTCAAGCCACCAAAACATGGACAGGTCAAATCTACGTGTGCCTCATGACGAGCATGATGATTGTTTAAGAAGAGAAAGCAGTTCTGTTATAGAAGATTGTCACTCAGAAGAGATTCCCCACACTAATGCAACCCTGGGTCGTTTAAATTATAGAGACGAAGTACAGCAGAATATGTTAACAAATTCTCTTAATCTGGAGCTCTCTTTGCATGGGCAAACAAACCAGTTGGCTTGTGTTTTCCCAAGGACATCTGAATCTGGAACCAACCAGTCTATTCTTAAAACTATTGGGAAATCTGTCATGGAGCAAGCCCGTGCAAATGACCTCAAAACATTGGAGCTTAATCTTACAATGCAAAGACTGAAGATGAAAGAGACACAGCTGGATCTCCACTATGATTCTAATCAACTAGAAAGATCAAAATTTGCAATGGGCATATCAAAGCAATCGTTTAAAGCTGAAAAGTTTAAGAGTCAATTAGAAGACACCAGACATGCTGAGCTGCTCCGAAGGTGTAACGACTGTCTAGTTTTTGGTTTGCTTGTCATGGCTGGATTCCTGATGTATGGTGTTTATGTCTATTCATATGAAAGACTTACAGAAGGAACTGCATCCTGTACATCTCCTTCAAAAAAGGTATTTCCCTTTTTCTCTGTGGCTTTATCTGATTTGGTACAAGGTTCATTTATTTGTCGGTACTGCTATGACTTGGCTTTCCTACACAAGTACACATAATCCTGTTGACAAGATGTTGCAAATTGTTTACAATGCGAGAGAATACCAAGACACAGTTCAAAACAACAACAAAGCCTTATACCACTAAGTGGGGTCGGCTATATGAATCCTAGAATGCCATTGTGCTCGGTTTTGTGCCATTTCTTTTGTTAGATCTAAGTAGTCCAAGTTTTTCCTTAGAGTTCCTTTCCAAGTCTTCCTAGGTCTTCCCTTATCCCTTTGGCCTTGAGCCCCTATCTTGTAATCACATCGTCTAACCGGAGTGTCTGTAGGTCTTCGTTTCACATGTCCAAACCACCTTAACCGATTCTCTATAATCTTGTCTTCAATTTCGGCTACTCGTAATTTACCTCAGATATTCTCATTCCTAGTTTTGTCAATTCTTGTGTGCCCACACATCCAACGAAGCATTCTCATCTCCACTACACTCTTTTTGTGTATGCATTGATGTAGGAAAAATACCAAGACACATTATGTAGGAAAAATAAATCTCTCATACTAAGCTGTATATATGAAAAATCAGCAACAACCTCTTTCTTGGTCGCGTTCATAGAAAGATCTTCAAAAACAGCCAGAACTATTCATTGGCTTCAGATTTTTGGATCTTTGGATTGTTCATAGAGTTACATCATCAATCGATTGCAGGTGAGAAAATCTCATATGAAAATATTTAGGATTTGATTTTACTATAGAGGGAAGACTATCCGATGACCAGTACTAAAATAAATTTTTTATTTATTTGGGCTTAGATTCAAGCTAAGAAATTAGGTTCACTTCATTTGGTTTTATTCTTTTAAACCTATAATTTCAGGGTTCAGCTATGTAACTTTTTAAATCTTTAGAATTTAAGAATTTGGTTAGTTGAGTTTGATTATTATTGCATTCTGTTGTATAGGTTTTTAGGATAAACTACATTTTTTTCAAGATGGACCACAAGGTTTTAATGTTAGCATTTGACACCCTGAAGTTTTAAGATTACATTAACTAAAAGCTTTCATGATGATTAAGTTAAGTCTTGCTTAATTGGTGATGTAGCAATTACGAAATTCATTTTTTATGCTAACGTTGGGAAGAAAGTTAATAAAAAATTTAAAAGCACAGAGATAGGTCAAAACTAATAGGATTTAAGATATTAATAAAATTGTTCTTGTATGGTTATTCTTGAAAATCCGCACTTTTCCAAACCCAGAAAACAAATGGAATTCTAGGATTCCTCCTTGAGGCAAATACTATTATGCATACCTCGTCCGGTTGATCTATACCATACTCTATTCTCGTAAGATGATAGACACTAGCTTCCCACAACATCAACTTAAACAGCAGAAGTAATGATCAATCTGACCGAAGGTTAAATTCATGAAATTCTAAAACTTAGCGTTGTAAGTTTATAAAAACTGAACGTCGTGGCCAACTTTAAAAACCAATCCCAAACCTTTTGGAAATTGTAGTTATTCTACTGGAAGAAAAATCATATGCGTGAAATATGATGTTTCTCCACTTCATGCACTAACATTGATTTAAGTTGTCTGGGAAATCTTGGTGATTCTTTTTTGTCTCAGGGGTCGAAGTCTTGGTTGAGATGGGAAGCCTGGGATCCAATGACATCTTTCAATTCATGGTTTAATGTTCTATGGTGTAAGGTTCAAGTTGTATCTCGAGCGCTAATTGGTCTCTTAACGATTGTTGCAATTACTTTCGTTTTCCTCCATTGCTCAGCAACTGCAAAACGGATAATGCCAGTAACTTACATAGTCTTGCTGTTGGGACTTTTGTGTGGTACTGCGGGCAAGTTCTGCATAGACACATTGGGAGGGAACGGTAATATTTGGGTTATGTGGTGGGAGATTTTTTGCGCTTTGCACTTCTTATGTAATGTCTTTACATCGACCTTGTACCTTATCCTGTATGGATCAGTTGATGTTTCCCAAGGAGCAAAAAGAAAAACAAGGTTGCCATACTGTATCCGGCAAGTGGTGTTCTTTGCTATTTTGTTTCTGCTTCTTCCAGTGTTTTGCGGCCTCTTGCCTTTCGCAAGCCTTGGTGAATGGAAACATCATTTCGTGGTGTGGGTCACTGATTTTGGTTACTGGTGATGAAAGGTGGCTTGTGGAGTGCTGAGACGAACTGCTTCTTTTTACTTGACGAGGTAGCTTTTGAGTTTCAGCATAACAGAGGCCGGCATTATAATTTGTTTGTAAGTTATGGGAAGCTGCCGTTGTATCATATGCCGGAATAACTCAGGCTGGCATTGTAATTTGCTGTGTACTATTAGAGCATTTTGAGTGTAGTGAGGAGGGGCTTGCGTCCAGGGGTTGGGGGTTGTTTAAGCTCTTGATGTGTATTATCAGATAATCAAATGAATATATTGCAATATTAATTAAATAATTTTAACTGGTTATGTCTATGTAGACATGCAAATTTCGATGAAAATAAATGTTCACTAACGCAATAAATTTCGGCATGCGAGGGTTTACGTGGCATGCAAGGGCGGATGAGTCATTGAGGACACATGTCAACATTTGGTGGAAAATAACTAGTCAAGCACCACTACACGATCAATTCTTCCATCGCTGCAAGCCAAAACCTTGAGGCGTTCGTTCATTCGAGATCAAGTTAACACGACCATTGGGTCAACAACACTCCACACTTTACATTTCGGAGATCGAATTAGAGGATTCAATTTGTTAAGAGATTGTAACCCTAAACTCATTAATACAATTATTAGTTTGTACGTGTTCTTGTTTTATTTGTTACAAGATTTTCGTGTTTACAGTCTACTGTTAACTTCTTTTTTGGCATACTGTCAATTAGCACTGTAAATCCTAGTCATATTTTCATACACTTATAAGTAGATGCGTTGCCACGTAGTATCATGGTTTTTTAGTATTACTTTCACTTGTGAGTTAAAGATCTTAAATTTTTATATTGTGAATGACAAGTTTGCAATTAATTTACTACTCCACATTTTAGTATATAAAAAAATTTAAATGTATTAGGTTTGATTCACAGGGTCTCAATGTTAACGACTTCGCATTACTCCAGTAGCCTTAATTGTAATATCACAAAATAAAAAGTATTATTTTCCTTTCTTTTTTTATTCTTTTTTGTTTTTTTTTTCACATGACGAAAACGTGAAACATTGATCCTTTATAGATCGTCGTCGAGACATCAATGACGGGGTAAAGATCGTAGGAGCTTCGAATATGGCCTACAACTACTCTCAACCAGAAGCATTCCCAAGTTGCTTCATGCAGGGCGAGAATTTTAGCATGGTTAGACGAAGTGGCAACTAAGGTCTGTTTAGTTGACCTCTAAGAGATTGCGGTGCCTCTAACGGTAAAGACATAACCAGTTTGACAGGACGCCTTGTGCGAATCAGATAAGTATCATGTGTTGGCATAACCAACAAGGCAAGAATCGACTCGAGATAAGGGGGTTGCGACATCACTTGAGGATCTGTAGGGATAGAACAAGCCCAGATCCGTAGTACCTTTAAGATAACAGAAGATGTCTTTAACACCAGTCCAGCATCTGCATGTGGTGCATTACTATATCTTGCCAAAAGATTAACAACGAAGGAGATGTCGGGTCTAGTGCATTGAGCTAAGTACAATAAAACACCTATCACACTTAGATAAGGAACTTCAGGCTCCAAAATCTCTTCATCATCCTCATTTGGACGAAAGGGATTTCGTTTTGTATCTAGCGATCGAAAGACTAGAGGAGTACTTGAAGGCTTCGCTTTATCCTCGTTAAAGAAATGCAACACCTTCTGGGTGTATTTGATTGATGTACTAGGATTCCATCCAAACGGTGCTCTATCTCGAGACCGAGACAATATTGAGTCTTTCTTAGATCTTTTATCTCAAATTCTGACTTCAGTGCGCGACAATTCTCTGGAGCTCTTCAAGAATTCCGATGAGATTCATGTCATCGACATATACTGCAACAATTGGAAGACCGGATTGTGACTTCTTAATGAACACACAAGGGCATAGTTTGTTGTGTCACATACCCTTGACTAGTCAAATACTCACTCAGACGATTATACCATATTCTTTCGGATTGCTTCAAACAGTAGAGTGAACGCCTCAGCAGAATTGAGAGCATGCTTTGGGGTTTAGAAATATTTGATCCAGTCAATGTAAGTCCTTTGAGAACTTTCATATAAATTTGCATACTAAGAACCCCATAGAGATATACAGTTACTATGTCCATCAGTTGTATACTCAATTTTTTGGAAACTACCAAACTAATAAGGTAGCGAAAAGTAATCACATCCAGAACTAGTGAACCCACTTGTAGTCAACGGGCTTCACATGTGGAGGAGTAGGAGCTATAGGTCCAAACACCTTACGTTTCGTAAACGAATTGAGTTCGACTTTGATTGCTTGTTTTAGTTTGACCAATTGTTTATACGTCGACATTCATCAACAATACGTGGTTTAATGTCATCACTCAACATGATCTTAATAGTTACTGCATCGTCGACGATCATCTTATTTCTACACCAAACATCATCATGATCATCTTATTTCTACGCCAAACATCATCCAAGCTAGCATAATAGACCGAAATCTCACGATTCTCGGGAGGTAGATTTGTCTCTTCAAGGACACTTCTGTAATATAGAATTTCCTCATAAGTTGGATAGAATAAGTAGGCGACAATCAGATTCACGGTAGGCTCTTCAAGGGCCTGTGTCGTGGGTTTCCTCTTCTCGAGGTGTGAATCCTTTGAACAAGAGGTCTGCCACGCTTTTGTGTAGGGCACAAGATTGGCTAGTCGTTAATGTACGTGGATTAGCTAAAGTGTCGTCCTGGGCCTCTAGGAGAGAAGTCTGTCGTACATTTAGTACATCCATCTTTGCAGGCACATTCGCAGCTGGAATATGTGATCTTGTCACTCGCGCTAGATCGATGAAAGCATCTGGTATGCTCTGAGCTATACTCTGAAGATCTAATATACGCTGCACTTCAGTTTCAGACTGAGCGGTGCGCGAATCTAAATGAGACAAAGTGGGAGTTGTCCATAATAATTCGCGTCGTTCATCATGAATGTTAATGTTCTTATCTCCTCTTAATGACGGGAATACCGTCATATAGAAGTGACAATCCATAAAATGAGCAGTAAACAGATCATCTGTCAAAGGTTCTAAGTAACGAATGATTGAAGGAGAATCATATTCGAAATAGATTCCCATCATTCCCTGAGGCCCCATTTTTGTACGTAAGGGCAACGAAATCGACACATAGATCACACAACAAAAAACACGTAGATGCGATATGTCGGGTTCGTATTTGGTAACCAACTAAATGGTTATATGGTGGGGTCGCAATAGCCTTCAGGCAGACCAACATGGCTACGTGCAATATTGCATGGCCCCAAGCAGCGATCGAGAGATTGGTACGTATGATCAATGATCGAGCAATCATTTGTAAATGCTTAATGAATGTCTCTGCCAGGCTGTTCTGGGTATGAACATGAGGTATTAGATGTTCAAATTTAACCCCAATCGACATGCAATAGTCATCAAAAGTTTTAGATGTGAATTATCCAACATTATTCAATCGAATAGATTTGATCGGATAATTAGGGTGGTGAGCCCTGAGCTTGATAACCTGAGCCAACAGTTTGGAGAATACAGCGTTCCTTGTGGACAACAAGCACATGTGTGACCAATGTGTGGAAGCGTTAACCAAAACCATAAAATATCTAAATGGTCCACAGGGAGGGCAAATCGGTTCACAAATATCCCCTTGAATCCTTTGTAGAAAAATAGGAGGATTCAAACAAATCTTGTCATGAGAAGGCTTAATAATAAGCTATCCCATGGAGCAGGTTTGACATGAAATTCCTTGAATCGAACCTAAACTTCGGGTTAGTAAATGCCCATGTGAAGATTTGAGGATACGACCCATCCTTGTTTGTCTAGAATGTCCCAAACGATCATGCCAAAGTGTAATTTCATGCGCGGTCCTAGAGGTAAGGCGGGCCACTTAGTGGCTTTCTATAGGGTGTATGGTCGTAGTATACAGACTCTCAGGATACACTCCATTTTCTGTAGAATACACTTATGACCATATTCGTAGGAAGTTATGCACATAAATTCAACTCCATTTTCTACATAGGTTTTAGCGTGGTAATTATTGTCTCTAATATCTTTGAAACTTAGCTACGTTCTTCCGAAACGTAGAGAATAAAGTGCCTTATTAATGGTTAAAATTGTACCATTGGACAACATTATACATGCCTTACCTTATCCTTCAATCAAGTTGGATGGGCCTAAAAGGGTTGTCAGAGGTGCATTCTTAGGTATGAAGTTAGTGAAATAGATGTGTTCACGTAAAACGGTGTGTGTGATTGCACTATCTACTAGATAACTAACTTTCCTACTAGTTGTACCTATAAATAAATTTAAATTGGTCACATGCATAAAAGTTCTTAAAACAAATATACATTCAAAATAATTTAAGAATTCAAGGATGGTAATTAATGACACATCCCGACCTCGATATTCTCCAAATACCCGGATAGGCACGTGTTGGCCGACACCGAATGGTGACAAAAGCCATTTATTGAATACAAGAGTAATGATTAGGAAGAAATATTCATGAATAACATTAGAATCTAGAAGAAATAAACAAAGTTTAAGGAAGTATCTAAAGTTCACAGAACACATTCTAAAACAAGATTCACAAAAGGAAAGATCATTACAGAATATCACACAAGTGAGTGATAGATTGCTACTGGTAGGGGAATGCCTCGTACGTTGTGTCATAGTCCTCATTTCTAAGACCTAAATGGGGGCGCAAAACAAAGGTGAGTGGACCAATTTCATATATATAATAATAATAAAACAATTATCAAGATACTAACCCCCATAGTTTATATAAAGAAAACTACTAGCATAATAAGTGATGAGTTTAATGAAAATCCTAGCATGCCAAAAATATCTCAAGAGACATATCGTGGAACATAAAATATCAAACGTCTCATAAATCGTCTCTTAGTGTAATGTACTACTAGTAAGATCACTGAATAAATATATATCTCCCGGCCCTATGCCAGCACCGTGGTCTCTGCGCCCGTAGCCAAAGATTACTCGGCCCAATGCCTGCTCTGTGTCCCTCAGCCCGTAACTAGGGATTATTTCTCCCTGCCTAACTGCCAACACCAGATCCTCGCCCCAGGCGGCATAGTGTCCACTAGGTACACACAAATAGTTACGCCTCTCATAAATAACCACTTCATAGTATAAAGTCATCCATCATCTATACTATAAAGAGGGGTTTCTAAAACATGTTCTAGCATCTTATCGTCATCCATTAGATAGTCTACCAGTTCATGGTTTTTATAAAAAATACGATATTTTACAATATAGTTCAATATAGGCCAACAATTAATTCCTCACAAAAAACGAGACGATAAATAACATATTTCATAAATCTGCTTAACATAAAATCAGTTAATAACTCGTAAGGCATGCATTTCATTTATGCAATTAAACTATGAAATTATGCAAATTTTAGAAAGGGTCCATTCACAGATACTCCTTAGCAGTAGAGTTGTGCGGATAAGGATTAAGAATTTCCTCACTAGCAACTTCACCTAAGCACAAAAATGTACAATTTATTAAACTACCCAACTGTAGAATTTCAAGAATTGGAAATGGGTCTTGGGTTGAATGGTTAAAGCCTAATGGGTTTCGACAAAGGGTTTTGGTTTTTGGATAGGTTTAGGAATAAAAAGGATGGTTTGGGCTCGGTTTAGGTAAAGGGTTTTGGTTTTTGGATAGGTTTAGGAATAAAAAGGATGGTTTAGGCTTGAGCCCAAACCCACACCACACCCACATACCAGTACACACACACACACACACACACACACACACACACACACACACACACACATACACACACACACACCTGCGCATACATACACACACACACATCACTGCACACACACTCACACACACGCACAACATGTGCATAGCCCAAAACACACACACACGCACAACATGTGCATGGCCCAAAACACACACATAACCCACACACATGCACAGCCCGCATGCCAATTAACTAAAAAGGGATAGGGCTGGTCCAAGAATGGACTAAGGGCCGTGGTGATTAGAGAAGGCCTAATGGCCTGGTGTTTGTGGGGTGTGCTCGGGGAAGAACACTGGAGCTGTTATAGCTCCGGTCGACGGCAAACTCGAATTTCAACACCTAACCTAGTACCAAAATAAAGAGGGAAAATGGTTGAATTGATGGGAACAGAATTATACCACTTAGAGTATCAATTGTGGTTGAGAATGGCGAGGTGGATCTCGAAACTCATCGGGTTTTTCTCATCGGGTTCTAGAAAATAGAAATATAAAACATGCATTGATTAGAACCTTCATTTGAACTGAGAAAGACTCAACAAAAATAGAAATAGAGTAGTGAGCCTCGCATGAGTTCGAGTTTCAGATGTTTGAAGCTCTCGGCTTCAATGGTAGAACACACAGAGGTGTTCTACCAATGCATGCAGGGTTATAGTTGTGTTCCTCGAGCTCCTAGGATCCTAGATATGAGGTTAACTGTTGGTTTTGATTAATTTTCGAAGGGAAGAAAACAAGAGCTCTCGGAGCTCTAGGGTGCGTGAGGTTTCCCGTGAGAAAGAGAGAAATCTGAGAGAGAAAGCATGGGAAAAAAGGGAAGAGAAGAGCTAAAAAATTGCCACTTGGCAGTTTATGAGGAATAAGGAATCTAGATCAAGGGTTAGGATTAAAAGAGAGGGATATTGGTTCCGCATTGATTCCTCTATTTCCCAAGTAGCTTCTTCGACTGCATGATTCCTCCACAGTACCTTTACCAAAGGAATAACTTTGTTTCGCAACACTTTATCATGTCTGTCAAGGATAGCCACTGGTTCTTCTACATAGCTAGCATCCAGATTTACTTCCAATGGCTCTATCCGGATGATATGAGAGGGATCTAGTACATATTTCCGAAGCATGGAAACATGGAAAACGTTATGAATCAGTGATAACTTCGGTGGTAGCTCCAACCTATAAGCAACTGCACCAATTCTCTTAATAATCTGATAGGGACTGACGTATCGAGGACTCAGCTTTCCTCGCTTACCAAAACGGACAACACCCTTCCAAGGAGACCATTTCAAGAACACAAAGTCGCCCACTGTAAACTCACGATCCTTGGATCGTTTGTTTGCAATGCTTTTCTGTCGATCTTGTACTGCTTTCAAATTCGCCTTAATTAGTTGGATATTAGCGTTGGTGGTATCCACAATCTCTGGTCCCATCAACGGCCTTTCTCCTGCCTCTGTCCAACATAATGGCGTCCTACACGCCTTCTTGTAAAGTGCTTCAAAAGGCGCCATACCAATACTCGAGTGATAACTATTATTGTATGCAAACTCCACCAACGACAAATAGTTATCCCAGCTGCTTTTCCACATTAACATCGACACTCTCAACATGTCCTCTAAATTCTGAATCGTCCGCTCGAATTGACCATCAATTTGTGGATGATAAGCAGTGTTGAACAGTAACTGAGTACCTATAGCGGCATTAAAGGCTTTCTAAAACCTGGAAGTAAATCTGGGATCTCTGTCTGACACAATGGAGACGGGTACACAATGTAGACGAACAATATTATTGACGAATAATTTCGCCAATTTCTCCAGCGAGTAGGTCTCTCGAACTGGTAAGAAATGAGCGGTATTGGTAAGCCAATCGACAATTACCCAGATACCATCATACCTTGATGGTGTTCTAGGCAGCCTGTACACAAAGTCCATAGTGATTTCCTCCCACTTCTAAACTGGTATCGGAAGATTCTGCATCAGTCCCCCAAGTCTTTGTATGTCTACTTTAACCTGTTGACAGATTAAACATCTACTCACATACTCTGCTATGTCCTGTTTCATCCCTTCCCAGTAATAGAAAGGATAAATGGTGCGATACAATTTAGTACTTCCTAGATGCACAGCATAAGCTGAAGTGTGAGCCTTATCCATAATTTCCTTTTTAACAGCTTCATTATCTTTAGGCATGAACAAACGGTTCCCTTTCAATAACGCTCCGTCCTTACGAATGATGAATTTATCATTATCCCCCTTCAACACTTGTTCCTTTAATTCGGCGCATTCTGGATCAAGTTCATGAGCTTCTACGATTATGTCTACAAAGATAGGTCTAACCTGAAAATGTGCTAGCCAAGCTCCGTGCTCACCTGGTTCCAAATTAACGCCAGTTTCCCGAAGAGAAGATAGTAATTGAATGTGCACAGCTTGAAGTGATGCAAGCTGCTCGTGATGTTTTCGACTAAGAGCATCAGCCACGGCATTAGCATGCCCATGATGGTACTCGATCGAACAGTCATAATCACTGATAAGCTTCATCCATCTTCTCTATCTCAAATTCAACTCTTTCTTGGTGAACATATACTTAAGACTCTTATGATCTGTAAAAATACGACATTTCTCTCCATGTAGGTAGTGCCTCCAAATATTCAAAGCGAAAACCACTGCTCCTAACTCCAAATCATGAATAGGATAATTTCTTTCATGGGTTTTGAGTTGTCTAGAAGCGTAGGCGATAACTTTTCCATGCTGCATCAGTACACACCCAAAACCTGATAGAGAAGCATTAATATACACCTCAAATTCACCACTGTTATCAAGAGGAGCGAAAACAGGGGCCTGAGTGAGGCGTCGCTTAAGCTCCTGAAAACTTTGTTCACAATTTTCATCCCATACAAACTGGACACCTTTACGACTCAATTTAGTAAGAGGTAGAGTAACTGCAGAAAAATTCTGAATAAATCTTTGATAATACCCTGCCAAACCTAAGAAACTTCTCACTTCGATGACATTCTTCGGTTGTTCCCAGTTAGACACTGCTGACACTTTTTGGGGATCCATACTAATTCCTTTAGCAGAAACTATGTGCCCAAGAAAACCAACCTGAGTTAATCAAAATTGGCACTTACTGAACTTGGCATAAAGTTGGTTGTCCCTCAGTCGTTCCAACACTAGTCTCAAATGCTTTTTATGCTCATTCACACTTCTAGAATAAATTAGAATGTCATCAATGAACACAATCACAAACCAATCCAGATACGGTCTAAAGACTATGTTCATCAAATCCATGAATGATGCAGGTGCATTTGTCAATCCGAAAGGCATGACACGAAATTCATAATGCCCATACCTCGTACGGAAAGCAGTTTTTAGGACATCATCCTCGCGAATCCTCAATTGATGGTAACCCAATCGAAGATCAATTTTTGAAAATATTTGAGCACCTTTCAATTGATCAAACAAATCATCGATCCGAGGCAGAGGGTAACGATTTTTCACCGTCACCTGATTCAGTTGCCTATAATCGATACAGAGTTTCATTGATCCATCCTTTTTTCTAACAAAAAGAATAGGAGCTCCCCACGAGGATGTACTCAGCTGGATATAACCTTTGTCTACCAATTCCTGGAGTTGGATCTTCAATTCTCTCAACTCTGCTGATGCCATTCGATAAGGTGCCAAGGAAATATGATTTGTACCTAGGAGTAAATCGATAGTGAACTCAATTTACCTCGCAGGTGGCAACCCTGGTAAATCATCAGGAAACACATCGATGAAGTTCCTTACAACTGGCACTTCTTCTGGACGTAAAGAAGGTTCATTCTTCACAACTACGTGGGCTAAAAACCCCACACAACCCTTATTCAACAACCTAGTTGCTTGAATGGCAAAAATAATACTATTGGGGAGGACACGTCGCTCACCCATAAATGTAGTTGCTGGAAGTTCTGGCCGATTGAACGTCACAATTTTCTCCCAACATGCGACATTCGCTCGGTGCTTAGATAGCCAATCCATTCCCATAATGACATCAAACTTCGCCAATTTGAAATGAATTAAATCAATCTCTAAGTTTTCCCCTTCAACAATAATTGGACAATTCTGATATTGCCATTGAGCACAAAACAATTCACCACTTGGCATTTGAATCAGCATATCAAAACCTAGTGGCTAAGGTTGAGAAGGTATAACCCAAGCAAAAGATGAAGAAGCAAAAGACTGTGTAGCACCCGGATTAATTAAAACTTTAGACCAAGTATTACAGACAGGTAACGTACTGGTGATAACTCGAGGATCCTGATCAGCCTCCTGCTGAGTCTTGGCGTTCATACGTCCATGAACCTAATACCCAACATTATTGTTTCGACAGCCACGACTTCTGGAACCACGTCCTGCTCTTTTCCCATGATTACTATTACCATAAGATGTTCCAGCTTGCTGCTGAGTCGAAAACTGAGCACTCCGGTTGTCACTCCCTCTAAAACTCTGACTTCTGGCCGTCCTACCATGCCTATGTTGGCATTTTAGATGTTGGTTCATGGTATAGTATGCTTCAGGCACAACAATTGCCCAGTAGGTCTAGCTTGATGATTTTTCATCAACAACTGATTCTGATTTTCAGCGAGAAGTAAAACAGAGATCAAATTCGAAAACTTAGTAAACTTCTTAGCCCTGTATTATTGTTGCAAGACAATATTAGTAGTAGAAAAGGTCAAATAGGTATTCTCCAGAAGATCATCTTCGGTCAAGGTCCCGTTACAGAACTTGAGAAGTGATTGGATTCGACAAACTTCAGAATTATATTCATTCATAGACTTAAAGTCTTGGAAGCGCAAATGCTGCCAGTCATGTCTTGCTTCAAGCAAGAAGACGTCCTTTTGGTGATTAAAGCGATCAGCCAAAGCGACCCAAAGTGCTCGTGGATCTTCCTTAGTAAGGTACTCGGTTTGCAGTGCATCATGAATGTGTCTTCAGATGAAGATCATGGCAATGGCTTTCTCAGCTCCGCTAACCGAGTTATCCGCCTCATCTTCAATGGTGCAACACAATTTCTTTACTGTGAGGTGGAGCTTCAAATCTTAGACCCACTTGAGGTAGTTTCTTCCAGAGATCTTTAAAGCGGTGAAGTCGAGTTTGTTCAAATTCGACATGTTCCTATCACAAAAGAAATGGACAAGATGTGGTTAGTGTAATGAAGAAAAAATCAATCCATTCACATAAGAGTAGAATATTCAGGTTCTAATAGACATGCATTGGTTTAAATTTTTATGAAAAAAACTTTGGGGTTTCATGGGTGATGTTTTTAAGGAAAATTTCAGGTTTTCAAACAAGTCATGTTTCTAGACACTATAGGTTTCAAAATAATTATGAACTTCGGGTTCATATGTTCCTGTAGACAAACACAAATATATATATATATATATATATATATATATATATATATATATATATATATATATGCAACAAGAAAATATGCAAATAGATTTTCAAGTCTTGATAATAATTGAATTAATTATTTGGACTTCGGGCCAAAATTAAAGTGTGGGTGAAAAATTATAAAACCCAAATTGTCTATAAAAAAAAACAATTAAGCTCGGGGCCCAAAAACAGGGACCAAAACCCACGGGTGGGTTGAGCAAATTAGTGTCGTGGCCTAGGCCCAAAAAATTGGGCTAGATTGGGCTTGGGTTGATCAGGCCAAAAAACAGAGACCTAAAAAGGAGCTATGATTTGGTGAGTTGCGGACATATATACCTGGGCGGACGCAATTATGTGTGTCGCGGTACATAGGAGTACCATAGTTATGCGGAGCTGTGATCAGGTGTGTCACGATGCAGGTGCACCGACTCACCAGCTACTGGCTGGGATCTACTGCGATTCTATGCACGGGGACACCATAGCCTTACAGGCTGGTGTCGAATTGGGTTGACCTAATGGTTTAGGGCGCTGCAAGTGATCCCAAAAAGGAAAAAATAATTTTAGGCAGAGAAAACCAGGGCCCGATTTGGCTCAAGTTTGAACAAAAAACAACCCAACTTTGCTGGGTGTGGTCACTAGGGACGAAGGCCAGCGCCGCCTCTATAGGCAGCCGTGTGTGGAGCCAAAAATAATCCCAAAAATTCTAGTGGCGACACGTAAACTTTTATTCAAGAAGGACAAGATTGCCCTTAATAAATAGGCAGGCTTCTCAGATTCTCCCACGCGCAGCTCACATCCCTCAAGGACTCAGTAGCTGAACACAACTGCCTACAGCTCACTTGCCCATGGCAAGGAATTAAAGATAAGGATTAATTACCCAAATCCTATCTTTAATACTTTCCTGATTGAAGATTGACTCCAATCAAGTAAGTAATCCTAATTTAAACCAATTAAGGATTATTACCCGATTATCTCAAGATATTATCTCCTATTAGATATCTTGGGAATATTTAGAGAATATTTTCTCCATTAAACCCTATATGGCCGGCCTTAGCCCTATAAATACTCCATGTTTACAAATTTCTAAGAGCTTTTGACAACCTTAAAAAGCCTCAAAACACTTTACTCTCTCAGAGAAATAACTTAGGCATTGGAGATTCGTTGACCTAACCCCCCCACCTCGTGAGCGCATGAGGTTTAGGTCTTTGATCAAAGATGTTAATTGTTTTGCAGGTGCATTTTCGTCAAGACTGAAGACGACTAAAATTTGCATCCACACCGTGGTTTGGGATTAAAAATTCTCGGGGCGAGTTTGTAAGTTAACGGGGATAACGAATATGTACGGAGATAGAGAAATTTCAACGTTTCAACTAAAACCTTAGAAATTCAAATCGAAAATTTGAAAAATCTGACAAGATTCAATAGAATCTCAATTAAGCGTTGCCGGGGACGAGTTGCAGGTCGTCAAAACGTTGACCTGCGGGTGAGTATTGGTTATAGGCTAACCTACAACGATATGGACGCAGTGGAAGGAGTCAGGGTTTTTGGGTTTGAACCTGGAGCCCATGGCTCTGGTGGTCTCGTAGCTTGGCATAGCCACAAAGGCTGCATGCTTGGTGTCACATCCCGGCCCAGGCCCGCACCACATCCTGGGCTCGACTCCACCGTAGCACGATATTGTCTGCTTTGGGTCCCGACCACGCCCTCACGGTTTTGTTTCTAGGAACTCACACGAGAACTTCCCAGTAGGTCACCCATCATGCGATTGCTCTCGCACGAACTCGCTTAACTTCGGAGTTCCGATGGAACCCGAAGCTAGTAAGCTCTCAAAAGGCCTCGTGCTAGGTAGAGATGGGAATATACATATAAGGCTTACAGGATCGACTCCCCTGGGCGATGTGGGATGTTACAATCCACCCCTTTAAGGGCCCGACGTTCTCGTCGGCACACTTCTAGCCAGGGATTAGCTCTGATACCAAATTGACACATCCCGGCCCATGCCCCCACCACATCTTGGGCTCAACTCCACCGTAGCACAATATTGTCTGCTTTAGGCCCCGACCATGCCCTTACTGTTTTGTTTCTGGGAACTCACACGAGGGTCACCCATCATGGGATTGCTCTCGCGCGAACTCGCTTAACTTCGGAGTTTCTATGGAACCTAAAGCCAGTGAGCTCCCAAAAGACCTTGTGCTAGGTAGAGATGAGAATATACATATAAGGCTTATAGGATCCACTCCCCTAGGTGATGTGGGATGTTACACCTGGTGCTGGTGGCTCGACTCGACGTGGCTTGGAAGTTAGCGGCACTCAGTGTGGGATGGTGACCGGATGGGTTTCAATAAACCCTAATTTTAATAATTTTTTTTCATATTATAAATTAATTCAATTTCAAGCATATTCAACATATAATTAATGCATGGACAGATATATGATGCAATTCATGACAATATCAATTCACATAATTCAATAATTATGGATATAATGCATACACAATTTATGTACAATCTAAAATTTGAAAAACGTAAAGTTGGGTCATGCATTATGGTGAATGTTTATGCTACCAGGGTTGCAAAAATATCGAGATAAAAACTGTTATTTTGAAAGAAACTGATTGTGTGATGATGTTGGTGAACTGATTTGAGACAGAAAACTTCCACGTCTGATTCGTATGCTCAATGTTAGGAGTGTGTTGATAACGTATTGTGACCTATATTTAACTCACAAGGAGAAGGGCCGGCGGCACAAAGAAAATATAGAGAGATATGTTTGTAGGGTTGTGTAGAGGATGTGGTATTCCCTTATGCAATGCCTTTATTTATAGTAATAAGGGAGAGAAGAAATCATTCTCCTTCAAGGAATACAAGTCCTAATAGGGAAGAATAGCTAGAATCAAATATAACCTAGGATTTACATTAGTCATTTGCAATTAAAAAGAAGGGTAAAGTACAAAAAACTACCTTGGTGTCATGACACTTTCATACCTCATCTTTTAAAATTGACAATCTCATACCTCATCTTACGAATTTGTGCCAATGTCAAACCTCCGTCAGTTTTTCTGTTAATTTCTCTGTTAAATGCTGACATGGCTCGACACGTATCCCACTCACTAATCCAACTTGATTAAAAAATAATTAAATATATTTTTAATAATTAAATATTCAAAAATTAAAAAAAAAATATATTAAATCTCTCTCTCTCTCTTTCTCTCCCCCCTTTCTTACCTCTCTCTCTTCTCTGCATCCCAGAAGACCCGAAACCCCTTCCCACTCGTCCTCCACCACCCTCTCTCTCCCCTTTCTCTCTCATCTCCACCGTAGTCTCTTTCCTCCCCACTTCTCTCTCTCGCCGTGCTCAGAATTGCCTAAACCCACCCAAACCCACATGGGTTTTTTCATCCGCTAAACTCTTGCCCATTGACTCGTCCCCCCAAACTCTTGCCCATTGACCCGTGTCCCCCCCACTACCCTACAGACTCGGACTTCGTCGCAAATCAGACCGGTTCCTAGTCCGAGTTCAGGTCGAAGCTGTCGTTTTGGGCGTCTAGGTGCAGATCGAGGGTGGCAGAGTGAGGGAGGCGGAGTAGTCGAGGAAGATGATGCCGTGGAATGGCGTCATTGCGATCTTCAAATCGAGGGTGGCGGAGTGAGGAAGGCGGAGTAGTCGAGCAATATTGGGTTCTTCGTTTTGGGGTTTTCGAATTGCGGCAACAATTGCTGCAATGGGAAGGTGGGTTTTGTTCCTAGGGGTCTAGGTCTTCTGGGATGTAGAGAAGAGAGAGAGCTGAGAAAGGGGGGGGGGGGAGAGAAGATAGAGAGGGTGGTGGAGGACGGGTAGGAAGGGGTTTTGGATTGCAGAGAAGAGAGATGCGAGAAAGGGGGGAGAGAGAGAGGAGAGAGTGATAGAGATTTAATATATATATATTTTAATTTTTGAATATTTAATTATTAAAAATATATTTAATTATTTTTTAATCCAATTGGATTAGTGAGTGAGACACGTGTCGGGCCACGTTAGCATTTAACAGAGAAATTAACAGAAAAACTGACGGAGGTCTCACATTGGCACAAATTCGTAAGATGAGGTATGACATTGTCAATTTTAAAAGATGAGGTATGAAAGTGTCGTGACACCAATAGTTGACGTAATTTTTTGTACTTTACCCTAAAAAGAAAGTATCATTTTTGGGCATAGCCATGTGACCGTTACCAGATAAATTTACTAAATAAATATAAATACTGTAGTCAGGCCATGAAATTTAAGCCTAGTTACAATACCTACATCCAATCTGTTTATTGTATATTGTACGGTTAATTTTTGTTAAGTATTATTGGTGTTTAATTTTAAATAAAAAATTCAAAATGCTTATTGACCACATAATGTACGATGACATATAAGATGTGAGGATCCCTAGATGATCTAGATCCCTTACAACATTCATCATCTAATGATTAAATATAAAAAGCATGTGCCTTTACCACAATGATGAAAAAGTATTGAACTCTTGTATGACGGCGTGATTTTAAACCTCATAAATAGCTAATCTAATATATAATTTAGCAAAATTTATCATTTGACAGAAAAAGGAAGAAGATTAAATATAAAAAAAGATTAAAAAAGAAAAAAAGTCCACGTCATTGTCATGGATCAAGTTACCGCTGCAACCCTCTCTTGCAAAACAAAGAGAACGCCGCGCAGTTTAGAGGGACCCGCCATGTCAGCAGCCGGTTCCTCCAGCAGGTGCTGGACACGTGTCGGTCAATACCATCCCTAGGGCTTGGTGGTCACTGGTCAGCGTGCGTGGGGTTGAAGCAGCAGCTGCTTCTCCTTTTCCATTTTTGTTTGTCTGTCCTGTCTCTCGCTTCCGTCAGACCTTTTGGCGAAAATTTTCAGAATTCTATTTTTGTCCTCTTCCCTTCCTCCCTCCTCTCCTCTCTGGAAGTTGCTGCTATAAAACCCTAGCCGCTTTTTACTGTTGAAACGACAACGCCTGGGCAGGACCTGTGAGTTCATCTTCATCATTTCTCAAATTTATGTACAATTTTATTGTTTGAGCGCTGAATTTTTTGACGTTGGTGTGTTTTTTTCTGTAATTCTATGATTAATTTCGAATTTTGCTTCAATTTATCTTACCTTGATCCCTGTTTGGCTTCCGGGAAAATTAAGGGATGGGAAGGGACAGGGTAATGTAAAAATGTTGGTTAACTTTGCCCACCAATTGTGCTGAAATTATTTATGTCTTTTCATTGTGCCCACCAAACAAAAACAACGCTCTGTGGATTGTTTCTGAAACTTAGTTGTATGTGTTGACATCATGAACTTTCAGGTCGTGATTGTGATATGAAGGGCGTCTGAGTTTTGTTTTGGAGATAACTGGATTTCTGTGAGGAACATTCGAGTTTGAACGATAATTTGTCCTGTGATTTGGGTTAGATTTGGGCATATATTCGGAATGGCAGAAGACGGCCTACGACTTGGTGGGCTTTCTTCTGGTCTAGCCGTGTTATTGAATGGCGAAGGCAGTAAAGAGAATTCGTTGAAAACCCATCTTGTTTCAAATTGTGATGATTTTGGACACCGATCAGTGGAGCGTAGCTTAGAATATGTTCTTGGTCTTCCTAACAAATATGTTAGTTTGTTGGCCAGTCCAGTTGATTGCAATCTAGTTCGTTGTATTATACGGAATGAATTCCCTAAACTGCATGCAAATTCAAGTGTGTTTAGAAACAGAGATGGAGTTTGTATTTCTGGAGATGGTTGTACACCCCACATCATTGGTCTTGATGAATCCAGTATTCGTGGTGATATTAGAGTGATTAAACCACCTTCGCTTATCGAGAGCTTGGCAATGTTCAGCAGTGCCAGGGCTAATGCTTTTGTGTGGAAAGGTAAATGGATGTATGAAATTATTCTAGAAACTTCAGGAATTCAGCAGCTTGGGTGGGCAACTGTTTCTTGCCCTTTCACTGACCATAAGGGTGTAGGTGATGCGGACGATTCGTATGCATTTGATGGGAGGAGGGTTAGAAAATGGAACAAGGAAGCTGAGCCATATGGTCAGTCATGGGTTGTTGGTGATGCCATTGGTTGCTGCATAGATTTGGATTGTAATGAAATATTATTCTACAGAAATGGTGTCTCACTTGGGCCCGCATTTCATGGCATTCGTAAGATGGGACCAGGATCTGGATATTATCCTGCAGTTTCTCTTTCTCAAGGCGAAAGATGTGAATTAAATTTTGGTGCTCGACCCTTTAGGTTCCCCATTGAAAGCTACCTCCCCCTTCAGGCACTTCCATCCTTAGTTCCGTTTGCTACTCGGTTGCTGCATTGCTTGTCAAGGCTGTTGGGTCTGCACTCTGTGGAACAGGCAAAGCACTCTTCTGTTCAGAAGTTGAGGAGACTGAAGAGGTTTGTTACACATGAAGAACTTTTTTATCCTGTTTCTCGTGGCGTATGTGAGGAAATTTTCTCAGTACTTGAGGCAGATGTGTGGAGCACAGGGTACATTGCCTGGGGTCCATTTCTGTCATTCATGATGGAAGTGTTCGGGTTGCAGATTCCACATGATTATTCAAGTTTAGATAGAGTTCTTGATGTCTTTCTAGAATTTGAAGGATCACATTTGTTGTTTGAACATTTCATAAATGCCTTGGCTTGTGGTTGCAAAACAGCTCTGCTGGTTCTGGAAGATTGCCCATGTTCAGGGTCATACCCATACCTTGCGGTGGCAATCCACATCCTGCGACGACAAGAGCTTATGGTGCTTTGGTGGAAATCACCTGATTTTGAATTCCTTTTTGAAGGGTTTCTGTCACGGAAGAATCCAAATAAGCATGACCTTGAATCCATGATACCATCTGTTTCGTGGCCTGGTTCAAGTGAGGATGTGTCATATGAAAGTAGCATGTTGTTGACAACTAGAGCTTTATCTGAAGCAGTCAGTAAGGTAATAACATATTGAGCTAAAGAGCTTGATTTTCTTTCATGCCATTGCTGAATTTATCTTGTTTGTATTGTCCGTGTTATATTGAGAATGTGAATTTGGGGCACAGTGATGAATAAACAACAACAACAACAAAGCCTTTTCCCACTAAGTGGGGTCGGCTATATGAATCCTATAACGCCATTGCGCTCGGTTTTGTGTCATGTCCTCCGTTAGATCCAAGTACTCAAGTCTTTTCTTAGGGTCTCTTCCAAAGTTTTCCTAGGTCTTCCTTTACCCCTTCGGCCCTGAACCTCTGTCCCATAGTCACATTTTCGAACCGGAGCGTCAGTAGGCCTTCTTTGCACATGTCCAAACCACCGAAACCGATTTTCTCTCATATTTCCTTCAATTTTGGCTACTCCTACTTTACCTCGGATATCCTCATTCCCAATCTTATCCTTTCTCGTGTGCCCACACATCCCACGAAGCATCCTCATCTCCGCTACACCCATTTTGTGTACGTGTTGATGCTTTACCGCCCAACATTCTGTGCCATATAACATCGCTGGCCTTATTGCCGTCCTATAAAATTTTCCCTTGAGCTTCAGTGGCCTACGACGGTCACACAACACGCCGGATGCACTCTTACACTTCATCCATCCAGCTTGTATTCTATGGTTGAGATCTCCATCTAATTCTCCGTTCTCTTGCAAGATAGATCCTAGGTAGCGAAAACGGTCACTTTTTGTGATCTTCGCTAGATTGCTCTGGTCATTAGTGTGGATAAGTATATAATGACCGGAGCAATCTAGCGAAGATCACAAAAAGTGACCGTTTTCGCTACCTAGGATCTATTAGAAAATATTAATCATAATAAACGAGAGTGGAAGTATATGGAAACATTTGTAAGAGTGTTTGAATAGGAAGTACTATGAATTTCACAATTTTCTCCGTGGATGATTCCATTTAGATCAAGTCAGGCATATAAGTTGAGCTTCGGTGTGCAGTAAAACCATATATGTTGGCAGCACTCATAAATGCTCTTTAATATTTATACCAGGAAGCATACACTTATGATTTTGAAACTATAAGTAGGTTTCTACATGCCATGAAACTTTTTTATAATACATTTGAATTTTTCGAAATTCATTGTGCACGACATGTTTCTTGCTTTTTTTGAATTGAAAGTAAAGGCATATTTTTTTCTAACTAGGCCATTTTTGGGAACAAATCGAGTTGTTAAAAATATAGATAAGGCCATTTGTGTTTATGTTGTAGGAAAAATCTAGTTTCATATTCCTGTATCAATACAAAATTATAAATCCATGCTTATTTCTTTGGGAAAAAAGATCCATGGTCATTTCTTTGACAAATTTTTTCTGTTAAAAAATTTAGCTTTGACCTTAATAATGAATGAACAGAGCAATCTAGCGCAGATCACAAACTTAATACCTTCTATTGTACCAAAGTCCTCACTGATTTTGTGCATCAACAATCCTTAAGTCCTTACCTTTTTGCGTTGGTAATGGATGAGTTAACATGACATATTCAAGATGATATTCCTTGGTGTATGCTTTTCGCAAACGATATAGTGTTGATAGATGAAACTCAGGAGGGGTAAATGCGAAGCTTAACCTTTGCAGAGAAGTGTTGGAATCTAAAGGTCTTTGCTTAAGCCGATCAAAGACAGAATATATGGAGTGCAAGTTCAGTGCAAATGGAGGCCAAAATGAGTTAGGGGTGAGGATCGGAGATCAGGAAATACCAAAGAGCGACCGTTTTCGCTACCTAGGATCTATCTTGCAAAAGAATGGAGAATTAGATGGAGATCTTAACCATAGAATACAAGCTGGATGGATGAAGTGGAAGAGTGCATCCGGCGTGTTGTGTGATCGTCGTAGGCCACTGAAGCTCAAGGGAAAATTTTATAGGACGGCAATAAGGTCGGCGATGCTGTATGGCACAAAATGTTGGGCGGTGAAGCATCAACACGTACACAAAATGGGTTTGGACATGTGCAAATAAGGCCTCCTGACGCTCCGGTTCGAAGATGTGACTACGGGATAGAGGTTCAGGGCCGAAGGGGTAGAGGAAGACCTAGGAAAACTTTGGAAGAGACCCTAAGAAAAGACTTAGAGTACTTGGATCTAACGGAGGACATGACACAAAACCGAGCGCAATGGCGTTCTAGGATTCATATAGCCGACCCCACTTAGTGGGAAAAGGCTTTGTTGTTGTTGTTGTTGTTGTTTGACCTTAATAATGAATTTCCTTTTCTGGGTATATGCTGTAAACTGAGTTTGGGGAGAACTGCTTTATATTTGATGCAATATGCATTATATGTTTGACATGAGCAGCTTGTTTTATTGGGGTTTCCCTTGGTCGTAATTATTTAGAGCTGATTATGAGGAACATTCACATCGTGCAGTCCCTCACGAAATTTTTAGCTGACAATACATCTTATATTTGCAGATTGAGGAGAAGCATAGGGATCTCTGTCACTTGGTCATACAGTTTATACCACCTGTGACACCTCCCCAGTTTCCTGGTTCAGTGTTCAGAACTGTTTTACAGAACCTTCTACTAAAGAATAGAGGAGCTGACCGCAATCTTCCACCTCCTGGAGTTTCAAGCAATTCTGTTCTTGTTTCTTTGTACACTGTTATACTTCATTTCTTATCTGAAGGGTTTGGCATGGGAGATATTTGCGGCCAGTTGAAAAGCAGTGAAAATGGCCCTGATGTTGGTTTTCTTCATAGGGGTGGTCACCGAAGCTTTCCTGTAGGTCTATTTCTTAGAAATGATCCTCATCGAAATGACAGTTCTCGGCTTGGAGGGTCATTTAGTCATCTTTCAAAATCAAACCGGGTATATGATGAAGAAACAGAACTAATTCGGTGGGAGGAAGGCTGTATGGATGATGAAGAAACCAGAGTGACTCATTCAAGTATAAAAAAGCCGTGTTGTTGCTCATGCTACAATGATGATTTTACAAAAATCTCAAAGTATCCAATTCGATACACAGCCAAAGGTTCTCGTGTCCATTGCAGTTCCATTCCAGAGAGATCTGCCCATGTTGCTACAGAATGCAGTACTGGAAGTTTGAATGATGAAATAGAAGATAAACCGAGCTCTAGTTATCAATCTGAATCTGAGTTTAGTTATCGCTCAGTGCAGCATATGAGGTTTGTACCAAGGGAAAGTAATATGTCTTCAGCTACACTCAGTGAAGAAGAACTTCTAGATGTTTTGCTGTTGTTATATCATATAGGCCTTGCACCAAATTTTAAGCAGGTAAGGAGATATTGGGGCATGATTGTTCTTATCCTTGCAGAATACAGAGTTTTACTGATAAATGTTTTTGTTATCCTTAACCTATTGTGTTCAATACCAATATTGTTGTAGTCATGGTCTAATATGGTTGGCTTTAAGGTTAACATTCTTAAAATGATAGAAATTTGTCAAGGCTAAAACGCAGAATACATTGGAATTCTGATTTTTTTTATTCGAATGCTCAACTGTTGTTTGGTTTTATCCTTTTGATTTAATCGTGATCTTCTATTTCTCATTCTTTTATTCTGCTATGTTGTTGTGTGCTTTTATTTATTTGTATATTTGTCTTGTCTTCCATGTGAAATGAACAAAACCTTCTAGGTGAGATCGTTGTCTTCTTATCATTTAATCTTAAATAGCTCATGGAAGAAGTTGATAAACTAATAAGGGAAAGAGCTTGCATTGAGCATTTGTGTGTGCTTCTATCCCGATTGTTGCGAGATTTCTGAATTATTAAAAATACTGGTTGCAGGCATCATACTACATGTCTCACCAGTCACAGTCAATATCCCTCATGGAAGAAGCTGATAAACAAATAAGAGAAAAAGCTTGCAGTGAGCAATTAAAGCGTTTGAAAGAAGCTCGTAATGGTTATAGAGAAGAAGTTATTGATTGTGTCAGACAATGTGCTTGGTAAGATGACCTTGAAGATTAGCTTGTTTCCATAATTTGTTTATGTACTGTTTACATCAATTTTCTTGCCTGCAAGCGTTCAGAATATTTAACTGAATTTTGCCCCCTCCTTTTTCTTTTTAAATATACACTGCATGATTTGTTAGTTAAGTTTAACCTTAGTCTTAGTTGTACTGCTTAGTGGAGTGTTGAGAATGATCTCTGATAAAAGAACAGCTTAGCAGGTCATTTAATTTTACATACTTTAGTATGTACCTGAAAAGATTGTACATATTTTAGTTATTTATACACATTTACATACATCTGTTTCCTTTCGTCACTCTTTCATGCCTTGCAGGTACCGTATTTCTCTATTTTCTCGATGGAAGCAAAGAGGAATGTATGCAACATGCATGTGGACTGTCCAGTTGCTTTTGGTTCTTACCAAAGTCGATCTGCTGTTCCTTTATATCCCTGAATATTATCTGGAAGCTCTTGTAAGTTAACTCTTTTTATATTAAATCTAACAATGTTTGATATGCAATGAGTCATTGTCATAAACTTTTATGATCTTGCTTTTGAGTACGAATGCTTGTCTTTTTCCTTCCTAATAGGAGAATATTTGTGCTTTCCCTTGTTTTTGCAGACTTTGGTGTTTACACTTGTTTTATTGCATGTTGAAAGGATAATCCATTTTTTTTAATTTGTTTTCTAATTTTTTTCATTCAATGTTTCTTTGATGGCGATATTTGCATGTTATTGAAATTCTCATGGATATCAGGTAGATGCAGTCAGTGGCGGATCCAGGATTTTAACATAGGGTGGTCCTAATATAAAAGTTCCAGAAAAAAAAAACGAAAATAACATTGAAAAATAAATGGCAAACTACAACTTCAACAAAAAATATGTATGAACTGACACTGTAACATAATCTTCGACAAAAAAAAAAAAAACATTGTAACACAATTCAAGTAATATTAGAAAATCCTAACAAATGAACAATAAATATGTATGAACTAACACTAAAATAGATATGAAAAAATCCTAAGAAATTAACAATGAATAAGGCTGAACTTAGTTTAAAACCTGTTAGTGTGTGATTGCTTTGGCTTTTTATCAAAAACCCTTACCAAAAACCATTATCAAAGACCCTTACATATATGTATTCACTGTTCAGCCTTTTGTTTTTAATTAATGTTCTTAAAAAATAAAATAAAAAACTAAAACTAAAAATCCTAACAAGTTAACAATAAATATGGATGAACTAACACTAAACTAGAAAACTTACAGAAATTCTGAAATTGTTGTTGATGGCCTTCGCTAGCTTGGGTGGTGTGAGGAATAGGAGCGGCAGGCAATTAGGTATATTATATTTGATAAAGTTGAATTTGATTGGAAGCAAACTAATGAAAAGCCATGGGCTTTTATTAAATTTCAAATTGTTTGACTTTTTAATAAAAGATGGTGAGTGCTATCACGTGAAGGCTCTCACGTTGGTTTTAAATTTTTTTTAATGACTTGGCTCAAAACGACGCGTTTTGGTCAAGTCATTAAAAAAAAAAAACCCTTTCTTCTTCCTCCTTCAGTTTTGCACAGCGCAGCAGCTATGGCTGCTGCTCTTCTCTACCACTGCCCAGACTTGGGTGGTCCTAGGAGGTTCTCACAGCCATTTATCCGAGCTTCTGGGTGGTCCCGAGACCACCCTGGTCCCTTAGTAAATCCGCCTCTGGATGCAGTATGTGCTCACCCTTAAGAGTAGTTCTGGAATTACATTAGGATGCTATACAACTGCTTGGGAAAATTCTGAGATGGAAAGTTTTTAATTTTCTACAAATATTTCAACCTCTGACTTTTGATATGTGACAAATGTAAAAAAGATAGAAAAAGTTCATCTGCTCGTTAATGTTTCGGGAAATACTGGATCTAGCCTCTAATTGCAATGACCTCTTGAGCCAGTTCTTCTGAAGCCCTGTATTTGGAATTGTTCATTACTCTTCTATTCCCTTGCAGGTCGATTGCTTTCATGTGTTGCGCAAAAGTGATCCTCCATTTGTACCTTCATCAATATTTATCAAGCAAGGCCTTGCTTCATTTGTACGTTTATTCTTTTAGTCTTGTTTTTTCCAACTTTCTATTTTATGCTCTGCTGTGTATAATTTGACAAGACATTTACATAATAAAATACAAACTATAGGCCTGATGGATTTGAAAACGATAAATTATTTAGTTTTAGATGTGATAATTGAGCATCGAGGTAATTTATATTTTGATTTACCTGGTGAATATTATCTATCTTTTGAAGTTCTATATTTAAGCATGCCCATGAAGGAAAACTATATGAATTTGTCTTATTTAATGTTCCGTATTATTGTTTTGGTTCATATAATTTGTAAACGCATGTCTTGCTATTCATAATTCTTTTATCTTAACACATAGTAGATCCTCTGAAAGTTGGATCCTGAATAATATTGACAGGCAAAAAACATGGCCTGGCAGGACTTGATGAAGATTATGAGTTTTTTTTTTTTTTTTTTTTGTTTTTTTTTTCCTTCTAGATTTTTGAGTGTCTTGTTTCCCAGGTCACTTTTGTGGTCACACACTTCAACGATCCTCGGATATCAAGTGCGGATCTTAGGGATCTGCTTCTCCAATCAATCTCAGTCTTGGTACAGTACAAAGAATATCTGTCTGTCTTCGAGAGTAATGAAGCAGCCACCCAGAGAATGCCTAAGGCATTGCTGTCAGCATTTGATAATAGATCCTGGATTCCAGTGACAAACATTCTTCTGCGTTTGTGCAAGGGATCTGGCTTTGGTTCTTCAAAGCAGGGAGAATCGTCGTCTTCATCCGTTGTCTTCCAGGTGAATGATCCTTGATTATTGTTTTAGGATTTTTGTCGTATAATGTATTACAACCGAATAACTTCTGATTCTTCTTTCGCCTTTTAATCCGTAAAGAGATTGTTAGGTGAAACATGTATCAACGATCAAGAATTGTTCTCAGCTTTTCTCAATCGCCTATTTAACACTCTCAGCTGGACAATGACTGAATTCTCAGTTTCTGTTAGAGAAATGCAAAAGAAGTACCAGGTATGGATAAATATTATTGCTACGATGATAGGGTTTAGGGTTTAGGTCATATTCATATGTTTGACTTGATTAGTTTTATCTCTATTTTCTGGTTATCTCTAAGCTTAAACCCCTTGGTCCTCTTGAGAAGAAAGACTCACGTGCTATAGGTATAGGCATACTCACAGCGAAGGAAAAACTTTACATGTATCAGGGCTTGTTTTGTATTTTACTGAATGAAATGCAAAAAAATTTCATAAAATGACTACTAGAGGAAAACATTAATTTTTAGTATCCTTAGCAATAGAAAATGAAAACATTAGTTTTAGTATTCTTAGCAATAGAAATTATCATGCACTACAATTTCTGTTGCCATGCTTGATGTTAGGAATTAATATAGACTACTTTTTATATGCTTTTAGTTACTGAAAAAAAAAAAAAATATAGTGAAAATCCAGTTATGAAGAGAGATAAAAAAAAAGGTCGTACCCAGGGCTCCCGCTTTACGCAGGGTCTGGGAGAGGTGAATGTCGGCTAACCTTACCCCCATTTATGGAGAGGCTGCTCCCAAGTCTCGAACCCGAGACCTACCGCTCATGGGCGAAGGCACTTGCCATCGTACCCAGTTATGAAGAGAGATAATACAAAATAATTAATCGTTCATGATCAAATTAAGTGAAGCAAGTCCGTCTTTGTCTAGCTTGGATTGGCATGTGAGCTCATCTGTGCCTAGATCCAATGCATTATTCACAAACCCTAGCCGTGTATTTGGGCATCCCAAACCCTCAACTTGCACAAATTCTATGGTGGAGCTTTGATATGGGGTTCTCTTTACTGGAAAAATTCCTGAAGAGGAGATTAACTCAAAACCATGGGCACAATTCCCATGAGGCCACTCAAAGCCTTGGTATAGGGCAGAATGAGTAATGTAAGAGAGATGTGCTATCTTGTTTGTGACATTATAAGTGAAGAAAGAACTGGGCAAAATAAAGAGAGTTTTTTTTTTCCTCCAAGTCCATAGTAGCGTTTGGAAGATAAAATAGAGAATTTCTGAAGTATAGAGAATTTCCAAATTTTTTTTAAAGCAGAGCCTAATATGCTCCTCACCAAATATTTAAGATCTTTTCAAACATTTGGGCAGAATAAATAACGAGGGCGCATTTGTTAAAGCAGTTTAAATTACTTTTGTTTGAGACCCTCTTCTATATGGAAAAAAAATTATATGTATATTATTTTTTTAATTTGGACCTTGTCTGAACTTTGGTTATTTTTCTTAATCAGAAAATAGAATATTGTTTTAATTTTGGTTTTGGATAAAGAGATAAATGGCCTAATATTTAACCAATTTGACTTGGCTATTTTATGTTCCAGTCTTTCGTATTTACCCATCAGACTTTTTTTTTTGTTTTTTTGTTTTTTTTTTTGTTTTTTGTTAAATTTAAGAAAACATCTTTTGCAGGTATTAGAGTTCCAGCAAAAGAAATGCGGTGTCATATTTGATCTTTCATGCAATTTGACAAAGCTTTTGGAGTTCTGTACCCATGCGATACCTCAAGCATTTCTGTCTGGAGCTGAAACAAACCTTCGAAGGTTGATGGAGTTGGTTGTCTTTATTCTGAACCACATAACTTCAGCAGAAGATGCTGAATTTTTTGACTTGTAAGATTCTGTGCTTGCAAATGCAGTCTAGTATTACTTTCCATTTATCATCTGAGATGATATATGCACTCCAAAAATGACTTCTCACACTTCTCTATGCTCACATTCTTGCAAATGCAGTCTACTATTACTTTCCATTTATCATCTGAGATGATATATGCACTCCAAAAATGACTTCTCACACTTCTCTATGCTCTCACATTAAGGCATGCAAGAAAACTCTGGAGTGCATATGAAAGTCCCTGTCTATCTTCCAAAGTGTTTTCTTCTTTGGAATTTTCATTGTTCATTTTAGAGTTTTGTAGCTTGATCTAGCCTTCTCATTGTTGGTTCTCATAACCTGGGTTATGATAAACTGAACCTGGTCTGTTTACTTTACCTTAACATTTATGATGTTTTTTTGCAGGTCACTGAGACGACTTGGCCAATCTATAGAAAAAATAAACCGAGGGATGATATTGGCACCCCTTGTAGGCATTATCTTGAATTTGTTAAATGCCAGCGAACATATGGAATGCAGGGAGCACAATGATGTTGTGAGCATCTTTGCAAGCATGGGTTGCCTTGACAGTTTTCATTGCAGATTCCAGTACCTAGTGGATTACAACTGGGTTAGCTCCTCTCTCTCTCTCTCTCTCAAAAGCAAATTCTTTTTAAAACTAAAACTTCTCCTTCGAAGCGAGTTCAAGTGTAATGTTGGCTGTTTCGGAATGATATGAGAGCTACTGATAAATATCATACTATATTGTCAATCTGGTTTTATCATCATTCCTGTCTTACGTATACAATTAATTAAATATCAATGACCTCGTTTCTACGTATTCAGGAGTTATGTGAAGCATTTAAAGTGATTGAGTTGGGCTTTGTAGATGTGTATTTAGGTGGATTATTGTATAGCTCTGTCCTTGACATTCTTGGAACTCCACATAACGAAATATTAGGAAAACCAACAAAACAAACGATTAAAGCTCCACACTGGATTCTTTTTGTATTTTCCAGACTTGTTTATACTGTAGTTTGTTATTTTTCAGGATGGAACCTGTAGAGGTGATGCGTATCTTGTAAAAATTGCCCAGCTAGAGAATTTTCTGAGCCTTCTCAGCCAGAGCCAATCACAAGAAAATGCAATATGCAGGGGTGAAAAGGATGGGGATGATGGCATGTGCTGCATCTGTTACGCCCGTGAAGCAGATGCCCAGTTTTCACCTTGTTCGCACAGGTCTTGTTATGGTTGCATAACCAGGCATCTTTTGAATTGCCACAGATGTTTTTTTTGCAATGCAACAGTTGTGGACGTTGTCCTGATCAGTGAGAAGACGGGTTGAAAACATTGCTTTGTAGTCATTCCCTTTTAGTTTGTGTTCTTGTTTCCCCTTCTAGTGATCCTTGAGCAGGTCAGCAACCGAACAATCGATCCTGGGTAAGCATCAGCCACAGATGGTTGTGAAATGATAGAGCTCACAAGGAAGAAAAAATTAAAGAAATATAGAAGATAAGTTACTTCCAATTTCTGCAGTCAGATTTATAGTTATACAGTGTGTACATGATCGATATCAGTTATTAAAGTGGTTAGGGTATGGAGAAGATCGTTGCGGGGGGATGGTTGGTTACGAATTTTGTAGAAGAGGTTAGAGCTTTAGAGCTTGGAGGGGATTATTTTTGTAAATATGAGATGTAAATGGAAAGGAAATTCTTTTGGCTTTCTGTCTCTCAAAACTGTGCGCTTGGACATTTATAGCATTCAGTAAAAAATGGTGGTGCCTTGAGATAGTTTCTCCTTCCAGCCTTGCAGCCGCTTCTAAAGTCTTTCCTTGATATGATTGAAACACGCGGTTTTATTTCGGCCAACCAAAGTGGGTAGCCCCAAGTACTCTTCGTGCCTATCCACACGAGTCTCCCGCAATAGACAGCTTAGGACATCCTGATGGAAGCTCCTACTCCTAGTGTTGCGGCTGAAACAAACAGCACTTTTGTGCACGTTAAACACGATTGTTCCGAGGTAGCTTCGTAGCGGTTTAGGATCTCAACAATCTGAGAGCAATTAGCCGAATCAGCCTTGGCGAATAGGAGACTATCGTCCGCAATTAGTAGGTGATTGATCCACGTAAGTAGCGAGAATTTTGATCCCCATGCTTGAGCCATGTGGTTCTAGACCTCTGCCGCCAATTGGGAAAGAAGGTTGGCTCTCTCGGCAATGAGAGCATCAGAGAGCGGTTGGCTGAGGATGAAGTCAAGTTTAGCACGAATCGAGTCAATTCTGAGCTCTCTCTCTCATAATGTCTTCGGGTGCCATTTGACAAGCTTGATCTTCTCACACACCTGAAACATCGGGACACCATCCACGCCTGGCTTATAACATCCTCCCACCTCTCATGTTTCGTCCACATCTCCTCAAAACAGAAGAGACCGGTTTTCCCAAGATTGCTTGAGATTGCGCCCAACTTTAAGGAGAATGGGGATGTGCTTAGACATACTAGGATTGAGGTGGTGCACCAAAGATATGGGAAAAGTTGTTTGCTAGTCAAAAGTTGAGAGAACACGGTCCAGGCATTCCTTAATTCCTCCATGCCTATTCGTCAGCCAAGTGAACTTTCCTCGGTGAATCCCAAATCACTCAAGTGACGATTGATAGGGATTTTACTACACACGTAAACGGGCTAAAAACTCATGTAATACTTGTAAGAATGACAAGGTTATTGTAGTATAAACGGATCACGTAAGGTCGTTCTCCACAGAGATTATTAAATAATTCGAACACAAACCAAATTCCAATTAATTATTATAAAGTAGAATTTGAGATGATTGATTTTATAACTTGCTTAAATTAAAAACGAATTTAATTAATATAAGTAAACTAATCTGCAATATTAAAGATGAAAGAAAAAGAACCAGTTTTGGAGAGATCAAATTAAGAAAGCACTAGGGTTCCACTATCACCTAACAATCCTATGAACTTTTACCAATTACGTATGATCTACACATGCCACTTTGAAGGTTAGATTTTCCTAATTCATATTCTACTTGGAACCTCCAACATAGAACGTATACCTAACATGCAACCCGTCTGGACGTTTGGATCAAATCTGAACATGAAAGACTCATTATGCTTTATGAAAACCCTTTGAAAAACCATGCAACCCTTAAGATGTAGTGTTCATCCTAAGTGAAATTACAATTATTAATCATAGTAAGCCAGCGTCAATTTCAGGGAACCTTCCGACCAAAAATGCATCAAATTACTTTCTCCTAATGGTGATCAGGCATTAAGAAAATTAGATAATTTTAATCCCGATGTTCAAAGTATGCATACAATCAATCATAAGCAATTAAATAAAAATCACATATTCATGCTAAGGCTCACGGCTTTGCCCTAGCAAAAGGAATTAGTTACGCATATTCATAATTAAAATCATAGAAAATATTATTAAGAAAATGATTGAAAGCACCTTAAAGTAGAAAAATCTCCAAAAACCCTAGCAATTCTCTCTGTCTCCAAAGTTGCATAAAAGAAAGGGATGTGATATCCACACACCCTATTTTACTTCTCACACACCTTTTTAATTTTCAACCGTCAGATCGGATGAATTGAAGAAGATCAACGGACATAAATTATCAAGAGGTGTGTGAGAAGTAAAATAAGGTGTGTGGATAGCACAAGAAAGCGTAGTCAAAACTAAGAACGTCAAAGCAATATATTTGCTAAGCCATCCACAAACCCTAAAACATAGGTCTCTTATTCCAATAAGGAAACTAAGAAAAATAATAAAATATCTTAGAAAATAAAACCCTAATTAAACTAGGAGAATCTGCCAAGTACTTGTCCAACCACGTTGTAGCCTCAGATCTCCTACAAATCCGGCCCAAGATAACTTGTTTTAAAGATTAGGACGTTCTGAACACATCTCCAGAAGGCAACGAAACCATACGAGGTCATCTTGGGCTCCAAAAACGCAATTTAAGCCTAGAAACTTCATTTTCCAACACCGCGCATAACTCCTTTATTTTATCGCTAGAAAATAACCGCTTGGTGGAAAAATCCCAAATTTTGATACGATCAAGCTAAGTGACTCATGAACGTCCTCCAACTAGAATTACTCCAAAATTCGTCCATTTGGTCTTGTTTTGCTCAAGAGGAAATTGGAAATCCTATATTGAAAATACAATTCAAAGTATCAGAATTCTTCTAAAATATTAACCAAAATATACTAAGAATAGGGTAAAATATATAATATGAAATTGACTCGTCAACAATCTTCAATAGTGTCATGGAAATTCAAATCTGATGAATGGGTCTGAAACTCCTACCCTCTTTTTCCCTAGATTGAAGAAGTTCATTAAAATCTCCCCTAAAGATCTAGGGGAGAGATGATTGGGAAGCTAGGGATCGGAGTAAAGCCCAAGTTTTAGAATGGCGGTTGGTATTAGGATGGCCATAGAACCCCGTCAGACGCCAGTGGTCCGAATTGCCATAACCCCCCCACCCTAAAAAAAATTGCAACGTCAATATGGTAAGGATCCTTAAGGGTGTCTCCCTATCCCAAAGTAGAACCAACCGACCATATTTTCCATTTGAATCAGCGTAGAACGCTAAGTCAAAGCCAAGCTTAACTTTTAGAGTTCTAAGAACACAACCATTGCATTTGGACTCACACAGAAATGCAATGTTGGGACCTTGTTGATGGAGAATTCCAGTTAGAGCTTGAACTGTCCGGGGGTTCCCAAGCCCCCAGAAGTTTCAAAATAGTACTCTCATTACAGGTGGCAGGGCTGAGAGGGCTCAACTACCATTGATCTTTTGTAAAAGTTTGTCATATCTTATCTTTCTTCCCAGCCAGCTGGAAATCTCAGTTTCCTCCAGCTCCTTAGAGGGGATAATCATGACATCGTATAGCTTCCCACATGGAGGAGACATAGGTAGAGTAGACCCCCTCAAGATCCCACAGTGCCAACCTTTCCTCTATTTCGTACACCACCACAACTTTAACCATCATCTTCTTCTTCTTTTTCCTGTTGTTTACCTTCTTCTTTCCCCTCTTCATCATCATCTTGTACATCTTCATCTTCTTCATCTTCTTACCTTTTTCTTTCCCCCTTTCATCATTTGTACATCTTCTTCTTCTTCTTCTTCTTCTTCTTCTTTTTTCCTTAACTTCCCTCATCAATTCCTTCACGTCCTCCGTCAACTCTTCCACCTTTAACATATTCATCTAAAAAAATATCTTTCTCGTGGGCTAAACACCCCACAACCACCTTCAACTCCTTAATTTGTACTTTAAGCTCTCTGACATCATTTGTATTCGGAGTCAGGGTTTCAAGCATCATGATATCAACATCATCACCCCATGTCTAGTAGCCTGAGTTCCTCTTTGCTTCAGTGGGCACCATCTCCCAAATCCCCACCGCCTTCCATTTATTGCCAGTCATCACAATTACATTTCCCAACACAATCAATCATAAACATTCATAAATAGTCAAGAAAATTCACAAAAAAATTCTAATAGTTTCACAATTCTTCATAAAGTTCATCACTTTTGAAATAAGGTCATACCTCTTAGCTTTCAGTTATGTACATCTGGACCTGTTCATGGATTGATTGCTTATTCATTGTTGACCACCGAAGAATTCTTAGGATGGCTACTGGATCAGTCATGTTGCAATATCGTAGTGGCTTCTCCAGTTGGGCAATTTTTTTGTATGCCCACACCTATACGTACACTGAATTAGTACTTATCACAATCACAACAATTTGACCCTTATTAATACTCAATCAAGCCAACAAATTGTACCTGAAATGTATAACTAAACCCTTTGCAGCCCCATCCGGATCTCTATCTCCTCTTACGTCCCCTCAGTTGTTCCTCTTCCTCCTCTTCATCTCCTTCCTCATCATGATCCTCTCTTCCTCTCCCTCTCATAGCTGCAGCAAAACAAAGGCTGTCTTGTAGTTGTTCGAACAATATCGCACCCCATGAACAATTGTTGAACCTTTCCATGTCCTTTACGAAGTCTAAGTACTCTATGTTCACACCCACATTACTCTTCACCCCCTATCAACACACCCTTGGCGAAGTAAACTAGCCTCATCTTCAACGCATCATCCTCATCCTTGCATTCTTTAAACGCCTTTTCAAGCTCTGCACATGTCACTTTACCTTTGTCTTTCACACCCTTACCCTTACCCTTACCCTTACTATTCTCTCCAACAAAATCCAACTTCTGGGGAAAATACTTAGTCAACAGCCTAATGTTAAAAGGCTCAACCTCTAGATCGTAGGGTTTGTCACAATGAAGCCCTGTAATGAGGCAAAAGTCATTCTTCGTGAACTCGGGGACCTCACATCCTATTAAATATGTGAGTCCTTCTAGGTCCTTCATCCCTTGATTTGCCACTCTATGGATCAACAATATATGCACCAGCTGTCCATTAAAGGCTAATCTATCGACACTCTCTAAGTGTCCAAAGCATGAGGCACTAAAATCAGCAAGTTGTGCATCTTTAAACTTGTGACGCATGACTCCTAGGACATGACTAGCTTGAGAAAGGTTGTTAACCCTTCCCCTATAAGATTCTTCCTCTTTTGTTGCGAGTTCAACCCCTTGATTTGCCATCTCTAGTACACATAACAATACAAGCATTCATCACAACCATATTTACCAACATATACCCTCATAACAACCAAATACAATAATGTTTATCATTGACACAACCTATCACCAAGTTCTCATAACTATACATATACTATGAACATACTTTCATGAGTTAAGAAATACCAAATTAATTCATAAAATTAACAATGATTCATCAACACAAATCATTCCCAACTCAACAATATAAATTCAACAAAACAAAATAAATCATATATACCTTGTACACAACCTATCAACCACAGTTCATAAACCTACATCTCACCAGAATTTTCAAATACTTCCACATCAAGTAATATCATCAACCCACTTGCATAAATAACCATAAACACTAAAAAAGTACACAATTTTACATACATAACAAAATTATTTTCTAGGGTTCCAAATTTTCAAACTCACCAAATTTCAAATTTAGTTTATGGAATCAAGTTTGAGGTCGACTTTTGCGGAAGCAACGACTTTGAACCCACTCCAATCAAGGAACCACTAGATTTTTTTTCCTCATAGTAGTTGCTCACTCTCAAACCAAAGATGCTTGAATGTCGAAGTGCACCGAGGCCGGAGACAACAACCACAACAATACTCCAACTGAGTTTCGAACGACAATGAACTTTTTGAACGCTACCAAAGTTATGAATGCGCATGATGTCGGGGTGAGAAGTAGATTTTGGGAGGAGAAGAAATTTTTTTGGTTTTAACTATTGTTGTCGTGGGGAGGGAGGGGGAGAGTTTAATTCCTTATTTTTTGAGTTCTTGCGGATACCATTTCATTAATTCACGGGGTCTTTTTTAATCCGGTTTCACACTAAGCCCTTTTCGATGGATTCGTTTTCAGCCATTCAAATTTAATCTTACGTTCCACATCCCGTTCCCACGTACCGTCCGCAAACCTCAGACTTTGGAAATCGTGAACGGTGCAAATACAAGTCCACCAAACCCCGGTACTGACTGAAAACGGGATTGATATATATTGTAGCAGATATGTTCACTCCTCCTATTTTTTTCTCTTTAAATTTTCAAAGGCATTTTCTTGTCTATATAAATTTGATGTAAGTTTGTATTTTGACATGTAAACTACTTCCATGTTCTTGCTTTGGTTGTGCTCCATCTTAGGGATTGAGTACTCTGTCAAACTAGTGTCGCAAAATATGCCCAAAACCCAAAAATGTTGTTCTTTGGTGACCAAGAAATATATGGTCATTCACTATTGAATCTGATATGAATTACAGAGAAAAAATGGACGTATTTTAGGTTAAACAAGACACAAATCACCCCACAATAACAAAACCAAATTTCTAGAATTTATTGCGTTTTGTTAAAGACACGTGACCCCATTTCCAGTCTTTGATTATTTTCTCCTTGTATAAGACTTTCGATTGCAATGAACGGTGGGATTTGACTTTGTCGCGCAACGCCTATTTCTCAGAAGTCTAGCAAAAGACCAGGACTCTCTATCGTCGTCCTTTTTCCTGCTTTGCATTGTAGGAATATCAAATATGTGGCTAGGGCACGTCCTAGGACTTAGGAGGTCCTGTGCGAAATTTACTTTTATACCGATATAAAAAATTTCATCGCTTACACTAAATTCTAAATATAAGTATATTAGATCTCATTTGAAACATCAAATCATATTGACTATTTCAGTCCAAAAAGATAATCTGTCATCAGATGGTACTGACTAAATTATTTGAGTGTTTGATGCAATATCAACGAAGGAGGAAGAAAACCTGGGAGAGAGAGAAGAAGAATGAAGAAAACCTAGGATTGACAATGACAACAAGAGTGAGCCCGCAAAACGATGCGAGAGAGGGATCGAGAGAGCCACAAGAAGTAAAGACTTGACTAATAATACATAAGTTTTTGAGATGATAAATTAGTAGGCTCATACCGTATAAAATATGTGGGATTAGTTTAATTAATATGAGTATTATTTAATACATAATTGCACCAAACACTCATGTCCATATTATTTATCTTATCCGGTCTTTTATAGGGACTGCCAAATGAGTCCTTAATGTATTACTAAAATGATCGACGGTAAACAAACTCAATGACCACTTTTATCAATGTTTAAATCTCATGAACCAAAGTAAGAAGTTACATCTATCGTAAAACCAATTTTGGCTAAAATGCCAAAAAGAAATAATGATAGGCTATTATGGGGACGGGAAGGGGAGTTATAGAGATAGGTCATAACCCATAAGGGGTTGCAATCTTTTAAAATATGAATTTTCTTTGTTCATTTATACTTTTATATACTAAGAAACTAAGGGTTTGTTTAGAAATGCTTTTAAATGACTGAAAATGTTTTTAAACAAAATATTTTTACAGAAAATATTTTTGGATTCCAAAAGCACTTGAAGTGTTTTCCGCAAGAAACACCAGTTATTTGTTTCTTTTAGGAAGCAGTTTTAAGTGTTTTTCTAGAATTTATTTGAATTTTTACTAAGAATTAGTTTCACAAATATTTTCATCAAAAATACTTTCAATTACTTTAAAAACACTTTCAAACAAACTCAAAATAATAAAATATGCGGGATATTATTGAATATAAGGAAAAAGGAGGCCCACTTCTTGTCAGATGGGAGAGGCCCCACTTGGTTTGGTCGGTGGTGTGAAAAGAAACGCCAAAATTACAGGATACACACTATAATAGTTGGCCTTATTTTGGGAGGGCCTGTGCTGTTGCAAATGTAGCATAGCCAATGGGCGGGCCCTATATGTGGCTCTGTCATAGAAGAAATTTTTCAGTGTGTTCGAAATATGGAATGGTACATTACATGTCATTGTACAAATAGAGAAATACTTATATGAACAAATTAATAATTTAAAAAGTAAAACTTTCCTTCACTTATGTAATGACATGTAGTTTATCATCCATGTACAAGGGCATAGTGAAAATTTCTCCTGTCATGGTCACCTATATGTGTGAACATCTTAAATACTTTACTACGACAAGCATATGAGAGAAGCAGCCCTTCTTAGTTGAACAGAATCAAAGGATGTGTGAAAGTATTATAATCTTGGTATTTGCTACAATATTTACATGTGTTTAATACGATTACTGCGATGGTAAAAATATTACCAACTGTTTATGTAATTGCTACAGTTGATTGACTAAACAACCTTATTTTAATTATTTTTTTTATAGAGAGAATCTTTGCAGAGTGATTTATAACATGAATGGTGTTACAATCCATACCTTAAATATTGTATTTTATTTTCAAGATATGTGACATGACTATTTTGCCCCTACGTGGGTTTCTAGATTAATTTATCAAGCCTTGACTCAAGAATTATATCCTCATACTTTCTCAAGTTTCATAATTTTGGTACATAAGTTTTACGTCAAAATCGAATCACAAATCAAGGCCTTGGGAGTCTAATTGTACAATTACTGAGGGGCAATTTTGTAATTTCACTTAATGGGTTTAAATGGGATTGCATAACTCTCAATTCCTCTGTTTTCTCCCTCAGCTCAAACATACCTTTGTCTATATCTCTTTAACTCTCGACACTTTCATCCTCTCTCTAAGCTCCGAGATCTCCTAACATCTCTTCTCTTCGAAACAACAACAAATCGAACCCAAAGACTAGAGGAACCTTGAAATGTACTTGCATGCATCATCGGGGCATTATAGGGTGAATCACCATTGAAGACGAGGTGAACTCGTGCTTTCTTATTGTTATTTCTGGGTTATTCTTGCTGTTCTTGAATCTGTGATGGTAATTTCATGTGAAAACTTGAGGGTTTTTACCCTCTGTTGTTCTTTGTGCATTGAACACAACTCCGATGACCAACCCCGGTGAAATGCCGTCGAGTCCGAAGTTGGTGGGTGCTTATGCACATCAAATCTCGTTCTCCGTACCTCAATGATGATTTTTAGTGAAGTGATGAACTTTGTTTCGAGCTCTAACCTTGCATGCATATTGTTCTTCCTATTTCCCGAATTCGGCGAGTTGCCCCGAGCTCAAGCCATTGAATCCAAGATGGATTCAATCCCCCTTTCTCCTAAAAAGATCCTAGATTTTGGCAATTCTCGGGCACTGGCGACGTTGACCTACGACGGTGACCGTTAGTTTTAACGGCAAAGGTTGAGATTCCGTTAACTTTAACAGAATCTAGTAACGGAGAAGATATATTCTGTTAACCTTATTTAAATCCTCACAGCACCAGTGCATGGCACTGGCGACGACAAGTGCGACACCTACTTACTATTCAGTGGCGGCGAGTACGGCGACGCGTGTATCCCGACGCATGGCCAACCACAGCGGCGTGTGACAGACCTGAGACCTAACCCTAGGTTTTTTGGTGTTCTAAATCAAGTGGTGCCCTCCGTTTGTGGAAATTTGAAGCTTGAATGATTGAATTGGACTATGTTCCCCTAAAATGATGATTTAAGCTTATCTTAGCTTATATTGATATTGACAGGGTTGATTGAGGATCAGAAGGATACAGGCAAGGAGCTTAATTGAGAAGGACGCTCTGTTTACCTGTAACTTGTGAGTGGACCCCTTCGAAAAATTTACATGTATATATATATATATATATATTTACGTATATGCTTAAATGCTTAATATGTGGATGCATATTGTTGTGATAGTCTATATATATATATATTCATAATGAAAATAGTGAATTAGAATTAATGATGCTGATATGTATTGAAAATAAGTTTATTAAACTTTGAAATGAAGACTTACAATTTGCCTACTGGAAATTACAGTTGATGAAAATGAGGATGGAGCTCGCAGGCATCCTAGACATGATAAGTAAAAGTAGTGTTTATATTTCTGACTGGATACAATATGCAGTTGAATTTTGGACTCTGTTCTTGTTCTAGAGAATACACAGAGTGTTTAGCCTCCTTTCAATGAAATCTGAGCTATGTTGATATAGGCTAGAGATGGACGGATGGAATGATTGAGCCTGAGAATCTCGCTGTCTTGATGATGATTGAAACTGAAGCGTGAATCCCGGTCTTGCATGTGTTATGAGCTGTAAAAGCTAGAGAAATGATTTTCTTTTTCTGTGGAGTCACGCAGCTGATTCTGAAATGATGGATGAATAGTAAAAGTGATTTTACTATTCATGAATAGTGACTTGTCTGAATGATTGCTGCTATTGTTGATGCTGTTTTTGGTGATAAAATAACATGGCTTTTTTTGTAGGATTTACATGGGTAAAAATTTGAAATGATTACAAATTATTACATTTTGAACTGTACAATTCAAAGGGGTCTTGGGAATCCTGATAATCTACCCATTTGGCTTTTTGCGTGCTGGCGGGTTGTTGAGAGGATGATTCTGAAGATTTGGAGTCTGAGTCTTTAGTATGGAGCATAGCTGCTTTTGAAAGTAATTGTTGGGCAAAGTCCTTAAATTGGGACGATTTTTCTTTCTTTTTCGAACTCGACTTGGACGATTTAGAATACCTTTGAGAGATGAAGAGGGACTAATGTCTGATAGGGATTGTTTTGGAACTTTTGGCCATGCCATTTTCTGCTGGACTGGTTGTGCTGGAATGGCTTGAACTTAAGCTTGAATGACGGGAAATTCAGAGAGGACCAGCTTGATGATCTTCTGGTGATTGAACTTGTCCCACCATTTGATTGCGCTTTGTCCATAGACTTCGCCAGTTTCAACTTCATAACCTCCACTTCATTATCCACGGGATTTTGTATTTGGCCATGAACAATGGGAGAAGAGTGATATGGTGGTTGAATCCGCTTCTGTCAAATTTCTTTTGGAAATTTTCCGTTAAAACGTGCATGGGATCCTCAGGAAAGAGGCTGGCTGTTGGGGCATGAGAAGACCACCATCTCGGAAACCATGCTGGGAAATTCAATCTGAAACTTTTATCAAAAGTAACAAACCATGAAAGACTAAAGTCCTTTGTTTGATAGAGAAAAATGTTAGACCAAGAGTCGATATAATCAAAATAATTGTATTTGTTATTGGGAATAAGGACATGCTGAGAATGAAGAGGTTTGGATTGGCAAAGAGGGAATCCCACTGTTTATGTTAGGAATTTTCCAATGTGAAGGGCATGGTAAAGAATCTTGTTGGCATGAGTTGTACTAAAAATTGGCTTAATAGCAATGGATTCAGTCTCATTGACAATGAGTTGGTAAAATTTGAAAGTTTTATGTGGTGCATTTGGCAAATAATGGAAATTGGCCGGGAATACCGTTTTGTCTATTTTGGCTAGTGTCTGTTCCTGGGAGATATTGAGAGGTATGCTGAAAAGGTATTCCTTGGGTGATTTATTGACGTATGAAGATGTTTTAGTATAACTAATTGATGGGTTTGATGAAGATGGGTAATGGGATGAATAAGGATCATACTGACTCACTAATGCCGTTTGGTAGTTTGGCCTTGGTGTTTGGTAGTTTGGACGAAAATTTCCTATTGTGGATCCTAAAAGAGTGAATCGGTTGGTCATGGCTAAGGCTGATGAAGAATCTGGGTTTGATTATTGTTTTGTTGGTGGTAAAGTGGCTGGAAGCCTTCTTTGATTAGGCTTCTGTCCTAACATTCTTCCCCTGCAAAAATTCTCTTGTTAAGAAATCGGGGATGCTATTGCGGCTGCCTTTAATGTACTTAATGTCAAAATAGAAAATGCTTAATATGGCTTGCCACCGTGCAAAAATCTGTTTTGATGCAATGTTTTGAACATTTTTTTGTAAAACATGTTTAGCAGATTTGCCATCGACTCTGACTAAAAAATTTTGGATTTAATAAATCATCTTGAAATTTGCTAATGCATAATACAATAGATAATATTTCCTTTTTGATAGTACTATAGTTATGTTGTGCCAGATTCCATACTCCTGAATGGAAACAACAATTTGTTTAGGAGATCCGGAAGAGATTGACTGCTTGAGGATACCTTCATAACCGATATCAGATGCATCAGTTTCAACTATTTTAAATGAGTTGGGAATTGGAATGCCAAGACAGGGCAATGCCTTAAAATGTGATTTGATTTGTTTGATAATGGAAATATGAATGGGAGACCATGATGGAGGATTATTTTTGAGACGATCAAATAAGGGTTTACATTGTTGTCAAAGGTGAGGATAGAATTCTCAAACATAATTTAATGATCCAAGGAACCTCTGTAACTGGGTCTTGTCAGTAATCTGATATGGGAATTTATCAGCAAATTGAATGACTCTGTCAATGGGTTGAATGGTAGACTTATAGATATTATATCCTAAGAACCTAATCTTAGTCTGAAACAACTTAATTTTTTATTCAGAAACAACTAATCCATTGGATTTGATTATTCTAGCAAACATATGTAAATGTTTCCCATGTTCATCTATTGACTTTGAATAAATAAGAACATCATCAATATAAACAATCGAAAAATGGCTATATTGATTAAAAACATTCATAATATTTTGAAATTCACTAGGGGCATTCTTGAGGCCGAAAGGCATTACATTCCATTCATAATGACCAAAAGGTGTTACAAAACCTGTTTTGTATTTATCAGATTCATGTATTTGAATTTGCCAAAAACCTAATTTCATGTCAAATTTCGAAAAATAACTGCTTGAGAAAGCATTTTTATCAAATCTCTTTTGTTGGGAATTGGATACCAAATCCATTCAAAACTTCATTCAAAGGTTTATAGTTAATAACTACTCTGGGAGTCCCTCTTTCTAATTATGCGTTCTTCTGAACATAAAATCCAGGGCATGACCATGGTGATTTACTTTTTCTAATAATTCCTATATTAAGAAGTTCTTGGATCTATGTTTTGCAGAATTCCATGACTTCTTGACTCATTTAGATAGGCCTAGCCTTAGTAGGAATTGTTGATTCATTAAAGTCCTTTATGTAAGGGAGCTTAACAATGTATTGTTTGCGGTGCCAAAAGGTGTTGGGAATATCAGAACAGATATCATTAATAAGTTGCTTTTGAAAATTATTAATAGTTTCTAACAAAGATTTATTTGTTAGCTGTTCTTCAATTCTTTTGTGATTAATTTCTTCTTTTAAAAAACTAATGTGTTGTGATTTATTAGTAATTATACTAATGGTTTTTGAAATATTATATTTTTGCAAGTGTCTTAATTTTTTTAGGTTTGTTTCTAGGCAAAATTCAAATGTGACTTTCTGTCCTAAGACCCTGGTGGTAATCTGATTATGATGAACCTTAAAAGGATATATAAGAGTTATGAAAGGGATACCTAAGATGACTGGATCTGAAATATTTTTTATTAAAACAAATGGGGTTTTAAAAAAAATATTGTTTTGACAAACATGTGCTTTAGGTATTTCATATTTTAATTGCATTGGTGACTAGTTAGCAGCACTAAGTATTTCGGTTGATTTATGAAAGTACTTAGTAGGAATTAATCCTTCTTGAATACAATTCAAGTCTGCACCTGAATCAATCAAAGCAATTGTTTCTAAATGAAAATCTTCAATTACTATTTTAATTTTAGAATACCATTTCTGGATTCTTATCTTGTCTAAGAGACCTAAGACTAAGTCTTGTGTGGAATGTTTGCCCGACTGAGTATCTAAATGGTGATCTGAAGAGGAACTACTGCATTCTTCTTCTTTAATAAGTGCTTGTATTTGAATTTTACTAAGATGAGTACGGACTTCTAAATTTTCAGATTTTAAAAACCTAATTTCATCTTTGATTTTATTAATTTATCTTTGGAGGTCTTGAACCATGATTTCTTTCTTAGACTTATTGAACCTATTCAAGGTTGTGCTCAGAGATATTTTTGGATTTTGTTGGGATTGGCTAGTGCCAGGTTCTTCTGGAGAAACTAATTTCTTTAGTTTCTGGAGGTAAAAGGATTTTAATTCCGGGTCATCAACCTTGCTAATTAATTCAATAAGAAGATTTTCTTGTTCTTCTTCTTTGTTGAGTACTGAAATCTTGTTACTGCAACAAGTATCGGTACAACCTATTTTAATATTGGGTGATGAAAGACTACTTGAGAAATTGTTGTCAGAAGAGGATAATTCCAAATCATCTTCTGATTGACTATGGTCTGTATTCCTAAGTTCTAAGACTTGGATTAATTGAAGTTTCTCTTCCTCAGAGATCTTCAATTGGTTGATAGTTTTCTTAACACGACATTTGTTGGCATAATGGCCAAATTTTCCACATTTTCCACATTTTCCTTTTTGGTCTTTAGGGAAAAATTTCCTTGAATGTTTTCTTTTTGACTTATCAGTCTTGGGTTTTTCATAAAATGTATTGGTTTCAAAGTTTGTATTTTTAGATTTAGATTTATTGTATTTAGGGTATTGCCTACCTGAGTACTTGTTGGAGTACTTTTGGTAGACTTGTGACCTTTTCTTCTTGTTGGAAGGAGCAATAGGAGGTAGTCCATATTGTTCACAGAACGTTCCTAATTCATACTTAGCGATGGATTTATCTTTGTTAACTTGTTTTGAAATTTTCATATCTGTACACATTTTCAAACCTTCCTTCTGGATAATATTAATTATATTGCCATAAGTAAGGGTATGATATGGTATGACACCGTCTTCATTAACTAAGATGTTTCTAATTTTATTATATATTTGGCAGCACTACGATATGGTTAAGTTTTGAATTGCATCAAGACATGTCCATAAGTATATTATTAAGCACAATTATTATGAACGCTTTGAAGTGCAAGGTGAACGCAGGATACCCAGGTAAGTTCAGGTAAGTTTATGGTATTAGTTGAAATGATGGAGTTATAGCATGACTACATGCATGTTTTAAGCAACTCCAACACTGTTGTACGGGTTGCCCATGAGTCGTACATATTATGTTGAGATACATTGAGAGCTCATAAACCTGCACCCCGGTGTTAGTGCTACCGCCCATGGCCAGGGCACAGTCCTTCACGTGATGTTCACCTCCCGCACCTTACGCTCACCTTAGATCCAAGGTAGGTGCACAGTCCTGTCGTACAGACCACTATAGGTGGTTTCGACCCGCGATTATTCTCATAATCTTCACATGATCGTTGCACTTAAGCGTATTTATTTACACCCAGTCCTGTCGTACAAACCACTTTAGGTGGTTCTGACTCATGTGCAAGTATACTTATTGAGCTATGGATAAGTCGTACAAGTCACTAGAGGTGACTCCGACTTATGAGCTAGCATATGTGATGAAAATGTTATGAGCTAGCATATGTGATGAAATATGTGATGAGCTAGCATATATGATGAAACATGTGATGAGCTAGCATATGTGATGAAAGATGTGATAAGCTAGCATATATGATGAAATATGTGATGAGCTAGCATATATGATGAAATGTGTGATGAGCTAGCATATATGATGAAATGTGTGATGAGCTAGCATATGTGATGAAATGTGTGATGAGCTAGCATATGTGATGAAAATGTTATGAGCTAGCATATATGATGAAATATGTGATGAGCTAGCATATGTGATGAACTAGTATATGTGATGAGATATGGGTAAGTCGTACAGGTCACCATAGGTGACTCCAACTTGCGTGCTAGTATGAGTTATTAATCACATGATTAATTGATATTGCTGAGGAGATGCTGTGTTGTGGTATATTTATGATTTTTCTGGAAATTATACAGGTGTTTAGTCCTAGCAGTTTTTTACACGACACGCTGACACGACACGAAAACAACACGAAAATAACGGGTTTCGGGTCAACACGATAACTTATCGGGTCACTATCAGGTGACCCGTTAAGAACCCGTTAAATAACGGGTTCTTAACAGGTATACACGCGGGTAACACGTGGGTAACCCGTTTCGACATGTTAATAAAAAATTATTTTAATAATTTTAAAGTTTAATTACTAAAAGATTTATTATAAAATACAATAGTCATATTAATATATACAATATATTCTATATTAAATATATAGTTTTGTATTATTGCTCTATATAAATTATAAAAAAAAAATTTAGTCATTATTTATTTTTATTATGAGAGTTCCTTATTATCATTACTAGGATAAATTTTACATAACATATTCTTGTCCAAAATTAAAATATACTAGTATAATATTTGTATATGCAAGAACTAAGAAGACATACATACAAGTATGAAAAATGTAAATGAATATATAAACACTCGTGATTTATCATTATTCCTCTACGAATAGATAATTGTTACACTTATATTATCGTTTAGATTTTTAAAATCCTTCAAACTCTCATGAATAATGTTTTTTATTTGAGGCCAAAATTAATAAAATTAATAATAATTATTGTAGAAGTGTAAAAAATGTAAAAATATATATATACAATCACTCATATATAAAAAAATGTAAATGCTTTAAATTAAAGATAAAATTTATTCATTACATTCTTATAGGGTCGAGGAGTGTATATGTACAAAATCATCAAAATCGAAGCTAAAATAACCGTTAAATTGTGATTTTTCGTTTATAACCGTCGAAAACTTTTGTTCCGTTACGTAATCTCTGAATGTTTTTTTTTTTACGATTTTATAAGTTTGCAATCTCGGAATGTGTACAAATAAGTTTGACGGTTGGATCGTTGAAAAAAGTTTCGTAGAATGCATATTGCGTCAAAACAGTATATTAAACAAACACTTAGAGTTAATATTATACTTCTATTAAGTATAAAATAAGTTTTTGTGCTATCCACTAGTGTAAATACTTTAAATTAAATATCAAATTTATTCATTACATTCTTATAGGGTCGAGGAGTGTATCTGTAGAAAATCGTCAAAATCGGAGCTAAAATAACCGTTAAATTGTGATTTTTCGTTTATAATCGTCGAAAACTTTTGTTCCATTACGTAATCTCTGAATATTTATTTTTTACGATTTTTTACGTATGCGATCTTGGAATGTGTACAAATACGTTTGACGGTTGGATCGTTGAAAAAACTTTTGTAGAATGCATATTGCGTCAAAACGATAGATTAAACAAACACTTGGAGTTAATATTATACTTTTATTAAGTATAAAATAAGTTTTTGTGGTATCCACTAGTGTAAATACTTTAAATTAAAGATCAAATTTATTCATTACATTCTTATATGGTCGAGGAGTGTATCTGTAAAAAAATCATCAAAATCGGAGTTAAAATAACCGTTAAATTGTGATTTTTCGTTTATAATCGTTGAAAACTTTTGTTCCGTTACGCAATCTCTGAATGTTTATTTTTTACGATTTTTTACGTATGCAATCTCGAAATGTGTACAAATAAGTTTGATGGTTGGATCGTTAAAAAAAGTTTCGTAGAATGCATATTGCGTCAAAATAGTAGATCAAACAAACACTTAAAGTTAATATTATACTTCAATTAAGTATAAAAAACGTTTTTGTGGTATCCACTAGTGTAAATACTTTAAATTAAAGATCAAATTTATTCATTACATTCTTATAGGGTCGAGGAGTGTATCTGTAAAAAATCATCAAAATCGGAACTCAAATAACCGTTAAATTGTGATTTTTCGTTTATAACCGTCGAAAACTTTTGTTCTGTTACGTAATCTCTGAATGTTTGTTTTTTTATGATTTTTTTTCGTATGCAATCTCGGAATGCGTACAAATAAGTTTGATGGTTCGATCGTTGAAAAAAGTTTTGTAGAATGCATATTGCGTCAAAACAGTAGATTAAACAAACACTTAGAGTTAATATTATACTTCTATTAAGTATAAAATAAGTTTTTGTGGTATCCACTAGTGTAAATACTTTAAATTAAAGATCAAATTTATTCATTACATTCTTATAGGTCGAGGAGTCTATCTATAAAAAATCATCAAAATTAAAGATAAAATAACCATTAAATTGTGATTTTTCATTTATAACCGTCGAAAACTTTTGTTCCATTGCGTAATCTCTGAATGTTTGTTTTTTACGATTTTTTACGTATGCGATCTCGGAATGTGTACAAATAAGTTTGACGGTTGGATCGTTGAAAAAAGTTTCGTAGAATCCATATTGCGTCAAAACGGTAGATTAAACAAACACTTAGAGTTAATATTATACCTCTATTAAGTATAAAATAAGTTTTTGTGGTATCCACTAGTATAAATACTTTAAATTAAAGATCAAATTTATTCATTACATTCTTATAGGGTCGAGGAGTGTATCTGTAAAAAATCATCAAAATCGGAGCTCAAATAACCATTAAATTGTGATTTTTCGTTTATAACCGTTGAAAACTTTTGTTCCATTACGTAATCTCTAAATGTTTTTTTTTTATGATTTTTTACGTATGCGATCTTGAAATGTGTACAAATAAGTTTGATGGTTGGATCGTTAAAAAAAGTTTTGTAGAATGCATATTGCGTCAAAACAGTAGATTAAACAAACACTTAGAGTTAATAGTATACTTCTATTAAGTATGAAATAAGTTTTTGTGGTATCCACTAGTGTAAATATTTTAAATTAAAGATCAAATTTATTCATTACATTCTTATAGGGTCGAGGAGTGTATCTGTAAAAAATTATCAAAATCGGAGATAAAATAACCGTTAAATTGTGATTTTTCGTTTATAACCGTTGAAAACTTTTGTTCCATTACGTAATCTCTGAATGTTTGTTTTTTACGATTTTTTATGTATGCGATCTCGGAATGTGTACAAATAAGTTTGATGGTTGGATCATTGAAAAAAGTTTCGTAGAATGCATATTTCGTCAAAACGGTAGATTAAACAAACACTTAGAGTTAATATTATACTTCTATTAAGTATAAAATAAGTTTTTGTGGTATCCACTAGCGTAAATACTTTAAATTAAAGATCAAATTTATTCATTACATTCTTATAGGGTCGAGGAGTGTATTTGTAAAAAATCATCAAAATCGGAGCTCAAATAATCGTTAAATTGTGATTTTTCGTTTATAACCGTCGAAAACTTTTGTTCTGTTACGTAATCTCTGAATGTTTTTTTTTTATGATTTTTTACATATGATATCTGAGAATGTATACAAATAAGTTTGACGGTTGGATCGTTGAAAAAAGTTTTGTAGAATACATATTGCGTCAAAACAGTAGATTAAACAAAAACTTAGAGTTAATATTATACTTCTATTAAGTATAAAATAAGTTTTTGTGGTATCCACTAGTGTAAATACTTTAAATTAAAGATCAAATTTATTCATTACATTCTTATAGGGTCGAGGAGTGTATCTATAAGAAAACATCAAAATCGGAGCTAAAATAACCGTTAAATTGTGATTTTTTGTTTATAACCGTCGAAAACTTTTGTTTCATTAAGTAATTTCTGAATGTTTGTTTTTTACGATTTTTTACGTATGCAATCTTGGAATGTGTACAAATAAGTTTGACCGTTGGATCGTTGAAAAAAGTTTTTGGACCGCCAGCAATAGATAATTTTGTAGTGGTGAAACCTTAAATTTATTTAACCGTCAATTATCATTTACGCTTTATTATTCTTACTGAATTTCATTTTTAAAATTTTATTTTTTGAAAACATGATCATCTGGCGGATGTAAGAAGATGATATCACGTTTCGATATTTACGGTTAACTGAAATATGAGTCAATGTCATATAATTTGTAGAAACTTTATAAACGTCAAACAATATTTTCACTAACCGTAAAACTCTAAATATAATATCAACGAGCCAAACCGTTCATCTACCTGCACCCTCTAATAGATCATGTTTTCAAAAAAGAAAATCTAAAAAAAATGAAATTTGATGAGAACAATGAAGTATAAATGTAAACAACAATCAACGGTTAAATTTTGATCCATGATTTATATGATTATAGTGGCGAATTTCGAAGTTAAGCTCTTCATGAAAGTTATAAAGCTTGTCATTACGAGTGTTTATATATTTTTTTCTATATTTTTTTACACTTCTACATTAATTAAAAAACTATTAAAGACTTTAGGTAAGCGAAAATATAATTAAAACAAAATTGCGTTTTTATGTTGTAGATGTGATAATATGGAATGTATATACTTATTTAGTATTATGTTTTTCATTTGATTATTTATTGGTTTAAAATATATTTTCCTTAACGGGTAATGGGTCGGGTCATATTACCTGTTAATATTATCGGGTCGATTTCAGGTCGGGTCATTTTACCCGTTTATTTTAACGAGTGTTACATGACACGACTTGTTAAGATATCGGATATGACACGAAAACGACACGAACACAGAAAACACGGCACAAATGTCAGATCTACAGGTGTTGTAGCGAGGGATTATAATGTTTTATATGGTTTCTATTAAAATTTTATCTCTAGGCCCACTCACCCTTGTTTTGTTTTCACCCTCCAAGTTTTATTAGCTGAGCTTTCTTATCATCAAAGTTTCGTGGCAATTCTTAGTATTGGAGATTATTTCGAGGGTACGATTCTTAATTCACTTTATTGTACTTGCTTATGCTCTAACGTCACGTGTGAAGTGAGTTTATTCCCGCTCACCAGTGCATTCTAGTATTTAGGCACTCTTAGGTTTAAATTTATTCACATTTTTCCACATCATCACACTTTATGGCTTCATCACCCTCCAGGTGTTGGCCAGCACAACTTAATTCAGAGTCCTAGTGGACCTCCCGGGTTGGGGTGTGTCAGGTAAATGTATATTATTTTTAAATTTTAGTTTATAGTAATTTCTATTAAGATTATTTGACTATTTCTTTCACGTTTTTTTCAAGACAGTTCTATGTTTTCAGAAATCGATATGTTCAAGGAAGTTTATATTCGACTCGGGCACGAGATGGCTGAGCATCTCCATGTAAGTTTCTTTAACTGTTGCTTTTCTTTCATTAATTTATAATATTAAAAATATTAATATGTATTTTCTTATTACAGGCTACTATGGTCGAAAATCTCTAAGAGGTGGCATCACAGTTTCCCCTAGACACCCTTATCGAGGAGGTGACTCCGACCGAGGAAGTGCGTCTTCAAATCATGACTGAGACGCTAGATCGGGTCTTGGTCCAAGGCCTGGTAGGATTTATTGGAGGATGGAAAATGTGCGAGTCGTGACACTGGTGCCTCATCTTCCAAAAGATTGCTCGGGACATGTCACAACATTGACTGGGGAAGTTTAGGACTTGAAGTGGCAGCTTGCGGTCTAGGGCGACCAAATGAGCCAGATCGTACATGCCCTCTGGTTGTCCAACATTAGAGTTCCGATGCCATCATCTGATTTCCCAGCCACCTTAACTACCGGTTCCCATCCGCCGCACCCAATAGATTCCCAGTCACCACCTCCATAGTCATTTTGTATTACGATACTATAATCCTTTTTTTTTTATCGTTTGTATGTACATTTCTGTAAATAATATTATTAACTTTTGTATATTGTTTATCATATTTTTTTGTCTTTTAAATACTAAATCATTAAATTAATTAAAATATTAAATTTAATTAAAAAATAAATAATTAAAAAGTAATTATTTTAACAAACTTAACAAAACTTTTGCATGAAGAAAGACTTTCGTCACCCAAAACTTAGAGCTAGTACACATTTAGTCGCATAAAAGTACGCTTAACGAAATCTTAATAAAAAAAATATAAAAAGAACTCGAAAACCAAATATGCGAGGAAAGATTTTTGTTGTGCCTTGGTTTTTACCTGATGAAGTATTTCGTTGCTCAAAGTTTTCTGAAAACGAAGTTGTTTTGTCTCCTAAACTTTTTCTCAATGAAGATGTTTCATCGGCTCAGGTTTGGCACGATGAAGAAGCTTCCTCGCCTCAATTTTAGAGCAATGAAGTATTTGGTCTCGATAAGCTTTGCGTGACGAAGTTTTTCGTCGCGTTTCTGACCTAAATTTCGTCGCGTAAACATTCGTGCACAATGAAGCTTTATACTTTGTCGCATAAACTTTTGCGTCTTGAAAGTTGTCCAAGTATACACATAGATGACAACCTCGCGTGACGATTTTACACGCTGTGCAACGGATTGTATTTCGTCGAGAAAACACTTTTTTGTTGTAGTGACACCACATACCACTCTGTCATCCAAATGACACCATACCAAGCATTTTATGGTAAGCCTCCGCTATCCATCTCTTTTTATGTTCCTGGCACATCTATTGTCTAAGTACGAGATGACACCTTGCTACAAAAAAATAATCTTAATTTGACAACAACCCAAGGAAGAATGAACTTAATTCTAAGCGAAAACAAACAGCACGTGAATTTCAAAATTAAGTATCATAATTCCATTTGGAGGAGAGTTCAGGATTTAGGTATCATGTTTTGGGCGGAGACCTAAAATTCGGTAGCTAAACCCTAAACTAAGTAATTAACCTAATCAAGTTTGAGGCTTAGGGTTCATTCTGTTAGGAATTTAGATGGCGTGTTAGGGTTTATGATTGATTGTTTTAGAACTTTAGAATGCATTTTGGACAAGTTTTAGGTTTAGGGTCTCCATACAAAAGTAGAGAGTTAACTCTAAGTGCTTAACCAAATCTGAATTATATCTAGGTTACTCTATGATGCATTCACATATTTAAAAGTACGTCAAAAGAACGGAGAATTAGATGGAGACCTCAACCATAGAATAGAAGCTGGATGGATGAAGTGGAAGGGTGCATCCGGCGTGTTGTGTGACCGCCGTATGCCACTGAAGCTCAAGGGAAAATTTTATAGGACGGCAATAAGGCCGGTGATGCTATATGGCACATAATATATTGGGCGGTGAAGTATCAACACGTACATAAAATGGGTGTAGCGGAGATGAGGATGCTTTGTTGGATGTATGGGCACACGAGAAAGGATAAGATTAGGAATGAGGATATCCGAGGTAAAGTAGGAGTAGCCAAAATTGAAGGAAAAATGAGAGAAAATTGGTTACGGTGGTTTGGACATGTGCAAAGAAGGCCTACTAACGCTCCGGTTCGAAAATGTGACTACGGGACAAAGGTTTAGGGCCGAAGGGGTAGAGGAAGACCTAGGAAAACTTTGGAAGAGACCCTAAGAAAAGACTTAGAGTGCTTGGATCTAACGGGGGACATGACACAGAACCGAGCGCAATGGCGTTCTAGGATTCATATAGCCGACCCTACTTAGTGAGAAAAGGCTTTGTTGTTGTTGTCGTCGTCATCGTCGTCGTCATTTGAATTTATGAGTTTATTTGTGTTGTAAATTATGCTCTAACAAAAAGTGACGCTAGCCAGGACACGAGACTTAAAGAAAAATGAAATTGACTGGAAGTCTGGAAGGTAAGCATACGACGAAGTGGTCTTATATGCAGGCCCAGAAAGAAAAGGAGTTATATATATATATATATATATATATATATATATATATATATATATATATATATATATATATATATATATATATATATATAACTCTCAATCGAGAGCAATGAGTTTTGGTTTAATGTAGATTTGGCATTCATGTCGTGTTTTCTGGATTCGTGTCGTGTAACACCCGTTAAAGTTATTAACAGAAGAAAAATAGAAAGGATTTCTAGAGAGATGAGAGAGAGTCGAAGAACAACAATGGAAAATGAAAGGATTGTATTTCTCAGACAATGGAATTATTACAATACGAATATCATATGATGGCACCTATAGCTATATATATATATATAGCTCACCATATACTAGTCTGAATACATTTCTACCCTTCTAACTAAACTTATCAATACTAACACTCCTTCAACCAACAAATGACACATGGCATTTTTCTGTTATTAATGTTATTACCACCCTCCCAAGCGGAGCTTAGAGCTCTCAAAGCTCAGTTTGCATCAAGTGATTGAAGCAGCAAAAGAAACAAGTGACTGATCTGAAACTCCCAAACCAAGACTCCTGCAATGCTTGAGAAACATAGGACTGTGCAATCCTTTGGTAAACACATTTGCAATTTAATCTTCAGTAGGAATGTACTGCACCACTAAGTCACCTTTCTGTACTTTCTCCCAAACAAAATGATAATCCGTGTCAAGGTGCTTGATTTTGGAATGAAATATAGGATTTGAACTAAGTGTCAAGGTAGACAAATTATCACACTGCAGCAATGGAGGTTCTGTAAGTACTTGATGCATACCTTTAAATAAGGATCGAATCCAAAATAAATCTGCAGCTGAGTGTGCCAATGCTTTATATTCAGCTTCTGTACTACTTCTCGAGACAGTGGTTTGTTTCTTTGACTGCCAAGATATTAGATTAAGTCCCAAGTAAATCACAAAACTTGTAATTGACCTCCTTGTGTTGATATCTGCAGCCCAATCATAATCTGAATATGTTGTGAGATTAAATTCTGGACTTCTCTTGTAGTGCAATCCACATTCAATTGTACCCTTCAAGTATCTGAGTATTCTTTTAACCAAGTGAAAATGTAAATCCGTTGGTTTTGTCAAGAATTGACAGACCATATTCACAGCATGAGCTATATCAGGTCGAGTGAATGTCAAGTATTGAAGTGCTCTTACTATACTTCTATACTGAGTGGGATCAGCTAGATCAATTCCTTCTCTTTCCAGCAATTGAGTGTGGGGTTTTGATGGTGTTGATGTAGGCTTGCAGCTCTCCATTCCAGCTTTTTTTTGGAGCTCTTTGGTATACTTTGACTGAGTAATGAACAAGAACCATCATCTTTGTATTGAACATGTAACCCCAAGAAAAAAGTGAGTTTTCCCATATCCTTGACATCAAATACCTCAGCAAGATCTTGAATCACAACTTGAATCTTAGTTGTACTTGAACTAGTCACAATTATGTCATCCGCATATAGTAATAAGAGAATAATATCATTGCCATCAACTTTGACAAACAAGCTAGTATCGGACAATGAAGTTTTAAAACCAAGTGCTGGAAGATAACTTGTAAACTTTGAATTCCAAGCACTCGGGGCTTGTTTTAAACCATACAAGGATTTAATCAATTTGAAAACATGATTTGGACATGATTGATCCACAAAACCTTGGGGCTGCTTTTGAAGGAAAAATTTTGTCCTAGCTAAGAACAAGTAAGAACATTTGAATACATATGCAAACTATTAACACATTAAAGTAGGCATGCATTAAAAAACAATTCATAAAACCCATGACTTTCAAAGCCTAGTATATGGTGAACCAATAAACTCTTTAACAACATTAAAGAGAAGGAAAGATTTAGAGTTTCTTTACCCTTGAAGCTCATCCTTGATTACACAAGGGATTCACCCAAGTGGAGGGCCTTCAAGTCACCTCCTTGCTCCTTGGATCTTCCTTGTGATTTTCCTCCTTTTAGTGCTCCTTTGCTTCTTTGAGGATTTGAGGATTTGTTCTCCAAAACATCAAAAGCTTGATGTCTCTAAGTCTCTTCACCAAGGATGTGATGTGAAGATGAAATGGATGACTTAGGGAAGAAGAGATTGCTAGCTATTCCTTCCCTAGGTGGCCGGCCTCTTTTGAGAAAATGAGAGAAAATGTTTCACCTCATTTCACCAAGAAAAACCCTAAATGAAAATAAAGCTATAAAGTTGAATTTATACTTCATCACATGTGAGTGGCAAACTTGTAATTAATCCAAGTTTGACACTTCTCACCCTAATGGCCAGCCATATCAAATTGATTGGGCTAATTGCCCATTTTGTTTTAGTTGTCATACAACTTAAACATAATGGGCCTTGTGGACCAAAACGCTTTTGGGCCCCGAAACCCAAAACCAACATATAAGCCCAATACGAACATTTCGTATAATTAATTAACTAATTAATTAACCTTGACCATTCTTCAATTAAACCATTTAATTGCTTATCCATTTCATTTAATTTCTTCACCAACATCCTTACTCGGTGTACGATCCATTAGGTTCCATTTAGCGAGATAGTGGGCGATTGTTACTCTTAACGATCGATTGTGAATTGAAACCAAATTTCAATTCTCCCTTAAAATTAGTGTTTGCTAATCTTTAGGGCTTCCACAAACCATGAGTGACACCTAGCAGCATATCATGGTTACCCAAGCTAAGTAGAAGTGGTTGGAGAACTTATCCAGTTACAATTACAACGCAATACGGTCCTTCTCTAATACAATACTCTTAATCACATTGTTTTAGGTGATAGTTTGTTTCATGTCTACTATCCAATGTGATACTTATCTATATGATTCAATTGAATATGATTTGGAACAAACTTCCTAAGTCATATTCATATGCTTTGGCCAAAGACTCTCGAATCATATCTTAGAGTATTCTCCTTCCACCATGGAAGGTTAGAGATTCCTTATTGTGCATTCATATGCCTACATGACTAGGTAGCTTGACCATAACAATGCCGTGGACACTCCAATGGAATGCCTTTGACATGATCAAAGATCAAGGACCTAACCATTAGACATCTATGATGCCTCAGGTCAAAGGACTACTTTGCATATTGCAACTTTCGAGTTCTTACATGATATGTATGTTCGAACTCTCTTTTGATCATTGTTCAGTGTACTCGATCACTCTTTCGAGCACCTATGTGTTTGCCTCAGTGTCCAACACTAAATGACATGAGACTAGTCATACTCACGCTTGAGTCGACATAACACATACTAACCTTAGCAGATTGTCAATGCCCAATTGGCAATCTTATGGCTAGGAATGTTTTAGGAATGAACATAAGAGAAAGGTCTCGATAATCTAACTTACTTAAATCACTTATCTCTTAGATCAAATACATTCCTTGGATTCCTTTATTGCTTAAACACATGATACAATAAATAGTGATTAACAATAAGCTTTGCCCTTCATTAAACATATAAAAGTTTAATACAATAAGTATTCCAAAAGCTATTACATCAAATGAGTGGCTTTGTGGGCATACTTCCAGCAATCTCCCACTTGCACTCAAAGCCACCTTCCCATGTATCTAATACCCATCTTTTCCATATGACGGTCAAGTTGGATTTGAGACATTGGCTTTGTCAGTGGATTTGCTACGTTATCTGTTGAGGCAACTTTGAGGATGTTGACTTTCCCCTCGGCAGCATATCTTCTAATGATATTAAAGCGCCTGTCAAAATGCTTGTTCTTTTGATGTGCCCTGGGTTCCTTGGCTTGAGCTATCGCCCTACTATTATCACAGTACAAAGTTACTGGTGATGTAATGGTTGGAACCACTCCAAGTTCAGTTATGAACTTCTTCATCCAGAACGCTTCTTTGTCGGCTTCAGCTATAGCGACATATTCAGCCTCTGTCGTGGAATCTTCAATTACACTTTGTTTCTTGCTCTTCCAACTGATAGCCCTACCATTTAGGGTGAATACATATCCGGAGTTGGAACTTCTATCATCGACGTCAGATTGGAAATCTGCATATGTATAGGCTTCCACTCGTAACTCTGTTGCTCCTCCATAAACGAGGAACATGTCCTTAGTTCTTCTTAAGTACTTAAGGACCGTCTTGACAGCTGCCCAGTGTTCTGATCCTGGGTTAGATTGATATCGACTAGTAATGCTCACAGCATATGCGATATCCGGCCTTGTGCATATCATGGCATACATGAGACTTCCTATGGCGGAAGCATAAGGAACAACACTCATTTGCCGTATCTCTTCAGGAGTCTTAGGTTCCATGGACTTAGAAAGGTGAATTCCATGTCTCACAGGAAGAATACCTTTCTTAGATTGTTCCATCTGGAACCTACTTAGCACCTTATCTATGTACATAGATTGGGATAATCCAATTAATTTTCTGGATCTATCACGATAGAGCTTTATCCCAAGTACATAAGATGCATCTCCCAAATCTTTCATGTGGAAGGTTTTGGACAACCACACTTTTACAGAAGAAAGTATTGCAGTGTCATTCCCGAATAGTAATATGTCATCTACATATAACACTAGGAATACCACTGCATCCCTAACGACTTTTTGATAAACATAATTGTTGTCTTCGTTTTGAGTAAAACCAAACGTTTTGATTTCAGTATCGAAACGAATGTTCCAACTCCTGAAGGCTTACTTAAGTCCATAAATGGACCTTTGAAGCTTGCATACCTTAGCCTTTCCAGACTTGGACATGAAACCTTCGGGTTGAGTCATATAAAGCTCTTCCTCTAGGTAGCCGTTCAGAAAGGCCGTCTTCATGTCCATTTGCCATATCTCATAATCATGGTATGCAGCTATAGCAAGCAAAATCCGAATGGATTTAATCATGGCTACATGAGAGAAGGTTTCTTCATAGTCAATCCCTTCTCGTTGCCTGTAACCCTTGGCTACTAGTCTAGCCTTATAAGTCTCCACATTCCTATCAACGCCTATCTTCCTCTTGAAGACCCATTTGTTTCCAACAGGTACTATACCTTCTGGAGAGTCTACAAGAGTCCAGACCTGATTTTGATACATGGAATCCATCTCAGATTTCATGGCCTCTTGCCATCTCTTCGAATCAATGTCAGACATTGCTTCAGTGTAGTCCCTAGGGTCCTCCTTTGTGTCATTGTCACCTAGAAGGTACAATTCCTCAAAGTCATTGTTTAAGCCATACCTCTCAGGTGGCTTACTAACTCGTTCAGATCTACGTGGAGCTAGAGGTTCAGGAACAGGGTTGTCAACTTGTCGAGTGCTTGTTTGTGGTTCATCATTAATCTTATTAATTTCCATCTCTTTGCATATAGTTCATTTGAGAACAAATTCGTCCTCTAGAAACTTAGCAGTTTTGGCGACAAAGACTTTCTGGTCGTCTGGATGGTAGAACTCATATCCCATAGTTTCTCTAGGATATCCCACAAAATAGCATCTTACTGATCTCGCTTCAAGCTTAGTAGCTTCAAGCTTCTTGACATATGCTTCACAACCCCAAATCTTAATGTGATTAAGACTTGGCTTGCTTCCATGCCATATCTCATAGGGCATTTGTGAAACTGACTTGGAAGGCACTCTATTAAGCAAGTAAGCTGCTGTATATAGAGCGTATCCCCAGAATGTTACTGGTAGATTGGCGGAACTCATCATAGAACGAATCATGTTCATCAATGTTGAGCAAAAATTGTACATAATATGTAAACAAATAATTCACTCGACACAATTTCACCCTCATTCAGTTTTCCGAAGAGGGTTTTATTAATTCGAGTTCGACCCATTCTAGGCTACACGCCTATTAATTACAATCTTTCTTTTGGGAAAGAAATACCCTTTGATTCCAATTTAAATAAAAATGTAACTTGAGGAATTTGATGTTTGTTTGATTTTGTGACTGCACATAGGTTGAACCCTAGATTGCCTACGTACCCTCTTGAGGGATCAAGTCACTCGTAGTTCATGGATTTGGTATTTATTTGGATTTGACGCCTTGTGCAGTTTTAGCTCATGCGGGCGAGGAGCATAGAAAATTTGATATGGCTTCATGCCATTTGAGACTTTTCTTCGGCTTTGTGCCACTCGGGATTTGATACGGCTTTGTGCCATTTGAAACTTTTCTTCAGCTTCGTGCCATTTTGTTATTTGACGGCAGGAGTGAATTTAGTTTATATAAACCAGGGATTCGTTTCGGTTTCACGGTTGCGTCTAAAACTTGATATTAGACTGCCTACGTATCCTTAACGGAATCAAACCGGCGTAGTTCATAATTGATTTCATGGTTGTGTCTGAAAATTGATATCAAACTGCCTACGTATCCTTAACGGAATCAAACCAGCGTAGTTCATAATTGATTTCATGGTTGTGTCTGAAAATTGATATCAAACTGCCTACGTATCCTTAACGGAATCAAACCAGCGTAGTTCATAATTGATTTCATGGTTGTGTCTGAAAATTGATATCAAACTGCCTACGTATCCTTAACGGAATCAAACCAGCGTAGTTCATAATTGATTGATTTTTGTGTTCAGACTTTTTAGGAAAATGAGGAGCCATTTGGATTAGATTTGAATAATTAATGGGTAATGTAAATGACCCATTAATTTGAGTATGACAAACTGGGAGGGTTTTTAGGAGCACGTCACATCCACTTTCTTCTCCACTTGAACTTCACGTGAAGTACTTTAGTTCAAGGTGAAATGAGGTTTGCTTTTCCTTTCATTAAAAAATGGGACTCAAAGTCTATCTCACATGAGGTGTATAGGTCAAAACTTATTTAGAGAACCTTTCTTTTTATTTTCAACACCATTAAAAAAAAAAATAGGACTTTGAACCCACTTTGATTTTTCAAACATTCTGACAACAAGCTTTTACTCCTCCCTTTTTTTTTATGTAACTTTAAAGCTTTTAAGTTCAACCACTCCTCTTCCATGTGAGCAAAACTTCACGTGAGGTGCAGGCCTTCCATCTTAGCTTTATAAATGTATCTGGAACACTTTTCTTCCTTTAGAGTTTTTATATACTTTTCCTTCCTTGTGCAGAGAACATACATGAAATTGGAATAAAAGCAGTCGCCCATCTTGCTGTTTTTCTTCACATTTCTCAAGTAGAAGACCTCTTCGATTTTTCCAAAAGCAGAGAGTGTTATAGTATCGTCATCTCGAGTACCGCACAAAACTTTTCTTGATGAAAACTTACTTATTTCCTTTACTTTTGATTTGGAGCTTCTATCAATCCATTTCCATCTCATCTTTTCTTTGTGTTTGTGTCAAATTTCCCAGCAACTTTGAAGACAATTTCCTATTTTTATTCCCTGCCGTAGCTTTCTTTTTGCAGACCTTACAATCTCCATTTTTTCCTTCTCTTTCAGGTTTTGATTGGAACTTCACGGGGTGGTTTAGACCCCGAAGAAATTCATGGGATTAAACTGCAGCGGCACAGAGCGGAGCTCTTGGATTTGATCGGAACTTCACGGGGTGGTTTAGACCCCGAAGAAATTCATGGGATTAAACTGCAGCGGCGGGGAGCAGAAGTGGTGACTTCATTGGCTTTGTTGGACTGCAACTCGAGAATGCTGGGGAGTGGGAAACGTTGAAGATGCAAAGTGCCTCTTTATTCCCTACGAGACCGAGAAATACCAAACAAAGAAATTTTTTTTAAGAAAGCTGGATTTTTACCTTTTGAATGCTTTGTTGGTTTTCCCTTGCTTTCTTGCTTTGTTCTTCTTTGTCGTCCGTTCTTTAACGTCGTCTCTCAATTTCTGCAGAGTCTCTCCTCTTGTTTCCGTCTTTCTTTTCTTTTCGTCCACTGCGACTGATGCCTATTTATAGGCATCATAGGAAGCCTCGTGAACTTTTACGTGGGGAGATAGAGGCCATATCTTTCGCCACCCTCTCCCACTAACCGTGTAACCTCCCATGTCTTGCAGGAAACTTTCCACGTTTTGCAGAAGATGGGGAGTTTTGCTCCACGTTTTCTTCTCTTGTCGACTTGGATTTCCAAGTCTAAACAGATTTCACGTGAGCATCATCTTTCTTTTGAAAAGTTTTGTTTGCTGCAAACTTCTTTTTTTATTTTTTTATTATATATATATATATATTTTTTTTTTTTATTTTTTTATTTTTTTTTTGTTCAACAATCAAGGTTCGATTTCTCCTTTCAGAAACTCCATTAAGTTGTGGAGTTCCCGGTGGAGTCCACTGTGATACTATTCCACACTGTTTGAGATAATCTAGGAACTCATTACTCAGATATTCACCCCCTCGATCCGATCTTAGGGTCTTTATCTGTTTCCCAGTTTGCTTCTCAACTTCATTCTTGAATTCTTTGAACTTTTCAAAGGATTCTGACTTGTACTTCATAAGATACACATAGCCAAACCGAGAGTGATCGTCAGTGAATGTGATATAGTAGGAGAAGCCTCCTCTCGACGTAGTAGACATAGGTCCACATACGTCAGTGTGGATTAACCCTAGAATTTCAGTGGCACGCTCTCCTTTTCCAGTAAATGGAGATTTGGTCATCTTCCCTTTCAAGCAACATTCACAAGTACCCATCTGGTCATTACCTAATGCGCGGAAATATCCGTCTTTCGATATCTTGTGAATCTTATCAAGGTTCACATGTCCAAGTTTAAGATGCCACATCCTTTCTTGGTTAACTTCTTCTCTAGCCCTTTTGGGTTTTGAGGTATTCCCGCTTTCAATACAGTGCATCCCACTATTCGTCTCTAGGTGAAAAAGTCCCTCTATCATATTACCATGAGAGATAATACGACCGTTCAAGTATAAAGTGCAACTCATTTTGTCAAACAATACTGAGTGCCCATCTCGTAAAAGCTTAGAGATAGAAATCAAATTCTTTATACATGAAGGAAAATATAAACAATTTTTAAGTTCCAGGACTTCCCCAGAGGGTAGTTTAAGCATGTAGGTGCCTATTGCTTTTGCAGAGATTTTAGTGCCGTTCCCAACTCGCACAACCATCTCCCCATTGCGCAGTGACCTGCTCCCTACTAGTCCCTGCATCGTATTACAGATATGTTGACTAGCGCCTGAATCAAATATCCAGGAATTGGAGCTCACTGTAAAAGCACTCTCTATGACGGAAATAGTCTCTTCAAAAGTTCGTGTCATAAGGCTTGCAATGCGCACCCTGTATTTCTTCTTCCAATGTTCATCCTTTCCACAATGAAAGCATGTTCCTTTGGATTTTATTGCCTTCTTCTTATGTAACATTTTCCTTGTTATTGCATCCTTACTCCCACTGTCCTTTTTGAAACCTTTTTCAAATTTACAGCACATGTCAATCATCTCGTTTAAAGTATGATTGAATCTATTCACTTTATAGTTTACAATAAACTTGGTGAAATCATCCGAGAGAGATGCAAGGAAAAAGTCTTGGGCCACTTTCCCATCGATGGAAGTTCCTAAACTTTGAAGATCTTGAAAGATCCTTTCCATCTTTTGTCCATGCTTATGGACCGATGTCCCCTTTGCCATTTTGGCATTCATTAGACTACAAACTTTTGAGAATCGTACATTACTGGTCTCATTGTCATGCATCTTATGCAAACTTTCAACCATGGCACAAGAAGTGTCCATGTGCTTATGTAGCTTCATAAGCTCCTCACTAAGTGAAGTGAGGATTAAGCATTTGGCTTGTAAGTCATCCTCATAGTGTCTAACATAATTTTGACACTCATTTGAAGCTAGTTTCGTAGGAGGTACATGAGGAGGGGATTGCTTAAGCACATACAATATGTCTTTCACCTTTGAGACATTCTCAATGTGGCGATACCTAGCAAGGAAACGTTGGCCCCTAAGGCCCTTTTTGTCAAGTATAATGGTGGGTATTATTTTAGGCATGTCGTTAACTACATAACATAACTGAAATCGTATTAGATTGTTTGTTTTAAAACTACTTGATTGGGTCTTAAATCAAATAGTACCACCCACTATTTTTGGCAAATTCCACATCCCTCAATGGAATTCGAGAGTTATTTTGAACTCTAAGCGGGGTATGGGAGACTCACCATTACCAAGCCCACCTCACGATGATACGATGTTGGTTAGCAAAAATAATGATGAGAAAATAACGCTTTATTCATTTACAACTTTTGTAATTACCCATCTAGTTTGGCCTCTAGAGAATGTTGCCTCACGATGATACGATGTCGGCACCATTGCACTTAGTTAAGTTATTCCCACCATGCTTAGTTCATGTAGGGGTTCAAGAATAGCCTCACGATGATACGATGTTGGCCATCCTCGTTGCCTACACTCACTTCATCATATGTTTATGGACTCCTCCTGGATGTAAGCACATACTTTGAACTTCCCCATGATAGGGTGAAGCTGGTGTAGGAGTCACAAACGATTGGAGCCCACCACGATGGAAGGCCTACGAAGAGATGTTCAAAACATCTCTCGCTTATCAACTTAATATTCGTTTTGTTGAGGGAGTAGTGTTGGGCTACATCAAAATTATTTTAATCTTATTAAAAGAACTTAGGCCTATCACAACCATTGGTCCAAGTTTAAGATGAATTAGTAGTTTATAATACTCCCACTATTTCGATGAAATAAGCGAGACTATATGGAACTACTAACGAATGCTTTGCATCCTCATATGGACTATATAGTCATATTAGGTTTTAGGATGATTATGAACCGTTTGATTTGATCCAACACGAGCCTTGTGTTGGACCTTGGGTTTAAGGTAGATAGTTGTTGATTTTAGTTACGCGTTTAATCTAATTAAACCGTTATTTCCTATTGGGCATTGGACCCAACTATTCCAATTTGCATACATATAAACAAAAAGGAATACATGAAATAATAAGAAGGGCTTATGCCCTTTTACAACACAAATGATGGACTTATGTCCATTTACAACAAATTTGAACTAATCAAATTACATTCAATTCTACACTACTAAACCCAAACATTCATAATGTAAAGCGGCCAATCACATAGCTCAATTATCGAGGCCTTTGGTTCATAATCACCCTTTTCTTAATCAATCACATTAACTAAGAAAGCAACTTAAACAATTGGTTTTCGGATTCATAGAATTGATTTAAATGGAACTAAATAAAATGAAAATCCAATTCTCATTTAAAGAGACAAAACCATTTTGTTCTCATTTAATTTGGGCCAAAACCAATGACCACAACATTTGGGCCATTTGGCAAAAACAAAAAAAACTTTTGGGGTCACTTTGTAAAAACACAAAAGTCCACAACTTCATGTAATTACAACTAGAACCCAAAATTTTCAACAATTCCTAAAACTTCATTAAATGAACAAAACAATTTGTCCTTTAGTGATTTTGGACCTTTATGCAAAAATACGTAAACTTTTGGGCCAAAATGCAAAAACATAAAAGTATCAAAACTTTATGTAATTGCACAAAAGGCCCAAAATTACCCTATTTTAAAGGTTGGCCGGCCATGAGAGAACAAGTGGAAAAATTTTCTAAAAAGTTTTTGCAAGTTGATTTGGTAGGTGAGATAAAGGTGATTTAGATGGTTTGTAAGAAAATGTTTTGTAAAACATTAAAGGCATTAAACATGTTTCACCAATAAACATCACCCATCAATTATATACCAAAACTTTATGAAAAAACATAAAACTTTTGAATCAAAACTTCAAAACCTTTTGTTCTTGGCAAGAACTTCAAGAACATTGAAGAACACTCATGAAAACTCATAATAGCTCCATGAATGTTTTCTCTCACCAAAACTCAAATTTTCACTACTCAAAAAAGGGTTAATATCCTAGGGTACTTAGGGGTTCCAAAAGTCACTTTAAAACCATTTTAACAAGACAAACATGAACCCAAAAATCCACCCTTTGGATTTGGCCGAATTTCCCAACATACATGACACCAAATTTTAGTTCCATTATTCATGCTTTAATGAACTACATCTACAACATTTGAGATGCTAAATTTTCAAGCAAAATTTATATTCAAAAGCAAGAACAAAGCTTGTAACATTTACAACATTTAAATCACAAATCATGAAAATCACAAAACCCAAAAGGATTCACCATAAACTAGGCCTAGGCTCTGATACCACTTGAAGGAAAAATTTTGTCCTAGCTAAGAACAAGTAAGAACATTTGAATACATATGCAAACTATTAACACATTAAAGTAGGCATGCATTAAAAAACAATTCATAAAACCCATGACTTTCAAAGCCTAGTAAATGGTGAACCAATAAACTCTTTAACAACATTAAAGAGAAGGAAAGATTTAGAGTTTCTTTACCCTTGAAGCTCATCCTTGATTACACAAGGGATTCACCCAAGTGGAGGGCCTTCAAGTCACCTCCTTGCTCCTTGGATCTTCCTTGTGATTTTCCTCCTTTTAGTGCTCCTTTGCTTCTTTGAGGATTTGAGGATTTGTTCTCCAAAACATCAAAAGCTTGATGTCTCTAAGTCTCTTCACCAAGGATGTGATGTGAAGATGAAATGGATGACTTAGGGAAGAAGAGATTGCTAGCTATTCCTTCCCTAGGTGGCCGGCCTCTTTTGAGAAAATGAGAGAAAATGTTTCACCTCATTTCACCAAGAAAAACCCTAAATGAAAATAAAGCTATAAAGTTGAATTTATACTTCATCACATGTGAGTGGCAAACTTGTAATTAATCCAAGTTTGAAACTTCTCACCCTAATGGCCGGCCATATCAAATTGATTGGGCTAATTGCCCATTTTGTTTTAGTTGTCATACAACTTAAACATAATGGGCCTTGTGGACCAAAACGCTTTTGGGCCCCGAAACCCAAAACCAACATATAAGCCCAATACGAACATTTCGTATAATTAATTAACTAATTAATTAACCTTGACCATTCTTCAATTAAACCATTTAATTGCTTATCCATTTCATTTAATTTCTTCACCAACATCCTTACTTGGTTTACGATCCATTAGGTTCCATTTAGCGAGATAGTGGGCGATTGTTACTCTTAACGATCGATTGTGAATTGAAACCACATTTCAATTCTCCCTTAAAATTAGTGTTTGCTAATCTTTAGGGCTTCCACAAACCATGAGTGACACCTAGCAGCATATCATGGTTACCCAAGCTAAGTAGAAGTGGTTGAAGAACCTATCCAGTTACAATTACAACGCAATACGGTCATTCTCTAATACAATACTCTTAATCACATTGTTTTAGGTGATAGTTTGTTTCATGTCTACTATCCAATGTGATACTTATCTATATGATTTAATTGAATATGATTTGGAACAAACTTCCTAAGTCATATTCATATGCTTTGGCCAAAGACTCTCGAATCATATCTTAGAGTATTCTTCTTCCATCTTGGAAGGTTAGAGATTCCTTGTTGTGCATTCATATGCCTACATGACTAGGTAGCTTGACCACAACAATGCGGTGGACACTCCAATGGAATGCCTTTGACATGATCAAAGATCAAGGACCTAACCATTAGACATCTATGATGCCTCAGGTCAAAGGACTACTTTGCATATTGCAACTTTCGAGTTCTTACATGACATGTATGTTTGAACTCTCTTTTGATCGTTGTTCAGTGTACTCGATCACTCTTTCGAGCACCTATGTGTTTGCCTCAGTGTCCAACACTAAATGACATGAGACTAGTCATACTCACGCTTGAGTCGACATAACACATACTAACCTTAGCGGATTGTCAATGCCCAATTGGCAATCCTATGGCTAGGAACGTTTTAGGAATGAACATAAGAGAAAGGTCTCGATAATCTAACTTACTTAAATTACTTATCTCTTAGATCAAATACATTCCTTGGATTCCCTTATTGCTTAAACACATGATACAATAAATAGTGATTAACAATAAGCTTTGCCTTTCATTAAACATATAAAAGTTTAATACAATAAGTATTCCAAAAGCTATTACATCAAATGAGTGGCTTTGTGGGCATACTTCCAACAGCTTTATATATACTTCTTCCTCTAGATCTCCTTGCAAGAAAGTGTTTTTAACATCTAATTGCCTTAGATACCAACCATATTGTGCAGCTAAAGCCAAAATAACTCTCATAGTGGTATGTCTTACCACTAGACTAAAAGTTTCAGAATAATCCAAACCTTGTTCTTGACTATACCCTTAAGCAACCAATCTTGCTTTATATCTAGAAATCGATCCATCGGGGTTTTTCTTCACTTTATAAACCTATTTGCTACCAATAATACTTCTATTTGGTGGTGCTGGAACCAATTTCCATTTTCCTTGTGATCTTAATGCATTGTACTCCTCTTGCATGGCTTTTTGCCACTCATTTTTTACCCATTGCAGACCTAAAAGTCTTAGGTTCCTCTTTAGTAGTGACATCAGCAATAAGGGAAAAACCACCAGAGACATTATCCAATGGTTGTAAAGAATTAAGTTCTGGTATTGCAGCAAGAAATGTTACATAATTTTTCCTAGTGATAACTCCTGTCGTCTGAATGCCACCTTGTCTAGCAGATGAATGAGAACAACTAGATGAATTGGCATTAGTTGAGGAGTTGGGGAATGGTAATATTACATGTAGTTGTGTAGGATTGATGACAGGAAACAAGGGAGGTGTATCAAGTGAAGTGGAAAAAGTATGGCCATTTGTTGTTTCAGAAGCTATTCCACCATTTTGAGATGTTGCATTCTCAGTTTGTGACACAGAATTGTGAAGACTTTCAGTTCCCAGAGAGTGATTAATTCTTGATGTAACTAATGAAGTAGACTGATTCTCATTTAAACCATGCACTACATGCTAATGTCCCAAACTATTTAAAGATGAATGTCTGACTGGTATTGGGACTGGTATTATCACAGAGGATGGAATGGCTTCCTCTCTAATTAGAGAAGAACTTGATATCTGAGATTGAACCAGTTTTGCTGGAAACACAGTCTCATACAAAATTACATGTCTTGAAATAATACACTTCTTTGTTTGTAAATTGTAGCATATAACCCCTTTATATCCCATTGCATATCCTAAAAATACACACATAACAGATCTTGATTGAAGCTTATGAGAATTATACGGTCTCAACCATGGAAACACTGCAGAACCAAAAATCCTTAAGTGTTGTATATCAGGAGCCTTGCTATACAATAACTAATATGGAGACTTGTACGACAGTGTTTTGCAAGGCATTTTGTTAATTAAAAATACAGAATGATCACAAGAAAAGTACCAAAACTCAATTGACAATCCAACAGCATTAAGAATGGTCAAGGCAGTTTCAATAATATGTCTATGTTTCCAATAGTGGAGCCAGGAATTATTTGGTGGGTGGGCTAAACTAAAATTATTACTAGGAGATCAAATGGTTAAATTTTTTTGTTACTTACATAAAGTTACACAATGACAAACTTGAAAGCAATAATTTAAAGTAAGAAATTTAGAATAAAGCAAGTTTCAACTAGATTTAACAAAGAAAACATTTGAAGTTGCAACTTATAGTAGAAAGAAACATACATCATCAATCTTGTCATAACAACTTAACAAATAAAAGAAAAAGTACCTATTCAAGTTGTGCCCTTCGATCCTTAATGGAATTGAAATCCTTGGTTATTTCTTCTGAATCAATCTTTTCGGCAAGCTCTTTTTCAATGTACACAACCATTGAATCTGCTAGAAATTCACTTTCCATCTTGTTGCGATGTCTTGTTTTAATAAGATTCCTTGCTGAAAAAGCGCGTTCGGTAGTTGCTGTAGAAACGGGAAGAGTTAATACACGTCGAATTAACCTATCAATCAAATAGTACCTTTCGGACCTCTTTGTTTCAACAAATCCCCGACATAATTCCGAAGTAGTTGACATTTTTTGAAAGACAGGATGATGCGGTACGTCTGATTCATAGATTTTCAACTCACATCTCAACGTATGTAGCACTTTTTCTGTGAAATCCATAGAATAAATTTTTTCTGCAAGCTTGCAAATGTGATCAATGTTGAACGCCTTAAGAGCTTCTCTTGGTTCTAAAGCTAAACTGAGAATAAGAAGTTCCATTGCCTCCTCACTAAACCTGCTATTTAGCTCTGCTAACTGAAAATCTATTGCATTATTGAAGATATCAATGTGATAATGATGCTCAAATGTAATATGATCTGTTTGCTGACAAAAACGGCCAATTCCTACTTTGTATTGAGCATTCATATCGAGCATATCAACGTCAGGTTTTTTGCAGAATAAACTCACTTTATCAATAAAGGTAGCCTAACCATCCAATCGTAACTTCTGGAGGAGATCTTTTGTAGTAGTGACTAGATTCATAGCATTCAGAATGTCTTGTGACTTATTTTGCAGTTCACGACAAAGGATATCAGTGATTCCCATGATCTCCTGCAATAGATGCAAGATGAAAGTAAATTCAAAGGATCTGATTACATTATAAGCACCAGTAGCTTCCCCACGCAAAGAGTTTGTAGCAGATCTATCATTCTTTATGTTCTCAAGTACTGTACAAGACGCGTCGCACATATGTATCAAGTCACACACTGAATCATAATGAGAACCCCAACGAGTAGCTCTAGGTCGATGTATAGTACCGATTTGATTAGCTCATCTTCCCGTCTTAAGTTCACCAGCACCCACCAACTCTTCAATGTTCATTGTGTGTGCAACCTGCAGCTGAGTATGACGCTTTGGAGAAGTAGTAATAACATTTACAATTGAACCTAATGTTGAAAAGAATAACCAGATAACAGCTACTTCTTTTGATGCTGCAACTAATGCCAATTGCAGTTGATGAGCAAAACAATGCACGTAATAAGCAGATGAACACTCTTTAATAAATAAAGATTGTAGCCCATTCCACTGACCTCGCATATTACTCACACCATCGTAGCCTTGACCTCGTAACTTGTTTATAGCCAACTCATGGAAAGCAAAGACTTTTTTTATTTTCCTGTGAAGTGTTGTTGTAGTAGTGTCTTCAACCCACACAATATCTAAAAACCGTTCTCGTAGAAAACCATCATTATCAACAAATCTTAAAATAATGGCCATTTGCTTTCTATGAGCAATATCATGTGCTTCATCAACAAGAATACAAAAAACACCATCCCCGACTTCTTCACGAATTTTTCTTCGTACTATGTTGGCGAGAATGTTCAAAACCTCCTTTTGGATCATGGGTGAGGAATATTTGGCATTTTTTGGTGCATTTTCTAAAACAACTGCAGCCACCTTATCATTAAACTTGGTTGTATGCTTTACCAATTCAATAAAATTCCCACGATTTTTCGAACCCATTGATTCATCATATCCTCTAAAAGGACATGCTTGAAATGTAAGCCATCGAACACATTCAATTGTAGCCTTGAGTCGCAACCGATTCTTCAAAATTTCTTCTTTTGATTGTCGATTAATAACCTTGTCAACATGCTGAGATGGATTCATCAATTCCTCCGCACGTGAAACACAAGTATTATGTAATGAAGATGGACCTCCAATATGAGAAAGAAATATACAATTCTTTCCGTCGTTAACTCTTTTCCAATTGTTAAACCCATCAACAGTTAGTGTCGGACGACTTGCTGGACCAGTCCCAAAAAGAAAGCATGGGAAACAATATACTCTATCTGTTGTCGGAGAATATTCTAACCATGGAAATTGTGAAAACCAAGAATACTGAAATTGACGATATTGTGATCCAAACCGAGACCTAGGATACTCAAGAAATTTCGGTTGGTAAGGCCCAGCTTTGATATAAGCACGTCGAACTTCATCTTGTTGATTAATAGGATGCTCATGTATTTGAATCCGTTTCCCCGGGTCTCGTTCCAATTCCAAAGAAGCATCATCAAAAACTTTTTCTTGAGGTTCAATTATATTAGATGTCTGGTGAGAATCATGAGGCTGCTCAGTTGATATTGGTGCGTTATCATTAGATGCAGAAGGTATATCACTCTCTAATTTATCACCATCATCTCTTTTTTTGAAAAATGAATCAATAGTTCTTAATCTCTTCATTGAAGGTTAACCTAACAAATTGAACAACAATAATGCAAGTTTATATAATAAATTATATTTCTAAGAAATCTATTAGACTATCAGAAAAAAAAATTTAAACTTGAAATCGAAATTTTAAAGTACGAATTCTTAAAATTAAAGCAATAAACAAATAAAATCATCAAGACATAAGAATAAAGTGGTTAAAAACTTACTTGATAAGAAAAATCAATCAGTTTTCTCACTTGTAATGTATGCTTGGTTTCTATGATTCTGTTTCTGTGAATTGCAGTGTAAAGACGACACAGATGGGACGAAAGCTTTTATGAAAGTGACAGAAACCCTAAAAGTCGAAATATAATAATAAATTAGTACAACTCCTAAGAAACCTAAAATAATAAAATAATAAATGTACTTTTTAAAACCGGATGGCTATCCTAGAAAACCTAATCTAATCACTATACTACTCCCTAGGACCCTAGAAACTAATCAAATAAAATGACTTAATGGGACGTGTGTGTCAGTGTGCGTGTGCAATTTGAAATTTAATAATAATAAATTTTGATATTGATTAAAGTAAATAATTTATTTAATATTTATTAACTCTTACTTTTTTTAAAAGTAGTCCTTTTGTTCAGAACTTTTACTTATTGGGTGGGCTTTAACAATTAAAAATAATAAAATAATCTAAATTATCAGTATTTTTAACTTTAAACAACTAAAACTCTCCCTATGCTAGAGCCCACCCTAGCCTTGTTAGTGGCTCCGCCGTTGTATGTTTCCTTTCTGCTTCCCCATTTTGTTAGGGAGTGTAGGGACATGAAATGAACTGCATAATCCCTTTACTGGCCAAAAATGAAGTGAAACACTTGCTTGTATACTCTCCCCCTCCATCTATTTGTAAACACTTGATTGATATTCCAAACTAATTAAGTATAAAATTGTAAAACTTCACTAATATGGTTTACACATCTGATTTATTACTCATGGGAAAAATCCACACAAACTTTGTATATTCATCCACTAAAGGTACATAGTATCTATAGCCTCCCAAAGACTTTATAGAAGATGGACCCCAAATATCAGAGTGTACTTTGCCAAACAAAGACATACATCTATCACCCCTAACTGGAAACGGAATCCTAGACATTTTGCCTTGAACACATGAACTACAAAGACTATGTGTATTATTTGTTCTAAGTACACCTCCAGATTGTTTTAACATTGAATGCATGATTTTAGTAGCAAGATGTCCCAACCTTTGATGCCAAATACCAGAGTTCACAACTTTTCCCAAATAAGATTCTGGAACCGTTGAAGTAATCTGCAGACCCTTTGCATGAAGCTTCACTGGAATCTGGAACAGTTCTTTAAGCCTACTATTTCCTTGATACACTACCTCCCTTGTCTTCTTGTCCTGCACAAAAAACTCAGACTCATCACATATAAACCAACTTTTATTATTAGCACACAACTGTTTTACTGAAAGTAAACTTTTGGTAATATTGGGAACATGCAAAACTTTATTAAGAACAAGAGAATGGTTGTTGTGTTTCAATGTGGCAGAACCAATATTTCGGATTGGCAAGCTTGTGCCATTACTAACAGTGATTTTCTTAGCACCTTCAAAAGGAGTAACTTATGCCAAAGCATTAATATCAGCTGTCATAAGGTGAGAAGCACCAGAATCCACGATCCAAGCATCATGGGATGTAAACTGAGGTGTCTGTTGTGCATTCAAAGTAGAGAGAGATGGTGGTGGTGCCTGACCTTGAAAGGCATAGTTAGCTCGATGAAAACAATCTAGTGCAACATGTCCTCTTTTTCCACATATTTGACATTCAATTGCAAATCCAGGAGCTGAAAAGTTTAAGTTTCTATGAAAGCAGTTTGTAGCAGTATAACCTCGTTTGTTACATATCTAACATTTTATCATAACATTGGACCTTGTGTCAGTGTTCCCATACCATGAACCATTACCATTTTGAAATTGTCTTGAACCTCCAGAGTAATGATTTGTAGAATTGCCATTAGAGTAGTTAGACTTGCCTTTATAGCCACTACTGTTATTCTTATTACCACCATTGTTTCTGAAATTGTTTCCATTATAAGGTCTATAACTTGCATTATGATGTTGAGGTATGAAATTCTGCTGATTAGATGGAGTGGTTTGGCCAACGAAACCATATCCATAATACTCTGGAGGTGGTAGATGATAATGATAAGGCACAAGAGGCTGTAACTGAGTGATATTTGAGTGCTGAATATGACTTCCATTGACTACCACAGAAGGAGCACCATAAGGTTCTTGAATAAGTACACCACCAGTTGTCGCAGGAATATGACTATGACTTTGAGCATTTGAAGATGATGCTGCAGTCACTAAAGCACCATTAGAAGAACTAGAACCTTGCATATACAAAGCAGACATATTATGTGACAGGAAGTTCACTTCCCTTTCAATTTCCTTCTTTGCACCCAACAATTGTGCTCTAAATTCTTTAAGAGTAATAGTAGATTCTCTGGCCAGTATCACAGTTCTAATCACAGAGTATTCCTTAGGTGAACCAGTAAGACCGGCAATCATAACATCATTATCAGAAATAGATTCTCCAATAGCCATCAATTGATCTCAGATTGGTAGATTCTCTGGCCAGTATCACAGTTCTTGTCAATAGTGTCTGTGCCTTTCTAAATAGTATGTAGTTCTGTTTTCAAATGATTCACTCTGGATTTAGACACTGATGCATATCGATTATACACCCAAGAACATACTTCATAGCCTCATCAGTCATGGTTGCAAGAAGTAGACTCAAAAGAGCCATATTTGTGGTTTCCCACTCAATATATGTAGTAGAAATCTCATTTGTAACGGCTGATTCAGTGGTAACAACAAGTCTTGATGGAAAATGTTCATACCATCAAAGAAACCAAACAATTTATACCCCTTTAGAACAAATTGAAATTGAAATGCCCATTTGGCAAAATTATCATCTCTCAGCTTTATCGTTAACATACCCAACATATTTTCAACTTTGAACTGAGAAGCCATAGTAACAAACTCACTGTATATGCAAATTACCCCTCCTAAATCTTTATAGAGATTGGCACCGAGAATGACACTCCAAGAAACCAAAGCAACCAAGGAGATTGACACTCCTGATAGCTTTCTAAATCTTCCCAGATACTAACACCAAAATTAACCAAGGAGAATGACACTCCAAGAAATCGAAACAACTAAGGAGATTGACACTCCTGAGATCTTCCTAAATCTTCCCAAAGACTAACACCAAAATTAACCAAGGAGAATGACACTCCAAGAAATCAAATCAACCATGGAGATTGACACTCCAACAATATACCCAGAAACAGCAAAAAAATTTCATCACAAATCTTCAAGAATTACAGTATCAAACCACCAGTTCATAGTTTGTGAACCATAAAACTATCGTAGAACAAAGAAATGATATACGAATCACCTGATCCACTCTTCAAAGAACAACTCATTTTCCAATCACCAAACGCCCTAAATCACAGATGATATACGAATCACCTAATCAACTCTTCAAAGAACAACTCCTTCTTCAATCACCAAACGCCCTAAATCACAGATACAAAATCGCAGAAATTCGTAGCTTCAACAACTCATCAAAGTAGTGGAAGATCACCAGAATCGACGACAGCATGCCAAGAATGGCAATGATACCATATTAACAGAAGAAAAATAGAAAGGATTTCTAGAAGGATGAGAGAGAGTCGAAGAACAACAATGGCATATGAAAGGATTGTATTTCTTAGGCAATGGAATTATTACAATACGAATATCATATGATGGCACCTATAGCTATATATATATATATATATATATATATATATATATATACTAGTCTGAATTACATTTCTACCCTTCTAACTAAACTTATCAATACTAACAGACACCTTTAACCAACAAACGACACATGGCATTTTCCTGTTATTACTGTTATTAAAAATAAACGGGTAATATGACCCAACCCGAAAATTAACCTGTTAATATTATCAGGTATTATGACCCAATGTGTTATCCGTTAAAGAAATATATTTTAATAAGTAAATAATGAAAATGAAAAACATAACTTGACCCCAAAAAAAAAAAATATATAATATTAAATTAGTATATGCATACTATATTGTCGATATTACGTTCAGAGTTTTACCATTAGTGAAAAATTGCTCAAAGTTTATAAAGTTTCTAGAAACTATATAACACCAACACATATTTCAGTTAACCGTAAAAATCGGAAAGTGATATCAACGATCCTAACCATTCATTTTTCTTTACATATGCTAAAAGGTCACATTTTAAAAAAGAAAATCTAAAAAATGAAATTTGATGAGTAGAATGAAGCTTAAACGACAATCAATGGTTAAGTTTAAATCTAAAGTTTATAGAATATGGTGTCGGATTTTGGAGTTGACCCCTTCACAGAAGTTGTAAAACTTGTCATTACGAGTGATTGTATTTTATTTATTTAATTTGTTTACACTTTTCACACTTCTACAATAATTATTATTAATTTTGCACTCAAATAAAAAAACAGTATTGATGAGATATGGAGGATTTTAAAAATCTAAACAACCATGTAACCATCGTCTAAGTGTAGAGGTTGTACGTAATCACGAACATTTATATATGCTTTCACATTTTTTAGACTTGTACATTAATGATTATGAATTTTATTTATTTTATTCATGAGGGTTTATATGGTTTTAAAAATTCAAACGACGATGTACCCATCCTCAAAGCGTAGAGGACACAAATAACAAGCGTTTGCATATTTTTTCACATTTACCGCACTTTTAAATTAATTATTATAATTTTTTTAAGTGTTCAGTATTGTAAGTTACTTAATATTTTTATTTTTAATGTATTTTATAAATTTTTAACCTCATTCTTTGACACACCCTGACCCAGAATGTCCACCTGGACTCCGAATCGAGCTATGCTGGCCGACACCAGGAAGGTGATGAAGGCATAAAGTGTAGTGATGTGGAAAATGTGAGTAAATTTAAATATAAGAGTACACTTGTGCGCGGGAATGAACCCAATTCACACGTGATGTCAGAGCATAAGTAAAGTATAGTATAGTAGAATAAGAATTATACTATCGAAGGTAATCACCTATATCAAGATTTGCCAAGAATCCTCGTCAATACGAACGATCTGCTACTAGAACCTGGAGGGGCGAAAAACAAGGGTGAGTGGGCCTAAAAATAAAGTTTTATAAAAACCCTTTTCGAAAACATAATAACCCCTCGCCGTAAAACAAGTATAGTTTCCAAAATATACATAGTACGTATAGTATGAAAGAACTTACCGTAGCCTACAATATCTCAAGAATTCAATACGTCACAATATATTTCGTAAATAACCATGTAACGTTCGACAGTCACAATATCTCACATAAACAATCTTATCATATCGAGTGCTCATCAACATATGTTGACACATGAGTTCAAGCAGAGGTATTATGACATGACTGGCACCTACAATGAATCCAAAGTGAGCGTACGGTGCGATGTTGACATACAAGTGAAAGAATAGCCCTGGCCCTGGGTAAGTACTAAGACCAGTGCAGCAACGACGAGCAGATAATGTAAATATGATCAAGCCACAATAACTCAACAATTCTAGTCAATATAATACCATTCATGACCTTAAACCCTTTATAGTAAGTTTACCTGTGCATCCCGTAGGATTATTTCATAATTTCCCAACAATAAGACATTTCTTATAAACGTTAATTTAATTATGACAATTACGTAGAATATTCATTAGTGAATATATATGTGGAAACTAACCTATATATATATATATATACACACACACACACACGCACATTCATACATACTTACTTTATAAAAGAATGGACCTACTCACAGATCATGTCATCGAGTCGAACTCGCCTCGTAGCATCAAGAGTCTTTACGATGGGTTTCGCCTAGAAATGAAACCATTTATGTAAATACGTAACGTACTAATGTATAAACGTATTTTTGTACAAAGGACAGCTAATAAAGAAACTATTTTAAAATGGTCGAATTTAAGAAAACGGAGGGTAGATTCAGATTCGGCTCGTCGAGAAACCTAAGGGGGACCTCGGGTTCTTGCACGCGCTACCATAAGATGGCTGCTCAGAAAGCCACGCGCCACCATACACGCCGGCACGCGCCAAGTTGGGTCGCCAAAAAGTTGGCCGGAAAAGTCGCCAGCGCCACCGTGGATGGTGGCGGAGCACAATACCTCAGGTGGAGGTGTGTGTGCTCCATGTGCCAACCATGATGTGCACCCTAGTGTAGGCCTAAGAAGCTAGGTTTAGGTTTAGGTCGAATCCAAGTTTAGGCCTAGGTTTTGGGTTATTGGGTTAAGGCTTTAGGCCGTGTTTAAAGGATTGGGTTTGGACTAGGATTACATAGGCCCAAGGTTTTAGGCTGGGTTTAGAGTGGGGTCGTGGGTCACGGGTCAGGTCAACATGGTTTTAGGCCATGGGTTTGGCCGAAATCTGGGCAATATTTCCCGAGCTCCGTTCAAGCTCAATTCTACACCATTTGTAATGATTCAAAAGCTACAATGAAGCTTGACACTAAGAGAAGAGATTCATACCGTTTTGGAGTTGTGTCGTGGCTGGAGTTGGCCAGAAATTAGCTCGAAAGCCAACGGACCTCTTCAAAAAATTTGAAAAATGCTTCTCGAGTTGAGTTTTGCGTCATCACGTGTACAATCCACAACTAAGCTCAGAAGTCAACCATTTTAACTAAATGAGGGGAAGGGAAAGGACTTTGAAGTTTACCTTGGCCGGAAACCCCGAGACCTCGTCGGTCTTGTGACTGTGTGTCTGTGCACATTGCAGAGCAAAGAGAAAGAGTGAGATCGCAAAGAGGTGAGGGAGGGGAGGGGAGATCCAGATGGTGGATGGTGTGGTCTTTGTGGTTGTTGTTTATGTATGTATGTGGATGTGTATATGCTCATCGGAGAGGAGATAAGAGGGCATAAATGAGAGAGATAGTTCTAAAGGGAGATATGTGGATGTGTATATCCTTACGTTTCGAATTCCGTAATATCTCGTTTTTGTTCCATATTCAAATCTGCTTGCGCCCACGCGTTCCTAGCGACAAGCACTACAAGGATACACTAAAAGAATGTTTCAAACATCTTACAATCCGGTGGTCAACGAAAATCAACATCTTTGCCTTTAAGGGCATTTTCTTCAATTCATACCTTTAAAAATTTATAAAATCGTACAATTAGAGACGTGTTGTTACAATCTACACACCTTAAAAAAATTTTGTCCCCAAAATTTGAAATCACTTGTTGTACATAATATACTCCAAAAGATAGGAATGTATATAAGGAACAAATCAAGTTAGAGTGGTTGCATAAAAGAGAATGCTTTTCTGTCGCGATCAGAGTGCAATGATTCCACTTTCATGCCTCCAAACTCATACTTTCCTTCTCCTTCAATACAATACTATAATATAATTCTCTTTATAAAAACACAAAGTCGAAAATATTTATATATGTATAATAACATCATGCCAAAATACATATATATAGTAACGTAAAGTCAAGATAATTGTATTGAAATTAAAACTGAACATATAATATTTTTCACCTACTTGTCCACTTGATGAGTCGTGTACTCCGAAAATAAGTGTTTAGTATCTTTGGGGTCAAGCCCAAACAATAAATAACTAAAAGTGCTAACGTAAAAAGACCTACTTGTCCACTTGTTTAACGAACACAACGAATAAGTTATCAATATTATGGTCTGCAACCCGCGATATCAACAGCTCACTATTGTCTCGATAAGCAAGCAACACATTCCCGAGGGTGCAATATTACCATCTTACCCCTCATTAGGAAATACATATAAATTTTCTGATTAGCGCCTCGACTGCGTTCCCATGCTACCCTCTCGGGTGACAACGCAAATAGCACACAATTTCCCAAATTGTAATCTCGATTATTCAATTACCTATTCGTAATACTCGTGGTTAAAGTCTCCATGCAACATCTTAAACAGTGACATACCCAAAATTGAAAATTGTAATCGTGGTTACACGCAACTTTAACAGGGACAAGTGTTAGTCATAACCATACTAAAACTGTAGAACGAATAAACGCAACATGTCCATTAAGGTCTGGTTAGTTCGTTCAGACTAGCCATTAGTATGAGGGTGAAATGTGGTATTGGACAAAAACTAAATACCCATGATTTTCAAGGAGACTTCCCAAGACTTGGAAATGAAACACGTATCATGGTGAGATACAGTAGTGACATGCACACCATGTAGCCGAACAATGTAATTCACAACACCTTAGCGAGTAGATTTACAGTGAATTTCTCTCGAATTTAGCGAAAAACGTCGAGAAGGCTAAAAGAACAATCAAGAATTTGAGGGTCAAACAAGTTCATCAATATATAATACAAGGTAACTAGAATTAATGCATGACATCACGCTACAATGGTAGCTTCTGGAATATTCAATCACCAACGGTAAAGATTCGCTTAGCAGAGTATTTGTTGGGTGATTGAGAAATTAATGGTCACAATTGCAATTCCAATGTCAACGATTCTTCTAGACAGTCTACATGCCTCAGAAATAGTACAAAGTGCATTAGAGTAGACACGTACCCAAAGTTGACTGGAACACCTTCCACTATAATTAGGTGAATATGGAATCACAGTCAAAGTGCATACTGATCGAACGATTTCCTGATGATTGTAAGTAACGCCATATCAAGGGTAGATACTCGTGAATTCCAACTGAAATGGAATAGGACAGGCTGAAAGTGTTCAAGGGTAGATATGTTTTTGCTGCGGTAATCAGTAATTACGTTTGCACAACTGGGATGATACCGTAGATGTTGATTTGGTATCTCCATCATCATTTAAAAAATTTAGCTCTTTTCAAAAGAAGATGTATTTGAAAGGTCTAAGGTTGATAAAGATTTTGGACACATTTCTCCATAGAGAAGTATCATTCGGTTTTCAAGTAAAGATGGTAACTATTGACTTTAAGTCATGAGAAAGGTGGTTCACTTTATACGGTTCTAACCGTTGGGAAACATAAGCGTTACCCCGCCATGCTGCATCTACCTAGCCAAGTCATCCAGATAAAATGTCATTGTGGATCTCCAATTTATTGACGTTGTTAAACAATGTAAGAATAATGCTCGGGAAGAGACAACACTTAAGTTGTCAGAAATTTTATTCATATCCAACATCATAACTAAACTAACATTCCTCGATCGAAAAGTGAGGAAAACACTATAGCTGGAATATCACCAACAAATTGTCCTTAAAATCGACAAGACCAAAGATATCTCGAATTTCACAACACTTTGTGAGAATATCATTTTCTTCCACTACAACCTTTTAAGAAAAAGAAAAGAATATCATCCACTGAGATCACGTCCCCCAAGAAAAGTACCAATTTAACCTTTAAGGAACATGGTAATAAGTTGACTGTGGGTGTTTAGAAAATTTGCTCTCGTTGCTAGGGTAGATGAGAAAGTCATCGGTAAGACTACTACAAATTCATCAAGCTATCGAAGAAAACTCGGGTTCCAAAAGTTGGTCGGGTAAACCATCAATTCAAAGTATGGGTTAACGGTTTTTAATCGTCACCTTATTGAGTTACTAAAATCTAGGTATGATCCTAAGGTTCGGCCTTTTGCCTTCGCGGATAGGTTTGAGATTCCCTAGAAAAGGCGCAAGGAAAATTGGTGCAATACAAGAAAGTAGATCAATGGTGTACTTCATTTCACAATTTGGTGATGTCCCAAGTAAAATTTTGAGAAATGACGCCAGAGATATTCATCCTTGAAACGTACCATACTACTTCTTTTCTATATGCCACGTGCTAATAGGTCTTCACAGCTTTCTCGATACTCAATTCGCTCTTATAGCAGGAAACTAATTCGTGCTTCAAACTAATATTTGCTTGTGGAAGTGATTGGAAAGATGGCTAGTCGAAGTGATTTTGGTTACCTAAGTGGAAAATATGGTTAAAACAACTACAAGTTTACCGTTCTCCAACAAAGTTTACTCTTAAGTTTCCAAGATTTAGTTTCTTCGGCTCTAGTAGTCAATGTTAATCAATCTATCAATCACGCCACTAATTTATGCATATATGATACTTTTGATATTTTTGATATTGTTCGTTACCCTAAAACTGCGAACCAACGTTATGGCATAAAGGTATCACTCCTAGATACTAGTACCTGTGTCGAGTATCACAAATCATAATGCCTGAATACTAGTTTACAGCTTCTGGATATCAAACTGTATTATCAATTAGTAACGCCACAATAGGCTGATTACAGATTAGAGCCTGCTTAGGTGGATAGTTTCGGATGACCGGTAAGGAATTGGTCCTATGAGTTGGTTTTGTTGATTTTAGGAAAATACTTGCTACATGGGGATTTCTACTAACTGTAGGTATAACAACTCGTACACATGTGCCCATGCTCATCGAAATGATGAGTACATCACCAAAAGAAGTTCGGGAAACTAGTATTGGTTGGAATGCCTTAAGGCAAGAAAAAGGAATTTGCTAATAATCTACCTTAGAACGGACTTAAACGGAAGTTGATCTTCCTCCTGAAGATCCGAAATTATCACTAGTGCGTTTGAAAAGATTAGTGTTATTGAGGACCAAAAGTGGTTGTCCTCTAGATGTTCTTCTACCGAGTGTTACCACTTTAGCACCAGGTTGTCGCTCAAGAGATTTCTAGAATTTTAACGAAGTAAACTTCGTAGGAATTCTAAGAGGTGGTATACTAACAAATGTTGCCAATGAATCAAAACTATTCTTGGTTTCCAAACTCGAAAAGGTTGGTAAAGATGACGAGATAAAAGTAATGGAATTGATGAGTAAACCCTTCGGTGGTACACATTTACCGACACAATAGCCCTGCTTCTTGGCCACAAACTCTTCTCCGAATCGGGATTTTCCTTGGCAGTGAGGTTCTTTGTTTAGAGTCTAGAGGTGGTCGCCAAAATGTTCTTCTAGAAGGTCAATAAGTCGTCTAAGTCACTCAAAACTTAGAAAAAGTTAACACATTTTTCGTATTCGAAAAGGCGGCAAGATTCGGAAATTAGGCTCAACAACCAAGAATGCTTACATCACGCGTGTGATGAATGCTATATTGCCCAAACTTATGCTCTGATACCAAACTAATACACCCCGACCCAGAATGTCCACTTGGACTTTGAATTGAGTTGTGTTGGCCGATACCAGGAGGGTGACAAAGGCATAAAGTGTAGTGATGTGGAAAATGTGAATAAATTTAAACCTAAAAGTACCTAAATATAAGAGTGCGCTTGTGAGCGGGAATGAACCCAATTCACACGTGATGTTAAAGCCTAAGTAAAGTACAGTAAAGAAGAATAAGAATTATACCATCGAAGGTAAACACCTATATCAAGATTTGCAAAAAATCCTTGTCGATACGAATGATCTGCTTCTAGAACCTGGAGGGGCGAAAAACAAGGGTGGGTGGGCCTAAAAATAAAGTTTGATAAAAACCCTTTTCGCAAACATATTAACCCCTCGCCGTAAAACAAGTATAGTTTCCAAAATAAACATACTACATATAGTATGAAAGTACTTACCGTAGCCTGTAATACAAGAATTCAATACCTCACAATATATTTCGTAAATAACCATCTAACGTTCGATAGTCACAATATCTCACATAAACAAACGTATCACACCGAGTGCTCATTGACATATGCTGACACACAAGTTCATGCAAAGGTATTCTGACATGAATAGGATTGGGTGTAATAATGATTTATGCTCTAGTACTACAATCACATGAATACTAGAGCTATGCGTAGCACATATGAGTCCTAATTGCCTATAACACACTAGGACATGACTGGCACCTACAATGGATCCAATGTGAGTGTACGATGTGCACATACACGTGAAAGAATGGCCCTGGCCCCAGGCGAGTACTAACACTGATGAAGCAACGACGAGCAGATAATGTAAATATAATCAAGCCACAGTAATTCAACAATTCTAGTCAATATAATACCATTCATGACTTTAAATATAATTAAGGCATCCCCTTATAGTAAGTTTACCTGTGCATCCCGTTAGATTATTTCATAATTTCCCAACAATAAGACATTTCTTATAAACTTTAATTTAATTGTGACAATTATGTAGAATATTCATTAATGAATATATATGTGGAAACTAACAAATATATATAAACTTTATAAAAGAAAGGACCCACTCACAAATCAAGTCATCGAGTCAAACTTGCCTCGTAGAATCGAGAGTCCTTGTGATGCGTTTTTCCTAGAAACAAAACCATTTATGTAAATAAGTAACGTACCAATGTATAAACGCGTTTTCGTACAAAGTACGGCTAATAAAGAAACTATTTTAAAACAATCGAATTTCAGAAAACGGAGGGCAGATTCGGATTCGACACGTTGAGAAACCTAAGGAGGGACCTCGGGTTAATCCACGCGCCGCCACAAGGTAGCTGCCCGGAAGGGCAAGCTCCATCGCACGCAACAAGTTGGGCCACTGGAAAGTTCGCATGAAAAGTTGCCTACGGGCTGTGGACAGTGGTGGAGCACAGTACCTCCGGCAGAGGCACGTGTGCTCCATATGTCGGCCATGATGCACACCCACACACGCATGCTTAAGAAGCTGGGTTTGGGTCAGGGTCGGATCTAAGTTTGGGCCTAGGTTCTGGGTTATTAGGTTAAAGCTTTGGGCCAGGTTTAAAGGATTGGGTTTGGACTAGGATTACATAGGCCCAAGGTTTTGGGCTAGGTTTAGAGTGGGGTCGTGGGTCACGGGTCGGGTGGATCCGGTTTTAGGTCATGGGTTCGGTTCAAATCTGGGCAATATTTCCCGAGCTCGATTCTACACCATTTGTAATGATTCAAAAGCCAAAATGAAGCTTGATTGGAGAAGAGATTCGTACCATTTTGGAGTTGTGTCATGGCTAGAGTTGGCAGGAAATTAGCTCAAAGCCGGCGGACCTCCCATAAAATATGGAAAATGCTTCCTGAGTTGAGTTCTGCATTAAATCACGTGTACAATCCACAACTAAGCTCAGAAGTCAACCATTTTAACTAAATAAAGGGAAGGGAAAGGACCTTGAAGCTTACCTTGGTCGGAAACCCTGAGACCTCGTCGGTCTTCACGTGCACAGTGTAGAGCAAAGAGAAAGGGTGAGATCGCAGAGAGGTGACGAAGAGGATGGGGGATCCAAATGGTGGTGATGATGGTGTGGTCTTTGCGGTTGTTGTCTGTGTATGTATGTGGATGTGTATGTGCTCACTGGAGAGGAGATAAGAGGGTAGAGACGAAGAGAGAATTCTAAAGGAAGAGATCATGGGAGGGAAAGAAAAAGGGCACCAAAAATGGGGTGCCATGCTTCAGTCATGTAGAGGCCCAAAGTGGAGAAATGTCTCCATTTGTGAAATTACCAAAATGTCCTTACATTTCGAATTCCGTAATATCTCGTTTTTGTTCCAAATTCAAATCCGCTTGCACCTATACATTCCTAGCGATAAGCACTATGAGGATACACTAAAAGAATGTTTCATATGTCTTACGATCCACTGGTCAAGAAATATCAACATCCAGGCCTCTAAGAGCATTTTCCTCAATTCATACTTTTAAAAATTTATAAAATCGTAGAATTAGGGACGGGTTGTCACACTCTATAGTATATTATAAAAATAAATAAATAAAACTTAAAATTTTTAAATTTATATAATAATAATAATAATACAATAATACATATTTAATATGCAATATATACATATTAGGCTTGGCAAACGGATCGTGTCTGTCGTGTTCGTGTTGTTTTCGTGTAACACCTATTATCTTAACGGGTCGTGTCGTGTCACACCCGTTATCTTAACAGGTCCTTAACAGGTCAGGTCACTTAACCCAACGGGTAAAGTGACCCGACCTGTTATGACCCGTTAAGAAAAATATTTTTTTTCTTAAATTTGCACATACTACACATTACCACATAAATATTACTTCAAAACATTAAAACACATTTGTCATTTAAGTACTACATCTACACTTGAAAATAAGTGCCTAATAAAAAAATAATACATACACTACTAATCTATTACAAATATTAAACGTGCAAGGATATGCAAAATGAAAAAGTTTTTGTTTTCAAGGTTGTGAAGTCTTTATCAAAAGTTTAAACCTCAATTTACAAAATCCTTGATTTACATCGATCATCATGAAATTGTATTGGAACTTTGGCTTGATCTCAGTCGATCCAATGGTGATCCATTTTTTAAATTTAATTTAATATATATATAATTATATTATATAATTATTATAGTTTTTAGGGGTATAAAATTGTTAAATTAATATATATAATTATTATAGTTTATTCATACTTTTATTAAGTATAACATAAGATTTTGTGATATCAACTAGTGTAAATATTTTAAATTGAAGATCGAATTCATTCTTTGTATTCATCTAGGGTCAAAAAGTGTAGCTGTAAGAAATCATCAAAATCGGAGTTAAAATAACCGTTAAATCGTGATTTTTCGTTTTATAACTGTCGAAAAGTTTTGTCCCGTTACTTGATCTCTGAATGTTTGTTTTTTTGCAATTTTTGGCGTATGCGATCTCGAAGTATATACAAACATGTTTGACAGTTGGATCGTTGAAACTAGTTTCGTAAAATGCGTGTATCTCATCAAAACAATAGATTCACTAACACTTAAAAGTTTATTCATACTTTCATTAAATATAACATAAGATTTTTTTGTATCCACTAGTGTAAATATTTTAAATTGAAGATCGAATTCAATCATTGTATTCATATAGGGTCAAGGAGTGTAGCTACAAAAAATCATCAAAATCGGAGTTAAAATGACCGTTAAATCGTGACTTTTCTTTTTATAACCATCGAAAAGTTTTGTCCCGTTCCTTGATCTATGTATGTTTGTTTTTTGCAATTTTTGGCGTATGCGATCTTGAAGTATATACAAACATTTTTTACGGTTGGATCATTGAAACTAGTTTCGTAGAATGCGTGTATCTCATCAAAACAATAGATTCACTAATACTTAAAGGTTTATTCATACTTTCATTAAGTACAACATAAGATTTTTTTGTATCCACTAGTGTAAATATTTTAAATTGAAGATCGAATTCAATCATTGTATTCATATAGGGTCAAGGAGTGTAGCTACAAAAAATCATCAAAATCAGAGTTAAAATAACTGTTAAATCGTGATTTTTCATTTTATAACCGTCAAAAAGTTTTGTCCCGTTCCTTGATCTCTGTATGTTTGTTTTTTGCAATTTTTGGCTTATGCGATCTCGAAGTATATACAAACATGCTTGACGGTTGGATCATTGAAACTAGTTTCGTAGAATGAGTATCCCATCAAAACAATAGATTCACTAATACTTAAGAGTTTATTCATACTTTGATTAAGTATAACATAAGATTTTGTGGTATCCACTAGTGTAAATTTAAATTGAAGATTGAATTCATTCATTGTATTCATATAGGGTCAAGGAGTGTAGCTGTAAAAAATCATCAAAATTGGAGTTAAAATAACCGTTAAATCGTGATTTTTTGTTTATAACCGTCGAAAAGTTTTGTCCCGTTACATTATCTCTGATTGTTTGTTTTTTGTAATTTTTGGCGTATGTGATCTCAAAGTATATACAAACATGTTTGACGGTTGGATCATTGAAACTAGTTTCGTAGAATGAGTATCCCATCAAAATAATAGATTCACTATACTTAAGAGTTTATTCATACTTTCATTAAGTATAATCCACTAGTGTAAATATTTTAAATTGAAGATCGAATTCATTCATTGTATTTATATAGGATTAAGGAGTGTGACTATAAAAAATAATCAAAATCGAAGTTAAAATAACCGTTAAATCGTGATTTTTCGTTTTATAACCATCGAAAAGTTTTGTTCGGTTACTTGATCTCTGAATGTTTTTTTTTTTTGTGATTTTTTGTTGATACGATCTCGAAGCATATACAAACAAGTTTGACGGTTGGATCGTTGAAATTAGTTTTGTATAATTCATATCCCATCAAGTTCAATGGTGTGTGTATATATATATATATATATATTAAGTAGATTTAAATCTATTTATTTTGTACGTATAATTGACCGGTATACGGTGTAGTACATCACATGTCATTATAAAAATAGTGGGATATGTCATATGTGTGATAAAAAGTTAATAACTTAAAAAAAAAAAATTTTCTCACCACTTTTATTAATTTTCATTTTTCCCTCTATTTTTTGTTTCATTTTCAGATTTTCTTATAATTTTCATTTTTCCCTCCCTTCTTTTTCTTCAAAGGGCATCAACCTACCCATCTTTCCCTCTCTTTTTTTGTTTCCTTTTCAGCTTTTCTTATAATTTTCATTTTCCCTCCCTTTTTCTTCAAAGGGTGCGGCAGGAATGGAATGAAATTATGGAATCAATGGATGCATATTAATTAATAATTATTATAGTTTTTATAAAATTTAATTAAAAATTTAATATATATATATATATATATATATATAATTATTATAGTTAATTAATTAATATATATATATATATATATATTATAGTTTTTAGGGGTATAAAATTGTTAAATTAATATATATAATTATTATAGTATTTTTTTAGGGTTATAAAATTATAAAATTAATATTCTGCTTATCGTGTATCGTGTTACCCACGTGTATTGACACACCCTGTCCCGAAGGAGGGCGTGCTGGCCGTCACGTGAGAGTGACGTAACCATTTACACAGTTCGGAAGCTTTTAAAATACAATTACTAAAATGGAAACCCCCGAGGGTGAGTCCTACTTTTGTGAATTCTGTCAGAATGCCGTTGGGTTCCTCGTGGCCACCAAAGCTCTGCTAACTTGAACCTGGAGGGGCGCAAAACAAAATTGAGTGGGTCAGCAAAACAAAGCTTTTCGAAAATCTTTCATTTAAAACATTTCTAACCCCTCGCTGTAAAACCTGTATACTTTCCCAGAAAATAGCATATATATAAACATATATATAAGCAAATATCTCAAATCACTATCCCTTAACACTTTTCAAAAAAATATGCCATGCCAAGTGTCCAAAAACATAATATAGATGCATTCATATAAATCAGGTGAAAATAAATCAACCGGAGACCCTGAAGTGGTCCTGTACGGCTGATTCTAAAGCTCAACATCCAATCCAACCGGAGTCACCTCGGTGACCTGTACGGTCCAACTCTGCACGTCACTCGGAACTACATATAGTAGTCTGTACGATGACAGGTGTATAAATACGCTCTAGTGCTTCTCTCATCAATCATTAGCGCGCATAACTAAGGTCACCCACTAGTCGGAATCACATCTAGTGATCTGTACGACTAGCATGTTGGAACCCTCACATGGTCTGTACGACATCCACCTACTTGGATCCAAGACGAGCGTGCGGTGTGGTGAATAATAATATAAGCACTAACACCTAGGGGCAGGTTATGAGCTTTCAATGCAATTCATATAAAATAATTCATCTGAATAATAATAAAACTCACCTGTGCGTCCACCGCGTCAATTCACATATATATATATATGCATCAATTATCAATTCATATAACTCATATCATTCATATCATGCATGCATGGCATTTTAGAAACATACTTTCATTAAAACTCAATTTTTGGGAATTTCAATAGTATATAGGTATAAACAGAAAATACTGCCCACTCACCTGGAGTTCGCCCTACAACTCCCTAGCACAATACGCCAAGGCGTCATGACGATCGGCGCCTAAAACAATAATCAAATCCAACCTCAGAATTCATATCGATAGAATATATAACTTATATAAAATACGTCACTACGAAGTTCGATCCGGAAGATCTGCCACTCAGATTTTAAATCCATAACTTCCAGAGGTCCACAATATATCTCTAGGACAACATCCTAAAATTTCATTACCATCCAACGGTCGGATCTCCGTCAATTAACAAAACTAAGTGACGGTTAACATTCTATATTATGGACTTACAACTCCAATTCCGAAAGATCCGCAAATCGGATTCCCAATCCGTAAATTCCTATAATCCTTAAATATTACGTATTACAACGCATCAAAGTTTAGTGACGATCCAACGGTCGGATCGTCAATTCACATTTTCACCTAAATGCGAAAACTATAAAACGTTATTTAAAGCACCTAACCAACAATTCTTAATAACTTCTCATACGGTGCTCAAATTAGGTATATGAATATACCACATTGACCTACTCGACGTCACGGACGTCGAAAAATTTTTAAAATAATTTTTGATGTGGCACGCGCCCCCACGCGCCAGGGAAAGCACGGGTCCACGCGTGCCCACGCGCACCTTCTTCCTCGCGAGCTCGCCGGACTGGTTTTTCCGGTGGCCGGAAAACTGGGAAATTTTCAAATGCTTCGTTCTCCTTCGTTTCTCAACCATTTTCTTCGTATAATATATCAATTTGAAGCCCTCAACATGTAGAATCACAATATACTACTTTTAAGCTTCAAAAACAACTAAATCTCACCAGGAAAATCCAAGCAAAATCGGCCAAACTTAACCCTCGTGATCCCGACGTCCAAATCCTTCCAACGAAGCACTCCGAGCTTCCTTGGGACCTCACTAAGCTCACTATAAGCTTAGACTTCCCTGAAACACAACATATTACGAGTGCATGAACAGTGACCAAAAATGGAGATTCGGGTTTCACGTGATTTCGAGGGTTTCACTTCCTAAAACTAGTACCATTCAACTCAGAACGTCAAAAGGATGAAGAACCATACCTTAATAGCTTCGATCCGTGACGTTTGGAAGGTTTGTGAGTGTGGTCCGTACGTTTGAGGGTGAGAGAGAGAGTGAGTCGAGATGGAGGAGAGAGAGGGAGAGAGAGGCACGGGGGAGGAGAGAAGGAGAGAGGTCCTGCGTGGCCCAACCAAAACCAATCCTCACCATCCATTTAATCCCTAATCACAATATTTACAAACTAATAAATTTAATCCAACTTATAAAATTAATCCAAATAACGTCACACCCATGTACCTTAATACCCACTAAGGGTAAATCCGTCATTTCACATTCCCGTCAAATGTATCTCCGGGACGGGCTGTGACATGTATACCCGAATCAACTCGTTATCTTAACAGGTGCTTATCAGGTTGCCCGATAACGACCCGATTCGTTATCTTATAGACCCAAACACCTGTTAATTTCGTGTCGTGTCGTGTCGGGTTATCGGGTCATGTCAGGAATTGTCAGACCTAATACATATACATTATGGCTATTGTATTTTACACTAAGTATTTTTAGTAGTTTAAAAAAATAAAATCATTAAAGTAACTTTTTTCATAACGTGTCGAAACAGGTTACTCGCGTGTCACCCTTGTGTAAACTTGTTAAGTATCCGTTATTAATGGGTTCTTATCATGTGAACCGATAACGACCCGATTAGTTATTATGTTAACTCAAAACCTGTTATTTTCGTGTCGTGTAAGAAATTGTCAGGTCTAGTTCAATGACACTCAGTTCAAACTTACAGACAACTTTCTACTTTTAAGTCCAAATGTAACATCCCACATCGCCCAGGGGAGTGGATCCTCTAAGCCTTATATGTATCGTGCTACGGTGGAGTCAAGCCCGGGATGTGGTGGGGGCTCAGGCGGGGATGTGACAATTTAGTATCATAGCTAATCCTTGGCCAGAAGTGTGGCAACAAGGACGTCGGGCCCCTATGGGGGGTGGATTGTAACATCCCACATCGCCCAGTGGAGTGGATCCTCTAAGCCTTATATGTATATTCTCATCTCTACCTAACACGAGGCTTTTTGGGAGCTCGCTAGCTTCGAGTTCCATCGGAACTCCGAAGTTAAGCGAGTTTGCACGAGAGCAATCCCATAATGGGTGACCCATTGGAAAGTTCTTGTGTGAGTTCTCATAAACAAAACTGTGAGGGCGTGGTGAGGGCCCAAAGCAGACAATATCGTGCTACGGTGGAGTTAAGCTTGGGATGTGGTGGGGGCCCGGGCCAGGATGTGACAATTTAGTATTAGAGCTAATCCCCGGCCGAAAGTCTGCCAACGAGAATGTCGGGCCCCTAAGGGGGGTGGATTGTAACATCCCACATCGCCCAGGGAAGTAGATCCTCTAAGCCTTATATGTATATTCTCATCTCTACCTAGCATGAGATTTTTTTGGAGCTCACTGACTTCGGGTTCCATCAGAACTTCGAAGTTAAGTGAGTTCGCGCGAGAGCAATCCCATGATGGGTGACCCACTAGGAAGTTCTCATGTGAAGTTCCATAAACAAAACCGTGAGGGCGTGATGGGGGCCCGGACCGGGATATGACCCCAAAGTGCACTTATATTGTTCCAATTTAATTATCCAGACCTAGTACTGTGGATGATATCGAAGCATAATCGATTGTAGGTGTAGGTTTTTATCTTAAAACCATGCACTATTTTCAACTTAACCAATGAGGCTCAGTATCCCAGATGGTATTGGGTGTAGGATTTTATCTCAAGACCCTGATGCAATTATAAGAGCAACTCCACCGTTGTAAAGGCCTCCTCCCCCCCGGGCTATTCACTATTTAATACACCCAGTGAACAGTAACTGCCCTTAATAAACAGTAACTGGCTTTTGTATGTCCACCGCTACACTAAATAGCCTTAACAATAGGCAATAAAATATTAGTATTTTTTTATTTATAATTAATATTATATTATGTACTTTGTATAAATTAATATTATATTATTAATTTATCTTTTCCTTTTGAAGCTTCTCCACTTCTTCCTCTGTCTGAAACTTCTCAACCTTCCACTTCCTTTTGAAACTTTGCCAGACGCACCACCACTTCCTCTTCCATCTAAAACTTCTCCACCTTCTTCTCACACCAGCCCGCCATCTCTGCTTATGTCGATGATGCGGAAATTGGGTTCTTGAAATTCGAGCGAACGAGTTTAATCGAGGGGATAGAGATCTTGGTGCCGATCGGATTGAGATTATTCCCAGGGCTCGAGATGTATGCGATGAGGACAGAGTTGTGCGGAATGAGAGTGAGAAGGAAAGCTGGGTCTGCAGGAATATATGAAGGCCAAAAATGCAGAAATGCAAAAGAGATGATGGCCCAAAAATGCAGAGGAGATGATGGTTGACGTCGCCCAGACATTAGCCTTGCGTCACGTAGCCTTCGGGCTCTTGAGAGCCAGTCCATCGGGCAATAGCCCACGGTGGAACTTCTCTAAGTGAACCGCCTACATTTAAATCTTAAGTTATTGTTTTCTCCTCCGACGTAGGACTCACTTCACATCCTTTTGGCTTGTATCAAGTCAACTTTACACAAATATAATGGTGTTGTTTAAAAAATTGGTAGTGTTGGTACTTTGGAGTGATAATTTTAATGTTGAATGAGAGTTTTAGCGTGCAAATTAGTTTTGGTGGTTGGAAACAATAATGTTAAGTTGGACTGTAATATACACACTCTAAAAAAACCGGTGTGAGAGTGCATGCTTGTACATGTAATCAAGATTTACTTTCAATGAAATTATTGTATAATAAATATTTGTCACGTATTTTAAAAAATGTGACGTTGATCGAACAAACGATCGACATGTGCTAAATTAACGACACGAGTAAACCTCTCACGTGTTAATTAATATATCAGACAAGTAGTTGATGCGTCCGTTTTAGCGAAAGTAACTATGGGCCACCGCAGTCCCATTTGAGAAAATTTTAGTTGTGATAGGAACACGAGTAGTACATCACCTATATGTAAGTGTTGCAAAATTTTATTTTTTAAGTTATTAACTTTTTAACATACATATTCCACCATTTATATAAAAACACGTGATGTACTGTGTGACGATCATATTCAAAAATCTCTCGTCCCACTTTGCTTTTCTCAGCTTCCCACTGCGGTATCGAGTCCTAAGTCCTGACAGATGAGCAGATGAGGACCCAACTCATCACCACCGGCCTATAAAATTTATAAGGGTAAATTACACAAAACTACCTCAACTATTGGTCTCATGACACTTTCATACCTCATCTTTTAAAATTGACAATATCATACCTCATCTTTAGAATTTGGTCAATTTTATACCTTCCGTTAGCCTGACCGTTAATTTGTCAGTTAAATGCTGACGTGACTTGATCCAAACCCCACTTTCTATTAAAAAATTAAGAAAATATTAAAAAAAATCATTTATATATTTTAATTATTAAAATAACAAAGAAAAGTGAAAAAAAATTATTCAAAACCCAATTCGTCCCCACCCCACCCCCTCTCTCTCCTCCCCCATTTTCTTCCCCTGCTGCCTAGAAACGAAACAAAAAAAAAAAATTCAAAACCCAATTCGTCCCCACCCCACCCCCTCTCTCTCCTCCCCCATCTTCTTCCCCTCCTCCCCCATCTTCCTCCCTTGCAACCCAGAAACGAAACAAAAAAAAAAAAAAAAATTCAAAACCCAATTCGTCCCCACCCCACCCCCTCTCTCTCCTCCCCCTTCCTTTTCCCCTACTGCCCAAAAATGAAATGAAAAAAACAAACTAAAAATCAAAACCCAGTTCATCCCCACCCGAGACTTGGGCTCGCGCACCCATGGCTCGCCGGACCTGGGTTGGGTGTCCTCTGGGTGCCCCGGAGCTTCACGGAGACGAAAGGAGAGAGGGTTGACGCCAATGATGGTTTTGGTACCGTCGTCGGTGGGTGTGGGTGTGGGTGTGTAAATGGGTGCGTGAGTGTAGATCTGGGAGAGAGGTATAGTCTGTGCGAGAGAGAAGGGGAGAAAGAGTGAGTGAGCTGAGAGAGAGGGAGATGTTGGCATGGGTGGGGAAGGGTGGGGGGTTGCACGGAAGGGGAACGGGAAGGGGTCGGGGTGGGGGGGGAGATGAGAATGGGTTTTGGGATGCAGAGAAGAGAGAGGCGAGAGAGAGAAGAGAGAGAGAGAGAGAGAGAGAGAGATTTAATATAAAAATAAAAAAATTTAAAATTTAAAATTTTAATTATTAAAAATATATTTAATAATTTTTTAATCCAGTTAGATTAGTGTATGGGCCCCGCCTCTAGCCACATCAGCACTTAATAGAGAAATTAACAGAAAAACTAACAGAAGTATGACATTGGCACAAATTTTTAAGATGATGTATGACATTGTCATTTTTAAAAGATCAGGTATGAAAGTGTCGTGACACCCATAGTTGAGGTAGTTTTGTGTAATTTACCCAATTTATAACCTCTGTCACCACTTGCATGCTCTTTTGTTCTTTTCGTTTTTTTGGATTGTTAATGACAAGTTGAACCGTGGGCCCCATGCTTTCCATATAAGTGCATACTGTATGATTGACATGAAGAGACATCAAGGATCAAGGACGACCCAAATGAGATCTTTGCATGACAATGATAAATAATATGAGTAAATTGTAACAATGGTCTCTTAACTTTAATAAAATTGAAATAATAGTCCTTTAACTAAAAATCAATTACCATTAGTCTTTCAACTCATCAAAATGTGCAGTTATGGTTTGGATTTACAAGTTTTTGTAATGTTCAAAATATCGCTAGGCGGTAGGTGGGTGGAAAAAAGAGGCCTGGTGCACGAGGTGTTTTTATTTTATTTTATTTTTGTTATTATTTGTGTAAAAAATTAAATTTATTATTAAAGATGAAAAATGAAAAGATATAAATAGTTCTATATAATATATTTATTTTTAAAAATTGAGTAAATTATTTAAGAAAGAGAAGTCGCAATGGATAGAAAATAAAATAAAACTAAATGAAAAACTAGTTATTTAAGTCTTTTTTTTTTCAATTAATAAATAAAAGTTCACTTTGTGGCATGCCCGCCCAACCTATGTAACCCACTGAGGCGCTTGCCGAGACCTGTGTAATAAATCATTAGATTGTTTAAGTAATTATAAGTTAATCGAGACGTTGGCTAATTGTCCAGTGCCTGGACGGACTTTTAGAATCATGGTTGTGGATTAAAGGTTTCACAAAGGAAATATCATAAAGTTGTTTTAAAAATAGATGATCTCAAACTAGTGGTTTCATATGAGTAACTAGTGGTTTCATAAGAGTAGGAAGGGCCCTCCTATACATAAGTAAATTCTAGCTGATGCTTACACATTTTGTGCGTATGAACAATTTCATTTTGTTTTTTGTTTTTCACTTAGGAGTGTGATTAGTTTTTAAAATTCCAAAAAGAAAAATTCAACGATGAAAAATGGGATAATAATGGAGCAGTTTCTTCCACTGTTCTAAAAATCCCCACTTAGGCGCTGGGTAGGTAGTAGCTAGGCGATTGACTACTGCCTCGATTAATCCTTAGGCATTTGAAAATTAATAAAGGACGCCTAAACCTACTTAGATGCCCGCCTAGTCCTTCCAAACCCGCCTAAGTTACGATTCTCACTTACACAGAAAATACATAATTTTCATTGTGCATGTTTTTTTTCAATAAATTGTAAGGAACTTGTTGAATACTTAGATGAACACACAATATATTTCATTGTGTATTTTTTAAGTATAAGCAGACATTTATTTATAAGTTGCCTATGCGTTAGATCCCAACTTGCCTAACGTCTTTTAGAACCTTAGTTTCTTCAAACGTAGGTAAATATCATATTACTGTTTTTTATACTTATATTGTAACTACTGTGTATTAAAAGTTGGAGAAAGAGGTTGAGAAAGCGTCATTTCGTAAGAATAGCATAGGCGTCATTTCTTGATAATAGTATGGTAATATAGTTCATGCACAAACAAAACGTGGCAAGGCCAAGTTCATGGGGCTGTGGGTGGTGGTGGTGGTGGTGGTGGGGGGGGGGGGGGGGGGCTTACCACTTATGGCCATGCAAATTGCAAGCCAGTCTGACTCGAAGGTTCCAGGCCTTTCTCATAATTGAGGTCCAAAACGATCTCTGCTACGTTGATAAATATCGATAGTGATCAGACATCTAGCCACATGTCGGCTTACATGACAAACATATACTGACACGGCTGTGGGTGGGTGGGGGGGGGCTTACCACTTATGGCCATGCAAATTGCAAGCCAGTCCGACTGACACGGCTGTGGGTGGGGGGGGGGGGGGGGGCTTACCACTTATGGCCATGCAAATTGCAAGCTAGTCCGACTGACACGGCTGTGGGTTGGGGGGGGGGGGTTTACCACTTATGGCCATGCAAATTGCAAGCCAGTCCGACTCGAAGGTTCCAGGCCTTTCTCATAATTGAGGTCCAAAACGATCTCTGCTACGTTGATATATATCGATAGTGACCAGACATCTAGCCACATGTCGGCTTACATGACAAACATATACTGACACGGTAGCTAGTATTCTTTAGAAATGATTATTTCTGAATCCCTTCTTCCTGATCTTTTCTTTATTCTTTGATTCCTATCCATACAATGCTCACAGTTCTATTTGTTGATTGAGCCGGTTCGACGTTAATAAATAAAATTATATATAAATTTTTGTTTATATTATTTTATTTTAATAAACACATAATAAAATTTTATTAGATAATAAACTCGCATCAAGAAAATTATTTTCGAAAATAAAAATGGAGAAGAGATTTTACATTTTATTATCATTTCGTTAACATCGTATTTCAAATAAGATATTCCAATTTATTTATTTCTACCCATAGAAGAATTTAACAGTACGAACGTGATGTATTCTCGCTGGATTATTTTCTTAGGAATCTCGCAATCGTGTTGGTTCATCATAAATTGTACGGTCAATTTTTGTTATGAACTATTTATATTTGAATTTTAAATTTTAAATGATTTATAACCACATAATGTACGATGAACGAACATGATTGTAGAATCTCTAAGATTCTCAAGGGAGGATCATTTTCCTTGCGCAAGATTGTAATAATTTGAAATGTACACAGTACCACTTCAGTCTGCATCACACAAAGAAATAGCTTTCTATAAACATCCATCATTATTAGTTTAACAGTAATAGTTCATTGTTATTTAGAAAATTTAGTTTTTTCTTGTCGAAAAAAATTAATATATTGACTAGTAAACACTTAAGAGCATCTTTAAAAAAAAAATCTATAAAATCGAAAACTCTATTTTTAAAGTTAAATTTAAAAAACTCATCTCCAACAGATTTTATAAAAAAAAGAGTTTTCATTATATCAACTGTTTATAAGCTAAATATTAAAAAATTAATAGAACTCCTTCAGCCAAGGGAAACGAAAGAGAAAGAATGTAGGCATCTTTCCGAGAACCAAGGGGAATGTGCCTTGTGCGGATTAGAAAAATAGTCTGAGTCAGCGTATCCCATAAAGTAAGCATTTTTCCGAGAACCAAGGAGGTGTGATTCATTCTAAGATGCATAGGGACATAATAAGTCCAACTCTGCAGTAGTAGAAAATGTCTTAACATAAATTTGGTGGTGGCATGTAGGTGCAGTGCTGCTTTATCCTAAAAGTTATTAGCACTTGAGATGTCCGATTTAGTGCATTGAATTAAGTATAACAAATGCCAACTGCACTCAGATATAGAACTATTAGCTCCATAATCCCCTCGAAGGTCTCACTTGCATCTAGCGTGTAGACGATCAGGGGTATACTCGAAAGTAACACCATCTAGGTATAGTTCGACTAGTGGACTATAATATCTTCAGAACTATGCTCAAAACTTCAGGTTGAGTTAGTGTTGAGTTTTTCCAAGATCATTCATCTCAAAGTCTGACTTCAGGTGCGAGTCTGCTTTCTCAAGCTCTTTTGGAGTCTTAGTGAGATTCATGCCATTGACATAAACTGCAACTCTAGTCTCTAGCTATTTCAAATTTCGTACTCGCAGGGTATATATCCCTACTAGATCAAAATTCAGTTAGATGGGTATACTACATCCGCCCAAATTGTTCTGAATTCGTTAAGTGAAAGCTTCATCTAAATCGAGAGAGTGTTCTGTGATCTAGAACTATTGAATCAGTCTACGTAATTCTTCGGGAACTTAATGTAGATTTCATATCCTGATCTTAGAGATACATTATAAGTGAAACATCATCGTTGATAATCTCATGCCAATTCTATTTCTCAACCAAACTAGTATACTGGACCAAGAACTTCAAGTCGGAATCCAGATTAATCTCATGAGGTGGAAACGATTGAGACAACGATCGAGGCAGGGATTCATTTATGCTATGTTTCTCCACTTCCGGTGAGGTGAATCCTTCGAACCAAGTAATTTGTCGCACTTTCAGTGAAGTGAAAATTGATTGGCTAGTCAATGATGTACTGAGATCGACCACTAGGTGCAGCCACCTACTAGTAGTGTCTTGTCCCTCTTGGGACAATAATGTTTGTTAGATTCGTCTATCCTTGCAACTATGTTTGCAGCTAGTATGAAATCTTGTTATGTTTGCTAGATCAGAGAAAGCGTCTAGTAACATTCTGATGATCTAGAACAAGGATCGAGATGAGACGTAGTGGGGACGTCCACGATAATTCACACAGTTCTTTAGAAACGTTGACATTCTTATCTTCCCCTAACGGCGGGAAAACTGTCTCGTTGAAGTGAGAATCTACTAATTAAGCAGTAAAAATGTAGCTTGCAAGGGCGCATGAGAATCATAATCGACATTGATTCACACCCTTTTTGTGAGGACCCATAGCAATACATTGCGGCACTGCAATTGGCACATAAAATGTAGACCCAAAGTGTGTAGGTATGAAACTTCAAATTTGTACTCAGTTACTAACTGTAACACAAAAAATAAGATTGGGTAGCATGGGCCTCAGGTGAACCAACATAACTACATGCAATATTACATAGCTTTATGCAGAAAACCGGAAGCTTGCTCAGCTCACTACCAAGTGTTTGTACGATCATTTAAAGGTATTTAATGATTGCATTCTGCAACATTGTTTAGGTGTGAGCATAGGGAATTGAAAAATTAATAAAGCAATTGTTGATAGTTAAATATCAAAAAATTAATAAATCTCCTTAAGTTATAGGGAAAAGGAAGTGGTAATAATGTGATTTAAAAAAAAATTGTTGATTTTTTTTTTCTTTTGAAATGATTTATAATAAAATATTTAAAATTTGTTGAAATAGAAAGCGTTATTGGAGATGAAAAGTTAAAGAGACTAGATTAAAAAAAAAAAATTAACACTATTTGCCTGCTAAATTAGAAAAAAATTTCAACAAAATTGTCAAAGATACTCTTGCGTCAAAACAACTAATGAGAGCTGTTAAGGACACTTCAAACGCAAAAATATATAAGACAAAATGTCTCTTTTTTTTCTCCTGTTACAACAAAACGCCTTTTTTTGAAATGTCAATAAATTCAAGCTTCTTTTATATTACAAAAAATGGAGAAATTTTTGTCAATTATTTTCGTCCACAAGACACAACTTATTTGTTGACAGAACGAAATAAAAAATTAGTGTACCTGAGCAAAAATGTTTCCATAAATATTAGCATAGTCGCTATACATCGAAAAAAAAAGCCAAAAATAATAACGGCCTGTTTGGTACGCTACTTGAATCTAACTTTTTGAACTTAAAAACAATTTTCAAGTTTTAGGCCTTAAAAACTTGTTTGGTAGGACTATTTTCAAAAACTGAATTCAAGACTAATTCAAAAATATAGTCTATTATCTAAAAACATAAAAAGTGAGTTTTTTTTTTGGTAAAATAAAAAATGAGTTTTTAAACTTAAACCCATTCCTTTCTTTTCTCTCTCTTCTCCCCTCACTCCAAATCTATTTCTCTATCTTTTCTTCTTTCTGTCTTCTCTTTTTTTTTATCTTTTTCGTCTCTCCTCCAATCCGCTATCTTCATTCTCTCGGTTCTTTTTCTTACTCATCTTCTTCTCTATCTCGTCGGATCCTCTCTCTTCTTTCTCTTTCTTTCAATCATCTCTTACTTTCTTTCCTCCTCTCTCCTGTTTCTCTCTCTCTTGCGACTCCCTCTTTTTAGATCTCTTTGTCTAGTTTAAGTTGTAAGATTTAAATTTTTAAAATCGCAAACTAATCAAGTTTTTGAGTCTTAAAGAAAATTGTTTTCAAGAAATATTTCGAGAAATGATAAAAAATTTCAAATAGGATACAAAACATGCCCTAAATGTTCTGAGTAAGGGTTAATGTTAGTTTTTGTCTTCCCTTAACTTGTGTGGATGGTAGAGATGCACGTACATGCCTTGGTTTTAAATGGCCTTTATTAGACGGACAGGACGACGTGTTTGGAAGCAAGCAAACGCAGACGTACATAGCACCATATTAAAAATTAAGGGATGGAAGAGGGTAATTCGTTGGGAGTAGTGAGAAAAGGTGCATGGACTAAAGAGGAAGACGATCTTCTCCAGCACTTCGTTCAACAGCATGGTGAAGGAAAATGGCGTCAGGTTCCTCTCAAAGCAGGTAATTATCAAACAACACATATATTCAAGTGTAAGTAATCTATTGAGAGAGTCAGCTAGCTTATTTAGATCCATAGTCCAACATCATACGTATGTGTTTCACTATATATAAAATAGAGAGGATAGAGAGGGTTTTAGGGTTTTAATTTGCAGTATATATGTGAATGTAAGTTTGTTTGCAGGTTTAAACAGATGCAGGAAAAGCTGCAGACTGAGGTGGTTGAACTACTTGAAGCCAAGTATCAAAAGAGGAGACTTCGGAGAGGATAAAATAGATCTAATGGTCAGACTTCACAAACTAGTAGGAAACAGGCAAGTCATGCAATATTACATATATATTTTAGAAGATTTGGATTGAAAATAACGGTTGGAGAATAGAGTTCTACATCGGAAATATAACAAAACATCTACAATTTATATATGCAAGATTCAACTCTTAACATCACCAAGGCCTTACTAATAGATGTTAAATTGGGGACAATATCTGATATTAGTGGTGTGCTTAAATTTGTTTCCTTAAGTTGGGCTTTGGAAAAGTTATGATAGCTCCAACTTATGAAATGAATGACTTGGGCTTCATTTGCTCTAGTGAATGAATACATAGAATGATTTTCTAATTTTTCTCCACATATGTACACAATTTAGGTGGTCAATGATTGCCGGAAGACTTCCAGGAAGAACAGCAAACGATGTGAAAAATTACTGGAGTACTCGATTAAGGTGGAAGAAGTCGGCTTCTGGTGACAAGTTGAAAAATCATAAACCCCTACAACAAGTAGCTAAAGTAGAAACAACAAAGACCGTCGTAATACGACCTCGACCACGAACCTTCTCCAAAAACTTGAATTATTTGAGCCGCAAATTAGCCGCAACTAATTCTAATATACAACAACATAATAATCAAGTTTTATTACAAGAGCCATTGGCAGTGACTTCATCATTAACACCTATAGAGATTAATGGAATTAGTGAAACCTTGTTAGGTGATGATAACAAAGACAGTAGTAGTACTGTTGAAAGAGCACTATTATGTTCTGGTTTGCAGTTAGAGGATCTCTTCACAAACTTTTGGATTGAAGAAGATGATGTTATGGCCCATACAACATCAACAACAAGAACAGGTCTCAATTGTAGTATTACTGAACAGGAAGAAGAAGGTTTGATGAGTAGGAGTGACTACTTCTTCTCCTTTGATGACATGGATATTTGGAATAACTTAAGCATGTATTTGAACTAAAGCAATTTGTATATGGCTTTTTTTTTTCCTGCTTTTGATTTTTTGGAATTCTTTTACATTGTATTGTTGTTGTTTTTTTTACTCCTTTTTTTTATTGCAGTATGTTGGGTACTATCATTTTTTAGTATGGTTGTTGAATAAATAATAATTAATCTAATAGAATTTGTTTTCCTTATTGTAGTATGTTACGTACTATAATTTTTAGAATAATACTGCATATCCTTAGGGAATGAACTCATTCTCCTTCATGCAAATAAAGTATTTTTACTTTAGAAATTTTAAAATCGAAACCGTTTAATATCTTAACCGTCATATGAAGATCATCCATACAAAAAATCATTTGAAACGGCGATTGTTTAGTCATAAAAAAATATCAAGTAAATGGACGGTTCGTCATCATCACTTGGTACTTATACCACTGATTTATTTGATACATCTGAATGACTCAATGATCTCCATTCAAATTATTTTCTGTAGGAATGATCTTCAAATGAAGATGAAGATATTGAACATATATAGGGTTTTGATTATGAAACTTGTACAATGAAGATACTTTATTTGCAAGTGAGAGAATGGACTCATCCCACAAAGGGACTCCAAAAGGGAAATGCAAGTATTATTCCATTTTATTATTATTTTAGTTTAGGATATGCTTGTGTTCCCCCATAGGGAAATGCACATATCCTTCCTTCGAATAACATATATTCACCATATAAATTTCATAATTGAAACTGCTCATTTTTTTAGTCTTTATTTAAAAATCATCCCTACAAAAAAAAAATAATCATTTGAACGGTAAATCGTTTAGTCATCCAAATGTATGAAACAAAGCGATGGTGTGATTACCAAATAATATAATCATGATGAATTGTCCATTTATTTGATATATTTGGATGACTAAACGAACTTTTGATTTTTGATTTGAAGAATTTTTTTTTTTTCGATTAGCATCAGATAAGAAAAAGGGAATTAAATTTGTTCAGATTATTAGTCGTGTGTCTATATCTTAATTGTAAATGTCAAATTATAACATGAAAAATGTTAAACCTTCCAAATCCCAAAATTTTGATGTCAAGTGAGTATAGGGATCAGATGACTAAACATTAGATATGAAGGATTAGAAGTGCATTATGTGAGCATTACAAAGGTTTGTAAGAGAGATTTATAAACACATTGCATGCAAGGATCGCCAAATCTCTCTCACATTGCTTTCTAATGCTCTTTCATCCTCTTTATCAATTTGAGACCCATTCCTTACTAATTTGGCCTTAAACCCTTGAGACTTGAAAATCCCTCATCCAAACATAGCATTAAGCACTCAGTAGCAAGATGACAAAGATCAGCTTAAGAAAATTCAATATTTAGCTTATGAAAAAAATCTACCTCCTTGAAACATCTCTTAGCCCAAATGAAACACTAGTGCCTTCATCCTCTCGTCTGGGCTCAAGGAAGAAACACATGGTAGCCACAATCTTCCATTCCCGATCTCATCATTACAATATTTCATCACGGCCAAGTACCTCATGTTTCAACCGCATGTCAATTCATTATTTTTCTTCTTCTTTGGAATTGGGATTATCACTTCCATGATTTACATGATTCACAATATATGCACTTCTATTGCAGTGCCCCTAATCCCAATTGATGATGATGACGACTTCGACAAATGGCAAAAGCAGGTTTGCGAGGTAGAATAAGTAGATTGTGACAGACCTTCCACGCTCTCGGAGGGAGAGGAAGAATTCACCAATGATGATGGTGTTTGGGTGGATATTAAATATTGGGCTCAAGACAATTGAAGGCCCAGGCATGCGTAAATCAGAAAGGATTTGGACTGGGAAAAGTGGCAGCCCAGGATGAATTAAAACCATTTTCTGGCAACTAATAGGCAGCAAGCCTATGTGAGGTGACAAGTGGCAGAGGACAACTCACCATTAGCGAAAAAGTACTTTTCCATGGCATAGGAAAGTAATTAACAAAAGAAGATGATGACTTACCACGCTCTGGAAGCCCATCACCAAAAGGGAAGGCTTGGACAATCGGGTTAGGAAAGTCTATAAAAGCAAGGAAGGGCACAAGCATAAACTCTCTCTCAACCAATCAATCAATCAACTCTTAGTACACTTATACCTAAAAAAACTTTAGTTTGGTCATCCCTTGTCTGATTTTAGAAAGCTTTCTTTTGTTTGATTTTAGAAGCTCTACTATCCTTCCCTTTGTTGTAATATTGAATCCCTTTAGTAAACCTTGTTTATATTTCATTTTCCAAAGATCCCAATCACTATAAAATACAAGGAGAGGTGTTCACAAGAAGATAAACCTTGCTCGCCAAGGTTGTAACTTGCCTAAATCTCCTTTATCTGTATTTACATAAGGTAGATCTGTAGTTTTTGTTTCTTCCTTTGAACTTCATGTCATTTCTAACTATTTTTGCTCAAGTTTTAGTCATAATTAATCTTGTCAACTAATTATTTTGGTTACTTTGCTGTCAATCTAAAATAATAACTAAGAAATCAACTTGATTAATGTCAACTTCCTTCATATACGAACATGTGATGCTACAAATGAAAGTCCTTGATCAAAAGGCAAAGAAAATAACTTAATGCAGACTTAACCCATCTGTGAACAATACTGATATTGCAAGAAGTTATAGTGACTTGTAGCACAAGAAATCGATTAATTGAACAATCAAGTAAACAATATGTTAGACAACAAGAATAGTGGCACGCTTGAATCTCTATTAGTCCTAATTGTGAGCCTTAAGGCCTAAGAAAGGCCCCATAAAGGCACCTATTAGATTAATTCCAAATTCATGTTGTAGAGAACTAAACATCAAACTCTGCCCAATGAGAAAGGCGAGGGGAGTTATGCAAGGGATAGATCTAGCCTGAATATAATTTTGGCATGCCTAGTGGGACCACAACTTGTAGTATTGCATGCCAAGACGAAGGAAGAATCGAACGTTCAGGTGGAAGGTGGAATTTGGGCAGCCTCTTTGCCCTACAATGACAGACATGATAGATCAGACATGAGATTTTCCATCTCCACTCAATCCTAGGATTATAGAGAGCCCGTCATCTTTTGAAAAATTTGGAGGAAAGGTAACCAATGAAGACTTGCAAGCTACCAAGATGCAAGCACTAAGAAGCATGAAAAAGATCTTCTTAGAAACCAGGGGGAGGTTAGAATGTTGTGTAATTTAACAAGGACACTAAAGAGAAAGTTGGAGTTAGAGTACTCCCTACAAAGGGAAGGAACTGTGGCTGAAGCTGGGCCGTATCTAGTTCTGGAGAAAGGACCAACCCTTCCCCAGTTTCCCTTACTAGAAAGGAAAAGGGATAAAGGAAAGAAGAAAGAACAGGCAGAAACTGACAACCAAGGAGAAGTTGGAGACGAGCCACAAGAGTTAAGCTTGCCAGATCTCTTGCCACCACCATTTGTGAGGTCATAAAACGTAGAAGAGCTTGATGTGAAGAAATTTGGTACGCTCGAACTAGGTAAGGGCCCTAGTATTAGAAGCTTGCCCTTTGATGAAGGGAAGCCCACACCTTATCAACCACCACCATAGATTAATAGAGGGGGATGAGAGGCTAATTGGAGGCAGCCTGATGCAATAAAAGATCTTTCTCGGGCATAGATCATGGCCTAAAGTGGGGGAATTCTTCCCCCCAAAGAATAATATGGCCAATCAACAACTTATGAATAAACTAGCAGAACTAAGAAGGATGGTGATGCAAAATGCTCAACCTCAAGCCTGCCCGATGTTCAAAATCACATACTAGAAACCTTACCACTACGTGGATGAACATAATCATTCCCCTCTTAATTTCAAGATGCTTGATTTTCCAACTTTTAGTGGGGAAGATTGCAGTGTGTCCTCCAAAGAACACATTTTCAAATTTTCAAACTATTGTGTGGCTTTTGAAGACAACCCCAACTATAAGTTAAGGCTGTTTGGAAACTCCCTGGTGGGGTTGGCTTCCCAGTGGTATTCTTTGTTGCTCCCTAATTCCATTACTAATTGGGGGCATATGGAAATGGCTTTTCATGAACAATTCTATAGAGTGGAGCTAGAGATGACCATCAACGAATTGGTGGAGGTAAAACAGTATGAACATGAGTCTACAGAGGATTTTATGATGAGATTCAAGAGGACCAGGATAATGTGCCAGTTTCCTGTCAGTCATGCTCAACTTATAGCCATTGCATAGAAGGCTTTAAGGTTGCTCTTGAGAAAGAAGCTCTACGATGTACAATTTAATGAACTCCAAGCGCTAGTGATTGTAACTACCAAGTGTATAAGAAATTATTGACAGAAGAACAATTGAAGCACTCCTCAAAGACTCTCCCATTCTACAAAAATAAAGCACCAATACAACAGTTAGAGTTTGAAAGCTTGGAAACAAGAGATAATGAAGACAACTTAAGAAAAGGAATAGATTTTTGCACTGCCGAGATGACTACTCCTTTCAAGCTTTTGACAGTGAAGGGTCTGGTTCAATCAATCAAGGATCAGAAGATTGTGATGAATGATGGAGGGTTTGTTTCTATCAAGCTTTCAAAATATCAGGCATATTCCTTTGATTTAACCAAGGCTGCTGATACCAAGAAGATGCCCAAACCCGAGGAATTAAGAGGGAAAAAGTATTGCAAGATTCATTATACTTTCAATCACTCCATCACCAATTGTGTGCAGTTTAGAGATTGGATTTAAGACTTGATTGTCAAGGGGAAGTTGTTACTATAAAAGCCCCAGGCTAACATGATAATTGATACAGATCCTTTCCCCAAAGCCCCAATTAATATGATAAACCTCAATTGGGTGGAGAAAGGGAAAGGGTTAGTTACCATGAGAGGAGAAAAAAGAGGTATAGATAGACCTACTAGAGGTAGTAGAAGGTTGCCCAATAGGCCTTAGGTAGAGGTAATCAAGGGAGTAGTGTTGTGTAGTAAGTGCCAATGTGATTAGAGGTACTAACACCAGGTACCATCATTGACTAAGAGTTAGCTAAAAGAAATGAGAAAAAAGAACAAGAAGCCCGTAGGGGCTAACCTTCGGGCATCTGAGTTAAATAAGGAAATGTCAAAGAATGTGTTTCACAGATTGGGAGGAGATTCAGAACCTAAGAATTTTTCTGAAGTTTTCAGGAACTTTGAATCCTCTTAAGAGGTAGAAGATAAGGATGGAAGGCTACCACGATAGAGGGATGTTAAAGTACCCTGCTCAACCAGTCACGGTAACATAAGATCAAAAAGGTAAAAAAGGAATATGAGCCCGATGCCACCAGTCACAAAGGTAAATTCAGCCTGACTGGGTTGAAAATGGTATGTGGTAGGAAATGATGGAAGGCTTATGAGAGAAATGGGGGCATCCATGATAAGAAGGGTGCAAAGACAACACAAAGCTCATATGAATTCATTACAAATTCCTACTTTGTCAGAAGGTTCTGGAAATGTCAAGATCGAAAAGTTTATCTAAGGAAGTGAAAGGCAGCCAAACTGGAGAAGTAGAAAGGAGATAAAGAAGGCTAATAACAAGACAGAGGGATGAGGATAACATGTTCCTCAAACTCCTCACCCTGGTAAGTACAAGATATTGAGAAGAATGTAGGAAAACATGGTGATGGTACCCACCCCAGGGTAGAACCCAGTGCCGATTCGTTTTGGGACTATGTCTCTTAAAATGATTGCACCCCCACTTCTACAAGGGGGCATTCCTTTTGGGACCCCAAAGCAACTGCTTTATTTTAACATAAATTCAGTGGGAGAAGGAGATAAGGCACCATAACTAATGTTGAATGAATAAGCATAAGCTTGGATGGATCAGTTCATGTGCCAGATTGGGGAGAAGAAAGAAGAGGCACTTGGACCTAGCAACTTTCATGTTAACATGACCTATGTGTTGTCTTCCATGTTTTGCACTGAGCCCAATCAACCAATTTTGATGCAAGCAGATTATTTATCACAAGAACCAATGATCTCCTTTGTGAACCCTGAAGAAACCAGCAAAGAAGAATCAAGAGTGGTACTCTTGCCCAATCCCATGGAAAAAATGCCCAAGAGGATATACACTGATGAAATGGTGTTTAGAAAGCCAGGTATGACCTTGGTAAACCATTTGAAATCTATCTATGTGATAGCTCATTTGGAAAGAGTTCATTTCAAAAGAATATTGGTAGATGGATGGCATCAGTTAATATGCTACCACTTAAGCAGATGAAAAAACTTGCCATGAGTGAAGAATATATTATTCCAATCTCATAGTGTCCAGTTTTTTTGGGGCTATTACTAAGACACATGGTATATTACCTGTTGGAAATGTGCCCTAAAACCAATCATATGATGATACTTTACGGACATTTCACATGTTAAACTAATCTAGTTTAATATCAAGGGCATAGATTATTGTTTTAAGCCATCTCATATAAATGTTATATGCTTAAACGATGAGTCCAAGGAATATGTAAATAGGAGAATGTAATTTAAAGAAGTTAGATTCATGAGACCATTCTCTTTCGTATACATATCCTAAACATTCCTGATCATAGGTTTGCCAATTAGGCATTGACAGTCCGTTAAGATCAGTATGTGCTATGTCTTCTCTTAGTGAGAGTGATTGGTCTCGAGTCATTGGTGTGACTGACACCAAGAAAAGTACGTAGGTGCTCAATAAGGAATGAGTTCACTGAACACGATCAACGAAGAGTTCTCATACTCATGTCACATGAGAACTCATGGTTGGGATAATGCAAAGTAGTCCTTTGACCTGAGACATCATAGTTGTCTTGTGGTTAGGTCCTTGATCTTTGATTATGTCAAAGTCACTCCATTCACGGGTGTCCACGGCATAGTTGGGGTTAAGCCACTTAGCCATGGAGGCAAGTGAATGCGCAACAAGGGATCTCTAACCTTCAAACCGTTTGAGGGAGAATACTCTATGATATGATTAAGAATCTCTGGGCAGAGTATGAATGAGATTTAGGAAGTCATTCCAAATCATATTCAAGGTAATCATATAAGTAAATGAATCACATTGGATAGTAGACATGAATAAACTATCAAACCAAACAATGTGGTCAAGAGTATTGTATTAGAGAAAGACCGTATTGCATTGTAATCCTAAACTGAATAGGTTCTCCACCTCTTCTGATTAGCTTGGGTAACCATGACATACTGCTAGGTGTCACTCATGGTTTATGGAAGCCCTAAACGTGTGTAAACACTAAAGGGTGAATTGAAAGTAAGTTTCAATTCACAATCGATTTGAAAGAGTTCTAATCGCCCACTTCCTCGCTAAAAGAAACCTAATGGATCGTACACCGTGTAAGGTAGAGATTGAAGAAACAACGGAGATGAGTAAGGATAATTAAATGGTTTAATTATTTATGGCAAGGATTAATTAATATGTTAATTAATCAAACAAATAAAGTTTGTTAAAGACCTCGGGTTAGTTTTGGGCCTCAAGGCCCAATGGGCTTTGAACGTCAAGCCCATTGACTTAAGTTGTATGACAACTTAATGACTAATAATTCACAAAGGCCCAAATAGCCCAATAAAACCCTATGGCCAGCCATATAGATAAAGGAGTGGGTTTTGGACTTATTACAAGTTTGCCACTCCAATGAAGGTAGATATAAATATGACTTTATAGCTATTTCTTCATTAGGGTTTCTTTTGGAGAAAATATGAGAACACAAACTCTCTTTTCTCTCTAAGAGGCCGGGCACCCTAGAGGAACATAGCTAGCAATCTTACTTCCTCTAGGTCACTCATTTCTTCATCAATCTTTCCTTGGTGTGGAGACTTAGAGGTTCTCAACTTTGAGAACTTGGAGAAACCAATTCTTCCATCCAAATCCATGGAGCTAAGAAGCAAGGAATGAAGGCCCTATCTCTTGGGTGATTATCCTTTTCTTATGCAAAGAGGAATCAACAAAGGTATAATTTCTCAACTCACTTTGTTTTGAGTTGAGTCTTGGTTCACCTAACTACTAGGCTTTGAATTTAATGGGTAATGTTTTGTTTTGAGTGCATGCAAGCATGATTCTGCCTTTAATTTGTTAATTGCATGCTATATATGTTGCTCAAATGAACATGTTTTTCACAAAATTTCCTTCAAGTGGTATCAGAGCCTAGGTCTAGTAGTTGGTGAATCCTTTTGGGTTTTGTAGTTCATAGTCTTTGATTTAAATGTTGTAATTGTTACAAGCTTTATTATTGCTTCTTTGAATGTAAATTTTGTTAGAAAATTTGCCATCTCAAATGTTGTAGATGTAGTTCATATGAGCATGAATTTTGGAGCTAAAATTTGGTGCCATGTTTTTGGGGAAATTCGGCCAAATCCAAAGGGTGGATTTTTGGGTTCATGTTTGTCTTGTTAAAAGTGTTTTCAAGTGACTTTTGGAACCCCTATGTACCCTAGTATGGTTATATGTTATTTCCCTTAAGTTTGAGTGTTTTTGGGATGTCTTTGGGTGAAAAATGTTCATGGAGCTTTTATGGGTTTTTCATGAATGTTCTTCATTGTTCTTGATGTTTTAGCCAAGAACAAAAAGTTTGGTGTTTTGATTCAAAGTTTTGATTTATTTCATAAAGTCTTTGTTTTGTGCTTTTTCAAATGTTTAAATGTGATTGAAATTTTGCAAGGTGATAGAAATGGTGATGGGTGTGTAAGAAGTACTTCTTTTACACACACACCACTTGCATGACTTTATGTCATGCACCACTTGCATGAATTTATGTCACACACCTCTTGCACCACTTGCATGACTTTATGTCAAACCTACAAATCAACACACACATCATTCCCTTCACTCTCTATAACTGGCCACCCTATTAAAATAGGGTTCTTTTGGGGCTTTTATGCAATTACATAAAGTATTGATACTTTTGTGTATTTGCAGTTTGATCCAAAAGTTTACGTATTTACGTAAAGGCCCAAAATCATTAAAGGACAAATTGTTTTGTTCCTTTAATGAAGTTTTTGAATTTGTTGAAATTTTTGGGTTCTAGTTGTAATTACATGAAGTAATGGACTTTTGTGTTTTTGCAAAATGAGCTCAAAAATTTAAGTTTCGCAACATAGCCCAAAAAGTTAAGGTTATTGCATTTTGGCCCAAATTAGGTTGAGAACAAAATAGTTTTGTCTCTTTAAATGAGAATTGGATTTTCATTTCATTTAGCTCCATTTAAATCAATTCTATGGATACAAAAACCAAATGACAATGTTGCATTCAAAGTTTAATTAGTTAAAGCGTTAATTAATTAAAGGGTGATTATGAACCTAAGCCTACGATAATTGAGCTATGTGAAAGGCCGTCTCAAATTTGTTTGAACCATGGGAATGTGTAGATTAGATTTTGGTTGTAATATGATATGATCAAATGTTGTAAAAGAGCATAAGCTCTTCTTTACTTTAAAGTAATTTGTTTTGATCAAATGTTGTAAAAGAGCATAAGCTCTTCTTTAATTTGAAGTACTCCTTTTCTTGTTTTATTTGATATGCATGAAATTGGAGTAGTTGGGTCCAACGCCCAATAGGAAAAACACGCCTTAATATGATTAAACGCGTAACTAAAATTAATCACCATCCCTAGACCGAGATTCAACACTAGGCTCGTGTTGGATCTAATCAAAGGTTCATAGTCATCCTAAGGCCCTAAGGCAACTATATAGTCCATCAATGAATGCAAACCTTATGTTAGTAGTACCATATACTCTTGCTTTAAAAACTGTTTTACAAGCATAGTGGGAGTATCATGTACAACTAAAACAAGACCAATAGTTGTAATAGGACCAAATTGTTTTAATAAGATTAAAATGCATGCTTATATGTGATGAGACCTAAAACCCTCAACCAAACCATTATTAAGTTAATAAGTGTGAGAGTGCTTTGAACACTCTTTCGTGGCCTTCCACCGTGGTAGGCTCCGATCGTTTGTGACTCGTACACCGACTTCACCCTATCATGGGGGAGTACAAAGTGCGTGCTTACACTCAGGAGGAGTTCTATATGCATACATGATGTTGTGAAGGTAGGCAACGAGAATAGCCAACATCATATCATTGTGAGGTTGTTCTTGAACCCTACTCGAACTTGCATGGTGGGAATGACTTAACTAAGTGCAATGGAGCCAACATCATATCATTGTGAGGCTTCATTCTCTAGAGGCCAAATAAGATGGGTACTTGCAAGAGATGCAAATGAGTAAGTGTACTCTCTCATTATTATTGATGCTAGCCAACATCATATCATTGTGAGGTGGGCTTGGTAATGATGAGTCTCCCATACCCTACTAAGAGTTTCCTCCAAAACTCTCGAATTCCGATGAGGGATATGGAATTTGCCAAAAATAATGGGTGGTGCTATTTGATTTAAAGACCCGAATCAAATGGCTTAAAATCAATCAATTTATATTCGTTATGTATTTGTTTACCAATATATTTGCAAACGCTATCCAAAACTTGACAAAGAAAAGCCGAATGCTTTAGTTTCCGGACTTGGTACCACAATCCCAAAGATTGTCTTAAATGGATTGTATATGTACCTGAGTAGTCTAATCCTCACAATTTTCCTATTGATAATGTATCATTTGAAGAACATGTTAGATAAGTCTATCATAAAGAGGACAACACTTTTAATGTCATAGTTCTTCACTTACAAATTGTTGTATGAAGAAATAAGAGTTGCTTTGAACAACCCTTAGCTAATGCAAACACTAGTGCTTGTTTCTTTGTTAAATGAACAAAGAACTTGAGAAGAAAGTGAAGGAAGATTTTGTGAAAAACATGTTCATTTAAGCAACATCTATAAGCATGCAATTAACAATTAAAGGTGGAATCATGCTTGCATGCACTTAAAAACAAAACATTAACCATGAAATTCAAAGCCTAGTAGATTGGTGAACCAAGACTCAACTCAAATCAAAGTGAGTTGAGAAATTATACCTTTGTAGATTCCTCTTTGCATAAGCAAAGGCTAATCACCCAAAGAGAGGGCCTTCATTCCTTGCATCTTAGATCTATGGATTTGGATGGATGAAATGGTTCTCCAAGTTCCCAAAATTGAGAACCTCTAAGTCTCCACACCAAGGTAAGATTGATGAAGAAATGAGTGACCTTGGAGGAGAAAGATTACTAGCTAATCCCCTCCAAGGGGGCTGACCTCTTAGAGAGAAAAGAGAGAGATATGTTTTCTCCAATTCTCTAAAAAAAACCCTAAATGAATTTTGCCTATAAAGTCATATTTATACCTTAATTCATTGGAGTGGCAAACTTGTAAATAAGTCCAAAACCCACTCCTTTAACTAAATGGCCGGCCATAGGGTTTCATTGGGCTTTTAAGGCCTTTGTGAATTATTCGTCATTAAGTTGTCATACAACTTAAGTCAATGGGCTTTACGTTCGAAGCCCATTGGGCCTTGAGGCCCAAAACTAACCCGTGGTCTTTTAACGAACTTATTCGTTTGATTAATTAACATATTAATTAATCCTTGCCATAAATAATTAAACCATTTAATTATTCTTACTCATCTCCGTTGTTTCTTCAATCTCTACCTTACACAGTGTACGATCCATTAGGTTCCTTTTAGCGAGGCAGTGGGCGATTAAAACCATTTCAAATCGATTGTGAATTGAAACTTACTTTCAATTCTCCCTTTAGTGATTATACATATTTAGGGCTTCCACAAACCATGAGTGACACCTAGCAGCATATCATGGTTACCCAAGCTAATCAGAAGAGGTGGAGAACCTATTCAGTTTAGGATTACAAATGCAATACGGTCTTTCTCTAATACAATTCTCTTGACCACATTGTTTGGTTTGATAGTTTATTCATGTCTACTATCCAATGTGATTTGTGTGCTTATATGATTACCTTGAATGAGATTTGGAACGACTTCCTAAATCTCATTCATACTCTGGCCAGAGATTCTTAATCATATCATAGAGTATTCTCCCTCAAACAGTTTGAAGGTTAGAGATCCCTTGTTGCGCATTCACTTGCCTCCATGGCTAAGTGGCTTAACTCCAACTATGCCGTGGACACCCTCCTTTTGGAGTGACTTTTGACATAATCAAAGATCAAGGACTTAACCATAAGACAACTATGATGCCTCAGGTCAAAGGACTACTTTGCATTATCCCAACCATGAGTTCTCATGTGACATGAATATAAGAACTCTTCGTTGATCATGTTCAGTGAACTCATTCTCTATTGAGCACCTACGTACTTGTCTTGATGTCATACACACCAATGACTCGAGACTAGTCACTCTCCCTGAGAGAAGACACAGCACGTACTGATCTTAACGGACTGTCAAGGCCCAATAGGCAATCCTATGATCAGGAATGTTTAGGATATGTATACGAAAGAATGGTCTCATGAATCTAACTTCTTTAGATTGCATTCTCCCAATCATATATTCCTTGGACTTATCGTTTAAGCATATAACATTTATATGAGACGGCTTAAAACAATAATCTTTGCCTTTTATATTTAAACTACATTAGCTTAACTTGTGAAATGTCCGTAAAGTATCATCATATGATTGGTTTTAAGGGCACATTTCCAACAATCTCCCACTTGCACTAGAGCCAATCAGCTTGGTCATCAGTGATGATACCTCTTCTGTAGTCATTTCATAAATGGCTGAGTAGTAGGCCTAGACAATGGATATCTATATGTTATCCATAGAAGCAACATTGAGAATAACGACGTCACCATTATACATGATTCTTAATCATGTGGTTCAGTCTCTCATTTAAGTTCGGATCTTGATGAGACCTTGATTCCCTGGCTTGAGCTATCGCCCCATTAGTGTCGTAGTGTCGGTACACTAGAGACAGTTTCTGGTTGGAACCGAATAGAGAGTTCATAAATGAACTTTCCCATCCAAACAACAATGTTGTAAGCTTCTATATGGCAATATATATTTTGCATTCATAGTGGAACATACTAAAGTCATTACTTTTAATGTTTCCATCCAAATATCTCTTTAGTCATAATAAAGAGATATCTGATTATCTCTTCATTCATAATGAAGAAACATCCAATGATAGATTAGATTCATAATCTAATACATTTATGCTTCCTTTATGTTACTCTAATTCTTCCTCATTCTTTGAGGAATCTATCCTTTAGTATTTCTTAAATACTTAAGGACTCACTTGACAGTTGCCATGGTTCTGATCCTGGGCTTGCACTGATATCGTCTTGTACCGTTCTAGGTACAACTCATATCAATGTTTTTCATACAATATGAAATACATAAATCACCTTTATGCGTATGCATAAAGGATTCTATTTACGCATTATTTCTTTGGGAGTCAAAGAGTACGTTCTCTTCGAGAAGAGCAACTTCTTAGTCTCACTAGAGTTGTCCTAATTGAAGTTTATTATCATATGAGAAACTTCCTAGCATCTATTGTCTATTATTAGGGATTGATATAATCCAATTATATCATGAAATATATCATTATAGATTTCCATCCCATGTATATAGACTATATCTCCCATATACATTCTATCTTCATATAATGTTTTAAAGTCATAACTTTAACGAAGAAGAATTCTTTTCATTTCCAAAATTAATATATCAAATATATATATTTAAATTTTAGGAACATGATTAACTCCCACTAATCTTTTGTAAACCTAGTAAACAAAAGATTCATTTACATCTTTATGAGAAATCAAACGATTTGATCCTTTTCTCATAAGATGCTTATAGCTCCCACTAGCTTGCTAAGATTCATGATGGATGGATCTCTACAACTTACATGTCTTGTGATTTATAGTTTTAGACATATATTATCAAGACTATCTTAATAATGGTTTCGGAAACCCATATTATGTCCAAATATTGAATCACCATTTAGTTGTAGCTAGCAATCTTCGAATTAATTGAAAACAAGACTACGTCAAAGATGGTTTCTTCAAAGTTAACCATTCTCTTTGATTGTAGTCACCTTAAGCTACCAATTAGCTATTTAAGGTTTCATTATTTCGGGTCAAATGGTACTTTACCATTTCCTTGAGTATATATCGTATATACACTCAATGTAGTCATAAGGATTTTCATTCTTATTTCTTTCGAATTAAGAGGTGCAACTCTATGACATAGTCATAAAGTTCAAACCATTCAACTGAGACGGTTTATAAATCCTTCTCGACTACCTTGGAGCTTTTGGTATAGCAACTAGGTTGTTATATTTGTTGATTATTATCTTGTCTCTCAAAGAACCCATTCTTTGAGTTATATCTCTCATTCATTTGCTCTTACGCAAATCATATTGTAAGATTACAATGAACAACCCAACAAAACAACATTTGTTAGTTGGTTTATAGAAGCGATATCCAAAAGCTAATTTAAGGATATCCTACAAGATTGTTATCAAACAAATATTGCTTATTAGCAAACAACCCCAAATCTTTAACATGCTTGAGATTTGTCTTTCTTTCCAACTACATCTTATGGAGTCATGAAAATTTTGGAAAGATCTTCTAATTTACAATCATATTGTTTTAGAAGTATATATCCTATATATGGGTATTAGATAACATCCAACGAACTAAATCTTATTCGAGTTCGTTCTTCTCCTAATGGAGAAATTCATTATCTTATGATGCTATTTTCCTTGATATCTTTCAAGGAAACTCATCTAAAGTGTTACTTTTCCTTGGATCAAATCTAAGGAGGTAAATACTTTAGATGTCTTACTCATCAACTTACATTTCTTGAATTCTTTGAAACCTTTTGCAAAGTATTCATACTTGTGTTTATTCAAAACAAACTATAGTCCAACCTAGAGTGATCTTCGGTGAATGTCATATAACATGAGTAGTATTATGTTGTGGACAAGTGCCACTAACATCTAAGTGAATTAACCTCAACAACTTTGTGATTCTTTCTTCTTTCCAAAAGAATAAAGATTCGAACATTTCGCCTCTATACAATTTTAATAAGAAGGTATTGGATCCGGATCTAACGATCCAAAGCATCCATCTATAACCAACTCGTAATTTATGTTTTAGAGGTATCACAACTCAGTTGGGATTAGTCACTATCTTGCAACCTTTTGGGTTTTAAGCATCATTGTATTCTAAACAGTTAACACTACCATATTATCTCTACTATATAGACAATCAATTAGATTACTATAATCCAATCATTGATTAATAAAGAACAATGTTTTGTCAAACAAAACATTCATCCATCTCTACTATAGTGACGGAATTAAGTTCCTTAAAATTGGAATGTAAAGACAATCTTTGGTTTTTCCAATTTCTTTGGTAGTTCATATGAGGAAGTAAGTACTATCTGCTTTCGCAGAGATCTATATTTTATTCACGTTCTGAATGTGAAGCACCTTTTCTTCTCTCATATATCTTCTACTTATTATTAGTCACACTTTTACAATGATTGTAAAACATAGTTACTAATACGGAATCAAGCATTCAAGTAGAAGAACCAACTATTTTGAACTATTCAAGAACAATTTACAACACCTTCGAAAGGTGTGTTCTTGACACTTGCAAGAAATTTCTTGCAAATACCCCTTCCAATGTCCATCCTTTCATAAAGAAAGTTTGTTCCCTTTGGAGTTAATTTTATCTTCTTCATTTGACTTCTCCTTTGACTACAATAGTCATGGTCCCTAAACTCCCACTATCTCTCTTGAAACTTATTTCAATTGTGTTATACACATCAAACGATTTGGAGAGCGTGTGGTTATTGTTCACTATATAGTTTACAATAAACTTAGTGAACCATTTGGATAGGGACACAAAGGTGAAGTCCTTGCCTAGTTTCCGTCTCTTGAAGTGGTTTAACACTTCAACACTCAATGATTCAAAATCATCATAAGTCCATGTTGATGGACTATTTTTGTCAACCAACTATTATGTTCTAAACATAATTACAAACTTTCAAGAGTTGTTCAAGGCAATTCTCATTTCTTCATACAATAATTTGTAAGTGAAGAATCATGGCACATAAAGTGTCCATGCCCTTGTGCTTTCTTCTCAAGTTTTTTGTTCATTTAACAAAGAAACAAGCACTAGGTTTGCATTGACTAAGGGTTGTTCAAAGCAACTCTAATTTCTTCATACAACAATTTGTAATTGAAGAATTATGACATTAAAAGTGTTGTCCTCCTTATGATAGACTTATCTAACATTTTCGTCCAATGGTACATTATCAATAGGAAGATTGTGAGGATTAGACTACTTAGGTACATATATAATCCATTTAAGACAATCTTTGGGATTGTGGTACCAAGTCCGGAAAACTAAAGCATTCGGCTTTTCTTTGTCAAGTTTTGGATAGCGTTTGCAAATATATTGGTAAATAAATACATAACGAATATAAATTGATTGATTTTAAGCCATTTGATTCGGGTCTTTAAATCAAATAGCACCACCTACTATTTTTGGCAAATTCCATATCCCTCATTGGAATTCGAGAGTTTTGGAGGAAACTCTTAGTAGGGTATGGGAGACTCACTACTACCAAGCCCACCTCACAATGATATGATATTGGCTAGCATTAATAATAATGAGAGAGTACGCTTACTCATTTGCATCTCTTGCAAGTACCCATCTTATTTGGCCTCTAGAGAATGTAACCTCACAATGATATGATATTGGTTCCATTGCACTTAGTTAAGTCATTCCCACCATGCAAGTTCAGGTAGTGGTTCAAGAACAACCTCACAATGATATGATATTGATCATTCTCATTGCCTACGTCTCACATCATCAAGTATGCATATAGATTCCTTCTGAGTATAAGCATGCACTTTGCACTTCCCCATGATAGGGTGAAGGCGGTGTACAAGTCATAAACGATTGGAGCCTACCACGGTGGAAGGCCACGAAAGAGTGTTCAAAGCACTCTCACGCTTCTCAACTTAATAATGGTTTGGTTGAGGGTTTTAGGTCTCATCATATATAAACATACATTTTAATCTTATTTAAACAATTTTGGTCCTATTGCAACTATTGGTCCATTTGATTGTATTAGTTGTATATAATACTCCCACTATGCTTATAAAACGGTTTTTAAAGCAAGAGTATATGATACTACTAACATAAACTTTGCATTCATTTGATGGACTATATAGTTGCCTTAGGGCCTTAGGATGACTATGAACCTTTTAATTAGATCCAACACGAGCCTTGTGTTGAATCTCGGTCTAGGGATGGTGATTGATTTTAGTTACGCGTTTAATCATATTAAGGCGTGTTGTTCCTAGGGGCGTTGGACCCAACTACTCCAATTTCATGCATATCAAATAAAACAAGAAAAGAAGTACTTTAAAGTAAAGAAGAGCTTATGCTCTTTTACAACAATTGATCAAAATAAATTACTTTAAAGTAAAGAAGAGCTTATGCTCTTTTACAACATTTGATCAAATCAAATTACAACCAAAATCTAATCTACACATTCCCATGGTTCAAACAAATTTGAAACGGCCTATCACATAGCTCAATTATATTAGGCTTAGGTTCATAATCACCCTTTCTTTAATCAATTAACGCTTTAACCAATTAAATTTGAATGCAGCATTTTCATTTGGTTTTTGTATCCATAGAATTGATTTAAATGGAGCTAAATGAAATGAAAATCCAATTCTCATTTAAAGAGACAAAACCATTTTGTTCTCAACCTAATTTGGGCCAAAATGCAATAACCTCAACCTTTGGGCTATGTTGCAAAACTTAAACTTTTGAGCTCATTTTGTAAAAACACAAAAGTCCACTACTTCATGTAATTACAATTAGAACTAAAAAATTTCAATAAATTGAAAAACTTCATTAAAGGAACAAAAAAATTTGTCCTTTAATGATTTTGGGCCTTTACGTAATAACGTAAACTTTTGGGTCAAACTTGCAAATACACAAAAGTACCAAAACTTTATGTAATTGCATAAAAGCCCCAAAAGCACCCCACTTGAGGGAGGGCCGGTTTTGGGAGAGGAGTCCACAAAAATTTTGAAAATTTTTCAACAAAGTCATAAAGCCATGCAAGTTGAAATTGGTTGGTGGGAACATGTGTGTAAGAAAGAAAAACAATTATGTACATAAATTAAACACTCTTACAACATTTCCATCACCTTTTCAAATAAATGTTTTTGATGATGGAAAAGTCACACCAACCAACTTAAAACAAAGACTTTATGAAATTAACCAAAACTTTGAATCAAAACACCAAACTTTTTGTTCTTGGCTAAAATGTCAAGAACAATGAAGAACATTCATGAAAAACCCATAAGAGCTCCATGAACATTTTTACTCCAAAAACATCCCAAAACCATTCAAACTTTAGGGAAATAACATATAACCAAACTAGGGTACATAGGGGTTCCAAAAGTCACTTGAAAACACTTTTAACAAGTCAAACAAGAACCCAAAAATCCACCCTTTGGATTTGGCCGAAAATTCCCAAAAACATGGCACCAAATTTTAGCTCCAATATTCATGCTCATATGAACTACATCTACAACATTTGAGATGGCAAATTTTCCAACAAAATTTACATTCAAAGAAGCAAGAATAAAGCTTGTAAAATATTACAACATTTAAATCAAAGACTATGAACTACAAAACCCAAAAGGATTCACCAACTACTAGACCTAGGCTCTGATACCACTTGAAGGAAGATTTTGTGAAAAACATGTTCATTTAAGCAACATCTATAAGCATGCAATTAACAATTAAAGGCGGAATCATGCTTGCATGCACTTAAAAACAAAACATTAACCATGAAATTCAAAGCCTAGTAGATTGGTGAACCAAGACTCAACTCAAATCAAAGTGAGTTGAGAAATTATACCTTTGTAGATTCCTCTTTGCATAAGCAAAGGCTAATCACCCAAAGAGAGGGCCTTCATTCCTTGCATCTTAGATCTATGGATTTGGATGGATGAAATGGTTCTCCAAGTTCCCAAAATTGAGAACCTCTAAGTCTCCACACCAAGGTAAGATTGATGAAGAAATGAGTGACCTTGGAGGAGAAAGATTACTAGCTAATCCCCTCCAAGGGGGCCAGCCTCTTAGAGAGAAAAGGGAGAGATATGTTCTCTCCAATTCTCTAAAAAAACCCTAAATGAATTTTGGCTATAAAGTCATATTTATACCTTAATTCATTGGAGTGGCAAACTTGTAAATAAGTCCAAAACCCACTCCTTTAACTAAATGGCCGGCCATAGGGTTTCATTGGGCTTTTAAGGCCTTTGTGAATTATTTGTCATTAAGTTGTCATACAACTTAAGTCAATGGGCTTGACATTCGAAGCCCATTAGGCCTTGAGGCCCAAAACTAACCCGTGGTCTTTTAACGAACTTATTCGTTTGATTAATTAACATATTAATTAATCCTTGCCATAAATAATTAAACCATTTAATTATTCTTACTCATCTCCGTTGTTTCTTCAATCTCTACCTTACACGGTGTACGATCCATTAGGTTCCTTTTAGCGAGGCAGTGGGCAATTAAAACCATTTCAAATCGATTGTGAATTGAAACTTACTTTCAATTCTCCCTTTAGTGATTATACACGTTTAGGGCTTCCACAAACCATGAGTGACACCTAGCAGCATATCATGGTTACCCAAGCTAATCAGAAGAGGTGGAGAACCTATTCAGTTTAGGATTACAAATGCAATACGGTCTTTCTCTAATACAATACTCTTGACCACATTGTTTGGTTTGATAGTTTATTCATGTCTACTATCCAATGTGATTCGTGTGCTTATATGATTACCTTGAATGTGATTTGGAACGACTTCCTAAATCTCATTCATACTCTGGCCAAAGATTCTTAATCATATCATAGAGTATTCTCCCTCAAACAGTTTGAAGGTTAGAGATCCCTTGTTGCGCATTCACTTGCCTCCATGGCTAAGTGGCTTAACCCCAACTATGTCGTGGACACCCTCCTTTTGGAGTGACTTTTGACATAATCAAAGATCAAGGACTTAACCACAAGACAACTATGATGCCTCAGGTCAAATGACTACTTTGCATTATCCCAACCATGAGTTCTCATGTGACATGAATATGAGAACTCTTCGTTGATTGTGTTTAGTGAACTCATTCTCTATTCAGCACCTACGTACTTGTCTTGATGTCACACACACCAATGACTCGAGACTAGTCACTCTCCCTGAGAGAAGACACAGCACGTACTGATCTTAACGGACTGTCAATGCCCAATTGGCAATCCTATGATCAGGAATGTTTAGGATATGTATATGAAAGAATGGTCTCATGAATCTAACTTCTTTAGATTGCATTCTCCCAATCACATATTCCTTGGACTTATCGTTTAAGCATATAACATTTATATGAGACGGCTTAAAACAATAATCTTTGCCTTTTATATTTAAATTACATTAGCTTAACTTGTGAAATGGCCGTAAAGTATCATCATATGATTGGTTTTAGGGCACATTTCCAACAGAAAGCACAAGGGCATGGACACTTTATGTGCCATGATTCTTCACTTTCAAATTTTTGTATGAAGAAATGAGAGTTGCCTTGAACAACTCTTGAAAGTTTGTAATTATGTTTAGAACATAATGGTTGGTTAACAAAAATAGTCCATCAACATGGACTTATGATGATTTTGAATCATTGAGTGTTGAAGTGTTAAACCACTTCTAGAAACGGAAACTAGGCAAGGACTTCACCTTTGTGTCCCTATCCAAATGGTTCACTAAGTTTATTGTAAACTATATAGTGAACAATAACCACACACTCTCCAAATCGTTTGATGTGTATAACACAATTGAAATAAGTTTCAAGAGAGATAGTGGGAGTTTAGGGACCATGACTATTGTAGTCAAAGGAGAAGTCAAATGAAGAAAGCGAAATAAACTCCAAGGGAACACACTTTCTTTATGAAAGGATGGACATTGGAAGGGGTATTTGCAAGAAATGTCTTGCAAGTGTCAAGAACACACCTTTCGAAGGTGTTGTAAATTGTTCTTGAAAAGTTCAAAACAGTTGGTTCTTCTACTTGAATGCTTGATTCCGTATTAGTAACTATGTTTTACAATCGTTGTAAAAGTGTGGCTAATAAAAAGTAGAAGATTAATGAGAGAAGAGAAAGTACTTCACATTTGGAACGTGAATCAAATGTAGATCTCTGCGAAACAGATGGTACTTACTTCCTCATATGAACTACCAAAGAAATTGGAAAAACCAAATATTGTCTTTACATTCCAATTTTAAGGAACTTAATTCCATCACTATAAGGGATGGATGAATGTTTTGTTTGACAAAACATTGTTCTTTATTAATGAATGATTAGATTATTGTAATCTAATTGATTGTCTCTATAGTAGAGATGATATGGTAGTGTTAACTGTTTAGAAAATAACGATGCTTAAAACCCAAAACGTTGCAAGGAAGTGACTAATCCCAACTGAGTTGTGATACCTCTAAAACATAAATTACGAGTTGGTCATAGATGGATGCTTTGGATCGTTAGATCCGGATCCAATACCTTCTTATTAAAATTGTATAGAGGCGAAATGTTCGAATCTTTATTCTTTTGGAAAGGAAGAAAGAATCACAAAGTTGTTGAGGTTAATTCACTTAGATGTTAGTGGCACTTGTCCACAACAAAATACTACTCATGTTGTATGACATTCACCGAAGATCGCTCTCGGTTGTCTATCGTTTATTTTGAATAAACACAAGTCCGAATACTTTGCAAAAGGTTTCAAAGAATTCAAGAAATGTAAGTTGATGAGTATGATGTCTAAAGTATTTACGTACTTAGATTTGATCCAAGGAAAGGTAACACTTTAGAACAGTTTCCTTGAAAGATATCAAGGAAAGAAGCATCATATGATAATGGATTTCTCCATTAAGAGAAGAACGAACTCGAAATAAGATTTAGTTCATTGGATGTTATCAAATGCCCATATATAGGATATATACTTCTAAGACAATATGATTGTCAATTAGAAGATCTTCCAAAATTTTCATGACTCCATAGGATATAGTTGGAAAGAAAGACAAATCTTAATCATGTTAAGATTTGGGGTTGTGTGCTAATAAGCAATATTTGTTTAAAGAATTATCTTGTGGGTATCCTTAAATTAACATTTGGATATCACTTCTATAAACCAACTAACAAATGTTGTTTGTTGGGTAGTTCATTGTAATCCTACAATATGATTTGCCTAATGCAAATGAACAAGAGATAGAACTCAAAGAATGGGTTCTTTGAGAGACAAGATGATAATCAACAAATATAACAACCTAGTTCCTACGACACAAGCTCCAAGGTAGTCGAGAAGGATTTATAAATTGTCTCAATTGAATGGTTTGAACTTTATGACTATGTCATAGAGTTACACCTCTTAATTCAAAAGAAATAAGAATGAAAATCCTTATGACTACATTAAGTGTATATACGACATATACTCAAGGAAATGGTAAAGTACCATTTGACCCGAAATAATGAAACCTCATAGCTAATTGGTAGCTTAAGGTGACTACAATCAAAGAGATTGGTTGACTTTGAAGAAACCATCTTTGACGTAGTCTTGGTTTCAATTAATTCGACGATTGCTAGCTACAACTAAATGGTGATTCAATGTTTGGACATAATATGGGTTTCCGAAACCATTATTAAGATAGTCTTGATAATATATGTCTAAAACTATGAATCACAAGACATGTAAGTTGTAGAGATCCATCCATCATGGATCTTAGCAAGCTAGTGGGAGCTATAAAAGTCTTATGAGAGAAAGATCAAATCATTTGATTTCTCATAAAGATGTAAATGAATCTTTTGTTTACTAGGTTTACAAAAGATTAGTGGGAGTTAATCATGTTCCTAAATTTGAATATATATATATACACAAATATAGGATATATTAATTTTGGAAATGAAAAAGAATACTTCTTCGTTAAAGTTATGACTTTAAACATTCTATAACGATAGAATGTATATGGGAGACATAGTCTATAAACATGGGATGTAAATCTATAATGATAGATTTCAAGATATAATTGGATTATATCAATCCCTAATAATAGACAAAAGATGCTAGGAAGTTCATATGATGATAAACTTCAATCAGAAGAACAACTCTAGTAAGAGAAGGAAGTAGCTCTTCTCAAATGGAACATACCCTTTGACTCCCAAAGAAATAATGCGTAAATAGAATCCTTTATGCATACGCAGAAAAGTGATTTACGTATTTCATATTGTATGAAAACATTGATATGAGTTGTACCTAGAACGGTAAAAGACGATATCAGTGCAAGCCCAGGATCAGAACCATGACAACTGTCAAGTGAGTCCTTAAGTATTTAAGAAATACTAAAGGATAGATTCCTCAAAGAATGAGGAAGAATAAGAGTAACGTAATGGAAGCGTAAATGTATTAGATTATGAATCTAATCCATCATTGGATGCTTCTTCATTATGAATGAAGAGATAATCAGATATCTCTTTATTATGACTAAAAAGATATTTGGATGGAAACATTAAAAGTAATGACTTTAGTGTGTTCCATTATGAATGCAAAATATATTGCCATATAGAAGCTTACAACAATGTTGTTTGGATGGGAAAGTTCATTTATGAACTCTCTATTCGGTTCCAACCAGAAAGTGTCTCTAGTGTACCGACACTACGACACTAATGGGGCGATAGCTCAAGCCAGGGAATCAAGGTCTCATCAAGATCCGAACTCAAATGAGAGACTGAACCACATGATTGAGAATCATGTATAATGGTGACGTCGTTATTCTCAAGCTTGCTTCTATGGATAACATATAGATATCCATTGTCTAGGCCTACTACTCAGCCATTTTTGAAATGACTACAGAAGAGGTATCATCACTGATGACCAAGCTGATTGGCTCTAGTGCAAGTGGGAGATTGTTGGAAATGTGCCCTAAAGCCAATCATATGATGATACCTTACGGACATTTCACATGTTAAACTAATCTAATTTAATATCAAGGGCATAGATTATTGTTTTAAGCCGTCTCATATAAACGTTATATGCTTAAACGATGAGTCCAAGGAATATGTAATTAGGAGAAAGTAATTTCAAGAAGTTAGATTCATGAGACCATTCTCTTTCGTATACATATCCTAAACGTTCCTGATCATAGGATTGCCAATTGGGCATTGACAGTTCGTTAAGATCAGTATGTACTATGTCTTCTCTTAGAAAGAGTGATTGGTCTCGAGTCATTGGTGTGACTGACACCAAGACAAGTACGTAGGTGCTCAATAAGGAATGAGTTCACTGAACACGATCAACGAACAATTCTCATACTCATGTCACATGAGAACTCATGGTTGGGATAATGCAAAGTAGTCATTTGACCTGAGGCATCATAGTTGTCTTGTGGTTAGGTCCTTGATCTTTGATTATGTCAAAGTCACTCCATTCGCAGGTGTCCATAGCATAGTTGGGGTTAAGCCACTTAGCCATGGAGGCAAGTGAATGCGCAACAAGGGATCTCTAACCTTCAAACCGTTTGAGGGAGAATACTCTATGATATGATTAAGAATCTCTGGCCAGAGTATGAATGAGATTTAGGAAGTCATTCCAAATCACATTCAAGGTAATCATATAAGTAAATGAATCACATTGGATAGTAGACATGAATAAACTATCAAACCAAACAATGTGGTCAAGAGTATTGTATTAGAGAAAGACCGTATTGCATTGTAATCCTAAACTGAATAGGTTCTCCACCTCTTCTGATTAGCTTGGGTAACCATGACATACTGCTAGGTGTCACTCATGGTTTGTGGAAGCCCTATACGTGTGTAAACACTAAAGGGAGAATTGAAAGTAAGTTTCAATTCACAATCGATTTGAAAGAGTTCTAATCGCCCACTGCCTCGCTAAAAGGAACCTAATGGATCGTACACCGTGTACGGTAGAGATTGAAGAAACAACGGAGATGAGTAAGGATAATTAAATGGTTTAATTATTTATGGCAAGGATTAATTAATATGTTAATTAATCAAACGAATAAAGTTCGTTAAAGAACTCGGGTTAGTTTTGGGCCTCAAGGCCCAATGGGCTTCGAACGTCAAGCCCATTGACTTAAGTTGTATGATAACTTAATGACTAATAATTCACAAAGGCCCAAATAGCCCAATAAAACCCTATGGCCGGCCATATAGATAAGGGAGTGGGTTTTGGACTTATTACAAGTTTGCCACTCCAATGAAGGTAGATATAAATATGACTTTATAGCTATTTCTTCATTAGGGTTTCTTTTGGAGAAAATATGAGAACACAAACTCTCTTTTCTCTCTAAGAGGCCGGCCACCCTAGAGGAACATAGCTAGCAATCTTACTTCCTTTAGGTCACTCATTTCTTCATCAATCTTTCCTTGGTGTGGAGATTTAGAGGTTCTCAACTTTGAGAACTTGGAGAAACCAATTCTTCCATCCAAATCCATGGAGCTAAGAAGCAAGGAATGAATGCCCTATCTCTTGGGTGATTATCCTTTGCTTATGCAAAGAGGAATCAACAAAGGTATAATTTCTCAACTCACTTTGTTTTGAGTTGAGTCTTGGTTCACCTAACTACTAGGCTTTGAATTTAATGGGTAATGTTTTGTTTTGAGTGCATGCAAGCATGATTCCGCCTTTAATTTGTTAATTGCATGCTATAGATGTTGCTCAAATGAACATGTTTTTCACAAAATTTCCTTCATTACCTTTGAAGGTGGATCTAGGGTTGAAGAAGATCATGATGGCATTCTTTGTGGTGGATGGTAATTCCACTTATGGGGCTTTATTAGGAAGAGATTGGTTACACCAAAGTTTGTCTATACCATCAACCCTGCATCAACAAGTTGCTGTAAACCATGAACAACTACTGTTGGGCAAGGGTCCTGGGAAATAGTGGTAGCTGAATCATGATCATTTCTCCCTACTACCAATATTGATGAGGCCAACTTTTACAACCCCAATGTTGGAATTTTACAATGTTCAGAAGTTGATCAGAACGGCCGCCTTACTAAGGTGACAGCCCAAAAGCTATTGGAACAAGGATTGATGCTCACTAAGGAGGAATGGGATAAACCTCACATTATCTTAGCCCACCACCACCAATGATGACGGACCAGAAGAAGAAGGACCAAGTGGTAGCAGTCAGGTCATTAATCAAAAGATTGCTAGAGTATGAGAAAGAAAGAAAGGAAATTAAGCAATGCTCAGCCAGAGAAATGGCAGAGTGGGAGAAAGGAAGTTCTGGCATGATGGATAGTCAATAAGGAAAGTTTTTTGAAGAAGGTATAAAAGCTGTTATACACTTGGCAGAACATATATGACCTAGATTGGCTCGATGATGTGCCCGAAGCCCAAAATGCTATGGAGTTTTTGTCTATAGATCCCAACAAGCCAGCACTGGAAGTCCAAGACCCTTTAGAAACCATTAATTTAGGGACTGGGGAGGATCCAAGACCAATACAATTTAGTAGCCTGCTAGAACCTACTCATCGAGCCAAAATAGTTAATCTTTTGCATGAGTTTAAAGATTGTTTTGGGTGGCATTATATAGAGATGTCAGGATTAGACTCTGAGTTGGTAGAACAAAGAATGCCCATTAAAAAAAAGGGTACAAGCCTGTGAAACAAACCCCAAGAAAGATGTCAAAAGATATAGAAGGGAAGGTTCAAGAAGAAATTGAGAAACTTGGGAAAGTAGGCTTTATTAGACCTAAAAAGCATGTAGAATGGTTGGCAAACATTGTACCTATATGAAAAGTATTAAATAATGCCATTCGTGAAGGAAAAATTTGTCCTAGCTAAGAACATGTGAGAACATTTGAACACATAAGCAAACTAATAACACTTTAAAGTAGGCATGCATTCAAAACAATACTAAAACCCATGACTTTCAAAGCCTAGTGAATGGTGAACCAAAAGACTCTTTAACAAATTAAAGAGAAGAGAGAGTTTGAGTTTCATTACCCTTGAAGCTCATCCTTGTTTACACAAGGGATTCACCCAAGTGGAGGGCCTTCAAGTCACCTCATTTGCTCCTTAGATGGTTACTTCTTTGCTTCTCCTTTACTCCTTGAGGATTTGAGGAGAGGAACTCCAAGAACACCAAAAGTTTGGTGTCTTTAAGTCTCTACACCAAGGATGAGGTGTTAAGATGAAATGGATGACTTAGAGGAAGGAAGATTGCTAGCTATTTTTCTCTAAGTGTGGCCGGCCTCTTTGGAAGACAAAGAGGGAATAAGTTTTTCTCTTTTGCCTCAAAGAAAAAACTTGATGTGGTAAAGCAATAAAGTTCCTTTTATAGCACTTCACATTTGAGTGGCAAACTGGCAATTATGTCAAGTTCACTACCACTCACCCTATGGTCGGCCATCCTTTAGTTATTGGGCTATTTTCCCATTTTTTTTTCATTGTCATACAACTTAAACATAATGAGCCATGTGGACCAAAACCCTTTTGGGCCCTGAGACCCGAAACTAACTTGAAAGCCCAATACGAACCTTTCGTATAATTAATTAACTAATTAATTAATCTTGACCATTCTCAATTAAAACATTTAATTGCTCATCCATCTCATTTATATTTCTTCACTTTCATCCTTACTCGGTGTAGGATCCATTAGGTTCCAATTAGCGAGGCAGTGGGCGATTGTTACTCTTAACGATCGATTGTGAATTGAAACTACATTTCAATTCTCCCTTTGATGAAGATTAGTGTTTGCTAATCTTTAGGGCTTCCACAAACCATGAGTGACACCTAGCAGTATGACATGGCCACCCAAGCTAAGTAGAAGTGGTTGGAGAACCTATCCAGTTACAATTACAATGCAATACGATCATTTTCTAATACAATACTCTTAATCACATTGTTAGAGTGATAGTTTGTTTCATGTCTATTATCAAATGTGATACTTTTCTACATGATTCCATTGAATATGATTTGGAACAAACTTCCTAAGTCATATTCGTATGCTTTGGCCAAAGACTCCCTAATCATATATCAGAGTGTTCTCCCTCCACCATGGAAGGTTAGAGATCCCTTGTTGTGCATTCATATGCCTACATGACTAGATAGCTTGAGCCCAAAAATGTCATGGACACTCTTGATGGAATGCCTTTGACATGATCAAAGATCAATGACCTAACCATTAGATATCTATGATGCCTCAGGTCAAAGAACTACTTTTGTATATTGCAACTTATGAGTTCTTACCTGACATGTATGTTCGAACTCTCTTTTGATCGTAGTTTAGTGTACTCGATTACCATTCTCAACAACTATGTGTTTGTCTCAATGTCCAACAGTAAATGACTTGCGACTAGTCATACTCACGCTTGAGTTAACGTAACACTTACTAACCTTAGCGGATTGTCAATGCCCAATTGGCAATCTTATGGCTAGGAACGTTTTAGGAATGAATATAGGAGAAAGATCTCGTTAATCTAACTTACTTAGATCACTTCTCTCTTAGATTACATACATTCCTTGGATTCCCTTATTGCTTAAACACATAATACAATAAATAGTGATTAACAATAAGCTTTGCCCTTCATTAAACATATAATAGTTTAACACAATAAGTAATCCATAAGCTATTACATCAAATGAGTATCTTTGTGGGCATACGTCCAACAATCTCCTACTTGCACTTAAAGCCACCTTGCCATGTATCTAATACCCATCTTTTCCATATGGCGGTCAAATTGGATTTGAGACATTGGCTTCTATAGTGGATCTGCTACGTTATCAGCTGAGGCAACCTTGAGAATGTTGACTTTTCCCTCGGCAACATATTGTTTAATGATATTAAAGTGTTTGTCAAAATGCTTGTTTTTTTATGAGCCCTGGGTTCTTTGGCTTGAGCTATCACCCCACTATTGTCACAGTACAAAGTTACTGGTGATTTAATGGTTGGAACCACTCCAAGTTCAGTAATGAACTTCTTCATCCAGAGCGCTTCTTTGCCAGCTTCAGCTGTAATGACATATTCAGCTTCCATCGTGGAATAAGCAATTACATTTTGTTTCTTGCTTTTCCAGCTGACAACCCTACCATTTACAGTGAACATATATTCGGAGTTAGAACTTCTATTATTGACGTCAGATTGGAAATCTGTGTCTGTATAAGCTGCCACTCACAACTCTGTCGCTCCTCCATAAATGAGGAACATGTCCCTAGTTCTTCTTAAGTACTTAAGGATCATCTTGATAGCTGCCTCATGTTCTGATCCTGGGTTTGATTGATATCGACTAGTAATGCTCATAGCATATGCGATATCAGACCTTGTGCATACCATGGCATACATGAGACTTCCTATGGCTGAAACATAAGGAACATCACTCATCTATAGTATTTCTTTAAGAGTCTTAGGTCCCATGGACTTAGAAAGGTGAATTCCATGTCTCACAAGAAGAAAACCTTTCATAGATTGTTCCATCTGGAACCTACTTAGCACCTTATCCATGTACATAGATTGGGATAATCCAATTAATTTTCTAGATCTATCACAATAGAGCTTTATCCCAAGCACATAAGATGCATCTCCTAAATCTTTCATGTGGAAGGTTTTGTACAACCACACTTTTACAGAAGAAAGTACTGCAGTGTCATTCCTGAATAGTAATATGTCATCTACATATAACACTAGGAATATAACTACATTCCCAACGACCTTTTGATAAACATAATTGTCGTCTTCATTTTAAGTAAAACCAAACGATTTGATTTTAGTGTCAAAACAAATGTTCCAACTCCTAGAGGCTTGCTTAAGTCCATAAATGGACCTTTGAAGCTTGCATACCTTAGTCTTTTCAGAATTGGACACGAAACCTTTAGGTTGAGTCATATAGAGCTCTTCTTCTAGGTAGCCATTCAGAAAGGTTGTCTTTATGTCCATTTGCCATATCTCATAATCATGGTACGTAGCTATAGCAAGCAAAATCCGAATGGACTTAATCATGGCTATAGGAGATAAGGTTTCTTCATAGTCAATCCCTTCTCGTTACCTGTAACCCTTGGCTACTAGTCTAACCTTATAAGTCTCCACGTTCCTATCAGTGCCTATCTTCCTCTTGAATACCCATTTGTTCCCAACAGGTACTATACCTTCTGGAGGGTTTACAAGAGTCCATACCTAATTTTGATACATGGAATCCATCTCGAATTGCCTGGCCTCTTGCCATCTCTTTGAATTAATGTCGGATATTACTTCAATGTAGTCTCTAGCGTCCTTCTTTGTGTCATTGTCACCCAGAAGGTGCAATTCACCAAAGTCATTATCCAAGTCATACCTCTTAGGTGGCTTGCTGACCCATTCAGATCTACGTGAAGCTAAAGGTTCAGGTACATGGTTGTCAACTTGTCGAGTGCTTGTTTGTGGTTCATCATTAATCTCATTAATTTCCATCGTTTTACTTGTAGTTCCTTTGAGAACAAATTTTTCATCTAGAAGCTTAGCAGTTCTGGCGACAAAGACTTTCTGGTCATCAGGATGGTAGAACTCATATCCTATAGTTTCTCTAGGATATCCAACAAAATAGCACCTAACTGATCTCGCTTCAAGCTTCTTGGCGTATGCTTCACAACCCTAAATCTTAATATGATTAAGACTTGGCCTTCTCCCATGCCATATCTCATAGGGCGTCTGTGAAACTGACTTGGAAGGTACTTTATTATGCAAGTAAGTTGTTGTATATAGAGCGTATCCCCAGAATGTTACTGGTAGATTAGTGAAACTCATCATAGAACAAACCATGTTCATCAAGGTTCAATTTCTCCTTTTAGAAACTTCATTAAGTTGTGGAGTTCTCAGTGGAGTTCACTGTGATATTATTCCACACTCTTTGAGATAATCTAGGAACTCGTTACTTAGATACTCTCCCCCTCGATCTGATCTTAGGATCTTTATATGTTTCCCAGTTTGCTTCTCAACTTCATTCTTGAATTCTTTGAACTTTTCAAAGGATTCTAACTTGTACTTCATAAGATACACATAGCCAAACTGGGAGTGATCGTCGGTGAATTTGATATAGTAGGAGAAGCCTCATCTCGACGTAGTAGACATAGGTCCATATACGTTAGTGTGGATTAACCCTAGAATTTCAGTGGCATGCTTTTCCTTCCCAATGAATGGAGATTTGGTCATCTTCATTTTCAAGCAACATTCATGAGTACCCATTTGGTCATTACCTAATGGGTGGAAATATCCATCTTTCTACATCTTGCGAATCTTATCAAAGTTCACATGTCCAAGTTTAAGATGCCACATCTTTTCTTGGTTAACTTCTTCTCTAGCCCTTTTGGGTTTTGAGGTATTCAAGCTTTCAATACAACGCATCCCACTACTTGTCTCTAGGTGAAAAAAAGTCTCTTTATCATATTACCATGAGAGATAGTACAACCGTTCAAGTATAAAGTCAACTCATTTTGTCAAACAATACTGAGTGCCCATCTCATAAAAGCATAGAGATGGAAATCAAATTCTTTATACAAGAAGGAAAATATAAACAATTTTTAAGTTCCAAGACTTCCCCTGAGGGTAGTTTAAGCATGTAGGTGCCTACTGCTTTTGCAGAGATCTTAGTGTCATTCCCAACTTGCACAATCATCTCCCCATTGCGTAGTGTCCTACTCCCTATTAGTCCCTGCAACAAATTGTAGATATGTTGACTAGCACTTTAATCAAATATCCAGGAACTGAAGCTTACTGTAAAAGCACTCTTTATGACAGAAATAGTCCCTTCAAAAGTTCGTGTCATAAGGCTCGCAATGCGCACCATATATTTCTTCTTCCAACGTTCATCCGTTCCACAATGAAAACATGTTCCTTTGGATTTTCTTGCCTTCTTCTTATGCAACCTTTTCCTTGTGACTGCATTCTCACTCCCACTGTCCTTTTTGAAACCTTGTTCAAATTCACAGCACAGGTCAATTATCTCTGAAATAGTACGATCGAATCTATTCACTTTATAGTTTACCATAAACTTAGTGAAATCATTTGAGAGAGATGGAAGGAAAAAGTCTTTGGCCATTTCCCCATCAATGGAAGTTCCTAAACTGTCAAGATCTTGAAAGATCCATTCCATCTTTTGTCCATGTTTTTGGACCAATGTCCCCTCTGCCATTTTGGCATTCAATAGACAACAGACATTTGAGAATCGTAGATTACTAGTCTCAATGTCATGCATCTTATGCAAACTATCAACCATGGCACAAGAAGTGTCTATGTGCTTATGAAGCTTCTTAAGCTCCTCACTAAGTGATGTGAGGATTAAGTATTTGGCTTGTACGTCATCCTCATAGTGTCTAGCATAATTTTGACACTCATCCTTTAAAGCTAGTTTCATAGGAGGTACATGAGGAGGGGATTGCTTGAGCACATACGATTTGTCATTCATCTTTGAGACATTCTCAATGTGATGATACCAAGCAAGGAAACGTTGGCCCCTAAGGCTCTTTTTGCCAATTATAATGGTAGGTGTAATTTTAGGCATGTCATTAACTACATAACATAACATAAATCGTATTAGATTGTTGATTTTAAAAACTACTTGATTGGGTCTTAAATCAAATAGTACCACCCACTATTTTTGGCAAATTCCACATCCCTCAATGGAATCCGAGAGTTATATTGAACTCTTAGCAGGGTATGGAGGCTCACCATTACCAAACCCACCTCACAATGATATGATGTTGGTTAACAACAATAATGATGAGAGAATAACGCTTTAGTCATTTACAACTCTTGTAATTACCCATCTAGTTTGGCCTCTAGAGAATGGTGCCTCACAATGATATGATGTTGGCACCATTGCACTTAGTTAAGTCATTCCCACCATGCTCATTCGTGCAGGGGTTCAAGAATAGTATCACAATGATATGATGTTGGCCATCCTCGTTGCCTACCTCACCACATCATGTATGTACATATGGATTCCTCCTGAATGTAAGCACATACTTTGAACTTCCCCATGATAGGGTGAAGCCGGTGTATGAGTCACAAACGATTGGAGTCCACCACGGTGGAAGGCCTACGAAGAGATGTTCAAAGCATCTCTCGCTTATCAACTTAATATTCGTTTTGTTGAGGGAGTGGTGTTAGGCTACATCAATTTCATTTTAATCTGATTAAAAGAACTTGGACCTATCACAACCATTAGTCCAAGTTTATATGAATTAGTAGTGTATAATACTCCCACTATTTCGATGAAACAAGCGAGACTATATGGAACTACTAATGAATGCATAGCATCCTCATATGGACTATATATTCATTTTAGGTCTTAGGATGATTATGAACTGTTTGATTTGATCCAAAACGAGCCTTGTGTTGGACCTTGGGTCTAAGGTAGGTAGTTGTTGATTTTAGTTACACGTTTAATCTAATTAAACCGTCATTTTCTAGTGGGCGTTGGACCCAACTATTCCAATTTGTATGCAAATAAACAAAAAGGAATACTTGAAATAAAGAGAAGGGCTTATGCCCTTTTACAACATATTTGAACTAATCAAATTACATTCCAATCTAAATTACTTAACCCAAACATTCATAATGTAAAACGGCCAATCACATAGCTCAATTATCGAGGCCTTTGATTCATAATCACCATTTTCTTAATCAATCACATTAACTAAGAAAGCAACTTAAACAATTGGTTTTCGGATTCATAGAATTGATTTAAATGGAATTAAATGAAATGAAAATCCAATTTTCATTAAAGAGACAAAACTAATTTGTTATCATCAAAATTTGGGCCGAAAATGCAATGACCTCAACTATTGGGCCACAATGCAAAAACTTTTGGGGTCACTTTGTAAAAAGATAAAAGTCCACAACTTCATGTAATTACAACTAGAACCAAAAAATTTAAACAATTACAAAAACTTCATTAAAGGAGCAAAACAATTTGTCCTTTAGTGATTTTGGGCATTTACGTAAAAACGTAAACTTTTGAGCCAAAGTGCAAATACACAAAAATATCAAAACTTTATGTAATTACATAAAAGCCCTAAAAATACCCCCACTAAAGGGTGGCCGGTTTTAGATAGTGTAAAGGGAGGGTTGGTTTTGGTGAAAATTCAAAATTTTATAAAGTGTTGAAAAAGTGAATGTTATGGGTTGAATAGTTGATTGGTATGGTTGAATAGTTTGATTGATATGGGTTGTAAGATGTAGGTAAGGTGTAGAATTTATCAAACAACAAAAAAAAACACCAATCATCCATCACCAATCAATAACAAACCAAAACTTTATGAAAAACATCAAACACATTGAATCAAAACACCAAACCTTTTGTTCTTGGTATGAACATCAAGAACAAAGTAAAAACATTGAAGAACACACATGAAAACTCATAAGAGCTCCATGAATGTTTTCACTTAAAATTCAAAATTTACACTACTCAAAAGAGGGTTAACATCCTAGGGTACTTAAGGATTCCTAATGTCACTTTAAAACACTTTTAACAAGACAAACACGAACCAAAAAAACCACCCTTTGGATTTCGCAGGATTTCCCAACATACATGGCACCAAATTTTAGTTCCAATATTCATGCTTAAATGAATTACATCTCCAACATTTGAGATGCAAAAATTTTCAAGCAAAATTTATATTCAAAAAGCAAGAACAAAGCTTGTAACATTTTGTTTGGACCCAAAATTACACCATCGGCCAATGCAATCAAGACCGTTAAGTGAGCGTAGCTCCACACCGTCGGATAGGAAAGTTACAATAATTTTGTTGTTGTTAGGGGATAATATTATGATTTTTAATCATGATAATTATCTTTTAATAATGAATTACCTTCACACTTTTCTTATACGAGATAAAGGATAAAAGTGACACAAACTATATCGAAGCAAGCATAACAGTTCAATTTAGTTTGGGATTCTTAGCATTCAACGTGGGGATTGAGCATCATGCATTATGAGAAGAGTCCTAGCACATGGTGGCATCAGTTGGTAACCAAGGTGGAGTCCAACTTGAAAGATTAATTACGTGAAGTAAGACATTGTGATGCATGCATGGGATAATTATTAGCAAACTCGAGGCTACCAAATGAAGTGAATATTCAGTGGATAAAGCTTGATATGCCAGGGCTTTGGTACTAAGGTTTGAACAACAATGTTTATCTTTAGCAAAGACGGAATTGGCATGCCATGATTTGTTACGTGGTTTTGGCTGAAATGCATGGTTAGCACCAAAGACGTTGAGTGCCATGACTATCATTGGATAATCATCATCTCCGCATAATTATTATTTGTGGTAATTGATGGTCACGACTGGATTTTGCGCTAAGTTAGTTCTATAAATACAGAGGCAGTGGCAACATAATACCCCCTCGAATTCAACACACAAACTACCCTGCACAAACTCTCGCTCTACTCGAAACCTCTCAACAACCTTGAGATTTTTATTTTCTTTTTTCCTGCCAAGACATCTTCAATTTGGATAAACAACACTAGAGCCGTAGAATCAGTCGATCAAGGAGCACCTTCAGTTTGGATAAACAACACTGCTTTGAGACCGACTGGTTATTTATCTAAGTCTTGGTCGACAAGGATTTTTGAGTCCTTGTTGGTAGAGGTCATCTCATAAGCCTTTTCGGCATAGTGATGTGTTACCAGGTTACTACATTCTGCACATTGAAAGCTGAATTTGTAGCCTTGTCCTTAGGCTCTAGAACCCGTAAACCGACATGTGTTCCTTCCTCGACCGTAGTAGCAAGATCAAGCAGTCAACAATGCGCCCAACGCCACATTAATATATTTTACTCCATGGCCGAACTTGGTCGATGAGTTGGCACGCCCCTCACACAACTGAAGGACATAGTTAGCTTATTAATTACACGGCCTGTGCGTCACATAGGCTTGGTAGTTTTTAGGGTCAACATTTTGGCACACCCAATGGGACCCAGTGCTAAAACTACGAAGTTCATATGATATATCAAGATTCCAATCCGGCTCCACTTAGCCGATTGGACGAATTCCTAGTTCAACTTGATGCGAAATAAATCCTTAAAGCATATGAAGAAAGGCAAAAATCTTTCTCTCAAATGATAAAGGTGAAAGTTCATCACAGCTTACAAGATCAATGGTTAAATGAAGATAAAGCTCGATTTTATGAGTGGCTCAATAAGAAAACACCTTTTGGTCTTAGGTTCAAATCAATTCCACTCGAAGAATGGTTGGATCAGAAGGCTGGGGGGCAAATTTTCACTCCAGCCACAATCAGACTTCGGCCTAAGAAAATTGTTAATTTGGCCGAAGAAAAAGATAGGCCACCTATTGTTCAGTCGAGACTAAAAGTGTGGTAAGCCTAGAAGAAAATGTTTTTGTTTCTGATTCAAAAATTGACTTAGAAAATGATTCGTCATAGGAGTGTTGCAATGACGAACAAGACCTATGCATGGCTTCAGACCATAAAACCACAACAATTGATATGGTAATTGGAGACATGGTCTTAGATGCCAAAACTACGCCAATTGATATGATTATTGGTGATAAAGCCGACATGGAGAAATCCCGTTTGGCTAAGTTATTTGAGTTAAAACCCGAAATTAGCGAACTAATTATGCCTAGGGGGCATAATAATTGTTCAACACATTCGGCGGCCGATAAAAAATCTTTCGTCAAGCCAAACATATTTGGAGATGTTATTCTATTCGGCCTTGGAAAAACTCAAAGTGAAAATTTTGATATAAAAAGATTTCAGCTTGGAATAAAATATCGTTGGATAAACAACACTGCTTTGAGACCGACTGGTTATTTATCCAAGTCTCAGTCAACAAGGATTTTTTAGTCCTTGTTGGTAGAGGTCATCTCATTAACCTTTTCGGCGAAGGGAGGTGTTACCAGGTTACTACATTCGGCACATTGAAAGCCGAATTTGATATTGAACTTCACAGAACTAGCAACCTTGTCTTCAGGCTCTAGAACCCGAAGGCCGAGACGTGTTCCTTCCTCAACCGCAGTTGCAAGATCAAAAAGTCAACAGCGCGCCCAACGCCACATCAACATATTTTACTCCCCGGCCGAACTTGGCCCACAAGTTGGCACGCCCCGCTCACAACCAAATGACGTAGTTAGCTTATTAATTACTCGACCTGCGCCCTTATTTTTAGGGTCAACACATTTACAACATTTAAATCATAAACCATGAAAAGAACAAAACCCAAAAGGATTCACCATACACTAGACCTAGGCTCTGATACCACTTGAAGGAAAAATTTGTCCTAGCTAATAACATGTGCGAACATTTGAACACATAAGCAAACTAATAACACTTTAAAGTAAGCATGCATTCAAAACAATTCTAAAACCCATGACTTTCAAAGCCTAGTGAATGGTGAACCAAAAGACTCTTTAACAAATTAAAGAGAATAGAGAGTTTGAGTTTCATTACCCTTGAAGCTCATCCTTACTTACACAAGGGATTCACCTAAGTGGAGGTCTATCAAGTCACCTCCTTTGCTCCTTGGATGGTTGCTTCTTAGCTTCTCCTTTGCTCCTTGAGGATTTGAGGAGAGGAACTTTTAGAACACCAAAAGTTTGGTGTCTCTAAGTCTCCACACCAAGGATGAGGTGTGAAGATGAAATAGATGACTTAGAGGAAGGAAGATTGCTAGCTATTTTTCTCTAAGTGTGGCCGGCGTCTTTGGTAGACAAAGAGAGAAATAGTTTTTCTCTTTTGCCTTAAAGAAAAAACTTGATGTGGTAACGCTATAAAGTTCCTTTTATAGCACTTCACATTTGAATGGCAAACTTGCAATTATGCCAAGTTCACTACCACTCACCCTATGGCCAACCATCCTTTAGTTATTGGGCTATTTGCCCATTTTGTTTTAGTTGTCATACAACTTAAACATAATGGGCCATGTGGACCAAAACCTTTTTGGACCCCGAGACCCGAAACTAACTTGAAAGCCCAATACGAACCTTTCGTATAATTAAATAACTAATTAATTAATCTTGACCATTCTCAATTAAACCATTTAATTGCTTATCCATCTCATTTATATTTCTTCACTTTCATCCTTACTCGGTGTAGGATCCATTAAGTTCCAATTAGCGAGGCAGTGGGCGATTGTTACTCTTAACGATCGATTGTGAATTGAAACTACATTTCAATTCTCCCTTTGATGAAGATTAGTATTTGATAATCTTCAGGGCTTCCACAAACCATGAGTGACACTTAGCAGCATGTCATGGCTACCCAAGCTAAGGAAAAGTGGTTGGAGAACCTATCCAGTTACAATTACAATGCAATACAGTCATTCTCTAATACAATACTATTAATCACATTGTTAGAGTGATAGTTTGTTTCATGTCTACTATCCAATGTGATACTTCTCTATATGGTTCAATTGAATATGATTTGGAACAAACTTCCTATGTCATATTCGTACGCTTTGGCCAAAGATTCCCGAATCATATCTCAGAGTATTCTTCCTCCACCATGGAAGGTTAGAGATCCTTTGTTATGCATTCATATGCCTACATGACTAGATATCTTAACCCCAAAAATGTCATGGACACTCTCGATGGAATGCCTTTGACATGATCAAAGATGAAGGACCTAACCATTAGACATCTATGATGCTTCAAGTCAAAAGACTACTTTGCATATTGCAGCTTACCAGTTCTTACATGATATGTATGTTTGAACTCTCTTTTGATTGTAGTTATGTATACTCGATTACCATTTTGAGCACCTATGTGTTTGTCTTAGTCTCCAACACTAAATGACTTGAGACTAGTCATACTCACGTTTGAGTTAACATAACACATACTAACCTTAACGGATTGTCAATGCCCAATTGGCAATCCTATGGCTAGGAACGTTTTAGGAATGAACATAAGAGAAAGGTCTTGTTAATCTAACTTACTTAGATCACTTCTCTCTTAGGTTAAATACATTCCTTGGATTCCCTTATTGCTTCAACAAATAATACAATAAATAGTGATTAACAATAAGCTTTGCCCTTCATTAAACATATAATAGTTTAACACAAAAAATATTCCAAAAGATATTACATCAAATGAGTGGCTTTAGGGGCATAATTCCAACAATTCGATGTTGCGTAATTTATTGAAACATTAATGAAGCAACGCCTAAAGATGAATACCCTATGCCCATGGCTAAGCTATCCATTGATGCAGTTGCAAAACACAAAGTGTTATCTTTTATGGATGGAAATGCTGGATATAATCATATAAAAATGGATAAAAAGGACATACATAAGACGTTATTCAGGTGTCTTGGACATGTAGGGGCTTATGAATATGTTGTGATGCCCTTTGGATTGAAGAATGCTGGTGTGACATATTAAAGGGCAATGAATGCTATCTTTCATGACCTCATCGGGCATATCATAGAGGTATACATTGATGACATGGTGGTGAAGTCTAAAACTGAGGAGCAACACTTGGAGGATCTTAGACAAGCTTTACTAAGAATGAGAACCCATAAATTGAAAATGAATCCTAGAAAATGTGCCTTTAGAGTTAGATCGGCCAACGTTTTGGGGTTCTTGGTTCATCAAAAAGGTGTGGAAGTAGACAAGAATAAAGTTAAAGCCATAATAGAGACACATGCACCTACCAACAAAGTACAATTGGAAAGACTACTGGGAAAGATTAATTTCTTAAGGAGATTTATTGCTAACCTAGCTGGTAAGATCCAACCATTGTCTCCCTTGCTAAGGTTAAAGAATCAAGACAAGTTTGAGTGAGGCCTTTAGCATCAAGAAGCCTTTGATAAACTGAAACCTTACATGGCATCTGTTCCAGTGCTTATGCCTTCCCAAAGGGGGAAACCTTTAAAGCTCTACATCTCAGCATTTGAGAAGTCCATAGGGAGTTTATTGGCTCAAAATAATGAAGGAGGGAAAGAATAAGTAGTGTACTATTTCAATAGAATCCTTACTAAGATAGAAACAAGATACAACATGTTCAAAGCTATGTTTGACCTTGTATTTCACTGCTCGTAAGTTAAGACATTACATGTTGCCTTGTCACACTCATATAATTGCTAAGACTGATGTGATCAAATACATGTTGTCCAAATCTATGTTGACTGGGAGAATTGGTAAGTGGATTATGGCATTATCAGAGTTTAGTTTCCAATATGTGCCTCAAAGGGCTGTAAAGGGACAAGCAATTACAGACTTCTTGACATAACATGTAGAACCAGAAGAGGAGTTGGCCAATATTCCCAGTACTTTGAAAGTTGCAAGTGTATGGTTTCCACCAAGAGAAGGCAGCTCGGGCAAATAGGCTTGGGTCCAGCAAGAGATAAAAAAAGTATCCAGTCTTTGGATCACTCCATGTAAGTTATATTTTGATGGATTATGCACATAGTAGGATGTAGGCGCAGAGGGAGACATGGTCACTCCACAGAGGGCTCACCATTGTTATTCATTTCTCTTGAATTATGATGGTATCACCAATAATATAGCTAAATACGAAGCATTAATCATTGGTTTAAAGATTATGATAGAATTAAAGGTAGAAGAACTAGAGGTCTTTGGAGACTTAGAGTTAGTAATTAATCAATTGAATGGAGAGTACAAGTGCAGACATATCACAATGGCAGGATATTATATGGCTGTCACTCAATTGTTGGCACATTGGGGAAGGAAAGTCACAATTAATCATATTCCTAGGGAGTTGAATTTGGCTGCAAATGAGATGGCACAACTAGCTTCTAGAGCATAGGACTAGGGAAAACACTTAAGATAAAAGTGAAAATATAGACAATGAGTTTTCCTTCCATCTTTGAGTGAGAATTCAGCTTAGACGTAATGACAGAAGAGCTTGAGATAGAAGATTGAAGGTCTCCTATTTTTTAGTACCTAAAAGATCTTTCTCTCCCTACGTGCAAAAGGACCAAACAATGGGTAACTAAGTTTGTTTTCTGGGAAGAGATTTTGTTAAGAAAAACCCAAGATGGGCTTCTGCTGAAATGTTTGGGTCTAGAAGAGTCAATGAAAGTAATAGCTGAGGTACATAAGGGAATTTGTGGAGCTCACCAAGTAGGAATAAAGATGAGATGACTGCTAAGAAGATATGGTTACTTCTGGCTTGATATGAAGAAAGACTACAAGGCTTATGCTAGAGGATGTGAAGAATGCCAAATGCATGATCCTTTGCAGCACACTTCATCCGTACCTCTAAACCCGATTGTAAAGCCATGGCCTTTTAGAGGGTGGGTTGTGGACTTCATCGGGCAAATACATCCAGCTTCTAGCAAAAAGCACACCTTTATAATTGTGGCAACTGATTACTTTACCAAATGGGTGGAAGCTTTAGCAGTAAAGACTATCAATTCAACCATTGTCAAGAGGTTTATTAAGACCAAGATATTACATAGGTATGGTGTGTCCGAAGTCATTGTCACAGATAGAGGACCATCATTTGTTTCCAAAGATGTTGAGGAGTTTGTAAAAAATTTCAAGATAAAGATGGCCCAATCCTTATTACTCCCAATCTAATGGTCAAGCAAAAGCCAACAACAAAATTTTGATCAATATCATCAAGAGAATGGTAGAGGACAACCCAAAAAATGGCATGAAAAGTTAGGAGATGCTCGTTGGGCTTATAGAACTTCAAAAAGGGTAAGAACTGGAACTACCCCTTATGCATTAACATTTGGGCAAGATGCAGTGCTTCATATGGAAATCAATGTGAGCTCCTTGAGAATACAAAACCAATTTGATCTACACAATGATGAGTTCGTGCAAGCCATGTGTCAAGGGAGAGAAGATTTGGATGTCGCCCGTATTGAGGCTCTGAACAAGATTCAAGAAGGAAAAATAGTTATTGCCCGAGCTTATAATAAAAGGGTAAAATTGAAGTTTTATGAAGAACGAGAGTTGGTATGGAAAAAAGTTCTACCATTAAGAGCTCAAGTTAGAGGATTTGGAAAATGGAGTCCTACTTGGGAATGCCCCTTTTATAATTATCAAAGTATTAGATAAAGGGGCATATTGCTTGACAGATATTGAATGAGGTTCTCAGAAACACCCAATCAATGCTAAATTCTTAAAAAACTATCACCCAACTTTGTGGGATGTAAAAGACTGTTATATTAATGAAATTTGATACTTAGGGTTGTTTTTTGGAATTCTTTGTATATTAAGAGAAGTTACTTTTGGAAATTGTAAATAAGCAAATAAGGTAGTGAGACAAGGAAAAATCCTTTTAATCAGCAATAATGAGAATACAGAAGTCCTAAAGATTACAAGTTTACATCATTCGCCAGAGCAGCTATCATAGAATGATAAGTCTGCATTATAGTAAAAATGTAACGTGGTTCTTCTAAAGCTATATTGTTGTTGGCTAGCTGAGCTTTTGATCCTTCCACTTCCTGGTTCACATTCTTCACCTCCTTAATCTTCTTATATAGTTTGCTGGAGATGATCATTTGCTCAGCCTTCAAAGAAAAAAGTTGTTCCTCCAGCTTATGAATCTCTACGGCCACCACCATGATCCTATCCTTCATGGTTGACCCTTCTTCCACAAGTTGATGTAGATTAGTCGAAGTCCGAGTGTGCTTCTTAGCCCTGAGGTGTTGATTTCTCAAATCCCTTAATTTCTCGAAGAATGACTCATACTGCAACTTTGTCATTTGCTGGAATTTGTACAACTCAGTTAGAGCCTTCTCAGCATCTTGAAGTAAGACTAAAGGAGGTAGAAAAGTCCATCTGCACCCATTCTCAGATGATCCTGGGCTGCTCTTAAATATGGTGAAGCTTAGAGGGATGCCTTGGGAACCTCAGCTCAGTCATAATTTTCCCAAACTCCCTAACTAGCTCGGGTAATGAAGCTGTGGCTGGGAGAGAAGACAATGGAAGGGGCATGGTGACGTCTTCAGCAGCAACAATAAAGGAGGAAGAAGATTTGGTAGTGGCCACCTTCCTAGGCCTAGGGATGGGAATCCTTGAAGCTCCAATAGCTTGATAGGGTTGAAGAGTGACCACTCTACTGGCGAGCTGATAAGGCATGCCCTATCAAATGTAAAAAGAATAAGTTAAGGGGCTAACTTTAAGCTGACATGAGAAAAAGACAAGTTATCAAGTTAAGTATACCTTAGATGAGTCAGGAACCATGGTTGGAAGGATTTCAGATGCAGTTACTTTAGGAGGGGGGATGGCTGGTTTACAGGAAATAAAGCTAGAAAGGCCCTAAGACTAGTCACTTATAAGACAATTGGTATCTCAAGGACCATTGGTTCCTTGGCAGCCAGTGTAGGAGACTTGGCAGCTTCTGGAAGAGGTGAAGACTGGTAGAGACAAAAGTTTAAAGCATTAGCTCCAAATAATAATAAAAATGGGGGTCTTATAATGAAAAGCCCCTAAGAGAAGAAAATTATAGGGGTATTATTGTCTTCTACAAAATGAAACAACTCTCCAGTTGTAGGGTTAAATTAAGAAGTGGGAATCATCGCTATGGCCGGAGGAACTTGAGAGGGAGATGGAGTAGGGGCTTGCTGAGTTACAAGTGTTGAAGAGTTTTTCTTTGTCTAAAAAGAGCAAAGTCAGGTCATAGATTGGATCTTAAGTATTGGAAAAATAACAAGTTTGAAGGGAAATGATGTACCTCTGAAGGCTTGCCCCGAGAAGGAGAAGCTTGCACAGATTAGGTTAGAGGAGAAGAGGGGTTTTCCTCATAAATTCCTTCTGCCTTGGAAGCATGCATTGAAAACCAATTGGGGTTAATAGAAGGGTTTTAAGCATCGTTATATTCTAAACAGTTGACACTACCATATCATCTCTACTATAAAGATAATCAATTAGTTTACAATAATCTAATCATTCATTAATAAAGAACAATGTTTTGTCAAACAAAACATTCATCCATTTCTCATATGGAATTAAGTTCCTTTATTCAAATTGGAATGTAAGGACAACTATGATACCTTAGGTCAAATGACTACTTTGCATTATCCCAACCATTAGTTCTCATGTGACATGAGTATGAGAACTCCTTGTTGATCGCGTTCAGTGAACTCATTCTCTATTGAGCACCTACGTACTTGTCTTAGTGTCAGTCACACCAATGACTCGAGACCAGTCACTCTCCCTAAGAGAAGACATAGCATGTACTTATCTTAACGGACTGTCAATGCCCAATTGGCAATCCTATGATCAGGAACGTTTAGGATATGTATACGAAAGAGAATGGTCTCATGAATCTAACTTCTTTAGATCGCATTCTCCCAATTACATATTCCTTGGACTTATCGTTTAAGTGTATAACATTTATATGAGACGATTTCAAACAATAATCTTTGCCCTTTAAATTAAACTATATTAGTTTAACATATGAAATGTCCGTAAAGTATCATCATATGATTGGTTTTAGGGCACATTTCCAACACTTAGCCTCTCCAAGAGCTTGGCTTGGGCCAGCCCCTTGCCTAGTTGCTTTAGCAGCATCTTCTTGCAACACTAGGGCATCATCAACCTCTTCTTCCTCTTGCCCGAGGGTTGTTTCATCAGGATTGCCTAAGGCTGCAAAATTAAGAAAACAAAGTTAGCATTTGATAAAATCATACAATCAAATGAAGGGATTAGGAAGATAAGTTACCTATCAACATAAGTTGTGTTTTCTCATTAATGGCCTCCTTCCAGCTCTCAAATTCTTCTTTTTTGGGAAGAGACATGAAGAAGACTTGCCCAAAGATCCTGTCATGGGCCTCTATAATGTCTCCACCATATTTTGGACCACCTGGCCTACCACCAAGTGGTAAATAAGGCAGTACACTCAAAGTTGAGAGTAGTGGGTTTGTGTGCAATTTTGGTCATCACTTCTAAGCTGTGCTTGCTTACCCAAAAGGTGACTTCTGAGGGGGAGTGGAGGCAATAAAAGGACAGTGCACTGAATCAAAGAAGGGGACTGGGATGGCCTTCCTAAATCCTAGTTGCCTACCACAGAAGTTAGGGTGATAAACTTCTAGGTCGCGCTCATAACCGACTCGGTCACTCCTTACTTCCCAAGCCAAAACTCTCTTTATTAAATGCAGCTGATGAACTTCTCCTTACAAAAGCTACTGGCATCTACCCCAAAAAAGTCTTGGAAGAGATTGTCAAAAAACTAGGGATACCTCCTAAGCACAGAGGCCCCCCACTCAAGGTCAGTTTGTTGGAAGTATGCCCATAAAACCACTCATTTGATGTAATAGCTTTTGGAATACTTATGTTTAATGAAGGGCAAATCTTATTGTTAATCACTATTTATTGTATTATGTGTTTAACCAATAAGGGAATCCAAGGAATGTATTTAATCTAAGAAAGAAGTGATCTAAGTAAGTTAGATTAACGAGACCCTTCTCTTACGTTCATTCCTAAAACGTTCCTAGCCATAGGATTGCCAATTGGGCATTGACAATCCGCTAAGGTTAGTATGTGTTATGTTAACTCAAGCGTGAGTATGACTAGTCTCAAGTCATCTAGTGTTGGACGCTGAGACAAACGCATAGGTGCTCAAAAGGTAATCGAGTACACTGAACAACGATTAAAAGAGAGTTCGAACATACATGTCATGTAAGAACTCGTAAGTTGCAATATGCAAAGTAGTCATTTGACCTGAGGCATCATAGATGTCTAATGGTTAGGTCCTTGATCTTTGATCATGTCAAAGGCATTCCATCGACAGTGTCCATGACATTGTTGGGGTCAAGATATCTAGTCATGTAGGCATATGAATGCACAACAAGGGATCTCTAACCTTCCATGGTGGAAAAAGAATACTTTAAGATATGATTCGAGATTCTTTGGCCAAAGCATACGAATATGACTTTGGAAGTTTGTTCCTAATCATATTCAATTGAATCATATAGAGAAGTATCACATTGGATAGTAGACATGAAACAAATTATCACTCAAACAATGTGATTAAGAGTATTGTATGAGAGAATGACCGTATTGCATTGTAATTGTAACTGGATAGGTTCTCCAACCACTTATACTTAGCTTGGGTAGCCATGACATACTGCTAGGTGTCACTCATGGTTTGTGGAAGCCCTGAAGATTATCAAACACTAATCTTCATCAAAAGGAGAATTCAAATGTGTTTCAATTCACAATCGATTGTTAAGAGTGACAATCGCCCACTGCCTCGCTAATTGGAACCTAATGGATCATACACCGAGTACGGATGAAAGTGAAGAAATATAAATGAGATGGATAAGCAATTAAATGGTTTAATTGAGAATGGTCAAGATTAATTAATTAGTTAATTAATTATACGAAAGGTTCATATTGGGCTTTCAATTTAGTTTCGGGTCTAGGGGGCCCAAAAGTGTTTTGGCCCACAAGGCCCATTAGGTTTAAGTTGTATGACAACTAAAACAAAATGGGCAATTAGCCCAATAACAAAGTCAAGGCCGGCCATAAGGGTGAGTGGAAGCAAACTTAGATTAATTGCAAGTTTGCCACTCACATGTGAGGTAGTATAAAGTCTTCTTTATAGCTTTTACTCACTAGGGTTTTCTTGAGGCAAAGAAGAGAATCTCTTTTCTCCATAGAGGCAATCCACTTAGGGGAAGGATAGCTAGCAATCTTTCTTCCTTTAAGTCATCCATTTCATCTTCACACCTCATCCTTGGTGTGGAGACTTAGAGACACTAAATCTTTGGTGTTCTTGGAAATCATTTCCTCACATCCTCAAGGAGCAAAGGAGTATCAAAAGGAAGAAAAACACAAGGAAGATCTAAGGAGCTAGGAGGTGACTTGAAGGCCCTCCACTTGGGTGAATCCCTTGTGTAAACAAGGATGAGCTTCAAGGGTAATGAATCTCAAAATCCTTTCTTCTCTTTAATGTTGTTAAAGAGTCTTTTGGTTCACCATTCACTAGGCTTTGAAAGTCATGGGTTTTAGAATTGTTTTTCGAATGCATGCCTACTTTAAAGTGTTAATAGTTTGCTTATGTGTTCAAATTTTCTCACATGTTCTTAGCTAGGACAAATTTTTTCCTTCAAAGTTCTCGTTCTGTAGACCTTGAAAAAGTAAAAGGTTGAGTGGTTGGTAGCTGGAGCCTCTACCAAAATTCGGGCAGGAACTACGCCTGCAAGGAATTCCAGGTTTAAAGCCTGAAACTTTAGGAAGTACCACTGGAGCCAAATTTGGATCATCCAAGTTGCTCCATTGAGATTGGTCTTGAAAGGTTGCCCCTTGGTCATCTCATAGAGCAAGTGATAGAGGTGGGCTAGGATGAAGGGTCTCATAGCCACATTATCGAATGAGTGCAGAGCTTCCACCAAGGGGATCCACTTAGCTTTACTCCCTTAGGCTTGTTGGGGAACACATGTTGGTTTAAACAATAGAGAAGGAAGTACATGTGTTCCTGAGCTTGATCAGCATAAGGGCAGAAGGAGATGGTCAGCAAAAATTCTTCTTAACAAAAGGAATGAAGGTTGCAAATGAGGTACCATAGTTTTTGAAGGTGGTAGAGTCATAGTCTAAGCTCACCATGGCCTTCGAAGTCTTAGAACTTCCAAAAACTGGTTGAAAAGGAGATGACTAATCATGGGTAATGTCTACACACCTGCCTGACGGCCTTAGCCTCGAACACCTAAGCCATGTCCAAGACAATTTAAGCCATGGACCCTATCCTGGAGTCTAATGTATTGGTCCTATTGTTCCAGAAAAGAAAGGCAATTGATAGGAACTCATGCTTCATAGGAATGGTGATCTTGGACATCATGATTAGTTTGTAGATGCCATTTGCCATCCACTTCTTCTCCCACATTGGTTTCATATCATCCACCCATTTTGATCAGGCTGCATCGGTTATGGAAGGAAAGCCTTTTTTGAAGCTCGACCATCTAGCAGCTGAGATGCCCTCCTCGACCTAATAAGGGTTAAGAGTAAACCACTCCTTGGCAGGCATATTGTTCTCCCGCCATTTATTATTCCACTGAATCATAAATAATTTTTTTTTATAAACAGGGACCCTGGTGGTTAGGTAGGTCCCAGTAAGTGTGCCCCATCTCTAAGAAAGAAAATTACGAGATTAAGGCTAGCCCGAAGATGATGAAGGTTGTTAAGACGACAACGGAGATTAATGATGCCTTCTCCAAACTCGCATGCAGGACATGGTTTCGGAGCCATTACTGAATTTGAAGAGTGAAGAAGGTAGCTGGAGCGAGATCGAAGAAAATTTGAAAATTCGAGGAAATGTGTTAGCGCTAGGGATTAAGCTTGTTGAAGATAATGGCCGAAGAGGTTAAAGTGGAAGTTATATAGATGAGCAGGTAGTTAACGTTGGAAGTCGTGGGTTAGTGCAAAGGTTTAGTTAAAATGGCTCAGATAAAAGGCGCTAATACCCAGCTTCGGACAACATGTAATTTTAATCATTATCAATGTCTTGATTAGCAGACATAATAATTATTAAAGGGGGCACTGTTTGGGTGGATATTTAATATTGGGCTCAAGCCAAGTGAAGGCCCAGGTGTCTATAAATCAGAGAAGAATTGGGTTAGGAAAGATGGCAGCCCAAGATGAATTTAAAACCATTTTCTGGCAATTAATAGGCAATAAGCCTATGTGAGGTGACAAACGGTAAAGGACAGCTCACCCTCAGCGAAAAAGTACTTTTTCATGGCATGGGTAGGTAATTAACAAAAGCAGATGATGACTCACCATGCTCTAGAAGCCATCACCAAAAAGGAAGGCTTGGACAATCGGGCTAGGAAAGTCCATAAAAGCAAGGAAGGGCATAAGCATAAACTCTCTCTCAACCAATCAATCAAGCAACTATCAGTACACTTAAACTAGAAAAAACTTTAGTTTGTTCATCCCTTGTCCTTTTCAAGTCTCAGGTCCACCATAGAAAGCTTTCTTTTGTCTGATTTTAGAAGCTCTACTACCCTTCATTTTGTTGTAGTATCAAATCTCTTTAGTAAACCTTGTTTATATTTCATTTTCCAAAGATCCCAGTCATTGTAAAATACAAGGAAAGGTGTCCGCAAGAAGATAAACCTTGCACGCCAAGGTTGTAATCTTGCCTGAATCTCTTGTATCTGTACTTACATAAAGTAGATCTATAGTTTTTGTTTCTTCCGTTGAACTTCATGTCATTTCTAATTATTTTTGCTCAAGTTTTAGTCATAATTAATCTTGTCAACTAATTATTTTGGTTACTTTGCTGTCAATCTAAAATAATAACTAAGAAATCAACTTGATTAATCACAGCTTCCTTTATATACAAACATGTGATGCTACAAATGAACGTCCTTGATCAAAAGGAAAAGAAAATAACTTAATGCCGACTTAACCCATCTGTGAACAATCCTGATATTACAAGAAGTTATAGTGACTTGTAGTGCAAGAAATCAATTAATTGAACAATCAAGTAAACAATTTGTTAGATAAAAAGAACAGTGGCATGCTCGAATCTCCCTAATTGTGAGCCTCAAGGCCTAAGAAAGGCCCCACAAGGCACCTCTTAGACTAATTCCAAATTCATGTTGCAGAGAACTAAACATCAAACTCTGCCCAATAAGAAAGGCTAGGGGAATTATGCAAGGGACATATCTAGCCTCAATAGATGGGACTCCATACAAGTGGGATCGGGGTCTTAGGGCTTGGGTTGCTCAAGTTAGTTCATGATTTTTGCAACTTCTTATGTTTTTCTTATATTTTATTCCATTGTTTGTGGTGGTTTTTCCGTTCATGGTATATATGGTAAGTTGTAGCATGCCAATGAACGCACACAAGTAGATTTTTGTTGTTTGCTTGCACATTGGCGAACCTTGAAGAGAATGTTCGGTGCCACGTTTCTGAACATTTCACCGAGTGTTCATGCATGGTCTAACAGATCAGTATTCCAATTTTATGGAATAGGAAAATTTTGAAATCAAACTTGAAAATTTGTCTTGCTTATTTTTGTTGAATGTATATTTGACTGATTTAATGTCTAATGGGATAGCACTTTTGGGATACAAAGATATGACCTTTTTGCAAGAAGAGGAAGTTTTCCCCGCTGCCAATTTTCTTGAGGCCACCGCAAGGGAAGAGGTTAGTGCACCTATAAAGGCTTCTGATCCATCTAAAGAAGATGATATCAATGGTAGCAGTGAGTTAGAAGGCAATCAAAGTTCTAAGAGGAAATTGTCGGATAAGGAAGCTAACAAGCAGGTTTGCCCTTTTTTATCTTGTTCTGTGACTTTTGATGATGGTGTATCTTTTATGGGATGTGCTATATACACACCCTTTTTTATTTCTCACACACCCCTTTTTAATTTCTGTCCAGTGATCTTTTTCACTTCATCCAATCCAATCGAAAATTAAAAAGAGTGTGTGAGAAGTAAAATGGTGTGTATAGATATCACACCCTTCTTTTATTTATTAAAGTCTGCTAATCAAACTCTATTGTTCTGGGGAACTGTGATTGGATCTTATTATTAAATTTGGTTAAGCTAGTCTAGACTGGAAATGGTCTATGTGTATAGGATCATGAAACTAAGTGTTATACTTTGTGTTCCTTGTTAAACATCCACGCATTGCATAGCTTAATTGATAATATCTGCTTTCATACTTCCACTTTATAAGCTCATTACTCAATGGAATTTATAGGATCTTGAAACAAAAAAGCCCCGTGTGAAGCTATTTTGACAAAGCGACCGGAAAGAAAAAGGGAGACACGATTGTTAGAAGGTAACAATTTTTTTATTACTTCTGCTACCTTTCTGATTGTAACATGACATATCTAGGTATTTTGTTATATGCGTTTATGTAAACTATAGGAACCATGGAATAGATTACTCGTATAGATTCATGTAATGGTAGATTACTCGCATTATTTGTTTAGGCATCATTTGTTTCTCTAGATTACTCGCATAGATTCATGTAATGGTAGAGGACAATAAGACTTTTATTAACTTTTACCTTTTGAAGAACTCGACAATCATATTCTGCAACAATAATAATGAGCGAAACTCTTCACCCTAACATTTTTCGTTTGTTCCATCTACAACAATCAACAAAATAGTGCACACTATTTCTGGAACTATGGCAAAAAAAATCACACTATTTAAGAAATGAACCAGAATAACCCACGCTGTGTTTGGAAGGTAACAAAATAAACACTATTTCTGGAACTATAGTAAAATAACCAACATTATTTCTGAAAGTGAACCAAAACAATTCATACTATTTCTGGAACTGCAGCAGAATAACCAACATTATTTCTGAAAGTCAACCAAAATAACTCATACTATTTCTGGAACTACAACAAAACAACTCGCACTATTTATGAAACTGAACCAAAATAACTCATACTATTTATGGACACCATTCTAAAAGTCCTCGTCTAGCGCCGCCTAGGCGCTAAGCGGCTGGCCACCGCCCCGATTAATGCCTAGGAGTTTGAAAATTAAGAAATGACACCTAGACCTGCTAAAGTGCCCGCCTAGACCGCCTTAGCACCCACATAGCCTGCCCAAACCCGTCTAGGTTACGACTCACTTAGACAAAAAATAGATAATTTTCATTTTGCATTTTATTTTTTACAATAAATTATTAGGGACTTGTTGCATACTTAAATGAACACACATTATGTCACATCCTGACCCGAGCTCCACCACATCCTTGGCTCGACTCCGCCGTAGCATGATATTATCTACTTTGGGCCCCAACCATGCCCTCACGGTTTTGTTTCTGGGAACTCGCACGAGAACTTCCCAGTAGGGTCACCCATCTTGGGATTGGTCCCACGCGAACTCGCTTAACTTCGGAGTTCTGATGGAACCTGAAACCAATAAGTTCCCAAAAGGCCTCGTGCTATATGGAGGTGAGCATGTACATATAAGGCATAGAGGATCCACTCCCCTGGATGATGTGGGATCTAACAATCCACCGCTTTAAGGGGCCCGACGTTCTCGTCGGAACACTTCCGAGCTCCACCACATCCCAGGCTCGACTCAGCCGTAGCACGATATTGTCTGCCTTGGGCCTCGACCACACCCTCACGGTTTTGTTTCTAGGAACTCACACGAGAACTTCCCAGTGGGTCACCCATCCTGGGATTGCTCTCAGACAAACTCGCTTAACTTCGGAGTTCCAATGGAACCCAAAGCCCATGAGTTCCCAAAAAGCCTCGTGCTACATGGAGGTGAGCATATACATATAAGGCATAAAGGATCCACTCCCCTGGGCAATGGGATCTAACACATTATATGTTTGTTCCCCATGTTTTCATTATGTTCAAATACTTCATAATATATATATATCATTCTACTTTGTAGTTTATGATGAAATTATATATATTCTAAGTATAAACAAACATTTATATACACGAGATATAGTAGATTTACTTAAATCTGGCTAGACGCCTAGGCGCTATGCCTCAACATGCCATCCGACTAGCACCTAGCATCTTTTAGAACCTTGTTTATGGAAGGGAGCAAAATAAACACTATTTTTGAACTATAACAAAATAACCTACATTATTTTCTAAAAGTGAACCACTATTTCTTGAACTACAACAAAATAATCCTCAATATTTTCTAAAAGTGAACCAAAATAACCCAAATTATTTCTGGAACTAAAGTATATATAATAACCCACACTATTTCTGAAAATGAACCAAAATAACACATTATGTTTGGAACTACAACATTATTACTCACACTATTTCTGGATCTATAGCATAATAACTCACTATTTTTGAAAGTCAACCAAAATAACCTCCACTATTTTTGAAACTATAGCATAATAATCCACATTATTTCTGGAACTACAACATAATAGCCCACACTATTTCGGAAACTATAGCATAATAATCCACATTATATCTGGAACTACAACATAATAACCCACACTATTTCTGGAACTACAACATTATTACCCACACTATTTATGAGAGTGAACCAAAATAACCTAGACTATTTCTTGACTACAACATAATAACTCATACTATTTATGAAACTATTGCATAATAACCCACATTATTTCTGAAAGTAATTCAATATAACTCACATTATTTATGAAAAGTAACAAAATAAACACTATTTTTGAAATTAGAACAAAATAACAAACTGATTTTGGATTTGAACAAAAAAATAACGCACATTATTACTGGAACTACCACAAAATTATACACTATTTATGAAACTGAAGAATACACACACTATTTCTCATGGTTCTAAATGATGCTAGGTGCTAGTCGGATGGCAGACTGGGCCTATGTAACAACCCGTCCCCAATTTTACGGTTTTTTTATAATTTTAATAAGTGAATGTATGAAAATGCCCTTCAAGGCAAATTCGTTGACTTTGTTTGACCACCTTGTCGTGTCATGTAAGATTTGTTTTTTCGGCGTATCCTCATAGTATTCATCATTGCGAACGTATGGGTGCAAACAAAATGTGATTCAGAGTTATAACAAAGATTTCATGAGGTTTTGAACATCGAAGATATTTTGGTAAACTGATAATTAATTGGACATGTGACATTTTTGTCTAACCATTGGGTGAGTGCCACATGGGCACTCAAAAATTCTGGAACTCTCTCTCCTCCATTTTCTCTCCCATTCTCACTCTCTCTTGAGAGTTCTCTCACTCTCTCTCAGTTCTCCCTTTCTTCCCACAAAACAAACCACCACCACCACCAAACTTTTGGTTTGTTGAACATCAAAACCACTATTATCTATATGTCCTCACCACCATAAACTCTGTTTTGATTTTTGTTTCATTGAAATCGAACCTGAAACACAGGTTCGAATAACAAGGTTTTGGGCCGAGACTTCTAGGCGTGATTCAGACAATTTTTAGCCATCTCTTGAACTCCAAACAGGTATAGATCGATTCTTCTCGTTGATTAGATAAATTTTCATGTTTGGATCGTGTGATTTGGTTGAAAAATGAGAAAGTTATAATGATTTAAGGTTTGCCCAGTTTTGGGCAAACCCATGACCTTCCAGACCATCTTCCGGCCACATCACAGCGAGTTAGCTATAAAAAAAAGTACCAATCTGTTCGTCTCATTCCAAGCTATGATTTTCTTTTTGAATCACTCAATTTCGCTGAGTATTGACAAAGTTATGGACGTTGAATTGTTGCCCAGAAATTCCGGCAAGTTACCAATTTTCCCGCGGACAGTCGTCTTTCAGGCCATTTTCTTGCCACCATTTGGACTCCGAGCAGGTATAATCTTGTTCTACACTTCTCTAACTTCATTTTTTTTATATTATGGGTTGATTTTGATTGAGAAACAAGTGAGATATGGAGTTATAAAGATTGCCCTGGAAATCTACAAAATCTGCAGAATCCGGCGAAGTTCCATTAAGGTCTGCCACTTGATTAGAATAGAAATCAATGATCTGATCGTTGGATCATCACCAAACTTTAATACACTATAGTACATAATATTTGAGGACCATTGGAACTATGGATCGAGGATCTGACATATGGATCTTCCCGAATTGGATTTGTAAGTTCATAAAATAAAACGTTAACCGCCACTTGAAATTGTAATTGGCAGAGATCCAACCGTGGGATTGCAATGAAACTTTAGTATGTTGTTCTAGAAGCTTAATGTGTATCTTGGGAAGTTAAGGATTGGAAATTCGAGGTACGGATCTTTCGGATTGAGTTACATAGGATTGTGGACCCTACCGTCGAAGATTGACGGTTGACTTTTGGCCAATAGGTCTCAAACCATTCTAGAGCGTCCTTGGGGATGTGTTTTATGTAAGTTACGTGTTCTATTGAGAAGGATTCTGAGATGTGGTTTGATAATTATTCTAGGCGCTGATTGTTCGTGATGCCTCGATGTTTGTGCTAAGGAGTTGTAGCTCAGACTCCAGGTGAGTGGGCTTTTGGTTTTCTATATATACGTATATATGTTTTCCATTTTCCCATAAAAGGTTTTAAATGGATTTACATTTTTAAATGTCATGTCAATTGTATTACATATTAGTATATGCATTAGTATAGATATGTAGGGCTGGAAAAAATTCCCGAAAATCCCAAACCAAACCCAAAAAATCCCAAGCCCAAACCGAAACTATCCCGAACTTTGATAATCCCGTACCAAAAAATACCGAAATATTCGGTATGGGATTGGTTTTCAGATTTCATTTCTTCGGTATTCCCGAAGTTCCGAAATCTTCTTTAGCTTTTGCTTTTGGTTCCTACTTTCCAGCGCTACATCTGCAAAGAACAAAGAAAAAATAAAATAAAAAGCAAAGCCTTTCGGTTCCACTAGCAAAGGCACAAAAATAAAATAATATGGAAAAGGCATGTGATGGTGATGCCTTGTCGGTTTGGGAGAAAAGCACAAAGCTTTTTTGGAAACTAAAAGCACAAAGCTTTTGTTTTGGTTTTGAAACTTGATTCTTGAGGCAGAGAGAGAGAAGCAGTCTTCATGTTGGGAAAGCAGAGATAGGAAGAAGCTCTCTCATCTCTAGCTTCGACCCATTTCTCTCTCTATCCTCTCTCAAGCTCTCTCGTCTCTGGGTTACGAATCCTCAGCGTTGAGCAGGCACGATCCATAACCTACAACAAATAATTCCATTTGATGATCACTGAAGCTCTAGAGAAAAATATTGCATTTTTGCATGTGGGTTTTAAAGGATTTGTGCAGAAATGGCATAAGAAGATGTGATTGTGGGGAGAAATGGGTGTGGCTGTGTGGGGTTGGGAGTGAGGTGGACTCGGAGTAGCTGCCGTGCTCGAAGAAAAAGATCGGATTTTTGCATGTGGGTTCTGAAGGATTTGTGCAGAAATGGCATGAGAAGATGTTATTGTGGAGAGGAGTGGGTGTGGGGTTGAGAGCTAGGTGGATTCGGAATCGCCGTCGTGGTTGTTGCTTTCTGAGAATGGTGGAGGCAGCGGAGGAGAATGGTATTAAGATCCCTCAGGATAAGGCTTGTGAAGAAGCCACTGGAGATTGCTGGTGTTGGCTGCGTCCCAAACCGTACCGAAAAACCGAAAAACATTCAGGAATCCCAAAATTCAGAAAAGGTAAAATTTCAGATTGGTTTCAGTTGCTGAAATCTCATCCCGAACTTTTTCGGTTCAGTATTTGGTATATAGCTTTTGGTTTGGTATCCCATACCGAGCCACCCCTATAGATATGCATATTATTGCATGACGTTGCAAACGCCCAGATAAGCTTCGGATGAGTGCATATTGATGATAGTAATTGCAGTGTGTATGGTTATGTTTAGATGCATTTAGTGCTGATTATCTTGCACCCTGGTGTTAGTGCTCCGCCCGAGGCCAGGGCCTAGCCTTCACTTGATCATTCACCTCTCGCATCACAAGCTTACCTTGGATCAAATGCAGGTGCCAGCCTGTCATACAGACCACATTAAGTGGTTCCGACTCGTAGGTGACTTGCGATACTTCGCACAACCTTCATGTGATCGTAGAACTTGAGTGCATCTATTTACACGCAGCCTGTCGTATAGACCACAATAGGTGGTTCCGACTCGTGTGCAGGAATTGGTTTATGAGCTATAGATTCAGCAATATAAGTGATAGGAGCATATTTATGCAACTTAGTTAGCATGTTTTCTTGCATTTATGTTGTTAGTTCATAGTTATGTATGTATTTATTTTCGTGTGTTTGTAGGTTCAAAGGGCTAAAGTAGCAAGAAAGTGCATTTTGGAGCCTTTTGGAGCATTTTTGGGCTTGGAATGGATAGCACATGCTTGGAGAAGAAGGATGGACGAAATTGAAAACCAAAGGAGTTAGGAATGAGCAATGAGATGAAGGAAATAAATTCAAGGAAAAAGAAGACAAGGAAACTCAGCGAGAAAAGAGGAAACATTACGTCAAGTTACCTTATTTTGATTTAACCTTTCCTAATCCTCAATTACAAAGGTTCCAGCCATAAGGAGAGCTCCCAAAGATGTTAGGACACCTAATGTAAGGTTCTAGAAGACCTAATCCCAGCAACAAAGGGATGCCGCACCACCTTTCCCTTGTCGTGCAAGGCATCCACTTTCCTTCCCTTTTCCTTGTTGCACATACCCTTTCCTCTTTCCTAAACCCTTGCCGCATATCCTCTTTCCTTTTTCCCTTGGATTCTGATTTGACTTAGCCTTTTTCCTTGTGGATTTAGAGTTAAAATCCTTCTACAATAATTAAAACTTTATTATTCCTTTCCCTTTATTTTTTCTGCTGCACCCTAGCCGTATTTCCCTAGGGTTTTGACATACTTTGCTATAAATAAAAGCCCTTGCCGCACCATTCAAAGGATCCATTCACTATCATTCACACTTTCAGCCATTCTTCCATACAATTCATCAATTCAACCTTCACCTACACCTTGTGCCGCAACAAAGGAGGAGAAGGAGGAGCCTTGGACGTATTGGCCATTCAAGTTGGATTGCTGGACGTTTTTAGGTGTAATTTATCTTAGTTCTCAATGTTTAATTTATATTCACTTTGTTTTGCTGTGAACATGAGAGGCTAAACTCATTTTAGCTAAAGTAGACTTTGAAACCATGATTATATATGCAATATGAGTTGGTTATTTCCAATTATAATTTTGTGAATTGTGAATGCAATTGACTTAACTATTTGACTCAGAACTTATTCTTGTATGTTTATTAAGGAGGCCTACTTAGTTTGCATGCATGAATTTGATGCTAGGATATAAGGGAGTTTCACATAATCGTTACAAACTTATATTCACAAGTAGTGAAGGTCGTTGGTCACGATCTTGTTAAGTTAAATTCCTAGCATGAGTATCATGATGTCATAGTTATGAATGCCTTGTCAATGCTTATGATTTTCACAAAGCTTAATGATCTTTGCTTGTGTCTCTATTATGCATTTCATGTAGGGAACTTGGGAAGAATAATTTGGTTGCCGATCCGTTGTTCGTCCAATTCAATGAGCTAAGGAAAATCTGAGGGTTAATTAGTGATGACACGGTTAATCTAGGGCATTGTCATTCATGATTTATTGAAAGAGTAACTGGAACAATCAATTCATGTGCATATGTGTCATGTGTGGAGAAGGACCCTCTAACTAGCCCATCATCCTTTAATTCACCCAATGTCCAAACTTTGCTTAAGTTTACAATCTGCTTGTTTTTACTTGAAATTCGTCAAAAACCCAATCCCCCTTTACTTTGTTGTGCCAAATTAATTAGAATCTATCCAAATTGTGTTTTTAAGTGTTTTGAGTCAAGTTAAAATCAAATTTCGTCCAAATCACTCTCTAGTGTCTAGTTTGAGTCTATTTGATTGTTTTGTGTTGTTTTGAGTCTTTTTAGATTGTTTTGAGTTCTTTGAGTCTAGTTAAGTGTTTTCAAGCCCAGTTTTATGTTTTTAAGTCAGTTTTAAGTAAATTAGCAATCCCTCCTAATCCCCGGCCTAGAACGATCCCTACTTACATCTTTACTACAATTGTCAATAAGAGGGTTTAATTTGTGTGTTACAATATTTCACATCAATAGGTTACGTTAGGTGACTCCAGCTGACATATCATTTTATATTGATTCACAGCACCTGGCTTACATATTTATTACTGAAATACTTGACATGGCACATACTTTGGTTTTATTGCGTGTTAGACTTTTAATTCAACCTGTCTTTTATTCAGCCTATATCCTTATAGTTAAATTTTACGCTCTTTTGGTTAAATAATAGTTTAAGGTAGTTTTTGGTTAAATTAAAGTTAGCCCAAACCCTTTTTATTAAAACTCTTTTTTTACTCGAAGAATCATTAAGTACCAAATTTTTAGTACTATTTTAATGCATTTTTGGTTCATTTGTTTTCAGGTTGTTGCTAGGACATAACAAGGTGACTTGTAAAGCTACAATCCAAGACAATTAATTTGCTAACTTATATCATAATTTAATTGATATTGCTACTATGTAATTTTAATTTGATGGCAGTTTACATATCTAGTTGTCTATAAAATGAGAAATTAATTATAAAACTATCCTATAGGGGAAGGTTGAGTAATTTAGTGGAAAGAAAGATTTAAGAAAGTGAGTAGGACGGCAATACCAATAATGGTAGAAGAAATATAATTTGTGTATGAAACAATGATAACCCATGTCCAATTACACATGTAGTTGCAAGACAATAAGACAAATTAAGCAAATGATAACCCCATACAAAATTCTAACGGCTTGGGTTGACGGAAATGGCGTGTCGTCAAGGGCATGGACTGGAAAAAATAAATTTGTTTTTCACCCTGGGCCTGCTTCCAGCTCGTGGGCCCTTTATTTAGGCTTGTTTTCTTTTAGTTTTTATCTTCTTTTTTTCATTAAAATTCATGCCAATTACATTCAATAAGGTTATTATGTGATTTTTGGTTAAATTAAAGTTAATCCAAGCCCTTTTCATTAAAGCTCTCTTAAATAAAACATTTTTTTAGAAGGATGATAGACCATGCTTTTGCTTTTCTATGTTTTTTTTTACTGTCACTGACATCTGTTTTTTAGAAAAGTTTTTTTTTTTTTTTTGTTTTACCAAACATATTTGATATTCCAAAATTTCTTTAATAAGTTGTTTTATAAGTACCACAATCCAAAACCAATCCCTAATGATATTCTTAATAAAAGGTCTAAAGTTTGGCTTTTGTAAAACACAAGCATCGCTGAAATTATTATGACAAACTCATTGTTTGACTTAACTCCCGTTTGCATTTTTTTATTGTAAAAAAAAAAAAAACAAAAGGGAAATTTTATTTAAATTCATGCAACCTTTTCTTACACCCAACTTAAAATTTTGAATGTTAATTGTCTATTTTATCCTATTGCATAATTACTATTAAGTACAAAATGAAATTAATAATAAAACTCATATTTATCAATAAACCCAAAACTATAATTAAACCCTACGATCATTCTTTGTTTATCCTACGTTCATTCCGACTAAAACCCTAATAGCTCGCATAGATAGGACTAGGTTTTACCACTACAAACATGGTTTTTCTTCTTGTAAAGACTATTGGTAAACTTTATTCTCCGTTTGAGATTAAATCTCATTCTACTTACTAAAACATGAACGCAAAATTCGTTAAATTCAATCAGTCAAAAAACTATCCCAATGATTTGGTCTAAAGTTCTTGCTTATGACTAACTTTTGATTGATTAACGCTTACGTGGCCTGTAATATTTACAGACACTTCCCATGAATTGTATTATCTGGAAATTTGTAGGTCAAATGCAGTATTTTCAGAGGTAAAAACTCTTCAAGTACAAGTCGTGTTGAAAAAGATATTTAATTTGCTAAAACGCGAAAGAAGCTTTTTCATTTAGGACAGTTTGAGTTACTATCTACCTGGATTCCTAATGCCAAACAGAACGTAGTTTGTTGCTAGTTAATCATAATCAGGAAGGCAACAATTTCCTGTCGAAACCGGTTTGTATGGATGGGTTGTATGTATGAGTTGTCATCCTCACTTTAGCTAAGTCATAGGCTAAAGTCACTTTCCATAGCTTGTCATTCACCTTACATCAACCTTTCCATAGCTTGTCATTACCTTACATCAACCTTTCTTAGTTGCTTGTAAAAGTTTCTTTACTTGTAATTTGGTTTTTGCTTTTCCACTTGTTAAGGGAGATTTTAGGGATTGTGTTTGTGTAGTTATCCTACAATTTATTGTAGCTTTCTTTTGGCTCTCTATAAGAGTTGCCTTCACTCTCTTGTAACATTCATAATGAAATATACAACAAATATTGAAACCAAAATTCAACATGGTATCAGAGCAGGAACCATAGGGTCCTGACTCTGTTTTTTTTTTTTTTTACTTCTTCATTTGCTCATCATCGATAGAGATGGCAGAAGAAAATGTGTCTAGAGCTGACAGTGCCTCATCCTCCTCCCCAAACTTAACCCAAGGGGTTGAGAACAATCAAAATCAACGACTCTACTCGGTGCTACTAAACGAGTTCAACTACCTTCCTTGGTCAAGAGCTGTGTCACTTGCTCTAAGAGGAAGATCGAAGCTAGGGTTTATCAATGGAAGCTCTGAGCCCTCAGAATCCACTTCACCAACTTACGATGCATGGCATACTACTGATCAGCTGGTCATGTCCTGGTTGCTTAACTCCATGAAGCCAAAACTGTCTGAGCTTTTCAACTACTCAGAGTTTTCCCTTCTCCTATGGGAGTTTGTCAAAGACATGTATGGCAGCCAAAACAACTTAGTTCGCATCTTTCAATTGAAGAAGAGTGTAGCTAGTTAAAGCAAGATGATCACTCATTTGTTCAACACCTTGGAAGTATGAAATCCATGTGGAATGAACTTGATATGTATCGTCCACACACGACTGATTCCGCTGTGCTACTGAAGAGAGCTGATAAAGACAAGGTTTTTCAACTCTTAGCAAGCTTGGGGGCGGAGTATGAAAACCTGCGTAGTCACTTGTTAATGACTCAAAAGCTGCCCTCTTTTACCGCTGTGTGTCATGCAGTCCAAAGAGAAGAAACTCGACGAAGAGTGATGAATGTTGAGCCCAAATCCAACTTTGAAGCTAGGGTTTTCACGACAAATCACAAAGCAACTGGTGATAGGGTGTTTAGCTAGAAAGCAGACTAGAAATGTTCTTATTGCAACATGAAGGGACATTTGAGAGAAAAATGTTGGATTCTTCATCCGGAGTTAAAGCCTAAGTTTGATAGGGAAGGCAGGATGATCGAAGATGGGAAGGGTGGAGTCACTCCAAAAGCATTTCATTCAGCTTGTTCCTCAACTGATGGGATGGCCAATTTCTGAACAAATCTTGTGTCCTTGATCAACGAGTTTGCTGCTTTTCTTCAAAAGAAGCAAGGAAGCACTGCACCTGATGAAATGACACCTGAAAACCCTACTACAATGCTAGGGAAATTTGTTGGATTCTTGGCTGACTCGGAAAACACATTGAAAGGCTATATTCCAGGTATTATCAGTGCCATTTCCACTGTTCTTAATGCAAATGTTACACATGATTTTTGGATTATTGACTCTGGTGCCACTGATCATATAGCTAATAAACCCTCTAGTCTCCACGATTTTCAAAGAACTATTGATCCAATTCATGTATCTGTTGCAAATGGGAAAGGGGAACCTATTCTAGGGAAAGGAAAGATTAGATTGCTAGGTGAGCATACTGATTCCACTGCTCTCTATGTACCTTCTTTTCCTTTTCAGCTCTTGTCAATAGGAAAAATCACAAAAACCTTAGACTGTCTTGCCATATTTTCCCCTCACAATGTTGTGTTTCAAGACCGAGTTACTTAGAAGAAGATTGGTGAAGGGTTCTTCTTGAATGGACTCTACTATCTCTCAAAGGAGTCCAATTTTGTCAAAAAACTCAGTGTTAACTTAAGTCAAGTTCAGGAACACCAACTCTGGCATCAACGCCTTGCCCATCCTTCTGAACATGTAATGACTAAGTTGTTTCCCTTTTTTTGTAAAAACACACTGGAGTGTGAAACTTGTCAAATGTCAAAAGCCACTAGACTTCCTTTTGTTTCCTCTAATTCTAGAACTAGTAAACTTTTTAAGCTTGTTCTGTCACACCCCGATCCCGAAATACGTCCAGGATTGACACATGACGTTACCAAATACCCGTATCACTCACACACCCCACCTTTGGGATATGGACAATGCACAACTCAAGATCCAACTGCATAATAATTTTTCGTAAGCTATATGGTTATATCTAACCTCCTCGTTAGACTGCCTACGTACCCTAAATAGGGATCAAGCCATTCGTAGTTCATCATTCACTACCCATCTACATTTACCACAATACGTTCAAGCCGAAAGATATAACATTCTTCAATCAATCATTAGAACTTGACAAGTATGGAAGTACTAGATTCAGGGCTACATAACAATCCAATATGACAAACAACATTTCCACTTCCTCTATCATATAAATCACTATGATTTCAATAGGAAACCTTAATCCACCACATGTAACATATCCAAGAACCAACAAGGTACAATATTATTCTCAAGCCACTTTGAGCAACGAGACTAATCATAATAATAACAATCATATCCCACATCATTCCGCAATCATTCTACTTAATCCATCCTAAAAATCAAAGATGCATGATATCTACAATTACTATGTTATTCAATCAATCAGGTCTCATATCAATTCACAAATTTTAATAAAGGATCCTTACATAATTCCTCACTTGGATTCCAAGTACTAACGTGATAAGTCTAATTTATACACAATGTCTATTGTGAACAATTCATATTCGCTCGACTCTAAGGTCAGACTACCTTTATGGAAATGAGTAAGCGTAGGGATTTCAGATCACTCAACATAATCCAACCAAAATACCAAGCGACCTCTTGTAATCTCTTCAGACCTGACATCTGTACAATCAGTGCCTACACCATGAGAATGGTGCATCGGCATCAAGAATTCAAATAAGCTGCAAAGCTCGGGTGAGTGACAATAATACAAGGATGTGATAATAATGATAAAGCCAACCATTAATCACAGTTTACATCTCTTGAATATAAATCCTTCATAAGGAATCAATACCAAACCTTTGTAACTCCAAAGAGTCACCCAGATATACAATGGTTCATCTGAAACAAATCACAACAGCTCACAATCATAATCTCATACAACACAATGAAAAGTAGGGTTAGAGCGACACAGTTTAGCCGAAGTTTATATTTCTAAAGCTATCTCAATCCAAATTCAATAAATCCCAAGGTGAACACAATCCCGAACGATCTCTCAATAGAATCGCGAAGTATGAGGGATTCCGGACCATCACTCAACGGAATCCAGACCAGGATACGATTCCAGACCATCACTCAACGAAATCGTGGAGTATAATCCATAATCACCACTAAATGAAACCCAAGTTAGATACGATTCCAGAACATCACTCAACGAAATAGCGGAGTAGAAGGGATTCCAGACCATCTCTCAACGGAATTCGAGTAGATACGATTCTAGTACATCACTCAACGGAATCGCGAAGTAGAAGGTGTAACACCAATCAATGAAACAAGACATGGATCAAGTTCTTCAAGGTACAAAGACTTAACGAAATGAGAATGAAATAATGACACGAGGATTGAAACATGTTTCGAAGTAACAAACCCCATAACAATGGGTTAATGATGTTGGAAATGTGCCCTAAAACCAATCATATGATGATACTTTACAGACATTTCACAAGTTAAACTAATGTAGTTTAAATATAAAGGGCAAAGATTATTGTTTTAAGCCGTCTCATATAAATGTTATATGCTTAAACGATAAGTCCAAGGAATATGTGATTGGGAGAATGCAATCTAAAGAAGTTAGATTCATGAGACCATTCTTTCGTATACATATCCTAAACGTTCCTGATCATAGGATTGCCAATTGGGCATTGACAGTCCGTTAAGATCAGTACGTGCTGTGTCTTCTCTCAGGGAGAGTGACTAGTCTCGAGTCATTGGTGTGTGTGACATCAAGACAAGTACGTAGGTGCTCAATAGAGAATGAGTTCACTGAACACGATCAACGAAGAGTTCTCATATTCATGTCACATAAGAACTCATGGTTGGGATAATGCAAAGTAGTCATTTGACCTGAGGCATCATAGTTGTCTTGTGGTTAAGTCCTTGATCTTTGATTATGTCAAAAGTCACTCCAAAAGGAGGGTGCCCACGACATAGTTGGGGTTAAGCCACTTAGCCATGGAGGCAAGTGAATGCGCAACAAGGGATCTCTAACCTTCAAACTGTTTGAGGGAGAATACTCTATGATATGATTAAGAATCTCTGGCCAGAGTATGAATGAGATTTAGGAAGTCGTTCCAAATCACATTCAAGGTAATCATATAAGCACACGAATCACATTGGATAGTAGACATGAATAAACTATCCATAGCTTGTCATTCACCTTACATCAACCTTTCCATAGCTTGTCATTCACCTTACATTAACCTCACTTTGTTGGAAATGTGCCCTAAAACCAATCATATGATGATACTTTATGGACATTTCACATGTTAAACTAATATAGTTTAATTTAAAGGGCAAAGATTATTGTTTGAAGCTGTCTCATATAAATGTTATATGCTTAAACGATAAGTCCAAGGAATATGTAATTGGGAAAATGTGATCTAAAGAAGTTAGATTCATGAGACCATTCTCTTTCGTATACATATCCTAAACGTTCCTGATCATAGGATTACCAATTGGGCATTGACAGTTCGTTAAGATCAGTACGTGCTATGTCTTCTCTTAAGGAGAGTGACTGGTCTCGAGTCATTGGTGTGACTAACACCAAGACAAGTACGTAGGTCCTCAATAGAGAATGAGTTCACTGAATGCGATCAACAAGGAGTTCTCATACTCATGTCACATGAGAACTCATGGCTGGGATAATGCAAAGTAGTCCTTTGACCTGAGGCATCATAGTTGTCTTGTGGTTAGGTCCTTGATCTTTGACTATGTCAAAGTCACTCCATCCGAGGGTGTCCACGACATAGTTGGGGTTAAGCCACTTAGCCATGGAGGCAAGTGAATGCACAACAAGGGATCTCTAACCTTCAAACTGTTTGAGGGAGAATACTCTATGATATGATTAAGAATCTCTAGCCAGAGTATGAATGAAATTTAGGAAGTCGTTCCAAATCACATTCAAGGTAATCATATATGTAAATGAATCACATTGGATAGTAGACATGAATAAACTATCAAACCAAACAATGTGGTCAAGAGTATTGTATTAGAGAAAGACAGTATTGCATTGTAATTCTAAACTGAATAGGTTCTCCACCTCTTCTGATTAGCTTGGGTAACCATGACATACTGCTAGGTGTCACTCATGGTTTGTGAAGCCCTAAACGTGTATAATCACTAAAGGGAGAATTGAAAGTAAGTTTCAATTCACAATCAATTTGAAAGAGTTCTAATCGCCCACTGCCTCGCTAAAAGGAACCTAATGGATCACACACCGTGTAAGGTAATGCTTGAAGGATTTGATGGAGATGAGTAAGGAAAATTAAATGGTTTAATTGTTTATAGCAACAATTAATTAATATGTTAATTAATCAAACGAATAAGTTCGTTTTAAACCTTGAGTTAGTTTTGGGCCTTAAAGCCCAAATTGGGCTTCGAATCATCAAGCCCATTAGCTTAAGTTGTATGACAACTTAACAAACAAAATTCAAGAAGCCCAAAATAGCCCAAAGGCTTGGGAAAACTGGTCATAGAGAGAGGAAGGGCCTTTTGGTCCAAAATGCATACAAAAGTTGAAAGCATAGAAGGGGTATCTTTGCTCCATCCTTATTAGGATTTTCTAAGGATGAAAAGTGAGAAAAACTCTCTCTCTTTTCGCTCAAGAATAGCAGGCCACCATGGGAGAGTTTACTAGCATCTAACTCAACCATCCTTGGTGTCGGAACTTAGAGGTCTCCAACTTTGGGGACTTTTGGAGAAACCAATTCTTCCATCCATATCCAAGAAGGCATGGAGCCAAGAAGCAAAGTTCCTCCATCCACATCCATGGAGCCAAGGAGTAAGGTGACAAAGGAAAGAAGGCCCTCACTGAAGGATAATTTTGTGAAAACATGTTCATTTGAATAACATCTATAGCATGCATTTAACAATTAAAAGGCGGAATCATGCTTGCATCCATTCAAAAACAAAACATTAACCATGAAATTCAAAGCCTAGTAGATTGGTGAACCATTAATCAACTCAAAACAAAGTGAGTTGAGATTTATACCTTTGTAGATTCCTCTTTGCATAAGCAAAGGCTAATCACCCAAAGAGAGGGCCTTCATTCCTTGCATCTTAAATCTATGGATTTGGATGGATGAAAAGGTTTCTCCAAGTTCCCAAAATTGAGAACCTCTAAGTCTCTTCACCAAGGTTAGATTGGAGAAGAAATGAGTGACCTTGGAGTAGTTAGTATGGCTAGATACACCCTCCAAGGGGCCGGCCTCTTTAGAGAGAAATGGAGAGACATGTTCTCTCCAATTTTCTCCAAAACAAACCCTAAATGAATTTTGGCTATAAAGTCATATTTATACCTTAATTCATTGGAGTGGCAAACTTGTAAATAAGTCCAAAACCCACTCCAAAACCAAATTGCCGGCCATGGGATATTATTGGCCTAATTGGGCCTTTGTGAATTAAGTTATCATACAACTTAAGTCAATGGACTTGACGTTCGAAGCCCATTGGGCCTTGAGGCCCAAAACTATCCCGAGGTCTTTAACGAACTTTATTCGTTTGATTAATTAACATATTAATTAATCCTTGCCATAAATAATTAAACCATTTAATTATTCTTACTCATCTCCATTGTTTCTTCAATCTCCACCTTACACGGTGTACGATCCATTAGGTTCCTTTTAGCGAGGCAGTGGGCGATTAAAACCATTTTACATCGATTGTGAATTCAAACTTACTTTCAATTCTCCCTTTAGTGATTACACACGTTTAGGGCTTCCACAAACCATGAGTGACACCTAGCAGCATATCATGGTTACCCAAGCTAATCAGAAGAGGTGGAGAACCTATTCAGTTTAGGATTACAAATGCAATACGGTATTTCTCTAATACAATACTCTTGACCACATTGTTTGGTTTGATAGTTTATTTATTCATGTCTACTATCCAATGTGATTCGTGTGCTTATATGATTACCTTGAATGTGAATTGGAACGCTTTCCTAAATCTCATTCATACTTTGGCCAAAGATTCTTAATCATATCATAGAGTATTCTCCCTCAAACGGTTTGAAGGTTAGAGATCCCTTGTTGTGCATTCACTTGTCTCCATGGCTAAGTGGCTTAACCCCAACGATGTCGTGGACACCTCGATGGGGTGACTTTGACATAATCAAAGACCAAGGACTTAACCACAAGACAGCTGTGATGCCTCAGGTCAAAGGACTACTTTGCATTATCCCAACCATGAGTTCTCATGTGACATGAATATGAGAACTCTTCATTGATCGTGTTCAGTGAACTCATTCTCTACTGAGCACCTACGTACTTGTCTTGATGTCACACACACCAATGACTCGAGACTAGTCACTCTCCCTGAGAGAAGACACAGGACGTACTGATCTTAACGGACTGTCAATGCCCAATTGGCAATCCTATGATCAGGAACGTTTAGGATGTGTCTACGAAAGAATGGTCTCATGAATCTAACTTCTTTAGATTGCATTCTCCCAACCATATATTCCTTGGACTTATCGTTTAAGCATATAACATTTATATGAGACGGCTCAAACAATAATCTTTGCCCTTGATATTAAACTAGATTAGTTTAACATGTGAAATGTCCGTAAAGTATCATCATATGATTGGTTTTAGGGCACATTTCCAACAATCTCCCACTTGCACTAGAGCCAATCAGCTTGGTCATCAGTGATGATACCTCTTCTATAGTCATTTCATAAATGGCTGAGTAGTAGGCCTAGACAATGGATATCTATATGTTATCCATAGAAGCAACCTTGAGAATAACGACGTCACCATTATACATGATTCTCAATCATGTGGTTCAGTCTCTCATTTGAGTTCGGACCTTGATGAGACCTTGATTCCCTGGCTTGAGCTATCGCCCCATTAGTGTCATACACTTTCTGGTTGGAACCGAATAGAGAGTTCATAAATGAACTTTCCCATCCAAACAACATTGTTGTAAACTTCTATATGGCAATATATTTTGCATTCATAATGGAACACACTAAAGTCATTACTTTAATGTTTCCATCCAAATATCTCTTTAGTCATAATAAAGAGATATATGTTTATCTCTTCATTCATAATGAAGAAACATCCAATGATGGATTAGATTCACAATCTAATACATTTACGCTTCCATTACGTTACTCTAATTCTTCCTCGATCTTTGAGGAATTTATCCTTTAGTATTTCTTAAATACTTAAGGATTCACTTGACAGTTGCCATGGTTCTGATGCTGGGCTTGTACTGACATCGTCTTGTACATGTTCTAGGTACAACTCATATCAATGTTTTTCATACAATATGAAATACATAAATCACCTTTCTGCGTATGCATAAAGGATTCTATTTACGCATTATTTCTTTGGGAGTCAAAGAGTACGTTCTCACAGAAATCTTCTTTGGGATTCTATTTACGCATCATATCAATGTTTTTCATAAAATTTTCTTTTTTTTTATGTATTTTTTTTTTTTCATTAATTTTTAATTTTATCTTTTTTTTTTTTATTTTATTTTATTTTTTTTATATATGTAAATTAATGTAAAGAGACTTTGGTTAATCTTCCCCCACACTTAAACTAAATAACACAAACTCACAGAAATCAACCAAATAACACAACTAACTAAACAAAACAAAATGAAAGCAGTAAAGATAAGGGTGGAAGAATGCAAAGCTGATTGGGTTAGTGATTCCAAAGTCTCCCTTCGTTGAATGATTGGGTTGCCTCCCAAGAAGCGCTTGATTTAACGTCTTTAGCCGGACGCATCTTTCCTTTAAATTTCCCTCGGCTCCATTTGAACCTAAAATCAAAGAAAGAAAAATAAATCAAATATCAAAAGTAAAATACACAAACACCAATATAAACATAAACAAAAACAAAAATAAAAGGATTAGCAAAGTTGCTAATCCCCGGCAACGGCGCCAAAATTTGATGTGAGAATTACTTGACACACAAATTAAACCCTCTTTTTGACAATTGTAGTATAGATGTAAGTAGGGTATCGTTCTAGGCCGGGGATTAGGAGGGATTGCTAATCTATTCTAAATTAATTTAAAAATATTAAACAAGACTCAAGGACTCAAAACTAGGCTAAAAACTCTAATAACTCGAAACACACTTAAAATGACTCAAAATAATGAAAACAATCAAATTAGACACTAGGAATTGAAATGGACGGAAATTGAATTAAAAGACTAAAAACAAAGAAAACTAACTAAATAATATAATTTAATAATGGATGGGTGTTTGGTTTTGATGAAAAGTAAAATAAACTTAATTAAATTACAGAATTGATAAAAACATAAAATTAAGGTGAAAGGATAAGTGATAGACTAGCTAGAGGGTTCTTCTACACACATGACACATATGCAACCTAAATTGATTTTCAGTTGTTCTTTCAATAAATTGTAAATCTCAATACTTTAGATTAACCGTGAACAGCACTTTTTTAATCTTCAAGTTTTCCTTAAGTTATTGAATTGGACGGGAAAACGCATACAACAATTCAAAACATTCTTCAAAAGTCCCCTACGTGAAAAGCACAATAGAGATACAATCAAAGATCATTAAACTTTGTGAAAACTATAAGCATTGACGAGGCATTCGTAACTATGAAAAGCATGATACTCTTGCCAAGAATTTACTTAACGTGATTGTGACTAGCAACCTTTACTACTTGTGAAAATAAGTTCATAACGATTAGGTGAAATTCACTTATATTCTAGCATCAAATTCATGCATGTAAATTAAGCGTGCACTCTCAACCAACATACACAAATCAGTTTTTATACGAACGGATAAGTAAATTGAAATCACAACTTATGAAATCACAACCGAAGGTAATCAATTCATATTACAAATATATTCATGGTTTTGAATTAACCTCTAGCCAAAATAAAATTAGTTACACATTATTAAAACAGAAATAAAACATAAGTTTGGAAAGATTTAACCGAGAGATAAGGCAGCTTGCTGATTCTCTTCTTCTCCTCCCCGAGGCTCACACTGCTTCTGCCCTCAGTCCCCCTGACTTCCTTCCGTGCTGCTCCCCGCGCTTTTGCTCTCAGCTGCCAAGGCAGCCTTTCACGCTGCCAGTTATCCTCACCTCCCTATCGTTTCTGCCTGGCGCCCCCTGTCCCTCTCTTCTCGCTGCCAAAGCAGCCTACCTCCCTGTACGTGTCACTTCTCTCCCCCTGCGTCTCTGCGAGCTGCCCAAAGGGCAGCCCCTCTCCTTTCTTCTCCTTTCTGCACGCCCCCCTTTCTTATGCTGCCTTCCCTCGTTATATCCCGCACCTTCTTTTTATTTTTTATTCCATCCCATTTTCTTTTCTGACCTGTTCTCCATTTGCCAAGACAGCCCACTTCTCCTGTGTTCTCTTGCTGTCCAATCCGTGAGTCTCCACTTGTTTTCTCCTTTTAATTTTTTATTCTTTCTTTCTGGCAGTTTAATGTGCAATACGTGAGAAATAGGCTCCTACTTGCCAAAATGAACTTTAAACACCTTATAGAAGCAGTGAATATTTCTAGCAATAATTTAAATATGCCATGATGGAGGTAAAATTACAACATGACATTCATATAAATCCTTACTAATGCACGAAAGATTTGGAGGACCAAAACACAACTTCAAATAGAGAGGGCAAGAAGACGCAAATATCTTACTTACCAAAACGAGAAGACTATGACCACAATAATATGCAAACTACATTTGTTAATACACGCAATCTTCTAAATTAAGACTTATGTTAAAATGCAAAAAGGGCGTGGCTCTCAAGTAGCTTTTTCTTTTTAAAACTCATTTGTGCTATTTTTATTTTCTTTGCATAACAAATCCTATAAACACAAAAATAACGTAAATAGCTCAAAAATATAAGGAACTAACTAAGAAAAGACGAGTGAATTCGAAGTAAATATATATATAAATATGATCCGATCAAATACCCCCACACTTAACTTTTGCTAGTCCTCGAGCAAAACAAAGAAAACATGAAAAACATTAGCTTCCCTCTATGTGACCCTCATAGAATTTCATTCGAGAAAACAAATCATCAAGAACCATAGCTAACACCAACAAACTAATCCAAGTTCATCTTCCTTATTCAAATATTAGCAGTAATCTTTGAATCATCCTTGAAGTGTAGTGTGTGAGATAGCCATGTTAATGCAATTTCAAGTTTTTATTTTTAAAATCATCATATGCAAACTAGCGACCTTCTCACGGGATATGCACTCAATCACACATGTGTTTAGTTTTAATGTGTTTCGCTCAAAGAATCAAATGTGAAATTTCTACCATAAGCTTGCATAAAGATCTCATCTCCACAATCATAATTGCAAAACTTAAATCAAGAGGACTTTTATTGGATGTAATGAGGTTTAGGGATAGGGTTATTGAAACGATAGAATAGGAAAACACAAGTTCCAAGATACATTGCAAGCAATTCTTTTCTTTAGATTTATAAGAACTCAAGCTCTCCAACGATTCTTCTAGCACCTCCAACCACACCCTTAAACTAAAACTTGAACAACTTTTTATTTTCTTTGTGTACAATCTTTCTTTTTCTTTTTCTTTTTCTTTTTTTTTTATTTTTTATTTTTTTTTATACAAACATGAAATACCCCCACACTTATTCTTTTGCCAAACACCTTCAAAGTACTTCATAAACGTTTCTCATAAGACAATCTAGCATTGCTCGCTTGGAAAGGGTAAGGAAAAAATGTTTTAGGTATACGGGTAGACGTATCTGGTGATAAGAAATAAAAGGCTCAACATACACGGCTCAAATTGGCAATCTAATGATATCATTTTTCTTTGGGAAACATGGTTATTTGGGCCATAGTGGTAAACCTAATGCCTCTATCATTTCCAAGATCATGCAATCAATGACAAACATTTCGAAAGATCGTTACGCAAGTTCTAGAGATGTATCTCACATAAGTTCATCACACATGAAAGAATAGGAGTGTATGAAAAATGCACACACTTTCAATCGGCTCAAAAACTCACATAGGATGTATATGGTCACTAAATTCACATATGAAGCTTTAAGTCATGCTTTAGTTTCACATCAACAAGGCTATGTGCATTTGGTTTTTCAAAGATGATCAAACATGTACAAAACTAACAAGAGAATTAGGAATTTCACAAAACACATGTTAACTAAGTTCTTGATGATCATGGTTCAAATTTGATCCAATTATATCATTGGGTAGGGAAACTAACAAAAAATCTAATTCAAAACAATAAGGGAAACAAGACAATATTTTTGGATTTTTAAAATTTTCCGATTTTTTTTTTTTTTTTTTTTTTTTTTTTTTTTAAGAAAACAAAAACTAACAACACAGAAACAAATGAAATTCTAGAGATTTCTACCCCCACACTTAAACTTGACATTGTCCCCAATGTCAGAAAACACTATAATGCAAATAAAAAAATAAAATAAATAAAATAAAATAAATAAATAATAAGAAACAAAATAACGCAATTGGACTGAAAACTTCCCTAATTTGCAGTAAAATCAAGCGATGACCCCCAAGCTAAAATTCTGTAATCAACTTCAAGGGTGGAAATAACCAAAAGTTCCTGCAAAGAAAAGAAATAATTCAGTTAAGTACGCAAGAAAATTAATTAAAAAAAATTGCAAACGAAAAATTGAAAATTACGATAAAAGATAATGAATAAAACTAATAAGTGGTCATTGGTCGTGCTTGTTGACTTTCCACAGCTTTGATCTCGAACTGGTTTGGAATTCTGAGCGAAAATTGCACAGTCTGCATTCTTCTCTGCTTGTTTCCTCTGCATGACGGGCAGGCACGAGGGAGAGGTGTTGGTCTGTTTCTTTCTTCAATCTTTCCAAGTGCCCACCTCTTGCTTTCTTTCTCCTTGTCCCTAGCTGAGGATGAATCAGCACGTTGTCTCCACATGCTTCGAGGTATCATCTTCACTTCCCTTATACGTGAGAGACGAAGAGGAAACAAAAGATGATGAGTACTCGAGAGCAAGTGCTGGCTGGAGAAAGGACAGGGAGAAATCATGATATGAGATACTTGTGCTCTCAACCTTGATGATATGAAATACTTGTGCTTTGGATGGGTTGTTTGCAGGGGTATCCCAGGGGATGAAAAATACAGAGTGACTTGAGAGGGTTTGTTGGAAAGCCATTTCAAAGATGAAGAAGTGCTGAGAGGGTGTGCCTTTGCTGTGGAAGGCGAAGGTAGATACTTATGGGACTTTTCTTCACAACCGGAACTATTCCCTCACTCATTGTCGGCAGCCGGTGGATAGATAAATAGTACAAATTACGCGCTTTCTCACAAAGCTGCCCGTAATTTTCGCAAAGCAGATTCCTCATTGATATCTGGAATCGGCGCTTCGAGCTCTGAGCATCGTCGATTGTAGAGGTAGCAAGTGACACGTGCGGATAAATCTGGAAAATAAGATTTGCCCGTGGGTTGAAGCCCAGCTTTTGAGAAAGCTAGCGTGTCTTTGACTGTTGAATTTCCCTCTTTGATTTCTGAATTGGTGCTTCGACAAACTGCCCGTGATTTCCGCAAAGCTACCGGTTGCATGTGACGAGTGACAACACGTCTGGACAAATTGATTTTGTGAAATCCGGGGTTCGGCTCGTGGTTTCTGAGCAAGCTCAACTTTTAAGAAATGAAACGCCTCTTTTGAGAAAAGAATCAGGCGTTTGAGAAATGAGCCCCGACTCTTCGATTTGCGAGAGGACGCTTCATCGATTTCTGAGGAGCGCCTCTTTGATTTCTTCTTTTTATAGAGGCGTTAATTTTGTTCCACAACACACTTGAGCTTCCTCTTGTAAACACTCCCTTCTTGTACTTGTTTAATCTTGATCATTCCGACTCTCTTCTTTCTTCACCACCTCTTAAAAATGGCAGGCCCTTCTGATCGACGTTTTGACTTGAACATTCGTGAAGAGGCAGCTCCGCCTTCACCAGACAACATATGGCGCCCTTCTTTCATATCCCCCACTGGTCCCCTTACCGTTGGGGATTCGGTGATAAAAAATGACATGACCGCTGCGGTGGTGGCCCGAAACCTTGTCACTCCCAGAGATAACAGACTGCTCGCTAGACAGTCCGATGAATTGGCGGTTAAGGAGTCTCTGGCTCTTAGCGTGCAGTGTGCGGGTTCTGTATCCAACATGGCCCAACGCCTATATGCTCGAACACGTCATGTTGAGTCGTTGGTGGCTGAAATACAGAGTCTCAAACAAGAGATTAAAGGGCTCAAGCATGAGAATAAGGAATTGCACAAGCTCGCACACAGCTATGCCACCAGTATGAAGAGGAAGATTGACCAGATGCAGGACACCGATGGTCAAATTTTACTTGATCATCGGAGGTTTGTGGGTTTGTTCCAACAACATCTGCCTTCGTCTTCTGGAGCGGCACCGCGTAGGGAAGCTCCAACTGATCAACCTCTGCCGCCTCCTCCTTCTGTGGCCCCGCCGACTGCTGAAGCCCCGCCTACTACTGAAGCACCACCCGACCAATGAAAACTATTAGTTTACATCATTGTAAAATATTTGTACTTTTTTGTTTTTTTTTATGTATTTTTTTTTTTCATTAATTTTAAATTTTATCTTTTTTTTTTATTTTTTTTATTTTATTTTTTTTTATATATGTAAATTAATGTAAAGAGACTTTGGTTAATCTTCCCCCACACTTAAACTAAATAACACAAACTCACAGAAATCAACCAAATAACACAACTAACTAAACAAAACAAAATGAAAGCAGTAAAGATAAGGGTGGAAGAATGCAAAGCTGATTGGGTTAGTGATTCCAAAGTCTCCCTTCGTTGAATGATTGGGTTGCCTCCCAAGAAGCGCTTGATTTAACGTCTTTAGCCGGACGCATCTTTCCTTTAAATTTCCCTCGGCTCCATTTGAACCTAAAATCAAAGAAAGAAAAATAAATCAAATATCAAAAGTAAAATACACAAACACCAATATAAACATAAACAAAAACAAAAATAAAAGGATTAGCAAAGTTGCTAATCCCCGGCAACGGCGCCAAAATTTGATGTGAGAATTACTTGACACACAAATTAAACCCTCTTTTTGACAATTGTAGTATAGATGTAAGTAGGGTATCGTTCTAGGCCGGGGATTAGGAGGGATTGCTAATCTATTCTAAATTAATTTAAAAATATTAAACAAGACTCAAGGACTCAAAACTAGGCTAAAAACTCTAATAACTCGAAACACACTTAAAATGACTCAAAATAATGAAAACAATCAAATTAGACACTAGGAATTGAAATGGACGGAAATTGAATTAAAAGACTAAAAACAAAGAAAACTAACTAAATAATATAATTTAATAATGGATGGGTGTTTGGTTTTGATGAAAAGTAAAATAAACTTAATTAAATTACAGAATTGATAAAAACATAAAATTAAGGTGAAAGGATAAGTGATAGACTAGCTAGAGGGTTCTTCTACACACATGACACATATGCAACCTAAATTGATTTTCAGTTGTTCTTTCAATAAATTGTAAATCTCAATACTTTAGATTAACCGTGAACAGCACTTTTTTAATCTTCAAGTTTTCCTTAAGTTATTGAATTGGACGGGAAAACGCATACAACAATTCAAAACATTCTTCAAAAGTCCCCTACGTGAAAAGCACAATAGAGATACAATCAAAGATCATTAAACTTTGTGAAAACTATAAGCATTGACGAGGCATTCGTAACTATGAAAAGCATGATACTCTTGCCAAGAATTTACTTAACGTGATTGTGACTAGCAACATTTACTACTTGTGAAAATAAGTTCATAACGATTAGGTGAAATTCACTTATATTCTAGCATCAAATTCATGCATGTAAATTAAGCGTGCACTCTCAACCAACATACACAAATCAGTTTTTATACGAACGGATAAGTAAATTGAAATCACAACTTATGAAATCACAACCGAAGGTAATCAATTCATATTACAAATATATTCATGGTTTTGAATTAACCTCTAGCCAAAATAAAATTAGTTACACATTATTAAAACAGAAATAAAACATAAGTTTGGAAAGATTTAACCGAGAGATAAGGCAGCTTGCTGATTCTCTTCTTCTCCTCCCCGAGGCTCACACTGCTTCTGCCCTCAGTCCCCCTGACTTCCTTCCGTGCTGCTCCCCGCGCTTTTGCTCTCAGCTGCCAAGGCAGCCTTTCACGCTGCCAGCTATCCTCACCTCCCTATCGTTTCTGCCTGGCGCCCCCTGTCCCTCTCTTCTCGCTGCCAAAGCAGCCTACCTCCCTGTACGTGTCACTTCTCTCCCCCTGCGTCTCTGCGAGCTGCCCAAAGGGCAGCCCCTCTCCTTTCTTCTCCTTTCTGCACGCCCCCCTTTCTTATGCTGCCTTCCCTCGTTATATCCCGCACCTTCTTTTTATTTTTTATTCCATCCCATTTTCTTTTCTGACCTGTTCTCCATTTGCCAAGACAGCCCACTTCTCCTGTGTTCTCTTGCTGTCCAATCCGTGAGTCTCCACTTGTTTTCTCCTTTTAATTTTTTATTCCTTCTTTCTGGCATTTTAATGTGCAATACGTGAGAAATAGGCTCCTACTTGCCAAAATGAACTTTAAACACCTTATAGAAGCAGTGAATATTTCTAGCAATAATTCAAATATGCCATGATGGAGGTAAAATTACAACATGACATTCATATAAATCCTTACTAATGCACGAAAGATTTGGAGGACCAAAACACAACTTCAAATAGAGAGGGCAAGAAGACGCAAATATCTTACTTACCAAAACGAGAAGACTATGACCACAATAATATGCAAACTACATTTGTTAATACACGCAATCTTCTAAATTAAGACTTATGTTAAAATGCAAAAAGGGCGTGGCTCTCAAGTAGCTTTTTCTTTTTAAAACTCATTTGTGCTATTTATATTTTCTTTGCATAACAAATCCTATAAACACAAAAATAACGTAAATAGCTCAAAAATATAAGGAACTAACTAAGAAAAGACGAGTGAATTCGAAGTAAATATATATATAAATATGATCCGATCACATCTCTTGTCTATTATTTAGGGCTTGATATAATCCAATTATATCCTAAAATCTATCATTATAGATTTCCATCCCATGTTTATAGACTATGTCTCCCATATACATTCTATCGTTATAGAATGCTTAAAGTCATAACTTTAACGAAGAAGTATTCTTTTCATTTCCAAAATTAATATATCATATATATATATTTATATTTTAGGAACATGATTAACTCCCATATACATTCTATCTTCATATAATGTTTTAAAGTCATAACTTTAACCAAGAAGTTTTCATTTCATTTCCAAAATTAATATATCATATATATATACTTAAATTTTAGGAACATGATTAACTCCCACTAATCTTTTGTAAACCTAGTAAACAAAAGATTCATTTACATCTTTATGAGAAATCAAACGATTTGATCCTTTTTCTCATAAGATGCTTATAGCTCCCACTAGCTTGCTAAGATTCATGATGGATGGATCTCTACAACTTACATGTCTTGTGATTCATAGTTTTAGACATATGTTATTAAGACTATCTTAATAATGGTTTAGGAAACCCATATTATGTCCAAACATTGAATTACCATTTAGTTGTAGCCAGCAATCTTCGCATTAATTGAAACCAAGACTATCTCAAAGATGGTTTCTTCAAAGTCAACCATTCTCTTTGATTGTAGTCACCTTAAGCTACCAATTAGCTTATGAAGGTTTCATTATTTCGGGTCAAATGGTATTTTACCATTTCCTTGAGTATATATCATATATACACTCAATGTAGTCATAAGGATTTTCATTCTTATTTCTTTCGAATTAAGAGGTGTAACTCTATGACATAGTCATAAAGTTCAAACCATTCAACTGAGACGGTTTATAAATCCTTCTTGACTACCTTGGAGCTTTTGGTATAGGAACTAGGTTGTTATATTTATTGATTACTTTCTTGTCTCACAAAGAACCTATTCTTTTGAGTTCTATCTCTCGTTCATTTGCTCTTAGGCAAATCACATTGTAGGATTACAATGAACTACCCAACAAAACAACATTTGTTAGTTGGTTTATAGAAGTGATATCCAAAAGTTAATTTAAGGATATCCCACAAGATTGTTATCAAACAAATATTGCTTTTAGCACACAACCCCAAATCTTAACATGCTTAAGATTTGTCTTTCTTTCCAACTACATCTTATGGAGTTATGAAAATTTTGGAAGATCTTCTAATTGACAATCATATTGTTTTAGAAGTATATATATCCTATATATGGGTAATAGATAACATCTAACGAACCAAATCTTATTCGAGTTCGTTCTTCTCCTAATGGAGAAATTCATTATCTTATGATGCTATTTGATGCGAAATATATAAGCACACAAATTAAACCCTATTTGTGACAATTGTAGTAATGATGTAAGTAGGGATCGTTCTAACCGGGGATTAACTAGGGGTGCTAAACACTTGACTCAAATAAATAAAACTAACTTTTAAAACACTAAGACAAACCAAAAGACTCAAAACAAGTTCAAAAGACTCCAAATACTTAAAAGCATAAAATAAGATAGATTTGAACGACTAAGACTTTAACAAAATATGGGGGGGGGGGAATTGAGTTGTTTTTGACGAGATTAAATTAAATGGACAGATTATAATTAAGGGCAAAATGTAAATATGAATGCAATGAAAAATATGGATGATGGAATAGCTTAAGGGGTTCTTCTCCACACATGTCACACTTGCAATACAAGATCGATTCTCAGTTGGTCTTTCGATAAATTATGAAACTCAACACCCTAGGTTAATTAGGTCCGCTTAAATTAACCATCAAGTTCTCCTTAAGTTAATGAATTGGATGGGTTTGCGCAACGCAATTCACAACATTCTCCAAAAGTCCTTTACGTGAAAAGCACAATAAAGATACAATCAAAGATCATTAAGCATCATGAAAACTATAAGTGTTGACGAGGCATTCGTTACTATGAAAAGCATGAAACTAGTGCCAAGAATTCATTTAACGTGATTGTTTATAAGCAACCTCCACTACTTGTGAATATAAATTCATAACGATTAGGTGAAACTCACTTATATTCTAGCGTCATATTTATGCATGAAAATTAAGCGTGCACTCTCAATAAACATACATAAATAAGTTATCAATCAAACGGTTAAACAAATTGAATCCACAACTTATGAAATTCCAACCGAAGATAATCAATTCATATTGCAAGCATAAACATAGTTTCGAATCACCCCCTAGCTAAAGGGGGGTTTAGTTCCTCATACTTGCAAAACAAAGATACATAAAATTAGACATTGAAATCAAAGATAGAAAACACCTAGAAACGCTCCAACACTCCCAAGGCTTGGGCTTAGGCACGGCACAAGATGTTCCTTCTCCTTCCTTACTTGCAAGCTGCGGCACTAGAGGTTTTGGACGGTTTTGGGTGGTTTTTATGGTGTAGAATGGATGGGGAATGGTATGAAAAGGTTTAGGATTGATGGGTGGTGTGGCTAGGGGTGGTTTTTGGCTAAATTTGGAGAGAAAATCTGTTATCTTTGATGAATATGGAAGGTGGTATTTATAGGCTTGAGATAGGACCACTCCATTTCCTTTGCATGTGAGCTTGTGTGGGTGTGTGTTGGCATGTTTCCTCTTTACATTTACACACACATGCTTCATCATTTCAACCACAACACACACACATTTTCTGCCCTATTTTCCTTTACATTTACACACACATGCTTCATCATTTCAAGCACCAAACACCCACATTTTCAGCCCATGTTTCTCCTTTCCTTTGCATGTGTTGTGCCTTCTCTTCTAGCTGTGCATTTCCACTTGCTCCAAAGACAAATGAGTGTAATCATAACCCCATTTGCTGCTGAGTGTTGATGACAAAGCAAAACACAAAACAAGTGCCTTTTATTAGCCAAATCTGCTTAGCCCGTTTCTAAACCTTTCAGTGTTAAAATGCCCATAACTTCTTCTAGAAAAATGATATTAACAATCTGTAACTTGCTCCAGAAAATAGACATCCGTAGCTTTCCAAGCATATAAGGCTCATTCTCTCATTCATTCGGAGCTGTTCGTAACATTCTTCCAAAGTCAGCTAATCTGCACAGGCAGTTTTGACGAATTTGTTGGTTGTCCATGTTTCTCTTTTGCACATGCCTTTCTTGCTGTTTTCTTCTTTGCATGTGTGTGTTGTCATCTTTGTTTCTCCTTTGCACATGACATGTGCTGTCCATGTTTAGATCCCCTTTGCATTTGCACACACTTGCTTCATCATTTCAACCACAAAACACACCAAATTCCTTCACCTTTGCCATGAGTTTTGTCTTCACTTTGCATGTGGGCTTCTTTGCATGTGTTTTCTCCCTCTCTTGCCTTGAGTTTGCATGTGGGCTTCTTTGCATGTGTTTATCCTTGCAATTACACACACACACGTGCACACACAAAAGCCCAAAACGTCCATCCTCATGTCTCCATGTTTGCACCATCCAATCTTAGCCCAAAAATGCTCCAAAGTGCTCCAAAATGCACCTTCTTGCATCCTTGGCCCAAAGAACCTACAAACACACAAAAATGGCTTAAACTACTAACATAACTAAGAACTAAGAACATAAATGCACGAAAACAAACATACTAAGTCGCATAAATATGCTCCTATCAAATTCCCCCACACTTAGCTTTTGCTAGTCCTCGAGCAAAACAAAGAAACAAAACATAAGAACAAAACAAAATCTAAACCTTCCAACATTTACCTTAGGGATTTTCAATGCAACATGACATGCAAAAGATCATCATAACCACATATTTTGGCCTTCCCTACCCTTGAGCACATACTTAATCATAGTCACCACATACTAGTTCACATATAACCAATTAAAACGATGTTTTGAATGTAGTAACATGCCTTAGAGAATTTGCTCAATTCCTTACAAGATACACTCTTATTTTCACTCTGATTTTCTGACTACTCACCCTACACTAGGTGTATGTGAGAAGATTGATGTAAACATGAAAACGAACACTCACATATGTTTATAGCAAAGAAAGTAATTTCTGGAGTTATTAAGCATGTATAGATATGATCTCATGACTGGAATGCTACTACTTAGATGCGAGAACCAGGGACACCATATGCTCGTACCAATCCCAAACTCCACATATTGAAACACATAACACTCAAGATTGAAGTTAAGGGTTGTAACGGGGTTAGGGTTGATTGGCTAACAATGAAAGGTAAGGAAACAAACGTTTTTAAAGCATAATAAGCAAAGTAATGAAATTGATGCTTAGAATTCCCTTTGAATGCAGCAACTAACTTTAAACACCATGAGGTTATTCATTCAACTTTTTAGGGCCGATTTCAACTTTTTGGACCCTTTCTACAACAAACAACACTTGTGAGCCTTTCCTCACTTATTTCAAACTCTTTTTTTTTTTTTTTTTTCTAACCCGTGCCTTATTACTTTCTTTTGGCACACAAAACACAAAAATCTCATTCCCCCACACTTGTTTTCTGCATAAGGACAATCAAAAGGAATTCATTTTAAGTCATGCTTCATTATGCTTTAAAAACAAGGATATGGATAGTCCTAATCTAGGCTAGGTAAGGGAAATGTGGTTTAACAAAGAAAACAGGCTAAACAAGGCTCAACGGGGTTAAACTTAAACAAATACGCACGGGATAAGCTTTTTGGCTCTAGTTCACTACACAACTTCATCTTGAATATGTGTTATGCAAATCAATGTCATGCTTTGAATGGAACGGGCATAAGTTCTAGTATTTGGAACTAAATGATGAAACGCCTTCTAAGTAGCAACCAAGCAAAGAATGATGAGATCATGCAACGACTTTAGAAAACAAAAATGCACAGATTAATAACTCTCCAAAGAACGTATTAGGCTCAAGTCTCTCAAGGTTGTAGTGTTAGTTTGAGTTCCTTCCTTCAAGCATGTTACAAAAACTGATTTTTTTTTTTCTTTGTGATTACATGTGAATTCGTAAACTATAACTATAACCAAGCATAAATCAAGAGCATATCAAACTTCCATCCATGTTTATAACTTTCTTTAACAGTCATGCAATTAACAAACCAAATCCTCATTATTGTGTTGGAAGGTACCCTAAGACACAAACAAACACACAAAAACAACTCTTTTTGGCTTTTTCAAAACAATTTTTTTTCAAACTTTTGTCAAATTTTCGGATTTTTATGTCAAAACATACTAACATGCTTAAAAACACACTAAAAACACTTAAAACAGCAAGAAACAACATTGTAAGTGATAGGTGAATAAAATCCCACGAAAATCATGCAACAACAACTTGTTTACCCCCCCACACTTAAATCTAACATTGTCCTCAATGTTTCAAACATAAACTCACACAAAAGCAAACAAACAAACAACGAGGAAACATGATAAACATGGCAAAGTAAAAACAACAGAGAGGAGGGTTAAAGAACGCAAACACCTGGTTTTGGAGTCGGAAATTCCTAGGTCTTCTTTATTTCCATGGGTTGCCTCCATCACTAATTAGAACTCTAGGCATGCCAAACCTAGCAAAGATATTAGTTTTCACAAAATCTGCAACAACCTTTGAATCGTTAGTCCAGGTGGCTTTGGCTTCCACCCATTTGGAAACATAATCAACAGCTAGCAAGATATAAGTGAAACCAAAAGATGGAGGGAAATGACCCATGAAATCTATACCCCAATGTCAGAAAACACTATAATGCAAATAAAAATAAAATAAATAAATAATAAGAAACAAAATAAAGCAATTGGACTGAAAACTTCCCTAGTTTGCAGTAAAACCAAGCGATGACCCCCCAAGCTAAAATTCTGTAATCAACTTCAAGGGTGGAAATAACCAAAAGTTCCTGCAAAGAAAAGAAATAATTCAGTTAAGTAACGCAAGAATTGCAAACGAAAAATTGAAAATCACGATAAAAGACAATGAATAGAACTAATAAGTGATCATTGGTCGTGCTTGTTGACTTTCCACAGCTTTCCTCTTGAACGGGGTGACACTTAGCTTTTTACTTGCAAGTGATGATTTGATGATATTGTACGGCGAAGCTTTACTCTTTGGTGATGTTGCAGTTCCTTATTTGTTCTCCAAGCAGATGTGGCAGCTTCTCTAGTTCTTCATCTCAGACTCCTTCTGCTGGGATGATTGTGCAAGCTGCATTCTTCTCTGCTTGTTTCTTCTGTACGTTGTCTCCACATGCTGCTGGTATCATTTTCGCTTGCCTTATCTGTTCTTCAGGTAGATGTGGCAGCTTCTTTGGAAGTACATCAGCAGTGGAAGACGAGTACTCGAGAGCAATTTCTCCATGTTCTGCAGGTTAGAACAAAGACAAGGAAAAGGACATGGAGAATGCATGATATGAGATACTCTTGCTTTCAACCTTTATGATATGAAATACTTTTGCTCTGGATGGGTTGTTTGCAGGGGTATCCCAGGGAATGAGGAATACAGAGTGACTCGAGAGGGTTCTTTGGGAATGCATTCTCGGAGATGAAGAAGTGCTGAGAGGGTGTGCCTTTGCTGTGGAAGGCGAAGGTAAATACTTATAGGACTTTTCTTCACAACCGGAACTATTCTCTCACTCATTGTCGGCAGCCGGTGGATGGATGAATAGTACAAATTACGCGCTTTCTGACAAAGCTGCCCGTAATTTCCGCAAAGCTGCCAGTTGCATGTGACGAGTGACGACACGTCTGGACAAATTGATCTTTTGAAATCCGGGCTTCGGCTCGTGGTTTCTGAGCAAGCCCATTTTTTGAGAAATGAAACGCCTCTTTTGAGAAAAGAATTCGGCTTTTGAGAAAGGAAACTCCTCTTTTGAGAAAAGAATCAGGCGTTTGAGAAAGGAGCCCCGACTCTTCGATTTGCGAGAGGACGCTTCTCTGAGGAGCGCCTCTCCGATTTCTTCTTTTTATAGAGGCGCTAATTGTGTTCCACAACACACTTGAGCTCCCTCTTGTAAACACTCCCTTCTTGCAATTTCCAAAATCTTAATCTGTCCAATCTCTTCTTTCTCAACACCTTCAGAAAATGTCTGGCCCTTCCGATCGTCGTTTTGACTTGAACATTGGTGAAGAGGCAGCTCCGCCTTCACCAGACAACATATGGCGCCCATCTTTCATATCCCCTACAGGTCCTCTCACCGTTGGGGATTCGGTGATGAAAAATGACATGACCGCTGCGGTGGTGGCCCGGAACCTTGTCACCCCCAGAGATAACAGACTGCTTGCTAGACGGTCTGATGAATTGGCGGTTAAGGAGTCTCTGGCTCTTAGCGTGCAGTGTGCGGGTTCTGTGTCCAACATGGCCCAACGCCTATTTGCTCGAACCCGTCACGTTGAATCGTTGGTGGCTGAAATACAGAGTCTCAAAGAGGAGATTAGAGGACTCAAGCATGAAAATAAACAATTGCACAAGCTTGCACACAGTTATGCCACAAACATGAAGAGGAAAATTGACCAGCTGCAGGAAACTGATGGTCAGATTTTACTTGATCACCGGAGGTTTGTGGGTTTGTTCCAACCGCATCTGCCTTCGTCTTCTGGGGCGGCACCGCGTAGTGAAGCTCCAATTGATCAACCTCCGATACCTCCTCCTTCCGTGGCCCCGCCGACTGCTGAAGCTCCGCCGACTACTGAAGCACCACCTAACCAATGAATGCTATTAGTTTACACATCATTGTAAAATATTTTTACTTTTATGTTTTTTTTTTTTTTTTTTTTTTTTTTTTTTTTTTTTTTTTTAATATGTAAAATATGTAAATCAATGTAAAAAGACTTTGTTTAACCTTCCCCACACTTAAACTAAATAACACAAACTCACAGAAATCAACCAAATAGCACAACTAACTAAACAAAACAAAATGAAAGCAGTAAAGATAAGGGTGTAAGAATGCAAATCTGATTTGGTTAGCGATTCCAAAGTCTCCCTTTGTTGAATGCTTGGGTTGCCTCCCAAGAAGCGCTTGATTTAACGTCCTTAGCCGGACGAATCTTTCCTTTAAACTCCCCTCGGCTCCAAAGCATGGAATTTATCTTTTAATGGGAGGTGATACTTGAAATGATTCGGCAATGGTTTAAATTCAAGAGTGGGTGCCTGAATCATCAAAATCAGAAACATGTTAGTATAAATTAAAATTAAAATTGGAGAAGATGGCTTACTTTCTTTTTCCGACACAAACTCAATGACAAACACCACATCTGTGAACATTTCCGGGACTTTGAACTTGGCCAGGTTTACTATGATGGTTGTGGCTTGTCCCGTGTCATCAAACTTAACTGCTTTGGGCTTGATTGTCTCATGCACAGCCTCTTGGATGTATTCTTGATATGCTTCAACCACTTCATTTTCTTGAATCCCTTTTCTTGGTGTGCAAGGTTCTTTGAACGTTTCAATACCCTCGGGAACTTGTTTTGGTGCACCAAGAATTGGGATATCACTTTGCACCTTTGGAAGAGCTTCCACAATGTCTTTTTCACTCTCTTTGATATTTGGAATCAAAAACCTGCAAGGACAAAGGACATTCGGTGGAATAATGTTAGAATGAAGTGAATTTAGAACTTCCTCACCTGAGTTGGATGACATAGGGATTTGAGGAGCTTGCAGCAAGAATTCTTCTAAACTGCCCAGGTCGTCCTCCTCCTCTTCTGCTTGCAGCAGCAATTCATCCATGTTCGGGCTGTGTTTGGATGGTTCTGGGACAGCTTCATCCTTCATGTCACCTTCCAAGGTGATGGCTTCATCGATTTCACTTTCTGCCTTTGAATTTGCAATGTTTGAGTTGGAAAGTTCACTTTGATCTCGAATCTGTGCCATGAATTCCACAATCTGCCCAACTTGCATATCCAATTCGTCCAATCTTTTGACTCGGTCTTGCATCTCCTGGTTTTGATTTTCTACTCCTTGATTCAAAGAGGTGAGTAACTTATTAAGTGTATCATTATCCAAGGACGTACCTGAATTGAATTGGGTTGATTGTTGTGGTGGCTGTGACGGTTCATATGGCCACTGATAGAACTCTTCTGATGGCGGCAATTGTTCTTCTTTTCGTAAACCCTGCGCCACAGAAATTAGTCCTTCAAGAATTTCATTATAATTCATGGGCATACTTTGATTTGATTGGAATTGTTGTGGGGGATGCTGTGGTGGCTGCATAGGTCTTGAATAGAACTCCTCATATGGCTGCCAATATCCATCTTGTTGGAATTGTTGAGGTTCCCCCCACATATAATTTGAATGATCTCTCCAAGCCGAATTGTAAGCGTTGGAAAACATGTTGTTGCTTGGTTGATCATAGCCTTGATAACCCCAAGCATCTTCGTTCACATTGAATTGAGGATGTTGATGAGTTTGATATCCGTGCCCATAGGACATGCCAAATGTAGGGACACTTTGCATTATGGTCCTTCCGGCAATCTATGACAATTGAGAAGTAAGATTCGCCAATTGAGCTTGAATGTTAGCAAAATCCATGTCTTACTTCTCTAGTATCTGAAATCAAAGAAACAAAACTAAATCAAATATCAAGAGTAACACAAAACAAAGAAAACAAAACTAAGTCAGAAACTAAAACAAAAACAAATTAAACAAAAAGAAAAGAACCAAGGGATTAGCAAATTTGCTAATCCCCGGCAACGGCGCCAAAATTTGATGCGAAATATATAAGCACACAAATTAAACCCTATTTGTGACAATTGTAGTAATGATGTAAGTAGGGATCGTTCTAACCGGGGATTAACTAGGGGTGCTAAACACTTGACTCAAATAAATAAAACTAACTTTTAAAACACTAAGACAAACCAAAAGACTCAAAACAAGTTCAAAAGACTCCAAATACTTAAAAGCATAAAATAAGATAGATTTGAACGACTAAGACTTTAACAAAATATGGGGGGGGGGGGAAATTGAGTTGTTTTTGACGAGATTAAATTAAATGGACAGATTATAATTAAGGGCAAAATGTAAATATGAATGCAATGAAAAATATGGATGATGGAATAGCTTAAGGGGTTCTTCTCCACACATGTCACACTTGCAATACAAGATCGATTCTCAGTTGGTCTTTCGATAAATTATGAAACTCAACACCCTAGGTTAATTAGGTCCGCTTAAATTAACCATCAAGTTCTCCTTAAGTTAATGAATTGGATGGGTTTGCGCAACGCAATTCACAACATTCTCCAAAAGTCCTTTACGTGAAAAGCACAATAAAGATACAATCAAAGATCATTAAGCATCATGAAAACTATAAGTGTTGACGAGGCATTCGTTACTATGAAAAGCATGAAACTAGTGCCAAGAATTCATTTAACGTGATTGTTTATAAGCAACCTCCACTACTTGTGAATATAAATTCATAACGATTAGGTGAAACTCACTTATATTCTAGCGTCATATTTATGCATGAAAATTAAGCGTGCACTCTCAATAAACATACATAAATAAGTTATCAATCAAACGGTTAAACAAATTGAATCCACAACTTATGAAATTCCAACCGAAGATAATCAATTCATATTGCAAGCATAAACATAGTTTCGAATCACCCCCTAGCTAAAGGGGGGTTTAGTTCCTCATACTTGCAAAACAAAGATACATAAAATTAGACATTGAAATCAAAGATAGAAAACACCTAGAAACGCTCCAACACTCCCAAGGCTTGGGCTTAGGCACGGCACAAGATGTTCCTTCTCCTTCCTTACTTGCAAGCTGCGGCACTAGAGGTTTTGGACGGTTTTGGGTGGTTTTTATGGTGTAGAATGGATGGGGAATGGTATGAAAAGGTTTAGGATTGATGGGTGGTGTGGCTAGGGGTGGTTTTTGGCTAAATTTGGAGAGAAAATCTGTTATCTTTGATGAATATGGAAGGTGGTATTTATAGGCTTGAGATAGGACCACTCCATTTCCTTTGCATGTGAGCTTGTGTGGGTGTGTGTTGGCATGTTTCCTCTTTACATTTACACACACATGCTTCATCATTTCAACCACAACACACACACATTTTCTGCCCTATTTTCCTTTACATTTACACACACATGCTTCATCATTTCAAGCACCAAACACCCACATTTTCAGCCCATGTTTCTCCTTTCCTTTGCATGTGTTGTGCCTTCTCTTCTAGCTGTGCATTTCCACTTGCTCCAAAGACAAATGAGTGTAATCATAACCCCATTTGCTGCTGAGTGTTGATGACAAAGCAAAACACAAAACAAGTGCCTTTTATTAGCCAAATCTGCTTAGCCCGTTTCTAAACCTTTCAGTGTTAAAATGCCCATAACTTCTTCTAGAAAAATGATATTAACAATCTGTAACTTGCTCCAGAAAATAGACATCCGTAGCTTTCCAAGCATATAAGGCTCATTCTCTCATTCATTCGGAGCTGTTCGTAACATTCTTCCAAAGTCAGCTAATCTGCACAGGCAGTTTTGACGAATTTGTTGGTTGTCCATGTTTCTCTTTTGCACATGCCTTTCTTGCTGTTTTCTTCTTTGCATGTGTGTGTTGTCATCTTTGTTTCTCCTTTGCACATGACATGTGCTGTCCATGTTTAGATCCCCTTTGCATTTGCACACACTTGCTTCATCATTTCAACCACAAAACACACCAAATTCCTTCACCTTTGCCATGAGTTTTGTCTTCACTTTGCATGTGGGCTTCTTTGCATGTGTTTTCTCCCTCTCTTGCCTTGAGTTTGCATGTGGGCTTCTTTGCATGTGTTTATCCTTGCAATTACACACACACACGTGCACACACAAAAGCCCAAAACGTCCATCCTCATGTCTCCATGTTTGCACCATCCAATCTTAGCCCAAAAATGCTCCAAAGTGCTCCAAAATGCACCTTCTTGCATCCTTGGCCCAAAGAACCTACAAACACACAAAAATGGCTTAAACTACTAACATAACTAAGAACTAAGAACATAAATGCACGAAAACAAACATACTAAGTCGCATAAATATGCTCCTATCACTATTTTCCTTGATATCTATCAAGGAAACTCATCTAAAGTGTTACTTTTCCTTGGATCAAATCTAAGGAGGTAATTACTTTAGATGTCTTACTCATCAACTTACATTTCTTGAATTCTTTGAAACATTTTACAAAGTATTCGGACTTGTGTTTATTCAAAACAAACTATAGTCCAACCGAGAGTGATCTTCGGTGAATGTCATATAACATGAGTATGATTATGTTGTGGACAAGTGCCACTAACATCTAAGTGAATTAACCTCAACAACTTTGTGATTCTTTCTTCTTTCCAAAAGAATAAAGATTCGAACATTTCGCCTCTATACAATTTTAACAAGAAGGTATTGGATCCGGATCTAACGATCCAAAGCATCCATCTTTCACCAACTCATAACTTATGTTTTAGAGGTATCACAACTCAGTTGGGATTAGTCAATACCTTGCAACCTTTTGGGTTTTAAGAATCATTATATTCTAAACAGTTAACACTACCATATCATCTCTACTATAGAGACAATCAATTAGATTACTATAATCCAATCATTGATTAATAAAGAACAATGTTTTGTCAAACAAAGCATTCATCCATCTCTACTATAGTGACGGAATTAAGTTCCTTAAAATTGGAATGTAAAGACTATCTTTGGTTTTTCCAATTTCTTTGGTAGTTCATATGAGGAAGTAAGTACTATCTGCTTTCGCAGAGATCTATATTTTATTCACGTTCCGAATGTGAAGCACCTTTTCTTCTCTCATATATCTTCTACTTCTTATTAGTCACACTTTTACAACGATTGTAAAACATAGTTACTAATACAGAATCAAGCATTCAAGTAGAAGAACCAACTGTTTTGAACTATTCAAGAACAATTTACAACACCTTCGAAAGGTGTGTTCTTGACACTTGCAAGACATTTCTTGCATATACCCCTTCCAATGTCCATCCTTTCATAAAGAAAGTTTGTTCCCTTGGAGTTATTTTTTATCTTTTTTATTTGACTTTCACCTTTGACTACATTAGTCATGGTCCCTAAACTCCCACTATCTCTCTTGAAACTTATTTCAATTGTGTTATACACATCAAACATTTTGGAGAGCATGTGGTTATTGTTCACTACATAGTTTACAATAAACTTAGTGAACCATTAGGATAAGGAAACAAAGGTGAAGTCCTTGCCTAGTTTCCGTCTCGTTAAGTGGTTTTAACACTTCAACACTCAATGATTCAAAATCATCATAAGTCCATGTTGATGGACTATTTTTGTCAATCAACCATTATGTTCTAAACATAATTACAAACTTTCAAGAGTTGTACAAGGCAACTCTCATTTCTTCATACAACAATTTGTAAGTGAAGAATCATGGCACATAAAGTGTCCATGCCCTTGTGCTTACTTCTCAAGTTCCTTGTTCATGTAACAAAGAAACAAGCACTAAGTGTTTGCATTGACTAAGGGTTGTTCAAAGCAACTCTTATTTCTTCATACAACAATTTGTAATTGAAGAATTATGACATTAAAAGTGTTGTCCTCTTTATGATAGACATTTTCTAACATATTCTTCTACTGATACATTATCAATAGGAAGATTGTGAGGATGAGACTACTTAGGTACATTTACAAGCCATTAAAGACAATCTATGGTTTTGTAGTACCAAGTCCGGAAACTAAAGCTTTCGGCTTTTATTTGTCAAGTGTTGGATAGCGTTTGCAAATATATTGGTAAACAAATACATAACGAATATAAATTGATTGATTTTAAGCCATTTGATTCGGGTCTTTAAATCAAATAGCATCACCCACTATTTTTGGCAAATTCCATATCCCTCATTGGAATTCGAGAGTTTTGGATGAAACTCTTAGTAGGGTATGGGAGACTCACTACTACCAAGCCCACCTCACAATGATATGATATTGGCTAGCATTAATAATAATGAGAGAGTACACTTACTCATTTGCATCTCTTGCAAGTACCCATCTTATTTGGCCTCTAGAGAATGTAACCTCACAATGATATGATATTGGCTCCATTGCACTTAGTTAAGTCATTCCCACCATGCTTAGTTCATGAAGGGGTTCAAGAATAGCCTCACAATGATATGATATTGGCCATCCTCGTTGCCAACACTCACCTCATCAAGTATGTATATAGACTCCTCCTGAGTATAAGCATGCACTTTGCACTCCCCCATAATAGGGTGAAGGCAGTGTACAAGTCATAAACGATTGGAGCTACCATGGTAGAAGGCCACGAAAGAGTGTTCAAAGCACTCTCACGCTTATCAACTTAATAATGGTTTGGTTGAGGGTTTTAGGTCTCATCACATATAAACATTCATTTTAATCTATATTAAAACAATTTTGGTCCTATTACAACTATTGGTCCATTTGATTGTTTTAGTTGTATATAATACTCCCACTATGCTTATAAAACGGTTTTTAAAGCAAGAGTATATGATACTACTAACATAAGGTTTGCATTCATTGATGGACTATATAGTTGCCTTAGGGCCTTAGGATGACTATGAACCTTTGTTTAGATTCAACACGAGCCTTGTGTTGAATCTCGGTCTAGGGATGGAGATTGATTTTAGTTACGCATTTAATCACATTAAGGCGTGTTGTCTTAGGGGCGTTGGACCCAACTACTTCATTTTCATGCATATCAAATAAAGCAAGAAAGAAGTACTTCAAAGTAAAGGTGAGCTTATGCTCATTACAACATTTGCATAAAACAAATTACCTTAAAGTAAAGAAGGGCTTATGCCCTTTTACAACATTTGATCAAATCAAATTACAACCAAAATCTAATCTACACATTCCCATGGTTCAAACAAATTTGAAACGGCCTTTCACATAGCTCAATTATATTAGGCTTAGGTTCATAATCATCCTTTAATTAATTAACACTTTAACTAATTAAATTGAATGCAACATTTTCATTTGGTTTTTGTATCCATAAAATTGATTTAAATGGAGCTAAATGAAATGAAAATCCAATTCTCATTTAAAGAGACAAAAAAATTTTGTTCTCTACCTAATTTGGGCCAAAATGCAATTACCACAACCTTTGGGCAATATTGCAAAAACATAAACTTTTGGGGTCACTTTGTAAGAACACAAAAGTCCACTACTTCATGTAATTACACTAGAACCCAAAATTTAAACAATGTAAAAACTTCATTAAAGGAGCAAAACAATTTGTCCTTTAGCGTTTTTGGACCTAAACGTAAAAACGTAAACTTTTGGGCCAAAGTGCAAATACACAAAAGTATCAAAACTTTATGTAATTGCATAAAAGGCCCCAAAAGTACCCCCACTAGGGGGTGGCCGGTTTTGGAAGAAGAAATGGAGTGATGTGTGTGTTGATTTGTGAGTTTTGACATAAAGCAATCAAGTGGTGCAAGTGGTGTGTGTGAAAGGAAATTAATCCTTACACACCCACCAATATCTCTTACACCATTTAAACAAATATCTAAAACATTTAAACATTTGAAAATCATAAAACATAAACTTTATGAAATAAATCAAAACTTTGAATCAAAACACAAAACTTTTTGTTCTTGGCTAAAATGTCAAGAACAATGAAGAACATTCATGAAAAACTCAAAAAATTTCCATGAACATTTTTCACCCAAAAACATTCCAAAACCATTCAAACTTTAGGGAAATAACATATAACCAAACTAGGGTACATAGGGGTTCCAAAAGTCACTTTAAAACACTTTTAACAAGTCAAACAAGAACCCAAAAAATCACCCTATGTATTTTGATGAGTAGATTTTATATTATATATTTTACCCTAATCTTAGTATATTTTGGTTAATATATTGGAAGAATTTTGATACTTTGAATTGTATTTTCAATATAGGACTTTCGACTTCCTCTAGAGCAAAACAGGACCAAATGGATGAATTTTGGAGTAATTTTAATTGGAGGACGTTCGTGAGTCACTTAGCTTGATCGTATCAAAATTTGGGATTTTTTCACCAAGCGGTTATTTTCTGGTGATGAAATAAAGAAGCAGTGTGCAGTGCTGGAAAATGACGTTTTTGGGCTTAAATTGCGTTTTTGGAGCCCAAGATGACCTCGGATGGGTTCGTGGCCTTCTGGAAAAGTGTTCAGAATATTCCAAACATCAAATCCAGCTATATTGGGCCAGTTTTGGAGCAGCTTTTGGGCCAAAACGTGGCTGTTCAGATTTTAGACGAATTTTATTATTTTTATTTAGGGTTTTTATTAATTTTAGTTTGCTAGGGTTTGGGTGGTGGCTTAGCAGATATATTGCTTGGCCGTCTACAGTTTTAGATTACGCTTTATTTTATGCAATATTGGAGACAGAGAGAAGTGCTAGGGTTTTGAAGATTTTCTACTTGAAGGTGTTTTCAATCTTTTTCTTAAGAATATTTTCTATGATTTCAATTATGAATATGCGGAACTAATTTCTGTTGCTAGGGCGAAGCCTTGAGCCTTAGCATGAATATGTGATTTTTATTTAATTGCTTATGATCGATTGCATGCGTACTTTGAATTGTTAATCACCGGGATAAAAACTATCTAATTGTCGTAATGCCTGATCACCATTAGGATCTTTAGAAAAGTAATTTGATGCAATTTTGGTCGGAAGGTTCCCTGAAATTGACGCTGGCTTCTTGTGATTAATAATTGTAATTTCTCTTAGGAAGAATATCACGTCTTAAGGATTGCATGGTTTTTCAAAGGATTTTCATAAAGCATAATGAGTCTTTCATGTTCATATTTGATCCGAACGTCCGGACGGGTTGCATGTTAGATATACGTTCTACGCATGGTTTTTCAAAGGATTTTCATAAAGCATAATGAGTCTTTCATGTTCATATTTGATCCGAACGTCCGGACGGGTTGCATGTTAGATATACGTTCTACGTTGGAGGTTCCAAGTAGAATATGAATTAGGAAAATCTAACCTTCAAAGTGGTATGTGTAGATCATAAGTAATGGGTAAAAATTCATAGGATTACTAGGTGATGGTGGAACCCTAGTGCCTTCTCAATTTGATTTTTTTCATAACTGTTTTCTTCTCTCTAGTTTTAATATTGCAGATTGTCTTATCATTAATAGTTAAATTCGTTTTTAATTTAAGTAGGTTATAAAATCAATCATCTAAATTTCTACTTTACAATCATTAATTGAAATCTGATTTGTTTCGAATTATTTAATAATCCCTGTGGAGAATGACCTTGCGAGATCCGTTTATACTACAATAACCTTGTGATTCTTGCAAGTAAAATAGGAGGTTTTTATCGCATTCACATAAGCAGTAAAAATCCTATCATATTTGGCCGAATTTTCCCAAAATCATGGCACCAAATTTTAGCTCCAATATTCATGCTCATATGAACTACATCTACAACATTTGAGATGGCAAATTTTCTAACAAAATTTACATTCAAAGAAACAAGAATAAAGCTTGTAACATATTACAACTTTTAAATCAAAACTATGAACTACAAAACCCAAAAGGATTCACCAACTACTAGACCTAGGCTCTGATACCACTTGAAGGATAATTTTGTGAAAACATGTTCATTTGAATAACATCTATAGCATGCATTTAACAATTAAAAGGCGGAATCATGCTTGCATCCATTCAAAAACAAAACATTAACCATGAAATTCAAAGCCTAGTAGATTGGTGAACCATTAATCAACTCAAAACAAAGTGAGTTGAGATTTATACCTTTGTAGATTCCTCTTTGCATAAGCAAAGGCTAATCACCCAAAGAGAGGGCCTTCATTCCTTGCATCTTAAATCTATGGATTTGGATGGATGAAAAGGTTTCTCCAAGTTCCCAAAATTGAGAACCTCTAAGTCTCTTCACCAAGGTTAGATTGGAGAAGAAATGAGTGACCTTGGAGTAGTTAGTATGGCTAGATACACCCTCCAAGGGGCCGGCCTCTTTAGAGAGAAATGGAGAGACATGTTCTCTCCAATTTTCTCCAAAACAAACCCTAAATGAATTTTGGCTATAAAGTCATATTTATACCTTAATTCATTGGAGTGACAAACTTGTAAATAAGTCCAAAACCCACTCCAAAACCAAATGGCCGGCCATGGGATATTATTGGCCTAATTGGGCCTTTGTGAATTAAGTTGTCATACAACTTAAGTCAATGGACTTGACGTTCGAAGCCCATTGGGCCTTGAGGCCCAAAACTATCCCGAGGTCTTTAACGAACTTTATTCGTTTGATTAATTAACATATTAATTAATCCTTGCCATAAATAATTAAACCATTTAATTATTCTTACTCATTTCCATTGTTTCTTCAATCTCCACCTTACACGGTGTACGATCCATTAGGTTCCTTTTAGCGAGGCAGTGGGCAATTAAAACCATTTTACATCGATTGTGAATTGAAACTTACTTTCAATTCTCCCTTTAGTAATTACACACGTTTAGGGCTTCCACAAACCATGAGTGACACCTAGCAGCATATCATGGTTACCCAAGCTAATCAGAAGAGGTGGAGAACCTATTCAGTTTAGGATTACAAATGCAATACGGCCTTTCTCTAATACAATACTCTTGACCACATTGTTTGGTTTGATAGTTTATTTATTCATGTCTACTATCCAATGTGATTCGTGTGCTTATATGATTACCTTGAATGTGATTTGGAACGCTTTCCTAAATCTCATTCATACTTTGGCCAAAGATTCTTAATCATATCATAAAGTATTCTCCCTTAAACGGTTTGAAGGTTAGAGATCCCTTGTTGCGCATTCACTTGTCTCCATGGCTAAGTGGCTTAACCCCAACGATGCTGTGGACACCCCGATGGGGTGACTTTGACATAATCAAAGATCAAGGACTTAACCACAAGACAGCTGTGATGCCTCAGGTCAAAGGACTACTTTGCATTATCCCAACCATGAGTTCTCATGTGACATGAATATGAGAACTCTTCATTGATCGTGTTCAGTGAACTCATTCTCTACTGAGCACCTACGTACTTGTCTTGATGTCACACACACCAATGACTCGAGACTAGTCACTCTCCCTGAGAGAAGACACAGGACGTACTGATCTTAACGGACTGTCAATGCCCAATTGGCAATCCTATGATCAGAAACGTTTAGGATGTGTCTACGAAAGAATGGTCTCATGAATCTAACTTCTTTAGATTGCATTCTCCCAATCACATATTCCTTGGACTTATTGTTGAAGCATATAACATTTATATGAGACGGCTCAAACAATAATCTTTGCCCTTGATATTAAACTAGATTAGTTTAACATGTGAAATGTCCGTAAAGTATCATCATATGATTGGTTTTAGGGCACATTTCCAACTCTCACGTGGGTGATTAACCTTTGCCAAGCCAAGAGGTGCTTCAAAGGTATAAAATTTCTCAACTCACTTTGTTCTTGAGTTGAGTCTTGGTTCACATAACTATTAGGCTTTGAATTTCATGGGTAATGTTTTGTTTTTGAGTGCATAAAGCATGATTGGGCCTTTAATTGTTAATTGCATGTCATAGATGTTGCTCAAATGAACATGTTTTTCACAAAATTTCCTTCAAGTGGTATCAGAGCCTAGGTCTAGTAGTTGGTGAATCCTTTTGGGTTTTGTATTTTCATAGTTTATGATTTGAATGTTGTAATTGTTACAAGCTTTATTCTTGCTTCTTTGAATGTAAATTTTGTTAGAAAATTTGTCATCTCAAATGTTGTAGATGTAGTTCATATGAGCATGAATTTTGGAGCTAAAATTTGGTGTCATGTTTTTGGGGAAATTCGGCCAAATCCAAAGGGTGGATTTTTGGGTTCATGTTTGTCTTGTTAAAAGTGTTTTAAAGTGACATTAGGAACCCCTAAGTACCCTAGTATGGTAATATGTTTTTTCCCCTAAGTTTGAGAGTTTTTGGGTGAAAAATGTTCATGGAGCTCTTATGAGTTTTCATGGATGTTCTTCATTGTTCTTGTTATGTTTTTAGCAAGAACAAAAAGGTTGGGTATTTTGATTCAAAATTTTTGGTTGTTTACATAAAGTTTTTGTTAGTGATGGATGGTTTGAATTTTCAATCAATACCCATACCTTTTCTACTATTCACACCATACCAATCACTTGCACCTTTTCCTTGTTTCAAGAAACCATGTTTTATGGAAATCACTTTTTCAAACCTACCCATCACCTTTCACTTTTGTTGAAAAATTCAAAAGTTTTATGACACCTCTCATCCAAAACCGGCCACCCTATTAAATAAGGTACTTTTGGGGCTTAAATGCAATTACATAAAGTTTTGATACTTTTGTGTTGATGTTAAAATTAACTTGACACACAAATTAAACCCTATTGATGACAATTGTAGTATTAAGCAAGTAGGGATCGTTCTAGACCGGGGATTAACTAGGGATGCTAATCAACTCAAATAAAACTCAAAAACACTAAACTAGACTCTATAGACTCAAAACTAACTTAAAACACTCAAAACATCAAAACTAGATGAAATTGACTCAATTCTAGACCTAACAAGTGATTTGGACGAAAATAAACTTAACTTGACTCAAAAGACTAAAAGAAAACAGGTTTTAACTCTAAAAACAAGACTTAAGAAAAAGGGATTTTGTTTTGATGAAATTAAAACTTAAAAACAGAAACTTGTAAAACAAACTTAAGAAGACACGAAATTGATGAAATAGAATGGTGAAAGGCTAGTTAGAGGGTTCCTTCTCCACACATGTCATATGCATACGAATCGATTTCCAATTATTCTTTCGATAAACCATGAATCACAATGCCCCAAATTAATTGTATTGAACTAATTAATTCTCAGATTTCCCTAGATTCATTGAATTGAATGGAAAACGCATCACAACCAAATTATTCTTTATCAAGTTCCCTAACTATGGAATACGCATGATAGAAACACTTAACAAAGATCATTAAGTTTAATGGAAACCATAAGCATTGACAAGACATTCATAACTATGAAAAGTATGTTACTCTTGCCTAGGATTTACTAAACACAATCGTGACTAGCAACTTTTACTACTCATGAATATAAGTTCATAACGATTAGGTGAAATTTCTTTATACTCTAGCATCAAATTCATGCATGCAAACTAAGTTGGCCACCTTAATCAACATACAAGAACAAGTTCTTAATAAAACAGATAAGTAAACCACATTCATGATTCATGAAACAATAATTGGAAGAAATCAATTCATATAAAACATATGATCATGGCTTTGAATTCACCTTCTAACTATAAAGAAATTAGTTCCTCATGTTCGCAATTAAACAAAGATAACTTAAATTAAACATTGAAAGTAAAAAGATGGAAAACACCTAAGAACGCTCCAGCACTCCCAAAGATTGGGGCATAGGCACAGCACAAAGGCTCCTCCTCTTTCTCCTTGCAATACTCACGGCACAATGAGGGATGAATGTGTTTGAGGGATGTATGAGTGTAGAAAAATATGGTAAAGGGTGGTGGTTTAATTGCTGCACAAATGTTTGTATTTATAGGGCTAGGGAAACCCACAAATTTCTGAAGGAAATGAATGTGTATTTGGCACAATTCATGAAGGAAAAGGACTGGGGTTCACCAAAATCTGAAGGGAAAAGGTTTGCACAATCCTAAGGGAAAAGGATTGCAGGTTCTAGAGCTTCTAGAAAGGGTCCAGGCGCCAGATTTGTAGGACAAGGGATAAGGCCTTCTAGAAAGGTTGTTCCAACTCCTATTTCTGATCCTAAATGAACAAGGATACACGGCATGGTTTTAGAGAAGGATTACAAGTCCTAATTCACCTAGGTAAGGGCATCTATGCGGCACTTAAGGGATAAGGGTTCTAGAATCTGAAATATATGTTTTAAATGCATAATTATCCCTTAGAAATAGCTGGAATTAAGGCACAAACTGATTTGGATAAGATAAGATAAGATAAGGCTAGATAGGCAAGGATAAGATAAGATAAGGTTGGATAAGGTTTTGGATAATGTTCCTTCTTTTGAGCTAATTCCTTATCTTCTTTGTCTTGGATTTATTTCTTCACTCTTTTCAGCTCATTCCTAGCCTCTTGAACTTCAAATTTGTCCATCCATCTTGCTCCATTCATAAGCCATCCATTTGATGCCCAAAACTGCCTCAAAAAGCTCCAAATTGCACTTTCTTGCCAACTTTGTCATATAGACCTACAAACACACGAAAATAACTTAAAACACTATAATAAACACAAACTAATTATGAAAACGCAAGAAAACAAGCTAACTAAGTCGCATAAATATGCTCCTATCATGCGTATTTGTACTTTGACCCGAAAGTTTACATTTTTACGTAAAGGCCCAAAATCACTAAAGGACAAAATATTTTGCTCTTTTAATGAAGTTTTTGTATTTGATGAAATTTTTGGGTTCTAGTTGTAATTACATGAAGTAGTGGACTTTTGTGTTTTTACAAAGTGACCTCAAAAGTTTGTGTTTTGCAATATAGCCCAATGGTTGAGGTTATTATTTTTCGGCCCAAATTAGTTAAGAACAAAATAGTTCTGTACCTTTAAATGAGAATTGGATTTTCATTTCATTTAGCTCCATTTAAATCAATTCTATGGATACAAAAACCAAATGAAAATGTTGCATTCAAGTTTAATTAGTTAAAGCGTTAATTAATTAAAGAAAGGGTGATTATGAACCTAAGCCTACGATAATTGAGCTATGTGAAAGGCCGTCTCAAATTTTGTTTGAACCATGGGAATGTGTAGATTAGATTTTGGTTGTAATTTGATATGATCAAATATTGTAAAAGAGCATAAGCTCTTCTTTACTTTAAAGTAATTTGTTTTGATCAAATGTTGTAAAAGAGTATAAGCTCTTCTTTACTTTGAAGTAATTCTTTCTTGCTTTATTTGATATGCATGAAAATGAAGTAGAGGGTCCAATGCCCAATAAGAAAACACGCCTTACTGTGATTAAACAAGTAACTAAAATCAATCACCATCCCTAGACCGAGATTCAACACTAGGCTCGTGTTGGATCGAATCAAAGGTTCATAGTCATCCTAAGGCCCTAAGGCAACTATATAGTCCATCAATTAATGCAAACCTTATGTTAGTAGTATCATATACTCTTACTTTAAAAACCGTTTTACAAGCATAGTGGGAGTATCATATACAACTAAGTCAATCACATGGATCAATAGTTGTAATAGGAGCAAATTGTTTAATAAGATTAAAGTGCATGCTTATATGTGATGAGACCTAAAACCCTCAACCAAATCATTATTAAGTTGATAAGCGTGAGAGTGCTTTAAACACTCTTTTGTGGCCTTCCACCGTGGTAGGCTCCGATCGTTTGTGACTCGTACACCGACTTCACCCTATCATGGGGGAGTACAAAGTGCATGCTTACACTCAGGAGGAGTTCTATATGCATACATGATGTTGTGAAGGTAGGCAACGAGAATGATCAACATCATATCATTGTGAAGTTGTTCTTGAACCCCTACTCGAACTTGCATGGTGGGAATGACTTCACTAAGGGCAATGGAGCCAACATCATATCATTGTGAGGCTTCATTCTCTAGAGGCCAAATAAGATGGGTACTTGCTAGAGATGCAAATGAGTAAGCGTACTCTCTCATTATTATTGATGCTAGCCAACATCATATCATTATGAGGTGGGCTTGGTAATGATGAGTCTCTCATACCCTACTAAGAGTTTCCTCCAAAACTCTCGAATTCCGATGAGGGATATGGAATTTACCAAAAATAGTGGGTAGTGCTATTTGATTTAAAGACCCGGATCAAATGGCTTAAAATCAATCAATTTATATTCGTTATGTATTTATTTACCAATATATTTGCAAACGCTATTCAAAACTTGACAAAGAAAGAGCCGAAAGCTTTAGTTTCCGGACTTGGTACTACAATCCCATAGATTGTCTTTAATGGCTTGTATATGTACCTAAGTAGTCTCATCCTCGCAATCTTCCTATTGATAATGTATCATTGGAAGAACGTGTTAGATAAGTCTATCATAAAGAGGACAACACTTTTAATGTCATAATTCTTCAATTACAAATTGTTGTATGAAGAAGTAAGAGTTGCTTTGAACAACCCTTAGTTAACGCAAACATTAGTGCTCGTTTCTTTGTTACATGAACAAGGAACTTGAGAAGTAAGCACAAAGGCATGGACACTTTATGTGCCATGATTCTTCACTTACAAATTGTTGTATGAAGAAATGAGAGTTGCCTTGAACAACTCTTGAAAGTTTGTAATTATGTTTAGAACATAATGGTTGGTTGACAAAAATAGTCCATCAACATGGACTTATGATGATTTTGAATCATTGAGTGTTGAAGTGTTAAACCACTTCACGAGACGGAAACTAGGCAAGGACTTCACTTTTGTGTCCCTATCCAAATGGTTCACTAAGTTTATTGTAAACTATATATAGTGAACAATAACCACACGCTCTCCAAATTGTTTGATGTATATAACACAATTGAAATAAGTTTCAAGAGAGATAGTGGGAGTTTAGGGACCATGACTATTGTAGTCAAAGGAGAAGTCAAATGAAGAAGGCGAAATAACTCCAAGGGAACAAACTTTCTTTACGAAAGGATGGACATTGGAAGGGGTATTTGCAAGAAATGTCTTGCAAATGTCAAGAACACACCTTTCGAAGGTGTTGTAAATTGTTCTTGAATAGTTCAAAACAGTTGGTTCTTCCACTTGAATGCTTGATTCCGTATTAGTAACTATGTTTTACAATCGTTGTAAAAGTGTGGCTAATAAGAAGTAGAAGATTAATGAGAGAAGAGAAAGTACTTCACATTCGGAACGTGAATCAAATGTAGATCTCTGCGAAAGCAAGTAGTACTTACTTCCTCATATGAACTACCAAAGAAAATGGAAAAACAAAGATTGTCCTTACATTCCAATTTGAATAAAGGAACTTAATTCCGTATGAGAAATGGATGAATGTTTTGTTTGACAAAACATTGTTCTTTATTAATGAATGATTAGATTATTGTAATCTAATTGATTATCTCTATAGTAGAGATGATATGGTAGTGTCAACTGTTTAGAATATAACGATGCTTAAAACCCAAAAGATTGTAAGGTAGTGACTAATCCCAACTGAGATGTGATACCTCTAAAACAGAAATTATGAGTTCGTCATAGATGGATGCCTTGGATCATTAGATCCGGATCCAATGCCTTCTTGTTAAAATTGTATAGAGGCAAAATGTTTGAATCTTTATTCTTTTGGAAAGGAAGAAAGAATCACAAAGTTGTTGAGGTTAATTCACTTAGATGTTAGTGGCACTTGTCCACAACATAATACTACTCATGTTGTATGACATTCACCGAAGATCGCTCTCGATTGTCTATCGTTTATTTTGAATAAACACAAGTCCGAATATTTTGCAAAAGGTTTCAAAGAATTCAAGAATGTAAGTTGATGAGTAAGACGTCTAAAGTATTTACCTCCTTAGATTTGATCCAAGGAAAGGTAACACTTTAGAACAGTTTCCTTGAAAGATATCAAGGAAAGAAGCATCATAAGATAATGGATTTCTCCATTAGGAGAAGAACGAACTTTAATAAGATTTAGTTTGTTGGATGTTATCAATTACCCATATATAGGATATATACTTCTAAGACAATATGATTGTCAATTAGAAGATCTTCCAAAATTTTCATAACTCCATAGGATGTAGTTGGAAAGAAAGATAAGTCTTAATCGTGTTAAGATTTGGGGTTGTGTGCTAATAAGCAATATTTGTTTGAGAATTATCTTGTGGATATCCTTAAATTAACCTTTGGATATCACTTCTATAAACCAACTAACAAATGTTGTTTTGTTGGGTAGTTCATTGTAATCCTACAATATGATTTGTCTGACGCAAATGAATGAGAGATAGAACTCAAAGAATGGGTTCTTTGAGAGACAAGATAATCAACAAATATAACAACCTAGTTCCTACACCACAAGCTCCAAGGTAGTCGAGAAAGATTTATAAACCGTCTCAGTTGAATGGTTTGAACTTTATGACTATGTCATAGAGTTACACCTCTTAATTCAAAAGAAATAAGAATGAAAATCCTTATGACTACATTGAGTGTACATATGACATATACTTAAGGAAATGGTAAAGTACCATTTGACCCGAAATAGTGAAACCTTTAATAGCTAATTGGTAGCTTAAGGTGACTGCTATCAAAGAAATTGGTTGACTTGGAAGAAACCATCTTTGACGTCGTCTTGGTTTCAATTAATTCAAAGATTAATAGCCACAACTAAATGGTGATTCAATGTTTGGACATAATATGACTTTCCGAAACCATTATTAAGATAGTCTTGATAATATATGTCTAAAACTATGAATCACAAGACATGTAAGTTGTAGAGATCCATCCATCATGAATCTTAGCAAGCTAGTGGGAGCTATAAGCGTCTTATGAGAGAAAGATCAAATCGTTTGATTTCTCATAAAGATGTAAATGAATCTTTTGTTGACTAGGTTTACAAAAGATTAGTGGGAGTCAATCATGTTCCTAAATTTGAATATATACATATATGATATATTAATTCTGGAAATGAAAAGAATACTTCTTCGTTAAAGTTATGACTTTAAACATTCTATAATGATAGAGTGTATATGGGAGACATAGTCTATAAACATGGGATGGAAATCTATAATGATAGATTTCAGGATATAATTGGATTATATCAAGCCCTAATGATAGACAAAAGATGCTAGGAAGTTTCTCATATGATGATAAACTTCAATCAGAAGAACAACTCTAGTGAGACTAGGAGGTAGCGCTTCTCAAAGGGAACGTACCCTTTGACTCCCAAAGAAATAATGCGTAAATATAATCCTTTATGTATACGCAGAAAGGTGATTTATGTATTTTATATTGTATGAAAAACGTTGATATGAGTTGTACCAAGATCGGTACAAGACGATATCAATGCAAGCTCAGGATCAGAACCATGACAACTGTCAAGTGAATCCTTAAGTATTTGAGAAATAATAAAGGATGGATTCCTTAAGAATGAGGAAGAATTAGAGTAACGTAATGGAAGCGTAAATGTATTAGATTATGAATCTAATCCATCATTGGATGTTTCTTCATTATGAATGAAGAGATAATCAGATATCTCTTTATTATGACTAAAGAGATATTTGGATGGAAACATTAAAATTAATGACTTTAGTGTGTTCCATTATGAATGCAAAATATATTGCCATATAGAAGCTTACAACAATGTTGTTTGAATGAGAGAGTTCATTCATGAACTCTCTATTCGGTTCCAACCAGAAAGTGTCTCTAATGTACTGACACTACGACACTAATAGGGCAATAGCTCAAGCCAGGGAATCAAGGTCTCATCATGATCCGAACTCAAATGAGAGACTAAACCACATGATTAAGAATCATGTATAATGGTGACGTCGTTATTCTCAAGGTTACTTCTATGGATAACATATAAATATCCATTGTCTAGGCCTACTACTCAGCCATTTTTGAAACTTGCCATTCATATCATCCACAACCCAAGATTTTTCACTAACATTTCTCACCATCTCCAGCGACAGAATTGATTTCAATGCACCCGAAACCATCTTATAAAACCCGCACATCGCCACATAAACCAAGCTTAAATCCAAAATCAATCTCCAAAACTCACTCCCAAAACCCCATTTCCTCTCCATCTTCTTAGTCTTCTTCTTCGATTTCAATCTTACATCTGTTGAAGAATCAATGAGCTTATTTGGCGGTAACTATTCAGCAGTCAAGTGGCACAGCCTGTTACGGCAGTTTCTGAATTAAAAATCCAATGGGTATAAAAATAAATTCACTTATTGAATTGGGTTTATGGGGGTATATTAAGTATTAAATTTGGGTTTAAAGAGATATTAATAGCTTAGTTAAAAATTAAATAGATGCAAAGAGTAAGTTGGGTGTATAAATAGTTTAAATGAGTTCAAATAAAATTTTCCATAACAAAATTATCCTTGGTTTGGTACAAAGTACGTGTCGTATTGGACCTGGTCGAGACAAGACGTGAACCAATATCAAAATTTCACAATCCGCCCAAACGAATCTGTTTACCACCAGGCTCTCAAAATTCAAACTCATTTGCAACCGGTCCTGCCCATCCCAGCGCTGCAACTGCAACTGCAACTGTACAAGCTCCGAGCAACCCAATCGCCGACGGACAGTCGCCGGTTAGTATACCTCTTGCCTTGCCTCGTTCAAAACCCTAACTTTGCTTACTTTCATCATCTCTTCAATCATCTAAATTGCACATTTGCGCGACTTTTCTTTCGTTTTTTACTTGTAATGATCTTTTGTTTTCTGCATCTTTCAACTTACATTCTTCCAATTTATTCTTGCTCTTATTCGCGTTATGAATTTTATAGTTGATTTGATTTGTGGGGGTTTTTTTGCCCTTCTCTGTGTTGTTGGATATAATAGCAAGCAAAATTTACCACTTCATCATCATATATATGGCAAGGAAAAGAGGTAGGAAACCTGTAAAGCAAGTTGCCTCGTCACCCGAACCAGATTTAAATGTTGCCGATGATAAGGAGCCCCAGATTGAGAAGCAAGAAGCTCAATTCACAGACCCAGATGGTATAATTTTCGTTTTAGATTCTCAAATTTAATTTAATTTAGGATTGTACTTTGTAGTAAAGCTCTGGTGATTACCTACTGCAGTGTGCTCCTATTGTGCGTTTCTTTTTTTGCAGTTGAGCGGCAAATATCTGCCATTAGGGCTATTCGTGATGTGGAGATTGAACATCTGCTGACTGAATTGCGTTTGCTCCGCTCCTATTTCACCAAGGAACAGCTGCAAACCCCTTTATTGCAATTTTTTAAAGACAACTATCAAAACCTGTCGATTGTATCAAATGGAGAAAATGGACAGATGGAAGTCCAATGGCTTGTTAAAGACGGAAATGTGTCCATGAATGATGGAATAGATTTACATAAGACTCTTTTTCGCCGGTTGTCCATGGCTTATTCTGGCTGCTCAGCTGCAATCCCGCCTTTAGGTGGCTTTGAGTTTTCTAGTAAAGCAGGTATTAGCAAATTCTAATCTATGGACATGAGAACTAGAATCAGAGGATTAAGTTTTGTACCCTCAGTGTTCTTGCTTTGCTTATTTCTCACCTGATGGAGTTGATCTGTGACAGAGAGAACAAGCATTCTGGGAGCTGATAATCTTCAGATCAGAGACTTTGTATGTTCTCTTATTATTTATGGCCACCTAAAAATCACGGAATTGTTTTTGCATCTGTTGTGATATGCTTATTTTGCATTCACACGCTATAAGTTATGGTAGAAGTTCACTTTCGTACGGCATGTTTAAATAGACACACACCCGTAAGCCCACTCACGCTCGGACATGCATGCATGGAAACACATATGTGAAGACATCCATGCAGTCAGACATATGTATACATACGTATTTACCTTTCTAAAATTTCTGTTGTAGGTTTCTGAGGAGACATTTGATTCTCTGATGCTTGGGAAGCAAGATACTCTCCAAACTCCTGGGGTTTGTGCCTAATTGATTGATTTTTCATATTTGGTTTATATTGAGCGGCACTTGTTCTGATTGTAGTTCTGTTGATAGCTTTTAGTTTGATTACATATTCTTCCATAGCTCAGAACAAGTAGAAGGCCTAAACAGCTTATGAAGTGTATGAGTTCCAAAGTATACATGTGTCTATCTTCAGGACCTAAAAGAAGTGTTAAACTGATTATCCATTTTGCTAACAAACTACAAGGGAAACTTGTTGCTTCGGTGAATATACGTGGATAAGGGAGATTATGTTGTAAGCTCATCTTCCGTGCTCAAGAGCTTTGGACTTAAACAGTAACGACTGATGAGGGAACTTGATTTGTAAAGGGGAAAACTGGAGAAGAGTATTATATGACGTTCTAGTGATTTTGGTACTGTCAAGCAAATAATGAACTATTGCTTTATTAGTACAGAAATTGAGCTTTGACAAGAATAGGCAGCAGTTAGTACTTAGCTTTTTTTTTTTTTTTTTTTTTTTTCCAACAAAGTCGTTGAGTGGCCTTGAAAACTCGGGTTTATGTTGCAGGTTAGTAGCCAAAGGCTGTCTATTGGGATGACACCCAAAACGGTAAGGTTCCCAAAGCCTGGGGAGATGCTTTTATCTGTCCATGGCTCACCTCTCGGTGTTTACAAGGAAGACAACATGGAAGCCATACATGGTATGAATTCCTTTCCGTGAATATTATTTGGGACTTTGAATTTCAGATTTACCTTCTCTTGTGGTACATTGTGGCACATGTAATCATTTAGATGGATTAATAATATGTATGCGAGAGAATAGTCTGTCCCTTAAACTTAAATCGTCCTCTGTTCTGGTTTCATTCTCATTTCTGGACTCATTGGCAGAGTCGGAAGAGGGATGAATGGCTTCAAATTGCTCGAGTAGTGAATCATGATTCAAGACTCTGCATTACTTGCCAAACCAAGGTTCTTTAATTTACTTTGTAGCATTGTGCTAAGAAGCACTACTCTTGGACCTAAAATTGCTCGTGTGGTACTGACTCTTTTGAGACTTGATTTATGTGAAACATATTTTAGCATTTTCCGCTTATATAATTTATCTGTTCTTTTTCTTCATTTGATTTAGTGGTTTCAAATTCCAGTCATTCAAATGCAACCAGACCTTTCAAATATTCGTAATGCCAACGCAATGGTGTTATGAACATGTTGACTCTAAAAATTACTTAACCTACGTGGTGCGCAGATCGAGTAATTAGTGAGCTAACTATGTCATTCGGTCAAATGCGGGGCGTGCCAACTCTTCAACCAAGCTCAGCCGAGGAGTAATGAATGTTAATGTGGTGTTGGGCGCGGTGTTGACTTCTTGATCTCGCGACTGCGGTCAAGGAAGGAACACGTCTCAGCCTTCGGGTTTTAGAGCCTAAAGACAAGGCTACTAGTTTTACGAAGTTAAATACCAATTTTAGCTTTCAGTGTGCCGAATGAAGTAACGCGGTAACATCTCACCTTGTTGAAAAGGCTAATGAGATGACCTCTTCCAATAAGGACTCGGAAATCCTTGTTGATCGAGACTTGGATAAATAACTAGTCGATCTTGAAGCAGTGTTGTTTATCCAAACTGAAGGTGCTTCTCAGTCGGCTAATTGTAATGTTTCAGTGCTGTTTAAGCAAATTGAAGATGATGCTGGTTGACTCCACAGTGTTGTTTATCCAAACTGAAGGTGTGTTGGCAGGGAAAAGGAAAATAAAAATCTCAAGGTCTTTGAGAGGTTGTTTGCACAGGCCAATTGTGTGTTGATTTAGAGGGCCTTGAATGACGCACCCCTTTCTTATTTATAGTAGCAATTTCCTCAATAATCGAGTCAGAATTTCACTCGGATTAGAATTCCTCAACCCAAATTGATTAGGTCTTAACCAATCCTAATTCCTATAGGATTCTAAACCAAGTTCTTTGATCACTCAGATTCAACCCTTGACTCTCGACATCTTTTCTGATTCAAAGCATCCTTAGCTTCTAAAGAATCCTTATTGTACTAGGATTCGACCACTTCACTCTTATCCAGGCGAAACCATTTTCTGATAGAATTTGGTTGAACTCTACTGGGCTAGGCCCAAGGTAGGAATATTCCTAATACTTCTTATTGGACCGGAAACAATCATGGACTCGGCCCAAAGTATTATTTTGGGTCCAAACAGAACCTTAGAGCAATTAGTTCACCCTTTTCTTGTAGGAGTAGATTCATCACCGTCATTGGATTGTCTTCACATTCAATGCGAATTCGCAGGGGCCAGGAGATCTATTGAATTAATCAGATTTTCTTAATCCTCCCTCCCCTATTGGAAGAATGTGAAATTCTTTTTCCTTTCTGTAGGGACCAGGAGATCTGTCGAATTAATTTTCTCTTTTGTAGAAATGTGAGTTTAGTTCCTGTTTATGGCCATGGCATGAGTAAGATTTTGATATTTCTTCAACAATTTTTTGGTCTTTGCGGTCCCTAATCTACCAACGGAGGAGGTGTTGTTCTGTCTTGTGTGTGAGATTTGATACTTTCCCTTTGAAAAAACAAAAAAAAAAAAAAAACTAATGAAAAGGGTTTGATAACTTTGAGTTTTAACGATAAGGATAAAATAAAGGGTAAAATAAATAGTACCATGATTGGCTTTTTAGTGTAAAAATGTGGTTTTTCGTTAAAGTGAACAGTACCGGGAGCTTTTTGTTAAAGTTCCCTTGAATTAAAACCACTTTATATTCTAGCAAATGTGGATGTAGTCAAGTTAGCGACAATAGTATGCTCTCCTTGTGCACTCAAACCTCGATTCCGTTCATCTACTTTAGATTAGTTTAAATAGAATATCGCTTCTTGGACAAATCAAATACGACCCAGCCTGCCTGCCGGCTGAATATACTGTACTAGAATCATAAGAACGATCGACATCATATCACAAGTTTGCCTTGATATTTACATCCATCCAAATATAACCAGTAAACTCACTAAACACAAGGAAACAAAGATGCGACCCTTTTTTATAAAATTATTTCCTCCTCGATATCCACTTCTTACTAATTTTAATTGACACCAGATCGAGACGTGAGCAAAAACAAATTAAAATTAATCAGTTATATAATTGAAACAAACACAAAATTAATCAGGCATGGCTGGGCATTAGACTTTACTACGATCGTGTGTTTTTCAACGGTAAGGTTTTGAACCCTATACTCAGTCTACTTATCCGTGCCTATCACGACCCTGACCACTAGGGTGAATTCAAAAAACCAAAGACAGAAAAAATCCAGACCGAACATCGAACCGAAACCGAAAACTGAAAAAAAACAAAAAAAAAAACTAACAGAAAAAGGAAAAACTGAATCGAACCAAACTTTATTGGTTTGGTTTCGGTTTTGGAGGTTTGGAAACCGAACCAAATCGAATCCCTTTTAACACTTTATGAATGTACGCCTGTGATGTTTCTTTTGTGAAACTTTGTTGCCAAGTTTGAAACTACGTCTAGGGCTTTTTCAAGAAGCATACTTGGTTCAATTAAGGAAGTTATTCTGTTGGTTATAGAGGAAAGTTTTGGATGACAACTTCTGAGAAACTAATTTATATTGAGTACACAAATGATGTGCCTATTTTGGAACTTGGAAGAGCTTTTCTATTGTTTTGCTTTCGGAATGGATATGGTGATCATTTGTTTTTATTTGTTTTTATTTTTTTTTTGCATTTGAGGTTGTTGATAGAATATAATTGTTTATATGATCTTGTACCTTCCCACCTTCCTCATTTTTTTATTATTAGTCTACCAATGCAAGCTCATTTTCTAAATTTCATATTAAAAAAAAAGGTTTTATAAAATTTAGAAAAAAAAATCCGAAACTGAACTAAACAAAACCAAACTAAAAATATATCCGAACTGAAAAAACCCGAAAGAAAATCGAACCTAATTGTACCGAAACAAAATTTTTGGTTCGGTTGCGGCTTTGGCAAAAACCCAAACTGAATGAAACCAAACCCATCACTACTCACCACCAGGCTAACCTAAGTGGCTGTTTTTAGTTCCCTTTTTAGTGCCGGATAAATAACCAAGGAACGCTTGGATCCCCACATAAGAGATTGAAATTGCCCCTACTCATGTCATTGATATTGTAACTAACCTAGTGGTGAGATCCCTATAAATATTTACAGTGCTTTTAAACCAGCACTTAAACTAGTCCACCATTTGAGAACACAAACCTTAGCTCTGTATAGTTAGCCATGGATTGGGTTAGTGCAATTGTTGGGTTGCTAGCACTTGTTTATGTGCTGCAAGCATGGACCAAAAGCAACAACAAAAAGAAGAGACTGCCTCCCGGTCCCAGAGGGTTTCCGCTTTTCGGAAATCTGCACATGTTAGGGGAGTTCCCTCACCGGGATCTGCATCGACTAGCCCAAAAGCACGGCGACATCATGTACCTGCGCTTGGGGCTTGCTCCTGTCATTATTGCCTCATCCCCTCAGGCTGCTGAGCTGTTTCTCAAAACACATGACCTTAATTTTGCAAGTAGGCCACCACTTGAAGCTGCAAAGCATATCTCTTGGGGACAAAGGAATTTGTCCTTTGGCGAGTATGGCTCTTATTGGCGAACCATGCGTAAGATGTGCACCCTTGAATTGCTTAGCGCCCACAAGATCAACTCTTTCAAGTCCACGAGGAAAGAAGAGCTTGCCCTCTTGATTAACTTTATTCAAGAGGCTGCTCGTGATCGTGTTACTGTGAATCTCAGTGCCAAGGTTTCGTCTCTCAGCGCAGACATTAGTTGCCTGATGGTGTTCGGGAAGAAGTACAAGGACAAAGAATTGGATGAGAAGGGTTTCAAGGCAGTGGTCCAAGAGGGCATGCATTTGGCTGCCACCCCTAACTTTGGTGATTACATCCCTTTTCTTGCTCCACTTGACCTCCAGGGGTTAACTAAGCGCATGAAGGTTGTTCACAAGGTGTTTGATGACTTTTTTGAGAAGATCATCGACGAGCATCTTCAGTCTACCAGCGAAGAAAGACCTAAGGACTTTGTTGATGTCATGTTGGGCTTCATGGGATCAGTAGAGTCTGAGTACCGAATTGAACGCTCCAATATCAAAGCTATAATGTTGGTAAGTAATATGATACTAATTCATATATATTGACATGCTTGTTTTTATTGCTCTATTGCGAATATGAATCACGATGGTTCTCTACGAAACAAGTAATGGTGCTTATTTTGGACAACAATTTCGTTGCAGGACATGCTCTCAGGTTCGATGGACACTACAGCAACATCGACTGAGTGGACACTCTCCGAACTCCTCAAGCATCCACAGGTAATGAAGAAAGTCCAGAAGGAGATAGAAAATGTAGTCGGCATGGAGAGAATGGTGGAAGAATCAGACTTGGAGAAGTTGGAGTACTTGGACAAGGTAGTGAAGGAAACCATGAGGCTTCATCCAGTGGCACCATTGCTGCTTCCCCATGCAGCCATTGAGGACTGCAACGTTAATGGCTTCCACATACCTGGAAAATCCCGTATTATGATCAATATATGGGCAATTGGCAGGAACCCGAGTGTGTGGACTGATGCAGACAAGTTCATACCAGAAAGGTTTGATGGCAGCAATATCGATTTCCGCGGACGTGACTTCCAATTTATTCCGTTTGGCTCCGGTCGAAGGGGTTGCCCTGGAATGCAGTTAGGCATCACGATGGTACTGCTATTGGTGGCACAACTCGTGCATTGTTTTGATTGGGAACTTCCAAATAATATGTTGCCAACTGAGTTGGACATGACGGAGGAGTTCGGTCTAACGGTTCCAAGGGCTAATCATCTCTTAGCTCTTCCTACTTATCGCCTTCGTCAACGTCAGCAATGATAATATATGTGCGCAATTTCCAAATTAATAATTGTTGGCAGAACAAATATAAGCAAGTTGGGAATTGTTGTACACTGATCAATCAGTTTCAGAGAGGCCCAAAACCTAAAATAACTCAAGATAGACCTTTGTTTGGACATATGTATATATTGGAATATTTACCCAATGCCGCACTTTTTGGGAGAAATATTATAGAGTTAACATGGTCTTTTAGTCGCCACTTGATATTATGGTTTAGTCATATTCCTCTTTATTGTATGTGAGAGGTCTTAGGTTCAATTTTTGAACCATATTATTGTAAGCCATTGTGGACTAAGTGCACCCCTTCTCTTTTAGTGTAGATATTATCATTTGTTAAAAAAATGTTGTCTCTTAGTCACTTTGTCACATCTTGGCCCGAGCCCCCACCACATCCCGGGCTCAACTCCACTGTAACATAATATTGTCCGCTTTGGGCCCCGACCACGCCTTCACAGTTTTGTTTCTAGGAACTCACGCAAGCAGAACTTCCCAGTGGGTCACCTATCCTGGGAATGCTCTAGCCTCTTTCTCGCTTAACTTCGGAGTTCCTATGGAACCCGTAGCCAGTGAGCTCCCAAAAAGCATCATGCTATGTAGAGATGAGAATATAAATATAAGGCTTATAGGATCCTCACCCCTAGTGATGTGGGATGTTACAATCCACTTCCCTTAGGGACCCGACGTCCTCGTCGGCACACTTCCGGCCAGGGATTGGCTCTGATACCAAATTGGTAAGAATGAGTAATATGGACAGATGAGTTTTCCTATTCTATTTGTACTTAATTAAGAAAAAGCTAGATGTATTGGAATTCTTAATCCGCTTATGATGAGGATAATTTTATTTTTTTTATTTTTTTTGACAAAAAATATTATTTACACTAAGACCATCTCCAACCCTTGGTCTAAAACAAAAAAATTTTAGCCCAGAAAATTTATGTTTTAATCCAGAAACAATTTTTCTGCTCAAACTCTTCTGGCCTAAAATTTTAGCCCTAGATTATTAAAGAATGAATTTAGGCTAATATTTTTCTTAAAGTAACCTTTTTAAAAGAAAAAATTATGTAGACTATCCTAATTTAATTTTATGAATATTTTAATCTAAAAATATTTAAAGTCTGACAAATACTAAAAAATCACTAACTGACATCATGAAACTCGTTAAACACTATGAAAAAAAATATGAAACACATAAAAGATTTTTTTTAATTACTTTAGCCGTTAGATTTAAATTTGGACCGTTAAATTTTTGTTTTTACCGTTGAATTTCATCAAATTAGATCTTAATTGTTAGATTCATTGAATTTATAAATATAAAACTAAATAAAATATACATATATGGTGGGCCAACCCCAGTAATCCTGGGCTAAATCCAGCTTTGTTTTAGGTTTTAGGTTTTAGGTTTTAGGTCCAATTTTAAGCTTGGCTTGGGTTGGATTTGAGGGGGGGGGGGAATAGAAAGGAAAAAATAGGTTATAGGCCAGGGTTAGAGATGGTCTAAGGGAAGAGGGTGAGTTTAGTCTCACCAATGGGCTAGCTATAATAATATGGTTTAAATTCGTCTTTGGCGAGAATCGAACCTAAGACCTCTCACTTTTAAGTGAAGACGAATACCACTAGACCGTAATATTAAGTGCAAGAGTGAAGTTATTGTGGTTATGTAATCTATAAAAGTAAAGGTCTTCGTTGGTACCACACAACATTGTGAAGGAGGAGCAAATTGTGCAATTGCACAGGATCCATACCTTCATAGGGCACTCAAATTTTGACATAATGATACATGATACATCCATTCAATTGTTGACAAAAAGGAAAAACAAAATACATCCTCTCTGCAATTTGATTTATTTTGTTGCTTGTTTGGGTAAGGAGAATGAATGAGTCGGTTTTTAAGCTAGGCCTTCCCACAACTGAAATTTCATTTAGTTATGATAACTTTTGGGTGTTTTTTTTTATCTTTTTCTGGCTGAGTCTGAGGTATCCTACACCTTGAAGGGTAGGACTAAATCTTAATGAGGTCCGAAAAGGCTAAAGGCATTTCAGCCCACCTCTGGCCACAATCAAATGTCACACGTCCTTCCAATGCTTTCAACCAAAGAGTACGTAAAATGGAATGATTTAATATTTCAGCATGTATCCATTAAATTACTTTACCTATTTGGTCGAACCTACCAAAAATCGTTAAAAGTATCGGTAGGGACGTACTGAAAATATGAATTTGGAACTAAGTTTTCCCAAGCATTACAAGGTCATTCAAATTGATATAAAATAATTAAACAAAATTGAAGTCATACCGCATAGGGAGCCTCCAAACAGACGATGTCATGCTCCATTCAAAAATAAGTTTTTTCACCAAGGCATTTACAGTTAGGGCTTTGTTTAACAATGGAAGGTGGGAGAGTGGTTTGAGAGGTTGAAGAATAAGAATCTTAGGATACAAGTTATCTATAGTTAAAAACGACTTGGGGGGTATTTTTAATTTTAATTTTATTTATAAAAAATTTAAACTCTCATAGGGCCTAAATACAGATACAGACTATAAGTACTTTAATATTAAAATTGTGTGAGGTGTCAATAAAATAACTCTAGGTTTATGGACGTTCTTGTGAGATTAAGTTAATAAGGGTATGGTTTTATTGACACACACAATTTGTTAAATCGACCTCACTTACTGAAAACACCTCACATATACTTTTCAAATAAAGAATTATCTTAATACACCCACTTAACTTTCCAAACCACCCTCTCAACCCCAAAATCTCTAGGAATAAATTGTTTTAAAAGTTCAGTAGCTTCCAACAAAAAACGTATACAGTTCCAACCGAAATTGTTTTAAATCGTTAGTAGATACCAAATGAGTGTCTCTATATTTTCGGTAGAGATCTATTGAAATGTGTTTACTACCAAAGTCTCTTTACAATTTTAAAGATTGTCTCGTTGTTTAGGTTTTGAACATCCATATGACATCACTTAAGTTGATGCAAAATATTAAGTCATACCTCTTGTAGAGCCTCTAAACTTTCGATTCTATGTTTCACTCATAAAACGTAAATTGGTTTTTCATCGAAATGTGCGGATATGTGTTTTGTGGGTTTAGGATTATTTTATTCTACAATGGAGGATGAAAATAGGTATGAGATTTGAGAAAAAAATATTCTTGAGATGTAGGTTATTTCACATTGGGCTTGATGGTGTATTCCCAGAAAAAAAAAACATTATCATAAAAACATTTTGGGCCAAAACTGTAACACCCACATTGTCCATGAGAATGGATTCTGTAAGCCTTATATATATATATTCCCATTTCTACCTGGCACGAGGCTTTTTGGGAGTTCACTAACTTCGGATCCCATTGGAACTTCGAAGTTAAGCGAGTTTGCGCAAGAGCAATCCCAGGATGGGTGACCCACTGGGAAGTTCTTGTGTGAGTTCTCAGAAACAAAACCTTGAGGGCGTGGTTGGGGTCCAAAGCGGACAATATCGTGCTACGGTGGAGTCGAGCCTTGGATGTGATGGGGGCCCGGGCCGGGATGTGACAAAAACAGTCATTTTATATTAGGGAAAATAAGTTATTCAATATTAAAATTTTAAATGAACTGTGTTGATATGACACTCCAAAAATTTCTTTGTGCACTCCTCTGATGTTTTTTTTTCTTTCTAAATATAGAATGTTGAAGTGTACAATGAGAATTTTGAAGTGTCAATAACTACACTCTTAATAAAAAAGGGAGCTTTCATAAAAAGGGTTTGTGCTAAGTTTATTTTAACCAAAAACCATGTTATAACTTTATTTAATGAAAAAGAATTAACTATTAATAAAAAAAAACCCTTAACTTTTAATAAAAAGAACAAAAGAACTTAAATTTTAATGAAAAAGACATAATTTTAATATGAAAAAAAAAAACCTGATGCGCTGGACCTCACGTCCATCACAGATATTGTTTATGAAATTGAACACTATTTATTAAACTGAATGATACTACACTATTTATAACACTATTTATTAAACTGAATGATACTACACTATTTATTGGTCTAGTTTCATAAATAGTATCTAGTTCTTGGTTCACTTTCATAAATAGTGCCTTGTTCTTGGTCATGGTTCATAAATAGTACTTAGTTATTAGGTATAGTTTCATAAATAGTGTATAGTAATTGTTATACTTTCATAAATAGTGGTTTAGTTTTATAAATATTGCCTAGTTATTGGTCAACTTTCATAAATATTAACTAGCACACAAATTAAACCCTATTAAGATAGTTGTAGTATGGATAAGTAGGGATCGTTCTAGGCCGGAGATTAACTAGGGCTGCTAATCTACACAAATATGACTCAAAAACACAAAACGAGACTTAAAAACACTTAACTAGACTCTAAAAAACTCAAAACACACGAAGCAGACTCAAAACAGCACAATATTAGCAATTAGACTCAAAACAGACTCTAGGGAGTTATTTGGACGAATTTAAGACTAGTAAGACTCAAAACACTTAAAACACAAGTTCAGACAGATTCTAACTAATTTGACATAATAAAGTAAAGGGGATTGGGTTTTTTGACGAATTTAAAGTATAAACAAGTAGATTTAAGACTCTAAGTAATTTGAAACGAGATTGGTGAATTGAATGGGTGAATGGCTAGTTAGAGGGTCCTTTTCCACACATGACACATATGCATACGAATCGATTTCCAGTTATTCTTTCGATAAACCATGAATGACAATGCTCCAAATTAATCATGAGAAGCACAAATTAACTTTCAAATTTTCCTAAATTCATTGAATTGGACTCAGCGACACAACCAAATTATTGTTATCAAGTTCCCTACATGAACTGCATAATAGAGATACATATAAAAGATCATTAAGTTTTATGAAAATCATAAGCATTGACGAGGCATTCGTAACTATGAACTGGATGATACTCCTGCCAAGAATTCACTTAACACAATCATGACTAGTGACTTTTACTACTTATGAATATAAGTTCATAACGATTAGGTGAAATTCCCTTATATCCTAGCATCAAATCCCTGCATGCAAACTAAGTATGCATCCTTAATTAACACACAAGAATAAGTTATCAATCAAACAAATAAGTGAATTGTATTCACGATTTATGAAATCATAACTGGATGTAATCAATTCATATCACATATATGTTCATGGCTTTGAATTCTCCTCTAACTAAAACGAGTTTAGTTCCACATATTTGCAATTAAACAAACACAATTAAATTTCAACATTGAAACAAAAGATAGAATACACCTAAGAATGCTCCAGCAATCCAAAGGTCTTGAATGGTAAGCACGGCTCCTGGGGTCTCCTCTCCTTTCTCCTTGCAAAGCTGCGGCACTAGAGGGATGTATGTATATAAGGGATGTATGGCACGAAATTGTGATGGACAGTGGGTGATTTTTGAGTGCTGCGGCACAATATATTTATAGGGAGAATAGAAGGCACGTCAAGGTTGTGTAGGAGGGGAATTAGGACTCCAAATCATCAAGGAATAAGGACTTTTCAATTTCAGATTCCAGGGAGGAAAAGGATTGGTCTTTGCTGCAGGAAACATCACTTTTAGAAGGGCTAGGTGCGGCACCAATCTAGGACAGGTGATAGGGCTTCTAGAACCATGTTTTTAGGTGATCTAATATGCAATTGATTCCCTCTTACAGTTGGAATTAAGGTAGGATAAGATACGATAACGTTTGTTTGGATAAGATAAGGTTGGAACATGTTTTGGATAATGTTCCTTCTTTTTAGCTGAATCCTTATCTTCTTTGTCTTGAATTTATTTTCTTCATCTTTTCAACACATTCCGAGCCTTTTGAACTTCAAAAACGTCCATCCACCTTGCTCCATGCATGTGCTATCCATTCTTGGCCCAAAACTGCTCCAAAATGCTCCAAACTGCACTTTCTTGCCAACTTTGTCATTTGGACCTACAAACACATGAAAATAGCTTAAAACACTATAATAAGTAGAAACTAGCTATGAAAATGCAAGAAAACAAGCTAACTAAATCGCATAAATATGTTCCTATCAAATTCCCCTACACTTAGCTTTCCCGAGTCCTCGAGCAAAACAAAACAAACAAACATAACCTAGACCTTCCAACATTTGCCTCAGGGATTTCCAATGAAACATGACATGTTAAAAATCACTACTCACATAGATTTTAGCCATCCTTACCCTCGAGCCCATACTTAATCGCAGTCACTACTCACTAGCTCGCATTTAATCAATTAAAGCAACATTTTGAATTTAGTAACATGCCTTAGAGAATTCACTCAATTCCTCACCGGATATACTCTTTATTTTCACACAAATTTTCTGACTACACTCCCTATACTAGGTATATGTGAGAAGATTGATGTAAACATGTAGACTAGCACTCACATATGTTATAATCAAAGAAAGCACTTTCTGGAATTATTAATGCATGTATAGATATGATCTCATGAACGGAATGCCACTACTTAGAAGCGAGAACCAGGGATTCCATATGCTCATACCAATTTTAAACTCCACATATTGAAACACATAACAACCAAGATAAAAGTCAAAGGGTTGTAATGGGGCTAAGGGTATTGGCTAACAAAGAAAGGTTAAGGATAAACAAAGGTCCTTAAAGCAATAGTAAGCAAAGTAATGAAATTGACACTTAGAATTCACTTTTCAATGCAGCAACCAACTTTAACACAAAGGGGAAATTCACACAATACATAGGGCCAGATTCAAACTTTTGACCCTTTCTTCAACAACCAATACTTGTGAGTTCATTCTCAATTATTTCTCAACTCTTTTCCCTTATTTTCTCAACTTATTTTCTTCTTTTTTCTTCTTTTTTCTCTCTTTTTCACGTTTTTTTTTTCTTTCTTTTACCCGTGCCCTTCCTTTCTTTTGGCACACTAACCATACATATTTCTCATGAAAAACCTTTCCCCCACACTTGTTTTTCTACATAATGTCAATAAACAGGAATTCCCTCTAAGTCATGCTCCACTATACTTTAAGAACAAGGGTATGGATTGTCCTATTCTAGGCTAGGTAAGGATAATGTGGCTAACAAAGAAAATAGGCTAAATAAGGCTCAAAGGGGTTAAATCTACAATACATATGCAAGGGATTAAGGCTTTTTGGCTCTGGTGGTAACTAAACAACTTCATCTTGTTATATGTTATGCACTCAATTTTAAGCTTTAAATGAAATGGGCATGAGTTCTAGTATTTGGAACTATAATGAGATCATGCAACGACTTTAGAAAACAACAAATCATAGATTAATAACTCTCCAAACAAGGAATAGGCTCAAGTCTCTCATGGTTGTAGCGTTAGTTTGAGTTCCTTCCTTCAAGCATGCTACAAAAACTGATTTTTTCTTCTTTTGTGATTACATGTGAATTCGTTAATGACAACTACAACCAAGTATTAACCAAAGAGCATATCAAACTTACACCCATGTTTGTAACTTTCTTTAACAGTCATGCAATTAAAAACCAAATCCTCATCATTGTGTTGGAAGGTACCCTAAGACACAAACACACAAAAACAACTCTAAAAATGACTTTTTTGGGTTTTTCAAAACTTTTTCTATTTTTTTTCAAATTTTCGTATTTTTCTTTCAAAACACATTAAAACACTTCAAAACACACAAAAAACACTTAAAAACAGTGAAAAACAACTCTAGAAGTGATAGGTGATAAAATCCCACGAAAATCAATGAAAAACACTATGTTTACCCTCCCCCCCCCCCCACACTTAAACCAAACATTGTCCTTAATGTTTCAAACATAGACTCACACGTAAGCAAGCAAACAACACAATTAACAATCACGACAATTATGGCAAAATAAAAGCAATAAAGAGTAGAGTTTAAGAATGATAGGAGCATATTTATGCGACTTAGTTGGCTTGTTCTTGTGCATTTATGTCGTGTTTCCTTAGTTATTTTAATGTTTAAAGTCATTTTCGTGTGTTTTCAGATTTTATGGACAAAGTAGGCAAGAAGATGCATTTTGGAGCATTTTGGAGCAAAATGGAGCTTGGAATGCATGTCACATATTTGGGCCAAAGTGGATGGACGAATTTGAGAACTAAAGAGGCCAAGAATGTGAAGAAGTATGGTCCAAAAGATGAAGAACTCAGCCCAAAAATTTGTCACCCCAACTTGCCTTCATTGCCATGCAAAACAACATAGAATTCCTTTTGGATTCCCATGCCATGCTTGATCACTCTTGTCCCCTACATAATTTCTGATTTCATGCTTCAATTCATTTAATTATTACACTTAATTGCTTGCTACCTCTTGTTCCCTTCACCCACAAAATTTTAGACAACTTTCACAACCATAACATGCACCAATTGATGCTCCATCATTCACATTTGGAATCCCATGCCTTGTGTACCACATGTTGCTGCACCTTTGACCCATTTATTGACACATTTTCACCTCCCTTTCCATCTCTATGCAATGTACACAATCATTCATGCTCCCTAGCTTCAAGACCACTCCATTTTACCCTTCACACTTTGCATCATCACTTCATTTTCACCCTTGGACCATTGCACACCACATACACTCTTTGCCATGCATTCTCCCTAGCCTAACCTGATTCTCTAAGGTTTTTGGGGCCTATATATACATGTTTACACCCCTTGGCAAAGGGTTCACACTCTCAAATTCACCATTCATCACATAAATTCGTCCATACTCACCCTAGGTAGCAAAACACCCCAAAAACACCATTCTAGTGCCTAGAAAACATAACAGCCACTCCACCTTCTTCCACCCTCTTTGCCTAGCTCTCCACCACCCTCCAACCCTCAAACACTCCTCCACACTTACCCTAAACCTTTCCATACCATTCCCCATCCATTCTACATCATAAAACTACCCAAAAATCCGTCCACAAAGCAATCTGCCGCAAGCAAGCAAAGGAGAATTCTTGGATGCACTTGCTACCCAAGTTGGAGCATTTTAGGTGTTTTCTTTCCTTTAATTTTAATGTCTAATTTTATGTATCTTTGCTTTGTGAGTATGAGGAACTAAACCCCTCTTAGTTAGGTGGTGATTCGAAACCATGTTCATACTTGCAATATGATTTGATTACATCCAGTTGTGATTCATAAGTTGTGAATTCAATTTACTTATCCGATCGTATAAAACATGATTTGTGTATGTTGATTGAGAGTGCACGCTTAATTTTCATGCATGAATTTAACGCTAGAATATAAGGGAGTTTCACCTAATCGTTATGAACTTATATTCACAAGTAGTGAAGGTTGCTAGTCACAATCACGTTAAGTAAATTCTTGGCATAAGTTTCATGCAAATCATAGTAACGAGTGCCTCGTCAATGCTTATGTTTTTCATAGAACTTAATGATTCTTGCTTGTATCTCTATTATGCAATTCATGTAGGGAACTTGTAGGGAATGTTTTGGGTTGTCGTATGCAATCATCCAATCCAATAACTTGTGGAAAAACTGAGGGTTAATTAGTGCAATTCACGATTAATTTGGGGCGTTGAGTATTCATAGCTTATCGAAAAGCAACTGGAAATCGTTTTGTATGCAAGTGTGACATGTGTGGAGAAGAACCTCCTAGCTAGCCTTCCATCCATAAGTTTCATTCAAATTCATTTTACAATTTGTTTTGATTCACTTAAATTTGTCTAAGAATTTGTTTACTTTGTTCTTGTCTTAATTTAATTATTTTCGTCCAAAATCAACCCCATCTTATTTCTTTGAGTCATATTAATTAGAACTTGTCTTAGATTATGTTTTTAAGTGTTTTAGTTCATTAGAAAACCAAAATTCGTCCAAGTTTGTGTTAGAGTCCCAAAACTGCCCAGATTGTGTGTTTAAGGTAGTTTTGAGTGTTTAGGGGCTGTTTTGAGTCTTTTGGTTTGTTTTAGTGTTTTAAAGTATAGTTTTGCATTCTTTGAGTCTAGTTAGTGTTTTAAACTTTGTTTTTACGTTTTCAAGTCAATTTCCAAGTGATTTAGCAATCCCTCCTAATCCCCGGCCTAGAACGATCCCTACTTACATACTTTACTACAATTGATAAAAAGAGGGTTTAATTTGTGTGTTTAGTTATTTTACGCATCAAATTTTTGGCGCCGTTGCCGGGGATTAGCAACTTTGCTAATCTCTTGGATTGTTTTCTTTCGAATTATTGTATTTTGTTTAAGTTTCTGTTTAAGTTGCTGATTTGTTTTGTTTTCTTTGTTCTTAGGTACTAGTTTATGACCCGTAGCTCACAACCTGTTCGTGAGCATATCTCCGACTTTGACGGTGATTTTGAGAGGACTTTGAGAAGGAAAAAGAAATTGCAAGAGTCTAATCCTCCTAGTCCCGAGCCTGAATTAGAAGAGCAAGAAGTTAAGGTTGAAGAGAAGGCCACGACACAAGTGGGTGGAAAAGAGCAAGGTATAGCCATGGACAACCGTACGCTCAAGGAGCTTGTCGCCTCGGGTTTGGATAATGCCGCACCATTGTGTATCCAATATCCCATGGCTGCTCAAGGTAAAACCGAAGAGTTCGAGTTAAAGTCAAGTTTGCTCCACCACATTCCAAAGTTCCATGGGTTGTCCATGGAGGATCCGAACAAACATTTGAAAGAATTTGAAGTGGTGTGCTCAAGTATGACTCCGGTTACCGTTGACGGAAGTATTTTAAAGATGAAGGCTTTTCCATTCTCTTTAATGGACAAAGCCAAGGATTGGTTATACGAGTTGGCTCCCGGTACAGTTACATCTTGGGAGAGTATGAAGATGACGTTTCTGGAGAAGTTTTTCCCAACTTCTCGCATCATTCTTCTTCGTAAAAAAATAAGTGGAATTCAACAAGATGAAGGTGAGTCTTTTCCTACATATTATGAACGATTTAAATCACTTGTTGCTTCTTGTCCACAGCATCAGATGAAGGAGGAATTGCTTTTGCAATACTTCTACGAAGGGCTCCTACCACTAGAACGTCAAATGCTCGATGCCTCGGCGGGTGGAGCATTGGTAGACAAAACGCCAATGGCTGCAAAAATCTTGATTGCCAATCGAGCATTGAACGCTCAACAATACGAGGGTGTAGGCCAAAGAGGACCCCCACGGCAACAAGTGCATGAGGTAAGTTCCGCATCCAATATTCAATCTCAGTTAGCTAATCTTACTTCTATTATTTCACAGATGGCCGAAGGAATGAAGATTCAAGGACCCATGGTGTGTGGCGTATGTTCTATCCAAGGACATGCTTCCGAAAAGTGTCCTCAACTCATCGAGAATGGTGGATGGGAGAGTGCTAATGCCATTGGGTTTCAAAGCCAAAATCAGCCAAGACATGATCCATACTCCAACACGTATAATCCGGGGTGGAGAGACCATCCAAACTTCAAATGGAGAGAGCCACAACAAGCCCAACCACAAGGAGGCTTTAGGCAATAACCCCCGGGCTTCTACAACAACCCATACGCACCCCCTCAAGTCCAACCACAATCTGCCCCAAATAATTCAGGTAATGCTTTGGATAATGATACACTTGTTAAGTTACTAACCACTTTGACTAATGGGCAGGAAAATCAAAACAAAAGAGTGGACCAACTAGAGAAACAAATGGGGCAGATTGCCGACGTTGTTGGGCAGATTAGAGACCAAGGAAGGCTTCCTAGTTCTACCATTCCAAACCCGAAGGGAGGCTTTGAAAGTGCAAAGGCCATACTCTTGAGAAGTGGAAAAGAGATTGGAGCAGGTTCTTCATCAAAAACAGGTCACAAAGAGGATGAAAAACTTCAATTTGAGGAGGAGGAAGCATGCCCACCCACGGCAAAGGTGGACACGCCTATGCCGCAAGTGTCCATGGCCCCTAAACCTTCAAATCTGTCCAATAAGGGTAAGAATGTGTTAAATTCAATTCCTACTAATGTTTTTCCTTTGAATGTCCCCTTTCCTAGCAGATTTTTGCAATCAAAGAACGAAGAGGAGGAAAAAGATGTTCTAGAGACATTTAGAAAGGTGCATGTCAACATTCCCCTCCTTGATGCCATAAAGCAAATCCCGAAGTATGCCAAGTGTTTAAAGAAGCTTTGTACAACAAAGAAACGTGTCCGGGAGAAAGAGGTGGTACATGTAAGTGAGAATGTCTCCGCCATCTTGCGACATAAACTACCCCCCAAATGCAAAGATCCGGGGAGTTTTACAATTCCGTTTGTCATTGGTAATACCCGTTTCAAATCTACCATGCTTGATTTAGGTGCTTCTATAAATGTTATGCCATATTCCATTTATGCATCTATGAACTTAGGAGCATTGAAAAATGATGGTGTAATCATACAATTGGCCGATAGATCTAACGCTTATCCAAAGGGAGTTTTGGAAGACGTTTTAGTGCAGGTTGATCATTTAATCTTCCCAGCGGATTTCTATGTTCTCGAAATGGATGAATCAGACCATGCCCCTTCATTGCCCATCCTCCTTGGAAGGCCATTCATGAAAACGGCTCAAACGAAGATTGATGTGGCCAAAGGATTAGTAACTATGGCATTTGGTGGTGACATGATTAGTTTTAAAATTTCTGAATCCATTGAGACTCCTAATGTTGTTCATTCTTGTTGTGCCATTGATAAAATAGAAAATATAGGACCGGACCATTCAACACTAGGCACAAAGGATGCATCAAGAACCATGCAAGACGAGGGAATTGGAGTGGCGCACAAGGACCATACGGCCACTGCTCTCAAAATGCTCAAATTGGCCGAACGCACCATGGGGAAGAATGTTCACATTGCTGCCACTTCATCACAACACATAGGTAAGCCACCTAATCCAAATCCAATTTCCATTAAAGTTGATAGGTGGTTCCCTTCTTTGGTGCAGGTACCCAAGCAAATCCCCGATGGTGGGCGTATGAACATGAACCTTAGGCAACACAACGCACCCATCAACAAACATCACTATCCATTTCCGTTCAAGGATGTAATCTATGAGAACTTTGTTGAGCATGTTGTGGAGGACATTCCCTTGCATGCCATGGGCTCCAGTGGGGAGTAATTGTGTTCATCGTCCGGCTGGAAGACGTTAAAGCAAGCGCTTTAAGGGAGGCAACCCATTTATTCTGCTTGATTGTCAATTTTATTACTTGTTTAATTATTTTTGGTTGTGACTTTCTATTTTGAAACATTAACAAATATGCAAAGGATTTTAACATTAAACTTCGTGGAAATGAAAAGCAAACTGGAAAAAAAAAAAACATAGCATAATACAAGAGGGAGCCTTCACAAAGGCTGCTTGGGAGAGGTCGTAGTAGTCGGCAGAGTTGCAGTAGTCGGCGGAGTCTCAGCAGTCGGTGGGGCCACGAAAGGAGGAGGTATCAGAGGTTGATCAGTTGGAGCTTCACTACGCGGTGCGGCCCCAGAAGACGAAGGCAGATGCTGTTGGAACAAACCCACAAACCTCCGGTGATCAAGTAAAATCTGACCATCAGTTTCCTGCAGCTGGTCAATTTTCCTCTTCATGTTTATGGCATAACTGTGTGCAAGCTTATGCAATTGTTTATTTTCATGCTTGAGTCCTCTAATCTCCTCTTTGAGACTCTGTATTTCAGCCGCCAACGATTCAACGTGACGGGTTCGAGCAAATAGGCGTTGGGCCATGTTGGACACAGAACCCGCACACTGCACGCTAAGAGCCAGAGACTCCTTAACCGCCAATTCATCAGACCATCTAGCGAGCAGTCTGTTATCTCTGGGGGTGACAAGGTTCCGGGCCACCACCGCAGCGGTCATGTCATTTTTCATCACCGAATCCCCAACGGTGAGAGGACCAGTAGGGGATATGAGGGACGGGCGCCATATGTTGTCTGGAGAAGGAGGGGCTGCTCCTTCACTAAGGTTCAAGTCAAAACGACGGTCGGAAGGGCCAGACATTTTTCAGAGGTGTTAAAGAAAGAGGAGATCGGATAAGTCAAAATCGTAGAAGTGCAAAACGGGAGTTTTTACAGGCAGAAATTCAAGAGTGCTTTGAACGTCCTGCATACCTCTATAAAAATCAGCACGCGATGGGATTTCAGAGATCGAAGAGGTGAGCTCAGAAATCGAAGAAGCCATTCGGAGATCGAAGAGGCGCCAGCTTTCTCAAAAGTTGGGCTTGCTCACAAACCACCAATTCCAGATACCGAAGAGTGTCAACTGTCTCAGCCTCATCAGCACCCATCACATGCAACTCAGCTTTGCGAACATCACGGGCAGTCTGTCGAAGCACCGATTCCAACCATCTGTCTCTCTCAGCCTCGTCAGCACTTGTCACATGCAATCTCTGCCCTCAACGAAGCTCAGAACTCGAAGCGTAAATTTCGGATATTAAAGAGGCCTCTGCTTTATCGAGACGTGTCAGCATCTGTCAATTTGAACATCTGCGTTACGTAAATCACGCGCAATCTGTCGAAAATTTTTGGAGAAGCGAAATGCACGTGAAAACTACTATTAAATTATCCCAGGCTTGCCGACACGAGTAATGGAACAATGCCTTCCCAGCCATTAAGAAAATTCTATAAATGTTGAACTTCAAAGTGAAGCAGTCTCACCCAACTTTCAGCCTCACTTAACCCTTCATCCTCTCTGAAATGGCTTTCCAACAAACCCTCTCGAGTCACTCTGTATTTTTCATCCCCTGGGATACCCCTGCAAACAACCCATCCAGAGCACAAGTATTTCATATCATAAGGGTTGAGAGCAAGAGTATCTCATATCATGTTTTCTCCCTGTCCTTTCTCTAGCCAGCTCTTGCTCTCGAGTACTCATCATCTTATGCTTTCACTTTGTTTCTCACTTATAAGGGAAGTGAAGATGATACCTCGAAGCATGTGGAGACAACGTGCTGATTCATCCTCAACTAAGGACAAGGAGAAAGAGAGCAAGAGGTGGGCACTTGGAAAGATTGAAGAAAGAAACAGACCAACACCTTTACCTCGTGCCTGCCCGCCGTGCAGAAGAAACAAGCAGAGAAGAATGCAGACTGCACTCTGATATTCCCCGCTCAGAATTCCAAACCAGTTCAAGATCAAAGCTGTGGAAAGTCAACAAGATCAACTATCTCCAAAACCAGATTTGCGTTCTTAAACTCTACTCTGTCTGGTTTTTACTTTGCCATATTTGTCATGTTTATTTGTCGTTTGTTATTTGCTTGTTTTTGGTGTGAGTATATGCTTGAAACATTGAGGACAATGTTTGATTTAAGTGTGGGGGGGTAACCATTGTTTTGCATGAAATTCGTAGAAATTTATCACCCATTACTTCTAGTGTTGTTCCTTGTTGTTTTAAGTATTTTTAAGCTGTTTTGGAGTGTTTCAGTGTGTTTTGACATAAAAATCCGAAAATTCATAAAAATTTGAAAAATTGTTTTTGAAAATCCCAAAAAGAGTTGTTTTTGTGTGCTTATTTGTGTCTTAGGGTACCTTCCAACACAATGATGAGGATTCGGTTTGTAATTGCATGACTATTAAAGAGAGTTATAAACATGGATGAAAGTTTGATTTACTCTTTATTTATGCGTGGTTGTGGTTATAACTTATGAAATCACATGTAATCATAAAAGAAAAAATTAGTTTTTGTAACACGCTTGAAGGAAAGAACTCAAACTAACGCTACAACCTTGTGAGACTTGAGCTTAAAAGTTTATTTGGAGAGTTAAAATCTGTGCATTCTTGTTTTCTAAAGTCATTGCATGATCTCATTATTCTTTGCTTGGTTATTACTTAGAAGGCGTTTCATCATTTAGTTCCAAATGCTAGAACTCATGCCTATTTCATTCAAAGCATGCTATTGATTTGCATAAAACATATTCAAGATGAAGTTGTGTAGTTACCACCACCAAAGCCAAACTGCCATGTATCCCATACCATTATATGTTTAAGTTAACCCCATTGAGCCTTGATAGCCTACATTCTTTGTTAAACCACATTATCCTTACCTAGCCTAGTTTAGGACCATCCATACCCTTGTTCTTGAAGCATAGTAAAGCATGATTCAAATTGAATTTCTTTTGATTAATGTATGGCAGAAAACAAGTGTGGGGGAAGTGTGAGTTATTATGCTTGTTGAAAAGAAAAGAAGAGTTGAAAAAAAAAAAAAAAAAAAAAAAAGAGTTGAAAAATATGCGAAAAAGAGTTTTAAAGTGCTGCTTGTTGAAGAAAGGGTCCAAAACATAGAATTCGGCCCTAAATATTGCTTGAATTTTCCCTTCGTGTCTAAAAGCTGATTTCTGCAGTCTAAGTGAATTCTAAGTTTCAATTTCATTACTTTAATTGCTATTGCTTTAAGAACGATTGTTATCCTTATCCTTCATTTGTTAGCCATCACACCAAGCCCCGTTACAACCCTTAACTTCATCTTGAGTGTCATGCGTTTCAATATGTGGAGTTTGAAATTGATATGAGCATATGGTGTCACTGGTTCTCGCATCTAAGTAGTAGCATTCCATTCATGAGATCATATCTAAACATGCTTATTAACTCCAGAAATTGCTTTCTTTGTGATACATATATGTGAGCGTTCGTTTTCATATCTACATCAATCTTCTCACATATAACTAGTATAGGGTGTGTAGTTAGAAAATCTGAGTGAAAATTGAGTGCATATCTTGTAAGGAATTGAGTGATTTCTCTAAGGCATGTTACTACATCAAAAACATTATTTTAATCGATTAATTGTGAACAAGTAAGTGGTGACTATGATTAAGTACGTGCTTAAGTGTGAAGATGACTCAAATCTGTGGGGATAATGATTTTTAACATGTCATGTGCATTGGAAATCCCTGAGGCAAATGTTGGAAGGTTTAGGTTGTGTTTTATTTACTTTGTTTCGTTTTATCTCTTTGTTTTGCTCGAGGACTAGCAAAAGCTAAGTGTGGGGGAATTTGATAGGAGCATATTTATGCGACTTAGTTGGCTTGTTCTTGTGCATTTATGTCGTGTTTCCTTAGTTATTTTAATGTTTAAAGTCATTTTCGTGTGTTTTCAGATTTTATGGACAAAGTAGGCAAGAAGATGCATTTTGGAGCATTTTGGAGCAAAATGGAGCTTGGAATGCATGTCACATATTTGGGCCAAAGTGGATGGACGAATTTGAGAACTAAAGAGGCCAAGAATGTGAAGAATTATGGTCCAAAAGATGAAGAACTCAGCCCAAAAATTTGTCACCCCAACTTGCCTTCATTCCCATGCAAAACAACATAGAATTCCCTTTGGATTCCCATGCCATGCTTGATCACTCTTGTCCCCTACATAATTTCTGATTTCATGCTTCAATTCATTTAATTATTACACTTAATTGCTTGCTACCTCTTGTTCCCTTCACCCACAAAATTTTAGACAACTTTCACAACCATAACATGCACCAATTGATGCTCCATCATTCACATTTGGAATCCCATGCCTTGTGTACCACATGTTGCTGCACCTTTGACCCATTTATTGACACATTTTCACCTCCCTTTCCATCTCTATGCAATGTACACAATCATTCATGCTCCCTAGCTTCAAGACCACTCCATTTTACCCTTCACACTTTGCATCATCACTTCATTTTCACCCTTGGACCATTGCACACCACATACACTCTTTGCCATGCATTCTCCCTAGCCTAACCTGATTCTCTAAGGTTTTTGGGGCCTATATATACATGTTTACACCCCTTGGCAAAGGGTTCACACTCTCATATTCACCATTCATCACAGAAATTCGTCCATACTCACCCTAGGTAGCAAAACACCCCAAAAACACCATTCTAGTGCCTAGAAAACATAACAGCCACTCCACCTTCTTCCACCCTCTTTGCCTAGCTCTCCACCACCCTCCAACCCTCAAACACTCCTCCACACTTACCCTAAACCTTTCCATACCATTCCCCATCCATTCTACATCATAAAACTACCCAAAAATCCGTCCACAAAGCAATCTGCCGCAAGCAAGCAAAGGAGAATTCTTGGATGCACTTGCTACCCAAGTTGGAGCATTTTAGGTGTTTTCTTTCCTTTAATTTTAATGTCTAATTTTATGTATCTTTGCTTTGTGAGTATGAGGAACTAAACCCCTCTTAGTTAGGGGGTGATTCGAAACCATGTTCATACTTGCAATATGATTTGATTACATCCAGTTGTGATTCATAAGTTGTGAATTCAATTTACTTATCCGATCGTATAAAACATGATTTGTGTATGTTGGTTGAGAGTGCACGCTTAATTTTCATGCATGAATTTAACGCTAGAATATAAGGGAGTTTCACCTAATCGTTATGAACTTATATTCACAAGTAGTGAAGGTTGCTAGTCAAATCACGTTAAGTAAATTCTTGGCATAAGTTTCATGCAAATCATAGTAACGAGTGCCTCGTCAATGCTTATGTTTTTCATAGAACTTAATGATTCTTGCTTGTATCTCTATTATGCAATTCATGTAGGGAACTTGTAGGGAATGTTTTGGGTTGTCGTATGCAATCATCCAATCCAATAACTTGTGGAAAAACTGAGGGTTAATTAGTGCAATTCACAGTTAATTTGGGGCGTTGAGTATTCATAGCTTATCGAAAAGCAACTGGAAATCGTTTTGTATGCAAGTGTGACATGTGTGGAGAAGAACCTCCTAGCTAGCCTTCCATCCATAAGTTTCATTCAAATTCATTTTACAATTTGTTTTGATTCACTTAAATTTGTCTAAGAATTTGTTTACTTTGTTCTTGTCTTAATTTAATTATTTTCGTCCAAAATCAACCCCATCTTATTTCTTTGAGTCATATTAATTAGAACTTGTCTTAGATTATGTTTTTAAGTGTTTTAGTTCATTAGAAAACCAAAATTCGTCCAAGTTTGTGTTAGAGTCCCAAAACTGCCCAGATTGTGTGTTTAAGGTAGTTTTGAGTGTTTAGGGGCTGTTTTGAGTCTTTTGGTTTGTTTTAGTGTTTTAAAGTATAGTTTTGCATTCTTTGAGTCTAGTTAGTGTTTTAAACTTTGTTTTTACGTTTTCAAGTCAATTTCCAAGTGATTTAGCAATCCCTCCTAATCCCCGGCCTAGAACGATGCCTACTTACATACTTTACTACAATTGATAAAAAGAGGGTTTAATTTGTGTGTTTAGTTATTTTACGCATCAAAGAACGTAAATTTGGTTATGGAGCCAGAGATTCCTAGGTCTTCTTTATTTGAACGCATGGGTTGCCTCCCAAGAAGCGCTTGTTTTAACGTCTTCCAGCCGGGCGGTACCTCCATTTAAGCCTCACTAGAGCCTACGGCATGGAGGGGTACATCCTCCACGACATGCTCCTCAAAATTCTCATAGTAGGGCTTCAAACGGTGTCCGTTCACTTTGAATTCATGTCCTGTCTTTAAACTTTGAATTTGGACTGCACCATAAGGAAAGACATTAGTAATAAAAAAAGGACCAATCCATTTAGAATGCAACTTACCTGGAAACAATCGAAGGCGGGAGTTGAAAAGCAACACTTTCTACCCTATATAGAATGTCTTGCTACGAATCATCTTGTCATGGAATGCCTTCGTTTTCTCCTTGTAAATATGAGCGTTCTCATAAGCCTTATTCCTAATCTCCTAAGCTCGTTCAATTGAAGTTTTCTATGAAGTCCAGCCGCATCTATGTCCATATTGAACGTTTTGATTGCCCAATGCGCTCTATGCTCTAATTCAACCAAAAGATGGCATGGTTTCCCATAGATGAGTCGAAATGAAGCATCCCAATTGGTGTTTTGTAGGTTGTACAATATGCCCACAATGCATCATCCACGCGCAAGGTCCAATCTTTCCGAGTTGGCCCAACTGTCTTTTCCAAAATCTGCTTGATTTCTCGGTTGGAAACTTCAGCTTGGCCACTTGTTTGAACACTTCTTGAGCAGCGCCTCTATGGTTCGATTGCAAAAATGGGAACCTCCATCACTTATGAGTACTCCTGGCATTCCAAATCTGGCAAATATGTTAGTTTTGAGCATTCCAAATCTGGCAAATATGTTAGTTTTGACAAATTCTGCAATCATTTTGGAATCATTAGTATGGGTGGCTTTTGCTTCCACCCATTTTGACACATAATCCACAGCAAGTATAATATAATTGAAACCATGTGAAGAAGGAAAAGGACCCATGAAATCAATACCCAAACATCAAAAACCTCAACAGAAAAGATAAGGGTTTGCGGCATTTGATCTTTTGCACCTATATTGCCCATTCTTTGACAGCGATCACAAGTCATACAAAAAGTTCTAGCATCCTTAAAGATAGTAGGCCAATAAAATCCACATTCTAAAACCTTAAGTGCTATCCGTTGTGTACCAAAATGACCCCCACATGCATAAGTGTGATAGAAAGTTAAAATTGAATTAAACTCCAAATCTTGCACACACCTACGAAGAATCTGATCAAGGCAATATTTCCACAAATATGGGTCATCCCATACATAAAACCATGCATCATTTTTGAGTTTATCATGTTGGTGCTTGTTTAGGGTGCTTGGAATTTATTTAGACACCAAATAATTCACTAAATCAGCATACCATGGCACACTTACCTCAATGGACAGCAACTGCTCGTCTGGGAATGCTTCTAGGATGGGTACGGCCTCCTTATTATGTATCAAATGGCTCAAGTGGTCAGCCACCACGTTTTCACTTCCTTTCTTGTCCTGGATTTCGATATCGAACTCCTGAAGGAGAAGCATCCAGCGAATAAGTCTTGGCTTAGCTTCTTTCTTTGTGAGTAAGTACTTCAAAGCTGCATGATCAGAGTAATTATAACTTTAGTACCAAGTAAATACGAACGAAACTTATCTAAAGTAAACACAACAACAAGAAGTTCTTTTTCAGTACTGGAGTAGTTCAATTGAGCGTCATTCAAGGTCCGGGATGGATAATAGATGACGTGTGGCTTCTTGTCCTTCCTTTGTCCCAAAATAGCCCCTAATGCATAATCTGAAGCATCATACATAAGCTCGAACGGAAGACTCCAATCTGGTGGAACTATGATGGGGGCCGAAGTTAGCATCTTTTTGAGGTGATTGAAGGCCTTCTTATATTCTTTGTCAAATTTAAAGGGTACATCATTTTGAAGGAGACGACATAGAGGTTGAGAAATCCATGAAAAATCTTTGATGAATCGCTTATAGAATCCTGCATGTCCAAGAAAATAACAAACGTTTCTCACCGAAATAGGAGAGGGTAAGTAGCGTACAAGATCTATTTTTGATTTATCAACCTCAATTCCCTTTTTTGAAACTATGTGGCCTAAAAATATGCCTTGTTTTACCATAAAGTGACATTTTCCCCAATTTAAAACAAGGTTAGTTTCAATGCAACGATTTAAGATTAAAGTGAGATTAGCTAAACAATCATCAAACGAATCACCAAAAACGCTAAAATCATCCATGAAAACTTCAATAATCTTTCCAACAAAATCTGAAAAGATACTTACCATGCATTTTTGAAACGTGGCTGGTGCATTACATAAACCAAATGGCATTCGACGATAAGAAAACGTACCAAATGGGCAAGTAAAAGTTGTCTTTTCTTGATCATCCGGAGCTATGACAATCTGATTATATCTTGAATAACCATCAAGAAAGCAATAAAAAGAATGACCAGCTAACCTTTCAAGCATTTGATCAATGAACAGCAAAGAAAAGTGATACTTTCTTGTGGTGGTGTTGAGCTTCATATAGTCAGTGCAAACTCTCCAACCTGATTGGATACGAGTGGACACAAGTTCATTCTCTGCATTCTTCACCACCTTGACTCTCGATTTCTTTGGAACTACTTGAACCGGTGAAACCCAACGGCTATCCAAAATTGGATAAATCACTCCACAATCAAGAAGCTTGATAATCTTCTTCTTCACAAGTTCCATCATTGGAGGGTTGAGTTGACGTTGAGCCTCTCAAGTTGGTTTAGCCCCCTCCTCTAAAAGTATGCGATGCATGCATGTTGTAGGGCTGATTCCCTTAATGTCGGCCAAAGTCCATCCAATGGCTGTTTTGTACTCTTTCAACACTCGAACCAATTTCTCCTCCTCTATTGCCATGAGTAATGAAGAAACAATGACGAGCAACGTCTCTTTATCTCCCAAATAAACATACTTCAAATGATTTGGCAATGGTTTAAATTCAAGGATCGGTGCCTGAATCACTGAAGGTAACAACTTATCAGTAGAAAAGGGAATTGAAATTGGGATGAGAGGCTTACCAATGTGTTGTGGTAAGGATTCAAGGGCAGCAACCATCTTGACCTCTTCTTCACATGTAGGTACGGCAAAGACCTATTCAGGCATGTTATGAGTGTGCTTGATTCCTACCCCTTCGTTTCTGAGTCCGATTCCTTTTGTAATGGTCGTTTCAAGGGGATCCCTCTCCAAGGAGTAAAGATAATCCTGCGCCAACTCAAATACATCAATAGAAAAACAAGAATGATCGTCGTTAGGATACCTTATAGCTTCAAAAATGTTAAAATCAATAATCTCGCCATCAAAGTCCATTGTTAACGTCCCTTTGAACACATCTATCTTGGTGCGAGCTATTTTCATGAAAGGTCTCCCAAGTAGGATCAGCAATGGTGTAGAATAGGCCGAATCTTCCATGTCAAGCACATAAAAATCTGCTGGAAATATCAAGTGGTTAACTTGCACCAAAACATCTTCCAAAACTCCTTTCAGATATGCATTAGAATGATCAACTAATTAAATGAAAACCCCATTGTTTTTAAGCTCTCCTAGGTTCATAGATGCATATATAGAAGCACCTAAGTCTAGCATAGCATGTTCAAACTTAGTATTTCCAATACCACAAGGGATTGTGAAACTACCTGGATCTTTGCATTTAGGACGTAGTTTCCTTTGTAAAACTGTTGAAACATTCTCACTTACCCGTAACACTTCCTTGTTTGAAATTATTTTCCTTGTTGTGCAAAGCTCTTTCAAAAATTTAGCATACTTTGGAACTTGCTTGATTGCATTAAGGAGTGAGATATTGACTTGTACTTTCTTGAAGGTTTCTAGAATGTCTTTTTCATTCTTTTCTTTCTTAGATTGCTTGAACCTGCTAGGAAAAGGTACATTTGGTGGAATAGGGTTAGAAATAACCGAATTTGAACCAACCTTACCTGAACTGGCCGAATTGGAAGGTTTAGGGGGTTATGGCAAGGGTTATTCCACCCTTGTCGTGGGTTGGTCCAATTCTTCTTCTTCGAGAAGCAGCTTTTCTTCCTCATTTTGGCTTGATTTGGATGTTTATGGGTTGATTCCAACTTCCTTGCCACTTCTTAACGTGATGGCCTTGGCAGATTCAAATTCTCTTATTGGATTCATAATGGTTGAACTAGGCAGTTTGCCTTGTTCTCTAAACTGTCCCATGAACTCCGCTAATTGCCCAATTTGCTTCTTCAATTCATCTACCTCTTAGCTTGATTTTGCATCTCTTTGGTTTGATTTTGTACTCCCTACGTTAAGGAGGTGAGTAATTGAATGACTTTATCATTATCCAAAGACATACCTAAATTGGGTTGGGCTGAATGTGGTTGAGGTTGCATTGGTGCGAATGGCCTTTGAAACATCCCAGGGGGTGGTTGTTGAAATCCTCCTTGTTGTTGAGGTTGTTGAGGCTCCCTCCACTTCATGTTTGGGTGATCTCTCCAGCTCGGATTGTAAGTGCTGGTGTATGGATCATAATTTGGTTGATTTTGGCCTTGGAACCCAATGGCGTTGGTGTAAAACCATTTGTGAATGACAATGACTTATACCGAGAGTCCTTGAAAGAATATTTGACTTGGCAATCAAGTTGATGAAATCTTCCATGATTCTCGGAACTTTAAAGAAGTAAATATATTGGAGTCCTAACATCTTGAAATCAGTTTAGGGTCCTTTCATTAAGAGAATATAAGGTAAATGAGTCATGATAGGACTCTGATTGATTAGAGAATATTAGGGTGGATATCCTTTCCGTTAATAGGGTGGAATTGATAGAAACCCTAAGTATATAATCAAGAAGCAATCCCTGCTTCCATACCGCTAAATCTCATAACACTACAAACCTATTTCGCTAGTTGAGTTCATAAAAGAGGTATTGGAAGTAGAAGACTGTTTCGATCTCGCACCAGAAGTGGCCATGGCGTCAGGTAAGTGTCTCACGCTCGTATGCATGCATGTCGATAATGCCATGCAGTGTGCGTATGCAGGATTGACTGCATACTGTTCTTCTGTATATTGTTCCTTTTGTAATCCTAATACATGCTGTTAGGTTCTTGGGACATTCCCACATGTGGTATCAGAGCCACACAGTGTGGTTAGGGTTCAATATTAAAGTCTTACAAATATGATCCATGGACAATAGGTTCTTGTTATAATAAACTTCCGCTGCACTGATGATTTTTCTTCTTCTTATATATATATATATATATATATATATTGCTGCTGTTTTAACATGGCATCAGATTTAGATGGAAAAGAAAGAAGCAAAGAACATGGATCATAAACTGACGAGAAGAGAATTTGTTCATCAATGTTAAACTGATGAATATATTTACAAGAATCGTAATAGCTAATCTGCTCAAAAGTGTTTAGCATGTTTTGATTGCTTGTTGTCCAATCTAATTGGATCTGACTCATTTGATTAAATTGAAATTATTAATCTGCCTAAAGGTGTTTAATTACTATTGTTGAAATTCAAATGAGTTAGTGTATAATGGAGCATGGAACTGACAATAATATGTAATCCATCTGCTCAAAAGTGTTGGATATATATATATATTGCCCTTGTGTTCTATGTTTGGATTATGCAAAATTAATATAAGCAACTTCAGTCCAAAGATGTTGTGTTTATATGCTCTTGAAGAACTGAGGAAACTTGTACTAAAGTTATTCCCTCCATATCTGTCTTTACATTTTATATCAAATATTAATAAATTGATTGTTCACTGGATGCAGTACCTCACACCACATCGCTCAATTTTACCAGCATTGAAACATTGACTGGTTTGAATTTTAAGAAGTGGAAAGAGGACATTGAAATCGTACTGGGTTTGATGGACCTGGATTTGGCATTAAGAGAAGATAAGCCTGTAGAACTCACTGATGCAAGCACTGCTGAGAATAGAATCAAATTTGAAAAATGGGAGATAGCGAATAGGATGTCAATGATGATAATGAAGAAGGCCATGGCTCAGTCGGTGAAAGGAGGAATCCCAAAGCATACCAATGCTAAGGGTTTTCTTGCAGCTATTGGGGAAAAGTTCAAAGAATCGGAGAAGGCTGAGACTGGCACTTTTCTCACTCAACTCACTTCCATGAAGTTCGATGGAGTGGGGAGTGTGCGTGAGCACATTCTCAAAATGGCAGATCTTGCTAAAAAACTAAAGGACCTTGAGGTGGCTGTAACTAATCAATTTCTGGTGCACATGGCACTGAATTCACTACCTGCGAAATATAGACAACTCAAGGTGTCTTATAACACTTCGAAAGACAAGTGGGGCATTAAGAAGACATGCTGAAAATTGATAAGACTATGGAAGTGCACTTTGTTCAAACTGAAAAAGGTATAAAGGCTCCAAATGCTGGTTCTATGAATGCTGCCTACAAGAAGAAAAAGAAGGTCATTTTTTCCCCTCCAATTAAGAATACTAACATTTTTAAAGGATCTCACAAACTTAAACTTGTGAACACTGAAATTGATAAGGAAAAAGAGTGTTATTTCTGCAAAGAAACAGGCCATATGAGGAAGAATTGCACTGGTTTCAAAAACTGGCTTGTTAGAAAAGGTAAAATAATTAATGTTTTTGTGTGTGTTGAGTCAAATTTGGTTTTCATTCCTCCTCAAAGCTGGTAGTTTGACACTGGATGCTCTATCCACATAACCACTTCTTTGCAGGGGTTCTCAAAAACAAGGGAGATAGGCAATGAGGTCTACAATGTCTTTGTAGGAAATGGGAGCAAGGTGGCCGTGGAGTCCATAGGGAGTGTCAAGTTGGTTTTAGTGTCTGGTTTTATTTTGAATTTGAGTCCAGTTTTATTTGTACCTTCCATGCGAAGGAGTTTGATTTCAGCATCAAAGTTAGTTGAGTCAGGAATTACCTTTGTTGAAGACAATGAAAGTGTGAAGACAACTATTACATCACTTTTATTGATGATTTTTCAAGGTTCTCATATGTGTTTTTGATTTTTGATAAGTCCTTAGCACTTGATTGTTTTAAAATATTTCATTTGGAGGTTGAAAAACAACTGGAAAAACGAATTAAGATTGTGAGATCCGATAGAGGTGGTGAGTATTTTGGCAGGTATACTGAAACTGGACAGCACAAAGGACCTTTTGCAACTTACCTTGAACAAAATGGCATTGTTGCTCAATATACAACTCCTAGAACTCCACACCAGAATGGAGTGGCAGAAAGAAAGAACAGAACTCTCAAGGACACACAAATTAAACCCTCTTTTTGACAATTGTAGTATAGATGTAAGTAGGGTATCGTTCTAGGCCGGGGATTAGGAGGGATTGCTAATCTATTCTAAATTAATTTAAAAATATTAAATAAGACTCAAGGACACAAAATTAGGCTAAAAACTCTAATAACTCGAAACACACTTAAAATGACTCAAAACAATGAAAACAATTAAATTAAACACTAGGAACTGAAATGGACGGAAATTAAATTAAAAGACTAACAATAAAGAAAACTAACTAAATAATATAATTTAATAATGGATGGGTGTTTGGTTTTGATGAAAAGTAAATTAAACTTAATTAAATTACAGAATTGATAAAAACATAAAATTAAGGTAAAATGATAAATGACGGACTAGCTAGAGGGTTCTTCTCCACACATGTTATACTTGCATACAAAATGATTTCCAGTTGTTCATTTAATAAATTGTGAATCTCAATACTCCAGATTAACCGTGAACAGCACTTTTTTAATCTTCAAGTTTTCCTTAAGTTATTGAATTGGACGGGAAAACGCATACAACAATTCAAAACATTCTTCAAAAGTCCCCTACGTGAAAAGCACAATAGAGATACAATCAAAGATCATTAAACTTTGTGAAAACTATAAGCATTGACGAGGTATTCGTAACTATGAAAAGCATGATACTCTTGCCAAGAATTTACTTAACGTGATTGTGACTAGCAACCTTTACTACTTGTGAAAATAAGTTCATAACGATTAGGTGAAATTCACTTATATTCTAGCATCAAATTCATGCATGTAAATTAAGCGTGCACTCTCAACCAACATACACAAATCAGTTTTTATACGAACGGATAAGTAAATTGAATTCACAACTTATAACTCACAACTGAAGATAATCAATTCATATTACAAATATATTCATGGTTTCGAATTAACCTCTAACCAACATAAATTTAATTACACATTATTAAAAACAGAAATAAAAGAGAAGTTTGGAAAAATTAAACCGAAAGAGAGAGTGCTTCAGTGTTCTGTCTGTCCCTGCGCACTGCTTCTGCTCTGCTGCCGCGCCTCTGACCTGCCCTCTGACTTCCGTCAGTCTCTCCTATTTTTATTTTTCTGCGCCTGTTTTCTGACCTCTCTCCCCTCACTGCTCTCTGCGAGCTGCCCAAAGGGCAGCGCCCTTCTCCCGCGCCTCCTCTCTCCTCGCTCTCCTCTCTATCTTATTATTTTATTTCCCACTTTTTCAAGTCTTCTCTGTCTCCCGCCTCTATCCCTTTCACGCCTTGGATTCTCCTTTTTCTTCTTCTTTCGTATATCTTTCTTTGGATCCCTCCTTTCCTGATTATTTCTCCCCCGTATGCCTTTGCTTTCCATACTTTTATTCCCCTTTTTTTTTTTTCTTCTTCTCCATCCGTTCCTTTCTTTTCTTCTACAAAACAAAACCATCATGATGATGTTTCAAACATCATCATGACTTATCATTATTATATTTTCTTTTTAATTTAATTTAAAAGCTGATCTACACAGACAGTTTTGACGAATTCATTACATAAAATTTCACTTGTTCTATTTTTATTTTCTTTGCATAACAAATCCTATAAACACAAAAATAACGTAAATAGCTCAAAAATATAAGGAACTAACCAAGAAAAGACGAGTGAATTTAAAGTAAAAATATATATAAATATGATCCGATCAAATACCCTCACACTTAACTTTTGCTAGTCCTCGAGCAAAACAAAGAAAACAAGAACAAGAAGTAACAAGAAAAAAAAAACATTAGCTTCCCTCTATGTGACCCTCATAGAATTTCATTTAAGAAAACAAATCATCAAGAACCATAGCTAGCACCAAACATGTTAATCCAAGTTCATCTTCCTAATTCAAATATTAGCAGTAATCTTTAAATCATCCTTGAAGTGTAGTGTGTGAGATAGCCATGCTAATGCAATTTCAAAATTTTTATATTTTTAAAATCATCATATGCAAACTAGCAACCTTCTCACGGGATATACACTCAATCACACATGTGTTTAGTTTAAATGTGTTTCGCTCAAAGAATCAAATGTGAAATTTCTACCATAAGCTTGCATAAAGATCTCATCTCCACAATCATAATTGCAAAACTTAAATCAAGAGGACTTTTATTGGATGTAATGAGGTTTAGGGAGAGGGTTATTGAAATGAAAGAATAGGTAAACACAAGTTCCAAGCTACATTGCAAGCAATTCTTTTCTTTAGATTTATAAGAACTCAAGCTCTCCAGCAATTCTTCTAGCACCTCCAACCATACTCTTAAACTGAAACTTTAAAAACTTTTTATTTTCTTTTTATACAATCTTTCTTTTTTTTTTTCTCTTTTTTTTTTTTTTTTTTTTTTTTTTTTTTTTTAATTCATAAACATGAAATACCCCCACACTTATTCTTTTGCCAAACATCTTCACAGTATTTCACAAACGTTTCTCATAAGACAATCTCGCATTGCTCGCTTGGAAATGGTAAGGAAAAATGTTTCAGGTATAAGGGTAGACATATCTGGTGATAAGAAATAAAAGGCTCAACAAACACGGCTCAAATTGGCAAACTAATGATATCATTTTTCTTTGGGAAACATGGTTATTTGGGCCATAGTGGTAAACCTAATGCCTCTATCATTTCCAAGTTCAAGCAATCAATGACAAACATTTCGAAAGATCGTTACGCAAGTTCTAGAGATGTATCTCACATAAGTTCATCACACATGAAAGAATAGGAGTGTATGAAAAATGCACACACTTTCAATAGGCTCAAAAACTCACATAGGATGTATATGGTCACTAAATTCACATATAAAGCTTTAAGTCATGCTTTAGTTTCACATTAACAAGGCTATGTGCATTTGGTTTTTCAAGGATGGTCAAACATGTACAAAACTAACAAGAGAATTAGGAATTTCACAAAACACATGTTAACTAAGTTCTTGATGATCATGGTTCAAATTTTATCCAATTATATCATTGGGTCGGGAAACTAACAAAAATCTAATTCAAAACAATAAGGGAAACAAGACAATTTTTTTGGATTTTTAAATTTTCCGATTTTTTTTTTTTTTTTTTTTTTTTTTTAAGAAAACAAAAAGCAAAAACATAGAAACAATAGAAATTCTAGAGATTTCTACCCCCACACTTAAACTTGACATTGTCCCCAATGTCAGAAAACACTATAATGCAAATAAAAAATAAAATAAAATAAATAAATAATAAGAAACAAAATAAAACAATTGGACTGAAAACTTCCCTAATTTGCAGTAAAATCAAGCGATGACCCCCAAGCTAAAATTCTGCAATCAACTTCAAGGGTGGAAATAACCAAAAGTTCCTGCAAAGAAAAGGAAAAATTCAGTTAAGTACGCAAGAAAATTAATTAAAAAAAAATTGCAAACGAAAAATTGAAAATTACGATAAAAGATAATGAATAAAACTAATAAGTAATCATTGGTCGTGCTTGTTGACTTTCCACAGCTTTCCTCTTGAACAGGGTGACACTTAGCTTTTCACTTGCAAGTGATGATTTTATGCTATTGTACTGCAAGGCTTTGCTCTTTGGGAATGTTGCAGTTCCTTATTTGTTCTCCAAGCAGATGTGGCAGCTTCTCTTGTTCTTCATCTCAGACTCCTTCTGCTGGGATGATTGTGCAAGCTGCATTCTTCTCTGCTTGTTTCCTCTGCATGGCGGGCAGGCACGAGGGAGAGGTGTTGGTCTGTTTCTTTCTTCAATCTTTCCAAGTGCCCACCTCTTGCTCTCTTTCTCCTTGTCCTTAGTTGAGGATGAATCAGCACGTTGTCTCCACATGCTTCGAGGTATCATCTTCACTTCCCTTATACGTAAGAGACGAAGAGGAAACACAAAATGATGAGTACTCGAGAGCAAGTGCTGGCTGGAGAAAGGACAGGGAGAAAGCATGATATGAGATACTCTTGCTTTCAACCTTCATGATATGAAATACTTTTGCTTTGAATGGGTTGTTCGCAGGAGTATCCCAAGGAATGAGGAACACAGAGTAACTTAGGAGGATTCTTTGGGAATGCATTTTCGGAGATGAAGAAGTGTTGAGAGGGTGTGCTGAGAGAGTGTGCTTTTGCTGTGGAAGGCGAAGATAGAAACTTATAGGACTTGTCTTCACAACCGGAACTATTCTCTCACTCATTGTCGGCAGCCGGTAGATGGATGAATAGTACAAATTACGCGCTTTCTGACAAAGCTGCCCGTAATTTCCGCAAAGCAGATTCCTCATTGATATCTGGAATCGGCGCTTCGAGCTCTGAGCATCGTCGATTGTAGAGGTAGCATGTGACACGTGCGGATAAATCTGGAAAAGAAGATTTGCCCGTGGGTTGAAGCCCAGCTTTTGAGAAAGCTAGCGTGTCTTTGACTGTTGAATTTCCCTCTTCGATTTCTGCATTGGTGCTTCGACAAACTGCCCGAGAATTTCGCAAAGCAATTTGCGTGTGACAAGTGACGACACGTCTGGACAAATTGATCTTTTGAAATCCGGGGTTCGGCTCGTGGTTTCTGAGCAAGCCCAGCCTTTAAGAAATGAAACACCTCTTTTCAGAAAAGAATCCGGCTTTTGAGAAAGGAGCCCCGCCTCTTCGATTTGCGAGAGGACGCTTCATCGATTTCTGAGGAGCGCCTCTTTGATTTCTTCCTTTTTATAGAGGCGTTAATCTTGCTCCACAACACACTTATCCCTCCAGTAAACACTCCCTTCTTGCACTTCCGAAATCTTAACCTGTCCGATCTCTTCTTTCTCAACACCACCTCTGAAAAATGTCTGGCCCTTCTGATCGTCGTTTTGACTTGAACATTGGTGAAGAGGCAGCTCCGCCTTCACCAGACAACATATGGCGGCCATCCTTCATATCCCCTACCGGTCCTCTTACCGTGGGGGATTCGATGATGAAAAATGACATGACTGCTGCGGTGGTGGCCCGGAACCTTGTCACCCCTAGAGATAACAGACTGCTCGCTAGGCGGTCTGATGAATTGGCGGTTAAGGAGTCTCTGGCACTTAGCGTGCAGTGCGCCGGTTCTGTATCCAACATGGCCCAACGCCTATTTGCTCGAACCCGTCATGTTGAGTCATTGGTGGCTGAAATACAGAGTCTCAAAGAGGAGATTAGAGGACTCAAGCATGAAAATAAACAATTGCACAAGCTTGCACACAACTATGCCACAACCATGAAGAGGAAGATTGACCAGATGCAGGACACCGATGGTCAAATTTTACTTGATCATCGGAGGTTTGTGGGTTTGTTCCAACCGCATCTGCCTTCGTCTTCTGGAGCGGCACCGCGTAGTGAAGCTCCAACTGATCAACCTCTGCCGCCTCCTCCTTCTGTGGCCCCGCCGACTGCTGAAGCCCCGCCTACTACTGAAGCACCACCCGACCAATGAATACTATTAGTTTACATTATTGTAAAATATTTGCATTTTTTTTTTTTTTTTTTTTTTTTTTTTTTTTTTTTTTTTTTTTTTTTTTTTTTTTTTTTTTTTTTTTTTTTTTTAATTTTTAATTTTATCTTTTTTTTTTTTTTTTTTTTTTTTTTTTTTTTATATATGTAAATTAATGTAAAGAGACTTTGGTTAACCTTCCCCCACACTTAAACTAAATAACACAAACTCACAGAAATCAACCAAATAACACAACTAACTAAACAAAACAAAATGAAAGCAGTAAAGATAAGGGTGGAAGAATGCAAAGCTGATTGGGTTAGTGATTCCAAAGTCTCCCTTCGTTGAATGCTTGGGTTGCCTCCCAAGAAGCGCTTGATTTAACGTCTTTAGCCGGACGCATCTTTCCTTTAAATTTCCCTCGGCTCCATTTGAACCTAAAATCAAAGAAAGAAAAATAAATCAAATATCAAAAGTAAAATACACAAACACCAATATAAACATAAACAAAAACAAAAATAAAAGGATTAGCAAAGTTGCTAATCCCCGGCAACGGCGCCAAAATTTGATGTGAAAAATTACTTGACACACAAATTAAACCCTCTTTTTGACAATTGTAGTATAGATGTAAGTAGGGTATCGTTCTAGGCCGGGGATTAGGAGGGATTGCTAATCTATTCTAAATTAATTTAAAAATATTAAATAAGACTCAAGGACACAAAATTAGGCTAAAAACTCTAATAACTCGAAACACACTTAAAATGACTCAAAACAATGAAAACAATTAAATTAAACACTAGGAACTGAAATGGACGGAAATTAAATTAAAAGACTAACAATAAAGAAAACTAACTAAATAATATAATTTAATAATGGATGGGTGTTTGGTTTTGATGAAAAGTAAATTAAACTTAATTAAATTACAGAATTGATAAAAACATAAAATTAAGGTAAAATGATAAATGACGGACTAGCTAGAGGGTTCTTCTCCACACATGTTATACTTGCATACAAAATGATTTCCAGTTGTTCATTTAATAAATTGTGAATCTCAATACTCCAGATTAACCGTGAACAGCACTTTTTTAATCTTCAAGTTTTCCTTAAGTTATTGAATTGGACGGGAAAACGCATACAACAATTCAAAACATTCTTCAAAAGTCCCCTACGTGAAAAGCACAATAGAGATACAATCAAAGATCATTAAACTTTGTGAAAACTATAAGCATTGACGAGGTATTCGTAACTATGAAAAGCATGATACTCTTGCCAAGAATTTACTTAACGTGATTGTGACTAGCAACCTTTACTACTTGTGAAAATAAGTTCATAACGATTAGGTGAAATTCACTTATATTCTAGCATCAAATTCATGCATGTAAATTAAGCGTGCACTCTCAACCAACATACACAAATCAGTTTTTATACGAACGGATAAGTAAATTGAATTCACAACTTATAACTCACAACTGAAGATAATCAATTCATATTACAAATATATTCATGGTTTCGAATTAACCTCTAACCAACATAAATTTAATTACACATTATTAAAAACAGAAATAAAAGAGAAGTTTGGAAAAATTAAACCGAAAGAGAGAGTGCTTCAGTGTTCTGTCTGTCCCTGCGCACTGCTTCTGCTCTGCTACCGCGCCTCTGACCTGCCCTCTGACTTCCGTCAGTCTCTCCTATTTTTATTTTTCTGCGCCTGTTTTCTGACCTCTCTCCCCTCACTGCTCTCTGCGAGCTGCCCAAAGGGCAGCGCCCTTCTCCCGCGCCTCCTCTCTCCTCGCTCTCCTCTCTATCTTATTATTTTATTTCCCACTTTTTCAAGTCTTCTCTGTCTCCCGCCTCTATCCCTTTCACGCCTTGGATTCTCCTTTTTCTTCTTCTTTCGTATATCTTTCTTTGGATCCCTCCTTTCCTGATTATTTCTCCCCCGTATGCCTTTGCTTTCCATACTTTTATTCCCCTTTTTTTTTTTCTTCTTCTCCATCCGTTCCTTTCTTTTCTTCTACAAAACAAAACCATCATGATGATGTTTCAAACATCATCATGACTTATCATTATTATATTTTCTTTTTAATTTAATTTAAAAGCTGATCTACACAGACAGTTTTGACGAATTCATTACATAAAATTTCACTTGTTCTATTTTTATTTTCTTTGCATAACAAATCCTATAAACACAAAAATAACGTAAATAGCTCAAAAATATAAGGAACTAACCAAGAAAAGACGAGTGAATTTAAAGTAAAAATATATATAAATATGATCCGATCATGCGTGAGCACATTCTCAAAATGGCAGATCTTGCTAAAAAACTAAAGGACCTTGAGGTGGCTGTAACTAATCAATTTCTGGTGCACATGGCACTGAATTCACTACCTGCGAAATATAGACAACTCAAGGTGTCTTATAACACTTCGAAAGACAAGTGGGGCATTAAGAAGACATGCTGAAAATTGATAAGACTATGGAAGTGCACTTTGTTCAAACTGAAAAAGGTATAAAGGCTCCAAATGCTGGTTCTATGAATGCTGCCTACAAGAAGAAAAAGAAGGTCATTTTTTCCCCTCCAATTAAGAATACTAACATTTTTAAAGGATCTCACAAACTTAAACTTGTGAACACTGAAATTGATAAGGAAAAAGAGTGTTATTTCTGCAAAGAAACAGGCCATATGAGGAAGAATTGCACTGGTTTCAAAAACTGGCTTGTTAGAAAAGGTAAAATAATTAATGTTTTTGTGTGTGTTGAGTCAAATTTGGTTTTCATTCCTCCTCAAAGCTGGTAGTTTGACACTGGATGCTCTATCCACATAACCACTTCTTTGCAGGGGTTCTCAAAAACAAGGGAGATAGGCAATGAGGTCTACAATGTCTTTGTAGGAAATGGGAGCAAGGTGGCCGTGGAGTCCATAGGGAGTGTCAAGTTGGTTTTAGTGTCTGGTTTTATTTTGAATTTGAGTCCAGTTTTATTTGTACCTTCCATGCGAAGGAGTTTGATTTCAGCATCAAAGTTAGTTGAGTCAGGAATTACCTTTGTTGAAGACAATGAAAGTGTGAAGACAACTATTACATCACTTTTATTGATGATTTTTCAAGGTTCTCATATGTGTTTTTGATTTTTGATAAGTCCTTAGCACTTGATTGTTTTAAAATATTTCATTTGGAGGTTGAAAAACAACTGGAAAAACGAATTAAGATTGTGAGATCCGATAGAGGTGGTGAGTATTTTGGCAGGTATACTGAAACTGGACAGCACAAAGGACCTTTTGCAACTTACCTTGAACAAAATGGCATTGTTGCTCAATATACAACTCCTAGAACTCCACACCAGAATGGAGTGGCAGAAAGAAAGAACAGAACTCTCAAGGACATGGTTCGTTCAATGGTTGCACATTCACAGCTGCCAATTTTTCTTTGGGGAGAAGCACTGAAGACTGTTAATTACATCTTGAACCGTGTTCTAAGTAAGTCAGTAAAGTTGGTACCTTTTGAATGCTGGACGGGGAGAAAACCTAACTTTAATCACTTCCACGTGTGAGGGTGCAAAGCTAAGGCCAGATTCTATAACCCTAACGAGAAGAAGATGGATCCAAGAACAACAAGCTGCTGGTTTATTGGCTATCCAGATAAGTCTAAAGGTTTCAAATTTTATTGTCCTAACTCCAGTACTCGCATCATGGAAACAAATAATGCCAAATTTATCGAAGAAAGTTCCATCAGTAATTCAACTAATGCAGCACATGAATTTGAAGAAACAATGAGTCTTCCATTACTTGATTTGTAAGCAATCACTATCCCAATTACAGAAATACCCCAAACAATGCTGCCCCAAAGTGTCCCAGTTAATTTTCAAGAGAGTGAGTCAATGCATCCTGGTTACACTGACCATGCAAATGATTTTACACCAACTGAGGTCACTGCAGCATCATCTCCTACTGAATTCAATGAAGCAGTAGCTACATCACTCCCCATGCCAACTGAAGTCCAACGAAATCGAAATGCCAACATTTCATCAGACTTTGTGTATCTAAATGAAGTTGAGCATAATGTAGGAGATGATGATGATCCTATCTCTTTTAATCAAGCAGTCTTGAGTCCTAGATCAAAGTTATGGTATGCAGCTATGGAAGAAGAACTGCATTCGATGCACAAGAATAATGTTTGGACCCTAGTTCCACATGATCAGCAAGTTACAAAAATAGTAGGCTGCAAATGGGTCTACAAGACAAAAAGAGACTCTTAGGGACAAATTGACAAACATAAAGCTAGATTGGTAGCTAAAGGGTTTACACAGAGAGAAGGATTCGATTACAATGAAACCTTCTCTCTTGTGTCTACCAAGGATTCCATGAGAGTTATTCTAGCTCTCACTGCACACTTTGATCTCGAGCTTCATCAGATGGATGTCAAGACTGCCTTCCTCAATGGAGACTTGGAGGAAGACATTTACATGGCACAACCACCAGGATTTGTTGAAAGGGGGAAAGAATCATTGGTCTGCAAATTAAACAAGTCCATTTATGGGCTAAAACAGGCTTCAAGACAGTGGAACAAGAAGTTTGATCAAGTGATGATGGCAGCAGGTTTTCAAGAGAACAAGATGGATAAATGTGTGTATCTAAAGGTCAGTGCTTCTAAGTTCATATTCTTGGTTTTGTATGTCGATGATATACTGTTGGCAAGCTCGGATATGTCATTGTTACATGCAACCAAGAAACTGTTGACAGAAAATTTTGATATGAAAGATTTAGGAGAAGCTCAGTTTGTGCTTAGCATTGAAATAATACGAGATCGTAGCAAAATAGTACTTGGTATTTCGGAAAAACAATACATTGATAGAGTCACCAAAAGATACAACATGGAGAAATGCTCTAGTGGGGAACTACCTATTGGGAAAGGAGAAAAAATGAGTACTGAACAAAGTCCCAAAAATGAGTTAGAAAAAGAAAGCATGAAGGACAAGCCCTATGCATCCTTAGTTGGTAGCTTGATGTATGCTCAGGTGTGTACAAGGCCTGACTTGGCATTTGTAGTAAGCGTACTAGGAAGATTTCAATCAAATCCTGGCACTGCTCATTGGATTGCAGCCAAGAAAGTTCTCAGGTATTGAAGAGGACAAGGGACTACATGCTAACTTATAGCAATGCTAATAATCTGCAATTGGTGGCATACACAGATTCGAATCTGGCTGGATGTGTGGATGATAGAAAATCAACCAATGGTTATGTCTTCTTGCTTGCAGGTGGAGCTGTCTTGTGGAAAAGTGCAAAGCAAAGCTCTATTGCATCTTCCACGATGGAAGTTGAATTCATTGGATGTTATGCAGCAACTCAACAAGCTATTTGGTTGAGAAATATGGTAAAAAAACTAAGGGTTGTCGACAACATTGAGAAACCACTGAGGATATACTGTGATAACAAGGCATTAGTATTCCTTTCGAAGAACAACAAAAGATCGTTGGCTTGTAGACTGATGGACATAAAATATCTGAAAGTTAAAGATGAGGTGAGAAAAGGGATAGTGGATATACAACACATCAACACTGAGATGATGATAGCTGATCCCATGACAAAGGCTTTATCAGTGGGAGTCTTTAAGCGGCATGTTCACAATATGGGAATTAAAGAGACTTTTGATTCAGTTAATGAGCGGGAGTAAGCACTCAGTTGATTGATAAATGTTTTCCTTAAGTTATTTTGAATTGTTATTTGACAATTGCATTGAGAATTAATAATTGAAGTTCTTTGACAGATGATTTTGTACTGATGAATGAATCAGTTTGTATTGTAAGGAACTGGAATTTAGATGGCCAGTTCTGAACATCATGATTTCATTAGTAACGCAGTACTTTTGAGATAAGTGTGTATGTGATCATGGAGGAAAAATATAGTCTTACTTGTATTTTTATTTCCTTGGTTCTGCACTTAATCTCAAGAGTGACAGGTTACTTACGAAAGGGCATGGCTGCAAACTTTAGTGGACTCTAGTGATCACCATATATATTTATTTCATTGAGGGGTTCTCATTGACATTCAAGTGGGAGAATGTAAAACCATTTGTGAATGACAATGACTTATACCGAGAGTCATTGAAAGAATAGTTGACTTGGCAATCAAGTTGATGAAATCTTCCATGATTCTCAGAACTTTAAAAAGTAAATATATTGGAGCCCTAACATCTTGCAATCAGTTTAGGGTCCTTTCATTAAGAGAATATAAGGTAAATGAGTCATGATAGGACTCTGATTGATTAGAGAATATTAGGGTGGATATCATTTCCGTTAATAAGGTGGAATCGATAGAAACCCTAAGTATATAATCAAGAAGCAATCCCTGCTTCCATACCACTGAATCTCAAAACACTATAAACCTATTTCGCTAGTTGAGTTCATAAAAGAGGTATTGGAAGTAGAAGGCTGTTTCGATCTCGCACCAGAAGCGGCAATGGCGTCAGGTAAGTGTCTCACGCTCGTATGCATGCATGTCGATAATGCCATGCAGTGTGCGTATGCAGGATTTGCTGCATACTGTTCTTCTGTATATTGTTCCTTTTGTAATCCTAATACATGCTATTAGGTTCTTGGGACATTCCCACAGCTGGCACTTTCCCATCCCCCATTTTCTATCAATTTAGGGCATTTCTTAGATGGGTGTCCTTGTATAGAGCACATGCAACAAGTTGTATTTCCGTGAACTTTCGATCCTTCAACAAAATGTGACAATATAACAGTGAGATTAGCCATTTAAGATTGAAGTTTTGAAATTGCACTTACCTCATTCACTTGATGTTGCCGTAGGGTGTCTCTCTGTCCAATTCCTTCGTATTGTTGTGCATTCAAGGCTCGATTAGCTATTAAGATCTTGGTTGCAACTGGGGTTTTGTCAACCAAAGCACCACCCGCCAAGGCATCTAGCATTTGTCTCTCAATTGGAAGCAGTCCTTCATGGAAATATTGAATTAAAAGCTATTCCTTCATTTGATGTTGTGGGCAGCATGCAACTAATGTCTTAAAACGCTCATAATACGCTGGAAAGGATTCTCCTTGGCTTTGTTGAATTCCGCTAATTTTCTTCCTCAAAAGAATGACTCTTGACGTTGGGAAGAATTTCTCTAAGAATGCTCTCTTCATGCGTTCCCAAGAAGTGACGGTTCCAGGTGCTAATTCATAAAGCCAATCTTTAGCCTTGTCCATAAGAGAGAATGGAAAGGCTTTCATATTCAAAATATTGCCATCTACGTTGATTGGTGTCATGCTTAAGCACACCACTTCAAATTCCTTCAAGTGCTTGTTTGGATCTTCCATGGAAAGCCCATGGTATTTGGGAATGTGATGCATCAAACTAGACTTCAATTCGAACTCATCGGTCTTGCCTTGGGCTGCTGTAGGATATTGAATGCAAAGAGGCACGACATTGTCCAATCCCGAGGCTGAAAGTTCCTTGATTGTTCGATTGTCAATAGCCATGTCTTGTTCCGCTTTGAATTCCTCTTCAATTTCCACTTTAGATTCAGATTTAGATTCGGAACTAGAACTAGGTGGATTGGGTTATGGCTGCTTCCTCTTCTTTCTCAATGTTCGTTCAAAATTGTCGTCAAACTCCAATATGTGTGCACGAACAGGTTGAGAACTTCAAGTCATAAACTAGTACCTAGAACAAAGAAAACAAAACAAAACCAAATCAAAAACACAAACTAAACAAAAATAGAAACAAAGGGAAGATTAGCAATTTTGCTAATCCCCGGCAACGGCGCCAAAATTTGATGTGAAATTTAACTAGCACACAAATTAAACCCTATTAAGATAGTTGTAGTATGGATAAGTAGGGATCGTTCTAGGCCGGGGATTAACTAGGGCTGCTAATCTACACAAATATGACTCAAAAAACACAAAACGAGACTTAAAAACACTTAACTAGACTCTAAAAAACTCAAAACACACTAAGCAGACTCAAAACAGCACAATATTAGCAATTAGACTCAAAACAGACTCTACGGAGTTATTTGGACGAATATAAGACTAGTAAGACTCAAAACACTTAAAAACACAAGTTCGGATAGATTCTAACTAATTTGACACAATAAAGTAAAGGGGATTGGGTTTTTTGACGAATTTAAAGTAAAAACAAGTAGATTTAAGACTCTAAGAAATTTGAAACGAGATTGGTGAATTGAATGGGTGAATGGCTAGTTAGAGAGTCCTTCTCCACACATGACACATGCATACGAATTGATTTCCAGTTATTCTTTCGATAAAACATGAATGACAATGCCCCAAATTAATCGTGAGAAGCACAAATTAACTTTCAGATTTTCCTACATTCATTGAATTGGACTCAGCGACACAACCAAATTATTCTTATCAAGTACCCTAAATGAACTGCTTAATATAGATACATATCAAAGATCATTAAGTTCTATGAAAATCATAAGCATTGACGAGGCATTCGTAACTATGAATTGCATGATACTCCTACCAAGAATTCACTTAACATAATCATGACTAGTGACTTTTACTACTTATGAATATAAGTTCATAACAATTAGGTGAAATTCCCTTATATCCTAGCATCAAATCCTTGCATGCAAACTAAGTATGCATCCTTAATTAACACACAAGAATAAGTTATCAATCAAACAGATAAGTGAATTGCATTCACGATTTATGAAATCATAACTGGATGTAATCAATTCATATCACATATATGTTCATGGCTTTGAATTCTCCTCTAACTACAACGAGTTTAGTTCCACATATTTGCAATTAAACAAAGACAATTAAATTTAAACATTGAAACAAAAGGTAGAAAGCACCTATGAATGCTCCAACAATCCAAAGGTCTTGAATGGCAAGCACAGCTCCAGGGGTCTCCTTTCCTTTCTCCTTGCAAAGCTGCCGCACTAGAGGGATGTATGTATATGAGGGATGTATGGCATGAAATTGTGATGGAAGATGGGTGATTTCTGAGTGCTGCGGCACAATATATTTATAGGGAGAATATAAGGCATGGCAAGGTTATGTAGGAGGGGAATTACGACTCCAAATCATCAAGGAATAAGGACTTTTCAATTTCAGATTCCAGGGAGGAAAAGGATTGGTCTTTGCTACAGGAAACATCACTTCTAGAAGGGCTAGGTGCGGCACCAATCTAGGACAGGTGATATGGCTTCTAGAACCATGTTTTTAGGTGATCTAATATGCAATTGATTCCCCCTTGCAGCTGTAATTAAGGTAGGATAAGATTAGAATAGGATAAGATAAGATAAGGTTAGTTTGGATAAGATAATATTGGATAAGGTTTTGGATAATGTTCCTTGTTTTTAGCTGAACTTATCTTCTTTGTCTTGAATTTATTTTCTTCATCTTTTTAGCACATTCCTAGCCTTTTGAACTTCAAAAATGTCCATCCACCTTGCTCTATGCATGTGCTATCCATTCTTGGCCCAAAATGCTCCAAATTGCACTTTCTTGCCAACTTTGTCATTTGGACCTACAAACACACGAAAATAGCTTAAAACACTACAATAAGTAGAAACTAGCTATGAAAATGCAAGAAAACAAGCTAACTAAATCGCATAAATATGCTCCTATCAAACTCACATGAGAACTTCCCAGTGGGTCACCCATCATGAGATTGCTCTCGCACGAACTCGCTTAACTTCGAAGTTCCGATAGAACCCAAAACCAGTAAGCTCCCAAAAGGCCTCATGCTACGTAGATATGGGAATATACATATAAGGCTTACATGATCAACTCCCCAGGGCGATGTGGGATGTTACAATCCACCCCCCCCTTTAGGGGCCCAACATCCTCATCGACACACTTCCAGCTAGGGATTAGATCTGATACCAAATTGTCACACCCTGACCCGTGGTCCACCACATCCTGGGCTCGACTCCGCTGTAGCACGATATTGTCCGCTTTGGGCTCCTACCACGCCCATATTGTTTTGTTTCTGGGAAGTTCTCGTGTGAGTTCCTAGAAACAAAACCGTGAGGGCGTGGTCGTGGCCCAAAGCAGACAATATCGTGCTACTACAAAGTCAAGCCAAGGATGTGGTGGACCACAGGTCAGGGTCTAAAAATTTAGTATCAGAGGCAATCCCTGGCCGGAAGTGTGTCGACATGGACGTTAATCCCTTAAAAGGGGGTGGATTGTAACATCCCACATCGCCCAAGGGAGTGGATCCTGTAAACCTTATATGTATATTCCCATCTCTACCTAGAATGAGGCTTTTTGGGAGCTCACTAGCTTTGGGTTCCATCGGAACTTCGAAGTTAAGCGGGTTCGCACGAAAGCAATCCTATGATGGGTGACCCACTGGAAAGTTTTCGTGTGAGTTCCCAGAAACAAAATCGTGAAGGCGTGGTCGAGGCCTAAAGCGGACAATATCGTGCTACGGCGGAGTCTAGCCTGGGATGTGGTGGGGGCCCGAGCTGGGATGTGACAATTCGATTGTAAGATCCCATATCGCCCAGGGGAGTGATCCTTATATGTATATTCCCATCCCTACCTAGTACGAGGCTTTTTGGGAGCTCACTGACTTCGAGTTCCATCGAAACTCCGAAGTTAAGTGAGTTCGCACGAGAGCAATCCCATGATGGGTGACCCACTGAGAAGTTCTCGTGTGAGTTCCTAGAAACAAAACAGTGAGGGCGTGGTCGGGGCCCAAAGCGGACAATATCGTGCTACGGCGGAGTTGAGCTCGGGATGTGGTGGGGGCCCGGGCCGGGATGTGACAATCTTGGAGAAATTTTTCCTTGTGCCCTTAACACAAGTAGTACACCACGTATTTTTATGTAAGCGATGGGAAATTTTAGATTTTATGTTTTTAATTTTTTAATACAAGAATCTCACCACTTATACAGAGACACCTGGAGTACCGTGTTAGGCACATTGAAAAATCTCTCGTCATTTTGATTACTATTGGAAAACAACACCATAAAAATAAAATTGGGTGGAGAAAATGACAAAGTGATGTGCAAGGTAGACAAATGAACATAGGAAATAGAGTGAGTGAAGATTAAAAAAAAACAAATAAAAATGGAAGTAGTGATTAAAAAAAGAAAAGAAATAGTTCTGATGATTTGAAAAATAGGAAGGGGATCCTCTCCGGATCCCTTCTACCAAATTCACCAAATCAAGGGATCTGAGCCCTTGAAATTTGATCCAACGGCTACAAACAGGAGTCCTCTTTAAAAGTTATAATAATTTTAGTCGTTGTATGAAATTCTAAGGGTCCGGATCCCTTGATTTTGTGGATTTGGTGAAAGGGATCTCGAGAGGATCCCTTTCCTTAAAAATACAAGTGATGATTAAAAAAAACAAGAAGTTGCAATGGCTGTTTTTTAAGTCCACCGACGTGGCTTCTACCAAAGAAAAGATTGGGCACAGTCCACTGGCCGGTCCACTCATGCGTGTATGGTAAGTTTTTGTTATTTGTTATTTTTATTTTTTTTATTGTTCTTTTCATTAAATAAAGTTATTAGATAGTTTTTAATTAAAATGTAAAGTTTTGAAGCTCTTTTTATTAATTTTTATTAAAGCATAATAATCAATGTCCATTTATTTATTTATTTATTTTTTATTGTTCTTTACTCTTACATTATTCTCTTTGACAAGTATTATATCATATTAAATACCATATTAATTTTATTCATTTAACATATTCACAACAATTTATATAAAATTTTATCAAACAATCAGACACTATATACAAAAAAAAAATTAACAAGCACTCAACAATTTTATTTTAGAGTTGTTTATTCACACATTATAGCAGAATCAGTTTTTATAAAAGCATAGCAATAACAAACTAGCCCTAGACTAGTAGTCTAGTATGAATGATAATTATTTTCGTCATTTCCCTTTTTTCTTTTTCTTTTTTATTTTAGTATCCTTCCTTTTGAATAGAATAATATTTTTGCATTCAGGGTTAGAAAATAAATTAATGTAGAACTTGTCATTCACTAAATTAATTTGAACTTCAAAGTTTTCCTTTGCTTCAACTAGATAAACTACCACACAAAGAAAGCCTGGTTAGACAATGATTTGAGAGTGGACCAAAATAAAAAAATATGTTGGCATTTGTGAATCGAACTTTCTGACTTCTGGGTGCATTGGCTTTTCTACGGGACATTTTGATATAGGTGCTTCAATTTTGAATTTTTTAGACTAAACATCTATACCTTTTAGAGATTTGATTAAACTCTTCTTCTTATAATTTTGATGCCACGTGTATTATTATTAATAATTTTTTGTACCAAAAATAACATGACTTGACACAACCTCATATTTCTTAAAATGTCATGTCAAAAAAATGCACATCATATTGAACCAAATTTCCTATAATCTGGCATTTTGATTACCCCTTCCCTCTTATAGATAATTGTAAAAAAAAACGTAGGTAAATACAATTTATTTTGACGATATTTCCTACAATTTAGCTATGATCTCCAATTTAATATAATTTTTTTCCAAAACGGTTTAGAATATTTTTGAATCCTAGGAAATCAAATGTACCAATATAATTTTTTATATCAGTACATGCAGAGAAAATAGGACTAACTGACACATCCCGATATGGAATGTCCATAAGGACTCCAAATCGAGGTGTGCTGGCCAACACCTGAAAGGTGACGAAGCCATAAAGTGTGATGATGTGGAAAAATATGAATAAATTTGAACCTAAGAGTGCCTAAATACCAGAGTGCACCGTGAGCAGAAATGAACCCATTTCATGCGTGATACAGAGCATGGTATAGTACAGTAAAGTAAGATAATGGTTATACCATCATAAGAAGACATCTGTACTGAAAAGTGCCACGAATCCTCATTGATACGGAACTCTGCTGCTAGAACCTGGAGGGGTGCAAAAATAAAAAATGTGTGTGAGTGAAACAAAACTTTTCAAACCAATTTCAATTACCAAAGGCAATAGCCCCTCGCCGTAACACATATATAATTTCCCAGAAAATAACAAGCGTGACTATAACTCAAAAGCATAACAAAAATAACAGTCTAACAGTTATGCCGTGTCAAATATCTCAACAAGAATAAGTAATCCATGTGAATTAAATCAACATGAAATGGTATGCCAGCCAAAGTTACCTCATGTGACCTGTACGGCTGAATCAATAGCTCATCAATCATACTAGCCAGAGTCACCCCACGTGACCTGTACGACTTATCCATATCTCGTCAATCAATGCTAGCATATAAGTTGGAGTCACCTATAATGACCTGTACGACTTATCCATAACTCATCACATATCTCATCACATATGCTAGCTCATCACATATCTCATCACATCTGCTAGCTAGCTCATAACATATTTCATCACATATCACATATCTCATCACATATGCTAGCTCGTCACATATCTCATCACCTATGCTAGCTCATAGCATATTTCATCACATAGGCTAACTCATCACATATTTCATCACATTGCCAGCTCATCACATATTTCATCACATATGCTAGCTCATCACATATCTCATCACATATGCTAGCTCATCACATCTCATAATTCATACCGATAAAATACACATTATACTGCAATGCGATGAGCTAGCATATGTGATATGAATTCTGAGATGTGATGAGCTAGCATATGCGATGAGCTAGCGCATCACGGATTTCCAATCCGTTTTTCCAAAGATACACATTATACTGCAAGAGCAACATCCTAAAGTCCCATTACGATCCAACGGTCGGATTTCCGTCAATTACCAAGACCAAGTGGCAGTTAACCTTTAATTTTATGAACTTACAAATCCAATTCGGGAAGATTCGTATATCAGATTCCTAATCCGTAAGTTCCTATGGTCCTCAATATTACGTATTATAACATATTAAATTTTGGTGATAATCCAACGGTCGGATCATCGATTCATGTTTTTACCAAGTAACATATCTTAATGAATTTAGGTCCAAACGATCAACCTATATTATACAATTACCAAAACTAAACTCAAGGCATCTAATTTAGCCTAAGAATAACATTCACGGTCGCCGGGCCACGCACCGCAGCGGGTGGCGGTCGGCCACTCCGACTCGCCGGAAAATCTAAGTATTTCCAAAAATTCTCAAACTTCATAGAAATGAAGATCTCAATGAGTAGAGCAACTTTCATACCTTCCATGAAGTTCAAAAGTGGACGGAAGGTGGTCTATGTTTTCCACAAAGTCGGCGAGTGCCTAAAGCTTCCCGACGTCGATTCGTTGTCTGCGGTGGTCCAACGGGGTCAAGGTTGGTTGGGATTTTCTCTTGGGATGATGGGCTACAAAGCCTAACGGTGGCATCAGCCATCGCTTTGCTGATTCGCTAGAATATTGAAAAGAGTAGCCGGAGCACCGTTGACTTTTTGTCGACTTTCGTGTCCTCAAACAGCCACATACCGTGGTTAATCAAGATGGTTCTTCAATGGGTTTTGTAGAGGGGAATGAGTGCTTCTAGATGGCAGTGGTGGCATCAAAAAAATCCAACGGAGTTGGCCGGAATCAACCTTGGAAGATAGGTGGTTGCAATGGGTGTGGGTGCGGTTTTGGGGGAGCTGGGAGCTTCTCTCTCTTTCCTCTCCTCAATTTCTGATTGGTCCTCCCTTTCTTTTTCTGATTGGTCCCTTATTTTCTTCCTTAAATCTGATTGGTTACCACTCCCACATGGTGGGAGTTTGAATTAATTTATAACTAAACCTTAAATAACCAAATTTCGAACGTCCATAACTATACCGTTATAATCCGGACTCGTAAATGGCTTTCGCCTATGCGTTCGTAGTGACGAGTATTACCTAAATATGCTAAAAGAATAGGTTATACATTTCTTGAAGGATATTTTGTGAAAAATATGTTCATTTGAGCAACATCTATAGCATGCACTCAAAAAACAAAACATTACCCATTAAATTCAAAGCCTAGTAGTTAGGTGAACCAAGACTCAACTCAAAAGAAAGTGAGTTGAGAAATTTATACCTTTGTAGATTCCTCTTTGCAAAAGCAAAGGATAATCACCCAAGAGATAGGGCCTTCATTCCTTGCTTCTTAGATCCATGGATTTGGATGGAAGAATAGGTTTCTCCAAGTTCCCAAAATTGAGAACCTCTAAGTCTCCACACCAAGGTAAGATGTGAAGAAGAGATGAGTGACCTTGGAGGAGAAAGATTATTAGCTAATCCCTCCAAGGGTGGCCAGCCTCTTTAGAGAGAAAGGAGAGCTTTGTGTCTCTCCAATTTCCCCAAAAAACCCTAAATGAATTTTGGCTATAAAGTCATATTTATACCTTTATTCATTGGAGTGGCAAACTTGTAATTAAAGCAAGTTCACTACCCTTCCTCTAAATAGCCGGCCTTAGGGTATTATTGGGCTATTTGGGCCTTTGTGAATCATTATTCATTAAGTTGTCATACAGCTTAAGTCAATGGACTTGACGTTCAAAGCCCATTGGGCCTTAAGGTCCAATACTATCCCGAGGTCTTTAACAAACTTATTCGTTTGATTAATTAACATATTAATTAATCCTTGCCATAAATAATTAAACCATTTAATTATTCTTACTCATCTCCGTTGTTTCTTCAATCTCTACCTTACACGGTGTACGATCCATTAGGTTCCTTTTAGCGAGGCAGTGGGCGATTAGAACTCTTTCAAATCGATTGTGAATTGAAACTTACTTTCAATTCTCCCTTTAGTGATTATACACGTTTAGGGCTTCCACAAAACCATGAGTGACACCTAGCAGTATGTCATGGTTACCCAAGCTAATCAGAAGAGGTGGAGAACCTATTCAGTTTAGGATTACAATGCAATACGGTCTTTCTCTAATACAATACTCTTGACCACATTGTTTGGTTTGATAGTTTATTCATGTCTACTATCCAATGTGATTCATTTACTTATATGATTATCTTGAATGTGATTTGGAACGACTTCCTAAATCTCATTCATATTCTGGCCAGAGATTCTTAATCATATCATAGAGTATTCTCTCTCAAACGGTTTGAAGGTTAGAGATCCCTTGTTGCGCATTCACTTGCCTCCATGGCTAAGTGGCTTAACCCCAACTATGCCGCGGACACCCGCAAATTGAGTGACTTTGACATAATCAAAGATCAAGGACCTAACCACAAGACAACTATGATGCCTCAGGTCAAAGGACTACTTTGCATTATCCCAACCATGAGTTCTCATGTGACATGACTATGAGAACTCTTCGTTGATCGTGTTCAGTGAACTCATTCGCTATTGAGTACCTACATGCTTGTCTTGGTGTCAATCACACCAATGACTCGAGACCAGTCACTCTCCATAAGAGAAGACACAGCATGTACTGATCTTAACGGACTGTCAATGCCCAATTGGCAATCCTATGATCAGGAACGTTTAGGATATGTATACGAAAGAGAATGGTCTCATAAATCTAACTTGTTTAAATTACATTCTCATAATTACATATTCCTTGGACTTATTGTTTAAGCATATAACATTTATATGAGACGGCTTAAAACAATAATCTATGCCCTTGATATTAAACTAGATTAGTTTAACATGTGAAATGTCCATAAAGTATCATCACATGATTGGTTTTAGGGCACATTTCCAACATTTCTCTAAACGAGGGTCAACAGAAGTCAAAGTCCTTGCCTCTAGGGCATTTTCGTCAATTCACGCTTGTAAAATTTATAAAAACGTAAAATTTGGGACAGGATGTCACAATCTACCCCCCTTAAGGAAATTTCATCCTCGAAATTTTAAAATCATTGCTATGCTACACTCGAAAATAGCTATACACACATAAAGCAAAAATCAAGTTAGAACGTGTGTCAAGGGAAATATGACATTCCGTCGCGGTCAGAATGTAATTATTCCCCTTTCATGCTTTCAAGCTCAAACCTTCCTTCTCTTTATAGCTATAATAATGCTAAATGATAGATGGTAAAATGATTTTCCTAAAAAATAATCGACACCCAAAATACCGCTTTCATGGGCCCTATGTTGTTACTTTCGGGAAACTGAAGTGACCGAGATACCCAAAAAGCTCGACAAATTCGTAATCTCAAATCTCTCTTTCATAAAGCAAATAAATAATTGTTGCACTTGTCTGGAAAGGTTGCTGCTCTCTCATGGGGTTTTGAACACGGGCGCATGCGCCCGCCAAATTGATCTATTATGAATTCTTCACTAATCAAGTGTGAAATCATGTCGATAAGGCTAACAGGACACCCAAGAATTTGAGCATCAAGACAAGTTCAAGAAATCTAGAGTACACGATATCTGAAATAATTGTGCAAAGTCAATATCTAAATGGTCCTCCTGGACAGCTTATCAACCTCCTAAGTAACATGAGGAATATACTAGTGACTCAAAATCAACCCAATTACCTTTAACAGCATGAGGTAAAACCGAGAGTACCACCATAACTGATGCGGACTAACATATTAAAGAGTTGAAAAATTAAAAAAAATTAAATAATAAAAATAAGATGAATTACGCTGGAATATTGAACAATTCCGTTATTACCTTAGAAGAAGTAGGAAGGTCAAATTTAAAAATGAACTAACAAGGTTTCTTGATGATCGAAAAGTAACATCACAAATTATTAAAACTACCAGGGACCAAAAGTGATTTCCCCAAAATGTTCTTCCATCGATTGCTACCACTTTAGAACCATCGATGCGCAAGATAATTCTAGAGTCTTGACAAGAATAGACTTCACATAAATTCTAATAGGAGATATTCTAACAGATACTACCAAGAAATCAAAACTAGTTGAAATTTCCAATCTCAAAAGGATCAATACTAACGGCGGAAGAATAATGATAGAATTATTTGATAAGAAGTGAAACACATAACACGATGAAGTATAAATACACCAAGATGATAATCTTGTTGGGTTTCTGATTGCCTGAACTTGTATAAAGATCTAGAAGCAACTTTCTCATAATGCCATCATCCTCCAAAAGTAAACAGAGAAGAAACTATGGTTATCCAATTTGTTTGGACTTTGTTTCCTCAACATCCTTCTACTCTAACCTAAGGCGAGACGCCTAGACTGAAAATTCTCTTCAATCACCTAAAGTGGAGTCTCAATCTTAATTTCTGTTTGATTTCCACATTTGATCATGTCACGAACGAGGACTCTTAGATCACGTCCCACGGATAAGATAACAACATCCCACTTCTATTTTAGTTGTTTTCACAAGTGTCTTGATGTTGAAATTTCAACGCCCATTTTAAGAAAATAAACCATCGTCAATATTTTAAGTTTTGAGACTGGAAGAATACTGCTTTCTACTTAAGTAAAACTACCACTGATTGGAATACTACATGAACGTAACACTGATTCAGCATCACGATTATTGATTTTCACATTCTCTGCACATAAAATACTTCGAACTGAGAGTGTATAATGATACTTCCCAATTCCATTCATATAACAAAATGATTATAATCATTCAAACCATTTCTTGATAGGTTAAAGGTAACTCCAAATCGATACTCGTCTTTTCCAAGTAAAATAAAATAGGACCAGCTGAAAGTGTTTAAAAGTAAATACGTCCTTTTCGTACAACCGGAAGATACACTATAATGTACTCATAGTTGCTGATTGAATTCTTCTACTGCCACTGTCAGAACTTAGTCCGTTCCAGAAAGTAAGTGTATTTAAGAAGTTCTAAGGTTGATAAAGATTTCAGACATGTTCTACACGGCGAAATGTTATTCAATTTCCAAGCAAAGATGATAATTGCTAACTTTAAATCTCACGGATAAAATAGTTCATTCCAAATGGTTCTATACATTGGTAAGACTACTATGAATTCAACAAGCTTCACGAGAAAACTCTGAATTTCAAAAGTTTGTTACATAGACCACCAATTTGAAATAGAATTTGTGTGAAAGGATGCAAGAAAACTAATGTAGTACGAAGAAGTGGAATGGTGGTATTCTCCTGAATATCGCCAAGGAGTCAAAACTATTTTTTGTTTCTACTCTCGAAAGGTTTAATAATGACGGTTAACAATAGTGATGAGATTGACCCATAAATCCCTGGCTATACACCAATAATGATACATTAACCCCACATTAGGGCCATCAACTAGTCTCAGTTCCACACCTTTCCTTGGCAGAAAAGTTCTTTGCTTATAATCAAGAGACACTCGCCAAAATGATCTTCTAAAGATCAACGAGTCATCAAATCTGCCCAAAACTTAGGAACAACTAACATATTTTCCACATTCGACGAGGTGGCAAGATTCAAACATTAGACTCGAGAACCAAGAATGCTCACATCATGCGTGTGATGAATGAAATACTGCCCAACTTATGCTCTGATACCAAACTGACACACCCCGACCCAGAATGTCCATAAAGATTCCGAATCGAGCTATGCAGGCCGACACCTAGAAGGTGACGAAGCCATAAAGTGTGATGATGTGGAAAAATATGAATAAATTTGAACCTAAGAGTGCCTAAATACCAGAGTGCACCGTGAGCGGAAATGAACCTATTTCATGTGTGATACAGAGCATAGGTATAGTATAGTAAAGTAAGAGAATGATTATACCATCATAGGAAGACATCTATACTGAAAAGTGCCACGAATCCTCATTGATACAGAACTCTGCTGCTAGAACCTGGAGGGGTGCAAAAATAGAAAATGTGAGTGAGTGAAACAAAACTTTTCAAACCAATTTCAATTACCAAAGGCAATAGCCCCTCGCCGTAACACCTATATAATTTCCCAGAAAATAACAGGCGTGACTATAACTCAAAACCATAACCAAAATAACAGTCTCACAATTATGTTATGTCAAATATCTCAACAAGAATAAGTAATCCATGTGAAATAAATCAATATGAAATGGTATACCAGCTGAAGTCACCTCACGTGACCTGTATGGCTGAATCAATAGCTCATCAATCATACTAGCCAGAGTCACCGCACGTGACCTGTACGACTTATCCATATCTCGTCAATCAACGCTAGCATATAAGTTGGAGTCACCTATAGTGACCTGTACGACTTATCCATAGCTCATCACATATCTCATCACATATGCTAGCTCATCACATATCTCATCACATATGCTAGCTCATCACATATTTCATTACATATGCAAGCTCATCACATATCTCATCACATATGCTAGCTCATAACATATTTCATCACATATGCTAGCTCATCACATATTTCATCACATATGCTAGCTCATCACATATCTCATCACATATGCTAGCTCATAACATATTTCATCACATATGCTAGCCCATAACATATTTTATCACATATGCTAGCTCATAACATATTTCATCACATATGCTAGCTCATCACATATCTCATCACATATGCTAGCTCATCACATATCTCATCACATCTCAGAATTCATACCGATAAAATACACAATTTACATAAAACGCATCTCTATGTAATTCAATTCGGAAGATTTGCATCACGGATTTCCGATCTGTTGCTTCCAAGATTCACATTATACTTCTAGAGCAACATCCTAATGTCTCATTACGATCCAACGGTCGAATTTCCGCCAATTGCCAAAACCAAGTGGCGGTTAACCTTTTATTTTATGAACTTACGAATCCAATTCGGGAAGATCCGTATATCATATTCCCGATCTGTAAGTTCCTATGGTCCTCAAATATTACGTATTATAACATATTAAAGTTTGGTGACAATCCAACAGTCGGATCTTCGATTCATGTTTTTACCAAGTAACATATCTTAATGAATTTAGGTCCAAACGATCAACCTACCTTACACAATTACCAAAACTAAACTCAAGGCATCTAATTTAGCCTAAGAATAACATTGACGGTCCCCGGGTCACGCACCGCCGCGGGTGGTGGTCGGCAACTCCGACTCACCGGAAAATCCAACTATTTCCAAAAATTCTCAAACTTCACAGAAATGAAAATCTCAATGAGTACAGCAACTTTTATATCTGGAACGAAGTCCAAAAGTGGACGGAAGGTGGTCAATTTTTTCCACAAAGCCGACAGGTGCCTAATGCTTCCCGGTGTCGATTCGTCATCTACTATGGTCCAACAGGGTTAAGGTTGGTTGGGATTTTCTCCTTGGATGATGGGCTACAAAGCCCAAGTGGTGGCATCGGCCATCGCTTTGATGATTCGCCGAAATATTGAAAAGAGTAGCCAGAGCACCGTTGATTTTTTGTTGACTTTCGTAGCCTCAAACTGCCACATACCGTGGTTAATCAAGGTGGTTCTTGGGTGGATTTTGTAGAGGGGAATGAGAGCTTCAAGATGGCGGTGGTGGCATCGAAAAACTCCAACGGAGTTAGCCGGAATCAACCCTAGAAGATGGGTGGTCGCAATGGGTGTGGGTGCTATTTTAGGGGAGCTGGGAGCTTATCTCTCTCCTCTCCTCAAATTTTTATTGGTCCTCCCTTCCTTTTTCTGATTGGTCCCTTATTTTCTTACTTAAATCTGATTGGTTACCACTCCCACATGGTGGGAGTTTGAATTAATTTATAACTAAACTTCAACTAACCAATTTCGAACGTCTATAACTATACCGTTATAATTCGGACTCGTAAACAGCTTTCGCCTATGCATTCGTAGTGATGAGTATTACTTAAATATGCTAAAAGAATAGGTAATACGTTTCTCTAAATGAGGGTCAACAGAAGTCAAAGTCCTTGCCTCTAGGGCATTTTGGTCAATTCACGCTTTTAAAATTTATAAAAAGGTAAAATTTGGGACGGTATGTCACACTGACAATGCAATTTAAATTGAAATAAAATGTTGAGGTGTTTATTAGTCAATGCACTTTATCAAATCTTGAAAAGGTACAAATATTTAGAAGATATAAAAAAAAAACTATAAAAGTATAAATCAAATCTTGAACCTAGCGCAATGACTTTTTATGATTTATTTAGCCGACCCTACTTAGTGGGAAAAGGCTTTGTTGTTGTTGTTCAAATGGTCAAAAAGTTTAACCAAAAGTGGTGGTTTATGATGTTTAAAATTAATGAGGAGGTTCCAAGTTTGAAACACTATGTGCATTTTTTTACTTTTCAATTTTTACGAATTTTTATTCCATAAGAATATAATTTGATTAAATGATCAAGAAGTTTAATCAGAAGTGTTTGTACCATACTTGACAAATCCTGAAACTACTGAGCACCGGTCAACGTTATACCGTCAACGACCCAAAAGAGTTTCCCTACAACCAGGAGGCCAATCACAGCGCCACACGTGTGGACATCAGAAGCCAATCATAGCACGAAACGTGTCAACATCATAAGCCAATCACAACACGACACGTGTCAATGTCAGAATGAAACTAGAAACTCTCTTCTATAAATAGAGATCATTCTCTCACAATATTTCCTAATGTCATTTGTACTAAATCATTCACTTGTACTCACTAAAGGAGAGCTTGAACCTATGTACTTGTGTAAACCCTTCACAATTAATGAGAACTCCTCTACTCCATGGACGTAGCCAATCTAGGTGAACCACGTACATCTTGTGTTTGCTTCCCTGTCTCTATCCATTTACCTACTTATCCACACTAGTGACCGGAGCAATCTAGCGAAGGTCACAAACTTAACACTTTCTGTTGTACCAAAGTCGTCACTAATTTTGTGCATCAACATTTGGCGCCGTCTGTGGGAATGACACTTATTCCTACTCTCTTCAGCTTTGTCAAGCTGGTTTCCACCATTCGTACACTCTCTTTTGACCAGGCATCCCTCTCCAACATGGGGAGCGAAGGAAGCCACAACACACAGAATGACACCCATCTTGCACCTAGTGTGAAGCAACGAAAGAAGAAAGGAAAGAGGGTTGCTCTTCAAGCTAAAGTCGATGAGCTAGAAGCTCAGAACAACAAGATAGCAATGAAGAATGAGGTCCTCCATGAGCAGTATGAGAAGCTATTTGAGACGCTCCACGAAACTAGCCATACTCAAACACGCGAGCTCGTTGCCCCTGTGGACATCAACCATCATCTGGGTGCCCTCCAACACGGAGGGTTACCTTCCTTCGACATGGGTATCCCTGATGAAGAGCGAGTTAATCATTAAAACATTGATCAACATGAAACATCTCTTAACCCAGCTCATTCGATCTGAAGCAGGAGAAGTGGAGGAAGACACCTCCTTGCAGAAGGGTTGGAAGGATCGAAAGTCGTTTATCGTGACTGCCAAGACTTCCTAAAGCAACGTCGAGAGAATCCCCTCCACATATGCTCGAAGATCAATGACCCAAGGGTTTCTGAAAGACTCGGTCTCCTCCCACGACCTAGGCCATCTCCCAATCTAGGGAAGGAACGACAGGTCCCAGAGGGACATGAAGGTACAAGGGACTCTAAGGTATTTCGATAGACTCGCCCTAGAAGTCAGTACGGTGAGTCCAAGGAAAAATCACATGCCTTTGCTCAAACTTTCCTACTTCCAAGAGGCGATGGAGACTTACAAAAGAAAATCCCAATGGTACATGACTCCACTCAGGACGTCCTTGTCCTACAGCTCCTTGAGGAAGTAAACAAGTTGAAAGCCGAACGTCAGACCGAAATACCTGACTGGAACCAACCCAGGCCTGGCCCTCTCACAAGGAGGATCCTTGACACCCCCTTCAAGCGAAGACAAAACAAAAGGTTGGTTTACAACTCTATACTGGAATGGAGGACCCAATTGAACACCTTAACCTCTTTGAGTTCACCATGGCATATCGGATACACACCGACGAAGAGCGATGTCTTCTCTTCCCCTCCACCCTCTCTGACGGAGCTCTAAACTGGTATTGCCGTCTTCCACCTGAGAAGTAGACTCATTTGAGGAACTGAGGAAACTGTTTGTCTCTCAACACATCTCCAAACTGATCGCTTACATTCTGCAGATGACTTGTACACTATGCGCCAGAAGCCGGACAAGTCACTACGAGAGTATGCTGGTCATTTCAGCCATGAGTATTCTCACTGCGCTGAGGCAGATGACAAGACAGCCTTCAATACAAAATAAATTAGTTTTTCCATGTTTCTAATTTACTGAGTTTGAAGTGCTTTTCTAAATATGATTTTACTGAATCTTATGTGTGAAAACAAATAATTTTTCTTATATGAAGTTAGGGCACATTTTATGGTGTCGCCCCGATTCTCGAACATCTCAGGACCGGCCTGATTAAACCCTATTCCAATCTTTTCGTTTCCACTTGGAAATGCTTCTTTAAAAAGAAGTTCTACACATAAGTGTGCTTCTAATAGAAGCACATTATCAAAATGGAAGTGTTTCTTAGAAAAACACTTGAACTGTATTACCTTTGCCCAAAAACTGTAGCACATATATACTTTCATCGCTTTCAGAAGTTCTTCTAGAAGAACATATCAAATGTTTCTTACAAAAATAACTTCAAAGTGCTTTTTTTTAAACCCATAAGCCCTTTTGAAATTTTTCTTCCATACATCATCAATTCACTTGCAGACGTTCTAATAAAACAAATTTAGAAAAGAAAGTCAGCGAAATTAAGAAAAATAGCAAGTATAGCACTTTTATTAATTAACTTACATGTTCCTAAAACCCAACCCAAGAAACATCAAACTTAAACAAAGTTAAACACTAATTCATCCGAAACTCAAGAGATTTCTCCAAGATGTTATTGGGAAAGAATCGTCAAGTTGGGATGGCATACACTGCTGAGGAAGAAGATTATTGTTCATCACACCAAAATTGTCTGACCCATTGAAAACCAGCATTGATCCTGGTCGGTCCTCAACCCCAAGCACGTTAACGTTGTTCTCCCAATTATCGGACCCCATCCAAGCAAAGTATTGGTCAACTTCTAAAGTTGAAGAACCACTTGTCCCAGCTTCAGCTGATACACTTGGATCCACTAGCCCGGCGGTCATCATGTTACAATTGGAGCAATTTGCGAAGCCTGCAGATTGATAATGACCGTCGGCAAGGCTATTCTGCCACGGCCAGGTGGCTGTGGCTGTGGCAGTGGAAAACATAGTTTGACCCTCAAATCCCATCATCATTAGGTTTCCTGAGCAGTTCAGAATTGGATCGAATAATGGCTGATGTACATGTAGTTCCTTGTGTACCAAGTTACAGTCATCATAACTATACGGCAAATGAACAACAGATTTTCCTTCAATTGACCTAACCGGGTAGTCCAATTTCTGTAGCTTGGACTCTAAGAATGCTGCCAGATCCATCAATGAATCCTCAGATAACGCGTCTAGTTCCTTGTCATCGAGCTCAATCTTTTGTTCAAGCTGCTTCATCTTACCTTGAAAAAAATTATAGATGTTGACCTCTCGCGTTTTAGGGTTGTTTCTGTTCTTAATAGCTGCTGCTTGGTGCTTACTGATAATGGCTTTGGCCAAGTCCTCGTCTTCTGGCCAGACCTTAACTTTGGCATTGGGTCCAATATATGCAACCACGCAGACCTGAGCTCCGCAGAGCTTATTGAGATTCATTGCTTTCCTCATCACAGTCGCTGATCTCTGCATCGTGGATTTCCGTTGTTCCGACTGCTGCCGCTGCCTCAGTTTTCTCCGTTTAGCGAGCCTTTGCTCTTCGCGGTTGTCTCTCCTTGGTCGAGCTGAGTTCCCCTTCATACTTGACTCCCAAGGCACACACTCGCAAACTGAGAAGATCAAAGAGAAAGAGATCGACTAAACTTGCGAAAAATCGTAGGTATAACTGTAAGAAAGTTTGTACAACATATACCAGTTATATACAGGTCTCGGTGTGCTGCTGATATGCTGAAAAGTATTCCTATTCTTTATAAACTTTTCAAAAATATAGGAAAAGCTTTTTCCTCCTCCTTAAAAGGTTTATGATATATTTCCCTTTCTCTTTTTATTAGGTAATTCAAGCAGTTAATGCTAAATTATTCCTTGTTTTTGAAGGTATAGACACTAGCTAGTTAATAAGACAAGAATAAAACTAGAGAGGGAGAAGCTAAACGATCGAGGTATACCAGTGGTAAGTTTTATTTTCTATCCTAAAGATTTAAGGAAATAGCCTTTGTATTAAAAAAATATAAAAAATAAAAAAGAGAAAATAAAAAGAGAAAGATTTGATATGGAAAACTGTAAACTATATATGCGAACTTTAATTGCAAAGATTTCAGCTTAAGTAATATTATTTACTCTACAAAACTCTTGCAACTAGGAAATAAACTGATGATGACATGAAGCAATCTAAGCTGTTAGATAGTAATAGATGGTGAATATTAGAAACTAAAAGATCACTAAAAGCATCTCCAATAGATGTGTCATTTTTTTCTGTCAAATTCTTAATTGATGGCTGATTTGGGATTTTGAAGCATGATGTTAAATTTCTTTATATTCTAACCGGTATGTTTTTTTATTATTTTACTATGATACATGGTCCAGTTTAAAATAAAATAAACAATACAATCATTTTTAAAGCTTTTTATGGGCCCCACCAATTAAAAATAAATAAAATAGAAGTGAAGGCAGCGTCAAAATTGTCGCTAGAGGCCTTGCTGCCATTCCAAGTCAGCCAAAAGATTATTCGGTTGGAGCAATATTTACTGTCAAAAGTGATTAGTTGATATTACATCTAAGATTTGGCATATCATTTGGAGACGGTTTAAGGAACTTCACTAACTAAAGACTAAGGGATGTGGCCACTTAATACTATAGTTTAGTGGTATTTCTCTTTATTTATAAGTAAGAAGTCTTAATTTCGATTCTCGTCAAAGACGAGTTTAAACCATATTATAGTTAGCCCATTGTAAGGCTAAATTCACTCCCTCCCCTTTAGTGTAGATACTATTGTCTATTCAAAATAATAAAAAAAAAAGACTAAGGAGTGAAGTTAATTAATCTTTCAAAAAAATTTAATAGATATTTTTAGGGAAATAGACAGAAATGACCCATTTCTTAATCTTTGGACCAAAATAGGACAAATCTGCTATGCACAAGCCATGTGATAGGGATTTTTACTACTCATGTGAACGGGCTTAAATCTCCTATTTTACTTGCAAGAATCACAAGGTTATTGTAGTATAAACGGATTTTGCAAGGTCATCTCCACAGGGATTATTAAATAATTCGAACTAATCAGATTCCATTTAATTATTGTAAAATAGAAATTGAAGTGATTGATTTTATAACCTAATTAAAATAAAAGTGAATTTAAAGAATTAAAATAAACAATCTGCAATATTAGGATTAGAGAGAAGAAAACAGTTTTGAGAAAATCAAATTAAGAAAGCACTAGGGTTCCACCATCACCTAGCAATCCTATGAATTTTTACCAATTACTTATGATCTACACATGCCACTTTGAAGGTTAGATTCTCCTAATTCATATTCTACTTGGAACCTCCAACATAGAACGTATATCTAACATGCAACCCGTCCGGACGTTCGGATCAAATCTAAACATGAAAGACTCATTATGCTTTATGAAAATCATTTGAAAAACCATGCAATCCTTAAGACGTGATATTCATCTTAAGAGAAATTACAATTATTAATCACAAGAAGCCAGCGTCAATTTCAGGGAACCTTCCGACCAAAATTGCATCAAATTACTTTTCTAAAGATCCTAATGGTGATCAGGCATTAAGACAATTAGATAGTTTTTATCCCGGTGATTAACAATTCAAAATATGCATGCAATCAATCATAAGCAATTAAATAAAAATCACATATTCATGCTAAGGCTCAAGGCTTCGCCCTAGCAAAAGAAATTAGTTCCGCATATTCATAATTGAAATCATAGAAAATATTATTAAGAAAAGGATTGAAAACACCTTCAAGTAGAAAATCTTCAAAACCCTAGCACTTCTCTCTGTCTCCAATATTGCATAAAATAAAGCGTACCCTAAAACTGTAGACGGCTAAGCAATATATTTGCTAAGCCACCACACAAACCCTAGCAAACAAAACCCTAAATTAAATAATAAAATTCGTCTAAAAACTGAACAGCCACGTTTTGGCCCATAAGCTGCTCCAAAACTGGCCCAATATAGCTGGATTTAATGTTTGGACTATTCTGAACACTTTTCCAGAAGGCCACGAACCCATCCGATGTCATCTTGGGCTCCAAAAACGCAATTTAAGCCCAAAAACGTCACTTTCCAGCACTGCGCACTGCTTCTTTATTTCATCGCCAGAAAACCACCGCTTGGTGAAAAAATCCCAAATTTTGATACGATCAAGCTAAGTGACTCACGAACGTCCTCCAATTGGAATTACTCCAAAATTCGTCCATTTGGTCCTGTTTTTCTCTAGAGGAAGTCGAAAGTCCTATATTGAAAATACAATTCAAAGTATCAAAATTCTTCCCAAAATATTAACCAAAATATACTAAGATTAGGGTAAAATATATAATATAAAATCTACTCATCAAATACCCCCAAACTTAGCTTTTTGCTTGTCCTCAAGCAAAACAAGACTCAAACAAAAATAAAAACTTAACAAACTAACTAGCTAAAATTAACTGACAAAAATTTTCACCTTCAAAGTTGCAATCCATAGCAAATTTTAAAAACTAGAACATCTTTTCAAAAGTTCCAACCAATCCCACCACAGAGTCTAAGCCATTTAGAATCAATTAGAAAAGAATTCACAAACTTTCTTTGGTGTAAAGTGAACCAACATAATTAAGGAGACTCGACTAAAACCCTTACCTCTCGTCCTTATTTATTTCACACATAGTAACTTTAAATATAACTCTCTTTCTTTTTCTTTTTTTTTTCTTTTTCACTTTTTTTTTATATATAACATTTTTTTTTTTCTCCAGTAACAGTAGTGGTCGTGCAATGTCGGTTTACTTAAGCTTTCGATCCAACCCATGTAGCGAGCTTTAGGTCAATGACTCCCAAACCACTAGGGCTTTAGGACACTAGGTGTAGAACACCCCTAAGGACTTATTAACCCGAGCTGAAAAGGCTACGAAACCAACTAACCACCCTGCCTCATGCCAAAACTCTACCGTTTGACGCGAGAATCACTGCTGATTAGGCAGGACTGGCCCGGTTACTAGGCAGAACCTCGGGTGAGACAATTATTACTTTATTTTTTTTTTTTTTCACACTAATAACTGACTTTACTTAAAATAAAAAATAAAAAATAAAAATAAACTTAGACTAAAAGCAAGTATTTCAATCTCACTCCCCACAAACCATGTTGGTGTGATGTGCAAAGTTCAAAGTATAATTCATGAATTAGTGTCTAAGCAACGATAAATAGAAAAGACTCTAATGTGGGATTAACTTTCACCATGTCCATTTGTTCTAACGCTTAAAATACTCTATGGATATTAACTTAGGAATAATGAAAATTTTTAAACGGACACAACAATAAAAAAAAACTAAAATTTACTTTCCCACCCCCAAACTTATGTCACACTTTGTCCTCAAGGTGTGGAAACTAAAATAAAAGAAACTAAAAAAAAAAAAAAATAAGAAAATAAAACACCAAAAACCTATAACTAAAAAGAACCGACAAACTAAAAGAAAGAAAAAAATAAAAAAAATAAATAAAAAAAAATAAAAAAAAATAAAAATAAAAATAAAAGGAAAAGATAAAAGAACATGAAAAAACAAATGAGAACAACACCTTGCAATTGAATTGATAACAGCATGGCCACGTAAGGCCTTGTCAAACTACCCATGTGCACAGCGCCCAATTGATGAGATATGACAATCCATGTACACTGCAGGCGTGCACCAATAATTTAAACATTGGATGCCCATCCGTGACTGGCAGCTGGCATGCTAATTTGAATAGTGGCATGCACTGGCATCAGTCTTCTGTCAGTCATCAAACACAGAGCCCAACGGCTCTCTCCCCTCTCTATCTTCAAACCGTGGCCTAGGGAAGCATAAAAAATTGATGAGGCGCAGACGTGTCAAGCATCAGGCAGGGGACTCCATAGGATTCGAAATTAAGGGTGAAGATCAATACATTTGCCCATATCTCTTTCTTTCTCGCAGACCCCATTTTGCTAAAATGAAAGGACCTCTCTGTCTCTCACATTTTTCTCTCCTTTCCTCAATTTAGCTCTGCTCTCTCTAGAAAGTCTGAAAATGCTTTTACTCTCTCCATGTCAAAGCAAGTCCTTCTTCCTCCCTTTGCAGGTAAAAACTAAGCCATGCCATTTCTCCTTTTGTTCGTTCAAATGTAAAGATGTAGCTCCATTTCTGCTAACTTCATCACCAAGAGTAACATGAAAATGTTTGTGACTGATGCATTTGATTGTTCTGTGTATGTCTCAGTTTCCTCGCAGATTGATGCATCCGTAGCCTTCCATAACCCAACAACAACGCACCTCCGTGAGTACCCCGCCGTGATGGAAAATCGGAAAAAACGGAAACCCAAAGGTAAAATCATCCTCCAATCTTGTGGTTGCAGTGTCCAATTTATTTGTTGGAGAGATCTGGAACAAACACTAACACCTGCATGTGGTTTTATCAGTGTGGAGAGCCCTAATGGTTTCAAATCCGAGACAACAACACAAGAACACCCTCGGAGTCAGCAGCTCAGCTCAACCAAGGATCTGCAAATGTTGAGGTAAAACCCGTAACCCTTTTTATTGATGGACTATGATCTGATACTTGAAAAATAACCCCTACTGTGACTGAAAAATAACACTCAAATCCAGCATACACCCGTGAGAAAACAAGCTTAAGCTGCCGGTCTAATAGTCCCAGAAAGCAAAATCAACAGCAACTGTCGCGGCCTCTGTATGTCATATAGGTACAGATCTCGTTCGTCTGCTTTTGCTAAGCTCAACATTTACAAGTTCAACAACAGTTCATTTGAATGCCATATGTAACCTGTATGTACTCATATTGTTGGTCTTTATGTAGGGGTATACGGATCCATGATAGAGCCAAGGACACAGAAGTAAACACACAAGAGCAACGGAGGAAAATAGCACAGGCCGCATGACCCAGATCGATGCATCTGGGAGGTAAAATTCGAATCCCTGCAAGTGTAGTTGTTGTAGATCTGGTAATAATATCTGTACTCAGTTCTGTGGTGTATGGATCTGTGATTTAATTGTGCTTCCTCCATGCATCGCAAAACTGAGCTGCAGAAATTAACTGCTCTAAATTCTGTTTATGTGCTGGATCTGCAACAATCACCCCCAAACTTGCATCTGTGAATGGCTTTTTATGTGGACTGCTTTAAATTTCCAACATAGTGTAGATGTGGTTGATGTGAACGATAGACTTGCTGCTGGGTGCAGGATTCCAGCATAGGAAGCTCTTTATTTTCCACGTTCGCAACCTGCAATTAACCAATATGCGTCAAAAAATTAAAATAAAATCAAATAAACTGGGTAAATAAAATCAATATGCAATCTTCCATTTTTTTCAAATTTTGTTTTTTTTTTTATTTTTTTATTTTTTTTATGTATGTTTTATTTTTTATTTTTTTTATATTAAAGAGAAAATCAAATGAAAATTAAAACTAAGAAAGAGTTTAGAAAAATTGGGTTGCCTCCCAATAAGCGCTTTATTTTAAGTCTGTAGCTAGACGTTGCGGAAGTCCGGTGGCTAGATCATTGGTGCCTTTAGAGTCAAAGACTCGCCTACACCAAATTTCTCTATGCATGGTTTTAGTTGATGTTTGGTCACCTTCAATGAGAAATCTGTGCCCTTAGCCTTAATGTCCACATTACCATTCTGAAAAACTTTAGTAACCAGAAAAGGGCCTTTCCATCTAGACTCTTGTTTCCCTGGAAATGACTTGAAATCTGAACTTAATAACCACTCTTCTTTACCAGGCTGTATTTTCTTAAAATTTGGGCTGCTTGGCAAATTTTCATGTTTTTTCAATGTGTTCATTGGCTGGTCTTCATGTAGCACCCTTTGCTGCTGTGGTTTAGGACTTGTAAAATCAGGAGTTAAATTCGGGGGCTTTATGGACAGATGGTCAGTTGATGATCTGTTCATAAACTTGGCACTTGGTAAACCATCCAATGCATCAACACGCATGCATTCTTGCTTGTCACCTGAATGTATGCTTGCTTCAAACAACTTGAAAACAACAGTTTGATTTTCAACTCGGAATATTAATGTTCCGGCTTCAACGTCAATAAGAGTTCGGGCTGTTGCCAGAAATGGGCGGCCCAAAATAATGGGCGTTGTCAAATCCTCATCCATGTCCAACACCATAAAATCGGCTGGTAAATATAAATTGTCAACCTTCACAATAACATCTTCAATGACTCCTCTAGGGTAGGTAATTGAATGGTCAGCCAATTGAATAATACTGGAGGTTGGCTTCAGCTCCCCTTCACCTAAACGTTTGAAAACAGAATATGGCATTAAGTTTACACTAGCACCTAAATCAATTAAAGCACTACTAAAATCACAATTTCCAATGGTGCAAGAGATAGTAAAACTCCCCGGATCTTTTTTCTTTGGAGGCAATTTATGTAATAAGACCGCACTGCATTGTTCTGTAAGAATCACTTTCTCAAAATCAACAAGCTTCTTTTTCTTTGTGCAAACATCCTTCAAAAACTTGGCATAAGACGGAATGTTCTTAATGGCATCAATTAACGGCAGATTAATTTGAACTTTAGCCAAAGTTTTCATAAAATCTGTTAACTGTTGATCTTTAGCTTTAGGTCTCAACCTTTCTGGATATGGCATAGGGGGTTCGTAAACACGTTCTGCAGTTTTTGTGGAAGCTTCTGCAGTATTTTCGGATCTGTCTTGGGACTGCCCAGAATCTGCAGAAATTTCAGAATCTGCAATAATTGCAGATTTAGTTTGGGATAGTTCTGCTGGCTGTGAATTCCCAACAGAATTTTCATGTTTGTTGTTGTAACTTTTGCCAGACCGTAGAGTCCGTATAGCATTGCATTCTTCTCGTCCTCTTGGATTAGGTACTGTTTGACTAGGAAATGTACCCGGAGCTCTTTCTGAAACCTGTATAGCAATCTGCCCCATCTGTTTTTCGATGTTTTTCACTGCTGCATGTAGATTTTGAATTTCTTGAGTGGTAGTATTTGCCAATTTTTCAATTGCAACTTCCCAAGCAGCCTTAGGTGCAGCAGGTTGCTGTACCTGCTGTTGAAATTGAGGCCTAGTGTGCTGTTCCTTGTCCCACCTTAAATTAGGATGATCTCTCCAACCTGGGTTGTAGAAATTAGAATACGGGTCATATCGGGGACGCTGGAAATTGTTAAATGAATTAACCTGCTCTGCTGTAAATTCCGGATAAGCATCTTTATGTGGACAGCTCAAAAAATCATGATTTGTCAAGTTGCAAATGCTGCAGGCAGCTTGTAAAGGCTGCTGTACAGCAACCTGTGAACCTGGCATTCTCTGTAATAACATGTCAAATTTTGCTTCTAGCCTTTTCTCCATTTTTTCAATTTGTGCTGTAACATATGGAGAACCATTTGGCATCTCAAAAGCTGACCTAGATTGTGGTTGCTCCACTGCCCACTGCTGAGTATCTTCTGCCATTTTTTCAAATAACAAACAAGCCTCTTGTGCATTTTTGTCTTTGTACGTACCTCCGCATGAAGCGTTGACAAGAGTTTTTGTAGTCATATTCAACCCTCTGAAAAATATGTGCATTTGATCAGTAGTGTTAATACCCGAATGTGGACATTTTCTAATCAACTCCTTAAATCGCTCCCACGCCTCATGAAACTCTTCATTTGGTTTTTGGGCAAAAGATAAAATCTGAGTTCTCATGTCAAGGGTCTTAGAAGCCGGATAATACTTGTTTAAAAATTTTTCACTGAGTTGGGCCCAAGTTGTAATGCTTCCTGATGGGAGTGTGAGGAGCCATCTTCTTGCCTGATCTTTTAGAGTGTATGGAAATAACCGCAGCTTAATAGATTCAGCTGAAAATCCTCTCACCAAAATGTTTTTGCACCCCATTAAAAATTCTGCAATGTGCATGTTAGGATCATCAGATGACAACCCATGAAACGTAGGTAGAATATTCAACATGTGCTGTTTTATTTCAAATGCAGTCCCTTCCTCCACTGCCGGATATGTGATGCAACTGGGTATATTTGTGGTATGGGCAGTCAGTGAATCACCCAGGGGCAGACCTGCCTCTGGAATTATAAACGCCATTTTTTTTTTTTTGTGCAGGTCAAAGTATGATTGCAGAAAAGTCTCCTGCAGAGGACGAACCCGCTGCAAATTTTGCTCCCTGCGTTTCCTCCTTAAATGCTGCTCAAATTCTGGATCAAATGGAATCAATTTCTGCACTGTTGAACGGGTGCTGACCATGCACAGATTTCTGAAATCTGTACTGTTGTAATCTGTAAAAATAAATGAAAACGAAAATTAAATATTTTTTTATTTTTTATATATGTATAAACAGCAATAACTAATTGAAAATCTTATTCGTAGGGATTATTTTAAATAGTCCCCGGCAACGGCGCCATTTTCTTGATAGGGATTTTTACTACTCATGTGAACGGGCTTAAATCTCCTATTTTACTTGCAAGAATCACAAGGTTATTGTAGTATAAACGGATTTTGCAAGGTCATCTCCACAGGGATTATTAAATAATTCGAACTAATCAGATTCCATTTAATTATTGTAAAATAGAAATTGAAGTGATTGATTTTATAACCTAATTAAAATAAAAGTGAATTTAAAGAATTAAAATAAACAATCTGCAATATTAGGATTAGAGAGAAGAAAACAGTTTTGAGAAAATCAAATTAAGAAAGCACTAGGGTTCCACCATCACCTAGCAATCCTATGAATTTTTACCAATTACTTATGATCTACACATGCCACTTTGAAGGTTAGATTCTCCTAATTCATATTCTACTTGGAACCTCCAACATAGAACGTATATCTAACATGCAACCCGTCCGGACGTTCGGATCAAATCTAAACATGAAAGACTCATTATGCTTTATGAAAATCATTTGAAAAACCATGCAATCCTTAAGACGTGATATTCATCTTAAGAGAAATTACAATTATTAATCACAAGAAGCCAGCGTCAATTTCAGGGAACCTTCCGACCAAAATTGCATCAAATTACTTTTCTAAAGATCCTAATGGTGATCAGGCATTAAGACAATTAGATAGTTTTTATCCCGGTGATTAACAATTCAAAATATGCATGCAATCAATCATAAGCAATTAAATAAAAATCACATATTCATGCTAAGGCTCAAGGCTTCGCCCTAGCAAAAGAAATTAGTTCCGCATATTCATAATTGAAATCATAGAAAATATTATTAAGAAAAGGATTGAAAACACCTTCAAGTAGAAAATCTTCAAAACCCTAGCACTTCTCTCTGTCTCCAATATTGCATAAAATAAAGCGTACCCTAAAACTGTAGACGGCTAAGCAATATATTTGCTAAGCCACCACACAAACCCTAGCAAACAAAACCCTAAATTAAATAATAAAATTCGTCTAAAAACTGAACAGCCACGTTTTGGCCCATAAGCTGCTCCAAAACTGGCCCAATATAGCTGGATTTAATGTTTGGACTATTCTGAACACTTTTCCAGAAGGCCACGAACCCATCCGATGTCATCTTGGGCTCCAAAAACGCAATTTAAGCCCAAAAACGTCACTTTCCAGCACTGCGCACTGCTTCTTTATTTCATCGCCAGAAAACCACCGCTTGGTGAAAAAATCCCAAATTTTGATACGATCAAGCTAAGTGACTCACGAACGTCCTCCAATTGGAATTACTCCAAAATTCGTCCATTTGGTCCTGTTTTTCTCTAGAGGAAGTCGAAAGTCCTATATTGAAAATACAATTCAAAGTATCAAAATTCTTCCCAAAATATTAACCAAAATATACTAAGATTAGGGTAAAATATATAATATAAAATCTACTCATCACCATGCACACCATGTACAAAAGTGAAATGACGAAAGTAACCACATATAAATTGTAAAAACTCACATGTGATGATGTCATTTTTCTTATTTCGAATAGAGAGCTGTGAGCTCTGGGTTTTTTGGTTGAGCTTAGATCTATGAGCATACCATGTGTATATCGTGTGCATACAATGAGTATATCTTAAAAATTCATCAAACAAAACACCAAATTTTGCTAACTTTTAATAAACATTATCACGACATTCAGACAAGGTAGGGAATCCCAATATAGAAGAGGAAGAAATTGACTAAATCGTTTGCTGCTTTTGTACTCATGGACGAAACAAGGAAGAACAAAATAGAAGAATATTTTGATATGAAAACAAAAACATTCAAGTAACCTTCAGAATATATATTTTTGTGTTCAATTCCAATCCCTATCAGATTTAGATGCTGATGGGTGCGCCGATGGGCCATTTGTGTTGTTGAAAATCCATGGATGCCCTTGGTTGGAGCTTGTACTTTGGGTTCGTACTGTGCAAGTGCGCCACCACATGTTTGACGTAGCTAGAGCTTGACTAAACCCAATTATTCCTCTCAAATTTGGAATTTGTAACGAAGAAATTCTGATGGGGTCGATTGCAAAGAAGGGGTTGCAACAGTACTTGCTTCAGCTTCAGTATCATCCGCTCATAACCAAGGTCAAATTCTATGCCTTTTATCAAATTTTGTTTATGGATGCCATGGATGCCATTCAGCTTGAGCATCATTTGCTCATTCTGATGGGGTCGATTGCAAAGAAGGGTTTGAGTGGTAGAGACAGGGAAAGAGAGAGAGAGACCTGTTGGATGAAGAAGATGGGTGGGTTAGGGTTCTTCGAGTTGGGGATTGGGTGAGAGAGATTTTGGAGAAAGTTGCAAATGATCATTGGGTGGGAGGAAATATACGAGGGCAATTTAGTCATTTTAAGGTTTAGAAAAATCCTATTTTTATCATATTGTTTTGCATATCATGTGGATGGTTTATGCATATCCGAAAGATCTTATTTTGGTCCTAAGATTAAGAAAATGAGTCATTCTTGTCTATTTCCTTTTTTTCATTCTTGTCTATTTCCTTTTTTTTAAGTAACATATTTCAAAGGATTTTAACAAACTTTTACAATTCTATATAGATTTTGGCATTTTTTATATGGATTTCTATTATAGATATCTGACAACATAAAATGAATTTATTTCTCAATGCACAATCTAAAAAGAACATAAACGTAAACATACATATATTGATATAGAAATACACACCAATCAAATATGTCTCTCACTTACTCATTTGAATTATATTTTTTTTAAAAAAAACTTCAACTAACCATAACAAAGATCATTGACTAACAACCACCCGTAACCAGCCACTTCAAACCCAATCACTCAAAAAATTAAACTTGAAAATAATAATTTCAACTCATAAAATTAAAATAAGGAATCAAGCCCATTCAAAATATATTGGTAATGGGATTTGCATCCTCGTCGGATCCCTTCCTGGGGATTCTAGGGATCAACGCATGTGGACCGTTGATCAAAAATCGTGTTGTCCCAATTAAATATATTTTATATTTTTAAAAGTAAAGCAACCTCATTTTGCGTGAAAAATATAAAAAAAATAAATAAAAAATTGTAGCCGCACGATTTTTGATCAACAGTCCACGTGTGTTGATCCCTAGGATCCCCAAAGAGGGGATCCAATGAGGATCCAAATCCTTGGTAATTTCATTATCGCTGCAGTTAGCAGGATCTCTGCGCTACTTGAAGAATGCCCATTGTTATCTCATATGGCTTGGATTGGAATTGTACATGATATAATTGCAATTGGGATTTTACAGCTGTTATAATGGCACTGGGTGGGGTGTGGGGATGAGGGGTAGCAAAAGACTGTTCTTCTTCCATAGAGGGAATTTTTCAGTCTTGAAATGAAATTTTGTGGGTGAATGTTTGATTGTTGAAAGCGTTTGGTACTTTACCACCTACACTCAAATCCATCAAAATTCCACATCGTTAAAATCCTAACAAATCTTTGATATTCTCACTATACATAGAATGTGCGAATTTTTTAAAAACTTAATCGACTACTGACTATACCAAGATATCATGTGACAACCTGTCCCTAATTTTACGTTTTTATTAATTTTAAAAGCGTGAATTGACGAAAATGCTTTAGAGGCAAGGACTTTGACTTCCGTTGACCATCGTCTAGAGAAACGTATGACTTATTCTTTTGGCTTATTTGCATAGTACTCAATGGTACAAACGCATAGGCGAAAGCCGTTTGCGAGTCCGGATTATAACAGTATAGTTACGGATGTTTGAAATTGGTTACTTACATTTTAGATTTTAATTTATTTGAACTCCCACCTTTTAGGAAAGAAGCCCAATCATTTTTAAGCAAATAATAAGGGACCAATCAAATTAAAGGGTAAGGACCAATCAGAAATCAAGAAGAAAAAAACAAAAAAGAAGGGGAGCTCCAGCCTTCCCGTCGGTCCGTACACCCGCGCACCACCCGACCCAAATCCGACGAATTTCCGCCATTTTTCTCGTTGATCACCACCATCCATCACATGCAAATCACTCATGTGGCCTCCCATCCACCATCTCAGTCGAAAAACAGAGAGTTTTGGTTCCAATTTCGTGAAGGCCGACGCACGGCTTCGTGGGTACTAGGCGGTGATCCACCCATTTCTGAAACACTTACTTTCACCAAAACACTTATCTGGAGGTCAGGAACAAAGCCCAAACTATTTTAAGGGTGATGGTGTTGCATATTGATTGAATTGAAGAACACCCAAATTCTAGGGTTTCGGCTGGTTCTTGGCGATTTGAAGCTTTTCCTGGCCAAATTGGACTTCTCCACAGGTATAAAACTTGCTCTACTCATTGAGATCTTCATTCCTGTGAAATTTGAGAAGTTTTAGAAATAGTGGAATGTTCCGACGAGTCGGGGCGGCAGACCGCCACGTGCGGCGGCGTGTGGTGGTGGCGCATGGGCCGAGACATCCCTGACCTTCCTAGGCTAAACTTGATACCCCAATTCCATATGTGATGTCTGATTAACAAAATTCAATTATTTGGGTACAATTTCGCTAAGGTCCGCTACTTGGTCATCATATGAATTGACCATCCGACCGTTGGATCGTCATCAAACTTTAATAAGTTATTATTCGTAATATTTGAGGACCTTAGGAACTTACTGATCAGGAATCCGACATATGGATCTTCTCGAATTGGATTTATAAGTTTGTAAAATAAAACGTTGACCTCCACTTGAATTTGCAATTGGCGGAGATTCGACCGTTGGATCTAGGATGTTGTTCTAGAAGCATAATATGAATCTATGAAAGTTACGGATCAGAAGTCCGAGGAGCAGATCTTTCGGATTGAGCTACGTAGGGTTGTGGACCCTATTGTCAACCATTGACTGACGGTTGACTTTTGGTCAATGGGTTACAAATCATTCTAGAACGTTCTTAGGGGATTTGTTTTTATGTAAGTTACATGTTCTATCAATAAGAATTCTGAGACGTGATTTGATAATTGTTCTAGGCGAAGATCGTTCGCGATGCCTTGATATTCGTGCTAAGGAGTTGTAGCGCAGACTCCAGGTGAGTGGATCTTTTCCTTTTTATAGTATATATATGATTGATAGTTTCCACAAATGCTTTTAAATTGATTTATTCATTATATATATATATATATATATATTTTTTTTTAAATACTATGATATGGTTGAGTTTTAGATTCCATCATGGCATTTCCATATGCATATTACCTTCATATAATTGTTGTGAATGTTTTAAATGCTAAGATGAATGCGGAACGTGCCAGGTAAGAAATTTTTGTGGAATGAAATGGTTGAATCTTATGGCATGCTTACATATAGAATGCTCATCATTGCTACACCCCAGGTGAGTGCTCAGCTTGAGGCCAGGCTAGTCTTTCACGTGTATGTTCACCTCCCAGCACCGCACGCTCGCCTTGAATCCAAGTAGGTGCTAGCCTTGTCGTACAGGTATTAGGTGACTCCAACTCGTAGATGACTGCACTTAGCGCAAAGCTTCACATGATCATAGCACTAGAGTGATTATTATTACACCTAGCCCTGTCGTACAGGTCACATACAGGTCACATTAGGTGACTCCGACTCGTGTGTTAGCATATGACTGATGAGCGATAGGTGCAGTCATACAGGTCACATAAGGTGACTCCAACTAACATGTTAGTATAGATTACTGAGCACATGATCATATCTATATTACTGTTAATCTATTCTGTTGTGGCATATTTCTGGACTTACAGTTAGCATGCATTTGATTTTCATACTTGTACTTAATATGATATTTTGGAAACTATATATGTTTTATGGCGAGGGGTTATAATGTTTTCGAAAAGGTTTTTATAAAACTTTATTTTCAGGCCTACTCATCCTTGTTTTTTGCCCCTCAAGGTTCTAGTAGCAGAGTTTTTGTACCGACGAGGATTATTGGCAAATCTTGGTGTAGATGATTACCATCGATGGTAAATGAGTTCATTCCCGCTCACCGCACACTCTTGTATTTAGGCACTTTTAGGTTTAAATTTATTCATATTTTCCATATCACTACACTTATGGCTTCGTCACCTTCCAGGTATTGGCCAACACAACTCGATTTGGAGTCCTAGTGGACATCCTGGGTTGGGGTGTGTCATATTAGAATTTTAAATCCTCACTAACTAGTAACTACGACAGCCCCAGAAGCCAATCCGCCATTCGACATGTTTCTGTGGTTCTTTATCAAATCTGAGCAGCTGCCTTCGCGTGAGCTTCTTCCCAAAACATGTTTGTATACTTCTTGACGTGTGCAACAAATATTCATTTTTAAGGAAGATTTATGCATCTTTTTATGCATTTTTTCTTCAATAGTCCAATCTACCCAATTATAAGGGAAATAAACGTTCAAGATTAAAATTAGAAAAATACTATTTTTGTTTATCTGTCAATCTAATTAATATAAAGTCGGACTACTCAATAATCTGGACTATTGAAAACTTATCTTTTTATGCGATTTTCTTAATTGTATCATATGCTTTGTTCCACTATTTTTCATTTTATGGGATTTGGGTTTAATTATATATTTCTCTTGGGTTTTTGTAGGGTATTTAGATGTATAAAATTTCTCAATTTAAATGGTAGATTTAGGGTAGAATTTTGATTTTCTCTTTAATAAATAAACATTAAAATACAATAATAATTTGGGATCTTTTAATTTAAATACCAATTCTAGTAAAAAGTTTAACTAAAATACCATATTTATAGTTTAAGTACAAATAGAAAAGTCAACCAAAACATATTTATAGTTTACTAGTATCAGGTAAATGAAGAAAATTTCATATTCCACAAATCATTGTGAAATATGCGATATCCTTGGCCCTGTTGATTTTATCGGCAGTTTGTTAGTGACTTTTCAGTGGCGGTGTTTTTCCTTTCATGTTGGCCCAGGAAAATCAGTTTAGCTGAGACGTGGAATACAATTAAAGTTGTGACAACTGAGGTGTTGTCTATTTCCTACCCTTGTTCGTACACCCTTCGATAATATTGAGAATTTCGAAATCCACGATGACGTTTCATTGAATGATTTGGCTGTGTACCGATGCACTATGACAATGCATCACTTATGCTTCCCGACAGTTAGAACCGTACAAAATGAACCATCTTACTCATGACCTAGAGTCAACAGTTATCATCTTCATTTGAAACATGTCCAAAATTCTTTACCAACCTTAACTTTTTCAAATACATCTTCATTTGAAATAAGCCAAATTTCTGACAGCAACAATGGAAGAACTAGATCAACGTCTATGCTTGCACTATCGTGTATTACCTTGGTTGTGCAAACGTAATTACTGTTAAAGCAGCGAAAAACATAACTACCCTTGAACATCTTTTGCTTGTCCTATCCCATTCTAGTTGGGATTCACGAGTATCGATTTTACATTACTTACAAATCCAGAATCGTTCGAGTGGTTATAATCACTTCCTGTATCTGAATGGAGTTGGGAAATATCACCATAACTCCCGGTACGAGGTTTCTTGTACATGTGGAGATTATGGTGATGTTTCGATGATTATCGACCGACTTGACAAGCTAACTCACTTTTCGTTGGTCTAGAGAGACTATGTTTCAGACCACTTGGTGAAATTTCTCATTTTTGAATTTATCAGATTTTCTGGCACTTCGATCGACATCTACTTTGACCGTGATTGTATAGTCACCATATGCCTAAAGCCATTCCAGCCAACCTTGAGTACATGTCTACCCTACTGAACTTCGTATTGTTTTTAAAGCAAACAAATCGTTAAGGAAAATCACTCGGATATTTAATTTTTAGTTTTGACCATTAATGCTTCAATCACCCAATAAATACTCTGCTGAACGAATTTTACCGTTGATTAGATCTTCTGGAAGCTACCGTTGTAGTGAGATGTCATGCATTCACTCAAGTTACCTTGTATCCTAGATTTGATGGACTTATTTTGACCCTAAAATTCTTGAGTGTTCTTTTAGCCTTCTTAGCGTAGTTTTCGCTAAATTTGAGATAAGTTCAATATGAATATGCTCGCTATGTTGTCGTGAATTGCATTGTTCGACTACAAGGTGTGCACGTCACTACTGTATATCACTGCGATATGCGTTTCACTTCCAAGTCTTGGGAAGTCTTTTTGAAGGCTAGAAGTACTAAGTTTTTGTCCAGTACCACATTTCACCCTCAAACTAACAACAGTCTAAACAAACTATCCAGACCTTAATGTACATGTTGCATTTGTCTATTACGCAATTTTAGCATGATTATGGTTGACACCTATCCTTGTTAGAGTTGCGTGTAATTGCAGTTACAATTTTCAGTTTTGGGTATGGCACTATTTGAGACGTTGTATGGAGACTTTATGCACAATACTTGATTGACAGAAGAGTATTGCGAACATGTATTTGAATGATCGAGATTACAATTTAAAAAATTGTGTGCTATTTGCGTTGTCACCTTTGAGGCGCTAATCAGACGATATATATGTATTTCCCAATGAGGGGCAAGATGGTAATATTGCACCATCGGGAATTTGTTGCTTGCTTATCAAGATAACACTGAGCTGTTGATATCGCAGATTGCAGACCATAATATCGATAACTTATTCGTTGGAAGCGTTAAGCAAGTGAACAAGTAGGCCGTCAAAATTAGCATTTTTATTTATTTCATTATTGTTTGGGCTTAACCCAAAGATATTACATACTTATCTTTGGAGTACGTGACGCAACGAGTGCGTAAGTGAAAAATATTCTATGTTCAGTTTTAATCTCGGTTTTACGTTATTATATATATATATATATATATATATATATATATATATATATTGACGTGATATTATTATACATATATAAATATTTTCAATTTTATGTTTTTATAAAAAGTATTATATTATAGTATTGTACTGAAGGAAAAGTAAAGTATAAGTTTGGAGGCATGAAAGAGGAATCATTGCACTCCGATCGCGACAGAATGACATTCTCTTTTATGCAACGACTATAACTTGATATCTTCTTTACATATACTTTCTTCTATCTTTTCACTATTTTATGTATAATAAGTTATTTCAAATTTCGTGGACAAATTTTTGTTAAGGTGGGTAGATTGTGACAACCCGTCCCTAATTGTACGATTTTATAAATTTTAAAAGAGTGAATTGATGAAAATGCCCCTAGAGGTGAGATTGTTGACCTTCGTTGACCGTCATTTCGTGACGTTTGCGAGCAACTATTTTATCGTATTCTCAATGTACTCACCAGTACAAACGCGTAGGCCCCAGTGGAATCGAATTTTGAGCTACGATGGAGATTTTACGGATTTACAAACATGAAGGGTGATTTGGTAATTTCACGTCTAGAGATATTTTGTGTTGTTTTGTAAGCCACGTGGGGACTGTCCCTTGTGCTCTCATTCTAGAAACCTTGGTTTTTCTCTCTCTCTCTCTCTCCCTTTACTTAACCACTCTCTTGTTGCCACCTCACCTCACTACTTAACTCCCTTCCCTCAGTCTCTCACATCCCTATCTCTGTTAACATTCTCTCTCACATATCTTTTCTCTCTCTCACACCCCTTCCTCCTCCTTTCAAACTCTCTACATTCTCTTCCCTCTGTGCTCGCTGCACGTGAACACTGGGATAAATCCGGCGACCACCTCACTTCTCGACATCGGTAAGGACTTGCACCCCTCCATTTTCTCTTAGTTTTCAATGACTAGCTCAATTTTGAGCTTACACGCGAGTTTTGGGTAGGTTATATACATAAATCAACTTGGGAAAGTTATTCCCTAGTTTTTCGGCGAACTATTTGAGATTTACAGGCCTTTTTCCGGCCAATCCCAACCATGGCTCGACTGGATTTTTGGTATAAAATTATTTTCCTCTCTAGAATATTTCGACATCCAGATTCCAAATTAGCTCTCTGTTTTCCCAAATTTAATTGTCTTAGTGGAGTTTTACTAATGGGTCCCAATATTATACTTAGGTGCGATTACTATCGGAGACTCCAGCTATCCTAGCTTGAATGGCTACGGTCTCGCAAGTATCTGTGAGTGGTTCTTTACTTTTAAATATTATATACTTATTTAGTTTCCATTTATACATTTGAAAAAAACTTCCTACGTATGCCTAGATTAGACTAATGTTTATAAGAATTAGCGGAATAACGTCATGTAATTAGCGAAATAACGTCATGTGCTTACTTATGAAATATTATGCCGTATTAAATTCTTGAGGTTTTGCAGGCTAAGGTAAGTATTTTCTTATTATACGTAGTATATATATTTTGGAAACTATACTTGTTTTACGGCGAGGGGTTATTATGTTTGCGAAAAGGTTTTTAACTTTGTTTTTAGGCTCACTCAACCTTGTTTTTCGCCCCTCTAAGTTTTAGTGCTGAGCTTTCGTGTCGATGAGGATTCTTGGCAAATCTTGGTATAGGTGGTTATCTTCGATGGTATAATTCTCATCCTACTTTACTGTATTTTACTTATGCTCTGACATCATGTATGAAATGGGTTCATTCCCGCTCACAAGTGCATTCTTATATTTAGACACTTTTAGGTTTAAAATTTACTCACATTTTTCACATCACTACACTTTATGACTTCGTCACCCTCCTGGTGTTGGCCAACATAGCTCGATTCGGAGTCCAAGTGGACATTCTGAGTCGGGGTGTTTCACTCAATCTCAAGTCACTATCCCATATTGACCTTCAAAAAATTATGTTAAGTGAGGAATTTTTTTCATAAGTTCTCTAATATTATTGTGTATACATAAAAAAAATAAATAAATAAACTCACGCAACAAACATAATTGAAGATGAAAAGGTTGCACGTATTGCTATTTTTTTTCATTAGGCCTTCCACAGTTTATCGAAAAAGTGAGTGTAATACAATATTGGACTTATGTAGGAATCATACTCTTACAGTGGGCCAAAAGATTTAAGTGTGATGCTAATTTTTAACTCACTGTAAGAATGTGATTCCTATATAAGTTTAATATATTGGTATCACCCACTTTTTTTGGGCAAACCGTTGAAAGGCATTGTCACTGTTGAAGAATGACCTGAATGACTTGGTGCATTTGGGCTGGGCCGTGGGATCATGTGCAATGGGGCAATATGTAAATATTCCCATGCTTATAAATGTCTTGACACACAAAATTATGGCTTTATCCAAATAGAATTGGTTGACCTTGGTAGCTTTTCTTAAAATTTATATTTTTCCTAACATTTATATTAAATTATTGGATCTGAATTTGCTCTAATATATAGTTTTAGGACTCAAAAGTATAATACAAAATAATTTTAAAATGAAATATCTTACAATTTAACAAAAAAAATCATAACTTCAGTATGAGCAAACACCAAACATAGGGCAATTGTCATTTTTATTATTTAACTTGTTGGTCTAACACTACAAAGATCGCTTTACGATTTAATTTGTTCATGTGAAGCCAATATAATTTAGTTCATAAAATTAATTCAATCTAAAACAGCTGGCAATAACAAATGGAGCCTTCATGTGAAGCCAAGAGCGAAGCTCGAGTCGGGCATGGGAGGTCATCGATGTAAATGATATGAATGTAGATATGAAAGTGATATTTTACCATAGGAGTAAAAAAAATGTTAAGTTTTTGTATGATGATGTGAATTCAAATTTCGTTAATGATTAATTTAACATATAATTTAACAAAATATATTATTTAACAAAAAAAATTAATTTAAGAAATGACACATCAAAATTTAATAGTTAACGTCAATTTAAACGTTTAAATTGTAACTAACCGTACATCAAAGTTAAAATGGGCTCAGGTTTCCCAATTTTTATTTATTTATTTGTTTTTTTTTTGTTTTTTTGGTGTCAAAACTCGTTTCCCATTTGGAGATGGATGGATATGTCGGGAAGGGTCATATTCATGTGAGTTTGGCATTGTGAAGTGTGCAGTCAAGATGGTGGACCTACCGACCTACACCTTGTAGCGGTGACTATTGTAAACGCGTAAACCTCTTGCTTCTGTCAGACACAGATCCAGACCCACCAAAGATTTATCAGTGTGTCCAAAACAGTTTAGTACATTAAGTTTTATGATACAAACGATTAATTACTTAAAAATTAAAATTTTTAATTACTTATATTATAATACTTAATGTATCAAATTATATTTTCGATTTTTTTTTAACAAAAACCCAGACCCAACCTATAACAAACAATGAAATTGGATTCGTTTGACTCCAGTCAAATTTGACTTGATATATAGATATATGATAAGGATAATGGTTTTTATTTATTTTTATTTTTTTATCATCAAACGATATATTTTAATAGATGTTCTTATCAAATGATAGTGACACATCCCAACTTAGATTGAGGCATGTTGACCGGTACGTGAGGGTGACGTAGTCATGTGTGCAATGCTGAAGAATAATGATATAAAGAATTGTGAATAAATAAAACCCAAACTAACTAAAACCCTAGATAAGAATAAGTGCAAGACGAAACGAAGTGTGACTAAACATAACCATAGCGTAGGTATCATAGGTGCAGTCCAGCAGGACAATTATTAATTATACAATACCAAAGATGGTCCTACATTAGCGATAATATGTCAGAGCTGCCGTGAATTCCTTATGAGCCACCAACGAGAACTCTTACCTAAAACCTGGAGGGGCTAAAAAACAAAGGTGTGAGTGGGCAAAAACAAAGCTTTTCAAAACAATTTCACTATCAAAAGTAATAACCCTTCATCTTAAAACCTGTATAATTCACAGAAAATAGCATACATGATTATATCTCAAACTCATATTCAAAATAGCAAATCCATCAAATATACCATGTCGAAACTCAGAAAGAAATAAGTAAGCCAGGTGAAATAAATCAATATGAAACAGTATGCAAGCTGAAATAACATAATGTAACCTGTACGGCTGGATCTATAACTCATCAACTAGTTCTCTGCACACAAGTCGGAACCACCTAAAGTGGTTTGTACGACATGCTGAGTGTAAATAAGTACACTCAAGTGCTACGGTCACGTGAAGGCTGTGCGAAGTATCACAAGTCACTTACGAATCGGAACCACCTAAAATGGTCTGTACAACAGGCTGGCACTTGCCTTGGATCCAAGGTGATCGTGTTGTGCGGGAGGTGAACGATCACGTGAAGGCTAGGCCCTATCCTCGGGCGGAGCACTAACACCGGGGTGCAGGATAATAAGCTCAAAATATATCTCAGCACTATTATACTCACTATATTCACTACCATCAATATACTCACCTGAAGCTTACCTGAGCGTCCATAGCGTCGAGCAACAGTATATATATAACCATACTAATGCACAATTAAACATAGAGAGCATTTGACATGGCATTTCCAAGTATCAAACCATTTAATTAAGTTTTCTGGGAAAATACCAAGTGTATATATATATATACTGAAAACCAAAAGCCACCCACTGATATGTGGAAGGGTTGTAACCCCCGAGCCTTGCTTGACTGCGCTCGTCCTCAGGATGGGTCTCACCTATACGCGAAACAACTATTAAACATTATTTTTAAGCACATAAACAAAACTAGCTAATAACTTCTCATACATTGCTCAATTGGGGTATTTGAATATACCACCGTGGCCTACTTGACACACCCCGACCGAGACCAAGGCATGCTGGCCGTCACGTGAGAGTGACGTAGCCATGTGAACAGTGCGGAAGCGATAATGATAAGAATTATACGAATAATTGAAAACCAAATTACTAGAGTGCACTACTAAACAGAAAGTGATAGGAGTTAGTTACAACAGTAAACACTCCTAATCAGAGCATAAAGTCTAGGTGCAGTCCAATAGGACAAGTACTAGTTATACAGTACCAAGAATGTCCTACTATTATTTAGATAAGTCAGAACTGCCGACGTCCTCAAGCCACCAACAACAAGCTTACTTAAAACCTGGAGGGGCGCAAAACAAAAAACGTGAGTTGGCAAAAACAAATGTTTTACAAAACCATTTCATTTATCAACATATCTAACCCCTCGCTGTAAAACATGTATAATTTTTCCCAGAATCAAGAATATAAGCATATACATAATTATATACGAAATCATAACAATTCAATTCATGCTTCACATAATCATATTCATATGTATGCCATGCCAAAATATAACAGAGTAAACAATCTAGGTAAGAATGACTTCGTACAAATATGATATGTTAGTTGGAACCCCTGTGGTAGTCTGTACGGCTGAATTCATAGCTTAAAAGTCAATCTAACCAGAGTCATTACAATGACCTATACGGTAATATACTGCACATAAGTTGGAACCACTAAAAAGGAGTCTGTATGACAGCATTGGGTTTAATATAATTATGCTCAATTCTATTCTCTCATAATAGCCGGGTGATAAATTGCTAGTCACCTACGAGTCGGAACCATAAATAAGGTCTGTACAACAAGATTGTGCACTTAAGTTGGATCCAATATGAGCATATAGTGCGGGATGTGACGTAAATAAACAGGCCTGTATTTCACATCTCTGGCTAAATCACAATCACCCTAGGTGCAGTTTTATGAGCTCAACATTATTCAGTCACATATCACATCATCGATGATTCATATAACCAAACATAACTTACCTGAACTTACCTGTGCCTCCACAGCACCACATATATATATATATGCAACCATGAAATGCATATTCAGAATATAAAAGCATTTGGCACATTATTTCAAAGCATACTTTCTTAAAAAAAAATGCATTTCTGGGAAATATATCAAGTATATAAATATATACTGAAAACAAAAGCCCACTCATTGGTATGTCGAAGGGTCGTAGCCCCCGAGTCTCCCGTGGATATGCTTGTCCTCGGGATAAGTCTCACCTATATGCGAATTAACTATAAAAAACGTTATTTTAAAGCACATAGGCAAAACTAGCTAATAACTTCTCATACATTGCTCAATTTTGGTATTTGAATATACCATAGTGACCTACACAACCTCAGGATCATCCCCAAATTTTCAAAATAATTTTCTGACCCCACACGTGCCGCCACGCGGCAGCCAAGGCACGGCAATACCCGCCACCACGCGTAGGGGATTCTGACGGATTCTACAAACGGCGTCAGGAATATTCCTCAGAATATTCCATTAAATCCCAATGGTAGCTGTCAATCCTAACTGACGGCGTGAGAATATTTCGTCAAAACTGACGGAAGATTCCCCTATCTTCTCCGACGAGTCGCCGGTCGCCAGAAAGCTGGGAAAATTTCTAATCGTCTATTCTCACTTGTTTTTCAACCATTTTCTTCGAAATTTGAACCAAATGAAAGCTTAGAGTGAGAAGAATGGCGTTATACCTAATTGAAGCTTCAAATCTCACGAAATCACGTCGGGGAAGCTTCGAAATTCCGACCAAAACTGCAACTCGACGTTTCTCGTGATCCCGACGTCCAAATTCCTCAAATGAACTACCCCGAGACTCGTGAGGACCTCATTACGCTTCCTATGAGCTTAGATTTCCCTAAAACACAAGGTTTTACGTGAGTATGAACAGTGCATGAAAATTGGGTTACGGGTTCACGAGTTTTCGAAGGATTCCTTACATGAAATTGGTGTCAAACGATTCGTAGCATCACAAGGAACACAACGGTGACAATTACACCCTCGATCTGCAAGGTTTGGGGTGAGTTGAAGCTTGTCCGTACGAAAGAGGGAAAAGAGAGAGTGAAAACCGAGAGAGAGAGAGTACGAGAGTGAGAGAGAAAAGGGAGGAGTAATGTGTGTGTTCAAAACTAGCCAACAACCCAATCACAACTAAAGCTTTTTAGTTCCTAAGTGGTTCCAAAAACTTAGGAGAAGCTTAATTAATCCATCTCAAAATAAATCACACACCACACATTTTAACGTCTAAGGGTAAACTAGTCATTTCACGTCATCGAAACTAATTTTTCGGGATGGGCTATGACAGTACTTAACCTCAGAAAAATCCCCATAATTTTAGAAAAATTTTCCGATGTCCCACGCGCCGACCAAGGCACAGCCAAACTCGCTGCCCACGCGCAGGAACGTGCCTGGCACATTGACGAATTCCCTAACAGCTTTAAGGAATATTCCGTTAAATAAAAGCATATGCCGTTATTTTTACCTGACGCCGTTAGTCGCCGTTAGGAATATTCCGTTAAAGTTGATGAAATATTCGTTGTCTTCTCCGGTGAATCACCGGATTCCGTCGCTGTCGCCAGAAACTGGGAAAAACTTCAAACCATCATTTCTCACTTATAACTCAACCAAAATTCATGAAACTTATACCAAAATTAAGCTTAGGACAAAAGAAACAAGTTCTTACCACTTAAGAGTCCTAAAACAAACGGAAAGTCGCCGGAAAATCCTTAGATATTTCGGTCACCCCTACAACTCGCAAAACCCGAGCTTCCTAACATTCAAAACCTTCCAAAATTCTTCTCAGAGCTTCGTGAAGAAGTCCTAAGGCTCACTAGAACCTTAAAACTTGATGAAACCTCTGCGATCACGACGGAGTCACTGTGCACTTTATCGGGGTTTTTGGTTCTTGGGTTTTCGAGGGCCTCACGTCCAACAAAAACTACAACTCGACTCCTGAGCTTGAAAGAAGCACGAAAATAGCATCCACAACCTCGATCTGTGAAAGATGACAACAGTTGAAGGCTTGTCCGTACAATTGTATGGATGAATGGAAAAATTCGATAAGGAGGAGAGAAATAGTCAACGGGAGAGTGAGGGTGTGTGTGTAGTCCAACTTTGGGCTACCAAACAAAAACAAATAAAACTAAAATCTAATTGGGCCCAAAAAGTTAGGGAAAACATGTCATGGTCCAAATCCTTAGCCTGTTTACACACACAGAACCACTAAACGCTCAAGGGCATAACTGTCACTTCACGCTATCAATGATAAAATAATATACATTCGGGACGGGCTGTCACAAATAGTGTTAAGAAAATCAATTTTTTTAATCAAGTTGACAAACCAATTAATGTGATTGTTAATTATTTTATTATTATTTAAATATTGATTGACTTATTTTTTATTAATGACATATTATTTGATCTGTGAATTTAATTTACAGTTTTAATCTTTTTAACATTACCATATGATAATATTAGGGAGCAACACCGTCATTGTCATATGCGCCCCAAATTTTAAATTGCCACAAGTGCTAAAGACATGGGTCCACATACAAGAGAAAGGGAGAATACTCCTAGTTAACGAATCACATTAACACATAAATTGTTGTCATTGTTAGTGTGTGTGGGGTGGAATTAGTTTCGTAATGATGGACTTTTTTTGGATTACATTTCGGGATTAGAGAGATGGCTGGACAAGTCTCTAGATGAGCTAGAGTAATTTTGAAGAGAACTCGTGTAGTTGTTCTCGTTAGTTTCCAAAAAAAAGTAATGGGAATTAAGCGAAGGAACTTTTTGCCGATTATTGTAAGATCATTAAAGAGTGGTGCAATTCTTTATTTATTTATTTACTTTTTTTAATTTTTTTTTCTTTTTGTAGTGCTTTACGGTAGTTTGATAGTGTTGATTCTAAAAATTATGAAGCTTACATGGTGCATAGGGGGAATAGCTAATAAGCTAACTATGTCATTCGATTGAATGCAAGCGTGCCAACTCGTCAACCGAGCTCAGTCAATGAGTAGAATGGATGAGGTGGTGTCGAAGGCGCTGCTAATTTTTGTTATCCAAGCCATCATGGCCGAGGAAGGAACTCGTCTTTGCCTCTAGATTCTAAAGCCTGAAGACAAGGCTGCTAGTTAATGCGAAGTGCAAGATTGTCTACATTGGATTTGGCTGCTTCAATTATATATGTGAAAACACAAGTGCACCGAATTGGTATCAAACTACTACATTGGATTCGGCTGCTTCAATTATATATGTGAAAACACAAGTGCACCGAATTGGTATCAAACTATAGGGACACATATACTCAAAGAGATAAGTGTCTTGACTGTGAAACCGGTTTGGTCATCAGAATGCCGAACTCTGAAGGTATTTGAGAATATCCAATCACATAATTGGTTTAGCTTTCAATGTGCTAAACACCGTCACCCAATATAGGGGCTAAGGAGATGACCTATTCTAACAAGAACTCAGACTCCCTGTTGATAGAAACTTAGATGGATAGTTAGACAAACTCGAAACAATGTTGTTACTCCAAAATGAAGGTGCTCCTCTGATAGGAGCATATTTAGGCGACTTAGTTAGCTTGTTTTCTTGCATTTATGTTGTTAGTTCTTAGTTATTTTAGTATTTTAAGCTATTTTCATGTGTTCGTAGGTCCAAAGGGCTAAGGAGGTAAGAAAGTGCATTTTGGAGTAGTTTTGGGCTTGTAATGGATATCACATGCTTGGAGCAATGGGAGATAGACGAAATTGAAGACCTAAAGATGCTAGGATTCCTAATTGAAGAAGGATTCTTAATTGAAGATGGATTCCTAGAAGAATGAGGATTCCTACTTACACAAGGATTCCTACAAGAAGAAGGAATGTTAAGTCAAGGTTTCCTACTTTGGTTTGAACCTTTCCTAATCCTAAAAGTCCCTAAGTTCCAGCAACAAAGAAGAATCCTAATCATATTAAGACACTAAATAAGAACTTCTAGAAGTCCTAAACCCCTTGCCGCAGCTCCCTTGTCCCTTTCTCTTCCTTGTCGTGCAAGGGAGAGCCTTTCTTTCCTATTTCCTGCACCAAATCACATTCCCTTTTTAATTAAAAGCCTTGCCGCATATCACCTTACTCTTTCCTTTGATTTCTGATTTTGTTTTCCTTTTTCTAGTAGTTTTGACTTAATTTATGTTAACCTAAATAAGTTAGGGTTTTGATTTCCTAAAACCTTAAATACTTCCCCTTGCCGCACACAAATACATCATTCTTCCCATCCATTCTCCAATACACACATCCAGCCGCACCCTTTATACAATTCTACAAATTCATTCACTCCAAAAACACATCATTCATTCTCTGCCGCACCCATACACTCTAATCACCCATCACTCATCCACCACCACAATTCACAACAAAAATCATCAACCATACCTTGTGCCGTAGCAAAGAAGAAGAAGGAGAGCCCTTGGACGTGCTTGCCATTCAAGTTAGAGTTGCTGGAACGTTTTTAGGTGTAATCTTTCTTTTGTTTTCAATGTTTAAGTTTAATAATCTTTGTTTGGCGAGTATGAGGAACTATACCCCTCTTAGCTAAGGGGAATTTCGAAACATGACTATACTTGCAATATGATTTGATTACATCCAGTTGTAATTTCATAAATTGTGAATTCAATTTACTTATCTGTTTGAATTAAAACTTGTTTGTGTATGTGGGTTGAAAGTGCACACTTAATTTGCATGCATAAATCTGATGCTAGGATATAAGGGAGTTTCATCTAATCGTTATGAACTTATATTCATAAATAGTGGAGGTTGCTAGTCACAATCGTGTTAAGTAAATTCCTGGCATAAGTTTCATGCGCTTTCATAGTTATGAATGCCTTGTCAATACTTATGATTTCCATAGAATTTAATGATCTTTGATTGTATCTCTATTATGCGCTTTCATGTAGGGAACTTTTGAAGAATAATTTGATTGCGATGCGCTATTTCCATCCAATTCAATGACACAAGGAAAATCTGAGGGTTAATTTAAGTGTACCTAATTAATCTGGGGTGTTGAGATTTATGGTTTATTGAAAGAAACAACTGGAAATCGATTTGTATGCAAGTGTGTCATGTGTGGAGAAGAACCCTCTAGCTAGCCCATTATCCATCCAATTTACCCAATTTCATCCAAACTTTGTTTTAGTTTACAATCTGTTTGTTTTACTTTCAAATTCGTCAAAACCAAATCCCCCTTTACTTTGTTGAGTCATATTAGTTAGAAACTATTTTAGTTTGTGTTTTTAAGTGTTTTGAGTCAAGGTAAAACCAATTTTCGTCCAAATTCACTCTTAGTGTCTGTTTTGAGTCAATTAGCTTTGTTTGTACCATACTTGACCAATCCCGAAACTAATGAGCACCGGTCAACGTTATACCATCAAGGACCCATAAGAGTTTCCCCCAAACCAGGAGGCCAATCACAGCGCGACATGTGTTGACATCAGAAGCCAATCATAGCACGACACGTGTCAACATTAGAAGCCAATCACAACACGACACGTGTCAATGTCAGAATGAAACTAGAAACTCTCTTCTATAAATAAAGATCATTCTCTCACAATATTTCGTAATGTCATTTGTACTAAATCAGTCACTAGTACTCACTAAAGGAGAGCTTGAACCTATGTACTTGTGTAAACCTTTCACAATTAATGAGAACTCCTCTACTCTGTGGACGTCGTAGCCAATTTGGGTGAACCACGTACATCTTGTGTTTGCTTCCCTGTCTCTATCCATTTGCATATTTATCCACACTCGTGACCGGAGCAATCTAGCGAAGGTCACAAACTTAACATTTTTTGTTGTACCAAAGTCCTCACTGATTTTGTACATCAACATTTGGCGCCGTCTGTGGGAACAACACTTATTCCCACTCTCTTCAGCTTTGTTAAGCTGGTTTCCACCATTCATACACTCTCTTTTAACCAGGCATCCCTCGATAACATATGGAGTGAAGGAAGCCACAACACACAGAATGACACCCCTCTTGCACCTAGTGTGAAACAATGAAATAATGAAGGAAAGAGGGTTGCTCTTCAAGCTAAAGTCGATGAGCTAGAAGCTCAGAACAACAAGATAGCAATGGAGAATGAGGTCCTCCAGGAGCAGTATGAGAAGCTATTTGAGACACTCCACGAAACTATGCGTACTCAAACATACGAGCTCGTTGCCCCTGTAGACATCAACCATCATCTGGGTACCCCCAACACGGAGGGTCACCTTCATTCGACATGGGTATCCTTGATGAGGAGCGAGCTAATCATCAAAACATTGATCAACATGAGACTTCTCTCAACCCAGATGCTTCGACTCGAAGTAGAAGAAGTGGAGGAAGACACCTCCTTGCAGAAAGGTTGGAAGGATCGAAAGCCGTTTATCGTGACTACCGAGACTTCCTAAAGCAATGTTGAGAGAATCCCCTCCACATATGCTTAAAAATCAATGACCCAAGGGTTTCTGAAAGACTCGGTCCCCTCCCACGACCCAGGCCAGCTGCCAATCTAGGGAAGGAACGACAGGTCCTAGAGGAACATGAAGGTACAGGGGACTCTGAGGTATCCCGACAGACTCACCCTAGAAGTTAGTACGGTGAATCCAAGAAAAAACCACACGCCCTTGCTCAAACTTTCCTACTTCCAAGAGACGATGGAGACTTACGAAAGAAAATTCCAATGGTACATGACTCCACTTAGGACCCCTTGTCCTACAGCTCCTTTAGGAAGTAAAAAAGTTTAAGGTCAAACGTCAGGCCGAGATACCTGACTGGAACTAACCTAGGCCTGGCCCTCTCACAAGAAGGATTTTCGACACCCCCTTTCAAGCGAGGACAAAACAAAAGCTTGGTTTACAACTCTATACTAGAAGGAATGACCCAATTGAACATCTTAACCTCTTTGAGTCCACCATGGCATATCAGATGCACATCGACGAAGAGCGATGTCTTCTCTTCCCTTCCACCCTCTCTGGCGGAGCTCTAAACAGGTATTGTCGTCTTCCACCTGAGACAGTAGCCTCATTTGAGGAATTAAGGAAACTGCTTGTCTCTCCACACATCTTCCAGACCGATCACTTGCATTCTGCAGATGACTTGTACATTATTCGCCAGAAGCCGGACGAGTCACTACGAGAGTATACCGGTCGCTTCAGCCATGAGTATTCTCGCTGCGCTGAGGCAGATGACAAGACAGCCTTCAAGGCCTTCACGGCAGGCCTACGTGATTGTTTCTTCAAGTACATGATCAATGCCAACACTTGGAAGACTTACTCTGAGGTGATGGCACATGCTTATAACCACGCCTCCGCCGAAGTAAGGGCATACCAAGGGAACCCTCATATGGTTAACCCTTATCAACAAATGGGAAGTGGAAGTCAAGTTCTACCAAGTGAGGAGATATTGGCCATTCAGAAACCCATTGCATCATCTCCTGCCTCATTTAGCTACTCGCTAAGTCACCAAACGTATCTGTCTCTTGGTAAGATGAATGATTTTTACTCTTAGCAAGCCCATTACTATAAGAGGGATAAAAGTTCGTATCAAGACAACCAGGGGTGAACGTACCGTCGACTATTATGACTATTAGGCCAAGCCTCACTTTTTCAAAGTGGAGGACTAGGTACTGAAGGAAATGCTATTATAAGAAGTCATACACATTACAAATGTTTTGACTCTTAACCGCTTGAGATCTTTTGTCACACAAGCTATTCGGAAAATATTTAAAGAAGAGGGAATTTAGACAACTTCTTCTGAGGCTTTTGCGTTTCTAGCACTGGAACACTTGGTCTACACTGACCTACCCTTATACTCTAACTCAAAGCTTCAACATGCGTACTTTGACACAAAGTATGTGATACTAAGTGTTACAACCAACATGGTTCACATATCAAAAGCATGGATCCCTTCATGCATAGCAAAACATTCATAAGCATCACTCATATCAATCAACATAAACGTTATATATTCCAACACATTCATACATAAACATCATACATTCCAACACATTCATACATAAACATCATACATTCTAACACATCCATACATAAGCCAACTGTGCTTCGAAAGGGTTCAACATACTTTGTGTCTTTGACACTTGCTACAATGTGCCTCGACACTTTGCCCTTATTCTCACCAACCAGGTGATGAAATGTGAAGAAAGAACTCATCTTCATACCACCAACCAGGTGATGAACTGTACAACTCGTACTCTAATATTATTTGGCAACTTGTCATTCATGCCACCAACCAGGTGAAGGAGGAACTCATCTTCGTGCCACCAACCAGGTGATGAAATATACAACCCGTACTTTCCTTCACGCCACCACCAGGTGATGAAATGTACAACCCGTACTCTAATATCATTTGGCAACTTGCCACTCATGCCACCAACCAGGTGAAGAAGGAACTCATCTTCATGCCACCAACCAGGTGATGAAATGTACAACTCGTACTCTCCTTCATGCCACCAACCAGGTGATGAAATGTACAACCAGTACTCTAATATCATTTGGCAACTTGCCACTCATGCCACCAACCAGGTGATGAAATGTACAACCTGTACTCTAATATCATTTGGCAACTTGCCATTCATGCCACCAACCAGGTGAAGAAGGAACTCATCCTTGTGCCACCAACCAGGTGATGAAATGTGAGGAAAGGTGATGAAGGAACTCATATTCGTACCACTAACCAAGTGATGAAAGCAACTCACCATTCATTCTATCTACCAGAAGACGAGTGGTACAACTTGTACATATGAACTCCTAGCATTCACAAATAATCAAAAACCCTTAAGCTTGACAACTCAACTAGGGGAGCACTTACGCCCAACAAGAGCTTCATCAAAGAAGTTCAACCACAATTCTCAAAAGCTTCACACACTCTTGATCAAGACAGTGTGAAGCAAAACCAATTTATGGTGCCAACAAGAGCTTCATCAAAGGAGTTCAACCACAATTCTCAAAAGCTTCACACACTCTTGATCAAGACAGTGTGAAGCATAACCAATTTATTGTGCTAAGAAGAGCTTCATCAATGAAGGTCAACCATAATTCTCAAAAGCTTCACACACTCTTGATCAAGACAGTGTGAAGCAAAACCAATTTATGGTGCCAACAAGAGCTTCATCAAAGGAGTTCAATCACAATTCTCAAAAGCTTCACACACTCTTGATCAAGACAGTGTGAAGCAAAACCAATTTATGGTGCCAACAAGAGCTTCATCAATGGAGGGCAACCATAATTCTCAAAAGCTTCACACACTTTTGATCAAGACAATGTGAAGTAAAACCAATTTATGGTGCGAACAAGAGCTTCATCAAAGGAGTTCAACCACAATTCTCAAAAGCTTCACACACTCTTGATCAAGACAGTGTGAAGCAAAACCAATTTATGGTGCCAACAAGAGCTTCATCAATGGAGGGCAACCACAATTCTCAAAAGTTTCACACACTCTTGATCAAGACAATGTGAAGAAAAACCAATTTATAGTGCCAACAAAAGCTTCATCAATGGAGGGCAATTACAATTCTCAAACCTTCGAAGCAAATTGAAGAATGTTCGAAGCAAATTCAATTTATATGGTTCATCCAAACCTTCGACTACTACAAGGTGTGGCTTGCATCACAATCTCTTGCTCAACAGTGTGGAAGCAAAATTTGTATATGTTGTCTCTCCCACATTTTCAAATTTCTAGTTTCCCAAAAAAAAAAAAAAAAAAAGGGAAATTCAACAAAGCTTATTCAATGAAGGACAACTACAAATTCTCAAAAGCTTCACACTATCTTGATCAAGATAGTATGAAGCAAAACCAATTCGTGGTACCTAACAAAGCTTCACCACAAAAGCTTCACCAACAAAAGCTTCATCAATGGAGGACAACTACAAATTCTCAAAAGCTTCACATTATCTTGATCAAGATAGTGTGAAGCAAAATCAATTCATTGTGCCCAACAAAAGCTTCAACTCCAAAGCTTCACCTACAAAGCTTCAACTCCAAAGCTACACCTACAAAAGCTTCACCACAATAGCTTCACCTACAAAAGCTTTACCCATAAAAGCTTCACCCACCACAAAAACTTCACCCATAACAGCTTCACCAATAAAAGCTTTCTCAAAAGCTTCACACTATCTTGATCAAGATAGTGTGAAGTAAAATCAATTCATGGTACCCAACAAAAGCTTAAACTCCAAGGCTTCACCAACAAAAGCTTCATCAATGGAGGACAACTACAAATTCTCAAAAGCTTCACATTATCTTGATCAAGATAGTGTGAAGCAAAATCAATTCATGGTACCCAACAAAAGCTTCACCCATAAAAGCTTTACCAACAAAAGCTTCAACTACAAAGCTTCACCAACAAAAGCTTCATCAATGGAGGACAACTACAAATTCTCAAAAGCTTCACATTATCTTGATCAAGATTGTGTGAAGCAAAATCAATTCAATGTACCCAACAAAAGCTTCAACTCCAAAGCTTCACCTACAAAGCTTCAACTCCAAAGCTTCACCTACAAAAGCTTCACCCACAATAGCTTCACCTACAAAAGCTTCACCCATAAAAGCTTCACTAACAAAAGCTTCACCCACCACAAAAGCTTCACCCACAAAAGCTTCACCCACCAGAAAAGCTTCACCAATAAAAGCTTCACCCACAAAAGCTTCCCCCACCACTAAAGCTTCACCCACAAAAGCTTCCTCCACCACAAAAGCTTTACCCACAAAAGCACCAACAAAAGCTTCACCCACCACAAAAGCTTCACCTACAAAGCTTCAACACAAAAGCTTCACCTACAAAAGCTTCACATTATCTTGATCAAGATAGTGTGAAGCAAAATCAATTCATGGTACCCAACAAAGCTTCAACCTCAAAGCTTCACCTACAAAGCTTCAACACCAAAGCTTCACCTACAAAGCTTTAATATATATTTTTTTTTTTTTGGAAATTCGAAAATTCAAAAATTTGAAAAAAAAAAAAAATCGAAAAAAAAAAAATGCCTAGGCCTCCTCTTCTTTGGGCCTAACAACTTTCATAACAAATATATATGAAGGAGTTTTGGGCTACCACTTAGAAAGGAAATTCCTCATTCATCAACTCCCTCGACTAGAGACTTGGGGGACTCCTACCATATGCTACTGCACCTTGATACTCGGAAGTCTCACGACCACTCAGTGACTTGGATTTTTCAAGTCTCCAAACGAGAAGTTTTCCTCACTCGGGAAATTAAGGGAGCATTACCTCAACCTACATGCTTCACTCACAAAGCTTCAACATACAAGCTTCAACAAAAGGAAAAATTCAAAGAACTTAGTGAAGAAGGCCTTGGTGTATTTAACACAATACGTTGAAATGAAGCAAAGCTTGTTTATTGATATCTCCGATAGGTTACAGATATGTACATATACATGAATCAAAATAAACAAACAAGAGGGAGCCTTCACAAAGGTTGCTCAGGAGAAGTCTCAGCAGTCAGCAGAGCCCCAAAAGGAGGAGGCACCGAAGGTTGATCATTTGGAGCTTCATTACGCGGTACAGCCCCAGAAGAAGAAGGCAATAAATGCCTTTGGAACAAACCCACAAACCTCTGATGATTAAGTAAAATCTGACCATCAGATACCTGCAGCTGGTCGAGCTTCCTCTTCATGTTTGTAGCATAGTTATGTGCGAGCCTGTGCAACTATTTATTCTCATGCTTGAGCCCTCTGATCTCCTGTTTGAGACTTATCACTTCAGCCGCCAATGATTCAACTTGGCGGGTTCAAGCAAATAGCTGTTGTACCATATTAGACATAGAATCTGCACACTGAACATTGAAAGCCAGAGAATCCTTAACAGCCAACTCATTAAACAGTTTGGAAAGTAGTCTGTTATCTTTGGGAGTGAGAAGGTTCCTGGCCACCACCGCAACAGTCATATCATTCTTCATCACAGAGTCCCTAACGGTAATAGGACCAGTAGGGGATAAGAAGGATGAGTGCCATATATTGTCTTGAGAAGGCATGGCTGCCTCTTCACCAAAGTTCAAGTTAAAACGACGGTCGGATGGGCTAGACATTCTCAGAAATGATGAAGGAGAAATGAGGTGCAATAAATCTCTGAAGTAGGGGGAAAATTCCTACAAGCAATAACTCTTTGAATGTATTTCTTGCACACAATTGGTGCCCTTATAAAAAAAAGGGCAACAGGGCCGTTGGTTCAAAAATTGAAGAGGCACCACTCTCCGGATTCTGAAGAGGCACTACTTTCTACACTCAACATCAGCTCATCGGGTACCACATATGACTTTGCCAAAGATCTCTGACAAAGTTTAGACACATAAATTTTGAAGCTCCAACTACCCTACTATTACCCACAAGGGTAAAGGAACAGCACCACTGCTGAATAACTAGAAAGTCCCAATGTGTTTTCACCACCATTCTCCATGGCAAGGCAGACTGGCAAAAATGCCCAACCTTTACTCAGATTTGAGAAAACACTCCCAACAAAATTGCTTGCTCAAAAATCGAAGAGGCAAAGCTCTTTGAATCTCGAGAGCCAGAATCCCAATAGGATTACGTGCCAAAAAATTGAAAAGGCACCCCCTCTGAATCTCGAGAGCCAGACTCCCAACAGGATTACTTTCTCAAAAATCGAAGAGACACTGCTCTCCGAATCTCAAGAGTCAGACTTATAACAGGATTGCTTTCTCAAAAATCGAAGAGGCGCCGCTTTCCGAATCTTGAGAGCCAGACTCCCAACAGGATTACGTGCTCAAAAATTGAAAATGCACCACCCTTCGAATCTCGAGAGTTAGACTCCCAACATGATTACTTTCTCAAAAATCGAAGAGACACTGCTTTCCAAATCTCAAGAGTCAGACTCCCAACGGGATTGCTTTCTCAAAAATCGAAGAGGCAACGTTTTCTAAATCTCGAGAGCCAGATCCTCGACGGGATTGCTTGTTCAAAAACCGAAGAGGCACCGCTCGCCGAACTTCAAGAGCCAAATTTCCTTGGATAAAGCTTGTCTGCAATCTTCACACGCAACATCAGCTTTTCAGATACCACAAACCACTTTTTCAAAGTGCTCTGACAAAGTTAAAACACGTGAAGCTTGCAGCTCCACTACATTGCTATGGCCAAGAAGGGTAAAGGAATAGCACTACTACTTGTTGTTAGGGAGACTCCTATATATGTCGATCTCCATCCTCCACAACCAGGCAGACCTGCAAAATAAAAAAAAATGCTCAACTTTTCTTCACATCTGAGAAGGCACTCTCAGTAGAGTTTCTCGAAATACTCAGCTTTTTTTCCTCCCGATAATACCTCTGCAAACAAGCCGCACTAGAGCAAGAGGATCTCATATCATCAGGGTTAAAAGAAAAAGTATCCCATATCATGCTTTTTCCCTATCTTTTCCTTTGGCCTTGTTCTTACCTGCAAGACAATGAGAAAGAGAGCAATCAGTCAGCACTTGGAATTAAGCTTCTAGTCAGGAACTGACTGCTTGGAACCCATTGCCTGATTACTTACCTGACATTGCTCTCGAGTACTCATCTTCAACATCTTATGCTTCTAGAGAATATACCACATCTGCCTGAGGAACAGATAGGGCAAGTGAGAAGGATACAAGGAAGCATGTGGAGAGAAGCGTAACAGAACACGTGCCGATACATCCACTACTTTGTCAACAGCAAAAGTATCTCATGTAATCAGGGTCGAACGTACTCTAGATTTGATGGACTTGTTTTGACCCTCAAATTCTTGAGTCGGCCTTATACTCTGGAGGAAACCAGAAAACCCTCCAGCCTAGTTCAAGAATATGCCTATGGAAAGTTACTTCTTCAAAAGCAAAAGTATCTCATATCATCTCTTCTCCATTTGCTTCTCCTTATCCTTGTTGCTGTTTACGACACAAGGAAAAGGATAACAATCAACCGGAAGCCGAAGTCGAACCTCTAATCCAGGTTGCTTGCTTGGAAGTCTGATTGCGTACCTTGTCTGTTACCTCTTTCGGTAAATCTCCTAGCTCGGCGACTTGAAGGACTTCTACTATAGGGTTTGTATTACGCTTGACCAAGCCCGAAACTACAAGTAAGCTTCAAGTGAAATTGATACATTACCTTGTGTATCTTTATCGGTTAAAGATACCACCCTGGATGGAGGAAAAGTACTTCCAGAGAAGATGCCACATCTACATATGAGACATATAAGACAAGTGAAAATGATAGCACACTTCGGTACTTAGAAGTTTCATGATTACTCAATGACTTGGATCTTGCAAGTCCTCAACCGAGGAGCTTCCCTCACTCGGGAACTTAGGGGAGCACTGTTTGTACCATACTTGAACAATCCCGAAACTACTGAGCACCGGTCAACGTTATACTGTTAAGGACCCAGAAGAGTTTCCCTTCAACCAGGAGGTCAATCACAGCGCAACACGTGTCGACATCAGAAGCCAATCATAACGCGACATGTGTCAACATCAGAAGCCAATCACAACACAAGACGTGTCAATGTCAGAATGAAAGTAGAAACTCTCTTCTATAAATAGAGATCATTCTCACACAATATTTCCTAATGTCAATTGTACTAAATCATTCACTAGTACTCACTAAAGGTGAGCTTGAACCTATGTACTTGTGTAAACCCTTCACAATTAATGAGAACTCATCTACTATGTGGATGTAGCCAATCTGGGTGAACCACGTACATCTTGTGTTTGCTTCCCTGTCTTTATCCATTTGCATACTTATCCACACTAGTGACCTGAGCAATCTAGCGAAGGTCACAAACTTGACATTTTCTGTTGTACCAAAGTCCTCCTTGATTTTGTGCATCAACAAGCTTGTTTTGTGCTGTTTTGAGTCATTTGAGTTGTTTTAGTGTATTAGAGTCTAGTTTTACATTCTTTGAGTCTAGTTTAGTGTTCCAAACTTAGTTTTACGTTTTCAAGTCAGTTTCAAGTGTTTTAGCAATCCTTCCTAATCCCCGGCCTAGATCGATCCTTACTTACATATATACTACAATTGTCAACAAGAGGGTTTAATTTGTGTGCTTATGTATTTCGCATCATCCTCGATCGCCTAACTCTCCGACTCTAGAGCTGTTATTCCAAACTGAAGATGTCACCGATTGCCAATATAGTGTTATTAATCCAAACTAAAGGTGTGTTGAAGAGGTTCAGGAGGTTAGTGCTTTTTCAAAGGTTTGAGAGGGTTTCGCGTAGAGCGAGAATTTGCGAAAGGGCATGCTTTGTGTTGAGTTGAAGATCCTTTGAATGTTGTAGAACCTTTTCTATATGTCAAGACCATAATTGTATTCGGCCCGAACTCAATATTTTGGATCCATATAGATAGTCTCGCGCCTTGCAAAGTTCGTTCTCCTTAATCTTATCTCTTGATTCAGTTGGACCTAAGCACTCTATCACTAAAGAATTGTCTTTGTAAAGTTATCGTTTTCTTTTGGCATATGTCCTATTGCTCTTGCTCTAGGGATTTTGAGGGCCTCACGTCCAACCAAAACTACAACTCGACTCCTGAGCTTGAAAGAAGCACGAAAATAACATCCACAACCTCGATTTGTGAGAGATGACGAGAGTTGAAGGCTTGTTCATACAATTGTACCGGCGAATGGAAAAATTCAAGGAGGAGAGAGAGAGAGTCAACGCGAGAGTGAGGGTGTGTGTGGTCCAGCTTTGGGCTACCAAACAAAAACAAATAAAACTAAAATCTAATTGGGTCCAAAAAGTTAGGAAAAACATGTCATGGTCCAAATCCTTAGCCTGTTTACACACACACACAACCACTAAATGCTCAAGGGCATAACTGTCACTTCACGCTATCAAGGATAAAATAATATACATTCAGGACGGGCTGTCATAGATAGTGTTAAGAAAATCAATTTCTATTATTATTTAAATATTGATTGACTTATTTTTTATTAATGACATATTATTTGATCTGTGAATTTAATTTACAGTTTTAATCTTTTTAACATTACCATATGATAATATTAGGGAGCAACATCGTCATTGTCACATGCGCCCCAAATTTTAAATTGCCACAAGTGCTAAAGACATGGGTCCACACACAAGAGATAGGGAGAATACTCCTAGTTAACGAATCACATTAACACATAAATTGCTGTCATTGTTAGTGTGTGTGGGGTGGAATTAGTTTCGTAATGATGGACTTTTTTTGGATTACATTTCGGGATTAGAGAGATGGCTGGACAAGTCTCTAGATGAGCTAGATTGAAGAGAACTCGTGTAGTTGTTCTCGATTAGGTTCCAAAAAAAAGTAATGGGAATTAAGTGAAGGAACTTTTTGCCAATTATTGTAAGATCATTAAAGAGTGGTGCAATTCTTTATTTATTTATTTACTTTTTATTTTTTTTATTTTTTTATTTTTTGTAGTGCTTTACGGTAGTTTGATAGTGTTGATTCTAAAAATTATCAAGCTTACATGGTGCATAGGTGGAATAGATAATAAGCTAACTATGTCATTCAATTGAATGCAAGCGTGCCAACTCGTCAACCGAGCTCAGTCAATGAGTAGAATGGATGAGGTGGTGTTGAAGGCGCTGCTAATTTTTGTTATCCAAGCCATCATGGCCGAGGAAGGAACTCGTCTTTGCCTCTAGATTCTAAAGCCTAAAGACAAGGCTGCTAGTTAATGCGAAGTGCAAGATCGTCTACATCGGATTTGGCTGCTTCAATTATATATGTGAAAATACAAGTGCACCGAACTGGTATCAAACTATAGGGACACATATACTCAAAGAGATAAGTGTCTTGACTGTGAAACCGGTTTGGTCGTCAGAATGCTGAACTCTAATGGTACTTGAGAATATCCAATCACACAATTGGTTCGGCTTTCAATGTGCTAAACACCGTCACCCAATATAGGGCTAATGAGATGACCTATTCTAACAAGAACTTAGACTCCTTGTTGATAGGAACTTAGATGAATAGTCAGACAAACTTGAAACAATGTTGTTACTCCAAACTGAAGGTGCTCCTCGATCGCCTAACTCTACGGCTCTAGAGCTGTTAATCCAAACTGAAGATGTCACCGATTGCCAATATAGTGTTATTAATCCAAACTAAAGGTGTGTTGAAGAGGTTTGGGAGGTTAGTGCTTTTTCAAAGGTTTGAGAGGGTTTCACGTAGAGGGAGAATTTGCGAAAGGGCATGCTTTGTGTTGAGTTGAAGATCCTTTGAATGTTGTAGAACCTCTTCTATATGTCAAGACCATATTGTATTCGGCCCGAACTCAATATTTTGGATCCAAACAGATAGTCCCGCGCCTTGCAAAGTTCATTCTCCTTAATCTTATCTCTTGATTCAGTTGGACCTGAGCACTCTGTCACTAAAGAATTGTATTTGTAAAGTTGTGGGATTTCTTTTGGCATATGTCCTATTGCTCTCGCTCTAGGGATTTCCTATATGGTTTTGTCCTCAAGAAGATATGCTTTTGCATATGCAAATTGGAAAACTTGTGTACCTGAATTTGGAGGCATGCAGAACTAGGTTTCCAAATGAAGAAATAAACTAGTACACGCATATGATTCTTTAACATGAATAGTTTAATGAACTTTGAAACTTGGGGCCTTTGACTTTGAAACAGATTTAATTTCACTAGTAGAATAGTAGTTGGTAAGATTAATCCAAAATTCCATGTTGCAACAAACCAAGTGGTAAGAAAAGTCGAATTCTCGATCAAAAAAAGAAAAAAAAGAAAAGTCGAATTCATGTCGACTGACCGGATCACTCTACTCGAAATGCACCAAATCCTCATGCATGTTGGTTGATTGGTTCCCTCTCCTTACGTATATATAATGTTCACACTTGTGTTTTCAATTAGTTCATACTGCTTCTTTTGACTCGATAACATTCATTCCTGTATATGCATCTTATCCATTCTGTACATATGCCTTTGGTTTGCTACCTAGTTAGTTTAACGTTGAATATTATTATTATTATTATTATTATTGTTATATATCGGCTTCCTTCTGCCTGAATATGAACCAATCGAATTAAATTAACCGACCTAATTCCCATGGCGGCGTTTATTTAATTCTATTTAGATGCCGGTTCAAAGCTACAAGTATTAAGTCTCCGTGTCTGGTGGTAGGGCGTGTTCGTTTTCTTGACGAAAGAGAACTTGCATGTAAACAGTGCAGAACTTGGTCTTGTATTTTGTGGGTGGGTGGTTGTGTTTATAGTATTAAAGGTGGCGAATTCTAGAGGCAATAACGACCAACGTGCCGACGGACAGGGAGGACAGCGCGGTCGCGGTGGTGCTGGAAGTGGGATATTAGTGTCGGCGACATCGTCAATGCTGTTGCACTTGGATAGGGAGAGAGAGATGTCGGTGATGGTATCGGCTTTGACGCATGTGGTGGCCGGAGATGATGATGAGGTGGCTGCTGCTGCACCTGCATGTGGGAATTCTGATTCAGGGACTAGTTCATGGGGTAGTGTTGGAACTAAGAGAGGAAGAGAAGAAGAGGAAGGCGGCAGCGGCCGTGGCGGCGCTCCCTTGTTCGAGTCGGTTATAAGGCTCTGTAGAACTTTTGGTGAATTTCCACAGCAGATTCAGCGGACATCCTCTGCTTTTGGAGGTAATTTCATTTTAACATTTAACATTTCACAAGATAGAATGACTTGCGGGTAAAGCAATAAAATATCCTTTTAAGATTCTTCTAATTGATTCCAAGTCGTGCACGCTTCGATCCCTTTCACTTGAACTTATTCAATTAGAACAAAATAAGAACAATTATGATTTGTGTTTATATCTAATATCTTTTTGTTTGTTCTTTTCTACTTATTTTCAAAGACAAAATAAAATTACAGAAAGCAGGCAATTTCTGTAAGCTATTCCAGTCACGCAAAATGCGTAGCGATTGAGATTGAACAATTCAGTTAAAAGATTGACGCATTCTGTTTTATTTTAACCAATATTTTCAGAAGGCTCAAGCGTACGAACAAGGACAACAGCGCCTACACAAACAGCGTTCCCTCCAACTCCAATTAGTGCTTATGTTTACAGTGCACCCGAAATAGCAGAGCCAATGAGGAGAAGATACAGAGGAGTGAGACAAAGGCCGTGGGGCAAATGGGCGGCTGAGATTAGAGACCCCTTCAAGGCCGCAAGGGTGTGGCTAGGCACCTTCGAAACAGCCGAAGCCGCCGCCCAAGCCTACGACCAAGCTGCCCTCCGATTCAGAGGCAACAAGGCCAAACTCAACTTCCCAGAAAACGTCAGACTCCTTTTGTCAACCGCCGTTGCTCCGCCGACCCAGTTGACTCATTCTGCTCCTCAAAATACCCTTTTGTCCGTTGCCACATCCACTGAGTCGATTGTTCACTCTCATGCATTCCATTCATCGGAAGAGGTGGCTTCAACCACAAGAAATCTTGTTAGCTATTCTATTTTGGCTGATATGCAGAGGCAACCCAACCCATGAGCCTTTATGATCAAATAGTTCTGTCATCCTCTGCATCTACATCTGCTGTTGCTACTGCTTCTTCTTCTTCCTCTTCCTCTTCTTCGCCATCACCGCCTCCTTTTTCTTCACTCTCGGTCATCGCTTCCTGTATTGGACCATCCATAAGTGACAACAGTACTAGTGCTTCCGATTTTCTGATGCAGCAATGGTCTGGCTCTATTCAGTATACTACTCCATCCTCAAGCTGATTTCGTTAACATCCTGCTGTTTATTTTCTGTTCTTTTTTTACTTCTTTAACCACATATTTTTCCGTTAATTACGAAATTTTTATTGAGCTCGGATATGAAATTATTTCTTGTTAGATGTATTTACCATTAGTACAATCATATACGAAAAAGTTCTTATAATTGAGAAAGGAAAAAAACAGCATTTGTAATTAGGTTACTTTCCTCTTTCATATCATGGAATCATGAATTATAATACATCCATTGTTGTGGCCTATATTTAAATGACAGGGAAGAGGGCCAGCGGCATACAGAGAAAGGAAAAAAACAGCATTTGTAATTAGGTTACTTTCCTCTTTCATATCATGGAATCATGAATTATAATACATCCATTGTTGTGGCCTATATTTAAATGACAGGGAAGAGGGCCGGCGGCATACAGAGAAAATATAGAGAGATGTGTTTGTAGGGTTGTGTAGAGGAATGTGTGTTATTCCCCCTACGCAGTGCTTTTATTTATAGTAATAAGAGAGAAGAAATCCTTCTCCTCCAAGGAATACAAGTCCATATAGGAAAGAATAACTAGAATCAAATTTAATCTACGATTTACACAATCACACTTAAACTAGAAGTTTACAACACTCCCCCTTGAGTGTGTAAATATTCAAGTAGATTCGGCATCATGTAGAGGTTGAGAAAGTCGACTCGTCAGCACTGATTTTGGGAAAATACTATTCTCAATAAGGTAGGAACTTGCATAAGGAAGTAAGTCTCACAAAAAATCCTATGGCTGTGGTAAAAACCCAAGTAGGGACAAAACCTGTAGTCTAAGTAAAAATGCGTGAGTAATGCAAAGTCAAATGAAACATCTATAAGACATTATCAGGGATATGATCAACCCAAGGTGGATGCCTCGTCAAAACCTAATGGGAAAATTACTTCTAATCGTAGGGAAAAAGAGTACATTAAGATCAAGTAAGTATACTTCAGGATACTCCCCTTGAGTTTGACACAATTCCAAAGAGAACTAGCAATGTTACAACTCAGAAAGTTTACACATACCAATTCCTTGAACAAGCTTTTGAAACATCGCCTTTGGTAGTGATTTTGTGAAGAGGTTGGCCAGATTGTCTTGTGAACGGATTTGCGTAACTTCAATCTTCTGATGCTCTTATTGTTGATGTGAGAAGAAGAACTTCGACGAAATGTGCTTGGTGTTGTCTCCTTTGATGTAACCTTTCTTGAGTTGTTCGATGCATGCTGCGTTGTTTTCATAGATCGTCGTCGGGACATTAACGACGGGGTAAAGATTGCAGGAGCTTCGAATATGGCCCACAACTGCTCTCAACCAAAAGCATTCCCGAGTTGCTTCATGCAAGGTGACAATTTTAGCATGGTTAGACGCAGTGGCAACAAAGGTTTGTTTAGTTGACCTCCAAGAGATTGTGGTGCCTTCAACAGTAAAGACATAACCCATTGAGAGCGCGCCTTGTGCGGATCAAATAAGTATCCTACTTTGGCATAACCAACAAGGCGAGAATCGACTCGAGATAAGGGGGGTGCAGCATCACTCGAGGATCCGTAGGGATAGAACAAGCCCAAATCTGTAGTACCCTTAATGTGGAGCCTAAAATAATCCCAAAAATTCTAGAGGAGACATGTGGACTTTTATTCAAGAAAGACAAGATTGCCTTCAATAAATGGGCAGGCTTTTCAGATGCTTCCACATGCAGCTCACATCCCTGAAGGTCCCAGCAGTTGAATACGATTGCCCACTGCTCACCTGCCCTTAACAAGGAATTAAAGATAAGGATTAATTACCCAAATCCTATCTTTAATACATTCCCATTTGAAGATGACTCAAATCAAGTAAGTAATCCTAATTTAAATAAATTAGGGATAATTGCACCATTATCTCACGATATTATTTCCTATTTAATATCTTGAGAATATTTAGAGAATATTTCTCCATAAACACCATGGCTGGCCCTATCCCTATAAATACCCCATATTCTGCCAAATTTCTAGGGCTTTTGCAACCTTAAAAAAGCCCTAAACACTTTACTCTCTCAGAGAAACTAACTTAGGCATCGGAGATCTGTTGGCCTAACACCCCCTACCTCGTGGGCGCCTGAGGCTTAGGTCTTTGATCAAAGGTGTTGATTGTTTTGCAGGTGCATTTTCGTCAAGACTGAAGACGACACAAATTTGCATTGACAAATTGGTGCTTTCATTGAGAGCTGATTCAAAATACTCTAAGAAGACTCTCACATTTGTTTCTTGAATTTTCTATTACATTGAATTTCTCACACGTCATATCAATTAATTTTTCCGAGAAAAGTTTCTTGATCAATCCCTGGAGAAAGGATACAATGGTAGGAAATTCAGAAACTATGACGAACGAAACCTCGTATGTGCAAAGATTTGGGCTGAAGAGTGGAGACGAGGACATAGCCCCATAATCGAGATCCTTAAGGCTCAACACGACGACAGGAGGAGCCCCATCGCCGCGTAGCCACGCCACTACCACCACCACCGTGACCCAGCAGCTACGACAAGGCCACCAGGCCATGACATCACTTCCACCGGAGTTACTCTCACAACGCCGTACCCAACCAAACCCTACGCAGGAAGCCTAGGTCCATTTCCAAGCCCATAGGCAGGAGGCCCAAAACTTGGCAGCTGCCACAGCAGGAGGTCTAGCCCATTGCGACAGCAGACCTTGCTACACAGTAGGCCCAAACCCGAGCCTAGAATGCGGCAACTGCTACCAGCCAGGTAGCTTAATGGGCCTAAACCCAAGCTACCAACAACCCATGATATGGCAGCCTAACGGTCAGGAGGGCCCACTGCCATGCAGGCCCAAGGTGACCAGGCTGGTCCAACACGCCCCGCGACCCGCTTCAACTACCCGGCCTGCGACCCATTCCATTCCAAGGACACCTCTAGCAATCCAGATTCTAGTGCATTGACACTACTAACGATGCCCTTCGAAGAGACGTGACCAACTTGAGCATGTCACCTTTTACAGGCGAGATCGAGCAGACGGAGCCACCGTGGAAGTTTAGCCCACCACATTTCACCTTGTTCAAAGGAGATGAAGATCGGGATAGGCACCTAATAGACTACCGAAGCGCTATGACCCTCTACGCTAACAATGACACTTTTATGTGCAAGATCTTTGCCATGACACTCCAATGCGAGGTGCAAGACTGGTTCCACACCTTGCTTCCACGTTAAATCTGGAACTTTAACAAACTTTCCTTGGTTTTCACTAAGGAATATTCATCCTACCACTTGATCAAGAAGAAGTCTGACCACCTCTTTGTTGGAAGTATGCCCACAAAGCCACTCATTTGATGTAATAGCTTTTTGGAATACTTAATGTATTAAACTTTTATATGTTTAATGGAGGGCAAAGCTTATTGTTAATCACTATTTATTGTATCATGTGTTTAAGCAATAAGGGAATCCAAGGGATGTATTTGATCTAAGAGACAAGTGATCTAAGTGAGTTAGATTATCGAGACCATTCTCTTATGTTCATTCCTAAAACGTTCCTAGCCATAGGATTGCCAATTGGGCATTGACAATCCGCTAAGGTTAGTATGTGTTATGTTGACTCAAGCGTGAGTATGACTAGTCTTAAGTCATTTGGTGTCGGACACTAAGACAAACACATAGGTGCTCGAAAGAGTAATCGAGTACACTGAACTATGATCAAAAGAGAGTTCGAACATACATGTCATGTATGAACTCTAAAGTTGCAATATGCAAAGTAGTCCTTTGACCTGAGGCATCATAGATGTCTAATGGTTAGGTCCTTGATCTTTGATCATGTCAAACGACATTCCATCGGAGTGTCAACGGCATTGTTGGGGTCAAGCTATCTAGTCATGTAGGCATATGAATGCACAACAAGGGATCTCTAACCTTCCATGGTGGAAGGAGAATACTCTAAGATATGATTCTAAAGTCTTTGGCCAAAGCATATGAATATGACTTAGGAAGTTTGTTCCAAATCATATTCACGAGAATCATATAGAGATGTATCACATTGGATAGTAGACATGAAACAAACTATCACTCAAACAATGTGATTAAGAGTATTGTATTAGAGAAGGACCGTATTGCATTGTAGTTGCAACTGGATAGGTTATCCAACCAATTCTACTTAGCTTGGGTAACCATGACATACTGTTAGGTGTTACTCATGGTTTGTGGAAGCCCTAAATGATTAGCAAACACTAATCATTAAGGGAGAATTGAAATGTGGTTTCAATTTCACAATCGATCGTTAAGAGTAACAATGGCCCACTACCTCGCTAATTGGAACCTAATGGATCGTACACCGAGTAAGGATGTATGTGAGGAAATTAAATGAAATGGATAAGCAATTAAATGGTTTAATTGAAGAATGGTCAAGATTAATTAATTAGTTAATTAATTTTACGAAAGGTTCGTATTGGGCTTTTAAGTTGGTTTTGGGCTTCGGGGCTCAAAAGCGTTTTGGTCCACAAGGCCCATTATGTTTAAGTTGTATGACAACTAAAACAAAATGGGCAATTAGCCCAATAACAAAGGTAAGGCCGGCCATTAGGGTGAGGGTAGCAAACTTGGATTAATTACAAGTTTGCCATTCACTTGAAATGAAGTATAAAATCAACTTTATAGCTTTATTTCTACTTAGGGTTTTCTCAAAGAAATTGGGTGAAACACTTTCTCTCATTTTTTCTCTAAAGAGGCCGGCCACTTAGGGGAGGGATATCTAGCAATCTCTTCTTCCCTAAGTCATCCATATTATCTTCACAAAATACATCCTTGGTGTGGAGACTTAGAGACATCAAACTTTTGGTGTTTTGGAGAACAAATCCTCAAATCCTCATAGAATCAAAGGAGCACTAAAAGGAGGAAAATCACAAGGAATATTCAAGGAGCTTGGAGGTGACTTGAAGGCCCTCCACTTGGGTGAATCCCTTGTGTAAACAAGGATGAGCTTCAAGGGTAAAGAAACTCTAAATCTTTACTTCTCTTTAATGTTGTTAAAGAGTTTATTGGTTCACCATATACTAGGCTTTGAAAGTCATGGGTTTCATGAATTGTTTTTGAATGCATGTCTACTTTAAAGTGTTAATAGCTTGCATATGTATTCAAATGTTCATACTTGTTCTTAGCTAGGACAAATTTTTTCCTTCAAGTGGTATCAGAGCCTAGGCCTAGTTTATGGTGAATCCTTTTGGGTTTTGTGATTTTCATAATATGTGATTTAAATGTTGTAAATGTTACAAGCTTTGTTCTTGCTTTTGAATATATAAATTTTGCTAGAAAATTTAGCATCTCAAATGTTGTAGATGTATTTCATTCAAGCATGAATATTGGAACTAAAATTTGGTGCCATGTATTTTGGGAAATTCGGCCAAATCCTTAGGGTGATTTTTTGGGTTCATGTTTGTCTTGTTAAAATGGTTTTAAGGTGACTTTTGGAACCCCTAAGTACCCTAGGATATTAGCCCTCTTTTGAGTGGTGAAAAAATTGAGTTTTGGTGAATGAAAACATTCATGGAGCTATTATGAGTTTTCATGGTGTTCTTCAAATGTTCTTGAAGTTCTTGCCAAGAACAAAAAGGTTTGAAGTTTTGATTCAAAAGTTTTATGTTTTTCATAAAGTTTTGGTTTATTATTTGATGGGTGATTGTTATTGGTGAGAAGTGATTAAATGACTTTAATGTTTGTCAAAACTCATAAATGTTTTACAAAACTTTTTCTTACAAACCATCAATTTCACCTTTACCTCACCCACCAAAATCAACTTGCATAAAACCCTTTCACACTCCTTTACCACTCCTAAAACCGGCCACCCCCTAGTGGGGTACTTTTGGGGTCTTTTATGCAATTACATAAAGTTTTGATACTTTTATGTATTTGCACTTTGGCCCAAAAGTTTACGTTTTTACGTTAAGGCCCTAAAACGCTAAAGGACGAATTGTTTTGATCCTTTAATGATGTTTTTACATTAATAAAATTTTGGGATCTAGTTGTAATTACATGAAGTTGTGGACTATTGTGTTTTTACAAAGTGACCCCAAAAGTTTTTGTATTTGCATTATGGCCCAATTGTTGTGGTCATAATTTCCTTTTGGCCCAAAAGGATGAGAACAAAATTGTTTTGTCTCTTTAATGAGAATTAGATTTTCATTTCATTTAGTTCCATTTAAATCAATTCTATGGATCCAAAAACCAATTGTTTAAGTTGCTTTCTTAGTTAATGTGATTAATTGAGAAAAGGGTGATTATGAACCAAAGGCCTCGATAATTAAGCTATGTGATTGGCCGCTTTACATTATGAATGTTTGGGTTTGGTAGTGTAGATTTGAATGTAATTTGATTAATTCAATTTGTTGTAAATGGACATAAGTCCATCATTTGTGTTGTAAAAGGGCATAAGCCCTTCTTATTATTTCATGTATTCCTTTTGTTCATATGTATGCAAAATGGAATAGTTGGGTCCAACGCCCAATAGGAAATAACGGTTTAATTGGATTAAACGCGTAACTAAAATCAACAACTATCTACCTTAAACCCAAGGTCCAACACAAGGCTCGTGTTGGATCAAATCGAACGGTTCATAATCATCCTAAAACCTAATATGACTATATAGTCCATATGAGGATGCAATGCATTCGTTAGTAGTTCTATATAGTCTCGCTTGTTTCTTCGAAATAGTGGGAGTATTATAAACTACTAATTCATATTAACTTGGACCAATAGTTGTGATAGGCCCAAGTTCTTTTAATGTGATTAAAATGTTTTGATGTAGCCCAAAACGACTCCCTCAAAACGAATATTAAGTTGATAAGCGAGAGATGTTTTGAATATCTCTTCGTAGGCCTTCCACCATGGTGGGATCCAATCGTTTGTGACTCATGCACCGGCTTCACCCTATAATGGGGAAGTTCAAAGTATGTGCTTACATCCAGGAGGAACCCATAAACATATGATGAGGTGAGTGTAGACAACGAGTATGACCAACATGATATAATTCTGAGGTTGTGCTTGAACCTCTACATAAACTAAGCATGATGGGAATGACTTAACTAAGTGCAATGGTGCCAACATGATATAATTCTGGGGTAATCATTCTCTAGAGGCCAAACAGATGGGTAATTACAAGAGTTGTAAATGAATAATGCGTTATTCTCTCATCATTATTTTTGCTAACCAACATGATATAATTCTGAGGTGGGCTTGGTAATGGTGAGTCTCCCATACCCCGCTAAGAGTTCAATATAACTCTCGAATTCTATTGAGGGATGTGGAATTTGCCAAAAATAGTGGGTGGTACTATTTGATTCGAAGACCCAATCAAATAGTTTTAAACAAACTATCTAATACGATTTCTGTTATGTTATGTAGTGAACGACATGCCTAAAATTATACCCACCATTATACTTGACAAAAGGGGCCTTAAGGGCCAATGTTTCCTTGCTTGGTATCGCCATATTGAGAATGTCTCAAAGGTGAAAGACATATTGTATGTGCTTAAGCAATCCCCTCCTCATGTACCTCCTACGAAACTAGCTTCAAAGGAGGAGTGTCAAAATTATGTTAGACACTATGAGGATGACTTACAAGCCAAATGCTTAATCCTCACTTCACTTAATGAGGAGCTTATGAAGCTACATAAGCACATGAACACTTCTTGTGCCATGGTTGAAAGTTTGCATAAGATGCATGACATTGAGACTAGTAATGTACGATTCTCAAATGTTTGTAGTCTAATGAATGCCAAGATGGCAAAGGGGGCATCGGTCCATAAACATGGACAAAAGATGGAAAAGATATTTAAAGATCTTAAAAGTTTAGGAACTTCCATCGATGGGAAAATGGCCCAAGACTTTTTCCTTGCATCTCTCTCGGATGATTTCACGAAGTTTATTGTAAACTATAAAGTGAATAGATTCGATCATTCTTTGAAAGAGATGATTGACATGTGCTGTAAATTTGAAAAAGGTTTCAAAAGGGACAGTGGGAGTGAGAATGCAAACACAAGGAAAAGGTTGCATAAGAAGAAGGCAAAGAAATCCAAAGGAACATGCTTTCATTGTGGAAAGGATGAACGTTGGAAGAAGAAATACAGGGTGCACATTGTGAGCCTTATGACACGAACTTTTGAAGAGACTATTTCTGTCATAGAGAGTGCTTTTACAGTGAGCTCCAATTCCTGGATATTTGATTTAGGCGCTAGTCAACATATTTGCAATACGTTGCAGGGACTAGCAGGGAGCAGGTCACTGCGCAATGGGGAGATGGTTGTGCGAGTTGGGAACGGCACTAAAATCTCTGCAAAAGCAATAGGCACCTACATGCTTAACCTACCCTCTGGGGAAGTCCTGGAACTTAAAAATTGTTTATATTTTCCTTCATGTATAAAGAATTTGATTTCTATCTCTAAGCTTTTACGAGATGGGCACTCAGTATTGTTTGACAAAATGAGTTGCACTTTATACTTGAATGGTCGTATTATCTCTCATGGTAATATGATAGAGGGGCTTTTTCACCTAGAGACGAATAGTGGGATACACTGTATTGAAAGCGAGAATACCTCAAAACCCAAAAGGGCTAGAGAAGAAGTTAACCAAGAAAAGATGTGGCATCTTAAACTTGGACATGTGAACCTTGATAAGATTCGCAAGATGTCGAAAGACGGATATATCCGCCCATTAGGTAATGACCAGATGGGTACTTGTGAATGTTGCTTGAAAGGGAAGATGACCAAATCTCCATTTACTGGAAAAGGAGAGCGTGCCACTGAAATTCTAGGGTTAATCCACATTGACGTATGTGGACCTATGTCTACTATGTCGAGAGGAGGCTTCTCCTACTATATCACATTCACCGACGATCACTCTCGGTTTGGCTATGTGTATCTTATGAAGTACAAGTCAGAATCCTTTGAAAGGTTCAAAGAATTCAAGAATGAAGTTGTGAAGCAAACTGGGAAACAGATAAAGACCCTAAGATCGGATCGAGGGGGTGAATATCTGAGTAACGAGTTCCTAGATTATCTCAAAGAGTGTTGAATTGTATCACAATGGACTCCACCAGGAACTCCTCAACATAACGGAGTTTCTGAGAGGAGAAACCGAACCTTGATGAACATGGTTCGTTCTATGATGAGTTCCGCTGATCTACCAATATCATTATGGGGATATGCACTACACATAACAGCTTATTTGCTAAATGCAGTGCCCTCTAAATCTGTTCCACAAACACCATATGAGATATGGTATGGGAAGAAGCCAAGTCTTAAACATCTTAAGATTTGGGGTTGTCCAACATATGTTAAGAAACAAGATGCTGGAAAGCTTGAAGCGAGATCGGTTAAATGCTATTTTGTGGGGTATCCTAAACAGACTTATGGATACGAATTCTATCACCCTGACGACCAGAAAGTCTTTGTCACCAGAACTGCTATATTCATGGAGGATGAATTCGTTCTTAAAGGAACTAGCAAGATAGAATTGAAAGAAATTAATGAGATTAATGATGAACCACAAACCAGCACTCAACAATTTGACAACCCTGTTCCTGAACCCCTAGCTCCACGTAGATCTGAACGGGTTAGTAAGCCACCTAAGAGGTATGGCTTAGACAATGACTTTGCCGAATTGCACCTTCTAGGTGACAATGACACAAAGGAGGACCCTAGGGACTACACTGAAGCAATGTTCGACATTGATTCAAAGAGATGGCAAGAGGCCATGAAATCCGAGATGGATTCCATGTATCAAAATCAGGTCTGGACTCTTGTAGACCCTCCAGAAGGTATTGTACCTGTTGGAAACAAATGGGTCTTCAAGAGGAAGATAGGCGTTGATGGGAACATGGAGACTTATAAGGCTAGACTCGTAGCCAAGGGTTACAGGCAACGAGAAGGGATTGATTATGAAGAAACCTTCTCTCCTGTAGCCATGATTAAGTCCATTCGGATTTTGCTTGCTATAGCTGTGTACCATGATTATGAAATCTGGCAAATGGACGTGAAGACGGCCTTTCTGAACGGCTACCTAGAGGAAGAGCTCTATATGACTCAACCCGAAGGTTTCGTGTCCAAGTCTGAAAAGACTAAGGTATGCAAGCTTCAAAGGTCCATTTATGGACTTAAGCATGCCTCCAGGAGCTGGAACATTCATTTCGACACTGAAATCAAAACGTTTGGTTTTACTCAAAACGAAGACGACAATTGTGTTTATCAAAAGGTCGTTGGGGAAGCAGTAGTATTCCTAGTGTTATATGTAGATAACATATTACTGTTCGGGAATGACACTGCAATACTTTCTTCTGTAAAAGTGTGGTTGTCCAAAACCTTCCACATGAAAGATTTAGGAGATGCATCTTATGTACTTGGGATAAAGCTCTATCGTGATAGATCCAGAAGATTAATTGGATTATCCCAATCTATGTACATTGATAAGGTGCTAAGTAGGTTCCAGATGGAACAATCTAAGAAAGGTTTTCTCCCTGTTAGACATGGAATTCACCTTTCTAAGTCCATGGAACCTAAGACTCCTGAAGAGATACGGCAAATGAATGCTATTCCTTATGCTTCTGCCATAGGGTGTCTCATGTATGCCATGATATGCACAAGGCCTGATATCGCATATGCTGTGAGCATTACTAGTCGATATCAATCTAACCCAGGACCAGAACACTGGGCAGCTATCAAGACGGTCCTTAAGTACTTAAGAAGAACTAAGGACATGTTCTTCGTATATGGAGAAGTGGCAGAGTTGCGAGTGGAAGCCTATACAGACGCAGATTTCCAATCTGACGTCGATGATAGAAGTTCCAACTCCGGATATGTATTCACTCTGAATGGTGGGGTTGTCAGTTGGAAGAGCAAGAAACAAAGTGTAATTGCTGATTCCACAACAGAGGCTGAATATGTTGCTGCAGTTGAAGCCGGCAAAGAAGCGTTCTGGATGAAGAAGTTCATCACTGAACTTGGAGTGGTTCCAACCATTACATCACCAGTAACTTTGTACTGTGATAATAGTGGGGCGATAGCTAAAGCCAAGGAACCCAGAGCACATCAAAAGAACAAGCATTTTGACAGGCGCTAATATCATTAGAAGATATGTTGCCGAAGGGAAAATCAACATCCTCAAAGTTGCTTCAGCCGATAACGTAGCAGATCCACTGACAAAGCCAATGTCTCAAATCCAGCTTAACCATCATATGGAAAAGATGGGTATTAGATACATGGGAGGATGGCTTTGAGTGCAAGTGGGAGATTGTTGGAAGTATGCCCACAAAGCCACTCATTTGATGTAATAGCTTTTTGGAATACTTAATGTATTAAACTTTTATATGTTTAATGGAGGGCAAAGCTTATTGTTAATCACTATTTATTGTATCATGTGTTTAAGCAATAAGGGAATCCAAGGGATGTATTTGATCTAAGAGACAAGTGATCTAAGTGAGTTAGATTATCGAGACCATTCTCTTATGTTCATTCCTAAAACGTTCCTAGCCATAGGATTGCCAATTGGACATTGACAATCCGCTAAGGTTAGTATGTGTTATGTTGACTCAAGCGTGAGTATGACTAGTCTTAAGTCATTTGGTGTCGGACACTAAGACAAACACATAGGTGCTCGAAAGAGTAATCGAGTACACTGAACTACGATCAAAAGAGAGTTCGAACATACATGTCATGTATGAACTCTAAAGTTGCAATATGCAAAGTAGTCATTTGACCTGAGGCATCATAGATGTCTAATGGTTAGGTCCTTGATCTTTGATCATGTCAAACGGCATTCCATCGGAGTGTCCACGGCATTGTTGGGGTCAAGCTATCTAGTCATGTAGGCATATGAATGCACAACAAGGGATCTCTAACCTTCCATGGTGGAAGGAGAATACTCTAAGATATGATTCTAAAGTCTTTGGCCAAAGCATATGAATATGACTTAGGAAGTTTGTTCCAAATCATATTCACGAGAATCATATAGAGATGTATCACATTGGATAGTAGACATGAAACAAACTATCACTCAAACAATGTGATTAAGAGTATTGTATTAGAGAAGGACCGTATTGCATTGTAGTTGCAACTGGATAGGTTCTCCAACCAATTCTACTTAGCTTGGGTAACCATGACATACTGCTAGGTGTCACTCATGGTTTGTGGAAGCCCTAAATGATTAGCAAACAATAATCATTAAGGGAGAATTGAAATGTGGTTTCAATTTCACAATCGATCGTTAAGAGTAACAATGGCCCACTACCTCGCTAATTGGAACCTAATGGATCGTACACCGAGTAAGGATGTATGTGAGGAAATTAAATGAAATGGATAAGCAATTAAATGGTTTAATTGAAGAATGGTTAAGATTAATTAATTAGTTAATTAATTTTACGAAAGGTTCGTATTGGGCTTTTAAGTTGGTTTTGGGCTTCGGGGCTCAAAAGCGTTTTGGTCCACAAGGCCCATTATGTTTAAGTTGTATGACAACTAAAACAAAATGGGCAATTAGCCCAATAACAAAGGTAAGGCCAGCCATAAGGGTGAGGGTAGCAAACTTGGATTAATTACAAGTTTGCCATTCACTTGAAATGAAGTATAAAATCAACTTTATAGCTTTATTTCTACTTAGGGTTTTCTCAAAGAAATTGGGTGAAACACTTTCTCTCATTTTTTCTCTAAAGAGGCCGGCCACTTAGGGGAGGGATATCTAGCAATCTTTTCTTCCCTAAGTCATCCATATTATCTTCACAAAATACATCCTTGGTGTGGAGACTTAGAGACATCAAACTTTTGGTGTTTTGGAGAACAAATCCTCAAATCCTCAAAGAATCAAAGGAGCACTAAAAGGAGGAAAATCACAAGGAATATTCAAGGAGCTTGGAGGTGACTTGAAGGCCCTCCACTTGGGTGAATCCCTTGTGTAAACAAGGATGAGCTTCAAGGGTAAAGAAACTCTAAATCTTTACTTCTCTTTAATGTTGTTAAAGAGTTTATTGGTTCACCATATACTAGGCTTTGAAAGTCATGGGTTTCATGAATTGTTTTTGAATGCATGTCTACTTTAAAGTGTTAATAGCTTGCATATGTATTCAAATGTTCATACTTGTTCTTAGCTAGGACAAATTTTTTCCTTCACTCTTTCACATGAAGAAGGACCTGAAGGAGTGACTCCACACATATGTCAAGAGGTTCAAGGTGGAGAAGGCAAATATCGTCGGATGCAATGACAGCATCACATGCTCAGCTTTTCGGAAGGGTCTCCCAACAAATCACCCAATTTTCGAAGAATTGATTATGAGCAAGAACTTGACCCTGGAAAACTCTTATGCTTTGGCAAAAAAGCACTCCTTCTGGGATGAGGAAAAACGCTCGCAGGAGTCGTTTGAGCATTCGCTTAAAGATATAGAACCAACTCAGAAGAAGGCGAGTGATAAACTACTTAATAACAAAAGCAAGCCAGGAGACAGAAGAAGGGACCGATCCCCGGCAAAGGGAAACACAACACCCAAGACGTATAATAAGTTCTCAGTCCCAATCAACCAGATCCTTCGCGACCTCAAGGATAAACTATGGTTCAAGCTGCCGCCACCCATGAAGGGGGACACCTCCAAGAAGGACCAGACAATGATAGAAGCATATTTATGCAACTTAGTTAGCTTGTTCTTGTGCATTTATGTTGTTATTTCTTAGTTGATTTAGTATTTCAAGCCATTTTCGTGTGGTTGTAGGTACAAAGGGTTAAAGAGGCAAAGAAGTGCATTTTGGTGCCTTTTGGAGCAGTTTTGGCATGGAATGGATATCACATGCATGGAGCAAAGTGTGTGGATGAAATTAAAGATCTAAAGAAGCTAGGAATGTGCCAAGGAAGGGAAGAAAATAAATTGAGGACCAAGGAAGACAAGGAAACCATTAGGAATGGGGAAAGACTAGTCAAACTTGCCTTATCTTGTCGTTACCTTTCCTAATCCTAAATTACGAAAGATTTAGTCACACGAAGGGTTCCTAAATACTTTGGGACATTTCATTACATATTCTACAAGTCCTAAACCTGCCCTAAAAGTCCAAGCCATACCATCATTCACCAATTCTCTTCCTTGCCGTGCAATGGAGCATTTCCTTTCCTATTTTCTGCCAAAAATCACTCCATGCCATGCATAATTACCCTTATCCCCTTCATGTACCATATTTCTTGCACTCATTTCATGCACCATTACACTTATTATCCACCCATGCCATGCACCACCCTTGTCTCCTTCATCATTTATGATTTCATGCATCAAAACATTGAATCATTGCACTTAAGTGCTGCACATTTCTTGTCCCCTTCATCCATCAGATTTCATACAACCTTTACCTCCACTACATACACTCATTGATGCACCATCCACCACATTTGGAATCCCATGCCGTGCATCATGAGTCTTGCTCCACCTTTGACTCATTTCTGCACAATTCCACCTCCCTTTTCTTTCTCTACCATGTGCATAATCATTCATGTTCCCTAGCTGCAACACCACTCCATTTTACCCCCATGCTTTGCATCATCACTTCACTTTCACCTTTGAATCATTTCAAACACCACTCAATGCACTCATTGCTGCAACACCACTCCATTTTACCCCCCATGCTTTGCATCATTACTTCATTTTCACCCTTGAATCATTGCACACACCACCAATTCCCATCCCTTGCCATGCATTTCCTCTATAAAAGGAAGTGTGTGTGGCAGCCATAGAGCTTAGTTTTTGCTTGATAATTCATCCCCATTTCGATACAACCTTCATCCAAACACTTCCATTCATCTTCACATCCATTCCTCCATACAACCAAAACCTTCAAACACTCACCAACACCTTGTGTCGTAGCAAAGGAAGGGAAGGAAAGTGCTTGGACGTGCTTGTTGTCTAACTTGGATCGTTGGAGCGTTTAGGTGTTTTCTTTCTTTTGTTTTCAATGTCTAAATTTGTTTATCTTTGCTTTGTAAGTATAAAGAACTAAACCCCCCTTAGCTAGGGGGAATTCGAAACCATGTTCATGTTTGCAATATAATTTGATTACCTTCAGTTGTGATTTCATAAGTTGTGAATTCAATTTGTTTAACTGCTTGATTGATAACTTATTCGTGTATGTTTATTAAGAGTGCACACTTAGTTTGCATGCATGAATATGATGCTAGAGTATAAGGGAGTTTCACCTAATAGTTACAAACTTATATTCACAAGTAGTGGAGGTCACTTATAAACGATCGTGCTAAATGAATTCTTGGCAAGAGTTTCATGCTCATCATAGTAACGAATGCCTCGTCAATACTTATAGTTTTCATAATGCTTAATGATCTTGAATTGTATCTTTATTATGCTGTTCACGTAAAGGACTTTTGAAGAATGCTTGAATTGTTGTATGCGTTTTCCCATCCAATTCAATAACTTAAGGAGAACTTGAAGGTTAATTTAAGTGGACTTAATTAACCTGGGGTGTTGAGTTTCATGATTTATCGAAAGAACAACTGAAAATTGGTTTATGTGCAAGTGTGTCATGTGTAGAGAAGAACCCTCTAGCTAGCCCATCATCCATAGTTTACCCAAATTCGTCCAAAATCTGTTTTAGTTTACAATATGTTTGTTTTGTTTTCAAATTCGTCAAAATCAAATCCCTTTTTACTTTAAAGTGTTTCATTAGTCAAAATCTGTTTTGATTTGTGTTTTTAAGTGTTTTGAGTCAAGTTAGAACCTAATTTCATCCAAAACCATCCCTAAAGTGTGTTTAGAGTCCAAATCTGCCCAGTTTGTGTTTTTAGGCAGATTTGAGCGTTTTAAGCTGTTTTGAGTCTTTTGAGTTTGTTTTGAGTTCTTTGAGTCTAGTTTAGTGTTTTTAACTTTGTTTTTATGTTTTAACTGAATTTAGAGGTTATTAGCAAGCCCTCATAATCCCCGGTCTAGAACGGTCCTTACTTACATTCTTTACTACAATTGATACAAGAGGGTTTAATTTGTGTGTTAAGTAATTTCCGCATCAAATTTTTTGCGCCGTTGCCGGGGATTAGCAACATTGCTAATCCCTTGTTATTTATTTATTTTTTTGTTTATTTTCGTGTGTTTTTATGTTAGTTTCTGACCTTGTTTGTTCTCTTGTTTTAGGTACTAGTTTATGACTCTGAGTTCTCATCCGGTTCGTGAGCATATCTTGGACTTTGACTACGATTTTGAGAGGACTTTGAGAAGGAATAGGAATCAGCATGATCGTAACCCACCTATTCCTGAACCTGAGTTTGAAGAACATCCATTTGAAGAAGAAGTGGAAGATCCCAACATGGCAGCGGACAATCGAACAATCAAGGAGCTTTCCGCTTCGGGATTGGACAATGCCGCTCCCTATGCATCCAATACCCCATGGCTGCCCTAGGGAAGACGGACGAGTTCAAATTGAAATCAAGTTTGTTGCATCACATTCCTAAGTTCCACGGGATGTCCATGGAAGATCTTAATAAACACTTGAAGGAGTTCGAGGTTGTTTGTTCGAGCATGACCCCTGTGAATGTTGATGGGAGCATTCTGAAAATGAAGGCTTTTCCCTTTTCTCTCTTAGAAAAGGCTAAAGATTGGTTGTATGAACTAGCCCCCGGAACTGTCACATTATAGGAGAGTATGAAACGGGCATTTTTGGAGAAGTTTTTCCCAACTTCTCGAGTCATTCTACTACGCAAAAGGATTAGTGGCATTCAGCAAAACCAAGGTGAATCCTTTCCCACTTACTATGAGCGTTTTAAAACCCTTGTTGCTTCATATCCACAGCACCAGATGAAGGAGGAGCTTCTCCTTCAATATTTCTACGAAGGGCTTTTACCAATTAAACGCCAAATGCTAGACGCCTCAGCGGGAGGAGCTTTGGTGGACAAAACACCCATGGCTGCCAAGACCTTAATTGCTAATCGAGCATTGAATGCTCAACAATATGAAGGCGTTGGTCAAAGGGACACCCTATGGCAGCAAGTGAATCAGGTAAGTTCCACATCCGACATTCAATCACAATTAGCTAATCTTACTTCCATTGTATCTTAGATAGTGGAAGGAAAGAGGATGAAAGAACCAAGTGTATGTGGTGTCTGTTCTATCCAAGGACATGCCTCTAAAAAGTGCCTTCAATTGATTGAAAATGGTGGATGAGAAAACGCTAATGCAATTGAATTTCAAGGCCACAACCAGCCAATGAACGATCCATATTCTAATACGTACAATCCAGGTTGGAGAAACCATCCAAATTTCAAGTGGATGGAGCCCCAACAACCCCAACAACGAGGTTTTAGGCAGCAACCTCCGGGCTTCTATACCAAGCAATACGCACCAACATAAGCCCCACAACAACCTGCCCAAAACACCTCAGGTATATCTTTAGATAATGACACACTTCTTAAGTTACTCACCAATTTGTCTCAGGGGCAAGAAAATCAAGCCAAAGCAATGCAAAACCAAGACAAAAGGGTGGACCAAATGGAGAAGCAAATTGGGCAGATTGCGGAGTTTGTAGGACAATTCAGAGAGCAAGGTAAGTTGCCTAGTTCAACCGTTGTCAACCCAAATGGAGGATTCAAATCTGCAAAAGCCATGAGTTTGCGAAGTGGAAAACAAGTTGGATCTGATCCCCAACCATCCAATTCACGTTCTAATGAGGTTGAAGAGTTGATAATTGAAGAGGAGAAGCAAAGCACCCCTACGGCAAGGGTGGAAACACCTTTGCCGCCGGCCCCAAAAGCTCCTAAACCATCCAATTAAGCCAACAAAGGTAAGGAAGTTCCAATTTTGATTAATTCAAACGTTGTTCCTCCAAATGTACCCTTTCCTCGTAGGTTTATGCAATCAAAGAAGGAGGAGGCTGAAAATGATATTTTGGAAACGTTTAGAAAAGTTCAAGTCAATATACCATTTTTGGATGCAATTAAGCAAGTTCCAAGGTATGCCAAGTTTTTAAAAGAACTTTGCACAACTAGGAAGAGAATTTCGAGCAAGGAGGGTGTCAAGGTAAGTGAAAATGTCTCAGCTGTTTTACAACATAAACTGCCCACTAAATGCAAGGATCCGGGTAGTTTTACCATTCCTTGTGTAATTGGTAATACTCGTTTTGAATCGGCCATGTTAGACTTAGGTGCATCTATAAATGTCATGCCTTATTCAATCTATGCATCTATGCACTTAGGCGAATTGAAAAATGATGGCGTGATTATACAATTGGCCGATCGATCTAATGCCTATCCAAAGGGAGTTTTGGAAGATGTTTTAGTGCAGGTTAATCACTTAATCTTTCCGGCGGATTTCTACGTGCTTGAAATGGACGAGTCGGACCATTCCCCTACATTGCCCATCCTCCTTGGACGGCCATTCATGAAAACTGCCCGTACTAAGATTGATGTGTTTAATGGAACTTTGACGATGGAATTTGATGGGGAAGTTATCAATTTAAATCTTTATGATTCTATCAAGTATCCTAGTGAGGATCACTCATGTTTTTCTATTGATGTATTTGCTTCTTTGGCGCAAGACCATTTTGAACAATTGAATGACAATGCACGAGGAATAGACATTCAAAACAATAAAGCAGTAACCATGCATCCCCACGGCATGAATGATTTTTCCGTTGCCGTGCCCCCTAATGAAGACGTGATTGAGATGGTGGCTGCCCTTGATAGGAGCATATTTATGCGACTTAGTTAACATGTTTTCTTGCATTTACTTAGTTAGTTATTGCTTATAAGAGTGTTTTAAGCTATTTTCGTGTGTTTATAGGTCCTAATAGCAAAGTTGGAAAGAAAGTGCATTTTGGTGCAATTTGGAGCAATTTTGGGCCAAAATGGATTGCATGCATATGGAGCAAGTGGGATGGACGTTTTTGGTGTTTTAAAAAGGGTTTCAACACATGCAAAAATCTGAATAATGAAGTTGAAGTATGGAAGTGTGCAGATACATACACTTAAGGAACAATTTGAAAGGAAAAGAAGTGAAAGATGCCATTTGTTGGATTGCTTTACAAGTTGTATTCACATTTTCAGCAACTACAAACATAATTGCAAGCTAAAATGATGCATAGCATGTGTGTAGAGGTGTAAAGTGGCCAAAAGTTGATGTTTGCAAGATGAAATGATGCAAAACATGTGTGTGAAAGTTGTCTAACAGCTAGTACATGTGGAAAAGGGATGGAATACAAGGCAAATGCATCAGAAATTGAAGAATGAAGGCACATGGATAGCTACAAAGGAGTTGAATTAGCAAGAGAGGAATGATTGCCTTTTGTTAAAGGCAAGACACAATGATAAAAGAGCATGTAAACTAGCTGTTTTTGCATCATTTTGGTCTTTGTTTGTATTGTTTATTGAAGCCACTTGAGTGATTCTTTGCTTTGGAGCTTCTATAAATAGGGAGTGAAGGGAAGAACACTAGAGACATGAAAAATACCCCCTTTCATCTCAGAAATTCGTCCAGCCACATTCCACATCATTCTACACTCCCAAATCACCATACATCCATAATTCCTTACCTTTGCCGCACCCTCCACCTATCCTAAACACTACCATACCATCTCACATCCATTCCTCCATAAAAATATCACCCAAAACCTGTCCCCAAGTCTTGTGCCGCAGCAAAGAGGAAGGAGGACAGTCCATAGGCGTGCTTGTTGTTCAAAGTGGATCATTGGAGCGTCTAGGTGTTTTCTTTCTTTTGTTTTCAATGTCTAAATTTGTTTATCTTTGCTTTGTGAGTATGAGAAACTAAACCCCCTTTAGCTAGGGGGAATTCGAAACCATGTTTATGCTTGCAATATGATTTGATTACTTCTAATTGCGTTTCATAAGCTATGAATTCAATTTACTTATCCGTTCGTATAAAAACTGATTTGTGTATGTTGGTTGAGAGTGCACGCTTAATTTTCATGCATGAATTTGATGCTAGAATATAAGGGAGTTTCACCTAATTGTTATGAACTTATATTCGCAAGTAGTGAAGGTTGCTAGTCACAATCGTGTTAAGTAAATTCTTCGCATAAGTTTCATGCAATTCATAGTAACGAGTGCCTCGTCAATGCTTATGTTTTTCATAGAACTTAATGATTCTTGCTTGTATCTCTATTATGCAATTCATGTAGGGAACTTGTAGGGAATGTTTTGGGTTGTCGTATGCAATCATCCAACCCAATAACTTGTGGAAAAATTGAGGGTTAATTAGTGCAATTCACGGTTAATTTGGGGCGTTGAGTATTCATAGTTTATCGAAAAGCAACTGGAAATCGTTTTGTATGCAAGTGTGACATGTGTGGAGAAGAACCTCCTAGCTAGCCTTCCATCTATAAGTTTCATTCAAATTCATTTACAATCTGTTTTGTTTTACAAAGTTTGTTTTGTTTTCAAATTCGTCAAGAACCAATCTCCCATTTATTTCAAAGTGTTAGATTAGTTAGTAATCACTTTAGATTATGTTTTTAAGTGTTTTAGTTCATTAGAAAACCAAAATTAGTCCAAGTTTGTGTTAGAGTCCCAAAACTGCCCAGAAAGTGTTTTTAAGGCAGTTTTGAGTCTTTGGTTGCTGTTTTGAATCTTTTTGTTTATCTTAGTATTTTAAAGTATAGTATTGCATTCTTTGAGTCTAGTTTAGTGTTTTAAACTTTGTTTTTATGTTTTCAAGTCAGTTTCCAAGTGATTTAGCAATCCCTCCTAATCCCCGGCCTAGAACGATCCCTACTTACATACTTTACTACATTTGATAAAAAGAGGGTTTAATTTGTGTGTTAAGTTAATTTTCGCATCAGCCCTCGAATCATTGCCACTACAATCTAGTAAGTTTTTGGACCGAATTTACATTTCAGTTTCGGCTAATAAATTACTTCCCTTAGTTGTGCAGCCACCTACACTTGAACTTAAGCCATTGCCAAGCCATTTAAAGTACGTTTTCTTGGGCGATGATGAGACATTGCCCGTCATCATCTCAAGCACACTCATTGTACAAGAGGAGGACAAGTTGGTAAGGGTGCTAAGGGAGTACAAAACAGCAATTGGGTGAACATTGGCCAACATAAAATGAATCAGTCCCACCACTTGCATGCATCGCATACTTTTGGAGGAGGGGTCTAAAACATCTCGAGAGGCTCAACGCCGACTCAACCCTCCAATGATGGAAGTTGTGAAGAAGGAAATAATCAAGCTTTTAGATTGTGGAGTGATCTATCCTATTTTCGATAGTCGTTGGGTTTCGCCTGTTCAATTTGTTCCAAAGAAATCTGGAGTAACTGTGGTGACAAATGCCGAAAATGAGCTTGTGCCTACTTGAATCCAAATAGGTTGGAGGGTGTGCATTGATTATAGGAAGCTCAACGCCACCACTAGGAAGGACCACTTCCCTTTGCCATTCATTGATTAAATGCTTGAGAGGTTAGCAGGTTATGCTTTCTATTGTTTTCTTGATGGGTATTCTGGTTATAATCAAATTGTCATAACACTCGAGGATCAAGAAAAAACCACTTTCACATGCCCCTTTGGAACATTTGCTTATCGTCGCATGCCATTTGGTTTATGTAATGCACTTGCCACATTTCAAAGATGCATGATGAGCATATTTTCTGATTATGTTGAGAAAATTAATGAAGTTTTTATGGATAATTTTAGCGTTTTTGGTGATTCATTTGATGTTTGTTTGCATAATCTCAGTTTGATCTTAAAACGATGTGTTGAAACTAACCTTGTTCTCAATTGGGAAAAATGTCATTTCATGGTTAAACAAGGCATAGTTTTAGGACATATCATCTCTGAAAAAGGAATGGAGGTTGATAAATCAAAGATCGATCTTGTACGTCACTTACCCTCTCCTACTTCGGTTAGAGAGGTTCGTTCTTTTCTTGGGCATGCAGGTTTCTATTGAAGATTTATCAAAGATTTCTCAAAGATTTCCCAACCTCTTTGCCGTCTCCTTCAAAAAGATGTGGCGTTTGACTTTAATAAGGAGTGCATGACATCCTTTAAACAACTCAAGGAGTTGCTGACCACGGCTCCCATTATTGTTCCACCGGATTGGAGCCTTCATTTTGAGCTCATGTGTGACGTATCCGATTATGCTTTAGGGGCTGTTTTAGGACAAAGGAAGGATAAGAGGCCGCATGTCATCTACTATGCTTAACGGACGTTGAATGATGCCCAATTAAATTATTCCACAACGGAAAAAGAACTTCTTGCCGTTGTCTTTGCTTTAGATAAATTTCGATCATATTTAATTGGTACTAAAGTAATTGTTTTCACTAATCATGCAGCTTTAAAATATTTGCTCAGCAAGAAGGAGGCCAAGCCAAGGCTAATTCGATGGATATTGCTTCTTCAAGAGTTCGACATCGAGATTTGAGACAAAAAGGGAAGTGAAAACGTGGTAGCTGACCACTTAAGCCGTATGATGCATAATGAGGAGTCCCTACCCATTGCTGAAACATTTCCTAATGAACAATTGATGTCCATTAAGGTAAGTGAACCTTGGTATGCTGATTTGGTCAACTTTTTGGTGTCTAAACGAATTCCAAGCACTCTCACTAGACACCAACATGATAAGCTTAGAAATGATGCATGGTTTTATGTATGGGATGATCCATATTTGTGGAAATATTGCCCAGATCAGATTATTCGTCGATGTGTGCATGATTCTGAGTTTCATTCCATTTTAAGTTTTTGTCATACATATGCATGTGGTGGTCACTTTGGCACACAAAGAACAAAACTTAAGGTATTACAATGTGGGTTCTATTGGCCTAGTATCTTTAAGGATGCTAGAACTTTTTGCTTAACATGTGATAAATGCCAAAGAACAGGAAATATAAGTGCAAGGGATCAAATGCTGCAGGTTTCCATCCTCAATGTTGAAATCTTTGACGTTTGGGGTATTGATTTTATGGGTCCTTTTCCTTCCTCACATGGCTTCCTTTATATCTTACTTGCTGTGGATTATGTGTCGAAATGGGTGGAAGCAAAAGCCACCTGAACTAATGATTCTCGAGTGGTTGCAGATTTCATTAGAACTAACCTATTTGCAAGGTTTAGAATGCCAAGAGTAATCATAAGTGATGGAGGTTCTCACTTTTGCAAACGAACCATTCAGGCGCTATTGAGGAAGTACAATGTCAACCATAAGGTTTCAACACCATATCATTCTCAAACCAATGGGCAAGCTGATGTGTCTAATAGGAAGATCAAGCAGATTCTAGAGAAGACCGTTGGGCCAACAAGGAAGGATTGGAGCTTGCGTTTAGAGGATGTATTGTGGGCATATCACACGGCATATAAAACACCCCTTGGCATGTCCCCATTTCGGCTCATCTATGGCAAACCATGCCATCTTCTCGTAGAATTGGAGCACAAGGCGCATTGGGCCGTTAAAACATTCAACATGGACCTGGATGCCGCTGGAATTCATAGAAGGCTCCAATTAAATGAACTTGAAGAGATTAGGCATGAGGCTTATGAAAACGCCCGAATTTACAAGGAGAAGACGAAGGTTTTCCATGACAAAATGATTCGAGGCAAATCATTCTCCATTGGGCAGAAAGTGTTACTCTTTAATTCTCGCCTTCGCTTGTTTCCTGGTAAGTTGCGTTCCAAATGGATTGGGCCTTTTGTAGTTACTAATGTTTTTTCTCATGGTGCAGTCCAAATACAAAGTTTGAAGACGCAACAAGAATTCAAGGTGAATGGGCATAGTTTAAAGCCCTATTATGAGGCCTTTGAGGAGCATGTCGTGGAGAATGTACCCCTCCATGCCGTAGGCCCTATTCAAGCTAAAACGAAGGTATCGTCCTGCTGGAAGACGTTAAAGCAAGCGCTTCTTGGGAGGCAACCCATGTATTCAAATAAGGAAGATTTTTGAATTGCTCCACAATCAGTTTTGCGTTTCTAAAAACCTTCCCTTTTCTGCATTTTTATTTTGCCATGATTGTCATTTTTATTTGTTGCTTATTTAATTATTTTTGGGTGTGGGTTTATTTTTGAAACGTTGACAGATGTGCAAGGTACTTTGACATTAAAATTCCTGGAAAATGAATAGGAGACAGAAAATTACAAGAGGGAGCCTTCCCAAAGGCTGCTTAGGAGAAGTCTCAGTAGTCAGCGGAGCCTCAATAGTCGGAGGCATTATAGGTTGATCATTTAGACCTTCATTACGTGGTACAGTCCCAGAAGACGAAGGCAAATGTTGTTGGAACAAACCCACAAACCTCTGATGATCAAGTAAAATCTGACCATCAGATTCCTACATCTGGTCAATTTTCCTCTTTATGTTTGTAGCATAGTTATGTGCGAGCATGTGCAACTGTTTATTCTCATGCTTAAGCCCTCTAATCTCCTATTTGAGACTCATCACTTCAGCCGCCAATGATTCAACTTGACGGGTTTGAGCAAATAGGCGTTGGGCCATATTAGACACAGAACCTACACACTGCACACTGAGAGCCAGAGATGAAGGAAAAATATTGTCCTAGCTAAGAACAAGTATGAACATTTGAATACATATGTAAGCTATAAACACTTTAAAGTAGGCATGCATCCAAAAACAATTCATAAAACCCATGACTTTCAAAGCCTAGTATATGGTGAACCAAAAGACTCTTTAACAACATTAAAGAGAAGTAAAGATTTAGAGTTTCTTTACCCTTGAAGCTCATCCTTGTTTACACAAGGGATTCACCCAAGTGGAGGGCCTTCAAGTCACCTCCAAGCTCCTTGAATCTTGCTTGTGATTTTCCCCTTTTAGTGCTCCTTTGCTCCTTGATGATGTGAGGAAAGGATCTCCAAAAACACCAAAGGTTTGGTGTCTCTAAGTCTCCACACCAAGGGTGAGGTGTGAAGATGAAATGGATGACTTAGAGAAGAAAAGATTGCTAGCTAAATCTTCCCTAAGTGGCCGGCCTCTTTGTAGAGAGAAAGAGAGAAAATGTTTCACCTCTTTGCCTGAAAGAAAACCCTAATTTAAAATAAAGCTATAAAGTTGCTTTTATACTTCATTACATTTGGTGAGTGGCAAACTTGCAATTAAGCAAAGTCTCACACTCACCCCTTATGGCCGGCCCCTTGTAAGTGATTGGGCTTATTGCCCATTTTGTTTTAGTTTTCATACAACTTAAACATAATGGGCCTTGTGGACCAAAACGCTTTTGGGCCCCGAAACCCAAAACCAACTTAAAAGCCCAATACGAACCTTTCGTAAAATTAATTAACTAATTAATTAATCTTGACCATTCTTCAATTAAACCATTTAATTGCATATCCATTTCATTTAATTTCTTCACTATCACCCTTACTCGGTGTACGATCTATTAGGTTCCATTTAGCGAGGTAGTGGGCGATTGTTACTCTTAACGATCGATTGTGAATTGAAACCACATTTCAATTATCCCTTTATGATTAGTGTTTGCTAGTCATTAGGGCTTCCACAAACCATGAGTGACACCTAGCAGTATGTCATGGTTACCCAAGCTAAGTAGAATTGGTTGGAGAACCTATCCAGTTACAACTACAATGCAATACGGTCCTTCTCTAATACAATACTCTTAATCACATTGTTTAAGTGATAGTTTGTTTCATGTCTACTATCCAATGTGATACATATCTATATGATTCCCTTGAATATGATTTGGAACAAACTTCCTAAGTCATATTCATATGCTTTGGCCAAAGACTTTAAAATCATATCTTAGAGTATTCTCTTTCCACCATGGAAGGTTAGAGATCCCTTGTTGTGCATTCATATGCCTACACGACTAGATAGCTTGACCTCAACAATGCCGTGGACACTCCGATGGAATGCCATTGACATAATCAAAGATCAAGGACCTAACCATTAGACATCTATGATGCCTCAGGTCAAAGGACTACTTTGCATATTGCAACTTTAGAGTTCATACATGACATGTATGTTCAAACTCTCTTTTGATCGTTGTTCAGTGTACTCGATTACTCTTTCGAGCACCTATGTGTTTGTCTTAGTGTACAACACTAAATGACTTGAGACTAGTCATACTCACACTTGAGTCAACATAACACATACTAACCTTAGCGGATTGTCAATGCCCAATTGGCAATCCTATGGCTAGGAACGTTTTAGGAATGAACATAAGAGAATGGTCTCGATAATCTAACTCACTTAGATCACTTGTCTCTTAGATCAAATACATCCCTTGGATTCCCTTATTACTTAAACACATGATACAATAAATAGTGATTAACAATAAGCTTTGCCATTCATTAAAGATATAAAAGTTTAATACATTAAGTATTCCAAAAAGCTATTACATCAAATGAGTGGCTTTGTGGGCATACTTCCAACAAGAGAATCCTTAACAGCCAACTCATCAGACCATTTGGAAAGTAGCTTGTTATCTTTGGAAGTGACAAGGTTCCAGGCCACCACTGCAACGGTCATGTCATTCTTCATCACCGAATCCCCAACGGTAAGAGGACCAGTAGAGGATATAAAGGATGGGCGCCATATGTTGTCTGGAGAAGGCATGGCAGCCTCTTCACCAAGCTTCATGTCAAAACGACGATCAGAGGGGCCAGACATTTTCAAAGGTGTTGAAGAAAGAAGAGGTCGGACAAGTCAAGATCTTAGAAGTGCACGAAGAAGAGTTTCTATAGGCAGAAATTCAAGTGTGCTTTGAAACGAACTGCGTGCCTCTATTTAAATCAGCACTCGATGGGATTTCAGAGATCGAAGAGGCGAGCTCAGAATTCAAAGAGGCCAATTCAAAAATCGAAATGGCACTAGCTTTCTCAAAAGTTAGGCTTGCTCAGAAACCACGGGCCATCCTCTTTTCCAAATTTGTCCGCACTTATCACATGCAACCTCTGCAGTCGACGAAGCTCAGAACTCGAAGAGGCAAGCTTAGAACTCGAAGAGGCCAGCTCAGAAATCGGAGAGGCATCTGCTTTTCCAGACGTGTCAGCATCTGTCACATGCATACTCAGCTTTGCGGAAATCATGGGCGGTTTGTCAAAGCTCCAATTCCAGATATCGAAGAGGCATCTGTCTTTCTAGACGTGTCAGCTTCTGTCACATGCACACTTAACCTTGCAGAAATCATGGGCAATCTGTCGAAGATTTCTGGTGAAGTAGAGAGCACGTGAAGTTTACTGTTCACTCATCCAGCGGTTTCCAAAAAGAGTGAAAGAATAGTACCGGTTATTAATAACTATAAATGTCGACCTTCACCCTCCATGCAAGGCAGACATACATAACCTTTCTTTATCTCCAAGAATGCCTTCCCAACGAAGCCTCTCAAGTCACTCAGTGTTCATTATTCCTTGGGGTACCTCTGCAAACAACTAATCCAAAGCAAAAGTATTTCATATCATGAAGGTTGAAAGCAAGAGTATCTCATATCATGCTTTCTCCTTATCATTCTCCTTGTCGTTGTTTTGGGACAAAGAGAAAGACAGTAATCAGCCAGCATTTGGTATCAATCTTCCGATCTGGAACCGACTGCCTGGAACCCTTTTCTGATTGCTTACCTAGCCTTGCTCTCGAGTACTCATCTTCAACATTTTATGCTTCCTCTGTTGGAAATGTGCCCTAAAACCAATCATGTGATGATACTTTACGGACATTTCACATGTTAAACTAATCTAGTTTAAATATAAAGGGCAAAGATTATTGTTTGAGCCGTCTCATATAAATGTTATATGCTTAAACGATAAGTCCAAGGAATATGTGATTGGAAGAATACGATCTAAAGAAGTTAGATTCATGAGACCATTCTTTCGTAGACACATCCTAAACGTTCCTGATCATAGGATTGCCAATTGGGCATTGACAGTCCGTTAAGATCAGTATGTCCTGTGTCTTCTCTCAGGGAGAGTGACTAGTCTCAAGTCATTGGTGTGTGTGACATCAAGAGAAGTACGTAGGTGCTCAATAGAGAATGAGTTCACTAAACACGATCAACGAAGAGTTCTCATATTCATGTCACATGAGAACTCATGGTTGGGATAATGCAAAGTAGTCCTTTGACCTGAGGCATCACAGTTGTCTTGTGGTTAAGTCCTTGATCTTTGATTATGTCAAAGTCACCCCATCGGGGTGTCCACGGCATCGTTGGGGTTAAGCCACTTAGCCATGGAGACAAGTGAATGCGCAACAAGGGATCTCTAACCTTCAAACCGTTTGAGGGAGAATACTCTATGATATGATTTAGAATCTCTGGCGCCAGAGTATGAATGAGATTTAGGAAGTCGTTCCAAATCACATTCAAGGTAATCATATAAGCAGACGAATCACATTGGATAGTAGACATGATTAAATAAACTATCAAACCAAACAATGTGGTCAAGAGTATTGTATTAGAGAAAGACCGTATTGCATTTGTAGTCCTAAACTGAATAGGTTCTCCACCTCTTCTGATTAGCTTGGGTAACTATGATATGCTGCTAGGTGTCACTCATGGTTTGTGGAAGCCCTAAACGTGTATAATCACTAAAGGGAGAATTGAAAGTAAGTTTCAAATTCACAATCGATTTGAAATGGTTTTAATCGCCCACTGCCTCGCTAAAAGGAACCTAATGGATCGTACACCGTGTAAGGTGGAGATTGAAGAAACAATGGAGATGAGTAAGAATAATTAAATGGTTTAATTATTTATGGCAAGGATTAATTAATATGTTAATTAATCAAACGAATAAGTTCGTTAAAGACCTCGGGATAGTTTTGGACCTTAAGGCCCAATGGGCTTCGAACGTCAAGCCCATTAACTTAAGTTGTATGACAACTTAATGAATAATGATTCACAAAGGCCCAATTAGTCCAATAATATCCCAATGGCCGGCCATTTAGTTTTGGAGTGGGTTTTGGACTTATTTACAAGTTTGCCACTCCAATGAATTAAGGTATAAATATGACTTTATAGCCAAAATTCATTAAGGGTTTCTTTTCGAGAAAATTGGTGAGAACTTGTCTCTCCTTTTCTCTCTAAAGAGGCCGGCCCCTTGGAGGGTGTATCTAGCCATACTAACTACTCCAAGGTCACTCATTTCTTCTCCAATCTAACCTTGGTGAAGATACTTAGAGGTTCTCAATTTTGGGAACTTGGAGAAACTTTTTCATCCATCCAAATCCATAGATTTTAGATGCAAGGAATGAAGACCCTCTCTTTGGGTGATTAGCCTTTGCTTATGCAAAGAGGAATCTACAAAGGTATGATTTCAACTCACTTTGTTTTGAGTTGAGTTTTGGTTCACCAATCTACTAGGCTTTGAATTTCATGGGTAATGTTTTGTTTTTGAGTGCATGCAAGCATGATTCCGCCTTTAATTGTTAATTGCATGCTATATGATGTTGCTCAAATGAACATGTTTTCACAAAATCTTCCTTCAAGTGGTATCAGAGCCTAGGTCTAGTAGTTGGTGAATCCTTTTGGGTTTTGTAGTTCATAGTTTGTGATTTAAAAGTTGTAATATGTTACAAGCTTTATTCTTGTTTCTTTGAATGTAAATTTTGTTAGAAAATTTGCCATCTCAAATGTTGTAGATGTATTTCTTATGAGCATGAATATTGGAGCTAAAATTTGGTGCCATGTTTTTGGGAATTTTCGGCCAAATCCAAAGGGTGGATTTTTGGGTTCTTGTTTGACTTGTTAAAAGTGTTTTCAAGTAACTTTTGGAACCCCTATGTACCCTAGTTTGGTTATATGTTATTTCCCTAAAGTTTGAATGGTTTTGGAATGTTTTTGGGTGAAAAATGTTCATGGAAATTTTTGAGTTTTTCATGAATGTTCTTCATTGTTCTTGACATTTTAGCCAAGAACAAAAAGTTTTGTGTTTTGATTCAAAGTTTTGATTTATTTCATAAAGTTTATGTTTTATGTTTTTCAAATGTTTAAATGTTTTAGATATTTGTTTAAATGGTGTATGAGATATTGGTGGGTGTGTAAGGATTAATTTCCTTTCACACACACCACTTGCACCACTTGATTGCTTTATGTCAAAACTCACAAATCAACACACACATCACTCCATTTCTTCTTCCAAAACCGGCCACCCCCTAGTGGGGGTACTTTTGGGGCCTTTTATGCAATTACATAAGGTTTTGATACTTTTGTGTATTTGCACTTTGGCCCAAAAGTTTACGTTTTTACATTTAGGTCCAAAAACGCTAAAGGACAAATTGTTTTGCTCCTTTAATGAAGTTTTTACATTGTTTAAATTTTGGGTTCTAGTGTAATTACATGAAGTAGTGGACTTTTGTGTTCTTACAAAGTGACCCCAAAAGTTTATGTTTTTGCAATATTGCCCAAAGGTTGTGGTAATTGCATTTTGGCCCAAATTAGGTAGAGAACAAAATTGTTTTGTCTCTTTAAATGAGAATTGGATTTTCATTTCATTTAGCTCCATTCAAATCAATTTTATGGATACAAAAACCAAATGAAAATGTTGAATTCAATTTAATTAGTTAAAGTGTTAATTAATTAAAGGATGATTATGAACCTAAGCCTAATAAAATTGAGCTATGTGAAAGGCCGTTTCAAATTTGTTTGAACCATGGGAATGTGTAGATTAGATTTTGGTTGTAATTTGATTTGATCAAATGTTGTAAAAGGGCATAAGCCCTTCTTTACTTTAAGGTAATTTGTTTTATGCAAATGTTGTAATGAGCATAAACTCACCTTTACTTTGAAGTACTTCTTTCTTGCTTTATTTGATATGCATGAAAATGAAGTAGTTGGTTCCAACGCCCCTAAGACAACACGCCTTAATGTGATTAAACGCGTAACTAAAATCAATCTCCATCCCTAGACCGAGATTCAACACAAGGCTCGTGTTGAATCAAAACAAAGGTTCATAGTCATCCTAAGGCCCTAAGGCAACTATATAGTCCATCAATGAATGCAAACCTTATGTTAGTAGTATCATATACTCTTGCTTTAAAAACCGTTTTATAAGCATAGTGGGAGTATTATATACAACTAAAACAATCAAATGGACCAATAGTTGTAATAGGACCAAAATTGTTTTAATATAGATTAAAATGAATGTTTATACGTGATGAGACCTAAAACCCTCAACCAAACCATTATTAAGTTGATAAGCGTGAGAGTGCTTTGAACACTCTTTCGTGGCCTTCCACCATGGTAGCTCCAATCGTTTATGACTTGTACACCGCCTTCACCCTATCATGGGGGAGTGCAAAGTGCATGCTTATACTCAGGAGGAGTCTATATACATACTTGATGAGGTGAGTGTAGGCAACGAGGATGGCCAATATCATATCATTGTGAGGCTATTCTTGAACCCCTTCATGAACTAAGCATGGTGGGAATGACTTAACTAAGTGCAATGGAGCCAATATCATATCATTGTGAGGTTACATTCTCTAGAGGCCAAATAAGATGGGTACTTGCAAGAGATGCAAATGAGTAAGTGTACTCTCTCATTATTATTAATGCTAGCCAATATCATATCATTGTGAGGTGGGCTTGGTAGTAGTGAGTCTCCCATACCCTACTAAGAGTTTCCTCCAAAACTCTCGGATTCCAATGAATGATATGGAATTTGCCAAAAATAGTGGGTGGTGCTATTTGATTTAAAGACCCGAATCAAATGGCTTAAAATCAATCAATTTATATTCGTTATGTATTTGTTTACCAATATATTTGCAAACGCTATCCAACACTTGACAAATAAAAGGCGAAAGCTTTAGTTTCCGGACTTCGTACTACAAAACCATAGATTGTCTTTAATGGCTTGTAAATGTACCTAAGTAGTCTCATCCTCACAATCTTCCTATTGATAAAGTATCATTAGAAGAATATGTTAGATAAAGTCTATCATAAAGAGGACAACACTTTTAATGTCATAATTCTTCAATTACAAAATGTTGTATAAAGAAATAAGAGTTGTTTTGAACAACCCTTAATCAATGCAAACATTAGTGCTTGTTTCTTTGTTACATGAACAAGGAACTTTAGAAGAAAGCACAAAGGCATGGACACTTTATGTGCCATGATTCTTCACTTACAAATTGTTGTATGAAGAAATGAGAGTTGCCTTGAACAACTCTTGAAATTTTGTAATTATGTTTAGAACATAATGGTTGGTTGACAAAAATAGTCCATCAACATGGACTTATGATGATTTTGAATTATTGAGTGTTGAAGTGATAAACCACTTAACGAGACGGAAACTAGGCAAGGACTTCACCTTTGTTTCCCTATCCTTATAGTTCACTAAGTTTATTGTAAACTATGTATTGAACAATAAACCACATGCTCTCCAAAATGTTTGATGTGTATAACACAATTGAAATAAGTTTCAAGAGAGATAGTGGGAGTTTAGGGACCATGACTATTGTAGTCAAAGGTGAAAGTCAAATGAAGAAGATAAAATAACTCCAAGAGAACAAACTTTCTTTATGAAAGGATGGACATTGGAAGGGGCATTTGCAAGAAATGTCTTGCAAGTGTCAAGAACACACCTTTCGAAGGTGTTGTAAATTGTTCTTGAATAGTTCAAAACAGTTGGTTCTTCTACTTGAATGCTTGATTCCGTATTAGTAACTATGTTTTACAATTGTTGTAAAAGTGTGACTAATAAGAAGTAGAAGAAATATGAGAGAAGAAAAGGTGCTTCACATTCGGAACGTGAATAAAATATAGATCTTTGCGAAAGCAGATAGTACTTACTTCCTCATATGAACTACCAAAGAAATTGGAAAAACCAAAGATTGTCTTTACATTTCAATTTTAAGGAATTTAATTCCGTCACTATAGTAGAGATGGATGAATGTTTTGTTTGACAAAACATTGTTCTTTATTAATCAATGATTGGATTATGGTAATCTAATTGATTGTCTCTATAGTAGAGATGATATGGTAGTGTTAACTGTTTAGAATATTACGATGCTTAAAACCCAAAAGGTTGCAAGGTAGTGACTAATCCCAACTAAGTTGTGATACCTCTAAAAACATAAGTTACGAGTTGGTGAAAGATGGATGCTTTGGATCGTTAGATCCGGATCCAATACCTTCTTGTTAAAATTGTATAGAGGCGAAATGTTCGAATCTTTATTCTTTTGGAAAGAAGAAAGAATCACAAAGTTGTTGAGGTTAATTCACTTAGATGTTAGTGGCACTTGTCCACAACATAATCATACTCATGTTATATGACATTCACCGAAGATCACTCTCGGTTGGACTATAGTTTGTTTTGAATAAACACAAGTCCGAATACTTTGTAAAATGTTTCAAAGAATTCAAGAAATGTAAGTTGATGAGTAAGACATCTAAAGTAATTACCTCCTTAGATTTGATCCAAGGAAAAGTAACACTTTAGATGAGTTTCCTTGATAGATATCAAGGAAAATAGCATCATAAGATAATGAATTTCTCCATTAGGAGAAGAACGAACTCGAATAAGATTTGGTTCGTTAGATGTTATCTATTACCCATATATAGGATATATATACTTCTAAAACAATATGATTGTCAATTAGAAGATCTTCCAAAATTTTCATAACTCCATAAGATGTAGTTGGAAAGAAAGACAAATCTTAAGAATGTTAAGATTTGGGGTTGTGTGCTAAAAGCAATATTTGTTTGATAACAATCTTGTGGGATATCCTTAAATTAACTTTTGGATATCACTTCTATAAACCAACTAACAAATGTTGTTTTGTTGGGTAGTTCATTGTAATCCTACAATGTGATTTGCCTAAGAGCAAATGAACGAGAGTTAGAACTCAAAAGAATAGGTTCTTTGTGAGACAAGAAAGTAATCAACAAATATAACAACCTAGTTCCTATACCAAAAGCTCCAAGGTAGTCGAGAAGGATTTATAAACCGTCTCAGTTGAATGGTTTGAACTTTATGACTATGTCATAGAGTTACACCTCTTAATTCGAAAGAAATAAGAATGAAAATCCTTATGACTACATTGAGTGTATTTATGATATATACTCAAGGAAATGGTAAAATACCATTTGACCCGAAATAATGAAACCTTCATAAGCTAATTGGTAGCTTAAGGTGACTACAATCAAAGAGAATGGTTGACTTTGAAGAAACCATCTTTGAGATAGTCTTGGTTTCAATTAATTCGAAGATTGCTGGCTACAACTAAATGGTAATTCAATGTTTGGACATAATATGGGTTTCCGAAACCATTATTAAGATAGTCTTAATAACATATGTCTAAAACTATGAATCACAAGACATGTAAGTTGTAGAGATCCATCCATCATGAATCTTAGCAAGCTAGTGGGAGCTATAAGCATCTTATGAGAAAAAAAAAAAAGGATCAAATCGTTTGATTTCTCATAAAGATGTAAATGAATCTTTTGTTTACTAGGTTTACAAAAGATTAGTGGGAGTTAATCATGTTCCTAAAATTTAAGTATATATATATGATATATTAATTTTGGAAATGAAATGAAAACTTCTTGGTTAAAGTTATGACTTTAAAACATTATATGAAGATAGAATGTATATGGGAGTTAATCATGTTCCTAAAATATAAATATATATATGATATATTAATTTTGGAAATGAAAAGAATACTTCTTCGTTATAGTTATGACTTTAAGCATTCTATAACGATAGAATGTATATGGGAGACATAGTCTATAAACATGGGATGGAAATCTATAATGATAGATTTTAGGATATAATTGGATTATATCAAGCCCTAAATAATAGACAAGAGATGCTAGGAAGTTTCTCATATGATGATAAACTTCAATCAAATGGACAACTCTAGTAAGACTAAGAAGTTGCTCTTCTCAAAGAGAACGTACTCTTTGACTCCCAAAGAAATAATGCGTAAATAGAATCCTTTATGCATACGTGGAAAGGTGATTTATGTATTTCATATTGTATGAAAAACATTGATATGAGTTGTACCTAGAACAGGTACAAGACGATGTCAGTGCAAGCCCAGGATCAGAACCATGGCAACTGTCAAGTGAATCTTTAAGTATTTAAGAAATACTAAAGGATAAATTCCTCAAAGATCGAGGAAGAATTAGAGTAACGTAATGGAAGCGTAAATGTATTAGATTATGAATCTAATCCATCATTGGATGTTTCTTCATTATGAATGAAGAGATAAACAGATATCTCTTTATTATGACTAAAGAGATATTTGGATGGAAACATTAAAGTAATGACTTTAGTGTGTTCCATTATGAATGCAAAATATATTGCCATATAGAAGTTTACAACAATGTTGTTTGGTTGGGAAAGTTCATTTATGAACTCTCTATTCGGTTCCAACCAGAAAGTGTATGACACTAATGGGGCGATAGCTCAAGCCAGGGAATCAAGGTCTCATCAAGGTCCGAACTCAAATGAGAGACTGAACCACATGATTGAGAATCATGTATAATGGTGACGTCGTTATTCTCAAGGTTGCTTCTATGGATAACATATAGATATCCATTGTCTAGGCCTACTACTAAACCATTTATGAAATGACTACAGAAGAGGTATCATCACTGATGAACAAGCTGATTGGCTCTAGTGCAAGTGGGAGATTGTTGGAAATGTGCCCTAAAACCAATCATGTGATGATACTTTACGGACATTTCACATGTTAAACTAATCTAGTTTAAATATAAAGGGCAAAGATTATTGTTTGAGCCGTCTCATATAAATGTTATATGCTTAAACGATAAGTCCAAGGAATATGTGATTGGAAGAATACGATTTAAAGAAGTTAGATTCATGAGACCATTCTTTCGTAGACACATCCTAAACGTTCCTAATCATAGGATTGCCAATTGGGCATTGACAGTCCGTTAAGATCAGTACGTCCTGTGTCTTCTCTCAGGGAGAGTGACTAGTCTCGAGTCATTGGTGTGTGTGACATCAAGAGAAGTACGTAGGTGCTCAATAGAGAATGAGTTCACTGAACACGATCAACGAAGAGTTCTCATATTCATGTCACATGAGAACTCATGGTTGGGATAATGCAAAGTAGTCCTTTGACCTGAGGCATCACAGTTGTCTTGTGGTTAAGTCCTTGATCTTTGATTATGTCAAAGTCACCCCATCGGGGTGTCCACGGCATCGTTGGCGTTAAGCCACTGAGCCATGGAAGCAAGTGAATGCGCAACAAGGGATCTCTAACCTTCAAACCGTTTGAGGGAGAATACTCTATGATATGATTTAGAATCTCTGGCGCCAGGGTATGAATGAGATTTAGGAAGTCGTTCCAAATCACATTCAAGGTAATCATATAAGCAGACGAATCACATTGGATAGTAGACATGATTAAATAAACTATCAAACCAAACAGTGTGGTCAAGAGTATTGTATTAGAGAAAGACCGTATTGCATTTGTAGTCCTAAACTGAATAGGTTCTCCACCTCTTCTGATTAGCTTGGGTAACTATGATATGCTGCTAGGTGTCACTCATGGTTTGTGGAAGCCCTAAACGTGTATAATCACTAAAGGGAGAATTGAAAGTAAGTTTCAAATTCACAATCGATTTGAAATGGTTTTAATCGCCCACTGCCTCGCTAAAAGGAACCTAATGGATCGTACACCGTGTAAGGTGGAGATTGAAGAAACAATGGAGATGAGTAAGAATAATTAAATGGTTTAATTATTTATGGCAAGGATTAATTAATATGTTAATTAATCAAACGAATAAGTTCGTTAAAGACCTCGGGATAGTTTTGGACCTTAAGGCCCAATGGGCTTCGAACGTCAAGCCCATTAACTTAAGTTGTATGACAACTTAATGAATAATGATTCACAAAGGCCCAATTAGTCCAATAATATCCCAATGGCCGGCCATTTAGTTTTGGAGTGGGTTTTGGACTTATTTACAAGTTTGCCACTCCAATGAATTAAGGTATAAATATGACTTTATAGCCAAAATTCATTAAGGGTTTCTTTTCGAGAAAATTGGTGAGAACTTGTCTCTCCTTTTCTCTCTAAAGAGGCCGGCCCCTTGGAGGGTGTATCTAGCCATACTAACTACTCCAAGGTCACTCATTTCTTCTCCAATCTAACCTTGGTGAAGATACTTAGAGGTTCTCAATTTTGGGAACTTGGAGAAACTTTTTCATCCATCCAAATCCATAGATTTTAAATGCAAGGAATGAAGGCCCTCTCTTTGGGTGATTAGCCTTTGCTTATGCAAAGAGGAATCTACAAAGGTATGATTTCAACTCACTTTGTTTTGAGTTGAGTTTTGGTTCACCAATCTACTAGGCTTTGAATTTCATGGGTAATGTTTTGTTTTTGAGTGCATGCAAGCATGATTCCGCCTTTAATTGTTAATTGCATGCTATATGATGTTGCTCAAATGAACATGTTTTCATAAAATCTTCTTTCATCCTCTTCGTCTACCACATCTGCCTGGGGAACAGATAAGGGAAGTGAAAATGATACCTCGAAGCATGTGGAGACAATGTGCTAATTCATCCTCAGCTTGGGACAAGGAGAAAGAAAGCAAATGGTCGGCATTTAGACAGATTGAACAAAGAAATAGACCAACACCTCTACCTTGTGCCTACCTTGCCGTGCAGAAGAAACAAACAGAGAAGAATGCAGACTGCACAATCAAGGAACTCTAATATTCCTCGCTCAGAATTCCAAACCAGTTCGAGATCAACGCTGTGGAAAGTCAACAAGATCATCTATCTCCAAAACCAGATTTGCGTTCTTAAGCTCTTCTCTGTCTGGTTTTTACTTTGCTATACTTGTCATGTTTATTCGTTGTTTGTTTGTTTGCTTGTTTTTGTGTGAGTTTATGCTTAAAACATTGAGGACAATGTTTGATTTAAGTGTGGGGGGGGAGTAACTATTGTTTTGCATGAAATTCATAAGAGTTTATCACCCATTACTTCTAGTGTTGTTCCTTGCTATTTTTAAGTGTTTTTAAAGTTGTTTTCAAGTGTTTTAGTGTGTTTTGACATAAAAATCCGAAAATTTCATAAAAATTTGAAAAAAATTGTTTTGAAAAAACCCAAAAAGAGTTGTTTTTGTGTGTTTATTTGTGTCTTATGGTACCTTCCAACACAATGATGAGGATTTGGTTTTTAATTACTTGACTGTTAAAGAGAGTTATAAACATGGATGAAAATTTGATTTACTCTTTGGTGTATGCTTGGTTGTGGTTATAATTTATGAATTCACATGCAATCATAAAGGAAAAATCAGTTTTTGTAACATGCTTGAAGGAAGGAACTCAAAGGAACGCTACAACCTTGTGAGACTTGAGCCTAAACGTTTATTTGGAGAGTTAATAATCTGTGCATCATTGTTTTCTAAAGTCGTTGCATGATCTCATTATTCTTTGCTTGGTTGCTACTTAGAAGGCGTTTCATCATTTAGTTCCAAATGCTAGAACTCATGCCTATTTCATTCAAAGCATGCTATTGATTTGCATAACACATATTCAAGTTGAAGTTGTGTAGTGACCACCAAAGCCAAATTGCCGTGCCCCTATTTCATTATGTGTTTAAGTTTAACCCCGTTGAGCCTTGTTAAGCCTATGTTCTTTGTTAACCCACATTATCCTTACCTAGCCTAGCTTTAGGACCATCCATACCCTTGTTCTTGAAGCATAGTAAAGCATGACCTAAAATGAACTCCTTTTTTATCAATGTATTGCAGAAAGCAAGTGTGGGGGAAGTGATTCTTGTGTGTGTGTGCCAAAGTCCTTCATAAGTCACGGGTAGAAAAAAAAAATTGAAAAGCGTATGAAAAAGAGCTCTAAAGTCTTGTTTGTTAAAAAAGGGTCCAAAACATTGAATTTGGCCCTAAGTGTTGCAAGAATCTTCCCTTTGTATTTAAAAGTTGATTCTGCATTCTAAATTGAATTCCAAGTGTCTATTTCATTGCTTTGCTTGCTATCGCTTTAAGAACGTTTGTTATTCCTACCCTTTCTTTATTAGCCATTACCCCCAAGCCCTGTTATGACCCTTGACTTCAATCTTGAGTGTTGTGTGTTTCAATTTGTGGAGTTCGAAATTGGTATGAGCATATGGTATCACTGGTTCTCGCATCTAAGTAGTAGCATTCCATTCATGAGATCATATCTAAACATGCTTAATAACTTCAGAAAACTGCTTTCTTTGTTATAACATATGTGAGTCCTAGTCTTTCGCGTTTACATTAATCTTCTCATATATACTAGTGTAGGGTGTGTAGTCAGAAACTGTGTGTGAAATTAGAGAGTATCTTGTAAGAAATTGAGCAAATTCTCTAAAGCATGTTACTACATTCAAAACATCGTTTTAATTGGTTAATTGTGAACTAATAAGTGGTGACTGTGATTAAGTTTGTGCTCAAGTGTAAAGATGACCAAATTCTGTGGGAATGATGATTTTTAACATGTCATGTTTCATTAAAAATCCCTGAGGCAAATGTTGGAAGGTCTAGGTTGTGTTTTGTTTGTTTTGTTTCGTTTTGTTTCTTTTGTTTTGCTCGAGGACTAGCAAAAGCTAAGTGTGGAGAAATTTGATAGGAGCATATTTATGCGACTTAGTTAGCTTGGTCTTGTGCATTTGTGTTGTTATTTCTTAGTTGATTTAGTATTTCAAGCCATTTTCGTGTGGTTGTAGGTACAAAGGGTTAAAGAGGCAAAGAAGTGCATTTTGGTGCCTTTTGGAGCAGTTTTGGCATGGAATGGATATCACATGCATGGAGCAAAGTGGTTGGACGAAATTAAAGATCTAAAGAAGCTAGGAATGTGCCAAGGAAAGGAAGAAAATAAATTAAGGACCAAGGAAGACAAGGAAACCATTAAGAATGAGGAAAGACTAGTCAAACTTGCCTTATCTTGTCGTTACCTCTCCTAATCCGAAATTACCAAAGATTTAGTCACACGAAGGGTTCCTAAATACTTTGGGACATTTCATTACATATTCCACAAGTCCTAAACCTGCCCTAAAAGTCCAAGCCATACCATCCTTCACTAATTCTCTTCCTTGCCGTGCAAGGGAGCCTTTCCTTTCCTATTTTCTGCCAAAAATCACTCCATGCCATGCATAATCACCCTTGTCCCCTTCATGCACCAGATTTCTTGCACTCATTTCATGCACAATTACACTCATTATCCACCCATGCCATGCACCACCGTTGTCTCCTTCATCATTTCAGATTTCATGCATCAAAACATTGAATCATTGCACTCAAGTGCTGCACATTTCTTGTCCCCTTCACCCATCAGATTTCATACAACTTTTACCTCCACTACATGCACTCATTGATGCACCATCCGCCACATTTGGAATCCCATGCCGTGCATCATGAGTCTTGCTCCACCTTTGACTCATTTCTGCACCATTCCACCTCCATTTTCTTTCTCTACCATGTGCATAATCATTCATGTTCCCTAGCTGTAACACCACTCCATTTTACCCCCCATGCTTTGCATCATCACTTCACTTTCACCTTTGAATCATTTCAAACACCACTCAATGCACTTATTGTTGCAACACCACTCCATTTTACCCCCCATGCTTTGCATCATTACTTCATTTTCACCCTTAAATCATTGCACACACCACCAATTCACCTCCCTTGCCATGCACTTCCTCTATAAAAGGAAGTGTGTGTGGCAGCCATAGAGCTTAGTTTTTGCTTGATAATTCATCCCCATTTCGATACAACCTTCATCCAAACACTTCCATTCATCTTCACATCCATTCCTCCATACAACCAAACCTTCAAACACTCACCAACACCTTATGCCGTTGTTGGAAATGTGCCCTAAAACCAATCATGTGATGATACTTTACGGACATTTCACATGTTAAACTAATCTAGTTTAACTATAAAGGGCAAAGATTATTGTTTGAGCCGTCTCATATAAATGTTATATGCTTAAACGATAAAGTCCAAGGAATATGTGATTGGAAGAATGTAATCTAATGAAGTTAGATTCATGAGACCATTCTTTCGTACACACATCCTAAATGTTCCTGATCATAGGATTGCCAATTGGGCATTGACAGTCCGTCAAGATCGGTACGTGCTATGTCTTCTCTCAGGGAGAGTGACTAGTCTCGAGTCATTGGTGTGTCTGACATCAAGACAAGTACGTAGGTGCTCAGTAAAGAATGAGTTCACTGAACGTGATCAACGAAGAGTTCTCATACTCATGTCACATGAGAACTCATGTTTGGGATAATGCAAATTAGTCCTTTGACCTGAGGCATCACAGTTGTCTTGTGGTTAAGTCCTTGATCTTTGATTATGTCAAAGTCACCCCATCGGGGTGTCCACGGCATCGTTGGGGTTAAGCCACTTAGTCATGAAGGCAAGTGAATGCGCAACAAGGGATCTCTAACCTTCAAACCGTTTGAGGGAGAATACTCTATGATATGAGTATGAATGAGATTTAGAAAAGTCGTTCTAAATCACATTCAAGGAAATCATATAAGCACATGAATCACATTGGATAGTAGACATGAATAAATAAACTATCAAACCAAACAATGTGGTCAGGAGTATTAGATTAGAGAAAGACCGTATTGCATTTGTAATCCCAAACTGAATAGGTTTTCTCTACCTCTTCTGATTAGCTTGGGTAACCATGATATGCTGCAAGGTGTCACTCATGGTTTGTGGAAGCCCTAAACGTGTATAATCACTAAAGGGAGAATTGAAAGTAAGTTTCAATTCACAATCGATTTGAAATGGTTTTAATCGCCCACTGCCTCGCTAAAAGGAACCTAATGGATCGCACACCATAAAAGGTGGAGATTGGAGATTAAACGGAGATGAGTAAGAATGATTAAATGGTTTAATCATTTATTTATGGCAAGGATTAATTAATATGTTAATTAATCAAACGAATAAGTTCGTTAAAAGACCTCGGGATAGTTTTGGACGTTTAGGCCCAATGGGCTTCGAACGTCAAGCCCATTGACTTAGGTTGTATGACAACTTAATGAATAAAGATTCACAAGGGCATAATAGCCCAATAATATCCCAATGGCCGGCCATGATGTTTAGGGTAGTGAACTTGGACTTATTTACAAGTTTGCCACTCAAATGAATAAAGGTATAAATATGACTTTATAGCCAAAATTCATTAAGGGTTTGTTTTGGAGAAAATTGGAGAGAACATGTCTCTCCATTTCTCTCTAAAGAGGCCGGCCACCTTGGGGGGTGGATCTTGCAATCCCACTACTCCAAGGTCACTCATTTCTTCTCCAATCTCTCCTTGGTGAAGAGACTTAGAGGTTCCCTATTTTGGGAACTTGGAGAAACCTATTCATCCATCCAAATCCATAGATTTATTATGCAAGGAATGAAGGCCCTCTCTTTGGGTGATTAGCCTTTGCTTATGCAAAGAGGAATCTACAAAGGTACAATTTCAACTCACTTTGTTTTGAGTTGAGTTTTGGTTCACCAATCTACTAGGCTTTGAATTTCTTGGTTAATGTTTTGTTTTTAAGTGCATGCAAGCATGATTCCGCCTTTAATTGTTAATTGCATGCTTATAGATGTTGCTTAAATGAACATGTTTTCACAAAATTATCCTTCAGCCGTAGCAAAGGAAGGGAAGGAAAGTGCTTAGACGTGCTTGCTGTCTAACTTGGATCGTTGGAGCGTTTAGGTGTTTTCTTTCTTTTGTTTTCAATGTCTAAATTTGTTTATCTTTGCTTTGTAAGTATGAGGAACTAAACCCCCCTTAGCTAGGGGGGAATTCGAAACCATGTTTATGTTTGCAATATAATTTGATTACCTTTAGTTGTGATTTCATAAGTTGTGAATTCAATTTGTTTAACTGCTTGATTGATAACTTATATGTGTATGTTTATTAAGAGTGCACACTTAGTTTGCATGCATGAATATGATGCTAGAGTATAAGGGAGTTTCGCCTAATAGTTACAAACTTATATTCACAAGTAGTGGAGGTCGCTTATAAACGATCACGTTAAATAAATTCTTGGCAGGAGTTTCATGCTCATCATAGTAACGAATGCCTCATCAATACTTATAGTTTTCATAATGCTTAATGATCTTGAATTGTATCTTTATTGTGCTGTTCACGTAAAGGACTTTTGAAGAATGCTTGAATTGTTGTATGCGCTTTCCCATCCAATTCAATAACTTAAAGAGAACTTGAAGGTTAATTTAAGCAGACTTAATTAACCTGGGGTGTTGAGTTTCATGATTTATCGAAAGAACAACTGAAAATTGGTTTATGTGCAAGTGTGTCATGTGTAGAGAAGAACCCTCTAGCTAGCCCATCATCCATAGTTTACCCAAATTCGTCCAAAATCTGTTTTAGTTTACAATCTGTTTGTTTTGTTTTCAAATTCGTCAAAATCAAATCCCTTTTTACTTTAAAGTGTTTTATTAGTTAAAATCTGTTTTGATTTGTGTTTTTAAGTGTTTTGAGTCAAGTTAGAACCTAATTTCCTCCAAAACCATCCCTAAAGTGTGTTTAGAGTCCAAATCTGCCTAGTTTGTGTTTTTAGGCAGATTTGAGCGTTTTAAGCTGTTTTGAGTCTTTTGAGTTTGTTTTGAGTTCTTTGAGTCTAGTTTAGTGTTTTTAACTTTGTTTTTATGTTTTAAGTCGGTTTAGAGGTTACTAGCAAGCCCTCCTAATCCCCGGTCTAGAACGATCCCTACTTACATTCTTTACTACAATTGATACAAGAGGGTTTAATTTGTGTGTTAAGTAATTTCCGCATCAGACAAAGTACTGCAGATTCCATAGAGGTCTCGATCATATAACCAACGACTGTACCATATGGAGAAGGTACCTTGAGCAGCTCGTGAAGGAAGGCAAGTGTGATTAGTATATCGACAAACCAGCTGCCTTGCCAAGGCAAGAAGCAGATGCCGATGTCGAGCCCCTTATCAAGACAATCCGAATTAACAAAATCTTTGTTGAATTCGAGCATTTGGGGGCCACCAATAAGTCCAAAATGAGGAAGATCCAGCAGGCGAGATCGGTCTATTAGGTGCAAGCCACAGATGTTGTACCTAGACTAATCGTCAACTTCACCGAGCAGGACGTTAAGGGAGTAGACTTTCCCCACAACGACTCCCTGGTGATTTCTGTACAACTGGCCCACGCCATTGTTGATAGAATTATGGTGGACAACAGCAGCTCAGTCAACATCCTACAACTATTAGTCATCTAGAAGATAGGCCTAGAAAACACGATCCAACACAAAGCAGAGGTCCTGACCGGATTCAACAGACTCACCTCAAACGCCATTGGCTAGTTCACACTCGACGTAACTATCTTGTCGATTATCTCATCCTAGACCTTCATGATCGTCAGCAACCCATCTCCCCATAAGGGGGTATTAGGTTGACCCTGGCTAGTGAAGATTGGAGCTATGACCTTGATCAAGTACTAAAAAATCGATTTCACATCCCGGGAGGAGCAGTCAGAGAGATCAAAGGCGACTAGACCATGTCTCGGAGATGCATCATACAAGTTCTTAAGGAGTAAAAGAAGAAGTCTTTTGCCCCAGTAGTAGTAGCTGAAATGCAGAATGATGACTCTACCTCTGCAAAATAGTAATTACAATAGGCATGACAAAAATATGGCATCAAGGTTGACAATGCCCTGGAAGATGAACCAGGATGGAAACTCGAGAAGGACATCGAAGACATCATTCTTGACCTCCACCGAGAGGAAAATACGACTAGAATTGGCTCACGTCTAAGCTCAACTGAGAAGGAAGAACTTATGGCTTTCCTTATGGAAAATTATGACATCTTCGCATGGTCATCCTCTGACATGCCCGGTATGGATCCAACAATAACTTGCCATAAGTTGCACATCGATCCTGCTGCGAAACCTGTGATCCAGAAAAGGTGACATTTCGCACCTGAGCGGGTAGCAATTATTAAGGCAGAAATCGATAAGTTACCAGAAGCTGGATTCATTGAGGAAGTGGCACACTCAGCATGGCTGGCCAATGTTATGCTAGTGATGAAAAAATAAAAGGGAAAATGAAGAGTATGCGTTGATTACACCGACCTCAACAAGGTGTGACCTAAAGACAACTACCTAGTTCCCCGAATCAACCTGCTCGTTGACTCAACATTCGGGAACTAGCTGCTTAGCTTCTTGGACGCGTACTCAGGCTACAATCAGATTGCCATGCACAAGCTTGACAAAGAAAAGACCTCATTCGTGATCGAGCGAGGCACATACTGCTACAAGGTCATGTCTTTTGGCCTCACGAACGCAGGAGCAACCTACCAACAACTAGTAAACACGATGTTCAAGAAGCAGATTAGAGTCACCATGGAAGTCTATGTCGACGACATCATGGTGAAGGGCAAGTAGCGGTTAGACCACATTCGTAACTTAGTAGAGAGTTTTGACATCCTCCGAGAGTACAATATGAAGCTCAACCTAGCGAAATGCACTTTTGGAGTCTCTTTAGGTCGAGTCTTGAGGTACCTTGTAACCCAACGAGGAATCGAGGCTTATCTAAGGCTGATCAAAGTGATCCTGGACATGAAATCGCCCACGACTCTAAAAGAGATCCAAAGTCTAACCACACGAGCAATCGCACTCAATCGTTTCCTCACGTGATCGACTGATGCAAGCCCTTCTTCAAAGCAATCAAAAAGAATCAAAAAGGCAAGTGAGACGATGAGTGCGAGAAAGCATATCAAGACCTGAAGCACTACCTGACATCACCTTCACTACTATCCAAGCCAAAAGCAGCGGAGAACCTGTACATCTATTTGGTGGTATCAGAAGTAGTAGTAAGCTCTACCTTCATACAAGAAGAGCTAGGGGCCTAACTACCTGTATTTTATACATCTAAAGCTCTCATTGATGTGAAAACCAGATACCTAAAGTGGGTATTGGACCCGGCCAACACGACCGAGCATACCAACCCAGCACGACAATAAAAGCCCAGACGTTGGCAGACTTCGTAGCAGAATTCATTCCAAGCCTGAATGATGCAACAACACAGCTTAAAAACACCCCGGAGGTAGCCAGACACACCATAGTTATACCAGCCCCACCTGATGAAGATTTTTAGCGTTTGCAAGTCGATGGATCGTCCAAGCACCAAGGTCGGGGGCAGGTCTAGTTCTCACTACTCTAGACGGTTCAATGCTCGAGCAGGCAATCATTATAAGCTAGAAGGCGTCAAACAATGAAGCAGAGTATGAAGCTCTATTAGTAGGTCTCTGATTGGCAAAAAACATAGTGGTGAAGAAGCTTGCGATCTTTTCCGATTCCCAGTTGATCACCAATCAAATCGTAGGCAGACTAAAGCCCAGAAACTCTAGATAAAGCCAGCATGTTACTACATGTGGAACAACGTGCTCGTTCAAAGATCCTTTTTAGGACCACAACTCCGCTGCTTGTCACCTCCCGACGACCTAAAGACTCTTAGCTCAATCTATGAAGGCGTATATGGAAACCAATCTGGAGGCCGCTCCCTAGCGTAAAAAACTCTTAACGTCGGCTACTACTGACCAACCATGCATCAAGACGCCACAGAGTATGTATAAAGGTGCGATAGTTGCCATTGCTTCAAGCCCGTTCCTACACTACCTGCCAATGAACTCCACCTGCAGACGAGCCCTTGGCCATTCATGTAGTAGGCGATTGACCTAGCAGGACCAATGCCGCCTGCTACTGGGGATAGAGGCATGATAATCGTGGCAACCGACTACTTCATAAAATGGATCAAAGCCGAACCTATAACCACAGCTACCCAGACAGACATAGAACACTTCATATGGAAGAACATCATCTGTCGCTTTGGCATCCCACACTCCATCGTCACTGACGATGGTCCGCAGTTCATGGGTACTTGGTGAAATTTTTCGAAAAATATGGCATCAAGCACCACATGTCCACGCCTCGGTATCTGTAGTACAACGGGTTAGCCGAGGTGTCCAACAAAACCATCCTCAACTGCCTTAAGAAGACCCTTTCAGACAAGAAGAGCAAGTGGCCAGACGAGCTCCTCGATGTTCTATGGGCATATCACACCACCAAAAGATGAGCAATCGGCGAAACTCCATTCTCCTTGTCGTATGGTTTTGAGCCGATCATTCCTCCCAACGTCGTGATACCAAGCATTAGTATTGTACTGCCGAATTTCGAGCAAAACGAGAAGGAGATGGCCACAAACCTAGACCAGGTAGAGGAAGAGCGCAAGAAGGTTATCACCCGCATTACGGCCTATTAGCAGCAGCTCCTTTCCAGCTACGACAAGAGGGCGAAAATCTGGTAGTTCCAACTAGGAGACTTAGTCCTCAAAAAAGCCTTCGTCACTGCCCGACAAGAAGGCTAAAAAAAGATGGCTCCCATTTGGGAAGGTTCGTACAAAATCAGGTGAGTAGGTGGAAAGGGCAGCTACAGCCTCACCACTATGAGCGAAAAAGAAATTAACAAGCAGTGGAATTCCTACAACCTAAGAAAGTACTACGTGTAACCTTTTACCATTCCTTGGACCCTGTTCAAGACAAAAAAAGTTCAAAGATTCAAGCAGCTCGATGAATAAGACCTCGCATGCCGAGAATTATTAGGTATTATGCCATTACTACCTACAAGTAAAGTTAATAAAAACCTCTATTTTCAATGAAGATTCAAGGAATTATTCACGAGTCTGGGCCAAATGCATAAACAAATTGAAAGACCCTGTGACAAGCAGAAGACACCCTCTGCCCTGCAGACATGGCGTAAGCTCTTTAGCATGAGAGGATAAACTAATTCCCCGACACCCATCTAGGTAAGCTCTCCAGCGCGAAAGGGTAAACTAATTCCCTCGACACCCATCTAGGTAAGTTCTCCAATATGAGGAGGGTAAACTGATCTAGAATATCCAGACATGGATGGGTGGTATGACTGCTTAGTTTCCCCTGAATACAGTGACTACCTGAGCTAGACGATTCCCAGAATTGGCCACGATAGTACTTCCCTTGGAATAGACTTAGCCAACTAAAAGATTTAATTCCTGGGATCCCGGGTCTCTAACCGGAAGAGACACTAAGTGCATGACACCTGCCCATGAAAGAGTCCACATGACAAGATGGTCCGTCCTCGACGTGCAAGTCTTCATGAACGTGGCTTGGTAGTGTTGCAATACTAGTTAAGTGACCTGCAGAATCAAGTTACAGCTTCGAAGGATGTGGCCTCTGAGGCGCTATTTCGCCTACACCTCATGTGTAAAACGCCTCTGAGAGCCAGGGATGACGCCTGAAGTGGTTATGCGGATCGTCTACTTTTGTAAGTAAGACGCCCGGTCGACGACAACGATTGGCGGCCTAAGGCAATCCATAAGCTGAGACTTACACCTGCTATGACTACGTGGACCTGCCTACTTACTTAAAAGCAGCGCTTCCGGTTGCCAGTCTACGATTTAAGTTTTGCAGGGACAAAGTTAAGGTACGACTATAGCAGCTACACAAACCTCCTCTATTTCCTATGAGAAGCATGAGTCTGGCCAACGACTCTATAAGTTAAAAATTTCGTAACACTGCCCCGGAAGGCCAAGGCTCAAGAAGCTACTCGAAAGCCAAAATACAACCATAGTGGTTATGAGGACTCCTCTGTTTTCTATGAGAAACATGTGTTCGGCCCCTTACCCTATAGGTTAAAAATTTCACAATACGCCCCGGGAGGGCTAAAACTTATGAAGCCATCCAAAGCTGAGATTCATAACTATAGTAGCTACACTAACTCGCCTGCTTCTTACGGAGGCAACGAGTTCGGCCGCCGGCTCTATAAGTTAGAAACTTGATAATTCATATATTTCAAACATTTATACCACCCATTCCTAGGCTCCTTGTGATATTTTTGAGTTAAACTTATTGCGTTTTACTCTCTTTTGTGTTAGTGTGCAGTTATTGTATTTTAGAGCCATTTAAGGGTAAATAAAGCAAAATGGTGCTAAAAGTGGAGAATTGAATACGGATTCTGATGTAGAGAGATTCAAAGTGTACAATTGAATATGGTGATGAATATAGCCATTTAAGAGACCAATAACAGCAAAAAACGTCTGAAATAAATGCTCCATTGCTGGGATGTCTTGGCATTCTATAACAACCTCTTTAATCTTATAAAACTAAGAGTTCCAGCTACTTTTACATAAACTTCTCCTTGTGGTCGCCCATAGCTCTCTCTCTTCTCTTTCTTTAGCCTTTCTTCCAAAAACAAAACCCTATTTCGCTTCACCATCTGCTACCACTGAAGAAACCATGCAGCCATGCTGTTCTTGGAGAAGTTCAACATCATAATTGCTTCAAGGGGGTTTCTTCTATGAACTTTAGTTTCACTCATGTTGTTCTTAATATTTATATATTCTGTAATCATGTTGTGTAATTAAGTTCATAGCTGGGGATTTCGAAGTAGCCTTGCAAAACTACTCTTTGTTATTAAGTTAAAGTATTCAAATTACCAATATGTCTTCTTGTTTCATTCACTGATTTTATAGTTTAATTTGTTTGTTAATATTAATGTTTGAACACCATTAGGGCTACTTATGAATTATTTGATCAAGGTTATAGTACACATCATGCTTAATCTTGGTGGACATGTGAATGAATGAATAAACTGCTATGCATACATCCTGCCATGTGATTTATTTGGTTCTTTGAAGTTTTCTTGTTTTGAATGGATTCTTATTTGGTAACCTAAGTTGAACATCACAACTAGGTTGCAGATTAGGAGTACTTGATCACAACATAAAACGGATGATCATAAATGAGTAAAACGAACCCTAGTTACAGATTGGAGAGTTGAATGTGTTTTGACTTAACTTTCATGGAATTGGCTAGTAATGGTGAAATTGGTATCCCTAGTTATGTTCCCATCATTTATCTTTATCTTTCTTGCATTTTGAAGTTATTTTAGTTTTCAATTGAAAAATCTAAATTCAGTTTGCATTTTCATTGTCTAGTTAGAGTTCTCATAAAGCTAGTAATTTGTAGAGTTCTAATCAGTCCTTGTGGTTCGACGCCCTTACTTGTGCCATTATACTATCCTTATATTTACACTTGAAAGGAACACAACAAATCTCGCACTTTTTCCCCTTGCAGGTAAAGCTCTAGAAGCCTCGAAGACAAAGCTAAAACCTAAGTGACGACGTAGGATCTGCTGCTTCATTGAGGCAGCTCACCCAACTGACCGTCCTAGGATAAAGTTTTGCAAAAAACATGGTGAAATAGAAGGGTGAAGCAAAACAAGGAAAGTTGTTTATTAAATTTCTAGCAAATTGATAAACCGGCTCGAAGGCCATCAAAGTTCAAATAAAGTAGAACAAAAAGGAAAAGAAGAAAAATCCTAAGTCTAAGCAAAAAGACTACTCCTTGGCAGTTTGCGCAACCACTGGTTCCTCGACTGCTACGCCTTCAACAGCTGCACCGCTCCTAGCAACCAAAGCTTCCATCAACTCATTTTCAATCACCCCTTCTTGGACTGCCTGACCCTCAGCTGCTCCACTAAAGGCAACCTCAAACAAGAAATCAAGTAGATCAACTGGAGAAATGGAAAAAGTCTCGAAGTCATTCTTAGAAAACTCATAATTCAACAGTCTGCCCTGAAGATGGTCTACATAGCCAAGCTTGTAGAAATCGGCTTGACAAGAAGAAAACACCACTTTGTGACCAACTTTTTCATTCTTCATATGCATGTTCTCCTCAATAAGCCCAGTGTGAGTACCCTGCAGCTCATCCAGTTCCTTTTTCAGGTTCTCGCTAGTAGACAGTGCACCTTGCAGGTCCACTTCCTTAAACTCAAGCTTACTAGCAACCTCCTTAAGGCAAGACAGTTGAGCATGCATGAAGATAAGCTCATCGTGCTTGGCAAAACAAGCATATCGTAGCTTCGAATTGACATGCTCAAGGTCCTCGACCACTGGAGAAACACGACTAACTTCCTTCTCTGCAGTTTCCAACATCGCTTAAGTCACAATAAGCCTAACCTTCAAGTCAACGACCTCTTGATGAGTGATCTCCAGCCACATAGAAGTGGGGGCAAAGACAGCAGACCCCTTCAAAATGGCAAGTTCAGATTCAAGCTTCTCGATTTTTTTAGCAGTCGAGCGAAGCTGAGCTACCAACGCCACTTTGGCCTCTTAGCACACTTGACAGCATCTTGATCAACGCACATAGACTCAACTACCAGGATCAAAGTCTTATGCATTGTGGCAATCAGGGAGGTGCTTCTCGAGTAGGTAGTACACTTCACAAAGGAGTATGAGGGGACGACAACTTTCCTAACACTGTTAACAAACTTGGCACATGCATCCATGTCCTCAAACAGGTTAGCTTGCAACAGCGCACAAACCTCTAAAAATTTTCTAGCCTCAGACTCGGTGGATCTCTCACAACTGCCTGTGCGAGCAGATTTCCCCTTCTCAGTAGACGAGTCAGTCACTGTAGAAAGAAGAACAGGCCTAGGTGCCACCTTAGTAGCAGAATCCACCTTCCCGCTCTGCATAGTGATGAGCCTCTCAAAAGTCGAACCAGACTTAGCTCCCGACGGACGTTTCGATACAAACCCGAATACCGATAGCGTCACCGAACCTTTCTGTTGGGCAAGCCTCTCAGCAATAGATGTGATCACCTTCTGAGTAGTAGGTTTTACAGGCTCAGGCTCAATGATCTTCTTCGCCCCCATGGGGGAAGTTAGATCAATGACAAGCTTCTCAGCAGCAGATGAGCCCCCATGAGCAGCAGAAGAGTTCTTGGCTTATTCGCGGCTGAAGGCTCACAAGCAGGTGAAGAAGATCTCTTCTTTCCACCCTTATTGGTAGCAGGCTCTACAACAGCGATCGGATGAGCAAACGCCTCATCTTTTATCGGCTTCATCTCTTCATTCGGAGACAGCTCGTCTTTCTCTTGACGAAGAGGACTGAGTAGCTAGTACCATTCACGATACTCAGCAGGAATCCCCAAGGCAATGTGCACTTTCTTCATATCTGCCGAAGTCTTTGGAGTTGAGCCAAACTCCGAATCTACACAAATTGAGAATGACGATCAATAAATTGAAGTCATGGAGCAACTCGACAAAAATTTAAGCAGGATAAGAATAAGGTAGTTCACTTACCACTGATAAAAGTGGTCGAGACACGCAGCTCAGGAGAAGAGTCAGACTTCCACTCCCCGCTCACCACCAAGGTGTCTCCCGCCCACTCATAATCACCTTTCCAAGAAGCATCAAGGAGCCTATGGTGAAACCTCAGCTGCCCCACACCTTCCTTATGGCTAATCTCAAAGAAGTTACATAACTCATTTATGGTCAAGCCAAGATCAAAGAACCTACTAAAGTTTAAGAATCCCACCATCGCACGAACTGCATTTGAGGAGCATTGAGCAGGTGCTTATTTCATATAGCATATCACGTCCTGGAAAAGACTCGGCATGGGAAAAGTAAATCCCAACATAAAGTAATACGGATGGAATTTTATAGCCGTTTTCCTAACAGTGGCACCATTTTATGACCGTTATCATCTTTCACCTGCTTAACGCGAACCCCCGACGGAATTGCATGCTTGCACGCCTTAAGGAAATCCTGAAAAGCTCATCATGATTGATCTTGACATGCGTAGCCTTGAAGTAGCCCACCTTGTCAGAAGAACCACCTTCACTATAGAAAGGTGGAGGATATTTGGCACTTTTGTGGTCGGAGAAAGACATCTCAAAATCTCTACAAGTATAAGGAAAAATATTTATAGGGCAACTTGCGAGAAAAAAAAATAGGGACCGCGAGCCCAGTGTCAGGCCTCACGGCCCTCACATTTCCTTGCAAGCAGCTGTTGGAAATGTGCCCTAAAACCAATCATATGATGATACTTTACGGACATTTCACATGTTAAACTAATCTAGTTTAATATCAAGGGCAAAGATTATTGTTTAAGCCGTCTCATATAAATGTTATATGCTTAAACGATAAGTCCAAGGAATATGTAATTAGGAGAATATGATTTAAACAAGTTAGATTAATGAGACCATTCTCTTTCGTATACATATCCTAAACGTTCCTAATCATAGGATTGCTAATTGGGCATTGACAGTCCATTAAGATCAGTACGTGTTGTGTCTTCTCTCAGGGAGAGTGACTAGTCTCGAGTCATTGGTGTGTGTGACTGTTGGAAATATGCCCTGAAAGTCAATCTTTGGAAGAAACCTTTCAGGACAAATGAATCGATGTATGGATGACTCTTATACATCAAATGGCAAAGACACGAATTAGGACTATCTCAATAAACGATATATGTCCTAAATAGTGTATCCATAGACAATGGATCGATTGAAGAAGTAATCTAATGATGTTAGACTAAAGAGACCTTCTTCACATAACCATTATGTCCAAAAGGTTCCTAGTCATTAGATTGTCGGAGGGAAACTGACAATGCTTAGACCGGTACATACTGTGTCCACTTCAAATGGAAGGATGGAAAGTCTCATCCCATTCGTGTTGTGACACTAAGACAAGTATGTAGGTGCTCATTAAGGGAATGAGTTCACTGAACACAATCGAACGAGAGTACTTGCATGGAGGTCTACTCACATGTCAAGCAAGTAACTCTAATGGTTGGAATAATGTACGTAGTCATTTGACCTGAGGCATCGTCGTTGTCTTGTGGCTAAGTACTTAATCTTTGATTATGTCAAAGTCACCCCATTCGCGGATGTCCATGGCATAATTGGGGTTAAGCCACTTAGTCATGAAGGCAAGTGAATGCGCAACAAGGAATCTCTAATCCTCGATTAGAGAGGAAGAATACTCTAAGATATGATTCGGGAATCTTCGGCCGAAGTATCGAGCGTAATAAAGGAAAGCGTTCCTATACGACTCAATAGAATCATCTAAGAAGGAATAATCACATTAGGGGTTTGACATAATATATCCATACCCTAATAATGTGATTGAGAGTATTGTTTTAGAGAAGGATTGAATTACATTGTAATTCCAACTGAATAGGTTCTCCGAACAACTTCTACATTAGCTTGGGTAGCTATGACATATGGTTAGATGTCACTCATAGCTTGTGAGTTCTTCTAGATGATTAAATGTAGTCATCAAAGAAGAAAGGTGAATTAAAATGAAGTTTTAATTCACTAAGTGATTGGATTAAATATAATCAATTGAATTGATGTCAATCACCTCACTGCCTTGCTAATTAGAACCTAAAATGATTGTACACCAATACACTCTTGTAGTGAGTAATTAATGGATGATGGAAATAATTAATTGGATTAATTAAGTGTTGTGATTAATTTAGAAAGTCTAAAGAAATCATAAAAGCGATAAAAGATCGTTTTGGGCTTAAAGAAACGTTCGGGTTTAATTGGGCCCATTGGGCCTAAACCCATTGGGCTTTTATTCAAGCATTGGATGACTAGAAATAAATAAAAGCCCAAAGCCCAAACCAACACAAAGGGGCCGGCCCTTGCAAGTGGAGAGGGAGAGATATTTAGTCAAGTTGTTGACTTGTTTCTTTTTGTCTATATAACGAACTTTATAGAAATTTAATCCTTAGGGTTTTTGTGTGTTTTTGAACAACAAAGAGGCAAAAGAATATATCTCTCTAAAACCACAAAGGCCGGCCACCTAGAGGGTGTTTTAACTAACAATCTTTCACCCTTTTGGTTATTCCTCCATCCATCTCCCTACACTAGTGGGTGTGGATCTTTAGAGGTCTTCTCCTTTGGAGACTAAAGGAGAACCTTGGAGCACTCTTACTAACAAAGTGGAGGAGGCAAGGAGGGAGGCTAGGCTCAAGGACTTCAAGGAACAAAAGGCTTGGAGGTGGTCCATCCTTGGTCTAAAATCAAGATCAAGAGGTATAGATCTAAACTTTCACTTTGTTCTTTACTAAAATGTTTTGATGCATTATATATAAACCTATGAACCTTGAAGGGGATTTGCATGACTATAGCTTTGACATTATTTAATAAATCGCTTCCGTTGCTCATGTATATGAATTTTGAATTGTATATGCATGCTAGTCATTTAGAAATCCCATGTGTTAAACTCATATTTTTCCTTTCAGTGACATTAAGACAAGCATGTAGGTGCTCAATAGCGAATGAGTCCACTGAACACGATCAAGGAGGAGTTCTCATACTCATGTCACATGAGAACTCATGGTTGGGATAATGCAAAGTAGTCCGTTGACCTGAGGCATCATAGTTGTCTTGTGGTTAAGTCCTTGATATTTGATTATGTCAAAGTCACTCCATTCGAGGGTGTCCATGGCATCGTTGGGGTTAAGCCACTTAGCCATGGAGGCAAGTGAATGCGCAACAAGGGATCTCTAACCTTCAAACCGTTTGAGGGAGAATACTCTATGATATGATTAAGAATCTTTGGCCAAAGTATGAATGAGATTTAGGAAGTCGTTCCAAATCACATTCAAGGTAATCATATAAGCACACGAATCACATTGGATAGTCGACATGAATAAACTATCAAACCAAACAATGTGGTCAAGAGTATTGTATTAGAGAAAGACCGTATTGCATTTGTAATCCTAAACTGAATAGGTTCTCCACCTCTTCTAATTAGCTTGGGTAACCATGATATGCTGCTAGGTGTCACTCTTGGTTTGTGGAAGCCCTAAACGTGTATAAACACTAAAGGGAGAATTGAAAGTAAGTTTCAATTCACAATTGATTTGAAAGAGTTTTAATCGCCCACTGCCTCGCTAAAAAGAACCTAATGGATCGTACACCGTGTAAGGTAGAGATTGAAGAAACAACGGAGATGAGTAAGAATAATTAAATGGTTTAATTATTTATGGCAAGGATTAATTAATATGTTAATTAATCAAACGAATAAGTTTGTTAAAGACCTCGGGATAGTTTTGGACCTTAAGGCCCAATGGGGTTCGAATGTCAAATCCATTGACTTAAGTTGTATGACAACTTAATGAATAATGATTCACAAAGGCCCAAATAGTCCAATGAATCCCTATGGCCGGCCATTTAGAGATGGAGTGGGGTTTGGACTTATTTACAAGTTTGTCACTCCAATGAATTAAGGTATAAATATGACTTTATAGCCAAAATTCATTTAGGGTTTCTTTTTGGGAAAGGATGAGAACACAAAGCTCTCATTTCTCTCTAAAGAGGCCGGCCACCCTAGAGGAGATTAGCTAGTAATCCAACTTCCTCTAGGTCACTCATTTCTACTTAAATCTAACCTTAGTGTGGAGACTTAGAGGTTCTCTATTTTGAGAACTTGGAGAAACATATTCTTCCATCCAAATCCATAGATCTAAGAAGCAAGGAATGAAGGCCCTCTCTTTGGGTGATTAGCCTTTGCTTATGCAAAGAGGAATCTACAAAGGTATAAATCTCAACTCACTTTGTTTTGAGTTGAGTCTTGGTTCACCAATCTACTAGGCTTTGAATTTCATGGTTAATGTTTTGTTTTAAGTGCATACAAGCATGATTCCGCCTTTTAATTGTTAATTGCATGCTATAGATGTTGCTTAAATGAACATGTTTTCACAAAATTATCCTTCAAGTGGTATCAGAGCCTAGGTCTAGTAGTTGGTGAATCATTTTGGGTTTTGTATTATCATAGTTTATGATTTGAATGTTGTAATTGTTACAAGCTTTATTCTTGCTTTTTTGAATGTAAATTTTGTTAGAAAATTTGCCATCTCAAATGTTGTAGATGTAGTTCATATGAGCATGAATATTGGAGCTAAAATTTGGTGCCATGTATTTGGGAATTTTCGGCCAAATCCAAAGGGTGGATTTTTGGGTTCTTGTTTGACTTGTTAAAAGTGTTTTCAAGTAACTTTTGGAACCCCTATGTACCCTAGTTTGGTTATATGTTATTTCCCTTAAGTTTGAATGGTTTTTGGGTGAAAAATGTTCATGGAAATTTTTTGAGTTTTTCATGAGTGTTCTTCATTGTTCTTGACATTTTTGCCAAGAACAAAAAGTTTGGTGTTTTGATTCAAAGTTTTGAATTATTTCATAAAGTTTTTGTTTTATGATTTATCATATATTTAAATGTGTTAGATATTTGTTTAGAAAGGTGTAAGAAATATTGGTGGGTGTGTAAGGATTAATTCCCTTTCACACACACCACTTGCATGACATTTATGTCATGCACCACTTGCATGCTTTATGTCAAAGCTTCAAAAATCAACTCACACACCATCACTTACTTCTCTAAAACCGGCCACTCCCTCAATGGGAGTACTTTTGGGGCTTTTATGCAATTACATAAAGTTTTGATACTTTTGTGTATTTGCACTTTGGCCCAAAGTTTACGTTTTTACGTTTAGGTCCAAAAATGCTAAAGGACAAATTGTTTTGCTCCTTTAATGAAGTTTTTGTATTTGTTGAAATTTTTGGGTTCTAGTTGTAATTACATGAAGTAGTGGACTTTTGTGTTTTTACAAAGTGACCCCAAAGTTTATGTTTTTGCAATATAGCCCAAAAGTTGAGGTTATTGCATTTTGGCCCAAATTAAGTTGAGTACAAAATTGTTTTGTCTCTTTAAATGAGAATTGGATTTTCATTTCATTTAGCTCCATTTAAATCAATTTTATGGATACAAAAAACAAATGAAAATGTTGCATTCAATTTAATTAGTTAAAGCGTTAATTAATTAAAGGGTGATTATGAACCTAAGCCTACGATAATTGAGCTATGTGAAAGGCCGTTTCAAATTTGTTTGAACCATGGGAATGTGTAGATTAGATTTTGGTTGTAATTTGATTTGATCAAATGTTGTAAAAGAGCTTAAGCTCTTCCTTACTTTAAAGTAATTTGAATCATTCAAATGTTGTAAAGAGCATAAGCTCATCTTTACTTTGAAGTACCTCTTTCTTGCTTTATTTGATATGCATGAAATTGAAGTAGTTGGGTCCAACTTCCCTAAGACAACACGCCTTAATGTGATTAAACGCGTAACTAAAATCAATCACCATCCCTAGACCGAGATTCAACACTAGGCTCGTGTTGAATCTAAACAAAGGTTCATAGTCATCCTAAGGCCCTAAGGCAACTATATAGTCCATCAAATGAATGCAAAGTTTATGTTAGTAGTATCATATACTCTTGCTTTAAAAACCGTTTTATAAGCATAGTGGGAGTATTATATACAACTAAATTCAATCAAATGGACCAATAGTTGTAATAGGACCAAAATTGTTTTAATAAAGATTAAAATGAATATTTATATATGATGAGACCTAAAACCCTCAACCAAACCATTATTAAGTTGATAAGCGAGAGATGCTTTGAACATCTCTTCGTAGGCCTTCCACCATGGTAGGCTTCAATCGTTTGTGACTCATACACTGTATTCGTCCAGTTCTGGGGTATGCAAAGTATGTGCTTACATTCAGAAGAAGCCTATAAACATATGATGAAGTGAAAGGTAGGCAACGAGTATGGTCAATATGATATTCTTCTGAGGCCATTCTTGAACCCCTACTTGAACTAGTATGGTGGGAATGACTTAACTAAGTACAATGGTGTCAATATGATATTCTTCTGAGGCATCATTTTCTAGAGGCCAAATTAGATGGATAATTACAAAAGTTGTAAATGGCTAAAGCGTTATCCTCTCATCATTATTGTTGCTAGCCAATATGATATTCTTCTGAGGTGGGCTTGGTAATGGTGAGTCTCCCATACCCTACTAAGAGTTTCATCCAAAACTCTCAAATTCCAATGAGGGATATGGAATTTGCCAAAAATAGTGGGTGGTGCTATTTGATTTAAAGACCCGAATCAAATGGCTTATAATCAATCAATTTATATTCGTTATGTATTTATTTACCAATATATTTGCAAACGCTATCCAACACTTGACAAATAAAAGCCGAAAGCTTTAGTTTCCGGACTTGGTACTACAAAACCATAGATTGTCTTTAATGGCTTGTAAATGTACCTAAGTAGTCTCATCCTCACAATCTTCCAATTGATAATGTATCATTAGAAGAATATGTTAGAAAAAGTCTATCATAAAGAGGACAACACTTTTAATGTCATAATTCCTCAATTACAAATTGTTGTATGAAGAAATAAGAGTTGCTTTGAACAACTCTTAGTTAAATGCAAACATTAGTGCTTGTTTCTTTGTTACATGAACAAGGAACTTTAGAAGTAAGCACAAGGGCATGGACACTTTATGTGCCATGATTCTTCACTTACAAATTGTTGTATGAAGAAATGAGAGTTGCCTTGAACAACTCTTGAAAGTTTGTAATTATGTTTAGAACATAATAGTTGTTTGACAAAAATAGTCCATTAACATGGACTTATGATGATTTTGAATCATTGAGTGTTGAAGTGATAAACCACTTAACGAGACGGAAACTAGGCTAGGACTTCACCTTTATGTCCCTATCCTAATGGTTCACTAAGTTTATTGTAAACTATGTAGTGAACAATAAAGACATGCTCTCCAAAATGTTTGATGTGTATAACACAATTGAAATAAGTTTCAAGAGAGATAGTGGGAGTTTAGGGACCATGACTATTGTAGTCAAAGGAGAAGTCAAATGAAGAAGATAAAATTAACTCCAAGGGAACAAACTTTCTTTATGAAAGGATGGACATTGGAAGGGGTATTTGCAAGAAATGTCTTGCAAGTGTCAAGAACACACCTTTCGAAGGTGTTGTAAATTGTTCTTGAATAGTTCAAAACAGTTGGCTCTTCTACTTGAATGCTTGATTCCGTATTAGCAACTATGTTTTACAATCGTTGTAAAAGTGTGACTAATAAGAAGTAGAAGATATATGAGAGAAGAAAAGGTGCTTCACATTCGGAACGTGAATAAAATATAGATCTCTGCGAAAGCAGATAGTACTTACTTTCTCATATGAACTACCAAAGAAATTGGAAAAACCAAAGATTGTCTTTACATAACAATTTTAAGGAACTTAATTCCATCACTATAGTAGAGATGGATGAATGTTTTGTTTGACAAAACATTGTTCTTTATTAATCAATGATTGGATTATAGTAATCTAATTGATTGTCTCTATAGAAGAGATGATATGGTATTGTTAACTGTTTAGAATATAATGATGCTTAAAACCCAAAAGGTTGCAAGATAGTGACTAATCCCAACTGAGTTGTGATACCTCTAAAACATAAATTACGAGTTGGTCATAGATGGATGCCTTGGATCGTTAGATCCGGATCCAATACCTTCTTGTTAAAATTGTGTAGAGGCAAAATGTTCGAATCTTTATTCTTTTGGAAAGAAGAAAGAATCACAAAGTTGTTGAGGTTAATTCACTTAGATGTTCGTGGCACTTGTCCACAACATAATACTACTCATGTTGTTTGACATTCACCGAAGATCGCTCTCGGTTGGACTATAGTTTATTTTGAATAAACACAAGTCCGAATACTTTGCAAAAGGTTTCAAAGAATTCAAGAAATGTGAGTTGATGAGTAAGACGTCTAAAGTATTTGCCTCCTTAGATTTGATCCAAGGAAAGATAACACTTTAGAACAATTTCCTTGAAAAATATCAAGGAAAGAAGCATCAAAAGATAATGGATTTCTCCATTAGGAGAAGAACGAACTTGAATAAGATTTAGTTCGTTGGATGTTATCAATTACCCATATATATAGGATATATACTTCTAAGACAATATGATTGTCAATTAGAAGATCTTCCAAAATTTTCATGACTCCATAGGATGTAGTTGGAAAGAAAGACAAGTCTTAATTGTATTAAGATTTGGGGTTGGGTGCTAATAAGCAATATTTGTTTGAAAATTATCTTGTGGGTATCCTTAAATCAACATTTGGATATCACTTCTATAAACCAACTAACAAATGTTGTTTGTTGGATAGTTCATTATAATCCTACCATAGGATTTGCCTAAGATAGAGCAAATGAAAGAGAGATAGAACTCAAAGAATGGGTTCTTTGAGAGACAAGATGATAACCAACAAATATAACAACCTAGTTCCTATACCACAAGCTCCAAGGTAGTCGAGAAGGATTTATAAACCGTCTCAGTTGAATGGTTTGAACTTTATGACTATGTCATAGAGTTGCACCTCTTAATTCGAAAGAAATAAGATTGAAAATCCTTATGACTACATTGAGTGTATATACGATATATACTCAAGGAAATGGTAAAGTACTATTTGAACCGAAATAATGAAACCTTTATAGCTAATTGGTAGCTTAAGGTGACTACAATCAAAGAGAATGGTTGACTTTGAAGAAACCATCTTTGACGTAGTCTTAGTTTCAATTAATTCGAAGATTGCTAGCTACAACTAAATGGTGATTCAATGTTTGGACATAATATGGGTTTCCGAAACCATTATTAAGATAGTCTTGATAATATATGTCTAAAACTATGAATCACAAGACATGTAAGTTGTAGAGATCCATCCATCATGAATCTTAGCAAGCTAGTGGGAGCGATAAGCGTCTTATGAGAGAAAGATCAAATTGTTTGATTTCTCATAAAGATGTAAATGAATCTTTTGTTTACTAGGTTTACAAAAGATTAGTGGGAGTTAATCATGTTCCTAAATTTGAATATATATATATACACATATATGATATATTAATTCTGGAAATGAAAAGAATACTTCTTCGTTAAAGTTATGACTTTAAACATTCTATAACGATAGAATGTATATGGGAGACATTGTCTATAAACATGGGATGTAAATCTATAATGATAGATTTCAAGATATAATATGATTATATCAATCCCTAATAATAGACAATAAATGCTAGGAAGTTTCTCATATGATGATAAACTTCAATTAGAAGGACGACTCTAGTGAGACTAGCAAGTTGCCCTTCTCAAAGGGAACGTAGCCTTTGGACTCCCAAAGAAATAATGCGTAAATAGAATCCTTTATGCATACGCAGAAAGGTGATTTATGTATATCATATTGTATGAAAACATTCATATGAGTTGTACCTAGAAAGGTACAAGACGATATCAGTGCAAGCCCAGGATCATAACCATGGCAACTGTCAAGTGAGTCCTTGAGTATTTAAGAAATACTAAAGGATAGATTCCTCAAAGAATGAGGAAGAATTAGAGTAACGTAATGGAAGCGTAAATGTATTAGATTATGAATCTAATCCATCATTGGATGTTTCTTCATTATGAATGAAGAAATAATCAGATATCTCTTTATTATGACTAAAGAGATATTTGGATGGAAACATTAAAAGTAATGACTTTAGTGTGTTCCATTATGAATGCAAAATATATTGCCATATAGAAGCTTACAACAATGTTGTTTGGATGGGAAAGTTCATTTATGAACTCTCTATTCGGTTCGAACCAGAAAGTGTATCTAGTGTACTGACACTACGACACTAATGGGGCTATAGCTCAAGCCAAGGAATCAAGGTCTCATCAAGATCTGAACTCTTATGAGAGACTGAACCACATGATTGAGAATCATGTATAATGGTGACGTCGTTATTCTCAAGGTTGCTTCTATGGATAACATATAGATATCCATTGCCTAGGCCTACTACTCAGCCATTTTTGAAATGACTACAGAAGAGGTATCATCACTGATGACCAAGTTGATTGGCTCTAGTGCAAGTGGGAGATTGTTGGAAATGTGCCCTAAAACCAAGCATATGATGATACTTTACGGACATTTCACATGTTAAACTAATCTAGTTTAATATCAAGGGCAAAGATTATTGTTTAAGCCGTCTCATATAAATGTTATATGCTTAAACGATAAGTCCAAGGAATATGTAATTAGGAGAATATGATTTAAACAAGTTAGATTAATGAGACCATTCTCTTTCGTATACATATCCTAAACGTTCCTGATCATAGGATTGCTAATTGGGCATTGACAGTCCATTAAGATCAGTACGTGTTGTGTCTTCTCTCAGAGAGAATGACTAGTCTCGAGTCATTGATGTGTATGACATCAAGACAAGCATGTAGGTGCTCAATAGCAAATGAGTCCACTGAACACGATCAACAAGGAGTTCTCATACTCATGTCACATGAGAACTCATGGTTGGGATAATGCAAAGTAGTCATTTGACCTGAGGCATCATAGTTGTCTTGTGGTTAAGTCCTTGATCTTTGATTATGTCAAAGTCACTCCATTCGAGGGTGTCCACGGCATCGTTGGGATTAAGCCACTTAGCCATGGAGGTAAGTGAATGCGCAACAAGGGATCTCTAACCTTCAAACCGTCTGAGGGAGAATACTCTATGATATGATTAAGAATCTTTGGCCAAAGTATGAATGAGATTTAGGAAGTCGTTCCAAATCACATTCAAGGTAATCATATAAGCACACGAATCACACTGGATAGTAGACATGAATAAACTATCAAACCAAACAATATGGTCAAGAGTATTGTATTCGAGAAAGACCGTATTGCATTTGTAATCCTAAACTGAATAGGTTCTCCACCTCTTCTGATTAGCTTGGGTAACCATGATATGCTGCTAGGTTCTCCACCAATTGAAGGGCGCTATATGGTTGGGTTGCAACAGGCCTCAGGCGAACCAACATGGCAGCGTGCAATATTGCATGGCCCAAAACAGCGATCAAGAGCTTGGTACGTATGACCAACGATCGAGCAATCATTTGTAAGCGCTTAATGAATGCCTTTATCAAGCCGTTCTAGGTGTGAACATGGGCTATTGGATGTTTAACTTCAACCCCAATTGACATGCAATAGTATCAAAAGTTTTAGATGTGAATTCTCCAGCATTATTTGGTTGGATAATCAGGGTGCTGAGCCCTAAGGTTGATAACCTGAGCCAACATTTTGGAGAATGCGGTGTTCCGTATGGACAACAAGCAAACATGTGACCAACGAGTGGAACCGTCTACCAAAACTATAAAGTATCTAAATGGTCTGCATGGAGGGTGAATCAATCCACAAATGTCCCCCCTAAATCCATTGTAGGAAAATAGGAGGATTCGAACGAATCTTCTCATAAGAAGGCTTAATAATAAGCTTTCCCATGGAGTAGGCTTTGTAATGACCAGTTTCAAAAATTTCATTTTACTTAGTTAAAATTACAAAAATATCCTTAATGACGGAAACATTGACTTTTGTCCTTTGACGTATTAGAAATTTTCATTTATTTTATTCCTGTAGCTCTTGTCGATATGAATGCGTAAGTGTGACTGGAATCGAGTTTGGAGCTAAAATGAACCTTTTCCAATTTTTGTACAATAGGGTAATCAAGTAATTTCATAAGTGGAGATTTTTCTCCACTTTAGGCCTCTATATGGCCGACACGTGGTGATTCCCCACCCCATTTCTGGGGTGTTTTCTTCCCCACTCGTGAACTCTCTCTTTCTAGAACACTTTCTAGAACACCCGCTCTCTCTCGTCTCTACTTTATTCTCTCATCTCCAGTGAGCTCACACACACACATACATACGTACATTGACCATCACCATCACAACCACACAATTTTCACCACCTGGTCCTTCCTCTCTCTCCCTCGCCTCTTCGATCCCACTCTATCTCCTTCTCGGCACTATGCACAATCACCGTGCATGTGATTTTCCTACGATGTAAGTCGATCCCACCCCTAAATACTTCTAGATCGAGTTTGGTAGGGTGATTAGGTAGTTTTTAAGACGTTTTAGGATGGTTTTGGTCGCAGAAATACTTGGAGGAATCCTTTCCATGTTTTTTGGCGAGTACCACACATTTACAGAGGGATTTCTGGCTAATGCCAATGATAACTCGGCCCCATTTTGGTACGACCTTGTCCTCCATGTTTCTCCCTTAAATATGGTTTTTAAATCATTGTTTTTAGTTGAGCTTTGACCCTAAAATGGAGTCGGGAAAACTCTCAGCTAAATTTTGCCCTTCTTCTTCACTGGGTCTGGTGAGCTGCGAGTTTAACGAGCCAAGCTCGGCCAAAAGTAACCCTGCCTGACTCTAAACTCAACCCTAAAACCTTTCATGGAAATATTTGTGAAAACTAGTTCATTTGAGCAACATCTACAACATGCAATTAACAATTAAAGGTGGAATCATGGTTGCATGCACTCAAAAACAAAACTTTACCTATGAAATTCAAGGCTTAGTAAGTGTGGTGAATCAAGCCTCAAGTCAAGAACAAAGTGAGTTGAGAAATATTATACCCTTGTTAATTCCTCTTCGCATAAGCAAAGGCTAATCACCCAAGAGATAGGGCCTTCATTCCTTACTTTTAAGCTCCTTCATTCCTTACTTTTAAGCTCCATGGATTTCTTGGACGAGGATGGTAGAATGGATTATCCAAGTTCCCAAAATAGAGAACCTCTAAGTCTCCACACCAAGGAGAGCATTGATGAAGAGATGAGTGACCTAGAGGAAGTAAGATTGCTAGCTAATTTCCTCTAGGGTGGCCGGCCTCTTAGAGAGAAAAGGAGAGCTTGTGTTCTCTCCAATTTCTTCAAAGAAAACCCTAAATGAATTTTGGCTATAAAGTTCTTTATATAGTCCCTTCACTTAAGGGACAAAAGAACCAAAACCGCTCATTCTTTAATGTGGCCGGCCTTAAGGGTTTATTGGGCTTTCAAGCCCTTTGTGTATTCAAGTTGTCATACAACTTGAGTTAATGGGCTTGACATTCAAATCCCATTGGGCCTTGCGGCCCAAAACTAACCCGAGGTCTATAATGAACTTATTCGTTTGTTTAATTAACATATTAATTAATCTTAGCCATAAATAATTAAACCATTTAATTATCCTTACTCATCTCCATTGTTTCTTCAATCTCAACCTTACTCGGTGTACGATCCATTCGGTTCCTTTGAGCGAGCTAGTGGACGATTAGAACTCTTCAAATCGATTGTGAATTGAAACTTACTTTCAATTCTCCCTTTAGTGATTACCCACCTTTAGGGCTTCCACAAACCATGAGTGACACCTAGTAGTATGCCATGGCTACCCAAGCTAATCAGAAGAGGTGGAGAACCTATTCGATTTAGGATTACAATGCAATACGGTCTTTCTCTAATACAATACTCTTAGACCACAATGTTTGGTTTGATAGTTTATTCATGTCTACTATCCAATGTGATTCTCTTACTTATATGATTGCCTTGGAAGTAATTTGGAATGACTTCCTAAATCTCATTCATACTCTAGCCATAGATTCTTAATCATATCATAGAGTATTCTCCCTCAGAACGGTTTGAAGGTTAGAGATCCCTTGTTGCACATTCACTTGCCTCCATGGCTAAGTGGCTTAACCCCAACTATGCAGTGGACACCCTCTGACGGAGTGACTTTGACATAGTCAAAGATCAAGGACCTAACCATAAGATAACTATGATGCCTCAGGTCAAAGGACTACTTTGCATTATCCCAACCATGAGTTCTCATGTGACATGAGTATGAGAACTCCTTGTTGATTGCGTTTAGTGGACTCATTCTCTATTGAGCACCTACATGCTTGTCTTGGTGTCAGTCATGATGTGAAAATTAAGTTGACACACAAATTAAACCCTATTGATGACAATTGTAGTATTAAGCAAGTAGGGATCGTTCTAGATCAGGGATTAACTAGGGATGCTAATCAACACAGATAAGACTCAAAAACACTAAACTAGACTCTATAGACTCAAAACTAACTCAAAACACTCAAAACAACAAGAAACAATAAAAAAGACTCAATTCTAGACCTAACAAGTGATTTAGACGAAAATAAAACTTAACTTGATTCAAAAGATTAAAAGAAAACAGGTTTGGACTCTAAAAACAAGACTTAAGAAGAAGGGATTTTATTTTGACCAAATTGAAATTTAAAACAGAAACTTTGAAAACAAACTTAAGAAAAATGAATATGAATGAAAAAGAATGGTGAAAGGCTAGTTAGAGGGTTCCTTCTCCACACATGACATATGCATACGAATCGATTTCCAATTATTCTTTCGACAAACCATGAATGACAATGCCCCAAATTAATTGTATTGAACTAATTAATTCTCAGATTTCCCTAGATTCATTGAATTGAATGGAAAACGCATCACAACCAAATTATTCTTTATCAAGTTCCCTAACTATGGAATACGCATGATAGAAACACTTAACAAAGATCATTAAGTTCAATGGAAACCATAAGCATTGACGAGGCATTCATAACTATGAAAAGCATGTTACTCTTGCCTAGGATTTACTTAACACAATCATGACTAGCGACTTTTACTACTCATGAATATAAGTTCATAACGATTAGGTGAAATTCCCTTATACTCTAGCATCAAATTCATGCACGCAAACTAAGTTGGCCACCTTAATCAACATACAAGAACAAGTTCTTAATAAAATAGATAAGTAAACCACATTCACGATTTATGAAACAATAACTGGAGGAAATCAATTCATATAGAACATATGATCATGGCTTCGAATTCACCTCTAACTATAAAGAAATTAGTTCCTCATGTTCGCAATTAAACAAAGACAATTAAATTTAAGCATTAAAACAATGGATAGAAAACACCTAAAAACGATCCAACGATCCAACGTCTTAAAAGCAAGCACAGCTCCTAGGTAGCTCCTTCTCCTTCCTTCCTTGCAATACTCACGGCACAATGAGGGATTTATGGTGAATGATGTAGTGAATTGTGGTAGAGGGTGGTGCACGAAATTGTGGTGGATGGTGTGGTGATTTTATGGTAGAGGGTGGTGGTTTAATTGCTGCGCAAAGGTTTGTATCTATAGGGCTAGGGAAACCCACGAATTTCTAAAGGAAAGGAATGTGTATTTGGCACAATTCATGAAGGAAAAGGACTAAAGTTCACCAAAATTTGAAGGGAAAAGGATTGCACAATTCTAAGGGAAAATGATTGTAGGTTCTAGGGCTTCTAGAAAGGTTTTAGGCGCCAGATTTGTAGGACAAGGGATAAGGCCTTCTAGAAAGGTTGTTTTGTGGCTGATTTCCTAGAAAAACAAGGGATAAGGTGCGGCAGCTTTGTAGGAGTGGATAAGGGCTTTTAGAAACCTATTTTAATGTGTCTTAATCTGAAAATAAATCCCCCATGCAGCTGGAATTAAGTTAGGATAAGATTAGGATAGGATAACATAAGATAAGGTTGGATAAGGTTTTGGATTATGTTCCTTCTTTTGAGCTGATTTCATATCTTCCTTGACTTGGATTTATTTCTTCACTCTTTTCAGCATATTCCTAGCCTCTTGAACTTTAAATTCGTCCATCCATCTTGCTCCATTCATAAGCTATCCATTTGGTGCCCCATACTGCCTCAAAATGCTCCAAATTGCACTTTCTTGCCAACTTTGTCATATGGACCTACAAACACACGAAAATAGCTTAAAACACTATAATAAGTAGAAACTAACTATGAAAATGCAAGAAAACAAGCTAACTAAGTCGCATAAATATGCTCCTATTAAGTCACACCAATGACTCGAGACCAGTCACTTTCCCTAAGAGAAGACATAGCACGTACTGATCCTAACGGACTGTCAATACCCAATTGGCAATCCTATGATCAGGAACGTTTAAGATATGTATACAAAAGAGAATGGTCTCATGATTCTAAATTCTTTAGATCACATTCTCCCAATTACATATTCCTTGGACTTATCGTTTAAGCATATAACATTTATATGACACGGCTTAAACAATAATCTTTGCCCTTTATATTAACCCAGATTAGTTTAACATGTGAAATGTCCGTAAAGTATCATCATATGACTGGTTTTAGGGCACATTTCCAACAATCTCCCACTTGCACTAGAGCCAATCAGCTTGGTCGTCTGTGATGATACCTCTTCCGAATTCATTTTAAAAAATGGCTGATTAGTAGGCCTTGACAATGGATATCTATATGTTATCTATAGAAACAACCTTGAGAATACCAAAGTCACCATTATGCATGATTCTCAATCATGTGGTTTAGGTTCTCATTTGGGTTCGGATCTTGATGAGACCTTGATTCCCTAGCTTGAGCTATCGCCACAATAGTGTCATAATGTCGGTACACTAGAGACACTTTCTAGTTGGAACTGAATAAAGAGTTCAAAAATTAACTTTCTAATCCAAACAACATTGTTGTAAGCTTCTATATGACGATATATTTTGCATGCATGATGGAACACACTAAAGTCATTACTTTTAATGTTTCCAGCCAAATATCTCTTTAGTCATAATAAAGAGATATCCAATAATCTCTTCATTCAAAATGAAAAGACATCGAATAATGGATACGATATTAGATTCATAAATGCACTTATGCTTCCATTGCATTACTCTAATTCTTCCTCATTCTTGAGGAATCTATCCTTTAGCATTTCTTAAATACTTAAGGACTCACTTGACAGTTGCCATGGTTCTGATCTTGGGCTTGCACTAATATCGCCTTGTACTGATCTTGGTGCAACTCATATCAATATTTTTCATACAATATGAAATACGTAAATCACCTTTCTGCATATGCATAAAGGATTCTATTTACGCTTTATGCTTCTTTGGGAGTCTAAAGGGCACATTCCCTTTTAAAAGAGCAATTTCCCAATCTGATTAGAATTGTCCTTTCATTTGAAGTTTATCATTTGAGAAACTTCCTGTTGGAAATGTGCCCTAAAACCAATCATATGATGATACTTTACGGACATTTCACACGTTAAACTAATATAGTTTAATTTAAAGGGCAAAGATTATAGTTTGAAGTCGTCTCATATAAATGTTATACGCTTAAACGATAAGTCCAAGGAATATTTAATTGGGAGAATGCGATCTAAAGAAGTTAGATTCATGAGACCATTCTCTTTTGTATACATATCCTAAACGTTCCTGATCATAGGATTGCTAATTGGGCATTGACAGTCCGTTAAGATCAGTACATGCTATATCTTCTCTTAGGGAGAGTGACTGGTCTCGAGTCATTGGTGTGACTGACACCAAGACAAGTACGTAGGTGCTCAATAGAGAATGAGTTCACTGAACGCGATTAACAAGGAGTTCTCATACTCATGTCACATGAGAACTCATGGTTGGGATAATGCAAAGTAGTCCTTTGACCTGAGGCATCATAGTTGCCTTGTGGTTAGGTCCTTGATCTTTGACTATGTCAAAGTCACTTCATCCGAGGGTGTCAACGACATAGTTGGGGTTAAGCCACTTAGCCATGGAGGCAAGTGAATGCGCAACAAGGGATCTCTAATCTTCAAACTGTTTGAGGGAGAATACTCTATTATATGATTAAGAATCTCTAGCCAGAGTATGAATGAGATTTAGGAAGTCGTTCCAATGAGATTTAGGAAGTCGTTCCAAATCATATTCAAGGTAATCATATAAGTAAATGAATCACATTGGATAGTAGACATGAATAAACTATCAAACCAAACAATGTGGTCAATAGTATTGTATTAGAGAAAAACCGTATTGCATTGTAATCCTAAACTGAATAGGTTCTCCACCTCTTCTTATTAGCTTGGGTAACCATGACATACTGCTAGGTGTCACTCATGGTTTGTGGAAGCCCTAAACGTGTATAATCACTAAAGGGAGAATTGAAAGTAAGTTTCAATTCACAATCGATTTGAAAGAGTTCTAATCGCCCATTGCCTCGCTAAAAGGAACCCATTGGATCATACACCGTGTAAGGTAGAGATTGAAGAAACAACGGAGATGAGTAAGGACAATTAAATGGTTTAATTGTTTATGGAAAGAATTAATTAATATGTTAATTAATCAAACGAATAAGTTCGTTTTAAACCTTGAGTTAGTTTTGGGCCTTAAAGCCCAAACTGGGCTTCGAATCGTCAAGCCCATTAGCTTAAGTTGTATGACAACTTAACAAACAAAATTCAAAAAGCCCAAAACAACCCAAAGGCTTGGGAAAACCGGCCATATAGAGAGGGGTAGTGAACTTGGCTTAATTGAAAGTTTGCCACTCCATTATGAGGTGGTATAAAGGTAACTTTATAACCATTTCATCCTTAGGGGTTTTTTTGGGAGAAAAGATGAGAACACAATGTCTCTCCCTTTCTCTCTAGGAGGCCGGCCCCCTTGAAGGAGATTAGCTAGCAATCTTCCCAACTCCAAGGTCACTCATCTCTTCTTCGAGTCTCTCCTTGGTGTGGAAAAATTAGAGGTTCTCAACTTTGGGAACTTGGAGAATCCTTTCAACCATCCTCATCCAAGAAATCCATGGAGCTAAGAAGCAAGGAATGAAGGCCCTCTCCTTGGGTGATTAGCCTTTGCTTATGCAAAGAGGAATCAACAAAGGTATAAAATTTCTCAACTCACTTTGTTCTTGAGTTTAGTCTTGGTTCACATAACTACTAGGCTTTGAATTTCATGGGAAATGTTTTGTTTTGAGTGCATACAAGCATGATTCCGCCTTTAATTATTAATTGCATGCCATAGATGTTACTCAAATAAACATGTTTTTCATAAAATTTCCTTCAAGTGGTATCAAGAGCCTAGGTCTAGTAGTTGGTGAATCCTTTTGGGTTTTGTATTTTCATAGTTTATGATTTGAATGTTGTAATTGTTACAAGCTTTATTCTTGCTTCTTTAAATGTAAATTTTGTTAGAAAATTTGCCATTGCAAATGTTGTAGATGTAGTTCATATGAGCATGAATTTTGGAGCTAAAATTTGGTGCCATGTTTTTGGGGAAATTCGGCCAAATCCAAAGGGTGGATTTTTGGGTTCATGTTTGTCTTGTTAAAAGTGTTTTAAAGTGACATTAGGAACCCCTAAGTACCCTAGTATGGTAATATGTTTTTTTCCCTTATGTTTGAGAGTTTTTGGGTAGAAAATGTTCATGGAGCTCTTATGGGTTTTCATGAATGTCCTTCATTGTTCTTGTTATGTTCTAACCAAGAACAAAAAGGTTTGGTGTTTTGATTCAAAGTGTTTGATGTTTTTCATAAAGTTTTGTTTTTGGTGGTTGGTGTGACTTTATTGTAATAAATTGTATGACATGATTTGTCCTTTTTCAATCAACGCCATACCAATCACTTACACCTTTTTCTTGTTTCAAGGAACCATGTTTTATGGAAATCACTTTTTCAAACCTACCCATCACCTTTCACTTTTGTTAAAAAAATTCAAAAGTTTTATGACACCATCCAAAACCAGCCACCCTATTAAATAGGGTACTTTTGGGGCTTTTGTGCAATTACATAAAGTTTTGATACTTTTGTGTATTTGTTCTTTGACCCGAAAGTTTACGTTTTTACGTAAAGGCCCAAAATCACTAAATGACAAATTGTTTTGCTCCTTTAATGAAGTTTTTGCATTTGTTGAAATTTTTTGGTTCTAATTGTAATTACATGAAGTAGTGGACTTTTGTGTTTTTACAAAGGGACCTCAAAAGTTTATGTTTTGCAATATTGCCCAATGGTTGAGGTTATTGCTATTCGGCCCAAATTAGTTGAGAACAAAATAGTTTTGTATCTTTAAGTGAGAATTGGATTTTCATTTCATTTAGCTCCATTTAAATCAATTCTATGGAAACAAAAACCAAATGAAAATGTTGCATTCAAGTTTAATTAGTTAAAGCATTAATTAATTAAAGAAAGGGTGATTATGAACCTAAGCCTACGATAATTTAGCTATGTGAAAGGCCGTCTCAAATTTGTTTGAACCATGGGAATGTGTAGATTAGATTTTGGTTGTAATTTGATATGATCAAATATTGTAAAAGAGCATAAGCTCTTCTTTACTTTAAAGTAATTTGTTTTGATCAAATGTTGTAAAAGAGCATAAGCTCTTCTTTACTTTGAAGTACTTCTTTCTTGCTTTATTTGATATGCATGAAAATGAAGTAGAGGGTCCAACGCCCAATAAGAAAACATGCCTTAATGTGATTAAACGTGTAACTAAAATCAATCACCATCCCTAGACCGAGATTCAACACTAGGCTCGTGTTGGATCGAATCAAAGGTTCATAGTCATCCTAAGTTCCTAAGGCAACTATATAGTCCATCAATGAATGCAAACCTTATGTTAGTAGTACCATATACTCTTGCTTTAAAAACCATTTTACAAGCATAGTGGGAGTATCATATACAACTAAATCAATCACATGGACCAATAGTTGTAATAGGACCAAATTGTTTTAATAAGATTAAAATGCATGCTTATATGTGATGAGACCTAAAACCCTCAACCAAACCATTATTAAGTTGAAAAGCATGAGAGTGCTTTGAACACTCTTTCCTGGCCTTCCACCGTGGTAGGCTCCGATCGTTTGTGACTCGTACACCGACTTCACCCTATCATGGGGGGGTACAAAGTGTGTGCTTACACTCAAGAGGAGTTCTATATGCATACATGATGTTGTGAAGGTAGGCAACAAGAATGATCAACATCATATCATTGTGAGGTTGTTATTGAACCCCTACTCGAACTTGCATGGTGGGAATGACTTAACTAAGTGCAATGGAGCCAACATTATATCATTGTGAGGCTTCATTCTCTAGACGCCAAATAAGAGGGGTACTTGCAAGAGATGCAAATGAGTAAGCGTACTCTCTCATTATTATTGATGCTAGTCAACATCATATCATTGTGAGGTGGGCTTCGTAATGATGAGTCTCCCATACCCTACTAAGAGTTTCCTCCAAAACTCTCGAATTCGGATGAGGGATATGGAATTTGCCAAAAATAGTGGGTGGTGCTATTTGATTTAAAGACCAGGATCAAATGGTTTAAAATCAATCAATTTATATTCATTATGTATTTGTTTACCGATATATTTGCAAACGCTATCCAAAACTTGATAAAGAAAAAGCCGAAAGCTTTAGTTTCCAGACTTGGTACTACAATCCCATAGATTGTCTTTAATGGCTTGTATATGTACCTAAGTGTTGGAAATGTGCCCTAAAGCCAATCATATGATGATACTTTACGGACATTTTACATGTTAAACTAATCTAGTTTAATATAAAGGGCAAAGATTATTGTTTGAGCCGTCTCATATAAATGTTATATGCTTAAACGATAAAGTCCAAGGAATATGTGATTGGAAGAATGTAATCTAATGAAGTTAGATTCATGAGACCATTCTTTCGTAGACACATCCTAAATGTTCCTGATCATAGGATTGCCAATTGGGCATTGACAGTCCGTCAAGATCGGTACGTGCTATGTCTTCTCTCAGGGAGAGTGACTAGTCTCGAGTCATTGGTGTGTGTGACATCAAGACAAGTACGTAGGTGCTCAGTAGAGAATGAGTTCACTGAACGCGATCAACGAAGAGTTCTCATACTCATGTCACATGAGAACTCATGTTTGGGATAATGCAAATTAGTCCTTTGACCTGAGGCATCATAGTTGTCTTGTGGTTAAGTCCTTGATCTTTGATTATGTCAATGTCACCCCATCGGGGTGTCCACGGCATCGTTGGGGTTAAGCCACTTAGTCATGGAGGCAAGTGAATGCGCAACAAGGGATCTCTAACCTTCAAACCGTTTGAGGGAGAATACTCTATGATATGATTTAGAATCTCTGGCCAGAGTATGAATGAGATTTAGAAAAGTCGTTCTAAATCACATTCAAGGAAATCATATAAGAACACGAATCACATTGGATAGTAGACATGAATAAATAAACTATCAAACCAAACAATGTGGTCAGGAGTATTAGATTAGAGAAAGACCGTATTGCATTTGTAATCCTAAACTGAATAGGTTCTTAACCTCTTCTGATTAGCTTGGGTAACCATCACATACGGCTAGGTGTCACTCATGGTTTGTGGAAGCCCTAAAAGTGTATTATCACTAAAGGGAGAATTGAAAGTAAGTTTCAATTCATAATCGATTTGAAAGAGTTTTGATCGCCCACTGCCTCGCTAAAAGGAACCTAATGGATCGTACACCGTATAAGGTGGAGATGGATGAAACAAACTAAATGAGTAAGAACAATTGAATAGTTTAATTATTTATGGCAAGGATTAATTAATATGTTAATTAATCAAACGAATAAGTTCGTTAAAGACCTCGGGATAGGTTTTGGACCTTAAGGCCCAATGGGCTTCGAACGTCAAGCCCATTGACTTAAGTTGTATGACAACTTAATGAATAATGATTCATTAAGACCCAAAAGCCCAAACAACCCCCCATGGCCGGCCATATAGAGAAAGGGTAGTGAACTTGCTTTAATTACAAGTTTGCCACTCAAATGAATAAAGGTATAAATATGACTTTATAGCCTTTTATTCATTAAGGGTTTGTTTTAGAGAAAATTGGTGAGAATTGTCTCTCCATTTCTCTCTAGAAAGGCCGGCCACCATGGAAGTTGTAGCTAGCCATCTATTCTTCCATGGTCACTCATTTATCATCCATGCTCTCCTTGGTGTAGATCCATCCAAATCCATGGATCTTAGATGCAAGGAATGAAGGCCCTATCTCTTGGGTGATTAACCTTTGTTTAAATACAAAGAGGAATCTACAAAGGTATATAAATCTCAACTCACTTTGTTTTGAGTTGATTAATGGTTCACCAATCTACTAGGCTTTGAATTTCTTGGTTAATGTTTTGTTTTTAAGTGCATGCTAGCATGATTCCGCCTTTAATTGTTAATTGCATGCTATATGATGTTGCTTAAATGAACATGTTTTCACAAAATTTTCCTTCACTAAGTAGTCTCATCCTCGCAATCTGCCTATTGATAATGTATCATTAGAAGAACATGTTAGATAAGTCTACCATAAAGAGGACAACACTTTTAATGTCATAATTCTTCAATTACAAATTGTTGTATGAAGAAGTAAGAGTTGCTTTGAACAACCCTTAGTTAGCACAAACATTAGTGCTCGTTTCTTTGTTACATGAACTAGGAACTTGAGAAGTAAGCACAAGGGCATGGACACTTTATGTGCCATGATTCTTCACTTACAAATTGTTGTATGAAGAAATGAGAGTTGCCTTGAACAACTCTTGAAAGTTTGTAATTATGTTTAGAACATAATGGTTGGTTGACAAAAATAGTCCATCAACATGGACTTATGATGATTTTGAATCATTGAGTGTTGAAGTGTTAAACCACTTCACGAGACGGAAACTAGGCAAGGACTTCACTTTTGTGTCCCTATCCAAATGGTTCACTAAGTTTATTGTAAACTATATAGTGAACAATAATCACACGCTCTCCAAATTGTTTGATGTGTATAACACAATTGAAATGAGTTTCAAGAGAGATAGTGGGAGTTTAGAGACCAGGACTATTGTAGTTAAAGGAGAAGTCAAATGAAGAAGGCGAAATAACTCCAAGGGAACAAACTTTCTTTATGAAAGGATGGACATTGGAAGGGGTATTTGCAAGAAATGTCTTGCAAGTGTCAAGAACACACCTTTCGAAGGTGTTGTAAATTGTTCTTGAATAGTTCAAAACAGTTGGTTCTTCTACTTGAATGCTTGATTCCGTATTAGTAACTATGTTTTACAATCGTTGTAAAAGTGTGGCTAATAATAAGTAGATGATTAATGAGAGATGAGAAAGTACTTCACATTCGAAATGTGAATCAAATATAGATCTCTGCGAAAACAGGTAGTACTTACTTCCTCATATGAACTACCAAAGAAAATGGAAAAACAAAGATTGTCTTTACATTCCAATTGAATAAAGGAACTTAATTCCGTATGAGAAATGGATAAATGTTTTGCTTGACAAAACATTGTTCTTTATTAATGAATGATTAGATTATTGTAATCTAATTGATTATCTCTATAGTAGAGATGATATGGTAGTGTTAACTGTTTAGAATATAACGATGCTTAAAACCCAAAAGGTTGCAAGGTAGTGACTAATCCCAACTGAGTTGTGATATCTCTAAAACATAAATTACAAGTTGGTCATAGATGGATGCTTTGGATCATTAGATCCGGATCCAATGCCTTCTTGTTAAAATTGTATAGAGGCAAAATGTTTGAATCTTTAATCTTTTGGAAAGGAAGAAAGAATCACAAAGTTGTTGAGGTTAATTCACTTAGATGTTAGGGGCACTTGTCCACAACATAATACTACTCATATTGTATGACATTCACCGAAGATTACTCTTGGTTGGACTATCGTTTATTTTGAATAAACACAAGTCCAGATACTTTGCAAAAGGTTTCAAAGAATTCAAGAATGTAAGTTGATGAGTAAGACGTCTAAAGTATTTACCTCCTTAGATTTTATCCAAGGAAAGGTAACACTTTAGAACAGTTTCCTTGAAAAGATATCAAGGAAAGAAGCATCATAAGATAATGGATTTCTCCATTAGGAGAAGAACGAACTTGAATAAGATTTAGTTTGTTGGATGTTATCAATTACCCATATATAGGATATATACTTCTAAGACAATATGATTGTCAATTAGAAGATCTTCCAAAATTTTCATGACTCCATAGGATGTAGTTGGAAAGAAAGATAAGTCTTAATCGTGTTAAGATTTGGGGTTGTGTGCTAATAAGCAATATTTGTTTGAGAATTATCTTGTGGATATCCTTAAATTAACCTTTGGATATCACTTCTATAAACCAACTAACAAATGTTGTTTTGTTGGGTAGTTCATTGTAATCCTACAATATGATTTGCCTAAGCACAAATGAACGAGAGATAGAACTCAAAGAATGGGTTCCTTGAGACAAGATGATAATCAACAAATATAACAACCTAGTTCCTACACCACAAGCTCCAAGGTAGTCGAGAAAGATTTATAAACTGTCTCAGTTGAATGGTTTGAACTTTATGACTATGTCATAGAGTTACACCTCTTAATTCGAAAGAAATAAGAATGAAAATCCTTATGACTACATTGAGTGTATATACGACATATACTCAAGGAAATGGTAAAGTACCATTTGACCCGAAATAATGAAACCTTCATAGCTAATTGGTAGCTTAAGGTGACTACAATCAAAGAGAATGGTGATTCAATGTTTGGACATAACATGGGTTTCCGAAACCATTATTAAGATAGTCTTGATAATATATGTCTGAAACTATGAATCACAAGACATGTAAGTTGTAGAGATCCATCCATCATGAATCTTAGCAAGCTAGTCGGAGCTATAAGCATCTTATGAGAGAAAGATCATATCGTTTGATTTCTCATAAAGATGTAAATGAATCTTTTGTTTACTAGGTTTACAAAAGATTAGTGGGAGTTAATCATGTTCCTAAATTTGAATATATATATACACACACACACACACACACACACATATATGATATATTAATTTTGGAAATGAAATGAATACTTCTTCATTAAAGTTATAACTTTAAACATTCTATAACAATAAAATGTATATGGGAGACATAGTCTATAAACATGGGTTGGAAATCTATAATGATAGATTTCAGGATATGATGGGATTATATCAAGCCCTAATGATAGACAAAAGATGCTAGGAAGTTTCTCATATGATGATAAACTTCAATCAGAATGACAACTCTAGTGAGACTAGGAAGTTGCTCTTCTCAAAGGGAACGTACCCTTTTGACTCCTAAAGAAACATAATGCATAAATAGAATCCTTTATGCATACGCAGAAAGGTGATTTACGTATTTCATATTGTATGAAAAACATTGATATGAGTTGTACCTAGAACGGTACAAGACGATATCAGTGCAAGCCCAGGATCAGAACCATGGCAACTGTCAAGTGAGTCCTTAAGTATTTAAGAAATACTAAAGGATATATTCCTCAAAGAATGAGGAAGAATTAGAGTAACGTAATGGAAGCGTAAATGTATTAGATTATGAATCTAATCCATCATTGGATGTTTCTTCATTATGAATGAAGAGATAATCAGATATCTTTTTATTATGACTAAAGAGATATTTGGATGAAAACATTAAACGTAATGACTTTAGTGTGTTCCATTATGAATGCAAAATATATAGCATATAGAAGCTTACAACTATGTTGTTTGGATAGGAAATTTCATTTATGAACTCCCTATTCGGTTCCAACCAGAAAGTGTCTCCAGTGTACCGACACTATGACACTAATGGGGCGATAGCTCAAGCCAAGGAATCAAGGTCTCATCATGATTCGAACTCAAATGAGAGACTAAACCACATGATTAAGAATCATGTATAATGGTGACGTCGTTATTCTCAAGGTTGCTTCTATGGATAACATATAGATAACCATTGTCTAGGCCTACTACTCAACCATTTTTTGAAATGACTACAGAAGAGGTATCATCATTGATGATCATGCTAATTGGCTCTAGTGTAAGTGGGAGATTGTTGGAAATGTGCCCTAAAACCAATCATATGATGATACTTTACGGACATCTCACACGTTAAACTAATATAGTTTAATTTAAAGGGCAAAGATTATTGTTTGAAGCCATCTCATATAAATGTTATACGCTTAAACGATAAGTCCAAGGAATATGTAATTGGGAGAATGCGATCTAAAGAAGTTAGATTCATGAGACCATTCTCTTTCGTATACATATCCTAAACGTTCCTGATCATAGGATTGCCAATTGGGCATTGACAGTCCGTTAAGATCAGTACGTGCTATGTCTTTTCTTAGGGAGAGTGACTGGTCTTGAGTCATTGGTGTGACTGACACCAAGACAAGTACGTAGGTGCTCAATAGAGAATGAGTTCACTGAACGTGATCAACAAGGAGTTCTCATACTCATGTCACATGAGAACTCATGGTTGGGATAATGCAAAGTAGTCCTTTGACCTAAGGCATCATAGTTGCCTTGTGGTTAGGTCCTTGATCTTTGACTATGTCAAAGTCACTTCATCCGAGGGTGTCCACGACATAGTTAGGGTTAAGCCACTTAGCCATGGAGGCAAGTGAATGCGCAACAAGGGATCTCTAACCTTCAAACTGTTTGAGGGAGAAACTCTATGATATAATTAAGAATCTCTGGCCAGAGTGTGAATGAGATTTAGGAAGTCGTTCCAAATCATATTCAAGGTAATCATATAAGTAAATGAATCACATTGGATAGTAGACATGAATAAACTATCAAACTAAATAATGTGGTCAATAGTATTGTATTAGAGAAATACCCTGTTGCATTGTAATCCTAAACTGAATAGGTTCTCCACGTCTTCTGATTAGCTTGGGTAACCATGAAATACTGCTAGGTGTCACTCATGGTTTGTGGAAGCCCTAAACATGTATAATCACTAAAGGGAGAATTCAAAGTAAGTTTCAATTCACAATCGATTTGAAAGAGTTCTAATCACCCACTGCCTCGCTAAAAGGAACCTAATGGATCGTACACCGTGTAAGGTAGAGAGTGAAGAAACAACGGAGATAAGTAAGGACAATTAAATGGTTTAATTGTTTATGGCAAGAATTAATTAATATGTTAATTAATCAAACGAATAAGTTCGTTTAAACCTTGAGTTAGTTTTGGGCCTTAAAGGCTTGGGAAAACCGGCCATATAGAGAGGGATAGTGAACTTGGCTTAATTGCAAGTTTGCCATTCCATTATGAGGTGGTATAAAGGCAACTTTATAGCCATTTCATCCTTAGGGTTTTTTTTGGAGAAAAGATGAGAACACAATGTCTCTCCCTTTCTCTCTAGGAGGCCGGCCCCCTTAGAGGAGATTAGCTAGCAATCTTCCCAACTCCAAGGTCACTCATCTCTTCTTCGAGTCTCTCCTTGGTGTGGAAAAATTAGAGGTTCTCAACTTTGGGAACTTGGAGAATCCTTTCAACCATCCTCATCCAAGAAATCCATGGAGCTAAGAAGCAAGGAATGAAGGCCCTCTCCTTGGGTGATTAGCCTCTGCTTATGCAAAGAGGAATCAACAAAGGTATAAAATTTCTCAACTCACTTTGTTCTTGAGTTGAGTCTTGGTTCACATAACTACTAGGCTTTGAATTTCATAGGTAATGTTTTGTTTTGAGTGCATACAAACATGATTCCACCTTTAATTGTTAATTGCATGCCATAGATGTTGCTCAAATGAACTTGTTTTGCATAAAATTTCCTTCACTTCCTACATCTATCGTCTATCAATGGGGATTGAGATAATCCAATTATATCTTGAAATCTATCATTATAGATTTCCATCCCATGTAAATAGACTATGTCTCCCATATACATTCTATCGTTATAGAATGTTTAAAGTCATAACTTTAACGAAGAAGAATTCCTAAAATTAATATATCATATATATGTTCAAATTTTGGAATATGAATAACTCCCACTAATCTTTTGTAAACCTAGTAAACAAAAGATTCATTTACATCTTATGAGGAATCAAACGATTTGATCTTTCTCTCATAAGATGCTTATAGCTCCCACTAGCTTGCTCAGATTCATGATGGATGGACCTCTACAACTTACAAGTCTTGTGATTCCTAGTCTTAGACATATATTATCAAGACTATCTTGATAATGGTTTTGGAAGCCCGTGTTATGTCCAAACATTGAATCACGTTTTAGTTGTAGTTAGCAATCTTCAAATTAACAGAAACCAAGACTACATCAAAGATGGTTTCTTCCAAGTCAACCAATCTCTTTGATTGTAGTCATCTTAAGCTACCAATTAGCTATAAAGGTTTCGCTATTTCGAGTCAAATGGTACTATACCATTTCTTTGAGTATATGTTATATATGCACTCAATGTAGTCATAAGGATTTTCATTCTTATTTCTTTCGAATTAGGAGGTGTAACTCTATGACATAGTCATAAAGTTCAAACCATTCAACTGAGACAGTTCATAGATCCTTCTCAACTACCTTGGAGCTAGTGGTGTAGGAACTAGTTTGTTATATTTGTTGATTATCATCTTGTATCTCAAAGAACCCATTCTTTGAATTCTATCTCTTGTTCATTTGCTTTATCTTAGGCAAATTCTATTGTAGGATTACAATGAACTACCCAACAAACAACATTTGTTAGTTGGTTTATAGAAGTGATATCCAAAAGTTAATTTAAGGATATCCCACAAGATTGTTCACAAACAAATATTGCTTAATAGCACACAACCCCAAATCTTAACACGCTTAAGACTTGTCTTTCTTTCCAACTACATCCTATGGAGTCATGAAAATTTTTGGAAGATCTTCTAAATGACAATCATATTGTCTTAGAAGTATATATCCTATATATGGGTAATTGATAACTTCCAACAAACTAAATCTTACTTGAGTTCGTTCTTCTCCCAATGGAGAAATCCATTATCTTATAATGCTACTTTCCTTGATAGCTTTCAAGGAAACTCTTCTAAAATGTTATTTTTCCTTGGATCAAATCTAAGGAGATAAATACTTTAGACGTCTTACTCATCAACTTACATTCTTGAATTCTTTGAAACCTTTTGCAAAGTACTCAGACTTGTGTTTATTCAAAATAAACGATAGTCCAACAGAGAGTGATATTCGGTACAAATGAGTAGTATTATGTTGTAGACAAGTACCGCTAACATCTAAGTGAATTAACCTCAACAACTTTGTGATTCTTTATTCTTTCCAAAAGAATAAATATTCGAACATTTCGCCTCTATATAGTTTTAACAAGAAAGCATTGGATCCGGATCTAAAGATCCAAAGCATCCATTTATGACCAACTTTTAATTTATGTTTTAAGGGTGTCACAACGCAATGAGATTAGTCACTATCTTGCAACCTTTTGGGTTTTAAGCATCGTTATATTCTAAACAGTTAACACTACCACATCATCTCTACTATAGAGACAATCAATTAGATTACAATAATCCAATCATTCATTAATAAAGAATAACGTTTTGTCAAACAAAACATTCATCCATCTCTTATAGTGACAGAATTAAGTTTCTTATTCAAATTGGAATGTAAAGACAATCTTTGGTTTTCCAATTTCATTGGTAGTTCATATGAGGAATTAAGTATTATCTGCTTTCGCAAAGATCTAAATTTTATTCACATTCTGAATGTGAAGTACTTTCTCTTCTCTCATTAATCTTCTACTTCTTATTAGCCACACTTTTACAACTGTTGTAAAACACAGTTACTAATACAGAATCAAGCATTCAAGTAGAAGAACCAACTATTTTGAACTTATTCAAGAACAATTTACAACACCTTCGAAAGGTGTGTTCTTGACACTTGCAAGACATTTCTTGCAAATACCCCTTCCAATGTCCATCCTTTCATAAAGAAAGTTTGTTCCATTGGAGTTATTTCGCTTTCTTCATTTGACTTCTCCTTTGACTACAATAGTCATGGTCCCTAAACTCCCACTATCTCTCTTGAAACTTATTTCAATTGTGTTTATACACATCAAACGATTTGGAGAGTGTGCAGTTAATGTTCACTGTATAGTTTACAATAAACTTAGTGAACCATTTGGATAGGGACACAAAGGTGAACTCCTTGCCTAGTTTCCGTCTCTTGAAGTGGTTTAACACTTCAACACTCAATGATTCAAAATCATCATAAGTCCATGTTGATGGACTATTTTTGTCAATCAACCATTATGTTCTAAACATAATTACAAACTTTCAAGAATTGTTCAAGGCAACTCTCATTTCTTCATACAAAAATTTGTAAGTGAAGAATCATGGCACATAAAGTGTCCATGCCCTTGTGCTTACTTCTCAAGTTCCTTGTTCATTTAACAAAGAAACAAGCACTAGTGTTTGCGTTAACTAAGGGTTGTTCAAAGCAACTCTTATTTCTTCAATCAACGATTTGTAAGTGAAGAATTGTGACACTAAAAGTGTTGTCCTCTTTATGATAGACTTATCTAACATGTTCTTCCAATGATACATTATCAATCGGAAGATTGTGAGAATGAGACTACTTATGTACATATACAATCCATTCAAGATGTTGATGCACAAAACCGGAGGTCTTGGAACAACGTAAATCCGACCGTGAACCTGCAAGTAATGTAAATAACACAAGATGTATCGTGGTTCACCCCAAGGTTTAGGCTACGTCCACACTGATTGTATTGTATTTTTCTGAGAAGTGAAGGAGAGAGAGAGCTCTGAGAGTGAGAGCGTTGAGAGGGTCAAGAGCCTTAGGAATTGGCCTCCCCTAATTATGAGGGTGAGGGGTCCTTTTATAGAATAAGGACTCCTCACTTATTACATATTTACCCCTTCCTTTATTACATAATTACATTTAAGTCCCCATAGTATTTAGACGAGGTCTAAATACGAGGCCCTAAATATGGTATAAACAGTAGTCCCCCAAGTCTTCAGTTAAGAGAGTCTTTTGGCTGGAGACTTGAAATTCAGTCCATGTGTAGGCCGAAGTAACTAGATGTTGTCTTGAGCTGATGTTCGATATGAGGCAGTGCTCAATCTAAAATGATGTTCCACTAGAAGTATCACACATTGCGAGACTGCTCGGCTCGTGGCTTATGTTGCCTTGGTTGGCTCGGCTTGTGGCGTTTGAAGGTGAGGGAGTCCCTTTTATAGAATAAGGGCTCGCTCCTCAATACATGAATGATGGGTTAGAGTTGATGCTCGTGGCGAGGCGGTTGCTCAGTAGGCGACGATGCTCTCTAATGATGGTGAGGGAGTCCCTTTTATAGAATAAGGGCTCGCTCCTCAGTACATGAATAATGTGCTAGAGTTGATACTCTCGAATGATGGTGAAGGAGTTCCTTTTATAGAACAAGGGTACGATCCTCAATACATAAATATGGGCTAGAGTTGATGCTCTCTAATGGTGGTGAGGGAGTCTCTTATATAGAATAAGGGCTCACTCCTCAATACATAAATATGGGCTAGAGTTGATGCTCTCTAATGGTGGTGAGGGAGTCCCTTTTATAAAATAAGGGCTCGCTCCTCAATACATAAATAATAGGCTTGAGTCCCTCAAGTATTTTTCAGGAGGCCCAGTTGAGGCCCAATATATGGTACATAATATAGTCCCCCAAGTCTTCGGTCAATAGAGTATGTTGGCTGGAGACTTCAAATTGAATCCATGTATGGGCTGAAGTGACGGTTGTTCGGAGGCAGTATTTGTATACCCTGCACTGAAGCTTTTGTAGGTGAAGCTTTGAAGCTAGAGCTCTGTAAATGAAGCTTTCGAAGCTGGAGCTTTTGTAAATGAAGCTTTTGAAGCTAAAGTTCTGTAAATGAAGCTTTTGAAGCTGATTGATATGAGTGATGCTCATGAATGTTTATGTTGATTGACATGAGTGATGCTCATGGATGTTGTCATGAATGATGCTCATGAATGTTAACATGAGTGATGCTCATGAATGTTGACATGAATGATGGTCATGAATGTTTATGTATGATTGTTATAAGTGATGCTCATGAATGTTTATGTATGAATGACATGAGTAATGGTCATGTATAATTTGGAGTACTGGGAGTACTTTTGATCACCTGGTTGGTGGCATGAAGAAGAGTATGGGTTGTACATTTCATCACCTGGTTGGTGGCATGAATGGCTAGTTGCCAAATGATATTAGAGTACGGGTTGTACATTTCATCACCTAGTTGGTGGCATGAATGGCTAGTTGCCAAATGGTATTAGAGTACGGGTTGTACATTTCATCACCTGGTTGGTGGTAATAGCGGCAGGTTGCCGAATAATTTTTGGAGTACTTGCGTACTTTTGGTCACCTAGTTGATGGTAATAGCGGCAGGTTGCCGAATAATTTTGGAGTACTAGGCGTACTTTTGATCACTTGGTTGGAGCTATTTTGGGCTTATGGGCCTTCACCCTCTACACAACATTCCGGCCCATTTATTTTGGGCTTTGCCGTTTTTTTTTTTTTTTTTACCCTCTGATGGGGTTTATACAGATGTCTCCAAAAGATAAGAAAAATAATTTACACCATTCAGAAACAAGAAAAGTAAATCACATCATTCTGGTGAAATGTTTATTCCTTACTTTTGCTTTCTGCTTTCCGTCGTACTCTCTCTATCTCTTCACCTGGTAGACAAAAGGAATCGTAATAATAGGAACCTTATAATTTTGCCCTTTTTCTTCTTTTCTTTTTTCCTTTTCTGCTTTACTTTCTCTTTTTCTTTTGCGTTGTCCGCCATGTGCTCTCGAGGGGAGCCTCCCTTTTCTTTTTCTTTTTCTTTTGCACCTCTATCTCTGTCTCTGTTTAGTGGCAGGGGAGGAGTTTTTCTTCAAACCCTGTAAATGTGCATCCTGTTAAGCACTAAATGCAATATGCTTTGTCTGATGAGCTTTGAAGGTTCAGTAGCATCACTAGGAGCCGTTGCTGGAATATTATGATGATATTGGATAGCAGCACCATGATCTGCACTCTTAAAATGGGCCCACTAGTGGAATGTCTTTGGAATGCACCACCGTCGTCGTCTCCTTTCCTTATTCTTCTTCGAGCTCGACGGCACCGTTTTCAAAATATATAACAAAATAATATAAGCCAATAATATCCTCTCTCTTACCCTGCTCTTCTTCGAGCTTGACGGTGTTGTCGGACTGCAGGAAGTTCTAGAGCTTGGTCCTCCTTGGCTGGTGGATCGGAGGCCTCGAAGCTGGCGCCGGCCTGAAACCTGGGGCGTCTAGTGCTCGAAGGTAGTGGAATCAGGATAGAAGAGGTCGACGGAGAATGGGTTGATGTCTCCAATCATTAGGGGAGAGGAGGAAGAGACGGAGGGTTAAATTCGAGGATTCAGAGTTCATTCAGTGGTGGACTTATGTCTAAGATGGCAAATTTGAAGGGAGGCGAAAGCCCTGCATTGAGAAAGAGTTGTGTCACGCCATCTCTGTCGAAGTTTTAGAGAAGCAGAAGTGTGTCTGATCAAGAGGCAAGGATCCCAATTAGCGCTTTTAACTCAGCTGTAGGAAAGAAAAGAAGAGCTCAACTTCACCACCGCGATTACAATATGCAAGAGTGGCAACTTCACTCAATGTGGCTGGAGATGCAGCACAGAAATCCTCCAACTCAAAGGACCCAAACACGAATTCTCAGCAGTAGCCACAGCCTAGTAACTTGCGTAACGAAAACAGCAGTAGCCTCCCTATGAATTTACCAAGAAGGCTCAACTTGCTTGGCAAACTGTGCAACATAGAGAGATTGCTCAGAAGATTGCCCTTAATGCAGTTGCAGTGAGAAACTAAGTGAGAGAGGAGGTGGCTTCGTGGGTTTTCTAGGAAAGCTTTGGGTTGTTGGGTTTTTGCAGATTCACAGCGGAGGTGAAAAATTGAGAGAGAACTGACATAGCTTTTCGTGTCGATTCCCACAGACGGCGCCAAATGTTGATGCACAAAACTTGAGGTCTTGGAACAACGTAAATCCGACCGTGAACCTGCAAGTAATGTAAATAACACAAGATGTATCGTGGTTCACCCCAAGGTTTGGGCTACGTACACACTGATTGTATTGTATTTCTCTGAGAAGTGAGGGAGAGAGAGAGCACTGAGAGTGAGAGCGTTAAGAGGGTCAGGAGCCTTAGGAATTGGCCTCCCCTAATTATGAGGGTGAGGGGTCCTTTTATAGAATAAGGACTGCTCACTTATTACATATTTGCCCCTTTCTTTATTACATAATTACATTTAAGTCCCCTGAGTATTTATACGAGGTCTAAATACGAGGCCTTAAATATGGTATAAACACAAGACAATCTATGGGATTATGGTACCAAGTCCGGAAACTAAAGCCTTCAGCTTTTCTTTGTCAAGTTTTGGATAGCATTTGCAAATATATAGGTAAATAAATACATAACGGATATAAATTGATTGATTTTAAGCTATTTGATCTCGGTCTTTAAATCAAATAGCACCACCCACTATTTTTGGCAAATTCCATATCCCTCATCGGAATTCAAGAGTTTTGGAGGAAACTCTTAGTAGGGTATGGGGGACTCACTATTACCAAGCCCACCTCACAATGATATGATGTTGGCTAGCAACAATAATAATGAGAGAGTACACTTACTCATTTACATCTCATGTAAGTACCCATCTTATTTGGCCTCTAGAGAATGATGCCTCACAATGATATGATGTAGGCTCCATTTCACTTAGTTAAGTCATTCCCACCATGCAAGTTCGGGTAGGGATTCAAGAACAACCTCACAATGATATGATGTTGATCATTCTCGTTGCCTACCTTCACAACATCATGTATGTGTATAGAACTCCTCTTGAGTGTAAGCACTCATTTTGTACTCCCTCATGATAAGGTGAAGTCGGTGTACGAGTCACAAACGATCGGAACCTACCACGGTGGAAGGCCATGAAAAAGTGTTCAAAGGACTCTCACGCTTGTCAACTTAATAATTGTTTGGTTGAGGGTGTTTATGTTGGAAGTATGCCTACAAAATCACTTATTTGATGTAATAGCTTTTGGAATACTTATTGTGTTAAACTATTATATGTTTAATGAAGGGCAAATCTTATTGTTAATCACTATTTATTGTATTATGTATTTAAGCAATAAGGGAATCCAAGGAATGTATTTAATCTAAGAGAGAAGTGATCTAAGTAAGTTAGAATCACGAGACATTTCTCTTATGTTCATTCCTAAAATGTTCCTAGCCATAGGATTGCCAATTGGGCATTGACAATCCGCTAAGGTTAGTATGTGTTATGTTAACTCAAGCATGAGTACAACCAGTCTCAAGTCATTTAGTGTTGGACACTGAGACAAACATATAGGTGCTCAAAAGGTAATTGAGTACACTGAACAATGATAAAAAAAGAGTTCGAACATACATGTCATGTAAGAACTCATAAGTTGCAACATGCAAAGTAATCCTTTGACTTAAGGCATCATAGATGTCTAATGGTTAGGTCCTTGATCTTTGATCATGTCAAAGGCATTCCTTCGAGAGTGTCCATGGCATTGTTGGGGTCAAGCTATCTAGTCATGTAGGCATATGAAGGCACAACAAGGGATATCTAACCTTCAATGATGGAGGGAGAATACTTTGAGATATGATTTGGGTTTCTTTGGCCAAAGCATAAGAATATGACTTAGGAAGATTGTTCCAAATCATATTCAATTGAATCATATAGAGAAGTATCACATTGGATAATAGACATGAAACAAACTATCACTCAAATAATGTGATTAAGAGTATTGTATTAGCGAAGGACCGTATTGTATTGTACTTGTAATTCGATAGGTTCTCCAACCACTTCTACTTAGCCTGGGTAGCCATGACATACTACTAGGTGTCACTCATGGTTTGTGGAAGCCCTGAGGATTAACAAACACTAATCTTCATCAAAGGGAGAATTGAAATGTAGTTTCAATTCACAATCGATCGTTAAGAGTAACAATCGCCTACTGCCTTGCTAATTGGAACCTAATGGATCGTACACCGAGTAAGGATGAAAGTGAAGAAATATATATGAGATGGATAAGCAATTAAATAGTTTAATTGAGAATGGTCAAGATTAATTGATTAGTTAATTAATCTTACGAAAGGTTCGTATTGGGCTTTTAAGTTGGTTTTGGGTTTCAGGGCCCAAAAGGGTTTTTGGTCCACAAGGCCCATTGAGTTTAGGTTGTGTGACAACTAAAACTAAATGGAAATTAACCCAAAAACAAAGTCAAAACCGGCATATTAGCATGCATTTTAATCACATTAAAACAATTTGGTCCTATTACAACTATTGGTCCATATGATTGATTTAGTAGTATATAATACTCCCAGTATGCTTGTAAAACGGTTTTTAAAGCAAGAGTACATGGTACTACTAACATAAGCTTTGCATTCTTTGATGGACTATATAGTTGCCTTAGGGCCTTAGGATGATTATGATCCTTTGATTCGATCCAACATGAGCCTAATGTTTGATCTCGGTCTAGGAATGGTGATTGATTTTAGTTACGCGTTTAATCACATTAAGGCGTGTTTTTTTATTGGGCGTTGGACCCTACTACTCCAATTTCATGCATATCAAATAAAAAAAGAAAAGGAGTACTTCAAAGTAAAGAAGAGCATATGCTCTTTTACAACATTTCATCAAAACAAATTGCTTTAAAGTAAAGAAGAGCTTATGCTCTTTTACAACATTTGATCATATCAAATTACAACCAAAATCTAACTACACATTCCCATGGTTCAAACAAATTTGAGAGACGGTCTTTCACATAGCTCAATTATCGTAGGCTTAGATTCATAATCACCCTTTCTTTAATTAATTAATGCTTTAACTAATTAAACTTGAATGCAACATTGTCATTTGGTTTTTGTATCCATAGAATTGATTTAGATGGAGCAGAATGAAATGAAAATCCAATTCTCATTTAAAGATACAAAATTATTTTGTTCTCAACTAATTTGGGCCAAAAAGCAATAACCTCAACCATTGGGCTATATTGGAAAACACAAACTTTTGAGGTCACTTTGTAAAAACACAAAAGTCCACTACTTCATGTAATTACAACTAGAACCCAAAAATTTCAACAAATGCAAAAACTTAATTAAAGGAGCAAAACAATTTGTCCTTCAGTGATTTTGAGCCTTTACGTAAAAATGTAAACTTTCGGGTTAAAGTGAAAATACACAAAAGTATTAAAACTTTATGTAATTGCATAAAAGTCCCATAAGTACCCTACTTTAATAGGGTGGCCGGATATGGTAGTGTTAGTGGAGGGGTTGGTTTTTGTTGAAAAAGTAAAGTCATAAAGTATGGTTGAAAAAGTGATTGGTATGGTGTTGAAAAAATAGGTATGGGTGTCCAATTGAAAAAGTCATACCATCCATCACAAAACAAGACTTTATGTAAACAACCAAAAATTTTGAATCAAAATTCCCAACCTTTTTGTTCTTGTCAAGAACATAACAAGAACAATGAAGAACATCCATGAAAACCCATAATAGCTCCATGAACATTTTTCACCCAAAGACACCCCAAAAATTCTCAAACTTAAGGGAAATAACATATTACCATACTGGGTTCCAAAAGTCACTTTAAAACACTTTTAACAAGACAAACATGAACCCAAAAATCCACCGTTTGGATTTGGCCGAATTTCCCCAAAAACATGGCACCAAATTTGAGCTCCTAAATTCATACTCGTATGAACTACATTTACAATATTTGAGATGACAAATTTTATAGCAAAATTTACATTCAAAGAAGCAAGAATAAAGTTTGTAACAATTACAACATTTAAACCAAAGACTACGAACTACAAAACCCAAAAGGATTCACCAACTACTAGACCTAGGCTCTCATACCACATGAAGGAAATATTTGTGAAAACTAGTTCATTTGAGCAACATCTACAACATGCAATTAACAATTAAAGGCGGAATCATGCTTTTATGCACCCAAAAACAAAACTTTACCCATGAAATTCAAGGCCTAGTGAGTGTTGAGAAATATTATACCATTGTTGATTCCTCTTTGCATAGCAAAGGCTAATCACCCAAGAGATAGGGCCTTCATTCCTTACTTCTTAGCTCCATGGTTCTTGGATGAGGATGGTAGAATGGATTCTCCAAGTTCCCAAAATAGAGAACCTCTAAGTCTCCACACCAAGGAGAGCATTGATGAAGAGATGAGTGACCTAGAGGAAGTAAGATTGCTAGCTAATTTCCTCTAGGGTGGTCGGCCTCTTAGAGAGAAAAGGAGAGCTTCTAATCTCTCCAATTTCCTCAAAGAAAACCCTAAATGAATTTTGGCTATAAAGTTCTTTATATGATCCCTTCACTTAAGTGAGAAAAGAACCAAAACCCTTCATTCTCTAATGTGGCCGGCCTTAAGGGTTTATTGGGCTTTCAAGCCCTTTGTGTATTCAAGTTGTCATACAACTTGAGTTAATGGGCTTGACATTCAAATCCCATTGGGCCTTGCGGCCCAAAACTAACCCGATGTCTATAACGAACTTATTTGTTTGATTAATTAACATATTAATTAATCCTATCCATAAATAATTAAACCATTTAATTATCCTTACTCATCTCCGTTTTTCTTCAATCTCTACCTTACTCGGTGTACGATCCATTAGGTTCCTTTTAACGAGGCAATGGGTCATTAGAACTCTTCAAATGGATTGTGAATTGAAACTTACTTTCAATTCTCCCTTTAGTGATTACTCACGTTTAGGGCTTCCACAAACCATGAGTAACTCCTAGCGGTATGTCATGGCTACCTAAGCTAATCAGAAGAGGTGGAGAACCTATTCAGTTTAGGATTACAATGCAATACGGTCTTTCTCTAATACAATACTCTTGACCACATTATTTGGTTTGATAGTTTATTCTTGTCTACTATCCAATGTGATTCTCTTTCTTAAATGATGCCTTGAAAGTAATTTGGAACAACTTCCTAAATCTCATTCATACTCTGGCCAGAGATTCTTAATCATATCATGGAGTATTCTCCCTCAAACGGTTTAAAGGTTAGAGATCCCTTGTTGCGCATTCACTTGCCTCCATGGATAAGTGGCTTAACCCCAACTATGTTGTGGACACCCTTTGACTTAGTGACTTTGACATAGTCAAAGATTAAGGACCTAACCACAAGACAACTATGATGCCTCAGGTCAAAGGACTACTTTGCATTATCCTAACCATGAGTTCTCCTTGTTGATCGTGTTTAGTGGACTCATTTTCTATCTTGCACCTACATGCTTGTCTTGGTGTCAGTCACACCAATGACTCGAGACTAGTCACTCTCCCTAAGAGAAGATATAGCACGTACTGATCTTAACGGACTGTCAATGCCCAATTGGCAATCCTATGATCAAGAACATTTAGGATATGTATACGAAATAGAATGGTCTCATGAATCTAACTTCTTTAGATCACATTCTCCCAATTACATATTCCTTGGACTTGTCATTTAAGCATATAATATTTATATGAGAGGGCTTAAAACAATAATCTTTGCCCATTATATTAAACTAGATTAGTTTAACATGTGAAATGTTCGTAAAGTATCATCATATGTTTGGTTTTAGGGCACATTTCCAACAACCTTGGGCCTATATAGCTAAGCCCAAACAGAACCAGGCCCAAACCCAATCCTAAAACTGGCTTATGCACCGATTGGAAGTGATCTAGTCGTCCCTAGTTCGAGTGCCTCTCCGATAGAGGAATATTTATGAGTGGACCCCTTCTTAACTTATATGTTTTTATAAATATTAGCCTAGTGTGCATTTCATATTTCATGATTTAAGTGTGTTATAATATGCTTATGGATTTCTATAATTATGGTTTACGAAATACTCCTGATTTATCGAGATTACGTTTTACGAATGGATATGAATTATTGGATTTGCGTATATGGATTTCGAACATGATTTATATTGTGGATTTACGAGTATGATTTATCATGGATTTATGAGAAGAGACTTTAAGCTTGTGAGCTCTGGATTTGATACGAGTTTTGAGATATGTTTTTGGTACTTATCTAGTGGGTTATCATACGGCACATACACACACCACGAGTATAACGTCTATGGCCATAGGACACAGAGGAGGAGTAGTGAGATATATATATACCCCCAGCTTCACTGTCGAAAGTAGTGTCGGACAACTTCACTAGCCATGGCTAGTGTCAGTGTGTATGTATGCTTTTTTATTCAGCTTCACCTTTGTGTGATGGACAAGTACTGCCTTTGGGTGACTATGATACCCCTAGAGAGTGCAGAATGGATGAGATTTACAGATTTGCCTTCGGGCGACGACATTTTTATTACCGAGCACTGGATTTACGTACTTCCCATATACATGGTTTTTCATGGCATGCTAGGGTTTTCAGAAAACGTATTATGTAGTATTTATTGTATGTGTTGTCAAAGCAGGGGTTATTATGTTCAGAAACAAAATGTTTTCCTATTATAGTATTATTATTAAAACTTTGGTCCACTCACTTTTTCTGTTTTGCGCGCCCTCAGGACATAGTGACGAAGAGTACGACCCAAGCATCGAGGCCTTTCCCTACCAGTGACTTTGCTCTTCTTCACTCGAGTATGATTTCTCTTTATGATCAATTGTTACTTGTTGTTCTACTTTCTTTGGCACTTTGTTTTGATGTATGCTCTGGACATATTCATGATCGTTGAATACCTTGTTTTGTTCATGCTTAAATTGAATTTATTGTTGTTATTGCTTCCTAATATTGTGTATTCAATGCGAATGTTGTTTTTGCATAATTTCTAGTTTGTTCGTTCCTTCATATCCTCACAGATTCACACACTCATGGCTTTCATCACCATTGGGTGTCAGCCAACACGTGCCATCCAGGTGTTATTTGGATATATGGGTTGGGGCATGTCAGTTTGGTATCAGAGCTTTGTTGGTTCAATTTTTATTGATTCCGTTCTAATGATTATCTTCTTGATCTGCATGAAGGAAAAATTTTGTCCTAGCTAAGAACATTTGAACACTTTAAAGTAAGCATGCATTCAAAGACAATTCTAAAATCCATGACTTTCAAAGCCTAGTGAATGGTGAAACACAAGACTCTTAGCAACATTAAAGACAAGAAAGGATTTTGAGATTCATTACCCTTGAAGCTCATCCTTGTTTACATAAGGGATTCACCCAAGTGAAGGGCCTTCAAGTCACCTCCTACCTCCTTAGATCTTCCTTGTGATTTTCTTCCCTTTTGATGCTCCTCTTGCTCCTTGAGGAGGTGAGGAAAGGATCTCCTAGAACACCAAAGATTTAGTGTCTCTAAGTCTCCACACCAAGGATAAGGTGTGAAGATGAAATGGATGACTTAGAGGAAGAAAGATTGCTAGCTATCATTCCCCTAAGTGGCCGGCCTCTATGGAGAAAAAGAGAGAAAAAGTTTCTCTTCTTTTGCTCAAGAAAACCCTAGTGAGGGAATGACTATAAAATTGCCCTTATACCACCTTACATGTGAGTGGCAAACTTGCAATTAACCCAAGTTTGCTACCACTCACCCTTGGCCGATTTTGACTTTGTTTTTGGGTTAATTTTATTTAGTTTTAGTTGTCACACAACCTAAACTCAATGGGCCCTTTTGGGCCTCGAAACCTAAAACCAACTTAAAAGCCCAATACGAACTTTTCGTAAGATTAATTAACTAATTAATTAATCTTGACCATTCTCAATTAAACTATTTAACTGCTTATCCATCTCATATATATTTCTTCACTTTCATCCTTACTTGGTGTATGATCCATTAGGTTCCAATTAGCAAGGTAGTGGGTGATTGTTACTCTTAATGATCGATTATGAATTGAAACTACATTTCAATTCTCCCTTTGATGAAGATTAGTGTTTGCTAATCCTCAGGGCTTCCACAAACCATGAGTGACATCTAGCAGTATGTCATGGCTACCCAAGCTAAGTGGAAATGGTTGGAGAACCTATCCAATTAACATTACAATGCAACATAGACATTCTCTAATACAATACTCTTAATCACATTGTTTGAGTGATAGTTTGTTTCATGTCTATTATCCACTATGATACTTCTCTATATGATCTGGAACAAACTTCCTAATTCATATTCTTATGCTTTGGCCAAAGACTCCTGAATCATATCTCAGAGTATTCTCCCTCCACCATGGAAGGTTAGAGATCCCTTGTTGTGCATTCATATGCCTACATGACTAGATAGCTTGACCCCAACAATGTCGTGGACACTCTTGATGGAATGCCTTTGACATGATCAAAGATCAATGACCTAACCATTAGACATCTATGATGCCACAGGTCAAAGGACTACTTTGCATATTGCAAAGTACGAGTTCTTACATGGCATGTATGTTCGAACTCCTTTTTTATCGTTGTTTAATGTACTCAATTACCTTTCGAGCACCTATGTGTTTGTCTCAGCGTCCAACACTAAATGACTTGATACTAGTCATACTCACGCTTGAGTTAACATAACACATACTAACCTTAGCGCATTGTCAATGCCCAATTGGCAATCCTATGGCTAGGAACGTTTTAGGAATGAACAGAAGAGAAAGAAATCGTTAATCTAACTTACTTAGATCACTTCTCTCTTAGATTAAATACATTCCTTGGATTCCCTTATTGCTTAAACACATAATACAATAAATTGTGAATAACAATAAGATTTGCCCTTCATTAAACAAATAATAGTTTAACACAATAAGTATTCCAAAAGCTATTACATCAAATGAGTTGCTTTGTGGGCATACTTCCAACACTACCTTCGTTGGTTCCTTCCCATCGTTTTATTATTGTTGGTCTAGAGCATAATTAGTATTTTGCTTTACTTCCATTGATTGTTACTTCTCTCCGTTGGTTGTTAGTTCTTTTCAATGATTTTTTTATTTCTTTTCATTAATTGTTATTTCTTTCCATTGCATATTAGTTCCTTCCATTGATTTGTATTCCCTTTTATTGATTGTTATTTCGTCTGTTACTTATTATTTCCTTCCATGGATTGTGGTTTCCTTCCATTGTTTATTATTTTCTTCTATTCTTGATTGTGAAGTTGTGAAGTCTGTACTGCTTTTTGTTCTTAATTGTGAGATATTTTGTTATACTAAACTTCATTTTTTTATTGTTTCTCAAAATCAAGAACACTCGTGGTGGAAACGTGTCTCGTGGTAGTAACGTACCACGTCGCCCATGTACTGGCATCTTAGGTGGATTCTAGTAGTTGGCTACCACTCTGTTACATGCATTCTCGAAGAACAGCGAGCAGAGCCGCACCTATGTCAAGATTGCCCGTAGTCGCGGGGTGATTGATTTGAATACTGTGGGCACCTGTGAGGAGCCAAAAGAGTGGCTCGAAGAAGTTGAGGATGTTTTTGAGGTGATGCATTGTCCTAAGGAGGAGCGAGCAAAAACAACTAGTCATTTTCTTAGAGGTGGCGCTAAGACCTGGTGGGATTCTATTAGTCGATCTTGGCCTGCCAACCCACCAATGACTTAGAGGACTTTTCTGGATCTCTTTTCAGATTATTTTCTCAATCCTCAATATATAGCTAGAAAAAGACATGAATTTTATGCTCTTCACCAGGGTAACATGTCTATGACCGAGCTTGATTGCAATTTCAAACGTTTGGTGAAACATTTCCCCTTAGTTGATGGTAACTAGTGGGAGATGATGTATCATCTTGACATCGCTCTAAGGGATGAGTTCCACCCTTTTATATTGGTGGCGTAGTTTGACTCCTATGATTGTATGATCCAAACAACATTAAGAGTGGAGCGATCATTCATTACTTTCAGCAGTCAGAGTCAGTCTTGAGTGACGTCTTCTCGGGGTAGAGGCTTTCGATCATGGACTACTAGAGAGTGTTCCTCATCATTTAATATTGGCCTGAGGCACTCTTATCGTTCAAGCATCGTGGACAGGGATCAGGATCTTCCAGTGAGGGATTAAGTACTGAGGCGGTGAGGTAATCGTTCATCTTCTTTCCACTCGTTCTGATGTGTATGCGCTGCGGTAAGTGCTGAGATTGTGTTGTCAGGTCAAATACATGCTTCAGATATGGGGGCTCAGGAAATAATGGCGAGGAGTACGACCCGAGCATCAAGGCCTTTCCCTACCAGTGACTTTGCTCCTCTCCACTCAAGTATGATTTCTCTTTGCAATCAATTGTTACTTGTTGTTCTACTTTCTTTGGCACTTTGTTTTAATGTATGCTCTGGACATATTCATGATCGCTGAATACCTTGTTTCGTTCATGCTTAAACTGAATTTATTGTTGTTATTGCTTCCTAATATTGCGTATTCATTGCGAATGTTGTTTTTGCATAATTTCTAGCTTGCTTGTTCCTTCACATCCTTATAGATTCACACACTCATGGCTTTCGTCACCATTGGGTGTTTGCCAGCCCGTGCCATCTAGGTGTCATTTGGATATCTGGATTAGGCATTTAGGTTTGACATGCGATTCCTTGAATCGAACCTAAACTTTGGGTTAGTGGATGTCTGTGTGATGATTTAAGCATACGGTGAATCATTATTCGTCCAGGGTGTGCCAAATGATCATGCCAAAGTGTGATTTCGTGCGTGGTCGCAGAGGAAGGGCTGGCCACATAGTGGCTTTTTATAAGGCATATGGTTGTAGTATACAAACCACTCGGGATACGCCCCATCTTCTCTAGAATACGCTTCTGGCCATATTCGTAGGAAGTTATGCACAGAAATTCGACTCCGTTTTCTACATAGGTTTCATCGTGGTAATTATTATCTCTAAAGTCCTTGAAACTTAACAACGTTCTTCCGGAACATGGTGAATAAAGTGTCTCCTTAATGGTAAAAAATGTACCATTGGACAACATTATAAATGCTTTACCGTATCTTTCGATCAGGTTGGATGACCCTGAGAGAGTTATCAAAGGTGCATTCTTAGGTATTAAGTTAGTGAAATAGATGCGTTCAAGCAAAACGGTGTGCATGGTTGCACTATCTACCAGACAATTAACTTCCTCACTAGCCATACCTAGAATGAAAATTAATTTGAATCGGTCACATGCATAAAAGTTCTAAAAACAAATATCCATTCAAAATAATTTTAAGTAATCAAGGATGGTAATTAATTAAAAACTTAATATCAAAAAACAAATCACCATCAAATAATCCAAACATAAAGGAAAATTGTTCAAAATTAGACCAAAAAACAAAAGAGGGGTTCGGCCACTAGGTGGAATTTGGCCCCATTGTCTAAATTTCAACTAGAAAAATAGTTTATGTCTATTGTTCTAATTTTCCATAGGGGTAACAGTCTCTTGAAAGTCAGAATCCTCCCTCTTGGTATTCTCCGGTTCATCCACTTGCATAAAGTTTGATTCCAACTTCTTATGACGAGAATGATATTCAATTACAACCTTCTAGGGAGCTCGACAAGCACGGGACCTATGGTCATTTGAACTACAGCGACAGCACATATCCGCATCCATGGTTTCGGGTGCTTTGCCCTTATTCTTAAAGTTTGGGGCCTTGAGAGCGAGGTTAGGGCACTTCTGGGCTTTGTTTCCTCCTTTAGATGGGCCTTAGCTCTGTTGACCTTGACGGGATGGCTTCTGGCCACCCCTACCACACCTATGTTGGCATTTTGGGCATTTGTTTGTGCTATAGTGTGCTTCAGGCACAACAGTTGCCCTAGTAGGTTGGGCTTGGTGATTTTTCATCAACAATTGATTTTGCTTTTCAGCAAGAAGTAAAACAGAGATCAAATCCGAAAACTTAGTGAATTTCTTAGCCTTATATTGTTGTTGCATGACAATATTAGTAGCAGAAAAGGTAGAATAGGTCAAGGTCTCATTACAAAACTTGAGAAGTGATCAAATTCGACAAATTTCATAATTATATTCATTAATAGACTTAAAGTCTTGGAAGTGCAAATGCTACCAGTCATGTCTTGTTGGAAATATGCCCTAAAACCAATCATATGATGATACTTTAAGGACATTTCACACGTTAAAATAATCTAGTTTAATATCAAGGGCAAAGATTATTGTTTGAGCCGTCTCATATAAATGTTATACGCTTAAACGATAAGTCCAAGGAATATGTGATTGGGAGAATGCGATCTAAAGAAGTTAGATTCATGAGACCATTCTTTCGTAGACACATCCTAAACGTTCCTGATCATAGGATTGCCAATTGGGCATTGACAGTCCGTTAAGATCAGTACGTGCTGTGTCTTCTCTCAGGGAGAGTGACTAGTCTCGAGTCATTGGTGTGTGTGACATCAAGACAAGAACGTAGGTGCTCAATAGAGAATGAGTTCACTGAACACGATCAACGAAGAGTTCTCATATTCATGTCACATGAGAACTCATGGTTGGGATAATGCAAAGTAGTCCTTTGACCTGAGGCATCATAGTTGTCTTGTGGTTAGGTACTTGATCTTTAATTACGTCAAAGTCACCCCATCCGCGGGTGTCCACGGCATCGTCGGGGTTAAGCCACTTAGCCATGGAGGCAAGTGAATACGCAACAAGGGATCTCTAACCTTCAAACCGTTTGGGGGAGAATACTCTATGATATGATTAAGAATCTCTGGGCAGAGTATGAATGAGATTTAGGAAGTCGTTCCAAATCACATTCAAGGTAATCATATAAGCACACAAATCACATTGGATAGTAGACATGAATAAACTATCAAACCAAACAATGTGGTCAAGAGTATTGTATTAGAGAAAGACCGTATTGCATTTGTAATCCTAAACTGAATAGGTTCTCCACCTCTTTTGATTAGCTTGGGTAACCATGATATGCTGCTAGGTGTCACTCATGGTTTGTGGAAGCCCTAAACGTGTATAATCACTAAAAGGAGAATTGAAAGTAAGTTTCAATTCACAATCGATTTGAAATGGTTTTAATCGCCCACTGCCTCGCTAAAAGGAACCTAATGGATCGTACACCGTGTAAGGTGGAGATTGAAGAAACAATGGAGATGAGTAAGAATAATTAAATGGTTTAATTATTTATGGCAAGGATTAATTAATATGTTAATTAATCAAACGAATAAGTTCGTTAAAGACCTCGGGATAGTTTTGGACCTTAAGGCCCAATGGGCTTCGAACGTCAAGCCCATTGACTTAAGTTGTATGACAACTTAATGAATAATGATTCACAAAGGCCCAATTAGCCCAATAATACCCTAAGGCCGGTCATTTAGAGATGGAGTGAGTTTTGGACTTATTTACAAGTTTGCCACTCCAATGAATTAAGGTATAAATATGACTTTATAGCCAAAATTCATTTAGGGTTTTCTTTTGGGGAAAGGATGAGAACATAAGCTCTCCTTTCTCTCTAAAGTGGCCGGCCTCCTTGGAGGGTTTAGCTAGCAATCCTACTACTCCAAGGTCACTCATTTCTTCTCCAATCTAACCTTGGTGAAGAGACTTAGAGGTTCTCAATTTTGGGAACTTGGAGAACCATTTCATCCATCCAAATCCATAGATCTAAGATGCAAGGAATGAAGGCCCTCTCTTTGGGTGATTAGCCTTTGCTTATGCAAAGAGGAATCTAAAAAGGTATAATTTCTCAACTAACAAATGTTGTTTTAAGTTGAGTCAAGGTTCACCAATCTACTAGGCTTTGAATTTCATGGTTAATGTTTTGTTTTTAAGTGCATACAAGCATGATTCCGCCTTTTAATTGTTAATTGCATGCTATAGATGTTGCTTAAATGAACATGTTTTTCACAAAATTTCCTTCATGTCTTGCATCAGGCAAGAAGATGTCCTTTTGGTGATCAAAGCAATCAGCCAAAGCAACCCATAATGCTCGTGGATCTTCTTCAGTAAGGTACTCGGTTTGTAGGCGTTATGTATATGTCTTTTGATGAAGATCATGGCAATGGCTTTCTCAGCTTCGCCAACTGGCTGTCCATCTCATCTTCAATGTCGGGATGCAAATTCTATGCAGGGAGGTGAAGCTTCACATCTTGGACGCACTTGAGGTAGTTCCTTCCAAAGATCTCCAAAGCGGTGAAGTCGAGTTTATTCAAATTCGACATGTTCTATCACAAAATAGATAGACAAGATGTGGTAGAAAATCAATCCATTCACGTAGGAGTAGAACATTCAGGTTCTAATAAATATGTATTGGTTTAAATTGGCATGAAAAAACTTCGGGTTTTCATGGGTGATGTTTTTAAGGAAAACTTCAGGTTCATATGTTTCGGCAAACAAATGCAAATATATATATATATATGTATGTATGTATGTATATATGTATATATATGCAACAAGAAAATATGCAAATAGAACTTCAGGTCTATAATTATAATTGAATTAATTACTTGGACGTTAGACCAAATTTAAAGTGTGAGTGAAAAAATTATAAAACCCATAGGGCCTAAAATAATCAGGCAATTAAACACTCAGGTCCCAAAAACTTGGACCAAAGCCCATAGGTGGGCTTAGTAAACTGGTGTCGTAAGGTCCAAGCCCAAAATTGGGTTAGGGTAGGCACGAGCTGATCATGCCCCAAATAGTATTTGGGCTGCTGGCCCAATAGTATTTGGGCTGCTGGCCCAATAACAGCAAACAAGTTGCAAGAACTGGGTCCAAGAAACTGAGGCCTAGATGGATCAGGTGCAACGTAGTGCAGGTGCACCTATGCACTAGCTGCAGGCTAGGATCGTGTGCAGCGCAGATAGATGAACCCAGGGGAAGACACAATTCATTGTGTCGCAAGACACGGGAAGACCATAATCATGGGCTGGTGTCAAATTTGGGCCGAGCTTAGGTTGCAATATGCATGCCCAAAACAAAAAATTGGTTTTAGGTTTGGGCCGAGAGAAACCAAGCCCTAATTAGGGGTGGGTTTAGACCAAAAATACCCCAGCCAGAGCTGGGTGCACTCGTGGGGGAAGAAGGCCGGCGCCACCGCTTCAAGCGGCCGTGTTTTGGAAGATGGTTCTCGGTGCAGGGCCATGGGTTCGACGGTGAGCTAATTCCTAATGACAGAGGGAGTACAGCGACATTGGGGGGAAGGAAAAAAAGGGAAACCCATGAAATTCAAACTTAAATTTCACCCAAATTCGATGGAATTCTTCTGGAATTTCAATGATTTTGGTTCAAAAATCACGACACCATGTCGGATTTTGCCAGAAAATTGCACAGCAAGGTCGTGGTTTCACTGTAAGCGAGTTGGGGTTTTCTGGGTTGGACGCCATAGGCATCGGGTTCCAGTGGAGCTTGATGCTCCGTGGGTGGCTCGGGTCATTGGTTCAAAGAACACTAAAAAATTTCATTTTTTTTCAATTAATTCAATGCATATTTAAACAAATAATTCAATGCATGGATATATAATTGGATGCAATTCATGGCAATACCAATTCACATAATTGAATAATTATGAATATACTGCAGACACAATTTATGTAGAATATAAAATTCGAAAAACGTAAAGTTAGGTCATGCATTATGGTGAATATTCATGCTATTAGGACTGCAAAAATATCAAGATAAAAACCGTTGTTGTGGAAGAACCTGATTGTGAGATGATATTGGTGAACTGGTTTGATGCACAAATCTTCCACATCAAATTCTTAAACGCAACAGTAAAAGCGTACTGATAGCGTGTTGTAGCCTATATTTAGCTGACAAGGGAAGGGGGCCGGCGGCACAAAGGGAAAATAGAGAGAGATGTGTTTGTAGGGTTGTGTACAAAAATGTGTGTTGTTCCCCATATGCAATGCCTTTATTTATAGTAATAAGTGAGAGAAGAAATCATTATCCTCTAAGGAATACAAGTCCATCTAAGAAAGAATAACTAGAATCAAATTTCATTTAGGATTTACACAATCACACTTAAATAGAAGTGTACAACATCCATAAACTAATTTCATTTTCACAGCGAAATAAGGGTTGACGTAAAAACTGGTAAACCGAGAAAATGTTAGTGTTTCCAAACTAAAACTACGAAAAAATAAAGTTCGCTCAATCATTTCTTATCATGGTCATCTTAGTAAAACGGCTAAATACCAATGGGATAATTTCTACTCTGCCATCTCTTTATGTTGGCGTACGATATTAAAAAATTAGCATGCAGATTTCAGGATGTCTCTTTCCATCACATTTATTGTGAAGCTAATTTTGTGGCTCTTACCAATGTTGGTCATTTTTCTTCGGACAGTTAGTATTGGTTTTGTGGATGCAAATTTCTTTCTCCTTGATCTTGGACAATTTTGCACCTACAAAACAATTAACACCTTAGGTTAAGGCTAAGAGCCTCACGCGCCCACGATGAATGGGAAGGGCTTTGGCCGAAGAACCTCCGATGTCAAAGTTAGAATTTAGAAAGAAAGAGTGTTTAGAAAATTTTGAGATTTTTGCCAAAGTGTTGGAATCAGTGTTTGGTGAAAATGGGAGTCTATTTATAGGGCTCGACCGGTCCACTTAGGAGAGAAAGTCGCCGGCCAACTTGTGGATTTTTTGTTGAATTTGTGGTTTAATTAGCCAATTTATTGGCTAATTAAATATGAAAGAAATAAATGGGGGGTTATCAAATTGGATGACTAACTTTATTTGGGTAATAAAGTGAAGAAAATAAGAAAGGTAAGGAGCAAAGGGAGGTGGCCGGTTTTGACTAGCTTTTGGGATTAATTTGGGTGACTTATTTGATATAATGGGTGATTAATGGATTAATTAGGAATTAATCCATTAATTAGCCAATTAATCTCTATTTATATGAAATAATTTATAGATTATGAAGTAATTACCTAAGATGAGGATGGATAAGATAACTTTGAATTTGTTATCTTTTTTGGGCACTTTTGACTTGGTTTAGGGATGATTGCCCGCTGCTCGCGTGTAAGAATCCCAGTATGCCTCAAGGGTATTTTTGTCCTCTTTTACCCAAGAATCCACGTGTCGCCTTGTGATTATTTTTGGCTCCACAGGTTTGGTATTGACGTGCTTTTATAAAAAATGGGTATAAAAAAAAGCTGAACTCAAAAAGGTGTTTGGTAAACACTTAAAAACAACTTATTTTCACAGTTTTAGATGAAAAAAAAACTGAAAATGTGATGCAGCAAAAATGAGTTTCTTCTCACAGCACATCAGAATCAGTTTTTTTTCAAAACACAGTAATACCAAACCAGTCCATTGGTGGCAAATGCGCGATCTGCTTGGCTTGGATTTGGAATTTTTGTTATTTTGCTCGTCCTCGGGGCTTCTTTTTGTAATTATTCTGTTTCTATTAAAAAAAAAATTATACCATGATAAATAGCAATTTATATAAAAGTAAATAGACTAGTAATATTGTAAATCTTGTGTAAATGAGAGAAATGGTAAATTAAAGGATTGGAGGTAACGCCAGTCAATCTTAGCTAAAATCTGAAAGGTAGATATATTTTGGTGCCAGCTTGTTATTGAAATGATGATAAATCTTAGTGGAGGCATGCAAGTGCCACCATTCATCCCAAAGGACACGAGATATAACCAAGAAGGTTTGTGTTGGATATATGTTAATAATCTGTGATAATTTATATTTGTTAATAAATAATAAATGTAATAGGAATTAACAGAATATAAACTAGAATACGAATTATAAAAAGAGACAACTTGAAGGCTTGCGTACCGCAATGTCCTTGAAACAGAAATTTCGTCCCTACTATGTGCTTGTAGTTCTACGGACGTCTGTTTCACCAGGATTCAACGATCAAGTTAAAATTCCAGCACCGGAAAGTTTAACTTCTAGCGAATTTAGTGTGGTTCTCTCAGTAAGAAGGTTTAGGAATGTAGAAGATGAAGTTTATTATTTTCTGTGTTATAAATGCTATGCAGATGGATGTATATATAGCAGATGGATGCCTGTTTGCAACAGGTATGAGAATGGGGTGTGACTGTTGGGAGACATCTCTTTAGAGGGGTGCTTTGCTCTGTGTTAAGAAAGAACTCTCAGACTTCATCTGAAATGATGAGTCTTTTCATAAAAAATAAATAATTAATTAAATCTAAAAAATAATTAATTAAATAATTTAATTATTAGAGCCATCTTTTGATAATTAATTATATATTAATTATATATTAATTACCAATTAATTAATACACCCCAAAGCCCAACCCCAAGGGTGAGCCCAATTTTCTTCTCTAAGGCCTATCTTCCAATCACTTTCTATAAGAGATAAAGCCTTATAAAGTGCGGAGACCTTGTGGGAATGGTCAATGTGGGACAAACCCCACATAAGAAATTTCTACTCAAAATTTCCAACAGTTTGTCCCCTACAAAACACCGTACATATAATGCTCCCACGTACAATTGACGAGTCAGAGGATGGTAGGGTTTTTTTTATTGGTCGACTACAACTTTATAAAGAGTAATCCCTAACATTACCCTTCCATAAAATCCCAACAGGTAGAGAGAAACAATACATAATAAACAACCCATAGAGAGGAGAGAACCAATATTTTCACCGAGACAAGAATCAATGATTCCAGATAACGAAAATAGAGCTTTTCAAGCCCTAGAGGCTTCCCAAAAGATCTAAAAAAATAAATGTGCGAGAAAGAGCTAATCTCTTTGTTCCCGATCATTACAATGGAGGGGGGCAATGAAGGCCATCCGTTGAGAGAACCAAGAACATAGAGAGAGGTGGCAAAGATGCCCACTGAAAGTTCACACCCTCTTGAGAGCTAATGAAGCTTCTACTTGAGCTGCTTTGTTGGCGGATCTTGGAATCCATCTCCATTAAATGAAGGAGAAAGACGCTGACACCCATCTTATTTCTTGTAAAACTAGGACAATTTTCCAAAGGCCAGACAAAGAAGGAGTTTATAGGCATTGAACCACAAATTTGCAGTCATACTCCACAACAAGTACCGCTTCGTCTTCGACTTCTTCGGAGCGGAACGATAGAGCTGCTTGCATTCCCCTTCGATCAATTGCCCCTCAAAGTTACGTATAATGACCTTCGCACTGGAGGAGATGGAGTTTTTACACAAGAGAATCACATTGGATAGTAGACATGAATAAATTATCAACCAATTAAAGTGATATAAAGTATTGATGTAGATAAATACTGTATTGCATTGGAATTACATACTAAATAAGTTCTCCACCCATACTGCTAGGTGTCACTCAAGGTGTTTTGAACACTCTTTTGGGGCCTTCCACCATTGTGGGATCTCTTCGAATGTACACAAGTGCACCATACTTCAACCCAACATTATAGAAGGCGCAAGGCATGAGTTTACATTTAAGGAGTCTATTGAATATATCGGATGCTATAAAGATGGGCAACGAGTATGACCAATAAAAAGACATTATGAGGTCATGCTTAAACCCTTATTCAAACTAGCATGATGGCTATAACTTAACTAAGTGAATTAAGTATCAATAAAAAGACATATATGAAGCGTCGATTCACTAGAGGTCAAATAAGATGGGTAATCAAAGAGTTGTGAATGAGCAAGAGGCTCTCTTATTATTGTTAAGCTAACCAATAATTAGATATGATGAGGTGGGCTTGGCAATTGTGAACCACCCATACCCCACTAAGAGTTTCCTCCAAAATAAGTTTTTTCCTAACTTGGTACTACGATCTCAAAATTGTCTTGGATGGATTGGACATATACTCAAGTAGTTCCATCCTCATATTCTTCCTTGTTATAATATATCCATAGAAGATCGTGTTAGATATACTTAACATGAATAGGATAAAAGAAACACAAGTGCTTGTATCTTTGTTCAACAAACAAGGAGCTTAAGAAGTTAGCACAAGGACATGGATACTTTTTGGGCCATGATTTTTCACTTACAAACTATTGCATGAAGAAATAAAAATTGCTACGAACAACTCCTAAATGTTTGTAATCTTGTTGAGCCCAAGATAGTTATTGGGGACAATAGTCCATCAATATGGACTAATAATGATTTTGAATCATTAAGTGTTGGAGTGCTAAACCACTCTACTGGATGAAAACTAGCCTATGACTTTATCCTAGCTTCCCTATTTAAATAGTTCACTACACATATGGTAAACTATACCTTGAACGATGACCACTCTCACCAAATTGTTTGATAAGTTTTAAGAGAGACAAATGAAGAGTGCAAAATAACTCAAATGATAACATATTTTCTTTATGAAAGGATGAACATTGGAAATGGTACTAGCAAGTCTTGTTTTGCAAATCTCAAGAACATGCCTTTTGAAGGTGTTATGATTGTTCTTGAAATAATTCAAAATTGAAAAATAGAAAATAGAAGCAAGAACTAGGGTTTTGAAAACCCTAAAAACTAGGGGAAAAAAATAGAAGAAGAAGGAAATAGCACGCTAAGCTGCCAGAAGTTGAGCCATGTCATTTTTTAAGTCGAGCTGTCGAACCACCCAAAACCAGAACCCAACAAAATTAGATTGGATGTTGTCTTCCTAGATCTATTGCAACCCCACGGCTTCTCTGGTCATGGTTTTGAATGATTATGTGGAGTAAAAAATAATCCAAAAAATTATGTAGGTGACATGTGGACTTTTGGGTAAGAAGGACAAAATTACCCTCGAGGCACACCGGGATTCCCACACGCATGCAACAGACAATAACGGCTTAATCAAAGAAGAGTCAAAGGTGATCAGTATGGTATTTATTCAAATCCCTCTTAATCACTCCTCATCAAATCCTTATTCAAAAGGGAACTCCCAAAACTTCCTATTTAATTTAGGAATAATTGTCATGTTAATTGCAAGATATTATTTCACATAATATCTTGCAATTATTCACCAAATTACACCATGTATGGTCGGCCACTTTTCACTAAATAGGGCCGGCCACTCTCCTATAAATAGCCCTATTATCCCACCGAAAAGCTAAGCCATTTGCTACGCACAAACTCCTAAACACATTCTTTTCAGAATTCTGACTTTGGTATCGGAGATTCTTCGGCCAAAGTCCCCCATTCATCGTGGGCGCGTGAGGCTTTTGACATTAATCTTAGGTGTTATTATTTTGCAGGTGCATCCACAAATTGGAATTTTCATTAAGAGCTTGATTCACACGCTTGAAGAAGACTCTTACATTCAAAGTTTCTCATTTCTCGTTCATTCGTATATTTTCGTACGTTCTTATTCCTAGAATTTTTTTTATAAAGTTCTTTGAATAAACATAAAAGAAAAGTACAATGACTAGAAATTCGAAAGCGACGATGAATGGAACTTCCTACGTTCGAAGATCCAGATCAACTGATGGGGGACCCAATATAACCCCACCATGACGATCCACAAGGCTCGACGCAACGACAAGAGAAGCAGTACCACCTCAATGGGGCACCACCATGGCTACACCATGGTAACACCCACCGTGGTAGCCTACAATGAGATCCAAGCCCATGGTGAAGGTGTCACCTTGCAGCCGTAAGCCCAAGCCCATGCCACCTTGTAGCAGCGAGCCTAAACCCGTGACACAAGGAAGCCCAACACGGCCCAGGAGGCGCAAGCAACCCAGCTTGTTACCACTACAGCAGCCCAGACCCAAACCCCAGCATTTGCAACTTAACACGCCCAAGCCTGCACCACAAAAAAGCGCCAAGCCCATGCCCCCGTTGCACAGTTGCAAGCCCAAGCCATGCCGAGAAAAGACGAGGCCTAGCGCACGTGCACTCCAACAGCCCAGCCCATACCAACAGTTTAACCTGTTCCGCTGTCCAACTCGTGGTCCACCTATTAACCTAAACTAGTCCAAGACTGGTTCAACAGTCCCGACTTCAGATTTCTGGATCGACGATTGAACTGATGGTATTTTCACCCCGTTTCTCCGCATATTTAACATATCCTAACTTAAATCTCGCACCCGGAGTTTATTACACTTCTTCTACACAAGGAGACGTATACCATCCAAGCTCTTCCAACCCAAATGGCGATCAACACTTGACTCGACATGTCATAGAGTTGACAAGCACCCTCACGTAACTGATGAGCTTGGTGAATTAGCTCTTGCAGCGCAATGATATGTAGCGTGCCCTAGACGAAGGTGTCTTGAAGCATGACAAGGGCAGATGACGAACCTTTCTAGTAGTGTCCTAGCAAGCAGCTCCTTGACCAGCCACGAACCGAGCATTCTGGCAGTGTGCACTTCTGACTAGGCCTCCGAGATAATGTATACTCTCGTTTTAGCACGCGTAGAAGTGTGCACTCTCGGTTAAGCCCATAAACGAGCATTCATTCATGGTTGAGGCTACACTCTAATAATCAACATAAGCAATCTTCCAGGCGAAGTGTTCATTTGCGGCTAGGCCTGCAAGGAGCATCATCTACCTTACATCGAAGTAGGCAGCATGACGAACGGAGATAAGCAATCACTTAATTCGGCTCAAGTTCAACCAAAAGAGTACGAGTAATTCGCTCGCTAGCTAGGAACGTACCACATACATCGCAGCCGCAACATAAACGAGCTAAGCACAGAGAAGAGCAGACTAAACTAGCAGGTCACAATTGGGGACAGCCAAGAGTTCCACTACCCTAGCAAAGGAAAATCCAAGAAAAAGTAGATAGGTTCCTAATCGAGCGATTGCGTAATTTCCAACTCAACGAAGCGATTGAAAAGACGCTTCAACGAGACATGACCAACATAAGTAGGTAACACTTCATCGATGAGATCGAGCAAGCAGAGCCTCCATAGAAATTTAGCATGCCACATTTCACATCCTTCAAAGAAGATAGAGACCCGAAGAGGCACCTAAAGCACTACCGAAGCGCTATGATCCTCTATCGAAACAACGACGCTCTTATGTGAAAGATATGCACCATCACTTTACAAAGCGAGGAGCAAGATTGGTTCCACACCTTGCAGCCACAATCCGTCCGAAGTTTCAATGAGCTTTTTTTGGTTTTCACCAAAAAGTATTCATCCTATCGCTCGATCAAGAAGAAGTCCGACCACTTGTTCAACATCAAGAACAACCCAAAGGAGTCTCTCTGCGACTATGTGAAGAGGTTCAAAGCAAAGAAGGCAAAGATAGATGGTTGCAATGACTCGTTAGCTAGTACAACTTTCCAAAAAAGACTCCCAGCAGACCACCCATTACTTGGAGAATTGATCACGAAAGAAGATCTAATTATGGCAGATTTATTCGCTCTGGTAGAGAAGAATGTACATTGGGACGAGGCTTAGCGAGAAAACAAGGCACTCGAGTAGCCTCGAAAAGAAATGGAAGTAACTCAAAAGAAAGAACACGGGAAGCAATACAACAACAAAAGCAGGCAAGAGGCTAAGCGCAGGGACCGATCCCGGACTAAAGAAGGCCTAACACCTAATAACTATTCTAAGTTCTTGATCCTAATCTATCAAACCCTCCACAACAGTAAGAGCAAACTATGGTTCAAGCTGCCGAAGTAATCAAAGGGAGATACCTCTAAGTTGGACCATACTAAGTACTGCGTATTCTATTGAGGTCCTGGTCATGCAACCGACGGCTGCTACACTTGGAGAAACTACCTAGAACAGTGGTGAAAGAAGGTAAGGTTGATGACAAATACTTAGATAAGCCAGCTACGCATCCTAGAAGGAATGAAAATGTTGATAAATAGCCGCTAACCAAGACAATTAAGATCAATGGCATTTTCTCCGAATCCGAGCACTTAGGGGCCACTTACAACTCCAAGAAGAGGAAGATCTAGCAAGCTCTATTGGTCTCTCAGGTTCGAGCAATCAACACCTAACCTAGACCCATCGTTAGCTTCATCGAGCAAGATGTCCAAGGCGTCGGCTTCCCACACGATGACGAACTAGTGATATCTGTCCAACTAGCCCATGCTATAGTATACAGAATGATCGTTGATGATAGAAGTGCAATCAACCTACTCTAACTTACAGTCATTCAGCAGATGGGTTAGCCAAACACGATCATACACTGAGCGAAGGTACGCATTGGATTCAACGGTCATACCTCGAATAACACTCGACGTAAGAACACCCCAGTAGTCTCAAAGCAGACGTTCACAATAGCTAACGACATGTCTCCCTATAACGGGATTCTAGGTTGGCACTAGTTAGTGTAAGCGCGATAACCTCTATCAAGTATCAGAAAATTTGATTTCGCAACTCGGGTGGAGGAGTTGGAGATATCACGTTAAACCGGGCCGCATCTTGACGATACATTGTGCAAGTATTGAAGAAGTTAAAGAAAAAGTCATTTACCCTAGTAGAGGCTACTGAAGTGTAAAAAGATAACTCTACCTGAACCGAAGATGGGTTAAGAGATGTCGAGCACATATTTCTTAACCCAAAGCAGCGGTCATACCACATCAACAACTTGGCGAAGGAAACAAAGCCCAACCTCGCCGAATGCACATTCAAGGTAAATTTGAGCGATCTTGAATATGAAGTCCCTCACTAATCTAAAGAAGATTCAAGGTCTAACCAGAAAAATAGGACAACAAGTGCGAGAAAGCATTCAAGGACTTAAAGAAGTATCTAACATCACCTCTATTCTATGTAAGCCAGAAGCAGCGGATGACTTATTTACATGTTTGGCAATATCTGAAGTAACAATAAGCTCTACCCTCATACGAGAAGAGCTGAGGGACAGACTACCTGTATTCCACAGTTCAAAAGCTCTCCTCAATGAGGAAACTAGCTACCAAAAATTCAAAAGCTAACTTTGGCGATAGTTGTTGCAACCCAGAAGATTAAGTTATACATTCAGACTCACGTATTCATCCTCATGACGCACTATTCCGCCCAATCCAGATGCGTGACGATATAGGCACAGACACTGGCGGACGTAAAGTATTTCGACGAACGTAGCAACTTAACCCAAAAGGCACCTCAAAGGTGGACGAACACTAAAAGGAAACACTCAAAATAAAGTTTTGTCCTTGTCGCCCCAGAAGATTCTACATAGGAGCAACCTATACCGGCAGTTGAGCATTACCTCATGCTGCGTGTCACACAACCCCAGCCAACCCTTGCTTCATAACTCAGCTCTAGAATGGCCCAATACCAGCAGTTGGGCATCGTCTCCTACCACACATAACATGGCCCCAATTCCACGACTTCTTGTCGTGCCTATCTTACATCACAACTCTCACCATGAGAATCATATTTCATGGGTCCTCGACACGTTAACTCAAGATCAGCAGAGTAAGCGGCAAGTGTAACTACACCCTCACCAACATGAACGACAAAGAGATCAAAAAATAGTGGAACGCCTACAATCTAAGGAAGTACCATGCGTCTCGCTACATCAAAACTCGAAAACTTAAGCAACTTGAAGGGCACCACCTTGCAAGTCGAGGACTATCCAGTTATTTTGTTGTTCCTACCTTGCAACTAGTGTTCTAAAAAGCCGCCTAGGTGGCCGCCTAGGTGCTGGGCATAGGTATGCCAATCCGATTAGGTCCAAATCGTTAAGAAAAATCGGGGAGTTGTTAGGCGTCCGCCTAGGCGCTTTTAGGCGGCCTGGGCGGCGATCTAGGCGGAGTGAAATGGTTTTCTGGCTTCAGACTCTCCGCTTTGCCGAAGTAGCTTCGGAATGACGGGCTTCTGCACACCCATTGTGGAACTCTTGCTTACGTGGCACCGGAGGTGCTGAAGAAGAAGGGGTACGACGGATCTAAGGCGGATATCTGGTCGTGTGGAGTTATGCTGTTCGTTTTGCTGGTGGGTTTTTACTGTTCCAGGACGAGAATCTAATGAACTTGTACATGAAGGTTTTCAAGGCGGAGTTTGAATGTTCGCCGTGGTTTTAGACGGAGGCGAAGTGGTTGATCTCAAAAATGTTGGTTACAATGCAAAACAGAAGAAAAGGAAACCAAAAAAAAAAAAAAGAAAAAATTTACAGAAGGAAAACAGAAAAAAAAAAAAGACGAATTGAATAAGAGGAAACATAAAGAAAATGAAGACGATGAGGAAAAGGAAAGAATAAAAAAGAAGAAAAGTTTTCCGGTTTTGTCAAAATGGTTTGGGAGTCTCTAAGCTTATTTGAGTGATGGGGACTATGGGTGGAGAGGGGTCACACCACCACACACGTGGTGCTTTATGAAATGGGGAAGAAAGGATGCATGCACCTCTTCATAATTGCTTTTTCATGATTTCATGACCTCAAGCTCAACTTTCAATTGATATATAGGTTTCTGATCGATTTTAGGTGATATTTTTACTTTTTAAGTTTCAAAAGTAAGATATAAGCATTTAAAATATCTTAAGTTATATAGCATATATGTTTAATGTGTTTTAAAATTTTGAACACTTGTTAGATAATTTTTTGTGTGTACTTATTTACAAGATATACAAGAAATTTACCTAAATCCGCCTGGGCCGCCTAGGCGCCTGCCTAGATCCGGCCTAGGCGCTAGAAGCCAGCCGACCGCCCAACTAGCGCCTAACGTTTTTTAGAACCTTGCTTACAACTAAGTTTTCATTTGTTTCACTCGTTTATCAATAAGGAATTCAGAAGTTATTCATAACTTGGCTCAGCTACATGCTTACAACAACTAATCACTCATGCACTTCAAATGAAGATCACACTCTTCCTGGGACTTATCTTAGGAATTGCACCTCCTTGGGGACTAACCATGCTCTCTAGTACAATAAGGTAAACCAATTTCTCGACACCCATATGGGTCTGCTCTTTTATACGAGAGGATAAACTATACATTCTGAATATCCAGACATGGATAAGTCCGGTTGCCCTAGTGTAACTAGGAGCACAATGGCTTGCGCTGGGATTCCTAGAAGTAGCCACAATGGTCTTTTTTAAGGATTAGCTAACTAAAGGATTTTTGGTCTTTGGCCTAATTCATGGGGAACCAGGCTTCAGAGACGGAGGATGGGCATTATGCAATACGCCCTATGGACAGCTGCCTTGGAACTAGGGCCGGCCCATAGAATTTGGGGGCCCTAGGCAAGTCTTCAAAGTGGGGCCCTAAAGTTCTGAGACCTCCGACTCATTGTATATTAGTATGTAGTAAGAAGAATTCGCTAATTACATAAAAAGTATATTTCTTTATCGAATATCATTAAAAATTAATATCAAAAGAAAAAAGATATACTAACATTACTTAATATTCCATGTCACATGTCTTTAGACGCAAATGCACTAAGATTGAGAGTGAAAAGCAATAAAACTTGATGATCAAGAGAGTAAAAAACAATAAAACTTGATTGACGAATATAATAATTCAACAATGCCAAATGGTTCTCTAGTGTTCTTTCTAAAATCAACACACACTAGCAAATCAAATTTTAGAATAACTTAGTTTAACAATAAATTATTGAAAAAGAAAATTTAAATTCAAAGTTATGCTTACCTCAAATTACAATCTTCAGGACCAAGTGATAGTTACTTAAACATTCAATAGAAAAAAATGATTACAAAGTTATGATTATTCTAGATTTTGTTATTTTTTTAGGTTATTTTCAAAAGCATAAGAAAAAAATGCATGTGGACAAATTGAGGCCATTAATTTCACTAGCTTCTTGTCACACACATAGGAGTGTGACAATTGGCCTTTGTATGTTTTTTATTTAAGAAACTCAAGTTTTTTCTATTTATACAATTTTTATTTAAAATATTTTTGAAAATAAATAAGAATTTAAGAAACTCAAGTTTTTTCTATTTATACAATTGGCGTTTGAGGTTTTGTTATTTTTTTTCTAAAGTTGAAAATTTTAAATTCATTCAAAATTAATATTTGTTGAATTATTTTAACTCCTTTTGATTCTTGTAATTTGAAAATTTTTAAAGAGCAATTTATCTTTAATTTTAATCTTTAATTTTGTAGATTTGAAAAAAGCAAAAACTAATGCCTACAATGTGTTTCGAACTGCCCACCCCAATGAAAAGGGAGTGGAACAGCTTCCACTGCACCAACAAAATAATTGTGATGTTTCTTACGTTTTCTTTATTTATATTTTATATACAAGATGTATAAAAAAATTTGGGAGCCCCTAAGGCGACCGCCTATTTCGACTACCCTCAGGGCCGGCCTTGCTTGGAACTTTAAAGCTGTTACCGAGTGCATTAAGGTAGCCTATGGTTTCCAGAAGTCTGCCTACGACTTGCCCTTAGAGCAAAAAGTCGCGCTAAACTTATACAACCGCACATTTTTGTGAAATGTTAAGCAGTTAACGTGCATATACGAAGCATTATCCACTGTCGACAAGCTATGCTGTCGATAAGCTTCACTTCTACCAAGCGCAAAATGATCATTAAGATCTACACTAATTCTTAAAATGTTGTGATACTTGCTATACAACCCACGAAATTAGTTACAGAAAGGGCAAGGAGTTTTCTCGGATCTTTGCCTACGAAATTCCATATAACCGCGTACTTTTGATACTAAAGGTTAGCAAATTTCATGCCCCATAAATCTTTAGTATGTTGTGATGTAGACTACATAGCTCAATGGATTGAAAAAAGCCAAATTTAATAGCCAAGTGGTCACGCGAACTCATCTTCTTCTGTAAGTAAGGCATCTAGCTGCCGACCCTATGGCTAACAACTTTGCAAATGTTCTACATCAAAACCTATGGCTATATAGGCTACATGGCCATGTCTGCTTATAGAAAAGCAGCACGCTTGCTGCTGATCTAAAGGTCAAAGGTTTAGGTGTAAACAAAAGAAGCGAAGATGAAGAAAAACAAAGGAAGCAAGTTTATTAAATTTTGTAGCAAAATTGATAAATAAATAACAAAGGTTGATGAAGTTCAAACAAAGCAAAAAAGCAACAAGGAAAACAAAGAAAATCCTAAAGGTTACCTAGAAGACTACTCTTCAGCAGCTTGGACATCCCACGATTACTCGACCACCACAAATTCAGCAACCACCACACTCTCAGCAATGGCATCATCCAACACTTCATCCCCAGTTGCCTCGGCCTGGGTACCAACTTTTCCAACTACTTTAGCAATGGAAGCCTCAAAAGTAAAGGCAAGCAAGTTTTCTAGAGAAATAAAGAAGGTCTTGGAGTCTTTCCCAGCAAACTCAAAGTCAGACGGCCTACCAAAGAGATGATCTACATAACCCAACTTGTAGAAATCGGCCTGACACTGGACAAGCGAAGCCTCAAGTTCAACCTTCTCACCTTTCAGCTACTCGTTCTCCTCAAGCAGACCAACATGGACGTACTACAGCTCATCCACTTCCCTCTTCAGACTTTCATTAATTTTCAAAACACCTTGGAGTTTCAACACTTAAGGTTCAAGCCTATTGACGATCTTCTAGAAGTGGATCACTGATTATAAGTAGCAATCAACTTTTCATCATTTCCAAATGCAGTGGAACGAAGCTCAGAAATGGCATGCTCAAGATCTTGAATTTGAGGTATGTAACGACCAATCTCCTTCTCTGCACTTTCATACTTAACTTGGATCGCCTCAAGCCTAATATTCAAGTCAACGATCTCTTGGCAAGCGGTCTTAAGCTATAAAGAAGTGGTGGCAGAGTTCAAAGCGACAAGCTTAGACTCCAACTTTTTTATATTCATGGTAAAAGAATAAGCCTCAGTTGCCATAGTCATTGCCATATCCTTGGCAGCCTTGGTATCCTCTTGGTTAAAGAGCATAGACTCAACTGCTAAAATCACCATTTTTTGCATCATAGAAAGTAGAGCAGTCATCCTATATTGGGTCGTATGCTTCACAAAGTAACTTGGGTAAACAACATTTCTAACGTCATCAACAAGTTTGGCACACGTGTCCATGTCTTCAAGCAGATATGGCTTCAAAAGTGCGCATATCTCAACATACTTTCAAAAAGCAGGCTTGGTGGATTTCTCACAACTGCCCACTCGAGCAGTCTCCTCTTTCCCAGTAGGCGAACCAGTCTCAGCACCAAGATGAATAGGCCCAGACGCCACTTTAGCAGCGGAGTCCACCTTATCAATATTCATAATAGCAAGCTTTTCCAAAGGTGAACCAGACTTAGCTCCTAACAGACGTCTTAGTATAGACTTCGGCATTGGGGGCATGACGGAACCTCTACATTTAGCAATCATATCAGCAATCGTACTAGCCATCTTCAGCATGATAAGCGTCATAGGCTCAGATCTAGCAACCTTATTTTTCTTCCCTTTGGAAGAAGTCAAGTCAATAATAAACCTCTCGGAGCAACCGGACCCACACGAACAGCGAATAAAATCTTTGGTTTTTTCTCAACCAGCATTTTTTTAGCAGGTGGCCAAGATCTCTTATTTCCACCTTCATTCACAGCAGGTTCCACGACAGCGATTAGACGAGCCATTACATCCGCCTTGATCCGCTTTATTTCCTCTCATCGCCTAGGGCAGCCCACCTTTTTCTCGGTGAAAATGACTAAGTAGCAAGCATAGTACACAACAAGGATACCTAAATGTAACATCCCACATCGCCCAGGGGAGTGATCCTTAAATGTATATTCCCATCCCTACCTAGCACGAGGCCTTTTGGGAGCTCATTGGCTTCGGGTTCCGTAGGAACTCCGAAGTTAAGCGAGAAGGAGGCCAGAGCACTCCTAGGATGGGTGCCCTACTGGGAAGTTGCTCGTGAGTTCCCAAAAACAAAACCGTGAGGGAATGGTCAGCCCAAAGCGGACAATATCGTGCTACGGTGGTAGAGTGGGCCCGGGAAGTGATCTGCCCCGGGCGGGGATATGACAAATGGTATCAGAGCCAATCCCTACCCGGAAGTGTGCCGACGAGGACGTCGGGCCCCTAAGGGGGGTGGATTGTAACATTCCACATCACCCAAGGGAGTGATCCTTAAATGTATATTCCCATCCCTACCTAGCACGAGGCCTTTTGGGAGCTCACTGGCGTAGGGTTCCATAGGAACTCCGAAGTTAAGCGAGAAATAGGCCAGAGCACTCCCAGGATGAGTGACCTACTAGGAAGTTGCTCGTGAGTTCCCAAAAACAAAACCGTGAGGGAATGGTAAGCCCAAAGCGGATAATATTGTGCTACGGTGATGGAGCAGGCCCGGGAAATGGTCCCTCCCGGGCCAGGATGTGACAATTGGTATTAGAGCCAATCCTTGGCCGGAAATGTGCTGACGAGGACGTCGAGCCCCTAAGGGGGGTGGATTGTAACATCCCACATCGCCCAAGGGAGTGATCCTTAAATGTATATTCCCATCCCTACCTAGCACGAGGCTTTTTGGGAGCTCACTGGCTTCGGGTTCCGTAGGAACTCCGAAGTTAAGCGAGAAGGAGGCTAGAGCACTCCCAGGATGGGTGACCCACTGGGAAGTTGCTCGTGAGTTCCCAAAAACAAAACCGTGAGGGAATGGTAAGCTTAAAGCGGACAATATCGTGCTACGGTGGTAGAGTGGGCCCGGGAAGTGATCTGCCTCGGGTGGGGATGTGACATAAAGCTATGTGCACCTTCTTTATATCTAGATAAGTCTATAGAGCTAAGCCAAATTTTGAATCTAGATAGACAAAGTAGGACAATCAGTGAATCAGAGAGCAGCTCAGCAAGCACAGAGCAACCTAAAGATCAAATAGTTTATAACAATTGCTACGAACAAATTGTTGCATGAAGAAATGAGAACTGCTATGAACAACTCCTAAATGTTTTCTAATCTTGTTGAGCCCAAGATAGTTATTGGAGACAATAATCTGTCAATATGGACTAATAATTATTTTGAATCATTAACTGTTGGAGTGCTAAACCACTCTACTAGATGAAAACTAGCTAATGACTTTATCCTTGCTTCCCTATTTAAATAGTTCACTACGCATATGGTAAACTACACCTTGAACGATGACCACTCTCTCCAAATTGTTTGATGTGCATAACATAATTGAAATAAGTTTAGAGATTATAACTATCGTAGTCATAGGAGAAGTAAAATGAAGAATGCAAAATAACTCCAATGAGAACAAATTTTCTTTACGAAATGATGGACGTTGGAAATGGTACTAGCAAGTTTTGTTTTGTAAATCTCAAGAACACACCTTTTTAAGGTGTTATGATTGTTCTTGAAATAATTCACAACTGGAAATTGCATAATAGAAGCAAGCACTAAGGTTTTGAAAACTCTAAAAACTAGGGGGGAAATAAGAAGAAAGAAATAGCATGCTAAGCTGCCAGAAGCCAAGCCATGCCATTTTTTGAGCTGAGTCATCGAGCCACCCAAAACCAAAACCCAAAAAAATTAAATTGGATGTCATCTTCCTCGATCTATTGCAACCCCACGGCTTCTCCGATGATGGTTTTGAATGATTCTATGGAGCCAAAAATAATCCAAAAAATTATAGAGGTGACACATGGACTTTTGGGTGAGAAGGACAAAATTACCCTCGAGGCACACCGGGATTCCCACGTGCATGCAACATACAATAACGGCTCAATCAAAGAAGAGTCAAAGGTGATCAATATGGTATTTATTCAAATCCATCTCATCACTCCTCATCAAATCCTTATTCAAAATGTAACTCCCAAAACTTCCTATTTAATTTAGGAATAATTGTGCCATATATGGCTGGCCATTTTTCCCCAAATTGGGTTGGCCACTCTCCTATAAATAGCCCTATTATCCCACTAAAAAGCTAAGTCATTTACTACCCACAAACTCCTAAACACATTCTTTTTCAGAATTCTAACTTTGGCATCAGAGAATGTTCAACCAATGCCCCCCCTGAAGGAAAAATTTTGTCCTAGCAAAGAACAAGTAAGAACATTTGAATACATATGCAAACTATTAACACTTTAAAGTAGGCATGCATTCAAAAACAATTCATAAAACCCATGACTTTCAAAGCCTAGTATATGGTGAACCAATAAACTCTTTAACAGCATTAAAGAGAAGTAAAGATTTAGAGTTTCTTTACCCTTGAAGCTCATCCTTGTTTACACAAGGGATTCACCCAAGTGGAGGGCCTTCAAGTCACCTCCAAGCTCCTTGGATATTCCTTGTGATTTTCCTCCTTTTAGTGCTCCTTTGCTTCTTTGAGGATTTAAGGATTTGTTCTCCAAAACACCAAAAGTTTGATGTCTCTAAGTCTCTTCACCAAGGATGTATCTTGTGAAGATGATATGGATGACTTAGGGAAGAAGAGATTTCTAGATGTCCCTCCCCTAAGTGGCCGGCCTCTTTAGAGAAAAAGGAGAGAAAATGTTTCACCCAATTTCATCAAGAAAACCCTTAATGAAAATAAAGCTATAAAGTTGCTTTTATACTTCATTACAAGTGAGTGGCAAACTTGTAATTAATCCAAGTTTGCATCATCCACCCTAATGGCCGGCCATATTAATGTTATTGGGCTATTTGCCCATTTTGTTTTAGTTGTCATACAACTTAAACATAATGGGCCTTGTGGACCAAAACGCTTTTGGGCCCCGAAACCCAAAACCAACATATAAGCCCAATACGAACATTTCGTAAAATTAATTAACTAATTAATTAACCTTGACCATTCTTCAATTAAACCATTTAATTGCTTATCCATTTCATTTAATTTCTTCACATACATCCTTACTCGGTGTACGATCCATTAGGTTCTAATTAGCGAGGTAGTGGGCGATTGTTACTCTTAACGATCGATTGTGAATTGAAACCACATTTCAATTCTCCCTTAATGATTAGTGTTTGCTAATCATTAGGGCTTCCTCAAACCATGAGTGACACCTAGTAGTATGTCATGGTTACCCAAGCTAAGTAGAAGTGGTTGGAGAACCTATCCAGTTACAACTACAATGCAATACGGTCCTTCTCTAATACAATACTCTTAATCACATTGTTTAAGTGATAGTTTGTTTCATGTCTACTATCCAATGTGATACTTATCTATATGATTCCCTTGAATATGATTTGGAACAAACTTCCTAAGTCATATTCATATGCTTTGGCCAAAGACTTTAGAATCATATCTTAGAGTATTCTCCTTCCACCATGGAAGGTTAGAGATCCCTTGTTGTGCATTCATATGCCTACATGACTAGATAGCTTGACCCCAAAAATGCCGTGGACACTCCGATGGAATGCTGTTGACATGATCAAAGATCAAGGACCTAACCATTAGACATCTATGATGCCTCAGGTCAAATGACTACTTTGCATATTGCAACTTTCGAGTTCTTACATGACATGTATGTTCGAACTCTCTTCTTTATCGTTGTTCAGTGTACTCGATTACTCTTTCGAGCACCTATGTGTTTGTCTTAGTGTCCAACACCAAATGACTTGAGACTAGTCATACTCAAGCTTGAGTTGACATAACACATACTAACCTTAGCGGATTGTCAATACCCAATTGGCAATCCTATGGCTAGGAACGTTTTAGGAATGAACATAAGAGAATGGTCTCGATAATCTAACTCACTTAGATCACTTGTCTCTTAGATCAAATACATCCCTAGGATTCCCTTATTGCTTAAACACATGATACAATAAATAGTGATTAACAATAAGCTTTGCCCTTCATTAAACATATAAAAGTTTAATACATTAAGTATTCCAAAAAGCTATTACATCAAATGAGTGGCTTTGTGGGCATACTTCCAACAATCTCCCACTTGCACTCAAAGCCATCCTCCCATGTATCTAATACCCATCTTTTCCATATGACGGTCAAGCTGGATTTGAGACATTGGCTTTGTCAGTGGATCTGCTACATTATCGGCTGAAGCAACTTTGAGGATGTTGAAATTCCCCTCGGCAGCATATCTTCTAATGATATTAAAGCGCCTGTCAAAATGCTTGTTCTTTTGATGTGCCCTGGGTTCCTTGGCTTGGGCTATCGCCCCACTATTATCACAGTACAAAGTTACTGGTGATGTAATGGTTGGAACCACTCCAAGTTCAGTGATGAACTTCTTCATCCAGAACGCTTCTTTACCGGCTTCAGCTGCAGTGACATATTCAGCCTCTGTTGTGGAATCAGCAATTACACTTTGTTTTTTGCTATTCCAACTAACAGCCCCACCATTAAGAGTGAATACATATCCGGAGTTGGAACTCCTATCATCGACGTCAGATTGGAAATCTGCGTCTGTATAGGCTTCCACTCTCAACTCTGCTGCTCCTCCATATACGAGGAACATGTCCTTAGTTCTTCTTAAGTACTTAAGGACCGTCTTGACAGCTGCCCAGTGTTCTGGTCCTGGGTTAGATTGATATCGACTAGTAATGCTCACATCATATGCGATATCAGGCCTTGTGCATATCATGGCATACATGAGACTCCCTATGGCAGAATCATAAGGAATAATATTCATTTGCCGTATCTCTTCAGGAGTCTTAGGTTCCATGGACTTAGAAAGGTGAATTCCATGTCTAACAGGAAGAAAACCTTTCTTAGATTGTTCCATCTGGAACCTACTTAGCACCTTATCAATGTACATAGATTGGGATAATCCAATTAATTTTCTGGATCTATCACGATAGAGCTTTATCCCAAGTACATAAGATGCATCTCCTAAATCTTTCATGTGGAAGGTTTTGGACAACCACACTTTTACAGAAGAAAGTATTGCAGTGTCATTCCCGAATAGTAATATGTCATCTACATATAACACTAGGAATACTACTGCTACCTCTACGACCTTTTGATAAACACAATTGTCGTATTCGTTTTGAGTAAAACCAAACGTTTTGATTTCAGTGTCGAAACGAATGTTCCAGCTCCTGGAGGCTTGCTTAAGTCCATAAATGGACCTTTGAAGCTTGCATACCTTAGTCTTTTCAGACTTGGACACGAAACCTTCGGGTTGAGTCATATAGAGCTCTTCCTCTAGGTAGCCGTTCAGAAAGGCCGTCTTCACGTCCATTTGCCAGATTTCATAATCATGGTACGCAGCTATAGCAAGCAAAATCCGAATGGCCTTAATCATGGCTACAGGAGAGAAAGTTTCTTCATAGTCAATCCCTTCTCTTTGCCTGTAACCCTTGGCTACTAGTCTAGCCTTATAAGTTTCCACGTTCCCATCAACGCCTATCTTCCTCTTGAAGACCCATTTGTTTCCAACAGGTACAATACCTTCTGGAGGGTCTACAAGAGTCCAGACCTGATTTTGATACATGGAATCCATCTCGGATTTCATGGCCTCTTGCCATCTCTTTGAATCAATGTCGGACATTGCTTCAGTGTAGTCCATAGGGTCCTCCTTTGTGTCATTGTCACCTAGAATGAGCAATTCTGCAAAGTCATTGTCTAAGCCATACCTCTTAGGTGGCTTACTAACCCGTTCAAATCTACGTGGAGCTAGGGGTTCAGGAACAGGGTTGTCAACTTGTCGAGTGCTTGTTTGTGGTTCATTATTAATCTCATTAATTTCCATCTCTTTGCTTATAGTTCCTTTGAGAACAAATTCGTCCTCTAGAAACTTAGCAGTTCTGGCGACAAAGACTTTCTGGTCGTCTGGATGGTAGAACTCATATCCCATAGTTTCTCTAGGATATCCCACAAAATAGCATCTTACTGATCTCGCTTCGAGCTTAGTAGCTTCAAGCTTCTTGACATATGCTTCACAACCCCAAATCTTAACATGATTAAGACTTGGCTTTCTTCCATGCCATATCTCATAGGGCGTTTGTGAAACTGACTTGGAAGGTACTCTATTAAGCAAGTAAGTTGCTGTATATAGAGCGTATCCCCAGAATGTTACTGGTAGATCAGCGAAACTCTTCATAGAATGAACCATGTTCATCAAGGTTCGATTTCTCCTTTCAAAAACTCCATTAAGTTGTGGAGTTCCCGGTGAAGTCCACTGTGATATTATTCCACACTCTTTGAGATAATCTAGGAATTCATTACTCAGATATTCACCCCCTCGATCTGATCTTAGGATCTTTATCTGTTTCCCAGTTTGCTTCTCAACTTCATTCTTGAATTCTTTGAACCTTTCAAAGGATTCTGACTTGTACTTCATAAGATACACATAACCAAACCGAGAGTGATCGTCGGTGAATGTGATATAGTAGGAGAAGCCTCCTCTCGACGTAGTAGACATAGGTCCACATACGTCAGTGTGGATTAACCATAGAATTTCAGTGGCACGCTCTCCTTTTCCAGTAAATGGAGATTTGGTCATCTTCCCTTTCAAGCAACATTCACAAGTACCCATCTGGTCATTACCTAATGGGCGGATATATCCGTCTTTCGACATCTTGTGAATCTTATCAAGGTTCACATGTCCAAGTTTAAGATGCCACATCTTTTCTTGGTTAACTTATTCTCTAGCCCTTTTGGGTTTTGAGGTATTCCCGCCTGCAATACAGTGCATCCCACTATTCGTCTCTAGGTGAAAAAGTCCCTATATCATATTACCATGAGAGATAATACGACCGTTCAAGTATAAAGTGCAACTCATTTTGTCAAACAATATTGAGTGCCCATCTCGTAAAAGCTTAGAGATGGAAATCAAATTCTTTATACATGAAGGAAAATATAAACAATTTTTAAGTTCCAGGACTTCCCCAGAAGGTAGGTTAAGCATGTAGGTGCCTATTGCTTTTGCAGAGATTTTAGTGCCGTTCCCAACTCGCACAACCATCTCCCCATTGCGCAGTGACTTGCTCCCCGCTAGTCCCTGCATCGTATTACAGATATGTTGACTAGCGCCTGAATCAAATATCCAGGAATTGGAGCTCACTGTAATAGCACTCTCTATGACAGAAATAGTCTCTTAAAAAGTTCGTGTCATAAGGCTCGCAATGCGCACCCTGTATTTCTTCTTCCAACGTTCATCCTTTCCACAATGAAAATATGTTCCTTTCGATTTCTTTGCCTTCTTCTTATGCAACCTTTTCCTTGTGTTTGCATTCTCACTCCCACTGTCCATTTTGAAACCTTTTTCAAATTTACAGCACATGTCAATCATCTCGTTTAAAGAATGATCGAATCTATTCACTTTATAGTTTACAATAAACTTAGTGAAATCATCCGAGAGAGATGCAAGGAAAAAATCTTGGGCCATTTTCCCATCGATGGAAGTTCCTAAACTTTTAAGATCTTTAAATATCTTTTCCATCTTTTTTCCATGTTTACGGACCGATGCCCCCTTTGCCATTTTGGCATTCATTAGACTACAAACATTTGAGAATCGTACATTACTAGTCTCAATGTCATGCATCTTATGCAAACTTTCAACCATGGCACAAGAAGTGTCCATGTGCTTATGTTGCTTCATAAGCTCCTCACTAAGTGAAGTAAGGATTAAGCATTTGGCTTGTAAATCATCCTCATAGTGTCTAACATAATTTTGACACTCCTCCTTTGAAGCTAGTTTCGTAGGAGGTACATGAGGAGGGGATTGCTTAAGCACATACAATATGTCTTTCACCTTTGAGACATTCTCAATGTGGCGATACCAAGCAAGGAAACGTTGGCCCCTAAGGCCCCTTTTGTCAAGTATAATGGTGGGTATAATTTTAGGCACGTCGTTAACTACATAACATAACATAAATCGTATTAGATTGTTTGTTTTAAAACTATTTGATTGGGTCTTTGAATCAAATAGTACCACCCACTATTTTTGGCAAATTCCACATCCCTCAATAGAATTCGAGAGTTATATTGAACTCTTAGCGGGGTATGGGAGACTCACCATTACCAAGCCCACCTCACGATGATACGATGTTGGTTAGCAAAAATAATGATGAGAGAATAACGCATTTTTCATTTACAACCTTTTGTAATTACCCATCCGTTTGGCCTCTAGAGAATGTTGCCTCACGATGATACGATGTCGGCTCCATTGCACTTAGTTTAAGTTATTCCCACCATGCTTAGTTTGTGAAGGGGTTCAAGAATAGCCTCACGATGATACGATGTTGGCTATCCTCGTTGCCTACACTCACCTCATCATATGTTTATGGACTCCTCCTGGATGTAAGCACATACTTTGAACTCCCCCATGATAGGGTGAAGCCGGTGCATGAGTCACAAACGATTGGAGCCCACCACGGTGGAAGGCCTACGAAGAGATGTTCAAAACATCTCTCGCTTATCAACTTAATATTCGTTTGTTGAGGGAGTAGTTTTGGGCTACATCAAAATCATTTTAATCTTATTAAAAGAACATGGGCCTATCACAACTATTGGTCCAAGTTAATATGAATTTAGTAGTTTATAATACTCCCACTGTTTCGTTGAAACAAGCGAGACTATATGGAACTACTAACGAACGCATTGCATCCTCATATGGACTATATGGTCATATTAGGTTTTAGGATGATTATGAACCATTTGATTTGATCCAAAACGAGCCTTGTGTTGGACCTTGGGTTTAAGGTAGATAGTTGTTGATTTTAGTTACGCGTTTAATCCAATTAAACCGTTATTTCCTATTGGGCGTTGGACCCAACTATTCCATTTTGCATACATATAAACAAAAAGGAATACATGAAATAATAAGAAGGGCTTATGCCCTTTTACAACACAAATGATGGACTTATGTCCATTTACAACAAATTGAATTAATCAAATTACATTCAAATCTACACTACCAAACCCAAACATTCATTATGTAAAGCGGCCAATCACATAGCTCAATTATTGAGGCCTTTGGTTCATAATCACCCTTTTCTTAATCAATCACATTAACTAAGAAAGCAACTTAAACAATTGGTTTTTGGATCCATAGAATTGATTTAAATGGAACTAAATGGAATGAAAATCCAATTCTCATTAAAGAGACAAAACAATTTTGTTCTCATTTTATTTGGGCCAAAAGGAAACTATGACCACAACAATTGGGCCACAATGCAAAAACATAAACTTTTGGGGTCACTTTGAAAAACACAAAAGTCCACAACTTCATGTAATTTCAACTAGAACCCAAAATTTTAATAATGTAAAAACATCATTAAAGGATCAAAACAATTCGTCCTTTAGAGTTTTTGGGCCTTAACGTAAAAACGTAAACTTTTGGGCCAAAGTGCAAATACACAAAAGTATCAAAACTTTATGTAATTGCATAAAAGGCCCCAAAAGTACCCCCACTAGGGGGTGGTCGGTTTTAGAGTAGTAAAGGAGTGTGAAAGGGTTTTATGCAAGTTGATTTTATTAGGTGAGATATAAAGGTGATATAGATAGGTTGTAAGAAATATTTATGTCAAACATTAAAGATATTTGTCAAACATTAAAGCCAATAATAATGCTTTACCAATAACCATCACCCATCAAAATTAAACCAAAACTTTATGAAAAACATAAAACTTTTGAATCATAACTTCAAAACTTTTTGTTCTTGGCAAGAACTTCAAGAACATTGAAGAACACCATGAAAACTCATAATAGCTCCATGAATGTTTTCACTCACCAAAACTCAAATTTTCACCACTCAAAAGAGGGCTAATATCCTAGGGTACTTAGGGGTTCCAAAAGTCACCTTAAAACCATTTTAACAAGACAAACATGAACCCAAAAAATCACCCTTTGGATTTGGCCGAATTTCCCAAAATACATTGCACCAAATTTTAGTTCCAATATTCCTGCTTAAATGAAATACATCTACAACATTTGAGATGCTAAATTTTCTAGCAAAATTTATATATTCAAAAGCAAGAACAAAGCTTGTAACATTTACAACATTTAAATCATAAATCATGAAAATCACAAAACCCAAAAGGATTCACCATAAACTAGGCCTAGGCTCTGATACCACTTGAAGGAAAAATTTTGTCCTAGCAAAGAACAAGTAAGAACATTTGAATACATATGCAAACTATTAACACTTTAAAGTAGGCATGCATTCAAAAACAATTCATAAAAACCATGACTTTCAAAGCCTAGTATATGGTGAACCAATAAACTCTTTAACAACATTAAAGAGAAGTAAAGATTTAGAGTTTCTTTACCCTTGAAGCTCATCCTTGTTTACACAAGGGATTCACCCAAGTGGAGGGCCTTCAAGTCACCTCCAAGCTCCTTGGATATTCCTTGTGATTTTCCTCCTTTTAGTGCTCCTTTGCTTCTTTGAGGATTTAAGGATTTGTTCTCCAAAACACCAAAAGTTTGATGTCTCTAAGTCTCTTCACCAAGGATGTATCTTGTGAAGATGATATGGATGACTTAGGGAAGAAGAGATTTCTAGATGTCCCTCCCCTAAGTGGCCAGCCTCTTTAGAGAAAAAGGAGAGAAAATGTTTCACCCAATTTCATCAAGAAAACCCTTAATGAAAATAAAGCTATAAAGTTGCTTTTATACTTCATTACAAGTGAGTGGCAAACTTGTAATTAATCCAAGTTTGCATCATCCACCCTAATGGCCGGCCATATTAATGTTATTGGGCTATTTGCCCATTTTGTTTTAGTTGTCATACAACTTAAACATAATGGGCCTTGTGGACCAAAACGCTTTTAGGCCCTGAAACCCAAAACCAACATATATGCCCAATACGAACATTTCGTATAATTTATTAACTAATTAATTAACCTTGACCATTCTTCAATTAAACCATTTAATTGCTTATCCATTTCATTTAATTTCTTCACGTACATCCTTACTCGGTGTACGATCCATCAGGTTCCAATTAGCGAGGTAGTGGGCGATTGTTACTCTTAACGATCGATTGTGAATTGAAACCACATTTCAATTCTCCCTTAATGAGTAGTGTTTGCTAATCATTAAGGCTTCCACAAACCATGAGTGACACCTAGCAGTATGTCATGGTTACCCAAGCTAAGTAGAAGTGGTTGGAGAACCTATCCAGTTACAACTACAATGCAATATGGTCCTTCTCTAATACAATACTCTTAATCACATTGTTTAAGTGATAGTTTGTTTCATGTCTACTATCCAATGTGATACTTATCTATATGATTCCCTTGAATATGATTTGGAACAAACTTCCTAAGTCATATTCATATGCTTTGGCCAAAGACTTTAGAATCATATCTTAGAGTATTCTCCTTCCACCATGGAAGGTTAGAGATCCCTTGTTGTGCATTCATATGCCTACATGACTAGATAGCTTGACCCCAACAATGCCGTGGACACTCTGATGGAATGCCGTTGACATGATCAAAGATCAAGGACCTAACCATTAGACATCTATGATGCCTCAGGTCAAAGGACTACTTTGCATATTGCAACTTTCGAGTTCTTACATGACATGTATGTTCGAACTCTCTTTTTTATCGTTGTTCAGTGTACTCGATTACTCTTTCGAGCACCTATGTGTTTGTCTTAGTGTCCAACATCATACTCAAGCTTGAGTTGACATAACACATACTAACCTTAGCGGATTGTCAATACCCAATTGGCAATCCTATGGCTAGGAACGTTTTAGGAATGAACATAAGAGAATGGTCTTGATAATCTAACTCACTTAGATCACTTGTCTCTTAGATCAAATACATCCCTAGGATTCCCTTATTGCTTAAACACATGATACAATAAATAGTGATTAACAATAAGCTTTGCCCTTCATTAAACATATAAAAGTTTAATACATTAAGTATTCCAAAAAGCTATTACATCAAATGAGTGGCTTTGTGGGCATACTTCCAACACCCCCCTCATTCATCGTGGGCACGTGACGCTTTTGGCCTTAATCTTAGGTGTTATTATTTTATAGGTGCATTTTTCTCAAATGAGAAGACAGCAGAAATTTGCATCCACAAGTTCGATGACTCCCAACTAGAAACTTAACCTGATCGAAACACCCTTGCGAAAACATCATCGTCGTCTTCGAAGTTTTGAAGACGATTCAATGACGAGAACATCATCGTCTTCGAAGTCCATGTCAATTGAATTGAGAAGCATGATCGTCAAAATTTATCAGGTTTTGAACCCAAGTAGACGTCTTTAAGACATCATCGACCTTCAACACCCACAGGAAACACCCCAGCTCTTTCTGAACACCCAAGGCTTTCTTTGGGCCTCCGTTTGCACTTGGCTATCACTAACCTAACACACGGTTTGGGCTTTGGCTGTTTCCTTTTTTTTTTTTTTTTGCCTTCATTTTGGGCAAATTTGTTTGAAAAAAAAAATTAATTATTGTTTGCCTGAATTCTGGGCTTAAGTTTTTTTGCTTAGAGAAAAACCCAAAAATAATGGGCCAGCAACCTTATTTTTTTGCTGCATTTTCTATTTTGCTCAGTTTGCAGGCTTTTTTCTTGCTACCTCTTAGCTACCCTTTTTTCTCAACCAATAACTAAAATTTGGCTTATTTCTTGCTTCTAGCTTGCATCCAGCCCCCTTAGAGGCTCGACGTCCTCGTCGGCACACATCCGGGCAGGGATTGGCTCTGATACCAAATTGTCACATCTCGGCCTGGGCTCTGATAAGCTCATATTTATATATATTTTACATAAAATTCACTTGTCTTTTCTTAGTTAGTTCCTTATATTTTTTACCAATTTACTATGTTTTTGTGTTTTGTGTGATTTATCAAGCAAAGAAAAGAAAAGTAGCACAAGTGAGTTATTAAGTAACAAATTCGTCAAAATTGCCTGTGCAGATTAGCTGACTTTGGAAGCATGTTACGAACAGCTCAGAATTAATGAGAGAATGAGCCTTATATGCTTGGAAAACTACGGATGTCTATTTTCTGGAGCAATTTACGGATTGTTAATATCATTTCTCTAGAAGAAGTTATGGGCATTGTTAATATCATTTTTCTAGAAGAAGTTATGGGCATTGTAACACTGAAAGGTTCAGAAAAGGGCTCAGCAGATTTGGTTAATAAAGTGAGAAAGTAAAGGCCCTTGTTTTGTGTTTTGCTTTGTCATCAACACTTAACAACAAATGGGGTTATGATTGCACTCATTTGGCTTTGGAGCAAGTGGAAATGCAAAGCTAGAAGATGAACAAGGCACATGGAAGAAACATGGACAGCACACACACAAAGGGAAAGGCACGGCATGGACAGTTTGACATGGGCAGAAAATGGGTGGATTATTGGCTAAAATAATGAAGAATATGTGTGTGCAAATGAAAAGGAAAAACACACACACATGGGCAAAGGAAACACACACACATGGGCAGAAAATGGGTTGATTTGTGGCTGAAATGATGGAGGTCATGTGTGTGCAAATGTAAAGGGAAACATGGACATCACACACCCATACAAACTGCATATGCAAGGAATTGAAGTGGTCCTCTCCTTAGCCTATCAATACATCAACCATTCCCCTTCCTAAAGAAAATCTTGATCCATCAAAAGAGCTTCATTCACAAACACAATTTCCTTGTAGTGACCTCCATCCATTCATCTAGCCATACTACATCTCACCAATCCATACACTTTCATCTCTTAGTCGTGCAAATCCATTCTATCCATTCATCTAGGCATACTACATCTCACCAATCCATACACTTTCATCTCTTAGCCATGCAAATCCATTCCATCCATATATCCATACACATCCTAGACACTTGTGCTACAACAAGGTGGTGAAAACAAAGGTCCTTGGAGTTTCAAGCTTGGAACTTTGGAGCATTTTAGGTGTACTTCGTTCTTGCTTTCAATGTCTACTTTGTTATTTTCTAATTTTGTTGCAATTATGAGTGGCTAAACCCCTATTTAGTTAGGGGGAAGTTTGAAGCCATGAACATGCTTGAGATTTGAATTGATTTCTTCCAATTGTGATTTGATAAGTTGTGATTGCAATTCAATTATCTATTTTATTCATAACTGATTCTTGTATGTTTATTAAGGATGCATACTTAGTTTTCATGCATGAATTAGATGCTAGAATATAAATGAGTTTCACCTAATCGTTACAAGTTTATATTCATGAGTAGTGAAGGTTGTCTATCACAATCGCGTTAATTGAATTCTTGGCAATTGTATCGTGCATTCATAGTTATAATTGTCTAGTCAACACTTATGATTTTCATTGAACGTAATGATCTCTGATTGTATCTCTATTATGCATTCATATAGGGGACTTTTAGAGAATGATTTGGGTTGTCGCATGCATTCATCCAATTCAATAAGTAAAGGAAAATCTGAGGGTTAATTTGTGCATCACGGTTAATCTGGGGTGTTGAGTATCATAGTTTATTGAAAAGCAATTGGAAATCGATTCATGTACAAGTGTGTCATGTGCGAAGAACGGACCTCTAACTAATCCATCCATCATCTCATTTCTTAAATTCGCTTTACAATCTGTCTAATTTTATAAGTTGTTTGTTCGTTTCGAATTCGTCAAAACCAAAATCCCCCTTTTACTTTGTTGTTTCAAAGTGTTAAATTTATATTTCGTTAGTGTTTTTGAGTGTTTTGATTCAAGTCAAAACCCAAATTTCGTCCAAAGTTGTGTTAGAGTCAAATCTGGCTAGTAAGTGTTTTTAGGCAATTTTGAGTGTTTTTAAAGTTGTTTTGCGTCTTTAGAATCTGTTTTGAGTCATTTGAGTCTATTCAAACGTTTTTAACTTTGTTTTTATGTCTTTGAGTTAGTTTAGAGGTTTTACCAAGCCCTCCTAATCCCCGGTTTAAGAACGATCCCTACTTGCATTTATACTACAATTTGACAACAAGGGGTTTAATTTGAGTGCTTAACTTTCATCGCATCAAATTTTGGCGCCGTTGTCGGGGATTAGCATTTGCTAATCCCTTGTTATTTCTTTTTGTTTATTTTCATGTGTTTTTGTTCCTAGTTGATGACTTTACCTGTTTTCTTGTTTTAGGTGGTTTATGACTCGAAGTTCTCAACCTATTCGTAAGCACATCCATGACTTTGATGATGATTTTGAACGAACTTTGAGATGAGCAAGGAATCAACAAGAACCCCAACCATCTCAACCTATACCCGATCTTGGAGAAGACAAAGTAGAAGAGCAAGAGGAGCCCACGACACAGGTTGTAAAGGAAGATCCCAACATGGCAGTGGACAATCAAACAATCAAAGAGCTTTCCGCTTCGGGATTGGACAATGCCACTCCCCTATGCATCCAATACCCCATGGTTGCCCTAGGGAAGACGGACGAGTTCGAATTGAAATCAAGTTTGTTGCATCACATTCCTAAGTTCCACGAGATGTCCATAGAAGATCCTAATAAACACTTGAATGAGTTTAAGGTTGTTTGCTCGAGCATGACCCCTGTGAACGTTGATGGGAGCATTCTGAAAATGAAGGCTTTTCCCTTTTCTCTCTTAGAAAAGGCTAAAGATTGGTTGTATGAGCTAGCCCCCAGAACTGTCACATCATGGGAGAGTATGAAACGGGCATTTTTAGAGAAGTTTTTCCCAACCTCTCGAGTCATTCTATTACGCAAAAGGATTAGTGGCATTCAGCAAAACTAAGGTGAATCCTTTCCCACATACTATGAGCGTTTTAAAACCCTTGTTGCTTCATGTCCACAACACCAGATGAAAGAGGAGCTTCTTATTCAATATTTCTACGAATGGCTTCTACCAATTGAACGCCAAATGCTAGACGCCTCAGCGGGAGGAGCTTTGGTGGATGAAAGACCCATGGCTGCCAAGACCTTAATTGCTAACTGAGCATTGAATGCTCAACAATATGAAGGCGTTGGTCAAAGGGACACCCTACGGTAGCAAGTGAATATGGTAAGTTTCACATCCGACATTCAATCGCAATTAGCTAATCTTACTTCCATTGTGTCTCAGATGGCCAAAGGAATGAGGATGAAAGAACCAAGTGTATGTGGTGTGTGTTCTATCCAAGGACATGCCTCTGAAAAGTGCCCGCAATTGATTGAAAATGGTGGATGGGAAAGTGCCAATGTAGTTGGATTTCAAGGCCAAAACCAGCCAAGGAACGATCCATATTCTAATATGTACAATCCGGGTTGGAGAGACCATCTAAATTTCAGGTGGAGGGAGCCCCAACAACAAGGAGGCTTTAGGCAGCAACCTCCGGGCTTCTATACCAAGCAATACTCACCAGCACAAGCCTCACAACAACCTGCCCAAAATACCTCAGGTACATCTTTAGATAATGAGACACTTTTTAAGTTACTCACCAGTTTGTCTCAAGGGCAAGAAAATCAAGCCAAAGCAATGCAAAACCAAGAAAAAAGGGTGGACCAAATGGAGAAGCAAATTGGGCAGATTGCGGAGTTTGTAGGACAGTTCAGAGAGCAAGGTAAGTTGCCTAGTTCAACTGTTGTCAACCCAAAGGGAGGATTCGAATCTGCAAAATCCATAAGTTTGCAAAGTGGAAAACAAGTTGGATTTGATCCCCAACTGTCTAATTCACGTTCCAATGAGGTTGAAGAGTTGATAATTGAAGAGGAGGAGCAAAGCACCCCTACGGAAAGGGTGGAAACACCTTTACCGCAGGCCCCAAAAGCTCCTAAACCATCCAATTCGGCCAACAAAGGTAAGGAAGTTCCAATTTTGATTAATTCTAACGTTGTTCCTCCAAATGTACCCTTTCCTCGTAGGTTTATGCAATCAAAGAAGGAGGAGGCTGAAAAGGATATTTTGGAAACGTTTAGAAAAGTTCAAGTTAATATACCACTTTTGGATGCAATTAAGCAAGTTCCAAGGTATGCCAAGTTTTTAAAAGAACTTTGCACAACTAGGAAGAGAATTTCAAGCAAGGAGGTTGTCAAGGTAAGTGAAAATGTCTCAGCTGTTTTACAACATAAACTGCCCACTAAATGCAAGGATCCGGGAAGTTTTACCATTCCTTGTGTAATTGGTAATACTCGTTTTGAATCGGCCATGTTAGACTTAGGTGCATCTATAAATATCATGCCTTATCCAATCTATGCATCTATGCACTTAGGCAAATTGAAAAATGATGGTGTGATTATACAATTGGCCGATCGTTCTAATGCCTATCCAAAGGGAGTTTTGGAAGATGTTTTAGTGCAGGTCAATCACTTAATCTTTCCGGCGGATTTTTACGGCATGAAATGGACGAGTCGGACCACTCCCCTACATTGCCCATCCTCCTTGGACGGCCATTCATGAAAACGGCTCAAACCAAGATTGATGTAGCCAAAGGATCAGTAACTATGGCATTTGGTGGTGATATGATTAGCTTTAATATTCTTGAATCTATTGAGAATACTAATGATGTTCGTTTTTGTTGTGCCATTGATGTGATTGAAAATATGGGGCAAAAACGTTCAACACTAATAAAAAAGAAAGTACCTCGAACCACCATCGAGGAGGAAATTGGAGTGAACAACAAGGAGTGCACGACCACACCTCTCAAAACTCCAATTCTGACCAAGAGCAATCCTTGTGCATTTGTTGATAGTACTGCCACTTCATTGCAGCACATTGGTACGTCACCTAACCTAATTTCAATTCCCATTTCAACTAATAGGTTGTTACCTTCTATGGTGCAGGTACCTAATTGAATGCAAGGTAGTAGGGAAGGGTACATCGATTGTTGGAAGCAACACACCAAAATCAGGAATGACTACTATCCCGTTCCGTTCAAGGATTCAATGTGTGAGAACTTTGAGGAGCATGTCGTGGAGAATGTACCCCTCCATGCCGTGGGCCCTGTATAAGCTTAAATGGAGGTATTGTCTGACTATAAGATGTTAAAGCAAGCGCTTCTTGGGAGGCAACCCATGTATTCAAATAAGGAAGATTTTTGAATTGCTCCACAATCAGTTTTGCGTTTCTAAAAACCTTCCCTTTTCTGTAGTTTTATTTTGCCATGATTGTCATTTTTATCTGTTGCTTGTCTAATTGTTTTTTGTGTGGGTTTATTTTTGAAACACTGACAGTTATGCAAGGTATTTTTACATTCATAAAAAAGGAAAGGAACATAAAGCAGATAAATACAAGAGGGAGCCTTCACAAAGGTTGCTTAGGAGAAGTCTCAGTAGTCGATGGAGCCTCAGCAGTCGGCGGAGCCCCAGAAGGATGAGGCATCGGAGGTTGATCATTTGGAGCTTCATTACGCGGTACAACCCCAGAAGACGAAGGCAAATGCTGTTGGAACAAACCCACAAACCTCTGATGATCAAGTAAAATCTGACCATCAGATTCCTGCATCTGGTCAATCTTCCTCTTCATGTTTGTAGCATAATTATGTGCGAGCTGTGCAACTGTTTATTCTCATGCTTAAGCCCTCTAATCTCCTGCTTGAGACTCTTCACTTCAGCCGCCAATGATTCAACTTGACGGGTTCGGGCAAATAGGCGTTGGGCCATATTAGACACGGAACCTGCACACTGCACACTGAGAGCCAGAGAATCCTTAACAGCCAACTCATCAGACCATTTGGCAAGTAGTCTGTTATCTTTGGGGGTGACAAGGTTCCTGGCCACCACCGCAGCTGTCATATAATTCTTCATCACCGAATCTCCAACGGTAAGGGGACCAGTATGGGATATGAAAGATGGGCGCCATATGTTGTCTGGAGAAGGCGGGACTGCCTCTTCACCAAGGTTCAAGTCAAAACAACGGTCGGAGGGGCCAAACATTTTCAGAGGTGTTAAAAAAAGAAGAGGTCGAACAAGTCAAGATCGTAGAAGTGCAAGAAGGGAGTTTTTACAGGCAGAAATTCAAGTGTGCTTTGAATGTCCTGCATACCTCTATAAAAATCAGCACTCGATGGGATTTTAGAGATCGAAGAGGCGAGCTCAGAAATCGAAGAGGCCAACTCAAAAATTAAAGAGGCGCTAGCTTTCTCAAAAGCTGGGTTTGCTCAGAAACCACGACCAATCTTCTTTTCCAGATTTGTCCGTACTTGTCACATACAACCTCTGCACTCGATGGGATTTCAGAGATCGAAGAGGCAAGCTCAGAAATTGGAGAGGCATCTGCTTTTCCAGACATGTCAGCATCTGTCACATGCAGAGTCAGCTTTGCGGAAATCACGGGCAGTTTGTCGAAGCGCCGATTTCAAATATCGGAGAGGCATCTGCTTTTCCAGACGTGTCAGCATCTGTCACATGTAGAGTCAGCTTTGCGGAAATCACGGGCAGTTTGTCAAAGCGTTTTTCCAGACGTGTCAGCATTTGTCACATACAGAGTCAGCTTTGCAAAAATCACGGGTAATTTGTCGAAGCGCCGATTCCAGATATCGAAGAGGCACTTGTTTTTCCAGACGTGTCAGCGCATGTCGCATGCACACTCAGCCTTGCGGAAATTATGGGCAATTTGTCGAAGATCTCTTGTGAAGTAGAAAGCACGTGAAGTTTACTATTAAATCATCCAACGGTTACTGACAAGAGTGAAAAAATAGTACCGGTTATTAATTCCTATAAATGTCACCCCTCACCCTCCATTGCAAGGCAGACATACATAACCCTTCTTCTTCTCCGAGAATGCCTTTCCAACAAACCCTCTCGAGTCACTCAATGTTCCTTACTCCTTGGGGTACCTCTGCAAACAACTCATCCAAAGAAAAAGTATTTCATATCATAAAGGTTGGAAGCAAGAGTATCTCATATCATGCTTTCTCCCTGTCCTTCTCCTTGTCGTTGTTTTGGGACAAGGAGAAAGAGAGCAATCAGCCAGCACTTGGTATCAATCTTCCGGTCTGGAACCGATTGCCTGCAACCCCTTCCTGATTGCTTACCTAGCCTTGCTCTCGAGTACTCATCTTCATCATTTTATGCTTCCTCTTCGTCTACCACATCTGCCTGAGGAACATATAAGGGAAGTGAAAATGATACCTCGAAGCATGTGGAGACAATTTGCCAATTCATCATCAGCTAGGGACAAGGAGAAAGAAAGCAAGAGGTGGGCACTTGGAAAGATTGAAGAAAGAAACAGACCAACACCTCTACCTCGTGCCTGCCTGCCGTGCAGAAGAAACAAGCAGAGAAGAATGCAGACTGCACAATCAAATTAACCCAGTAGAAGGAGTCTGATTTGAAACCAAGGAACTCTGATATTCCTCGCTCAGAATTTCAAACCAGTTCGAGATCAAAGCTGTGGAAAGTCAACAAGATCATCTATCTCCAAAACCAGATTTGCGTTCTTAAACTCTACTATGTCTGTTTTTTTTTTTTTTTTTTTTACTTTGCTATACTTGTCATGTTTATTCGTTGTTTGTTTATTTGCTTGTTTTTGTGTGAGTTTATGCTTGAAACATTGAGGACAGTGTTTGATTTAAATGTGGGGGGGGGGGGGTAACCATTGTTTTGCATGAAATTCGTAGGAGTTTATCACCCATTACTTCTAATGTTGTTACTTGCTGTTTTAAGTGTTTTTAAGCTGTTTTGGAGTTATTTTGCTTGAAATTCGTAGGAGTTTATCACCCATTACTTCTAGTGTTGTTCCTTGCTGTTTTAAGTGTTTTTAAGCTGTTTTGGAGTGTTTCAGTGTGTTTTGACATAAAAATCCGAAAATCTCATAAAAATTTGAAAAATTGTTTTGAAAAACCCAAAAAGAGTTGTTTTTGTATGTTTATTTGTATCTTAGGGTACCTTCCAACACAATGATAAGGATTTGGTTTTTAATTACATGACTGTTAAAGAGAGTTATAAACTTGGATAAAAATTTGATTTACTCTTTGGTGTATGATTGGTTGTGGCTATAATTTATGAATTCACATGCAATCATAAAGAAAAAAAATCAATTTTTGTAACATGCTTGAAAGAAGGAACTCAAATGAACGCTACAACCTTGTGAGACTTGAGCCTAAACGTTTATTTGGAGAGTTAATAATCTGTGCATCGTTGTTTTCTAAAGTCGTTGCATGATCTCATTATTCTTTTCTTGGTTGCTATTTAGAATGCGTTTCATCATTTAGTTCCAAATACTAGAACTCATGCCTATTTCATTCAAAACATGCTATTGAATTGCATAACACATATTCAAGATGAAGTTGTGTAGTGACCACCACAGCCAAATTGTCGTGCCCTATTTCATTATGTGTTTAAGTTTAACCACGTTGAGCCTTTTGTAGCCTATGTTCTTTGTTAACCCACACTATCCTCACCTAGCCTAGATTAGGACCATCCATACCCTTGTTCTTGAAGCATAGTAAAACATAATTTAGAAGGAATTCCTTTTGTTGAACTTTTGCAGAAAAACAAGTGTGGGGGAAGTGATTCTTGTGTGTGTGTGTGTGTGTGTGTGTGTGTGCGTGCCAAAGTTCTTAATAAGGCATGGGTAGAAAAGAAAAGGAAAAAAAGAAACATTCGTGGAAAATAGAATGAAAAGAAGAAAAGTTGTGAAAAGAGTGAAACAGAGTTGAAAAATATGTGAAAAAAGAGCTCTAAAGTGTTGTTTGTTGAAGAAAGGGTCCAAAACATTGAATTCGGCCCTAAGTGTTGCTTGAATCTTCCCTTTGTGTTTAAAAGTTAATTTCTGCATTATTAAGTGAATTCCAAATGTCTATTTCATTACTTTGCTTGCTATTGCTTTCAGAACGTTTGTTATCCTTATCCTTTCTTTGTTAGCCATTACCCTTAAACTCCGTTACAACCCTTAACTTTATCTTGAGTGTTATGCATTTCAATATGTGGAGTTTGGAATTGGTTTGAGCATATGGTGTCACTGGTTCTTGCATCAAAGTAGTAGCATTTCATTCATGAGATCATATCTAAACATGTTGAATAACTCCAGAAAATTGCCCTCTTTGTTATACATATATGTGAGTGTTCGTTTTCATGTTTACATCAATCTTCTCACATATAACTAGTGTAAGGTGTGTAGTCAGAAAATGTGTGGGAAAATAGAGAGTATCTTGTAAGGAATTGAGTAAATTCTCTAAGGCATGTTACTACATTCAAAACATCGTTTTAATTGGTTAATTGTGAACTAGTAAGTGGTGACTATAGGTATGTGCTCAAGTGTAAGGATGACTAAAATCTGTGGGAATGATGATTTTTAACTTGTCATGTGCGTTGGAAATCCCTAAGGCAAACGTTGGAAGGTTTAGGTTGTATTTTGTTTTCTTTATTTTGCTCGAGGACTAGCAAAAGCTAAGTGTGGGGGTATTTCATAAGCTCATATTTATATATATTTTACATAAAATTAACTTGTCTTTTCTTAGTTAGTTCCTTATATTTTTGAGCTATTTACTATGTTTTTGTGTTTTGTGTGATTTATCAAGCAAAGAAAAGAAAAGTAGCACAAGTGAGTTATTAAGTAACAAATTCGTCAAAACTGCCTGTGCAGATTAGCTGACTTTGGAAGCATGTTACGAACAGCTCAGAATGAATGAGAGAATGAACCTTATATGCTTGGAAAGCTACGGATGTCTATTGTCTGGAGAAATTTACGGATTGTTAATATCATTTTTCTAGAAGAAGTTATGGGCATTGTAACACTGAAAGGTTCAGAAAAGGGCTAAGCAGATTTGGCTAATAAAGTGAGAAAGTAAAGGCACTTGTTTTGTGTTTTGCTTTGTCATCAACACTCAGCAGCAAATGGGGTTATGATTGCACTCATTTGGTTTTGGAGCAAGTGGAAATGCACAGCTAGAAGATGAACAAGGCACATGGAAGAAACATGGATAGCACACACACAAAGAGAAAGGCATGGCATGGACAGTTTGACATGGGCAGAAAATGGGTGGATTGTTGGCTGAAATAATGAAGAATATGTGTGTGCAAATGCAAAGGAAAAACACACACGCATGGGCAAAGGAAACACACACACATGGGCAGAAAATGGGTTGATTTGTGGCTGAAATGATGGAGGTCATGTGTGTGCAAATGTAAAGGGAAACATGGACATCACACACCCATACAAACTGCACATGCAAGGAATTGAAGTGGTCCTCTCCTTAGCCTATAAATACATCCACCATTCCCCTTACTAAAGAAAATCTTGATCCATCAAAAGAGCTTCATTCACAAACACAATTTCCTTGTAGTGACCTCCATCCATTCATCTAGCCATACTACATCTCACCAATCCATACACTTTCATCTCTTAGCCGTGCAAATCCATTCCATCCATATATCCATAAACATCCTAGACACTTGTGCTACAACAAGGTGGTGAAAACAAAGGTCCTTGGCGTTTCTAGCTTGGAACTTTGGAGCGTTTTAGGTGTACTTCGTTCTTGCTTTCAATGTCTACTTTGTTATTTTCTAATTTTGTTGCAATTATGAGTGGCTAAATGAAGGATCATTTTGTGAAAACATGTTCATTTGAGCAACATCATATAGCATGCAATTAACAATTAAAGGCGGAATCATGCTTGCATGCACTCAAAAACAAAACATTACCCATGAAATTCAAAGCCTAGTAGATTGGTGAACCAAAACTCAACTCAAAACAAAGTGAGTTGAAATCATACCTTTGTAGATTCCTCTTTGCATAAGCAAAGGCTAATCACCCAAAGAGAGGGCCTTCATTCCTTGCATCTAAAATCTATGGATTTGGATGGATGAAAAGGTTTCTCCAAGTTCCCAAAATTGAGAACCTCTAAGTATCTTCACCAAGGTTAGATTGGAGAAGAAATGAGTGACCTTGGAGTAGTTAGTATGGCTAGATACACCCTCCAAGGGGCCGGCCTCTTTAGAGAGAAAAGGAGAGACAAGTTCTCACCAATTTTCTCCAAAAGAAACCCTTATGAATTTTGGCTATAAAGTCAAATTTATACCTTTATTCATTTGAGTGGCAAACTTGTAATTAAAGCAAGTTCACTACCCTTCCTCTAAATGGCCGGCCATGGGGTTTTGTTTGGGCTTTTGGGCCTTTGTGAATTAAGTTGTCATACAACTTAAGTCAATGGACATGACGTTCGAAGCCCATTGGGCCTTGAGGCCCAAAACTATCCCGAGGACTTTAACGAACTTATTCGTTTGATTAATAAACATATTAATTAATCCTTGCCATAAATAATTAAACCATTTAATTATTCTTACTCATCTCCATTGTTTCTTCAATCTCCACCTTACACGGTGTACGATCCATTAGGTTCCTTTTAGCGAGGCAATGGGCGATTAAAACCATTTTACATCGATTGTGAATTGAAACTTACTTTCAATTCTCCCTTTAGTGTTTACACACGTTTAGGGCTTCCACAAACCATGAGTGACACCTAGCAGCATATCATGGTTACCCAAGCTAATCAGAAGAGGTGGAGAACCTATTCAGTTTAGGATTACAAATGCAATATGGTCTTTCTCTAATACAATACTCTTGTCCACATTGTTTGGTTTGATAGTTTATTTATTCATGTCTACTATCCAATGTGATTCGTGTGCTTATATGATTTCCTTGAATGTGATTTGGAACGCATTCCTAAATCTCATTCATACTCTGGCCAGAGGTTCTAAATCATATCATAGAGTATTCTCCCTCAAACCATTTGAAGGTTAGAGATCCCTTGTTGCGCATTCACTTGCCTCCATGACTAAGTGGCTTAACCCCAACGATGCCGTGGACACCCCGATAAGGTGACTTTGACATAATCAAAGATCAAGGACTTAATCACAAGACAACTGTGATGCCTCAGGTCAAAGGACTACTTTGCATTATCCCAACCATGAGTTCTCATGTGACATGAATATGAGAACTCTTCGTTGATCGTGTTCAGTGGACTCATTCTCTATTGAGCACCTACGTACTTGTCTTGATGTCACACACACCAATGACTCGAGACTAGTCACTCTCCCTGAGAGAAGACACAGCACGTACCGATCTTAACGAACTGTCAATGCCCAATTGACAATCCTATGATCAGGAACATTTAGGATGTGTCTACGAAAGAATGGTCTCATGAATCTAACTTCATTAGATCGCATTCTCCCAATCACATATTCCTTGGACTTTATCGTTTAAGCATATAACATTTATATGAGACGGCTCAAACAATAATCTTTGCCCTTTATAGTTAAACTAGATTAGTTTAACATGTGAAATGTCCGTAAAGTATCATCATATGATTGGCTATAGGGAACATTTCCAACAATCTCCCACTTGCACTAGAGCCAATCAGCTTGTTCATCATAGATGATACCTCTTCTGTAGTCATTTCATAAATGGCTGAGTAGTAGGCCTAGACAATGGATATCTATATGTTATCCATAGAAGCAACCTTGAGAATAACGACGTCACCATTATACATGATTCTCAATCATGTGGTTCAGTCTCTCATTTGTGTTTGGACCTTGATGAGACCTTGATTCCCTGGCTTGAGCTATCGCCCCATTAGTGTCATAGTGTCAGTACACTAGATACACTTTCTGGTTGGAACCAAATAGAGAGTTCATAAATGAACTTTCCCATCCAAACAACATTGTTGTAAGCTTCTATATGGCAATATATTTTGCATTCATAATGGAACACACTAAAGTCATTACTTTTAATGTTTCCATCCAAATATCTCTTTAGTCATAATAAAGAGATATCTGATTATCTCTTCATTCATAAAAGAAACATCCAATGATGGATTAGATTCATAATCTAATACATTTACGCTTCCTTTACGTTACTCTAATTCTTCCTCATTCTTTGAGGAATCTATCCTTTAGTATTTCTTAAGTACTTAAGGACTCACTTGACAGTTGCCATGGTTCTGATCCTGGGCTTGCCCTGATATCGTCTTGTACCGTTCTAGGTACAACTCATATCAATGTTTTTCATACAATATGAAATACATAAATCCCCTTTGTGCGTATGCATAAAGGATTCTATTTACGCATTATTTCTTTGGGAGTCAAAGGGTACGTTCCCTTTGAGAAGGGCAACTTGCTAGTCTCACTAGACTCGTCCTTCTAATTGAAGTTTATCATCATATGAGAAACTTCCTAGCATCTTTTGTCTATTATTAGGGATTGATATAATCAAAATTATATCTTGAAATCTATCATTATAGATTTACTTCCCATGTTTATAGACTACGTCTCCCATATACATTCTATCGTTTATAGAATGTTTAAAGTCATAACTTTAACGAAGAAGTATTCTTTTCATTTCCAAAATTAATATATCATATATATATTTAAATTTTAGGAACATGATTAACTCCCACTAATCTTTTGTAAACCTAGTAAACAAAAGATTCATTTACATCTTTATGAGAAATCAAACGATTTGATCTTTCTCTCATAAGACGCTTATAGCTCCCACTAGCTTGCTAAGATCCATGATGGATGGATCTATACAACTTACATGTCTTATGATTCATAGTTTTAGACATATATTATCAAGACTATCTTAATAATGGTTTCGAAAACCCATATTATGTCCAAACATTGAATCACCATTTAGTTGTAGCTAGCAATCTTCGAATTAATTGAAACTAAGACTATCTCAAAGATGGTTTCTTCAAAGTCAACCATTCTCTTTGATTGTAGTCACCTTAAGCTACCAATTAGCTTATAAAGGTTTCATTATTTCGGGTCAAATGGTACTTTACCATTTCCTTGAGTATATATCATATATATACACTCAATGTAGTCATAAGGATTTTCATTCTTATTTCTTTCGAATTAAGAGGTGCAACTCTATGACATAGTCATAAAGTTCAAACCATTCAACTGAGATGGTTTATAAATCCTTCTCGACTACCTTGGAGCTTTTGGTATAGGAATTAGGTTGTTTATATTTGTTGATTACTTTCTTGTCTCTCAAAGAACCCATTCTTTGAGTTCTATCTCTCGTTCATTTGCTTTTAGGCAAATCACATTGTAGGATTACAATGAACTATCCAACAAAACAACATTTGTTAATTGGTTTATAGAAGCGATATCCAAAAGTTAATTTAAGGATATCCTACAAGATTGTTATCAAACAAATATTGCTTATTTGCTCACAACCCCAAATCTTAACATGCTTAAGATTTGTCTTTCTTTGCAACTACATCTTATGGAGTCATGAAAAATTTGGAAGATCTTCTAATTGACAATCATATTGTTTTTAGAAGTATATATCCTATATATGGGTAATAGATAACATCTAACGAACTAAATCTTATTCGAGTTCGTTCTTCTCCTTAATGGAGAAATTTATTATCTTATGATGCTTCTTTCCTTGATATCTTTCAAGGAGACTCATCTAAAGTGTTTCTTTTCCTTGGATCAAATCTAAGGAGGTAAATACTTTAGACGTCTTACTCATCAACTTACATTTCTTGAATTCTTTGAAACCTTTTGCAAAGTATTCGGATTTGTGTTTATTCAAAATAAACTATAGTCCAACCGAGAGTGATCTTCGGTGAATGTCATATAACATGAGTAGTATTATGTTTGTGGACAAGTGCCACTAACATCTAAGTGAATTAACCTCAACAACTTTGTGATTCTTTCTTCTTTCCAAAAGAATAAAGATTAGAACATTTCACCTCTATACAATTTTAACAAGAAGGTACTGGATCCGGATCTAACAATCCAAAGCATCCATCTATGACCAACTCGTAATTTATGTTTTAGAGGTATCACAACTCAGTTGGGATTAGTCACTACCTTGCAACCTTTTGGGTTTTAAGCATCATTGTATTCTAAACAGTTAACACTACCATATCATCTCTACTATAGAGACAATCAATTAGATTACTATAATCCAATCATTGATTAATAAAGAACAATGTTTTGTCAAACAAAACATTCATCCATCTCTACTATAGTGACGGAATTAAATTCCTTAAAATTGGAATGTAAAGACAATCTTTGGTTTTTCCAATTTCTTTGGTAGTTCATATGAGGAAGTAAGTACTATCTGCTTTCACAGAGATCTTTATTTTATTCACGTTCCGAATGTGAAGCACCTTTTTCTTCTCTCATAAATCTTCTACTTCTTATTAGTCACACTTTTACAACGATTGTAAAACATAGTTACTAATACGGAATCAAGCATTCAAGTAGAAGAACCAACTGTTTTGAACTATTTAAGAACAATTTACAACACCTTCGAAAGATGTGTTCTTGACACTTGCAAGACATTTCTTGCAAATACCCCTTCCAATGTTCATCCTTTCATAAAGAAAGTTTGTTCCCTTGGAGTTAATTTTATCTTCTTCATTTGACTTCTCCTTTGACTACAATAGTCATGGTCCCTAAACTCCCACTATCTCTCTTGAAACCTTTTTCAATTGTGTTATACACATCAAACATTTTGGAGAGCATGTGTTTATTGTTCACTACATAGTTTACAATAAACTTAGTGAACCATTAGGATAGGGACACATAGGTGAAGTCCTTGCCTAGTTTCTGTCTCGTTAAGTGGTTTATCACTTCAACATTCAATGATTCAAAATCATCATAAGTCCATGTTAATGGACTATTTTTGTCAACCAACCATTATGTTCTAAACATAATTACAAACTTTCAAGAGTTGTACAAGGCAACTCTCATTTCTTCATACAACAATTTGTAAGTGAAGAATCATGGCACATTAAGTGTCCATGCCTTTGTGCTTTCTTCTCAAGTTCTTTGTTCATATAACAAAGAAACAAGCACTAGTGTTTGCATTGACTAAGGGTTGTTCAAAGCAACTCTTATTTCTTCATACAACAATTTGTAATTGAAGAATAATGACATTAAAAGTGTTGTCCTCTTTATGATAGACCTTTTCTAACATATTCTTCTAATGATACATTATCAATAGGAAGATTGTGAGGATGAGACTACTTAGGTACATTTACAAGCCACTAAAGACAATCTATGGTTTTGTAGTACCAAGTCCGGAAACTAAACTTTCGGCTTTTATTTGTCAAGTGTTGGATAGCGTTTGTAAATATATTGGTAAACAAATATATAACGAATATAAATTGATTGATTTTAAGCCATTTGATTCGGGTCTTTTGTTGGAAGTATGCCCACAAAGCCACTCATTTGATGTAATAGCTTTTTGGAATACTTATTGTATTAAACTTTTATATGTTTAATGGAGGGCAAAGCTTATTGTTAATCACTATTTATTGTATCATGTGTTTAAGCAATAAGGGAATCCAAGGAATGTATTTGTTCTAAGAGAGAAGTGATCTAATGAGTTAGATTATCGAGACCTCTCTCTTATGTTCATTCCTAAAACGTTCCTAGCCATAGGATTGCCAATTGGGCATTGACAATCCGCTAAGGTTAGTATGTGTTATGTTGACTCAAACGTGAGTATGAACTAGTCTCAAGTCATTTGGTGTTGGACACTGAGACAAACACATAGGTGCTCGAAAGAGTAATCGAGTACACTGAACGTCGATCAAAAGAGAGTTCGAACATACATGTCATGTATGAACTCTAAAGTTGCAATATGCAAAGTAGTTCTTTGACCTGAGGCATCATAGATGTCTAATGGTTAGGTCCTTGATCTTTGATCATGTCAATGGCATTCCTTCGAATTGTCCACGGCATTGTTGGGGTCAAGCTATCTAGTCATGTAGGCATATGAATGTACAACAAGGGATCTCTAACCTTCCATGGTGGAAGGAGAATACTCTAAGATATGATTCTAAAGTCTTTGGCCAAAGCATATGAATATGACTTAGGAAGTTTGTTCCAAATCATATTCAAAGGAGTCATATAGGAAAGTATCACATTGGATAGTAGACATGAAACAAACTATCACTTAAACAATGTGATTAAGAGTATTGTATTAGAGAAGGACCGTATTGCATTGTAGTTGTAACTGGATAGGTTCTCCAACCAATTCTACTTAGCTTGGGTAACCATGATATGCTGCTAGGTGTCACTCATGGTTTGTGGAAGCCCTGAAGATTAGCAAGCACTAATCTTAAGGGAGAATTGAAATGTGGTTTCAATTCACAATCGATCGTTAAGAGTAACATCGCCCACTGCCTCGCTAATTGGAACCTAATGGATCGCACACCACATAAGGATGTTAGTGAAGAAATTATATGAAATGGATAAGCAATTAAATGGTTTAATTGAAGAATGGTCAAGATTAATTAATTAGTTAATTAATTATACGAAAAGTTCGTATTGGGCTTATAAGTTGGTTTTGGGTTTCGGGGCCCAAAAGTGTTTTGGTCCACAAGGCCCATTATGTTTAAGTTGTATGACAACTAAAACAAAATGGGCAAATTAGCCCAATAACAAGGAGAGGCCGGCCATTAGGGTGAATGGGCAAGCTTGCTTAATTACAAGTTTGCCACTCACCAAAGAAAATGTTATAAAAGGAACTTTATAGCAATTTTCTTTTTTTAGGGTTTTCTAATAGAAATTGGGTGAAACATTTTCTCTCCTTTTCTACATAGAGGCCGGCCACTTAGAGGATTTTTACTAGCATCTAAAATCTCTCTAAGTCATCCATATCATCTTCACAATATACAACCTTGGTGAAGAGACTTAGAGACATCAAGCTTTTGATGTTTTTGGAGAACAAATCCTTTTTCCTCTAATCATCAAAGGAGCACTAAAGGGAGGAAAACACAAGGAGGATTCAAGGAGCTTGGAGGTGACTTGAAGGCCCTCCACTTGGGTGAATCCCTTGTGTAAACAAGGATGAGCTTCAAGGGTAAAGAATCACTAAATCTTTACTTCTCTTTAATTTTGTTAAAGAGTTTATTTTGGTTCACCATATACTAGGCTTTGAAAGTCATGGGTTTTATGAATTGTTTTTGGATGCATGCCTACTTTAAAGTGTTGATAGCTTGCATGTGTATTCAAATGTTCATACTTGTTCTTAGCTAGGACAAAATTTTTCCTTCATCTTTAAATCAAAATAGCACCACCCACTATTTTTGGCAAATTCCATATCCCTCATTGGAATTCGAGAGTTTTGGATGAAACTCTTAGTAGGGTATGGGAGACTCACTACTACCAAGCCCACCTCAGAAGAAAATCATATTGGCTAGCGTTAATAATAATGAGAGAGTACGCTTACTCATTTGCATCTCTTGCAAGTACCCATCTAGTTTGGCCTCTAGAGAATGATGCCTCAGAAGAATATCATATTGGCACATTGCACTTAGTTAAGTCATTCCCACCATGCTAGTTCAAGTAGGGGTTCAAGAATGGCCTCAGAAGAATATCATATTGACCACACTCGTTGCCTACCTTCACTTCATCATATGTGTATAGGCTTCTCCTGAATGTAAGCACTTACTTTGCAACCCCAGAACTGGACGAATACGGTGTATGAGTCACAAACGATTGAAGCCCACCACGGTGGAAGGCCACGAAAGAGTGTTCAAAGAACTCTCACTCTTTATCAACTTAATAATGGTTTGGTTGACGGTTTTAGGTCTCATCACATATAAATATTCATTTTAATCTTTATTAAAACAATTTTGGTCCTATTACAACTATTGGTCCATTTGATTGTTTTAGTTGTATATAATACTCCCACTATGCTTATAAAACGGTTTTTAAAGCAAGAGTATATGATACTACTAACATAAACTTTGCATTCATTTGATGGACTATATAGTTGCCTTAGGGCCTTAGGATGACTATGAACCTTTGTTTAGATTCAACACGAGCCTTGTGTTGAATCTCGGTCTAGGGATGGTGATTGATTTTAGTTACGCGTTTAATCACATTAAGGCGTGTTGTCTTAGGGGCGTTGGACCCAACTACTTTATTTTCATGCATATCAAATAAAGCAAGAAAGAAGTACTTCAAAGTAAAGGTGAGCTTATGCTCATTACAACATTTGCATAAAACAAATTACCTTAAAGTAAAGAAGGGCTTATGCCCTTTTACAACATTTGATCAAATCAAATTACAACCAAAATCTAATCTACACATTCCCATGGTTCAAACAAATTTGAAACGGCCTTTCACATAGCTCAATTATATTAGGCTTAGGTTCATAATCACCCTTTAATTAATTAACACTTTAACTAATTAAATAGAATGCAACGTTTTCATTTGGTTTTTGTATCCATAAAATTGATTTAAATGGAGCTAAACAAAATGAAAATCCAATTCTCATTTAAAGAGACAAAACAATTTTGTTCTCTATCTAATTTGGGCCAATATGCAATAACCACAACTTATTTGGGCTATCTTGCAATTAACCTCAACTTTTGGGCTATATTGCAAAAACAAAAACTTTTGGGGTCACTTTGTAAAATCACAAAAGTCCACTACTTCATGAAATTACACTAGAACCCAAACTTTTAATAATGTAAAAACTTCATTAAAGGAGCAAAACAATTTGTCCTTTAGCGTTTTTGGACCTAAACGTAAAAACGTAAACTTTTGGGCCAAAGTGCAAATACACAAAAGTATCAAAACTTTATGTAATTGCATAAAAGGCCCCAAAAGTACCCCCACTAGGGGGTGGCCGGTTTTGGAAGAAGAAATGGAGTGATGTGTGTGTTGATTTGTGAGTTTTGACATAAAGCTATCAAGTGGTGCAAGTGGTGTGTGTGAAAGGAAATTAATCCTTACACACCCACCAATAATATCTCTTACATCTCTTACACCAATTAAACAAATATCTAAAACAATTAAACATTTGAAAAAACATAAAACATAAACTTTATGATATAAATCAAAACTTTGAATCAAAACACCAAACTTTATGTTCTTGGCAAAAATGTCAAGAACAATGAAGAACACTCATGAAAAACCCAAAAATTTTCCATGAACATTTTTCACCCAAAAACATTCCAAAACCATTCAAACTTAAGGGAAATAACATCTAACCAAACTAGGGTACATAGGGGTTCCAAAAGTTACTTGAAAACACTTTTAACAAGTCAAACAAGAACCAAAAAATCCACCCTTTGGATTTGGCCGAAAATTCCCAAAAACATGGCACCAAATTTTAGCTCCAATATTCATGCTCATATGAACTACATCTACAACATTTGAGATGGCAAATTTTCTAACAAAATTTACATTCAAAGAAACAAGAATAAAGCTTGTAACATATTACAACTTTTAAATCACAAACTATGAACTACAAAACCCAAAAGGATTCACCAACTACTAGACCTAGGCTCTGATACCACTTGAAGGATCATTTTGTGAAAACATGTTCATTTGAGCAACATCATATAGCACGCAATTAACAATTAAAGGCGGAATCATGCTTGCATGCACTCAAAAACAAAACATTACCCATGAAATTCAAAGCCTAGTAGATTGGTGAACCAAAACTCAACTCAAAACAAAGTGAGTTGAAATCATACCTTTGTAGATTCCTCTTTGCATAAGCAAAGGCTAATCACCCAAAGAGAGGGCCTTCATTCCTTGCATCTAAAATCTATGGATTTGGATGGATGAAAAGGTTTCTCCAAGTTCCCAAAATTGAGAACCTCTAAGTATCTTCACCAAGGTTAGATTGGAGAAGAAATGAGTGACCTTGGAGTAGTTAGTATGGCTAGATACACCCTCCAAGGGGCCGGCCTCTTTAGAGAGAAAAGGAGAGACAAGTTCTCACCAATTTTCTCCAAAAGAAACCCTTATGAATTTTGGCTATAAAGTCATATTTATACCTTTATTCATTTGAGTGGCAAACTTGTAATTAAAGCAAGTTCACTACCCTTCCTCTAAATGGCCGGCCATGGGGTTTTGTTTGGGCTTTTGGGCCTTTGTGAATTAAGTTGTCATACAACTTAAGTCAATGGACATGACGTTCGAAGCCCATTGGGCCTTGAGGCCCAAAACTATCCCGAGTTCTTTAACGAACTTATTCGTTTGATTAATTAACATATTAATTAATCCTTGCCATAAATAATTAAACCATTTAATTATTCTTACTCATCTCCATTGTTTCTTCAATCTCCACCTTACACGGTGTACGATCCATTAGGTTCCTTTTAGCGAGGCAGTGGGCGATTAAAACCATTTTACATCAATTGTGAATTGAAACTTACTTTCAATTCTCCCTTTAGTGTTTACACACGTTTAGGGCTTCCACAAACCATGAGTGACACCTAGCAACATATCATGGTTACCCAAGCTAATCAGAAGAGGTGGAGAACCTATTTAGTTTAGGATTACAAATGCAATACGGTCTTTCTCTAATACAATACTCTTGACCACATTGTTTGGTTTGATAGTTTATTTATTCATGTCTACTATCCAATGTGATTCGTGTGCTTATATGATTTCCTTGAATGTGATTTGGAATGCATTCCTAAATCTCATTCATACTTTGGCCAGAGGTTCTAAATCATATCATAGAGTATTCTCTCTCAAACCATTTGAAGGTTAGAGATCCCTTGTTGCGCATTCACTTGCCTCCATGACTAAGTGGCTTAACCCCAACGATGCCGTGGACACCCCGATAGGGTGACTTTGACATAATCAAAGATCAAGGACTTAACCACAAGACAACTGTGATGCCTCAGGTCAAAGGACTACTTTGCATTATCCCAACCATGAGTTCTCATGTGACATGAATATGAGAATTCTTCGTTGATCGTGTTCAGTGGACTCATTCTCTATTGATCACCTACGTACTTGTCTTGATGTCACACACACCAATGACTCGAGACTAGTCACTCTCCCTGAGAGAAAACACAGCACGTACCGATCTTAACGGACTGTCAATGCCCAATTGACAATCCTATGATCAGGAACATTTAGGATGTGTCTACGAAAGAATGGTCTCATGAATCTAACTTCATTAGATCGCATTCTCCCAATCACATATTCCTTGGACTTTATCGTTTAAGCATATAACATTTATATGAGACAGCTCAAACAATAATCTTTGCCCTTTATAGTTAAACTAGATTAGTTTAACATGTGAAATGTCTGTAAAGTATCATCATATGATTGGCTTTAGGGCACATTTCCAACACTAAACCCCTATTTAGTTAGGGGGAAGTTTGAAGCCATGAACATGCTTGAGATTTGAATTGATTTCTTCCAATTGTGATTTGATAAGTTGTGATTGCAATTCAATTATCTATTTTTTTCATAACTGATTCTTGTATGTTTATTAAGGATGCATACTTAGTTTTCATGCATGAATTAGATGCTAGAATATAAATTAGTTTCACCTAATCGTTACAAGTTTATATTCATGAGTAGTGAAGGTTGTCTATCACAATCGCGTTAATTGAATTCTTGGCAATTGTATCATGCATTCATAGTTATAATTGCCTCGTCAACACTTATGATTTTCATTGAACGTAATGATCTCTGATTGTATCTCTATTATGCATTCATATAGGGGACTTTTAGAGAATGATTTGGGTTGTCGCATGCATTCATCCAATTCAATGAGGAAAGGAAAATCTGAGGGTTAATTTGTGCATCACGGTTAATCTGGGGTGTTGAGTATCATAGTTTATTGAAAAGCAATTGGAAATAGATTCATGTACAAGTGTGTCATGTGCGAAGAACGGACCTCTAACTAATCCATCCATCATCTCATTTCTTAAATTCGCTTTACAATCTGTCTAATTTTATAAGTTGTTTGTTCGTTTCGAATTCGTCAAAACCAAAACCCCCCTTTTACTTTGTTGTTTCAAAGTGTTAAATTTATATTTCGTTAGTGTTTTTGAGTGTTTTGATTCAAGTCAAAACCCAAATTTCGTCCAAAGTTGTGTTAGAGTCAAATCTGCCTAGTAAGTGTTTTTAGGCAATTTTGAGTGTTTTTTAAGTTGTTTTGCGTCTTTAGAATTTGTTTTGAGTCATTTTAGTCTATTCAAACGTTTTTAACTTTTTTTTTTATGTCTTTGAGTTAGTTTAGAGGTTTTAGCAAGCCCTCCTAATCCCCGGTTTAAGAACGATCCCTACTTGCATTTATATTACAATTTGACAACAAGAGGGTTTAATTTGAATGCTTAACTTTCATCGCATCAGGCTCGTACGACATCCCAAGCTCAACTCCACCGTAGCACAATATTGTCCGCTTTGTGCCCCAACCACGCCCTCACGGTTTTGTTTCTGGGAACTCACACGAGCAGAACTTCCTAGTGGGTCACCCATCCTAGGAATACTCTCATGCAAACTCGCTTACCTTTGGAGTTCCGGTGGAACCCAAAGCCAATGAGCTCCCAAAAGGCCTCGTGCTAGGTAGAGATGGGAATATACATAGAAGATTTACAGGATCCTCACCCCTGGGCGATGTGGGATGTTAACCCAAAGCCAGTGAACTCCCAAAATGCCTCGTGCTAGGTAGAGATGGGAATACACATATAAGGCTTACAAGATCTTCACCCCTGGGTGATGTGGGATGTTACAATCCACCCCCTTTAGGGGCTCGATGTCCTCGTCGGCATACATTTGGCAAGGGATTGGCTCTAATACCAAATTGTCACATCCCGGCTTGGGCTCCTACCACATCCCAGGCTCGACTCCACCGTAGCACGATATTATCCATTTTGGGCCCCAACCACACCCTCACGGTTTTGTTTCTGGGAACTCACATGAGCAAAACTTCCTAGTGGGTCACCTATCCTGGGAATACTCTCGCTCGAACTCACTTAACTTTGGAGTTCCGATGGAACTCAAAGCCAGTGAGCTCCCAAAAGGCCTCGTGCTAAGTAGAGATGGGAATATACATATAAGGCTTACAGGATCCTCACCTTTGGGATGTTACACCATGGCTAAAACCCAATTAGGCTATATTTTCTCACTCGCTTGGCTCGTAGTCATCTAAAACTAATATGACTCGAACATCATTGTTTTGCTTCCATGATCGATCATGTGTAGTCTCAATCTATTGTAAAATTTAAGTGGCCATCAGTCCAGCAATTCGACAAAAATTCATAATTAATGGTTGGCAACCCACTTTTTAGAAACTAACAATTTAATTTTTTATTATTTTTCTTTGAACCGCTAACACCATTTTGTACTTCCAAAGCTACTCACACTTGGGTTCCAAAAGCACCCCAAATTCACTACACTTGGATTTATATTGTATTCTTTATTCTTGAAGGTACCTATTTATGAATTGGAAGTTCATTTAAATCAAACATATCGAATTTAGTGCCTTTGAAACCCAAAGTTTCATAAAACAATTCAATCATGAAAACTCGAAGTTTTTTATGCAAATTAAACCAAACCATGTCTTAGAACCCGAATGTTCTAACTTGACGCTTATGGAGGTTTTATTTCCGATAACACCAACCACAATCTTGTTCCTTCTATTCACTAGACTGGTGAACCGTCACAAGGTTGATTTCACTGATTTGGACGTTTCTTATGGAAACTACTTTATGTGGGTACAAGACATGAAGCTTCACTTGACTATGCAAAAGTTGATAATCCATTCGTCCATGAATGCGTACAATTCTCAAGATTATAAAATTCGATCGAATTTTGACTAGAGAAATTTTTTTTTACGTCCTTCCATGTCTATTACTTGCTCTTTAAGCAGCACTGTAAAGAGCGGAACTTTACCAAATTCTCGGATCTAATCACTACCACAAATGTGAGAAAAGTACCCCAATGATTCATTTGTGACGTACTAATGGTATAGACCTAGCTTCGACTGGAGTCTATTGGACTATATAGACCCAGTTCAGCTAGAGTCTACCGAATAGCCTAACCTAATTTCGGTTAAAGCCTTTTCAAGAGATCTCTTTACCGCTCATTTGCAGGTTGTCACTTTAATGAGACAGTCTTCACGTCGTCATAGGGAGATAAGAATATCAACGTTCTTGAAATACGGTGTGAATTAGTGTGAATGTTGCCCATTATGTCTCATTTCGTTCCCCGTATCACACAAGTATGAAAAACAAGTGCACTGTATTCTAGCTTTTAGAATGCTACTCTAGACAAATTTATTGATCTAGCTATGTGAGGAGATCATATACCATTTACAAATATGCTTGCTAGGATAGACGTACCTCACGAACATCGAGTTTACATCCCTGAAGGGTGTGTTGCCCTTAAATGACAGTTGGCAACCCCTATTAGATGACCGGGAACAATGGCGAATAGCCGATCAATCGATCTATGGCCTAGAGCACTACAGATCACTCAGTTTGTTGGATTCACTTCCTTAGAATAGGAAGTACATGGCACAAAATGAATCTTTACTCAATCACTGTCTCAACCATTTTCATCTCGTAAGAGTAATCCGGATTACTTTCAAACCTTGAAGTTATTAGTCCAATATACTAGTTTAGGTGAGATATAGAATTGGAATGAGCTTGTCATTAATGATGCTTCACTCATAAGGTAGCTACCAACATGCATGAAAAATGACGATATTGTACCTATGTTCCGTTGATTAGTGCCAATGTAGAACTGATTGGACAACTAAAATCACAACCTAGGTTTAATTATTTGTCGACGTTTGTTTGGACCTGTGTTTTTTATACTATTTAAGATAACCATGTCATGTTACAAGTGGGAAAACAAGTGTAATGAGATAAATGAAATAGTGTGATATGATGTATGCCTTACGGTGCAACGTTTCTCTTAATACACCATGTGATTGACTGTAGCATTATGAATGTGGTTAACATTTCTCCATGAGGATATTAATACAGAGATTTACATGTAAGTTCCCAAAAAGTTACATGGACTAGTTGAAATAGTTCCAGACCTCAAAACAGCCTTTCAACTTGTTTTGAGGCGTTCACTTTACGTATTGAAGTAATTCGAGCAGCATTTGGTATACCCGCCTAAGTGATTATTCAACCAATCAGGGATATGAATACTTATGCCATTTCATGTTAAATTTAGAAGTCATATTCCAAATTGCTAGAGTTGCATGTTATGTTGATGACACGAATCTCACTAAGACTTTAGAAGAGCTTAAGAAAACTGCCTTGTACTAGAAGACGAAATTTAAGATGAAATATCTTAGAAAAACTTGTTTATGCCTTGACCTGAAGTTCAATCATTGTTCTGACAGTTACATGTTCAGTATACCTATGATCTTCTATACAGTTGATGCAAATGAGACCCTTGAAAAGGTTATAGAATCCGAAGTTCCATATCTGAGTCCAACTTTGCACTTTGTTGTACTTATATCATTGTATTAGACATGACATCTTATGGAGCCAAAAATAATCAAAAAGATTGACGAGACAACACGTGGACTTTTGGGTTTAAAAGACAAAATTACCCTTAAGGCACACTGGGATTCCCATGCGCATGCTATGGACAATAACAGCTCAATCAAGGTCAAAGGTGATCAAAATGGTATTTATTCAAAACCCTTTCATCACTCCTCATCAAATCCTCACCCACAACGTAACACTCAATTATTCTTTTCAAATTTGGATTAATTACTAAATTAATTGCAAAATATTATTTGACATAATATCTTGCAATTATATTCAAAATACCACCATAAGTGGCCGATCCTTATTTCGCCAAATAGGGCCAGCCACACCCCTATATATATCCTTATCTTCACACCAAAATGCAAGTTGATTCTTTTCCTAAAATTCTCTAAACACTTTCTCTCTCAAATTCTAACTTTGGCATTGGAGATTCTTTGGCCAAAGCCCCTCATTCATCGTGGGTGCGTGAGGCTCTTGACCTTGATCCAAGATCAGTTTAACTATCCAGACTTCATATTTCTGGGTCAACAATTGAACTGGGGGTATTCTCACCTTATTTCTCTGTAGATTTGACATTTCTTAACTTAAATCTCATGCCCGGAGTCCATTAGACTTCTGTTACTCAAAGAGACGCATATTGTCCAAGCTCTTCCAACTCAAATGGTAAACAACACCTATTTCGACAAGTCATGGAGTTGACAAGCGCCCTCACATAGCAAACGACCTTGGTGAATCGGCTATTGCAAGGCACCGAGATGCAAGGTGCCCCAGACGAGGTGTCCCCAAAGAAGGACAAGGGTAGACGAAGAACCTCTCCAGCAACATCCCGGTAAGTAGCTACTCGACCAACAATGAACCAAGTGATCTGGCAATGTACACTCCTGACTGGGCCCCCGAGATAGCGTATACTCTCGTCTTAGCACGCGGAGGAGTATGCACTCTCGGCTAGGTCCAGGGACGAGCATACACTCATGGTTAGGACTACACTTCGATAATCAACATGAGCAACCTTCCAAGCGAAGTGTTCTTTCGCAGCTAAACTCACAAGGAGCATATTCCACTTCACATTGGAGAAAAGTAGTCCCTTAATTCGACTCAAGTTTAATCGGCAGCCTGCAAGGAATTGCCTTACCAGCTAGGAATGTACCACATGCACCGTCGTCGCGGCATAGACGAGTCGAACGCATAGAAGAGCAGCCTAGACCGACAGGTCAAAATCGGAGGCAGCTTAGAGCTCCGCTACCCCCAAGAAAGAAAAATTCAGGAAGAAATAAAGAGGCTCATGACTGAATGATTGCACGATTTCCAATGTAATGAGGTCACCAATGAAGCGTTACGATGAGACATGACCAACATGAGTAGGTCACCTTTCACGGATGAAATCTTGCAGGCAGAGCCTCCACGTAAGTTCAGCATGCCACATTTCACATCCTTTAAAAAAGATAGAGATCTGGAGAGACACTTGAAGCATTACCAAAGCACGATGGTCCTTTATCGGAACAACGATGTTCTTATGTGTAAGATATTCACCACCACTCTACAATGCAAGGCGCAAGATTGGTTCCACATGCTACCGACATAGTCCATCCCGAGTTTTGATGAACTTTCTTTAGTTTCACTAAAGAATATTCATCATACTGTCGATCAAGAAAAAGTTTGACCATTTGTTTAACGTCAAGAAGAACCCAAAGGAATCACTTCACGATTATGTGAAAAGGTTCAAAGCAGAGAAGGCAAAGATGGTCGGATGTGATGACTCGATAGCTAGTGCAGCCTTCCAAAATGACTCCCAGTAGACCACCTGCTATTTGGAGAATTAATCATGAAAGAAGATCTAACTCTGGTAGACTCTTTCACTATGGCAAAAAAGCATGCACTTTAGGACCAGGCTCGGCAAGCAAACAAAGCATCGGAGCAGCCTAAAAAAGAATTAGCAGTAGCTCAAAAGAATGAGCGTAGGGAACAATCCCCAACTAAAGGTGGCTCGAGACCTAAGAATTACTCTAAGTTCTCGATCCCGATCCACGATATCCTTCGCGACATCAAGAGTGAACCATGGTTCAAGCTGCCAAAACAATCAAGGGGAGATACTTCCAAGTTGGACCATACTAAGTACTGGGTGTTCCACCAAGGTCCTGGTCACATAATTGACAATTGCTACACTTGGAAGAACTACCTAGAGAAGCTCGTGAAAGAAGGCAAGGTCGATAGATACTTGGACAAGCCAGTTGCGCAGCCTAGAAGAAACACAGACGTTGACTAAGACGATTCGGATTAATGGCATTAACAATTAGGGGCCACCAACAATTCTAAGAAGAGGAAGATCCAGCAGGCTCTACTAGTCTCATAGGTCCAAGCAGTCAACACCTAACCTAGACCCATCGTTGGCTTCACAGAGCAAGATGTTGAGGGCATCGATTTCCCACATGACGAAACAGTGGTGGTATATGTCCAATTAGCCCATGCTATAATCGACGAAATGATGGTTGATAACGGAACTGCAATCAACCTACTACAACTCTAAGAAATTCAGAAGATGGGCTTGGAAAGCACAATCATACACCGAGCGAAGGTACTCATCGGATTCAACAGACACACCTCAACTGCCATCGGCCATATCACACTTGACATGAGAACATTGCCAGTTGTCTCAAAGATGATGTTCATGATAATACGCAACCCGTCTCCCTACAATGAGATTCTAAGGTGACCTTAACTGATAAAGCTGGATGAAGTAACCTTCGTCAAGTACCAAAAAATCTGATTTCGCATCCCAAGAGAATGAGTCGGAGAAATCAAGTCTAACCAGGCCATATCTCGACGATGCATTATTCAAGTACTGAATGAATAAAAAAATACCTTTACCCCCGTAAAGGTTACTGAGGTCCAAAGGGACGATAAAGCTACCAAATAGCAATTGTTGCAGAAGGATCAAGAAGATGGTGTCCAAATCAACGCGCCAGTAGACGAGACGGGATGGATACCTGAAGAGGACTGCACATCATTCTTGATCCCCAGCAGCTGGAAAATACTACTATAATCGGCTCACATTTAAGCCCAAAGGAAAAAGAGGAACTCATGGCTTTCAACATGCCCAACATTGACCCTAAGATAGCTTGCCATAAGCTGCACATCGACCCCGCTGGCAAATCAGTAATCCAAAAAAGAAGACATTTCGCACTCAAATGAGTGGCAGTCATCGAAGCAAAAATTGACAAGTTATTAGAGGCCGGATTAGTAGAAGAAGTAACTCACTCAATATTGCCAACATTGTGCTAGTAATGAAGAAAGAAAATGGCAAATGGAGGGTTTGCGTAGACTATATCGACCTCAACAAAGCATGCCCAAAAGATCAATTTTCGGTTCCCCGAATCAATCTACTAGTAGATTCAACTTCTGGAATCAGCTACTCAGTTTCTTGGATGCATACTCCGGTTACAACCAAATAGCCACGCATAAGCCTGACAATGAGAAAACCGCGTTCGTAATCGAGCGAGGCAACTACTATTACAAGGTCATGCCTTTTGGCCTCAAGAACGCAAGAGCTACTTACCAACGACTGGTAAACATGATGTTTAAGAAGCATCATGGTGAAAGGCAAGTAGCGATCAAACCACATCGGAAACTTTCGACATTTTTTGAAAGTATAAGATGAAGCTCAATCCCGCCAAATGCACGTTTGCAGTATCTTTAGGCAGATTCTTAGGGTACCTAGTAACCCAACAAGGAATCGAAGCACATCCTAAGTAAATCCAAGTAATCCTAAAGATGAAATCTCCAACTACCTTGAAGGAGATCCAAATCTTCACCAGACTAGCAGCCGCACTTAATCGCTTCCTCTCGCAGTTCACCGATCGATACAAGCCTTTTTCAAAGCAATCAAGAAGGCACAATGAGACAAATGGGATGACGAGTACAAAAAAGCTTTCCATGACTTGAAGAAGTATCTCACATCACCTCCCTTACTATCCAAGCTAGAAGCAGCGGAGGACTTATACATTTACTTGGCAGTCTCAGAAGTAGCAGTGAGCTTTGCCTTCATATGAGAAGAGTTGAGGGCCCAACTGCAGGTATTCTACACTTCTAAAGCTCTTCTCGATGCAAAAACTAGATATCTGAAGATCGAGAAACTAATTTTGGCGCTAGTTGTTGCGGCTCAGAAGCTCAAACAATACTTTCAAGCTCACACAGTCATCGTCATGACTCAGTATCCTCTGCATGGTCCAGACGTTTCTCAACGAGTAATGAACTTGGCCAATATGACCTAGTTTTCCAACCCCGCATGGTAATAAAGGCCCAAGCCTTGGCATACTTCATAGCAGAATTCATGCCTAGCCTAGGCAATGTAATAAAACGGCCTAACGAGGCCCCGGAGGAAGCTGAGCACTCCTTAGCCACGCCTGCTTTACCTGATGGAGACTTCTGGCATTTGCATGTTAATGATGCATCCTACTATAAAGGCTCAGGAGCAGGCGTGGTCCTTGTCACCCTAGACAGTTTGATGCTCGAGTGGGCGATTACTTTAGGCTTCAAAGCATCCAACAACGAAGTAGAGTACGAGGCCCTACTAGCAGGCTTTCGAATGGCAAACTACTGGGGAATACACGACAAAACATCGGAAGATGACGTGGTACCTAAAGAAGGTACGAAAGCAACTCGAGACGTTTCAAACTTATACACTTACTTGAGCTTTGCGGGCAGACAACACCCACACGAACGCGCTATCCGGCCTAGGCTCTACCCTTAACCACCAACTTAAACACTTTATTCCGGTGGAGTATCTAGACAAGCCAAGCATAGAGGCGGAGCCAGCAGCAAAAGTGTCACAAGTTAGTACTACTCCGAAGTGGCAAGATTCCATTATAGACTACATGGTCAATGGAACACTCCCCATGGAAAGATTAGAGTCTAGAAAGCTTTAAACAAAGGCAGCACGTTACTACATGTGGAATGACATTCTCGTCTAAAGATCCTACACTAGGCCACATCTCTATTATCTAGCACCTCCCGACAACCTAAAGGTTCTAAGCTCAATCCACGAAGACGTTTGTGGAAATCATTTTGGAGACCGATCTTTAGCATAGAAGGTTCTTAACGCAGGCTATTATTGGCTTACTATGCATCAAGACGCTAAGGAGTTAGTACAAAAGTGTAACTGTTGCCAACGTTACAAGCTCGTACCAGCATTGCTTGTCAGCGAACTACACTCACACATGAGTCATTGGTTGTTCATGCAGTGGGCAATTGACTTGGTAGGACCAATGCCGCTCGCTACTAGGGGCAGAGGCATGATGATCATGGCAACTAACTACTTCACCAAATGGGTAGAAGCACAACTCAGACAGACATAGAGTGCTTCATCTAGAGGAATATCATTTGCCGATTTGGCATCCCATCAATCCATCGTCATAGACAACGGCCCGGAATTTGTAGGCAAAAATTTGTTGAAGTTCTTCTAGAAATATGGCATCAAGCAGCATATGTCCACACTAAGGTATCCTCAAGGCAATGGGCAGGCCGAAGCATCCAATAAGACGATTCTTGACTACCTTAAGAAATCCCTTTCCAACAAGAAAGTAAAATGGCCAGATGAACTCCCCAGATGTCTATTGGCATATCACATAACCAAACGACGAGCAACCGGTGAAACTCCTTTCTCTTTGGCATTTAGCTTAGAAGCAATCATTCCTCGCAATGTCATCGTGCAAGTATCAGCACTCTACTGCCAAGCATCGAACATAATGGAAAGGAGATGGCCACAAATCTAGATCTGGCAAAGGAGAAACACGAGAATGTCATCACCCATATCGCAACCTACCAGCAACAACTCCTTTCCAGCTACAACAAAAGGGCCAAGATCCAGCAGTTATAGCCTAAAGATCTAGTCCTAAGAATAACCTTCATCGTTGCCCGAATAAAAGGCTCCAAATAGATAGATCCCATCTAGGACGGTCTATACAAGATCAGAAAAGTAGGTGACAAGGGTAGCTACACCCTCACCACTATGAATGACAAAGAGATCGACAAGCAGTGGAATGCCTACAATAGGAAGTACCATGCATGACCTCCCGCTACATCAAAGCCCAAAGACTCAAGCAGCTTAACGGGCACCACTTCGCAAGCCGAGGACTATCCAATTGTTATGTAGTTTCTACCTTACAGCTAAGTTTTCATTCATTTCACTCGTTTTTCAATGAGGAATTCAGAAGTAATTTACAACTTGGCTTGGCTACATACTTACAACAATTGATCATTCCTACCCTTTAAAAGAAGATTGCGACATTTTTAAGGACTTGTCGCAAGAATTGCACCCTATTGGGGACCAACCATACTCTCCAGTGAGATAGGGTAAACCAATTCCCTGGCACCCACATGGGTCTGCTCTCCAATGCGGGAGGATAAACTTTATACTCTGAATAACCAAACATGGATGAGTCGGGCTGCCCTGGTATAACTAGGTGCAAGATGGCTTGCGTCAGGATTCCTAAAAGTAGCCACAATGGTCTTTTTCAAGGCTTAGCTAATCCGTGGGGAACGGGCCTCAGAGACGAAAGAGGCACATTATGCAGTACGTCCTATGGATGGCTGCCCTGGAGCCCTAAAGGTGCTACTGGGTGCACTAAGGTAACCTACGGTTTCCAGAAGATTGACTACGGCTTGCCCTTCGAGCAGTAAGCCGCGATAAACTTATACAACTGCATATTTTTGTGAAAAGGTTAAAGAAGTTAGCATGTATATACGAAGCCTTATCCACTACCAACGTGCTACGTAGTTGATAAGCTTCACCTCTGCCAAAGCACGAAACAATCATTTAAGATTTACACTAATTCCTAAAGTATTGTGATACTTGCTACGCAACCCACAAAATTCGTTACATAGAAGCAAAGAGTTATCTCGAACCTTTTCTTACGAAATTACATACAATCGTGTACTTTTGATACGAAAGGTTATCGAATTTCATTAACCTAGAAATCTTTAGTACGTTATGATGCAGGCCACACAACTCAAATGATTGAAGAAAGCCAAAGTTAATAGCTAAGTGGTCACGCAGACTCATCTACTTCTGTAAGTAAGGCATCCGGCTGCCGACCTTATAGCTAACAACTTTGCAAAAGTTATACACCAACACTTACAATTGCATAGGCTACGTGGGCCTGTCTGCTTATATAAAAGAAGTACGCCTGTCGATGGTCTAAAGGTCAAAGGTTGGGTGTGAACAAAAGAAACGAAGATGAAAAGCGAAAGAAGCAAGTTTATTAAATTTTCTAGCAAAATTGACAAACAACTAGCAAAGGCCGAAGGAGTTCAAGCAAGGCAAAAAGCAACAAGGAAAACAAAGAAAATCCTAAAGGCTACCTAGAATACTACTCTTCAGCAGCTTAGATATCCCACGACTACTCAGTCACCACACCTTCAGCAGCCACAACGCTCTCAGCAGCAGCACCATCTGACGCTTCACCCCTTGCTGCCTTAGCTTGGGTACCAACTTCTCCGACTACTTCACCAATGGAAGCCTTGAAAGTAAAGGCAAGCAAGTCTTCCAGAGAAGTAGAGAAGGTCTCGAAGTCTTTCCCAGTAAACTCAAAGTCAAACGGCCTACCAAAGAGATGATCTACATAACCCAGCTTGTAGAAATCGGCCTGACTTTGAACAAGCGAAGTCTTAAGCCCAGCCTTTTCACCTTTCAACTGCTCGTTCTCCTCAAGTAGACCAACACAAGCATGATGCAGCTCATACACTTCCTTCTTCAGACTTTCGTTGATCTTCAACGCACCTTGGTGTTGGAAATGTGCCCTAAAGCCAATCATATGATGAAACTTTATGAACATTTCACATGTTAAACTAATCTAGTTTAATATAAAGGGCAAAAATTATTGTTTAAAGCTGTCTCATATAAATGTTATATGTTTAAACGATAAGTCCAAGGAATATGTAATTGGGAGAATGCGATGTAAAGAAGTTAGATTCATGAGACCATTCTTTTTCGTATACATATCCTAAACGTTCCTGATTATAGGATTGCCAATTGGGCATTGACAGTCCGTTAAGATCAGTACGTGCTATGTCTTCTCTTAGGGAGAGTGACTGGTCTCGAGTCATTGGTGTGACTGACACCAAGACAAGCATGCAAGCGCTCAATAGAGAATGAGTCCACTAAACGCGATCAACAAGGAGTTCTCAAACTCATGTCATATGAGAACTCATGGTTGGGATAATGCAAAGTAGTCATTTGACTTGAGGCATCATAGTTGTCTTGTGGTTAAGTCCTTGATCTTTGACTATGTCAAAGTCACTCCGTCAAAGGGTGTCCACGACATAGTTGGGGTTAAGCCACTTAGTCATAGAGGCAAGTGAATGCACAACAATGGATCTCTAACCTTCATATCGTTTGTGGGAGAATACTCTATGATATGATTAAGAATCTTTGGCCAGAGTATGAATAAGATTTAGGAAGTCGTTCCAAATCACATTAAAGGTAATCATATAATTAAGAGAATCACATTGGATAGTAGACATGAATAAACTATCAAACTAAACAATGTGGTCAAGAGTTATTAGAGAAAAACTGTATTGCATTGTAATCCTAAACTGAATAGGTTCTCCACCACTTCTGATTAGCTTAGGTAGCCATGATATACTACTAGGTGTCACTCATGATTTATGGAAGCCCTAAAGGTGTATAATCGCTAACGGGAGAATTGAAAGTATGTTTGAATTCACAATCGATTTCAACAGTTCTAATCGCCCACTGCCTCGTTAAAAGGAACCTAATGGATCGTACATGGTGTAAGGTAGAGATTGAAGAAACAACGGAGATGAGTAAGGATAATTAAATGGTTTAATTATTTATGGCTAGGATTAATTAATATATTAATTAATCAAACAAATAAGTTTGTATTAGACCTCGAGTTAGTTTTGGGCCTCAAGGTCCAATGGGATTTGAATATCAAGTCCAATAACTCAAGTTGTATGACAACTTGAAAACACAAAGGCCTTGAAAGGCCAATAAACCGATCAAGGCCGGCCATAAGAGTGAGGGGTAGCGAACTTGGCTTAATTGCAAGTTTGCCACTCAAATGTGAGGTGGTATAAATGCATCTTTATAGCCATTTCATCATTAGGGTTTTTTTTTTAGGAAATTGGAGAGAACACATGCTCTCCTTTTTCTTTCTAAGAGACCGGCCACCCTAGAGGAAAATAGCTAGCAATCTTTCTTCCTTTAGGTCACCCATCTCTTCCTCGATGCTCTCCTTGGAGTGGAGGCTTAGAGGTTCACTATTTTGGGAACTTACAGAATCCATTCCTTCATCCATCTAAGAAGTCATGGAACCAAGAAGCAAAGCTCCTCCATCCACAACCATGGAGTCAATGAGCAAGGAGACTAAGGAAAGAAGGCCCTCACATGGGTGAATATCCTTTGTTAAGCAAATAGATGCTTCAAAGGTATAAAAGTTTCTCAACTCCTTTCTTTAGGATTTGAGTTGAGTCTTGGTTCACCATAATTACTAGGCCTTGAATTTCATGGGTAAAGTTTTGTTTTGAGTGCATACAAGCATGATTCTGCCTTTTAATTGTTAATTGCATGCATAGATGTTGCTCAAATGAACTAGTTTTCACAAATATTTTCTTCACTTGGAGTTCCATCACTTGGGGTTCAAGCCTATCGACAATCTTTTTGAAGTGGATCACTTGATTATAAGAAACAATCAACTTTTCATCATTTGCATAAAACTCAAAACGAAACTCAGAAACGGCACGCTCAAGATCTTGAATATGAGGTATGTAACAACTAATCTCCTTCTTTGCACTGTCATACTTAACTTGGATCGCGTCAAGCCTAGTCTTCAAATCAACAATCTCTTGGCGAGTGGTCTCAAGCTGTAGAGAATGGGGCAGAGATATTAGACCCCTTCAAAATGACGAGCTCTGATTCCAACCTCTTGATCTTCTCGGCTAAAAAATAGGCTTAGGCTGCCATAGTCTTTGCCACCCCCTTGGCAGCCTTGGTATCCTTTTGGTCAAGGAGCATAGACTCAGCTGCCAAAATTGTCGTTTTCTGCATCATAGCAAGTAGAGCAGTTTTCCTATATTCGATCGTATACTTCATAAAGGAACTTGGGCAGACAACCCCTTTAACGCCATCAACAAGCTTGGCACATGCATTCATGCCTTCAAGCAGATTGGTTTCAAAAACGCACAAATCTTAGCAACCTCCCCGGAAATAGGCGGCGGATTTCTCACATTTGCCTATGCGAGCAGTCTTCTCTTTCTCAACAGGCGAATCAGTCTCAGCAGCAAGGGGAGTGGGCTTTGGCGCCATTTTAGCAGCAGAGTCCACCTTATCGCTCTTCATAGTGGCAAGCCTCTCCAAAGGTGAACTAGACTTAGCTCCCGACGGACGTTTTGGCACAAATTTGAGCACTGTGGGCACGACGAAACCTCTACGTTAAGCAATCCTATCAGTAATCATATTAGCCACATTTGGCACGACAGACGTCACTGGCTCAGATCTAGTAACCTCATCTTTCTTCCGCTTAGAAGAAGTCAAGTCAATCACAAGTTTATCAGTAGCAGACAGACCCTCACGAGTAGCAGAGGAAGTATTTCACTTCTTCTCAGCCGGCATCTCTTGAGTAGAAGGGGAAGATCTTTTTTTTCCACCTTCATTCACAGCAGGCTCCACGATAGCAATCGGACAAGCCAACGTCTCCTCCTTGATTCTCTTTATCTCCTCTCTCGGGGGCAACCCACCTTTCTCCAGACGAATAGGACTAAGCAACCAATGCCACTCACGGTACTCGGAAGGGATACTTAGTGCAACATGCACCTTCTTCATATCTGGAGAAGTCTTGGGAATTGAGCCAAATTTCAAATCTACAAGAGCAGAGGAGGAGAATCAGTAAATCAGAAAGCAACTCAGCAAAAGTACAAAGCAGCCTAGGGACTAAGCAGTCTACTTACCAGAGATGAAAATCATTGGAACACGCAGCTCGAATGACCAAAGAGCCTATGGTGAGATCGCAGCTACCCGACTCCTTCAATGTGGCCCATGTCAAAGAAGTACCAAAATTCGTTGACAGTCAAATCTAAGTCGAAGAATTAGCTTAGATTGAGGAATCCCACCATCACGCATACTGTATTTGGAGAGCATTGAGTGGGGGCATACTTCATGGAACAAAGCATTTCTTGGAAGAAACACGGCATGGGGAAAGTAAATCCCAACACGAAGTAGTAGGGGTGAAACTTGATAGCTTTCCGAGGCTCATGGCTGCTACTTTCCTTGGCACGCTTCACACGTACCCCCGATAGAATAAGTCATCATAATTAATTTTAAAGTGAGCAACCTTGAAATAGCCCATCTTACTCAAAGACCCCAGCAAAATAAAAATAAAAATGAAAAGCAGAAAGGAGGCCCACGCCTCCTCAACCCAATCCATCGCCAACCTGACCTGTGCCAGGTCCAGTCCAGCACCCCAGCATCCTGGCCCAAGCTAGCCATGCACCGAGCCCTAAGCTCGCGCCGCCAGCCCTCAGCCCAAGCCGAGCCCCCACCGCACCATGCTACCCACGACAATAGTGTCGTGGCCTCTCCAAGCCATTTTTCACATCTTCTTGACCCCCGTTAAGCCAAATTTCAAGGCCCGAGGCTTTAAAAAATTACTAAGAAAAGGAAAAATTAATTTTTTTCTTACCTTGGTGCGGCGTGAAGATGAAGAAAGCAACGAAAGATGGTCATTTATACGGACAAGTGTAGAAGATTGCTAGGGGAGAGGGAACAAATATCCTCTAACTTTCTCTCTCTTGTAGGGTAGAATAAATTGCTCTCTGAAGTTGATTTAGCCATCTACTTAAGGTAGACTTAAATAGACTTTAGAAGTAATTATTTTCCTTTCCTAAAAGGATCTAAGTTCCAATTAAAGAAGGAATCTACATCAAAATAGGAAACAATCCTATGCTTCCTAAAAACAAAGAGAATATCTCTACACATGCTGCCCTTTCCTACGAGCAGCCCCACAGATGTAGGGGCATATGTGTAGCAAAAAATAATCAAGAAAACTATGGAGGCGACACGTGGACTTTTGGGTGAAAAAGACAAAATTACCCTTAAAGCACACTGAGATTCCTACATGCATGCAACAGACAATAACGGCTCAATCAAGGTCAAAGGTGATCAAAATAGTAATTATTCAAAACCTTCTTTGTAAGATCCCACATCGCCCAGCGGTGAGGATCCTGTAAGCCTTATATGTATATTCCCATTTCTACCTAGCACGAGACCTTTTGGGAACTCACTGGCTTCGGGTTCCATCGGAACTCTAAAGTTAAGCGAGTTCGCGCGAGAGCAATCCCAAGATGGGTGACCCACTGGGAAGTTCTCGTGTGAGTTCCTAGAAACAAAACAATGACGGCGTGGTCGGGGCCCAAAGCGGACAATATCGTGATACGGCGGAGTCAAGCCCGGGATGTGGTGGGGGCCCAGGCCGGGATGTGACATTCTCATCACTTCTCATCAAATCCTCACCCACAAGGTAACTCCCGATTATTTTTTTCAAATTGGGATTAATTACCAAATTAATTGCAAGATATTATTTGACATAATATCTTGCAATTATATTAAAAAATGCCACCATAAGTGGTCGTTCCCTATTTCTCCAAATAGGGCCGACCACACCCCTATATATAGTCCCATTTTCACACCAAAATGCAAGTTGATTATCTCCCTAAAATTCTCTAAACACTTTCTCTCTCAAATTCTAACTTTGACATCAAAGATGCTTTGGCCAAAGCCCCCCATTCATCATGGGCGCGTGAGGCTCTTGGCCTTGATCTTAAGTGTTATTATTTTGCAAGTGCATTTTTATCAAAGGAGAAGAAGGCGGAAATTTGCATCCACACATCTCATTCATTTTTAATTTATTGGTAAAGATGTAGCACTACGCCTATACCCAGCCACTGAATTGACAATAAAGACATTTTTTCTGTTACCCTGAAGGTACTACGGATTTGGGCTTATCCATACGCATCCCAAGCGAATCTAACCCCCTGATCCTTAGAATGATGTTTCCCTTGTTTGTTATGTTGACACTGGTTATTTATCAAATTTGCACAAGGCACATTCCCAAATGGTTATCTTTACCATTAGGAATAACGCAATATCTTAGAGGTCCATCATATAGACCTTAGTTGTGAAATTTTTGAATCGTTCTAAGATTCACCACACTTCACTACGCCACACGTGAGGCATGGTTAAGAGCTCTTCTTGAGCATATTTGAAGTACCTGTAGTTTTTCATCCATCGTTAAAGTCCCAACGACCATCCATAAATACTATACCATATGTATCGACCAGACCAAGACATGATACACCAATAAAGTGAACGCCAAGCATATTGTGTCTATATCACATCAACAAAGTGTCAGTAAATTGAAGACAAGAAATTCGATCCTAGACAACTGTGCCGACCTCTTCACGACGTCGTTGCCGAAGTCTACCTTCCAGAAGTTGTCTAAGAAATTGGTATGCATAACTATTCATTTGTAATGCTTGTAGTTCTCATTTGGAAGTTTTGTCAAACTTATAGGAAATATACAAAAGTATACTCACTTGACATTAATGTACTTTTTTGCCCTACAATTATGAGCATTTTTCCCACTGAGTTTTTGTTACATGACTAGGTTTTAACGAGGCACCCGTCACAGGCTAGTCTGCTTTGTATTTGCATCCAAAAGACATATAGTTTTGATTTAATGCAAACTTCTCACGTTTCTCCTCAGTCTATGGGATTCTCTCTCATACTAGATTTTACCATAACGAGGTTTTGTGATGTTTACCCTTTTATACCTTATTTCGTTGATTTGAAACTCATATTCGCTCATTGTACTGAGGACTTCATCAGCTGAACTAACTTCACCATTGAAGACTTGAGTATTTACACACTCAAGGGAAAATGTTGTAGTCCTAATTAGTTTAGACATGTGATTGTGTAAGTCCTAGTAATCGTTATAATATTCTACTTTATCTTTTAGATAATTTCCTGATTGTATAGTAATTACTAAAAAATAATGAATTTACCTTCCTACTACTATAAATAAAAACACAATAAAGTCAGAAATTATATCTTAAAATTTTCCAAATTCTCTCTGCACTTTGTTGCACCGTTCTCTATAACTCTTCAGTTAAATATACGTACAACACTTTTATTAATTAAAAGGAATTAATTTTTTAATGTCAATTGCCCAAACAATTATTACAAAGTGTTTTACTGTTTTTTTTTTTTTTTTGGGTCGAACAGTACCGATTACTGTTTACTAAGACAATAAGAACTATGAAAACGTGAAGGACGTTTGTTTAGTTGTCAGAACCAAGGAAGAAAATATCGGTAATATCGGAAATATCGGTAGTCCGAAAACACGGAAATATCGATGGAAATATCGGTAAAATATCGATATCGATAAAAATTACATGGAAACCACGGAAATTGTAAGAAAAATTTGGAAATTTTTATTGAAACTTTGTAGGATGTTTATTTAGTCAATTATCTATTAATTTATCACAAAAAAATTGGAAGGAAATGCATTGCATGATGGATTTAACATTATCAAATTGATTATATAGCGATCTGACAAATATTGTGAGTATAGAAAATATGTAGTAATTAATGAAAGAAGTCTAAACACACCATAATCATTTATATATAATGAATTAGTACAATATTTTACACTTTAGTACCACATAGAGTTCCTATGAGGTTCAAATTTTTCACTATCTTCATCATCTCTATGTGTAGAATGAGTGTATTGTGAAGAGTAGTTATCAAATGATAAATCCCCAAAATAGTTTTGCATGTAATTGTTAATATGCCACCCATATGGATCCGAGATTGGTTGAGGTTGTCCATAAGAAAAATCATTTGAAGATTGAGGCTGGGATTGTTTCCATGAGTCGCTCGATTCCATCCCAACAGGAATGGGATATGAAGGGTAGGGAAATGGTTGGTTATGAGTATAACCATAGTTACTACTTCCCAATCCAACAGAGTCTGAAGTTCTAGATAACGAGTCATCTTCTTGACTTGACAAAATCCCCTTGCCTTTTTCTCTGCGAGTATAGTCCTTCCCTATGGCACCAATTCCTGGTCCTGCCCGCCTACTGCCATGGTCATCATCCTGTGTTGCATGCGTGAAGTTTGCCTCACCAGTGAAGGGGCTCATATATCCGAGAGGTGGTGGTCCATAATAGTTTCCATATCCACCACCACTACCTCCAGCTCCACTACCTCCAGCTCCACTATGTCCTTCATCATTCCCACCTCCGGTGGTAGGTGAGTCTCCTGATCTTGTACTAGAGCTATCATTAGTATCAGCACGATGTTGTGGTTGTGTAGGATTGGAAGAAGGTGGAATTCCAGTGTTTCTTGGTCTTGGGTGCAAAAGTTCTTCGAAAGAGTCAGAGCTGCTAGATCCCACCTCCTCCTCTAATACTCTTTCTACATTTATCCCTTCATTACGTGCTTCTTCAGCAACTCTGGGAGCTGGGTTGCCTTCATCATCATCTAAATGAAGAGGTCTAATCCATTGAAAAAGTTGGTTACCCTCCGTATCATCATCTTCACCAATAATATCAAACACATCTAGTGGGTCACCACGGTCGACCTGATCGATTTCTGCTTCCTTATCTCGAATTTGAAGCTTCATGTTGTAGTAGCAATAAACTAATTTTTCCAAGCTACTATGAGCCAACTTATTTCTTTGCTTTGTGTGTATGAGTGCAAATGTGCTCCAATTTCTTTCACAAGCAGATGAGGAAGCTGTTTGTGATAATACTTTTATTGCTAACTTTCTCACAGTTGGTGCATCGGTCCCATACATGATCCACCATTCAGCTACAATGAAAAATAATGTTGATAAGCCTAATAACTCCAACAAATTCTATTATAAACTTATAGTGAAATATGTTTATACTCACTAGGAGACATATTTGTTCGAGCAGCAACTGATGTTGGTTCTCCAAATGTTCTTCTTGCATCTTTAAACCATGTTAGCTGAATACAATAAATTGTGTTAGTTTAATCCAACAAAGTAATTATTATAATTTAAGTAATTGTGTACCTCATTTCCAAATTGGCCAACTGCTGGTAATGCAGGGTCTAATTTAGAGTATACATTATGTACAGCACGTATAAGGTTACCATCATCTCCAACACCGGGTCTGTATTGGTATCGGGGATTCAAATAATATGTTGTTCAAAGAAACACATACTCTAATAAGAGAAATAATACTTATGCAACTAAAGAAATGAATTGCAAATTATGACATAATTTATACCTGCTACATGCAAATCGTGGTATAATGTTTTATACCATCGGTCTTCAATTATTTTTATGACCCACCTTGCACCATGTTTTCTTTCCAATTCATCCTTCACTACACGCATCAACTCATATACTGCCCCCATAGTAGGATACACTTCTGTGTCAACGATCCGTAAAACTTTGTAAAGAGGTTCAAACACTTGACACACATGTTCTGTTTGAGTCCAAAAAGCATGATCAAGCACTATACTTTCCACCATACGACCTGTATTTGAGCGGCTGAAATTGTGGTTGGCCCAATCGTCACTAGTGAATAGTTGCTTCAACCCTGCTTTCTTCTTGAGTAGGCTGTTTAATGCAATATAGTTGGTGGCGAATCGAGTGGTAGCTGGACGAATAATTTCTCCTTTGCAAAATTCACGCATCTTTGCCAACAACCAACCGTGATTGTAAATATAATTTGTGATCGTTCTAGCTCTTTTGACCACAGTAGCAACATTCTCTCTCTTCCCCATTGCCTCAAACATGAGATCAATACAATGTGCTGCACATGATGTCCAAAACACATTATGATGCTTCATTAACTTTTTTCCAGCTTTGACAAATGCAGAACCGTTGTTGGTCACGACTTGGACAACATTATGCTCTCTCACCTCCATGATTACATCCCTCAATAATTTGTAAATATACTTGTAATTCTTTATATGGTCTGAAGCATCAACAGACTTCAAAAAAATTGTCTTTCCCTTGGAGTATACCATGAAGTTGATGATAGATAATCTGGTCGGGCCGGTCCATCCGTCACACATGATTGTGCAACCATTAGTTTCCCACTTTGACCTCAACTTGTTAACATACTCGCCAATGTCTTTATACTCCATATCCAAATATTTGTTTCTTATCTCATAGGGAGTGGGAGGTTGTACTCCAACACCGGCCTGTTGACATCCCACTACCATATTTTTGAAATGATGTGATGATGCCTTCGCAGCAGGGACATTTTCATAGATAAAGAACTTGCTAATTAGACGCCCCATTCCCTCCTTCACATTACCTCCCTTGAAATAACTCCAAACACTCTTTTGACGTGCGTTGGATGACTTATATAAACTTGGGGCTATTGGTGGTGTTGGTTGTGATTCTCTAAGACTGCCTCCCCGTCTCATTTGTGCACCACCACTTGTCCCGGAACCTTGTCCCCTATTAGGAATTTTATGAAGGTGTTCTCTTTCCCATGCTGACTGTTTGGAGGCACGTAATGCTTGTTTCAAACTGCGTCGTTCTTCAGGTCCCATGTCATCATCACATTCGTCCTCATCGTCATCATCATCATTGTCAACCGCTTGGCCATAGACTTCTCCCCGTAGCCCAGCTCGAATATTTTCCATTCCCTGTGTTATCTTTTCCTTCAGCTGTTTTTTATTTTTTAATAATGTGCTGATGAATGCCTTCACTTCTGGGGGGACATTATCGCATCGTTGGACATTTTTTGATGGATCTAATCCACTAAGATGATACTTCAGTCGTGTCACTCCGCCACTCTTCATTACCCGACCACAATATTTGCAAATTGTGCCATGTTTGTTTCCGTCTATTGGGTCTCCATGTTCCCAAGCTGGATCACGTTTACTGGACATCTTAAACGTACCTATATTTATTTTTCATGAAAATTAGACAATTATTTTTTGATAAAATAAGAGAACCTAAATAATAAAGTTATTCTACAGAAGAATTAAATACAAAGTAAAGAAAATGATTGTAAAAATTTAAGTAATTATACAAATAATATGGAATAATAAAACCTAATATTAATGAATAATAATCCAATTTGATAATAATTCAATTTAATGAATAATAATCCAATTTGATAAAAAAAAAATCCTAATATAAAACATGGTGATGAATAATAATCCAATTTGATAATAATCCAATTTAATGAATAATAATCCAATTTGATAATAATCCAATTTAATGAATAATAATCCAATTTGATAATAATCCAATTTAATGAATAATCCACCAATTTGATAATAATCCAATTTAATGAATAATCCACCAATTTGATAAAAAAATAATCCTAATATAAAACATGGTGATGAAAAATAATCCAATTTGATAATAATCCAATATAATGAATAATAATCCAATTTGATAATAATCCAATTTAATGAATAATCCACCAATTTGATAATAATCCAATTTAATGAATAATCCACCAATTTGATAAAAAAATAATCCTAATATAAAACATGGTGATGAATAATAATCCAATATAATGAATAATAATCCAATTTGATAATAATCCAATTTAATGAATAATCCACCAATTTGATAAAAAAATAATCCTAATATAAAACATGGTGATGAATAATAATCCAATTTGATAATAATCCAATTTAATGAATAATCCACCAATTTGATAATAATCCAATTTAATGAATAATAATCCAATTTGATAAAAAAAAAAATCCTAATATAAAACATAGTGATGAATAATAATCCAATTTGATAATAATCCAATTTAATGAATAATAATCCAATTTGATAATAATCCAATTTAATGAATAATCCACCAATTTGATAAAAAAATAATCCTAATATAAAAGAATAATAATCCAATTTGATAATAAAAAAAACCTAATATTAATGAATAATAATCCAATTTGATAATGAAAATGGTAAGGGAAATAAAATAATAAATAATATTAAACATATTAAAATGATCCTAGGGAATAATTATACAACATTACTTAATTACTTAAAAAAATTAACATGTAATGGTTAACATTACTTAATTACTTACAAAAATTAACATGCAAGTATTAATTACTTAAAAAGATTAACATACGAGTCCACACAAATTTATTTGTTGTTGTATAAATTACAATAATATAAATTTAAGTTTGTAAACTTACCTTAAATATGGAACCCTTTGTGTTCAAGCTTTGGAATGGATCTGGAATGACTTTGAAAATGGTAAGGGAAATAAAATAATAAATAACATTAAACATATTAAAATTATCCTAGGGAATAATTATACAATATTACTTAATTACTTAAAAAAATTAACATGTAATTGTTAACATTACTTAATTACTTACAAAAATTAACATGCAAGTATTAATTACTTAAAAAAATTAACATACGAGTTCACACAAATTTATTTGTTGTTGTATAAATTACAATAATATAAATTTAAGTTTGTAAACTTACCTTAAATATGGAACCCTTTGTGTTCAAGCTTTGGAATGGATCTGGAATGGTTTTGAAAATGGTATGGGAAGAAGAAGAAACGAAAATTCTGTGAATGCCTCTGATACTCCACCTCTGATAAGGTGAAAGAATGTAAGTATATAACAGACATTGACACACTGACACTGTTTTGCATGTGAAAGAATCTTACTGACTGTCACACGATTTCATTATGAAAGCAGTATTATTTGTTGTCCATGCTCTGAAATTGCAAAAAGTTATTTGGATCATTGTATCAGAGAGCTAGAGATAGGTTTTGAATTATTTGGTTTTGAATTATTTGGATCATTGGATCCTTTTTTTTTCTTACACGCCACCACACAGACAGTAAAAAACAGTGAAGAACTCACACTCCACCACACACACACTTCGAGACCCCCCACACCACACCACACACGCACACCACACACGGAGCTCAGAGAGTCTCGATCATTCCTTCCTTTCTCGAATCGTCTCAATCTCTCTCTTCTCTCTCTTCTCTCTCTGAGTCTTCGTTCTCAGTCTTCTCCCTCCCTTCCCCCTTCTCCAGTTCTTCCACACACACACACAGACTCATCTTTCGAATCTCGATCCATCTCTCGATCCTCCTCGTCCGTGTCTCCCTCTGCTCCTCCCATCTCACCCGTCCTAAACCCAGCCGTCGACACCACTCGATAACCGCCTTCTAAACCACCTTGTTCCATGGAGATGGACCGGAATTCATCGTAGTCCCAGCCGTCGACACCACTGAGGAGCACGACGTTGTCCCAGCCGTCTTGGATTCGTGAGGAAGACGACGTTCCCAGGCTCCTACTTCTCTTCTTCTCGGCTTTTAATTTTAATTTTTGTACAGATTTCAATTTTTCTGCATGTTGCTTGATTTTTGTACTGAAATCGATTTTAGGGATTTAGGAATTAGGGATTCAGTTCATTTGCTTTGATTTCGAATTTGGGGATTTAGGGATTCGGTTAATTTGCTCCGGCGTTCTTCTCGGCTTGTAAATTACAATTTTTGTACAGATTGCGATTTTTCTGCATGTTGCTTGATTTTTGTATTGAAATCGATTTTAGGGATTTAGGAATTAGGGATTCAGTTCATTTGCTTTGAAATCGAATTTGGGGATTTAGGGATTCGGTTAATTTGCTCCGGCGTTCTTCTCGGCTTGTAAATTACAATTTTGTACAGATTGCAATTTTTCTGCATGTTGATTTTTGTACTGAAATCGATTTTAGGGATTTAGGAATTAGGGATTCAGTTCATTTGCTTTGAATTAGAATTTGGGGATTTAGGGATTCGGCTTTGTACTGAAACCCTATTTGCTCCGACTTTGTTCTCCGATTTAGCCGATACAAAATATCGCGATAGTTTCGAAAATATCACGATATTATCGATAATATCACGATATTTTTCCGAAAACAAGTTGGATAGTTAATAAAATATCGGGGTCCCAAAAAAACGATAATATCGGCTATATATTATCGATATTTTCTTCACTGGTCAGAACCCATCAAAAACATTTTCCTTCACGCAGGGAGAGCGAAACAGTGTTTCTGGTGTTTCTTCAATTGTTTTATCGCAGGGTTTGACGGCAAACCGGTAAATCCTTGTGGTATTTGGTAAGATAGAAATAGGATGAAGTTTGACCGGGAGGCAAATTTGAAGTGTTTGATTGGGCAATTCCAACTAGGGTTTAAGACTATTTCTGGTGCAAGCTTGATTTCATCTGTGGCTGCTCTTCTGGGTATTGCTGGTGGCTTTGTTCTTGCTCTCAAAGGCTCGAAATTCGGCATCCTAAACACCTTACACTTAGAGTGGCTGCCAAACACTCAGGCTTCTTCTCGCAAGCAGCTGCCTTTGGTACCCGGCCTCCAAAATCTTGGAAATAATTGTTTCCTAAATGTTATTTTACAGGTATTCCCAATGGTTGAGCATTCCTTGGTTTCATTTACATATATTGATTAGAATTGGATAGTTTTGATAGAATCAAGCTTTCGATTGATCCGGGTACTTGGGATCATCATCTACATCCAGCAAGCCGTATGCTTTGGAAGAAGTTTGTACAGTTTGGGAAGGGGTTCAATTCTCAGGCCCCGCTGTTATCCGCTACATTCCAATGGGTTTGAGGTTGAATCATATCATTTTTTTTTTCGGGAAATGGTTCAGTTCCAGAGCTAAAGACCGTAGTTCTCGAACGAGGACGCACCTTCACTCACACTATCAGGCTAATTCATGTCTTGAAAAGAAAAGACAACATTATATGTGTTGTTGTTCATGTGTATATGTGCGTGTTCGTGTTTGTTCACCTATAAGTGTTTGAAGATGGAAGTTGATTACATATGTGTGTATTCCATTTAGAATTCGATTATGCTTAAATGTTTTATAGATTAGAATGGTTTGTGTGACTTACTGTTGGATTTTGTAATCTTCAGGCTCTGGCTAGCTGTTCATACTTTCAACCCTTTCTCCAGAATGTCTTAGAGGAATATGAGTTCTCAGCAGTTCAGGATCGAGTTGATGCCTTTCCTCTTACGATAGCATTGGCAGCTTTGTTAGAAGGTTAGGATCAAAATCAAACCTATTGAAATCACTTGCAGTGTGTTTAAGTTAACATGTATACTGGAATGCTCTTTAGGTATAGTGTTGGTTCAGTAAGACATCAAATGACATCATATAATCACGTCTTAAGAATATATAACTTTCTGGCTTTTCTATAATTCTATTAGGTGTTCCAAACTAATTTATAATATTTCTGTAGATCTAAGTGTAGTTGGTGGAGGAAGAGTTGTATTAAGTCCGCGAAAATTGATGCTTGCGATGGAAGCTTACATTCAGAATTTCGATCTTACAAGCCAGCAGGTGCTATTCTGTCTTCTAAATGCCATAACAACTTGAGCATTTAAAATTGAATATCTAATACGTAATATTTTGTACACGTAGGATGCAGCAGAAGCATTTCTTCATCTTCTGTCCTCTTTAAGAGAAGAATTTTCAGATTGTTATCTTCCAAATCAATGTTCTTTAGCAGAACTCTTTGCCTCTAATTGTAGGATTATTACTCCAAAGAGAATGGAGAACCAGAGTGAGCAGGCAAGATGGCAGCAACAGTACCTTGGGCCATTTGATGGAATTCTCAGTAGCATCCTCACGTGTCGAAGTTGCTCAACACAGGTTCACATGAATTTCTGAAGGAACACTATGCACTTATTTGAGTTATACTTGATCTCATGTATGCTTATCTGCACCTTTTTGTTTTGTAACTCTTGCGATTAGTAGGTGTGCTACCGTTTCTGTTTCCAAAATCAATTTCTTTGAACTTTTGTCAATTTCACATGCCTATGTTCCTTAAATTCTTTCGAGTTTTACATCCTTCAGTCTTAGTCATCCTAGTAGGATGCAATTTTGTGTTTTAGATGTAGAATCTTATAAATAAAGTTACTTGTTGACAATATCCTACCTTCACTTGCCACTGTTCTAGTCTTCAGTCATGGTTTTCTCTTTTTATTTTAACGGTATCATTCAATTGTGGATAGTTCAGAGTTTGCCTCTTTATTTTGCAGATATCATTGAACTTTGAATCTTTTCACAGCTTGCCTCTTTCACCAGTCCTTAATGGTGGTGCCACAATTGTATGTGTACTGAAGTATTCACTCTTTGATATTATGTATGTTTGAGACTTTCACTTGAATTCTGCTCATATGATTGCTTCCTTCTAAACTAAAACATCTCCTCTTTTACCTTTCCTTTTTGTTCTTAATCAATTTCGTTTTTGTACATTGTTAGATGGTTGGATGCACCTTAGAGGATTGCCTGGAGCAGTTCACTGCTGCTGAACAAGTTGAGAATTATCACTGTAACTATTGTTGGCACATTGCGGCAGTCAAGTATTTATTTTCTATGGGAGTAAATGAGGTAAATCCTATATTCGCATTATAAATATATGCAACTTGATAGCCTTATTTTCTACATGATGAATGCAGCAGAATTAGGGTTTCTGTTACTCCATCTTCCTGTTCCTTTCTTTCTCCTTCTATTTTCTTGTTTGATGCGAATAGGAAAAGAAAGACAGTCCTCTTTCACATTAAGTGAAGAAATGATGATACTCCAACACCCGTCAGAGCCTAGGTTCCTAAAAGAAAATCAAAGGGAAACTGATAGGATACTTTAGAAACTGACATCACCTCAATTATATTGAACCAGGTTTGCTGATGCAGACAAAGGTTCTGTCCCATTTATAGAATACATGATCAATAATTCATACTCCTTAAATAAACTTAAGAATTTTGCCTTATACATTAATAATCTTTTATAGTGCAAAAACTTACATATTGATATATGGAAACTAAAAACACTCCTTGACTATTTATTATATTCCATAAATTCTTTGCATCACCAGGAAACTAAAATTAAATCACTTGTGCTTGGATTTGTCGCCAGACTGGACACATCGGATATAACAAGGAAGCTCGAATGTTATTCCTTGGCTAGAAAAAAAAAAACTACCAAACCCGAGAATTCTCTAAGAAGAAAGAGAGAATAAACTCCAATTTGATTGATAATACGAATAAGGTTCCAAACCTAAGGCCAAGATGACCCATTTGTAATGTTATTAACCTAGAAACCATAGGAAACCAAATAAGAAAGGAATTAAACAAATTACAAAATATTAACAAGATCCTAAAATAATAAGATCCCATTTTTGGAAATTAAATGCTGGGATCCGGCCAAATTCTGACTGGGCTTCTTGTGAAACAACAAGTCTTGTAGATCTCGTTGTTCTCATCGAATCCAGATTGCAAGCTCAAAACAGGCATGCCAAATCAAAGTTGTGTCATTCCGAACAGCCTAAAAAGTCCAAAACATCCACTTTCGGGATATGGCAGCAGCAAATAATCTTTTAACATGTGAATTACAAATTCTCCAATCACTTTTCTTGATTGCTTGCCACTTCATTTAGTTTCATTGCATGTGAAATAACCTAATTTCTGTCTTACATGCTCTTTTAGGGGGCGTTTGTTTGCCCTCACTAAGTGGGACTGGACTGGACTAGCTGTTAGTCCAATAAGGTGTTTGTTCCATGCTGGGACTAACATTAATGAGACTAAAGGGGACTAGCATGGACAAAACTTTTCACTAAGAGGTCTTAGCGAGACCCCCCAATAACCATGGGACTAGCTAAGACTATCTCCTCTCGTCCTCGTCATGCTCAACAACCACTCCTGATAGACTCCTCGTCATCTCCGGTCACCTAGATCATAATAAAATATTAATAATTTATATATTAAATAATATAATATTAGAATTTGTTATTATCCAGCTTCTTAGTCCAACACTGCACCAAACGCTTCACTAAGTTAGTCCAACTTAGTCTAGTCTAAGCTAGTCCAGCTTAGTCCTTAAAGCTAGTCCAGTCCGAGATAGTCCTCTTAGGGGGCGTTTGTTGCGCTGGACTATCTCGGACTGGACTAGCTTCAAGGACTAAGCTGGACTGGCTTAGACTAGACTAAGCTGGACTAACTTAGTGAAGCGTTTGGTGCAGTGTTGGACTAAGAAGCTGGATAATAACAAATTCTAATATTATATTATTTAATATATAAATTATTAATATTTTATTATGATCTAGGTAACCGAAGATGACGAGGAGTCTATCGAGAGTGGTTGTTGAGCATGACGAGGACGAGAGAGGATAGTCTTAGCTAGTCCCATGGTTATTGGGGGGTCTCGCTAAGACCACTTAGTGAAGGGTTTTGTCCATGCTAGTCCCCTTTAGTCTCATTAATGTTAGTCCCAGCATGGAACAAACACAGTATTTGGACTAACAACTAGTCCAGTCTAGTCCCACTTAATAAGGGCAAACAAACGACTTTGATAGTCATTTTCAAACAAATAAAAACTGTCACATTTCTCCTTCTGTGGCCCTCTGTAAACATTATGCTTTTTGGCTCCACTCATATGATTGTTTTTCAGGAAGAGATTGAAAAGATTAAGAGATGCCCTGAGCAAGATTCCTGTGACTGTCGAAGACATTTTCATCTACATAAGCTACCTTGGTCAAATAAATTTTCATATACTCTAAAGCAAATAAGTATTGCTCGTTGCCCAAAGGTTTGTTCTCTTATTCTTCTATTATTTTCATAAAACCTGGGGTAATTCCAGGTGTCAACTAGACCAACGGGAAGAAAGATAAATGGGATTTTGGAACTATTTGGCATGACACGATATCTTGAACACTGGGGTTCATTTGTTCTATCATGTGGAAGCCATGTACCTCAGCTGCTTTGACATCATCTAAGAATGAATAAGGGAAAATGGCATGCAATAGGCAAGCATCTCAAAAGCTCTTGGATCCCGCTTATTATGGTTATAAGAAAACAAAGGAAAAGATGTAGGTATTGCCATAATATGAAAGAAATCCCATTGTAACTAACAAATTACGGTCAAGACAATTTTCATATTGTATTTGGTTTTTTCTAACCTAACCAAGAAACGTTAGTTTTGGGGAAGCTTCTGCAAAATTAATTGTCAAATTTGCATAAATCCAAAGTGGATTAACTGGTTTTTTGGTTCTTGAGTTTTGGTAATAGGATCCATCATTCTGTTATATATTTTGTCATCATATTCACTTGGAAAAAAAATAAAAAGTAGAAAAATAAGGAAAGCGCAGTTTTATGGTTGACCCAACAAAAGAAAAAAACTGGAATATTGATTTATAGTCATTGTTATTTGATATCATCTGCCATCATATTTAATTATCTGCTGAAAATAGTGATACAAAAAATGGAATTTCCTCATCTGGACATTGAGCCAACAAAGCTAAAAATTGTTCAACAAGACAAATTAGCTTATTTGCTATGGTTCTCTTCTTACCTTTATACGACTAACATCGTTAAATCTGGTTGCAAAGGATCTACAGGTTTCTTGTAAATTTTGTTCATATTTTGCATACTGTACCCTTGTTGTTTCTCACGTGTATTTTATTGGCGCATCTTGACATCTTCATTTTCCTGAGAAGTCTTTAGGTATATAATTCAATCTCTAAGAATTGCTATTGGTCTGATTTGTCCTTGCAGATTCTATGCATTCATCTAAAGCGTGTTTCAATCAATATATTTGGAGAACTAGTAAAACTTCAGGTGTTTGAAATTTCATGCTTTACTTTACTCAATCCATGAGAATGTATTTCCTGGGTAAAATGGTTTAAAATATTTGGTGCAATTCTGTATTGATGATTGTAGGGCCATATTTCTTTTCCATTGGTTTTGGACCTTTTGAGATTCACGACAAGTGATGTGGGAATAAAGAGTTTGGAAGAAAACATGAAAAAAGGGGAAGTTCAGCAACAAAATAAAAACTCAAGAACTTTTCCCAATCAGTTCAATATGCAGTATGATCAGATAAAGCTGAATCATATCTATGGATTAACGAGAGGAAGTATCTACCCAGAAGAATCAGCTTCAGATGTATCTCAATTCACTGCAAATGCAAAAGATATGCCAGCAAAATCCAGATTTTCCGAAGCAGCAGGGTTTTTGAAAACCATGCATGCAGACATGAACATGCACTCAGAAGATCAGGCACTTAAACTTTGCTGCTTTTGCATATAGATTGATTTGAAAATAATTTGTGTTTGCTTTTCCTTATAAAAAGAACATTTTTTGCATCTAAAACTTGTATTTGTTTTTCATTTTTTAGATCTTTTTTGTGGCGTTTGATGAATAAAAGCTTTTAGGTTGATTATTAATGTGCGCATACCTATTGCAGTTGACTGAGAGTTGCAAAGTGGTTCCTTCAAATACTTGCCTCTACCGTCTTGTTGCCGTTGTGGAGCACTTTGGAAGAGCTGGAAGTGGGCACTACACCGTTTACAGAAGCGTGAGAGCTGATTTATGTGAAGAACCTTGTGAGGAGTCTGAGGTTGACGCTGCTGCTTGGTGCTGGTATTCTATTTCGGATTCAGAAGTGTGTAGGGTTTCAGAGGAAGATGTTCTTGCTGCAGAAGCAAGCTTTCTTTTCTTCGAAAAATACGAAGGCTGACGAATGAAGGTTAGTTTTGAAATTGTCACGAAAGGAATTGTTGAAAATGTACAATACCTGTGAGATTAAGAATAGAAAACGAAAACTCAATAATGGTAACGATAAAAAGCATATTGACATTCTCTGCCGTCCTATGTTTTAGTGAAGGATCATAGCTCTGGCGGGTATTTTGGACATTTGATTGAGCTCCGGCTTGCTGTTTTTTCTGCGGCTGCGTTTTCTTATTCACGCAGCGCCTTGTTTAGGCCTAAATTTATCAATTTAGCTTTATTGAGCTTGAACAAAAGCTTTGGCCCAAACCGATGAATTGATACTCTCTCTCACGTCGCTCACTATTGTTTAGGGTTTTGATTTCGATTTTAATCTAATTTCTGAGAGCATCTTCAATGCTAAGATGCAAATTTGAGATGTCAAAAATCCTAAATTACTAAATCCTAGTAGATTATCTGTCGGATTTTACAATGTCTTTTAAATAGCTCCTGTATGTAATTGTATTCTTTAGGGAGTAAGTTCCTATCTCTCTTGTCAAGATAAATAAAGATACAAGGCATGAGGAATAAGACAAAATTCCTCAAGCCATTTGTTATCTATCTCTCTTTTTCGTAAAATTGGTCACAACACGTTGTCAGTATGCTTCTATTGTTGCGCCAAGCAATTTAAATTTTTTTTCTACTACAAAGCTTGTTTACAAGATTCATTATCCTAATCTAGGTTATTTTAAAACACGATCTAACTTGATATATTTCAAGTTGATTGCATGAAACATTCACCGTTAAGCATAAATCCTAATTTTCGACTATCGAATTATATGTTCTACTCAAATTATTGTTTTGCAATTATATTAAATTATTGCTGTTATAATTGTGATGAATTGAATATGTGTGACTAAGCAAAGAAAAATGAAAAATAGAAAAGAAAAAAAAGCCCTAATTTTTTTTCCAAGCCGGGCTGTGCTATGCGCTAAGCCACGCTCTAGCAGCTCAAGCCGAGCCGATCTTTACCTAAAATCTAGAAACGACGTCGTTTTTTGTCGTCTCTGTCACCCGGCCTAGGGATTGCCTGAAGTCGAACCCCCACCGATATTTCGACGTTTCCTGGTGACTACCACTCACGACGACTGGAAGTGGTCCCCCAGTCACAATTTTAGTTTGTTGACGTCTTTCAAGACGTTGCCGGCCTTCGACGCCTGCAGCCGCCATCCCATCAACACCGAGACCTGACGTTGAGGATTCCATCTCCTCTGTCGCGTTCTTCGAGGTTCACGTTCGAACCTCTACTCCACATGACCCTCGCCGTTGTATTTTTTGGGCGAAACTCGAGCCCACTGGTATTGGGCGCGTCCTCGGCTTGAACCCCATTCTATTGGGCCTTCCCTGCGCTCGGCCCGAATCCAGCCAAGGCCAGCTTTGGGCTTGGACTCGGTTTTTTTAATTTTTTTGGCCCCTGTTTAGGCCATTTTTTGAAGTGGTTCTTTTTTCCTCTTCAACCTAGTTTGGGCTCCTAATTGTTTTTTGGGCTGTTAACTCAATCAATCAATTTTTCTTTTGGGCGCTATTTACTGTAGCACATATGAAACTCTATACCTATTTATCAAGATTTGGTTTTCACCTTTTCTTTTTGAGGTTAATATTTGGGCTTGACTTCTGTCAACCCACCTATTTATTTTTGGACCTGAAGCTCTACATTTTTGGGCCGTTTCTTATACTTTCACACAAAATGGTCCGAAACTTTCCACCTTCATTACAATTGTTTTTAAGGAAAATTAATAAAAATGACTTGAAAACTTTGAGTTTTAACGATAAGGAAAAAATAAAGGGTAAACTGAATAGTACCAAGATTGACTTTTTAATGTAAAAATATGGTTTTTCGTTAAAGTGAACAGTACCGGAATTTTTTCTTTAAAGTTCCCTTGTTTTTAATGCTATATATATTATCTTGTATAAATTGTCTTTATTTGCAACTATTATGAACCTGAAGTTCATACTTTTACACCCGAGCCTGAAGTTTTGAAAAAAGTGCCATATAAACCTGAAGTTTCCTAAAACTCACCACTCATGTAGAGACCTGAAGTTCTCCATGATTAATCCGTTTAATCAAAACCATGTCTTAGAACCCAAATGTTCTAACTCTAATGCTTATGGAGGTTTTATTTCTCTTACCACCAACCACAATCTTGTTTCCCCAATTCAGGGAAGTGTCAAACTGTTACAAGTTCGATTTCACTAATTTGGAAATTTATGACATAAACTACTTCATGTGGATACAATCATACAAGACATTAAACTCCGCTTGACTACAAAAAGCTGCAAAATCATTGAAGCCAAAAATGGCGTGAAAGAGCTAAATAAGCCTCCACCATGATTTTCATTCGAAAATTTATGCCTGACGCACTACAAATGGAAATACCTCATTGAAGAGAATTCCACAGCTCTTTTACTTGCCTTTACGGACCATTTCAATTATGAGGGATGATCTCTTGCCTGAAGCAAGACATGATTGAAACGTTTACGTCTGTGAATAGGTATCATTCTAAAGTTTATAGAATTCGATTAAATTTCGACTGGAGATGATTTTGCTCATCCATCTATGCCTCTAACATGCCCTTGAAGTAGCAATGTAGAGAGCGATACTTGGATTTGATTCCTACCATGTTGCCCACTAAACAATACAACATTTTCCCTAACGATATCTCATCACGCTCTACTAACTTGAAAACACTCAGTTTGGCCGAAGCAAATGCTATGTACTTCACGAAGCCCAAATCTCTAAGATTGGTATAGGGGGTGGCAACATGGGTACCAAACCTAAGGTCATGAATAGTGGTAGAATCAAGGTCTACCAAAGGGTGACATCACGGCCAGAAGCGTGATCATTGGCACAGAAGATCAAACTTCAAGAATAAGAGACAATATTCCCAAATCTCAACCTTGCATTATCTATTTCCATTGTGATGGAATAAATCATTTGTTATGTACTTGTTTGTGCCCTTACCAATGTTGTTGGTGAGTACCATTCCCGTATTCAATATGTGAGATTAATTTTGCTCCACCTAAAACATTTAGAAAAGCAAAATTTTACATGGAAGGGTAATGTTGATTGCATCCCCTTAGTAGACATTGGTTTAATTTGTGAACAATTTCCTATGTTCCCGGATTGAAGTTTAGTGATTATTTTAGTTCTGGATAACCTTATGGATATTGTCCTTGAGTATGAGTCAATTGATTCATGTTTCTTATACATGTGATTGAAATCAATTAACAAGTGATTAAGTATAAATGTAGGAAATGTTAGTTGTCTAGATGAATGTGCTACTACGCACACTAACTTCATACCTAAATCACCTTTTTAATAACGAATACAGGTCAATCCAACCAGATTAAGGGCCTTGATGTCGCTCCTTATTGTATGAATGATAGTGAATTACTATTATAAAGGCTTTATATTCTCCCTGTTCTAGAAGAACGTTTTTGAGTCTTAAGGATAATTGAGAGAACAATGATCATGATTGAAACCACTGAAGAAAATATAGTGTAATATATTTTCACCACCTCCAAAATATGAAGCCTGAAGTTATGTTTTAGGGCCAATAGGTTGCCACCCAACTGGGATGCGTCACATGTGATTACCCTGGAGCCAAGTGATATGAGCATTTTACTTTCCTTAGCACAACTGTTTAGGACACTTAGGTCAAACAATGATGCCACGTATTATATGACACATCTCATTAACTAGAGTAAGGGTCTTGCCCCTACAAGCACACTTTGCCAAGCCTGCTCTTGGGGAAATTGGGTTTCTATATCATCCCTCTTAAAGATACTAAATTACCCTATTTTAACAGTGGATTTTAGGGAATAGTTGTGAACTAATCCAACCAAAATGTAGACCATGTAAATACTTGGTTTTGGTTGATGTATCATCATAATGGTCACAAGTTTGTCCATGCACATTGTTGCTAACCTTCTGGCCGATTTTACTTTAAAGGTTCACTGCCATAATTATCCCATAAAGTCTAGAAGACTGGACAATGCAGAGAGTTTATATTGAAGATTTTTCGATAAGTATTGCATGACTTTTGGGTATTGAAATTGAACTTTTGTGAACGCACCAAGCTTTTGGTTTCTTCCTAGGGCAATGCACTTTCGTATGCAGCTATGTTAGTCCATTTGAGACCCACCACCCAACATATTTTACGTTACAGTTGGTTACTGGGTACGACCTAAATTTTTTACGCATTTGGGTGTGAATTTTATGTGCCAACTTGTGCTGCCACAATGTGCCAATATGGTCTTCAAAGAAGGATCTCAATCTTTGTCAATTATGATTCTCCTTTGCACTATCTCTTTAAAGCCCTTGCAAATGATCTCTTCACTGCTCACTTAAATGACACAGTCTTCTAGCTGTTAAGGGAATATAATGATGTCAACGTTCATGTAGAACAACGCAAATTCGCATGACGTTGCCCACTATGTCTTATCTTGATCCCCAAACTACACAAGTATGATAAGCATGTGCGATGTATTTTAGCTATCAAAATGTTGCCCACTATATTTGATCTAGTTAAAGTGACGCAATCATATCCCAGCTACAAACATGTTTACAAGGATAAACATACCTAACGGACATCAAGTTAACATCCCCGAAGGATGTGCCTCCCTTGAAAGACGGTTTGGCGTCTTTGTTTGATGGTTTGGTATATCGGCGGATAGCCAATTAATCTGTTCTTGGCCTGAAGCACAACGAATCACTCAGTTCATAGGATCCACTTCCCTAGAAGAGGAAGGACAACCTAAAACAAATCCACACTCGATTGTTGTCTCAATCATTTCCATCTCATGAGATTTATCCAGATTACTATTGGGCTTGAAGTTCTTGGTCTAGTATGCTAGTTTGGGTGAGATATGGAATTGGATAAGTTTATCATCGATGATGTTTCAATTATATGGTAGCTACCGACACAAAAGAAAAGTGATAATATTGAATCGTGTTCCATTTTTCAGTTATAATATATAACTGATTGGTGAAATTACAACTCATGTTGAATTAGATTCCTTATCAAAGTGTGGGTTTGTCGTTCCTACATTGCCCCACCTTGATATGTTAAAAGTGGGAAAGGAAGCGTAATGAGATGAATGAAATAGTGTGATGTAATGCATACCTTATGGGAAAGGTTTCTCTCAAATGACCTGTGATTGATATGGAGATTTACATATAAGTTCTCGAAGAACTACATGGATATGTTCATATAGTTGTAGACCACAAAACACCCTCTTAATTCAAATAAGGCGTTCACTTTACAGATCGAAGCAATCTGGACATATGTGGTATCCCCATCTAAGTCAATATTTGATTAGTCAGGAATATGCATAAACTATGCCCTTGTGTGTTAAATTAAGAAGTCATATTCCAAATTGCTAGAGTTGCGGTTTATGTTCATGACATGAATCTCACTAAAACTTTGGAATAGCTTAAGATAACTGCCTCGTACCTGAAGATGGAATTTAAGATGAAGGGTATTAGGAAAATTCGTTTATGTCTTGACCATAAGTTTGAGCTCGAGCTAACCCCTGAAGGTGTTACCTTTTAAGTATACCTATCCATATGCTAGATGCAAATGAGACTCTTGACGAGGTTGTGAAACCTGAAGTTCCATATCTAAGTTCAACTTTGCGCTTTGTTGTACTTAGCTCATTGCATTAGAAATGGCATCTTCTTCGCTGTTGATTTTTTGGTAAAGATGCAGCACTATGCCTCCACGTCGCCATTGAAGAGGCATTAAAGACGTATTTCTACTACCCTGAAGGTACTACGGATTTGGGCTTATCTATATGCATCTCAAGCGAATCCAACCACCTTTGATCCTTGGAATGATGTTTTCCTTGTTTGTTTTGTAGATACAGGTTACTTATCAAACCAACATAAGGCATGTTTCCAAATGGTTATGTCTTTACTGCTAGGGTATCACAATATCTTAAAGGTCCATGACATAGACCTTATATTCGAAATCTTTGAATCATTCTAAGACTCACCGTACCTTATTACGCCACATGTCAGAAACATAAAAAGCTCTTGGTGAGCATATTTGAAGTACCTGTGGTTTTTCATCCATCATTGAGTCTCAACGACGATCCATGAAAACAATATCACATGTATCGACCATACCAAGACATGATACATCAACAAAGTCAACGCCAAACATATTGCGTTTACATCAAATCAGCAAAGCATCAAAAGGTTGAAGTCAAGCAAATCCGACCCCAAGGCAAACTTGCTGACCTCTTCTCGAAGTCATAGCTAAAGTCTACCTTCCAGAAGCTTGTCCGAGGAATTAGCATGCAAAACTCTCATTTGCAATGCTTTTAGTTCTCATTTGGAAGTTATGTCAATCTGGTGATGGTGCGTGTAACTACCGTATCCTATTCTTTTAACTTAAATGGTGAGCCTGTTGGATACGTTCATCCAAAGCGTGGTATTCAGCAAGGTGATCCTCTATCTCTGTTTCTGTTTGTGTTATGTGCGGAGGGGTTTTCTGTTCTATTTGATGCTTGGGAGAACTAGGGCAGATTAGAGGCGTGAAAGTGTGCAAGCGAGCACCAACCACTTATTGTTCGCAAATGACTGTTTCATTTTTGCTCATAGTACAATTCAGGAATGATTGCAGGTGAAACACTTGTGGAAAATCTTTCAAGATGTCTCGGGGCAAGCAATTAATTATTCGAATAGTTTTGTAGCTTTCAATGGGAATTTGACCGAGTTTGATGGGCAGCTTTTGGCGGATTGCCTTGGTATTGCCGCGAGTGATTTTCCGTGGTCGCTGCCTCAACTTGCCAGTCCATGTGGGAAAAGTAAAAAAAGGAAACGTTCGCCTATATTAAAGATAGACTATGGAATAAACTAAATGGTTGGAAAGGAAGCCTCCTAAGGAGTGCAGGGAAAGAAATTTTGATAAAAACTATGGCGCAAGCCGTCTCACTATATATCATGCAAACCTTTTTGTTACCAAAAACCTTCTGTGATGAGTGGAATCAAATTGTGGCAAAAATTTGGTGGGGCAAAGAACAAGGAAAGCGATGAATTCATTGGATTCGCTGGAAGAATTTGTGTAAACCAAAGGGTGAGGGTGGCCTTGGATTTAAGGATCCTCATGCTTTCAACTTGCTTTGCTTGGATTTTAAGGATCTTAATACACCAACAGTCCTCTCTTGCTTCCCAAATCTTCAAGGGCAGGTACTATCCTAACATGGATTTCCTCTTGGCTGCAGTGAAAAACGTTATCAAAGTTCTTAGTCCTATCCCTGTAGGAATGGATCAGTCTGTTACGGTGGCAAAGTTGATTTCAGTGGAAATTGGAAGCTATAAATGGTATTTTTTGGGAAGAGGAAGCTCGTTTGATTCAAAGCATACCTCTTAGTATTTTTAAACCGCCTGATATCTTAATCTGGACTGCGGAGCCAAATGAGAAGTTCACAACGAAAAGTGCCTATCACTTATCAAGGTTTGTTGGAGATGTCAAAGGACAAGAGAGTAGCGGTTCATCGATCACCATGGAGGGGAAATTCTTATGGAAGGCCTTATGGAGAGCTTGAGTCCCTGAGAAGGTGAAGATTTGTGTATGGCGTTGTGCTATGAATGCTTACCAACACGGGGCAATTTGAGAAAAAAAGAAAATCATCATGGACGATGCGTGTATGTTCTGCAATGGCGAGGATGAAACCTTGGTACATTTGATGAGAAACTGTCCTCGAACAACGTGGATTCGGTTGATAAGTCTGCTGGGGTTACGTAGTAGAACGGATACACGGGAGCATATGATGGACTGGGTGGCAAAACTTGCTAGTGATTTATCAAGAGACAATTTCGACTTATGCCTTGTTCTTATTTGGAGCATTTGGAAAGAGCAGAATTCATTTTTGTAGCAAGGTAAGGCACTAGAACCTATGGACTTGAAATGCAGGGCACTTGGTTTAAGGAATTCCAACAATGGCATGGTAAAACAGAAATACGCAGCAGCAGAAGTCCGTTAAAATGGAAGAAACCGGAATTGGGATGGGTAAAATGTAATTTTGATGCAGCATATGGGACGAACAGCGGGAAATCGGTGGTGTTGGGGTGGTGATTGGAAACGGGAGGGGGGAATTTGTGGCAGCCATGGCGTCAAAGCACACTGCTATCTCTTCCCCACTGTTGGCCGAGACTTTGGCATCACGAGACGCGACACTTTTGGTCAAGGAGAAGCAGCTTCAGGACATGTTTTTGAAGGTGATGCGCTGCTCATCATGGCAGCCCTACAACATGATGGTCAAGATGATTCCTCGCCCCTTGGAAATATTCTAAATGACACTCATTTGATTATTCATTCAATGCCCAAGTGGAAGATCGTATTTAGTAGACGGGAGACTAACAAGGTGGCGCACCGATTAGCATGGATGAGTCTGAGTTGCGATATCTCCTATATGGTTTGAGGAATCTCCTGATGTAATTCTAGACCTTATCTTTGAGAATAGTAATTCTTAATTTTATTTGGTGTGAGACGCTCTTTTTTCATTTGACCGGGTTGAAATCCCGGACAAAGTTTTTATCAAAGCCCATTATATGCATCCTATGCTCATTCCGAACGCTAAAATGGAATTTTTAAAATCATTGCATTCCAAGATAGTTTAGGAAAAGAGTCCAAATCACATTCCCTTTCTAACATTCCAGTCAACCAAACGAGACCTAAAGGGTGTGTTTAATGATATAGGATAGGTGTCAACAAGATCGAAATTTTTCGGAAGAAAAAAATTTCGATGTTGTTGACACCTGTCCTATATCATTAGAAAACAAAATTTGGAGACCGCGGACCCAGACTCTTTTGAGGAGTCTGTTTACGTTTAGCAAAGCTTGGGAAATGTTTTTCCTCTTTTGGAACTTAATATTGTTCAGATTTGAAAAAAGTTGTGTTCATTTAGTGGTGCTCATAAGTATTCAAATGCTTTTAACTAGGTACTGATATACATGGACCATATTTTGCTTGTGTCGAAAAGAAGAAGAAAAACAAGATAACGATACAACTGTAACAATTGACTGAATATAATAAAGCAAGCTTGGTATTTAACTACAGAAAACCTTTATCTAAACCCTATACATGGATAGAGACTAGACTTATACTCACTTTTGTTTTGTTTTGTTTTCTTCTTTACCTAAACTAATACTACTTTTACCTTTCTTTGGAAAAACTGCTATATTAATTTAGTTATGGATTGGAGGCTTTTTTCTTGCTGGAGTGTAATCCATAGCCAGTAAATCATTAATCTCATCCTGCAGTACTACTGCTTGATCATCCTCATTCTTCTGATAAGCATCACCAGCTCTCTTACTAACCAGTCCCAAACTCCTTCCTGCAGCAAATTACAACACATTAATGCTTGAATATATTTATAGTACTATAAAGCAAATTGTCCAAGAGATTTAAGATTTATACACAAAATTTTATTAAGAAATATTTGATGTATACAATTTACGTACCTTGAGCTGTGATAGAGACGAAACAAAGCAAGAAGAAAGCCACAACAACAAGGTGCTTGCATGGAATTGCGGCCATCGATAGGAATTAAAGAGCACTACTGCTGCTTTCAGCTAAGCAAGCTAGTACAGACAGCAGTACGAATTGATTTTGATCAACTAATGTTTTGCTCTCTCTCAATCTGCTTGGAGATTGTCTTGATGGCTAAGGGTCTTTATAGACCGATGGAGGGTACTGTACGTACGTCGATTCTTTCTACTAAGACATTGTTGTGATGGACTTCATGCCACGTAAGTTTTGTACGTAGTAGTTTCTTCCTCTACGCTTAACTCTACGTGAGCATAAGGCCTTCTGGAGTCTATATCCATGTCTCCTGCTGTCTGGTGTCGAAAAGATATATTAGCATCCTTGTTCGACAAACACCCTTCAATTAATTAATGATCTGAAAAGGGTTAATATTATAGTCTTGTCATATGCATCAGTATGGCAACTAGCTAGCTACTTACAAGAGTTGTTTCGTGCCATAATTATTAAACTCTTCTTTTCTATTTAAACAGAAATTGAAGAAAAAGTACGTAATAATTAAAAACATGAATTGATGATAATTAGGGCTTGTTTGGTAATGTTATACAAAATGATTTTTGAAATTGAAAACTACAAATAGAATTTTAAATTTTTATGATGGAGGAACCCTTAGGTTTTTGGGGCATTGGATTCTCACCAATGTTTGCATTAGTCAAGCCGACATTCTCGCTTCTACTTCATCCACCGTTGCTCGCGGGGGTGGTTTTTCTAGACGGAACGCTCCCCTACCGATGCAATTTTACATACCATTGCTTTGGCAAATCGCTTAGCCCCGTTCATCTTCTGCACAAGAGCTCTCAATCAATGAGCTATTACACATTCTTTCAAGGGTGGCTGTTTCTAGGAAAACCTCCTGGCTGTCTCTGCACCCCTACCTCCTTTACCACTGAGCGGTCATTTAGGAGCCTTAGCTAGTGATTCGGGCTATTTCCCTCTCGGCAATGAAGTTTATCCCCCATCTTTTCACTGGCCGACCTTGATCCCTGTTGTTTTGAGGTCATATCTAGTATTTAGAGTTTTCCTCTATTTGCTACTGCTCTCGCGGCCCGCACCCAAACAGTGCTTACCCCTAGATGTTCAATAAATTGTTGCGTTTTAATGCATTTCGAGGAAAACCAACTAGTTCTGGGTTCGAGTGGCATTTCACCCCTAACCACAACTCATTTGTTGATTCTTCAACATCAGGTCTATAATAATGAATCATGTATTTTGTACCATATTATATTGACTCTGAAACCACTAAGTACCGGTCAATTGTCAAGCATCATGAACTCGCCAAAAGGACCCTACTGATGCACTCTTTCCGAAGCACACAAGCCAACCTGACCCAAAACAAGTGGTGCAATGCCATGTGCAGCTACTCATTGGTTATCCCCATACCCAATGGGAGATTGTCCTATAACTTGGAGACCAATCACATTGCGACAAGTGGCGACACCACATTAAGTTCATTTAATCCCACATTGGCCATCTCTGTAAAGTAACTCCAACTTTGCCTCAATAAAAAGGTAAACTCTAGGAGTAATCGTTAATTAATTTTCAACACTTTTCTACCACTAAACTCACCCACATGATGCCTTAAACATACTTTACTAATTTAAAAATAAGAGGCTCTTAGGCCGGTACTGCATCAGTGCCCTTTGTTACTTACTCTACACCTTGCAGGTTGCTTCGTCTATCCACCCTTGACGGAAGCACCCTCGTGAAGGTCACTTCACCACACCAAGTGTGACAAGGTCTTACTTGCCTTTTCTTATATAGGTTATAGGGACACTTCTCAATTTAAGTTAACAATACTAAGACTTGAAATGGGAGATAAACTTTTGTAACCAATACATAATCCTAGTTGCATCATCCATCCAATAAATACTTCCCAAGTGTTCCAAAAGTGCATCATTCATCCAATAAATACTTGCTACTTAATATCTCTACTTACATGAGAATTTATCTCCAAAATAACTAGCTTTTGGATCGTTAGAGAATTTTGTTTTTTGTTTTTGTTTTCATCATTCATCCAATAAATACATGCTACATAATCTCTCTACTTATATGAGAATTTTTCTCCAAACTAACTAGCTTTTGGATCGTTAGAGAATTTTGTTTCTATATCGCAAAATAATGGAGTTCATTAAAAGAGGAGAAATTACAAAACATTACAAAAGGACATGGGTCTCACTAATCCTTGTCATAATATCCCACAGAAGGAGTAACCACAAAGGAAGAGCCCCACCCCAGAAATATCAGCAAAAAAAATTAACCCTCTCCTCAAGGTCCGATTGGAGAAGCGCTTGCTACCAGTCCTGTGCCTCCTCAATCCTTGCAATTAACGTATATTACTACAACTACACAAATAGTATCAGACAACAAATATTATTTGTTATTTGGTGGCCTCCGTGTCGTTGTGTTTGCCGGTGTCAGTCCATTGTACGTTACCAGACAACAGATCTTAAATTTGGGTTGTTAGAGATTTATTCGTGGTGAATGAAACAGTTGATCAACTTGCTCTTTTGCAATGTATAAGTTTCGGTCATCTACCTCAATAGATGGGCCTGGTTGTATTGCATATCTTCAGTTTGCAGCTTGCTAATGCTAGCTGCTTCATTTTCTTCATTAGGATTTAGATGTTGCATTGTTCTGAAAAATAAGACCGGGGAACATCCTAATTTGCCCAACGAGATTTGTAGGCCACATATATATTTTTCCAGCATAATAACCAGGGAAGAGTTTATCAAGCTGACAACTTCTATTAAGTAGAGTATCAGAAATAAAAGGAAATATTGGGGAAAATTTGGAAAAAGAACCAAAATTTGAAACTTATAGTTGGTGATAATTATATAAAAAAAAAGGATATAAAAGTACTAATTATCCATGATGACTAAAAAATTCCTCATTTCACAAATCCAACCCAAAGATAGCAGCTTTGCCGGTGGATTCCTGTACCCCAAACACTGTACAGATCTTCTCACTAGTTTTTCAATCACCAGCGTAGCAGAAAAACCTCACACAGATTTCAGCTTTAAAGGGTTTTTGCTCCTTCGTTTTTAGATTCAAATTTTGCTTTGGAGATTCAGTACTCTGATTAAATTTTAGGGTTTTAGTCTACTGGATTCTGTTCAGTTTTCGTGTTCTTTGATTTTATACACACACACACACACACACTCTATATCTATAAACATATATATACTGGATAATAGAAGAAGAGTGTAGGAAATGGAGGGGTTTGACAGTAGGCCCAGTACGGGAAATATTCAAGAGACCCAGTATAGGGTTTAGGCGTCCCAGTATGGGTTTATTAGTACTGTCATATCAAATTATGATTATAATTATCATAGACATAAAATAGTGGCTATAATTCTATGTGGCGTCCAAATTTTAGTTACTTTTTCAAATTTCCCAAAATATTGTAACCACTAATCACAAATGGACAGAAATTTGCTTGAAGAGCAGACTGCATTATTTACACACCACGCACATTTGGTGCAGGTGCTAGAGTGTCATATGCATGTGTGTGCATAAGGGTCCGCCTATATGCGTTTTTAATCAGATTAGTAGGGTTGAATATCCAAATCAAACTGATCAAATCATAATAATCGACTGATATTTAATTGAATCCAACCAACTTTAATCTAATATAAGTTTGTTTTTTTCCAAATTTACACCTTAAGAGAAGAGAAATTAAAAGAAAACAATTTTTACACAAACATATCTGTCTAATACACCTTAAGATGATATTAATCTGGAGGAGACCATGCATTAAATAATGAAGGGATAAACCGAAACACTGGTGGGACTGAGATCGTTTTCAGATAAGAAGATGAACAATCTTGTGTACGAAAATCACGTGGGACGCGGTGGTGTTAATCCTACTTGGTGGGCCTTTCTTGTCCTCAACATCGATCAAATTATATACATAGGACATGATCGGTTATGGTTATGGGGGCAATCAGATTAAGCTTAAGATATATAGGGATATAATATTACAGGACAGCTGAGAATAAGCAAACTCAAATTACAAATGGTACAGTATTATCACAATAACATGTGAACAGTGAGTACATGGATGATGAATAAATGAAGTAATCTAAAGAAGTTAGATTGGAGAGACCTTTTATCCACTATCATATCCTAGATGGTTCTTAGTTACAGTATTATCAAATGCACACATAAATAAGAAAGACTGGTTGGCATTGTGTCCACTAAATTGAGAGGATGGCTAGCCTTAGCCATTCGTGTGTAGATACTAATATAAGTGCTTAGGTACTCAATAGAGAGTAAGTTCACTGAACACAATAAATCAAGAGTTATTGCATAGATTTTTAAAGGTAGCAAGAAACTCTAAGAATTGCAATAATGAAAGTAATCATTTGACCTGAGACACCACAATTATTTAGCGATTATGACAATGGCTATTTGATGATGCAACACAACCACACTCCACCATAGCATTTTCCATGCATTTTTTGTGGTGCTTAACTTGTTCACAGAGGCATATGAGTACAACATGGGATCTCTAACCTTCGGTAAGAGAAGGAGAATACTCTAACGAAAGTATCAAGCATGATAGAGGAAGGAAATCCTATGTTCACATAAACTAGTAAAGTTCTAGGATGGTACTAATCTAACCTAGAAGGGGTGAGAATAGGTTCCAACTTAAAAAAATTCAATGTCAATTTTAATTTCAAGTTAATTTCCACTTTCACATCACATACAAAAATATCCTACTCATATCACTACAAATAAAACACCTCGCCACATAGAAAAGTTTTGTCGGCTCAAAACTGCTTTCGTCGCCATAAACTTAAGCTGACGGAGGTTCATTAGGAAAAATTAGCCGGCCAAAACCCGTCACTCAAAGTCTGACATGATGCAAAAACTATTCCGTCTGGCCAAAGGGAGTTTGGCCGATGAATAAAGTTGTCAAGCAAATGTGCATTAACCGAATTGACCCAACAAAACCATCATGCCAGACAAGATTATTTCTTCAACTAATGCAGAATTAAAAAATGTTATAAACTTGACTCGACGAAGAAAAAAAAAAAAAAAAAAAAAAAAAAATATATATATATATATATATATAATGTTTGCTCGACAGAAGAGTTCGTTGAGTTAACATTTTTTTTAATTTTTTAAAAATATTAAAAAAAAATATTTAGAATAAATAATTTATTTAATTCTAATTATATTCATTTGGAAAGCTATAATTTGTAATAACTTTAAAAAAAATTATTTAATTACATTCAAAATAAAATTGTTCGTACAATTATATTAAAAAAATTAAACAAATAAACGTAAACTCCTCAAGTGGGTGCTGAGGTGACTAGGGGAATGGCTCTTGAAGGTCGGCTGGGGGCTCGAGAATCCGTATGCCATAAGCTTATAAGGATTGGGCTACTATAGTGGCGTACATGTGCGTTAATTCTTAGATGCAAGCAATGGCTTGTGCCAGGCACACCGCTTCTTCTTTTTGGCGCGCTAACTCCATCTCCACCTACTGAAGGCTGGAGTCAGTCTTGGTCGAAAGATTAGAGCTCGCTGGAGAAGAAGACATCCTAAGTTTCCAAACTTGACCAACTCCTAGGCCACGAACTGAAGGAATAATTTGTGAAAACAAGTTCATTTAAGCAACATCTATGCATGCAATTAACAATTAAAGGCAGAATCATGCTTGTATGCACTCAAAAACAAAACTTTACCCATGAAATTCAAGGCCTAGTAGTTGTCGTGAACCAAGACTCAAGTCAAATCTTAAAGAAAAGAGTTGAGAAAATTTTATACCTTTGAAGCACCTCTTTGCTTAGCAAAGGATATTCACCCATGTGAGGGCCTTCTTTCCTTAGTCTCCTTGCTCCTTGGCTCCATGGATGTGGATGGAGGAACTTTGCTTCTTGGCTCCATGACTTCTTGGATATGGATGAAGGAATGGATTCTCCAAGTTCTCAAGAAAGGGAACCTCTAAGTTTCCACACCAAGGAGAGCACTGAGGAAGAGATGAGTGACCTAGGAAGAGATGGATGCTAGTCCATTCTTCCTAGGGTGGCTGGCCTCCTAAGAGAAGAGAGAGTTTTTTGTGTTTTTCTCTTTTCTCTCTAGAAAACCCCTTAACGAGGGAATGGGTTATAATTTCCTTTCTATAGCAACTTAAATTGAGTGGCATAATTGAAATTAAAACCAATTCTCCCTCACACTCTCTATGGCTATCCATGTGGGTTTATTGGGCTTTCATGCCCTTTGTGTTTTCAAGTTATCATACAACTTGAGTTATTGGACTTGACATTCGAAGCCCATTGGGCCTTGAGGCCCAAAACTAACCCGCGATCTAAAACTAACTTATTCGTTTGATTAATTAACATATTAATTATCCTAGCCATAAATAATTAAACCATTTAATTATTCTTACTCATCTTCGTTGTTTCTTCAATCTCTACCTTACACGGTGTACGATCTATTAGGTTCCTTTTAGCGAGTCAGTGGGCGATTAGAACTCTTCAAATCGATTGTGAGTTGAAACTTACTTTTCAATTCTTCCTTTAGTGATTATACACCTTTAGGGTTTCCACAAACCATGAGTGACACCAAGCAGTATGTCATGGCTACCCAAGCTAATCAGAAAAGATGGAGAACCTATTCAGTTTGGGATTACAATGCAATACAATCTTTCTCTAATACAATACTCTTGACCACATTGTTTGATTTGATGGTTTATTCATGTCTACTATCCAATGTGATTCTCTTACTTATATGATTACCTTGAATGTGATTTGGAACAAATTCCTAAATCTCATTCATACTCTGGCCAGAGATTCCTAATCATATCATAGAGTATTCTCCCTCAAATGGTTTGAAAGTTAGAGATCCCTTGTTGTGCATTCACTTGCCTCCATGGCTAAGTGGTTTAACCCTAACTATGTCGTGGACACCTTTTAACGGAGTGACTTTGACATAGTTAAAGATCAAGGACCTAACCATAAGACAACTATGATGCCTCAGGTCAAAGGACTATTTTGCATTATCCCAACCATGAGTTTTCATGTGACATGAGTATGAGAACTCCTTGTTGATCGTGTTCAGTGGACTCATTCTCTATTGAGCACCTACACGCTTTTCTTGGTGTCAGTCACACCATTGACTCGAGACTAGTCACTCTCTCTAAGAGAAGACATAACATGTACTGATCTTAAGAGACTGTTGATGCCCAATTGACAATCCTATGATCAAGAACGTTTAGGATATGTATACGAAAGAGAATGGTCTCATGAATCTAACTTCTTTAGATCGCATTCTCCCAATTACATATTCCTTGGACTTATCGTTTAAGCATATAACATTTATATGAGATGACTTTAAACAATAATCTTTGCCCTTTATATTAAACTAGATTAGTTTAACATGTGAAATGTCTGTAAATTATCATCATATGATTGGCCTTAAGGTACATTTCCAACACGAACTTTATTGCATTTTCGTCGCCCAACCCCGTCCATCAGCAACTATAGGCACCTATGAATCAGGTGTCAGTTCCTCTATTGGCATGTCCCCTATTGGCATGTCCAATTGTTAATGGGAAAGGTTGGTGAGGTAGTCGTCCTTCTTCTGCATCATACAAGCCTATAAAAAAACAAAGGAAACCAATTAAGATTATCGATCATAATTTAAACCTTATTTATTGTAATTGTGAATTTTAAACTTTTAGGTTTGGCTTTCCTTGTCAACATTGTAATATGTATCACACTTGCACAAAATTAGTTTTAGGACATACTTTGCAAAAATGGTTGCTATTGTTGGAAAAATTCACATCCAGGTTGTGGCACATCACCTCAAAAGGTTTGTTCATGGATATGCATTTCATGTTTAACATATTGATGCATTTTGACTAGTGACCTTGTCTTATCAGAATTTCTCGTTGGTGTCCAGCTCATTTTGTTTTTGGAGAGAAAATTTATAATTTTGAGAGGGTTTGTTTTCCTCTCCATCTTAGATCTCTCTAGGAGCATCAAGCATTTTTTTTGGGGTAAAATTCTTCTTTGAATATTTATAAATCTCTGAAAATGCTTGCCTAAATCTTCTTTATGCTCAATTGTTTTGGCTAGGAAATGTTACATTTTCAAAGAGTTTTTAAAACCTTGGGTTGCATCTTGTGTTCTTCATTAGAAACCTTAGCCATAAAACCATTTTCATGCATTAAACGCCCAATCACTGCAGAATAGGGTTGTATTGTTATTCATGGTTTTGTTTTAATTTTGTGATCAAGTTCTTCAAGTTTCAAATATTTAAATGACCTTTTTTGTTTTATTCTTGTCAGTTTATTCTTTCAACTATTTGACTGGAGAAACTGACTGGTCGTTGAATCCAGATTTAATTTGATCATTATCATCATATCATTTTGCATTTGTTGGTGATGGTCTCGATGCCACAAGGTGAAGTGTTCAGGAGGAGTTGCCATCTTGTGAAGGCTAGAGACGACTCTATTTCGGTGTCACTAGGTGATGAGCTCAGGAGGAGCTGCCACTTTGTGAAGATTGAAGGAATCCTCAACTCGTGTAAAGTAAGGTTGCACAAAGGTAAAACTGCTCCATATATTAGATCTATGAATTGGGTTTTGTGTGGATCATTGTATGAACCTTATTTGCATTAGTGGATTGGACTCAGTGGAGAGTCCTTGGTTTTTTAACCCAGAGGTGGGTTTTTCTGACAAAAAACTTATTGCCTCTTTTGTCTCTTAAACTTGTTCACATATCTTATTTACTAGTATATGTTTCTTGCATCCTTTGAGTTGTTAATTGATATGTGTTTGTGACTAAGTTTACACTGCATATTATGTGCTATGAATTGAATTGTTATTGACTAGGGTTACTTGTAGTGAACTAAGTTTGATTTGTAATTTGCGTTTAGTTAACTAACAAATCTGTACTTAGTTGACTGATAAGCTTGACTAGTCAATCCGGCATACTTTAATTCATAATTACTTTGTCACTACTGTTTGAATTGATATGTATGTGTTCAAGTTTTAGATTTGGTGTGGTGAAATTGATCTTGACAGACTTTGATTAGTTGGACATACTGGCCAACTTGGATCCATTCTTACAAATACATTTTCTATCACTAACTAACTTGTAGCTAGTTGACCAGTTCATTTGGCTAGCCTATAGTGCAAAGTTAACTTTTTATTTGCAGGATATTCCATCTGATACCAATTTCTTCTAGATATACATAGAGTGATCTTTGGAGGTACTTGTATTGGGTGGAATCTCACCTTAGATCGTGATTGATTTGTTGGTTCTTCTAACTTTCCTCCCTTGTTCAATGTAACGGATTATGTTGCTTAGAGTGAGAAGTTTCAAATCTTCTTGGATGCTCAAGCTTTGATTGCCCTTGATTCTCTTACTCTTGATATGGAAGATCTAGGTTGGAAAAAGGGGAAGGATGTTGCTTTCCAAGGGGTCCAAAAAGCTAGAGCTAATGTGAAATCAAAAGATCTGGAGACTCTTCCAAAGACCCAAAGTTTCAATCACAAGAAAATAAGTCCTTTGACAAGAAGCGAGCAAAACTTTTCAATCTTAAAGATACATCATCTTCGAGTAAGTCTGGACCGTGCTTTACTTGTGGTGGAGTTGGTCATCGTTCTTATGTGTGTGCCAATAGCTTTAAAAGACCTGTTTACATAGGAGATAAAGCTAAGATAGAACCTTCAAGTGTTAGTAATAGTGAGCACTCTCAACCATCTGACCAGTCATTAGACGATGAAGTACAAATTGTTGCTCCTATTACTTTGTGGAAGAAGGCCATCTTAGTGATGATGAACTTCTGTTTGATGTTTCTGAAGACTTAACTGATGTGGAGTTGTGTCTTAAATATGACTTTTTCTTTGAATGACTTGTATAATATTGAGTTGACCAAGAAGGTATCTCAGCTGTAGGAAGAAGTTGAGTCAATCCGACAAGTCAGAATGAAACTGAGTAAGAAAGCTACTTTTCCTAATGCTCAACTTTATGTACTGAACGAAAGAGCCTCTATCTATGATGACGAAGATGAAAGCAATGATCTCATTGCTTCATTTGAAGCTCAGGTTCAAGAATTAATGATTTCTCAAGAAAGACTACTACAACATGTTCCATGTGTTAAGGGCCAACAATGAAATGTATCATGAGACCAACTTGAAGCTATCATCTGAGTTGAATGTGGTTGTGTGCAAAGTGGATTACCTGACTGTTGATGCTGAAAGATCAAACAAAATGCTAGGTATTAGAAATCAATTTGAGTTAAGAATGGTCTTGGCCTTATAGAAAGAGGTTCATGTTCTATAAACACAAATACATAGGTTTTGGAGGAATCATTACCTATGACTCTTAAGGTTAGTACTTCCACAGAGAGATTCATTACCACATGTTATCACTGTGGTGAAATGGGTCATATTTAACCAAAATACTAGATGCTTCATTTTGGAATGAATGACACCTTGAAAGATCAGATTGATTGACTGGTCATTGAAGTCAATAGGATTACACAACTTGTTCAGTCATCTAGTTCGAATCATGTGAAGCCAAGCCCTAAACAGATCATGAATGTTTTTTATAATTGTCTTGCATTCCTCAACACACATTCTGTTACCAAACTAAATTCGTGGCATCTTGACAGTGGAGGTTCTCGTCACATGACTAGAGACAAAGATGCTTTCTTGTCTCTTGCTTCCTTTAATGGTGGTGACATTGCGTTTGGTTGTGGAGACAAGTCTCAAATAACTAAAAATGATGTTATCAATATTTTTGATCTTCCTCAGCTAAAGAATGTCAGTTATGTGGATGGGTTGAGGTTAACCTTCATCAATATTTGTCAGTTGTCCTAAGGAGGTTACCAGGTTGTCCATAAAATTGGAAAGAATATGCTTGTTTTCCTAAGGTTCAAAGACAAGTACTACATCCTTAATGCTTCTAAAATTGGTATATTTTCAATGTTTAACCAAGCAAACGATGAAACGAGCATGTTGTTTCATAGACAACTTAGTCATGTGAACATCAGGGATCTACAAAGATTATCCAAGAAAAAGGTTGTTAGGGGGCTGCCACATCATTTTATCTCTAACTCTTGTGTTTGTGGATCATGGTTTTTGGGGAAACAAACTAAGGGGGCCCTTAAGGAATTGTCTAACATTGGAATATCCATGCCTCTTCAAGTAATATACATGAGTCTTGTTGGTCCAATTTTGTTTTTATCTGTCAATGGGAACAATTTTAATCTGCTAATTGTGGATGATTGCACTATGTTCACCTAGGTGTGCATTTTAAGAGAGAAATCTGACACTTCACATCAATTTCTCATTGAGTACAAAGATACACTAAATGAGTGTATGTCTGTCCTCCTGCTCTAAACAGAATCATGACTGATCATGTGTGGTTTGTTTCCCAGTTTGAGCTTAAGTAAAGCAAACATGCGTTGACTAATAAGAAATGGATCTCAACGGTGAAGGAAAAGCCAAATCATCTTAAACGAAATGTTGTTTGGTCCATTGTCATTCGCCCATCAACATTATTGGCACTAAATGGATATACATGAACAAGTCTGTTGGGTTAGGAAATGTAATCAGAAATATGGCCAGACTTATTACTCAAGGTTACTTTCAACTTGAAGGTGTTGACATTGATTATATCTTCACTCATGTTGCTTGATTTGAATCTGCTAGTGCATACCATTTGGAGGTCAAATTGTTCTAAATGGTTGACAAAATTGCTTTTCTTATTGGGTATCTCCTTGTCTACTATCTTTATTTTTCTTTTGTGGCTTCGTGAGTTAAGTTGACATTTTGAAGAACCTTGTCCAACAATCAAGAACCAAACATATTGACATGCGACATCACATCATTAGAGATCTCATGAAGGCTAAAATTCTCACTTTAATCTTTGTGCTTACTGAAAAACAACTAGCTATCTTTGTGCTAAATTAAATAGGTTCAATAGCTAAGGGCCTGTTTGGTATCCTATTTGATTTTTTTTTTCATTTCTCAAAACATTTCTTGAAAACAATTTTCTTTAAGACTCAAAAACTTGATTGGTTTGCGATTTAAAATTTTTAAATCACTTAAACTAGAAAAGAGATCTAAAAAGAGGGGGTTGCAGGATAGGGAGAAAAAGGAGAGAGGAGGAAAGAAATTAAGAGATTATTGAATGAAAGAGAAAGATGAGAGGATCGGACGAAATACAGAGGAAGAGGAGTGAAAGAAAGAACCGTGAGAATGAAGAGAATGGATTGGAGGAGAGACGAAAAAGGTAAAAAAAAGGATAGAGAAAGAAGAAAGGAGAGAGAAATTTGGAGCGAGAGGAGAGGACGGAGAGAAAAGAAAGGAGTGAATTTAAATTTAAAAACTCTAAAAAATCACTTTTTATGTTTTTATAGAATAGACTATATTTTTTAGTTAGTCTTGAGTTCAGTTTTTGAAAATAGTCCTACCAAACAAGTTTTTAAGGCCTAAAACTTGAAAATTGTTTTTGAGTTTAAAAAAGTTGATTTAAGTAGAGTACCAAACATGCCCTAAGCTTCCAAGTTCTTCAAGTATGTCCAGTTCCTATGCATGTTTGTACCTTGTCAGTTGACTCATTAGATAATTGTATTTTTCTCTTTGAAGCATCTCTTAACTGCCATACATTGTTAGTATTTTGTGGATTAACCTTGGATAGTTTTTCTACTGTGATGTCAAAGGTTCTTCCTACTATGGTTGATAGTCTCTGAAAAATCATTTTTCCATTTCACAAAAGCTTATGTTGATTTAGAGATTAAGTTTGCTTTGGTCTTGATTGGTGTTGAGATTATGTATATATTCCGTGATCTCGATTTTGTGTTGTGAGTTGTCCAAATTGCTTGGGTACATTGTTGTGTGCTCTTGCACAAAACCTTTTTTAAATGGACATGTTTCCTTGTTTGTCGAGTCACTGGTTCTCGTTAAAAAGTGAAAATTTTTAGGGTTACTTTGGTTAGTTGGGATTGCCAATTTGCAAGTTTTCACCACATGACTGCCTTGTCATCACTTATGTTGACACCACTAAGACTGAGTATCTCCTAGTTGCATAGTATCATTATTTCACTTTGTTTTGATATTATGCCTTGTTCTTCATCTTCACATCTGGATATTATAGGGGAGTCATTTTGCCTTATGAGAGCACTCATTTTGACGAGTATAGTATTTTGTTGAGAGCTCATGTTATGGGGTAGTAGGATTTTTTATAGGTGTACTGTGTGTACTAAGTTTATTTCCTAACTTTATTCTTTTGTGCTTCTCCCATGTCAAGTTGCAATTCTCTACTCCATCTCCACCATTCATTTGAGTTATCTATGGTTCTGGTCCCTTCCTTAAAACCCTAGAGGTTGTATACTTTGAATTCTGTGCCTCTAGTATTACGACAGCTTTTGTCCAATAATTGGAAGATCTCTCGGGTCAGTTTGGGTTGGGTGATTATGTGTTTGAGGATGAGTTCCATTCTAAGGACTTATGTTGCTATGTTCCTTTCTTGCATTCTAGATTGAAAGTCATTGAGGTATAGCTTGTGGGGGAGTGAGGTATTTAGGAGAGCACTAATTTTAGGGGAGGAGTTTTCCTTTTAGGACTTTGCATTATAAGGTGCATCACTTGTACTTTACTTGGGAGGTTGTTTATATAAAGATCATCAATTTGGAGAGTTCAATTTCTTCGCATGCATCATTTTTTGGGGGGTTGGTTCACTAACATGTGCATATTTGTAGCTAATCTTATTGCTGCTACACTTTGTTTGGGCATGCTTGTATGATCGTTTGCTAACCTTTATCCGCTATGGTTTTGCTACTCTTACCTTATGTTATTTGCTGCCTTATTGGACATTGCATGTGATGTTCTGCCTTATCTTTGTCTTTACCATGACAAAATGGGGGAGAAAATTTTTAGTTTTGCATTTCTTACCCTTCGAGCTTTTTTACCCATGATAAATTTCACTTGTTCTTGTCAAGAGTTGTTCTTTTGCAGGAGTTATTACTTAGTCTTCTCTTGTTGATTGATGTTCTCCTATTGAGTGTGGGTGAGCGAAATTAGTTATAAGCTTGAGGTATTTTGTCAAGGAAAGCCAAAGAGGGAGATTGTGAATTCTAAACAGTAATATGTACCACACATGCTCAAATTAGTTTTAGGACATACTCCGCAAAAAAAGGCTACAATTGTTTTGAAATATTCACATCAAGGTTGTGGCACATCACTTTAAAAGGTTTTCATGCATATGCATTTCATGTTTCATGTACTGATGCATTTTGAATAATGACCTTGTCTCGTTAGGATTTCTCGTTGTTGTCCAGCTAGCTGGGCACGCAATTTAAGATAACCCATGTAGGCTGATTGACATCTTTTATAAAGGATTGAGCTTTTCATCATTGATCTGCTCATATGGGCTTGTACATTTGACAAGTGTTCCTTGTCGTTGTTGCTAAAAAAGAACATCCTTTTTTTTGCTTTAAACCCCATATGCTCTCATTTTGTTTTTAGGAGAGACAGTTTATAATTTTGAGAAGGTTTGTTTTTCCTCCCCATCTCAGATCTCCCTGGGAGCATCAAGCATTTTTTTGGGTAATATTCTTCTTTGAATATTTACAAAACTCTGAAAATGCTTGTTAAAATTTTCTTATATGCTCAATTGTTTTGGCTAAGAAATTTTACATTTTCAAAGAGTTTTTAAAACCTTGGGTTGCCTCTTGTGTTCTTCATTAAAAACCCTAGCCACAAAACCATGTTCATGCATTAAACACCCAATCATTGCAGAATAGGGTTACATTGTTATTCATGGTTTTGTTTTAATTTTGTGGTCAAGTTCAAGTTTCAAATCTTTAAATTGACCCATTTTTGGATTCTTGTCAGTTTCTTCTTTCAACTGTTTGACTAGAGAAACTGATTGGTCATTGAATCTAGATTTAATTTGATCATTATCATCATATCATTTTGCATTTGTTGGTGAATTCATACATGATTTGGTATGTAACGCTTTACATATATAAATGTGGTGATGTGGACGCTCAGGTAAGCTCAGGTAAGTTGTGTTTGGTTATGTGAATCATCGATGATGCGATATGTGATTGAATAATGTTGAGCTCATAAAACTGCACTTAGGGTGATTGTGATTTAGCCATAGATATGGCACATGCCTATTTATTATGTCACCTCCCGCACCATATGCTCATATTGGATCCAATTTAGGTGCACAGTCTTGTCGTACAGACCTTATTTATGGTTTCGACTCATAGGTGACTAGCGATTTATCGCCCATCTATTATGTGAGAGTAGTATTGAGCATGATTGTATTACACCCATTATTGTCATGTAGACCTTTTTGTTTGGTTCCGACTCTTGTGCAGTATATTGCCATATAGGTCATAGTAGTGACTCTGGCTAGAGTGACTTTTGAGCTATGAATTCAGCCGTATAGACTACCATAGAGGTTCCGGCTCACATGTTATATTTCTATGAAATTATTCCTACCTGAATTGCTTACTCTATTATATCTTGGCATGGCATACAGATGAAAATGATTATGTGAAGTATGAATTGAATTGAATTGATATGATTTCATATATATTTATGTATATGCTTATATCTTGATTCTGGGAAAAATTATACATGTTTTACAGCGAGGGGTTAGATATGTTGTTAAATGAAATGGTTTTGTAAAACATTTGTTTTTGCCCACTCACGTTTTCTGTTTTGTGCCCTTTCAGGTTTTAAGTAAGCTTGTTGTTGGTGGCTTGAGGACGTCGGCAGTTCTGACTTACCTAAATAATAGTAGGACATTCCTAGTACTGTATAACTAGTACTTGTCCTACTGGACTGCACCTAGACTTTATGCTCTGATTATGAGTGTTTACTGTTGTAACTAACTCTTATCACTTTCTGTTTAGTAGTGCACTCTAGTAATTTGGTTTTCAATTATTCGTATAATTCTTATCATTATAGCTTCCGCACTGTTCACATGGCTACGTCACTCTCACGTGACGGCCATTATGCCTTGATCTTGGTCGGGGTGTGTCACTTTCTCACAATAAATGTTGCTGATCTATGTCTAGACTTAGAAGGTCTAATTACTTTTATATTTAACAACTCTTTAATTTGTTACTCAAACTCTTGTTTATCTAATAAACTACAAGGCATATCAGCTGTCTTAATGGTTAAATCTGGATTAATTATATCTAATTTTGCTAGTATTTTATTTTTACTCCAATGTAAATGTGGGTCTTCTCCTATAATTCTAGTTTGTTCTGCTAATTGTAATAATTCTTCTAAACTCCTTGGTTTACTTAACTGTAATATTTCTATACAGTTTCCTTCTTCTAAAATCAGATATTCATGTTCAAATATTTCTTCATCAAATTCTTCTATGTTATTATGCTTATCATTTTCTTTTGAGTTTTCCAAATAATAACTATCTTGACTACTAGATTCTTCTATACTTATACTTTTGTATGCTTCTACAGTATTACTTTGATCAGTTATTGTAATGCCTCTTTTGAAAAATGTTATGTTAGGGTTCATAAATAAAAAACCTTGCAAAGTTTTAAAAAAATTTAAACCTAAAATGAATAGGTATGATCCTAGTGGTGAAATAAATGTTAATGGTAAATTAAATTGTTGTTTTTCTACTTTAATATACTCATTATTAATGCAGTGTGTTAAGTAAACCGGTCTCTCATCAAATTGCGTTATTCTTACTGATTTTGCTAATTTTTGTCTATATTTTTCTGGTACTAATTCTTCTCTTATGACACTCTTCCTGTATCTATCATAGCTGTTGTTTGTATCTTATATTCTTTTGCTAATTCTATTTCACAAGTTACGGTAATTAAAGAACTATTTTTTTACTTCTCCATACTATAAACAGTATTTCCCAATATTTCAGTATTTTCTTGTGATTCTGCTGAATTAACTTCTAATAACCCATTACTATAACACTTTTCACATAATATTGAATATGTATTATAGTATTTATTTGCAACTAATTTACTACACTTATGACATTTTTCTGGCCAACCTAGATTAATGTATTTATATTCTTCTTCATGTTGCTCTTCTATGAATGCACACATATACTCTTCTAAATCACTATTTGTGCTACTTGAATGTTCAGAATCTGAATCTATCATGTTAACGCTCTCTATACTATAAATACTCTCATTATCACTTAAATCGTCTAAACTGTATATTGACCGAATATCCTCATTTTCTTCTAACTTAAACAACTCCATCAAATGTACTTTTTCTCTCGGTTGTTTACCTAATTTTGGACATTTAGGTCTAATATGTCAAGTCTCTCCACATGAATAACATTTACAACTACTCTTATCTTTTGGTGCTTTGTATTTTCTAATCCAAGCTCTACCACTTCTTTTTCTAAATTGTTTTGGAATATATTTTCTCTTCTTATATGTTCTTGAAGGTCTTATGCCGAAATTCTTGTGCTGTTTGTATGGTTTATATGACTTATATTTCTTTTTGTATGTTTTCTTATGCTTATTTATCTTATGACAACCTTATTATTGTGGTAAGTCTATATTTTAACAACTCATGTAAAATTGCTTCCTAATTTGTCTCTTAACTTTTATTTGACTACACTTTTGTCTAAGTATATCATATACATGTTGAATTTTAGGTCCTATTGCAATATCATTTTTCTTTGAATGCTTTTGCCATTCATTCCAAATTTTTTCTCCTATTGGTCCTTTTATTTTTGTCATATAAGTATCTAATAAATTAATATCACTAAGTCTACCTGTTCTTCCTAAATATTTAAAGAAATCTGTAGTATACTCAGCTATATATTGTAAATCACAAATTTGTAATTGTTCTAAATTTCTAATTGCTCTTATTTGTTCTTGTTCGCTTCTGTCATCTAATCTATTATGATCTAAAAAATCTTACTTAATCAAAGTAACAAAACCATCAATATTAAAATGTGTTTTAGCTGCCTAATGCTATTCTGGATTTTGGACTTTCCATGACTGAAAATAATAAAAAACTAAACCATCTAAAGTATGCTCAAAGTAATCTAACATATTTTGTGGATTACTAAAATCTAACATTAATGCTGCATGTACGCAACTTTTTTCCTATCTTTCCAGAAACTAAGTTTAATATATTACCGGCTATATTAATCTGTTCTAACCTTCTCAAATATGGAATTGTCACATCCCGGCCCGGGCCTTCACCACATCCTGAGCTCGACTCCACTGTAGCACGATATTATCCGCTTTGGACCCCGACCACGCCCTCATGATTTTGTTTCTGGAAACTCACATAAGAACTTCCCAATGGGTCGCCCATCCTGGGAATGATCTCGGCGAACTCGCTTAACTTCTGAGTTCCGATGGAACTCGAAGCCAGTGGGCTCCCAAAAGGCCTCGTGCTAGGTATAGATGGGAATATACATATAAGGCTTATAGGATTCACACCCCTGAGCGATGTGGGATGTTACAATCCACCCCCCTTAGGGGCCTGATGTCCTCGTCGGCACACTCCCGACCAAGGATTGACTCTGATACCAAATTGTCACATCCCGGCCCAAACCCCCCACCACATCCCGAGCTCGACTCCATCGTAGCACGATATTGTTCGCTTTGGGCCCCGACCACTCCCTCATGGTTTTGTTTCTGGGAACTCACACGAGAACTTCCCAATGGGTCACCCATCCTGGGAATGCTCTCGCGCGAACTCACTTAACTTCTGAGTTCTGATGGAACCCGAAGCCAATGATCTCCCGAAAGGCCTCGTGCTAGGTAGAGATGGGAATATAAATATAAGGCTTATAGGATTCACTCCCCTGAGCGATGTGGGATGTTACAGAATCCTATTTTTTCTAGGTGGTTTTATCATACTTTCTTCTATGTAATCTACTTTTGCTTTTTCATTATATTGTTCATTTGTTGGTCTCAAAAATTGTTGATCAGTTCTACTTATGTGTCCTGAATTTTCTACTCTTGATGTACTACTTTATTCTGCTAGATTACATTCTTATTTCAATTCTAATAAATTATTATATTCTTTTGATCCTAAAATATGTTCTACTCCTATTTCTAAAATTAATTTTTTCATCTTTTCATTTGAAATTCTATGTGGTTCTAAATCATATGTCCTATATTTTTCTAAGTATTCTTCTTCATCTAAATGATCAATATCTTCTATAAGTTTATCTACAATATGATCAAAAAAACTTTCAACTAGATTAATATCTAAAGTATCAAAAGCCATATGTATACTCTCATTTTCAATATCACTTTCATCCTCTTCTATTTTTTCTAGTTGCTTGTATTACTAAACCTAATTGTTGCTTGACCTGTACTAGTTTCATATATTTGTACTTTATCTGATTGTCTATTTCTTGCTACTTGTAAATTAGGTAATGTCCACTGAGTTCCTTCTAAAAAGCTATTATCTACGGGTTTTGCTTCTATCATATTTACATGTTTACTACCAAATGTTTGAACTAAATTTTGAAATTCTAAGTTAAACTTATGATTATATCTATCGGACACTTTACCAATATACATTAAGCTAATACACAAATTTTTATACTCTCCTTTCATATTATAATTTTTTTGTTCTTATGCTTACTTTAATATATTTACTAAATTCATTAATTATCATAACATAATTTGGAATACATCCTATGACTACTAAGTTTGAACTTAAGTCTACTTCAGCTATTGCTATTGCTGCTTATTGGTGATTATCCCATCTATCATCATATATGAATACTAATGCTTTTGTGCCTACTTGTGCTCTAGTTAATCCTGCTATTCCTATTAATATTGTTCCTATTTGAATTTGTTTGGGCCCAAAATAATATTATTGGGACAACCGTAGGTTCATGTTCGGCCCAAAGCTTTTCCAAACATACTATGGGCCATCCAGTTGTCATAAGTCACCCAGTCAGGTCGGTCGAGTCCTATTGCAAGAAGGATTGGACTGGATAAGAGCGAGTGGGTTGAGTCCTAGTATGAAAAGGAGTTTTGATGGAATGAGGATGCTGAGATTTGAGAAGTGAATGTGGCCGGGTCAAGAGTTTGGTTCAAAGTCCTAATGGAGTTAGGATTGGTTGAGATGTGGTTAGATTAGGAAAAGAATCTTAATCCTGGTATAGTTCTGGTTTGACCATGATAAGGTTGGCTCTTATCAATACAAGACGATATACAGCGAGAAAAGCCCGTCAAATTCAACACACAAACTGCCCTGCGCAAACCCTCGCTCTATGCGAAACCTCTCAAACATCTTGAGATTTTTATTTTATTTTTCACCAACACATCTTCAGTTTGGATAAACAACAATGTGGAGGCAACCGGCGAACATCTTCAGTTTGGATAAATAGCACTGTTGCCGTAGAATTAGCTGACCGAGAAGCACATTTAGTTTGGATAAACAGCACTGCGACGAGGCCGATTGGTTATCTATCCAAGTCTCGGTCGAGACGGATTTTCGAGTCCTTATTAGTGGAGGTTATCTCATTAGCCTTCTCGACGAAGTGAGGTGTTACAGATTATTAAGCTCGGCATATTGAACGCTGAATTATTTTATGATTGGATACTCATAAGTAGGATTTAGAGTTCGGTATTATGACAGCTGAATTACATTTACGATTAAGACGTACATTTTCTTTGAGTATTTATGCCCGTATAGTCTGGTGTCGATTCGGCGTGCTTATACTTTTACAAATAAAATCATTGTGGCCGAACCTAGACGAACCCGACCAGAAAGTAGAAACAGCCTCCATCGATGTGATCGAGGTCCAAAGAATGATTGATTCGCCCTTGAAAAAAGGGCCGAAGTTCCCAAAGTTCATCCATTCGTACCTAGCTTACGTCTGGAAGTTCGAATATCCTAAAGGTTTTAAAATCCAGGATTTCAGCCTTTTTGCTAGCAAATCGTCCCTGTCTTCATTAGAACACGTGGCTCGGTTCACTGCGCAATGCGGAGATGTTAATAGTGACTTCCACAAACTACGACTATTCAACTTCTCTCTAACAGGTTCAGCATTTGCTTGATACATCAACCTCCCTCCTAATTCCATCAAAAGTTGGGAGGAACTGGTCGAAAAGTTCCATGAACAATTCTACCGGTCGGGCATGGAGATGTCAGTTTCATCACTAGCTAGGATGGCTTAAGCCTCCGACGAGTCACCAATGGAATACTTAACGAGGTTCAAGTCGGCCAGAAATTGGTGTCGAGTACCTCTTCCTGAAGTTGAATTCGTCAGAATCACTTTGAACGGCCTAAATGTGGAATATAAAAAGAAATTCTTGAGGGCAAACTTCCGAGATATGTACGAACTGGCCTAACACGTTGAGCAATATGATTATTTGCTCCGAGAAGAAAAGATTTCGAAGTCCTCATCCTGGGGAACGATTTACAAAAATCCCATGGTTAGCTACGCATCGACTGAAGGCGAGGATTCCCAATACGTCAACGTGGACGCGGCCGAGATAGTGATAGATCAACCGTACTTTTGCAAGGCATTGGCTCAAATTAATTTCAAGGATGCCAAAACCCACTCGGCCTCTGAAGAGATAGTTAAAACATCAAAAGTTTACACTTTTGATATCACCAACGCTGATGCAATTTTTGACCAATTGTTACTGGCAAAGATCATCAAACTTTGGCCAGGACATAACATTTCTAAGGCCGAAGAGTTGAAAGGAAAAACGTATTGCAAGTACCATAACTCAAATAAGCATACCACAAACAACTGCGTCGTGTTCCGTGATGCTATTAAAAAATGGATTGATAAAGGCAAGCTAAAATTCCCTAAAAAATAGATGACTGTCGATGTTGATCCATTCCCTTCGGCGATAGTTGGCATGGTAGATGCTCATTTGCCCAAGAGCAAAGGGAAAGGGAAAGCCAAGTTAGTTCCAATACAACATGTCCCAAAGTAAAACTCTCGACCACGACTCAAGATTGATCTATTTTCTAACGAACCACCCACAGAGTTATCGGGGTCAGCCATAGTCGAATCTATGTCAGACTCTAGTACAAAAGAAACTGATGGACCAATGGTTTTATATAGCAGTTGTAAAGCATGCGTCATTCTAACCAAACCAAAGGAGAGACCACTTCAGGCTCCAACATCACGACAACCATCCAAGGTCGCGACAACACCTTGAAAAGAATTTGGCGGAGGCCAGCACCAGAAAGTGTTCAACAGGCTCGACCCTTAAACATGAACGGATGGCCCCACCTCAGCCAAACAGTGTCTTGATTTCGATGCGCCATTTTATGATGAGGATTATTACTCGCGCAACTCCAGCAACTCAAGTTTATCGGCGAATCAAAAAACCTTCAAGCCACCTTAGCTATATGACCAACTTTGGTATAGTTACAATTCTCCCACTGGCTTATATACTGCGTTATCCAAATCTCAGAAACGTCGACGCCAGCGGATAGACTGCATGGCTCGACGATAGGAAATAGAGGCTACTTCGGCTACCAAATGGCAGCCGAAAGAAACAACAGGAAGTGGAGATGACCGACAAACCCCTGCAATTATGGCTGAATTACTTCAAGGGAAAAAGCTAATTAATCACGACTTTGAAACCACCATTGAAGAATCCGAGAAGCACATCAAACTCCTCATTCGGCCCGGGGAGATGAAAGTTCATTTCAAGCATTTAAGACAAGAAGCTGAAAGCAAGCTTCCCCCACTACCCCAGTGAGAGTCGTTAATAAGAGTCCGATGGAATTTACATCCTCCATTCCTCGGAGAATCCTTGGAGTACATGCGAGAATTTCACAAGACACATTCTACCAATGACTTGTATGGCCTACCCAAGGCATCTCAAGAAGCCCTCGACATGGCATTAACTTGCCCTGATGCTGAAAAGATTATCTAGAAAACCACCGACCCAACAATGAAGGCCAAGTTCCAGCACATACGTGAACCTCAGGTCCTCGGCTTCGAGGTCGGTTAGTACATAGACATAGACATCGTCGAGCTCCCTTTTTCTTTTGAATACCTTCAGTACTTATGACATCATTTCGAAATCTTCTCAGTCGTATCTCTTTTCGGCCTTACGGTCGATGAGAAAGATCGTGTGGTGCGTTTGGATGCTTACCTAGACATAAGGGATGCTTAAATTGCCTATTGAAGAACGAGCCCGTAAAGCACTGCAGGGACAAAACCAAATCCTGGCAACGACCAAGCTCGAGGACGGCAGCCAGAATGAAGCAGGTTCAGTTGACATACCACTAGAGCAGGTACCCACTGAGGCGAAAGATGATCAGGTCGACGATGCTCTAAAGCATGATACTGTACTTGTTAACCCAGAGGATAACGACCAAGACCCGATGGGTCTTTCAATCCTCGACAATATGGAAATCAGCATGGTCTATGTCCTACCTGCTGAATTTCAACCAACTACACACCAACAAAATTACTTGGATGGGGATTGGTTGTCAAGAAAGCAACACAAGTCGATTTCATCGCTATCGAAGAAGATGAGTAAACGAGTAAAGCCAACAAACTTAAAGCAGCCCTGGCTGAACTGTTTCCCTGCTCTTCTTCGGTTAATCTTCAACATTTGAAGCCGTTGTATGTCATGAATCACATTGAAGGTTATCCAATCTCCAAAATCTTTATCGATTGTAGGGCTACGGTCAATATCATGCTCGTATTTGTCATGAAGGACTACAACGATATAACGGCGAACTCATTCCATCAGGAATAACCATGAGCAGTTTTATCGGCGACAAGTCTCATACCAAAAAAGTGCTTCCTTTGGAGGTAAGTGTTACAGGTCGTAATCATATCACCGCATTCTTTATCGTCGACTCTAAAATCGAGTATAATGCATTGCTCGGTCGGGATTGAATCCATCAAACAAATTGCATTCCCTCTTCATTATATCAGGTTCTCATTTTTTGGGACGACAAATCCATTGTGGTGTATCCGGCCAACAATCAACCATTTGAAGCCAATATGATTTAAGCATGGTATTACAATGATCACGCTGGCTATATTACCTTACAGGGTTTGAATGAGGAAGGATGACTGACTCGAATTTTGTTACAAAAAGCGATTGAGGTAGGTGCCGAGATTGTTCATCAGGATTTGGCGAGGCTTGGGTTGGCCGATCTGATCGCAGATACTGATGTCTGAAGACCGCCAGGATAGAAATCAGGCCACAGTTTCATCTACCATGGAACGACTGCTGGCCCATTGGAATGTTATTTCCAAACAACCAAATTCGGGCGTAAACTTAGTCGAGTTTTTTGGCCGAAGGAGACAACGCTCTAATACTTTCACTAGACAAGGTTCATGCTGCACCAGCTGAGCTCGAGGATAATCACCCTCAAGTCAAGGATCCTTTAGAGGAAATAAATGTTGGAACGACCGAAGACCCATGGCCTCTATTCATTAGTACTTTGTTACCCCAACATGTGAAAACCGAGCTTTGTAATTTGCTTAAAGAATTTAAGGATTGTTTTGCTTGGAGTTACCACGAGATGCCTAGTTTGGATCGAACTCTGGTTGAACGTGCATTATGCATCAAACTTGGGTGTAAACCATTCCACCAACCATCTTGACGATTCTCAACTGAAGTACAACTTGACATAAAAGATGAACTTGTTCAACTTTTAAAAGCTGGGTTTATTCGGACGGTTCGATATGTGGTGCCCTGCGTATCTATATTGATTTTTGAAATTTGAACCTGGCAACTCCCAAAGATGAATATCCAATGCCAATTTCAGATTTGTTAATTGACGCGACAACAAATCATGAGATCTTATCGTTGATGGATAGACATGTTGGTTATAATCAGATTTTCATTACCAAGGCTGATGTCCATAAGACCGCTTTTCATTGTCCGGGGGCGCTCGGCACATACGAATGGGTTATCATGCCATTCGGCCTCAAGAACGTGGTGCCACATACCAACGAGCCATGAATACTATATTCCATGATTTGATTGGTACCACCGTCGAAGTCTACATTGATGATGTTGTAATCAAATCAGAACATCGGCATACACATTTAGATGATCTTTGACAGGCCTTCCTGCGTATACACTAGTACAACTTTAAAATGAATCTTGCCAAATGTGCTTTCGGCGTATCAGCAGGCAATTTTTTAGGATTCCTTGTACATCATGGTGGTATTGAGGTGGACGAGAATAAGGCATGAGCACTCATCAACACTAGGGGTGGGTTCGGTTTAAATCGGTTCGGTTTTTTGCCAAAACCGAAACCAAACCGAAATTTCGGTTCGGTTCGGTTCGGTTCATTTTTTTTTCGGTTCGGTTTTTTTTCGGTTCGGTTTCGGTTCGGTTTCGGTTTTTTGTTTTTGTTTTTTTCAAAAAAATGAAAAACATTGAAATTTTAAATTTTAACATATCCAACACAATCATAACATAAGCATTCTAACTAGAATCAAAGACAATGAAAATAAACATTTAAAATTGAACTAAAATCATCAATCAAGTCTTCCAAAGTCCAAACTAACAACCTCACAACACAAAAATTGTACAAATGACTTAGAAAAGTTAAATTGTATGATGTTGTTCAAAGATCAAGGTTGTTTGCTTGTATTTGCATGTTGACAACTTGATTAGTAAAAATAATGCGTGGGTGGATTTATTTAGTGTGTGTTAGATTCTTTTCCATCACAAATTACCCAAGTAATCTACCCGAAATAAATGTTTATGGATTCTGTTACATGTTATATGAGAGTAGATTTGGAAAAGAAAGCTAGGGCAGAAGTAGGCAGTGCTATGGAGATGGATGTAGGTACTTCTGGAGGAGGTTTGGTTCCGTAACCTTATATGGGGGATAAATAATAGGTTAGGGTTTAGAGTTTTTATAGGCCTTTTTAAAATATTTTGAGCTTAAAGTTTGGCAACACATTGGGTTTAGCACATTTTAACTTACAAATTGGGTTTAGAAAATAATACCCAAAACAAATAATTAAATAAAAAAATTAATTTAATTAATTCGGTTCGGTTCGGTTTAGTTCGGTTTCTAGATCACTAAAACCGAACCGAACCAAAAGAATTCGGTTCGGTTCGGTTTTTTCAATTCGGTTCGGTTTTTTCGTTCGGTTCGGTTTTTTCGGTTTCGGTTCGGTTTGGTTTTCGGTTTTTTTCGGTTTTCGGTTTTTTGAACCCACCCCTAATCAACACTCCACCCCGACTACCAAGAAACAACTACAGTTGTTGCTCGGCAAGATTAACTTTCTCCGCCGATTCATTGCCAACTCAGTGGGAAAAATGAAAGCTATCTCCACGTTCTTGAAACTTAAGGATAATGACACATTCGAATGGTGTGCCGAACACCAAGAGGCGTTTACACAAATCAAGGTCTCACTCACGACTCCACCCGTCCTTGTCCAGCCACGACGTGGCAGACCTCTCAAGTTATACATATTCGCGGTCGAGGAGTCCATCAGATGCCTTCTCGCACAAGACAATGATGTTGGGGGTGAACATGCCATTTTTTATCGTAGCCGACATCTCAACCCACCAGATATTAATTACTCCGCCGTCGAGAAGCTATGCCTAACCTTATTTTTTGTTGCATCAAAACTCAGGCATTACATGCTCCCGTCGGTCACTCAGGTTATCGCCCAGACCGATGTCATTCGTTACATGCTCACTCAGTCGACAGTAAAAGGCTGAATTGGAAAGTGGACAATGGCGCTGTCTGCATTCAGTTTGCAATATGTGCCCCAGAAAGCTGTCAAAGGCCAAGTGTTGGCCAATTTCTTGGCCCAACATCCCTCACCAAACAGTTTTGGGGGCAATGACATGGAAATCGGCATGGTGGAAACACATGACAATTACTGGATGATGTACTTTGATGGTTTTAGTACTTTAGTCTCGGCTGGCATTGGGATCTTTATTCAATCCCCAAATCACAGCTGATGGTATTTTTCTCTTAAGCTCGATTTCGATTACACGAATAATCAGGTCAAATACGAAGCCCTCATCATCGGTCTTGGTGTCCTTCACGATTTATGAGCAGTTTGTGTCCTTATTCTCGGTGATTCTGAACTTGTGATTAACCAACTTAATGGGATTTTTCATTGCATGAGTTGTACTCTGGCGCCCTATCACATGGTTGCCAGCTATTTGGCCGAGTCTTTCGACGGCGTTACCTTCAAACACATTTCACAAGTTTGAAACACTGACGCTAGCGAAATAGCTCAAATAGCCTCATGAGCACAACTCCTGGGGGCAAACTAGGTTGAGAAATACCTGTGTCACGACGAGCATACCCAACCTTTATTAATCAGCAAGTTCTCTATCGTGATTGCATGATCCGTACACGAGTCATGTCTTTACCTTCGTTATTAGAGTGGAAGGACCCTATAGAGGTTTGCACAGTTGAGGCAATGACATATGACTGGAGAAAGGTAATTATATAGTATCTTGACAATCCCAATGGCAAATACAACCGTAAGACAAGGTTTCACGCCACGAATTATGTAATGTACCAAAATGAATTGTACCGAAGGGGTGATGATGGCCTATTACTGTTATGCCTCGACCTTCAGAAGGCTGCTCAAGTAATCACAGAGGCCAATGAAGGTATTTGTTGCCCTTATTAGTTTGGACGAAAGATGCAATGGTTGCTTCGTCGACACGGTTATTTCTAGTTGAGTATATTGAAGGATTGTATTGAGTTTGCATAAGGATGTGTACAATGTCAAATTCATGGACCTATATAGAGGGTCCCGACCGAGTCACTCCATTCGGTCACCAAACCATGGCTGTTTAGAGGATGGGCCATGGATGTAATCGACAAAATTACACCATCTTTCGGGTCAGCAAAGCATGTGTGGATACTCGTCGCAATGGACTACTTCACCGAATGGGTCGAAGTCAGGTCATATGTCGAGTTAACGTCTAAAAAAGTCTGTAACTTTGTAGAAGAAAACATCGTGACTAGATTCGGTGTACTAGAAAAAATCATAATAGATAATGGAACGATCTTTACATCCGACAGGTTTAAGGAGTATACGGTAAAACTAAAAATTCGACTCAAGCAGTCTACGCCGTATTACCTGCAGGAGAATGGATAGGCCAAAGCAAGGAATAAGGTTTTGATCGGTATTCTCAAAAAATGGTAAAGGAAAGGCCCGGTATGTGACATTTAAAGTTAAACGAAGTGTTATGGGCTTATCGAATTTCATTCCGATCAGCTACCGAAACGACTCCATACGCGTTAACATACAGACAAGACGTGATGTTGCTGGTCGAGATGAGTATAAACTCGTTGTGGGTGATTGAACAAAGTAGTTTGTTTAGTGCCGAGTACAGTCAGGCCATGAGACGAGTTAGAAGATTTGGAAGAAATTCGGCTTGACGCTTATAATTTATTGGTGGAGCAGAAGAAGATTGCTGAGCTAACCTATAATCAACGAGTCAGACAAAAAACATTCAAAGAGGGAAAGTTGGTTTGGCAAACTGTGCTGCCTGTAGGGATTAAAGACCTCAGGTTCGGAAAATGGTTGCCAAATTGGGAAGGACCATTCATCGTTCATAAAGTTCTCGGCAAAGGAGCATACCACCTTAAGGATCGGAATGGTTTAATTCACAAATTGCCGATTAACGGGAAATTTTTAAAGAAATACTATCCAATCACTTGGGAGATGTGAGAATAAAAGATCATTTCATTAATTTTGCAAAAAGGGCTTACAAGTAAGGTTACAAAAGATTCCTAAGGCCAAATTCCTAAGGGGTCGAAGGAAGAAAGGCTTCAAGAGCGGCCTTCAATTCTAGCCACCTTACTTCACCCATTGTGACTTCAGCTTGCCTCCTCCTTTTATTAAGCTGAAGTTGCTGGATCTGATTTACACCAGTTGCAAAGTCCATCAGTCGAGCTTTATTCACTTCAAAATCTTTTTCGAGTTCTAAAGCAACAGCCGACCTTTGTCGTTGAAGTTTGGCAATTTGACGTTGCAGTTCGGCAATTTGATGATCAAGATCGGCCAGTTGTGTTTTCTTTACTTTGGTTGTCCTCAGCCTGGAGAGCCCATTCAAAAATAGTAAAGTACTACTGAGTCCGCTCTAGAAGATCGGATAGGCGAACAACATTTTCAATGCTCAGCAAACCACCGGCTGCAAGATAATTCAGGCACTCTCCTATAGAGTCGAGGCCTTTGCATTGAAGGACTTGTGAGGCAGAAAGGGATAGCAGCTTCTGCAACTTGGCGAAGGCGTTGGATTCGACTGCGGTTTTCGAAGGCTCAACCGACACGGCAGAAGACCCGGTTACCCCAGAGGTATTCAAGAGTAGAGCATCAAGCTCGACCTCCCATGAAGGCTGCACAAGAAAATATTTTAGGCAAAAGGAAAATTGAAAAGAATATAACAGAGGGAAGTTGTTTTAGACCTATCGAGATGAAACTTCGGCCAAGTCCCCTGGTTCATTGCTTGAACCTAGAGAGCTTAATGGCCGAGCCCATTGTTTAAGACTGCTTCTCAATTCACGCGGCTGATGGAGGTTATCTACATTTAATGGTCACTAAGGTGGCCAGGAAATATAGATAACATTCTTCGACGCATAGAATTTTAGGTGAAATGAATAATCGGGCACCTGACATTTAATATTTTTCTCGGTTCAGACTTGTTATAGTAAAACTAACGAAAGAAAGGGATTAAGCCTTACAAAAGCCGAAGTGACTTCTTATGGAGGAACGCCACGGTCTTGATCCTACAGATGGATTCGCGTCTCCGTCGTCACTTCAGGCTCGACATGAGGCATTTTCCCATGATCTGCTAAGGAGGATTGACATGGTCAGCCGCCTTAACCACAGGAGGAGGATGAGTTGTAAGGGGTTTGGTTGGTCGAGGACGACTCGTTATAGGGGTTTCATCGTCCTGAAATAAGAGTTATTAGTATTCAGAATTTATTCGAAAAAGTTACCAGCAACATAATCACACCTCTTCCTCCAGAATGACCACGTTACCTTTTGACTACTTGAAAATGCTAAAATCAAATCAGAAGGGAGTTCGAACAAATGACCAGAGTGAAATGATAGACGCAGACAAATACCTTGAGCCGTTTCTTTGGATGTTGGTGCAGGAGTCTTTTTTGGGCAGTCGCCACATTTTTTGTTGATAACGTTTTCTTGAAATTCTTACTCGGCCTCCCTGCATTCTCTTTCTGAGGAACTAGAGAGGCGTCCTCGGCTCAGGAGAGAACGGGAGGTGAGTAGAGGCAGTGGGTAGCCTTGGAGGTAGCCAAGTTGTCGGCTGATGAAGTGGGGTTGGTAGATTTCCCAACTTGCACATTTGGCATCGCAGCCGAGAGGAAGGTCGCGAGTTAACACAAACAACCCCCAACTCTTTCGGAGGTCAGCGTCTTTGGCTTCATTCCATGCTGAGGATGGGAGCTTGATGGAAGGGGGCATTCTTAACAACGGTAGCTCAAAAAAGTATTTAAAAGCTTCTTTGGCTGAGTGAGGAGGAGCGGGTCTAGAGCCCAATTGCAGACCTAACGCTTTAATAGGTCTGAAGTTAGGGACTTCTGGCCTGAGGGTGGCAAAATAGACTTGCAGCTAGAGTTGAAAAATCTAGAGTGGGCCAGTCTGGTATGGGTCAATCTTGTTGACCGTGGTCTCGGCTAGGCAACGTTTGAGGTTGGCGAGGATAGCCGCGCTAAGCACTAGGACATGACCATTGGCCACTGCTTCAGCGACTGGCATGTTCTTGACCAAACATTTATTTGACTTGGTACAACAAATAAATTTGTTGTACTAGTAAAAAAGGAAGGCTTCGTGTTCTCCCTTCCTGAGGTTTTCTTCCCCTCAGCCAGCGAAGTGTTGAATGAGGGTGTTGTAGTTGAAGAAGTTCTTGTGCAACTTCTAAGCTTACTCTTTCAGGGGTTATTGGGTTTTCTTCGTCAGCGACTCGACAGCACGTTCGTCGAAGAGCATCTTGAGGTCGAGGTTAGATGGGCACCCGGAGAGGGAGACGTCAATCGGGAGACCCCGATGATGGCTGAGATGTCAAGAATAATGGGGCCAATAAGCCCGAGCGGAAGGACCATAGTATTGGTGGTCGAGCACCAGAAGCCTAAAGTTGCCATGAGAAGTGCTTTGTCCATGGCGATCTCGATTGTCGAGAGCTTGACAACATCATAAATGCCAAGAATCTTCCACTCCTTACTGAAGAATTTCTCCATCCTTTCAACCCACGCTACCCAGGCCATGATAGTTGATGGCCAAGCTCCTTGGGGTTTAGTAAATTCCCACTTCGACCAGTCATAACCTTGAAGCAGGGGTTCCAGGCAGTGATCTTTGAGAAGGTTGGTAATGGACGCTGGGACGTTGTCTTTGAAGAGTGGTCCCAAGATCTGATGGGAAGCGCTTGAGTCACCTTAGAATAGCAGGTTTTTGATGGCGCTTCGGTCAATAAAGTCCTGGCACTTGGCACATTCATCGGAAAGTTTGGAGATGAAGGTGCTGAGAGCCATTGTGGAGGACTCGAAGGAATTTCAGGATTCAAAAGAGTTTTTCTGGTTAAGAAGGGAGATTTGAAGGATGATCTGAGAGTAAAATGTTTGAGAGTTCTGAAGGCGTAAAGTAAAATGATAGCGTGTGGTAGCATGTGCTGAGAGCCATTATGATTGTTTTTGGTGTGTAAATGGCATCGAAAACCAGTGAATAAAATTTCAGAGCATCCTGCAAAAATGGAAACCCATTTAATTCTGTTATATGAGGCTGTTCGTATCGATAACGCAACAATACAAATGTGAGAAGCAACACACAAACCTTGGAAATGGGTGTGTCACCAATATTTGGTTGCATTCCAATAGATGTTGTGTTTGTAAGAATCATGCCGTCCTCTGGAGGGATATTACATAGATCAGCAAGAGATAATGCGTCACCACCGACGGTGTCTGCAAGTTCTCTGGCTCGACCTTCATGAACACGGTAAATATATAAATAAATTGTTAGCGATATCAAGAACAAATAATATATCTCAATGTTTTTTTCTTTCTAAAATACATTTATAACCTAAGTGAAGAAAACTAAAAGAAAAAGTAAAAAAGTTTCGTTCCCATTATGCAATCGGAAGCAATCCCATTTAGAGGGTAGATTTTAGAGCAATAGTGTGTCTAAACCATCAAAATGGAAGAATAGTTTTATGGAATTAAAAAAAAAAAAAACGAATAGTTTTCTGGAATATAAAAACAAAGACAAAAGTAAACCATATGTGCGATTGGCAATTAGAATCCTTGCTCCCTTTTGCTTTGCACCATAAGCAAGTGCCTTGCTCGCACCACCAGCACCAATGACAACAAACAGCCTTCCAGCTAAAGGTGAACCAGTTACACTGTCACCATTATGTGAACCTGTGAAAAGAGATGCGTGTAAACCTACAGGAAGGTTCTTACAATCACAAACATGGAAGAAAGAGTAGAGCTAGCTACTACTAATATATAGGAAACCTAACCTCTCAGTCCTTCCTCAATGGCAGAAATAGCACCAACATAGTCCGTATTGAATCCATATAACTTCCCGTCACTTATAATGCAGTTTATAGCTCCGATTGACTAATATGGCGATCAAGATTGATTCAAGTCAATCAAGTACAAGTAGTACAATTCACGAAGAAAACAGATAAATATGCAGTTTAAAAGAGGTCAGCCAATTCCTCCAAAATACACTGCTAGCATCATAGTAGAAGATTACCTTTACAACTGGATCAACCTCATCACAGCACTTCAGGGCGGCTTCCTTGTGAGGAATACCAACGCTGCGTGAGAATTGAAGACAAGAAGCTGTGATCTTGAAGGAAAATGTCCAAGAACAAACTGTATATTGATATTCTACTCTTTAGACTAAAATACTCAACATGAAATTGAACCTGAATCCAGCAAAATCCACACATGAGTATATCTGGAAAAATTTTACAATATCGTCTACCAACAAATGTGCATAAACGCCGTTGAAACCGATTGACTTGAATACTTCATTCTACAACTTTGGTGATTTGCTGTGACTGACAGGCTTGCTAATGACGCCAAAAACTTTTGTGTCAGGTCCTATCTGTCTGAAATTGTATAAATGTAATAGATCCTTGATTGTAGGTTGAGTAGGAGCAGAAACTATTCCCGACTCCAACGTGCCATAAGTAAGATAACCCCAAAATTTTGCAGAAAGTATCCGTGAAATCAAAAGTACAACTCCTATCAACGGAACTTGAGAATGAACGGTTATTTGAAAAGTGCGTGCTACATCTGTTATATCCAAGGAAGTGGTTGCAATCTTCACAATGTCAGCTCCAGTAGCTTGTATTCTTGCTACAAGATTGCCAAGAGCCTCCACGGAAGGGGTATCTTGAAAGTTGTGAGAAGAAACAGTAACTTCTAACTTTTCTGGCTTCTTTCCATTTATAGAGTTGATGAATTCACGAGCAACCTTCAAAAACAAGTAATTAGATTAGTAGAAGGCAATTCATATGTATTTTACAATCTTTATGAAAATTTTATATCGGAAATGGAAAGAAGCGAATTTCCTAGTATGTTTGTGATGATGGAACTGATAATAGTAGCTTATCTACATTTTAGGTGGAGGAGAATGTGCAGCCGTTCTTCATCCATACTATTTCAAAGAACAAGCTGAGTTATAACCAGCAGCGTCCACAAAACCGACATCAGTTGTTTTCAAGAACAAGGCACTAGCAGTAAGCCTCTTTTTCTGCCATGAGATACTACGAACAATTTTTGAATCTCTTTGATGGTTTTTACCTGTGTTCACCTATATACTATATCTGTTTGTGTTTTTACCCTCATTTTAAAAGTACTTTCACCTGCATTTTAAAAGTACAATTCATTCCGATAAACAGAAAGTATCAAATGGAAAAATGGGTTTATTAGAATTTTCCGCAGCCATTGTCATCATGTTTACCTTAGTGATGGTCCAACCATGGACAACAACATAAATGATTTGAAGTGGTACATTTGAAAGAGAGCAACCTGAAGCTCGATATCAATGTAATCAGCTCCGAGCTCCATAACTAACCGAAGTGCATCCAATCGAGTTTTTTCATCACCATCGTACTAGCCAACTTCCCATTTTGGCCTAGAAAAGTACATAACACTGTCAGCTGATAGTACCAGACAGGGAGATTCTTAGGGGAGATCATGATTAAGTGTATGTATTATAGCACATAGCAAGCTTTCAAGAAATTAATTAACGCCCAAACAGAGTATTCCGCTGATAATACGTGTGAATTCACAATCAGAGCATAAGTAACCTAAGTGCAATCCAGCAGGACAAATACTAATTATACCACACCCAAAGGGAATCCTACATTAGTGATAATCTGTCGAAGCTGCCGTGAGTTCCTAAGGCAAATGTTGGAAGGTCTAGGTTGTGTTTTGTTTGTTTCGTTTGTTTTGTTTTGCTCGAGGACTAGCAAAAGCTAAGTGTGGGGGAATTTGATGGGAGCATATTTATGCGATTGAGTTAGCTTGTTCTCATGCATTTATGTTGTTATTTCTAAGTTAATTATGTATTTTAAGCTATTTTCGTTTGTTTGTAGGTCCATAGGCCTTATAAAGCAATAAGATGCATTTTGGAGCAGTTTTGGGCTTGGAATGGATATCACATGCATTGAGCACGCTGGATGGACGAAATTGAAGACTAAAGAGGCTAGAAATGTGTTAAAGAGAAAGAAGAATTAGTGTAAAAAGGACAAAGAGCTCAGCCACAAAGGGATGTCACTCCACCATTCACCTTTCCATCATTGCCGTGCACCACCATTGCACTCCTTTTGGATTCCTATGCCGTTCATCATCATCCATGTTCCCTCCATTGCACTCATTTGCTGCACCATTCCACTTCCTTTCCTTTGTCTACCATGTGCACAATATCCTTTCACCTCCTTGCACTCACTGATTCACCACTTACTCACATTTCCACCCATGCCATGCATAATCACCCTTGTCCCCTTCATGCACCAGATTTCTTGCACTCATTTCATGCACCATTACACTCATTATCCACCCATGCCGTGCACCACCCTTGTCTCCTTCATTATTTCTGATTTCATGTATCAAAACATTGAATCATTGCACTCAATTGCTGCACATTTCCTGTCCCCTTCACCCATCAGATTTCATACAACTTTTACCTCCACTACATGCACTCATTGATGCACCATCCACCACATTTGGAATCCCATGCCGTGCATCATGAGTTTTGCTCCACCTTTGACTCATTTATGCACCATTCCACCTCCCTTCCTTTCTCTACCATGTGCACAATCATTCATGTTCCCTAGCTGCAACACCACTCCATTTTACCCCCCATGCTTTGCATCATCACTTCACTTTCACCTTTGAATCATTTCAAACACCACTCAATGCACTCATTGCTGCAACACCACTCCATTTTACCCCCCATGCTTTGCATCATTACTTCATTTTCACCCTTGAATCATTGCACACACCACCAATTTCCCTCCATAGCCGTGCACTTCCTCTATAAAAGGAAGTGTGTGTGGTAGCTATATAGTTTAGTTTTTGCTTGATCATTCCTCCCCATTTCAATATAACCTTCACCCAAACACATCCATTCATTTTCACATCCATTCCTCCCCATTTCAATATAACCTTCACCCAAACACATCCATTCATTTTCACATCCATTCCTCCATACAAACAAACATTCAAACACTCACCAACACCTTGTGCGGTAGCAAAGGAAGGGAAGGAAAGTGCTTGGACGTGCTTGCTGTCCAACTTGGATCGTTGGAGCGTTTAGGTGCTTTCTTTCTTTTGTTTCTAATGTTTAAATTCATTTCCTTTCGTTTTGTTGTAAATATGAGTGGCTAAACCCCTCTTGGCTAGGGGTGATTTCAAAGCCATGATTATGTTTGCTATATAATTTGATAAATTCCAGTTATGAACTCTTGAATCGTGAATGCAATTGGCTTAACTATTTTATTGATAACTTATTTGTATTTGTTAATTAAGGGTTGACACTTAATTGGCATGCATAAATCCGTTGCTAGAATATGAGGAAGTTTCACATAATCGTTACAAAATTATATTCACATGTAGTGAAGGTCGCTTATAAACGATCGCGTTAAGTTCAATTCCTAGCATGAGTGACATGATGTCATAGTTGCAAGTGCTTTGTCAATGCTTATGATTTTCATTAAACGTAATGATCTTTGATTGTATCTCTATTATGATGTCATGTAGGGAACTTTTGAAGAATGTTTTGGATTGTCGAATGATATCATCCAATCCAATAAAACAAGGAAAATCTGAGAGTTAACTAGTGATGTCACGGTTAATTTGGAGCATTGTTGTTCATAATTCAATGACGTAGTAACTGGAAATCGAGTATTTTGCATACATGTCATGTGTGGAGAAAAAGCCTCTAGCTATCCCATCCATCATCTTATTTCTCAAATTTGGTTTACAATCTGTCTAGTTTTTCATACTTGTTTGTTTGTTTCAACTTCATCCAAATTAAAACCCCCCTTTTAGTTTCTTGTTTCAAAGTGTTTCAAATATGTTTTAGTTTGTGTTTTTAAGTGTTTTGATTCAAGTAAAAGTCAATTTTCGTCCAAAGTCATTCCTAGTGTCTAGTTTAAGTTTATTTGGTTGTTTTAAGCTGTTTTGAGTATTTTAAGTTTGCTTTGAGTCTTGTGAGTCTTGTTAAGTGTTTTTAAGTTTATTTTTATGTTTTTGAGTCAGTTTAGAGGTTATTAGCAAGCCCTCCTAATCCCCAGTCTAGAAAGATCCCTACTTATACTTGTACTACAATTGTCAAAAGAGGGTTAAATTTGTGTGTTAAGATAATTTTCGCATCAAGTTTTTGGCTCCGTTGCCGGGGAATAGCAACTTTGCTAATCCCTTGTTATTTCTTTTTGTTTTGATGTGTTTTTGTTCCTAGTTGCTAATTTTACTTGTTTTCTTGTTTTAGGTGGTTTATGACTCAAAGTTCTCAACCTGTTCATAAGCACATCTTTGACTTTGACGATGATTTTGAACGAACTTTGAGGTGAGCAAGGAATCAACAAGATCCCCAACCATCTTAACCTGCACCAGATCTTGAAGAAGACAAAGTAGAAGAGCAAAAGGAGGCCACGGCAAAGACTTTTGAAGAAGTCCAAGATATGGCTGTAGACAATCGAACAATCTAGGAGCTTTCCGCTTTGGGATTGGACAATGCTCTGCCTTTATGCATTCAATATCCAAGGGCGGCCCAAAACAAGACCGACGAGTTCGAATTAAAGTCCAATTTATTGCACCATATTCCTAAGTTCCATGGGTTGTCCATGGAAGATCCTAATAAACATTTGAAGGAGTTCGAGGATGTTTGTTCGAGCATGACCCCTGTGAATGTTGATGGGAGCATTCTGAAAATGAAGGCTTTTCCCTTTTCTCTCTTGGAAAAGGCTAAAGATTGGTTGTATGAGCTAGTCCCCGGAACTGTCACATCATGGGAGAGTATGAAACTGGCATTTTTGGAGAAGATTTTCCCAACCTCTCAAGTCATTCTACTACGCAAAAGGATTAGTGGCATTCAGCAAAACCAAGGTGAATCCTTTCCCACGTACTATGAGCGTTTTAAAACCCTTGTTTCTTCATGTCCACAGTACCAGATGAAGGAGGAGCTTCTTCTTCAATATTTCTACGAAGGGCTTCTACCATTTAAACGCCAAATGTTAGGCGCCTCAGCGGGAGGAGCTTTGGTGGACAAAACACCCATGGCTGCCAAGACCTTAATTGCTAACCGAGCATTGAATGCCCAACAATATGAAGGCATTGGTCAAAGAGACAACCCACGGCAGCAACAAGTTAATGAGGTAAGTGCTATTTCCGAACTTCAAAATCAAATGGCTAATCTTACTACTCTTCTTTCACAGGTGGTTGAAAAACCAAAAGAACAAAGTGTAGCTGCTTGTGGCATATGCTCAATGAATGGACATCTCACTGTTAAGTGCCCTCAATTGATCGAGAATGGAGGGTGGGAATCTGCCAACGCCGTGGGTTTTGGGAGTCAAAACCAACCAAGGAATGAGTCGTTCTTGAATACATACAATCCAGGTTGGAGAGATCATCCAAATTTCAAATGAAGGGAGCCCCAACAAACCCAACAACAAAGTGCATTCAGACAGCAACCTCCGGGATTCTATCAAAGGCCGTATGCAACCGCACAACCCTAAGCACAACCTGCCCAAAATAACTCAGGTTCCTCTTTTGATAATGCTCAAGTTATTCAGTTACTAACTACGTTGGCGAAGGGTCAGGAAAATCAAGCCAAAGATATGCACAATTACGCCAAGGAAGTGCAAAATCAAGCTCGAGAGGTGACTGAATTGAAAAGACAAATGGGACAAATGGCTGAGTTCATGGGGCAATTCAAGTAGAGAACCAGGTAAGTTACCTAGTTCGACGGATGTGAATCCAAAGGGAGGCTTCGAATCTGCCAAAGCTATCACCTTGCGAAGTGGAAAAGAAGCTAGATCTGACCCTAGCCCATCTCAATCCAATCAAAAGGAGAACGAAAAGATGCAATCTGAGGAGAAAGAACAAGGCCTGCCCTCGGCAAGGATTGAGCAATCTTTGCCACAGCCACCTACACACCCTAATTCGACCACCAAAGGTAAGTTGGGTTCAAATTCCATGACTTCTAATTCCATTCCAACCAATGCACCCTTTCCTCGCAAGTTTATGCAATCAAAGAAGGATGAGAGTAACAAAGACATCTTTGACACATTCAGAAAGGTGCAAGTCAACATTCCACTTCTAGATGCAATTAAACAAGTCCCCAAGTATGCTAAGTTCTTGAAGAAGCTGTGCACTACAAGGAAGAGGGCTTCGAACAAAGAGGTGGTATGGGTAAGTAAGAATGTCTCAGCTGTGTTGCAACAAAAATTACCTCTTAAGTGCAAAGATCCAGGTAGTTTTATAATTCCTTGTGTTATAGGAAATACTCGCTTTGAATCTGCCATGTTAGATCTAGGTGCATCAATAAATGTCATGCCTTATTCAATATATGCATCTATGAACTTGGGAGAATTAAAAAATGATGGAGTGATCATTCAACTGGCCGATAGATCTAATGCGTATCCAAAAGGTGTTTTGGAGGACGTTTTAGTGCAGGTGAATCACCTAGTCTTTCCGGTGGACTTCTACATGCTTGAAATGGAAAACTCGAACCATTCCCCTAAATTACCAATATTACTTGGCTGACCATTCATGAAGACTGCCCGTACAAAGATAGATGTATTCAAGGGAACATTGACCATGTAATTTGATGGGGAAGTTATTGATTTCAATATTTCTGATGCTATGAGATATCCTCATGATGGTCACTCTTGTTTCTCTATTGATGTGATTGACTCTTGGGCGTAGGAATTCCTTGATGATTTAAGTGAGGATGCACTTGAAAAGACTCTCACGCAAAGCATTGGACTCAAAAACGAAGGGTTAGCACTTAGGCATGCACACGGCAACAACAAGGAACATCTTGCCGTGCCTATTCAAGAATAATTGGTGGAGATGGTTGCTGCTCTAGAGTCAAATCCAAGGCATATTGGTAAGTCTCCTAACCTAATTTCAATTCCCAATTCGACTAACAAGTTGCTTCCTTCTGTAATCCAGCCTCCTTCCCTAGAGCTTAAACCATTGCCTAGCCATTTGAAATATGTGTTTTTGGGAGAGCAAGAGACGCTGCCCGTCATCATCTCTTCTTCACTCACTGCACAAAAGGAGGACAAGTTGGTGAGGGTGCTTCGGGAATACAAAATTGCCATTGGGTGGACATTGGCCGATATCAAGGGAATTAACCCTACCACTTGCATGCATCGAATACTTTTGGAAGAAGGAGCCAAACCATCTAGAGAAGCACAACGCCGGCTCAATCCGCCCATGATGGATGTTGTGAAGAGGGAAATCATCAAGCTACTACATTGTGGAGTGATTTACCCAATTTCTGATAGCCATTGGGTCTCACAGGTCCAAGTTGTTCCTAAGAAGTCCGAAGTCACTATGGTAAAAAATGAAGATAATGAGCTTGTGCCCACCCGAATCCAAACCGGATGGAGAGTTTGTATTGACTATCGGAAGCTCAACGCTACGACAAGAAAAGATCACTTCCCACTGCCTTTTATTGATCAAATGCTGGAAAGGTTAGCCGGTCATTCATTTTATTGTTTTCTTGATGGCTATTCGGGTTATAATCAGATTGTGATAGCTCCCAATGACCAAGAAAAGACTACCTTCACATGTCCATTTGGTACCTTTGCTTATCGATGCATGCCATTTGGGCTATGCAACGCACCAGCCACATTCCAAAGGTGTATGGTAAGTATTTTCTCAGAATTTGTGGAAAAGATCATTGAAGTGTTTATGGATGACTTTAGTGTCTTTGGTGTCTCATTTGATGCATGCTTGAATAATCTTACTCTGATCTTACAACGATGCATCAAAACTAATCTTATCTTGAATTGGGAAAAGTGCCATTTTATGGTAAAACAAGGTATAATTTTGGGGCATATCATATCAGAAAAAGAGATTGAGGTTGATAAATCTAAAATAGATCTTGTACGTCACTTACCCTCTCCCACTTCGGTGAGAGAGGTTCGTTCTTTTCTTGGCCATGCAGGATTTTATAGGAGATTCATCAAGGATTTCTCAACAATCACCCAACCCCTTTGCCGTTTACTCCAAAAGGAAGTAGCCTTCGAGTTCAATAAGGAGTGTGAGACCGCTTTCAAAACCCTTAAAGACATGTTGACTTCGGCCCCCATCATCATGCCACCAGATTGGAGCCTTCCATTTGAGCTAATGTGTGATGCATCCGATTATGCCATTGGTGTTGTTTTAGGCCAAAGGAGGAACAAACAGCCCCACGTCATCCACTACGCTTCCCGCACCCTAAACTATGCTCAATTGAATTATTCTACCACTGAGAAAGAACTTCTTGTAGTTGTATTTGCTTTAGATAAATTTCATTCATACTTACTTGGCACTAAAGTGATTGTATATTCTGACCATGCAGCGTTGAAGTATCTTCTCACCAAGAAGGAGGCCAAACCAAGGCTGATTCGTTGGATGCTCTTACTTCAAGAGTTCAACATTGAAATAAGAGACAAAAAGAGGAGTGAAAACGTGGTGGCTGACCACCTCAGTCATTTGGTGCACGAGGAGGACTCCTTACCCATTATAGAGACATTCCCTGACGAGAAATTGTTGTCCCTAAAGGTAAGTGAGCCTTGGTTTGCTAATTTGGTTAATTATTTGGTCACAAAACAAGTTCCTAGCACTCTAGATAAATATAAGCGTGATAAATTCAGAAATGATGCACAATTTTATGTGTGGGATGATCCATATTTGTGGAAGTATTGTCCTGACCAGATTATTCGTAGATGTGCACAATTCCGAGTTTAATTCAATTCTTGCATTTTGCCATAGTTATGCATGTGGGGGTCATTTTGGCACCCAAATGACAGCCCTTAAAGTTTTAGAGAGTAGTTTCTATTGGCCTACATTGTTTAAGGATGCTAGAACATTTTGTATGACTTGTGATAGATGCCAAAGAATAGGTACAATAGGTGCTAAGGACCAAATGCCGCAAACCCCCATCTTTAATGTGGAGATCTTTGATGTATGGGGTATGGATTTCATGGGACCCTTTCCTCCCTCATATGGTTTTACTTATATTTTGCTAGCCATTGATTATGTGTCGAAATGGGTGGAAGCCAAAGCCACCCATACTAACGATTCTAAAGTGGTGGTAGATTTTATCAAGGCTAACATCTTTTCCAGATTTGGCATGCCGAGGGTGTTCATAAGCGATGGAGGCTCCCACTTTTGCAATCGCACCATTGAGGCACTGTTTAAAAAGTATAATGTGAAGCATCGGGTTTCCACGCCATACCACCCTCAAACAAGTGGCCAAGCCGAAGTCTCAAATAGAGAAATCAAACAAATCTTGGAGAAAACTGTTGGGCCAAATTGGAAGGATTGGAGCTTGCGTTTAGAAGATGCACTGTGGGCATATCGCACTGCCTACAAAACACCTCTAGGGATGTCTCCATTTCGACTAATCTACGACAAGCCATGTCAGCTACCTATGGAACTGGAGCACAAAGCGCACTGGGCTGTCAAAACATTCAATTTGGACTTAAATGTTGCTGGAATGAATAGGAAGCTTCAACTGAATGAACTTGAGGAGATAGGGAACGAAGCCTATGAGAATGCGCGAATTTACAAGGAGAAAACAAAGGTGTTTCATGACAAAATGATTCGGGGAAAAACATTCTCAATTGGACAGAAAGTGCTACTATTCAATTATCGTCTACGATTGTTCCCTGGTAAGTTACGGTTAAGTGGATTGGGCAATTTGTTGTCACTAATGTTTTTCCCCATGGTGTAGTCCAAGTTAAAAGCTTAAGGAACAGCGACGAATTCAAAGTGAATGGGCATTGTCTGAAGCTATACTATGAGAGTGATGTGGGGCAAATTGTGGAAGAAATCCCACTCAGTGCCGTGGGCCCTATCCAAGCTTAGAAGGAAGTTTCGTCCGGCTGTATGACGTTAAAGCAAGCGCTTCTTGGGAGGCAACCCATGTTTTGTGTTCCTAAAAACCTTCCCTTTTCTGCATTTTTATTTTGCCATGATTGTCATTTTTATTTGTTGCTTGTTTAATTGTTTTTTGTGTAGGTTTATTTTTGAAACATTGACAGATATGTAAGGTATTTTACATTAAAATTTGTTGAAAATGAACAGGAGGCAGAAAAATACAAGAGGGAGCCTTTACAAAGGCTGCTTAGGAGAAGTCTCAGTAGTCGACGGAGCATCAGCAGTCGGCGGAGCCACAAAAGGAGGAGGTATCAGAGGTTGATCATTTGGAGCTTCACTACGCGGTACAGCCCCAAAAGATGAAGGCAAATGCTGTTGGAACAAACCCACAAACCTTTGATGATCAAGTAAAATCTGACCATCAAATTCCTGCATATGGTCAATCTTCCTCTTCATGTTTGTAGCATAGTTATGTGCAAGCTTGTGCAACTGTTTATTCTCATGCTTGAGCCCTCTAATCTCCTGTTTGAGACTCATCACTTCAGCCGCCAATGATTCAACTTGACGGGTTCGAGCAAATAGACGTTGGGCTATATTAGACACAGAACCTGCACACTGCACACTGAGAGCCAGAGAATCCTTAATAGCCAACTCATCAGACTGTTTGGAAAGTAGTCTGTTATCTTTGGGAGTGACAAGGTTCCGGGCCACCACCGCAGCGGTCATATCATTCTTCATCACCAAATCCCCAACGGTAAGAGGACCAGTAGGGGATATGAAGGATGGGTGCCATATGTTGTCTAGAGAAGGCATAGATGCCTCTTCACCAAGGTTCAAGTCAAAATGACGGTCAAAGGGGCTAGACATTTTCAAAGGTGTTGAAGAAAGATGAGGTCAGACAAATCGAGATCTTAGAAGTGCAATGAAGGGAGTTTCTACGGGCAGAAATTCAAGTGTGCTTAGAAACGAACTGCTTATCCTCTATAAAAATTAGCACTCGACGGGATTTCAGAGATCAAAGAGGCGAGCTCAGAAATCGAAGAGGCCAGTTCAAAAATCGAAGAGGTGCTAGCTTTCTCAAAAGCTGGGCTTGCTCAGAAACCACGGGCCATCATCTTTTCCAGATTTGTTTGCACTTGTCACATGCAACCTCTGCACTCAACGGAGCTCAGAAATCGAATAGGCAAGCTTAGATATCGGAAAGGCATTTGCCTTTCCAGACATGTCAGCATCTGTCACATGCACACTCAGCTTGCGGAAATCACGAGCAATTTGTCGAAGCGCCGATTTCAGATATCAAAGAGGCATTTACTTTTCCAGACGTGTCAGCATCTGTCACATGCACACTCAGCCTTGCGGAAATTATGGGCAATCTGTTGAAGATTTCTGGTGACGTAGAAAGCACGCAAAGATTACTATTCAATCATCCAACGGTTGCCGACAAGGGGAAAAGAATAATACCGATTCTTAATTCATATAAATGTCGACCTTCACCCTCCGTTGCAAGGCAGACATACATAACCCTTCATCTCTGAGAATGCCTTCCCAACAAAGCCTCTCGAGTCACTCAGTGTTCCTTATTCCCTAGGATACCTCCGCAAACAACCCATCAAAAGCAAAAGTATTTCATATCATGAAGGTTGAAAGCAAGAGTATCTCATATGATGCTTTCTCCATGTCCTTCTCCTTGTCATTGTTTTGGACCTGCGAGACAAGGAGAAAGAGAGCAATCAGCCAACACTTGGTATCAATCTTTCGATCTGGAATCGACTGCCTGGAACCCCTTCCCGATTACTTACCTAGCCTTGCTCTCGAGTACTTATTTTCAACATCTTATGCTTCCTCAACCTACCACATCTGCCTGGGGAATAGATAAGGGAAGTGAAAATGATACCTCGAAGCATATGGAGACAATGTGCCAATTCATCCTCAGCTAGGGACAAGGAGAAAGAAAGAAAATGGTTGGCACTTGGATAGATTGAACAAAGAAATAGACCAACACCTCTACCTTGTGCCTGCCTGCCTGCCATGCAGAAGAAACAAGTAGAGAAGAATGCAGACTGCACAACCAAGGAACTCTAATATTCCTCGCTCAGAATTCCAACCCAGTTCGAGATCAAAGCTGTGGAAAGTCAACAAGATAATCTATCTCCAAAACCAGATTTGCGTTCTTAAACTCTACTTTGTCTGGTTTTTACTTTGCTATAGTTGTCATGTTTATTCATTGTTTGTTTGTTTGCTTGTTTTTATGTGAGTTTATGCTTGAAACATTGAGGACAATGTTTGATTTAAGTATGGGGGGGTAACCATTGTTTTGCATGAAATTTGTAGGAGTTTATCACCCATTACTTTTAGTGTTGTTCCTTGCTGTTTTAAGTGTTTTTAAGCTGTTTTGGAGTGTTTTAGTGTGTTTTGACATAAAAATCCGAAAATCTCATAAAAATTTGAAAAATTGTTTTGAAAAACCCAAAAAGAGTTGTTTTTATGTGTTTGTTTGTGTCTTAGGGTACCTTCCAACACAATGATGAGGATTTGGTTTTTAATTACATGACTGTTAAAGAGAGTTATAAACATGGATGAAAATTTGATTTACTCTTTGGTGTATGCTTGGTTGTGGTTATAATTTATGAATTCACATGCAATCATAAAGGAAAAATCAGTTTTTGTAACATGCTTGAAGGAAGGAACTCAAATGAACACTCCAACCTTGTGAGACTTGAGCCTAAACGTTTATCTAAAGAGTTAATAATCTGTGCAGCATTGTTTTCTAAAGTCGTTGCATGATCTCATTATTCTTTGCTTGGTTGCTACTTAGAAGGCATTTCATCATTTAGTTCCAAATGCTAGAACTCATGCCTATTTCATTCAAAGCGTGCTATTGATTTGCATAACACATATTCAAGATGAAGTTGTGCAGTGACCACCAAAGCCAAATTATCATGCCCCTATTTCATTATGTGTTTAAGTTTAACCCCGTTGAGCCTTGTTAAGCCTATGTTCTTTGTTAACCCACACTATCCTTACCTAGCCTAATTTTAGGACCATCTATACCCTTATTCTTGAAGCATAGTAAAGCATAACTTAAAATGAACTCCTTTTTGATCAATGTATTGCAGAAAGCAAGTGTGGGGGAAGTGATTCTTGTGTGTGTGTGTGTGCCAAAGTCGTTAATAAGGCACGGGTAGAAAAGAAAAAAAAAGAATTGAAAAGAGTATGAAAAAGAGCTCTAAAGTGTTGTTTGTTAAAAAAGGGTCCAAAACATTGAATTCGGCCCTAAGTGTTGCATGAATCTTCCCTTTGTATTTAAAAGTTGATTGTGCATTCTAAAGTGAATTCCAAGTGTCTATTTCATTGCTTTGCTTGCTATCGCTTTAAGAACGTTTGTTATTCCTATCATTTCTTTATTAGCCATTACCCCCAAGCCTTGTTACAACCCTTGACTTCAATCTTGAGTGTTGTGTGTTTCAATTTGTGGAGTTCGAAATTGGTATGAGCATATGGTGTCACTAGTTCTCGCATCTAAGTAGTAGCATTCGATTCATGAGATCATATCTAAACATGCTTAAAAACTCCAGAAAATTGCTTTCTTTGTTATAACATATGTGAGTCCTAGTCTTTCGTGTTTACATCAATCTTCTCACATATACTAAGGTAGGGTGTGTAGTCAGAAAATGTGTGTGAAAATAGAGAGTATCTTGTAAAGAATTGAGCAAATTCTCTAAGGCATGTTACTACATTCAAAACATTGTTTTAATTGGTTAATTGTGAACTAGTAAGTCGTGACTGTGATTAAGTATGTGCTCAAGTGTAAAACTGACCAAATGTCTATGGGAATGATGATTTTTAACATGTCATTTTTCATTAAAAATCCCTGAGGCAAATGTTGGAAGGTCTAGGTTGTGTTTTGTTTGTTTCGTTTGTTTTGTTTTGCTCGAGGACCAGCAAAAGCTAAGTGTGGGGGAATTTGATAGGAACATATTTATGCGACTGAATTAGCTTGTTCTCATGCATTTATGTTGTTATTTCTTAGTTAATTATGTATTTTAAGCTATTTTCGTGTGTTTGTAGGTCCATAGGCCTTATAAAGCAATAAGATGCATTTTGGAGCAGTTTCGGGCTTGGAATGGATAGCACATGCATTGAGCAAGGTGGATGGACAAAATTGAAGACTAAAGAGGCTAGGAATGTGTTAAAGAGAAAGAAGAATTAGTGTATCAAGGACAAAGAGCTCAGCCACAAAGGGGTGTCACTCCACCATTCACCTTTCCATTTTTGTCGTGCACCACAATTGCACTCCCTTTGGATTCCTATGCCGTGCATCATCATTATTTCTGCACATTCCTATGCCGTGTCTCCTTCATTATTTCTGATTTCATGCATCAAAACATTGAATCATTGCACTCAATTGCTGCACATTTGTTGTCCCCTTCACCCATCAGATTTCATACAACTTTTACCTCCACTACATGCACTCATTGATGCACCATCCACCACATTTGGAATCCCATGCCGTGCATCATGAGTTTTGCTCCACCTTTGACTCATTTATGCACCATTCCACCTCCCTTTCCTTTCTCTACCATGTGCACAATCATTCATGTTCCCTAGCTGCAACACCACTCCATTTTACCCCCCATGCTTTGCATCATCACTTCACTTTCACCTTTGAATCATTTCAAACACCACTCAATGCACACATTGCTGCAACACTACTCCATTTTACCCCCAATGCTTTGCATCATTACTTCATTTTCACCCTTGAATCATTGCACACACCACCAATTTCCCTCCATTGCTGTGCACTTCCTCTATAAAAGGAAGTGTGTGTGGCAGCCATATAGTTTAGTTTTTGCTTGATCATTCATCCCCATTTCAATACAACCTTCACCCAAACACATCCATTCATCTTCACATCCATTCCTCCATACAAACAAACCTTCAAACACTCACCAACACCTTGTGCGGTAGCAAAGGAAGGGAAGGAAAGTGCTTGGACGTGCTTGCTGTCCAACTTGGATCGTTGGAGCGTTTAGGTGTTTTCTTTCTTTTATTTCTAATGTTTAAATTCATTTCCTTTCGTTTTGTTGTAAATATGAGTGGCTAAACCCCTCTTGGCTAGGGGTGATTTCAAAGCCATGATTATGTGTGCAATATAATTTGATAAATTCCAGTTATGAACTCTTGAATAGTGAATGCAATTGGCTTAACTATTTGATTGATAACTTATTTGTATTTGTTAATTAAGGGTCGACACTTAATTGGCATGCATAAATCCATTGCTAGAATATAAGGAAGTTTCACATAATCGTTACAAACTTATATTCACATGTAGTGAAGGTCGCTTATAAACGATCGCATTAAGTTCAATTCCTAGCATGAGTGACATGATGTCATAGTTGCAAGTGCTTTGTCAATGCTTATGATTTTCATTAAACGTAATGATCTTTGATTGTATCTCTATTATGATGTCATGTAGGGAACTTTTGAAGAATGTTTTGGATTGTCGAATGATATCATCCAATCCAATAAAACAAGGAAAATCTGAGAGTTAACTAGTGATGTCACGGTTAATTTGGAGCATTGTTGTTCATAATTCAATGACGTAGTAACTGGAAATCGAGTATTTTGCATACATGTCATGTGTGGAGAAAAAGCCTCTAGCTATCCCATCCATCATCTTATTTCTCAAATTTGTTTTACAATCTGTCTAGTTTTTCATACTTGTTTGTTTGTTTCAACTTCATTCAAATCAAAACCCCCCTTTTAGTTTCTTGTTTCAAAGTGTTTCAAATCTATTTTAGTTTGTGTTTTTAAGTGTTTTGATTCAAGTAAAAGTCAATTTTCGTCCAAAGTCATTCCTAGTGTCTAGTTTAAGTTTATTTGGTTGTTTTAAGCTGTTTTGAGTATTTTAAGTTTGCTTTGAGTCTTGTGAGTCTTGTTAAGTGTTTTTAAGTTTATTTTTATGTTTTTGAGTCAGTTTAGAGGTTATTAGCATGCCCTCCTAATCCTCGGTCCAGAACGATCCCTACTTATACTTATACTACAATTGTCAAAAGAGGGTTAAATTTGTGTGTTAAGATAATTTTCGCATCAAGCATCACGTTCTATCACCGCCTAACAAGGTACAAACCACATTTAGATTTCCTTCGATAATTCACATACTTAAAAATGTTATATATTTCCCATAAAAACATTTAATGAGGAATCGAACTGTCATTCTAAGGTAGGGTCCATGATCTTACGTCACTTATTTCGTAATATCCAATCACTAGATTTTCACTTGTAAGTCCCTAAGGTCCTTAAACATTATCTACCATAGCATACTAAAAGTGGTGTGAATTCAATGGTAAGATCATTAATCGCTAGAATAATCAAGTGGAGGAGCTTATCGATAAAATACTCAACCAACAACATTTTTATAAATCGAATGTCACACACCGGAAAATTTGACTTTCTCCAAAAATTCTCAAATATTACAGGAATAAAGACTTCAACAAGTAAAGTAATCTTTATACCTGTGGCCGAGTGCAATTTGGCCAGGAAAGCCCTCATCTTGGCTCGCACCCAACGAAACCCTAAGGTGGGTGTCCTTCAATTCGGCTTCCTTGGTGTTCCAACACCCCAACCACCAATTGGGTCTTATTCTTGGGTCCAGGGGAAGTTGATTAAGGGTGATGGTGAATGGTGATACTCTCCGGAATGACAATTCGTTGTCGAGAACCCCTGGGTTCTCCTATGGAGTTCTACATGAAATAGACCTTAAAAACCCTTGATTTTTGGTAGAGAGGGAATGAGGAAGGTAGTTGAGCAAGTTGCAGGTGAAGGAGGTAGGAAAATCAACTGGGAAATGGTGGAAATGGCCTGAAATTGGCCGGTTTGAATTTTTGGTTGTGGACCTCACGTTTTCACGAATTAGGGGGGGGGGGGAAAGAAAGTGCCTTTCCTTTCTTTCCAAATGGGTCCTTTAAGACCCCTTTAAAAAAAATCGAACAGGTTCCCTTTTTATTTATTTATTTTTTCTAACATAACTTAACCTTTAACCCATGCTTCCCACAATCTATAGTTCACAACTTCAAACGTCCGTAACTATACCGTTATAGTTCGGACTTGCAAACGGCTTTCGCCTATGCGTCCGGGGGTTCGAGATGTATTTAAAAACACTAGTTGTAACTTCAAAATATCAACGAAAGATAAAGATTGATTATGAAATTTCCATCTCGATATCTAAACAATAACTAAACTTAAAATTAATGGAATTAAAATTAACTAATAAAGTTAACATAAGTGCGAAATACGAGATACGTAATAATTGGTGAAATTTCGGGGATGGAATTTCACATCGTTCCCCCCTTAAAAAGAGTTTAGTCCCTTAAACTCAACGCACCTAAGTCAAATAGATGGGGATAATGTTGGCGCATCTCAACCTCTGGTTCCTAAGTTGACTCCTCCACACCATGATTATTCCATAACACGCTCACCAATGAAATAGTCTTGGTGCGGAGAGCTTTCTCTCTCCGATCAGTAATTTCAACGGGGTACTCCTTATAAGTGAGATTTTCCTTAACCTGAATAGGCTCATAAGAAATGACATGAGAAGGATCACTATGATACCTCCGGAGTGAGGATACATGGAACACTGGGTGAATGTGAGACAACTATGGAGGTAGTGCAAGGCAAAAGGAAACTTCGCCCACTCTCTCCAATACCTCAAATGGTCCAATGAACCTTGGACTAAGCTTCCCTTTACGTCCAAATCTAAAAACGCCTTTCATAGGTGAAACCCGTAGGAAGGCATATTCTCCAATATTGAACGTCACCTCTCTGTGGGAATTAGCATAACTCTGTTGTCTACTTTGAGCGGCTAATAAATGTGCACGGATCATAGAAATCTTGTCTGCCGCAATCTGTATTAACTCTGGTCCCAATAATCGACATTCTCCTACTTCATCCCAGTATAAAGGAGACTTACACTTCCTCCCATAAAGTGCCTCATATGTTGCCATCTTAATACCAGCCTAGTAGCTGTTATTATAAGCAAATTCAATCAAGGATAGATGTTTATCCTAATTATCTTTCAACTCAAGTATGCAAGCTCGAAGTATATCTTCCAATGTCTGAATGGTGCGTTCTGACTGACCATCGGTTTGAGGATGAAAAGTTATGCTAAAATTCAACTTAGTCCCCATAGCATGGTGAAGGCTACCTAAAAAACGAGAAGTGAAACGAGGATCACGATCAGAAATGATGGATACAGAAACTCCATGCAACTTAATAATCAGATCTAAAAATAGTCTTGCAAGTCGCTAAGAGTATAAGTTTTCTCAACAGTAATAAAATGAGCACATTTCATCAATCGATCGACGATCACCCAAATGGAATCATGTCCCTCACGAGTCCTTGGTAAGCCTATCATAAAATGCATTGTAATATGCTCCCACTTCCACTCGGAAATAGGGAGTGACTGAAGTAAGCCTGTAGGTTGCTGATGCTCTGTCTTAACTTGTTGACAAATCAAGCAATGTGCGACGAACTCGGTAATCTCTCTTTTCATATTTCCCCACCAAAAACTCTCACGAAGATCTCGATACATCTTTGTACTCCCTGGGTGAACAAAAAAAAGGGAATTATAAGCCTCCTCCATGACCTCTCTCCATAGGTTTCTGACATTCGGAACACAAAGTCAAGTCCTGCAACGAAGTACACCACTGTCAAAAATGGTAAAATAGGGCTAAGTACCTATTCGTACTCCTTCCATGATCCAAACTAACTCCGGGTCTTCACTTTGGGTTGCTTGAATCCGATCAATTAACGTAGGTTGTACCGTAAGGGCTGCGAGGAGATGATCTCCACCCTGATCAATCGGTTCAATCTCCATTCTCTTAAGATCCTTTGCTAACTGACCAACCTGAAGTGATAAAGCTGCAACACTAGTTAAGCATTTTCGACTCAAACCATCAGCAACTACATTCGCCTTACCAGGATGATAAAGAATCTGACAATCATAATCTTTCACCAACTCTAACCAACGTCTTCGTCGCAAGTTTAGCTCTCGTTGGGTGAAAACATACTTGAGGCTCTTATGATCGGTATAAATCTCACAAGACTCCTCATACAGATAATGTCACCAAAGTTTTAATGCATAAACCACATCAGCTAGTTCTAAATCATGAGTGGGATAAATAAGTTCATGCGGCTTAAGTTAGCGAGAACCATAAGCCACAACCTTATCGTGCTGCATCAGAACGCAACCTAATCCTTTATGGGATGCATCAGTGTATACTACAAAACCTCCAGAACTAGATAGAAGTGTAAGAACAGGTGTAGAGACGAGTCACTTCTTTAGCTCCTCAAAACTAGCCTCACATTCATCATTCCAAACAAAAGGAGTATCCTTGTTAGTTTTATCACAGGAAGTGCCAACGATGAAAAACCTTCAATAAATATGCAATAATATCCAGCTAAGCCCAGAAAACTCCGAATCTCAGTCATCGTGGTAGGTCGACTCCAACCGACAACTGCCTCTACTTTGGTAAGATCCACCTGAATATCAGCCCTTGAAATCACATGGCCAAGGAATCTAACACTTTCTAACCAAAACTCACATTTGCTAAACTTAGCATACAACTGATGATCTCACATCGTCTGCAAAACACGTCTTAGATGTTCCTCATGTTCAGTTGCACTTCGTGAATAAATCAGAATGTCATCGATGAACACTACCACAAATTAATCAATAAAAGGTCGAAACACCTTATTCATCAAGTCCATGAACGTAGCAGGGGTATTAGTCAGAGCAAACGGTAAAACCAAGAACTCATAATGGCCATTGCGAGTCTTAAAAGTTGTCTTTGCTATATCCTCATCTTGGATCCTCAACTGATGACAACCAGTCCTTAAATCTAACTTACTAAAATATTGAGCACCTTGAAGTTGATCAAACAAGTCATCAATCCTCAATAAAGGGTACTTATTTCGAACTGTCACCTTATTAAGCTCACGATAATCAATGTACAAACGCATAGATTCGTCATTTTTCTTCACAAAAAGAACAGGAGCACCCCATGGTGAAACACTAGGGCGAATTAAACCTTTATCCAACAATTCCTATAATTGTACCTTAAGCTCCCTAAGTTCCAAATGTGTCATTTGATACGGAGCCTTAGAGATAGGTGTGGTCCCTGGCCTAAGATCAATGGTAAACTCAATTTCCCTCACTGGGGGCAAGCTAGGCAGCTTAACAGGAAACACATCAGGAAACTCCTTAACTACCGAGATGGCATCAACCTCACTATTTCCTTGATCAACGGCCATGACATGAGCTAGATAACCCTGACATCCGTGTTTCATAAGTCGTTTAGCCTTAGTGGTTGATATCATTACTGGTGGTGTAATAGGTTTACGATCTCCAACAAACTGAAATTGAGGTTTACCAAGTGGTAGAAAAGTTACCACTTTCTCAAAGTAATCAAAATTCGCACAATACAAGGATAAGTAATCCATGCCAATAAGGACATCTAAATCTAACATCGGAAGAATCATCAAATCCATTGTTATTTCACTCGGGCCCACACGAGCCTCACACGATCGAACTACTTGATTAACAACATAAGGTCTCGAAAAAGGTGAGGAAATAGAGTACAGTACATCACATTCATCATCTCTATAGGTTTATCCCAAGACTTCACAAAATTATTTGATATAAATGAAGTCTCGGCTCCTGGGTCAAATAATACTTTAGCAGGAAGTGAATCAACATGAATAGTACTTGTAACTGTGTTCGGCTCCGCCTCAACCTCCATAGTAGATAACGCACAAACTCTGCCAACTCGCTGAGTACCTGCCTGAGACGTCCCAACTCCACTGCTTTGGGCCCCATCTCGCTGAGAACTTCCACCTGACTGTCTACCTCTCTATTGACCTACCCTTTGCTGCCTAATCCTCGGCTAGCCAGAGACTAAAGATGCTCCAGCAGGCCTACTATGCGCCAAAGATGCTACTGAACCCCCAACAGTAGCAGATGGTCTGCCAGTACCACTAGCAGTAATCTGGGGACAATCATGAATGAAGTGACCCATTTCACCACACTGATAACAGGTCCTAATACCATCTCTACATGCTTCATGGTGGCGACGTCCGCAATGGGCACAAATCCATGAAAGTGTCTTATGTGGTTGGTCATGAGATCCTTTGGAAAAACTTTATGAACGACCTCCAGAAGAAGTCTAGGGTCCACGTTTGAACGCGCTCTGGGTATCCCTACGGAAACGGCCCTGATAACTTGCCCCAACTGAATGCTAGGAGCCTTCCCTAGAAGTAGCCTATAAGTCTCCATGAGAAGTGCCCTGATATCCCATATGTGACGATCCTTGTGAACCACCAAATAATGGTCCCTGGCGTTTCGGGAATCTACCCGAAAACGCATCAGTTAACTGACCCTCTGACCGTGCCCTCTTCCTCTGTTCTCCACCCTCTCATGCATTGCGCTCCTCATTAATCTTAGCTATGCGTGCACGATCAATTACCTGGGCGTAAGAAAACAATCCCTGGACGGATAATAGATCTCTGATACTAGGCTTGAACCCTCTAATAAGTTTCTTCATTTTCTTATCTTCAGGAAGAGGCTGGGAGAAATGGTAAAGTCGAGTAAAATGAGCCACATAATCATCAGCCACTGTAAAGGTACCCTGCTCAACAGTGGCAAACTCGGCCTCCAACTCGTCTCGGAATGACTCTGGGAAATATTGCTCAAAGAATGCGATCTGAAACCGCTCCCAAGTAAAAGGTCCCCCAGTTACTAATAATGGATGAATGATTTGCCACCACTCGTAGGCCTCACCTGTCAACATATATGCTGCAAGATCAACCTGCTCCCTAGATGAGCAATGCAATACTGTGAAAATTATGGCGATCTGATTGATCCAGGACTCAGCCACCCACGGATCGACACTACCATCAAAGGAAGGCGGCTTATGGGTATGAAGCTCCCTGTACAAAGACTTCTCCTTACTAGAAGCCGCTCAAACGTGAGCCTGCATCAATTGTGTTAAATCCTCAATGGCCCGGAAAGCTTCATTGGGTCCATCATAATCATGGCTAGCCTCCTGACCAGAAGTAGGAGTGCCCTCATCGGGAACATCATCCCCAAATTGCTGAGTAGTACCGTGTGGGGTCGTCATAATGTCTGATGCAAGAAGAATTCAACATAAGCATATAATCAACATTTGAGAGACGAATTCACGGACCTAGTCAAGGTTCACTACCCAACCTTCCCAAGGTTTCCTCACTCTAATGTTAAGGTATGAAACCCTGAACCTAAGCTCTGATACCACAAAAATTGTCACGCCCCAATCCCAACATATGTCGAGAATCGACACGTGACAAGGAAAATAACGGCCGTTGAATACGGTATAAGTTACGGAATAAAATACTTTAACTGATAAACCAAAATAATATGAAGGTGGCTAAGTTCCCCACAAAATATTTACAAATATGTACATCCCAAAAAGAAGCATAATCTTTGCTTTACTAAGAACAAGATTAAGGTGCTCAAAAGAAAGTCCCAAAGATAAAGTACAAGATAGGATATAGGGGTAACCTAGCACTCCAAATCTCTGATAACTGAACCGCTACCCCACCTATGAACCTCTCGAAGCTACTCAGACTTGTTACCTATAAAATCACTGCCTACAACATCAAAATGGTGCACCGGGCAAACAACAACCCAGATAAGCTACGAAGCTTGTGTGAGCGATAAATAATACAAGTATATGATACTAATAATAAAACCAACCATCATTCACAATTATAAACCTTGAATATAAATTATTTATAAGAAATCGCTACCAAACCTTACAACCTCCGAAGGGGTCACACATACATCCAACGAGTTTTCGAAATCAAAACTCAAAGTTCTCAAAGCCACATTCACAAATATATTCAAAACTAGATTTAGAGAGATGTCGTTCGGCTGAAGCCTACGCAAATAACCAAATAGGAAGTGGCCCCCCAAAACGGATCAACCAAGCAAAGCCACTCCTAAGAAAATAACCAAGTAGGTAGTGACCCCCCAATGCGGATTAACCAAGCAGAGTCACCCCTAAGAAAATAACCAAATAGGTAGTGATCCCCCAATGCGGATTAACCAAGCACAGTCACCCCTAAGAAAATAATCAAATAGGTAGTGACCCCCCAATGCTGATTAACCAACCAAAGTCACTCCTATAACTATTGGAAGGTGATCACCCAATAAGGATTAACCAAGCATGATCACCTTTAAATGTGTATGGCCATACCTAGGCTATAAGGATCACCGAACTCGGATTAACCAAGCGCGATCCATAAATAGTATGGTCCCCTAACGCGGATAAACCAAGCAGGACCATTCAAGACCATTGCTACGTGGTGCAGACTTAGTGTCACCTAACCCCATGACACTAGGGTAATGGTCCTTCACAATCCATCATTTTTATCATCCATCACATATATATCCCAAAACACAATCCATCATTTTTATCATTCATCACAGTTCAAATATCCAAGTCACCTAATGTTTCATAAGTAGATCGACAACAACTTACTGGCAACAATTATTTAGCATCAGAACTATTTTAAGAATCCATAGTGTAACCACAAAGTTTATTAGCACAAAAGATTTCAAAGCAATAACCATAACACATAGATTAGAATCACTCACCTGAAATCCACACTAACGCACTCAAACACGAGAGTCAAGGCATCACGTTCTATCACCGCCTAACAAGGTACAAACCACATTTAAATTTCCTTCGATAATTCACATACTTAAAACTCTTATATATTTCCCACAACAACATTTAATGAGAAATTGAACTGTCATTCTAAGGTAGGGTCCATGATCTTATGTCACTTATTCCGTAATATCCAATCACTAGATTTTCACTTGTAAGTCCCTAAGGTCCTTAAACATTATCTACCATAGCATACTAAAAGTGGTGTCAATTCAATGGTAAGATCATCAATCGCTAGAATAATTAAGTGGCGGAGCTTATCGATAAAATACTCAACCAACAACATTTTTATAAATCGAATGTAACACACCGGAAAATTTGACTTTCTCCAAAAATTCTCAAATTTTATAGGAATAAAGATTTCAACAAGTAGAGTAAACTTTATACCTGTGGCCGAGTCCAATTTAGCTAGGAATGCCCTCAAATTGCCTCACACCTAACGAAACCCTAAGGTGGGTGTCCTTCAATTCGGCTTCCTTGGTGTTCGAACGCCCCAACCACCAGTTGGGTCTTGTTCTTGGGTCCAAGGGAAGTTGATTAAGGGTGATGGTGAATGGTGATACTCTCCAAAATGACAATTCGTCGTCGAGAACCCCCAGGTTCTCCTATGAAGTTCTACATAAAATAGACCTTAAAAACCCTTGATTTTTGGTAGAGAGGGAAGGAGGAAGGTAGTTGAGCAAGTTGCAGGTGAAGGAGGTAGGAAAATCAACTGGGAAATGAAGGAAATGGCCTGAAATTGGCCGGTTTGAATTTTTGGCTGTGGACCTCACGTTTTCACAAATTAGGAGGGGGGAAAAGAAAGTGCCTTTCCTTTCTTTCCAAATGGGTCCTTTAAGACCCCTTTAAAAAAAATCAAACAGGTTCCCTTTATTTATTTATTTTTTCTAACTTAACTTAACTTTTAACCCATGCTTCCCACAATCTGTAGTTCACAATTTCAAACGTCCGTAACTATACCGTTATAGTTCGGACTCGCAAACGGCTTTCGCCTATGCGTTCGGGGGTTCGAGATCTATTTAAAAACACTAGTTGTAACTTCAAAATATCAACGAAAGATAAAGATTGATTATGAAATTTCCAACTCGATAACTAAATAATTACTAAACTTAAAATTAATGGAATTAAAATTAACTAATAAAGTTAACATAAGCGCGAAATACGAGTTTTAAAATATGAGATACGTAATAATTGATGAAATTCCGGGGATGAATTTCACATGCAAAGTTCATATTCTCATCAATGTGGGATTATTTTCAACACACACTTTACATGTGGTGATTTTTTAAACTTAGAACGTGGACAATACAAATGGAATGGCTTCATCTAGGACAACTTGTTATGATACTATGAAAGAAATTGAATTTCTACTATAAAAATCGATTAGCAATTTAAAAAGTAGCCCAATTACTTACGACATGAAGGAAGTTGGGTATTTTTTACCAACAACGTGATGTTTTTTTGTTTTTTTCTTTAAAACGTGGGATTCATACGTTCAACCATCAGTCACAACACAAGACGCGATTCCTATTTATCTTCATTTTACGTTTGATTTCTCTCTGTTAGGATACTAATTAAGAAAATTTAGGAAACTTTTTGTTAAGTTAAATATAGTTCCTCCTCCATTTGCAGCTGAGTAAAACTATGTATTCCTTAAACTTTTCCAGTTAAACAGTTGGAAGATAAGAAAGGAGTAGAGGATCCAAGTAGGGGTGGGCACTTAAAACCGAAAACCGAAACAAAAACACGAACCAAATCGAATCGCACCGAACGGTTTGGTTTTGCGGTTTTGAAACCAAACCGCAACATAGAAAACGGTTTGGTTTCAGTTTTGGCTTTTGAAAACTGCACCGCAAATATTAATAAACATTTAATTAAATGTCCATATTATATTTCATGTTTTAATTGGTTGTTTGTTAGAATCCATACACTTAGTATAGGACTCAACAACACTATAATATCATCATTCATCACTTTCTTTTGTTCATTAACTTGAAGGACGTTTGTTATTTTATACCATCACACACACATATATTTACAAGGGTGGACTAATCTTGTTATCAAGAGTCGAACAATGATCTAATAAAGTCCCCTCATTTGAAGCATGATATCACATATTCTAGTATCAAAGTTTCGCTCATGTTTAATGAATTCAAATTTATTCAACTTGTTTTATGATAAACATTGTAAGGGACACCCTTTTGTTGCACAAACATGTTTTAACATCACAACTACATGCAACATGCTAATTGTTTACATAATAAATGTCTTTTTCCTATTGCTATTGGGAAATGCTTATTGATATGTTAAATTGCAAATTGTACATTTTTTCTTAAAAACCAAACTGAAACCGTTTGAAACCGCATCGAACTGAACCAAATGGTTTGGTTTCATTTCGATTTTGGCTTCAAAACCGCACCGAACCAAACCGCAAAAAGTTTCGGTTTTGGTTTCGGTTTCACTCAAAACCGTACCGAACCAAACCGTGCCCACCCCTAGATCCAAGTCAGTGTTACCGTAATTTGATGAGATTGCATTGCTCTGAGTTGTTCCTACCTCTTTCAAATGCCTGGTCCGTGAGGGTTGATGTTTGTTCTGAAATGCAAGACGACAGGGAGAGGGAGAGTATGTATGTAGGTCAGTATGGGGGTGTATGTGTCAGAATGGATAGTCGTAGTTGGGGAAGGCAGATTGTCTGCCCTCCTGTTTGGGTGCCCTTTCCATGTTCTTCTATTTTGTACGATCAAGATTAAGCCATGTCAATATTTTATATTAAATTTTTTATAGAAATAATAAGACGAAAAACAATAAGAATATAAACGTTGACATGACTTAACTGTAACCGCACAAATAAAAGATGATGGAAATGGCACCCAAATAAAAGGGCAGACAATCTGCCTCCGTAGTTGGGAAGTGCACTGCACATCGCTTTTTAAAAGAGAGATTGATTTTTTTAATCAGTGTTATTAAGAGGGAGATTTGGGAAAAGGATTCTCTCCTGAGCATATGCTCAGGATCCTGCTGAGCAGGACACGAGGATCGTTGGATGAAAATCTAACGGTTACAATTATTATAACTTTAAAGGGATCCACCTTTTTATAGCCGTTGGATTTTCATCCAACGGTCCTTGTGTCCTGCTCAGCAGGATCCTGAGCATATGCTCAGGAGAGAATCCTTTTCCAGAGATTTGTACACAACTCTTACTCTTTGGGTAGTTTAATGGACACATGGCATTAAAGGGTTCGAATGTCGGATTGTTTCATAATCCTCGTTTTGCTCATGGGAAGGACTGTCTAATTAATTATTGCACTACTCTTGCTGCCGTGTGCATATCTTCTGCCTATAATATTAGGCAGAAATAATATTACGGAGAATAAATTTTTTAAATTAAATAATGTGTTTGTTAATGATTGAATTATTGACACACCCCGTTGAATCACATCATCAATAAATCATATGAACAATATAAACTCACCTGATACTCACCTGTGCGTCCACAGCACCATTTAACATATATACATCAAATACTAATTCACATATTTCATATAATATGCATGCATGGCATTTGACAAACATACTTTCATTTAAATTCAATTTCTGGGAAAAATCAATAGTCTATAGGTATATACAGAAAATACTGCCCACTCACCTGGGGTCCGCGCTACAACTCCCTAACATTAGAACCAAGGCGTCCCAAACACTCGGTGCCTAAAACAGTTATCAAACCATATCTCATAACTCATATCCATAGAATATATAACTTATATAAAACATGTCACTACGTAGTTCGATCCGGAAGATCTGCAACTCAGATTTCCAATCCATCCCTTCCAAAGGTCCACAATATATCTCTAGAACAACATCCTAAAATTTCCTTACCATCCAACGGTCGGATCTCCGTCAATTGTCAAAACCAAGTGACGGTTAACATTCTATTTTATGAACTTACAACTCCAATTCCGGAAGATCCGTAAATCGGATTCCCAATCCATAAGTTCCTATAATCCTCAAATATTACGTATTAGAACGTATCAAAGTTTGGTGACGATCCAACGGTCATATCGTCAATTCACATTTTCACCTAACCACGAATCGTAACGAACTTAGGTTCAATTACTCAATTTACGTCAATCAATTATCAAAACTGAACCTAGAACATTAAACACATGCTAAGAATTACATTGGCAGGCCATTGGCCACGCGCCGCCGCAGGGGCCGCCGTGGGTGGCAGTCGGCCGCCCCGACTCGCCGGAATATCCAACTATCTCCAAAAATTACCAAAATTTACAAAAACGAAGATCTCAATGAGTAGAGTAAACTTTATACCTGAGGCCAAGGCCAATTTGGCCTGGAAAGGCTCCAATTTATCAAAACCTGTCGGAACCCTAGTTTTGGGTGTGATTCGATTCGGCCTTCAAACTTGCTCCGACACCTCCACCACTGCCTGGGCTTTGTTCCTGGGTTCTAAGGGAGTATAATGGTGGTGGTAATTGGAAGGAATCATTTCAAAATTCACTGGAGAAAGGAAAAACCCGCCAGAACCACCGTGGGTGTACGGCTTCAATTCGAATAAATTTGAAAAGAAATTTGATAATCTACCACCACAGTGATGTTGGGCTCGTCGAGAATGTTCCATAGACACCGGAATCACCTCCAACGGACCTCGGACGAAAGAGATACGACCGGGTCAAGAACCGGGTCGTAATATGGAACCGGGTCGTTGGTCCGGTTAGCTAGTTCTTCTTCTTCCTCCTTTCCCTCCTACTCTCTTCTCTGGTTGGCCAGCCCTTCCTCTCTCCTCTCCTAATTCGCCAACTCTCTCTCTCTCACTCCCGGAGCTCTTCCTCCTCTGTTCAACGTCTCTCTCCCTGATTTTTCTTCTTCCCGATTCCCCTCTTTCTTTCCCATATTCTAATCATTCTAATAACAACTAATAAAATAATAATACTTATAAATAAATATATATATATATATATATATATATATATATATTAACCAAAGTAAAAGTACTTCTCAGGTTAGAGTTCCGTAAAAACTTTAACCGTAACTCCATATTCTCTTCTGTTCATATTGTTGAGTATTTCAGGAATGCGCTGAAATAATTTCATATTTCTCACTATACGTTGGTCAACGAAAGTCAAAAACCCTTCACCTCTAGTGCAGTTTCGTAAAATCAGGGACGGGCTGTGACAATTATTACTTAAATGTTAATTAATATACTTATTTTTTATTAGTAACGCATAATTTGGTTTGAATTTTTAATCTTCTTAACATTACTTGACTACAACATGAGTCTATTAAAGTGGATATTATTGAAAAAGCAAATGTAGTACAAAATAAGAAAATAGAATTCAAGGGTGGAAAAATACGCATTCAAGAAACAATATTCAATGAACCTAAAAAAAAGAAGAAGAATAATTAATGAGCAGTGAAGATGGGTTTTTAAGCCTAGTAGAAGCCGCCAAGAGCTAAGTTTTTTAAGCTAAATTTTGACTGTCATTGGATAAAAACAAAGATTTTCGTGGTTTGGCTGGTGGATACAGATGACCATGGGTTTGGTGGCGGCTGTCGCAATGTGGCTCAAAGCTTGCCATCTGTCCTTGCTACGAAATAGTATGCTTTGAAGGTTAAGCATAACTTTCAGTGCACAAGCTTTACCAAAAAAAAAAAAAAACTTTCATTGCACATGCAGGTCTCGTGACACACCTCGATCGAAGTCGAGACGTGTTGGCCGTCACGTGAGCATGACGTAGCCTTGTGCGCAAAGCGGAAGCGATAGAGAGTAAGGAATTACGAACAATTTAAAACCAAGCAACTAGCAATCTCAGTTAAGATAGGATGCTAGTGAGAGTCTAAGTGTATAAGAAAGTCTAGTTGCAGTGATATAGGACAATTACTAAGATACAACACCCGAAGGTGAATCCTACTTTTTCGGATTCTGTCAGAACACCGTTGGATTACTCGTAGCCACCAAATTCAGCTACCTAAGACCTGAAGGGGGCGAAAAAAAAAGTTGAGTGGGTCAGTAAAACACAATTACACGAAAACCTTATTTTCCTTTGAATATACTAACCCCTCGCCGTAAAACAAGTATATAGATACTTTCCCAGAAAAATAGAATACATAAATATGTATATATCTCAAATCATGCTCAATAAATCAAGATTCATATTTGTATAAATATATGCCATGCGTATGCCATGCCCAATAACATAAAAATACCAAAAGTAATCCAAGTGATGCAATTCACAATAACCATCTGCTAGCCGAAGTCACCTGACGTGATCTATACGGCGGAATCTAGAGCTCATCTCAATCACAACATCAATCTCATATCTCATCATATAAATCATCATGTATATACGTCACATATCTCATCATATCTCATCATGTATATACATAACTGCACACGAATCGGAACAACCTCACATGGTCTGACCGACAAGACTGGGTGTAAAATAATAGTACGCTCTAGTGCTACGATCACTTGAAAACCGTGCGATAAATTGCGGGTCACCTACGAATCGGAACCACCTATAGTGGTCTATTCGACAGGACTGTGCACCTAACTTGGATCCAAGATGAGCGTGTGGTGCGGGAGGTGAACATCACGTGAAGGACTATGCCCCTAACTCTGGGCGGAAGCACTAACACCGGGGTGCAGATTATGAGCTCTAATATACATCTCAACATCCTCATCATCATATCTCATAACCATTATCAGCATAATGTACTCACCTGTAACTTATGATAGGGGCATAATGTACTAACTCCGGGGTGCAGATTATGAGCTCTAATATGCAACAATATGCATAATTAAGATAATGCATATACTAAAATACGGGGCATATATGACATGGCATTTAAATCACATTTCCTTTAAATACATTTGTTGGGAAAAACGTCAAGTGTATATATACTGAAAATAACTACCCACTCACAGATATGCAGCTGAGTTGTAACCCCCATGCCTAGCCTGGCTACACTCGTCCTCCGGATAGGTGTCACCTATAGGAGAAGTACTGAAATAACGTTATTTAAGAAAATATACTAAACTATGTAATAACTTCTCATACATAGCTCAAATTGGGTATATGAATATACCACAGTGACCTACACAATCTCAGGATCGTCCCCATATTTTTAAAATAATTTTTCATCCACTCACGCGCCGTCATGGGCCGGTGAGTGCACGGCAAGACGCGCGGCCACACTCAGAAAACCCTAATGGAAACAATAACGGCAGTTACAGATTCCGTTAAACTTAACTGACAGCGTCAGAATATTCCGTCAGAATTGGCGGAATATTCCGTCGTCTTCAACCTTAGACTCCGGCGACCGTCGCCGTCGCCGAAAAACTAGGAATTTTTCAAATTGCTATATCTCACTCATTTTTCATCCATTTCCTACGAAATTTGCACCAAAATGAAGCTTACAACTTGAAGAACATTTCCTTACCAATTTGAAGCTCTAAAAGTCACGGAATCTGGCCGGAGAATTTCCACAAAATCCAGCCAAGCTTGAAATTCACGATCCCGACGTCCAATTTCATCCAACAAACCACTCCGAGCTTCCTTAGAACCTCCTAAAGCTTCCTATTTCCTTAGAATTCCCTAAAAATCAACATTTTATGTGAGCATGAATAGTACCTCAAATCGGGGTTCGGATTTCACGAGTTTTCAAAGGAGTTCTTACCTGAAAATAGTACCATTCAACTTGTCTGAGCTTCATGAACACAATGGTTCCCTTTTCCACTTCGATCCATCACGTTTACAAGGGTTTTGGGTCTCGTCCGTACAAGAGAGAAGAGAGAGAATGTGAGTCTGAGAGAGAAAGAGTACAGGAGGGTGAGAGAGAGAAAGTGGTACTTTTGTGTGTGTGTGGTTTACAAACAACCAACCAATCACCACTAATTTCCTTTAGTTCCAATTGGTCTCAAAAATTTAGGAATTTAACATATTAGTCCACTTCCAATAGCATGTCGCACACAACACATCTCAACGCCCAAGGGCATTTTAGTCTTTTCACATCAACGGGTTTTAGATTAACTAAACATGAAAATAACAGGTTTCAAATTAACCTAATAACTAATCGAATCATTATCAGGTCATCTATTAAGAACCCGTTAATAACAGGTTTGTGGATGCAAATTTCCGTCATCACTTCCTTTGACAAAAATACACCTGCAAAATAATAACACCTTCGATGAAGGTCAAAATCCTCATGCGCAGATAATTGAGGGGGCTTTGGCCGAAGAATCTCCAATGTCAAAGTTAAAATTCTGAAAATAAAGTATTTAAGAGCTTGTGGGTAGCACATGGCTTAGCAATTTTTTGGGATAAAATGAGTGTGTATAGGAGAGTGGCCGGTCCTTTGATGGAAAGTGGCCGACCATATATTATGTAATTGGGTGAATAATTGCAGGATATTATGTGAAATAATATCTTGCAATTAACATGACAATTATTCCTAATTTAAATATGAGGTTTGGGGAGTTACCATTTGAATAAAATCAATAATGGATTGATGAGGAGTGATGAGAGGAATATGAAATAAATTCCATATTGATCACCCTTGACTCTTCCTTGATTGATCCGTTATTGTCTGTTGCATACGCATAGGAATTCTGGTGTGCCTCAAAGGTAATCATGTCCTTCTTGTCCAAAAAATCCATGTGTCACTTCCATGATTTTTGGGATTATTTTTGGCTCCATAAATGCCCACACACATGCTAGGCTGCTAGCAGGAAAGGGTAATAGGTGTAGAGATCTCCAACTTTGATGCAGATTCCCACTTGGACTTGGAATTAGATTCTTCTAGGAAAGGGAAATAAATCGCTACCAAAACCTATTTAAGCCTACCTTAAGTAGGGGGACTAAATCCACTTCGGAGGGCAATTATTTATTCCTACAAGAAAGAAAGAAAGTTACAGGATATTTTCCCCCTCTCCCACAACAATATTCTTTGCTTGCCTGTGCAAAAAATCCTCTTCTGTTGATTTCTTTGTCTTCTCTGTGTCATACCAAAGTAAGAAAAACTTAATTTTCTTTGTCTTCTTCTTAGGTGGTGCTATCATTGGGCAGTTGTCAAGGTGGTGCAGCACGTCAGCTGGTAGGGGCCAAAAGTTGACTCGGCATGGGCCAAGGAGGTGGTGTGGTATGGGCCACAGCTTGGCTAGAGCCAAGGGCTGGTTCAGCATGGGTCGAGGAAGTGGCGTGGCATGGGCCACAGTTTGGGCTGCTTGACCTGGTTAGAGCCAAGAGTAGCTACGCAGCTGAGGTCGCGACTTGAGGCATTGGGGCACAATGCTGGTATGTTAGCTTGCTTACTGGACCTTCAGTTGAGAAGATATCATTCGGCTACTAAAGAGGCGTCAAAGCCTGTTTCTTTTTATGCTGCCACGTCTATGCTGCTTGCCAAAAAGAAGGAAACTACTTGAGTTTAATTTCTCAGTTGTTGTAAATAGAGCAATCGAGGATGTGCTGCCAAGATAAGAACTGCTTGAAGATGAAGTGTCGAGTGAGCAAACTATTGAGTGCGAAGTGGTTGCTGAAGGCAGGATGGTTGTTAGAGAGCTCAAGGTCATCCAAGCTGCTAAATGAGCAATTTGCTCTGTTTAGCTTATGTCGGATTTCAGCGACCTTCATATAAGTTTATCAATTTGCTAGAAATTTAATAAACTGATTTCTTCATTTCATTTCATCTTTGTTTTTCTTGAAACTTTGCTTGCTTGAAACGTCTTGCAAAACTTTTAGCCATAGAACCGTCGGTCTGGCACACTGCTTCGAAAAAGGCTGACAATCCCACCGAGTCACTATGGTCGTAAGTTTTGGCTTCTTGGGGCATCGAGCTATTGAGTTCAACATCGGCTGCTGCCCCTTGACCATTTGCTACTTAGTTGGTATTCGAGTATTTGATCATTTGAGCTAAGTGCCCTACATCACAACATGCTAAAGATCTATGGAATGAAAATTGTTAACTAATCACATCAAAATAAGTAGTTATGTGGAAATTCATGGGCAACTTTCCCCCTTCCGTTGAGGAGTGGACCCAGATGGGTTCGGAGAATTTGTTTATCCTCTCACATTGGAAAGTTTACTCAGATCGGTGTTGGAGAATTGGTTTACCTTCTCAAACTGGAGAGCTTACCCAAATAAGTGTCGGGAAATTAATTTACCCTCTCGTACTGGAGAACAATTATTTTACCTTCTAACACTAGGAAAGCTTACCCAAATGGGTGTCGAGGAATTAGTTTACCCCTCTCACACTGAAGAGTAATTAGTATACCCTCTCACACTGGAGAGCTTATGTAGATGGGTGTCGGGGAATTAATTTACCTTCTCGCACTAAAGAGCAATTAGTTTACCCTCTCAGATTGGAAAGCTTACCCAGATGGGTGTCGGGGGATTGGTTAACCCTCTTGCACTGGAGAGCATGAAAGTTGTTGTCGTGAGTGCAACTAAGGAAAGCTGGACTGCTAGACAATTGAAATAATCCTCCACCTGTGAGGTCTTGTAGGTGTCAGTCCTATCTTAGGTTGCAATAAGCAACTAGGACTCGTATGTGATGCGTCTCGTGCCCGTCTTTACGTGATTGTAGTACTAGAGCATATATTATGATTACACCCAGTCATGTTCATGTTAGAATTCCCCTGCATGAACTCGTGTTTTAGCATAGATTGATGAGCACCTGATTTTGTTATGCTATGGATTGAGATATCATGACTTGTGTGTTTCTAGCATTATTGTTGATTTACAATTGATTTCATACTTATATGTAGTATGATTTTCCGGAAACTATATATGTTGCGAGGGGTTAGTATGTTCAGAAAACAAATGTGTTTTATAAACCTTTGTTTTTGCCCACTCGCCCTTCTATTTTTCGCCCCTCCAAGACTTAGTTAGCTGAATTCTCTGTGGCAAACGAGGAATCTCCGGTGGTTCTAACATATCCCTAAATAAATGTAGGAGCTTATTTCCGGTTGTGTAATAAGTACCTTAACTAGATTCGACTTCTCTACTTATGTACTGTCATCCATGCTCTGACTATTTATGTTTTATGGGTTCTTCCCACTACTGCTCACTCTCTATATTTGTTTAAATAAGTGTTAGCTTTGGTTTAAATTTATCCATATTTTATACATCAAATTCCTTTTGGCTATGTCACCTTCGGGTGTCGGCAGCATACCTTGGCTCCGCTGAAGGTGTGTTAACTTAGATTTATATTTAACTGTCAATTATCATTTAGGCTTTATTCTCTGACTGAATTTCTTTTTTCAAATTTTCCTTTTTGAAAACATGGTCTTTTAGCGGGTGTAGAAAATGAACGGTTCGAATCGTTGATTTCACGTTTTGATTTTTACGGTTAACTGAAATATGAGTCGACGTTATATTGTTTCTAGAGATTATAAACTCCAAGCAATATTTTCACTAACGATAAATGTTACGACCCATTTCCTACGATTTTTTTTATGCTTTTAATAAGTGAATGTACGAAAATGCCCTTCGAGGCAAATGCGTTGATTTTATTTGACCACCTGTCGTGTCATGTAAGATCTATTTTCTTGACGTATCCTTGTAGTATTTGTCGTTACGAACGCATGGGCGCAACCGGAACGTAATTTGGAGTTATAACAAAGGAGATATTAATGTTTAAAGGTAGGGATATTTTGGTAATTTTAACCTTCTTTAGAAGGCTCCAGAAAATCTGAAGCCATGTGATATGCCACGTGTGTGGCTAGGATGAAAGGAAAAGAAAAAGGAAGGAAGAAATGGACGACTGGGATGAGAAAAAGAGAAGAAAAATGAGAGAAATGAGGGAGGGAACCGGCCAATCAGGAGGAAAGGAAATGAGGGGAAAGGAGGGAGAAAAGAAAGAGAGAATCGGACCTTCCCCTTAACCCGTGACTCTACCCTCTTCTAGGAGATTTTACGATGATGAATCGTTAATTTTTCCGGCGAATTTCATCAAACCACCATTGGAAAACCCTTCATGACCTTCCCCTTTCCTATTACACCCCAAATCAAGGGATTTGGCCTTGAGATTGGGAGAACCCGCACAATGGGCTACGGCAATTTTGGGTTCAAATCACCAAAATTTGAAGCTAATCCCGCCGACCACCACCACCAATAGACTCTCCTCAACCCCAGGAACAAAGCCCAAGCAATGCTTGAGGCATCGGAGCTTGTTTGGAGTCAAATCAAGAACACTCATTTCAAGGGTTTCCGACGGATCGAGGTGGATTTCAGGTGTTTCCCGGCCAAATTGGACTTGGCCACAGGTATGAAAATTGTAAAATTTGGTAAAATTTGGAAATAGTTGATTTTTCGGGCGAGTCAAGACGGCTAACAACCACCTGCGACGTCACGTTGGCCGAGACGTCCCCTGACCCTCCTAGGCTAACTTTTAATACCCTGATTCCATTTATGCAGTATGATTGACGAATTTCTGTCATTTGAACCTAGTTCCATTAAGATTCGCCACTTGATTAGAATAGTAATCGATGATCCGACTATTGGATCATCACCAAACTTTAATACATTATAGTACATAATATTTGAGGACCATAGGAATTTATGGATTGGGAATCCGACGTACAGGTCTTTCCGAATTTGATTTGTAAGTTCGTAAAATAAAACATCGGTTGCCACTGGGTTTTGGCAATTGGCAGAGATCCAACCATTGGATCGTAATGAAACTTTAGTATGATGTTTTAGAAGCATAATGTGGATATTTGGAAGTTACGGATTGGAAATCCGAGGAACGGATCTTCCAGATCAAGTTACGTAGGGTTGTAGACCCTACCGTCAATCTTTGACTAACGGTTGACTTTTGGTCAATGGGTCTCAAATAATTCTAGAACGTCCTTGGGGATGTGTTTTATGTAAGTTATGTGTTCTATTGATAAGGATTCTAAGATGTGGTTTGATAATTGTTCTAGGCGCCGATCGTTCGTAACGCCTCGATGTTTGTGCTAGAAAGTTGTAACGCAGACTCCAAGTGAGTGGGCATTTGCTTTCTATATATATATATATATATATATATATATATCATGGTTTCCAGAACATTTTTAAAATGATTTATGCTTTAAATGCCATGTCGAAAATAAGTTGCATTTTAAGTATTGCATTATTATAAATCGTGAATTATATCGTTTGATGCTGCAGAGGCTCGGGTAAGCTTCACGTGAGTATATTGTGATGGTATTGGTTGCATGGCATATTGTTATGCATAAATTCATTTAGAGCTCATCATTGATGCGTCCCGGTGTTAGTGCTCCCTCCCAAGGCTAGGACACAGTCATTCACGTGATGTTCACCTCCCGCACCGCACGCTCACCTTGGATCCAAGTTTGGTGCCAACCCTATCATACAAACCACAAATAGGTGGTTCTGACTCGTAGGTGATCCACGATTTTTCGCATAGCCTTCATGTGATCGTAGCACTTGAGCATACATATTTACACCCAACCCTGTCGTACAGACCACAATAGGTGGTTCGGACTCATGTGCTAGCATATATTGATAAGCTATAGGTCCAGTCGTACATGTCACATTAGGTGACTCCGACTGGCATATTATTTTATATTGATTTCACGTGGCTTACATCTTTTAGTGTTGAAACGTTATGACATGGCATACTTGGTTTTTACTGTCTTTGTGCATTGTTTTACATATATACGTAGTATTATTTTCTGAAAACAATACGGGCTTTACAGTAAGGGGTTATAACGTTTTCAAAAGGTTTTTATTAAAACTTTATTTTCAGGCCCACTCACCCTTGTTTTTCGTCCCTCCAGGTTTTAACTACTGAAAGTTTGTATTGACGAGGATTCTTGGCGAATCTCAATATAGGTGGTTACCTCTGAGGGTATGATCCTTACCCACACTACTGTACTTTACTTATGCTCTGAAGTCGCATGTGAAATGGGTCCATTCCTGCTCACAGCGCACTCTTGTCTTTAGGCACTTTTAGGTTTAAATTCATTCACAAAAAGAAAATATGAAAAACTAAAATTTGGTGAGAAGAATGGAGCGTAAATGTCATCCACAATCAATCATTAAATTTTGATCTATTGTTTATGTGATTATGGTATTGAATTTTGAAGTTGAGCCTTTCACGAAAATTGTAAAGCTTATCATTATGAGCGTTTATATATATATATATTTATGTGATACTTGAAAGAAAACTGTGTTTTTCTGATTTGAAGTAAACTAATTTAGCATTATATTTTTCATTTTATTAGTTTTTTTAAAAATATATTTTCTTTAACATAGCGGGTCGGGTCGTATTACCCGTTAATATTAACAAGTTGAGTTCAAGTCAGGTCATATTACCTGTTCATTTTAACGGTGTTACACGACACTACCTATTAAGATCAGGTATGATATGAACACAAGAAACTAAATAGTAACCAAAATTATTGAACTTTTCAGTTCGGTTTTGGTAAGAAAACCTAGTCGTTATCAAATTTTTTATTATTATTATTATTATTACTAGCATATGAGCACACACAAAGTGTACGAGAAAATTTTTTATTTTTGTTTTTGAAATACAAGGAGAGAGGAAGAGAGTGATAAATAATGTGGGAGTGGGAAGTTTATTTTTTTAATTTTTAATTTTTAATTTTTTTTAATTAGAGATTTGTTAGGATTACATGTAGGTGAGGTTTTGAAAAAAAAAACAGCAAAATTTGGTTGTGTGAAATTACATTTCTACCCCATATTTCTTATTAATGTTTTGTTTTAATTAGAGGGTTAAACTGGTATTTTCATAGGATTTTGGTTGACCATGAGTGTTTTATTAATTAGTAGAGATTATTATTATTATTATAATTATAGTAGGTAAATTTCGAATTTCATATTTCTCGGAATTAAATTTATTTTTGTTAATTATAGAATTATAATTATATTTAATTAGTACAATTTATTTTTTCGTGCCCAATCTGGAATGACCCACATCTCTATTATTATTATTGTAACATCCCACATCACCTAAGGGAGTGGATCCTGTAAGCTTTATATGTATATTCCTATCTCTACCTAGCACGAGGCCTTTTGGGAGCTCACTGGCTTCGGGTTTCATCGGAACTCCGAAGTTAAGCGAGTTCGCGCGAGAGCAATCCCATGATGGGTGACCCATTGGGAAGTTCTCGTGTGAGTTCTTAGAAACAAAACTGTGAGGGTGTGGTCAGGGCCCGAAGCGGAAAATATCGTGCTACGGCAGAGTCGAGCCCAGGATGTGGTGGGGGCCCAAATCGAGATGTGACAATTTAGTATCAGAGCCAATCCTTGGTCGGATGTGTGCCGATAAGGACGTCGGGCCCCTAAGGGTGGTGGATTGTAACATCCCACATCGCCCAGGGAAGTGGATACTATAAGCCTTATATGTATATTTTCATCTCAACCTAGCACGAAACCTTTTAGGAGCTCATTGACTTCGGGTTCCATCGAAACTTCAAAATTAAGGGAGTTCGCGTGTGAGCAATCCCCTGATGGGTGACCCACTGAGAAGTTCTCGTTTGAGTTCTAAGAAACAAAACCGTGAAGGCGTGGTCGGGGCCCAAAGTGGACAATATTGTGTTACGGCAGAGTCAAGCCTAAAATGTGGTGGGGGCTCGGGCCGGGATGTGACAATTTGTTATCAGAGCCAATCCCTGACCGGATGTGTGTCGACGAGGACGTTGGGCCCCTAAGGGGGATGGATTGTAACATCCCACATTGCCCAGGGGAGTGGATTCTGTAAGCCTTATATGTATATTCCCATCTCTACCTAGCAGGAGGTCTGTTGGGAGCTCATTGGCTTCAGGTTCCATCGGAACTCCGAAGTTAAGCAAGTTCGCGTGATAGCAATCCCATGATGGGTGACCCACTGGGAAGTTCTCGTGTGAGTTCCTAGAAACAAAACCATGATCGCGTGGTCGAGGCCCAAAACGAACAATATCGTGCTACGGCGGAGTCGAGCTTGGGATATGGTGGGGGCCCAGCTCGGGAAGTAACAATTTGGTATCAGAACCAATCCATACCCGGATGTGTGCTGATGAGGACGTCGAGCCCCTAAGCAGGGTGGATTGTAACATCCCACATCGCCCAGGGAAGTGGATCTTGTAAGCCTTATATGTATATTCCCATCTCTACCTAGCACGAGGCCTTTTGGGAGCTCACTAGCTTCGGATTCCATCGGAACTCCGAAGTTAAGCGAGTTCGCGTGAGAGCAATCCTATGATGGGTGACTCATTGGGAAGTTCTCGTGTGAGTTCCCAGAAACATAACCGTGAGGGCGTGGTTGGAGCCTAAAGTGGACAATATCGTACTACGGCAGAGTCGAGCTCGGGATGTGGTAGGGCCCAGACGGGGATGTGAAAATTTGGTATCAGAGCTAATCCCTGGCCAGATGTGTTCCGACGAGGATTTCAGGCTCCTAAGGGGGGTGGATTGTAACATCCCACATCGCTTAGAGGAGTGGATCCTGTAAGCCTTATATGTATATTCTCATCTCTACCTAGCACGAGGCCTTTTGAGAGTTCATTGGCTTCAGATTCCATCGGAACTCCGAAGTTAAGCAAGTTCGCGTGAGAGCAATCCAATGATGGGTGACTCACTGAGAAGTTCTCGTGTGAGTTCCCAGAAACAAAACTGTGAATATTCCCATATCTACCTAGCACGAGGCCTTTTGGGAGCTCACTGACTTCAAGTTCCATTGGAACTCCGAAGTATAGCAAATTCCCTGAAGAGTAATCCCATGATGGGTGACCCACTGGGAAGTTCTCGTGTGAGTTCCCAGAAACAAAACCGTGAGGGCGTGGTCGGGGCCCAAAGCGAACAAGATCGTGCTACGGCTGAGTTGTGCCCAGGATATGGTGGGGGCCTAGGCCTAGATGTGACATTTTGGTATTAAAGCCAATCCCTGACAAGGACGTCGGGCCCCTAAAAGGATTGAATTGTAACATCCCACATCGCCTAGGGGAGTGGATCATGTAAGCCTTATATGTATATTCCCATCTCTACGTAGCACAATGCCTTTTGGGAGCTCATTAGGAAGTCTCGTGTGAGTTCGCGCGAGAGCAATCTCATGATGGGTGACCCACTAGGAAGTTCTCGTGTGAGTTCCCAGAAACAAAACCGTGAGGGCGTGGTCGAGGCCCAAAGCAGACAATATCGTGCTACGACGAAATTGAGCCCGGGATGTAGTGGGGGCCCGGGGCGGGATGTGACAATTATTATTATAGTAGGTAAATTTCGTATTTCATATTTCTAGGAATTATTGTGGACATCGAAATTTCGGTAAATAAATGTTGACCGATAAATTAAAGTGTCAACGCTCATGTATTACATAAATTTTACACGTAGCGTGCGACTCAACGAAAATTGAAATGAGTTGGAAAAGTCATCAAATAGGACACGTGTCAACACCTGGCAGAAACGACTTATTTCATCTGGAATATTATATTCAAAATTAGGCCTTGGAAATTGCTATAAATAGAAGCCAATTTCATTCATTTAAGGGGACCAATTCATATTACACCTTGAAGCTCTGAAGCTCTGAAACTCCGAAGCTCTCAAGCATCTAGGTTCCCGAAGAATCAGGAAAGCCTTCTTCGTTCTTCGTTCATCGTTCTTCCAAGATCAAGCCCCAACGGCCCTTTGGATCAACAATCATCCACCAATTCAAGATCAAGCCCCGACGGCCCTTGAAGAAAGTGTTCTTCGTTCTTCGTTCATCGTTCTTCCAAGATCAAGCCCCGACGGCCCCTTGGATCAACCATCCACCAATTCAAGATCAAGCCCCGACGGCCCTTGAAGAAAGCACCATCGTTCATCATCCGTTCATCCAAGATCAAGCCCCAACGGCCCCTTGGATCAATAACATCGACAAATTCACACACATCCAACCGTTCTTCAAGATTAAGCCCAAAAGCCCTTGAAGATCTATTCATCACTGTTTCTTCAAGATCAAGCCCAAAAGCCCTTGAAGATCTGTTCATCACCGTTACTCAAGATCAAGCCCCAACGGCTCCTTGAAGATCCGCTCAAATCCACCTTCAAAGATCAAGCCCACGGCCCCTTGAAGAAACTTCCAACAATTCATCCAAGATCAAGCATCAACGGCCCTTGGATCAATCACACATCCACAAATACACATCTTACGGAGATCGAATCAGAGGATCAAATTAGAGAGAGATTGTAACCCAAAATCATCAAATACTTAATATTTGTTTGTGCGCGTTGTTCTTGTCTCTTTCGTTTCAGGAATTTTCCGTGTTCACAAATTGGCACGCCCAGTGGGACATCTCTACCTTTCATCTCTTCCTCCATTCAAGGAATATAAGCACACTTCCAAAATCAATGACGTCAAAGAAGGCTCAAGCTGTTCCCATAACCGGCGTAAAGAACAAAGGTGCCCTCGTCGCAAGTGGTGTCACGTTGGGTATCACGACTCGAAGCAAAGCAAAAGCTACTTCTGCCACCTCTTTCACCTCTGCATCAACTCTGCCAGGGGAACGAGAGTACCCCAGGCACGAGCCTATGATCACCTTAGCCTCACTAAGGGCACCAAGGGGGGAAAGACCAAGGGAATACTCCGAATCCATGCTCTCCGATGACGATTCAAGCGGCAGTTCAGCCATGCAAGTCATGACCGTTGGAGCAACTTCAGTCGAGGAACAGCTTGCTCAAATGAATGAAGTAATCGCAAGACTAACTCGAACTGTGGAAGAAAAAGACTTGCAAATCGCGGCATTAGTCAACCGACTGGAGGCGCAGGACAGCGAGAAACCCGACCCAGAGAATGATCCACTAAAGGGAGGAGCTGGCGGAGACGAAGAACCCCCGGTGAAGAAAATCGATGGGAAGCCGAAACCAGACCAAGCTGCGGCACTCATGGGATCTCTTTCTATCCAGCAGCTGCAAGAGATGATCACCAACACCATCAAGGCACAGTACGAAGGGAGCTCATATACCTCCGGGTTGTACTCAAAGCCGTATTCAAAGAAGATCGACGCCTTAAGGATGCCGAGGGGTTATCAACCACCAAAGTTCATGCAATTTGATGGAAAGGGAAACCCGAAACAGCACGTTGCCCACTTCGTTGAAACCTGCAACAACGCAGGAACCGAAGGGGACTACCTCGCCAAGCAGTTTGTGCGCTCGCTGAAAGGAAACGCCTTTGAGTGGTACACAGATCTGGAGCCTGAGTCCATCAACAGTTGGGAGCAATTGGAGCGGGAATTCCTCAATCGCTTCTACAGCACCCGCCGCACTGTGAGCATGCTAGAGCTAACAAGCACAAAGCAGTGGAAGGACGAGCCAGTCATGGACTACATCAACTGATGGTGTAATCTAAGCCTCGACTGTAAGGACAGACTCTCCGAGATTTCTTCAATCGAGATATGCATCCAGGGCATGCAATGGGGTTTACAATACATCCTTCAAGGTATCAAACCACGAACTTTTGAAGAATTAGCCACCCGTGCCCACGACATGGAGTTGAGAATCGCCCACCATGGAAAGAAGGAGCCAATCACCGATTTCAAAAGGGATAAGGTGTTCACTTCAAGAGCAGACAATCATGGGAAAAAGCCCGCCAAGGAAGCTTTTACCACCAATACCACCCCTATCAAGACCTCGTCTGTGCCCGTCAAAATCTTTTTCAATAAAGCAAGGGAGATAAAAAAAGGTGAGCCTTCCCACACCCAAGATAGGTACAAAAACACCTTGAGGGAATTGTAGCAGAAGGTATACCCTTTTCCGGACTCCGACATGGACGCAATGCTGGACGACCTACTGGAGAAGAAGGTGATTGAGTTACCCGAATGCAAACGCCCTGAAGAAATGAATCGCATCAATGATCCCAAGTACTGCAAGTACCATCGTATCGTGGGTCATCATGTGGGCAAATGTTTCATCCTAAAAGAACTCATCATGAAGTTGGCACAACAAGGACGGATTGAGCTCGACCTAGAAGACACAGCTGCGACGCACACCACTACGGTCGTGTTCGGATCCTTTGATCCCGTGCTTCTTCAAGAAATGCCGGACCATGCTCGGCAATACTCAAACCACACTGCACATTCTGCACCACCGTCACTGGGGGCAAGCAACCAGGACGCACCTACTGACGATGACAAAGGATGGACATTAGTGACCTATAAGAGGACGAGGAAACCAAAACCGCAAGCTATAAAGCAAAAGGGGGAACAAGGGAGAAAACACCGCCGTCGCGGCAATAGGAAGCCTAAGAGAAACATAAGAGCTGCTAAGCCAATATATGTTGGGGAACCTGCGGAGCAAAAGCCACGTATTCCCATCTCATTGCACGAGTACTTCCCGGAGGACTTCTTCCAACATTGCACTATCACCGCATGTCACATGGTCGAAGTAGAAATGGAAGAACCTTCAAAGGGCAAAATTGTCGCCGCGAGGGAGAAAATACTCAGACACCTGAAGAAGGTCTGCCAATACACTTTAGCATCGAGGAAGCGCTACAATTGCCAAAGAAGATACGAAGGGCATTGGCAACGGTTTTAGCGAGTCCAAACGACCACGAAGTGCAAGAAAGCAAGAACGAAGGCTTGAGGCCTCGGCCACACGAGTGTGCCACATGCTGTGCCACCGAGGACACAATCCACTTCACCGACGAAGACTTGTTGCTAGGATCCAAGCCTCACAACCGACCTCTCTTCGTCTCTGGGTACGTAAGGGAGCATAAAGTCAGCCGCATACTTGTGGACGGCGGGTCAGCCATAAATATCATGCCAAAGTCAACAATGACCGCAATCGGCATCAAGGTGGATGAACTATCCCTAAGCCGTCTACTAATCCAAGGTTTTAACCAAGGAGGACAAAGAGCGATGGGCATGATCCGAGTGGAGATGACCATTGGTGAACTCAAGTCAAGCGTGATGTTCCACGTGATTGATGCAAGAACTTCCTACGGTCTGCTCTTAGGAAGGCCTTGGATCCATGCGAACGGAGTGGTACCGTCCACCCTTCACCAATGTTTAAAATTTTACCAAGAACGAGTGAAGGTGATCTATGGCGACACCAAGCCATTCACCGAAGCCGAATCACATTTCGCAGACGCCAAGTTCTACATGAATGAAGACACGGTGCCCGAAACTCTTCCAAGAGAGATTAAATCCATGAGCAAAGCAACACCTAAAAAACAGGAGTGGCAAGCTATGCCCAAGAAGCAAGAAGAAGAAGCTATGCCATCTTCAAGCAAAAACGACGATGAGCTTTCTAAACCTGCAACAACCAGAGGAAGTAGGACAGCCTCAAATGGACCAAGAATACCCGTCTTCCGATACATCCCGACGTCAAGAAGAAAGAATGGTCAATCCCCGTTTGAAACTGCAGCGAGCAAAGCCGATGCACAGCGGCACATAGATAATGTAAAGTTGCTCAAAACGAATGCAGTCTTGCCTCTGACCCAGCTAGGCGACACCAAGGTTGCAAAACCATCACAGGGCTTCATAAAAGGCCTGCCAAAGGGGGTAGAACCAAGCTTTCTCCCAACCAAAAGGACCGAAGAAGGTTTTGATCCAAACGCCTACAAACTTATGTCGAAACCTGGGTATAACTTCACCTCCCCTGCAAATTTGGGAAAGAATGATTTGAACACCGTCAAAGACAACGAACGTGATCTCACTAAAACTCAGAAGAAGTTGGAGAAGCATGGTTACGGGGTTAGCAACAACAAAGCTGGACTTGGCTTCACACCAAATGCACCGGTGAAGATATCCAGCAAGGCAAAAAATGCTAGCGCTCAACACATCAGCGTAAGCATTATACAAGATAAAGAGGAGCCTCAACCTGCCCCCCGGACATCAGTATTCGATAGAATGAACTGTTCAAATGCCAGAGTTTCGGCACCTAAACTCATGGGCGGTCAAAACAAACCTTCCGTCTTCAAAAGGCTCAAAACGTCAGCATCTCGAGGCTCTGTTTTTAAAAGGTTATCGAAACCTAAAAAGCAAAGCAATAAGACTAGCTCTCCTCCATGACAGTCAGTTATGGAAAGACTTGGAGAAGCCAAAGAGCCTTCCAAAAGGAGAAAGACGACACCATAAGAAGAAGAGATTGATCGCCTGGCAGAAAAGGATGGCGTTCGAAGTTCCATTCCTTCAAGAATGAAGCGCCAAGCAATATTGGAGGTTGACACAGTTGGATCACTGAAAGTGAAAAGGCGCACCATCATTCACACTGGACAATCTTCATGCCAACTAGCTCGGGAGGTTAACACCGAAGAAGAAGCCCAAGACGTCTTCCACATCACAATCCAAGAAGGTGAAGAAGATGAAAGCCTCGAAGAAGATGTCATTGCAGCACCGTCACAACTCGAAGATGGGGGGCAAGCCACAGTTGACGATCTCAAAGAACTCAACTTAGGCACAAGTGAGGAACCGAAGCCTATCTTCGTAAGCGCATTACTAAGTGCAGGCGAGATAGAGAAGTATTACCAGCTGCGATTAGAGTTCAATGACGTCTTTGCTTGGACCTACAAAGAAATGCCCGGCCTCGACCCTATCATTGCTGTGCATCATCTTGCAGTCAAGCCTGGAACGCGACCAGTAAAGCAAACTCAAAGACGCTATCGATCCGAGCTCATCCCACAAATCGAGGCCGAGATTGACAAGTTGATCAAAGCAGGCTTCATTCGAGAGGTGCAATACCCCAGGTGGATCTCCAACATCGTCATAGTCCTTAAGAAATCTGGACAAATACGTGTTTGCGTGGACTTTCGAGACCTCAATAATGCTTGCCCGAAGGATGACTTCCCCTTGCCAATCATTGAGATCATGGTGGACGCAACCACTGGCCATGAGGCACTATCATTCATGGACGGCTCTTCTGGATACAATCAAATTCGCATGGCTCTTGAAGATGAGGAACTAACAGCCTTCCGCACTCCAAAAGGTATTTACTGCTACAAGTTAATACCCTTTGGTCTGAAGAATGTTGGAGCTACATATCAACGCGCAATGCAGAAGATCTTCAATGACATGCTACATAAGAATGTAGAATGCTATGTAGACGATGTGGTGGTCAAGACAAAGAAAAGATCAAATCACTTGAAGGATTTGCGAGTAGTGTTCGAAAGGTTGCGAAAATACAACCTCAAGATGAACCCCTTAAAGTGTGCATTTGGCGTCACATCTGGAAAGTTCCTTGGCTTCATCGTCAAGCATCGTGGCATTGAAATCAAAGATCAAGGCCATTCAAAGCATGCCCGAGCCAAGAAACCTGCACGAGTTGAAAAGTCTACAAGGTCGGCTAGCCTTCATCAGACGCTTCATCTCCAACCTTGCAGGGCGTTGTCAACCGTTCAGTCGACTCATGAAGAAAGATGTTCCGTTCGTATGGGACAAAGCATGCAACAATGCTTTTGAAAGCATAAAGAAGTATTTATCAAGTCCACCTGTCCTGGGGGCACCTGTACCAGGGAAACCGCTCATATTGTACATTGCTGCTCAGGAAAGTTCAGTTGGAGCACTCTTGGCACAGGAAAACGAGGCCCAGAAAGAAGGAGCGCTCTACTACCTCAGTCGAACGCTTACCGGCGCTGAATTGAACTACTCCCCAATAGAAAAAATGTGCCTGGCTTTGATGTTTGCCATCCAGAAGCTCAGACATTACATGCATGCTTACACCATCCACTTGGTTGCTAAAGCTGACCCGGTCAAATACGTCATGTCTAAGCCAGTTTTGACAGGGCGACTAGCTAAATGGGCATTACTTCTCAATCAATACGAGATCATCTACGTCCCAGCTAAAGCCGTGAAAGGACAAGCGCTAGCAGACTTCCTTGCCGACCATCCAATCCCGGCCGATTGGAAAATCTCAGACGACCTGCCCGACGAAGAGGTGTTCTGCATCGACATATTCCCGACATGGACGATGTTCTTCGACGGATCTGCACGAGCAGACGGAGCGGGGGCAGGAGTAGTATTCATGTCGCCACAAAGGCAAGTACTACCTTATTCATTCCAGCTAAGCGAATTATGCTCCAACAATGTCGCTGAGTACCAAGCACTGATCCTCGGGCTCCAAATGGCAATCAACATGGAAATCGCAGCCCTCGAGATATACGGCGACTCCAGGCTCATAATCAATCAACTCCTAATTGAATATGAGGTGAGGAAAGATGACCTTGTCCCATACTTCCGGCTGGCAACGCAGTTGCTACAAAGGTTTGAGGCCGTAACACTAGAACACGTGCCAAGAAAAGAGAATCAAATGGCAGACGCTCTCGCCAACCTAGCCTCGAGCATGACATTAGGAGAAGACGAAGCTACAAACATGCCAGTCTGCCAAAGATGGGTAATCCCGCTTGTCACCGAAATGGTATTAAGTGATACAAACGTTATTTCAATACTTCCGGTCAACGTTGAAGAATGGAGACAGCCTCTGATCAACTACTTGGAGCACGGAATGCTTCCAGATGATCCAAAACACCGCTCTGAAATACGTCGACGAGCACACCGCTTCCTCTATTACAAAGGAACACTCTACCGGCGATCGTTTGAAGGGGTACTTCTGAGATGCCTAGGCGAGGAAGAAGCCAATCAAGCCATGGAAGAAGCACACTCAGGAATATGTGGAGCACACCAGTCCGGACCAAAGCTTCATTTCCAGCTCAAAAGAATGGGTTATTACTGGCCAAGCATGGTAAAGGACTGCCTAGAATACGCCAAAAGGTGCCAAGCCTGCCAATTTCACGCCAACTTCATACATCAACCGCCTGAACCATTACACCCCACAGCTACTTCATGGCCGTTCGATGCATGGGGATTGGATGTCGTAGGACCAATTGCGCCAAAGTCATCTACGGGAGAGGCTTACATCCTGGCTGCAACAGATTACTTCTCTAAGTGGGCTGAGGCCATACCCCTGAAGGAAGTCAAGAAGGAAACTGTCGTCTGTTTAATCAAGGGACATATCATCTATCGATATGGGGTGCCTCGCTACATCGTCACCGACAACGGAAAGCAGTTCTCAAACCGACTCATGGACGAGCTCTGCGAGAAATACAAGTTCAAGCAGCGCAAATCCTCCATGTATCATGCTCCGGCCAACGGTCTTGCAGAAGCGTTCAACAAGACATTGTGCAACCTCCTGAAGAAGGTAATCGGTAGAATAAAAAAGACTGGCATGAAAGAATAGGCGAAGCCCTATGGGCATACAGGACAACATATAGAACGCCTACCCAAGCCACACCTTATTCTCTTGTATATGGCGTAGAAGCTGTTCTACCGCTCGAAAGTCAAATCCCCTCGCTAAGGATGGCTATACAAGAGGGCTTGACTGATGAAGAGAATGCAAAGCTACGTCTTCAAGAACTGGAGGCACTGGATGAGAAAAGACTCGAAGCCCAGCAACACCTGGAGTGTTATCAAGCGCGACTTTCTAAAGCCTTCAACAAGAAAGTTCTCCCTCGGTCTTTTCAAATGGGAGATCTCGTCCTTTCATTGCGTAGGCCTATCATCACAACTCACAAGACAAAGAGCAAGTTCACGTCAAAATGGGATGGACCATACGTAGTACAAGAAGTCTACACCAATGGCGCCTACTTAATCATGGCGGAGGACGGCTTGAAGATCGGCCCTATCAACGGTAGATTCTTGAAGCGCTACTACCCCTGAAAGGCAACAAATTCCTGCTCCTTGTTCGCACGAGCCTAAACTGCACGAACCAAAGCTCCTTGTCCGCACGAGCCTAAACTGTAGGACACAAGGCTCCTCGCCTGCACGAGCCTAAATTGCATGGCACTAAGCTCCTGGCCCACAAGAGCATAAACTGTGCAAGGCAAAACCATCATCAAAACCATCATCAAAATTGCCGCAAAAAAAAAAACAATCCATCATTCATTTGAACTACGTCATGACTTGATCCTTCCTCAACCGAGGGTACGTAGGCAACTTGAAACTTCAAACCTTCAAGTACAGTCACATTATCAACAAAAACACAAACATTTTGAAGAATAAAGAGCAAATCCAAAATACGGATACTTTATTTCTTTAAAGGAATGAGTTGGCAGGCGGCATGGTCGGTGTGCACGGCGACGTCACCTCCGAGGAAAGTTGCAACAAAAGGCACTACACAGTATAAACTCGCTGCAGTCTTTTGCATAACCCCACACGGTAAAAGTGACGTACTGGAACGAGCTCCAAGCAGCAGCAGTGCACTCTGGCCACCATGCTTCAAACGACGAAGAAACTTCAATGACCGCTGTCAAACGACTAGCCGGTCGTGAAGCTCGACGCTGTACATTCGGCCTCAAGCTCCAAGCAGCAGCAGCAGTGCACTCTGGCCACCATGCTTCAAACGACGAAGAAACTTCAATGACCGCCGTCAAACGACTAGCCAGTCGTGAAGCTCGACGCTGTACATTCGGCCTCAAGCTCCAAGCAGCAGCAGCAGTGCACTCTGGCCACCATGCTTCAAACGACGAAGAAACTTCAATGACCGCCGTCAAACGACTAGCCGGTCGTGAAGCTCGACGCTGTACATTCGGCCTCAAGCTCCAAGCAGCAGCAGCAGTGCTCTGGCCACCATGCTTCAAACGACGAAGAAACTTCAATAACCGCCGTCAAACGACTAGCCGGTCATGAAGCTCGACGCTTTACATTCTGCCTCAAGCTCCAAGCGGCAAGGGCAAGTAGCAAGGCCGTCAAGACCAGCTTCGTCACTCTGGCCACCATGCTCCAATCGACGAAGAGACTTCAATGACCGCCGTCAAACGACTAGCCGATAATGAAGCTTGCCACCTTACATTCTGCCTCGAGCGCCACATAGCAAATCCCCGCTGCAGTCTCTTGCACAACCCCACACGGTAAAAGTGACGCGCTGAAAGGCATATATATATATATATATGTATATATGTGTGTGTTAGGTTAGATAAGTAAATACATATGTTAGAATGTGTTATGTTAAATAAGTAAATACATATGTCATAATGTGTTAGTAAAATAAATAAATAAATAAATGTTAGATAAGTAAATACATGTGTTAGAATGTGTTATGTTAAATAAGTAAATACATATGTCATAATGTGTTAGTAAAATAAATAAATGTTAAATAAGTAAATACATATGTTAGAATGTGTTATGTTAAAAAAGGTAAATACATATGTTAGAATGTGTTATGTTAAATAAGTAAATACCTATGTCATAATTTGTACAAATTAAAAAAAAAAAAAAAAAAAAAAAGAGGCCCAAGTCTTTCTCGCAGCTATTTTCCCCTCCTCTTTGGACCTGCATCACCATCTTCAACCACTCCAGGCCCATCTTCACCCTGACTCCAATTCAAGGCTCTGGAGTTCTGCCTCAGCATCACTTGCTGCCCAGTTGCCATCCCCAAATCCCTCACTCCACTTCTTCCGTGGCCTGCATCTAACAACTCCATCTCTCTCCCTCTCTAAAACGGCCCGAGCCGCCCTGCAGGGCCTCTTCTCTTCCATCAGGCCGTTCACGCCCAAATCGCCGTTCAACCAGCTCCTGGTAGATGGATTTGACGCCGAGCAGATACCCCATTGACCACGGCGACGACGCGCCGCACTATCCAGATCCGGACCACTACGACGAGGTGATGCTATTGGGCCCATCAACTTCCTCGCCCATCAGGCCTTAATCCCAGGACGACAAGTCGTCTTCTCCCAGCGCGCTCACCACCTGCGTTGCTCTCTCCACCGCTTCTCTCTCCTTGAGCAGCACCCAACCAAATGGACATTGCGAAGTTAGGCGAAATAGGGGGGATCTAGTCGGACCCCAACCTATCATTCGAGTGACCCAAGACCCAAGTTCATTTTTTCTCGAGCATTTTCATTCTCGAGACATCAAACAGCGCTGACCGGAAATGATTTTTCAAGCTCTCTCTACAGGTCACCATTCACACCGCCACGAAGCTTCCCAGTCGTCTGACTGGTCGTGACGTTGTTGCACCAACCTCTCTTCTTTCTCTATCTTTCTCACGCCCAAGAGTAAGATCCGCCTCCACGAACACATTCAGCCCCGCTGTGCTCGGCATCCTAGCTGGAGCCGACATCCAGGTCACCATCTCCACCTTCACGCAAGACCTATGCAAGCTTGGTAGCTGATGATAGTTGTTGAGGGGAAATGACTGCAGCATCTGCTTAGACTCTGTGCAGGATCCAGTGGTCACCCTCTGCAGTCATCTCTACTGCTGGCCTTGCATATACAAGTGGCTTCAGTTCCAGAGCCCGTCTTCCGAAAGCCAAGATGAGCAGAAACTGCACCAGTGCCTTGTATGCAAAGCTGAAGACTCCGAATCCAGCTCCGTACTTCTTTCTCCTTCCCTGCAAATTCTCTGGCAATCACTACCCTATAAAAAAAAAAAAAAAAAAAAAAAAGGGAATGATGGTGCATCTGGCACCATGTGAATGAAAGAAAAGAAAAAAAAAGTATAAAAAAGGAATAATGGTGCTGGCACCATGTGCAGGAAAAGAAAAAAAAAAAAAGTATAAAACAAGGAATAATGGTGCGTCTGACACCATGTGCAGAAAAAAAAAGAAAAGAAAGAAAAAAATGGGGCGTCTGGCACCATGTGCAGAAAAAGAAAGAAAAAAATAATATATATATATATATATATATATATAGATTTAAAATTAAAAAAAAAAAAAAAAAAGAAAAGAAAAGAAAAGAAAATGAAGTTATGATAATGTGGTGTGTATGTACATAATATATGTATGTATATAGCATAAAAAAAAAAAAATATGCATTGAGAGAAATAAAGTCCATTTTATTTATTTTTCTAGAAATTTTACATAAATTTGCATTATACATACCTTAAAAAAAAATAAATAAAAAAAAAAATCAAATCAAATCAAATTTACAAGAGGGGATCTTCAAGAACGATCAGGTGGCGCCTCATAACTCGGCGGAGCTCCAGGAAGAGGAGACGCCGGAGGTTGACTGTTTGAAGCCTCAGCAGTCGGCAGAGTCCCAGAAGACGAAGGCAAATGCTGCTGGAACAAACCCACAAACCGCTGATGATCAAGTAAAATCTGACCATCAGATTCCTGCATCTGGTCAATCTTCCTCTTCATGTTTGTCGCATAGCTATGTGCGAGTTTATGCAACTGTTTATTCTCCTGCTTGAGCCCTCTAATCTCCTGTTTGAGACTCATCACTTCAGCCGCCAACGATTCAACTTGACGGGTTCGAGCAAATAGGCGTTGGGCCATATTAGACACAGAACCTGCACACTGCACACTGAGAGCCAGGGAATCCTTAACAGCCAACTCATCAGACCGTTTGGAAAGTAGTTTGTTATCTCTGGGAGTGACAAGGTTTCGGGCCACCACCGCAGCGGTCATATCATTCTTCACCACCGAATCCCCAACAGTAAGAGGACCAGTGGGGGATATGAAGGATGGGCGCCATATGTTGTCTGGAGAAGGCGGAACTGCCTCTTCACCAAGATTCAAGTCAAAACGACGGTCGGAGGGTCCAGACATTTTCAAAGTGTTTAAGGAAGAAGAGATCGGACAAATTAAGATCTTAGCAATACAAGAGGGGAGTTTTCACAAGCGAAAATTCAAGTGTGCTTTGAAACGAACTGCGTGCCTCTATAAAAAATCAGTACTCGACGGGATTTCAGAGATCGAAGAGGCGAGCTCAGAATTCGAAGAGGCCATTCAAAAATCGAAGAGGCAAGCTCAGAAATCGGAGAAGCATCTTGCTTTTCCAGACGCGTCGGCACCCGTCACACGCAAACTTAGCTTTGCGAAAATCACGGGCAATTTGTCGAAGCGCCAATCCCAGATATCGAAGAGGTGACAGTCTTTTTCAGCCACGTCAGCACCCATCACACGCAAACTCAGCTTTGCAGAAATCACGGGTAATTTGTCGAAGCGCCGATCCCAGTTATCGAAGAAGCGCCAGTTTTCTTCAGCCGCGTCAACACCTATCACATGCACACTCAACTTGGCGGAAATTACGGACAATTTGTCGAAGATTTCTAATAAAGAAGAAAGCACGTGAAGCCATACTGATCAATCACGCATTGGTTACTGACACGAGTGAAAGAGCAGTACCTCTACAGGTATTAAGGAACTCCCTATAACTGTCCACTTTCACCCTCCATAGCAAGGGAGACATACAGAACCTTTCTTCATCTCCGAGAATGCCTTCCCAACGAAGCCTCTCGAGTCACTCAGTGTTCCTTATTCCTTGGGTTACCTCAGCAAACAAATGACACCAAAGCAAAAGTATCTCATATCACCAGGGTAGAAAGCAAGAGTATCTCATATCATGCGTTCTCCCTGTCCTTTCCTTTGTCCTTGTTCCTACCTACAAAGACAAGGATAAAGAAAACAATATGCCGGAACTTCCACTCAAACTCGGGTAAGGAACCGACTGCTTGGAACCCTTCCCTGGTTGCCTACTTAGCACTGCTCTCGAGTACTCGCCTTCCACTGCTGCTGTACTTTCAAAGAAGCTGCCACATCTGCTTGGAGGACAGATAAGGCAAGTGAAAATGATACCTTGCAACATGTGGAGACAAGGTGCAGAAGGAACAAGCAGAGAAGAATGCGGTCTGCACGATCAACTCAGCAGAAGGAGTCCGAACTGAGGAACTCGAGAAGCTGCCACATCTGCCTAAAGAAACAAGCAGAGAAGAATACAGCATGCACAGTCAACTCAGCAGAAAGAGTCTGAGATGAAGAACTCGAGAAGATGCCGCATCTGCCTGAGGACGGTGAACTCGTTTTGACCCTCAAATTCTTGGGTTGACTTACTAGGCGTTGTGGGCTGCACGTGTCGATTCACCACCCTTGAATCAAATCCTTAAAGACCAAGTCACCAATTGGAAGAGGAGCCCATCAATCTCGGAGATCATACCGTTGACCAAACTGCTCAGGTGTGAATTAGAAAGATTGAACAAAGCAACAAGTCGTCACCTTCACCTCATGCCTGCTTGTCATGTGTTCGAGTTAACCTTCAAGAATCAAGCCTCAACGGCCTTTGAAGAAGTTTCTAGCCAAATTCAAGATCAAGCCTCGACTGCTCTTGAGGAAATCACAAGTCCGATTCAAGATTAAGTGTCTACCACCCTTGAATCAAAACCTAGTTTAAGAATAAGCTGTGGAAAATCAACAATTGGAGGAATCCAGAAAATCCTCCAACCCAGTTCAAGATCAAAGCTGTGGAAAGTCAACAAGCGCAACAAAATACGTGCCGATTCACCCACTACCAAAGCCAAAGATCATCTACCACATGAAGCTCCTTGTGGTCCAATTTCAACCTTCAAGATCAAGCCTCGATGGCCCTTGAAGAAAGTTCAAACAAAAGTTCAAGAACAAGCCTCAACGGCCCTTGAAGAAATCTCCAGCCCAATTCAAGATCAAGCCTCGATGGCCCTTGGATCGACATCTACAGTAGGGGACTTCAAAACGCATCTCCTACACGTGACAAGCACATGTATACGACGCACCTTGAAGTGGGGGCATTTGTAGACATCGAAATTTCGGTAAATAAATGTTGACCGATAAATTAAAGTGTCAACGCTCATGTATTACATAAATTTTACACGTAGCGTGCGACTCAACGAAAATTGAAATGAGTTGGAAAAGTCATCAAATAGGACACGTGTCAACACCTGGCAGAAACGACTTATTTCATCTGGAATATTATATTCAAAATTAGGCCTTGGAAATTGCTATAAATAGAAGTCAATTTCATTCATTTAAGGGGACCAATTCATATTACACCTTGAAGCTCTGAAGCTCTGAAACTCCGAAGCTCTCAAGCATCTAGGTTCCCGAAGAATCAAGAAAGCCTTCTTCGTTCTTCGTTCATCGTTCTTCCAAGATCAAGCCCCAACGGCCCTTTGGATCAACAATCATCCACCAATTCAAGATCAAGCCCCGACGGCCCTTGAAGAAAGTGTTCTTCGTTCTTCGTTCATCGTTCTTCCAAGATCAAGCCCCGACGGCCCCTTGGATCAACCATCCACCAATTCAAGATCAAGCCCCGACGGCCCTTGAAGAAAGCACCATCATTCATCATCCGTTCATCCAAGATCAAGCCCCAACGGCCCTTTGGATCAATAACATCGACAAATTCACACACATCCAACCGTTCTTCAAGATTAAGCCCAAAAGCCCTTGAAGATCTGTTCATCACTGTTTCTTCAAGATCAAGCCCAAAAGCCCTTGAAGATCTGTTCATCACCGTTACTCAAGATCAAGCCCCAACGGCTCCTTGAAGATCCGCTCAAATCCACCTTCAAAGATCAAGCCCACGGCCCCTTGAAGAAACTTCCAACAATTCATCCAAGATCAAGCATCAACGGCCCTTGGATCAATCACACATCCACAAATACACATCTTACGGAGATCGAATCAGAGGATCAAATTAGAGAGAGATTGTAACCCAAAATCATCAAATACTTAATATTTGTTTGTGCGCGTTGTTCTTGTCTCTTTCGTTTCAGGAATTTTCCGTGTTCACAATTATATTTATTTTTGTTAATTTTAGAATTATAAAGTAAAATTTATTTTTTCGTTATTATTATTATTATTATTATTATTATTATTATTATAGTAGGTAAATTTTGTATTTCATATTTCTAGGAATTATATTTATTTTTGTTAATTTTAGAATTATAAAGTAAAATTTATTTTTTCGTTATTATTATTATAGTAGTAGGTAAATTTCGTATTTCATATTTCTAGGAATTAAATTTATTTTTGTTAATTTTAGAATTATAATTATAGTTAATTAGTAAAATTTATTTTTTCATTGTTATTATTATTGTTATTATTATTATTATTATTATTTCAAATTTCTAGGAATTAAATTTATTTTAGTTAATTTTAGAATTATAATTATCGTTAGTTAGGAAAAGTTATTTTTTTGCGGCCAATCTGGAGCGACCTACATCTCTAGAAGATGACCTTGGGTCTTGATTGCTCATTGGAGCAGTCACAATGGCGCAACGAAACTACCCCATGCCGACGATTTGCAGCATTTGTTGTGATTTTCCCTGATCTCCATCAAATATAAAAATTACTTCCCTCATTGTAATCTACCTCTTAGTAAATTTTTATCAATTTTAATGACTGTTGAAAATTCTAGCAAGGCAGGGCCGCATGGCCCTGAATCCATTTTGACATCCGTTTGATGCGATTTTATTGTTTAGGCCTAGTTTTGTAAATGGCCACCACATAGCTGTTGTAGTAAACGAAGATCCAACTGTTAGATCATCACAAAATTATAACAAGCTAATGTATGTATTTTTTAGGAAAACTACTAAAAAGGACTTGAAAACTTTGAGTTTTAACGATAAAGACAAAATAAAGAGTAAAGTGAATAGTACAAGGATTGACTTTTTAGTGTAAAAATGTGATTTTTCTTTAAAATGAATAGTACAGAGAGCTTTTCGTTAAAGTTCCCTATTTTTTTAGGACCTTAGAAATTTATGAATTAGTAATATGATGTTTGGATGTTTCGAATTGATTTACATAGGATTTTTTACCCTACCGTTGACCAAGTTAAACGAAGGTTGACCTTTGTTTAACATGCTCTAAACCCTTCTTAAATGCTTAAGTTAATATTACTAGGGCCCTATAGAGCTAAGTGGGCTTACTTGGGTTAATGGGTCATCCTAGGGAATGTACATCTCAGTTTGCGTGCAGGTGGCACCTTACCGAGATTCACATGTTTATTGAACTCCTAGGTGAGATAAATGATATGTGTATTTTCTCACAATGTAAATCATGTGTCTAGAGGTGGGATGTAGGATGCTTGACACGAGTTGCATGGTATGTAATGTGACCACACCATGTAGCAGTGTGGTACATTGAAAGTCCTGCCTGGTTAATCCGTATTGGGGGATCTTAAGCATTTTAGGGGCGACTCCTCTTGGTTAATCTACATTGAATGGTCACTACCTACCTAGTTACATTAGATCCATAGGTGGTCCTACTTCGTTAATCCGCATTGAGGGACCACACTATCAGATGGGTACCTATGGTTTCGCTTGGTTTGGGGACCTTGCACGCAAACTGAGATTCACGTGTTTATTGAACTCCTAGGTGAGATAAATGATATGTATATTTTCTCACAATGTAAATCATGTGTCTAGAGGTGGGATGTATGATGCTTGACCCGAGTTGCATGGTATGTGATGTGACCACACCATGTAGCAGTGTGGTACATTGAAAGTCCTGCCTGGTTAATCCATATTAGGGGATCTTAAGCATTTTAGGGGCGACTCCTCTTGGTTAATCTACATCGAATGGTCACTACCTAGTTACATTAGATCCATAGGTGGTCCTACTTCGTTAATTCGCATTAAGGGACCACACTATCAGATGGGTACCTATGGTTTCGCTTGGTTTGGGGACCATACGCATTCTAGACTTGGATTCTGTTGAGTGGTCTGGAATCCCTTTCCCAATTTGATTTCATTGACTGGTCTAGAACCATTTTACTAGAGTTATGTTGAGTTGTCTAGATATCCTGCTTCGCCTCGATTTCATTAAGTGGTCTGGAATCGTGTTCTGTTCATATTCCATGAGTGGTCCATAAACCCTTTCCAATTCGGTTCTATTGAGTGATCTAGAACCATGTGTAAACTTTATGTGGTTATATAATTAAAACACAAACAAGGAGTTGACTGACCTAATCGTGAAGCAATAGCCATTGAATACTAAGCGAAGCTGATGTAGGATGCGGCAACACCAAAGTCTTCTACAAAACACCTAGCCAGATACAACTACTTTATGGGAAGCATTGTTGTGTATCTAAGGTATTAAGGTTCCGTCCACAAAGGAATCTCAAATCCCACTTTTTTAGCCTATCAGTTAGGTATCATAATCACATAAAATCAAGGACTCCATGAATCTTACTTGTATTACAAAACACCTAATATAAGATTGATATCTTTAGGAAATCAAATCACAATATCTATATTAATCTCCAATATTACATTCCTATTATATGTTGTAGACCATTTAAGGTTGATTTACATCGAAATGAATCCAACACCATGTTCCAATGGGGATCTGTTAAGTGGTCCGGATCGCCTGCTCCGTCTTGATTCCATCGAGTGAATAGGAATAATGTTTTGTTCAGATTTTGTTAAGTGGTCCGAAATCTCTTCCTGTGTCGGTTGCGTTAAGTGGTTCGAAACCATGTACCATTGGGGTTCCATTGTGTTGTCCAAATACTTAATTCATCTCAATTCGATTAAGTGGTCCAAAATTTTGTTCTGTTTAGATTTCGTTAAGCGGTTCCGAATCATGTTTTATTCAGATTTCGTTGAGTTGTCCAATATCGTATTCTATTCAAATTCCCACGTAGGTTTTATTGAGTGGCAGGCACCGTGTTCCACTGGGGTTCTGTTGAGTGGTCTAGGTACCCTACTTCGTCTTGATTCCGTTGAGTGGTTCGAAATTGTGTTCAGTTCGATTCCCTTTTGCAATTCAATTCCATGGAGTTGGTCTAGAACTAGATCCCTAGAAATATTTTTGGTTCCTTTGAGTCGGCCTAGAATGTGAAAACATAAGAGTTGTAGGCTTCAACTGAACTGTGTCACTCTAGCCTTAATTTTCAACATGTTTATGAACGAAAGATTTGATAATCTTTGTGAATCGATTAAAAAAGGAGGATGGATGTTTGTGTGAATACTTCGGGACCTAGTTAATTTATTTATGATTTTATAAAGTATGAATGATTTTGATCTGATTAGTTGATCAATGTGGTTAAAGATTAATGTTGTGCGTCGTTGGTTCATGGGAAAGTAATATGTTGTTGATTGTGGTTTGTTGTTGGAGAATATTGCGACTATGTGGATGACGAAATGATGATTCTAGTTGCGTATGTTTTTGTTATATAGTCTGCAACCTAGTAAGCCATGCTCATTGAATTCCGTTTAGGGATTATGGAACTCTATGTTCTTGCTAGTTAATGCCATAAGAAATGTTAGATTTATCAATTGTGAACTACGACTAGCTTAATCCCCTCTTGGGTACGTAGGGAATCTAACAGGAAGATTAGTTGCAGCCAAGGTTCTAAAGAATGTTAGGCGCTAGTCGGGCGGCAAGCTGGCGCCTAGCGCGTAGGCGGCCTATGCGGATTTAGGTAAATTTCTTGTATATCTTGTAAATAAATGCATATTGACACATAAAAAAAATTATACTTGTATAAAATTCATAAATAAAAGAATAAAAGAATAATAAAATACAAAAAGAATATCTAACAAGTCTAAAATTTAGAAACACATTAAGCATATATGCCATATAACTTAAAACATTTTGAATGACTATAACTAATTTTTCAAAAATAAAAGTAAAAATCCCACGTAGTGGGTTGAATGTTTCATAATAAAACTACTAGGAAGCCATGCCAAGCATCCCCTAACCAAACCATGCACATCTATCATCAACGAAATCCTCTCTCCCACTTTGAACTTTGGAGCACCAAACCGGTCAGAAGAGCATCCTTCCCCATTTCAACCACCACGTCTGTGGTGTGACAACTCCCTCAACCCCTAGTTTCCATCACTCACATCAGCAGTAGACTCACAAACAAAGGAGACCATTTTTATTCTTTTTTATTCATTCCTTTGAATATAAAAATTTAAACAATCAAATAGCAACTTGATTCTGGGCATTGACAGCCCATTTTTCTTTTATGGAAATGTGAACTTAATGTTAGCTGTCCAACTGTGATTGGACGAAATAAAAAAAAAATTAAATGGGAAAGTTTGAGGGTGGTCACGTGAGAATGAAAGCATGAGAGAGAAACTCAGTTTCTCATCTTCTTCCTCTTTTCTTCGCAAGAACTGAAACCTGCAAACTTAGAAATTCCAGAACACCTTGCACTCATCCTTTCTCAAGTTTGAAAACAGAAAAAAAATTGAAATTCCAGACCGCCTAGGCTAACCAGTTGGCCGCCTATGACGCCTAAGGTCCACCCAAGCCGCCTCGGCGCCCGCCTAATTCCTTCCTTGATTTTTCTCCCAATTAAAAGTTAATCCCGGTGGCCACCGCCCAGCACCTAGGCGCCGCCTAGGTGGCCGCCTAGACCGATTTTTAGAACACTGGTTGCAGCCATGTGATAAAAGAAAAATATTACTACGCTATTGTCCCATTGATTTGGTTTTGGTCATATCTCGAAAGCAAGGCATGACAGTTAGATAGGTATGTTATGGCGTCATGTGTCGGTCCTAGAGGTATCTCGGGATCAAGGAACGACAATATTAATATTTTTTTTTTTAGTTGTAACTCATTATTTCATTTGGGTTGTAAGTTTGTAACCTATTATTTTGGTTTTTGGATGTAACTTTCAGTTTCGCTACTAGCTAGGCTGCCTGCGCGTTGCTGCGGTGCTGCATTGTTGTATACCCTTTTTCTGCATAATGGGTGGAGCATCTGTCCATTTCTTTATATAATGAAAAATCTTCCGGGACAACAAAGAACATAAATAGTTATTAGGTTTTTAACTTGGCTTTATTCTTCACATTTCTATTTTAATGCAGCAGGAAAGAAATTGTAATACATTGCAAAATTAAGAGGTTGCCGAGAAAGGTAAATATTGTTCTGTAGGAATCAGTAAGATTGGATATGTAATAGTTGAATATAAAGTGACGAAGGCAAAATGGCGCGATACACACCATAGTTTGAAGCTCATCGGTTGAGAACGGGATACAGTAGTGGTCCATGCATAGATATTTTCCGGAGGTACTCAAGTCAAACTGTCAAGAAACAATCGTTTCATTAGTAAATGCAGACTGGCTGAAGTTGGGCTCATAATGATAAAAGAGAGATTGGCGTATGGGACCTTTAGCGTTTCACCGAAAAGAATGTCATGAATTTATCCATAGGATAAATGTCAAGGCATTCAAGAATTTTCATTGAAAATTTGACACTACAAAAAAAATGGTCATTTGCTACCAACATTTTCCGAGGACCTATAAATACCCTCGTAAAAATTGCTATTTCCGACCAAAAATTATGCTCCGTCAGAAATATGTTGACAAGAGGTTTACTATTTTCAACACCCAAAATGCCCTTGGAAAAGGGTTCCTTCACCATCGGAAATAGCTATTTTTTGGAGGGAAAATTTGACGCCACATTTATTTACGAAGAAACTTATTTTCGTTGGTAAAGTATTATTTTTTCCAAGGGTATGTTTTAGTTGTCGGAAGTAATTGTTTATTTCCGAGGGAAACAAGTGGTCGTCGGTAGTAATTTCCCTATTTTTGATGATGATTATTTGTTCTCGGAAGTGATTGTGTATTTGCGAGAGGAAGTAGAAGCCTTAAAAAATAACCATCTATTTTGTGAGGGCAACCAATGGCTCTCGAAAATAGATATTTATTTATGAGGGCATATAGTTGTCGTTGAAAAAGATCATTGAGTAGAAAAAATATTAGATTGTGTGGTATCCACTAGTGTAAATATTTTAAATTGAAGATCAAATTAGTTCATTGTATTCTTATAGGGAGAGGAGTGTAGTTGTAAAAAAAATCAAAATTGAAGCTAAAATAACCGTAAAATCGTTCGTTTATAACCGTCAATTTTTTTTTCCCTTTACCTAATCTATGAATGTTTGTTTTTTACGATTTTTTATGTATGCTATCTCGGAGTATATACAAATAAGTTTGACGGTTAGATCGTTGAAACTAGTTTTGTAGAATGAGTGTCCCATCAAAACGATAGATTCAACATACACTTAGAGCTTATTTTATACTTCCATTAAGTATAACATAAGATTTTGTGGTATCCACTAGTGTAAATATTTTTAATTGAATAACCCTAAACTTGAATATGGGTTGAAGCTGAGGAGCACCCAGAGATATTCAAGGCGCCTATTCGGTTTCTGGTGTGCCGTTTACTGCCTTTGCCAAGGTATGCTTACATTCCACCATTTTGGGTCTGGCAAAGGTACTAATTTTACTCTTCATTCCACCGTGTAAGTTTAACTCCGCCGTGTAAGTTTATCTTACATTGCCGGTCCCAAGCCCGGATAAAGGAGGAGGGGGAGGGCGTCAGGTAGTCGACAGCCGGCACTCCATGATCACGTCGAATCCTTATGAAAATGAATCCAGAACGAAATCGCGCTAAAGCTAGGGCGTCACCCGTAAGTGGCGCACTGTGTGGCCTGAGCACAGTGATAAGTGAGCAAGGGTCGCTGTATCTCCATCGGCACCCGGATACAGTGTTAAATGAGCAAGGGGGCTATAGAAACTTCTTTTCGAACGACTCCACTCAAAGTTGTTTGGGAGCATATGCTCCTATCAACTTTACACGGGACACACAAAAGAAGTACTTTGATCCTATTGGACGGGGAAGGGTGAAGAAGCTAGGACAGAAGGGTAGAGTTCAAGAGAGCAAAATGCGTTTAGGAACGTGGAATATAGGAACCTTGACGGGAAAATCTATGGAAGTAGTAGAAGTTATGGTGAGGAGAAGGATAAATATTATGTGCCTACAAGAAACTAAGTGGGTTGGTCGTAAGGCAAAGGATCTAGAAAACTCAGGGTTTAAACTATGGTATTCGGGCACAAATAGAACGAGAAACGGTGTTGGCATCATCGTGGACAAGACCTTGACACAAGATGTTGTAGATGTCAAGAGGGTAGGAGATAGAATCATGGCAATCAAGATTGTAATAGGACAAGAACTTATCAATGTGATTAGTGCGTACGCACCTCAAGTAGGGTTGGATACGAGTTCGAAGGAGAAATTTTGGGAAAACCTTGGAGACTTGGTGCAAGGAATTGCTCAGACGGAGAAGTTATTTATAGGAGGAGATTTAAATGGACACGTGGGCAGGGAGACAGGCAACTATGGAGGTTTTCATGGTGGCCATGGTTTTGGGGAGAGAAACGAGGATGGGGAAGCTATCTTGGATTTTGCAATGGCATATGATCTCTTCTTAGCCAACACCTTCTTTAAGAAGAGAGAAGAACATGTGATTACCTACAAGAGTGGGTCGTCAAAAAGACAAATAGATTTTCTTCTAATGAGGAAAGGGGATCGTATAACTTGTAAGGATTGCAAAGTTATACCAGGAGAGAGCGTGACTAATCAACATCGCTTGTTGGTGATGGATGTACATATCAAAAGAGTGAGAAAAAAGAACAAGACTTGGAAGTGCCCAATGACTAGATGGTGGAATCTAAAAGAAGAAAAACAAGCCATTTTCAAAGAGAAAGTAATCACCCAGTGTGTGTGGGATAGAGAGGGGGAAGCTAACCAAATGTGGGATTCCATGGCTAGTTGTATCCGCAAAGTAGCAAAAGAGGTATTAGGAGAGTCCAAGGGCTTTGCCCCACACCAAAAGGAATCTTGGTGGTGGAATGAGGAGGTACAAGCAAAGGTGAAGGCTAAGAAGGAATGTTGTAAAGCCTTATACAAGGATAGGACCGATGAAAATGGTGAAAGGTATAGAAAAGCGAAGCAAGAGGCGAAGAAAGCTGTGAGAGAAGCTAAGTTAGCGGCTTATGACGATATGTATAAGCGACTAGATACCAAAGAAGGAGAGTTGGATATCTATAAACTAGCTAGAGCAAGGGAAAAGAAGACAAAGGACCTAAACCAAGTGAGGTGCATCAAGGATGAGGATGGAAAGGTTCTTGCTACGGAGAACGCGGTTAAAGACAGATGGAAAGGTTATTTTCATAATCTTTTCAATGAAGGACATGAAAGGAGTGCTTCTTTAGGGGAGTTGAGTAACTCAGAAGAGTGTAGAAACTACTCTTTTTATCGTAGAATCCGGAAGGAAGAAGTGGGTGTAGCTTTGAAGAAGATGAAGCATAGAAAAGCAGTAGGCCCAGACGATATACCAATCGAAGTGTGGAAAGTTTTGGGAGAGACAGGTATAACATGGCTCACTGACCTTTTCAATAGGATTTTGAAAACGAAGAAGATGCCGAATGAGTGGCGAATGAGCACTTTGGTGCCTATCTACAAGAATAAGGGCGATGTACAAAATTGCATGAACTATAGGGGAATTAAGCTAATGAGTCATACAATGAAGCTCTGGGAGAGAGTCATTGAGCATAGATTGAGGCAAAAGACACGGGTTTCGGACAACCAATTCGGGTTCATGCCAGGGCACTCAACCATGGAGGCAATCTATCTCCTACGAAGATTGATGGAAAGATATAGAGATGGGAAAAAGGATTTACACATGGTCTTTATAGATTTGGAAAAAGCGTATGATAGGGTCCCAAGAGACATTCTTTGGAGGATTTTAGAGAAGAAAGGAGTACGAGTAGCATATATTCAAGCTATACAGGATATGTATGAAGGAGCAAAGACTGCCGTAAGAACTCATGAAGGACAAACCGAAAGCTTTCCCATAACTGTAGGATTACATCAAGGCTCATCCTTAAGTCCTTACCTTTTTGCGTTGGTAATGGATGAGTTAACAGGACATATTCAAGGTGATATTCCTTGGTGTATGCTTTTCGCAGACGATATAGTGTTGATAGATGAAACTCAGGAAGGGGTAAATGCAAAGCTTAACCTTTGGAGAGAAGTGTTGGAATCTAAAGGTCTTCGCCTAAGCCGATCAAAGACAGAATATATGGAGTGCAAGTTCAGTGCAAATGGAGGCCAAAACGAGTTAGGGGTGAGGATCGGAGATCAAGAAATACCAAAGAGCGACCGTTTTCGTTACCTAGGATCTATCTTGCAAAAGAACGGAGAATTAGATGGAGATCTCAACCATAGAATACAAGCTGGATGGATGAAGTGGAAGAGTGCATCCGGCGTGTTGTGTGACCGCCGTATGCCACTGAAGCTCAAGGGAAAATTTTATAGGACGGCAATAAGGCCGGCGATGCTGTATGGCACAGAATGTTGGGCGGTGAAGCATCAACACGTACACAAAATGGGTGTAGCGGAGATGAGGATGCTTCGTTGGATGTGTGGGCACACGAGAAAGGATAAGATTAGGAATGAGGATATCCGGGGTAAAGTAGGAGTAGCCGAAATTGAAGGAAAGATGAGAGAAAATCGGTTACGGTGGTTTGGACATGTGCAAAGAAGGCCTACTGACGCTCCGATTAGAAGATGCGACTATGGGACAGAGGTTCAGGGCCGAAGGGGCAGAGGAAGACCTAGGAAAACTTTGGAAGAGACCCTAAGAAAAGACTTAGAGTACTTGGATCTAACGGAGGACATGACACAGGACAGAACACAATGGCGTTCTAAGATTCATATAGCCGATCCCACTCAGTGACTTGGATTTTCCAAGTCTCCAACCGAGAAGTTTTCCTCACTCGGGAAATTAAGGGAACACTACCTCAACCTATATGCTCCACTCACAAAGCTTCAACATACAAGCTTCAACAAAAGAAAATTCAAAGAACTTAGCGAAGAAGGCTTTGGTGTATTTAACACAATACGTTGAAATGAAGGAAAGCTTATTTATTGATATCCCCGATAAGTTACAAATATGTACATATACTTGAGTCAAAATAAACAAACAAGAGGGAGCCTTCACAAAGGTTGCTTAGGAGAAGTCTCAGCAGTCGGTAGAGCCCCAGAAAGAGAAGGCACCGGAGGGGGATCATTCGGAGCCTCAGTACTGGACAAAACCCTAGAAGGAGGAGGCATCAGAGATTGATCATTTGGAGCTTCATTACGCGGTACAGCCCCAGAAGACGAAGGCAATAAATGCCTTTGGAACAAACCCACAAATCTCTGATGATCAAGTAAAACCTGACCATCAGATTCCTTCATCTGGTCAAGCTTCCTCTTCATGTTTGTAGCATAGTCATGTGCGAGCCGGTGCAACTGTTTATTCTCATGCTTGAGCCCTCTAATCTCCTGTTTGAGACTCATCACTTCAGCCGTCAATGATTCAACTTGGCGGGTTCGAGCAAATAGGCGTTGGGCCATATTAGACACAGAACCTGCACACTGAACACTGAGAGCCAGAGAATCCTTAACAGACAACTCATCAGACCGTTTGGAAAGTAGTCTGTTATCTTTGGGAGTGAGAAGGTTCCTGGCCACTACCGCAGCGGTCATATCATTCTTCATCACGGAATCCCCAACGGTAAGAGGACCAGTAGGGGAGACGAAGGATGGGCGCCATATGTTGTCTGGAGAAGGCGGGGCTGCCTCTTCAACAAGGTTCAAGTCAAAACGACGGTCGGAGGGGCCAGACATTTTCAAAGGTGTTGAAGAGAGAAGAGGTCGGACAAATCAAGATCTTAGAAGTGCAAGAATGGAGCTTCTACTGGTGGATATTCAAGTGTGCTTTGGAACTTAATGTCAGCCCCTATAAAAATCTGCACTCGACGAAGCTTCAGAAATCGAAGAGGCGCCTGCTCAGAAATCGAAGAGGCGTTTGCTTTCTCAAAAGCTGGGCTGCTCAGAGACCACGAGGGTCGATCTCAGAAATCGAAGAGGTGTTTGCTTTCTCAAAAGCTGGGCTGCTCAAAGACCACAAAGGCTGATCTCAGAAATCGAAGAGGCTTGCTTTCTCAAAAGCTGGGCTGCTCAGAGACCACGAGGGCCGATTTCAGAAATCGAAGAGGCACCTACTTTTCCAGCCTTGTCAGCACCTGTCACACGCACACTCAGCTTTGCGGAAATTATGGGCATTCTGTCGAAGATTTTTGGCGAAGTAAAAAGCACATGAATCGTACTGTTCAATCACCCACTCCCCACACGCAACAGTAGCTCATGGGTACCACAGATAACTTTGCTAAAGTTCTCTGACAAAGTTGAGACACGTGAAGCTTGCAGCTCCCACTACATCACTCTGACCAAGAAGGGTAAAAGAATTGCAAAGAAACAACACTAACAAAGTTTAGACACATAAATTTTGAAGGTCTAGCTACCATATTATTACCCACAAGGGTAAAGGAACAGTACCACTGCTGGATAATTGGAAAGTCCCGGTGTGTCAACCTCTGTGCTTCGTGGCAAGGTAGACTAGCAAACATGCCCAACCTTTACTCACATTCGAGAAAACACTCCTAACAAGATTGCTTGCTCCAAAATCGAAGAGGCACCGCCCTCCGAATCTCGAGAGCCAGACTCCCAACATGATTACTTTCTCAAAAATCGAAGAGAGGGTAAAGGAACAGTACCACTGCTGGATAATTGGAAAGTCCCTGTGTGTCAACCTTTGTGCTTCGTGGCAAGGTAGACTAGCAAACATGCCCAACCTTTACTCACATTCAAGAAAACACTCCCAACAAGATTGCTTGCTCCAAAATCGAAGAGGCACCGCCCTCCGAATCTCGAGAGCCAGACTCCCAACATGATTACTTTCTCAAAATCGAAGAGAGGGTAAAGGAACAGTACCACTGCTGGATAATTGGAAAGTCCTTGTGTGTCAACCTCTGTGCTTCGTGGCAAGGTAGACTAGCAAACATGCCCAACCTTTACTCACATTCGAGAAAACACTCCCAACAAGATTGCTTGCTCCAAAATCGAAGAGGCACGGCGCTCCGAATCTCGAGAGCCAGACTCCCAACATGATTACTTTCTCAAAAATCGAAGAGACACCGCTCTCCGAATCTCGAGAGCCAGACCCCCAGCAGGATTGCTTTCTCAAAAATCGAAGAGGCATCGTTCTCCGAATCTCGAGAGCCAAACCCCCGACAGGTCTGTAATCTTCACACGCAACATCAGCTTTCCAGATACCACAAACCACTTTTTCAAAGTGCTCTGACAGAGTTAAAACATGTGAAGCTGGCAGCTCCCACTACCGTGCTATAACCAAGCAGGGTAAAGGAATAACATTATTACTTGATGTTAGGGAGACTCCTATATATGTCGACTTCCATCCCTAACGGACAGGCAGACCTGCAAAAATGCTTAACCCTTTCTCTTATCTGAGAGGGCACTCCCAACAAAGCCTTTCGAAATATTCAGCTTTCTTTCCCCCCGATAATACCTCTGTAAACAAGCTATACTAGAGCAAGAATATCTCATATCATCAGGGTTAAAAGCAAGAGTATCCCATATCATGCTTTTTCCCTGTCTTTTCCTTTGACCTTGTTCTTACCTGCAAGACAAGGAGAAAGAGAGCAATCAGTCAACACTTGGAATCAAGCTTCCAGCCAGGAACTGACTGCCTGGAACCCCTTACCTGATTACTTACCTGGCATTGCTCTCGAGTACTCATCTTCAACATCTTATGCTTCCAGGGAAGATACCGCATCTGCCTGATGAACAGATAGGGCAAGTGAGAAGGATACAAGGAAGCATGTGGAGACAAGTGTAACAGCACACGTGCCGATACATCCACTACTCTATCAAAAGCAAAAGTATCCCATATCAGCAGGGTCGAACGTACTCTAGATTTGATGGACTTGTTTTGACCCTCAAATTCTTCAGTCGGCCTTATACTCTGGAGGAAACCAAAAAACCCTCCAGCCCAGTTCAAGAATAAGCCTGTGGAAAGTTACTTCTTCAAAAGCAAAAGTATCCCATATCATCTCTCCTCATTTTTCTTCTCTTTATCCTTCATGCTGCCTGCAAGATAGGGAGAATGTGAACAATCAGCCGGAGCTCTGATTGCTTACCTTGTCTGTCACCTCTTTCAGCAGATCCCCCAGCTCGGCGACTTGGGGGACTCCTACTACATGGTTTGTATCTCGCTTGACCAAGCATGAAACTACAAGTAAGCTTCAAGTGAAATTGATACATTACCTTGTGCATCTCCACCAGTTACAGATACCACCCCTGGATGGAGGAAGAGTACTTCCAGAGAAGATGCCACATCTACCTATGAGACAGATAAGGCAAGTCAAGACGATACCACACTCCGGTACTTAGAAGTTTCGTGGCTACGAGATCATTCTCCCACAATATTTCCTAAAGTCATTTGTACTAAATCATTCACTTGTACTCACTAAAGGAGAGCTTGAACCTATGTACTTGTGTAAACCCTTCACAATTAATGAGAACTCCTCTATTCCGTGGACGTAGCCAATCTGGGTGAACCACGTACATCTTGTGTTTGCTTTCCTATCTCTATCCATTTATATCCACACTAATGACCGGAGCAATCTAGCGAAGATCACAAAAAGTGATCGTTTTCGCTACCTAGGATCTATCTTGCAAGAGAACGGAGAATTAGATGGAGATCTCAACCATAGAATACAAGCTGGACGGATGAAGTGTAAGAGTGCATCCGGCGTGTTGTGTGACCGTCGTAGGCCACTGAAGCTCAAGGGAAAATTTTATAGGACGGCAATAAGGCCAGCGATGTTGTATGGCACAGAATGTTGGGCGGTGAAGCATCAACGTACACAAAATGGGTGTAGCGGAGATGAGAATGCTTCGTGGGATGTATGGGCACACGAGAAAGGATAAGATTGGGAATTAGGATATCCGAGGTAAAGTAGGAGTAGCCAAAATTGAAGGAAATATGAGAGAAAATCGGTTCCGGTGGTTTGGACATGTGCAAAGAAGGCCTACTGACGCTCCGGTTCGAAAATGTGACTACGGGACAGAGGTTCGGGGCCAAAGGAGTAGAGGAAGACCTAGGAAAACTTTGGAAGAGACCCTAAGAAAAGACTTGAGTACTTGGATTTAACGGAGGACATGGCACAAATGAGCGCAATGGCGTTCTAGGATTCATATAGCCGACCCCACTTAGTGGGAAAAGGCTTTGTTGTTGTTGTTGTTGAATATCGAATTAGTTCATTGTATCCTTATGAGGTCGAAGAGTGTAGTTGTAAAATAATATCAATATCGGAGCTAAAATAACCATTAAATCATGATTTTTAATTAATCACCGTCGAAAATTTAGTTCCGTTACCTAATCTCTAAATGTTTATTGTTTGCGATTTTTTATGTAGGCTACCTCAGAGTATATACAAACAAGTTTGAGGGTTGGATCGCTGAAACTAGTTTCATATAATGTGTATCCTGCCAAAATGATAGATTGAACAAACACTATGAGTTTATTTTATACTTCTATTAAGTATAACATAAGATTTTTTGGTATCCACTAGTGTAAATATTTTAAATGGAAGATCAAATTCATTCATTGTATTCTTATATGGTCGAGGAGTGTAGCTACAAAAAGTTATCATAATAGGAGCTAAAATAACCGTTAAATAGTGATTTTTCATTTATAATCGTTTGTCCCGTTACCTAATCTTTTAATGTTCTTTGTTTGCAATTTTTGACGTATGAAATCTTAAAGTATATACAAACAAGTTTGACGGATGGATTGTTGAAACTAGTTTCATAGAATGCGTATCTCATCAAAACGATAGATTCAACAAACATTGAGAATGTATTTTATACTTCCATTAAGTATAACATAAGATTTTATAGTATCCACTTGTGTAAATATTTTAAATTATAGATCAAATTCGTTCATTGCCTTCTTATAGTGTCACAGCCCGTCCCGGAATTTTAATTCCGATGACGTGAAAAGACGAAAATGCCCTTAAACGGGACTAAGGGGCGAAAATTTAACAATTGGTTTTACTTAAAGTTCCTAAGTTATTTGGTTTTAGGAACTTAAACTAGGCTTAAGTTTGGATTTTTTTTGTTGGAATTTATGAAATTGGGATTGGGTTGGACACGTGGGATCCCCACACCTCAAAACCCTCCCCATAACCCGTAACATTGTCTCTCTCTCTCTCCTCCCTCACGAAACTCTCAGTTCTCTCTCCCTCTCCTTCGAACTCACACGGACCACCACAAAACCACCCTAAATCTATACCAACGACGAATCTAAGACCACCATTGGAACCCTGAAGACCATACGATCACGATGGTATCCATTTCAGGTAAGTTCTACTTCGGAAAACCCTAGTTTTCAAGGACCCCGTGATATTGCACTGTTCATGAACTTCGAATTGGCTTTGTTTTAGGTGAAACCAAACTCACAGTGAGCTTTAGGAAGTCACAAGGAAGCTCGGAGTGCTTCGTTGGCATGGATTGGACGTCGGGATCACGAGTTGTAAGTTTGGCCGATTTCTTGAATTTTTGAAAAGTTTGATCTCGTAGTTTTTAGGCCCTAAAACTAGTCCAACGTGAAAGTAGATGTTTAGGGCTTCAAATTGGTGTAAAATTCGAGAAATTTGGATGAAAAACGAAGGAGAATAGTGGATTTGAAATATTCCCCAGTTTCCGGTGACCGGAGTCCGGCGAGGGACGACCGGAGAAGAAGAAGGAATAATCCGTTATATTTAACGGAATATTCCTAACGGCAGTAACGGAAAAAGGTTAAGTTAACGGAATATTCCGGGGTTTTAACGGAATATTCCTGACGGCGTCAATTGACACCGTCAATGTGCTTGGCACGTGGCCGCGCGTGGGGGGCGCGTAGGTCCGTGCCACGTCAGGCGCGTGGGGGCGCGTGAGGACTCCAAAAATTATTTTAAAAATATGGGGATGATCCTGAGGTTGTGTAGGTCACGGTGGTATATTCATATACCCAATTTGAGCAATATATGAGGAGTTATTAGCTAAGAATTAGGTTATGCGTTAAATAACGTCAATTTGGTTACTTCTCGTATAGGCGAGGATTATACGGACATCGGGTATGGCCAAAGGATGCTCAGGGACCTTCGACACGTCGATGTATTCTGTGAGTGGGCAGTTTTGTTTTCCGTATATATATATACTTGACGCTTTCCCAGAAATTGAATTAGAATGAAATTATGTTTTAAATGAAAGGTATATAGAATGATATGAAAACGTGAATTGAAAGATCATGCATAGAAGTATATGAAATATATATGGAAATGTAAATTGAATTGCCATGCATGAAATGATATGAAAAGTATGATTTGAGATATATGATGCATATGAATGAATGGTGCGGCGGACGCACAGGTGAGTATCAGGTGAGTATTTAATTACTGTTATGATGATGTTGATGTATATTGAGCTCAAATCCTGCACCATGGTTTAGTGCTTATAGTATTCACCGCATCGCACGCTCGCCTTGGATCCAAGTAGATGCTGGTCGCACAGTCCACGCGGAGTGGGTGCGACGGGCCAGTCGAAGAGTGTTAGTGAGATTTCGACTGGTGGGTGACCTTAGATTATGTGCACAGATGATTGATGAGAAAGCACTAGAGCGTAACTTGTGTGCAGAAGGCCGGACAGGTCACGAGGAGTGACTCCGGCAGAGTGTGAGAGTGATAGATTTTGAGCTCTAGGTTCAACCGTGCAGGGCTATTAGAGGGCCTCCGGTTGATTACTTTCTTGCACCTGATATGATTATTGTTGATGCATCCATACTTAACTGTTGAATTAGACATGGCATGGCATGATTGATAAAGAAAAAAAAATGTTGAGTTAATGTATTGAAGTATTGAGAATATATATGTATATTTATATTTTACATTTCTGGGAAAGTATACAGGTTTTACGGAGAGGGGTTACAACGTTTTGAGAAATGTTTGGATTTAGAAAAGAATTTTTTACTGACCCACTCAATTTTGGTTTTGCGCCCCTCCAGGTTCAAGAATCACAAAGGTGTGGTGACTACGAGGAATTCAGCGGGCTTCTGACAGATTGGACAAAATTAGGACTCACCTTCGGGTGTATCAACTTATAAATTGTATCTTAAAGCTTCCGTACTGTGCAAATGGTTACGTCACTCTCACGTGACGGCCAGCATGCCCTCCTTCAGGACGGGGTGTGTCAGTTGGTATCAGAGCATGGTTGCAATCTTGGACATCTTGAGAAGTTTCTAGTGAATTCTGTCAGAACTACACCGCCTCGTAGCAAACCACGTAGTTAGAGGAATTTAGTCTCCCTAATATAGCGGTTTTGGGGGAAACTATTACTATGGTGATTCAGTCTATTGTCTAAAGGGACATTTTAAGATGGGTTATGAGTTGAATTTGAATCACTTAAGAGAAATGATGAACCTGAGGGAGCGAAGTAACGGTTTAACCATTTGGAAAAGATGTTTCGGATTATGCAAGTCAAAGGAATCTTCCTTCTGACAAGGGGTCGAGATGACTACCTGGTTTTGGTTATGAATTTGTATCCTGGTGGAAACAGGAGTATGATTTGTTGTCACCGGAGGAACAGTCGATTGAGAATTGTTTAAGGACTTGTTTAAGGAAAAGTTTATCCCTCCGACATTTATCGATGGTAGTAAACAAGAGTTTACAAATATGAGACAAGGAAGGTGATGATCGAGGGATATTATAGAAAGTTTTCAGACTTGCCTCGTTTCATCCAGATATTGTTGTTAATTTGGTGGAGGTGTTATGTTGTTTTAAGCTGGGTGGCAAAAAGGGAAGTGGTATTTTGGGTGACCACTACCCATTGTACTTCTTACCAGGAATATACGAGATGCTGTTGAGTCTTGAGGACTCTGAGAGCATGATCAACGAGAGTAAAGAGGAATAAGAAATGAATGGGAATCAAAAGAAGACGATAAAGTTAATGATTCGTCATATCAAGGAGATAGAAAGATTCAGAGCTTCGAAAGAAGTGAAGCTAGAGTTAATTCTTCCAGCTGAGGTTTTAATGTCGCTGGTCAGAGTAAAAGTGATGGATATACTGGTAATCCCAGATATTTGAGACAAGGTGTCTCGAGTAAAGGAAATGTACCTTGTGCAGCAGGTAAAAAATTAACATTTTGGGAAGTGTGAAATTAATGAATGTGTTTATGTGAACAGAGGGGACACAGAATTGTGAATCGTCCCTAGAATCAGTTGTACTCAACAATTTTCCATGATATCATAGTGTCGATTTAGCAGAATTATGGACTTAGTAGTTTGGTCGGATTGACCGTGGGTACAGAGAGATTTGATGAGTTATATGTTCAGCCGTACAGACCATGAGAGGTGGATCTGGCTGACGCATGAGAAATTGGTGAGTTATAGGCTCGGCCGTACCGACCATGCGGAGTGGATCCGGCCGACGTATTATTGAGATGAGAGTTGAATCAGCCGTATTGGTCATTCTAGTTGACTTCGGCTGATATATTTCTTATTATGTATGTTATATCTTTGAGAGTGGTTGCCTACTTATCGAGACAACGATGATTTATCAGTATTGCGGGCTGCAGACCGTAATATTAATAACTCATTCGTGGATTCGTTAAGCAAGCAACCTAGTAGATTATTTTATGTTAGTATTGTACTTCTTCATAATGCTTAATAATAGAATATATATTGTATCAGTTAATTCTGTTCCATTAGATTGGTTGGTTATAATTGTGACAAGACGGAATGTTACGGGAAACCAGTACTTTCCATCGATCTGGATGACCAGAGATTACTTTTGTAAGTATGCAAAGTGAAGTGAGTTCAGCCATTATTTATGCTGTGAAAGCAAAGAGATTGTTTTAAAAGGCTGTCAAAAATACTTAGCTCATGTGGTGCTAAATGATGTTGTTTGGAGTAGTGTGAATAATGTCAAAAGGGTTAGACTTTTCTTGATGTCTTCCTTGAAAGTATACCTGGATTTCCTTCAGGCAGAGATATGAGGTTCACTATTGAATTGTTGCCAGGTATAAATTTATGTTAAAGAATTGGTTGATAAAAGTTTTATTCAACCGAGTACAACACTTTTGAGGAGCCCAGTTTGTTGGTGAGGAAGAAAATGGATCTTGAAACTGTTCATTGATTCTAGACAATGGAGTCGGGTAACGATTGAGAATCGTTATCCATGGTGATGTACTGATGTTTATTTAACCAGCTCAGAAGTAATTGTGAAGATTCAAAGATTGAATTGAGATCTGGTTACTACCAATTGAATATTATGAGTAACGTTGTTCCTAAGATTGTTTTTCTGGACTCGTTATAGTCTTTATGAAGTTTGGTGATGCTATATGGATACTCATGCTGTTTTATGAGTTGATGGATGAAGTATTCCAGGAATGCCTTGATAGATTGATATCATTTGTCATTGACGATATTCTGGTACTTTCTGAGCCAGAGCAGAGCATGTAAACGTATTAAGTCGATGAAGCAAAGATTGAGAGAACGTTGATTGTATGCTAAGTTTAGCAAAGGCTAAAGTTAAATGAATCAAGTGGCATTCTAAGAATTGTTATATCTGCTTAAGGTATTCAAGTGAATCCTTAAAAGATAGCAGAAATTGAGAATTTGGAACAACCACGAGTCGTAATTGAGATTTGGAATTTCTTAACTTACCAGGCTATTTTGGATGGTTGTGAAAGATTTTTCAATCATTGCTTTGTCATTGACGAGACTGTTGAGAAAAGAGGTTATGTATGAGTGGGAAGGAAATTGTGAGCAAAGGATTCAACAATTGAAGTATTTCCTCACTCATGCACGTATTTTGGTATTCCCAAATAATAGTGGTAATCATAAATTTTTAGTGATGTTTCTTGAATGGTATTGGAGGCATGTTGATGCAAATGTTAGGGTGATTGCATACGTTTCACGATAAATGGAACCTCATGAGATGAATTACCCTACTGGTGATTTGGAAATCACGATTACCATCCTTGCTGTGAAGTTATGAAGGCATTATATTTGGTAAGAATGCAAGATTTTTACGAATCCAAAAAGTCTTCAATATCCATTACTCGGAAGGATTTTGATCTAAGGTAGCGAAGGTAAATTTAATTGTTTAATGTATATGATTGTACGACCAGGGTGATCGTAAAGTTTGTTCTAGCTGAAGCACTTGGGGAGAAGACTACAGTAAGATTAATGTCTGGCACGTTTGCCAAGAGTATCATCTTGTGGATTGAAAACCAACGGAAGAAAAATTAAGAATGGAAGATCGAGAAGAAGTTATATTTGTTAAATTTCAAGTTAGGCCTGTTTGGTAAGGTCGTACTCGAAACGTAAATGTTTGACGAGGAAATTTAAGAATTAACCAAGGCAGAGAAAGAAGGGAAAAAGAATGAGTACATGATTCGTGAATCAAATGGTATGTGGATACAAGCAAACGAAAAAGTATGTGCCTAATGCTGAGGATTTGAAGCAAGCAATTTTGGACAAAGTACACTGTTCAGCTTCTGCAATATTCCAAAAGTAATAAGATTTATCATACCATTCGACAGTTTTATTGGTCAGCAGATTTAGGCAGAAAGAGATAAACCTTTGGGATTGAGATAACTATTTTCTGTTTCGCAGTGGAAATGGAAAGATATTACTTTGGATTATGTGTACAAGTTTCTTTGTACATAGGATGGTTATGATTGAAGTTGAAGTGATAGTTGGTCAATGTACCAAGTTAGTACAATTACTCCAGTGCTGAGTAATAACTTTTCCCAGACAGGACAACGGTACTTATTTGCTTTATGGAAAGAAGAATTGGTTTACGGAACTGCTGAGTTTCTTAAGTATGTTGGTTGTGCAGTTTCCGAAGTAACGCCATAAGGACCATGAAATGTGTCATGTGAGTCGGTTTTTGTTGACTTGTGGTTGGAATGTTGCTGGTTAGAGAAATATTCGATCACGAAAGAAGTTTAGTATACCCAGAAACTATGGAGGAGTCTCCTAAAAGTATTCAGGTGATTAAGTGAACCTGAAAGTAACCAGGAGTGGCAAAAGAGATTAACAGAGGGATATGCCACTAATCAAGTGTTTAACGTAGAAGGTTTTATATTTTCGAAGTTTTCACCTTGGAAAAGTATAATTCGATCTGGAAAGAAGGTAAGTTAAATCCTAAGTGAATCGGACTTTAAGTGATTATCGAAAAGTTGGTGAAGTTGATTACAGATTTGAATGGCTTCCAGAGTTGTCGTAAGTGCATGATGTGTTTTATGATTCGATGTTTTGGAAATTTCACCATAAAAAGAGGTAGTGAGAATTGGAAAGGAAGACAAGATAAGTCTTAGATACATCAGGTCGTTTTGATCACTAAAGGAATCGATGAAGTTGCATATAAGTGGTGATGTCTTCAGAGTTGGCTAAGACACATAATGTATTTTGTGTTCGATGCGTTGTCACTAGGTGGCAGAGTCGTCTCATGGAATTCTGGTGCAACTACTGAGAATTAAATTGGATTCGACTTGATAAGGAACCAAGGACGACTTTGGATTGGAAAAAGAAGGTCCTGAAAATTAAGACAGAGTAAATGGTAAAAGCTTTGTGAAGGAAATCATTCAGTAGGAAATTATGTTTGTTGGAGTATGGTTGATTTAGTTGGTTGCAGGAATTTCGGGGACGAAATTCTATAAGGAGGGAAGATTGTCACAGCCCGTCCCGGAATTTTAATTCCGATGACGTGAAAAGACGAAAATGCCCTTAAACGGGACTAAGGGGCGAAAATTTAACAATTGGTTTTACTTAAAGTTCCTAAGTTATTTGGTTTTAGGAACTTAAACTAGGCTTAAGTTTGGATTTTTTTTGTTGGAATTTATGAAATTGGGATTGGGTTGGACACGTGGGATCCCCACACCTCAAAACCCTCCCCATAACCCGTAACATTGTCTCTCTCTCTCTCCTCCCTCACGAAACTCTCAGTTCTCTCTCCCTCTCCTTCGAACTCACACGGACCACCACAAAACCACCCTAAATCTATACCAACGACGAATCTAAGACCACCATTGGAACCCTGAAGACCATACGATCACGATGGTATCCATTTCAGGTAAGTTCTACTTCGGAAAACCCTAGTTTTCAAGGACCCCGTGATATTGCACTGTTCATGAACTTCGAATTGGCTTTGTTTTAGGTGAAACCAAACTCACAGTGAGCTTTAGGAAGTCACAAGGAAGCTCGGAGTGCTTCGTTGGCATGGATTGGACGTCGGGATCACGAGTTGTAAGTTTGGCCGATTTCTTGAATTTTTGACAAGTTTGATCTCGTAGTTTTTAGGCCCTAAAACTAGTCCAACGTGAAAGTAGATGTTTAGGGCTTCAAATTGGTGTAAAATTCGAGAAATTTGGATGAAAAACGAAGGAGAATAGTGGATTTGAAATATTCCCCAGTTTCCGGTGACCGGAGTCCGGCGAGGGACGACCGGAGAAGAAGAAGGAATAATCCGTTATATTTAACGGAATATTCCTAACGGCAGTAACGGAAAAAGGTTAAGTTAACGGAATATTCCGGGGTTTTAACGGAATATTCCTGACGGTGTCAATTGACACCGTCAGTGTGCTTGGCACGTGGCCGCGCGTGGGGGGCGCGTAGGTCCGTGCCACGTCAGGCGCGTGGGGGCGCGTGAGGACTCCAAAAATGATTTTAAAAATATGGGGATGATCCTGAGGTTGTGTAGGTCACGGTGGTATATTCATATACCCAATTTGAGCAATATATGAGGAGTTATTAGCTAAGAATTAGGTTATGCGTTAAATAACGTCAATTTGGTTACTTCTCGTATAGGCGAGGATTATACGGACATCGGGCATGGCCAAAGGATGCTCAGGGACCTTCGACACGTCGATGTATTCTGTGAGTGGGCAGTTTTGTTTTCCGTATATATATATACTTGACGCTTTCCCAGAAATTGAATTAGAATGAAATTATGTTTTAAATGAAAGGTATATAGAATGATATGAAAACGTGAATTGAAAGATCATGCATAGAAGTATATGAAATATATATGGAAATGTAAATTGAATTGCCATGCATGAAATGATATGAAAAGTATGATTTGAGATATATGATGCATATGAATGAATGGTGCGGCGGACGCACAGGTGAGTATCAGGTGAGTATTTAATTACTGTTATGATGATGTTGATGTATATTGAGCTCAAATCCTGCACCATGGTTTAGTGCTTATAGTATTCACCGCATCGCACGCTCGCCTTGGATCCAAGTAGATGCTGGTCGCACAGTCCACGCGGAGTGGGTGCGACGGGCCAGTCGAAGAGTGTTAGTGAGATTTCGACTGGTGGGTGACCTTAGATTATGTGCACAGATGATTGATGAGAAAGCACTAGAGCGTAACTTGTGTGCAGAAGGCCGGACAAGTCACGCGGAGTGACTCCGGCAGAGTGTGAGAGTGATAGATTTTGAGCTCTAGGTTCAACCGTGCAGGGCTATTAGAGGGCCTCCGGTTGATTACTTTCTTGCACCTGATATGATTATTGTTGATGCATCCATACTTAACTGTTGAATTAGACATGGCATGGCATGATTGATAAAGAAAAAAAAATGTTGAGTTAATGTATTGAAGTATTGAGAATATATATGTATATTTATATTTTACATTTCTGGGAAAGTATACAGGTTTTACGGAGAGGGGTTACAACGTTTTGAGAAATGTTTGGATTTAGAAAAGAATTGTTTTACTGACCCACTCAATTTTGGTTTTGCGCCCCTCCAGGTTCAAGAATCACAAAGGTGTGGTGACTACGAGGAATTCAGCGGGCTTCTGACAGATTGGACAAAATTAGGACTCACCTTCGGGTGTATCAACTTATAAATTGTATCTTAAAGCTTCCGTACTGTGCAAATAGTTACGTCACTCTCACGTGACGGCCAGCATGCCCTCCTTCGGGACGGGGTGTGTCATATAGGGTCAAGGAGTGTAATTGTAAAAAATCATCAAAATCGGAACTAAAATAATCATTAAATTGTGATTTTTCGTTTATAATAGTCGAAAAGTTTTGCCCCATTACATAATCTTTGAAATTAGTGACGTATGTGATATTTGAAGTATACATAAACAATTTTGACGATTGGATCGTTGAAATTAGTTTTGTAGAACACATATCACCTAAAACAATAAATTCAAATATAATCATACATTTGACCCAAAAAAAAAAAAAAAAAAGAATCATATATACAATACAATTAAAAAAATTTGGCAGAGGCGGGAGACTAAAATTTTGGTGGGCTGCCAAAATTTTAGCATGGACCTCTAAAAACTCAAACTCTCAATTTCCAAAGTGAGCACTTAGCGCCCTTTAACACTCTCTCGTCCTTTTCACTTCTCTCAAGCAGCTTCTCTGCCTTTCCTTTTCATAAACAAAACCCTAGCCTCCAGCCTTCATTTCGTTCATCAAAATCAATACCATCTTCTCCGTTGCTTTCTATCTCTGCCTTCATCCAAAAATTTCCACACGTTCCCACCTCTGCAAACCCGAGCCCAGTTCCACCTTTTCGAAATCAAAAGCAAAACCATCTCTAATTGCAAACCCGGCAAGTTCCTAGCGAACTCGTCCTCCCTTCTACTCTGCAACAACAAACCCCTCAAAATTCGTTGATCTGATCTTAACTCCAGAAGGGAAAACCATGGGCTCCTTTGCTACACACCACAGTTGCGCTGAGTTTCGGTCGACTGCGCACCCAAGTCCGCGGCTTCTTCTGTAACAGTGAGCACCTGTTTTTTCTTGTAATTTTTCGTTAAGCGTAGGATGACCACCAAGTGTTTGATGAAATTTCTCAAGGGTTATGAAATTTTGGAACGCATTTGGAAACTGGGTTATTTGCTACTTTACTTGTAAATCCAAGTTTTTCCTTGAAAATTGTATTTATCAGGAAATTCGATGATACCACTTGCTTATTTTAGGAAATGGGGCTGTTTCTTATGCTATAAGATTTGATGTGAGTGTGATGTTAATCAGCCATTGAAATACCACAAATTTTGGTTGTAATGTTGTTTGTTGTTGGCTCTGCAGGGGATATCTGTTTTAATTTGAAATGGGTTAGAAAGACAATGGTGGTTGTCATCAAGCGAGTGTGGGTGTTAATAGTTTTCTAATCTGTTATTTATTAATTAATAGTTTTCTAATCTCATTTGCAGGTAATGATAACAAGAGGCAAAGACAAGGGTGAGTGTCATCAAGCGAGTCATTCCCTCTCAGAAGCACGCCATCGTGGAAGGCAACAATCTGGTATTAGTCCAGCCTTATTATTTGTAATTTGGTATATTGTTCTCGTTTAACTAATTTTATCTTGCAATTCTTTAAGCAACTTTATATACAGTTTCATTCAATATTATAGCATCTTTCTTCATGAGAGAACTTCTTACAAATCCATTCTGTTGTGGTCACTCCAATCCGGTTGAGATTGTAGATGATCTCTATGATTATCTCAACAAAAATGTTCGATCATGTTTTTGGGCTTATGCTTTTTTCTCACGACTACCATTGAGCAATTGGAATTGGCCAGTGTAATGTGGTTGATAGTATGTAGACAGTATGCTTATTTATTAAAAGTATCTTTAATGCTTGGAAGCTCTTCTAATGCTCATATTAGTATTCAAGTTCCCTGTCTTGTGCAATGCATATTGGATGAGTTCTATTGTGTTGAAAAAAGTAATTACGTTTGAAGGATACCATTCAGACGCGAATGTAGTATATAATGTTCAAGGCTTTTTGCTATTAGATCCTTAATAGTCTCAAATCTAATTTCTTTCAATGCTCAAGGCTTTTGGTCATTCGGTTCCAATGAATTACATGGATTTGGTTGCTGCTAAAGATTTACTTTGTCATTGCAGGTAAAGAAACATATCAAGCACAGCCAAGGTCATGAAGGTGGGATTTTCATTGTTGAAGCGCTTCTACATTCGAACTCCTCAATGGTTGGTTAAGCAGACATGGAAAACTAGCTTTACAAGATGTATCATAGGATTGTAACAAGTACTTTAAATTTGTTACATGGATTTTTGGTATATGTAGTTGAATATATGATTTCATTAATATAAAACAATTCATTCAATAAAAATTGCCATTGAAAATATTATTGAACTTATAAAAAAAAATTGTATTTGTATCCTTTTGTTTTTTACCGACAAAATAGGATAATCACCCATATATAATTCCAACGCCTCTTGACCCTCATAAATATGTTTTTATGCATATTTTTGACAATTCTTAATTGTTAGTAATGGTAATTGCGACGATTATATACTCTTGCAAATAACATTTTACTATTGGAAAAACATTTTTTGACACAATGTTTTGGTTATAAAAAAATCATCGGAAAAAAGAGATGTCGTCGTTCAGAAAGTATATTCAACGGGCATATAAGTATTTGCGACCAAATTGACATGTCGAAAATAAAATAATTTTGGCATTTTGAAAATTCATTTCTGACGGAAAGATAACTAGTAACGACGAGCCTCATGCCTTGGAAATGAAGCATTTTCGACGGTTGGTCGAGAAAAAAGTATTTCCAATGGAGCAATTTCCAACGCCCAGCGAGGGTTTTTTCCTGTCGGAAATAAGTATTTGCGACGGCAAATTACCTTTTTCGACAGCATTTGACCCTTGCTAATGATGTTTAATTTTGTAGTGTGACACGGTTTGAAGGCATTACTCTAAAGATGCTTTGCAAGTAATGAAAACCTGACCAAGTTGATATCAACTACAAATCCAAATGAATGTTAAATAATGAAGTAAAACACTTAAAACGAATAGGGTTTAACAGGTTTAAAAACTGTGCTAAACCTAATCATGAAGGAGAAAATGCTATGAAAAAAAATGAAAAAATAGGTAAAAAGTAAGAAGAAGCAGAAAAAAAAAGAAAAGAAAAAAAAAAGGAGGTGATTTCGTTTGTTTTCCATGTGAGGTTTTTGGGTCGATGGAATTTTTGTGTACAGAACAATGGGATCAATTAAATTTGGGTTCTTGTGTTTTAAGACCAATTCCACCTCAAAAAATAAGAGTAAATTTGTATTGATACCACAATGATAAAAATGGATAAGTTATATACGTGGATGCTTACAGAGTTATGGGTTGACCTGGTTCATGAAGAAAAATTAAAAAAATTTAAGGGTAAATTACATAGTAGCCCCTCAGGTTTGAGATCTATTATAACCCCATACAACAACTTTAAAACATTTCACTTTCATACATCTAGTACCATTTTATTTCAAAATAACACCTGCGTTAGATTTTCCATCCATTAGTCTATTAAATGCTGAAGTGTCTACAACATTTGTGCTGATGTGGCTACCACATGGAAAAAAAAATTTTATTTATTTATTTTTAAAAAACCTAAATCTTCTAAATCTTCCCCCCCCCCCCACACACTTCTGCAACTCCAAAAATCCTCTCTTCTCCCCGCAACCCCTAAACCCATATCCCCCATCTTCATCTTCTTCCCTACAACCCAGAAATGATAACCCTCCCCACCCCACCCGCGACCCTCCCTGTGCACCCCCAACCCGCGACCCTCTATCCCTCCGCACCCACCCTCTTTCCTCCTCTACACACCACCCACTCTCCTTTACACCCCCTGCATTCCACGAACCCGGTGATGGCGAGACGGGATCTGGGTTTTTTTTTTTTTTTTTTTTTTTTTTCTGGGTTGCAAGTAGGGGGTTGGGGGAAGAAGATGAAGATAGGGGGAAAAGACGAACTGAAGGGGGCTTTTTTTTTTTTTCCTTCTTTCTTTTCTTTCTGGGTTTCAGGGAAGAAGATGAAGATGGGGGATATGGGTTTGGGGATTGCGGGGAGAAGAGAGGAGGATGAGGGAAGGTTTCAGTTTTTTTATTTTATTTTTTTATTTTAATATTTAGAAGATTTAGGTTTAAAAAAAAATTATTTTTTTCGCCACGTGGCAGCCATATCAGCATTTAACAGACTAATGGATGGAAAATCTAACGGAGGTGTTATTTTGAAATAAAATGGTATTGGATGCATGAAAGTGAAATGTTTTAAAGTTGTTGTATAGGGTTGTAATAGACCTCAAACCTGAGGGGCTACTATATAATTTACCCAAAATTTAAATATTGATAAAAAAAATGAAGTAAATGTCCATATCAATATCTATTGAATAAAGGTTTTTTAGAAATGCAAAAGGGAAAAAAGTTGAAAAAGAAATTAAAAGTTGAGAGTGATCAATGTTATACCTTCAAGTCAGCGAATAGACGCAGTTCTTTCAGATTGATTCCAATTTGGCTATAGGAAACTGAAATTGTTTGAGCCCAAAAATATGGTTTTGAGCCGAGTTTAGAATGATCTCAGCCCAGTGTTGGTTGGGCCGAGTTCATAGTCCTTCTCGGCCCAGAGGCCATGTATGGGTATCATTGGGGGTTTTCTAGTTTATAGGCTGTGCAGTCGAAATTGGCCATATCCCATCGGGAATTGGGAATGTGGATGAGTCCTATTATGAGAAGGAGTTTCGACAGGATTAGGATGCTGGAACTGAATATGGCCTGATAACGAGTTGTGTTCAAAGTCCTAATAGGAGTAGGATTGGCCGAGATAAAGCTAGATCAGGGAAAGGAGTTCTAATCCTGGAGTGATTAGGATTCAATACAAGTTGGCTGCTATAAATAGGAAGGGAAGACATCGTAACAGACCTTCCAATTCAACACACAAACTGCCCTCACTCTACGCGAAACCTCTCAAACATCTTCAGATTTTTTATTTTCCTTTTTCGCCAACACATCTTCAATTTGGATAAACAGCATTGTAATGGCAACCGACGAATATCTTCAGTTTGGATAAACATCACTGTTGCCATAGAATCGACTGACCGTGGAACACCTTCAGTTTGGATAAACAGCACTACGACAAGGCCGACTGGTTATCTATCCAAGTCTCGGTCGAGGTGGATTTCGAATCCTTATCGGCAGAGGTCATCTCGTTAGCCTTCTCAGCGAAACAAGGTGTTACAAGTTGCTATACTCGGTACATTGAACACCGAGTCGTTTGTGTTGGTTATTCGTAAGTAGGTTTTAGAGTTCGGCATTCTGATGGCCGAACCACTTTCACAATCAAGACATACATTTGTTTTGAGTATTTGTGTCCTTATACTTTGGTGTAGATTCGATGTGCTTATACTCTCACGAATATAGTCACCGTGACTGAATCCAGTGCCGACGATTTGTGAACTTTGCAGAACTAGTAGCTTTGTCTTCAAGCTCTAGAACCTGAAGGCTGAGATGTGTTCCTTCCTCGGCCGCAGTCGCGAGATCAAGAAGTCAGCCACGCGCTCAACGCAACCTCAACACATTTTACTCATCGGCCGAGCTCGGCCGATGAGTTGGCATGCCCCGCATACAACCGAAGGACGTAGTTAGCTTACTAATTACTCGGCATGCGCGTCACGTAGGCTTGATAGTTTTTAGGGTCAACAGAAACAAATTCAAATTGTAAACAATTTGCACCAAAGGATTGAATATGGAGAGACACAAATACTGTTTCCAATAAATAAAAATGAGTACAAATATAATCGTTTCACATATGATAAGGTAGGGAAAACAACACTCGACATATTGGGATTTGAAGATCAAATGTTAAGAACAATCGATAAAGGTAATTAATACAAAATTGTAGCTGCTAGTGGTTGAGATTGAAATAGAGGTAAAACATACTGATGCTAAATTTGGTTTTAAAGGTTGGTAACAATCATGGAACAATGTTGGATATGATTATGGCCCATGACGAAGTTACTTTTATAATTATTTATTAGCTAACATTGCATTCATGGTATAGTTAAAGGCTCTATACGGTTTTTAGCACCAATTAAGTTTGGTTCCAAAACATATAGAATGAAAATAAAATGTTGGGGTTAACATTAAACAGTTTAAAGATTAAACTGGTTAGAACAGCTTAAAACCAAAGATATCACTTGAGAATAAATTGGGTGATCAAATTTATCCAACAAAAGATTACAAACTGAGGACAATGGGTTGCACAAAAGCGAAAGAGAAGCGAATAAAAACAACAACGACGACAAAGCCTTTTCCCACTAAGTGGGGTCGGCTATATGAATCCTAGAACGCCATTGCGCTCGGTTTTGTGTCATGTCCTTCGCTAGATCTAAGTACTCTAAGTCTTTTCTTAGGGTCTCTTCCAAAGTTTTCTTAGGTCTTCCTCTACCACTTCAGCCCTGAACTTCTATCCCGTAGTCACATCTTCGAACCGGAGCGTCAGTAGGCCTTCTTTGCACATGTCCAAACCCATTTTGTGTACGTGTTGATGCTTCACCGCCCAACATTCTGTGCCATACAGCATCGCCGGCCTTATTGTCTTCCTATAAAATTTTCCCTTGAGCTTCAGTGGCCTACGACGATCACACAACACGCCGGATGCACTCTTCCACTTCATCCATTCAGCATGTATTCTATGGTTGAGATCTCCATCTAATTCTCCGTTCTTTTGTAAGATAAATCCTAGGTAGCGAAAACGGTCGCTCTTTGGTATTTCCTGATCTCCGATCCTCGCCCCTAACTCATTTTGGCCTCCATTTGCACTGAAATTGCACTCCATATATTCTGTCTTTGATTGGCTTAGGCGAAGACCTTTAGATTCCAACACTTCTCTCTAAAGGTTAAGTTTCGCATTTACCCCTCCTGAGTTTCATCTATCAACACTATATCGTTTGCAAAAAGCATACACCAAGGAATATCATCTTGAATATGTCCTGTTAACTCATCCATTACCAATGCAAAAAGGTAAGAACTTAAGGATTGTTGATGCACAAAATCAGTGAGGACTTTGGTAAGGACTTAAGGATTGTGATCTTCGCTAGATTGCTCTAGTCATTAGTGTGGATAAGTATATAAATGGATAGAGACAGGAAAGCAAACACAAGATGTACGTGGTTCACCCAGATTGGCTACGTCCATGGAGTAAATGAGTTCTCATTAATTGTGAAGGGTTTACACAAGTACATAGGTTCAAGCTCTCCTTTAGTGAGTACAAGTGAATGATTTAGTACAAATGACATTAGGAAATATTGTTGGAGAATGATCTCGTAATCACGAAACTTCTAATTACCGAAGTGTGGTATCGTCTTCACTTGCCATATCTGTCTCATAGGTAGATGTGGCATCTTCTCTGGAAGTACTCTTCCTCCATCCAGGGGTGGTATCTTTAACTGGTGGAGATGCACAAGGTAATGTATCAATTTCACTTGAAGCTTACTTGTAGTTTCAGGCTTGGTCAAGCGCGATACAAACCATGTAGTAGGAGTCCCCCAAGTTGCCGAGCTAGGGGATCTGCTGAAAGAGGTGACAGACAAGGTAAGCAATCAGTCTCAGATCAGAAGTTTGATTTCGAGTTCCGGCTGATTGTTCTCATTCTCCCTATCTTGCAGGCAGCATGAAGGATAAAGAGAAGAAAAATGAGGTAGATGATATGAGATACTTTTGTTTTTGAAGAAGAAACTTTCCACAGGCTTATTCTTGAATTGGGCTGGAGGGTTTTCTGGTTTCCTCCAGAGTATAAGGCCGACTGAAGAATTTGAAGGTCAAAACAAGTCCATCAAATCTAGAGCACGTTCGACCCTGCTGATATGGGATACTTTTGCTGTTGACAAAGTAGTGGATGTATCGGCACGTGTTCTGTTACGCTTGTCTCCACATGCTTCCTTATATCATTCTCACTTTCCCTATTTGTTCCTCAGGCAGATGTGGTATCTTCTCTGGAAGCATAAGATGTTGAAGATGAGTACTTGAGAGCAATGCCAGATAAGTAATCAGGTAAGAGGTTCCAGGCAGTCAGTTCCTGACTGGAAACTTGATTCCAAGTGCTGACTGATTGTTCTCTTTCTCCTTATCTTGCAGGTAAGAACAAGGCCAAAGGAAAAGATAGGGAAAAAGCATGATATGGGATACTCTTGCTTTTAACCCTGATGATATGAGATATTCTTGCTCTGGTGTAGCTTGTTTGTAGAGGTATTATCGGGGGGAAAGAAAGTTGAGTATTTCGAAAGGCTTCGTTAGAAGTGCCCTCTCAAATATGAGGAAGGGTTGAGCATTTTTGCAGGTCTGCCTGTCCGTTGAGGATGGAGGTCGACATATATAGGAGTCTCCCTAACAACAAGTAGTAATGTTATTCCTTTACCCTGCTTGGTCATAGCACGGTAGTGGGAGCTGCCAGCTTCACGTGTGTCAGAGCACTTTGAAAAAGTGATCTGTGGTATTTGGAAAGTTGATGTTGCGTGTGAAGATTACAGACAAGCTTTATCCAAAGAGATCTGGCTCTCAAAGTTGAGAAAACGGTGCCTCTTCGATTTTCGAACAAGTAATCCTGTCGGGGATCTGGCTCTAGAGATTCGGAGAACGGTGCCTCTTCGATTTTTGAGAAAGCAATCCTGCTGGGAGTCTGGCTCTCGATATTCAGAGAGCGGTGTCTCTTCGATTTTTGAGAAAGTAATCATGTTGGGAGTTTGGCTCTCGAGATTCGGAGGGCGGTGCCTCTTCGATTTTGGAGCAAGCAATCTTGTTAGGAGTGTTTTCTCGAATGTGAGTAAAGGTTGGGCATGTTTGCTAGTCTACCTTGCCACGGAGCACAGAGGTTGACACACAGGAACTTTCCAATTATCCAGCAGTGGTGCTGTTCCTTTACCCTTGTGGGTAATAATATAGTAGCTAGACCTTCAAAATTTATGTGTCTAAACTTTGTTAGTGCTGTTTCTTTGCTATTCTTTTACCCTTCTTGGTCATAGCGATGTAGTAGGAGCTGCAAGCTTCATGTGTCTAAACTTTATCAGAGATCTTTGGCAAAGTTATCTGTGGTACCCATGAGCTGATGGTGCGTGTGGAAAGTGCATGTGACAAGTGCTGACAAGGCTGAAAAAAGCAGGTGCCTCTTCGATTTCTGAGATCGGCCATCGTGGTCTCTGAGCAGACCAGCTTTTGAGAAAGCAAGCTACTCTTCGATTTCTGAGATTGGCCTTCGTAGTCTTTGAACAGCCCAGCTTTTGAGAAAGCAAACGCCTCTTCGATTTCTGAGATCAGCCTTCATGGTCTCTGAGCAGCCCAGGTTTTGAGAAAGCAAACGCCTCTTTGATTTCTGAAGCTCGGTCGAGTGCAGATTTCTATAGAGGCTGGCATTAAGTTCTAAAGCACACTTGAATCTCCACCAGTAGAAGCTCCCTTCTTGCACTTCTAAGATCTTGATTTGTCCGACCTCTTCTCTCTTCAACACCTTTGAAAATGTCTGGCCCCTCCGACCTTCGTTTTGACTTGAACGTTGTTGAAGAGGCAGCCTCGCCTTCTCCAGACAACATATGGCACCCATCTTTCTTATCCCCTACTGGTCCTCTTACCGTTGGGGATTCTGTGATGAAGAATGATATGACCGCTGCGGTGGTGGCCAGGAACCTTCTCACTCCCAAAGATAACAGACTACTTTCCAAACGGTCTGATGAGTTGGCTGTTGTGGATTCTCTGGCTCTGAGTGTTCAGTGTGCAGATTCTGTGTCTAATATGGCCCAACGCCTATTTGCTCGAACCCGCCAAGTTGAATCATTGGCGGCTGAAGTCATGAGTCTCAAATAGGAGATTAGAAGGCTCAAGCATGAGAATAAACAGTTGCACCGGCTCGCACATGACTATGCTACAAACATGAAGAGGAAGCTTGACCAGATGAAGGAATCTGTGGGTTTGTTCCAAAGGCATTTATTGCCTTCGTCTTCTGAGGCTGTACCGCGTAATGAAGCTCCAAATGATCAACCTCCGATGCCTCCTCCTTCCAGGGTTCTGTCCAGTACTGAGGCTCCGAATGATCCCCCTCCGGTGCCTTCTCTTTCTGGGGCTCTACCAACTGCTGAGACTTCTCCTAAGCAACCTTTGTGAAGGCTCCCTCTTATTTGTTTATTTTGACCCATGTATATGTACATATTTGTAACTTATCGGAGATATCAATAAATAAGTTTTGCTTCATTTCAACGTATTGTGTTAAATACACCAAAGCCTTATTCACTGAGTGGGGTTGACTATATGAATCTTAGAACGCCATTGTGCTCGGTCCTGTGTCATGTCCTCCGTTAGATCCATGTACTCTAAGTCTTTTCTTAGAGTCTCTTCCAAAGTTTTCCTAGGTCTTCCTCTACCCTTTCGGCCCTGAACCTCTGTCCCGTAGTCACATCTTCTAACTGGAGCGTCAGTAGGCCTTCTTTGCACATGTCCAAACCACCGTAACCGATTTTCTCTCAGCTTTCCTTTAATTTCGGCTACTCCTACTTTACCTCGGATATCCTCATTCCTAATCTTATCATTTCTTGTGTGCCCACACATCCAACGAAGCATCCTCATCTCTGCTGCCCATTTTGTGTACGTGTTGATGCTTCACCGCCTAACATTCTGTGCCATACAGCATCGTCGGCCTTATTGTCGTCCTATAAAATTTTCCCTTGAGCTTCAGTGGCATACGGCGGTCACACAACACACCGGATGCACTATAGAAGCGAATAAAAACGAAAAAAAAAAGGGCAGGTAACAACAAAAGTAGCAAAAAACTAACAACACAAAATACTTGATACATTGAAAACTAAATGTCTAAACGAATTATATACCTTCAATAAATGCCGGTACTTCTTGAAAGTGAAGAAGAACGATATCAGATAGTGATATCAACCATCTGATTACAGAGACAAAATCTGCAGAATCATAAAAAGAGAATTTAAACGTAGAATTTATCTGTAAATCAAAAACTCCAAAAAGAAAAACAATAAATAGAAACATGAGGTACATCAAGAAAAGAAACCTTACCAAGCTGAAAGCCCTAATGTCTAATCTAAATTAGAGAATTCAACATATTTCAAAATTAAAAAAAAAAATTCTATATTAGCCGGAAAAGAACATTGAATTGTGGGTGGAAAAAAGACGATTTTTTTTTACAAAAAAAAAAAAAAAAAAATCAAACGGTAAACGTACTAAGGTACTCCAAATGATATTGCATGCATGATATATGAAAATACACACACACACACACATATGCATGCCCATATATATTAAAAAAAATTAGTGTACCAGTAATTTGGTACATTATCGGTACATTATGTAATCCAAATTTATTTACAAAATAAGTATTTTGACATGTTATTTATTTTTGTTTAGATATGTACCAAGCTACTAATACGTTTATATTATCATAATTTTAGCACGCAAAAAACTAACGGCAAGTTATGTGTAATCCTAAAACCTATATGTATGTTTCAAGCCAATACAGGTACATTTCAATTTAGTAACCATAAATTTTAATTCGGTATGAATACGTTTTAATTTAGCATAAGTACGTTTCAATTTGAGAATAAATTGTGTCGATACATGTTTGACACACCCCGACCCGAAATGTCCACTAGGACCCCGAATCGAGCCGTGCTGGCCAACACCAGGAAAGTGACGAAGCCATAAAGTGTGATAATGTATAAAATGTGAATAAATTAATTATAAAAGTATCTAAGTACACAAGTGTGCGGTGAGCGGGTCTGGACCCATTTCACGCGTGATACAGAGCATAAGACAAGTACAGTGAGCAAAGATCATAATTATACCATTATAAGGAGCCACCAGAACTTGGAGTGCCACAAGTCCTCGTCGATACGGAACCTTGCTACTAGAACCTGGAGGGGTGCAAGGATAGAAAGTGTGAGTGGTCAAAACAAAGATTTTCAAAGTCATTTCCATTATTAAAGGTAGTAACCCCTCGTCATAAAACCTGTATAGTTTCCAGCAAATCATACTACGTAGAACTATGAAGTCAAAAATATACTAATGGTAAACCCCGAAGTATAATACTACTTAGCAACTCATTAGCAATATAAATAATAATGTGCTTAATAAATCATATTAGCACGCAAGCCGAAGTCACCTATAGTGAACTGTACTACTCATTCATATCTCATCACATATCTCATCAATCATGGCTAGCAAATAAGTCGGAGTCACCTGTAGTGACCTGTACGACTCATCAATCATGGCTAACATATAAGCCGGAGTCACCTGTAATGACTTGTACGACTTATTCATATCTCATCACATATCTCATCAATCATGGCTAGCACATAAATCAAAGTCACTTGTAGTGACGTGTACGACTTATTCATATCTCATCACATATCTCATCAATCATGGCTACATTATATACTCACCTAAACTTACCTTAGCCTTCGAATTGGTGTGCAACACTGTGCAAGGTTGTACTAAATCACATACTAAAATGTAAACTAATTATGGCATGGCATTTATAAAACCTAAAACCATAATTTCTCATTTTCTCACACGTTGATTTATAACCAACCTTTATTCACCCAAAACATAGGGTTAAATCTCACGTTTTCACCAGATTCCTTTACATTGCTCATTTTCCCAAACAAAGCTTTTGTCTCGATTATTTAATCTCACTTATTGTATGGCTGCATCTAACATCTCGTTAGACTGCCTACGTACCCTAAACAAGGATCAAGCCATTCGTAGTTCACAATAATTAATTGTAGGTAACATGCATAAATCACTTTAGAAGCATTTGTGGAACTATCAATTATATGCCTATAATAAAAGGAAAAGACCCACTCACCTGGAGTCCACGTTATGATTCTCTAGCACGTGCATCGAGGCGTCTCGAATGATTGGCGCTTAGAACAATTATTGAATCACATCTCAGAACTCTTATCAATATAATACGTAATTCACATAAAATAAATCCTCAAGGACATTCTAAAATAGTTTGAGACTCATTGACTATCTGTCAACCATTAATCATAGATCGATGGTAGGGTCTACAACATTGTATAACTCGATCCGGAAGATTCGCATATCAGATTTCCAATCCGCAACTTCCAAAGATCCACATTATGCTTCTAGAATAACATATTAAAATTTCATTATGACCCAATGGTTGGATCTCCGCCAATTTTCAAAACCAAGTGGCGGTTAACATTCAATTTTATGGACTTACAAATCCAATTCGGGAAGATCCGTACGTCGGATTCCCAATCCATAAATTCCTACATTCTTCAAATATTACATACTACAATGTAACAAAGTTTGGTAACGATCCAACAGTCGGATTGTCGATTACTATTCTAATCAAGTGGTGGACCTTAATGGAAGTTCGCCGGATTTTGCAGATTTCGCAGATTTCCGGGCAATCTTTAGAACTCCATATCTCACTTGTTTCTCAACCAAATTCAACCCATAATATACCAAATCAAAGTTAGAGAAATGTAGAACAAATTATACCAGCTTGGAGTCCAAATGGTGGTCGGAGGTGTCCAGAAAATGGTCTGAAAGACGGCTGTCCGTGGAAAACTGGTAACTCGCCTGAATTTTTAAGCAACCTTTCAACGTCCATAACTTTGTCAATACTCCACGAAATCAAGTGATTCAAAAACGAAAATCTAAGTTTTCAACGAGAGGAAGAGATTGATACCTTTCTTGAAGGCTAACTTGATAGGAGCATATTTATGCGACTTAGTTAGCTTGTTTTCTTGCATTTTCATGGCTAGTTTCTACTTATTATAGTGTTTTAGCTATTTTCGTGTGTTTGTAGGTCCAAATGACAAAGTTGGCAAGAAAGTGCATTTTAGAGCATTTTAGAGCAGTTTTGGGTTGGAATGGATAGCTTACATATGGAGCACAAGGAATGGAAGAATTTGAAGTTCAAGAGAGGCTAGGAATGTTCTACAAAGTTGAGGAAATTAATTCAAGACATTGAAGATAAGGAATTAGCTCAAAAGAAGGAGATACTATCTAAACTACCTTATCTTATCCAAAACCTTATCCAACCTTATCTCATCCAAACTAACCTTATCTTATCTTATCCTATCATAATCCTATCCTACCTTAATTCTAGCTGCAATGGGGACTCCTTATCACATTAGAATACCTAATATCTGATTCTAGAAGCCCTGAAACAATGCAAATAACTTGATCCTTTTTCCTCTAGAAATCTAACGAATTTAATCCCTTTCTAGAAGCTTTGTGCTGAATGTCCTAGTCCTATTCCTCTAGGATTGTGTAATCCTTCTCCTCCACTACTTTGCCCAAAACCCTAGCCTATAAATACATATTTTCTGCCACAATTCAAACCACCACCCTCTACCATATTTTTCTACACCATTCCCCACAAATTCGTGCCATACAAGAGCCAAAACATCAGAAAATACATACTTGTGCTCAAATTTGCAATAAAGGAAGGAGAGGAGACCCTTGGAGTCAAATCTGCCATTGCTGGAACGTTCCTGGTTCTTTCTATCCTTAGTTCTAGTTCAATGTTTGTTTTCATTTGGTTTTATGTTTTCAAAGACATGAGGAACTAATTTCTTTTTAGTTAGAGGTGAATTCGAAGCCATGATTATATGCTTTATATGAATTGATTACATCCAATTATTGTTTCTTGAGTCTTGAATGTGATTTGCTTATCTGAGTTATTAAAACTTGTTTATGTGTGTTGATTGAGGATGCATACTTAGTTTGCATGCATAAACTTGATGCTAGAGTATAAGGGAGTTTCACCTAATCGTTATGAACTTATATTCACAAGTAGTGGAGGTTGCTAGTCACAATCGCGTTAAGTAAATCCTTGGCAGGAGTATCATGTTTTTCATAGTTACGAATGCCTCATCAATGCTTATGGTTTTCAAAGAACTTATTGACCTTTGGTATGTTTACTATCATGCTTTTCATAGTTAGGGGACTTGAGAAGGATAATTTGGTTGTGATGCGTATCCCGTCCAATTCAATGAAATAAGGAAAATCTGATGGTTAATTTGTGCTGTCACGGTTAACTTAGGGTGTTGTCATTCATGATTTAAAGGAACAATACTGGAAATTGGTTTGTTTGCATATGTCATGTGTGGAGAAGGACCCTCTAACTAGCCTTTTACCCTTGTCAATTCATCAAATTTGTTTTATTAAAGTGTTTTATGCAAAGTTTCTATTTTAAGTTTAAAATTCGTCAAAAACAATCCCCCTTTCATTATGTCTTGTTAGTTGAGTCATAATATGTTTTCTTTTAGTCTTTTAAGTCAAGTTCAATTTTATTTTCGTCCAAATCACTTGTTAGGTCTAGAATTGAGTCTTTTTTATTTTTTGTTGTTGTTTTGAATGTTTTGAGTTTATAGAGTCTAGTTTAGTGTTTTAAAATCTTATTCATGTTTATTAGCATCCCTAGTTAATCCCCGGTTTAGAACGATCCTTACTTACATTTTTACTACAATTGTCATTGTTGATGCACAAAATCAGTGAGGACTTTGGTACAACAGAAAGTGTCAAGTTTGTGACCTTTTTTAGATTGCTCCGGTCACTAGTGTGGATAAGTATGTAAATGGATAGAGATAGGGAAGCAAACACAAGATGTACGTGGTTCACCCAGATTGGCTACGTCCACGGAGTAGAGGAGTTCTCATTAATTGTGAAGGGTTTACACAAGTACATAGGTTCAAGCTCTCCTTTAGTTAGTACTAGTGAATGATTTAGTACAAATGACATTCATGAATATTGTGAGAGAATGATCTCTATTTATAGAAGAGAGTTTCTAGTTTCATTCTGACATTGACACGTGTCATGTTGTGATTGGCTTCTGATGTTGACACATGTCGCGTTATGATTGGCTTCTGATGTCGACATGTGTCGCACTGTGATTGGCCTCATGGTTTAAGGGAAACTCTTCTGGGTCCTTGACGGTATAACGTTGACCGGTGCTCAATAGTTTCGGGATTGGTCAAGTATGGTACAAACAGTGCTCCCCTAAGTTCCCGAGTGAGGGAAGCTCCTCGGTTGGGGACTTGCAAGATCCAAGCCATTGAGTAATCACGAAACTTCTAAGTATCGAAATGTGGTATCATTTTCACTTGCCTTATCTGTCTTATATGTAGATGTGGCATCTTCTCTAGAAGTACTTTTCCTCCATCCAGGGATGGTGCCTTTAACTGATGAAGATGCACAAGGTAATGTATCAATTTCACTTGAAGCTTACTTGTAGTTTCGGGCTTGGTCAAGTGTAATAGAAACCCTATAGTAGGAGTCTCCCAAGTCGCCGAGCTAGGAGATTTGCCGAATGAGGTAACAGACAAGGTAAACAATCAGACTTCCAAGCAAACAACCTGGATTGGAAGTTTGACTTCAGCTTCCAGTTGATTGATCTCTTTCTTTTTGTGTTGTAAACAGCAACAAGGATAAGGAGAAGCAAATGGAGAAGAGATGATATGAGATACTTTTGCTTTTGAAAAAGTAACTTTCCACAAGCTTATTCTTGAACTGGGCTGGAGGGTTTTCTGGTTTCCTCCAGAGTATAAGGCCGACTCAAGAATTTGAGGGTCAAAACAAGTCCATCAAATCTAGAGTACATTCGACCCTGATGATATGGGATACTTTTGCTGTTCATAAAGTAGTGGATGTATCGGCACACGTTCTGTTACGCTTGTCTCCACATGCTTCCTTGTATCCTTCTCACTTGCCCTATCTGTTCCTCAGGCAGATATGGTATCTTCTCTGGAAGCATAAGATGTTAAAGATGAGTACTCGAGAGCAATGCCAGGTAAGTAATCAGGCAAGGGGTTCCAGCAGTCAGTTCTTGACTGGAAGCTTGATTCCAAGTGCTGACTGATTGCTCTCTTTCTCCTTGTCTTGCAGGTAAGAACAAGGCCAAAGGAAAAGACAGGGAAAAAGCATGATATGGGATACTCTTGCTTTTAACCCTGATGATATGAGATACTCGTGCTCTGGTGTGGCTTGTTTGCAGATGTATTATCGGGATGAAAAGAAGCTGAGTATTTCGAGAGACTCTGCTCATTTTTTTTATTTGCACGTCTGCCTGGCTGTGGAGGATGGAGGTCGACATATATAGGAGTCTCCCTAACAACAAGTAGTAGTGCTATTCCTTTACCCTTCTTGGTCATAGCAATGTAGTGAGAGCTGCAAGCTTCACGTGTTTTAACTTTGTCAGAGCACTTTGAAAAAGTGGTCTGTAGTATCTGGAAAGCTGATGTTGCGTGTGAAGATTGCAGACAAGCTTTATTATGGGATAACTGGCTCTCGAAGTTCAGAGAACGGTGCCTCTTTGGTTTTCGAACAAGCAATTGTGTCAGGGATCTGGCTCTCGAGATTCAGAAAACGGTGCCTCTTCGATTTTTGAGAAAGCAATCCTGTTGGGAGTCTGACTCTTGAGATTTGGAGAGTAGCGTCTCTTCGATTTTTGAAAAAGTAATCCTGTTGGGAGTCTGGCTCTCGAGATTTGGAGGGCGGTGTCTCTTCGATTTTTGAGCACGTAATCCTGGTGGGAGTCTGGCTCTCGAGATTCGGAGAGCGGTGCCTCTTCGATTTTTGAGAAAACAATCCTGTTAGGAGTCTGACTCTTGAGATTCGGAGAGCAGTGTCTCTTCGATTTTTGAGAAAGTAATCCTGCTGGGAGTCTGGCTCTCAGGATTCGGAGCGCAGTGTCTCTTCAATTTTTGAGAAAGTAATCCTGTTGGGAGTCTGGCTCTCGAGATTCAGAGGGCAGTGCCGATTTTTAAGCACGTAATCCTGTTATGAGTCTAGCTTTCGAGATTCGGAGAGCTGTGCCTCTTCGATTTTTGAGCAAGCAATCTTGTTGGGAGTGTATTCTCGAATGTGAGTAAAGGTTGGGCATTTTTTCCAGTCTGCCTTGCCACGGAGCACGGAGGTTGACACACATTGGGACTTTCTAGTTATCAATCAGTGGTGCTGTTCTTTTACCCTTGTGGGTAATAGTAGGGTAGCTGGACCTTCAAAATTTATGTGTCTAAACTTTGTCAGAGATCTTTGGCAAAGTTATCTGTGGTACTTGAGGAGCTGATGTTGCGTGTGGAAAGTGGTGCCTCTTCGAAATCCAGAGAGTGGTGCCTCTTCGATTTTTGAACCAACGACCCTGTTGCCCTTTCTTTTATAAGGGCACCAATTGTGTGCAAGAAGTACATTCAAAGAGTTATTGCTTGTAGGAATTTTCCCCTTACTTCAGAGATTTATTGCACCTTATTTCTCCTTCATCATTTCTGAGAATGTCTAGCCCATCCGACCATCGTTTTGACTTAAACTTTGGTGAAGAGGTAGCCATGTCTTCTCAAGATAAGATATGGCGCCCATCCTTCTTATCCCCTACTGGTCCTCTTACCGCTGGGGACTCTGTGATGAAAAATGATATGATCGCTGCGGTGGTGGCCAGGAACCTTCTCACTTCCAAACATAACAGACTACTTTCCAAACGGTCTGATGAGTTGGCTGTTAAGGATTCTCTGGCTCTGAGTGTTCAGTGTGCAGGTTCTGTGTCTAATATGGCCCAACGCCTATTTGCTCGAACCCGCCAAGTTGAATCATTGGCGGCTGAAGTGATAAGTCTCAAACAGGAGATCAGAGGGCTCAAGCATGAGAATAAACAGTTGTACAGGCTCGCACATGACTATGCTACAAACATGAAGAGGAAGCTCGACCAACTGCAGGAATCTAATGGTCAGATTTTACTTGATCATCAGAGGTTTGTGGGTTTGTTTCAAAGACATTTATTGCCTTCATCTTCTGAGGCTGTACCGCGTAATGAAGCTCCAAATGATCAACCTTCGGTGCCTTGTTCTTCTGGGGTTCTGCCTAGTACTGAGGCTCCGAATAATCACCCTCTGGTGCCTCCTCTTTCTGGGGCTCTGTCCACTACTGAGACTTCTCCTGAGCAACATTTGTGAAGGCTCCCTCTTGTTTATTTATTTTGATTCATGTATAAGTACATATTTGTAACTTATCGGAGATATCAATAAACAAGCTTTGCTTCATTACAACGTATTGTGTTAAATACACCAAGGCCTTCTTCACTAAGTTCTTTGAATTTTTCCTTTTGTTGAAGCTTGTATGTTGAAGCTTTGTGAGTGAAGCATGTAGGTTGAGCTAGTGCTCCCTTAATTTCCTGAGTGAGGAAAACTTCTCGTTTGGAGACTTGAAAAATCCAAGTCACTGAGTGGTCGTGAGACTTCCGAGTATCAAGGTGCAGTAGCATATGGTAGGAGTCCCCCAAGTTTTTCGATTTTTTTTTTGAATTTTTTTTTTCGATTTTTCAAATTTTTGAATTTTTGAATTTCGGAAAATATATATATATATATATATATTTTAAAGCTTTGTAGGTGAAGTTTTGGTGTTCAAGCTTTGTAGGTGAAGCTTTGAGGTTGAAGCTTTGTTGGGTACCATGAATTGATTTTGCTTCACACTATCTTGATCAAGATAGTGTGAAGCTTTTGTAGGTGAAGCTTTTGTGGTGGGTGAAGCTTTTATGGGTGAAGCTTTTGTGTTGGGGGAGGCTTTTGTGTTAGGAGAAGCTTTTGTGGTGGGGAAGCTTTTGTGGGTGAAGCTTTTATGGTGGGGGAAGCTTTTGTTGGTGAAGCTTTTGTGGGTGAAGCTTTTGTGGTGGGTGAAGCTTTTGTGGGTGAAGCTTTTGTTAGTGAAGCTTTTATGGGTTAAGCTTTTGTAGGTGAAGCTATTATGGGTAAAGCTTTTGTAGGTGAAGCTTTGGAGTTGAAGCTTTGTAGGTGAAGCTTTGGAGTTGAAGCTTTTGTTGGGTACCATGAATTGATTTTGCTTCACACTATCTTGATCAAGATAGTGTGAAGTCTTTGAGAATTTGTAGTTGTCCTCCATTGATGAAGCTTTTGTTGGTGAAGCTTTTGTGGTGAAGCTTTGTTGGGTACCACGAATTGATTTTGCTTCACACTATCTTGATTAAGATAGTGTGAAGCTTTTGAGAATTTGTAGTTGTCCTCCATTGATGAAGCTTTGTTGAATTTCCCAATTTTTTTTTTTGGGAAACTAGAAATTTGAAAATGTGGGAGAGATAACATATACAAATTTTACTTCCACACTGTTGAGCAAGAGTTGTGATGCAAGTCACACCTTGTAGTAGTCGAAGGTTTGGATGAACCATATAAATTGAATTTGCTTCGAACAGTCTTGAATTTGCTTCGAAGGTTTGAGAATTGTAGTTGCCCTCCATTGATGAAGCTTTTGTTGGCACCATAAATTGGTTTTGCTTCACACTGTCTTGATCAAGAGTGTGTGAAGCTTTTCAGAATTGTGGTTGAACTCCTTTGATGAAGTTTTTGTTGGCACCATAAATTGGTTTTGCTTTACACTGTCTTGATCAAGAGTGTGTGAAGCTTTTGAGAATTGTGGTTGCCTTCCATTAATGAAGCTCTTGTTGGCACCATAAATTGGTTTTGCTTCACACTGTCTTGATCAAGAATGTGTGAAGCTTTTGAGAATTGTGGTTGAACTCCTTTGATGAAGCTCTTGTTGGCACTATAAATTGGTTTTGCTTCACACTGTCTTGATCAAGAGTATGTGAAGCTTTTGAGAAGTGTGGTTGTCCTCCATTGATGAAGCTCTTGTTGGCACCATAAATTGGTTTTGCTTCACACTGTCTTGATCAAGAATGTGTGAAGCTTTTGAGAATTGTGGTTGAACTCCTTTGATGAAGCTCTTGTTGGCACCATAAATTGGTTTTGCTTCACACTGTCTTGATCAAGAGTGTTTGAAGCTTTTGAGAATTGTGGTTACCCTCCATTGATGAAGCTCTTGTTGGCACCATAAATTGGTTTTGCTTCACACTGTCTTGATCAAGATTGTGTGAAGCTTTTGAGAATTATGGTTGAACTCCTTTGATGAAGCTCTTGTTGGCACCATAAATTGGTTTTGCTTTGCACTATCTTGATCAAGAGTGTGTGAAGCTTTTGAGAATTATGGTTGCCCTCCATTGATGAAGCTCTTGTTGGCACTATAAATTGGTTTTGCTTCACACTGTCTTGATCAAGAGTATGTGAAGCTTTTGAGAAGTGTGGTTGTCCTCCATTGATGAAGCTCTTGTTGGCACCATAAATTGGTTTTGCTTCACACTGTCTTGATCAAGAATGTGTGAAGCTTTTGAGAATTGTGGTTAAACTCCTTTGATGAAGCTCTTGTTGGCACCATAAATTGGTTTTGCTTCACACTGTCTTGATCAAGAGTGTTTGAAGCTTTTGAGAATTGTGGTTACCCTCCATTGATGAAGCTCTTGTTGGCACCATAAATTGGTTTTGCTTCACACTGTCTTGATCAAGAATGTGTGAAGCTTTTGAGAATTATGGTTGAACTCCTTTGATGAAGCTCTTGTTGGCACCATAAATTGGTTTTGCTTTGCACTATCTTGATCAAGAGTGTGTGAAGCTTTTGAGAATTATGGTTGCCCTCCATTGATGAAGCTCTTGTTGGCACCATAAATTGGTTTTGCTTCACACTGTCTTGATCAAGAGTGTGTGAAGCTTTTGAGAATTATGGTTGAACTCCTTTGATGAAGCTCTTGTTGGCACCATAAATTGGTTTCACTTCACACTGTCTTGATCAAGAGTGTATGAAGCTTTCTACGAGTTGTAATGTTTGCATTGTTACAGAGGGGAAATGTCTGAAGCAGATGTAAGAGGGCTGAATAGCTTGATCTTCGTATGCCATGCACTAAAGTTGTTGTTGGCTTGCAATAAGACTTTGTTGGTGACTATAACTCTTGTTGGGCATAAGTGCTCTCTTAGTTGAGGTGTCAAGCTTAAGGGTTTTTTATTATTTGTGAATCCTAGGAGTTCACATGTACAAGTTGTACCACTTCGTCTTCTGGTAGGTGGAATGAATGGTGAGTTACTTTCATCACTTGGTTGGTGGTACGAAGATGAGTTCCTTCTTGACCTGGTTGGTGGCATGAGTGGAAAGTTGCCAAATGATATTAGAGTACGGGTTGTACATTTCATCACCTGGTTGGTGGCATGGAGGAGAGTACGGGTTGTACATTTTATCACCTAGTTGGTGGCACGAAGATGAGTTCCTTCTTCACCTGGTTAGTGGCATGAGTGGCAAGTTACCAAATGATATTAGAGTACGGGTTGTACATTTCATCACCTGGTTGTTGAGAATAAGGGCAAGGTGTCGAGGCACATTATAGCAAGTGTCGAAGAGACAAAGTATGTTGAACCCTTTCGAAACACAGTTGGCTTATGTATGGATGTGTTGGAATGTATAATGTTTATGTATGAATGTGTTCGAATGTATGATGTTTATGTTGATTGATATGAGTGATGCTTCTGAATGTTTTGCTATGCATGAAGGGATCCATGATTTTGATATGTGAACCATGTTGAAGCTCTGAGTTGGAGTATAAGGGTAAGTCAGCGTAGACCAAGTGTTCCAGTGCTAGGAACACAAAAGACTTAGAAGAAGTTGTCTGAATTCCCTCTTCTTTAAATATTTTCCAAATGGCTTGTGTGACAAAAGATCTCAAGCGGTTGAGAGTCAAAACATTTGTAATGTGTATGCCTTCTTATAATATAGCATTTCCTTCAGTACCTAGTCATCCACTTTGAAATAGTGAGGCTTGGCCCTGTAGTTATAATAGTTGACGATACATTCACCCCTGGTTGTCTTGATACGAACTTTTATCCCTCTTGTTGTAATGGGTTTGCTGAGAGTAAAAATATTTCCTCTTACCAAGAGACAGATACGTTTGGTGACTTAGCGAGTAGCTAAATGAGGCAGGAGATGATGCAATGGGTGTTTGAATGGCCAAGATCTCATCACTTGGTAGAACTTGACTTCCATTTCCCACTTATTGATAGGGGTTAACCATATGGGGGTTCCCTTGGTATGTCCTTGCTTTAGGAGAGGCGTGGTTGTAAGCCTATGCCATCACCTCAGAGTAAGTCTTCCAAGTGTTGGCATTGATCATGTACTTGAAGAAACAATCACGTAGGCCTGCCGTGAAGGCCTTGAGGGCGGTCTTGTCATCTGCCTCAGCGCAGCGAGAATACTAATGGCTGAAGCGATTGGCATACTCTCGTAGTGACTCGTCCAGCTTCTGATGAATAGTATACAAGTCATCTGCAGAATGCAAGTGATCGGTCTGGAAGATGTGTTGAGAGATAAACAGTTTCCTCAAATCCTCAAATGAGTCTACTGTCTCAGGTGGAAGACAGCAATACTAGTTTTGAGCTCCGCCAGAGAGGGTGGAGGGGAAGAGAAGACATCGCTCTTCCTTGGTATGCATCCAATATGCCATGGTGGACTCAAAGAGGTTAAGGTGTTCAATTGGGTCCTTCCTTCCAGTATAGGGTTGTAAAACAAGCTTTTGTTTTGTCTTCGCTTGAAGGGGGTGTCGAGGATCTTTCTTGTGAGAGGGCCAGGCCTGGGTTGGTTCCAGTCAAGTATCTCGGCCTGACGTTAGGCCTTCAACTTATTTACTTCCCCAAGGAACTGTAGGACAAAGAAGTCCTGAGTGGAGTCATGTACCATTGGGATTTTCTTTCTTAAGTCTCCATCGCCTCTTGGAAGTAGGAAAGTTTGAGCAAGGGCGTGTGGTTTTTTCTTGGACTCGCTGTACTGACTTCTAGGGTGAGTCTGTCGGAATACCTCAGAGTCCCTCGTACCTTCATGTTCCTCTAGGACTTGTCGTTCCTTCCCTAGATTGGCTGCTGGCCTGGGTCGTGGGAGGGGACCGAGTTTTTCAGAAACCCTTGGGTCATTGATCTTCGAGCATATGTGGAAGGGATTCTCTCGACGTTGCTTTAGGAAGTCTCGGCAATCACGATAAACAGCTTTCGATCCTTCCAACCCTTCTGCAAGGAAGTGTCTTCCTTCACTTCTTCTACTTCGGGTCTAAGCATATGGGTTGAGAAAAGTCTCATGTTGATCAATGTTTTGATGATTAGCTCGCTCCTCATTAGGGATACCCACGTCGAATGAAGGTGACCCTCCGTGTTGGGGGGCACCTAGATAATGGTTGATGTCCACAGAGGCAACGAGCTCGCATGTTTAAGTACGCCTAGTTTCGTGGAGCGTCTCAAAGAGTTTCTCATACTGCACTTGGAGGACCTCATTCTTCATTGCTATCTTATTGTTCTGAGCTTCTAGTTCATCGACTTTAGCTTGAAGAGCAACCCTCTTTCCTTTCTTCTTTCATTGTTTCGCACTAAGTGCAAGAGAGGTATCATTATGTGTGCTGTGGCTTCCTTCACTCCCCATGTTGGAGAGGGATGCTTGGTCAAAAGAGAGTGTACGAATGGTGGAAACCAGCTTGGCAAAGTTGAAGAGAGTGGGAATAAGTGTCGTTCCCACAGACGGCGCCAAATGTTGATGCACCAAATTAGTGAGGACTTTGGTACAACAGAAAGTGTCAAATTTGTGACCTTCGCTAGATTGCTCCGGTCACTAGTGTGGATAAGTATGTAAATGGATAGAGATAGGGAAGCAAACACAAGATGTACGTGGTTCACCCAGATTGGCTACGTCCACGGAGTAGAGGAGTTCTCCTTAATTGTGAAGGGTTTACATAAGTACAAAGGTTCAAGCTCTCCTTTAGTGAGTACTAGTGAATGATTTAGTACAAATGACATTCATGAATATTGTGAGAGAATGATGTCTATTTATAGAAGAGAGTTTCTAGTTTCATTCTAACATTAACACATGTCGTGTTGTGATTGGCTTCTGATTTTGACACGTGTCGTGCTATGATTGGCTTCTGATGTCAACACGTGTCGCGTTGTGATTGGCCTTCTGGTTGGAGGGAAACTCTTCTGGATCCTTGACGGTATAATGTTGACCGATGCTCAATAGTTTCGGGATTGGTCAAGTATGGTACAAACAGTCATCAATAGGGTTTAATTTGTGTGTCAAGTTAATTTTCACATCATAACTCGCCGTAGTTTGGCCGGAAAATGCCGCGAAAATGGCGGAGGTCGCCGAAAACTGGGCAAACATTAAATCGTTATAACTTTCTTATTTTTCAACCAAATTACACGATCCAAACATGAAAATTTATCTAATCGATGAGAAGAATCGATCTATACCTGTGACTAAGGCCAATTTGACCTGGAAAAGCTTCAATTCTACTAAAACCATACGAAACCATTGAATTTGGGTGTGTTCCATCCGACTCCAAAACAACTCAGCCGCCCCCAAACTTGTTTGGGATTTATTTTAGGCCTCAAGAGGATGCTATGGGTGGTGGTGATGGATGTGGTTAACTTCGGAATTGTGTGATTCGAACCCAAAACCGTCGCACCCCACCTTGCGGCCTTTGTGAAATCAATGCCAAATCCCTTGATTTTTGGAGTGAAATAGGAAGAATTATCGAATGGCCTTGAGCTAAGGATCATTTTGACACCAACCTCGCCGTCTATGGTGGTCGAAATCGGGAGATGGAACCAGGTTGGGTCACGGGTCATGGTGAACCCGGCCGGTTCCCTCTTCTTCTTCTTCTTCTCTCCTTTCTCTCCTCCCTCATTGGTCCACCCTTCTCTCTCTTCTCCTCATTGCTCTACTTATATCTCATCTCTCTTCTTGCCTTTCCATCACAACCATCAATATCCGTGTCTTTAAATCTGGGCCACCCACGCGGCACACCAGATTTCATTTAAAAAAACATTTAGAGTTTTCTAATAATAACCAAATTATTAATATGCCCCAAACTTCAAACGTTAATATCTCCCTCGCTATAGCTCTAAATCACGTCCCATTTGCGTCCATGAATCTGTAGCGATGAGTACTACAAGGATATGCTAAAAGAATAAACCATACGTTTCTTTAACTGATGGTCAATGAACGTCAAAGTCCTTGCCTCTAGGGCATTTTCGTGAATTCACGCTTCTAAAACTTAATAAAAACGTAAAATTTGGGACAGGCTGTTACATGTCAATGTTTATTTTTTTAAAACGATGGTACATTTCAATTCAATCATACTTGAATTCCTAAAGATGAAAATAAAAATGAAAAAACCATTAACGACAATAGTAACAGTGATGAAGAAAAAGGTATGACACGACATGTTAGTTTTAATTTTAATTTTCTATTTTTTTAACGGGTCAGGTCATTTTACCTATTAATTTTAACAAGTAAAATGACCCGACCCATTAAGAACCTATTAAGATAATGGGCATGACACAACACTACTTGTTAAGATAACATGTATTACATGAAAACAATACAAACACGGTAAAAACGATCTATTTGTCAGGCCTATCCAGCATCCACCCAAACTTGTAAGGAGCATCCACCCAAATTTGTCACTCCTTGAACTTTTTTAATTGACCAATTTTGTCCCTGAAATTTTATAATTGGCCAATTTCTTCCCGAACCTTAATTTCCTCCCTAAACCTTAAACCCTCAAATTCAAACAAAAAGTGTGACAGCCCGTCCTGAATGCGTATATTATTTTATCCTCGATAGCGTGGGAATTCGTTTTATACCCTTGGGCGTTGAGTTATATTATGTGGTGGTGTGGTTGAAGCTTAGGTTTTGGAACAATTTAATTTATTCCTAAGTTTGTGGAACTTAAGTTTTAGTTATTTTTTGTTTGGCTGGCCAAACCTGGACCACACACACACACCAACCAATCCCTTTGATCCTCTTCCTTCTCTCCCTCTTGGATTTCTTTCCATTTCTATACAATTGTATGAACAAATTTCAAACCAACCTTTGCAGGCACGGATCGACGTCAAAGAACTGATTTTCGTGTTCCTTGTGAGCTCAGGACTCAATCTATACATTTGGTTGGTCGTGAAAGTTTCAAAAACCCAAGAATCGAAAACCCCCGATGAGGTGCATTGTTCACTCGACGTGATCGCGAGTGTTTCTTGAAGTTTTGAGCTTTTTGGAAGTCTTAGATCATCTTCACGAAGCCTTTAGAAAAATTTTGGAAGGTTTTGAACGTCGAGAAACTCGGGTCCGTTGAGTTGCAGAAGTGGCCGAACTATCGTGGGTTTTTCCAGCGAGTTTCCGGTGGATTTAAGACTTGAGAGTTGTAAGGTTTTGTTCCTCACATCTCAAGCTTTATTTTGGTATATAATTCATGAACTCTAGTTGAGAAATGAAGAAGATATGAAGTTCTAAAGATTTTTCCAATTTCCAACAATTTTAACGGCACTGGCGCCGGACTTCGGCGAACCAAGGAAGGAGGAGAATATTATGTCAAAGTTGATGGAATATTCTAACGTCGTCAGGTAATTATAACGGTATATGCTGATTTTTAACGGAATATTCCCTAACACCGTTAGGGAATCAGTTTGGTGTGCCAGGCACGTGCCTGCGCGTGGGCCGCCCATCTAGCCGTGCCTTGGCTGGCGCCTGAGGGCGCTTGGGTGCTCGAAAATTATTTCTAAAAATATGGGGATGTTCTTGAGGTTGAGTAGGTCATGGTGGTATATTCAAATACCCCAATTGAGCTATGTATAAGAAGTTATTACCTAGATTTGTGTATGTGCTTTAAAATAATGTTCATATAGTTGTTTCGCATATAGGTGAGACCTATCCTGAGGATGAGTGCAATCAAGCGAGATTCAGGGGCTATAACCCTTCCACATATCAGTGAATGGGCTTTTGGTTTTTAGTATATACTTATATACTTGCTATTTTTCCCAGAAAATGCGTTTAAATGAGATTATGTTTTGAAATGCCATGCATATTGATTTATACTTAGAGTATGAATTACTATAGTTTGCATAAATATGATTTGACGTTGTGGACGCTCAGGTGAGTACCAGGTAAGTTGTAGACCGTTTATATGTGATTTGATGATTATGCGAGATGTGTTAAGAATTTATAAACATGCACCTCGATGTTAGTGCTCCCGCCCATGGTTAGGGGCATAGTCCTTCATGTAATGTTCACCTCCCGCACCATACGCTTACCTTGGATCCAAGTTAGGTGCACAGTCCTGTCGTATAGACCACTATAGGCGGTTCCGACTCGTAGGTGACCCATGATGATTCGCACAATCTTCAAGTGATCGTAGCACAAAGCGTATTTAATTACACCTAGTCCTGTCGTACAGACCACAATAGGTGGTTCTGCCTCGTGTGTAGGCATATTTGTCGAGCTATAGACTCAGCCATACAGGCCACCTTAGGTGGATCCGGCTGATATGTTATTTCTCATGACTTACTTATTCTGTTATTTTGAGATATTTAGCATGGCATACTTATGAATATCATTTTATGACATGGTTTTAGGAAGTTATACAGGTTTTACGGCGAGGAGTTAGAACTTTTGATAAATGAAATGGTTTTGAAAAGCTTTGTTTTTGCCCACTCATACTTTCTGTTTTACGCCCCTCCAGGTTTTATTTAAGAGTGCTGGTTGGTGGCTTAGGATGAACTCAGGGCAGCTCTGACAGATTATCACTAATGTAGGATTCCCTTTGGGTGTTGTATAATTAGTATTTGTCCTGCTGGACTGCACTTAGGTTACTTATGCTCTGATTGTGAACTCACATTTATTATCGCACTGGTACCTTACCTCATCTAGTGCTCTGGTTGCTTTGGTTTTTGTTTATTTGCATTTCCTATATTAATATTGCTTCCGCATTGTGCACATGGCTACGTCACCCTCACGTGACGGCCAGCTTGCCTCAATCCAAGTCGGTGTGTGTCAGTTTGGTGTCAGAGCCTAGGTTTGGCAGTCCTGCATATCTTGTGAATATTCTAATTATTTTGGTGTCTTCTGTCAGAATTATATTGCCTTGTAGAGAGCCACGTCCTTCAATTGAGCCTAGTTTCCCTGATATTGCTTAGTTAGGGGAAGCTATATCTAATGATATTCAGTCTTCACTTCGTCCTCCCCAAAGGACTCACCTGGAGACTGTGTATAATCTGAAGTTGAATCATTTCTTGGGTAATGAAGGGTCTAAAAAAGCTGAAAAATAGAGTAATCATCTTGAGAAGACTTTTCGTTTGATGCATAGGCAGGGGAATCTTCCAGAAGATAAGTGGGTTGAGACGACTATCTAGTTTTTAGGTAAGCAGCCTGCATCTTGGTCGAGACATGAGTCATATCAGTTGTCACCGGATGAAGCTGCTGATTGGGAAGTTTTTAAGCATTTATTTCATAAAAGATTCATTCCTCCCGAGTATATAGATCGCAAGAAACAAGAGTTTACAAATTTGAAGTAAGGGTAAATGACAGCTAATGAGTACTAGAGGAGGTTTACTGATTTATCTCGCTATCACCTGAAGGTTGCTGCTAATCCGGTTGAGATGCTTCATTGCTTTAGATTGGGTACTAAAAAAAAGTGACGTTCGATGGCAACCACAGCTTACTGTGCCACTTATCAAGAGTTTTATGAGGTTCTGCTGAGAATTGAAGATTAAGAGAATATGCCTAGTGACAATGAAGAAGAAGAAAATGATGGAAATCAGAAGAAATGTGATAAAGGTAAAGGTCAATCATCTTTGGAACCTCACAAGACTCAGAGTTTTAAGAGAGGTGGAGCTAGTTCCAGTTCTTCTAGCAGAGGTATGAGTTCTACTGGTTAGAGGAGAGGTGGTAGATTTTCTTGAGGCGTTCGTTTTCAGAGGCAGAGAGACTCTGGTGGCACAGGTGCACCTTTATGTCCTAGGTGTAATAATTGGCACTTTGGGGAGTGTAGGCAAGGTAGTAGCGGATGCTATACTTGTGGCCAAATGGGGCATAGGGCGATGCATTATCCCCAGAATCAGCAGAGGCCCCAACAGTCTTCTTTACCACCAGTGCCGATTCAGCATATTTCGGTATCTAGTGGTTATGGTTAGATGGGTCAATGAGGAACTTATCATTACCAGGGCAATGTAGCCCCTTAGTGGTTATGGTCAGATGGGTCAATGAGGTACCTATCATTACCAAGGCAATGTAGCCCCTTATTCTTCAGGGCAGTATCAGTACTCTCAGGACTCGTATCAGTAGAGCGGTTATCCTCAGTATTCTGGAGGTAATATGCCATATCCGCCGTATTTAGCTAGTAGATCTCAATGGTATCCTGGAAGATAATCCTAGCATGTGGAGGTTGCTTCTAGTAGCACGGGATCTTCAAGGCAGCTCAGTCAGCCAAGTCAGGGGTGAGGTGTCAGGGGCGAAGTAATCAAGCTAGCAGAGGTCGTGGAGGAAAACAGCAAGCCCAGGGACGTATTCATCACATGACATTGCAGGATGCTCAGAATAATCCTAATCTGATCATGGGTACGTTGAATATTCTTGGTCATTTTCCTAGAGTATTAATTGATTGTGATGCTACGCATTCTATTATTTCTCATACGTTTGCTCAGTTGACACAACCTCATCCTACACATCTTAGGTATGATTTAGAATTTGCTATGCCTAGAGGGGAGAGATGTTATGTTAGTTGTGTTTATCCAGGATGTCCCGTGTTAGTGGATGATGTAGTTATGCCAGCTAATCTCATCCCGTTAGATATTGTGGATTTTGATATGATTTTGGGCACAGATTGGTTGCATTATAATCGTGCCAATATAGATTGCTACGGGAAATCAATTACTTTTCATAGTCCTGGATTACCCGAGGTTACTTTTGTGGGTGAGCGTAGTGGGGTGAGGCATGGTGTTATTACTACCATAAGAGCTAAAAAGTTGTTAGAAAAAGGTTGTCAGGGATATTTGGCTCATGTAGTGCTGAATGATAATGTTCCTAGAAGTGTGGACGATGTTCGAGTGGTCAGACATTTTTCTGATGTGTTCCCTGATGATTTACCTGAATTGCCGCCAAACCGAGATGTGGAGGTCATTATTGATTTGCTTCCAGGTACAGATCCTATATCTTTAACTCCTTATCAAATGGCTCCTGCTGAATTGAAGATTCAATTGCAGGAATTAGTAGATAAGGGTTTTACTCAACCTAGTACTTCACCCTGGGGAGCTCCAGTATTATTTGTGAGGAAGAAAGACGAGACTTTGAGGCTATGTATTGATTATAGGCAACTGAATCGAGTAACGATTAAAAACCATTATCCATTGCCGCGTATAGATGATCTATTTGATCAACTTCGAGGCGCCTGTGTGTTTTCTAAGATTGATTTGAGGTCTAGTTACTATCAATTGAAGATTAAAAGTGAAGATGTTCCTAAGACAACTTTTAGGACCCGTTATGGTCATTATGAGTTTCTTGTGATGCCATTCGGGTTAACTAATGCATCTACAACTTTTATGGATTTGATGAATCAAGTATTCTAGCAATATCTAGACATGTTTGTTATTGTCTTCATTGACGATATTCTGGTATACTCTAAGTCTAAATCAGAGCATGTTCGACATCTCACTTTGGTATTGAAGAAATTAAGGGAACATTAGTTGTATGCTAAGTTTAGTAAATGCCAATTTTGGCTAGATCAAGTGGCTTTTTTGGGACATGTCATATCTGCTCAAGGTATTCAGGTGGATCCTCAAAATGTGGCAGCTGTTGAGAATTGAGAGCAACCACGAAACGTCACTAAGGTACGAAGTTTTCTTGGTTTAGCAGGTTATTATCGACGGTTTGTTAAGGATTTTACAGTTATTGCTTTACCACTGGCGAGGTTAACAAGGAAGGATATTAAGTTTGAGTGGGATGATAATTGTGAATAGAGTTTTCAGCAGCTGAAGTGTTGTCTTACTCATGCACCTATTTTGGCGCTTCTTGATGATAGTGGTAATTTTGAGATCTATAGTGATGCTTCCTTGAATGGTCTGGGATGTGTGTTGATGCAGCATTGTAGGGTGATTGCTTATGCTTCGAGACAGTTGAAACCTTATGATTGAATTATCCTACTCATGATCTTGAGCTAGCTGCTATCGTCTTTGCTTTGAAGATTTGGAGACATTATCTTTATGGTGAAAAATGTAAGATCTTTATAGATCATAAAAGTCTTTAGTATCTTTTCACTCAGAGGGATCTTAATCTTCGACAATGAAGGTGGATTGAATTGCTCAGTGATTATGATTGCACGATTGAGTATCACCCTGGTCGTGCAAATGTGGTGGTGGATGCACTTAGTAGGAAGCCTCAAGCGAGAATTAATGCTTTGTACGCTTGTCATGTTCCTTTTCTTGCGGATTTGAGGTCCACTGGGGTGAAGTTAGGAGTGGAGGGACGTGAGGAAGCCTTGCTAATTTTCAGGTCAGGCCAATTTTAATTGATCGAGTGCTCGAGGCTCAAATGAATGATGAAGAAACCTAGAATTAATTGAGGCAAGAAATGATGGGAAAAAGAAAGATCTCAGAATTCAGGAGACTGACGGCATCCTTATGCAGGAGGGAAAAATGTATGTGCCGAATAATATGGAATTAAAGAAAGAAATTTTGGATGAAGCGCACTGTTCGGCTTATGCAATGCATCCTGGAGGTACTAAAATGTGTCATACCATTCGACCATTTTATTATTGGTCGAGTATGAAAAGAGAAATTACTGAGTATGTGAGTAGGTGTGCTATTTGTTAGCAGGTCAAATCTGAAAGGAAAAAGCCATTTGGATTGATGCAACCACTTCCCATTCCACAGTGGAAATGGGAAAACATTACCATGGACTTTGTGTACAAGCTTCCTCGTACACGAAATGGTTATGATGGAATTTGGGTGATAGTTGATCGGCTTACTAAGTCAGCACATTTTATTCCTGTGAGGGAGAAATATTCTTTAAGTCGATTAGCTGAATTATTCATATCGAAGTTTGTGAAGTACCATGGGATTCCAGTTAGTATTATCTCGGATCGGGATCCTAGATTCACTTCTAAGTTCTGGGTGGCATTTAAAGAGGCTCTGGATTCGAGATTACTTTATAGTACGGCATATCATCCCTAGACAGATGAACAATTAGAGAGAACTATTCAGACACTGAACGATATGCTTAGATCTTCTGTCTTACAGTTTGGCAACGCCTGGCATCAGTGGTTAGATTTGATGGAGTTTGCATATAACAATAGCTACCATTCGAGCATTGGTATGTCACCTTTTGAGGCACTTTATGGTAAATCTTGTCGTACACCCTTATGTTGGTCAGAGGTTGGTGAAAGAGTTTTGGTGGGCCCTGAGATTGTGGATGAGACTACGCAGAATGTTCAGGTAATTAAGTCTAACCTGAAAGCGGCCCAGGATCGATAAAAGAGTCTAGGAGACAAGCATGCCATTGACCGGGTGTATAAAATAGGTGATTGGGTGTTTTTGAAGCTATCACCATGGAGAGGTGTTGTTCAGTTCGGGAAGAAAGGGAAGCTAAGTCCTAGGAACATTGGATTGTATCGGATCACCGAGAGAGTCGGTGAAGTGGCTTCCAGGCTTAAGTTGCCTCTAGAGTTGTCTAAGGTGCACGATATTTTTCATGTTTCCATGCTTCGTCGTTATGTTTCTAATCCATCACATGTGATACCTCCTCAACCATTGGAAATTAATTCGAATTTGACTTATGATGAGGAGCCAGTAATGATTTTGGATTGGAAAGATAAGATTCTACGGAATAAGACCGTGCGCTTGGTGAAAGTTTTGTGGAGGAATCACTCGGTGGAGGAAGCCACCAAGGAGATTGAGGAGCGGATGAAGCAAATGTATCCACGCTTATTTTATGGTTATTAGCGGTTGTTCATTGTTGTATGGAAATTTCGGAGATGAAATTTTCTTAAGGGGGGTAGGTTGTCACAGCCCATCCCGAATGTGTATATTATTTTATCCTTGATAGCATGGGAATTCCTTTTATACCCTTGGGCGTTGAGTTATATTGTGTGGTGGTGTGGTTTAAGCTTAGGTTTTGGAACCATTTAATTTATTCCTAAGTTTGTGGAACTTAAGTTTTAGTTTTTTTTGGTTTGGTTGGCCAAACCTAGACCCCACACACACACCAACCAATCCCATTGACCCTCTTCCTTCTCTCCCTCTTGGATTTCTTTCCATTTACGTACAATTGTACGAAAAATTTTCAAACGAACCTTTGCAGGCACATATTGACATAGAAGAAGTGATTTTCGTGTTCCTTGTGAGCTCAGGACTCAATCTATACCTTGGGTTGGTCGTGAAAGCTTCAAAAACCCGAGAACCCCCTGATGAGGTGCACTGTTCACTCGACGTGATCGTGAGTGTTTCTTGAAGTTTTGAGCTTTTTGGAAGTCTTAGATCGTCTTCACAAAGCTTTTAGAAGAATTTTGGAAGGTTTTAAATGTCGAGAAACTCAGGTTCGTTGAGTTGCAGAGGTGGCAGGATTATCGTGGGTTTTTCCGGCGAGTTTCCGGTGGATTTAAGACTTGAGAGTGGTAAGGTTTTGTTCCTCTCATCTCAAACTTCATTTTGGTATATAATTCATGAATTTTAGTTGAGAAATGAAGAGGATATGAAGTTCTAAAGATTTTTCCAGTTTCCAGCGATCGCAGCGGCACCGGAGCCGGACTCCGGTAAACCAAGGAAGAAGGAGGAGAATATTCCGTCAAAGTTGATGGAATATTCTAACGCTGCCAAATAATTATAACGGTATATGTTGATTTTTAACGGAATATTCCCTAATGCCGTTAGGGAATCCGTTTGGTGTGCTAGGCACGTGCCTGCGCGTTGGCCGTGTGTGGGTGCTCAAACAATTTTTCTAAAAATATGGGGATGTTTCTGAGGTTGAGTAGGTCATGGTGGTATATTCAAATACCCCAATTGAGCTATGTATGAGAAGTTATTACCTAAATTTGTGTATGTGCTTTAAAATAACGTTTATATAGTTGTTACGCGTATAGGTGAGACCTATCTTGAGGACGAGTGCAATCAAGTTAGAGTCGGGGGCTATGACCCTTCCACATATCAGTGAGTGGGCTTTTGGTTTTCAATATATACTTATATACTTGGTATTTTTCCCAGGAAATGAGTTTAAATGAAATTATGTTTCGAAATGCCATGCATATTGATTTATACTTATTGTATGAATTAGTATAGTCTGCATAAATACGATTTGACACTGTGGACGCTCAGGTGAGTACCAGGTAAGTTATAGACTGTTATATGTGATTTGATGATTATGTGAGATGTGTTGAGAATTTATAAACATGCACCTCGGTGTTAGTGCTCCTGCCAATGGTTAGGGGCACAGTCCTTCACGTGATGTTCACCTGCCGCACCATACACTCACCTTGGATCCAAGTTATGTGCACAATCCTGTCTTATAGACCACTATAGGTGGTTCTGACTCGTAGGTGACCCTCGATTATTCGCACAGTCTTCACGTGATCGTAGCACTAAAGCGTAATTAATTACACCCAGTGCTATCGTACAAACCACATTAGGTGGTTCCGACTCATGTGCAGGCATACTTGTTGAGCTATAGACTCAGCCATACAGGCCACCTTAGGTGGATCCGGCTGATATGTTATTTATCATGAGTTACTTATTCTGTTATTTTGAGATATTTGGCATAGCAGACTTATGTATATCGTTTTTTTAGCATGGTTTTGAGATATGTATATATTCTATTTTCTGGGAAGTTATACAGGTTTTACGGCGAGGGGTTAGAACTTTTGATAAATGAAATGGTTTTGAAAACCTTTGTTTTTTCCCACTCACACTTTCTGTTTTGCGCCCCTCCAGGTTTTAGGTAAGAGTGTTGGTTGGTGGCTTACAAGGAACTCACGATAGCTCTGACAGATTATCACTAATGTAGGATTCCCTTTAGGTGCTGTATAATTAGTATTTGTCATGTTGGACTGCACTTAGGTTACTTATGCTCTGATTGTGAACTCACACTTATTATCGCACTGGTACCTTACCTCATATGGTGCTCCGGTTGGTTTGGTTTTTGTTTATTCACATTTCCTACATTAATATTGTTTTCGCACTATGCACATGGCTACGTCACCCACGCGTAACGACCAGCATGCCTCGATCCAAGACGGGTGTGTCAAAAAGTGTACGGAGTGAACTAGATGAAGAGAAGAAAAAAATATATGTTGTCCACATTAGGGATAAAATTACTTTTTGCAATTATAAAATTAAAGTTTAGGGGGAAGTTGGTCAATTATAAAAGTTTTTAGGGTATTTGCCTAAAATTAAAGTGCATAGGGGAAGTTGGCAACTCCTTACAAGTTCAGGGAAGAAATCGACAAATACCTCTAATCAGAAAGAATATCTAAAATTTAATATAATTTTTTTATGTATTGCCAATATACATTCTTATGACTCTTAGTATCTTGGGAAATTGATAGAAATGGGCCATTTTCTTAATCTTGAGACCAAAATAGAATTTTTTGAATATGCACAGGATATGCACCCGCCATGCACAAGGGTATGACAGAAATAAGATTTTTTGTTTTAAACATGAAGATACCAAATTGCCCTCCCATATAAATGGGTTAATTGTCCAACCCAGTCAGCATTTGCACCTTCTCCGAAAATCTTTCTCGCCCAACCCCTAGCTCGAAGAACCATAACCCCCAAACAGAGTAACCCTTTTACTCTCCAGTTTCCGAGCACCGCCAACTTTCCAATACCTTCTATAAGTTTGGCAACCAAAGCAAGTTTGTTATTTATCGATTCCAATAATTGCAAGGGAAAAAGAGGCGTTTTGAATTGAAATTTCATTATTTGAACTTAGGTTTTCTCAATTTAGGAATTTAGGATTTTGGGTACAATTTAGTGTTTTGTACAATTAAGTTGGGGGAAGTTAATGAATTAGGCTTTAGGGTTGTGTAATTGCATGTATTTTGAAATTAATTTTGTTCATGGTTTTTTTTTTATATTCATTTGTGCTACTATGTACTTAGTATGTGCATGTGCTTTTGAATAATGGGGTGTGCGTACTGTGTACATACTTTGTGCATGAGTTTTTGATATTGGGCTGAGCAAATTCTAGACAAGTCGAAGGGTCTAGGCTTAATTAACAATATAAAAATATAGGTTTGTGCACATTTATGTACCTGCATAACTACTAAACTTATTATTACCACAAATTCGCACAATAACCAAAGTAAATAATTAAAAAAAAAACCCAAGTATGCAAGCTCACCGTCAATCATGATTGCCCACCAAACCCTAGCATTGGGTTTAGCACAATTTGGGCAACCCAACTGATGCACATTATATGCACATCATCCGCGTCATGCACATGTCATGCATATCATATGAAAATTTTATCCAGAATTTCTTAAATAATTATCATAATACAGGGCTTTTAAATTGGACTAACTAAAGTTTTGATGTTTTGTGATGTTATTTTAAGCATAACTGAAAGCATACAGTGGTGTTTGAGCGTACATCTATGTGTTAGAAATCTGCCCTAAAGCCAATCATATGATGATAAAGGGAAAAGATTAATATAAAGGGAAATTTAGTTTAATATAAAGGGCAAAGATTATTGTTTAAAGTCGTCTCATATAAATGTTATATGCTTAAACAATAAGTCCAAGGAATATGTAATTGGGAGAATGTGATCTAAAGAAGTTAGTTTCATGAGACCATTCTCTTTCGTATACATATCCTAAATGTTCCTGATCATAGGATTTCCAATTGGGCATTGACAGTCTGTTAAGATCAGTACGTGTTATGGCTTTTCTTAGAGAGAGTGAATGGTCTTGAGTCATTGTTGTGACTGACACCAAGACAAGCATGTAGGTGCTCAATAGAGAATGAATCCATTGAACGTGATCAACAAGGAGTTCTCGTACTATCAAAGGTGTGCTTTCAATAGGTGAACTAATGCATGAGTGAGAAAATGGAGGCAAAAAGGACATGTGTGGGACTATGTGTTGTGGGCCTAGGGACTCTCTTAAACACTTGGCAACAAAATGACTCCATAAGACTCAGGGATAGGACTAGATATAGGCTCTTAAATTTGATTTGCACACTTGCATGGTAATGATGACACTTGGGTGTTGTCTATTACTACCATAAACCGATGGTTTTTTGCAATTATATAATCTCATTGATGGCTAGCTTTTCAGGGTCCTTGATGATTTTTTTTTGCAAAAATGGATAATAGAAAGGCCATATAATTAGGAAAAAAAAAGTACATGAGAAAAGTAAAGGAAAAGAAAAGGATGTGTTGGAATTTAAACACTACTATTACAAGAAAATTAAACTAAAATAAACAAACTTAGTCTACCTATATTTTACCACATACTTCCTGATGTCATTTGCATGAATTACAGCTACTGAATTTTTCATGGTCAACAAAATTATAATGCGATCGGACTGTGAAAAGACCATGTGGACTTCCATAGTTGCTGCATGCATCCATGGCAACATTATTTCCCTATCCACCCAAAGACTTGAAAAACACGTTGAACCATATCTCTACATTTCATTACGCTCAACCGTCTTGATTTGTGATGGTTGAGAGGATACAGAAGCTTGAGGCCTTCTTGCTTCAAATTGCCCCATAGCACACCAGGATCACATTGTACACGTATGCTGCTACTTCATGACCCTTTAAGATCACCTTCTTCAAAGCCTCAATTCTGGCTTCTTTCTTATTATCTTAGAAGAAGTATGTCATCCCTAGCATGAACTAAGTAGGTTGAACTAAGCAGTCATCTTGGCTGATTTGGTTAAAGCCTTCAAATTCCCTAATGTTGATGTGTTTGAATGTGCAGTTGCCTTGGCCGATTTGGTTGAAATTCTTGCACACCATCTTTGCTGAAAACAGGTCCTTAAAAGATCAGGAAGCAACGACAAGAAGTTCGTCCAGAAGAGATTGTATGGGCAATGAGGTGGTTCTGGCTTTCCTCGTCTTTTTTAAGTTGTGGTTTTTAAATAAAACAATACAAACCCTTAACAAGACAACTTAAATAGATGGTTTATATGTTAGACAAGAAGGAGAAGAGATATGACTCATAGAATGAGAACAATTATACGTTAAAATTGAACTGCTTTGACAAGAAAGAGATTTGGTGAATATATAGAGATGAAATACCCTTTGAATACAACTGTTCAGTTACAACTTTTCCCATTGAATACAATTGTTCAATTATATTCAACAGTCATATCCTTTAGAATTAAATAATTAAACAATTATATTATTTCTTTATTAATTAAGTAATCTATTTCATTACAATCATATGTATATTAGTATAACAATGTCATGGTGTACCTTCACACATGATTACACATATTGTGAAAACCATGTTATCATAATCATATTCCAACACAAATACATGAATTATAAGGTCACTAATTATAGAATAATGGTCAATTGTTAGTTATATATACAAATCCATGTACAAATACATGATATGCACACCCTATGCACATGAAATGCACATCGTATGCACACTATATACACATAATATGTAAAAAAACTCCTTGGCCAAGGAGCTACTTATGGCATTTCTAAGACGCATTAGCATGAAAATTTTTAATCAAACAGGAGACATGGAGTTTTAAAGTATATATGAAAATTTTAGTCAAGAGTCAATTATATCATAAGAACAAAACTTCTTTACGAGTTTTGTTTAAAAATAAAAATAAAAAATTACAGCATTAAATTTGAATTAAAAAATTAAAGTCATGATTCAAAACTATATTACTATGAGATTTTCTTTTAACATAATTAGATCTTCCTCTAAATTATGTAGAAGAAAAAAGGAATTGAATTTTATATGGTAAAACATAAGGCTGGGTTTAAAAAAACAAAAAAGATGTAAAACCCAACAATTTTCGAACCCATGTCTTGGTGAAATTATCAAACTATACTCACCAACTGACATGATGCTCAATATTGTTTAAACTTGCACACAATTGATATATACTAGAAAAATTCTAGTATGAGCCTGGATCAACCCTAGCCTTTATGTGGCTCCGCCACTGATCACATATATAAGGTTGATAATCTATATTATATGTTGGAAATCAAGTAGGAGTCAAAGCACCCATATCGAAGTCGAAGCAAGCTGGCCGTCACCCGAAGGTGACATAACCAAAAGTGTGAATGATATAAAAATGTGAATAAATTAAAACCAAAACTAGAACTTATTTAAACTAATAAAGTGAGTGTGCAGTAGTGGGTAGAACCCATAGAGTACAAATATTCAGAGCATAGATGATAAAAGAGTGTGCAGTCTAAACTAATTAAAGTGCTTAAATCATAACCAGGAAAAGACCCTACATTTATTTAGATATGTCAAAATCCACCAGAGTTTCCTTGTATGTCACAGAGAATTCAGCTATCTAAGACCTGGAATGGTGAAAAACAGAAAGGTGAGTGGGCACAAAAACAAGGGTTTATAAAATACATTTATTTTCCGAACATACTAACCCCTCGCTGTAAATCATGTATAGTTTCCAGAAAATCATACCACCACTACTACAATATTGGCTTTAGGTGGCGGATGATGGTGGCAGATATTAGAAAAATCATGTTGGATAAATTATATCCGACACATCATTTAATGAGTGGCAGATATTAGAAAAATCTTGTCGGTTATATCCAACATAAAGTCCTGGCAGATATTTAATGGCGGATATCAATAAAATCCTATCTATTTTTAAGCTAATGGTGGCGGTTATAACCGACAGAAATTGACTATTTTATTATTTTACTTTATGGCGGTTATTATTTTAGTATTCTAGCGTTTATGTATCACAGCCCGTTCCGAATTATTTCTATCGTGGTGTGAAAAGACTAAAGTACCCTTGAACGTTTGTGCTGTTGTGTGGTTTAGGTTTCGGTTATGGACTAATTAAAAATTTTCCTAAGTGTTTGGACCCAATTAGAATAGAGATTTTTGTTTGTTTTGGTTAGCTGGCCCAAACTGCACCACACACACACACACACAAACTCCCGTTGACCTTTCTCTCTCTACTTCTCTTGGATTTTAGTGAAAATCCGTACAACTGTACAGACAAACCTCAAACCAGACCATTTCTTCACAGATCGACATCGAGGAGCCTATTTTCCTATTCCTTGTGAGCCTAGGAGTCGAATGGTGGAGGTGGTTGGATGTGAAAACCCCGGAAACCTAAGAACCTAGAATTCCTGATTTGGATCACTGTTCATGCAGTCATGATCGTGGATTTATCAGTGACTTTTAAGGTTCTAGGAAGCTTTAAGACATCTTCACGAAGCTCGGGGAAGAAAGTTGGAGTGCTTTGGACGTCGGGAAGTTTAGTTTGACGAGTTTTAATATTGGCTGGATTATCGAGGTTTCACTGGCAAGATTCTGTGGATTTCAAGGCTTGAAAGTGGTAAGAATATGTTCTACTCACTCAAAGCTTCATTTTGAGACAAATTTCATGAATTTTGGTTAAAAATGAAGAAAATATGAAGTTTTAAAGTTTTTCCAGAAACCGGAGATCGCAGCGGCGCCGGCGAACTAACGAAGACGAAGGGGAATATTCCGTCAAGTCTGATGGAATATTCTAATAGCGTCAGGTAACACCGTTAAATTATGTTAAGGTTTTAACGGAATATTCCAAACGATAGTTAACTTTCAGTAAGGGTTTAGCCGCGTGTGGGGGCGCCTCTGGCCTTGCCTTGGCCAGCGCGTGGGTGATCGGAAATTTTTTCTAAAAATATAGGGATGTTCCTGAGGTTGAGTAGGTCATGGTGGTATATTCAAATACCCCATTTGAGCAATGTATGAGAAGTTATTTCCTAGTTTTTTATATGTGCTTTAAATAACGTTTATTTAGTTATTTCGCATATAGGTGAGACATATCCTAAGGATGAGCACCATCAATCAAGGCTCGGGGGCTACGACCCTTCAACATATCAGTGCGTGGGCTTTTGGTTTTCCGTATATACCTATACGTTTTGAAATGTCATGCAAAGTATCTACCTATTTTGTTTATGCATTAGTAGTGGCATATATTTATGATTGGTGCTGTGGATCCACAGGTAAGTGCCAGGTAAGTTCATAAATTAAAGATATGAGATTTCTTTAGTTATGCGAGATATGATGCGATGCATTGAGAGCTCATAAACCTGCACCCCAATATGAGTGCTCCTGCCCAGAGTTAGGGCACAGTTCTTCACATGATGTTCACCTCCCGCACCATATGCTCACCTTGGATCCAAGTTAGGTGCACAAGCTTGTCATACAGACCACTTTAGGTGCTTCTGACTCGTAGGTGACCCGCGATCATTTGCACAACCTTCACGTGATCGTAGCACTAGAGCATATTTATTTTACACCAAACCTTGTCGTATAGACCACTTTAGGTGGTTCCGACTCGTGTGTAGGATTTGATATGATTGAGATTGGTTATGAGCTATATACTCATCCGTGCAGGTAACGTTAGTTGGATCTGGCTGATATGATATCTGGAATTGATATATTTTAATTGGATTACTTATGGCATTTCATTGAGATACTTGGGCATGATATATTTCTATGGATTTTCATCCCGAGCATGATTTCTGATATAGCATATATTATATTGCTGGGAAATTATACAGGTTTTACGGCGAAGGGTTAGAACTTTTAAGAAATGAAATGATTTTGAAAAGCTTTGTTTTTGCCCACTCACACTTTCTATTTTGTGCCCCTCCAGGTTTTAGGTAGAAGTGCTTTCGTGGCTCACGGGGATTTCGACGGTGGTTCTGACAAAACATCACAAATGTAGGATCACCTTTAGGTGTTCTATAATTAATACGTGTCCAATTGGACTGCACTGAGCCTATTTATGCTCTGATTGTGTATTTCACACTTAATCTCGCACTAACACCTTATCTTAGCTAGTACTTTTAGTAGTTTAGTTTTTATTCACTCATATTTCTCTGTATCAATTTTGCTTCCGCACTGTGCACATGGTTACGTCACTCTCACATGACGGCTAACACGCCCTGATTTAGGTCGGGGTGTGTCAGTTTGGTATCAGAGCCTAGGTTTGCAGTCATGCATATCTTGTGAATCTTCTAATTATTTTGGTGTCTTCTGTCAGAACTATGCCGCCTCGTAGAGATCCACGTCCTTCTGTTGAGTCTAGTTTCCCCAATATCGCTCAATTAGGGGAAGCTGTTACTAATGCTATTAAATCTTCTCTTCGTCCTCCCCAAATGACACCTCTTGAGACTGTTCATAATTTGAAGTTGAATCATTTCATGGGTAATGAAGGGTCTGAAGGAGCAGAGAAATGGATTAATCATCTTGAGAAGACTTTCCGTTTGATGAATAGACACGGAAATCTTTCGGATGATTGGGGGGTTGAGACGACCACCTGGTTTTTAAGAGATCAGCCTGCATCCTGGTGGAGACAGGAGTCTTATCAATTGTCACTTGAGTAAGCTGCTGATTGGGAAGTTTTTAAGCAGTTAGTTCATAAGAGATTCATTCCTCAAAAGTATATAAATCGCAAGAAACAAGAGTTTCCAAATCTGGAGCAGGGGAAGATGTCGGCTAATGGGTACTACAGGAGGTTTATTGATTTATCTCGCTATCATCCGGAGGTTGCTGCTAATCTGGTTAAGATGCTTCGTCGCTTCAGATTGGGTACAAAAAATAAGTGGCATTCTATGGAGACCACAGCTTCCTGTGCCACTTCCCAAGAGTTTTATGAGGTTTTGCTACGAATTGAAGATTCTGAGAATATGCCCAGCAATAGTGAGGAGGAAAAAATGATGGGAATCATATGAGAGATGATAAAGGTAAAGGTCAGTCTTCTCAAAGAGCTCGCAAGACTCAGAGCTTTAAGTGGAGTGAAACTAGTTCCAGCTTTTCTAAAAGAGGTTTTAGTGCCACTGGTCAGAGGAGAGGTGGTAGATTTTCAGGGGGTTCTAGATTCCAGAGGCAGGGAGATTCTGGAAGAAGAAGTGCTTCTTTATGCCGCAGATGTAATAATAGGCATTTTGGAGAGTGTAGGCGGGGCATCAATGGATGTTTTACTTGTGGGAAGTAGGGACATGGAGCTATAAATTGTCCCCAAAATCAGTAGAGGCCCCAACAGCCTTATATGCCACCACCAGCGCTGATCCAGCAAGTTCTAGGGTCTGGTAGTTATGGTTAAATGGGTCGAGGTGGTGCTTACCATTAACAGGGCGATGTCGCTCCTTATGCTCCAGGACCATATCAATATTTGCAGGATCCTTATTACCATAGTGGGTATTCTTAGTATCCTTGAGGGTATACGCCGTATCCTCCCATTCCAAAGGGTGGATCTCAATGGTATCAGGGAGGACAGCCCCAGCAAGTAGAGATTGCTTCCAGTAATGTAGGATATTCAAGGCAATCTGGTCAGCCAAGTCAGGGGCAAGGTGTGCAGGGACGAGGTAATCAAGCTAATAGAGGTCGTGGGGGACGACAGCAAGCCCAAAGACGTATTAACAATATCTCTCTACAAGATGCTTAGAATCATCCAAACTTGATCATGGGTACGTTAAACATTCTTGGTCACTTTGCTAAAGCTTTAATTGATTATGGTGCTAAACATTCTGTCATTTCTCATACATTTGCTCAAGTGACACAACCTCATCCTACACCTCTAGGGTATGATTTAGAGTTTACGATGCCTAGAGGGGAGAGATGTTATGTTGATTGTGTATATCCAGGATGTCCAATGATGGTGGATGATGTAGTTATGCCCGCTAATCTTATCCCATTAGATATTGTTGATTTTGATGTGATTTTAGACACAGATTGGTTACATTATAATCGTGCCAATATAGATTGCTACGAGAAAATAATTACTTTCCATCGTTCGGGACTACCTAAAGTTACTTTGTGGGTGAATGTAGTGGGGTGAGGCACGGTGTTATTTCTGCTGTAAAAGTGAAAAAGTTGTTATCAAACGGTTGCCAGGGATATTAAGCTCATATAGTGCTGAATGATGTTGCTTCTCGTAGTGTGGAGGATGTTCGAGTAGTCAGACATTTTCCTAATGTATTCCCTGATGATTTACCGGGATTGCCGCTAGACCGAGATATGAAGTTCACTATTGATTTGCTTCTAGGTACGAATCCTATATCTTTGACTCCATATGGAATGGCTCCTGCTGAATTGAGGGAATTGAAAGTCCAGTTGCAGGAATTAATCGGTAAAGGTTTTAGTCAGCGTAGTACTTCATCCTGGGGAGCTCCAATTTTGTTTGTAAGGAAGAAAGACGAGACTTTGAGGCTATGCATTGATTATAGGCAATTAAATCGGGTAACAATTAAAAATTGTTATCCGTTGCCGCGTATAGATGATTTGTTTGATCAGCTTCGAGGTGCCTGTGTGTTTTCTAAGATTGATTTGAGGTCTAGTTATTACCAATTGAAGATCAGCAGTGAGGATGTCCCTAAGACTGCTTTCAAGACTCGTTATGGTCATTATGAGTTTCTTGTGATGCCATTCGGATTAACGAATGCGCTAGTAGCTTTCATGGATTTGATGAATCGAGTATTCCAGCCATATATAGACAGGTTTGTCATTGTTTTTATTGATGACATTCTGGTATACTCTAAGTCTAAATCAGAGCATGTTTGACATTTTACTTTGGTATTGAAGAAATTAAGGGAATGTCAGTTGTATGCTAAATTTAGCAAATGTCAATTTTGGTTGAATCAAGTAGCATTTTTGGGACATGTCATTTCTGCTCAAGGTATTTAGGTGGATTCTCAAAAAGTGGCAGCTGTGGAAAATTGGGAACAACCATGAACCGTCGTTGAGGTATGGAGTTTTCTTGGCCTAGCAAGCTACTATAGACTGTTTGTTAAGGATTTTTCAGTCATCACCTTGCCGTTAACAAGGTTAACTAGAAAAGAAGTTAAGTTTGAGTGGGATGATAATTGTGAGCAAATTTTTTAGCAGTTGAAGTATTATCTCACTCATGCACCTGTTTTGGCACTCCTAGATGATAGTAGTAATTTTGAGGTCTATAGTGATGCTTCCTTAAATGGTCTGGGTTATGTGTTGATGCAACATGGTAGGGTGATTGCTTATGCTTCACGACAATTGAAGCCCCATGAGATGAATTATCCTACTCATGATCTGGAGTTAACAGCTATCATCTTTGCTTTGAAGATTTGGAGACATTATCTTTATGGTGAGAAATGTAAGATCTTCACAAATCATAAGAGTCTTCAGTATCTTTTTACTCATAGGGATCTTAATCTTCAGCAACGAAGGTGGATTGAGTTGCTTAGTGATTATGATTGCAAGATTGAGTATCACCCTAGTCGCGCAAATGTAATGGTTGATGCACTTAGTAGAAAAACTCCAGTTAGACTTAATGCCATTTATAACTGTCATGTTCCTCTTCTTGCGGATTTGAGGTCCACTGGAGTGAAGTTAGAAGTGGAAGATCGAGAGGAAGCCTTACTTGCAAATTTTCAAGTCAGGCCAATTTTAATTGATCGTGTACTTGAAGCCCAAATGGATGATGAAGAGACCCAGGAAATAATTCAATCAAGGAATCAGGGGAAGAAGAAAGACTTCAAAATTTGAGAAACTGATGGCATGCTTATGCAGGAGAGTAGGATGTATGTGCCGAATAATATGGGATTAAAGAAAGCAATTCTTGATGAAGCACATATTTCAGCTTATGCAATGCATCCAGGAGGTACAAAAATGTATCATACCATTCGACCATTTTATTATTGGCCAGGTATGAAAAGAGAAATTGCTGAATATGTGAGTAGGTGTGTCATTTGTCAGCAAATCAAAGCAGAAAGAAAGAAGCCTTTTGGATTAATGCAGCCACTTCCCGTTCCACAGTGGAAATGGGAAAATATTACTATGGATTTTGTGTATAAGCTTCCTCATACACAAAATGGTTATGATGGCATTTGGGTAATAGTTGATCGGCTTACAAGGTCAGCACATTTTATTCATGTGAGGGAAAAATATCCTTTAAGCCGATTAGCTAAATTGTTCATATCGAAGATTGTGAAGTACCATGGGATTCCAGTTAATATTATCTCGGATTGGGATCCTAGATTTACTTCTAAGTTGTTGATAGCATTCTAGGAAGCTCTTGGTTCAAGATTACTTTATAGTACAACATATCATCCTCAAACAGATGGACAATCAGAGAGGACTATTCAGACATTGGAAGATATACTGAGATCTTCAGTATTGCAGTTTGGTGACGCTTGGCATAAGTGGTTGGATTTAATGGAATTTGCCTACAACAACAGTTTTCATTCAAGTATTGGTATGTCACCTTTCGAGGCTCTTTATGGTAAATCTTGTCGTACACCCTTATGTTGGTCGGAGGTTGGTGAAAGAGTTTTGGTGGGCCTTGAGATCGTGGATGAAACTACGCAAAATGTTCAGGTGATTAAGTCTAACCTGAAAGCAGCCCAAGATAGACAGAAGAGTCTAGCAGACAGACATGCCACTGACCGGGTGTATAATGTAGGTGATTGGGTGTTTCTGAAGCTATCACAGTGGAGAGGTGTAGTACGGTTTGGAAAGAAAGGCAAGCTAAGTCCTAGGTACATTGGACCGTATATGATCACCGAGCGAATCGGTGAGGTTGCTTACAAACTCGAGTTGCCTCCAGAGGTGTAGTACAATGCATGATGTTTTTCATGTCTCTATGCTTCGTCATTATATTTCTGATCCGTCGCATGTGATACCTCTTCAACCATTGGAAATTAATCCGGATTTAACTTATGATGAGGAGCCAGTGACAATATTGGATTGGAAAGATAAGGTTCTGAGGAATAAAATCGTATGCCTAGTGAAGGTTTTGTGGAGAAATCACTCAGTGGAAGAAGCCACCTGGGAGACAGAGGACCGAATGAGAGATATGTATCCAAGGTTGTTTTATGATTATTAGTGGTTTGTAATTATTGTATGGAAATTTCAGTGAGGAAATTTTCTTAAGGGGGTAGGTTGTCATAGCCCGTTCCGAATTATTTCTATCATGGTGTGAAAAGACTAAAGTACCCTTGAACGTTTGTGGTGTTGTGTAGTTTAGGTTTTGGTTATGGACCAATTAAATTTTTTCCTAAGTGTTTGGACCCAATTAGAATAGATATTTTTGTTAGTTTTGGTTGGTAGCCCAAACTGGACCACACACGCACACACTCAAACTCTCGTTGACCTTTCTCTCTCTCTCTTTCTCTTGAATTTTTCTACAAATCCGTACAACTGTACGGACAAACCTCAAACCAGACCATTTCTTCACAGATCGACATCAAGGAGCCAGTTTTCGTATTCCTTGTGAGCCTAAGAGTCGAATGGTGGAGGTGGTTGGACGTGAAAACCCCAGAAACCTGAAAACCCAGAATTCCCGAATTGGGTCACTATTCATGCAGTAGTGATCATGGAATTATCAATGAGCTTTAAGGTTCTAGGAAGCTTTAGGACATCTTCACGAAGCTCGAGGAAGAAAGTTGGAGTGTTTTGGACGTCGGGAAGTTTAGTTTGACAAGTTTCAATTTTGGCCAGATTATCGAGGTTTCACCGGTGAGATTATGTGGATTTCAAGGCTTGAAAGTGGTAAGAATATGTTCTACTCACTCTAAGCTTCATTTTGAGACAAATTTCATGAATTTTGGTTGAGAAATGAAAAAGATATGAAGTTTTAAAGTTTTTCCAGAAACCGACGATTGCAGCGGCGCCGGCGATGGTCTCCGGCAAACCTGACGAAATATTCCGTCAAGCCTGACGAAATATTCTAATGGTGTCAGGTAACACCGTTAAATTCTGTTATGGTTTTAATGGAATATTTCAAACGACAGTTAAGTTTCAGTTAGGGTTTAGCCGCGCGTGGGGGCGCGTCTGGCCGTGCCTTGGTCGGCGGGTGGGTGGTCGGAAATTTTTTCTAAAAATATGGGGATGTTCTTGAGGTTGAGTAGGTCATGGTGGTATATTCAAATACCCCATTTGAGCAATGTATGAGAAGTTATTTCCTAGTTTTTTATATGTGCTTTAAATAACGTTTATTAGTTATTTCGCATATAGGTGAGACCTATCTTGAGGACAAGCGCCATCAATCGAGGCTTGGGGGCTACGACCCTTTGACATATCAGTGAGTGGACTTTTAGTTTTCTGTATATACCTATATACTTGAGATTTTTCCCAAAATATGAATTTGAATGATTATACGTTTTGAAATGCCATGCAAAGTATCTACCTATTTTATTTATGCATTAGTAGTTGCATATATTTATGATTGGTGCTACGGATGCACAAGTAATTGCCAGGTAAGTTCATAAATTAAAGATATGAGATTGCTTTAGTTATGCGAGATATGATGTGATGCATTGAGAGCTCATAAACCTGCACCCCAATGTGAGTGCTCCTGCCCAGAGTTAGGGCACAGTCCTTCAAGTGATGTTCACCTACCACACCATATGCTCACCTTGGATCCAAGTTAGGTGCACAGGCTTGTCGTATAGACCACTTTAGGTGGTTCCAACTCATAGGTGACCCGCGATCATTCACACAGCCTTCACATGATCGTAGCACTAGAGCATATTTATTTTACACCCAGTCTTGTCATACAGACCACCTTAGGTGGTTACGAATCGTGCACAGAATTTGATATGATTGAGATTGGTTATGAGCTATATACTTAGTCGTGCAGGTAACGTTAGTTGGATCTGGCTGATATGATATTTGGCATTGATATATTTTAACTGGATTACTTATGGCATTTCATTGAGATACTTGGGCATGGTATATTTCTATGGATTTTCATCATGAGCATATAACATATATTATATTGCTGGGAAATTATACAGGTTTTACGAAGAGGGGTTAGAACTTTTGAGAAATGAAATGATTTTGAAAAGCTTTGTTTTTGCCCACTCACACTTTCTGTTTTGCGCCCCTCCAGGTTTTAGGTAGAAGTGATTTGGTGGCTCACTGGGATTTCAACGGTGGTTCTGACAAAACATCACAAATGTATGATCACCTTTAGGTGTTGTATAATTAATACTTGTCCAGTCGGACTGCACTTAGGCTATTTATGCTCTGATTACGTATTTCACACTTAATCTCGCACTAACACCTTATCTTAGCTAGTACTTTTAGTAGTTTGGTTTTTATTCACTCATATTTGTCTATATCAATTTTGCTTCCGCACTGTGCACATGGTTACGTCACTCTCACGTGACGGCCAGCACGCCCTGATTTAGGTCGGGGTGTGTCATTATAACTATCATAAATGAAAATTTTATTATTTTAAAATTTTATATTGATTAAAAATAAATAAATAAACACATATTTAAAATTTTTTTTTTTTCACTCTTGAGCCTAAAGTCTAATGAACCCAATTCCCACGAGCCATAAATTGTTTGAAAGAATAATAACAACAGACTACAATCTGAAGCTCTATCATTTTTTTTATTATGGATTATGCTCCATCACAGGCAAGCAACAAGATACAAAAAAATTCAAACAATTTGTTTCAATGCATCACAAAGCACATTGTCTGGCACATAAACACACATGAACATCTGGTGTACTTTATCATGTCTGATTTTATTATTTTAAAATTTTATATTGATTAAAAATAAATAAATAAGCACATGTTTTAATATTTTTTTTTCACTCATGACCCTGTCGGATATAACCGACACGAACAAAGCAAAATTTTGGATGGCCACCAGAATAATCTCTTGATGTATTTTTTTTTTTTTCATTTTTTACACATGTTATCTCAGAGTACATACAAACATATTTGATGTTGGATCGTTGAAACTAGTTTCATAGAATGCATATCCTATCAAATTGATAGATTTAACAAACACTTAAGAGTTAATGTTATACTTCCATTAAGTATAAAATCAGATTTATCCACTAGTATAAATATTTTAAATTGAAGATCAAATTCATTCATTTCATTCTTATAGGGTCAAGGAGTGTAGCTGTAAAAAATCATCAAAATCGGAGCTAAAATAACCGTTAAATTGTGATTTTTCGTTTATAACCATCAAAAACTTTTGTTCCGTTACCAATCTCTGAATGTTTTTTTTTTTGTGATTTTTTACGTATGTGATCTCGGAGTGTGTACAAACAAGTTTGACGGTTGGATCGTTGAAAAACGTTTCGTAGAATGCTTATCGCATCAAAACGGTAGATTAAACAAACAGTTAGAGTTAATATTATACTTCCCCTTAAAATAAGATTTTGTGGTATCCACTAGTGTAAATATTTTAAATTGAAGATCAAATTCATTCAATGCATTCATATAGGGTCAAGGAGTGTAACTGTAAAAAATCATCAAAATCGGAGCTAAAATAACCGTTAAATTGTGATTTTTCTTTTATAACCGTCAAAAACTTTTATTCCGTTACGTAATCTCTGAATGTTTGTTTTTTACGATTTTTTACGTATGTAATCTCAAAGTGTGAACAAATAAGTTTGACGGTTGGATCGTTGAAAAAAGTTTCGTAGAATGCATAACGCATCAAAATGATAGATTAAACAAACACTTAGAGTTAATATTATACTTCCATTAAGTATAAAATAAGATTTGTGGTATCCACTAGTGTAAATATTTTAAATTGAAGATCAACTTAATTCATTGCATTCTTATAGGGTTGAGGAGTGTAGCTGTAAAAGAATCATCAAAATCGGAGCTAAAATAACTGTTAAATTGTGATTTTTCGTTTATAACCGTCGAAAACTTTTGTTCTGTTACATAATCTCTGAATTTTGTGTAAACACGAAAAATTCCTGAAACGAAAGAGACAAGAACAACGTGCACAAAATAATATTTTGTATTTGATGATTTTGGGTTACAATCTCTCTCAAATTTGATCCTCTGATTCGATCTCCGTAAGGTGTTGATTTGTGGATGTGCGATTGATCCAAAGGGCCGTTGGGGCTTGATCTTAGGATGAATGAATGATGAACGATGAACGCTTTCTTCAAGGCTTTTGGGGCTTGATCTTGAAGAATTGTTGATGAACGGATCTTCAAGGGCCTTTGGGGCTTGATCTTGATGAACAGTTGATGAATGGATCTTCAAGGGCTTTTGGGCTTGATTTTGAAGAACAGTGATGAATGGATCTTCAAGGGCTTTTGGGCTTGATCTTGAAGGACGGTTGGATGTGTGGATTTGTCGACGTTGTTGATCCAAAGGGTAGTTGGGGCTTAATCTTAGGATGAACGGATGATGAACGATGAACACTTTCTTCAAGGGCCGTCGGGGCTTGATCATAAATTGGTGGAAGTTCTTCAAGGGGCCGTCGGGGCTTGAGCTTGAAGGCGGATTTGGCGAAGAACGAAGAGAGTTTTTTCGATCCTTCGGAATTTGCTTGAGAGCTTTAGAGTTTCAAAGCTTCAAGGTTTTGGTGTAATATCAATTGGTGAAATGAAATGAATGAAATTAGCTTCTATTTATAGAATTTTCCAATGCCTAATTTTGAATATAATATTCCATATGAAATAAGTCGCTTCTGCCAGGTGTTGACACGTGTCCTATTGAAGGAAAAATTTTGTCCTAGCTAAGAACAAGTATGAACATTTGAATACACATGCAAGCTATCAACACTTTAAAGTAGGCATGCATCCAAAAACAATTCATAAAACCCATGACTTTCAAAGCCTAGTATATGGTGAACCAAAATAAACTCTTTAACAAAATTAAAGAGAAGTAAAGATTTAGTGATTCTTTACCCTTGAAGCTCATCCTTGTTTACACAAGGGATTCACCCAAGTGGAGGGCCTTCAAGTCACCTCCAAGCTCCTTGAATCCTCCTTGTGCTTTCCTCCCTTTAGTGCTCCTTTGATGATTAGAGGAAAAAGGATTTGTTCTCCAAAAACATCAAAAGCTTGATGTCTCTAAGTCTCTTCACCAAGGTTGTATATTGTGAAGATGATATGGATGACTTAGAGAGATTTTAGATGCTAGTAAAAATCCTTTAAGTGGCCGGCCTCTATGTAGAAAAAGAGAGAAAATGTTTCACCCAATTTCTATTAGAAAACCCTAATGAGAAAATTGCTATAAAGTTGCTTTTATAACATTTTCTTTGGTGAGTGGCAAACTTGTAATTAAGCAAGCTTGCCCATTCACCCTAATGGCCGGCCTCTCCTTGTTATTGGACTAATTTGCCCATTTTGTTTTAGTTGTCATACAACTTAAACATAATGGGCCTTGTGGACCAAAACACTTTTGGGCCCCGAAACCCAAAACCAACATATAAGCCCAATACGAACCTTTCGTATAATTAATTAACTAATTAATTAATCTTGACCATTCTTCAATTAAACCATTTAATTGCTTATCCATTTCATATAATTTCTTCACTAACATCCTTATGTGGTGTGCGATCCATTAGGTTCCAATTAGCGAGGCAGTGGGCGATGTTACTCTTAACGATCGATTGTGAATTGAAACCACATTTCAATTCTCCCTTAAGATTAGTGTTTGCTAATCTTCAGGGCTTCCACAAACCATGAGTGACACCTAGCAGCATATCATGGTTACCCAAGCTAAGTAGAATTGGTTGGATAACCTATCCAGTTACAACTACAATGCAATACGGTCCTTCTCTAATACAATACTCTTAATCACATTGTTTAAGTGATAGTTTGTTTCATGTCTACTATCCAATGTGATACTTTCCTATATGATTCCCTTGAATATGATTTGGAACAAACTTCCTAAGTCATATTCATATGCTTTGGCCAAAGACTTTAGAATCATATCTTAGAGTATTCTCCTTCCACCATGAAAGGTTAGAGATCCCTTGTTGTGCATTCATATGCCTACATGACTAGATAGCTTGACCCCAACAATGCCGTGGACAATCCGAAGGAATGCCATTGACATGATCAAAGATCAAGGACCTAACCATTAGACATCTATGATGCCTCAGGTCAAAGGACTACTTTGCATATTGCAACTTTAGAGTTCATACATGACATGTATGTTCGAACTCTCTTTTGATCGACGTTGAGTGTACTCGATTACTTTTCGAGCACCTATGTGTTTGTCTCAGTGTCCAACACCAAATGACTTGAGACTAGTTCACACTCACGTTTGAGTCAACATAACACATACTAACCTTAGCGGATTGTCAATGCCCAATTGACAATCCTATGGCTAGGAACGTTTTAGGAATGAACATAAGAGAGAGGTCTCGATAATCTAACTCATTAGATCACTTCTCTCTTAGAACAAATACATTCCTTGGATTCCCTTATTGCTTAAACACATGATACAATAAATAGTGATTAACAATAAGCTTTGCCCTTCATTAAACATATAAAAGTTTAATACAATAAGTATTCCAAAAGCTATTACATCAAATGAGTGGCTTTGTGGGCATACTTCCAACAATCTCCCACTTGCACTCAAAGCCATCTTCCCATGTATCTAATACCCATCTTATCCATATGACGATCAAGCTGGATTTGAGACATTGGCTTTGTCAGTGGATCTGCTACGTTATCGGCTGAGGCAACTTTGAGGATGTTGACTTTCCCCTCGGCAGCATATCTTCTAATGATATTAAAGCGCCTATCAAAATGCTTGTTCTTTTGATGTGCCCTGGGTTCCTTGGCTTGAGCTATCGCCCCACTATTATCACAGTACAAAGTTACTGGTGATGTAATGGTTGGAACCACTCCAAGTTCAGTAATGAACTTCTTCATCCAGAACGCTTCTTTGCCGGCTTCAGCTGTAGCGACATATTCAGCCTCTGTCGTGGAATCAGCAATTACACTTTGCTTCTTGCTTTTCCAACTGACAGCCCCACCATTCAGAGTGAATACATATCCGGAGTTGGAACTTCTATCATCGACGTCAGATTGGAAATCTGCGTCTGTATAGCCTTCCACTCGCAACTCTGATGCTCCTCCATATACGAGGAACATGTCCTTAGTTCTTCTTAAGTACTTAAGGACCGTCTTGACAGTTGCCCAGTGTTCTAATCCTGGGTTAGATTGATATCGACTAGTAATGCTCACAGCATATGCGATATCAGGCCTTGTGCATATCATGGCATACATGAGACTTCCTATGGCTGAAGCATAAGGAATTCTACTCATATGCCTTATCTCTTTAGGAGTCTTAGGTTCCATGGACTTAGAAAGGTGAATTCCATGTCTTACAGGAAGAAAGCCTTTCTTACATTGTTCCATCTCGAACCTACTTAGCACCTTATCAATGTACATAGATTGGGATAATCCAATTAATTTTCTGGATCTATCACGATAGACCTTTATCCCAAGTACATAAGATGCATCTCCTAAATCTTTCATGTGGAAGGTTTTGGACAACCACACTTTTACAGAAGAAAGTATTACAGTGTCATTCCCAAATAGTAATATGTCATCTACATATAACACTAGGAATACAACTGCATCCCCAACGACTTTTTGATAAACACAATTGTCGTCTTCGTTTTGAGTAAAACCAAACGTTTTGATTTCAGTGTCGAAACGAATGTTCCAACTCCTGGAGGCTTGCTTGAGTCCATAAATGGACCTTTGAAGCTTGCATACCTTAGTCTTTTCAGACTTGGACACGAAACCTTCGAGTTGAGTCATATAGAGCTCTTCCTCTAGGTAGCCGTTCAGAAAGGCCGTCTTCACGTCCATTTGCCAGATCTCATAATCATGGTACGCAGCTATAGCAAGCAAAATCCGAATGGACTTAATCATGGCTACAGGAGAGAAAGTTTCTTCATAGTCAATCCCTTCTCTTTGCCTGTAACCCTTGGCTACCAATCTAGCCTTATAAGTCTCCACGTTCCCATCAACGCCTATCTTCCTCTTGAAGACCCATTTGTTTCCAACTGGTACAATACCTTCTAGAGGGTCTACAAGAGTCCAGACCTGATTTTGATACATGGAATCCATCTCGGATTTCATGGCCTCTTGCCATCTCTTTGAATCAATGTCGGACATTGCTTCAGTGTAGTCTCTAGGTTCCTCCTTTGTTTCATTGTCACCCAGAAGGTACAATTCATCAAAGTCATTGTCTAAGCCATACCTCTTAGGTGGCTTACTAACCCGTTCAGATCTACGTGGAGCCAGGGGTTCAGGAACAGGGTTGTCAATATGTCTAGTGCTTGTTTGTGGTTCATTATTAATCTCATTAATTTCCATCAGTTTGCTTATAGTCCCTTTGAGAACGAATTCGTCCTCTAGAAACTTAGCAGTTTTGGCGACAAAGACTTTCTGGTCGTCAGGATGGTAGAACTCATATCCCATAGTTTCTTTAGGATATCCCACAAAATAGCATCTTACTGATCTCGCTTCAAGCTTAGTAGCTTCAAGCTTCTTGACATATGCTTCACAACCCCAAATCTTAATGTGTTTAAGACTTGGCTTTCTTCCATGCCATATCTCATAGGGCGTTTGTGAAACTGATTTGGAAGGTACTCTATTAAGCAAGTAAGCTGCTGTATATAGAGCGTATCCCCAGAATGTTACTGGTAGATCAGCAAAACTCATCATAGAACGAACCATGTTCATCAAGGTTCGATTTCTCCTTTCAGAAACTCCATTGAGTTGTGGAGTTCCCGGTGGAGTCCACTGTGATATTATTCCACACTCTTTGAGGTAATCTAGGAACTCGTTACTCAGATATTCACCCCCTCGATCCGATCTTAGGATCTTTATCTGTTTCCCAGTTTGCTTCTCAACTTCATTCTTGAATTCTTTGAACCTTTCAAAGGATTCTGACTTGTACTTCATAAGATACACATAGCCAAACCGAGAGTGATCGTCGGTGAATGTGATATAGTAAGAGAAGCCTCCTCTCGACGTAGTAGACATAGGTCCACATACGTCAGTGTGGATTAACCCTAGAATTTCAGTGGCACGCTCTCCTTTTCCAATAAATGGAGATTTGGTCATTTTCCCTTTCAAGCAACATTCACAAGTACCCATCCGGTCATTACCTAATGGGTGGATGTATCCGTCTTTCGACATCTTGTGAATCTTTTCAAGGTTCACATGTCCAAGTTTAAGATGCCACATCTTTTCTTGGTTAACTTCTTCTCTAGCCCTTTTGGGTTTTGAGGTATTCCTGCTCGCAATACAGTGCATCCCACTATTCGTCTCTAGGTGAAAAAGTCCCTCTATCATATTACCATGATAGATAATACGACCGTTCAAGTATAAAGTGCAACTCATTTTGTCAAACAATACTGAGTGCCCATCTCGTAAAAGCTTAGAGATGGAAATCAAATTCTTTATACATGAAGGAAAATATAAACAATTTTTAAGTTCCAGGACTTCCCCAGAGGGTAGGTTAAGCATGTAGGTGCCTATTGCTTTTGCAGAGATTTTAGTGCCGTTCCCAACTCGCACAACCATCTCATTATTGCGCAGTGATTTGCTCCCTACTAGTCCCTGCATCGTATTACAGATATGTTGACTAGCGCCTGAATCAAATATCCAGGAACTGGAGCTCACTCTAAAAGCACTCTCTATGACAGAAATAGTCTCTTCAAAAGTTCGTGTCATAAGGCTCGCAATGCGCACCCTGTATTTCTTCTTCCAACGTTCATCCTTTCCACAATGAAAGCATGTTCCTTTAGATTTCTTTGCCTTCTTCTTATGCAACCTTTTCCTTATGTTTGCATTCTCACTCCCACTGTCTATTTTGAAACCTTTTTCAAATTTACAGCACATGTCAATCATCTCTTTCAAAGAATGATCGAATCTATTCACTTTATAGTTTACAATAAACTTAGTGAAATCATCCGAGAGAGATGCAAGGAAAAAATCTTGGGCCATTTTCCCATCGATGGAAGTTCCTAAACTTTTAAGATCTTTAAATATCTTTTCCATCTTTTGTCCATGTTTATGGACCAATGTCCCCATTGCCATTTTGGCATTCATTAGACTACAAACATTTGAGAATCGTATATTACTAGTCTCAATGTCATGCATCTTATGCAAACTTTCAACCATGGCACAAGAAGTGTCCATGTGCTTATGTAGCTTCATAAGCTCCTTACTAAGTGAACTAAGGATTAAGCATTTGGCTTGTAAGTCATCCTCATAGTGTCTAACATAGTTTTGACACTCCTCCTTTGAAGCTAATTTCGTAGGAGGTACATGAGGAGGGGATTGCTTAAGCACATACAATATGTCTTTCACCTTTGAGACATTCTCAATGTGGCGATTCCAAGCAAGGAAACGTTGGCCCTTAAGGCCCCTTTTGTCAAGTATAATGGTGGGTATAATTTTAGGCATGTCGTTCACTACATAACATAACAGAAATCGTATTAGATTGTTTGTTTAAAACTATTTGATTGGGTCTTTGAATCAAATAGTACCACCCACTATTTTTGGCAAATTCCACATCCCTCAATAGAATTCGAGAGTTATATTGAACTCTTAGCGGGTTATGGGAGACTCACCATTACCAAGCCCACCTCACGATGATACGATGTTGGCTAGCAAAAATAATGATGAGAGAATAACGCATTATTCATTTACAACTTTTGTAATTACCCATCCGTTTGGCCTCTAGAGAATGTTGCCTCACGATGATACGATGTCGGCTTCATTGCACTTAGTTAAGTTATTCCCACCATGCTTAGTTTGTATAGGGGTTCAAGAATAGCCTCACGATGATACGATGTCGGCTATCCTCGTTGCCTACATTCACCTCATCATATGTATATGAATTCCTCCTGGATGTAAGCACATGCTTTGTACTTCCCCATGATAGGGTGAAGCCGGTGCATGAGTCACAAACGCTTGGAACCCACCACGGTGGAAGGCCTACGAAGAGATGTTCAAAACATCTCTCGCTTATCAACTTAATATTTGATTTGAGGGAGTAGTTTTGGGCTACATCAAAACATTTTAATCATATTAAAAGAACTTGGGCCTATCACAACTATTGGTCCAAGTCAATATGATTTAGTAGCATATAATACTCCCACTGTTTCGTTGAAACAAGCGAGACTATATGGAACTACTAACGAATGCATTGCATCCTCATATGGACTATATAGTCATATTAGGTTTTAGGATGATTATGAACCGTTTGATTTGATCCAACACGAGCCTTGTGTTGGACCTTGGGTTTAAGGTAGATAGTTGTTGATTTTAGTTACGCGTTTAATCCAATTAAACCGTTATTTCCTATTGGGCGTTGGACCCAACTATTCCATTTTGCATACATATAAACAAAAAGGAATACATGAAATAATAATAAGGGCTTATGCCCTTTTACAACACAAATCAAATGATGGACTTATGTCCATTTACAACAAATTGAATTAATCAAATTACATTCAAATCTATACTACTAAAACCCAAACATTCAAAATGTATATCGGCCAATCACATAGCTCAATTATCGAGGCCTTTGGTTCATAATCACCCTTTTCTTAATCAACCACATTAACTAAGAAAACAACTTTAAACAATTGATTTTTGGATCCATAGAATTGATTTAAATGGAACTAAATAGAATGAAAATCCAATTCTCATTAAAGAGACAAAACAATTTTGTTCTCATTTTATTTGGGCCAAAAGGAAACTATGACCACAACATTTGGGCCATAATGCAAATACAAAAATTTTTGGGGTCACTTTGAAAAAACACGAAAGTCCACAACTTCATTTAATTTCAACTAGAACCCAAAATTTTATTAATGTAAAAACATCATTAAAGGATCAAAAACAATTCGTCCTTTAGCGTTTTAGGACCTTAACGTAAAAACGTAAACTTTTGGGCCAAAATGCAAAAACACAAAATTATCACAACTTTATGTAATTGCACAAAAGGCCCCAAAAGTACCCCACTTGTAGGGGTGGCCGGCCAAGGGGTGTGTGAACAAGTGTGAAAGGGTTTTAGTGCATGCATGTGCAATATGCAAGTTGATTTTGGTGGGTGAGGTGAAATTGATGTTTTGTAAGAAAATGTTTTGTAAAAACATTAATGAGTTTAGACAAACATTAAAGCCAATTTTAATGCTTCACCAATATCCATCACCCATCAAAATTAAACCAAAACTTTATGAAAAACATAAAACTTTTGAATCAAAACTTCAAACCCATTTTGTTCTTGGCAAGAACTTCAAGAACATTGAAGAACACCATGAAAACTCATAATAGCTCCATGAATGTTTTCATTCACCAAAACACAATTTTTCACCTCTCAAAAGAGGGCTAATATCCTAGGGTACTTAGGGGTTCCAAAAGTCACCTTAAAACCATTTTAACAAGACAAACATGAACCCAAAAAGTCACCCTAAGGATTTGGCCGAATTTCCCAAAACTCATGGCACCAAATATTAGTTCCAATATTCATGCTTATATGAAATACATCTACAACATTTGAGATGCTAAATTTTCTAGCAAAATTTATATATTCAAAAGCAAGAACAAAGCTTGTAACATTTACAACATTTAAATCACAAAATATGAACATCATAAAATCCAAAAGGATTCACCATACACTAGGCCTAGGCTCTGATACCACTTGAAGGAAAAATTTTGTCCTAGCTAAGAACAAGTATGAACATTTGAATACACATGCAAGCTATCAACACTTTAAAGTAGGCATGCATCCAAAAACAATTCATAAAACCCATGACTTTCAAAGCCTAGTATATGGTGAACCAAAATAAACTCTTTAACAAAATTAAAGAGAAGTAAAGATTTAGTGATTCTTTACCCTTGAAGCTCATCCTTGTTTACACAAGGGATTCACCCAAGTGGAGGGCCTTCAAGTCACCTCCAAGCTCCTTGAATCCTCCTTGTGCTTTCCTCCCTTTAGTGCTCCTTTGATGATTAGAGGAAAAAGGATTTGTTCTCCAAAAACATCAAAAGCTTGATGTCTCTAAGTCTCTTCACCAAGGTTGTATATTGTGAAGATGATATGGATGACTTAGAGAGATTTTAGATGCTAGTAAAAATCCTCTAAGTGGCCGGCCTCTATGTAGAAAAAGAGAGAAAATGTTTCACCCAATTTCTATTAGAAAACCCTAATGAGAAAATTGCTATAAAGTTGCTTTTATAACATTTTCTTTGGTGAGTGGCAAACTTGTAATTAAGCAAGCTTGCCCATTCACCCTAATGGCCGGCCTCTCCTTGTTATTGGGCTAATTTGCCCATTTTGTTTTAGTTGTCATACAACTTAAACATAATGGGCCTTGTGGACCAAAACACTTTTGGGCCCCGAAACCCAAAACCAACATATAAGCCCAATACGAACCTTTCGTATAATTAATTAACTAATTAATTAATCTTGACCATTCTTCAATTAAACCATTTAATTGCTTATCCATTTCATATAATTTCTTCACTAACATCCTTATGTGGTGTGCGATCCATTAGGTTCCAATTAGCGAGGCAGTGGGCGATGTTACTCTTAACGATCGATTGTGAATTGAAACCACATTTCAATTCTCCCTTAAGATTAGTGTTTGCTAATCTTCAGGGCTTCCACAAACCATGAGTGACACCTAGCAGCATATCATGGTTACCCAAGCTAAGTAGAATTGGTTTGAGAACCTATCCAGTTACAACTACAATGCAATACGGTCCTTCTCTAATACAATACTCTTAATCACATTGTTTAAGTGATAGTTTGTTTCATGTCTACTATCCAATGTGATACTTTCCTATATGATTCCTTTGAATATGATTTGGAACAAACTTCCTAAGTCATATTCATATGCTTTGGCCAAAGACTTTAGAATCATATCTTAGAGTATTCTCCTTCCACCATGGAAGGTTAGAGATCCCTTGTTGTGCATTCATATGCCTACATGACTAGATAGCTTGACCCCAACAATGCCGTGGACAATCCGAAGGAATGCCATTGACATGATCAAAGATCAAGGACCTAACCATTAGACATCTATGATGCCTCAGGTCAAAGGACTACTTTGCATATTGCAACTTTAGAGTTCATACATGACATGTATGTTCGAACTCTCTTTTGATCGATGTTCAGTGTACTCGATTACTTTTCGAGCACCTATGTGTTTGTCTCAGTGTCCAACACCAAATGACTTGAGACTAGTTCACACTCACGTTTGAGTCAACATAACACATACTAACCTTAGCGGATTGTCAATGCCCAATTGACAATCCTATGGCTAGGAACGTTTTAGGAATGAACATAAGAGAGAGGTCTCGATAATCTAACTCATTAGATCACTTCTCTCTTAGAACAAATACATTCCTTGGATTCCCTTATTGCTTAAACACATGATACAATAAATAGTGATTAACAATAAGCTTTGCCCTTCATTAAACATATAAAAGTTTAATACAATAAGTATTCCAAAAGCTATTACATCAAATGAGTGGCTTTGTGGGCATACTTCCAACACCTATTTGATGACTTTTCCGACTCATTTCAATTTTTTGTCGAGTCACACGCTACGTGTAAAATTTATGTAATACATGAGCGTTGAAACTTTGATTTATCGGTCAACATTTATTTACCAAAATTTTGATGTCTACAAATGCCCCCACTTCAAGGTGCGTCGTATACATGTGCTTGTCATGTGTAGGAGATGCGTTTTGAAGTCCCTTATTGTAGATGTCGATCCAATAGCCATTGGGGCTTGATCTTGAATTGGGCTGGAAATTTCTTCAAGGGCCATTGAGGCTTCATCTTGAATTGGGCTGAAAGTTTTCTTCAGTGCCGTTGAGGCTTGTTCCTGAATTTTTTTTTTTTTTTAAATTCCTTCGAGGGCCATCGGGGCTTGATCTTGAAGGTTGGAATTGGACCACAATGAGCTTCACGTGGTAGATGATCTTTGGCTTTGGATGAATCGGCACGTATTTTGTTGTGCTTGTTGACTTTCCACAGCTTTGATCTTGAACTGGGTTGGAGGATTTTCTGGATTCTTCCATTCTTGGCTTTCCATAGCTTATTCTTGAACTGGATTTGATTCAAGGGTGGTGGATGCTTGATCTTGAATCGGACTTGTGATTTCCTCAAGGGCCATTGAGGCTTGATCTTGAATTTGGCTGGAAGCTTTTTCAAGGGCCGTTGAGGCTTAATTCTTGCAGGTTGACTAGAACACATGGCAAGCAGGCACGAGGTGAAGGTGATGACTTGTTGCTTTGTTCAATCTTTCTAATTCACACCTGAGCAGTTTGGTCAACGGTATGATCTTCAAGATTGATGGGCTCTTCTTCCAGTTGGTGACTTGATCTTTAAGGATTTGATTCAAGGATGGTGAATCGGCATGTGCAGCCCATAATGCCTAGCGAGTCGACCCAAGAATTTGAGGGTCAAAACGAGTCCTCCACCCAGAATGATTGCAACCCTGATGATATGAGATACTTTTGATTTTGAAGAAGTAGCGGATGAATCGGCACGTGCTTTGTTGTGCTTGTCTCCACATGCTTCAATGTATCATTTTCCCTTGCCTTATCTGTTCTTCTGGCAGATGTGATATCTTCTCTGGAAGCATAAGATGTTGAGATAATGGGTACTTCGAGAGCAATGCTAGGTAAGCAATCAGGGAAGGGTTCCAGGCAGTCGATTTCAGATCGGAAGATTGATACCAAGTGCTGGCTGATTGCTTTCTTTCTCCTTGTCCCGCAGGTAAGAACAAGGACAAAGAAAAGGACAGGGAGAAAGCATGATATGAAATACTCTTGCTTTCGAAGAAGCGGTGGCGATTTGACAGCGTTGCACAGTGAGGCTTTGCTCTTTGGCGATGGTGCCGTCAATATGTTGTTGAAGCTTTTCGAGCTCTTAGATTCAACTCAGACCCCTTCTTCTCTTTAATTTTTTCAACTCGGACTCCTTCTGCTGAGTTGATTGTGCATGTCGCATTTCCTTATTTGTTCTCCAGGCAGATATGGCAGCTTCTTGAGTTCCTCAACTCAGACTCCTTCTGCTGAGTTGACTGTGTAGGCTGTATTTTTCTCTGCTTGTTTCTTCTGCACGTTGTCTCCACATGCTGCAAGGTATCATTTTCACTTGCCTTATCTATTCTCCAGGCAAATGTGGCATCTTCTTCGGAAGTACATCAGCAGCTAAAGACGAGTACTCGAGAGCAATGCCAGGTAAGCAACCAGGCAAAGGTTCCAGGTAGTCGATTCCTTACCCGAGTTTGAGTGGAGGTTCCGGCATATTGCTTTCTTTATCCTTGTCTTTGCAGGTAAGAACAAGGACAAAGGAAATGACAAGGAGAAAGCATGATATGAGATACTCTTGCTTTCTACCCCGGTGATATGAGATACTTTTGCTTTGGTGTCATTTGTTTGCAGAGGTACCCGAAGGAATAAGGAACACTGAGTGACTTGAAAGGCTTCGTTGGGAAGGCATTCTCGGAGATGAAGAAAAGTTTTGTATGTCTGCCTTGCTATGGAGGGTGAAGGTGGACAGTTATAGGACGTTCTTTAATACCTGTAGAGGTACTATTCTTTCACTTATGTCGGCAACCATTGAGTGATTGATCAGTATGGCTTCACGTGCTTTCTTCTTCATCAGAAATCTTCAACAAATTGTCCGTAATTTCCGCCAAGATGAGTGTGCATGTGACAGGTGTTGACGAGGCTGAAAAAGACTGGTGCCTCTTCGATATCTGGGATTGGCGCTTCGACAAATTGCCCGTGATTTCCACAAAGCTGAATTTGCGTGTGACGAGTGCTGACGCGTCTGGAAAAGCAAGATGCCTCTCAGATTTCTGAGCTTGCCTCTTTGATTTTTGAATTGGCCTCTTCAATTTCTGAGCTCCGTCGAGTGCAGAGGTTGTATGTGACAAGTGTGGACAAGTCTGGAAGGGAAGATTGGCCCGTGGTTTCTGAGCAAGCCCAGCTTTTGAGAAAGCTAGCACCTCTTCGATTTTTGAATTGGCCTCTTCGAATTCTGAGCTCGCCTCTTCGATCTTTGAAATCCCGTCGAGTGCTAATTTTTATAGAGGCACGCAGTTCGTTTCAAAGCACACTTGAATTTTCGCTTGTAGAAAATGTATGGCCCTTCCGACCGTCGTTTTGACTTGAACCTTGGTGAAGAGGCAGTCCCGCCTTCTCCAGACAACATATGGCGCCCATCCTTCATATCCCTTACTGGTCCTCTTACCGTTAGGGATTCGATGATGAAGAATGATATGACCGCTGCGATGGTGGCTAGGAACCTTATCACTCCCAAAGATAACAGACTATTTTCCAAACGGTCTGATGAGTTAGCTGTTAAGGATTCTCTGGCTTTCAGTGTTTAGTGTGCAGGTTCTGTGTCTAATATGGCCCAACGCCTATTTGCTCGAACCCGTCAAGTTGAATCATTGGCGGCTGAAGTGATGAGTCTCAAACAGGAGATTAGAGGGCTCAAGCATGAGAATAAACAGTTGCACAGGCTCGCACATAACTATGTTACAAACATGAAGAGGAAGATTGACCAGATGCGGGAATCTGATGGTCAGATTTTACTTGATCATCAGAGGTTTGTGGGTTTGTTCCAAAAACAGTTGCCTTCATCTTCTGGGGCTGTACCGCGTAATGAAGCTCCAAATGATCAACCTCCGGCTCCTCTTCTTCCTGGAGTTCCGCCGAGTGATGAGGTTTCACACGAGCAACCTTCGTGAAGGCTCCCTCCTGTTTGCTCTTTTTTTTTTTTTTTTTTACTGATGTAAAATGTACATTTCTGTAAATTTTCAGAGAAATCAATAAACGAGTTTGATTTCTTTCAGGTTTTTTTTTTTTTTTTTTTTTTTTGCTTTCGGTGATGCTTACACTTATTCCTTAACAAATGATGGCTAATCATTTTCTTTTTTTTGTTTATTATCTCTTTTGGATGGTGCCTGATGCACCCAGATTCCACCCTATATTTTTTACTTCTTTTCAGAATGGTGTTGATCCACCACCCCAAAACACTTTATATTATTATTATTATTATTATTATTATTATTATTATTATTATTATTATTATTATTATTATTATTATATATATATATATTTCTTTTATTTCTGTCGTGCACCATTCCTGCAACCTTTAAAAAAAATTTATTGTTTTTTTTTTTCCTTTTGTCATGGTGCCGTGCACCATTCCTGAAACCTTTATATATATATATATATATTTTTTGTCGGCCAACACCTTCCCTTCTTTTTATATTATTTTTTTTCTTTATATGGTGCTTTCTGCAAGTTGGGTTCGTGGGTGAAAACCCAGGCCGAGTCCGAGAAAAGACGAAGGAGGAGGGTGACCTTGATGTCGGATCCAGCTAAGACCCAGAGCACAGTCGGGTTGGAGTCAAACTTGAAACCGGGAGCGGAGCATAGAGCTCGCGTGCTCGATAATCGCTGCAGTGGAAGAGCAGCAGGTAGGCTTGAACTTTGTGCAACGGTGGTAGTCGCCTTTCATCTTCAGACAGAAGACCTTGTACTTACTGGCCGACGCAGACAGCGCGAGATTGGGATCTAGAAGCCTCAAGATACTGGCACAGACATTGGAGAGCTCGGAGTCGACCTTGGATTTGTACTTCTTAATGAACGCAACGTGTTCCTCTTTCTTCCGACCTTCTTTTTTCTGCTTCGATTGACGACACGATGCGCCATGCAGGTGGCACGGAGCAAGGAGGATGCAGAGCTGGTGGAGACCGAGGGAAGACGAGGGAGTGGATGGAAGAGGACAGGGTAGCTGTGACAGACAGAGAGGCCATGGCAGGACCTCGAGGAGCTTTAAGATACTGGTGCAGGTACTGTTGAGGTGATCTTAACGAGAAAAGCATGGAGAGGGCGTTGAGCACATGGGCCCGCAATCCTTGAGGTTGATCTCGTACTCCTTGAGCTCCTGTTCAGACATGACGGGGCAACCTTGCTTTGCAGCGTCACTTTCATCATCCTTCACATCAAAGAAACCTCACGACAATGACAGGACAGACACAGTAGAGCACACAGTAGTGACTGACACTGCCGAGCCTGGCTTTGGAGGTCCGCTTCGAAGCAATGAGTTCGCCCACCGAGTTACGGCCTAGTTGAGGGCTGTTTGGCGACCGTGATGGTGACTCAGATGACGGAGATAATGGAGGGGAGGTTGCGGTGGCTTTCATGGCTGAGATGAAGGAGGGAAGAGTGATGACTCGAGAGAGAAACTTGGGCCTGAATTTGGGCTAGTGGAATCTGATGCGTCGAGCGAGCTGGGGATGATGATGGCACTAGGCCAGCCCGTGGCGTGTGGTGGGCTTATTGGGGGGGGGATGCGACAATCTCTTCGACGACGGACTTGGCGATAATGGAGATGTCGCGGTTGGCAATGAAATGCTAGAGAGCTTGGAGTGCTTCTAATTTAGTTGCTGCTGCTAGCTTCATAGCCGTCTTCAGTGAGCTCCAGGGCCAAGTCATTCCCAAACCAATAGAGCAATGGATGAGGCATATCAGTAATCAAGTTGTGGGCTCAGGAACCAAGTTGTGGGCTTGGGCAAGCTTCTTCAGGAGTGGTGGATCTCCATACATTGTTCACCGAGGCCGCGATCAGTAGAGGAGCTTCGCAGTGCTGGAGCTTGGTGTTGGTGGGTGTCGAAGCATTTACTTGGTCCTTCACTTCCATGGTGGTGGAGAGGTTGCTGGGTATGGGTGCGAGGAAGGAGGATGTCATTAGGCTTTATCCTCAACGATCCAGCCCACCATCACTATTTTTTTATAATACATTATAACATATGTATTTTTTTTTTTTGTAATACATTATAACATATGTATTTATTTATATATATATATATATTTTTTTTTTTTTGACAAAATAAATTTGTAATAAAATTGACCTTCTTTAATAAAACATTTAGTTTTTATTTTGATATGACTGAACTCGAAATTAAATGTTCAAGCCGCCTACTTACCCTTCCAAAGAAGAGATCAAGTCATAACGTAGTTCAAATACATTTTTTTTTTGTGTCGTACGCAGTTTATGCTCTTGCGGGCCAAGAGCTTTTGGTGCCATTTGCAGTTTCAACTCGTGCAGGCAATGAGCGTTTGTTGTCGCCTTTTATGCTCGTGCGAACCAAGAGCGTTGGTGCCGTGTTGCAATTTTAGCTCGTGCAGGCAAAGAGCGTTGTTGGTTCGTCAAGCGATCCGGGAGAGTCGTTCCTCACAATCTTCATAGCAAGGAGCCTTGACTGAGTAGTTAAAGAAGTCTTCTGGGAAGATGTCACACATTGTGATGGGGATGGATGATCTTCGTGTCAAAGTTTCATTATCTCTAACACTTTCACATTGTTCTGGAGGTTGACAGGAGCTACTTTGCCCCCTTTCCCATTGGTGAACTTGTGGAATAGATGGTTGTTGCCTGGAAAGGCGTTCCTCGCAATCTTTATAGCAAGGAGCCTTGACCGAGTAGCTGAATAATTTTCTGAGGAAGGAGAGATCGCGCATGGTCGATCTTTGTGTCAAAATTCCTCATCTTCAACACTTTCACATTGCTTTGGAGGTTGGCGAAAGTTGCTTTGCCCTCTTTTCGATGGGTGCACTTGTGGAGAAGACATATGCTTCTTGTGCAGTTTCTTCGGAGTGACATGAGTCTATCCTTCAACTTCACTCAGCTTGACTGGCATGGTTTTGGAGCATGCCCTCAGCAATTGAGGTGAAGATTTTGAGTTAACAAAGTTGGAAGTGACGTCTTCTTCTGGGATTTCATCTTCTTTGTCTTCTTGGGCCTCTTCTTCAGTGCGGTCCTCTTGGGTTTGTTGGTGTGAAGATTGGCCGATGTAGGTGATGGTGCGCCTCCTTACCTTCAGTGGTCCTTTTATGTCGACCTCCAAAGCTGCTTGGCGCTTCATCCTTGAAGGAATCAAGTTTTTAACATCGTCTTTTCCTGCTAGACTGTCGATCTTTTCTTTCTTTGGCGTTGTCTTCCTATTTCTAGAAGGCTTCTTAGTTTCTTCAAGTATGTCCGCAGCCGACCGTTACGGAGGAGATCTAGCTGTGCCGCTATGTTTCTTGGGTTTCGATAACCTTTCAAAGACAGATCTTTTCAATGTTGGCGTCTTAAGCCTTTTGAAGACAGAAGTTCGGTCTCGACCACTGATGTGATCAAGTGCCGAAATTCTAGGTTTTGAATGATTCAGCCTGTCGAAGACTGAAGTCGAGGGATGGGTTTAGGCTCCTCTTTTGGCTTTGTGGCTTGTGGTCTTGGCTTCCTCGTTTTTTTGTAGGTCGCCGATGTCCACCCTTCCTTATCACCAGTAGATGCATCTTGGTTCATTATCACCGATGTCTCCCTCCGTTCCCGCGTTGTTGCAAGTTTCGACGAAATGTGCAACGTGCTACTTTGGGTTTCCTTTTCCATCAAACTGCATGAACTTTGGTGGTTGATAACCCCTTGGCATCTTTAGGGCATCAATCTTCTTGGAGTAGGGCTTCGAGTAGAACAATGAGGTATGTGAGCTCCTTTCGTATTGCGCCTTGATGGTGTTGATGATCATCTCTTGCAGCTGCTGGATAGAAAAAGATCCTATCAGTGCCGCTGCTTGGTCTGGCTCCGGCTTCACATCGATTTTCTCCACCTGAGGCTCCTCTTCTTCGTCAGCTCCTCTCTTTAGTGGATCATCCTCTGGGTTGGGGTTCTCGCCGTCCTGTGGCTCAAGTCGGCTGACGAGTGCAGCGATTTGTAAGTCTTTTTCTTCCACAATCCGTGTTAGCCTTGCGATCGCTTCATTCATTTGAGCCAGTTGTTCTTTAATAGAGGTAACGCCAATGGTCATGACTTGTGCAACCAATAGACGTGACTTTCCTTTAGACATCCAGGATGCTGACAAAGAACGTCGTTGGCTGTTTTGGGATATCATCTTGTGTGCCTCAGCAGCATGCTTCGATGCCCCCAGCGAGGTTAGGTTGATGACAGACTCGCACCTTTGATGCTCCCCTTGCTCCTTTAGCAGCACCAACTTTGAAGTGGCATGTTGAGGAGCGATTGTGGCGCCAATGGATTGTCCGTTCGCGGCAGAAGTGCTCAGGATCCTTCCCTTGGTGGTTGCGAGAACGGCTTGTCCCTTGCTTGATGCCATTGACTTTGAGGTGTGTTTGGATTCCTTGAACGAAGAAAGAGATGAGAGGTAGAGATTGTCCCACTGGGCGTGCCAAATTTGTAAACACGAAAAATTCCTGAAACGAAAGAGACAAGAACAACGTGCACAAAATAATATTTTGTATTTGATGATTTTGGGTTACAATCTCTCTCAAATTTGATCCTCTGATTCGACCTCCCTAAGGTGTTGATTTGTGGATGTGCGATTGATCCAAAAGGCCGTTGGGGCTTGATCTTAGAATGAAAGAATGATGAACGATGAACGATGAACGATGAACGCTTTCTTCAAGGCTTTTGGGGCTTGATCTTGAAGAACTGTTGATGAACGGATCTTCAAAGGCCTTTGGGGCTTGATCTTGATGAACAGTTGATGAATGGATCTTCAAGGGCTTTTGGGCTTGATTTTGAATAACAGTGATGAACGGATCTTCAAGGGCTTTTGGGCTTGATCTTGAAGGACGATTGGATGTGTGGATTTGTCGACGTTGTTGATCCAAAGGGTCGTTGGGGCTTGATCTTAGGATGAACAGATGATGAACGATGAACACTTTCTTCAAGGGCCGTCGGGGCTTGATCTTGAATTGGTGGAAGTTCTTCAAGGGGCCATCAGGGCTTGAGCTTGAAGGCGGATTTGGCGAAGAACGAAGAGAGTTTTCTCGATCCTTCGGAATTTGCTTGAGATCTTTAGAGTTTCAAAGATTCAAGGTTTTGGTGTAATATCAATTGGTGAAATAAAATGAATGAAATTGGCTTCTATTTATAGAATTTTCCAATGCCTAATTTTGAATATAATATTCCAGATGAAATAAGTCGTTTCTGCCAGGTGTTGACACGTGTCCTGTTTGATGACTTTTCCGACTCATTTCAATTTTTCGTCGAGTCACACGCTACGTGTAAAATTTATGTAATACATGAGCGTTGAAACTTTGATTTATCGGTCAACATTTATTTACCAAAATTTCGATGTCTACAGTTTGTTTTTTACGATTTTTTAGTATGCAATCTCGAAGTGTGTACAAATAAGTTTGACGGTTTGATCGTTGAAAAACGTTTCGTAGAATGCATATTGCGTCAAAACGGTAGATTAAACAAACACTTAGAGTTAATATTATACTTCCATTAAGTATAAAATAAGATTTTGTGGTATCCACTAGTGTAAATATTTTAAATTGAAGATCGAATTAATTCATTGCATTCTTATAAGGTCGAGGAGTGTAGCTGTAAAAAAATCATCAAAACCGGAGCTAAAATAACCGTTAAATTGTGATTTTTCGTTTATAACCGTTGAAAACTTTTATTCCATTACCTAATCTATGAATGTTTTTTTTTTTTTTTTTTTGCGATTTTTTACGTATGCGATCTTGTAGTATCTACAAATAAGTTTGACGGTTAGATCATGGAAACTAGTTTCGTAGAATGCATATCTCCGTTAAATTTGCCTAAATTTTGAAGTGGGAAAAGTAATTTGTGCTAAATTTTTATTTATGTTTTTCAAGTATTGATTAGACAATATTTAGTTTGTGTGATGACATTTTCATTGTACAATTATCTTTTTGTTTCTTTATCGCATATTTTACATGGGTTATTATCTATTAAACCAAGCAATTATTTATTTAATTTTTAAAAATGTATTCTATTTAAATACATATTATTTATTTATTTATTTATTAAACCAAACAATTATTATTTTATTTTTTAAAATCGTAACAAAATTTTGGGGAGAGGGAATTTTGGGGTATTTTTGCCGCCATTTTTTTCTTGTCGGTTATAACCGACAGTAATGAAAATTTTCCAAAATAAAACCCCTCCATCTCTTCCTTGCGTCAGTGCCTTCTCCCTTCCCCCTTCCTTCCCCCTTTTCTCCTCTCCTCATTTCCTTCTCCTTCTCGAGAAGCAACATTGGGCATTTGGATGAGCATGGCATCTACACTGGCCAGTGCTCCACCTTCGCTCTCTACGGCTACGTCCGCGCTCAGGTTTGCCTTCTTTCCCTTGTTTCTGTACTTTGTTATTGTGGTAATATTTGTGTTTTTGTTGGGCACTTGTGAATGTATTGGGTGATAAGAACGTAGTACCGTTGCGGAATTTGATCATGTTTGTATTTTTCGGTTCGGTTAATCTCATTTGATTCTATCGTTTGCTTTCTAAGACTGCATTCTAAGCTGTATTATTATTACAAAGTAGATGACTTGAGAGGCTGCATTCGAAACCCACGAGGAAAATAACATACAAATCACACGATGACTGTTACTGCGGTCATAGATCCTGAACTATGCTGAAACAATCACTTTTTATTCAGCTATCATTTTCTTTATTACATCTGGTTACAATTGCTACTGAAGTATTGGAAGTTGTTCAATTACTGATAGATTTAAATAAAAACATGTTGACGCCCGCAGTCAAACTCGAAAAGCCCAGTGTAGCATAGAGTTATATCCAAACTTTTCTAATCCTAAGTATGAATTTTCCCAATGATTCTGACGTTGAGTTTCTGAGGTTTTGTTTTATTAGGTTTTCAGTTGTTCTTCAGCGGTAATTAGCATCCTCTTATAATTTCTTATCGATCATGTGCAATTTTGGCATTCCATCTGTTCTACTCTGATATCTTGTGCTTTCTTTTGTTTTTTAGGGAGAGGCCGACAGTGGTTTGGACCGTCTCTGGCAGAAGAAGAAAACCGAAGTTAAACAGCAGAAAGAGATGATTCTTCTTCAGTTCATGGGGATGAGTTGTTTAATTTCTGAAATAAATTATGTGATTTGGGATCTCCATGCTTTTCTTCGTTCTTCTATTTATGGAAGATGTGGGTTTTCTCTTTTGTTTTTCTGTGATGGATTGCTGTGTTTTGTGTTGGGAAGAAGGTTGGTAAAGTTGGGTTTTGGATCTTTTGAATTCGAGCTTCAAATTCCATCGTGCATGGGGGTTCAAGCATGTTGCCCAATCTGGTTTGCTCATTAGCTGCAGATTCTGATTTCAAGCAGAAGGGGAGAAGAATGCTCAACAAGAAGAAGGGAGAATGTTTTCATGTCCTTTTTATTTTTTTTTATTATTAATATATTTGATGTCGGTTTTATCCGACAAAGAATGCTTTACTTATTCATAATTAATATTTCCTGTCGGTTATAGTCGACACAAGTTCTGTCAGTTATATATATTTTATGTCGGTTTTAAAGTATTTTCTATCGATTTTATCCGATTGAAAACGCTCTTATTTATTCATTATTAATATATTCTCTGTCGATTATATCTAACACAAGTTATGTCGGTTTTAGAGTATTTTCTGTCAAAAAATTCATTTCCTGACGCTGACAATTATGTCGCTTATTATATCCGCCACTGCATCCATTTTCTGTCGGATTTTGCATAATATCCGATGGTAATATATGTTTCTTGTCGGTTTTTGGACCGCCATCAATAGATAATTTTGTAGTAGTGCACGTATAAGTATGAAATCAACTTTAAATAATCAATAATGCCAGACTATGCCAAACTACAATATCTCAATAACAATAATGCTAGAAATACGCCAAACTACAATATCTTAACAATAGTATAATGAAAACAGGTTGCTCATCAATCTACGCTAGCACACAAGTTCATGCAGATAGTTTCTGACATGAACAGGACTGTGGTGTAATGTATAAGTACGTTCTAGTGCTACAATCATATGAAGACTAGCGATAATCACAGTCATCTATGAGTTGGAGTTGCCTAATGCAACCTGTACGATAGGACTGGCACCTACTTGGATCCAAGACGAGCGTGCGATTCAGAGGTGAACATACATGTGAAAGACTAGCCCTGGCCCTGGGAGAGCACTAACACCGGGGTGCAGCAATGATGAGCAGACTACACAAATATAACCATGCCATAACAATTCAATAATTTCTAATCAACAAAGTAAGCTTACATGAGCGTCCTATAGGATTATTTTAGCGTTTCACGGCATTATAACATTTCTTATAACATATTAAATCATGGCATAATCATGGCATAACAAGTGTAACATCAATCTAAAAACAATAATGGCACGATATGCATAAATCAATTCAAAGGCATTTGTGGAAACTATCAAGTTTATATATATACAAAAACAAAATGCCCACTCACTAGTATGTGGTCGGATCGTAGCCTCCTAGCCTCGCTTGACCTCGTATGTCCTCGGGATAATTTTCACCTATATGTGAAATAATTAAACTAATAAATTAAATAGGACATATTCAAAAAGGCTAGTGTAAATCTCCCATACTTTGCTCAAATGGAAGGTTTGAATATACGAAAATGATCTACACGAAGTCACGGATCCATACATGTCAAGCACTCGTGGGCCGTAGGCCGGACGCACCCTCACGCACCACCTAGCCCATGGCCACACGCGCGCCCATGCACAGACCATGCACTTGACAGAGACTGATGGACATTAGGAATATTCCGTCATAATTGACAGAATATTCTTCGTCTTCTCCAGTGAGTTTCGTCATTTGCCGCCATCTGGTTCACCGGTTTCTAGAAATTCTCATCGGAAACTAGGAAAAATTTCAAAATTTCAAAGCTACATATCTTCTTCATTTCTCAACCATTTTTAACAAACTTTATACGGATTTGAAGCTCTTGAGGAGTAAAACAATTCTATACCTTTTGGAAGTCCAAAAATGGACAGGAAATGGTCTGAAAATGCTTCGAAAGTCTTGGCCTAAAACTCTACTCCTCGAACTCGCTTGTTAGAGACCCTAAGGAGTTGTGTAGAAGTTTCCCTACGTCCTAAAACCTTGTAACTCGGCCTAAAACTCACCGAGTCGAACCTTCCAAGTTGGTGAGTCAAAACTCGGTCATTTCACCATCGGCTAATACGACTGGGTCTGTGGGTTCGAGAGGAGTACAATGGTGGAGTTTGTGAGCTCGATCTGTGAAGTTTTGACGTCTTTCTAAAGGGTTACAGGGAAAGGGAGAGTTTCGGTGAGAGAGAATGAAAAGAGAGTGAGGGAGCAATTTTTGATTAAGGGAGAAGTGTGAATAGTGGTTTTGATTAGGTGAAGGATTTTAGGGGAAAATGAATGAATGTGAGGGATTTAAAGGAAATAATTCGATTGGTGAGGTGAAAGGAAGACATAGATCCCATTTAAAAAGGGGATAAAAGATAGGGTTTGCACAAGTGAAATCCGATGAAATCTAACGTACCCTATCAAAAATAGTAGTTCCCTACACTGAAATAATTTGCACACTCGTGTACAATTCTACCTGCTGTTAATGTACTTTATTGTGCGTAACTTTTTCGTTACAACTTCGATTCGTGTTTAACTTGTGCTCACGCGTTCGTAATGATGGGTACTATTTAATTAAGCTACTAGGAAAATAAAATAAACGCTAAATACTACCCACGTTACTTTGCCAACAAGGGCAAAAATGTCAATTTACACACTCGGGGAGAAATTACATAGAAAATTAGGGACTGGTCATCACATCACGTGCATCAAACCTTACCACATAAACACCTTCAATACAATCCCTTTTTTACCCAACAAGTTTTCATCCAAATCAATGCTACAATTGTATAAATAGGTTTTTCACACTTATTTGCCATAACCATTAACCTTATAGGAAAAAAAGGCATTCCACTTCTCAAATAGCCAAAAAATTCACAACACAAACATGTCTAAGTTCAAACATGAAACTGAGGGTTTTAACGCCGAGCTCCATGGGTGGTACAATGTGGAACCTCGTCCACTTCGGGGTCACCCAAGGCAAATCCTACATCATCGTTTAGCTCTGTCGACGCGGAGATGCGGCTGGAAAATATACATCAGTCTGTAAGAGATGGGCGTCGCCAAGTATTGGAACCAAAAGAACTTGTGTACCTTAACGATAAAGCCAATGAAGCGCTCTATTGTGCAAGCAAGCAAAAAATGAAGGTTGACACGTCTTGAGAAATGGTCCCATTCCTAAATTTGAATTGTCGCAAAAGCGTCGTGGCCTAGGAGGGAAAGACCGAAATGGAGGAGCGCAACAAGGGGTTTGAGGATTTTCGTCAGGTAGTGAAGGGAAAGGAATCACATCAACGACAATGGGATTCCTTGACAGTGAAGGAGGTCGAATCATTTGATAAAATTTGGTATCGGTGATCGTTCGGTGAGGGTTATGCTTAATAGCTATGGTAGAATAAATTCGAAGGCTTAGCCTAGCTTGTGGTTGACTTGTAATGTTTAATTATATGGTAAGCAAGGTAATATAGTTGTCCAATGTATTTGCTAACTATTATATGATAAATAAAAAAACATGAGGACTATGTATCCTTGTTATCTTCAACGCTTACCATGTCCTAAACTACCCTAATACGAAGAGTATGAAATATGTATATAGGCAATATATACGCTGTAAGTACATGATATGTACACTACATGTACATGTTATGCACAAAACTAGAGGTCGGGCAATGAGTTGCTTTTCATATATATATAAGACACTTTAAAGGCATGCTATTGGTATAGTGGATACAATTAAAACAGAATCCACATCGATCACATGTATAAGGTTACATTGATATGTAGTGGATACAATTGACTTGGAATCCACAACGATCATATATATAAGGTTACAGTGACAGTTTGCGAGTCTTGTTCGTATATCAACTACCACTTAACCGAGCACGTGGAAAACATTAAACTTGTTGTCGCTTATTTTATGGACACGCATAACCCTTAACGTCCTCTAACCTTTTTCTTAATTTTGTTTTTAACCGAGGCTAGGCCATAACTAAGTTGTGGTGATACTCGCTAAATTCCGAGGCACAACATACATACATCATAACTAGTGAACATTCTTGCTTCTCATATTAAGTTATATCCTTGCACACCATTTGCACATCACGGAAAAATTTTCTCAAATTTCTACAATTGAACACTTGAAACAAAAATTGGAATATACCCAATATTCTTGCACGTCAAAAATAAAAAAATTTCCACAACCCATAACCCCAAACATGAAACACAAACCTTAATTGAACTTCTAAGTATTAATTCATCTTACAAACAAACCCATATATTCCATAAATCATTGATATAGGAACTTGGAATTAAACACCCTACCTTACTATCCTGCCGAAGCTTCCGTTGTAGGAAAAAATGGAACTTTCCGGCCAAAACAGAAATATGGTACGAACGTCCTATGTTTAAGGATGGAAGAATTTGTTGTGTTTGGTTATGGAAGAATAACACATATAGCTTACAAATCTGAGCTCAAACCCAAAAACCCCAACCTCTCTCTCTCTCTCTCTCTCTCTCTCTCTCTCTCTCTCTCTCTCTCTCTCTCTCTCTCTCTCTCTCTCTCTCTCTCTCTCTCGACATCCTTGTGTTCGAAATCAGAGCTATGAGCTCAACCCAAAGGCCAGCTCACTCTTCTCACCTCTCTCTCGACTTCATTCTCTTCAAAATCAAAGCTCACACATCTGAGCTCAACCCAGTAGTCCACAACTCACAACTCTCTCTCTCTTGACATCCCCAACTTCAAAATCGGAAAAAATGACACAATGAGTTGTGAGTTTTTACAATTTATATGTGAGTATTTTCTTCATTTCGCTTTTGTGCATAGTAAGCATGGAGTGTGAATGGCCGATTTGTCCTATTTTGATCCCAAGAGCAAAAAAATGGCTCATTTATGTCAATTTCCCTATTATCTTTTTATTCAGTCAGACAACTTTCCAAATTTGAAAGTTTGAACGTCAATTTGTATTTTGATTGAAAATTTAATGCACAAAAAATGTTATATTTTTATCTCCTAGATTGTTAAAGGGTGAAAGAAATGACTTATTTATTATTTAACTTTTGTTGTATTAATGTTTGCCCCCATATTTTGAATCTTGGTTCCGCCCTTAATGATAGTATCGTCATTAAGTTGGAAGATTGGGTCAAATAGCGGTATCATAATTTGGTTAAAAGTTGGGTGGCAACTATAACTGTTTCTTTTTAATAAAAAAAAATTATAAAGAAACAGTTGCCCATGCCACCAAGCTTCAACTTAATTACAACATTGCCATCACATTCAAACTTCAACTTATTTACAATCCTATCACCACTTCCTTGTTTTTGTCATTATTTTTAGTAAAAGTTCTTGAAGTGTTCATTAAAAATTTGTTTTGTAAAGCACTTTTCTTAGAACTCGCAGAAGAAAATGGTCTCTCCCTCATTGCACCACCTTCCTCCCCATGCCGTCGCGGCCCCAAACTCCCTGTGCATGTAGCCGTCGGGCCACTTCCCGTTTCTCCCTCCTTCTCCCCCGCTATCCCCGGAGAACTTGGTAGAGATGATATGACCTCCGATCTGAGTCCTCCCTCCCCATGGAGAGTAATAGAGGAGACACCCCACAATTACTGATTACCTTCTAAATAGTTTTACACGACCTCCAAACTGAGGCCTTTCTTTCATAATTTTAAATTAACTATACTGTGTGCATGAGCGTACTGTAGCCAATTTAACAAGAAATTTATGATATTCCAGAGGGCTTTTTTTATTAGCACCTCACATATTGTTGAATGCACCACATAAAAAATTTCATATTAAATTATTTATTTATTCTACTGTGCAATGACAATTTCGATTTTAGTAAGTTTAAAAAAAAAAATTCCAAATACACCCCACATCACTTTTAACGTATTATTTATCTTCTTCAATTATCAAAACCCTCCCACCCTCCATTGTTGAACAAAATCCTAACTAATGAAATTACAAACATATTGATTGAGAAAACCCTAACAAAATGTCTATGAATATGTCAATGCTATTGATCACGGTGACTGCAAGAAATTATTTTCTCTCCAACCACACATTTTATCACATCCGGGCATTTACTATGTCGAAAAACTCCATAACTTATGCCTTTAAACCAGCTCTGTGAATTGCAACAATTCCAATAGCTTGAATCTTTCGATAATTCTTTTTTATTTTTTATTTCTTTTGTTATAGAAAAGTTGCATAAGATCTTGAGTTTGGAAGTGACATAAGATTTTCCAATTTGCACAAAGATAAAAAAAATTTAAGATAAGTGTTAGCGTCCAAATCGGTTAATGATAATATGCTCTCAAGCTAGAAACAAAAAACAAGTCAATCACAAAAGTAATTAGCTTGGGAACAAAAGGGTATCTAGATTCAATCCATCAAAATTAAAAATGAGTATTATAAAATTTGAAGAAATTGGGGTGTATATAGAAATATAATGTGAGTTTTGAGAATGTGGGGTGTGAGGGTATTATGGAGAGGTATGTGGGGTGTATAAAGATAATTTTTAATTGAAAAAGTAACTGTGGGATGTATTAAGAATGTGGGGTTTATTCAACAATTTGTGAGGTATTAATATAATAAGCCTTCCAAAGTCTCATATTCCAAATGTTTTAACTATTAGATTTTAATGTTTGTATTTTTAAATGAAAATTCAACGGTTAAAATACTCAGAGGATCTAATCCTCTGGTGCACTGTAGAAAACACCAACAATTTAAACTGGATCCAAAAACGGTAACAATTTGTATGTTTCCATGAGAGAAAAAACGCAGTAGAGCATGGCTTAACTAATTGCAGTAGAATCTCCCTCAACCAGAACCTGGTCTACATTGAATCTACCCCAACCTGAACCTGGTCTACATTCTTTCCTATGCAATTTGGGTCGCCATTTGAGAAGGCAGGGCATGCCTTAAAGCCATAAACTAGGACAAATAACAACACGGTGTTTGGTCCTTAAACATCGACTAGAAGACATCCATAAACGAGGTGCCTTTCTATCCTTATGCCTGACGGAGATGTAGTGTATAAAGTATACATGCTTCGGCATGAACACTAAAAAGAAACGATGAAGCATATTTTAACAGAAAAGATGTCAACAAAGATGTGCACAAACTTGCTCAACAGCATCTATAATACATTCTTAAACAACATCAATTGAGGAGTGCAGATTGAAATACATGGGTGAGACAATAACTATATATGTAATATAAAACTAATAATTAGCCAAACAAACCTCACAAGCTACCGTCCATTACTTTTCGAAAGAGTTCCTTTGGGGCTGCAATTAACAGAAAATTAAATTGATACCGTGTTGTTAATAGAATGTGACTCCTATGCTAATTGATACCGAATTATCAAGTGGTATAAGTTAATCTTACCAGGCAACCCAGTGAACCTCTCAAACTGTTCATATGCCTGTCCAATGAACATCTCCAACCCACTAACAACTGTGGCACCGGCCTCTTTCGCTTCTTTCAAGAGTCTGGTCATTTTGGGGGTGTAGACAGCATCAAAAACCAACGAGTAAGATCCCAGAGCATGCTGCAAAAACAGAAATCTACTAAATCTCTTTCTATAAAGGTGACCTAAATAACATTTGGTGTAACTTTTTCAGTTGTAAAACATCAATAGAATATGGTGCAAGTTAACTTGGTTTCGTAGTAAGAGGTCCCAGGTTTGATGTTCCAAGACCATCATAGATGTATGGGTTTCCAGGTAAACTGTGCCAAAAAGAAAAACAAAAAAACTTCAAGCTGACGAAACCCAAGGACCTAACTAGTCAATTTCCTTACTTCAAATCTATCGAGTCTGCCTCCTTTTACTTCATCAGATGGTAAACTTGAGATACTGTTTTTCCATATTTAATTTTTCGCTCTGGTTGCTTTCAGGTAGATTATCTTGCTTAGCACAAAGACAGTCACTACCCAAAATACAATAGAACAACCATAGCATATACCTTATAGACACATAACATAAAACCTATCCAGACAAAAATACAACCAAAACCAGGCGGCTATTAACAAATAGCATCAACATTAAAGGCAAAACCATGACAAAGCAACCTCAGTTGAAATAGAGTTAAGATAGTCAAGAGCGACATATTTGTCAACCAGAGGTATTTTGGTCGACAGGGCCATTGGCTGGTTAACTGGTCCAACAAAGCCAACCCACCGGTCAAAAACAGCTCTCCAATAAATAAAATATAAAAAAAAACACAGAAGCTCAGTCCTAGAGGTTTTTCCATGTGCCAACCAATTTTTGTGGTTGAACAGTAATTTACCCGAGTTGATCAAACCTTGAGGTTGACCAGTAACTTACCCCAGCAAATCCATCCTTTTAGAAAACTCACATCTGAAACACTGACAAAAATGCCTAACAAAAGCTCTGGATGTGTGAAGGGTGGTTCCCCTCCTCTACAAATGTGGTAATAAAGAGCTCCTTTGTTAGCACTGATGCAGTGAACGTTTGTGGGTCTGCTCACCTCTCATTGGTAAAGTGGATCACAGGTAAGCTTCACATCTCTACTCGGGGCTGCTTCTACTGCTTGTAATTGACTTACAATTTTTCTGTGCAAGGATAGTAGGCACAGACTGATACTATACTCACATAGCTTAACAAAGTTCACGCACTATAGATTTGATCCTTGTCAACGTCAGATATACAATTTTAGGTATGAGTGACTATGTTGAATGAGGATTTATTTGGATGAATTTAAAAGCATGGGTTTCCTAAACTTCAGGTTTGTTATTAAATTGATAAAGAAGGAGATGGTACTTTCAGATTGGCAAATTTGATTACACTTAGCAATGTTGAACTGTGATACTCCAAATTGTGCTAGCATGTGTTGAGTCCCCATCTGTTATGTACTCGCGGATCTGGGCAATATAATCAATTGCAGGTAGCCTCAACAGTGGCTAGTCCCTTTGGGGTATAGCACCATGGTGACTTGTAATTCCTTGGGTTGTGACAAATGGTATAGAGCCAACTCATTACCATGTGGGATGTTGCAACAAAGGTTTGGTTCCTGACAAGGTTGATTTCAGTAACTTGATTGTGGGCCATGCCAAGAATGTCAGAAATTTAAGCAGGGGTGAGTATGTACTAGTGTGTGTTTCCCAGATTCTGCTAGCGTGTGTTGAGTCCCACAACAGCTACATACTAGGCTGACACGGGCTAAATAAGCGACATCATTAATGGACTAGTCATTTTGTGATTTAATGCTAAGATGGTGTGAGCTTTCTTAGGTCAAGACATAAAAATTGACATCCAAATGGAGGGTAAAGTGTTATAAAGAAAATGGGGAGCGAATCAAAGAACACCAAGACTAAAGACAAAAGATAACACTGTTGAGTTACACAGTTTTGTGTAAGAACACACTATTCTTGGCGCGCACAGCCTAGAATTGGAGTTTGGTTTAGAGGAACCTATAGATCTCTGTCATAACTTGCCTTGAACTGATGGTTATTAAAGAATTTAACACTTTCAAGTGCTGTCCATAATTTCTCAACATAATGATCATATCCCTTGTACACATGTTAAATATGATCAAGTATTTTAATACAAGGACAACCCATAATCTATAATTCAGCAAAATGGGAGGGTGGCAAACCTTAGAAATGGGTGTCTCATCAACTTTTGGTTGCATGCCAATAGATGTTGTATTTGCAAGAATCATCCCATCCTCTGGGTGGAAATTATCTAAATCAGCAAGAGACAAAGCATCTCCTCCAATTGTGTCTGCAAGTTCTCTGGCTCGATCTTTAACAAAATAAAAAATCAGTCTTAAGAACAAAAAATCACAGTGATGTTATGTGTATAAGGTTAGGAAAAAATGACAATGGAGAAGAGAGGATAAGAAACAAAGCAACAAATTCTGTAGTTGACATGATCTACCAATCCGAAGTACGGAAATGTCAAGCAAAACTTTCTCATGCAGCAGACTTCATGTCTAGAACATCAAAAAGCATGATAGAGCATGAATCTATACAACAAATTACGATAAGGTACACTTCAACGGTTGGGTAAAGCTTCAAATCTCATAATATTGATGTAAAATGGATTGATGTTTTTTCTCAGAAGATAGGAAAGGATGCAAATTTAATCTGCTCAATGGTGTCATGTTAAATATGTGCATTTACCTCTAAGAGATTGGTTACATAAACTATATGATACCATTTACTCAAGATTTATCACTGCATGAAACTATAAAGTAAATGAAAATGTTTCAGATGACACCACCTGCTTAAATAAAGAAATTTCTCAACCAAATGAATCAAATCTTTACACCCAGATGAATGCACTCTAGCATTCCCGCCAAATATGACAAAGATGTACACCCTGGCAATCACCTAATTACCAGGGGTGAATCTCATTAGCAACCAGAGGAGGCACATCTCCCCCCCCCCCCTCCCCGGCCCTCCCTTCTTCTCCCCTAAAGTTTTTGGCCTGTAAAATGGTGGTCTGTGCAGGAACCAGGGCCCTGCTTAAATCGCAGCTGCCTTCTGTCGCTCGATACGACGTCGAATCGGACTACAGTGAACAATAATCAACTCACCACCACCACCACCAACTGTATCACTCAGTTGTAGAGTTGATTCTAGCAGCTCACGAAAAAGCATTCCCTCCTTCCATGTGTTTAAATTTGACCTCCCAGCCCTATGCATATATAATTTATCTATTTGTTCACTTAACAATATTGACCCTAAAGATACAATTATAAAGGAACAAAGGGTGGAGATGTACACTAAGCACACAATGGGTATAAGTTGGCCAAGTGCTCAACAAAATGCCTCACTTGAAAAAAAAAATTGGCGCTGCATGCGCTCTTTTTGGAATTCCATGAGGACCTGCACCCGCTATTGCTTCATTGTGCCCCCATGAACGTTATTTCTAGCTTCGCCCCTGCTAATCACCAAAGGCGTTAACAATACTACCATTCCAGAAGTAAGCGCTGAGCTTTTCTATCCTAAATTAACCTCCTAGGCAAACATACCGAGCACTGAACCAAAATTGCATGGTAAGTCCAGGTAGGTTATGAGAATATGCCACACAGAAAAATAAAAGAACATTCCGTTTTGCGCTAAGGGTTAAAGATTTAACATTGGAGACATACACAAGAATATCTTAAACAACAAAATCATGTTAGTAAAATTAATCAAACCGATTACTCAAATGTGGGTTGGATACACATAAAATAATCACTTAAGTCAAATAAGAAAATTGAAATGATGGAGAACCATATAATCTTTTAGGGTTAAAAAAAGGAAAAAGAAAGAGTGTTTCTTTTAGCTCTCTCAATTAGAAAGGATCTCTATCTTTGACAGCAAGCTCCTTCAAACCGATTTATCTTCAGATTGGTTTTAGTATCCTTAGTTGTTTTTCCAAAGAATGAAATGTCCCTTCAACCAACTTTACTTATAATCTCAATTTTGATTTTCAAGAAAAAGAAAGATCGCGGTTGACATGCTGTATAAGTGGAGTTTTTACTGTTCTAATCGACCATGGGAAAGAGCAAAAATGAACATGGATAATATAAATTGACACAAAAAAATGAATAACCGTTAAAGAAATGCCATGACAAAATAGATCAAGAAAGCAGATAGCTTATGAGCTAATAAAAGACGGAACAAAAGAAAGTAAAACCAACCATAAGTGCGATTGGCAATTGCAATCCTTGCGCCCTTCTGTTTTGCACCATAAGCAAGTGCCTTTCCAGCACCTCCAGCCCCAATAACAACAAACAGCCTACCAGCTAAAGGTGAAACGGTTAAACTGCCATTATTATGTGAACCTGTAAAGTAAAAGTGGGAAGCCAGAACACATTAAAAAAAAAAATTCTTGCCAGAATAAAGAAAGAAGAAAAAACTTAGCTAGTACAACATAATAGTAACCTTTCAGTCCGTCTTCAATAGCTGAGATTGCCCCTACATAGTCCGTATTGAACCCAAATAACTTCCCATCAGTTGGTCTCCGTATAATGCAATTAATAGCTCCTATGGCCTGAATATTTTAATAAAGATAAAAATCAATTATATGGATAGCATAAGTCAGAGGTACGCTAACTACTCAAATGGAGAATGGAAGCACCACAATATGAATGCTTTCTTCACTACCTTTGCAACTGGATCAACTTCATCACAACACTTAAGTGCAGCTTCCTTGTGCGGAATTGTAACACTGTGTTAGAAGTGAAGTGTATAAGATGGGATCATGATGTATAAATAGCAAGAAAAAATTCAAAATAGATATGCTACAATTTTTATTCGACACTAGGGAAGAGAAATAGAAGATGAACCTGAAACCAGCAAAATCCACTGAAGAGTAAGTATGGAGAAAATTTACAATGTCATCTATCAACAAATGTACATAAACTCCATTGAAACCTACTGACTTGAATGCTTCATTGTACAATATAGGTGATTTGCTGTGGCTGACAGGCTTCCCAATAATGCCAAACACTTTTGTGTCAGTCCCTATCTGCCTGAAATTGTATAGATGTAATATATCCTTCATAGTTGGTTGACCAGGAGCTGAAACTATTCCTGAGTCAAGCGTACCAAAAGTAAGATAACCACCAAATTTTGCGCAAAGGATCCGTGAAATCAACCCCCTCTCACCCATTACAAGTCCTATTGTCGGGACCTGAAATTCCATGAAGGAGTCAATTTTGCTTTTAGCATATAGAGAATTAAAAAAAAATAAATCAAATGACTAAGGAGAAGAAATTTGGCGCAAGCCTGTTGTGAGTGCACAGATGAAAAGAGACAGTGATGTAAACTGAATTCCTTCAATTACCATTGGAAGCTAGGTTTCTAAAGGGAAACCAAGAAAAGCCTTGGGGAGAAACTGATTTTACTGGTAAAATTCATCCAAACTGGTCTGCTCCCTCCAAAACTAGGTCAGACCCTTTTAAAGTACATTACTAAATTCCCCCTGACCTTTCTAGATTGACCCTTTAAGTTCTCCATAACAACTACCCTCTAGAAAATCCCTTAGACTTCTCACACATCATAATTACTTAATACTTGGTAAGCCCGACAAACAATACAAATCCTTTTCCTCTAGAGAACCCCTTACACTTCCCACACATCAGAAATGGACAGTGTTCTTCTATGATCTGCAACCATAATAACAATATTTTTAGGGAAATGAAAAATAAACACCCTTTTCCTCTTCCTACACACACGCTGTTTAAACCTGTCCATTGTTTCCTTTAGATTTATTCAATCTGATGGCCAGAAATAAAGAGGGGTGTGTGAGAGCCTTAAAAGGGTGTTTGAAAATCAGCTCCGTTTACTGCATCAATAGGGTCAGGCAAGCCTTTTTCATCCTATTTTCCTTCCCTTCATCAGAGTAACATGTCACATTTTCTATCACTAACCAAGAGACGATCAGTTAATAAACTAGAGCTGTAAACTGCCAACCAAACGAAATGCTACTATGGGTATCACAGAGAAATAAGGTGGGCTCTAAATATTGTAGGATTTAGGGAAGTCTGAAGTAAGTAGCCTTATACTCACTTTAGGAAAGGCCGTCTCCCATTTCAAAACAGAGTAACTTAGCTTTGTGCCAAGGCACATCTCATGCTTCAGATGTAACTACTAGCATAAATCATACAAACTGCCCACCTCAGTCAACCATCCATACGTATGTACGTATACACCATGTATAAAGTCGATTAGAAACACATCAAGTTCAACTCCTATATATTAACATTCTAAAATGGTGAAATACTAAAAAAATAAAAAATAAAAAATAAAAAAAATAAAATAAAATCTTAAATTCAGCTTACCATGGAAATAAACAATGGGATAAAATTTAAAGGTGCAATGCAAAAGCATATCACCTACACTGCTTACTTGAGAATGTACTGTTATGTGAAACATGCGTGCTACATCAGTGATATCCATAGCACTGGTTGCAATCTTAACTATGTCAGCTCCAGTGGCTTGTATTCTTGCAACAAGATTTCCAAGAGCCTCAACTGATGGAGTTTCTTGATAGTTGTGAGAAGAGACAATAACTTTAAACTTTTCAGGCTTCTTCCCATATATGGAATCAATGAATTCATGAGCAACCTTCAAAGAAAGTTAATAACATAAGAATAAGGGAATCATGATTAACCCTTGGGGTTAGTCCAAGTGGTGTGAGGGAGGATTCGGAAAGGGTTAGGATTAGAATAGGTCAAACGTTCGATATCTTTCAATAACCATAAAAAAAGAACAAAAAAACCTAATTCAGGTTTTACATTCTAGTGTGACAAATTTAACATAGAAAAGGAAAGATAAATGATTTGTCCAATATGTTTGCAATGGTGGCAGTAGTAAGGATACATTGATTAGATTTGCAGCACAAAAGAATGTATTCACATGATTCTTGATTGATACTTCATTTCATTGCACAAGTTTAGAGTTGTTATACACATCTGGCAACCATAAGCAGCTCTTGAACAATTATTCGGCAGTTTGGACTAGGGAGGAATTAAAACGAAAAAGGGAATAGAAGGGCTGTAGTAAGTTTCCTTACTATCTAGCATCTATGAAGGACGAAATAGATGAGATCATGTTACCCATCTTATGATTCCATAATGCCAAACAGAAAACACAGGAGAGAAACCTGAAGCTCAACATCAATGTAATCAGCTCCAAGCTCCATTGCTAATCGAAGTGCATCCAGTCGATATTTTTCATCACCATCATACTGACCACCTTCCCACTTTGGTCTACAAAAGTACATAATATCAGTCTTATCAGATATTATCGCAGCGGGAGTTTCTTAGGGTCATAACAGTCCAAAAACTGTTAATAATGAGCATAGCAACACTTAGATAAACCGAAAGATAATGCAGTGAAATTTAATGAGAATAATTTCTGTATCCATCTGAGTGATAAATCGTCATATGCAACCTTTGACTTAAACTCGTGTCTTCAGCGTTATGAAAAGAGGAGGGGAAAATAAGCTTCGTTTATTATAGGTATCATTTCTTCTGTTTAATAAAATAATGTAAAATTCATCCCTATATCTTTACCAATATAACCAATTCAAATGAATCTGTTTGGGCCCAAAATAGCAGTTTGGGCCGAGGGAGGTATCACTTTCGGCCCGGGAAGACTACGGCGAGAAAGTCATGGGGGCTTCAGCTCATGGGCTTCTAGGCCTAGATCGGTTAAATCAGAGTGCAAGTCGAGTCCTAATACAATAGGGACCCTCGACGAGATCAGTAAAACTAGAAGGCGAATCCGGCTCAGTTAAGGACTAGATTCGTAGTCCTAGCAGAGGTAGGACTGATTGAGGTAACGTTAATCCGGAGAAGGAAACCTAGTTCGAATAGGATTAGAACTCGGGCTCGGTGTTCTGCTTCTATAAATACAAGACATTCAGCAATGGAAAAGGCCCCACAAGAATCAATACAAAATTGCCCTGCGCAAACTCTCACAACTTGAGATCTTTTTCTTTTCCTTTTTCGCTGACACATCTTCCGTTGGCATCAACAGCACTGTGGAAGCAACCGGTGATATCTTAAGTCGGCATAGATAGCTCTGTCACCGTAGAGTCGGTCGGTCTCGCAGTATCTTCCGTTGGCATCAACAGCACTGCGGCGAGAACGGTCGACTGCCTATCCAAGTCTCGGTCGAGAAGGGTTTTCGAATCCTTGTTGGTCGAGGTCATCTCATTAGCCTTCTCGGCGAGGTGAGGTGTTACAGTTATTACATTCGGCACATTGTAAGCCGAATTCGGTTCGTGAACTTTGTAAGAAATAGCAGCCTTGTCTTCAGGCTCGAGAACCCAAGAGGCCGAGACGCGTTCCTTTCTCGGCCGCAATCGCAAGACGCAGAAGTCAGTAGCGCGACCCAACGCAGCATCATCAAATTTACTCCTCGGCCGAGCCTCGGCCGACGAGTTGGCACGCCCCGCAATCACCGAAGGACGTAGTTAGCTTAGAATATATTCGGCCTGCGCGCCACGTAGGCTTTGTAATTTCTAGGGTCAACATTTTGGCACGCCCAGTGGGACCCAGTGCTAAACTACGAAGTTCATGCCAATTGAAACACGATCGGTAAAAAAAAAAACAGCTATGGGAAAGTCGACAGCCGATTTACCGAGTCAGAGCATAGGACAGAGTGTGCCACAGGCGCAGAATCCCCTTAGCGTTGGGACACCTGAGTCCACGAGCGCGACTCGCCGAGAGAGAGAACTTAATCTCGGCGGTCAACTCCGTGGTTTAGAGATCCCAAACAGAAACACATGCGTTCTCAATGAAGGGATAATAGAGGAATGTGATGAGGATGGTGGTGAAGGAACAGACCCACCAACAAGGTCATTCCTCCGAAAGCGACTGGACGAGCAGTCTCGGTCAGTCGAGCAGACGTTCAGTCGAGGCATTGACAAGCTGCAGGACGCGATACTCAGTGCCAATGATCGGCAAACCAAACTGCTCGAAATGCTGGTTAGCCAAGTTGGTGGCAGCAGGCCTTTCGATCTTCGCCAAACTTGCTTACCAGAAAACAACCCGGCACCGATTGTACCGGCCGGGCCTATTCTTGCCCCTCTCAAAACAATTAACTTAGAGAAGGGAGGAGGGTCGAACAGTAGGTCAGACGGGACCGACCAAAGGATCGAAGCAGCATCTGTTGATATGACCGAAGTTCAGCGGATGATCGACTCCGCTATGAAGAAAGGGCCGAAGTTTCCCAAGTTTATTCATCCATACCCAGCTTACGTTGAGACGTTTGGATACCCGAAGGGCTTCAAGATCCCAGATTTTAGTCTTTTTGCTGGTGAATCGTCCCTGTCTTCGTTGGAGCACGTGGCTCGTTTCACCGCGCAATGTGGAGATGTGAATAGTGATTTCCACAAGTTACGGCTGTTCAATTTTTCATTGACCGGCTCGGCATTTGCCTGGTACATCAATCTCCCGCCTAATTCCGTCCAAAACTGGGAGGAGTTGGTCGAGAAGTTCCACGAGCAATTTTATCGGCCGGGGATGGAGATGTCAGTTTCTTCATTAGCACGGATGGCTCAAGCGTCTGATGAGTCACCAATGGATTATCTTACTAGGTTTAAATCGGCTAGGAATTGGTGCCGAGTGCCTTTACCCGAAGTCGAATTTGTCAGACTTGCTTTGAATGGTCTTGACGTCGAATACAAAAAGAAATTCTTGGGGGCAAATTTTCGGGACATGTACGAATTGGCCCAGCATGTCGAGCAGTACGATTATTTGCTCCGCGAGGAGAAGACTTCGAAGACTCCAACTCGGGGAACGATTTACAAGAACCCTACTGTCAATTATGCATCAACCGAGGATGAATGTGTTAGTGTGGATGCGGCTGAGATAGTAATAGACAAACCATACATTTGCAAGGCATTAACTCAGGTTGATTCTAGAGAAGCCAAAAGTCGCTCGGCCACTGAAGGAACATCGAAACCGTCAAAGGTTTATACTTTTGATATTACCAAGGCTGACGCAATTTTTGACCAACTGTTATCAGCAAGAATCATTAAGCTTCGGCCTGGTCATAACATTCCTAAGGCCGAGGAGCTTAAAGGAAAGGTGTATTGCAAATACCACAATTCGAGCAAACACACGACAAACAATTGCGTCGTATTTCGTGATAACGTCCAAAGCTGGATTGATAATGGCAAACTGAAGTTCCCCGAGAAGAGGATGAGTGTTGATACTGATCCGTTCCCCACGGCAACAGTAAATATGGTCGACGCGTACCTACCCAAGGACAAAGGGAAAGGCAAGGCTGAAGTGGTTGAGACACAACGCCCGCGGAGTCAGAATGTTCGGCCACGGTTCATGGCCGATTCGCGTTCAAATAAACTATCTGCGGCCTTAACGGGGCCCGCTATTGTCAAATCTTTGACGGAGTATAGCGCCGATGAAGATAGTGGGACAGCGGTTCTGTGCAGGAAATGTAAAGCGAAGGTCGACAGTGAACCAGAAGAGAAACCTTCTTCGCAACCCGTGGCCGTAACTCGGCAAAAGATAGCCAATGAAGACCAACATCATGGGGTTTTTGGGAGGCTCGGTCCTAAAGTACGGATGGAAGAGACACCCCCGGTCAGGCGGCGCCTCGATTTTGATGCTTCATTTTATGACGATGATTACTATAAGCGTAATTCTAGCAGTTCAGGATCATCACGGAGTCAAAAGACCTTCAAGCCTCCTGAGCCTAGAGATCAACGTTGGTATACGTACCATTCTTCGAAGGGCGTCTATACCGCGTTGTCCAAATCTCAGAAACTCCGGCATCAACGGATGGATTGCATGGCTCGCCGACAAGCAGCCCAAGAAACTTCGGCCCCTAAGTGGCGACCGAAGGATACAGTTGCCACTAATGAAAAGCGACCACCTCCACCAATTATGACAGAGTTGGCTCAGGGAAAACGGCTGGTCGGTCAAGACGTCGAGACCATGTTTGAAGAAGCCGATAAGCGGATCAAACTTCTCATTCGACCAGGGGAAATGAAGGCACGTGTTGAACATTTCAGGCAAAAGGCCGAAAGCAAATTATCCCCGATAGCTATCCAAGAGCCTTTGGTCAAAATTCGACGGAATTTGCACCCCCCGTTCCTTGGGGAGTCTTTGGAATATATGCGAGAATTTCATAAGGAACATTCGGCCAACGATTTGTATGGTTTGCCGAAGGCATGTCAGGACACCATTGATCTTGTCTTGGCTTGTCCGGATGCTGAGCGGATCATCCAGAAGACCTCAGATCCAGGATTGAAAGCAAGGTTCCAGCACATACGAGAAGCTCGTGTCTTTGGATTTGAAGTTGACCCGTATACCGATATCGATGTCGCTGACCTTCCTTTCTCGCTAGAGGACCTTCAGTATTTACGGTATCACTTTGAAGTATTTTCAGCAGTTTCTCTCTTCGGCCTTACGACCGATGAAATCGCCCGTATTGCCCGTCTTGATGCTTATCTCGACACTAGGGATGCTCGGCTACACTACCAGGAGCAGGTTCAGGACTTGACCCCAAGCTCATTGTCAATCTCGACCTTACCTGAGGCGGTCACGCGGAGCCAACAAGTGGCCGAAGCAGCTCCGCCGGGTGACATTGTTGAAGGGACGGAAGAATCTCGTTGTCCGACTCTGACGACAACCAAGTCCGTAGTCGCTAACCAACCGAACGAGGAGGGTCTCGACCAGATGGGCCCGTCCGTCCTGGATAATATGGAAATTAGTATGGTTCATGTATTACCTGCCGATTTTCAATCAAGCACGGCTCAACCAAATTTCCTCGATGGAGATGTGGTTGTCGAGGAACCTGGTCATGTTGATTTTATATCGATTGCTGAAGGCGAGTCAACAGCAAGAGATGATAGCCTAAAGGCCGCTTTGGCCGAATTGTTCCCTCGTTTATCATCGGCCAAGCTTCACCATTTAAAGCCATTGTATGTAACGGCACACATCGAGGGATATCCGGTTTCTAAGGTTTTTGTCGATTGTGGAGCTACTGTCAATATCATGCCCCTGAACATCATGAAGGCCTTACGCCGTTCCAATGACGAACTTATTCCGTCAGGGATCACAATGAGCAGTTTTGTCGGCGACAAGTCCCACACCAAAGGTGTGCTTCCGTTAACTGTGAATATTGCCGGTCGCACCCATATGACCGCCTTTTTTGTGGTTGATTCCAAAACCGAGTATAATGCATTGCTCGGCCGAGATTGGATTCATCAAACCAGTTGTATTCCTTCCTCATTGTACCAAGTGCTTGTCTTTTGGGACGGCAAATCGGTCACTGTTCATCCGGCCGATAGCCAGCCCTTCGAAGCCAACATGATTCAAGCACGGTATTATGACGATCACGTCGGCTATATTACGTTGCAAGGCTTCAATGAAGAAGGACGGCCGACTCGGATTTCCGTTCAGAAAGCTATCGAGGTTGGCGCCGAGACTGTCCAGCAGGATTCGGCGAGACTCGGATTAGCTAACTTTCTCCCCGAAACCGATGTTTGACGCCGATCGGGAAGCACGTAGGGCCGCGGTTTCATCTACTATGGAACGACTGCTGGCCCATTGGTATACGATATCCAAACAACCAAATTCGGGTGTCAACCTCGTCGAGTTCCTTGCTGAGGGAGATAATGGGCCTGTATTATCTTTTGATAAAATTCGAGCCGCCCCGGCCAAGCTCGAAGATCATCGGCCCCTTGTCAAGGACCCTTTGGAAGAGATTAATGTTGGGACGGCCGATGACCCACGACTTTTGTTTATTAGTGCGTTACTTCCTCAACAAATGAAGGACGAGTTGCGGGCTTTGCTTACGGAATTCAAAGATTGTTTTGCTTGGAGTTATCATGAAATGCCCGGCTTAGATCGTGCTTTGGTCGAGCATGAATTACGTATTAAGCCCGGATTCAAGCCTTTCCGTCAGCCACCTCGTCGATTCTCGACCGAAGTACAACTCAGTGTTAAGGACGAATTAGTTCGGCTTTTGAAAGCCGGGTTCATTCGGACAGCTCGATATGTCGAATGGTTGGCGAATATTGTTCCTGTATTAAAGAAAAGTGGTGCACTGCGCATCTGTACCGATTTTCGCAATTTGAATCTGGCAACGCCCAAAGATGAGTATACAATGCCGATTTCAGATCTGTTAATCGATGCCGCGGCGAATCATGCGATCTTATCTTTTCTGGATGGACATGCCGGCTATAACCAAATATTTATTGCCGAAGCCGATGTGCACAAAACTGCTTTCCGGTGCCCGGGGGCACTCGGCACTTACGAATGGGTTGTCATGCCATTCGGCCTCAAGAATGCCGGCGCCACGTACCAACGGGCGATGAACACCATCTTCCATGATTTAATTGGCACCATCGTCGAAGTTTATATCGACGATGTTGTCGTCAAATCTAAACGCCGACAGACACATCTGGACGATCTCCGACAGGCTTTTCTCCGTATGCGTCAGCACAACCTCAAGATGAATCCTGCCAAGTGTGCCTTCGGTGTATCGGCCGGGAATTTTCTTGGTTTCCTCGTACATCATCGTGGGATTGAAGTCGATGAGAACAAGGCACGCGCAATCATCACCGCCCCACCCCCAACAACGAAGAAACAATTACAGTCCTTACTCGGCCAGATCAATTTTTTACGCCGATTTATTGCTAATTCGGCAGGTAAAATGAAAGCCTTTTCCACACTTTTGAAGCTCAAGGACTCCGATAAGTTCATGTGGAATGAGGAGCATCAGGCGGCGTTCACACAGATCAAGGTTTCCCTTACAAACCCACCTGTCCTGGTCCCTCCTCAGCGCGGTAAGCCTCTCAAGCTGTACATTTCGGCGGCCGCCGAGTCCATCGGTTGCCTCCTCGCGCAAGACAATGATGCCGGCCGGGAACAGGCTATCTTCTACCTCAGCCGTAATCTGAGTCCTCCGGAGATCAATTATTCCGCCGTTGAGAAGCTCTGTCTCGCCGTGTTCTTCGCTGCATCCAAGCTTAGGCATTACATGCTCCCGTCGGTCACCCAAGTCATTGCCCAGACCGACGTTATCCGGTACATGCTTACCCGGCCAATTGTGAAGGGCCGAATTGGGAAATGGACGATGGCGTTGTCCGAGTTTAGTTTGCAATACGTGCCGCAAAAAGCTGTGAAGGGACAGGCATTGGCCGATTTCCTTGCCCAGCACCCTTCGCCTTATGATTTCGGGGGTGCTGATGTTGAGATTGGCATGGTGGTGACCCGCGACAACTATTGGACGATGTATTTCGATGGTTCCAGTACTTCGTCCTCGGCCGGTGCAGGCATCGTCATTCAGTCTCCTCACAACGATCGTTGGTATTTTTCGCTCAAATTGGATTTTGACTGTACCAATAATCAGGCCGAGTACGAGGCTCTGGTCATTGGTCTAGGCCTCCTTCTTGACCTACATGCCACTCGTGTCCTCGTCCGCGGGGATTCTGAACTAGTAATTAACCAAATTAATGGGTCTTTTCGCTGCATGAGTTGTACTCTGGCGCCTTACCACATGATCGCCAGCTATTTGGCCGAGTCCTTTGACGGCATTACATTCGAGCATATTTCTCGGGTTCATAATACCGACGCAGACGAGTTGGCTCAAATCGCCTCCGGTGCACAACTCCTGGGGGGCAAGCTAGGCCGGGAGATACCAATATTACAACAATTATACCCGGCCTTGGTTGATCAGCAAATCCTCCGTCGAGACAATGTGATACGCACCAGGGTCATGTCCTTGCCTTCGTTGTTGGATCGGCAAGACCAGGACTCTATAGAAATTTGCGCGGCCGAGGCAGTACCAGATGATTGGAGAAAGCCCATTATGCAGTACCTTGACAATCCTAACGGAAAACACAGTCGCAGGACACGGGCTCACGCCACGAACTATGTCACGTACCAGAGCGAGTTGTACCGAAAGGGTGAAGATGGTTTGTTATTGCTATGCCTCGGCCCTCAAGAGAGTGCTCGAGCGATCGCAGAGGTTCATGAAGGGGTATGCGGAGCTCACCAGTCTGGACGAAAAATGCGATGGCTACTACGACGACACGGTTATTTTTGGCCGAGAATACTGAAAGATTGTATCGAGTTTGCACGAGGATGCGTGCAGTGCCAAATCCATGGGCCTATACAAAGGGTCCCGGCCGAATCGCTACATTCGGTCATTAAGCCGTGGCCGTTTAGAGGATGGGCCATGGACGTAATCGGCAAAATCACGCCGACTTCTGGAGCTGCTAAGCATGCATGGATAATAGTCGCAACTGATTACTTTACTAAGTGGGTCGAAGCAAAATCATATGCCGAATTAACGTCTAAAGAAGTTTGCGATTTCGTGGAGGAACACATTGTGACCCGGTTCGGTGTGCCAGAAACGATCATAACCGACAATGGAACAATCTTCACAGCCGAAAGGTTTAAGGAATACACGGCCAATTTGAAAATTCGGCTGGAACAGTCCACACCGTATTATCCACAGGCGAATGGGCAGGCCGAGGCAAGTAATAAAGTGTTGATTGGCATCCTCGAAAAAATAATAAAAGAGAGGCCTGGCATGTGGCATTTGAAGTTGAACGAGGCATTATGGGCATACCGAACGTCGTCCCGATCGGCGACTGCAACAACCCCGTACGCATTGACTTACGGACACGATGCGGTGCTACCAGTCGAGTTGAGCATAAATTCGTTGCGATTAATTGAACAAAGTAGTTTGTTTAGCGCCGAATATAATCAGTCCATGAGACAGGAACTAGAAGATTTGGAAGAAGCGCGACTTGACGCTTATAACTTACTGGTGGCACAGAAACAGATTGCCGAGCGAGCCTATAACCAAAAGGTACGACAGAAAACGTTCGGCGAGGGTGAATTGGTGTGGCAAACGGTGTTGCCCGTAGGAATAAAAGATCCTAGGTTCGGCAAGTGGTCGCCGAATTGGGAAGGGCCGTTCATTGTGCATAAGGTATACGGTAAAGGGGCGTATCATCTTAAAGACCGGACTGGAGTAGTTCACAAATTACCAATTAATGGGAAGTTCTTGAAGAAATACTATCCGGTCACATGGGAAATGCGTGAATAAAAAGTTTGTTGTAGGAAAAGTCATTCCATTAAAATTGACAGGTATTACAAAAATGAGTAGGTCTAAATACATTCAAGGAGACGAGGGAAGAAGAGTGCTGAGCAGAGCTTTCAATTCCAACCACCGCACGTCGGCCATGATGACTTCGGCTTGCCGATTCTTTTTGTCTAGCCTCAGGCGCTCGACCCGTTTTTTGGCCGCCGCATACTCAGTTAGGCGATCCTTCCCGCCTGACTCGAAGTCCCTCGCAAGTTCAGAAGCAATGACCGACCGGCGTTTTGTTAGTTCGGCCATCTGACGGTCGAGCTCGGCTAACGCTTCTCCTTTTGCCCGTAGATCGTCAATCTTCGGACGGAGGGTGTCTTGAACGGCCGTGGCGGCTTGCAGGTCCTGTTCGGCCTTCAGAGCAGTCTGGAAGATGCCAAATGTCTCCCGAACGCGCTCCAAAGCAGACGATGCCCGAACAATGGCATCTCCGCTTAGGCGACCGTCGGCCCCAAGGTCGTTCAGACACACGCCGAGCAGATCAAGACCGTTGCGCTCAAGTACTTGCGATGAAGAGAGCGACAGGACTTCTCGCAACTGGGTTAGGGCGCTTGGATCGGCAGCCTCAGTTGGAGCGGCCGAAGGGCCAGACTCTGCAGTCGTACTGGAGAGGAGAGCTTTGAATTCAACCTCCCATGAAGCCTGCACGAATAAACAAGGTTAAGCTTAAAGGAAGTCATGACAAGAATAGCAAGAAGGTGTCGTTTTTTAACCTGCTGAGAGGAGACCTCGGCCATGTCCCCAGGGTCGTTGCTCGAACCTAAAGAACTCAATGGCCGAGCCCAGTGTCTCAGATTGCTTCTCACTTCACGAGGCCGATGGAGGTTATCTACGTTTGATGGCCACTGAGGCGGCCAGGAAATATAGATAACGCCCTTCGGCGCATAGAATTGACGGTGAAAAGAATGTACAGGCACCTGACATTTAGTTTTTCCTTGTTTAGAATTCTAAAGCAGAAAAGCAATCAGGAGGAAAATCGAAGGTACTTACAAAAGCCGAGGTAACCTCTTGTGGAGGGATGTGGAAGCCTTGGTCTTGAGGATGGATCGGCGATTCCGCCGTGGCCTCGGGTTCCTCGAGCAGGCGTTTGCCACGGTCGGCTGCCGATGGGCCGATTGGCGCAGCTGCTTCAGTGGAGGCAGGGACGTCCTGGTCTTGAGAAGGAACGAGAGGTTCGGCCGCCGGGGTCGGTTCCTCGACCGTGTGCTTGCCACGATTAGCCGAGGAGGGGCCGGGTTGAACCGCCATCTCGGATACTGGAGGAGTTCGTTGACGAGTAGGAGGACGACGCGCCAGCGGGACCTCGTCGCTCCCCTCACTCTCTTCCAGCACGAAGACCGTGGGCTTTGGATTCTTGGGAGAGGTTTCCTCGGTCGTAGGAACCGCCTGGTGTGAGACAGGTGCCTTCTCGACAGAGGGAGGTACGACTGATTCGCCGGCCACAGAAGCAGGCCGCGCTGGGATCGTCTCTATGGCTGAAGCCGGCTGTTTCTTGACCCCAGAATGGCCGGCGGCGGGAGAAGGGGAAGCACTGGGAGTCGTCGTGTGGCTGGAAATAACGTGGATCTCCCGTGCACCTTTCTTCGCCAGTTGCTTTACCCGCTTGGCAGGCGGGGAAGGCTTGATAGCCGGCCCGGCCTCTTGGCGAGGCCGTTTGGTCAGCCCGGCCCTACCAGCAGGTTTGTCCTTTTTGGCCACGACCGATTTTTTCCCGGCCATAGCAGCGGCAACTACCTCTGTCTTTCTCAAAGGCCGACTACCTAAAAGGATAAAGACAATTCAGTAAGGCGTACAACAGGCAAGGTTGAAGAAAAAGGGGGAATTGAACAACTACCTTGAGAATGGGGGGCCGGGGCTTTCTTAGGTCGGTTACCGAAGAGCCTGTTTAGTACATCCTCGACCGGCGCACCGAAGAACTCTTGAGTGTAATTTTCCCACCACTCACCGAAGGTGTCAGTGCAATGGGTTTCTGGGGTGGCCGGTCGTAGGCGAAATCTTTGGCAGTACTCTTGAAACTCCTTCGCGGCAGTCCTGCACTCGTTCTCTGAAGAGCGAGGCTCGCGTCCGCGGCTCAATACTGTGCGGGAAGAGAGAAGGGGGACGGGACAGCCCTGAAGATAGCCGAGCTGACGGGCAAGGAAGTTCGGATGGTACACTTCCCACCCCGACCGTTTCCCGTCGCAGCCGAGAGGAAGGTCGCGAGCAAGCACGAACGACCCCCAGGTTCGGCGAAGAGCGGCGTCCTCATCTGCCGCCCACGTAGAGGTAGGCAGTTTGATGGAGGGGGGGTAATCACGACGACGACAAATCAGGAATTCGTCGCTTGTGAGATCGTCAAGGGCAAAGAGGTACCTAAACACCTCTTCGGCCTGATGAGGAGGCGTTGGTCGGGAGGCTAGCTGAGGACCAAGAGCCTCTGTTGCTGAGAAATCAGCTATAGCCGGCCGAAGGGAGGCGAAGTACACCTGCAACCAGAGCTGGAAGACCCAGAGAGGGCCATTCTGGTGGGGGTCCACCGTGTGGAGAGTCGCCTCGGCCAGGCAACGGAAGAGGTGGGCAAGAATATTAGAACTTAGCGCCAGGACGCGACCACTGGCCAGGGCTTCGGCCACTGGCATATTCTCGACCAAACATTTGTTTGATTTGGTACAACAAATGTATTTATTGTACCAGTAGAAGAGGAAGGCTTCATGCTCTCCTTCTCGCAGGTCCTCTTCCCCTCGACCGGCGAAGTGAAGGTAGAGGGTGTTGTAGTTGAGAAAGTTCTTGTGGAGCTTCTGTATTTCATCCCTCGACGGGATGTGACCGTCACTATTCAGGGTCTCGAAGGCTCGACGGTCGAAGAGTGTCTTCAGATCGATATTCGACGGGTGCCCGGAGAGGGTCGCGTCGATAGGGATCCCGGTGGCCGAGGTCCCCAAAATGGCGGTGATGTCCAGGATGGTGGGACCAATGGGACCAAGGGGAAGGACCATTGTGTTGGTGGCTGAGCACCAGAAGCATAGAGCGGCTAGGAGCAGCTCCTTGTCAGGGACAATGTCCATCGACGAAAGGAGGATGGCGTCGTAGATGCCCAGGATTTTCCATTTTTCGCCGAAGAGCCGTTCCATTCGGACAACCCAGGTCGCCCAGGTGGTGGTCGTCGAGGGCCAGGAGCCTTGGGGCTTTGCCGCCTCCCATCTCGACCATTCAAACCCTTGGAGCAAGGGTGTAAGGCAGTGTTCCTGGAGAAGACCAGTGATGGTCGGCGGGATTGTTGCCTTGAAGAGAGGACCCAGGATTTGGTGGACGGTGCTCATGTCGTTCTCGAACCGTATATTCTTGATCGAGCTCCGATCAAGGATCTTCTGATGCTGGTCGCATTCCCGGGAAAGCCTGGAGATGAAGGAGGCCATTGTAAAAGCACAGCGTAAGGAGGTTTTTTGGGTTGGGGATTTGAGGACGAAAGCTTGGAATGGAGGAATGCACTTGAGAGCAAGAGTAGGGGATTTCAGGAAGTTTGAGAACGTAAAGTACAAATGAGGAAATTTCGGTATTTATAGAGTAATGGGAGGAAGAGCAATCGTTCGAAATTCAAAACAAAGGGCAAAATCGACCGGAGGAATCGTTGATCATGATGAGCATTTGGGGAATGCGGTTGAGAAGACCGACGGTTTTAGGTTTTGGGGGCGCACGATCGCGTGTGACGGCGAAGTTAATGACGAAAGACGGTTCGACGCCTGCACGATGACAGGAGGGCTTACGGACTGATGAAATGGCTCGCGGATTGAGATAGTGGTCATAATGACGAGACGGTTCGGGCAGGCGCACGCTTCAGACGTCATTATCGGGGATTGGCCATGTTAGGGGGTGCCACGTGGCGAGTGGTTTAGCAGGATCAAGATCGTGCGAGCATGTTCAATAAATACGCCTTGGAACTCGGGTATTGGGATCCTGAGTGGTAGATTCGCTTCTTCAAGGCCGAAACTCGGCCGAAGGTTTCAGGCCGAGGACCTCAAAAGCGAGGGGGCAATGTTTGGGCCCAAAATAGCAGTTTGGGCCGAGGGAGGTATCACTTTCGGCCCGGGAAGACTACGGCGAGAAAGTCATGGGGGCTTCAGCTCATGGGCTTCTAGGCCTAGATCGGTTAAATCAGAGTGCAAGTCGAGTCCTAATACAATAGGGACCCTCGACGAGATCAGTAAAACTAGAAGGCGAATCCGGCTCAGTTAAGGACTAGATTCGTAGTCCTAGCAGAGGTAGGACTGATTGAGGTAACGTTAATCCGGAGAAGGAAACCTAGTTCGAATAGGATTAGAACTCGGGCTCGGTGTTCTGCTTCTATAAATACAAGACATTCAGCAATGGAAAAGGCCCCACAAGAATCAATACAAAATTGCCCTGCGCAAACTCTCACAACTTGAGATCTTTTTCTTTTCCTTTTTCGCTGACACATCTTCCGTTGGCATCAACAGCACTGTGGAAGCAACCGGTGATATCTTAAGTCGGCATAGATAGCTCTGTCACCGTAGAGTCGGTCGGTCTCGCAGTATCTTCCGTTGGCATCAACAGCACTGCGGCGAGAACGGTCGACTGCCTATCCAAGTCTCGGTCGAGAAGGGTTTTCGAATCCTTGTTGGTCGAGGTCATCTCATTAGCCTTCTCGGCGAGGTGAGGTGTTACAGTTATTACATTCGGCACATTGTAAGCCGAATTCGGTTCGTGAACTTTGTAAGAAATAGCAGCCTTGTCTTCAGGCTCGAGAACCCAAGAGGCCGAGACGCGTTCCTTTCTCGGCCGCAATCGCAAGACGCAGAAGTCAGTAGCGCGACCCAACGCAGCATCATCAAATTTACTCCTCGGCCGAGCCTCGGCCGACGAGTTGGCACGCCCCGCAATCACCGAATGACGTAGTTAGCTTAGAATATATTCGGCCTGCGCGCCACGTAGGCTTTGTAATTTCTAGGGTCAACAGAATCAAACCCTTAAAATAAGAGTATACCACAAACAAGCTGAATCATATAAGAAATTCATGGTAAAATACCTGTATGTGATAAGCATCGGCAAAGGGGATTCTTTAATAAGGATCTTGAGATCTTCACTGCAATTGAAGCTTTTTAAATGATCCAATCTAATCTCCACAAGGTCAGCACCAAGGGCTTTGGCATTGCCCATATCAACCACCATCTTATCAACGGACTCCGCCATTATCGGAGCACAAATTAGGGTCGAACTCCTCCTCACGTCTTCAACTCCCACGCGACCCTCAGAAGCAAGCTGAATCCCAAAAACAAAAAAAACAAAAAAAATACAGAAATTAGACAAAATTCACACTATTGCAGGTAATATTGCTCTGAATCTAATCTAAACAAGTTCAAGAATCTGCTTAGTTTAAAGACAAGAATGCTGAAAAATGCGAAAAAAGTTTGACAATTTGTAACCTTGTACGTTTTCCTATGTATTTTCTTGGCAGCCAATCAGACTAACAGAATAAGTTACAGCAGAAACCAGATCATCCCAATTATTTCAAGTTTCACATCTTTTAGTTGCTGATAGAAATTACAGAAAATAAGAAAAATATACTCCAATTTTTTGGGTTTTATATCTTCATTTGGTTAGTGCCGGCAGCCAAATGGAAGAGAAAATCAGAGGCGCATTGCAGAGATAGTAGTAATTGCTGAGAGAATTTACTTACCAAAACGTTTTGGGGAGAATCCATCGGAGAGTTTGACGGCCGTCGGAGAGAGGCTGCTTTGGGTGTTCGGTGCGTTGCACCGCACAGTGGTTTGGTAGGAGTCTAAATAGGGATGAGTTTGGTAGGAATTTTTGAGTTCTGGTAGGCGCGCTTCGTGCTATCGTATATTCTTTTTTTTTTTTCTTTTTTTTTTCTTTTTTTTTCTTTTTTTTTAAAGAGAAAAGAAAAACGCAAATATAATTTATTTTTTTTAGAGAAAATTGTGACAACCGTCCATCAACTAAAAATTTATGATCATTGGTCTTTAATCTCATTAACACGTGCAACTATGGTCATTTTCGTGAACTCCTTCGTGAAAATGAGTCAGGTTGGAATGACCATTACTACAATTGGATTAAAATTAAGGGACAATTGTTCCAATTGCGTTAAAGTTGAATGATCATTTCTCCGATTAAGTTAAAGTTGAAGGACAATTTCTTCAATTGGGTTAAAGTTGAGGGATTATTACTACAATTTTTCTCATATTAACCCCTTGATTCAGCCTCATGTGCATAGCATGTGACTTATCTTGACAGAAATTATAACGAATTTGACAAAAATGACCATAGCTACACGTTTTGATGAGTTAAGGGACCAATAGTCATGGATTTTTAGTTGAATAATCATTACTCCAATTGAGTTAAAGTTGAGAGACCATTACTACAATTTCCTCTTTTTTGTACAAGTGACATATTCCTCTTAAATGTCGGCTCTTTCTAGGGCTACCTGCATTGTAATCTATTCATTTGAACTTTATTTAATGAATGTTCTATATCTTCTGACCAAAAAATAGCATTAGTGGGTTAAATTGTTAAATGTTAAGAGGGTGGGATTGGTGAGAATCAAATCTACACCACTATATTAAAGTGGGATTGTTGGGTTCATGGACATTATTATTTCTGGCCATTGCGGTAAAACGATATTAAAGTGGAGAGATTTTTCAATGTCTCCAAAACATGGGGCGGCACACCATATTTCCTTATACAAGCGGAGAGAATTTTTTTTTCCAAGTGTCCATCTATTTTTATAATGTCTTGTGCCTGTATTTCAGGCACTAAAAAATCTTAAGGTAACAATATTTTGTAGACCACATCTACATATTGGATAGTTGTAGCGTCCAAAATATAAGTAGGTCCTACTTTTATTGGAGAGATTGTTTATAGTCTCTCTAACATTTTTCACAATATAATTAAAAAAGGGGACTATTATTGTTACTCTAAAAATCTAATTGTGTACTCCTCGTAAATGCATTTTTTTTTTCTAAATATAAATTGTTTAGAGATAAATCTTATATTATTTTTTTTTTAACAAACGATATTATCTATACTAAAGGGGATGGGGATGGGCTAAGCCTCATAATTGGCCAACAATAATATGGTTTAAATTCGCCTTTAAAGAGAATCAAATCTAAGACCTCTCACTTACAAGTAAAAAAGAATATCACCAGACCATAGTATTAAGTAGCTAGATAAATCTCATCTAAATGAAGTACTTAACATACTAAGCTACTTGAGTTAGCTTAGTGACTAGGGTGGGTAAGGTAGATGGGTAAGAGTACAGTAGATTCAATGTTTAAAATCCTCTACTGTAAAATAAAATTACTTAACATACTAATCTAAGAGAACATTTAAATAGTTGTAAGGATCATGAAGGTGATATGATGAAGTTATAATAGTTTATGACAATCAAGATTTAGGTTTTTTTTTAAAATTATTTTTAAGAAACAATATAGTTTCCACAAGGTTATCTTACGTTTAAATCTCATACGAATCGAATTTAATGTCAACTGAATTTCTCACACCCTTTAATATAAATATATTATTATATTTAAAAAAAAAACAATAATAGTTTGATTTCTTTTAAGGATTTGGTGGGAAATGGATGGCACAAGTATTTTTGTCACCTAACATAGTAGACGGGGAGTTTGTAAAACGACAAAATGGTTGGCAACAACTTGGCCGAACCACATCCTTACAAGTACATATGAAAAAGTGAGGATGATTACCTATTTCCAAATCCGACAAATTATGAGAATCCGCACCCCCACTAAACATTGTTTTTCTCTACCTCCATTTCTTTCCCTTGATCATTTCTGCTTTCCATCTCTCTTCTTTTTCTCTTTCTCAATTTTTCTCTTTTATTGCGGGTTTACGGGAAGAAAATAGAATGAGAAGAATGGAAATTGCACTCATTTCAAGTGATTTAAGTATTTACCAACACTCATAAAAGTCAATAAACAAGTAAGACATATTCCTAATCATGAATCACTTTGAAATTCCTGAAAATAGGTAGGATAAGATCTTTTTAGTTGCTACATGTGTGTAGTTTCAAAAACTCAAGAGAGATGAGAGAGGGTTCAAGAATGACAAAATGTGAGAGACTAGGAGAGAGACTGAAACCCTAAGTTAGATTAAATCTCAACCAATATTCCAGTTCACATAATTCTTAAAATTAATTTAAAAATAAAATACATATATATTATAAAATATGTTTCAGCTTGGTTTGGGATTACCGAATAATGCATATGGGATATTGAATTCCGTACTTAATTTTCGGGTACCCAACAACTCGGGATTTTGGGTTTGGGCCTTTTTCGATTCTGTTTCGGTACATTTTGGGATTTTTGGTATGTTTTTTTTCCACCCCTAGAATTACCAAGAAAAACAGAGCATTGAAAATGAACTGCCAAGAAAGATAGAGCAATGAAGCAACACAACCTACTTGCACCTACAATTTATCAAACATGTCACCCACCAGAATTGGTGCAAGATGCTCTTTTTCCGTTCGTCCGGTTGAAATTCTCGGTAACGTTTTTATATAGGCCCACTTTTAGCACATTATCCTCAATAGTTGCATGTATTCCTTTTTAATATATGAATATAGTACATCTGGGCTAAGATGCATTTGATTAAATAAAGTATATATGAGCTTTTTTCATTAAAGCTCCGTATTATTATTTAATAATATCCAAGGTTCTAAAAAACGTTAGGCGCTAGTCGGGCAGTGGACAGGGGCCTAGCCTATGACAGATTTATGTATATTTATTATATATTATTATAAAATATGAGTATATTTGTAAAATTTTGGGATTTTTATGTTAGTTTTATAACATTCTAGGCCTAGGCGAATTTATGTATATTTATTATATATTATTATAAAATATGAGTATATTTGTAAAATTTTAGGATTTTTTATGTTAGTTTTATAACATTTGCTCAGCCCACATATTTTAATTATTATTGGGCTTTGCTTCTTTTCTTGATCAAGATTGGGTTTTGCTTCTCATTTAATAAACAACTTTATTTCTTTATATAAAAATAAATTTCTTATTCCTGATGACAAAGACAAAAAATGACCCAAAAAAAATGACACAGACGTGGCAAATGAACAGCCACATCTCTCTTCCCACAACTCTCTTCCCATTTAATTTCTTTTCATCCGTTAACCACACAAAATCCCAAAAATCTCTCTCTCTCTCTCTCTCTTTCTTTTTCTAGAAACCTTGTAGATTCGATGAGAGTTCAAGACGACAAGAGTTGCAGAGCCTTCAACGCTAGCAAGAGTGGAGACCATGGAAATTGGGAGAGACGATCGACGATGATGACCTAGAAAAACTCTCGAAGTCGCAACGGGTGAGTGCACTGCAGTTGAGGAAGAAGAGACAAAGCGGCTGACGACGAGACTTGGTTTATGAAATAAGGGTAGCTACAGGGCAAGGGAAGTTAGAAAGTTAGAGTTAAGATGGGATTTTTTTTATTTTTTATTTTCAAAAAAAAAAAACGCCCAGCTTCGCCTAGCCACCTAGCACCGCCTAGGCGCTAGCTAGGCAGCTGCCTAGAGCCCAGCCGATGTTTGTGGCCAATTTGGAAGAAAACGCCTCGGATGGTGACCGCCTAGTGCCTAGGCGATTGCCTAGGCCGTTTTTTAGAACACTTATACTATCTTTGGAATAATTCTTTCCTACTGTATCCAACAGATGACATGCCATGGACAAGTGGATGTTGATATATTGCATGTTAAACTTGACACATGTGGCTAGCCCTATGGTTTTCAAATACACCATTCCTCACCAATTTTTTGTAAGCTTTTGGGTACGCAATTAAGTCTAAACTCTCTCTGTTTTAGAGAAACTGATTTAGGTATCGGAGCTCGTGGCTTTGATCTTTGATAAAAAGTGTTTAATTGTTTTGTATGTACAAAATCGTCAAGATTAAAGACAATTTTTGTTTCCATAAATTGGTGCTCTGGTTGTGACAACCCATCCCTAACTTTACGTTTTTATTTAGTTTAATCGAGGGAATTGACGAAAATGCCCTAGAGGCAAGGACTTGGACTTTCGTTGACCATCGTTAAAGAAATGTATGACTTATTCTTTTAGTGTATTTAAGTAGTACTCGTTGGTACGAACATATAGGCGAAAGCCGTTTGCGAGTCCAGATTATATTGGTACAGTTATGAACGTTTGAAATTGGTTATTTTAAGTTTAGTTTAATTAAATTGAGCTCCCATCTTGTGGGAATATAACCAATAAGAAAAGAAGGAAAAAAAAAGGGAGGAGAGGCGCCCGGATGGCAGTGAGGGAAAGGAAAATAAGAGGGAATGGAAGAGAGGAGGGAGGTTGGACAAATCGGGGGAGGAGAGAGGAAACAGGGGAACGAATCAGAGTGGGGAAGAAGGGGACGGGAGAGAGGGAGAGCAACATGGGATCAAGGATCCCTACTTAGCTTGTGCGACTTGACCCGATGGGAAGTAATGGAACCGTGGGTTCCTCTGGCCAAATTTCGGCGAATTAAGTTGAGCCACCACTTGGGAATCACTCCATGACCTTCCCTCTACTCATTCCACTCCAAAATTGATGGAATTTGGCCTTGAAATTGTGAAACCCGCACGGTGGGTACGACAGGTTCGTGGCGGCAATCCATCAATTGTGAAGGTAACTAAACTAATTACCACCACCAATAGGTTCCCCTCAACCCCATGAACAAAGCCCAAATCGTGGTGGAGGCGTCGAGCTCACATGGAGGTCGAATTAAAACACACCCATTTCTAGGGTTTCCGATGGGTTCGAGTGAAATTAGAGCCTTTCTAGGCCAAATTGGACTGGCTGCAGGTATAAACTTTGTTCTACTCTTTGAGATCTTCATTTCTGAAATTTTGAGAATTTTTAAAAATAGTTAAATTTTTTGGTAAGTTAGGGCGGCCGACCGCCACCCACGGCGGCGCGTGGCCAGGGGGTCATCGATGCTATTCTTAGGCTAAATTAGATGCCTTGAATTCAGTTCTGACAATAGTATGACACAGGTTGATTGTTAGAACCTAAATACTCTACAATACGTGATTAGGTCATTATATGAATCGACGATCCGACTGTTGGATCGTCATCAAACTTTAATAGGTTATTGTTCATAATATTTGAGGATTATAGGAACTTATAGATCAAGAACCCGATGCACGGATCTTTCAAAATTTAATTTGTAAGTTCGTAAAATAAAATGTTAACTACCACTTGGTTTTGACAATTGGCGAAGATCTGACCGTTGGATCGTCCCAAAACTTTAGGATATTGTTCTAGATTAATGGATCGGAAATCTGTGATGCGGACCTTCTAGATCGAATTACGTAGGGATGTGTTTTACGCAAATTATGTGTTCTATTGTTACAAACTCTGAGACGTGATTTGATAATTTTTCTAGGCGACGATGATTCGTGATGTCTTGATATTCGTACTAGGGAGTCGTAGCACGGACCTCAGGTGAGTGGGTCTTTTCCTTTTATTGTATATATATATGATTGATAATGCTGCAAACGCTTTTAATTTGATTTATGCATATGTATACCATGTCACACATATATTTATATAGTCTAAGATACTATGATATGGTTGAGTGTTAGATTGCATTATGGCATATCTATATGCATATTACCTACATATAATGACTGTGAATGCTTTGACTTACTAAGTTGAACTACGAATGGCTTGATCCCGTTTGAGGGTACATAGGCAGTCTAACAAGACAGTTAGATGTAGCCATAAAATAACCTGAATTTAACATGGTACTTGATTTCTTTAAGGAAAGAAGTTATGATGGTTAACAACATAGAGATTAAACGTGATTTTATTTTGGCCTATTACCGAGTTTAGTTCCGATTCAGAATTTTGGGATGTTATAGTGGTTATGCCAAATAACGTTGCGGATGCCCAGGTAAGCTTCATGTGAGTACATGTTAATGATAGTGATTGCAGTGGGTATGGTTATGTCGATTTGTAATTATAGCTCATTATCCTGCACCTCGGTGTTAGTGCTCTGCCTAAGGACAGGGCCTAGCCTTCACGTGATCGTTCACCTCCCGCACCACATGCTCACCTTGGATCCAAGGTAGGTGCCATCTTGTTGTACAAACCACACTTTAGGTGGTTTCGACTCGTAGGTGACTTGCGATACTTCGCACATCTTTCAGGTGATCGTAGCACTTGAGTGTATTTATTTACACCCAGCCTGTTGTACAGAGCACTTTAGGTGGTTCCGACTCGTGTGCAGAAATTGGTAGATGAGCTATATAGGTGACTCCGACTTATGTGCTAGCATTGACTGATGAGATATGGGTGAGTCGTACATGTCACTACTATAGGTGACTCCGACTTATGTGCTAGCATTGATTGATGAGATATGGATAAGTCGTACAGGTCATTATAGGTGACTCCGACATATGTGCTAGCATTGATTGATGAGATATGGATAAGTCGTACAGGTCACAATATGTGACTCTGACTTATGTGCTAGCGTTGATTGATGAACTATGGGTGCAGTCGTATAGGTCACATTAGGTGACTCCGACCTGCGTGCTAATATAGATTATTGAGCACATGATTATTTATATTGCTGATGAAATGCTGTGTTGTGGTATGTTTATGGATTTAATGTTAATATACTTTTGATTTCACATTGATACGTGGTATGATTAATTGGAAACTATACAGGTGTTGCAGCGAGGGGTTATAACATTTTAGAAGGTTTCTATTAAAATTTTATTTCCAGGGCCATCTCACCCTTGTTTTGTTTTCACCTTCCAGGTTTTATTAGCTGAGCTTTCTTATCGACGAGGATTCGTGGCAAACCTTAGTATTGGGGATTTCTTTCGATGGCATGATTCTCAATTCACTCTACTGTACTTATGCTTTAATGTCACGTGTGAAGTGGGTTCATTTCCGCTCACCAGCGCACTTTGGTTTTTAGGCACTCTTAGGTTTAAATTTATTCACATTTTCCACATCATCACAATTTATGGTTTCGTCACCTTACAGGTGTCGGCTAGCATAACTCGATTCGGATTCCTAGTGGACATCCTGGGTCGAGGTGTGTCACTAGTTGAGAGCCTAATTTAATTCTCTTATAAGGCTTTTGCAATTCCTTTCGGAATTTCAACCACCTTGATTTTCTCACATCTCCTAGTTTTTTGAAATTTTTCATAAAATTGTTTGATTAGTCCCTGGAGAAAAGATACAATGACTAGAAATTCTGAAAATAAGATGAACAGTGCACTCTACGTACCTGGATATGGACCAAGAATGGAGGAAACGATGTGGCCCCGCGCCGCCGTCCTCACGGTTGAATACCGTGGCCAAACCACCGCAAACTGCCACAGCATCCACTGATGCAGCCTAAACCCAGGAGCAAGCCCAGGAAACCACAGCATCAGAGGCCCACTTCTTAAAAGCTTAGACACAATAACTCTGCTTGCTGCCTAACAACCTTTGCAGGCCTAGGCAGCGCCCGCCTAGCTCGCTGCCCAGCAACCTTTGCATGCTGATGTAGGACAAAAATTTGATTATTTCACATGCAATAAAATTAAAAGAATGAAGTAGTGAACAATAAAGAAAGGTGATTTAGTTCACATGTTAATAGATTATTTGCTATTGTCATATCTCGAAAGTGGATATTTTGGACTTTTCAGGTTGTTTGGATGAACGTTACTTTCATTTCTGATGCGTTAGTAGAAGAGGTGTTCAATCTCCCACAAAAGTGGTTTGAGCCATTGTTTGCAATAAATAGTCAAAACAATAGTCTACTTATAAATGGAGCTCTTTATTGTTTGTCTTCTGGGGTTTCAAGGGCTTTATTATTTGTCTTTTAGTTTCCATCTTAATTACTTAAGTCTTTTGAGATGCTCAGGGGTTTGTAATCTACTTATTTAAGCCATTTGGCTTCTCATTTGTAAGCATCTTTCATCTTTCAATCAACTAATCAAATTATTCTTTGGGATTTCTATCAAACTGGTGAACTCCAAAATTTTAATCTTCAAGGATTTACTCTTCTAATCCCTACTAGCTTTGTTTTGCATCAATTGGAATTAGAGCAGGGATTTTCTCTGTTCTAATGACAATCGATCGTGGGAGAAGGTAACTTAAGCAACATTGATCGCGAGGTTGTTCTGATAGATGCGAAGTACGCAGAGGGAGTTGACCCAAACCAACCTCATCTAGTTAATGTTAAAGATATTCCTATTTTCTTAGGAAGTGATTGCATTGAAGGTTTTCTATTGTGGGTTGGGGATGTAGAGAAACTTTTCAAGACACTACCAATTCCAGAAAGGGAGATGGTGAAGATGGTTGCTTCTTGTTTAGATGGCGACACACGTTTATGGTGGGATCAAATGCAAGAGTCTAGTGATGAGCGCATATTTTACTATTTAATTTACTTCGAAAGTTACATTTCTTGTGATATATTAGACGTAAATGAAATGAATTATATGGTTTGTGCCTTTGTGGCTAGATTAATGAGAGAAATATTTATAATATATTTTTGTAATTTCTAGTCAAGTGGGTTTGATGGAGTTTAACTTCTAGTCACCAACTCATTCATTTCCTCTTGATTTCTTTTTGGTGTGGGATTATGTTGAATTGTGTGGTTAGCCAAAAAGAAGATTTGAATAGTCATACATATCTCTACCATGTCACTTATTTCAAGATCTTTAGGGAATCATCCCCTTCATTTTTGTCTCTTCCAAAAGAAAGGGGGATTAGCATCTTTTCTTTCACAATGCCAAGAAGGCAGCTGACATACACCGTTCAACAAAAGAGGGATTTTTCAGAGAGAAATTCAGAGAGATGGAAAATTATCATGCTAAAACCCATTCTAGTTTGTGTTTTTCAGATGAGGAATGATTTGGGGCAGTTTGTGCATTTGTTTTCTTGATCGAATTATGCGAATGAGGAAGTCCTGGATTGGGGGATGTCATCAGAGGCTGCAAGCTCACAACAGGAGATCAAGGGCACAAGTGTGATGTTAACAGATGAAGAAATTAATGGGTACTTTAATATAGAAAGCGGTAGGTGAAGAGTTCAATTTTTTTTCAGTTTCTTATCTACTATTTGTTATCAATAAATGGGCTTTAAGGTCTCGTAGGTTAGGGAAAAGAAAATGAATCTGAAGGGGAACACAAGGAAGAAGAAGAAATGGCTGATTGGAGGAATCAAAGATGCAACTTGGTCATAATTGAACAAAACAAGAAAAAGACAAGTAGTTGGAGACGAAATTGGCAGATAGAGGTGCGGCAGTGCAGGGGATTTTTCTGGCTTTTCCTAAACTAAATTTTCCTTTCAATTTTATGATGAATTCAGTATTGTTTCCAATTATGTTTCGGAACTAATTTCTTTTCACTAGAGTTACGTGAAGGAAATTTTGTGAAAAACATGTTCATTTGAGCAACATCTATGGCATGCAATTAACATTTAAAGGCGGAATCATGCTTGTATGCACTCAAAAACAAAACATTACCCATGCAATTCAAAGCCTAGTAGAAAGGTGAACCAAGACTCAACTCAAGAACAAAGTGAGTTGAGATATACCTTTGTTGATTCCTCTTTGCATAAGCAAAGACTAATCACCCAAGGAGAGGGCCTTCATTCCTTGCTTTTTAGTTCCATCGATTTCTTGGAGGAGGATGGTAGAAAGGATTCTCCAAGTTCCCAAAATTGAGAACCTCTAATTTTTCCACACCAAGGAGGGACTTGAAGAAGAGATGAGTGACCTTGGAGGATGAGAGATTGCTAGCTAATCTCCTCCAAGGGGGCCGGCCTCTTAGAGAGAAAAGGAGAGCATTGTGTTCTCATCCTTTCCCCAAAAGAAAACCCTAAGGATGAAATGGCTATAAAGTTGTCTTTATACCACCTCACAATGGAGTGGCAAACTTGCAATTAAAGCAAGTTCACTACCCTCCTCTATTTGGTCGGCCTTAAGGGTTTATTGGGCTTTCAAGCCCTTTGTTTATTCAAGTTGCCATACAAGTTGATGAAGGATTATTTTGTGAAAACGTGTTCATTTGAGCAACATCATATAGCATGCAATTAACAATTAAAGGCGGAATCATGCTAGCATGCATTCAAAAACAAAACATTACCCATGAAATTCAAAGCCTAGTAGATTGGTGAACCAAAACTGAACTCAAAACAAAGTGAGTTGAAATCATACCTTTGTAGATTCCTCTTTGCCTAAGCAAAGGCTAATCACCCAAAAAGAGGGCCTTCATTCCTTGCATCTTAAATCTATGGATTTGGATGGAAGAATAGGTTTCTCCAAGTTCCCAAAATTGAGAACCTCTAAGTATCTTCACCAAGGTTAGATTGGAGAAGAAATGAGTGACCTTGGAGTAGTAGTATGGCTAGATAACCCCTCCAAGGGGCTGGCCTCGTTAGAGAGAAAAGGAGAGACAAGTTATCACCAATTTTCTCCAAAAGAAACCCTTAATGAATTTTGGCTATAAAGTCATATTTATACCTTAATTCATTGGAGTGGCAAACTTGTAAATAAGTCCAAAACCCACTCCAAAAGCATCATGGCCGGTCTTGGGGTTTCATTGGGCCTTTTAGGCCTTTGTGAATCATTATTCATTAAGTTGTCATACAACTTAAGTCAATGGGCTTGACGTTCGAAGCCCATTAGGCCTTAAGGTCCAAAACTATCCCGAGGTCTTTAACGAACTTATTCGTTTGATTAATTAACATATTAATTAATCCTTGCCATAAATAATTAAACCATTTAATTATTCTTACTCATCTCCATTGTTTCTTCAATCTCCACCTTACACGGTGTACGATCCATTAGGTTCCTTTTAGCGAGGCAGTGGGCGATTAAAACCATTTTACATCGATTGTGAATTGAAACTTACTTTCAAATCTCCCTTTAGTGATTACACACGTTTAGGGCTTCCACAAACCATGAGTGACACCTAGCAGCATATCATGGTTACCCAAGCTAATCAGAAGAGGTGGAGAACCTATTCAGTTTAGGATTACAAATGCAATACGGTCTTTCTCTAATACAATACTCTTGACCACATTGTTTGGTTTGATAGTTTAGTTTATTCATGTCTACTATCCAATGTGATTCGTGTGCTTATATGATTACCTTGAATGTGATTTAGAACGACTTTTCTAAATCTCATTCATACTCTGGCCAGAGGTTCTAAATCATATCATAGAGTATTCTCCCTCAAACGGTTTGAAGGTTAGAGATCCCTTGTTGCGCATTCACTTGTCTCCATGACTAAGTGGCTTAACCCCAATGGTGCCGTGGACACCCCGATGGGGTGGCTTTGACATAATCAAAGATCAAGAACTTAACCACAAGACAATTGTGATGCCTTAGGTCAAAGGACTACTTTGCATTATCCCAACCATGAGTTCTCATGTGACATGAATATGAGAACTCTTCGTTGATCGTGTTCAGTGAACTCATTCTCTATTGAGCACCTACGTACTTGTCTTGATGTCACACACACCAATGACTCGAGACTAGTCACTCTCCCTGAGAGAAGATACAACACGTACTGATCTTAACGGACTGTCAATGCCCAATTGGCAATCCTATGATCAGGAACGTTTAGGATGTGTCTACGAAAGAATGGTCTCATGAATCTAACTTCTTTAGATCGCATTCTCCCAATCACATATTCCTTGGACTTTATCGTTTAAGCATATAACATTTATATGAGACGGCTCAAACAATAATCTTTGCCCTTTATAGTTAAACTAGATTAGTTTAACATGTGAAATGTCCGCAAAGTATCATCATATGATTGGTTTTAGGGCACATTTCCAACAATCTCCCACTTGCACTAGAGCCAATCAGCTTGGTCATCAGTGATGATACCTCTTCTGTAGTCATTTCATAAATGGCTGAATAGTAGGCCTAGACAATGGATATCTATATGTTATCCATAGAAGCAACCTTGAGAATAACGACGTCACCATTATACATGATTCTCAATCATGTGGTTCAGTCTCTCATATGAGTTCGGACCTTGATGAGACCTTGATTCCCTGGCTTGAGCTATCACCCCATTAGTGTCATAGTGTCAGTACACTAGATACACTTTCTGGTTGGAACCGAATAGAGAGTTCATAAATGAACTTTCCCATCCAAACAACATTGTTGTAAGCTTCTATATGGCAATATATTTTGCATTCATAATGGAACACACTAAAGTCATTACTTTTAATGTTTCCATCCAAATATCTCTTTAGTCATAATAAAGAGATATCTGATTATCTCTTCATTCATAATGAAGAAACATCCAATGATGGATTAGATTCATAATCTAATACATTTACGCTTCCTTTACGTTACTCTAATTCTTCCTCATTCTTTGAGGAATCTATCCTTTAGTATTTCTTAAATACTTAAGGACTCACTTGACAGTTGCCATGGTTCTGATCCTGGGCTTGCACTGATATCGTCTTGTACCGTTCTAGGTACAACTCATTGTAGACATCGAAATTTCGGTAAATAAATGTTGACCGATAAATCAAAGTTTCAACGCTCATGTATTACATAAATTTTACACGTAGTGTGTGTCTAAACAAAAAATCTAAATAAGTTGGAAAAGTCATCAAACAGGACACGTGTCAACACCTGGCAGAAACGACTTATTTCATCTGGAATATTATATTCAAAATTAGGCCTTGGAAATTTCTATAAATAGAAGGCTAATTCATTCATTTGAAAGAACCAATTCATATTACACCTTGAAGCTCTGAAGCTCTGAAACTCCGAAGCTCTCAAGCATCCAGGTTCCCGAAGAATCAAGAAAGCCTTCTTCGTTCTTCGTTCATCGTTCTTCCAAGATCAAGCCCCGACGGCCCTTGAAGAAAGTGTTCTTCGTTCATCGTTCTTCCAAGATCAAGCCCCAACGGCCCTTTGGATCAACAATCATCCACCAATTCAAGATCAAGCCCTGACGGCCTTTGAAGAAAGTGTTCTTCGTTCTTCGTTCATCGTTCTTCCAAGATCAAGCCCCGACGGCCCTTGGATCAACCATCCACCAATTCAAGATCAAGCCCCGACGACCCTTGAAGAAAGCACCATTGTTCATCATCCGTTCATCCAAGATCAAGCCCCAACGGCCCTTTGGATCAACAATGTCGACAAATCCACACATCCAACCGTTCTTCAAGATCAAGCCCAAAAGCCCTTGAAGATCCGTTCATCACTGTTCTTCAAGATCAAGCCCAAAAGCCCTTGGAGATCCATTCATCACTGTTCTTCAAAGATCAAGCCCAAAAGCCCCTTTGAAGATCCGCTCAAATCCACCTTCAAGATCAAGTCCACGGCCCTTGAAGAACGTTCATCCTTAGATCAAGCCCAACGGCCCTTTGGATCAATCACACATCCACAAATACACACCTTACGGAGATCGAATCAGAGGATCAAAATAAAGAGAGATTGTAACCCAAAATCATCAAATACAAATATTTGTTTGTGCACGTTGTTCTTGTCTCTTTCGTTTCAGGAATTTTCCGTGTTCACAAATTGGCACTCCCAGTGGGACAATCTCTACCTCTCATCTCTTTCTCCGTTCAAGAAATTCGAGCACACTTCCAAAATTAATGGCTTCAAGGAAGGCTCAAACTATTCCCGCAACTGGCGCAAAGAACAAGAGCGTTCTCATCGCAGGTGGTGTCACTTTAGGCATCACGACTCGAAGCAAGGCAAGAGCTACTTCTGTCGCCTCTTTCACCTCTGCATCAACTCTGCCAAGGGAACAAGAGCACCCAAGGCACAAGCCTTTGATCACCTTAGCCTCACTAAAGGCACCAAGGGGGGAAAGCCCAAGGAAATACTCTGAATCCATGCTCTCCGATGCCGATTCAAGCGGCAGTTCAGCCATGCAAGTCATGACCATTGGAGCAACTTCAATCGATGAGCAGCTGGCTCAAATGAATGAAGCAATCGCAAGGCTAACACGGATTGTTGAAGAAAAAGACTTGCAAATCGCTGCACTCGTCAGCCGACTGGAGCCACAGGATGACGAGAACCCTGACCCAGAGAATGATCCACTAAAGAGAAGAGATGACGAAGAAGATGAGCCTCAGGTGGAGAAAAACGATGTGAAGCCGGAGCCAGACCAAGCAGCGACACTCATGGGATCTCTTTCTATCCAGCAGCTGCAGGAGATGATCACCAACATCATCAAGGCACAATACGAAGGGAGCTTAAATACCTCCGAGTTGTACTCGAAGGCGTATTCAAAGAAGATTGATGCCTTAAGGATGCCGATGGGTTATCAACCGCCAAAGTTCATGCAATTCGATGGAAAGGGAAACCCAAAACAGCACGTTGCCCACTTTGTTAAAACTTGCAACAACGCAGGGACCGAAGGGGATTACCTCGCCAAGCAGTTTGTGCGCTCGTTGAAAGGAAACGCCTTTGAGTGGTACACAGACCTAGAGCCTGAGTCCATCAACAGATGGGAGCAATTAGAGCGGGAATTCCTCAACCGCTTCTACAACACCCGTCGCACTGTGAGCATGCTAGAGCTAACGAGCACAAAGCAGTGGAAGGACGAGCCAGTCATTGACTACATCAACAGATGGCGCACTCTAAGCCTCGATTGTAAAGACAGGCTCTCAGAAACCTCTTCAATCGAGATGTGCATCCAAGGCATGCAATGGGGTTTGCAATACATCCTTTAAGGCATTAAACCACGGACTTTCGAGGAATTGGCCACTCGCGCCCATGACATGGAGTTGAGCATCGCCCATCATGGGAAGAAAGAACCGATCGCCGACTACAAGAACGACAAAGTTCTTGGGCCAAAGTTGGAGAAGATTGCGTGGAAACCCACCAAGGAAGCAATGACGGTCAACATAGCTCCCGTCAAAGTCCCTACACGAGGCAAGGCGATTCAAACCGAAGCTTTTCGTGATCAAGAGATGCGTAGACGCACTTTGAAGGAGCTTGAGGAGAGGACTTATCCATTCCCCGACTCTGATGTGGTTGCCATGTTAGAAGACTTGCTGGAAAAGAAGGTGATTAGTTTGCCTGAGTGTAAACGGCCAGAAGAGATGAATCGCACTGACAGTCCAAGGTACTGTAAATTCCACCGCTTCATCAGTCATCCGACAGAAAAATGTTTCGTGCTGAAAGATCTCATCATGAAGCTGGCTCAGAAAGGAATCATCGAGCTAGACCTTGACGATGTGGTGAAGTCAAACTATACCACCTTCACTTCTGGCTCTTCTGACTCAAAGTTTTCACCTCAACCGCTGGGGGCATCCTCCAAGACAAGCAAAGTAGAAGGATGGACTTAAGTCACTCCTAAGAAATTGCACAAGAAGCATACGTCTCCTCCACAAGTTCGCCAATCGGAAAGGGGGCAAAGCAGCTCTTGTCAACCTTCAAAACAACGTGAACGTGTTGAAATACATAAATCCCCTTTATGCATATGCATAAAGGATTCTATTTACGCATTATTTCTTTGGGAGTCAAAGAGTACGTTCTCTTTGAGAAGAGCAACTTCTTAGTCTCACTAGAGTTGTCCTTCTAATTGAAGTTTATCATCATATGAGAAACTTCCTAGCATCTATTGTCTATTATTAGGGATTGATATAATCCAATTATATCAAGAAATATATCATTATAGATTTCCATCCCATGTATATAGACTATATCTCCCATATACATTCTATCTTCATATAATGTTTTAAAGTCATAACTTTAAAGAAGAAGTATTCTTTTCATTTCCAAAATTAATATATCATATATATTTAAATTTTAGGAACATGATTAACTCCCTTATACATTCTATCTTCATATAATGTTTTAAAGTTGTAACTTTAATGAAGAAGTATTCTTTTCATTTCCAAAATTAATATATCATATATATTTAAATCTTAGGAACATGATTAACTCCCACTAATCTTTTGTAAACCTAGTAAACAAAAGATTCATTTACATCTTTACGAGAAATCAAACGATTTGATCCTTTTCTCATAAGATGCTCATAGCTCCCACTAGCTTGCTTAGATTCATGATGGATGGATCTCTACAACTTACATGTCTTGTGATTTATAGTTTTAGACATATATTATCAAGACTATCTTAATAATGGTTTCGGAAACCCATATTATGTCCAAACATTGAATCACCATTTAGTGCTAGCTATCTTCGAATTAATTGAAACCAAGACTACGTCAAAAATGGTTTCTTCAAAGTCAACCATTCTCTTTGATTGTCGTTACTTTAAGCTACCAATTAGCTTATGAAGGTTTCATTATTTCGGGTCAAATGGTACTTTACCATTTCCTTGAGTATATATCGTATATACACTCAATGTAGTCATAAGGATTTTCATTCTTATTTCTTTCGAATTAAGAGGTGCAACTCTATGACATAGTCATAAAGTTCAAACCATTCAACTGAGACGGTTTATAAATCCTTCTCGACTACCTTGGAGCTTTTGGTATAGGAACTAGGTTGTTTATATTTGTTGATTACTTTCTTGTCTCTCAAAGAACCCATTCTTTGAGTTCTATCTCTTGTTCATTTGCTTTTAGGCAAATCACATTGTAGGATTACAATGAACTACCCAACAAAACAACATTTGTTAGTTGGTTTATAGAAGCGATATCAAAAAGTTAATTTAAGGATATCCCACAAGATTGTTATCAAACAAATATTGCTTATTAGCACACAACCCCAAATCTTAACATGCTTGAGATTTGTCTTTCTTTCCAACTACATCCTATAGAGTCATGAAGAATTTTGGAAGATCTTCTAATTGACAATCATATTGTTTTTAGAAGTATATATCCTATATATGGGTAATAGATAACATCCAACGAACTAAATCTTATTTAAGTTCGTTCTTCTCCTTATGGAGAAATCCATTATCATATGATGCTTCTTTCCTTGATATCTTTCAAGGAAATTGTTCTAAAGTGTTACCTTTCCTTGGATCAAATCTAAGGAGGCAAATACTTTAGACGTCTTACTCATCAACTTACATTTCTTGAATTCTTTGAAAACTTTTGCAAAGTATTCGGACTTGTGTTTATTCAAAATAAACTATAGTCCAACCGAGAGTGATCTTCGGTGAATGTCATACAACATGAGTAGTATTATGTTTGTGGACAAGTGCCACTAACATCTAAGTGAATTAACCTCAACAACTTTGTGATTCTTTCTTCTTTCCAAAAGAATAAAGATTCGAACATTTCGCCTCTATACAATTTTAACAAGAAGGTATTGGATCCGGATCTAACGATCCAAAGCACCCATCTATGACCAACTCGTAATTTATGATTTAGAGGTATCACAATTTAGTTGAGATTAGTCACTACCTTGCAACCTTTTGGGTTTTAAGCATCATTATATTCTAAACAGTTAACACTACCATATTATCTCTACTATAGAGACAATCAATTAGATTACTATAATCCAATCATTGATTAATAAAGAACAATGTTTTGTCAAACAAAACATTCATCCATCTCTACTCTAGTGACGGAATTAAATTCCTTAAAATTGGAATGTAAAGACAATCTTTGTTTTTCCAATTTCTTTGGTAGTTCATATGAGGAAGTAAGTACTATCTGCTTTTGCAGAGATCTATATTTTATTCACGTTCTGAATGTGAAGCACCTTTTCTTCTCTCATATATCTTCTACTTCTTATTAGTCACACTTTTACAACGATTGTAAAACATAGTTACTAATACGGAATCAAGCATTCAAGTAGAAGAACCAACTGTTTTGAACTATTCAAGAACAATTTACAACACCTTCGAAAGGTGTGTTCTTGACACTTGCAAGACATTTCTTGCAAATACCCCTTCCAATGTCCATCCTTTCATAAAGAAAGTTTGTTCCCTTGGAGTTAATTTTATCTTCTTCATTTGACTTCTCCTTTGACTACAATAGTCATGGTCCCTAAACTCCCACTATCTCTCTTGAAACTTATTTCAATTGTGTTATACACATCAAACATTTTGGAGAGCATGTGGTTATTGTTTACTACATAGTTTATAATAAACTTAGTGAAACATTAGGATAGGGACACATAGGTGAAGTCCTTGCCTAGTTTCCGTCTCGTTAAGTGGTTTATCACTTCAACACTCAATGATTCAAAATCATCATAAGTCCATGTTAATGGACTATTTTTGTCAACCAACCATTATGTTCTAAACATAATTACAAACTTTCAAGAGTTGTACAAGGCAACTCTTATTTCTTCATACAACAAATTGTAAGTGAAGAATCATGGCACATTAAGTGTCCATGCCTTTGTGCTTTCTTCTCAAGTTCCTTGTTCATGTAACAAAGAAACAAGCACTAAGTGTTTGCATTGACTAAGAGTTGTTCAAAGCAACTCCTATTTCTTCATACAACAAATTGTAATTGAAGAATTATGACTTTAAAAGTGTTGTCCTCTTTATGATAGACCTTTTCTAACATATTCTTCTAATGATACATTATCAATAGGAAGATTGTGAGGATGAGACTACTTAGGTACATTTACAAGCCATTAAAGACAATCTATGGTTTTGTAGTACCAAGTACGGAAACTAAAGCTTTCGGCTTTTATTTGTCAAGTGTTGGATAGCGTTTGCAAATATATTGGTAAACAAATACATAACGAATATAAATTGATTGATTTTAAGCCATTTGATCCGGGTCTTTAAATCAAATAGCACCACCCACTATTTTTGGCAAATTCCCTATCCCTCATTGGAATTCAAGAGTTTTGGATGAAACTCTTAGTAGGGTATGGGAGACTCACTACTACCAAGCCCACCTCACAATGATATGATGTTGGCTAGCATTAATAATAATGAGAGAGTACGCTTACTCATTTGCATCACTTGCAAGTACCCATCTTATTTGGCCTCTAGAGAATGTCACCTCACAATGATATGATGTTGGCTCCATTGCACTTAGTTAAGTCATTCCCACCATGCTTAGTTTGTGAAGGGGTTCAAGAATAGCCTCACGATGATACGATGTCGGCCATCCTCGTTGCCTACACTCAGCTCATCAAGTATGTATATAGACTCCTCCTGAGTATAAGCATGCACTTTGCACTCCCCCATGATAGGGTGAAGGCGGTGTACAAGTCATAAACGATTGGAGCCTACCACGGTGGAAGGCCACGAAAGAGTGTTCAAAGCACTCTCACGCTTATCAACTTAATAATGGTTTGGTTGAGGGTTTTAGGTCTCATCACATATAAACTTACATTTTAATCTCTATTAAAACAATTTTGGTCCTATTACAACTATTGGTCCATATGATTGTTTTAGTTGTATATAATACTCCCACTATGCTTATAAAACGTTTTTTAAATCAAGAGTATATGATACTACTAACATAACCTTTGCATTCATTTGATGGACTATATAGTTGCCTTAGGGCCTTAGGATGACTATGAACCTTTGTTTAGATTCAACACGAGCCTTGTGTTGAATCTCGGTCTAGGGATGGTGATTGATTTTAGTTACGCGTTTAATCACATTAAGGCGTGTTGTTCCTAGGGGCGTTGGACCCTCTACTTCATTTTCATGCATATCAAATAAAGCAAGAAAGAAGTACTTCAAAGTAAAGGTGAGCTTATGCTCATTACAACATTTGCATAAAACAAATTACCTTAAAGTAAAGAAGGCCTTATGCCCTTTTACAACATTTGATCAAATCAAATTACAACCAAAATCTAATCTACACATTCCCAAGGTTCAAACAAATTTGAAACGGCCTTTCACATAGCTCAATTATATTAGGCTTAGGTTCATAATCATCCTTTAATTAATTAACGCTTTAACTAATTAAATTGAATGCAACATTTTCATTTGGTTTTTGTATCCATAAAATTGATTTAAATGGAGCTAATGAAATGAAAATCCAATTCTCATTTAAAGAGACAAAACAATTTTGTTCTCAACCTAATTTGGGCCATCATGCAATAACCATAACCTTTTGGGCTATAAAGCAATTAACCTCAACTTTTGGGCTATATTGCAAAACTTTTGGGGTCACTTTGTAAAAACACAAAAGTCCACTACTTCATGTAATTACAACTAGAACCCAAAATTTTAATAATGCAAAAACTTCATTAAAGGAGCAAAACAATTTGTCCTTTAGCGTTTTTGGTCCTAAACGTAAAAACGTAAACTTTTGGGCCAAAGTGCAAATACACAAAAGTATCAAAACTTTATGTAATTGCATAAAAGCCCCAAAAGTACTCCCACTTGAGGGAGGGCCGATTTTGGAAGAGAAAAGGGGTGATGTGTGTGTTGATTTGTGAGTTTTGACATAAAGCAATCAAGTGGTGCAAGTGGTGTGTGAAAGGAAATTAATCCTTACACACCCACCAATATCTCTTACACCATTTAAACAAATATCTAAAACATTTAAACATTTGAAAATCATAAAACATAAACTTTATGAAATAAATCAAAACTTTGAATCAAAACACAAAACTTTTTGTTCTTGGCAAAAATGTCAAGAACAATGAAGAACATTCATGAAAAACTAAAAAATTTCCATGAACATTTTTCACCCAAAAACATCTCAAAACCATTCAAACTTTAGGAAAATAACATATAACCAAACTAGGGTACATAGGGGTTCCAAAAGTCACTTTAAAACACTTTTAACAAGTCAAACAAGAACCCAAAAAATCACCCTATGTATTTGGCCGAATTTTCTCAAAATCATGGCACCAAATTTTAGCTCCAATATTCATGCTCATATGAACTACATCTACAACATTTGAGATGGCAAATTTTCTAACAAAATTTACATTCAAAGAAACAAGAATAAAGCTTGTAACATATTACAACTTTTAAATCACAAACTATGAACCACAAAACCCAAAAGGATTCACCAACTACTAGACCTAGGCTCTGATACCACTTGAAGGATTATTTTGTGAAAACATGTTCATTTGAGCAACATCATATAGCATGCAATTAACAATTAAAGGCGGAATCATGCTAGCATGCATTCAAAAACAAAACATTACCCATGAAATTCAAAGCCTAGTAGATTGGTGAACCAAAACTCAACTCAAAACAAAGTGAGTTGAAATCATACCTTTGTAGATTCCTCTTTGCATAAGCAAAGGCTAATCACCCAAAGAGAGGGCCTTCATTCCTTGCATCTTAAATCTATGGATTTGGATGGAAGAATAGGTTTCTCCAAGTTCCCAAAATTGAGAACCTCTAAGTATCTTCACCAAGGTTAGATTGGAGAAGAAATGAGTGACCTTGGAGTAGTAGTATGGCTAGATACCCCCTCCAAGGGGCCGGCCTCTTTAGAGAGAAAAGGAGAGACAAGTTCTCACCAATTTTCTCCAAAAGAAACCCTTAATGAATTTTGGCTATAAAGTCATATTTATACCTTATTCATTGGAGTGGCAAACTTGTAAATAAGTCCAAAACCCACTCCAAAAGCATCATGGCCGGCCTTGGGGTTTCATTGGGCCTTTTAGGCCTTTGTGAATCATTATTCATTAAGTTGTCATACAACTTAAGTCAATGGGCTTGACGTTCGAAGCCCATTGGGCCTTAAGGTCCAAAACTATCCCGAGGTCTTTAACGAACTTATTCGTTTGATTAATTAACATATTAATTAATCCTTGCCATAAATAATTAAACCATTTAATTATTCTTACTCATCTCGATTATTTCTTCAATCTCCACCTTACACGGTGTACAATCCATTAGGTTCCTTTTAGCGAGGCAGTGGGCGATTAAAACCATTTTACATCGATTGTGAATTGAAACTTACTTTCAATTCTCCCTTTAGTGATTACACACGTTTAGGGCTTCCACAAACCATGAGTGACACCTAGCAGCATATCATGGTTACCCAAGCTAATCAGAAGAGGTGGAGAACCTATTCAGTTTAGGATTACAAATGCAATACGGTCTTTCTCTAATACAATACTCTTGACCACATTGTTTGGTTTGATAGTTTAGTTTATTCATGTCTACTATCCAATGTGATTCGTGTGCTTATATGATTACCTTGAATGTGATTTAGAACGACTTTTCTAAATCTCATTCATACTCTGGCCAGAGGTTCTAAATCATATCATAGAGTATTCTCCCTCAAACGGTTTGAAGGTTAGAGATCCCTTGTTGCGCATTCACTTGTCTCCATGACTAAGTGGCTTAACCCCAATGATGCCGTGGACACCCCGATGGGGTGACTTTGACATAATCAAAGATCAAGAACTTAACCACAAGACAACTGTGATGCCTCAGGTCAAATGACTACTTTGCATTATCCCAACCATGAGTTCTCATGTGACATGAATATGAGAACTCTTCGTTGATCGTGTTCAATGAACTCATTCTCTATTGAGCACCTACGTACTTGTCTTGATGTCACACACACCAATGACTCGAGACTAGTCACTCTCCCTAAGAGAAGATACAGCACGTACTGATCTTAACGGACTGTCAATGCCCAATTGGCAATCCTATGATCAGGAACGTTTAGGATGTGTCTACGAAAGAATGGTCTCATGAATCTAACTTCTTTAGATCGCATTCTCCCAATCACATATTCCTTGGACTTTATCGTTTAAGCATATAACATTTATATGAGACGGCTTAAACAATAATCTTTGCCCTTTATAGTTAAACTAGATTAGTTTAACATGTGAAATGTCCGTCAAGTATCATCATATGATTGGTTTTAGGGCACATTTCCAACAGTTGAGTTAATGGGCTTGACATTCAAATCCCATTGGGCCTTGCGGCCCAGAACTAACCCAAGGTCTTTAACGAACTTTATTCATTTGATTAATTAACATATTAATTAATCCTTGCCATAAATAATTAAACCATTTAATTATTCTTACTCATCTCCGTTGTTTCTTCAATCTCTACCTTACACGGTGTACGATCCATTAGGTTCCTTTTAGCGAGGCAGTGGGCGATTAGAACTCTTTCAAATCGATTGTGAATTGAAACTTACTTTCATTTCTCCCTTTAGTGATTATACATGTTTAGGGCTTCCACAAACTATGAGTGACACCTAGCAGTATGTCATGGTTACCCAAGCTAATCAGAAGAGGTGGAGAACCTATTAAGTTTAGGATTACAATGCAATACGGTCTTTCTCTAATACAATACTCTTGACCACATTATTTGGTTTGATAGTTTAATCATGTCTACTATCCAATGTGATTCATTTACTTATATGATTACCTTGAATATGATTTGGAACGACTTCCTAAATCTCATTCATACTCTGGCCAAAGATTCTTAATCATATCACAGAGTATTCTCCCTCAAATGGTTTGAAGGTTAAAGATCCCTTGTTGCGCATTCACTTGCCTCCATGGCTAAGTGACTTAACCCCAACTATGCCGTGGACACCCTTTGATAGAGTGACTTTGACATAGTCAAAGATCAAGGACCTAACCACAAGACAACCATGATGCCTCAGGTCAAAGGACTACTTTGCATTATCCCAACGATGAGTTCTCACGTGACATGAGTATGAGAACTCCTCGTTGATCGTGTGCAGTGGACTCATTCTCTATTGAGCACCTACATGCTTGTCTTGGTGTCAATCACACCAATGACTGGAGACCAGTCACTTTCCCTGAGAGAAGACACAGCACATACTGATCTTAACGGACTGTCAATGCCCAATTGGCAATCCTATGATCAGGAACGTTTAGGATATGTATACGAAAGAGAATGGTCTCATGAATCTAACTTCTTTAAATTACATTCTCCTAATTACATATTCCTTGGACTTATCGTTTAAGCATATAACATTTATATGAGACGGCTTAAAACAATAATCTTTGCCCTTGATATTAAACTAGATTAGTTTAACATGTGAAATGTCCGTAAAGTATCATCATATGATTGGTTTTAGGGCACATTTCCAACATTACGATGTAGCCTAACCATGATTGCTTAATTCCTCAGTTTTGTTATTTTGAATTTTCATTCGTATTAAGCTTCTTTTGCCATGGATTATGCGCTTGATTTTTATCTTGTTGATTAACTACCAACTTGGTTTAGTCAAGTTTATCTTATGCAAATTCAAGTAGATGCCATCCTGAATTTGAATTCAAGCTTCTTGCAATTGAAGCCATGAAATCGTTGATATAGATGCCATATACTAAGTTTCATGTGGTCTTTTAGTTAGTTCCCAATCATTAATGAATTCTTTGTGTTTACTAATCTAGATGCCATAGATTGTTAGCAGATAAGAATATACATAGTAATCTAGATCCCATGGATACCATAGATTGTTAGCACATAAGAATATTCACAGTAATCTAAATCCCATGAATACTATATCAATTAGAGGAAGTAATCAGTCAATTTAGATGATTATTCATTAATAATTTAATTCTGGGAAAAGGTCAGATGGGTTATGGTGAAATCGAATGCTCTAGTGACTCGCACAATTTATTTACAATTCGGTTCTACTTCGTTGCATCTTTATACCTTTATTTTTATTTGTCTTGTTATTTTTCATTGTTTTTAAGTTAATAACTCAATCTTTACACTTCTTTCTTATAATAAACGTTACTTTTATTTCAAGTGCACTTCAATTTAAGTTAGATGGTTAGAGTGTGTCAATCTCAGTTGGAACGATCTTGTTTTGGGAACATCTAGGTGACAACAAGGTAAAAATCCTATCCAAACTTGGCGTTGGTTGAAGAGTCTAATTGTTAAGTAATCCTTTCCCGACCTTTACAAATTGTATTTGGCAAGAACGGGTCAAATAATCATTAGAAAAGAAGCTACAATGATGGAGACTGAAGTTTCACTTTGCCAACAAACAATGGAGATCAAGGTGGAAGAAAAAGAACAAGAAAATTTTGCTTGTTGAGAATAATGTTGAAGAAGACCTCCCGGAACATAACAACTCACAAGTGGAGACTCAAGAAATTCAAGGTATGGGTGATTCTGAAATTGTTCACTTTGGGGAATCATCAATCTAATAAATTGGAGTTAAATTTCATTGTAGACCAAATCGGAAAATTGGAGGAGGAAAAATATTTTGGTTATCGTTTGCCATATTTTAATTTGTTTATGGAATTAACTTCATGATTATTCCACCTAAGTACATTGAAAGTTTGGCTTCTCGAGTTGCAGAATTTATGTGCTTAACAAGGAAGTTGTCTGCTAGCTATCAAGATCATTTCAAGATGAACTCGAGGTCGAGTTCTTTCCAATTGAAGGAGTTTGATGTAGGACAAAGATTTGATTATTTCACATGCAATAAAATTGAAAGAAGGAAGCGGCGAACAATAAGGAGAAGTTATTGGAGAATTGGTAATTCACATGTTAATAGATTATTTGCTACGGCCATATCTCAATAGTGGATCTTTTGGACTTTTGGTTGTTTGGATGACCGCTACTTTTTGATGCGTTTGTAGAAGAGGTGTTCAATCTCCCATAAAAATGGTTTGAGCCATCTTTTGCAGTAATTCGTTGAAACGACAGTCTACTAATAAATAGAGCTCTTTATTGTTTGTATTTTTGGGGTTTCAAGGGCTTTATTATTTGTCTGTTAGTTTTCATCTTATTTACCTAAGTCTTTTGAGATGCCGAGGGGGTTGTAATCTGTTTATTTAAATCATTTGGCTTCTCATTTGTAAGCATCTTTCATCTTTACATCAATTAATCAAATTATCATTTAGGATTTCTATCAACCTGGTGGACTCCAGAATTTTATTTTTCAAAGATTTACACTTGTAACCCTTACTAGCTTCGTGCTGTGTCATAGGCCCACGTAGCCCAACGTGTTCTTGCCCAAGCCCAATAGGCCCAACACCCCGCTAGCCCAACATGTTCTCAATTGATGACTCATAAGCATATGGCGAAGATATCTTCCTACCACACTCACTGATTGTAGGCTCGATGGTAACGATAAAATGAGTGAACGCATCATCCTTGATCTGGTTGATCTTTTCCTTAGGAGGAAGCCCATATTTCTCTTTGTGAAGAAGACTACGTAGCCATTGCCATGTTGCAATACTTAGCTAGAAGGCCCATGGTGACATGCACTTTCTTCATGTCAAGTTTGGTCTTCGGCGTTGAGCAAAATTTTGATTCTACACAAGGAAAAAGATATTCTATGACCCAAAGTCAGGAGTAGCTCAACAGAAATTTCAGGCAGACCAAGAAGAAGTTTTCTTACCTTCAATAAATGTTATCGGAACACGCAGCTCAAGCTAGGAGTCGAACTCTCACTCACCATTGATTTCTAAAGTATCCTTGGGCCATATTTTCTAAAAGAGTTAAAAAGCTTATGGCGCGTAGGCCTCAGATACGCCACGCCACGCCATTCTTATGGCTAATTTCGAAGAAATACTAGAATGCGTTGATGGTCAGGCCCAGATCGAAGAACTTACTCAAGTTAGACAATTGCACCAATGCTTAAATTGCATTGGAGAGCACTGAGCAAGAGCACACCCCATGAACATATCACCTCATAGACGAAGGGCGACATGGGAAAGGTGAATCCCAACACAAAGTAATACTAGTGAAATTTGATGGCTTTTTTCCTAGCTTGAGCAGCTTTGGTACATAGCTCATGATTGCTTCCATCTCTCACATGCTTCATGTGAACTTCAGAAGACGCACCTTGACGATACTTGGGCGGAAGATATTCATCACTCTTTGCAATTAGATGAAGGCATACTGAAGAAAAAAAAATATTAGAGAAGTACATAGAAAATCGTACGAGAAGAAACCTAAAAAAAAAAGAAAAAAAAGAAAAAAAAGAAAAAAGAAGAAGAAGAAACTCCTTGCCTTGGTGCGACAACAACAATGGAGAAGTAAGTGATGACAATCAACTCTTCACAAGGCAAGCAAAGAAGTAAATTGGGAGACGGGTACAATTTCCTTTGGTTTTCTCTGTTTCTTGTTTAAAAAATAATTGTTTTCTAGGTTTATTTAATTCTCTATTTAAGGTAAAGTTGAATCAAATCTAGAAGCAGTTGGATTCCTATTCCTAGAAGACATTTACTTCGAGTCAAGGCTCAGAATCTAAGGCGAATCAGGAAACTACTTTTGGTTTATCCACTCAACTTGGGATTTCTACAAATCCTGTCCTTTCCTGCACACAATATAGCAGGTGTTGGACATTTGTGGAGCTAAAAATAATCTGAAAAATCTTGGAGCTAACACGTGAGCTTTTGTTTACGAGTGACAAAGATGCCCTCATTAAATTGGCAAGGCTCACATTTATTCCACGCTCAAATTAACCTTAGTTGCTGACTACAACTTCACCAAGCTCTTTTGCCCATGGCAATGAGAAAAGTCAAAGTTTTTAAAGATAGGATTAATAACTAAATCCTATCTTTATGCTTTCCTAATTGAAGACCAACTCAATCAAGCAAGGAATCACAACCAAATCCAGTCAGGGAGTCCATAAGATAATTCTAAAGATTATTTATTCAATAATATCTTCGGTGTAATTCTTTTCTACCCTATACAACGGATGATACACCTTGGTCAACTGTATGTCGACACATGGCATGGCAAACCCTACACATGTGGCCAACTCTATGCTCTCTCAATAAATACCAACGTATTAAAAGGCGAAGGTGTAGGTGAGGCGTTCCATGGATAGCCGCCTCGCCTAGGCGTGAGCTGTGAGGCTATATATTGCATATATAATTATATATACAGTAAAATACTTTGTAAAACAAATATAATTATAACTAAATCAAAGATAACAAAATCTTCTTCATTGCTAAGTCTAGTTATACTTGGAAATTGTCACATCCTGACCCGGGCCCCATCACATCCTGGGCTCGACTCCGTCGTAGCACCATATTGTCCGTTTTGGGCCCCGACCATGCCCTCATGGTTTTGTTTCTGGAAACTCACACGAGAACTTCCCAGTGGGAACCCATCCTGGGATTGCTCTTACGCGAACTTGCTTAACTTTGAAGTTCCGATGGAACTCGAAGCCAGTGAGCTCCCAAAAGGCCTCGTGCTAAGAAGAAATGTGCATGTATAAGGCTTAGAGGATCCACTCCCCTGGACGATGTGGAATGTTATAATCCACCCTCCTTAGGGGCTCGACGTCCCCGTCGACACACTTCCATCCAAGGATTGGCTCTCATACCAAATTGTCACATCCCGACCCGGGCCCCACCACATCCCGGGCTCGACTCCGCCGTAGCACGATATTGTCCGCTTTAGGCCCCGACCACACCTTCACGGTTTTGCTTCTGGGATCTCACACGAGAACTTTCCAGTAGGTCACCCATCCTGGGATTTCTCTCATGTGAACTCGCTTAACTTCGAAGTTCTGATGGAACCCGAAGCCAGTGAGCTCTCAAAAGGCCTTGTGCTAGGAAGAGATGGGCATGTACATATAAGGCTTAGAGGATCCACTCACCTGAGTGATGTGGGCTGTTACAGAAATTATGTCATATAGTCTTAAAGTGTTGTAATTATTTATTTTATTTATTGTGAACTTCAAGAGAAATAAGGCTGAGTGGCCACAATTATTAGGGAGTTTGAAAGGAAATAAAGGCGGGATGTCATAATAATTAATAAAAAACAAAAGAAAATAAAGGCTAAGTGGAGCAATTATTATAGGAAATTTAAAGGAAATAAAGGTTGAGTGGAGTAGTTGTAGGAAATTTCAAGAGAAATAAATCTTTGCTAATCAAAATGCTAGGTGGCAGAATCTGAATGAGAAATAATTAATAAAATAAATAAAATAAAATAGAAGTTAGAGTTAGACTTTGCCTCTACGATTTGGAGAGAGAAGCCTTCTCTCTTTCCTCCTTGTTGAAACTAGAACGGCGCACAAAGGAATGGCAGAAACAGAGGAACGGTAGAAACAGACCTGGATTTGGAAGGAAAAAAAGGCCCAAGTGGATGCCTAGGCTCACCTCAACCGCCTAGGCGCGCCCTGACGCCGCCTTATGTCGACCCCGACAAAACAAAGGTGAAAAACTAGCAGCCTCGCCACCAAGGCCGCTTAAGCGCACCCTGAGGCTAGTTTTTTTAAACACTGATAAATACCCCATTCTCCACCAATTTTTGGTAAACTTTTGACTATGCAATTAAACTTAAACTCACTTTTTTCAGAGAAACTAACTTAGGCATCAAAGTGCATGTCTTTGGTCTTTCATGAAAGGTGTTTAATTGTTTTGTAGGTACAAATTCATCTACAACAATGAGTTTTGGTAACTTACCTACCGGAAAGAACTCATTGTTGGATCTTTGTGAGTTGAAATTACGAAACAAAGTTACTTCTGTGTATCTCTAACCACTAGTACAAAAACATATTTGTGACAACCTGTCCCTAATTTTACGTTTTTATTAATTTTTAAAGCGTGAATTTACGAAAATGCCCTAGAGGCAAAGATTTTAACCTTCATTGACCATTGGTTAGAAAGACGTAGGACTCATTCTTTTAGCGTATCCTCACAGTACTCATCACTACGAATGCATAGGCGAAAGTCGTTTGTGAGTCCGGATTATAACGGTATAGTTACGGATGTTTGAAATTGGTTATTCAAAATTTAGTTTTAAATTAATTAAAAACTCCCACCATTGTGGGAATGGTCACCAATCAAATTGTTTCCTTCCAAATGGCACCCAATCAGACTTCACCAAGCTCGTTCTGCATCTGTGCCCAACCCAGTTCAACCTCCCATTTTCCAAGGCCGATTCTGGCCAACTTCGGTGGAGTTTTTTGATGCAACCACCATCATCTTGAAGCTCTCATTCCCCTCTACAAAACCCACCCAAGAACCACCTTGATTAACCACAGTATGTGGCGGTTTGAGGCCACGAAAGTTGACGGTTCTCGCGATGTTCCGGCCACCCTTTTCAATTTTCCGGTGAATTGGCAAAGTGATGGCCTATGCCACCACTTGAGATTTTTAGCCCATCATCCCAGGAGCAAATACTAACCAACCTTGACCCAGTTGGACCACCGTAGACGACGGATCGACGCCGGGAAGTTTTAGGTACTCGCCGGCTTTGTGGGCAAAATTGACTATCTTCCGTCCACTTTTGAACTTCGTGGCAGGTATGAAAGTTGTTCATCTCTTTGAGATCTTCATTTTTGTAAAATTTGGTAATTTTTAGAAATAGTTGGATTTTTCTGCGAGTCGGGGTGGCTGACCGCCACCAATGGCGGCGCGAGGCCGGGGGCCTTCGATGTTATTCTTAGGCTAAATTAGATGCCTTGAGTTCAGTCTTGGTAACTGTATGACTTAGGTTAATGGTTGGAACCTAAATTCTCTACGTCACGTTATTTGGTAAAAGTGTGAATCGACGATCCGACCGTTGGATCGTCACCAAACTTTAATACATTATAGTACGTAATATTTGAGGACCATAGAAACTTATGGATCGGGAATCTGACTTACAGATCTTCCCGAATTGGATTTGTAAGTTCATAAAATAAAATGTTGACCGCCACTTGGTTTTGGCAATTGGCGGAGATCCGACCGTTGGATCATAATGAAATATTAGGATGTGGTTCTAGGAACATAATGTGAATCTTTGGAAGTAACGGATAGGAAATCCGTGATGCAGATCTTCCGGAGTGAATTACTTAGGGATGTGTTTTTTTTTTTCTGTAAATTATGTATTCTATCGGTAAAAACTCTGAGATGTGATTTGATAATTGTTCTAGGCGACATTGGTTTGTGACGTCTCGATATTCGTGCTAGGGAGTCGTAGCGCGGATCTCAGGTGAGTGGGTCTTTTCCTTTCTATCATGTGTATATATATATATATATATGATTGATAATTCCACAAACGTTTTTTTAAAAATCAATTTATGCATATTACCTACATATAATTACTGTGAATGCTTTGAAGTATTAGTGTGAACTACGAATGGTTTGATCCTTGTTTAGGGTATGTAGGCAATCTAACGAGACATTAGATGCAACCATACAATAAATGAGACTAAATCATTGAGACAATAGCCTTGTTTGGGGAATTGAGCTATGTGAAGGAGATTGGTGGAATATGTGAGATCAATGTGTGAAGAACCAAGAAATTGAAGTAAGGAAACATAAGTAATGATAGTTAATTAAACTAGTGTCTAATTGGGCTTATCACCGATAATTATTCCTGAAAATAAATAGTTTGGGAGCAGGGTGTTACAGCTTATGCATTGATGTGAAATATATAAGCACACAAATTAAACCCTCTTTTTATCAATTGTAGCAAAGTATGTAAGTAGAGATCGTTCTAGGCCGGGGATTAGGAGGGATTGCCAAATCACTTGAAACTGACTCAAAACGTAAAAACAAAGTTTAAAACACTAAACTAGACTCAAAGAATGCAAAACTAAACTATAAAACACCAAAACAAACTAAAAGACTAAAAACAGCAAATAAACAATCAAAACTGCCTTAAAAACACTTTCTGGGCAGTTTTGAACACCTAACACTAAATTGGACGAAATTGGGTTATGACTTGACTCAAGACACTTAAAAACACAAACTAAATTGATTTCTAACTAATCTAACACTTCAAAATAAATGGGGATTGAGTTTTGACGAAAATTGAAAACAAGAACAAACTTTGTAAATTGAACAGATTCTCAAACGAATTTGATAAAAGTGAATGGATGGAAAGCTAGCTAAGGGGTTCTTCTCCACACATGTCACACTTGCATACAAAACGATTTCCAATTGCTTCTCAATAAACCATGAATTCCCAACGCCCCAAATTAACCGTGAATTGCACTAATTAACCCTCAGATTTTCCTAAAGTTATTGAATTGGATGAATTGCATACGACAACCCAAAGCATTCCTCACAAGTTCCCTGCATGAATTGCATAACAAAGATACAAGCAAAGATCATTAAGTTTTATGAAAATCATAAGCACTAGCGAGGCACTCGTTACTATGAATTGCATGAAACTTCTGCCAAGAATTTACTTAACACGATTGTGATCAACAACCTTTACTACTTTTGAATATAAGTTAATAACGATTAGGTGAAATTCCCTTATATCCTAGCATCAAACTTATGCATGAAAATTAAGCGTGCAATCTCAACCAACACACACAAATCAGTTTTAATTCATGTAGATAAGTAAATTGAATTCACAACTTATGAAACGCAATTGAAAGCAATCAAATCATATAGCAAGCATAAACATGGTTTCGAATCCCCCCCTAGCCAAGGGGGGGGTTTAGTTCTTCATACGTACAAAATAAAGAGGATAGAATTTAAACATTGAAATCAAAAGAAAGAAAACACCTAAACGCTCCAACGATCCTAACTTGAATGGCATGCACGTCCAAGGCTTCTCCTCCTTCCTCTTTGCTGCGGCACAAGGTTTTGGGGACAGGTTTGGATGGTATATGTATGGAGGAATGGATGGGAGATGGTATGGTGGTGTTTAGGATGGATGGGGGTATGACAAAAGAGGGAAAGATGGCTGAAAATGTGTTTGTGACGTAGTGTATGAATGTGTAGATGGGTTTGGCTAAAAGAATGGATGGAGAATGGGTGGTGTGGCTGATTGTGTTTTTGATGTAGTGTCGTGTCTAGTGTTCTTCCCTTCACTCCCTATTTATAGAAGCTCTAAAGCAAAGAATCACTCAAGTGGCTTCAATAAACAATACAAACAAAGACCAAAATGATGCAAAAACAGCTAGTTTACATGCTCTTTTATCATTGTGTCTTGCCTTTAACAAAAGGCAATCATTCCTTTTTTGCTAATTCAACTCCTTTGTAGCTGTCCATGTGCCTTCATTCTTCAATTTCTGATGCATTTGCCTTGTATTCCATCCCTTTTCCACATGTACTAGCTGTTAGACAACTTTCACACACATGTTTTGCATCATTTCATCTTGCAAACATCAACTTTTGGCCACTTTACAACTCTACACACATGCTATGCATCATTTTAGCTTGCAATTATGTTTGTAGTTGCTGAAAATGTGAATACATCTTGTAAAGCAATCCAACAAATGGCATCTTTCACTTATTTTCCTTTCAAATTGTTCCTTAAGTGTATGTATCTGCACACTTCCACACTTCAACTTCATTATTCAGATTTTTGCATGTGTTAAAACCCTTTTTAAAACACCAAAAACGTCCATCCCACTTGCTCCATATGCATGCAATCCATTTTGGCCCAAAATTGCTCCAAATTGCACCAAAATGCACTTTCTTTCCAACTTTGTTATTAGGACCTACAAACACACGAAAATAGCTTAGAACACTCTTATAAGCAATAACTAACTAAGTAAATGCAAGAACACATGTTAACTAAGTCACATAAATATGCTCCTATCAAATTCCCCCACACTTAGCTTTTGCTAGTCCTCGAGCAAAACGAAACAAACAAACAAAACAAAGTAAACAAAACACATTCTAATCCTTCCAACATTTGCGTCAGGGATTTCCAATGCACATGACATGTTAAAAATCATTATTCCCACAGATTTTAGTTATCTTCACACTTGAGCACATACTTAATTACAGTCACCACTTATTAGTTCACATTTAACCAATTAAAATGATGTTTTGAATGTAGTAACATGCCTTAGAGAATTTGCTCAATTCCTTACAAGATACTCTCTATTTTCACACATTTTCTGACTACACACCCTACACTAGTTATATGTGAGAAGATTGATGTAAACATGAAAACGAACACTCACATATATGTGTTACAAAGAAAGCAATTTCTGGAGTTATTAAGCATGTTTAGATATGATCTCATGAATGGAATGCTACTACTTAGATGCGAGAACCAGTGACACCATATGCTCATACCAAATTCAAACTCCACAAATTGAAACACATAACACTCAAGATAGAAGTCAAGGGTTGTAACGGGGCTTGAGGTAATGGTTAACAAAGGAAAGATAGGGATAACAAACGTTCTTAAAGCAATAGCAAGCAAAGTAATGAAATCGAAACTTAGAATTCACTTTAGAATGCAGAAATCAACTTTTAACACAAATGGAAGATTTAAGCAACACTTAGGGCCGAATTCAATGTTTTGGACCCTTTCTTCAACAAACAACACTTTAGAACTCTTTTTCATACATTTTCACAATTTTTTTTTTTTTTTCGACCCGTGCCTTATTAAGGACTTTGGCACACACACACACAAGAATCACTTCCCCCACACTTGTTTTCTGCAATACATTAATCAAAAGGAATTCATTTTGAGTCATACTTTACTATGCTTCAAGAACAAGGGTATGGATGGTCCTAATCTAGGCTAGGTGAGGATAGTGTGGGTTAACAAAGAACGTAGGCTAAACAAGTCTCAACGGGGTTAAACTTAAACATATAATGAATGGGATAGGCTTTTTGGCTCTTGGATCACTAAACAACTTCATCTTGAATATGTGTTATGCAAATCAATAACATGCTTTGAATGAAATAGGCATGAGTTCTAGCATTTGGAACTAAATGATGAAACGCCTTCTAAGTAGCAACCAAGCAAAGAATAACGAGTGTTGGAAATGTGCCCTAAAACCAATCATATGATGATACTTTACGGACATTTCACATGTTAAACTAATCTAGTTTAATATCAAGGGCAAAGATTATTGTTTGAGCCATCTCATATAAATGTTATATGCTTAAACGATAAGTCCAAGGAATATGTGATTGGGAGAATGCGATCTAAAGAAGTTAGATTCATGAGACCATTCTTTCGTAGACACATCTTAAACGTTCCTAATCATAGGATTGCCAATTGGGCATTGACAGTCCGTTAAGATCAGTACGTCTGTGTATTCTCTCAAGGAGAGTGACTAGTCTCGAGTCATTGGTGTGTGTGACATCAAGACAAGTATGTAGGTGCTCAATAGAGAATGAGTTCACTGAACACGATCAAAGAAGAGTTCTCATATTCATGTCACATGAGAACTCATGGTTGGGATAATGCAAAGTAGTCCTTTGACCTGAGGCATCATGTTTGTCTTGTGGTTAAGTCCTTGATCTTTGATTATGTCAAAGTCACCCCATCCGCGGGTGTCCACGGCATCGTTGGGGTTAAGCCACTTAGCTATGGAGGCAAGTGAATGCGCAACAAGGGATCTCTAACCTTCAAACCGTTTGGGGGAGAATACTCTATGATATGATTTAGAATCTCTGGCCAGAGTATGAATGAGATTTAGGAAAGTCGTTCCAAATCACATTCAAGGTAATCATATAAGCACACGAATCACATTGGATAGTAGACATGAATAAACTATCAAACCAAACAATGTGGTCAAGAGTATTGTATTAGAGAAAGACCGTATTGCATTTGTAATCCTAAACTGAATAGGTTCTCTACCTCTTCTAATTAGCTTGGGTAACCATGATATGCTGCTAGGTGTCACTCATGGTTTGTGGAAGCCCTAAACGTGTATAATCACTAAAGGGAGAATTGAAAGTAAGTTTCAATTCACAATCGATTTTAAAGTGTTTTAATCGCCCATTGCCTCGCTAAAAGGAACCTAATGGATCGTACACCGTGTAAGGTGGAGATTGAAGAAACAATGGAGATGAGTAAGAATAATTAAATGGTTTAATTATTTATGGCAAGGATTAATTAATATGTTAATTAATCAAACGAATAAGTTCGTTAAAGACCTCGGGATGGTTTTGGACCTTAAGGCCCAATGGGCTTCGAACGTCAAGCCCATTGACTTAAGTTGTATGACCATTTAATGAATAAAGATTCACAAAGGCCCAAAAGCCCATATCCCTTATATGGCCGGCCATGTGTGTTGAATTAGGGTTTTTGGTTCTTTAGGTCATTTAAAGAAGTGACTATATAAAGAACTTTATAGCCTAAAAATTAATTAAGGGTTTCTTTTAGGAAATTGGAGAGAACACAAAGCTCTCCTTTCTCTCTAGGAGGCCGGCCCCCTTGGAGGGTGTATCTAGCAATCCCACTACTCCAAGGTCACTCATTTCTACTTAAATCTAACCTTGGTGTGGAGACTTAGAGGTTCTCAATTTTGGGAACTTGGAGAACCATATTCTTCCATCCAAATCCATGGATCTAAGAAGCAAGGAATGAAGGCCCTCTCTTTGGGTGATTAGCCTTTGCTTATGCAAAGAGGAATCTACAAAGGTATATATATTTCTCAACTCACTTTGATTTGAGTTGAGTCTTGGTTCACCAATCTACTAGGCTTTGAATTTCATGGGTAATGTTTTGTTTTTGAATGCATGCAAGCATGATTCCGCCTTTTAATTGTTAAATGCATGCTATAGATGTTATTCAAATGAACATGTTTTCACAAAATTATCCTTCAATGAGATCATGCAACGACTTTAGAAAACAATGATGCACAGTTTATTAACTCTCCAAATAAACGTTTAGGCTCAAGTCTCACAAGGTTGTAGCATACATTTGAGTTCCTTCTTTCAAGCATGTTACAAAACTGATTTTTCCTTTATGATTGCATGTGAATTCATAAATTATAACCATAACCAAGCATACACCAAAGAGTAAATCAAATTTTCATCCATGTTTATAACTCTCTTTAACAATCATGTAATTAAAAACCAAATCCTCATCATTGTGTTGGAAGGTACCCTAAGACACAAATAAACACACAAAAACAACTTTTTTTGGGTTTTTTTTTTCAAAACAATTTTCAAATTTTTATGAGATTTTCGGATTTTTATGTCAAAACACACTAAAACACTCCAAAACAGCTTAAAAACACTTAAAAACAGTAAGGAACAACACTAGAAGTAATGGGTGATAAACTCCTACGAATTTTATGCAAAACAACTTGGTTACCCCCCCATACTTAAATCAAACATTGTCCTCAATGTTTTAAGCATAAACTCACACAAAAACAAGCAAACAAACAATTAACGAATAAACATGACAAATATGACAAAGTAAAAACCAGACAGAGTAGAGTTTAAGAACGCAAATCTGGTTTTGGAGATAGATGATCTTGTTGACTTTCCACAGCTTTGATCTCGAACTGGTTTGGAATTCTGAGCGAGAGTTGTACAGTCTGCATTCTTCTCTGCTTGTTTCTTCTGCATGGCAGGTAGTCACGAGGTAGAGGTGGTGGTCTGTTTCTTTCTTCAATCTTTCCAAGTGCCCACCTCTTGCTTTCTTTCTCCTTGTCCCTAGTTGAGGATGAATTAGCACGTTGTCTCCACATGCTTCGAGGTATCATTTTCACTTCCCTTATCTGTTCCCCAGGCAGATGTGATAGACGAAGAGGAAGCATAAGATGATGAAGATGAGTACTCGAGAGCAAGGCTAGGTAAGCAATCAGGAAGGGGTTCTAGGTAGTTGGTTCCAGATCGGAAGATTGATACCAAGTGCTGGCTGATTGCTCTCTTTCTCCTTGTCCCAAAACAAGGATAGGGAGAAGGATAGGGAGAAAGCATGATATGACATACTCTTGCTTTCAACCTTCATGATATGAAATACTTTTGCTTTGGATGAGTTGTTTGCAGAGGTACCCCAAGGAATAAGGAACACTGAGTGACTTGAGAGGGTTTGTTGGAAAGGCATTCTCGGAGAAGAATGAGGGCTATGTATGTCTGCCTTGCAATGGAGGGTGAAGGGTGACATTTATAGGAATTAATAATCGGTACTATTCTTTCACTCTTGTCAGCAACCGTTGGATGATTTAATAGTAAACTTCACGTGTTTTCTACTTCACAAGAGATCTTCGACAGATTGCCCGTAATTTCCGCAAGGCTGAGTGTGCATGTGGTTGGCGCTGACACATCTGGAAAAGCGAGTGCCTCTTCGATATCTGGAATCGGCGCTTTAACAAACTGCCTGTGATTTCCGTAAAGCTGACTCTGCATGTGACAGATGTTGACACGTCTCGAAAAGTAGATGGTTGGAATCGGCGCTTCGACAAACTGCCCGTGATTTTCGCAAAGCTTACTCTGCATGTGACAGATGCTGACACGTCTGGAAAAGCAGATGCCTCTCCGATATCTAGAATTGCCTCTTCGATCTTTGAAATCCCGTCGAGTGCAGAGGTTGCATGTGACAAGTGCGGACAAATCTGGAAAAGAAGATTGGTCGTGGTTTCTAAGCAAGCCCAGCTTTTGAGAAAGCTAGCGCCTCTTTGATTTTTGAGTTGGCCTCTTCGATTTCTGAGCCCACCTCTTCGATCTCTGAAATCCCATCGAGTGCTGATTTTTATAGATGTACGCAGGACGTTCAAAGAACACTTGAATTTCTGCTTATAGAAACTCCCTTCTTGCACTTCTACGATCTTGACTTGTCCGACCTCTTCTTTCTTTAACACCTCTGAAAATGTCTGGCCCTTCCGACCGTCGTTTTGACTTAAACCTTGGTGAAGAGGCAGTCCCGCCTTCTCCAGACAACATATGGCGCCCATCATTCATATCCCCTACTGGTCCTCTTACCGTTGGGGATTCGGTGATGAAGAATGACATGACCGCTGCGGTGGTGGCCCGGAACCTTGTCACTCTTAAAGATAACAGACTGCTTTCCAGACGATTTGATGAGTTGGCTATTAAGGAGTCTCTGGCTCTTAGTGTGCAATGTGCGGGTTCTGTGTCCAACATGGCCCAACGCCTATTTGCTCGAACCCGTCAAGTTGAATCATTGGCGGCTGAAGTGATGAGTCTCAAACAGGAGATTAGAGGGCTCAAGCATGAGGAGATTAGAGGGCTCAAGCATGAGAATAAACAGTTGCATAAGCTCGCACACAACTATGCCACAAACATGAAGAGGAAAATTGACCAGATGCAGGAAACTGATGGTCAGATTTTACTTGATCATCGGAGGTTTGTGGGTTTGTTCTAACAGCATTTGCCTTCGTCTTCTGGGGCTGTACCGTGTAGTGAAGCTCCAAATGATCAACCTTCGATACCTCCTCCTTCTGTGGCCCCGCCGACTACTGAGGCTTTGCCGACTACTGAGACTTCTCCCAAACAGCCTTTGTGAAGGCTTCCTCTTGTACTTTTTTGCTTAATGTTCCTTTTTTTTTATGAATGTAAAAATACCTTGCATATCTGTCAATGTTTCAAAAAAAGAAAGAAATCCAAACCCAAAAATAATTAAATAAGCAACAACCAAATAAATTAAAAAAAAAATTGACAATCAGGCAAAATGAAAATGCAGAAAATGGAAGGTTTTTAGAAACGCAAAACTGCTTATGGAGCGATTCAAAAATCTTCCTCATTTGAATACATGGGTTGCCTCCCAAGTAGCGCTTGCTTTAACGTCTTGCAGCTGGACGAAGAACTCATTCACTCCTCATTGGAGCCCACGGCATGCAGGGAGATGTCCTCCACGGCATGCTCCTCAAAGTGCTCTTAATAGGGCTTCAATTGGTGCCCATTCACCCTGAATTCATGTCCCGTTTTCAAGCTTTTGATTTGGACTGCACCATGAACAAAAACATTAGTAATAACAAACGGTTCAATCCACTTAGAACGTAACTTACCGGGAAACAACCGTAAACGGGAGTTGAACAAGAGCACTTTCTGGCCTATGGAGAATGTTTTGCCTCGAATCATCTTATCATGGAAAGCTTTGGTCTTCTCCTTGTAAATGCTAGCATTCTCGTATGCCTCATGTCGTATCTTATCAAGTTCATTGAGTTGAAACTTCCTATGACTTCCTGCGGCATTTAGGTCCATATTGAACTTCTTGATGGCCCACTGAGCTTTGTGCTCCAATTCAACGGGGAGATGGCACGGCTTGCCATAGATGAGCCTAAATGGGGACATTCCAATGGGTGTCTTGTACGCCGTACGATATGCCCAAAGTGCATCATCTAACCGTAAGCTCCAATCCTTCCTTGTAGGCCCAACGGTCTTCTCTAGAATTTGTTTGATCTCACGGTTGGAAACCTCGGCTTGGCCATTCGTTTGAGGATGGTAAGGTGTAGAAACCCTATGGTTGACATTGTATTTCCTCAATAATGCCTCTATGGTCCGGTTGCAAAAGTGCGATCCTCCATCACTTATGATGACACGTGGCATGCCAAACCTTGCAAAAATGTTAGTTCTAATAAAATCTGCAACCACTTTAGAGTCATTAGTCCGGGTGGCTTTAGCTTCCACCCACTTCGACACATAATCAACCGCAAGCAAAATATACATGAAACCATACGAGGAAGGAAAGGGACCCATAAAATCAATTCCCCAAACATAAAAAATTTCAACATTAAGGATAGAAACTTGCGGCATTTGATCCCTAGCACCTATGTTACCCATTATTTGGCATTTATCACATGTTAAGCAAAAAGTTCTAGCATCCTTAAAGATACTAGGCCAATAGAACCCACATTGTAACACCTTAAGTGCTGTTCTTTATGTGCCAAAGTGACCACCACATGCATATGTGTGACAAAAACTTAAAATTGAACGAAATTCAGAATCATGCACACATCGACGTACAATCTGATCCAGGCAAAATTTCCACAAATATGGATCATCCCACACATGCATCATGCCTAAGTTTATCACGTTGGTGCCTAGTGAAAGTGCTTGGAATTCGTTTTGACACCAAAAAGTTCACCAAATCGGCATACCAAGGCTCACTAACCTTTATGGACAGCAATTGTTTGTCGGGGAATGTCTCAACAATGGGTAGGGACTCCTCATTATGCACCATTCGGCTTAGGTGGTCAGCCACCACGTTTTCACTTCCCTTCTTGTCACGAATCTCTATGTCGAACTCTTGTAGTAGTAACATCCAACGAATTAGCCGGGGCTTGGCCTTCTTTTTGGTGAGCAAATACTTCAAAGCTGCATGGTCAGTGAAAACAATTACTTTAGTACCAATTAGATATGATCTAAACTTATCTAAAGCAAAAACAACGGCAAGAAGTTCTTTTTCCGTAGTGGAATAGTTCAATTGTGCATCATTCAACGTCCGGGAGGCATAGTAGATGACATGCGGCCTCTTGTCCTTCCTTTGTCCCAAAATAGCCCCTAAAGTGTAGTCGAACGCATCACACATAAGCTCGAAAGGTAGGCTCCAATCCGGTGGAACAATGATGGGTGTCGTGGTCAACAACTCCTTGAGTTGGTTGAATGATGTCATGCACTCCTTGGTGAATTCAAACGCCACTTCTTTTTGTAGGAGACGGCAAAGAGGTTGTGCCACCTTTGAGAAATCTTTGATAAACCTACGATAGAAACCTGCATGGCCAAGAAAAGAACGAACCTCTCTAACCGAAGTCGGAGAGGGTAAGTGACGTACAAGATCTATTTTTGACTTATCAACCTCAATACCTTTTTCAGAGATTATATGACCTAAAACTATGCCTTGTTTAACCATGAAATGACATTTTTCCCAATTAAGAACAAGGTTAGTTTCAACGCAACGTTTTAAGATCAAACTGAGATTATGCAAGCAACCATCAAAAGAATCACCAAAGACACTAAAATCATCCATGAAAACTTCAATTATTTTCTCTACATAATCCGAAAATATGCTCATCATGCATCTTTGAAATGTGGCAGGTGCATTACATAAACCAAAAGGCATGCGACGATATGCAAATGTACCAAAAGGGCATGTAAAAGTGGTTTTTTCTTGGTCCTCGGGTGCTATGACAATTTGATTATAACCAGAATAACCATCAAGAAAACAATAGAAAGCATAACCCGCTAACCTCTCAAGCATTTGGTCAATGAACGGCAATGGGAAGTGATCCTTCCTTGTGGTGGCGTTTAGCTTCCTATAGTCGATGCACACCCTCCAACCGATTTGAATGCGTTGAGGAACAAGTTCATTCTCGGCATTAGCTACCACTATCACTCCGGATTTCTTTGGTACGCATTGAACGGGCGAAACCCACCTACTATCCGAGATTGGATAGACAACTCCACAATCTAGAAGCTTTATGATCTCCTTCTTCACAACTTCCATCATAGGAGGGTTGAGACGGCACTGAGCCTCTCGAGATGTTTTAGACCCCTCATCCAAAAGTATGCGATGCATGCATGTAGTAGGGCTAATTCCCTTGATGTCGGCCAATGTCCATCCAATTGCAGTTTTGTACTCTTTTAGTACCCTCACTAATTTACTCTCCTCTTGTGCCGTGAGTGAGGATGAAATGATGACGGGCAATGTCTAATCCTCTCCTAAGAAAACATACCTCAAGTGACTAGGTAATGGCTTAAGTTCAAGTGTGGGTGGCTGCACAACTGAGGGAAACATTTTATTAGCCGAAACCGAACTTAAAATAGGGTAAAAAAACTTACCAGTTTGCGATGGCAATGACTCAAGGGCAGCCACCATCTCAATGATATCTTCACTAGGGGGCACGGCAATGGAATCCTCATGCATGCCGTGGGTTTCCTTGGTGGCTGTTTCAATGTTTTTCATGTTCTTTCCTTGTGCAATGACCAATTCAAGTGCATCGTCCTTCAAATTGTCAAAATGGTCCTGCGCCAAAGAGTCAATTATATCAATAGCAAAACATGAATGATTTTCACTAGGAAACTTCATAGAATCAGAAAGATTGAAATTAATCACTTCCCCATCAAATTCCATCGTTAAAGTGCCATTAAACACGTCAATCTTTGTTCGGGCCGTTTTCATGAATGGCCTTCCAATGAGGATGGGTAATGAAGGGGCATGGTCCGATTCATCCATCTCAAGTACGTAGAAATCCGCCGGAAAGATCAAATGATTAACCTGCACTAAAACATCCTCCAAAACTCCCTTTGGATAGGCATTAGATCTATCGGCCAATTGTATGATTACACCATCATTTTTTAACTCTCCTAGGTTCATAGATGCATAAATTGAATATGGCATGACATGTATAGATGCACCTAAGTCTAACATGGCAGATTCAAACCTAGTATTACCAATGACACAAGGAATCGTAAAACTACCCGGATCTTTGCATTTAGGGGGCAGTTTACGTTGCAAGATGGCTGACACGTTCTCGCCTACTTTCACAACTTCCTTGGTCGACATCCTCTTCCTCGTGGTGCAAAGTTCCTTCAAGAACTTGGCGTACCTCGGGACTTGCTTGATTGCATCCAAAAGGGGTATGTTGACTTGAACTTTCCTAAATGTCTCTAGAATGTCCTTTTCAGCTTCTTCTTTCTTTGTTTGCTTGAACCTATTTGGAAAAGGAACATTCGTAGGAAAAACATTAGTATGAACTGGATTTGACACGTTCTTACCTCTATTGGACAGATTGGATGACTTATGATCACATAGGGCTTGCGGCAAAGGTGTTTCCACCTTTGCCGTGGGTGGTTTTTGTTCTTCCTCTTCAATCATCAACTCCTCCACCTCGTTAGAACGTGATTTGGAGTGTTGGGGTTCAGATCCTACATGCTTCCCACTTCGCAAAGTTATAGCTTTTGCAGATTCGAATCCACCTTTTGGATTGACCACGGTTGAGCTAGGCAACTTGCCTTGCTCTCGAAACTGCCCCATAAACTCGGCAATTTGCCCCACTTGCTTCTCCAACTCGTCCACCTTCTTGTCCCTAGTTTGCATGCCCTGCGCCATAGAAGTTAGTAAATTAAAAATCTGATCATTATCAATAGAAGAACCTGATTTTTGGGCGGGTTATGCTTGGGGTTGAGTTGGTGCAAACGGCTTTTGATAGAAACCCGGGGGTTGTTGCCTAAATGTGCTTTGTTGTTGGCCTTGTTGGGGTTCTCGCCATTTGAAATTTGGATGATCACGCCAACCGGGATTGTAAGTATTAGAAAAGGGGTCATTCCTCGGTTGGTATTGGTTGCCAAATCCCACGGCATTGAGGGTCTCCCAACCTCCATTCTCTATCAATTGTGGGCACTTGTCCGTAAGGTGTCCTTGCAAAGTAGTAAGGTTAGCCATTTGATTTTGAAGTTCGGTTATGGCACTTACCTTATTCACTTGGTGTTGCCGTGGGTTGCTCCTTTGTCCAACACCTTCGTATTGTTGGGCATTCAACGCTCGATTGGAGATTAATGCCTTGGCTGCCGTGGGGGTCTTGTCCACCAAGGCTCCTCCTGCCGAGGCATCTAGCATTTGACGTTCGATTGGTAGTAGCCCCTCGTAGAAGTATTGTAGAAGAAGTTCCTCCTTCATCTGATGCTGTGGACATGAAGCAACAAGAGATTTAAAACGTTCATAGTAAGTAGGATAAGATTCACCTTCATCTTGTTGAATTCCACTTATCCTTTTTCGTAGGAGGATGACTCGAGAAGTTGGGAAAAACTTCTCCAAGAAATCCCGTTTCATACTCTCCCAAGATGTGACCGTTCCGGGGGCTAATTCATACAACCAATCTTTCGCCTTTTCCATGAGAGAAAAGGGAAAAGCCTTCATCTTCAATATGCTCCCGTCAACATTGATTGGAGTCATGCTTGAACACACCACCTCGAACTCTTTCAAGTGCTTGTTAGGATCCTCCATGGACAACCCATGGTACTTCGGAATGTGGTGTAGCAAACTTGACTTCAACTCAAATTCCTCGGTCTTTCCTTGGGCAGCCACGGGATATTGAATACATAGAGGTGCGGCATTGTCTAATCCCGAAGCCGAAAGCTCCTTGATTGTACAATTGTCTTGTGCCATGGCTTCCTTTACTTCACCCACTCTTGCCGTGGGTTCCTCTTCTTCAAACTCAACTTCGGCTTCTGAATTTGAATTTGATTCACTAGGTTTTGGATTCTTCCTTTTTCGTCTCATTTCTCGCTCAAAATCGTCGTCAACGTCCAAGATGTGTCCACGAATCGGATGAGAACTCCGAGTCATAAACTAGTACCTAAAAACAAGAAAACAAAACAAGGTCAGAATCTGGAATTCATTAAAACAACTGAAATAAAACAATCCAAGGGATTAGCAATGTTGCTAATCCCCGGCAACGGCGCCAAAAATTTGATGTGAAATATATAAGCACACAAATTAAACCCTTTTTTTATCAATTGTAGCAAAGTATGTAAGTAGGGATCGTTCTAGGCCGGGGATTAGGAGGGATTGCCAAATCACTTGAAACTGACTCAAAACGTAAAAACAAAGTTTAAAACACTAAACTAGACTCAAAGAATGCAAAACTAAACTATAAAACACCAAAACAAACCAAAAGACTCAAAACAGCAAATAAACACTCAAAACTGCCTTAAAAACACTTTCTGGGCAGTTTTGAACACCTAACACTAAATTGGACGAAATTGGGTTATGACTTGACTCAAGACACTTAAAAACACAAACTAAATTGATTTCTAACTAATCTAACACTTCAAAATAAATGGGGATTTAGTTTTGACGAAAATTGAAAACAAGAACAAACTTTGTAAATTGAACAGATTCTAAAACGAATTTGATAAAAGTGAATGGATGGAAAGCTAGCTAAGGGGTTCTTCTCCACACATGTCACACTTGCATACAAAACGATTTCCAATTGCTTCTCAATAAACCATGAATTCCCAACGCCCCAAATTAACCGTGAATTGCACTAATTAACCCTCAGATTTTCCTAAAGTTATCGAATTGGATGAATTGCATACGACAACCCAAAGCATTCCTCACAAGTTCCCTGCATGAATTGCATAACAAAGATACAAGCAAAGATCATTAAGTTTTATGAAAATCTTAAGCATTGGCGAGGCACTCGTTACTATGAATTGCATGAAACTTCTGCCAAGAATTTACTTAACACGATTGTGATCAACAACCTTTACTACTTTTGAATATAAGTTCATAACGATAAGGTGAAATTCCCTTATATCCTAGCATCAAACTTATGCATGAAAATTAAGCGTGCACTCTCAACCAACACACACAAATCAGTTTTAATTCATGTAGATAAGTAAATTGAATTCATAACTTATGAAATGCAATTGAAAGCAATCAAATCATATAGCAAGCATAAACATGGTTTCGAATTCCCCCTAGCCAAGGGGGGGTTTAGTTCCTCATACGTACAAAACAAAGAGTATAGAATTTAAACATTGAAATCAAAAGAAAGAAAACACCTAAACGCTCCAACGATCCTAACTTGAATGGCATGCATGTCCAAGGCTTCTCCTCCTTCCTCTTTGCTGCGGCACAAGGTTTTGGGGACAGGTTTGGATGGTATATGTATGGAGGAATGGATGGGAGATGGTATGGTGGTGTTTAGGATGGATGAGGGGTGTGGCAAAAGAGAGAAAGATGGCTGAAAATGTGTTTATGACGTAGTGTATGAATGTGTAGATGGGTTTGGCTAAAAGAATGGATGGAGAATGGGTGGTGTGGCTGATTGTGTTTTTGATGTAGTGTCGTGTCTAGTGTTCTTCCCTTCACTCCCTATTTATAGAAGCGCCAAAGCAAAGAATCACTCAAGTGACTTCAATAAACAATACAAACAAAGACCAAAATGATGCAAAAACAGTTAGTTTACATGCTCTTTTATCATTGTGTCTTGCCTTTAAGAAAAGGCAATCATTCCTCTTTTGCTAATTCAACTCTTTTGTAGCTGTCCATGTGCCTTCATTCTTCAATTTCTGATGCATTTGCCTTGTATTCCATCCCTTTTCCACATGTATTAGCTGTTAGACAACTTTCACACACATGTTTTGCATCATTTCATCTTGCAAACATCAACTTTTGGCCACTTTACACCTCTACACACATGCTATGCATCATTTCAGCTTGCAATTATGTTTGTAGTTGCTGAAAATGTGAATACATCTTGTAAAGCAATCCAACAAATGGCATCTTTCACTTCTTTTCCTTTCAAATTGTTCCTTAAGTGTATGTATCTGCACACTTCCACACTTCAACTTCATTATTCAGATTTTTGCATGTGTTGAAACCCTTTTTAAAACACCAAAAACGTCCATCCCACTTGCTCCATATGCATGCAATCCATTTTGGCCCAAAATTGCTCCAAATTGCACCAAAATGCACTTTCTTTCCAACTTTGTTATTAGGACCTACAAACACACAAAAATAGCTTAAAACACTCTTATAAGCAATAACTAACTAAGTAAATGCAAGAAAACATGTTAACTAAGTCCCATAAATATGCTCCTATCATGCATTTTACACCATATTATATATATATATATATATATATATATATATATATATAATTGAAAATGCTATGACATGGTTGAGTATGAGATTGCATCATGGTATATCCATATGTATAATACTTGCTCATAATTATTGTGAACGCTTTGAAGTGCAAAGGTGAACACATGAGACCTAGGTAAGTTCAGGTGAGTTTTTGGTATTAGTTGAAATGATGAAGTTATGGCATGACTACATGTATGTTTTAGGCAACTCCGACACTATCGTACAGGTTGTCCATGAGTCGTACATGTTATGATAGATGCATTTAGAGCTCATTATACTGCACCCCGGTGTTAGTGCTCTGCCCGTGGCCAGGGCCTAGCCTTCACGTGATCATTCACCTCCTGCACCAAACGCTCACCTTGGGTACAAGGTAGGTGTTAGCCTGTCATACATACCACATTAGGTGGTTCCGACTCGTAGGTGACTTGCGATACTTCGCACAGCCTTCACGTGATTGTAGCACTTGAACATATTTATTTACACCAAGCCTGTCGTACATACCACTTTAGGTGGTTCCGACTCGTGTGCAAGAATTGATTGATGAGATATGGTTGAGTCGTACAGGTCACTATAGGTGACTCTGACTTATGTGCTAGAATTGATTGATGAGATATAGATGAGTCGTATAGGTCACTATAGGTGACTCCAACTCATGTGCTGGAATTGATTGAAGAGATATGGATGAGTCATACAGGTCACTATAGGTGACTTCGACTTACGTGCTAGCATTGATTGATAAGATATGGATGAGTCGTACAGGTCACTATAGGTGACTTCGACTTATGTGCTAGCATTGATTGATGAGATATGGGTGAGTCGTACCAGTCACTATAGGTGACTTCCTTACGTGCTAGCATTGATTGATGAGATATTGATTGATAGTCATATAGGTCACTATAGGTGACTCCGAGTTACGTGCTAGCATTGATTGATGAGATATGGGTGAGTCATACTGGTCACTATAGGTGACTCCGACTTATGTGCTAGCATTGATTGATGAGATATGGGTGCAGTCATACATGTCACATTAGGTGACTCCGACTTGCGTGCTAGTATGGATTATTGAGCACCTAATTATTTATATTGCTGATAAGATGTTGTATCGTGGTATACTTCTGGATTTACTGATAGTATACAATTGATTTCATCCTTATACGTAGTATGATTTTCTAGAAACTAAACAGGTGTTACAGCGAGGGGTTATAACGTTTAGAAGATCTTTATTAAAATTTTGTTTTCAGGCCACTCACATTTTCTATTTTCCGCCCCTTCAGGTTTTAGTAGCTGAGCTTCCATATCGACGAGGATGATTGGCATATTGCAAAATAAGTGACTACCTTTGATGGTATATTTCTTATCTTACTCTACTGTACTTTACCTATGCTCTAACATCATGTGTGAAGTGGGTTCATTCCCGTTCACCAGCGCACTATGGTATTTAGGCACTTTTAGGTTCAAATTTATTCATATTTTTCCACGTCATCACACTTTATGGCTTCGTCACCTTCTAGGTTTCGCCCAGCACAGCACGTTTCGGAGTCTTTGTGGACATTTCGGGTTGGGATGTGTCAATATTTGTGGGACGACAACTTGCTCGATGGAACAAATTATGTTGTGCAAAGTATGTTTGCACAATGGTGACAACAAAACTTCACGCAAAGATATTTTGCGCGACGTCAGCTTTCGTCGCACAAAACAGTTTTGCACGACGTCAGTCTGCATCGCACAAAGTCAACAAATGTTTCCACATCACTTAATCAGTTTGGGAGGCAAAAACTGCAAACCCAGTTGCAGAATCTACCTCCCTCCCCCATCTCTCTTCAAAACCTTCTCCAACCCTCCCTCGCTCTTAAACTCATCATACAAATATTTCATCTCTCTTCTCCTCCATTTCCTTTCCCTTCCTCAATCTATTCCCATCCGGTAAGCGATTTGATTTTGTATATGTACCTTTGCCTACTTGCTATGCCCTTTTTTTGGTAATGGTGGAGTTTTGTGGGATTGAATTTTTAATTAATCTTTGTTAATTTTACCTATTAAAAGGAGGGAGATTGTAGATATATTGCTGAAGACTTGTTTAGGCTTCATTTGGAATTAGCATTTGAATACTTTATCGGGGTTAACTTATATATTTACACGGAACAAATTGTAAGAAATGTTGGTTTCCCATTGAAATTTCCTTGATTTGTGCTATACGGTTGAACTGAGGGTAAATCCAACGCACCGCAAGTAATTAAGAATTATATAGAAAACCTACATAAGACATGATCTTCAAAGCTAATCTTATCCTCACTATTAAATTCTCAATTCTAAGCTATTGACAATAGGTTTTAGTTCAATTATAAGCGGGTTGATTTTTGTGAGCAGATGCCATATTTATGTAGATAAACAATGGCTACGAATCTCCTATTAAATCCCTTTAGAAAATCAATATCGTCTTCCAATTTTAATACAAGTTAGTAATTCAAGATTCATTTGTCTCAATCCTTGTAAACTTGAAGACAACCAAAACATCTTTCAATAAGATTTTTCGTTTATAACCATAAAAAAGTTTTGTTCCGTTACTTGATCTCTGAATGTTTGTTTTTTGCGATTTTTTACGTATTCGATCTCGAAGTATTTACAAACAAGTTCGACGGTTGCATTGTTGAAATTATTTTCATAGAATGTGTATCCCATCAAGTTCAATGATATATATATTTATTAAGTAGCTTTAAATTTATTTATTTTGTTATAACACTTAAGAAATTGAATGGTGTATATATTTATTAAGTAGCTCTAAATTTATTATTGTAGTTCGGATCGGGTTTTTGTTAGAAAAATATATTATTGTGTTTTATGTAAAAAAATGAATTTGGAAGGAGTAAAGTCACATTTTCAGTAAATTTTATAATAAATTAAAAAAAAATAACTTGCACGACATCACAATTGGGTCATTGAGCAAAAACACTTTGCTCAACGCAGCAACCAATGCGTTACGCAAAGAATGTTTGTGCGACGCAACAACCAATGCATCACGCAAAGGTTGTTTGCGCAACGAACAAACTACATCGCACAAAGTGTTTTTGTGGTCCACTAGTGTAAATATTTCAAATTGACGATCGAATTAGTTCATTTTATTCATATAGGATCAATGAGTGTATTTGTAAAAAATCATCAAAATCGGAGTTAAAACTATAGTTAAATTGTGATTTTTCATTTATAACCGTCAAAAAGTTTTGTCTCGTTACTTAATCTCTGAATGTTTGTTTTTTGCGATTTTATAGGATCTCGAAGTATATACAAACAAGTTTGACGGTTGGATCGTTGAAACTAGTTTCGTACAATGCGTATCCCATTAAAACAATAGATTCACTAATACTTGGAGTTTATTTATACTTTCATTAAGTATAACATAAGATTTTGTGATATCCACTATTGTAAATATTTTAAATTGAAGATCGAATTAGTTCATTGTATTCATTTAGTGTCACATCCCGGGCTCAACTCTACCGTACTACGATATTGTCCACTTTGGGCCCCGACCACGCCCTCACGGTTTGTTTCTAGGAACTCACACGAGAACTTCCTATTGGGTCACCCATTGTGGGATTGCTCTCGCGTGAACTCACTTAACTTCGGAGTTCCGATGGAACCCGAAGCCAGTGAGCTCCCAAAAGGCCTCGTGCTAGGTAGAGATGGGAATATACATATAAAGCTTACAGGATCCACTCCCCTGGACGATGTGGGATATTACATTTAGGATCAAGGAGTGTAGCTGTAAAAAATCATCAAGATCAGAGTTAAAATAACCGTTAAATCATGATTTTTTTGTTTATAATCGTCGAAAAGTTTGTCCCGATACTTGATATTTGAATGTTTGTTTTTTGCGATTTTTGGGGTATGCGATCTCGAAGTATATACAAACAAGTTTGACTGTTCGATCTTTGAAACTAGTTTCGTAGAATGCGTATCCCATCAAAACAATAGATTCACTAACATTTGGAGTTTATTTATACTTTCATTAAATATAACATAAGATTTTGTGATATTTGTGACAACCCGTCCCTAAAATTTCGTTTTTATTTATTTTAATCGAGGGAATTGACGAAAATGCCTAGAAGCAGGGATTTTGATTTTTGTTGACCATCGTCTAGAGGAATGTATGACTTATTCTTTCAGTGTAATGGTGTAGTATTCATTGGTACAAATGCATAGGCGAAAGCCATTTGCGAGTTCGGATTTTATCGGTATAGTTATGAATGTTTGAAATTGGTTATTTGAAGTTTAATTATAAATTAAATTGAACTTCCATCTTGTGGGAGTGCTAACCAATCGGTTTTTAAGGGAAGGGAAGGGACCAATCAATAAAAAGAAGGGTTGACCAATCAGAAATAAAAAAAAAATAAAAAATAAAAAGAGGGGGGGAAAGCCCAGCCTTCCCATCCATACACCTGTGCACCCACCCAATCTAAATTCCGGCGATTTTTGCCATTTCTTCCATTGAACCATCACCATATAACACCTGCAACCTCTTCCACAACCTTCCTTCTTCCACCTTCACCCAAATTCATGGGTTTTTAAGCCCAAAATCACCAAGAACAGTGCCGGAGCACCGAAGGTGTTTGGAGTCGATTTCATCATTCCGGTGAGTTTCATTACTCACCACCACCCTTAGTCAATTCCCCTTAGACTCAGGAATAAGACCCAACCAATTGTAGGGGTGTAGGAACACCGAGGAAGGAGAATCGAAGCTCACCCATTATAGGGTTTCAAACGGATCTAGGGGAATTTAAGGTGTTTCTTGGCCAAATTGGCCTTGGCCACAGGTATAAAAGTTGTTCCTCTCTTTGAGATCTTCATTCCTATAAATTTTGGTAATTTTTAGAAATAGTTGAATTTTCTGGCAAGTCGAGGCAGCCAACCGCCACTTGCGGCGGCGTGTTGGCTGAGGTACCCCTTCACATTCCTAAGTTAAATTTGATACTCCAATTCCATACGTGAAGTCCGGTTAACGAAATTTCAGTCATTTGAACCTAGTTCCATTAAGGTCCACCACTTGAATATTATAGCAACTGACAATCCGACTGTTGGATCGTCACCAAACTTTATTTCATTATAGTAAATATTTGAGGACCATAGAAACTTACGGATAGGGAATCCGATGTACGGATTTTCCCAAATTGGATTTGTAAGTTCATAAAATAAAATGTTGACCACCATTTGGTTTTGGCAATTTGCGGAGATTCGACCATTGGATCGTAATGAAACCTTAGGACGTTGTTCTATAAACATAATGTGGATCCTTGGAAGTAACGAATCAGAAATCCATGATGCAGATCTTCCGAATTGAATTATGTAGGGATGTGTTTTATGTAAATTATGTATTCTATCGGTAAGAACTCTGAGATGTGATTTGATAATTGTTCTAGACGACGATGGTTCGTGATGTCTTAATATTTGTGCTAGGGAGTCGTAGCGCGGACCTAAGGTGAGTGGGTCTTTTCCTTTCTATCGTATATTATATATATATATATATATATATATATATATATATATATATGATTGACAATTCCACATATGTTTATAAATTGATTATTGCATTAATTACTGTGAATGCTTTGAAGTACTAATGTGAACTAGGAATGGCTTGATCCTTATTTAGGGTACATAGGCAGTCTAACGAGACGTTAGATGCAGCCATACAAGAAGTGAGATTAAATAATTGAGGCAATAGCCTTGTTTAGGGAATTGAGTAATGTGAGGGACATTGGTGGAAAATTTGAGAGTAACCTTATGATTTGGTGGTTAAATGTTGGTCATAAATCAATGTGTGAAGAATAAAAAATTTGAAGTAAGGAAACGTAAGTAATGATAGTTAATTAAACTAGTGTCTAGTTGGGCTTATCACCGATAATTATTCCCGAAAATAAATAGTTCGGATGTAGGGCGTTACAGCTTATGCATTTCTATGCCATATTATATATATATATATATATATATATATATATGTATGTATATAATTGAAAATGCTATAACATGGTTGAATATTAGATTGCATCATGGTTTATCTATATGTATTTTACGTGCACATAATTATTGTGAACGCTTTGAAGTGCAAAGGTGAACGCATGACACCAGGTAATTTCAGGTGAGTTTATGGTATTTGTTGAAATGATGGAGTTATGGCATGACTACATGTATGTTTTAGGCAACTCCGACCTTGTCTTACAGATTGCAATGATAGGTAACTCCGACATTATCGTACAGGTTGCCCATGAGTCGTATATGTTACGATAGATGCAGTTAGAGCTCATAAACCTACACCCTGGTGTTAGTGCTCCCACCCGTGGCCAGGGCACAGTCCTTCACGTGATGTTCACCTCTCGAACCTTATGCTCACCTTGGATCTAAGGTAGGTGTACAGTCCTGTTGTACAGACCACTAGAGGTGGTTCCGACTTGTAGGTGACTCACGCTTATTCGCACAGTCTTCACGTGTTCGTAGCACTTGAGCCTACTTATTTACACCCAGTCTTGTCATATAGACCACTATAGGTGGTTTCGACTCGTGTGCAAGGATATGTGATGAGCTATGGGTTCAGCCGTACAGGCCACAAGAGGTGGATCCGGTTGACATATTACAGGGATATGTGATGAGATATGGATAAGTCGTACAGGTCACTATAGGTGACTCCGACTTATGTGCTAGCATTGATTGATAAGTCGTACAAGTCACTATAGGTGACTCCGACTTATGTACTAGCATTGGTTGATGAGATATGGGTGCAGTCGTACATGTTACCATAGGTGATTCCGACTTGCGTGCTAGTATGGGTTATTAAGCACATGATTATTTATATTGCTAATGAGATGCTGAGTAGTAGTATATTTCTGGATTTATCGTTAGTATACATTTGATTTCATACTCCTACGTAGTATGATTTTTTGGAAACTATACAAGTTTTATGGCGAGGGGTTACTACCTTTGATAATTGAAATTATTTTGAAAATCTTTGTTTTGCCCACTCACACTTTCTATTTTGCACCCCTCTAGGTTCTAGTAGCAAAGTTCCATATCGACGAAGACTTGTGGCACTCCCAGTTCAGGTGACTCCTTATGATGGTATAATTATCATCTTACCTCACTGTACTTTTCTTATGCTTTGTATCACGTGTGAAATGGGTTCATACCCGCTCACCGCGCACTTGTGTATATAGGCACTTTTAGGTTTAAATTTATTCACATTTTACAAATTATCACATTCTATGGCTTTGTCACCTTCCAGGTGTTGGCCAGCATAGCTCGATTCAGAGTTCTAGTGGACATTTCTGGTCGGGGTGTGTCATCCACTAGTGTAAATATTTTAAATTGACGATCGAATTAGTTCATTGTATTCATATAGGATCAAGGAGTGTAACTATACAAAATCATCAAAATTGGAGTTAAAATAACCGTTAAATCGTGATTTTTCATTTATAACCGTCAAAAAGTTTTGTCTTGTTACTTGATCTCTGAATGTTTGTTTTTTGCGATTTTTTTACGGTTCAATCGTTGAAACTAATTTCGTAGAATGTGTATTCCATCAAAACAATAGATTCACCAACACTTGGAGTTTATTTATACTTTCATTAAGTATAACATAAGATTTTGTGGTATCCACTTGTGTAAATATTTTAAATTGACGATCGAATTAATTCATTGTATTCATATAGGATCAAGGAGTGTAGCTGTAAAAAGTCATCAAAATCGAAGTTAAAATAACCGTTAAATCGTGATTTTTTTTTATAACCGTCGAAAAGTTTTGTCTTGTTACTTGACCTCTAAATGATTTTTTTTTGCGATTTTTTGCGTATGCGATCTCGAAGCATATACAAAAAAGTTTGACGGTTCAATCGGTGAAACTAGTTTCCTAGAATGTGTATCCCATCAAAATAATAGATTCACTAACACTTGGAGTTTATTTATACTTTCATTAAGTATAACATAAGATTTTGTGGTATCCACTTGTGTAAATATTTTAAATTGACAATCGAATTAGTTCATTGTATTCATATAGGATGAAAGAGTGTAGCTATAAACAATTATCAAAATCAGAGTTAAAATAACCGTTAAATCGTGATTTTTCGTTTATAACCGTCAAAAAGTTTTGTATCATTACTTGATCTCTGAATGTTTGTTTTTTGCGAGTTTTGGCCTATGTGATCTCGAAGCATATACAAAACATGTTTGACGGTTAGATCATTGAAACTAGTTTTGTAGAATGCGTCTCCCATCAAGTTGGATGGCATATATATTTATTAAGTAGCTTTAAATTTACTTATTTTGTACGTATACCACTTAAGAAATTGAATGATATGTATATTTATTAAGTAGCTTTAAATTTATTATTGTAGTTCGGATTGGGTTTTTGTTGGAAAAATATATTATTGTGGGTTTTATAATAATTTTTTTTTAAATATAACTTGCGCGACGTCATAATGTATACATGCGTCGCGCAATGTGTTAAAAATTTGGTGGTAGTTTTGTAAAAATGAGGTTTTTTTTTTTAAAAAAGAAAAATTTCCCAAATTTGGACAAAATAGGAGTGCAATTGAAAAAACAACCGGTCTCTCTTCCCTCTGTCTCTCTCTCTCTCACTCGGTCTCTCTCTTCCCTCTCGCTCATCTCGTTCAGTGACTCCATTTGAAACCCTAACCATCGATCCCTCATCCCTAATCCCTCTATCTGTATGTGTCTAGACACTCTCCTCTCCTTCCCAGCCTCCGCTACTCTGCGCACCTAGGACCAATGACCCACGACTTCCTCTCGCCGTTTCGAGTCTCGACCCACAACTTCCTTTGCAAGTTTAGTCTCATGGTAAATAATTTTGTGTTCTACAAATTTTCTTTTCAATTTCATGGGTTCTGCATATTTTATTTTCAATTTCATGGGTTTTGCGATTTTCTTTTAGTTTTAGTGGGTTTTGCAGATTTTGTTTTCAATTTCATGGGTAATGTTGTGATTTTCTTTTAATTTTAGTGATTTTTTGCAACCTTTGTGTTGGAATCTTTCTCTAATTGCATTGGATATACATCTTGTTCTTGATGAATTCAGTATTCTATTTTGATATGAACGGTTTTGTTTGCAGATTTTATGTTTTTGTTGATAAACGCCAGCACATTAATGACAAATTTAAGTGTTGATTCCAATTTAGATTAATCCTTTTAATAGACTCTGTGTGTGTGTATTATCATATGCATTCTTGTTAAACATGAAGTTGAGGGTTGCGTATATACTGGTTGTATACATGTGTTGCTTGGAAAGCCTACCATGTCAAAGTTGTTTGGGTTAATATTTGAACTTTGGGCTACAAGTGTGTGGAAGCCCAAAGATGCCAAGTTAAAAGAAGACTTGCCCGAAGCCTGGCATCAAGCCCAGAGACAAATTGGTGCCTTCCCATTAATGCATAGGCCATGTGCCTATGATTTAAATATCGAGTGATAGGGACTAACTCACAATCAGCCAAAAAACACTTTTCAGTGGCAATACAAGTAAAAAGCTAATGACTCACTACCCTCCAAGTGCTTTCGGGCAAGAGCAACGTCACTGTAGTTGGGCTAATCTATCTGCCTATAAAAGGAGGAAGAAGCCCCAGAGACAAGGACACTTAACCAATCAAACAAACAAACATACAAACTCTGCTCTCAAGCTAGATTTGCATCTAAAGCTGTAATTAGCCCAGATCTCAATCCTTTTCAGGATCATTCCCTACAAAAGCCATATTTTGTCTAGTTTAGAAGCTCTGCTATCACCCCTAGTATAGATTCCCTTGTGTAAACTTGTTTGTCATCGATCCCTTTTTAGCATATAAACCCTGTAAACTCAGAAGAGAAGTGATTGCAAGAAATTCAACCTTGCCCGACAAGGTGAAATCTTGCTCAAAGCTTTTTGTTTGTTTTACAAGTTAATAGATCTACTGCTTAATGTATTCTCCAACATGTATTCAAGTCATATCCATCTGTTTTCCTACTTTAAGAGTCTCATTTGCATCTAGATATGGTCACTTTAATGGATACGTCTTCATTTAAAACCAATCAAGAACCAAACAAATGACTTAAGGGATTTGGACTCCCCTCATTCGAATATACAAGACTATGAACTGAAAGTCCTTGTTCGCAAGGCAAGAAAAAGAACTTAAAGTGGACTTAACCCATCCACGACAATCCTTTGATAACAAGAAGTCCGAATAACTTGGGGGGCAAGTAATCGACTAAACACAATCTTGTTCTACATCTGCTATATTGAGATAGTAGTGGCACACCTAGTATTTCATTAGTTTTAATTGCGAGCCTCAAGGCCTACATCTAAGGCCCGACAAAGGCAACTTTCAAAACTTACTCTGTCCTCTTCTTGCAGCACCCTAGCAAGCAAGAGACCGACTACACCTCCAAAGTGCCAATCTTTTGGAGAGCTGTGCTGAGAGCCGAGGAGTCCTCTCCGGAGAAATCTTCGCCTGAACAAAAGTAGTTCTATCTTCTTGAGTTAGAAAGTGAAAGTGCTGTTCAAGTTTACCATTGACTATTACTTTTTATTGTAACTATCAAATCTGGTATCATATATCATCTAATATTTTCACCCAGTGACTCTCCCTCTCTAGAAATTTTAAGGAATGTATCACCATTCCAACTGTCCTTGTTCCCAGAATAAAAATCTTGATGTTGCTCAATGGGAGATTGTGTTTCTGCTCTTTGGTCTTTAACTAATAGTTACAATATGCCAGCCACCATAGTATGGTGGTTATCTACTGTTTTCCTGGTAGGGAAGGATTATTTCAAGGAAGTTAGTAAGATGGATCATTTTTGTTTGTGTTTTGGATCATGAATTTGCAGTACCGAGCAAGTCGTGCTTGACTTTTGTTTGTTGCATATTTTTGCTTTCCCTGTTGTTGTATAGCGCAAGTCTATGCAATAATTACAAGGCAAGCTATAAGGAATAACCTGCCTTTCTCCTAGGAGGGGTGTCAGCTAGATCAGTCAAAGTGAGCAAGTCAGGGTTAATGACTTGTTGCGTTAGGAAATTCGTACGTTGTTGAAGCTTTTTATTACCCAAAAAGAACATAGCTTTATATTTTTTTTGGCTGCTAAATTTGTGGTAAGGTCTGATTTCACAAACTGTGAAATTGCAACAAGCTAATTGCCATGTTCTATTTAAGTAAGGATTGATAATGACTAATACAGTATCAATCCGTACCAAAAAAAAAAAAAAGAATCAAACAGAAGTTCAAACCTCAAGAGAAACCAAAGAAAAACAAAGAATCAAAATTCGACCACAACAACCCCAAAATCCGATAGCATGCAGCAACAAAGTCAACCAAAAAAAAATCCTGGAAATTTCTTGGTTTGGTTCCTGCAAATATACACACTAAACAAACTGTTTCACTTGATCTTGATCAATGTGGATTGCATGCATGACATGGAGATATAGTCCAATCTCACAGCTGGTTGAATTCAAACTGATGCTAGCTATGAGATCCTGAGAGAGGACTAACTTCACATTCACAATCAGTTTCACCGTCTTATTTCCAAATTTGTCTACTCACCGCCGTCAAGTTTGCGGGGGAGTGTTAGGGAGTTACAAACTTAATCACCATCTCAATGCCATTTCATTATGGTTTGTAACCACTTTCGTTATGCCATTCATTTGTAAATTTACTCTATCAATAGTATAGGACTGTTACTATTGTAACCCTTGTATAAATATTGTACTACTACTCATTTGTTAATTAAGAAAAATCATTTTCTACAGGGGAGGACCTTTCTTTCTCTTTATTTGAGGCTGTATCTGTGTGCACGGTGATTGTACATACTGAGGGTTTGTCTTAAATCTTCGATAAAGAAGTAGGTAATTGACATGTAGAATGAATGATATGATATTTTAAGCTTGCTTGAGAGTTATTAGAGGAGGGGTGTTGTCTCTTATTTGCAATGAACTTTGGTATTGCCTTTGTTCCCTATATCGTCTTATTGCCTTTGTTTCCTATATCGTCTCTGCAACCTATTGGAGTCTAAGTGAGAAATGCCTCATTTCTTACGTTTTATCACATGGCAACTCATATTTAGAACAAAGAGGGTGTGCTTTACCACAAGGATATTTGTCTTGCAACTATCCCATCCAAAAGTTTGGTACGTCTTGGAGTCCTCTCATGTTTTCAATTGCTCTAAGTTATTATTACTTGGTCTTCTTTGAGTTCTATTTCCCTCCAAATTGCTAGTGCTTTGCTTTCTCATGTTTTTTGCTTCGAACATTACTAGTGAACAACGACTGATTCCTGAACATTTCTTCAACTATCGAGGGGGGCGCTTAAGAGGGTTTGACATGTAGGTGTAGATATATGTGGTTGAGAGGTATTGACATTTAAAGCCATGGATTGCAAATGGCTTTTAAGAAGGAATTTTAGGATGGGGTAACTGCATCCGAATCTAATTACTTTTCATGCTAATAACATTTCTTACTTTTTTATGCATCGAAGGTAGAAACAATACTACTTTTGAATTAGTATTGTTCCTACCTTTGCAATACTGCTTTATATATATGTGAACAAATGCAAGAAAGGATATGATATTACTTTGGCTGCGAATTCAATAGTTTCAAATGCAAGAAAGGATGAGTTTGTAATGTTATATTTTTATGGTTCAAAAAGTGTATAGATGTTGCAGTTGATCACTCGTCGTCGGAGTGTGACCAATGCGCCTCCCGCATTATCCGCATTTATTGCTCCAGGCGTGAGTGCTCCATTGAATAGGGAGCCTACACCCTTTACTGAGGCTACTCCTACGGCTTCCCAGGTGCCCGTATCATCGACGTCATCAGTGTCAGTTCAGTCGCTCAGTGCACGACAGCCTCATTGGTGCCGTCGCGAGCCGGAGCCTTCTAATCACACTTCCTCGGCATCCAGAATCGAGGGTGGGGCCTCCCAACCAGGTAGTTTTTTCTAATTCTCAGTTCGCTGTATTTTTTTGTTCATTTTAAAACTATTATTTTTATGATTGTGAAAATTTGCTAGATTGTGAAAATGTGTTGCGAGTTGTGAATTACTGTTATTTTACTGTTTTAAGGTTTTGGGAAATGATATACTATTAGGGGAGGTTTTGCCGAATTTTCTATACAAATTTAAGCTTAGGGTTTTCAACATTTAAGTTTTTATGGGTAGCTAAAAAAAACACTAGGGGGTCTAATCGAATGCTAAAGCTGGCACAGAGCATACGTCAGTCCGCTTCCTTGATCAAGATTGCATATGACTCACGACATCGTGGAGCGGCTACCTCAAGCATAGTAGCGTTGCTACTAGCTATGATTATGTTATTCGGTATTGTTGTCCTATGCAATGGGAGTCTTGGGCACAAATTCCTGAGGAGACGAAGAAACTGTTGCAAGACAAGTTGTCAGTTAGTATATTAATTTTTAGCCTTTATAATTTTTTAATTTTGTTTACAAATATTATAAACCAAAGTATATTATCTTAATATTATTAAATTTCTTACTATTATTTGATTGTTTTTCATATTTGTAGGTCAATTATGATCTTTAGGACATATCCCCCAAGGCCATGGCTTACTTAGAGGAGACCTTAGCAACCCGGTACAAAAATTGGAAGAGCGATCTTCATGCACTTTTTAAGCTATGGGATGATCCGGAGATTGCTTGCCTAGAGGGTTGCCCAACTGAGTTGGAGGACCGGCCGAAGGATTGGGAGTGGCTCAGCAAACATTTTACGGACCCAAAATTTGTGGTATGTACATAATATTTCAATAATAATTTATTATTGTTTTAGTTATTTTTTAAGCTTTTTTTAATAATTTCTTTCAAATAGTCGAACTAACATGTATATTGTGTGTTTAATTGAAGAAATCTGTTGCTGACAAGAAAGCTTGGGAGTCAAAGACATTTCTCCACTATTCCGGTATAGGCTTGAGGCATGACGTCAGGTAAAAGTATATTAATTTTGAATTTTTATACAATTTATTTTTTATTATTGATTAATAAAATTTTCTTAATGTTTTTTTTTTTTCTTCAGGAGGGTTCTAAGTTCCCAAAGATCGACCTGTTCAAGGACGTTTATGTTCGACTCGGTGATGAGACCACTGAGCAGCTTCATGTAAGTATATGTAATTGTTATTATTCTTATATTTATGAATCGTTCAAATATTATTTATATTTTGTTCTTAAACATTATATGTTTTTCCTTTATTATTACAAGTTGTTATGGTGGAAAAGTGTAATGCTGTTCTCTAAGAAGCAACATCGCAACTTCCCCCGGATACCCCGATCGTGGACGTCACTATACCCGATGATGCAGGTCTTCAGATCCTGACTGAGGTCCTGGATTATAAGTTCGGTCATCGTCACGACAAGGTTGTTCGGTGTATGGGGAAGGCGCGGGTTCGTGAGACGGGTGCCTTGTCACAGCCAGTTTCGAGAATAATTTTGGGCGATGTGAAAAGACGGAATTACCCTTGAGCGTTAGTGGCGTTGTGTGACTAAATTTTGGTTTAAGGACCAATTTGATAAGTCCCTAGTATGTTGGACCCAATTGCTAGTAAGGAAAATAATTGGTTTGATTGGTGGGTGGACAGATGAGACCACACACACACATCCACATCACCTTCTCTCTCACTCCCGTACTCTCTCTCGGTTTCACTCTCTCTCTTTCTCTCCTTGCTATATGTACGGACAAGAGCAAGAACGCCTCAAGCTTCACAGATCGAAGGTTTTGAGCACACCATTGTGTTCATTATTCCATTTCGAGTTCAAATGTACCCATTTCAGGTAAGAACTCATCCAATATCACATTGAAAACTCAAGCTCCGAGTTGAGCACTATTCATGAACTTTTGAATGGTTATGTTTTAGGACAATCCAAACTCACAGCGAGCCCTAGGAGGTTCTCACGAAGCTCGGAGTGCTTCGTTGGCTCGGTTTTGACATCAGGATCACGAGGTTCGAAGGTGGCCGGTTTTGGTAGGATTTTCTCGACAAGTTTTCGAGGGATTTGAAGCTCCAAAGAGGTATAAGCTTCTTCCTCTCGTAAATTATGGCATTTTGGTGAAATTTTTGTGGAAAATGGTGAAAAAATGAGCGAGAAAAAGGAAGTTGCAGGTCTGCCCAGAATCCGGTGGCGGCGACACTATTTCGGCGTCTGGAGGTTGAAGATGATGCGCGTGAGGCCGTGCCCTCCCTGGCACGTGGGGCGCGTAAGCCATAGAAAAATTATTTTAAAAATAGCACGATGTTCGTGAGGTTGTGTAGGTCACGTTGGTATATTCAAATAGCAAAATTGAGCTTTGTATGAGAAGTTATTAGCTAGTTTTGTGTATGTGCTTTAAAATAACGTTTTTATAGTTAATTCGCATATAGGTGAGACTTATCCCGAGGACGAGCGTATCCACGAGTGACTCAGGGGTTACGACCCATTGACATACCAGTGAGTGGGCTTTTGGTTTTCAGTATATATTATATACTTGATATTTTCTCAGAAATATGTGTTTAAATGATAGTATGCCATAATGCCATGCATATAAGTTAATAATTCATACATGAATTGGTATGTGATGATTTATATATATAAATATGGTGTTGTGGACGCTCAGGTAAGCTCAGGTAAGTTGTGTTTGGTTATGTGAATCATCGATGATGCGATATGTGGTTGAATAATGTTGAGCTCATAACACTGCACGTAGGGTGATTATGATTTAGCCATAGATATGGCACATGCCTGTTTATTATGTCACCTCCCGCACCATATGCTCATATTGGGTCCAATTTAGGTGCATAGTCCTGTCGTACATACCTATTTATGGTTCCGACTCATAGGTGACTAGCGATTTATCGTCCAACTATTATGTGAGAGTAGTATTGAGCATGATTATATTACACCCATTATTGTCGTATAGACCTTTTTGTTTGGTTCCGACTCTTGTGCAGTATGTTGCCGTATAGGTCATAGTAGTGACTCTGGATAGAGTGATTTTTGAGCTATAAATTCAACCGTACAGACTACCACAAGGGTTCCGGCTAACATGTTATATTTCTATGAAATTAACCTTATCTGAATTGCTTACTCTGTTATATCTTGGCATGGCATACATATGAATATGATTATGTGAAGCATGAATTGAATTGATATGATTTCATATATATTTATGTATATGCTTATATCTTGATTCTGGGAAAAATTATACATGTTTTACAGCGAAGGGTTAGATATGTTGATAAATGAAATGGTTTTGTAAAACATTTGTTTTTGCCCACTCACGTTTTCTGTTTTGCGCCCCTCCAGGTTTTAAGTAAGCTTGCTGTTGGTGGCTTGAGGACGTCGGCAGTTCAAACCTATTTAAATAATAGTAGAACATTCCTAGTACTGTATAACTAGTACTTGTCCTACTGGACTACACCTAGACTTATTATGCTCTGATTAGGAGTGTTTACTTTTGTAACTAACTCCTATCACTTCCTGTTTAGTAGTGCACTCTAGTAATTTGGTTTTTTAATTATTCGTATTGTTGATGCACAAAATCCGTGAGGACTTTGGTACAACAGAAAGTGTCAAGTTTGTGACCTTCGCTAGATTGCTTCAGTCACTAGTGTGGATAAGTATATAAATGGATGGGGACAGGGAAGCAAACACAAGATGTACGTAGTTCACCCAGATTGGCTACGTCCACGGAGTAGAGGAGTTATCATTATTTGTGAAGGGTTTACACAAGTACATAGGTTCAAACTCTCCTTTAGTGAGTACAAGTGAATGATTTAGTACAAATGACATTAGGCAATATTGTGAGAGAATGATCTCTATTTATAGAAGAGAGTTTCTAGTTTCATTCTGACATTGACATGTGTCGTGTTGTGATTGGCTTCTGATGTTGACACGTGTCACGCTGTGATTGGCCTCCTGGTTAGAGGGAAACTCTTCTGGGTCTTTGACGGTATAACGTTGATTGGTGCTCAGTAGTTTTGGGATTGGTCAAGTATGGTACAAACACTGCTCCCCTAAGTTCCCGAGTGAGGGAAGCTCCTCGGTTGGGGACTTGCAAGATTCAAGCCATTGAGTAATCACGAAACTTCTAAGTACCGAAGTGTGGTATCATTTTCACTTGCCCTATCTATCTAATACGTAGATGTGGCATCTTCTCTGGAAGTACTTTTCCTCCATCCAGGGGTGGTATCTTTAACCGATGAAGATGCACAAGGTAATGTATCAATTTCACTTGAAGCTTACTTGTAGTTTCGGGCTTGGTCAAGTGCGATACAAACCCTATAGTAGGAGTCCCCCAAGTCGCCGAGCTAGGAGATTTGCCGAATGAGGTAACAGACAAGGTAAGCAATCAGACTTCCAAGCAAGCAACCTGGATCGGAGGTTTGACTTCGGCTTCTGGTTGATTGTTCTCCTTCTTCTTGTGTCGTAAATAGCACTAAGGATAAGGAGAAGTAAATGGAGAAGAGATGATATGGGATACTTTTGCTTTTGAAGAAGTAATTTTCCACAGGCTTATTCTTGAACTGGGCTGGAGGGTTTTTTGGTTCCTTCCAAAGTATAAGGCCGACTCAAGAATTTGAGGGTCAAAACAAGTCCATCAAATCTAGAGTAGGTTCGACCCTGATGATATGGGGTACTTTTGCTGTTGACAAAGTAGTGGATGTATCGGTACGTGTTCTGTTACGCTTGTCTCCACATGCTTCCTTGTATCCTTCTCACTTGCCCTATTTGTTCCTCAGGCAGATGTGGTATCTTCTCTGGAAGCATAAGATGTTCAAGATCAGTACTCGAGAGCAATGCCAGGTAAGTAATCAGGGAAGGGGTTCTAGGCAATCAGTTCCTGACTAGAAGCTTGATTCCAAGTGCTGACTGATTGCTCTCTTTCTCCTTGTCTTGCAGGTAAGAACAAGGCCAAAGGAAAAGACAGGGAAAAAACATGATATGGGATACTCTTGCTTTGAACCCCGATTTTTTAGAACGCAATCCTGTTAGAAGTCTGACTCTTGAGATTCGGAGAGCAGTGTCTCTTCGATTTTTGAGAAAGCAATCTTGTTGGGAGTGTTTTCTCGAATGTGAGTAAAGGTTGGGCATTTTTGCCAGTCTGCCTTGCCACGGAGCATGGAGGTTGACACACATTGGGACTTTCTAGTTATCAAGCAGTGGTGTTGTTCCTTTACCCTTGTGGGTAATAGTAGGGTAGCTGGACCTTCAAAATTTATGTGTCTAAACTTTGTCAGAGATCTTTGGCAAAGTTATTTGTGGTACCCGAGGAGCTGATGTTGCGTGTGGAAAGTGGTGCCTCTTCGAAATCCGGAGAGTGGTGCCTCTTCGATTTTTGAACCAACGGCCCTGTTGCCCTTTCTTTTATAAGGGCACCAATTGTGTGCAAGGAGTACATTCAGAGAGTTATTGCTTGTAGGAATTTTCCCCTTACTTAAGAGATTTATTGCACCTCATTTCTCCTTCATCATTTCTGAGAATGTCTGGCCCATCCGATCGTCGTTTTGACTTGAACTTTGGTGAAAAGGCAGCCATGCCTTCTCAAGACAACATATGACGCCCATCCTTCTTATCCCCTACTGGTCCTTTTACCGTTAGGGACTCTGTGATGAAGAATGATATGACCGCTGCGGTGGTGTCCAGGAACCTTCTCACTCCCAAAGATAACAGATTACTTTCCAAACGGTCTGATGAGTTGGCTGTTAAGGATTCTCTGGCTTTCAATGTTCAGTGTGCAGGTTCTGTGTCTAATATGGCCCAACGCCTATTTGCTCGAACCTGCCAAGTTGAATCATTGGCGGCTGAAGTGATAAGTCTCAAACAAGAGATCAGAGGGCTCAAGCATGAGAAGAAACAGTCGCATAGGCTCGCACATGACTATGCTACAAACATGAAGAGGAAGCTTGACCAGTTGCAGGAATCTGATGGTCAGATTTTGCTTGATCATCAGAGGTTTGTGGGTTTGTTCCAAAGGCATTTATTGCCTTCGTCTTCTGGGGCTGTACCGCGTAATGAAGCTCCGAATGATCAACCTTCGGTGCTCCTTCTGGGGTTCTGCCCAGTACTAAGGCTCCGAATGATCACCCTTCGATGCCTACTCTTTCTGGGGCTCTGCCGACTGCTGAGACTTTTCATGAGCAACCTTTGTGAAGGTTCCCTCTTGTTTGTTTATTTTGATTCATGTATATGTACATATTTGTAACTTATCGGAGATATTAATAAACAAGCTTCGCTTCATTTCAACATATTGTGTTAAATACACCAAGGCCTTCTTCACTAAGTTCTTTGAATTTTTTCTTTTGTTGAAGTTTGTATGTTGAAGCTTTGAGAGTGAAGCATGTATGTTGAGGTTTTGTGAGTTAAACATGTAGGTTGAGGTAGTGCTCCCTTAATTTCCCAAGTGAGGAAAACTTCTCGTTTAGACTTCCGAGTATCATGGTGCAGTAACATATGGTAGGAGTCCCCCCAAATCTTTGGTCGAGGGAGTTGACGAATGAGGCACTTCCTTTCTAAGTGATAGCCCAAAACTCCTTCTTCATATATATTTGTTATGAAAGTTGTTAGGCCCAAAGAAGATGAGGCTTAGGCAATTTTTTTTCTTTCTAATTTTCGAATTTTCGAATTTTTGAATTTTCAAATTTTTGAATTTTCGAATTTCCGAATTTTTGAATTTTCGAATTTCCGAGAAAATATATATATATTTTAAAGCTTTGTAGGTGAAGCTTTGAGGTTGAAGCTTTGTTGGGCACCATGAATTGATTTTGCTTCACACTATCTTGATCAAGATAGTGTGAAGCTTTTGTAGGTGAAGCTTTTGTGTTGAAGCTTTGTAGGTGAAGCTTTTGTGGTGAAGCTTTTGTGGGTCAAGCTTTTATGGGTCAAGCTTTTGTAGGTGAAGCTTTTGTGGGTCAAGCTTTTGTGGGTCAAGTTTTTGTGGGTCAAGCTTTTGTGGGTCAAGCTTTTGTGGGTCAAGCTTTTGTGGGTCAAGCTTTTGTAGGTGAAGCTTTTGTGGGTCAAGCTTTTGTGGGTCAAGCTTTTGTAGGTGAAACTTTTGTGGGGTGAAGCTTTTGTGTTGAAGCTTTTGTGGGTGAAGCTTTTGTGTTGAAGCTTTTGTGTTGAAGCTTTTGTAGGTGAAGCTTTGGAGTTGAAGCTTTGTAGGTGAAGCTTTGGAGTTGAAGCTTTGTAGGTGAAGCTTTGAGGTTGAAGCTTTGTTGGGCACCATGAATTGATTTTGCTTCACACTATCTTGATCAAGATAGTGTGAAGCTTTTGTAGGTGAAGCTTTTGTGTTGAATTTCCCTTTTTTTTATTTTTTTTATTTTTTGGGAAACTAGAAATTTGAAAATGTGGGAGAGACAACATATACAAATTTTGCTTCCACACTGTTGAGCAAGAGATTGTGATGCAAGCCACACCTTGTAGTAGTCAAAGGTTTGGATGAACCATATAAATTGAATTTGCTTCGGACAATCTTGAATTTGCTTCGAAGGTTTGAGAATTGTAGTTGCCCTCCATTGATGAAGCTTTTGTTGGCACCATAAATTGGTTTTGCTTCACACTGTCTTGATCAAAAGTGTGTGAAGCTTTTGAGAATTGTGGTTGAACTCCTTTGATGAAGCTTTTGTTGATACCATAAATTGGTTTTGCTTCACACTGTCTTGATCAAGAGTGTGTGAAGCTTTTGAGAATTGTGGTTACCCTCCATTGATGAAGCTCTTGTTGGCACCATAAATTGGTTTTGCTTCACACTGTCTTGATCAAGAGTGTGTGAAGCTTTTGAGAATTGTGGTTACCCTCCATTGATGAAGCTCTTGTTGGCACCATAAATTGGTTTTGCTTCACACTGTTTTGATCAAGAGTGTGTGAAGCTTTTGAGAATTGTGGTTGCCCTCCTTTGATGAAGCTCTTGTTGGCACCATAAATTGGTTTTGCTTCACACTGTCTTGATCAATAGTGTGTGAAGCTTTTACGAATTGTGGTTGCCCTCCATTGATGAAGCTCTTGTTGGCACCATGAATTGATTTTGCTTCACACTGTCTTGATCAAGAGTGCGTGAAGCTTTTGAGAATTGTGGTTGCCCTCCATTGATGAAGCTTTTGTTGGCACCATAAATTGATTTTGCTTCACACTGTCTTGATTAAGAGTGTGTGAAGCTTTTGAGAATTGTGGTTACCCTCCTTTGATGAAGCTCTTGTTGGCACCATAAATTGGTTTTGCTTCACACTGTCTTGATCAAAAGTGTGTAAAGCTTTTGAGAATTGTGGTTGTCCTCCATTGATGAAGCTCTTGTTGGCACCATAAATTGATTTTGCTTCACACTCTCTTGATCAAGAGTGTGTGAAGCTTTCTACGAGTTGTAGTGTTTGCATTGTTACAGTGGGGAAATGTTTGAAGCAAATGCAAGAGGGCTGAATAGCTTAATCTTCGTATGCTATGCACTGAAGTTGTTGTTGGCTTGCAATAAGGCTTTGTTGGTGACTATAACTCTTGTTGGGCATAAGTGCTCCCCTAGTTGAGTTGTCAAGCTTGAGGATTTTTTATTATTTGTGAATGCTATGAGTTCACATGTACAAGTTGTACCACTCGTCTTCTGGTAGGTGGAATGAATGGTGAGTTGCTTTCATCACTTGGTTGGTGGTACGAAGGTGAGTTCTTTTTTCCCCTGGTTGGTGGCATGAATGGCAAGTTGCCAAATGATATTAGAGTACGGGTTGTACATTTCATCACCTAGTTGGTAGCATGAAGATGAGTTCCTTCTTCACCTGGTTGGTGGCATGAAGATGAGTTCTTTCTTCACCTGGTTGGTGGCATGAGTGGGAAGGTGCCAAATGATATTAGAGTACGAGTTGTACATTTCATCACCTGGTTGGTGGCATGAAGGAGAGTACGGGTTGTACATTTCATCACCTGGTTGGTGGCATGAAGATGAGTTCCTTCTTCACCTGGTTGGTGGCATGAGTGGCAAGGTGTCTAGGCACATTGTAGCAAGTGTCGAATGAAACAAAATATGTTGAACCCTTTCAAAGCACAGTTGGCTTATTTATGAATGTGTTGGAATGTAGGATTGGACGAATATACTGTGAAGTTGTTCGTTTATTTGTATAGTCTTGTTGACATATACTTAGACTTTGTTTCATGTTGGAAGCATTCATGTTGAACTTTGAACCCAAGGGTTTCATTGCTAGGAATGTAAGAGGATTAGGATCAAGTTGTCTAAATCACCTCTTTATTGAATTCATGCCAAATAGTCTTCGTTACATAGGATGCCGAACGGCTGAAGCTTAACATTTGTACAATGTGAGTTTACTTGTAATAGTACTTCAAGTGATCAGCGTTCCATGGATGGCCAAAGATCTTGCCATCGGAGCTTCTAAGCTTGTAGGAGCCAGGGCGACTGATGCCAACAACTTCAAACGGTCCATCCCAGTTTGGACTAAGTGTTCCTTCACTCGGGACTCTGTCGCAGAGTAATCTTTTCTTCAATACCCAGTCCCCCACTTTGAAAGAACGAGGTTTGACCCTAGAGTCATAGTAGTTGGAAATGCACTGCTTGTAGGCGACATTCCTCAAGTGAGCCTGGTTTCTGTGTTCCTCTACTAGATCTAAGTTGAGGGTGTTTGTCATTTTCACTTTGCACGTAGTTCTGGACTCGGAACGTTGCTTGCTCAAGCTCAACTGGGACAACTGCCTCTTTACCAAAGGCAAGTGAGAATGAGGTTTCTCCTGTTTATGTCCGATACGAAGTGCGATATGACCAAAGAACTTGGGGTACAAATTCTGGCCAACAACCTTTAGCCTTGTCCAAGCTGGTTTTCAAAGTTCGCTTGATTATTTTGTTGATAGCTTCAACTTGTCCATTAGACTGGGGATGAGCTGGGGAGGCAAAACATAAGTTGATGTTGAACTTAGAGCTACACATCCTGAACTTATTGTTGTCGAATTGTCGCCCGTTGTCAGTGACTATCGCATTAGGAATGTCGAATCTACAAAGGATGTTCTTCCATACGAAGTCTTCTATTTTTGCCTCAGTAATGGTTGCCAAGGGTTCTACTTCGGCCCACTTTGTGAAGTAGTCAATTGCAACGATTGCATAACGGACCTTGCCCTTCCCTGCAGGCATTGGGCCGATCAAATCAAGTCCCCATTGGGCGAAGGGCTAAGGGCTGATCATGGGAGTGAGCGGCTCGGGAGGGGAGTGAAGAATAGTTGCGTAGTGTTGACACTTATCACATGAACGGGATATTCTGATGGCATCTTGGTGGAGTGTTGGCCAGTAATATCCTTGGCGAAAAGCTTTGTGTGCTAGGGATCGAGATCCAGCATGATCTCCGCAGACTCCTTCAGGTATTTCCCGAATGACAGTTTCTGCCTTTACGAGCGTAAGGCATCTTAGGTATGGTAGGTTAAAACCCCATTTGTAAAATTGGTCATTAATGATCAAGTAACGGGTAGCCTTGTATCGAATCTGCTTAGCTTGAACTTTGTCATTTGGAAGGGTACCATAAGCAAGGAATCTATAAATCGAGGTAATCCAACTATCCCCCTGTTGTAAGTTGCACACTTCCGCAGCCATGGTGTTGGTGCTGCCAACAATTCGACTTGAATTTTTCTCCCAATCTTGTCTTCCACCGCTGAGGCGACGCGAGCCAAAGCATCTGCATAACTGTTTGCCGCTCGAGGAATTTAGGTGATCTGGTAGTGGAAGTGTTGGAGCAACAATTGTGTTTGTGCCAGATATGCTACCATAGAGTTATCCTTAGCATCAAAGTTGTTGGTGACCTGGTTAACCACCAATTGGGAGTCACTGAAGATATCAATTCGTTTAACCCTATGGTGTTTAGCCAAACGTAAGCCTGTTAAGAAGGCTTCATATTCGGCCTCATTATTCGACACCTTGAATTTGAAACGAATAGCATACTCCATCGCCACTTTGTTAGGGGTCGTAAGGACTAGTCCTGCTCCACAACCCTGTTGGTTGGACGAGCCATCAACATATAGACTCCATGCTGGGGCTGTTGGTTCTATTTTCTTAGCTTCCGAGGGTAATGAAACCACTTCTTTAGGCATAGAAACAATGTCAACAGGATATGTGAAGTCGGCGATGAAGTCTGCCACTGCTTGGCCCTTCTTAGCTGGCTTTGGTTGGTAGGAGATGTCAAACTCACCCAATGCTATCACCCATTTGATCATTCGCCCGGAAGTGTCAAGACTTTGGAGTATCTGTCGAAGAGGATGATTGGTAAGCACGATGATGGAGTGTGCTTGAAAGTAAGGGCGAAGTTTTCGAGCAGACATGACCAATGCTAGAGCCAATTTCTCAATGTTGGAGTATCGTGTCTCCGCATCTTGTAAGGCCTTGCTAGCATAATAGATAGGCCGTTTGACATTACCATCCTTTCGAATGAGAACGGAACTTACTGCTGAAGCTGATACCGACAGATAGATAATGAGAGTGTCACCAACCTCAGGTTTGGAGAGCAAAGGGGCTTTACTCATGTAGTCTTTGAGGTTCTTAAATGCCTCAACACATTCATCAGTCCATGTAATGTACTTCTTACTTCCCTTAAGTGCTTTGAAGAAAAGAGCACATCTGTCGGTGGCCTTAGAGATGAACCTAGTTAAGGCTGCCACCTTGCCAGTAAAGCTCTGGATGTCTTTTAAAGTTACCGATTCCTTCATGTCAAGGATTGCTTTGATCTTTTCAGGATTAGCCTCAATGCCTCGTTGGCCTATCAGAAAGCCTAAGAATTTGCCAGAGCCTACGCCGAAGGCACATTTGTTGGGGTTCAACCTCATTCGATACCTCTTCAGAATGGTGAAAGTTTCAGATAGGTTGGTGATGTGTTGGTCAGCATGTTTGCTCTTGACTAGCATATCATCAACATAAACTTCCATGCTCTTCCCAATTTGTTCAGCAAACATTGAATTGACTAGTCTCTGATAAGTCGCTCCTGCATTCTTTAGGCTGAAAGGCATGACTTTATTGCAATATAGTCCTCTGTCAGTAGTGAAGGCTGTGTGTTCTTGGTCCGGAGGGTTCATGAGGATTTGGTTGTATCCTGAGTAAGCATCCATGAAGCTCAGAAGTTCACACCCTGCCGTAGAGTCTATAAGTCTGTCTATGAGAGGAAGAGGAAAACTATCCTTCGGGCATCCTTTGTTTAGGTCGGTGTAATCGACACACATTCTCCACAAGACCTTTTGGAGTAGGAGACTTTCCTTGGTCAGATTCTTCTTAACAAGGACAACATTTACTACCCGCGTTGGATAATTGACTTCGCGGATGAAGCCTATGCCTTTGAGTTTTTCAACTTCTGCCTCAGCGTCATAAGATCTTCGCTTCTGTCTCACTGGCTTGGTCTTGGGGTCAATACTTAAGCGATGACAGATGATATTGGGAGAGATGCCTGGCATGTCCTCGTATGACCAAGCGAAGACCTTAGTGTTCTCTTGCAAAAAAAAGATCAATGCCAACCGAATAGGTGGTGACAAGGTGGTGCCAATCTTCACCATGCGATCTGGATAATCTTTTGAGATAGAGACCTTCTCCAACTCTTCAGCGGGTTGTGCTTGCTGGGTGAAAGAGTCATCTCGAGGATCGTCGGGTTGATTGTTGCCACCGTGAAAATCCAAGTTGGCTTCGTCTGGGCTGGTCTTTATGACTTGGTCATGTATAGAAAGGGTTTCCTTGGGCACAGGCAGGTGTTGTTGCTTGACCAAAGTGTTGTAACATGATCGTGCACTAAGTTGATCTCCTCTGATGTAACCATTGCCATAAGGGGGTTGGAAATTTCATCAACAACATATGTGTGGATACCATGGCCTTGAGATCATTGATGCCTGTGCGTCCAAAGATGACATTGTATGCCGTTGGGCAATCAACCACCAAGAAGTTAGTGGTAATGGTAGCTGTGTAAGGGCATGTACCAATGGTGAAAGGTAAGTGTATGCTCCCCAAAGGTTGCACGATATCACCGGAGAAGCTTATTAGAGGGGAAATCGAGCGATCGAGCAAGTGTTCAGCTACATTAAGTGCCCTGAAAGCTTTAGCAAACATGATATTGACCGAAGCCCCCGTGTCTACCAGGATTCGCCGTACTTCAAAGTTGGCTATGTGAGCTTCCACGATCAGTGGGTCATTGTGAGGGTAGATGATACCTCTTTCTTCCTCAGGGTAGAAACATATTGGATCCCAGTTAGGCTTTTGACACTTGCCTCCCCTAATGTCTTCCACGTGAAACACTTGGTGACCAGGCCTTAAAACTCGTTCGCTGTTTTTCATGGCTCTATTGGACGATTCAGATATGGGTGTGCCGCCGCTTATGGAATATATCACATTCACTTGGCGTTGGTTACGGTTATCCCTTGAAGGGTGAATGAGGAATTGATCAATTTTTCCTTCACGAGCCAAAGCTTCAATATGATCACGAAGGGTGATACACTTCTCGCCGTCATGGCCGTTATGCTCATGGTATCAGCAAAACGCGCCCATGTTCTTCGTGGGCTTGTAACCCGACTGCCTCGGCATTGGCTTCGGTATCAGGTGTGCTATGCTGGGGTAAATGGCCACACATGTGGCGTTCAAAGGTGTGTATGTCTCATATCTCAGGGTAAGGCCTGTCCTGACAAGTGCTTGGCCCACTGCGTTGACTGCTTGGGGACGGGCATTATCGTGGCGATACCCTTGGTTATCGCGGTAGTGTCCCTTACTTTTTTTACTAAAATGAGACTGGTGAGGATGGAAGTCTTTCCTTTTGCCCTAAGATTGATATGTCTATTGACTTGGCAAAGTATTAAGTAAGGCAGGAGGAGGCACCGCTACCATTTGGAAGGTTGAGGTATTCTCATTTGGTTGGATCTGGCTTCCACTCCCTACTTGCTGATAAGGGGTGGTTGTGGGGGGTTTCCCTTGATATGTCATTGCCTCAGCAGAGGCATGGTTGTAAGCCTGTGCCATCACCTCAGAGTAAGTCTTCCAAGTGTTGGCATTGATCATGTACTTGAAGAAACAATCACGTAGGCCTGCCGTGAAGGCTTTGAGGGTAGTCTTGTCGTCTGCCTCAGCACAACAGGAATACTCATAGCTGAAGCGGCTAGTATACATACGTAATGACTTATATGGCTTCTGGCGAATAATGTACAAGTCATCCGCAGAGTGCAAGCGATCGGTCTGGAAAATGTGTTGAGAAACAAACAGTTTCCTCAATTCTTGAAATGAGTCTACCGTCTCAGGTGGAAGACGGCAATACCAGTTTAGAGCTTCACCAGAGAGGGTGGAAGGGAAGAGAAGACATCGCTCTTCGTCGGTGTGCATCTGGTATGCCATGGTGGACTCAAAGAGGTTAAGGTGTTCAATCGGATCCTCCTTTCTAGTATAGAGTTGCAAGCCAAGCTTCTGCTTTGTTTTTGCTTGGATGAGGGTGTCGAGGATCCTCCTTGTAATAGGGCCAGGCCTAGGTTGGTTCCAATCAGGTATCTCAGCTTGTCGTTCGGCCTTCAACTTGTTTACTTCCTTAAGGAGTTGTAGGACAAGAGGGTCCTGAGTGGAGTTATGTACCACTAGAGCTTTCTTTCGTAAATCTTCATCTCTTCTTGGAAGTAGGAAGGTTTGATCAAGAGTATGTGGTTTTTCCCTGGACTCGCCGTACTGACTTCCAAGGTATGTTTGTCGGAACATCTCTGAGTCCCCTACACCTTCGTGTTTCTCTAGGACTTGTTGCCCTTTCCCCAAATTGATAGCCGGCCTGGGACATGGGAGGGGACCGAGTCTTTTAAAGACCCTTAGGTCATTGATTTTCGAGCTTACATGGATGGGATTGTCTCGACGTTACTTTAGGAAATCTCGACAGTCGCGAAAGACGGCTTTCGATCCTTCCACTCCTTCTGTAAGGAGGTGTTTTCCTCCACTTCTCCTACTTCGGGTCGAAGCAGCTGGGTTGAGAGAAGTCTCATGTTGATCAATGTTTTGATGATTAACTCGCTCCTCATCAGGGATACCCATGTCGAATGAAGGCGACCCTCCGTGTTGGGGGGCACCTAGATGATGGTTGATGTCCACAGGGGTAATGAGCTCGCGTGTTTAAGTACGCCTAGTTTCATGGAGCGTCTCAAAGAGCTTTTCATACTGCTCTTGGAGGACCTCATTCTTCATTGCTATCTTATTGTTCTGAGTTTCTAGCTCATCGACTTTAGCTTGAAGAGCAACCTTCTTTCCTTCTTTCTTTCATTGCCTCGCACCAAGTGCAAGAGGGGTGTCATTCTGCGTGCTATGGCTTCCTTCACTTCCCATGTTGGAGAGGGATGCCTGGTCAAAAGAGAGTGTACGAATGGTGGAAACCAGCTTAACAAAGCTTAAGAGAGTGGGAATAAGTGTCATTTCCCACAAACGGCACCAAATGTTGATGTACAAAATCAGTGAGGACTTTGGTACAACAGAAAGTGTCAAGTTTGTGACCTTCGCTAGATTGCTTCAGTCACTAGTGTGGATAAGTATATAAATGGATGGGGACAGGGAAGCAAACACAAGATGTACGTGGTTCACCCAGATTGGCTACGTCCACGGAGTAAAGGAGTTCTCATTAATTGTGAAGGGTTTACACAAGTACATAGGTTCAAGCTCTCCTTTAGTGAGTACAAGTGAATGATTTAGTACAAATGACATTAGGCAATATTGTGAGAGAATGATCTCTATTTATAGAAGAGAGTTTCTAGTTTCATTCTGACATTGACACGTGTCGTGTTGTGATTGGCTTCTGATGTTGACACGTGTCGCGCTATGATTGGCTTTTGATGTCGACACGTGTCGCGCTGTGATTGGCCTCCTGCTTGGAGGGAAACTCTTCTGGGTCTTTGACGGTATAACGTTGACTGGTGCTCAGTAGTTTCAGGATTGGTCAAGTATGGTACAAACACGTATATTTCCTATCATTATTGCTACCGCATTGTGCATATGGCTACGTCACTCTCATGTGACGGCCAACATGCCTTGATCTCGGTTGGGGTGTGTCATGCCTCATCTTCTAGATCGACCACATGAGAGGTCAATGCCCTAAAAGAGGAAGTGACAACCCTAAAAGGTCTGCTTGGTGCCCAGAGCGAGCAGATGAGTATGATTATACGGGCCTTAAATATGTCTGGCCTCCAAATCTCGATGCCAACACCTGATCTTGCTCCATCTTCAACTTCCCAGCCACTTCGCCCAGCTGATACCCAATAGCTTGATGTATCAAACCTAGAAGACTACTTGTTGTAGTTTTTTCCTTTTTGTTCGGACATCTTGTATGTACATTTTCATATATTTTATAATTAAATACTTTTTTTGGGTTTATTAATTATTGTTTAGAATTTAATTACAATATTTATTAAAAATTAAATAAAAAATATTTTTGCCAAAAAAATATAAAATAAAATAAGGGTTTGAGGGATGAAGAAGTAACCTGCGTCGTGCAAAACTCCTTTGAGCGACACATGTATCTACATCTCACAAAACTCCTTTGCGCGACCCATGTCCCTCCGTCGCGCAAAGTGTCTTTGCATGATGGATAACCTACGTCGTGCAAAGTAGTTCTGTGCGACAGAGGAACATGAGTCGTGCAAAGGAGTTTTGCATGATGTAGGGACATGTGTTGCGCAAACCCTGCTTTCATTGCCTTGGCGCGACGGTTAACGCTCGATGAAGGTTCGTTGGGCTAATTTTCAGTCAACGTTTTTTGACTTTGCGCGACAAAGGTACCTGCGTCATGCAAATTGTTTTTTTTTTTTTTGTACTAGTGAACTCAGGTGAGACGATTGGCTACTAGAGTTACCCATACACAAATAGCTTTGACGGTTACAACATAATGAAACTTCGAAGGATAATCAAATAGAAATGTTTAGGAAACTTGGCTAGGGTTATGATGTTGCTCTCTAAGAGGAGATTTCGGCACTGCTCACTCTGTTGTCTAATGTGTTGTTAAATCCCTCACCCATGATCTCCTTGTATAGTGATCATCCAAGGGCATTTTGGAAACTACAGAATAACTTGGAGATGAAACTTGTTCCATATTCTTACCAATCTCCTAGAATATCCTCTCTAAAAAGGATATTATTATTGATTTATCAATGAGGATAAATCAAAAAATTATTGTGGGATTAATCATTCAATTTTGGGTGGATCACCGTAATTAAATACTTAATTATAAATTAAATATTTCTAATCCTTCTAGTGTCACGATTGTTGTAGAGCCAAGCCGCAAGGTGGTCATTGAGAAATATGTTCTGCCGAGAATATATAGATTCTGAGATCATTCCTGCAAACCTTTGTCCACAGGTCAACCCTAATTTAGGAAAACAATTGCTTGTGATACAAGAGAATAATAAATATTACTACTTTTCTGTCATTGTATACTTGAGTTCAATATTAATTTCCGTTAAGAGACAAGTAGATTTTTTATGTCAATTTTGTAATGCCTATGGATCCAAAAGCGATCATTATGAGAGATGTGACTAAATGGATGAAGGCTCTTGTAAATTATTCCTGTAAACCTGTCAAGAGACAAATTTCTCTTTCTTGGGATCATCTTGATGGAGATTGGTGTAAGCTAAACGCGGAGGGATCTAGAAGGACAAATTCTAGTCGAATTGGAGCTGGTGGCATACTTAGAGATCATAATGGCAACTGGTTAGGAGGTTTTGTTGTCAATTTGGCGCAAGGGCAGGTTTGTGATGCTGAATTATGGAGTTTATACTTTGGTTTACAGCTTGTTGTTGATAAGGGTGCTACTGATTTTCATATTGAGATGGATTCCAAGGCTATTGTTATGTTGTTGAAGCAAACCCAAGTCGATAATTTCCATCCTCTTGACACAATTATGCATAGCTGCAGATTAATGATGAGACAACTGAGGAGGTGTCAGTTGGAACACATTTACAGATAGAAGAATATTGTGGTGGATCAGTTGGCTAATTGTAGTTTTAATATGGATTAGAACAGAAAAAAAAAAATTAGTAGCGCAAAAAAAAAAATTATTAATTTCCCTTCGTTATTATTCCCAAGAGAATTTGGCATAAATTATCAAGTAAAGAAAGGGTACATACAAAGATTTATTTATAGAACAAACTCACGTATGTAATTAAGGGAAAAACTCAGACCGAAAAAAGGAGCAAAAAGAATTATAAGCTTGTAGGTAGCACGCATGGAAGAATATGACAGCTCAATTCCGTTTGTCTAGTCAATCTTAGTCCAGTCCGATCCGAACAGTACTAGTTATTACATCTTGTCCGGATCAATATTTCGGAAGTCCAATGTTGAATGAGATCTGCGGAACTGAGACAGTGCACTGTCTTCTGTATGGTTGATGATATCTGTTATAGAGGCCTGCAAGAGCGCGAAGTTGTTGATGTTCTTAAGAATGTCAGGATTGATGTTCTTCAAAGCATTAGGATGACCTTCGGTGGTTGGGAATCGTTTTTGATGAGAACGGATTATTGGCGAAAGAGATGCATGCAAGTTGTCATATATGCTGTTGCTTCTTCTGCTTGGTTTGAAAGTAGTGGAGGAAGCGCTGCTGCATGCACTGTTGCCTGTCTCTTGGTCTTGGCCTTGGCTATGCAAGCTTCCCATTTCGCTATGGATGCTTCCCATATCCTGGCTGTGCCAACTTCCCATTACTTGCCAGTACATGTTTGGTTCTGCCTTCTTTTCCACCTGCGAAAACTAAACAAGTACAAAATCCATATATGTACATCAATCGTCTTGAGCTATATATATCAATCACATGCATATGCAGTACAATTTTACAACTCCACTTTACAGGGTGATAGAAATTCAACGATATCTAAGGATGATACTAGTTTCATTTATTATGAAAGACAATGGTATTCACATACCGTTTTTCTCCTCATGCATACCCTGTTTAATTCTAACATTTGGATCGACAAAAGTAAAGGAAAATCAAAGGACAGAACTAAATAGGGTGTGTGTAAGAAATCATTTCACTTCTAAAAACTACTTAATTAGGGAGACACCGCAAAAAAAACTTGTGAAACACATAACAGCTTAACTGAACTACCCGAATAAGTGGAACTAAGAAAAGGATTAATAATGGATAATTCAAATGAAATTTATGATTGAAGATCAGAGATCTATGAAGGTGCAAAACTTACCTCGTTAGAAGATTCGACTTCTCCTCTAACCTCTTGAACCTTTCTTTGAACCAGTCCGCGATTTGTTTGAGGCAATTGCTTTGGTTTGGAAGTCCTCCTTACATATAATTAAGATGGAAAAGCACCCTATTAGCCATTGTGGTTTTGGTAGCAATTAAATAAAAGCCCTTGCTACATTTCATAATTTCTTGAAGATTTTATAAGATTCAGGACAGTCATTGTTGTGAGGGTTCCATTTCTGCAATTTCTCCATTACAGAAAACCATTTTACTATGAACATAGTGCACCATATCTAATATGAATGAGACATCGGAATATGCCTTCTTAACCACCCGAAAAACAGAAACACATCTAACGAATGATGGAAAAAATGCAATTGATACACTAATGAATTTGTAAAGTTGTACGTGAGAAGGATGTATTTAAAATTTACTAATGTTATATTTGCGTTATGCAAAATTAAGATCCGATCAAATGTTGAAAACTTTATAAGAACAAGTTTTAAATTATAATTTGGGCTATCTTTCCTTCTTTCAGTCTATTATTATGCCTAAATTAATCAAAATAATCAATGAAAGTAAATTGCAATGTATTTAGTTGAAATTTGAAATAGCATACTTCTTCCGGTCCTTGGTGTGAGTTCGTGCGTCCTCCTCTTTATACATTACTGGTAGAGCTGAAAGGTCACATGCCGACGGACTTGAACTAAAAAACTGAAACCAGAAAAAATTTACAATTTGCAAATACATGTTGAGCATACTAAAATATATAGATCACTAAGACATCTTTTACTTTCTCAAGCATTGTTGTTTCTACACTCACTTTTCTCTTAGAGCGATCAAATTTCATGCAGATTGCAGTTGGTGAGCTAAATAAAAGGGAAGCTCGGGACTAAAAAGCAATAACGGAAAATATTGATTACACGAAGAAAGAGTTTCATGATTGTACTCACTTGACTTTGGAGTGCAGAAGCAGCACTGCCACGAGATGCCGGATCCAGAGCAAGAAGTGTTGTTAAGAGATCAAATGATGATGTTGAGAAGTCCCTGAAGAACTCTTCAAAACTAGGTTTGTAATGTTGTGGTGGTCGGAAGCTTGTTGGTAACTTCATTTTCTTCCAGTAATCCTCTCCGGGTGAACCACAAAGCTTGAAGATCCTATGAAGTTGCTCAACCTGAACACACAACTTAATGAATCTGCCTCTGTAATTTCTCAAAAATGATGGTGGGATCAATCGAAGATTCCTTGTGTGAATATAATTGCGGTTACTGGTGTTGAAAATGAAGTTAAGACAAAATCATTTTACCTCGGTTCTCCCAGGCATAACTGGCCTCCCAACAAACATTTCTGCCAATAGGCATCCTGCACTCCAAAGATCAATACCAACTCCATAATCCGTAGAACCTAACAAGAGCTCTGGCGCTCTGTACCAGAGTGTCACTACTCGGCTTGTAAGAGGACGTTTCTTTGGAGGGAAAAAATTTGCAAGCCCAAAATCTGCAATTTTCAGCATCCCATTTCTGTCTATTAGCAAGTTGGAAGCTTTAATGTCTCGATGTAAAATCCCGTTTTCATGGCAGTGCTGGAGACCAGCAAGAAGCTGCTGCATATAGCACTTGACCTGTATGAAAGAGAAAATTGAAACAAAAACACCTAAATCTGTCTGTCTGACCATTGAGTACTATGAATTCCACACCATTTCTGTTACAGACTCGGTTCATTTGTACTTACTGCACACGTATAAGCCCAAAATCTACATAACATATATACATAAATAAATTTTTAGGTGTAGGGATAGATGACGACAACAAATGCCAACCTGGGGTTCAGTGAGCCTCTGTCCAGGACGTGAGATTACTCTGGTCAAGTCGGACTGCATGAAATCAAATACGAGATATAGACTATACTGCATTCTTGATGTTGCTATCCCTTCAAGCTTGATGATATTGGGATGATCTAGCTTCTGTAGCATCGTTATCTCCCTTGCCATGAACTTGACACTCTCTGGCTCTGATGTGTCAAAGCGGACTTTTTTCAAAGCAACAATCTTTTTGGTGTCCCTGTCACGAGCTTTGTACACATTGCTGTAGGTTCCCTGCCCTACCTACAATACCAAAGCCAAATATGGAAACCCAAATTCAGGTTTCTTGTCCACCAAGAAATCCCAACATCCTAATTCAAAAAAATTAGTAAGTGGAGTCTGTCTGAAGGAGTAATTAGTTACCTTAGCAAGTTTATCGTAGGAGTCGGCAGTCTTTGGAACAAAACCAACCAAGATATCTGGAGGCACGTTCTCAACCAGCCACTTCGGCCAGCCATCCACAATATCATCATCATCTCCTCCAATCTTCTTCAACATCATCCTTCGCGAAACGTTCCCTCCATTCTTAGCTCTCTCTGTCTCTCTAACAACCAAACCTCCTCCTCCACCATCAGCAATCTTATCCTCACCATTGAATGCCGCCGCCTTAACGTCCTTCCTTGAGTGTTTTAGGGTAACGGGTTTTCCTTCAATGCTCCCCTTGACATAGCCATTGTCCCGTTTCAACTTGTCAAGGACTTGAAGGTCATGACTTGGGGAGTTGGTTTTCGCCTGAACACAACCCATTAAGTCAGCGACTGACTTTGGAGGGGACGGTAGCACCTAGGCGGCGACAATGGTGGTGGTGGTGGTGAGGAATGACTGCATAGTAAATCCGGTGAATCAATGAATGAAGATGGTTGGTAATTGGTAATGGTAAATAAATTTTTTAAGAAAATGAAATGAGGAAGCCGAAACAAGAGTGAGTGAGTGATACTGCCGTTTCTTGGCCGGCATTGCCTTGGGATTATACCAACCATTACATTGTCTTTGTAACTCCCTCCGCTTTCTCCGCCTTCATAGTTGGGGTGTGCATTGGGAAACCAACATTCAATATATTTAATTATTTTGATTTTGATTTATCTTTTGCTTTCTAAAAGGACTTGGATGGTCACTCAGTACTACGATCTGACGGTATTCTTCTTCACTTGTAAGCGAGATATTTTAGGTTCAAATCTCGTGGATGACGAATTCAATACCAAATTAGATTGCCTATGTGTGGTTTAGACGAACTCATCCGCTTGTTAGTGGAAAATATATTGTTGTGCTGGCAAAAAAAAAAAAGAACTTGGACTGTGTTCTCAAGAAAATCAGAAGGGCCAGCGCACAACAGTTGATAGTTGTCAGCTGCCAGCACTCCACATTTCAAAATCTGGGCATTTTCTTCATTATTACAGGCGGCAAGGATAGTTACCCACCCATTCATTCCTTCTACCCTTTTCGATTTACCCAAAAAAAGGAAAACAAATTTTACAAAAGGGGAAAAATCTCTTTAAGACTTATTTGAAAATGCTTTTCTAAGAAATACTTATGTTCATAAATCATTTTATCCGAAGCATGTCAAAAGCTTGTTTTGAAGTGGTTTTATAATAAACACGTGTGTTCACTGGGGCAAAGCTAGAAAGTTATTTCTCTAGGGCACAACTAATTAAGCAATGGTGGATGCATGTCCTCATGGAATCCAAAAAACAGCACATGCAACGCCAAATTTTTTAAGTGAGGTGTTTTGTTGAGTACTACTTGCCAACCCATTTCGATTGTTTGCTTAGAGAACATCCCCACCCCTCTATGCCACATTTTAATTGTAACTTTAGGTCAATATTGTTATAGTGAGCAGAAAGATAAATCATACATGCATAGGGTTAAGAGGTCAAATTTATTATACATGTGAAGGGACGGATTGTTAATGAGCCTTTTATTAATGTTATATTCGTCTCCTGATGGTTTTGGATGAGGAGCGAATAATAGAGTTGATGATGGTGACGAGTTAATTATTATTTGCCCTACTTCGATTTGACATAGCGGTGAGCAATGGAAGACATCTGTGATTTAAGCGGGACCCTAATTCCTATACATATTGATTATTATTTGCCTCCTCTGGCCGTTAATAAGATTTAGCATGAGCTTTTATTAAAAAGGGTAAATCGCCAAAATAGTCCCTGAGATTTGCATAACTCATCACTTTGGTCCCTGAGATTCCAAATCGATAAAAGTGGTCCCTGAGATTGTCCACCATCCATCATTTTGGTCATTTCTTTAAAAACTCCGTAAGTGTCCCGGAGCTCTTGGTCGGAAGTTTGGGCAATTTTCAAAGCTTCGTAACTCAATCATTTTTTAACCAAATTCGACCCATAATATATCAAACTGAAGATAGGAAAGTGTAGAATAAGATTATTCCTATTTCGAAACCCAATGGTTGGAGGAGATTGCCGGAAAATAGCCTCAAAGTTGACTGGTCCGAGTGAAAACTTGAAAACTCGCCGGAAACTGAGTAAACTTTAAACGTTCATAACTTCTTCAACACTCAACGAAATCAAGTAATTCAAAAACGAAAATCATACTTCTCAACGAGACAAAGAGAATGGTACCTTTTTTGACAGTTAACTCGCCGTGGTTTAGCCGGAAAATAGCTCGAAAGTGGTTGTCTTGGTCTCAAGTTAGCCACTTTCAAGCCGTTTTCCAGCCAAACCACAGCGAGTTAACCATAAAAAAAGGTATCATTCTCTTTGTCTCGTGGAGAAGTATGATTTTCGTTTTTGAATTACTTGATTTCGTTGAGTATTAAAGAAGTTATGAATGTTTAAAGTTTACCCAGTTTCCGGCGAGTTTTCAAGTCACTCGGACCAATCAACTTTGAGGCTATTTTCCGGCCATCTCCGGCAACCATTGGGCTTTGAAATAGGTATAATCTTATTCTACACTTTCCTATCTTCATTTTGATATATTATAAGTCGAATTTGGTTAATAAACGATTAAGTTACGAAGTTTTGAAAATTACCCAAACTTCCGGGACACTTAATGGAGTTTTTAACTGAATGACCAAAATGATGGATGGTGGACAATTTCAGGAACCACTTTTATCGATTTGGAATCTCAGGGACGAAAGTGATGAGTTATGCAAATCTCAGAGACTATTTTGACGATTTACCCTATTAAAAATTTTGACATGCACTTTTTAAGTCAAAGCTTTGACGAGCAAAAGTGCTTTATAGAGAAGTATTTCCAAATGGTCCCAAAATTTTTAACAAAAATCCAAGTGCTTGCTAGAACAAAACATTTAACCGTTTCTCCATAGGAAAAAAAAAAAAAAAAAAAGAATCTTTCACATTATCAGAAGCTCATTTGGTTATCTAAAAGTGCTTTCGGCGGCAAATGAAGTCATCGAAAATTCATTTTCCCAAGTCGAGCTCGAATAAAGTCGTTCGCGCTAATATAGGAAAAAAATGAAAATAAGAAGTGTGAAAGCAAATAAATTTAGCAAACTTCCAGAACTGTACCAAAGTATTGATCTGAGTATTCTGCTACTTCACAAATCCACTGATGCTGCTTGCACTCTCTCCGGTGATCAGCTTCCGAGAGACAGGGAGGCCAAGATCAAACGGCCCCAAGGAATCGCTCTGTGTCCCAAGGAGTAAAATTACAACCATCAGCTATTTTCAATTTCACAAACTTCAAAACAAGCAACAATCACTTCGTTGTTCACTTGCGAACAAATCATGAGAGCTGTATCTGATTCCTGACAACCACGCTGGTCTTGCGGAAGCTCAGTAACACTGTTAGCCTGCAATAAACATCCGACTGAGATTCTTCTTGTTTTACTTCAACGGCTTGAAAGGGCCAAGCGAGTCCATATCCCCCGGCAAGGAACACAGCTACATGCTGTTTAAAATCTTGACAAAGCCTTTATACTAATTACTTTGGTAAGATACTAGTGAGAATTATGTAGCCTAAAATTGCCTCACCATATAGTCTTACACAGATTAAAAAAAGGGGTCTGCTATCCACACACCATTTTTTACTTCTCACACACCCCTTGTTAGTTTATGTCTTTTGATCTTCTTTAATTTAGTTGACCCGATGGCCGCAAATTAAGTGGGTGCGTATGAAGTAAAAAGGGGTGTGTGGACAGCACATCCCTAAAAAAAACCCAAGCAATCTGTTGATGTTAGTCTTGTTCTGATCAGTAAAATTTAGAAAGGTCTACCAAACCAAACAGCTGATTAAGGTTCTTTAAGTCTTAACAATATAAAAAAGTAAACGACGGAGAAATTTGATAACTCAGTTAACCAACACATCAAAGGTTATAACACCCTTCAATGTCGAGACATTCCGAAACTTTCAACACTTCAATATACTAGAGATTCAGCACAGTTCATTCAAGACAAGTTCTGACTACCAATTAAAACAATTTCATATTTATTTAACATCCAAATTGTAATATTTATAGAATAGGACGATCTATTGTCATACCAATCCAAAATCTGGTATTCAAATCATAGTTATTTAAACGAGACGGAAGCCACAACTGGTTAAACAGCACAGTTGCAATAACAGAATGAAATGAACTATTAGAACTCAGCAAACCTTGGCTTCATCAGGGAACTTGAATAGTTTAGAAACAGGATTCTGGTTGAAACATCCACGACTTCCACCAAACCCCAGAACATCTTTTCCCGACGAAGAGAACTTTTGAGAAGGAAATGCACGGCACGTTTCTTTGGCGTCAAAAATAGATAAGCATGAGTCATGAGTGGATGGCCTTTGACCTTGAGTTGGTGGCAAGCCTGCATTGCTCTCAACTGGTTGTGCATCAGATCCATTGAGCTTGCCCTGCAAGGATGCTTCAGACAGGAGGCCACCAATGCTCATAGATGGACAATCCCACGACACAAATGACTTTGAATCATTTTTTATTTCAGTAGGATAAAAGCCTTCATTTTTCCCAATTTGTTTTTCTTTACTGCTATTGAACTTGGCCTGTAAGGATGCTTCAGAAAGTAGGCCTCCAACGCTTATATTAGTTACACTGTCAATCAAAAGTGGTTCCTGAGCATGGTTACCCATCCTCCTCTGAATATTGTCCTAATTACAATAAGAGAGAAACTTCATACAATCATTAAAACCCATGAAAGAAACATGTTGCGTAAATCTTCAAAATGTCTACCCAACAAATTTTCCATCTCTGCTTTTAAATTTTGAAAAACAAAGGAAAGAATATTTATCAACGCTTGTATTCTCAATCCGACATTTCATCACGTCTATATATTGCATTCCCAGCTTAACGCAATTCATTAAAGTCACAGTCACCAGAAACAACGAAAATTCAAACTCATACAAGTAAATTTAAGCTTAACCCACTAAAGGTGTGTGAGCGCGCACACACACATGTGAATAAAGAACAATCAAATAAACAGAGAAAGAAGCAGCAGAAAATTTTACCCTGGGATCAACAGCTCCAGTAGAAATCTTCTCAGTATCTGCATTTATTGTTTCACTTGCATCATTTGATTTGAAATCTTTTGTTGCTAAAGCAGTATGTTTCCATAATTCATCAATAACATTCTCTGTTGCGGGGCTTCTACATCTCTGCTCGCCTTCAGATCGTAAGTCATTAGCTGATGTAGAAGGTTGATAAGCAGTTTTAGGTTCAGTAGAGAACCAGCCATACCTTAAGTAGCATATGAAGTCAGAAAAATTAATAACACGTTGAGTAAAGAAAATAGAGGAAGAATTATACCTTAAGCGAAAAACTGCAGGGCTTCCAAAAGCTGCATAGACCGCTCCGGCACTAATATTGCCATCATTCAGTGTCCATCTTCTGTTACTAGACATACTGTCGGGCATCTTATATGGGAATAGAACTCAAAAGCAATGCTTGATCTGCCCCACTTATCATTAAGGTGCTTTAGTACAGAAGTAATCTTCTTCCGTGGTCTAAGAATGAGTTCTAAATATGGATGATGTCCATCCTAAGAAAGAAAATGACATAAAAGAAAAGAAAGTTAGAAATTAAAGCGACAAACTTTCTAGCTTGCAAATACATAGTGCTGTTCTAATTTTTCAAATCTTCATGATTTATGATCTACCTTTTCCAATCCTATGCGGGTGGCTTCATTTACAGGGAAAAGCTGCAACTTGATCTTTGACTGCGGAAGAAGTTTTTGCCCTTGATAACACTCAAGAACAGGCAGTCTCTTTATTGTTCCTAAAAAGGGCACACCTATGTCAGGAAGCTCCAGACACATGCCTTCGGGATTCTCGTCCATTTCAACCAAGAAATTGCCACCTTGCCCTAAGAAATATAAGATGCGACTAACTTAAAGGAATGCCCAAGATCGGGGCAACTAAAAATTCAATGTCCATAACAGCTCAGGAAATGAACAGGCTAATCAAATCGGAAGAGATCTGTCTAGAATTACTTGGTAAGCTAATATAATGTGGCAAAACTAGTACGTGCAAGAAAATACAAGAATTAATGGTTGAAGTTAAAAGCATTCAAGCATAATACTCAGATGAGATTTCCAACCTGTTGCTTTGTGGCAGACTCGGGTAGTTCTCCCTGTAAATCTCTGTTCTCTCATGGTACTTCCTATACGTGCTCTTCCCTCTACAGGAATCTTGATCACCTTCCTGTTTGTTTCTCTAGAAGCTTTCATGCTGGTTTGGCTTCACCGATCTTTAGCCTACTGTCACACGGTCCCTCTCGTAAGTAAGACAATAATGCATCTTTTCGGGCTTCAACAAAATAGGATACCAAGAAAGAACTAATTAACTGGTGTAAGCAAAAAAATATACATATTTTTATCACACCAGGAGTATTCCAACTTTTTGTAATTTTCCGTTTCTCGTTTTCTTCCATATGAAACAAGAGACTATATCGTTTGAATAACACGAAAGCTACACTGCCCTTTCTCACACATATTATCCAAATTGTTTCCAGCAATTTTCTACCCAAAACATAGATTTCATAATAACCTGAGCAAAACAAAACCCGAAACACAAATGACCAGCCAGTTAAAATTCTGCACCACACTCTCGTCAGTTCAACTCTTCCAAATTGACAATCCAATTTCGAAAATTTGAGAATTCTCCGGGTTAAATTAAACGAATTTGACCTTGCTCCTTGAGAATTTGAGATTTAATATTTGAAGCTCAACCAACCCTTTGCCAGAATTACATATCAAGAATGTGAATCCCGGTAATTCCAGGATCTAGGGTTTCGAGCAATACCCATTTAAACACATGAAAGTAAATTCAACGATTCTGAATGCAATATTGTGCCCTAATTTCTAGTAATCGAAACCCAAATATAGAGAATAAAATACACAAATGAATCTGTAACCATATATAGCTCTTGGATCTATCACTTAACTATAATTTAGAAGAGAGAGAAGCGTACCTTAATCGAGAGAGAGAGTGAGTTTGGCGGGAATAAATCTGGAATTCAGAAAGCTCTGTTTGAGATTGAGTGGGCCCCGACCTATATATATATATATCTATTGCCGCCATAAAGCGTACCCATTCAATTATTTACGGGGCATCACGTTTTGTGTTCAAGTAGGCCTAGTAAAGCACTTCGTGTTGGGCGCTTCTGCTAACTGGTCTTGCTTTCATTTCCGTTTTCATTTCCGTTTTGGGTTAATTAAGGCCCCGTTTGAAAGATAAATAAAACGCTAGTTTTTAGTTTTACAAGAGTCAAACTTATCACCGCTCGTCTACGAAGCAATTCACATGACACTAGTATATCGTCACATGTTAATCAATGTCAATAAAAAAGAGCATATGGGTAAAAACTTACACATGTCTTTATTTCATTAGTATAGGATCCCATCGTGGCGGTGTATAGTGTCACATAAGTCTTTCTCCCCACTTACAGATCCGTAATAGTGAATTAGTTCTTATATTTTAAGATTTCATCAATGTGACTCTCTTGTTATTAAGACTCAAACAATCTGCTAATTTATAACGTGTCCATTCAAGTCTCACTTCTTTTTATGTCTGTATGATGATACAGTGATCCGCGTATTATTTTATGGTAAGTTATATGCATTTAGTACTTTGCAAATTCAAGTGGAGTATATATTTGGATACTCTTAGAAGTGTGAAATATAGTCTATTTATGGCATTTTACCCTTGGTTTGAAGGGTTAGGAACAATGGACAAACTTTTTCACAAATATTTTTACGCTCTTTCCTAGCTTTTAGATCTGGTAACATTCAAGGGTCCTAATTAAGAGTGATGTCAATTGTTTTAATAATTAAGTGACATGGAGGATAATGTGTATTGTAACTTGAAAAAAATAAATTAAAATTTAAAATTAAAATAGAATAAAACCTGAGGTATAGAAAAGAAAAACAAAAATGTAAACCTGCAAACGTGCAGGTAGGGTGAAGACTTCCATTGCTACATGTTGAGAAGAAAACGCTAGTTTTCTCTCTATACATTGGAATTTTCCCTCCATTCTATATATATATATATATATTAGAGAACTTGTTATGGTAACTTATTTCATCAAATAAAAGCCTTCACTGAGGGTTTTACGGCCTACCAGATGAAGGCTGGGAACACCCGGCCAACGAGTTTCTGGGAAGGAGACGGGACATGGGATCCTCTGCCACGTGTTCCATGGTCAGTGCTAGCAACTAGGGATGGGCAATGGTTATGACGGACGAGTAACCGCTGTTATTTACCCATAACCATTTATACTCGCACCCGCATAATCATTTACCCATTGGGTAATTGCCTAAACGGTTATACCCATACCCATAACCATTTATAAACGGTTAACCATACCTATAACCACGTACCCATTTAACCGTAACCGTATACCAGTTTATCCATACCCGTTTACCCGTTTATCTTTTTTTTTAACCCATTTACCCTTTTTTGAGCCTATTTACATATTTTTTTAACCGTAACTGTATACAACTCTAATAATTGAAATAATAAAGACGAACGATAGTTTTAATCAATCAAGGTAATATAATATATTTGCTAATAATTGATTTTTTACTAACAAAATACCTCTCATTACTTAAGCAAACATATTGGAAAGAAAATTCATGTATTTTTGACATATTTTTCTTCCATACCCAAGCAAGTATTCAATTATAACATCCATATGATTACAAAGTAAAGCTTCTAAAAAACTCAAGGTAGTCATTATCTTGAATACTAGATGATTCAAAGCTCCAAAATATTTCAAAACTAAACACTTTCGAACACTAATGCTTTAAGCACATTCAATCACAAAGTCTCATCGACTCGTTGTCACCAAAAGAGGCCTACAAAAGAAATGTATAAATTGAATTAGTATCCCAAAAGAAATGTTTTTAACTAGAGGTGTTGGCATATAGGAGGAAATACGTATGAAGGATAAAAAATGATAGCTAGAAGAGAACGCATTAAGTAAGGTATAACTAGTGAATGTGACCTCAGATTATACATCATATTCGTACCACAGGTCCACAACTAGTTCCCATGGCAGCAATTTAAAAGTGAATTAAACAACCAGTCAGATTCATCACGTAGCTACTTTGATGCACATCACCATTATAGCCCAAAATGTCAAATCTATACCAGTCAGATTCCTCAATGCAACGTTAAGAGAAACAGAAATTTAAAATCTTACGGATTAGGTTTTTTGTTTTTTTTTTTAAATTTTATATATCTATTAAAATAAACGGGTAATCGTTACAACCGTTGTTAATACCCATAACCGCCCATTTAAATTTTACGGGTAAACGGTTATACCCATAACCATTTAATTATCTAAACGGTTACACATAACCGTAACCGCGAAATTTAAATGGGTGGATAACCGTGGTTACCCATAACCGATGGGTATTTGCCCATCCCTACTAGCAACACACATACGGACCTGACACTTGTTGTCCATAGGGACATAACATTTCCTGCAAATTTCATGCCGCCTACAACTGCCACTTGTGATATTGCAGACACCTGTGAGCAAGGGGTATGGTGTTAAGGGGACCAAAACAACACATGGCCTCACCTTGCTTGACTATGGACACATGTGGCATCTTGATAGTTTTGGGACCAATTCTCTAAGGTACCATTTGGTACATGGGATGAGACGGAACGAAGTGGGACGAGGTGTTCCGTCTCACGTTTGGTGCGCCTAAAACGGGTGGAACGCTCTTCCATGGGACAAATTTTGGGTGAATTTTCATTCCGCCTCACCCTCCTAGAACAACTCGTTCCACATCCGTGAAACACAAAATTATAACATCTCCGTCTCCTTCTTCTTCCTCCTTGTTTTCATCCGAGGGCATCTTTGCTCCCTCTCCGTTTCATCCCGTCCCATTCCGTTTCTTCCCGTCCCGTTTGCATACCAAATGATACCTAATGACACACTATCTATTGCAGTGAATGGGCTTTCTTTATCCAAAGTTTTTGGCCTTTGATAATGTGGATGGGCTTTTACTGGCCTCGGACAGCTTACTGGCCGTTCCAACAAACTTTTCTCTTAAGGATTGTTTTCCTTCTGGCAATGACTTATCTATGACTGGTGACCTAAGCCCGTCCCATTCCTAGCCTAACAAATTAAGTGTTGAGCCGACCTCTGTGTGTGTGACTTCTCCCTCGACTACTAAAGAACACCCTTCTACAAAGAAGCAAAAACTCGTCTATAGTCCTAAGAATAGCCGCCCACTCCACCTTACAAATTTCAACCATCGTGGCCCTAAAACTAAGTCTTTTGATCGCAGCAATCGAGGGGGAAATCAAATCGGAAGGGCATACCTGCTTCAGTCTTTGAAATTCTTAGGGTAGATGAATAGGATGAGGCACTCTGTGAGGTGATGGTCAGCCCACCCAAAGAGCTGGAAGACTGGAGGCGCACTGGTTTCTATGGGCATTTTGTCATTATTAGAAGAACTTTATCTTAGAACCTCCTTCGCCACTTATCTGTGATGTGGCAGAAACTAACACACAAATTAAACCCTATTAAGATAGTTGTAGTATGAGCAAGTAGGGATCGTTCTAGGCAGGGATTAGAAGGGATGTTAATCAACACTAATTAGACTTAAAAACTGAAAACTAAGCTAAACTGACACTAAACATAAGGGGGGGGAGGTTTTTGGACGAATTCTAACTTCAAACAAGTAAATTGAAGAAACAAATTAAGTTTGGTACGAAAATTGGGTGAAGGGCTAGCTAGAGGATTCTTCTCCACACATGAAACATATGCATACAAATCGATTTCCAGTTATTATTCCTATAAACCATGAATGACAATGCCCCAAATTAATCATGAAAAGCACAAATAAACTTTCAGATTTTCCTAAATTCATTGAATTGGACTTAGCAACGCAACCAAATTATTCTTATCAAGTTCCCTATATGAACTGCATGATAGAGATACATATCAAAGATAATTAAGTTTTGTGAAAATCATAAGCATTGATAAGACATTCATAACTATGAACTGCATGATACTCCTGCTAGGAATTTACTTAACACAATCATGACTAGTGACTTTTACTACTTGTAAATATAAGTTCATAACGATTAGGTGAAGTTCCCTTATATTCTAGCATCAAATCCCTGCATGCAAACTAAGTGTGCACCCTTAATCAACACACAAGAACAAGTTCTTAATAAAACAGATAAGTAAATTGCATTCACTGTTTATGAAACAATAACTGGATGTAATCAATTCATACAAAACATGTGATCATGGCCTTGAATTCACCTCTAGCTAAAAAGAAATTTAGTTACGCATGTTCGTCATAACTAAATAAAAACAATCTAAATTAAACATTGAAATCAAATAAGGATAGAAAGAACTCTGAGACACTCCAGCAATGGCAGATTCAGCTCCTCCTCTAGATGGCAGAATTGGCTCTTATTCTCCTTGCAAGCATGACTCTAAATCTCCTTTTCTCATCCAGAAAGCTGTGACACTCTCACCAATTTTCTCTCTAAAAACTCCTCCTGAAAGCTGCGGCAATAACTTGTATTTATAGGGCTAGGGCACGACCTACTTTGTGGTGGAAAAGGATTGAGTTGTTTGCAGTGTTTTAGGACTCCTTAAATCAAATTAAGTGGTTGAATGTGATAAGGAACCCCCCTTGTAGTTAGAGATAAGGTAGGATTATGATATGATAAGATAAGATAAGATAAGGTTGAGGTAAAACAGGACTGGATAAGATAAGGTAAGTTTGGATAAGGTTTCCTTGTTTTCAGCTGATTCCTTGTCTTGCAAGCCTTAATTTAATTTTTCCAGATTTGTAGCACATTTTTAGCATCATTTGTCACCAAAAACATCCATCCATTATGCTCCATACGCATGCTATCCAATCCAAGTCCAAAACTGCTCCAAATTGCTCCATTTAGCCATTTATTGTCATCTTTGCCAATTGGACCTCAATTCCTCACCGGATATACTCTCTATTTTCAACAGATTTTCTGACTACACTTCTTATACTAAGTATATGTGAAAAGATTGATGTAAAAATGTAGACTAGCACTCACATACGTTATAACAAAGAAGGCACTTTCTGGAATTATTAATATAACATGTATATGATCTCATGAACGAAATGCCACTACTTAGAAGTAAGAACTAGGGATTCCATATGCTCGTACCAATTCCAAACTCCACATATTGAACACATAACAATCAAGATAAAAGTCGAAGGGTTGTAATGGGGCTAATGTATTGGCTAACAAAAGAATGGTTAAGGATAAACAAAGGTTCTTAAAGTGATAGTAAACAAAGTAATGAAATCAACACTTAGAATTCAACTTTTGATTGCAGCATCTAACTTTAAACACAAAGGGGAGATTCATACAACTTTAGGGTTAGATTCACATTTTTGGACCCTTCTTCAACAACCAATACTTGTGAACTCATTCTCACTTATTTTCAACCTCTTTTTTTTCACTTTCACTTTCACTTTTCTTTGAAATATAAAACATACACATTACTTCACCAGATTCAAAAGAACAAATCCTTCCCCCACACTTATTTCTCTGCAGATCGTAGATAAAAAGGAATTCCCAACAAGTCATGCTTCACTATTCTTTAAGAACAAGGGTATGGATATTCCAATGCTAGGCTAGGTAGGGATAATGCAGGCTAACAAAGAAAATAGGCTAAATAAGGCTCAAAGGGGTTAAACCTACAATACATATGCAAGGGATAAGGCTTTTTGGCTCTGGTGGTAACTAAACAACATCATCTTGTTATTTGTTATGCAATCAATTTTAAGCTTTGAATGAAACTGGCATGAGTTTTAGTATTTGGAACTAAAATGATGAAAAAGCATTCCAAGTAGCAACCAAGCAAAGAAATAATGAGATCATGCAACGACTTTAGAAAGCAAGAATATCACAGATTTTGAGTTCCTTCCTTCAAGCATGTTACAAAAATTGATTTTTTTTTTCCTTTGTGATTACATGTGAATTCATTAATGACAACTACAACTAAGTATTAACCAAAGAGCATATCAAACTTCCACCCATGTTTGTAACTTTCTTTAACAGTCATGCAATTAAAAACCAAATCCTCATCATTGTGTTGGAAGGTACCCTAAGACACAAACAAGCAAAACGACTCTTTTTGGTTTTTTCAAACATTTTTTTTCTGATTTTTTTTTTCAAAATTTTCGAAATTTTTTCAAATTTTTGTTATTATGACACACTAAAACACTTGAAAACAGTGAGTAACAACATTAGAAGTGATAGTTGATGAAATTCGAAGATAAGTCATGAAAAGCAATCTGTGTACCCCCCTAACAGTTAAACCAAACATTGTCCTCAATGTTTCAAAAATAAAACGAAACAAGAAAGCAATAAAAGACAACTAGAAAACGAGACAATCATGGCAAAGTAAAAATAAGAAAGAGAAGGGTAAAAGAGAGCAAATCTGGTTGTAGAGCCTGGAGATTCCAAAGTCTTTCTATTTGAATCACATGGGTTGCCTCCCAAGAAGCGCTTGCTTTAACGTCTTCCAGCCGGACAATACCTCCATTTAAGCTTCACTAGGGCCCACGGCATGGAGGGGTACATCCTCCACGACATGCTCCTCAAAACTTCCATGCATTGGATCTATGAACGGAAGAGCATAGTGATCCTTCTTGATTGTGATGTTGAGCTTCCTAAAGTCAATGTAAACTCTCCCACCAGCTTGAATCTGATTGGGCACCTGAACCAAAGAAGGTAACAACCTATTAGTTGAAATGGGAATTGGAATTGGAATAGGTGGCTCACCAATGTATTGCGATGAGGACTTTAAAGTAGCAGCACTGTCAATAATTTCAGAGGTGGTTCTCTCAGCCTTGGGTTCTTTGAGGGCAATGGCTTGTCCCGTGTGATCCACTCCAATTCCTTTTTCAATGGTGGCTCTAAATACATCCATCTTGATAGGTGTTGAACATTCCTACCCTATATTTTTATTCACATCAATGGCATAACAAGAACGAATATCATTAGATTCTTAATAGATTCAGAAACATTAAATTTAGTCACATCGCCATCAAACTCCATAGTTAACGCTCCCTTGGCCACATCAGTCTTGGTTTGGGCTATATTCATGAACGGTCGTCCAAGTAAGATTGGCAATGGTGGAGAGTGGGCTGAATCCTCCATCTCAAGCACATAAAAATCTGCCGAAAAAATCAAATGGCCTACCTGCACCAAATCATCTTCCAAAACTCCTTTCGGATATGCATTAGATCGATCAGCCAATTGAATAATGACACCATCATTTTTAAGCTCTCCTAGATTCATAGATGCATAAATAGAATATGGCATAACATTAATGGAAGCACCTAAATCTAGCATAGCTTGTTCAAACCTTGTATTACCAATAACACAAGGGATAGTGAAACTATCTAGATCTTTGCATTTAGGTGGCAGCTTTCGTTGCAAAACTGCAGAGATATTTTCACTTACATGTACCACCTCTCTCTCCAGAATCCGCTTCTTTGTTGTACAAAGCTTCTTTAAAAACTTAGCGTACTTTGGAACTTGCTTTATAGCATCAAGAAGCGAGATATTGACTTGCACTTTCCTGAAAGTCTCTAGAATGTCTTTTTCATTCTCTTATTTCCTAGATTGCATAAACCTGCCAGGGAAAGGCACATTTGGTGGAATAGAGTTAGAAGGAATAGAATTCGAACCATGGGTGTTCTTCCCTTGCCGTGACTCTGTCCAACTCTTCTTCTACTTGCAGCAACTTTTCATCCTCTTTTTGGCTTTGTTTGGACTTTTTTTGGGCTGGTTCCAATCTCCTTGCAACTTCTTAATGGTTCTTTTCGATGCATGAGTTGTACCCTGGCACCTTACCACATAGTTTCCAGCTACTTGGCCGAATCCTTCGACGGTATTACATTTGAACATATTTCCCGGATTCATAATACCGCTGCGGACGAGTTGGCTCAAATCACCTCCGGGGCACAACTCCTGAGGGGCAAGCTTGGCCGAGAAATACCCGTGTTACGACAGCTATACCTGGCCTTGGTTAACCAGCAAGTCCTCCGACGCGACAATGTGATACGCACCAGAGTCATGTCCTTACCGTTGTTGTTAGACCGACAAGACCTTATAGAAGTTTACGCTGTCGAGGCAATACCGGATGGTTGGAGAAAACCCATTATACAGTATCTTGACAATCCCAATGGCAAACACAGTCGCAAGACAAGAGTTCACGCCACAAACTATGTCACGTACCAAAACGAGTTATACCGAAAGGGTGAGGATGGTTTATTACTGCTATGCCTCGGCCCCCAAGAGAGTGCTCAAGCAATCACAGAAGTCCACGAAGGGGTTTGCGGAGCTCATCAGTCCGGACGTAAAATGCAGTGGTTGTTTCGACGACACAGTTATTTTTAGCCAAGAATATTAAAGGATTGTATCGAGTTCGCATGAGGGTGCATACATTGTCAGATTCATGGTCCTATACAACGGGTCCCGGCCGAGTCATTACATTCAGTCACTAAACCATGGCCGTTTAAAGGATGGGCCATGGACGTAATCGGCAAAATCACACCATATTCCGGGGTTGCCAAGCACGCATGGATACTGGTAGCAACCGATTACTTCACTAAGTGGGTCGAAGCAAAATCGTATGTCGAGCTAACGTCTAAAGAAGCTTGCGACTTTGTGGAAGAACACATTGTGACCAGATTCGGCGTACCAGAAACGATTATAACTGATAATGGCACAATCTTTACAGCTGAGAGGTTTAAAGAATATACGACAAGTTTGAAAATTCAGCTTGAACAGTCTACACCATATTATCCACAAGCAAATGGGTAGGCCGAGGCAAGTAACAAAGTGTTGATCATCATTCTCGAGAAAATAATAAAAGAGAGGCATGGCATGTGGCATTTAAAGTTAAATGAGGCTTTATGGGCATATCGAACATCGCTCCGATCGGCGACTGGGACAATCTCGTATGCACTAACCTACGGACACGACGCAATTGAAGGATTTATTTTGAAAAACATGTTCATTTGAGCAACATCATATAGCATGCAATTAACAATTAAAGGCGGAATCATGCTTGCATGCACTCAAAAACAAAACATTACCATGAAATTCAAAGCCTAGTAGATTGGTGAACCAATAATCAACTCAAAACAAAGTGAGTTGAAATTATTACCTTTGTAGATTCCTCTTTGCATAAGCAAAGGCTAATCACCCAAAGAGATAGGGCCTTCATTCCTTGCTTCTTAGATCCATGGATTTGGATGGAAAATTAGGTTTCTCCAAGTTCCCAAAATAGGGAACCTCTAAGTCTCTTCACCAAGGTTTGATTGTAGAAGAAATGAGTGACCTTGGAGTAGTAGGATTGCTAGATGTACCCTCCAAGGTGTTGGCCTCTTTAGAGAGAAAATGGAGAGACAATTCTCACCAATTTTCCCCCAAAATAAACCCTTAATCACTTAATGAATATTTGGCTATAAAGTCCTTTATATAGTCCCTTCAAATAAGTGACCTAAAGAACCAAAACCCTAATTCATCATACATGGCCGGCCTACCTTGGGATTTTTGGGCTTTTGGGCCTTTGTGAATCTTTATTCATTAAGTTGTCATACAACTTAAGTCAATGGGCTTGACGTTCGAAGCCCATTGGGCCTTAAGGTCAAAAACTATCCCGAGGTCTTTAACGAACTTATTCGTTTGATTAATTAACATATTAATTAATCCTTGCCATAAATAAATGATTAAACCATTTAATCATTCTTACTCATTTCAGTTTAATCTTCAATCTCCACCTTTTATGGTGTGCGATCCATTAGGTTCCTTTTAGCGAGGTAGTGGGCGATTAAAACCATTTTACATCGATTGTGAATTGAAACTATTTTCAATTCTCCCTTTAGTGATTACACACGTTTAGGGCTTCCACAAACCATGAGTGACACCTAGCAGCATATCATGGTTACCCAAGCTAATCAGAAGAGGATAGAGAACCTATTCAGTTTGGGATTACAAATGCAATACGGTCCTTCTCTAATCTAATACTCTTGACCACATTGTTTGGTATGATAGTTTATTTATTCATGTCTACTATCCAATGTGATTCGTGTGCTTATATGATTTCCTTGAATGTGATTTGGAACGCATTCCCTAATCTCATTCATACTCTGGCCAGAGATTCCAAATCATATCATAGAGTATTCTCCCTCAACTGTTTGAAGGTTAGAGATCCCTTGTTGCGCATTCACTTGTCTCCATAGCTAAGTGGCTTAACCCCAACGATGTCGTGGACACCCCGAGGGGGTGACTTTGACATAATCAAAGATCAAGGACTTAACCACAAGACAACTGTGATGCCTCAGGTCAAAGGACTACTTTGCATTATCCCAACCATGAGTTCTCATGTGACATGGAATATAAGAACTCTTCGTTGATCACGTTCAGTGAACTCATTCTCTATTGAGCACCTACGTACTTGTCTTGATGTCACACACACCAATGACTCGAGACTAGTCACTCTCCCTGAGAGAAGACATAGTACGTACTGATCTTAACGGACTGTCAACGCCCAATTGGCAATCCTATGATCAGGAACATTTAGGATGTGTCTACGAAAGAATGGTCTCATGAATCTAACTTCATTAGATTACATTCTCCCAATCACATATTCCTTGGACTTTATCGTTTAAGCATATAACATTTATATGAGACGGCTCAAACAATAATTTATGCCCTTTATATGTAAAACTAGATTAGTTTAACATGTGAAATGTCCGTAAAGTATCATCACATGATTGGCTTTAGGGCACATTTCCAACAATCTCCCACTTGCACTAGAGCCAATCAGCTTGGTCATCTTGATGATACCTCTTCTGTAGTCATTTCATAAATGGCTGAATAGTAGGCCTAGACAGTGGACATCTATATGTGTTATCCATAGAAGCAACCTTGAGAATAACGACGTCACCATTATACATGATTCTCAATCATGTGGTTCAGTCTCTCATTTGAGTTCGGATCTTGATGAGACCTTGATTCCCAGGCTTGAGCTATCGCCCCATTAGTGTCATACACTTTCTGGTTGGAACCGAATAGAGAGTTCATAAATGAACTTTCCCATCCAAACAACATTGTTGTAAACTTCTATATGGCAATATATCTTGCATTCATAATGGAACACACTAAAGTCATACTTTAATGTTTCCATCCAAATATCTCTTTAGTCATAATAAAGAGATATCTGTTTATCTCTTCATTCATAATGAAGAAACATCCAATGATGGATTAGATTCATAATCTAATACATTTACGCTTCCATTACGTCACTTTGATTCTTCCTCGATCTTTGAGGAATTTATCCTTTAGTATTTCTCAAATACTTAAGGACTCACTTGACAGTTGCCATGGTTCTGATCCTGGGCTTGCACTGATATCATCTTGTACCGTTCTAGGTACAACTCATATCAATGTTTTTCATACAATATGAAATACATAAATCACCTTTCTGCGTATGCATAAAGGATTCAATTTACGCATTATTTCTTTGGGAGTCAAAGGGTACGTTCCCTTTGAGAAGGGCAACTTGCTAGTCTCACTAGAATCGTCCTTCTTATTGAAGTTTATCATCATATGAGAAACTTCCTAGCATCCATTGTCTATTATTAGGGATTGATATAATCCAATTATATCATGAAATATATCATTATAGATTTCCATCCCATGTACATAGACTATATCTCCCATATACATTCTATCTTCATATAATGTATTAAAGTCATAACTTTAACGAAGAAGTATTATTTTCATTTCCAAAATAAATATATCATATATATTTAAATTTTTAGGAACATGATTAACTCCCACTAATCTTTTGTAAAACTAGTAAACAAAAGATTCATTTACATCTTTATGAGAAATCAAACGATTTGATCCTTTTTCTCATAAAATGCAAATAGCTCCCACTAGCTTGCTAAGATTCATGATGGATGGATCTCTACAACTTACATGTCTTGTGATTTTTAGTTTTAGACATATATTATCAAGACTATCTTAATAATGGTTTCGGAAACCCATATTATGTCCAAACATTGAATCACCATTTAGTTGTAGCTAGCAATCTTCGAATTAATTGAAACCAAGACTATCTCAAAGATGGTTTCTTCAAAGTCAACCATTCTCTTTGATTGTAGTCACCTTAAGCTACCAATTAGTTTATGAAGGTTTCATTATTTCGGGTCAAATGGTACTTTACCATTTCCTTGAGTATGTATCATATATATATACACTCAATGTAGTCATAAGGATTTTCATTCTTATTTCTTTCGAATTAAGAGGTGCAACTCTATGACATAGTCATAAAGTTCAAACCATTCAACTGAGACGGTTTATAAATCCTTCTCGACTACCTTGGAGCTTTTGGTATAGGAACTAGGTTGTTATATTTGTTGATTACTTTCTTGTCTCTCAAAGAACCCATTCTTTGAGTTCTATCTCTCGTTCATTTGCTCTTAGGCAAATCACATTGTAGGATTACAATGAACTTCCCAACAAAACAACATTTGTTAGTTGGATTATAGAAGCGATATCCAAAAGTTAATTTAAGGATATCCCACAAGATTGTTATCAAACAAATATTGCTTATTAGCACACAACTCCAAATCTTAACATGCTTAAGATTTGTCTTTCTTTCCAACTACATCTTATGGAGTTATGAAAATTTTGGAAGATCTTCTAATTGACAATCATATTGTTTTAGAAGTATATATCCTATATATGGGTAATAGATAACATCTAACGAACTAAATCTTATTCGAGTTCATTCTTCTCCTAATGGAGAAATACATTATCTTATGATACTATTTTCCTTGATATCTTTCAAGGAAACTCATCTAAAGTGTTACCTTTCCTTGGATCAAATCTAAGGAGGTAAATACTTTAGATATCTTACTCATCTATTTACATTTCTTGAATTCTTTGAAACCTTTTGCAAAGTATTCGGACTTGTGTTTATTCAAAATAAACTATAGTCCAACCGAGAGTGATCTTCGGTGAATGTCATATAACATGAGTAGTATTATGTTGTGGACAAGTGCCACTAACATCTAAGTGAATTAACCTCAACAACTTTGTGATTCTTTCTTCTTTCCAAAAGAATAAAGATTCGAACATTTCGCCTCTATACAATTTTAACAAGAAGGTATTGGATCCGGATCTAACGATCCAAAATATCCTTGTTTCACCAACTCGTAACTTATGTTTTAGAGGTATCACAATTTAGTTGGGATTAGTCACTACCTTGCAACCTTTTGGGTTTTAAGCATCATTATATTCTAAACAGTTAACACTACCATATCATCTCTACTATAGAGACAATCAATTAGATTACTATTATCCAATTTCTTTGGTAGTTCATATGAGGAAGTAAGTACTATCTGCTTTCGCAGAGATCTATATCTTATTCACGTTCCGTATGTGAAGCACCTTTTCTTCTCTCATATATCTTCTACTTCTTATTAGTCACACTTTTACAACGATTTGTAAAACATAGTTACTAATACGGAATCATACATTCAAGTAGAAGAACCAACTGTTTTGAACTATTCAAGAACAATTTACAACACCTTCGAAAGGTGTGTTCTTGACACTTGCAAGACATTTCTTGCAAATACCCCTTCCAATGTCTATCCTTTCATAAAGAAAGTTTGTTCCCTTGGAGTTATTTATCTTCTTTATTTGACTTTCACCTTTGACTACATTAGTCATGGTCCCTAAACTCCCACTATCTCTCTTGAAACCTTTTTCAATTGTGTTATACACATCAAACAATTTGGAGAGTATGTGGTTATTGTTCACTACATAGTTTACCATAAACTTAGTGAACCATTAGGATAGGGAAACAAAGGTGAAGTCCTTGCCTAGTTTCCGTCTCGTTAAGTGGTTTAACACTTCAACACTCAATGATTCAAAATCATCATAAGTCCATGTTAATGGACTATTTTTGTCAACCAACCATTATGTTCTAAACATAATTACAAACTTTCAAGAGTTGTACAAGGCAACTTTCATTTCTTCATACAACAAATTGTAAGTGAAGAATTATGGCACATTAAGTGTCCATGCCTTTGTGCTTTCTTCTCAAGTTCTTTGTTCATTTAACAAAGAAACAAGCACTAAGTGTTTGCATTGACTAAGGGTTGTTCAAAGCAACTCCTATTTCTTCATACAACAATTTGTAATTGAAGAATTATGACATTAAAAGTGTTGTCCTCTTTATGATAGACCTTTTCTAACATATTCTTCTAATGATACATTATCAATAGGAAGATTGTGAGGATGAGACTACTTAGATACATATGCAATCCATTTAAGACATTCTTTGGGATTGTGGTACCAAGTCCGGAAACTAAAACATTCGGTTTTTATTTGTCAAGTGTTGGATAGCGTTTGCAAATATATTGGTAATCAAATACATAACGAATATAGATTGATTGATTTTAAGCCATTTGATTCGGGTCTTTAAATCAAAATAGCACCACCCACTATTTTTGGCAAATTCCATATCCCTCATTGGAATTCGAGAGTTTTGGATGAAACTCTTAGTAGGTTATGGGAGACTCACTACTACCAAGCCCACCTCAGAATTATATCATGTTGGCTAGCGTTAATAATAATGAGAGAGTACGCTTACTCATTTGCAACAACCTCTTGCAAGTACCCATCTAGTTTGGCCTCTAGAAAATGATGCCTCAGAATTATATCATGTTGGCGTCATTGTACTTAGTTAAGTCATTCCCACCATGCCTAGTTCGTGTAGGTGTTCAAGCATAGCCTCAGAATTATATCATGTTGGCTAAACTCGTTGCCTACCTCACTTCATCATGTATGTATATAGAACTCCTCCTGAGTGTAAGCACGCACTTTGTACTCCCCCATTATAGGGTGAAGCCGGTGTACGAGTCACAAACGATCGGAGCCTACCACGGTGGAAGGCCACGAAAGAGTGTTCAAAGCACTCTCCGTTTATCAACTTAATATTGGTTTGGTTGAGGGTTTTAGGTCTCATCACATATAAATATACATTTTAATCTCTATTAAAACAATTTTGGTCCTATTACAACTATTGGTCCATCTCATTGTTTTAGTTGTACATAATACTCCCACTATGCTTTTAAAACGGTTTTTAAAGCAAAAGTATATGATACTACTAACATAAACTTTGCATTCATTTGATGGACTATATATAGTTGCCTTAGGGCCTTAGGATGATTATGAACCTTTGTTTAGATTCAACACGAGCCTTGTGTTGAATCTCGGTCTAGGGATGGAGATTGATTTTAGTTACGTGTTTAATCATATTAAGGCGTGTTGTCTTAGGGGCGTTGGACCCAATTACTTCATTTTCATGCATATCATATAAAGCAAGAAAGAAATACTTCAAAGTAAAGGATGAGCTTATGCTCATTACAACATTTGCATAAAACAAATTACCTTAAAGTAAAGAAGGACTTATGCCCTTTTACAACATTTGATCAAATCAAATTACAACCAAAATCTAATCTACACATTCCCATGGTTCAAACAAATTTGAAACGCCTTTCACATAGCTCAATTATATTAGGCTTAGGTTCATAATCATCCTTTAATTAATTAACGCTTTAACTAATTAATTGAATGCAACATTTTCATTTGGTTTTTGTATCCATAAAATTGATTTAAGTGGAGCTAAACAAAATGAAAATCCAATTCTCATTTAAAGAGACAAAACAATTTTGTTCTCATCCTATTTGGGCCATCATGCAATAACCACAACTTTTTGGGCCATATTGCGAAAACATAAACTTTTGGGGTCACTTTGTAAAAACACAAAAGTCACTACTTCATGTAAATACAACTAGAACCCAAAATTTAAATAAATTCAAAACTTCATTAAAGGAGCAAAACAATTTTTCCTTTAGCGTTTTTAGGCCTTAACGTCAAAACGTAAACTTTCGGGTCAAAGTACAAATACACAAAAGTATCAAAACTTTATGTAATTGCATAAAAGCCCCAAAAATACCCTATTTTATTAGGGTGGCCGGTTTTTAGGGATAAAAAGGAGTGGTGGGTGTTTTGATTTATTAGTTTTGTCAAAAACAATCAAGTAGTGCATAAGAAAAGAAATTCTTATCACCTTTTCTTTTACCTTTCATAATGATGATAGATTTTTCTATTGCTATTTAATCAAATATCTAACATTTTAAATACATGATAAATCATTTGAAAAACAAATAACATAAACTTTATGAAATAATCAAAACTTTGAATCAAAACACAAAACCTTTTTGTTCTTGGCAAGAACATCAAGAACAATGAAGAACATCCATGAAAACCCATAAGAGCTCCATGAATGTTTTCAAGCCAAAAAACTCAAATTTTCATCATTCAAAATGGTGCTAACATCCTAGGGTACTTAGGGGTTCCAAAAGTCACCTTAAAACATTTTTAACAAGACAAACATGAACCCAAAAAATCACCCTTTGGATTTGGCCGAAAATCCCCAAAATCATGGCACCAAATTTTAGCTCCAATATTCATCCTCATATGAACTACATCTACAACATTTGAGATGGCAAATTTTCAAACAAAATTTACATTCAAAGAAGCAAGAATAAAGCTTGTAACAATTACAACTTTTAAATCATAAACTTATGAACTACAAAACCCAAAAGGATTCACCAACTACTAGACCTAGGTTCTGATACCACTTGAAGGATTTATTTTGAAAAACATGTTCATTTGAGCAACATCATATAGCATGCAATTAACAATTAAAGGCGGAATCATGCTTGCATGCACTCAAAAACAAAACATTACCATGAAATTCAAAGCCTAGTAGATTGGTGAACCAATAATCAACTCAAAACAAAGTGAGTTGAAATTATTACCTTTGTAGATTCCTCTTTGCATAAGCAAAGGCTAATCACCCAAAGAGATAGGGCCTTCATTCCTTGCTTCTTAGATCCATGGATTTGGATGGAAAATTAGGTTTCTCCAAGTTCCCAAAATAGGGAACCTCTAAGTCTCTTCACCAAGGTTTGATTGTAGAAGAAATGAGTGACCTTGGAGTAGTAGGATTGCTAGATGTACCCTCCAAGGTGTTGGCCTCTTTAGAGAGAAAATGGAGAGACAATTCTCACCAATTTTCCCCCAAAATAAACCCTTAATCACTTAATGAATATTTGGCTATAAAGTCCTTTATATAGTCCCTTCAAATAAGTGACCTAAAGAACCAAAACCCTAATTCATCATACATGGCCGGCCTACCTTGGGATTTTTGGGCTTTTGGGCCTTTGTGAATCTTTATTCATTAAGTTGTCATACAACTTAAGTCAATGGGCTTGACGTTCGAAGCCCATTGGGCCTTAAGGTCAAAAACTATCCCGAGGTCTTTAACAAACTTATTCGTTTGATTAATTAACATATTAATTAATCCTTGCCATAAATAAATGATTAAACCATTTAATCATTCTTACTCATTTCAGTTTAATCTTCAATCTCCACCTTTTATGGTGTGCGATCCATTAGGTTCCTTTTAGCGAGGTAGTGGGCGATTAAAACCATTTTACATCGATTGTGAATTGAAACTATTTTCAATTCTCCCTTTAGTGATTACACACGTTTAGGGCTTCCACAAACCATGAGTGACACCTAGCAGCATATCATGGTTACCCAAGCTAATCAGAAGAGGATAGAGAACCTATTCAGTTTGGGATTACAAATGCAATACGGTCATTCTCTAATCTAATACTCTTGACCACATTATTTGGTATGATAGTTTATTTATTCATGTCTACTATCCAATGTGATTCGTGTGCTTATATGATTTCCTTGAATGTGATTTGGAACGCATTCCCTAATCTCATTCATACTCTGGCCAGAGATTCCAAATCATATCATAGAGTATTCTCCCTCAACTGTTTGAAGGTTAGAGATCCCTTGTTGCGCATTCACTTGTCTCCATAGCTAAGTGGCTTAACCCCAACGATGTCGTGGACACCCCGAGGGGGTGACTTTGACATAATCAAAGATCAAGGACTTAACCACAAGACAACTGTGATGCCTCAGGTCAAAGGACTACTTTGCATTATCCCAACCATGAGTTCTCATGTGACATGGAATATAAGAACTCTTCGTTGATCACGTTCAGTGAACTCATTCTCTATTGAGCACCTACGTACTTGTCTTGATGTCACACACACCAATGACTCGAGACTAGTCACTCTCCCTGAGAGAAGACATAGTACGTACTGATCTTAACGGACTGTCAACGCCCAATTGGCAATCCTATGATCAGGAACATTTAGGATGTGTCTACGAAAGAATGGTCTCATGAATCTAACTTCATTAGATTACATTCTCCCAATCACATATTCCTTGGACTTTATCGTTTAAGCATATAACATTTATATGAGACGGCTCAAACAATAATTTATGCCCTTTATATGTAAAACTAGATTAGTTTAACATGTGAAATGTCCGTAAAGTATCATCACATGATTGGCTTTAGGGCACATTTCCAACAGCAATGTTACCAGTTGAGCTAAGCATAAATTCGTTACGAACAATTGAACAGAGTAGTCTGTTCAGCGCCGAATATAATCAGTCGATGAGATAGAAGTTAGAAGACTTAGAAGAAGCGCGACTCGACGCTTATAACTTGCTGGTGGCACAAAAACAGATTACCGAGCGAGCATACAATCAAAAGGTCCGACAGAAAACATTTGGTGAAGGAGAATTAGTTTGGCAAACGGTGTTGCTCGTAGGAATTAAAGACCCTAGGTTCGGCAAATGGTCGCCGACTTGGGAAGGGCCTTTCGTCATACATAAGGTTCTCGGGAAAGGGACATATCATCTTAGAGACCGGACTGGTTTAGTTCACAAATTGCCAATCGATAGGAAGTTTTTAAAGAAGTACTATCCGGTCACATGGGAAATGCGGGAATAAAAATTCATTTCATTAAGATCGGTAAAAGAATACATAAATTGAGTTGGTCCATTAGTTTACATAAATTCAGGGCGAATAAAGAAGAAGAGTGCCAAGAAGAGCCTTAAGCTCTTGCCACCGCACCTCGCCCATTATGATCTCGGCCTGCCGGTTCTTCTTGTCCATCTTCAACTGCTCGACTCGTTTTACACTCGCCACATACTTAGTCAGACAATCTCTGCCGCCTGACTCGAAGTCTTGTGCAATATCGGAAGCAATAGCTGACCTTCGTTGTCCTAGTTTAGTTATTTGACGGTCGAGGTCGGCTAAAGCTTCCCCTTTCGCCTTTAAAGCATCAATCTTCAGACGAAGAGCATCTTGGACGGCCATGGCAGCTTTCAGATCTTGTTCAGCCCAAAGAGCATTCTCAAGGACACTAAAAGTCTCCCGAACTCGCTCTAAGGTAGACGACGCCCGAACGATGGCTTCGACGCTCATTTGACCATTTACGCCGAGGTCGTTTAGGCAGGCACCCAACAAATCGAGGCCTGTGCTTTGAAGGACTTGCGACGTAGAGAGAGACAAAACTTCTTGAACCCGAACCAGGGTAGATGAATCGGCGGGGTCAGTTGTAGGGGCCGAAGGGCTAGTCACTACAGCGGTACTTGATAGAAGGGCTTTGAACTCAACTTCCCATGAGGCCTGCACACAAAAATCAGTTTAAGCTCAAGGAAATCATGAAAAAGTAACAAGAAGGTTTTGTTTTTAAACTTGCCGGGAGGAGACTTCGGCCATGTCTTTAGGATCGTTGCTCGAACCTAAAGAACTTAATGGCCGAGCCCAGTATCTTAGATTGCTTCTCAGTTCATGCGGCCGATGGAGGTTATCTACGTTCGAGGGCCACGGAGGCGGCCAAGAAATATAGATAACACCCTTCGGCGCATAAATTTTTCGATGAAAAGAGTGTATAGGCATCTGGCATTTAGTATTTTCCTAGTTTAGAGTTCTATGGCAGAGAAATAACCAAGGAAAGGCGGTAGGGGGTACTTACAGAAGCTGAAGTGGCTTTCTGCGAAGGAATATTAAGGTCCTGGTCCTGCGGATGAACGGGCATTTCCGCCATCGCTTTTGGCTCTCTTACAGGTCGTTTGCCACGGTCAGCCGTAGAGGGGCCAACTTGGACAGCCGCCTCGGACACAGGAGGAGGCACCTGACATTTATTATTTTCCTGGTTTAAAGTTCTATGGCAGAGAAATAAGGAAAGGCGGTAGGAGGTACTTACAGAACGACTGGGACTGCCGCCTAGGACACGGGAGGAGGTTGACGGGCGGGGTCGAAAGCGACTCGCCAGTGGAACCTCGTCGCTCCCGTCGCTTTCTTCTAGAACGAAGGCCGAGGGTTTTGGATTTTCAGGATAAGATCCCTTGGTCACAGGGACTGCCTCTTCCTGGATGGATGCAGCCTCGACCGGCGGAATAACAACTGGTTCACCGACTTTAGAAACAGGCCTTACTTGGACTGTTTCTTCGGCCGGAATTGACTGCTTCTTAACCAAAGCTTGGGTGATGGGGGGAGAAGGGGAAACACTGGGAGTCGTCGCCCCCGTAGTTTGACTGGAGATAACGTGAATCTCCCGTTCTCCTTTCTTCGCCAGCTTTTTGACCCGTTTGGCGGGCCGATGAGCTTCGATGGCCGGCTTGACCTCTTGATTAGGTCGTTTGCTCAGCACGGCCTGCACAGAGGTCTTAGCCCTCTTGGAAACGACCGATTTTTTCTTGAACGCAGCCGCAGCGACCACTTCCACCTTTTTCAATGGCCGACTACCTGGAAAAGTAAAAGCAAATCAGCAAAGCCGATCAGGGCTTCAAAATTGAAGGAAAAAGGCAGAAATAAATTGTTACCTTGGGGTTGGGGGGTATGAGCCTTCTTAGGTCGATCACCGAAGATATTGTTCAGAACGATTTCGATCGGAACACCAAAAAACTGTTGGGTATACTCTTCCCACCAATCACCGAAGGTGTCAGTGCAAAGAGGTTCTGGAGTGACCGGTCGAAGATGGAATTTTTGGCACCGCTCCTGGAACTCTTTTTTGGCATCGTTGCATTTTTTCTCTAAAGAGCCAGGTTCGCGTCCGCGGCTTAGGACGGACTGTGAGGAGAGAATGGGGACTGGACAACCTTGAAGGTAGCCAAGCTGCCGAGCAAGGAAGTTGGGGTGATACACTTCCCAACTCGCTCGGTGACCCTCATAGCCGAGAGGCAGGTCACGGGCAAGCACGAAAAACCCCCAAGATTGATGAAGGTCGGCATCTTCGTCTGCGCCCCACGCTGATGTAGGGAGTCTGATCGACGAAGGGTATTCTCGACGGCGACAGATCAAGAACTCATCATCAGAAAGGTTGTCAAGAGCGAAAAAGTATCTGAACTCTTCTTCGAAGAGGAGCAAAGTAGACCTGCAGCCAGAGTTAGAAGACCCAGAGGGGACCATTCTGCTGCGGACCGACCTTATCTAGGGTCGTTTTGACCAAATAGCGTAGGAGATGGGCGAGAATGGCCGGGCTGAGTGCTAGAGTGTGACCGCTAGCTAGGGCTTCGACCATTGGCATATTCTCGACCAGACACTTATGAGATTTGGTACAACAGATAAATTTGTTGTACCAATAGAAGAGGAAAGCCTCGTGTTCTCCTTCTCGCAGAGCCTCTTCTCTTCGGCCGGCAAAATGGAGATAGAGGGTGTTATAGTTGAAGAAGTTCTTGTAAAGCTTGTGAACCTCTTCTTTTGAAGGTATTTGGCATTCACCGCTTAGCGTCTCAAGAGCCCGCTTGTCAAAGAGCATCTTCAAGTTGAGGTTTGATGGGTACCTAGAGAGGGCAGCGTCGATTAGGATTCCAGTCGGGGAAGTCCCCAAGGTGGCAGTGAGATTAAGGATGGTGGGGCCAATGGGGCCGAGAGGGAGGACCATGGTGTTGGTGGCCGAACACCAGAAGCATAAAGCAGCTAGGAGGAGCTCCTTGTCCAGGATGACCTCCATGGACGAGAGATGAATGACGTCGTAAATGCTGAGGACTTTCCATTGCTCGCCGAACAGCTTTTCCATTCGTATAACCCATGCTGCCCAGGTTGTAGTGGTCGAGGGCTAAGAGCCTTGGGGCCTTGCCACATCCCACTTCGGCCATTGATGGTTGATGGTACTGCCACTTTAAAGAGCAAGGGTGACAGACAGTGCTTTTGGAGAAGCCCAGTGATGGTTGATGGTACTGCCACTTTAAAGAGAGGACCCAAGATTTGATGAGGGGTGCTCATGTCACTTTTGAACCGTATGGTTTTGATTGAACTTCGATCAATAATGTTCTGACATTGGTCGCATTCCTTGGAAAGCTTAAAGATGAAGGAAGCCATTGTAAGGGGATTAAAAGAATGCGAGACGAGAGGAGCTTTTCTGGGTTGGGAGATTTGAAGACGAAGATCCGGAGGGAAGGAGTGCACCAGAGAGCGATGGCAAGAATTTCAGAAAATTTGAAAGCGTAAAGTACAAATGAGAGAATTTCGGTATTTATAGAACGGTGGAAGGAAGGGCAATTGTTCGAAATTCAAAATGAAGGGTAAAATTGATCGAGAAATTCGCTAATCATTATGAACATTTAGAAAATCCAGTTGAGAAGACCGAGGGTTTCGTGTTTCGGGGGACGCACGATTGCGTACAGCGACGAGATTTATGGTGAAAGACATTTTGGCGTCTGCACGATGCTGAATGGTTCACAGATCGAGGTGGCATGGTTGTATTCAGCAACGAGGTCATGATGATATGACGGTTTAGGGAGCCGCATGCTTTAAACGTCATTATTGGGGATTAGCTGTATAAAAGGATGCCACGTGATGTATTGGTTAGCAGGATCAAGATCGTGCAATTGTGCTCACTAAATGCGCCTCGAAAATAAGAGTATTTGGGTTTTGAGTTTTAATTTCACTTCTTCAAGGCCGGAGCTCGACCAGAGGATTTAGGTCGAGGACCTCAGAAGCGAGGGGGCAATGTTTGGCCCCAAAATATTAGTTTGGGCCGAGTATAGAATTATTCTCAACCCAGCGTTTAGTTCTGGACCAGTTAGGTCGTGGGCTTCCAAACTTGGGTCGGTTAAGCCATGCTGCAAGATGAGTCGAATCCTGGTGCAATGAGGAGTCTCGGCAAGATTAATAACCCGGAAGTGAATCTGGCTTAATGAAGGGCTAGGTTCACAATTATGGTGAAAATAGGACTGGTCGAGTTGGTATTTGATCAGGAGAAGAAGTCCTAATTCGGGTAGGGTTGTAACTCGACCTTGAAGGTATCCAGTGCTATAAATAAAGGAGGCTGTACATCTTTCAAGGCCCTCCAATTCAACATACAACTGCCCTGCGCAAACTCTCTCAACAACTTTGAGATTTGTTTTTCTCTTTTCGCTGACACATCTTCCGTTGGCATCAACATCACTGTGAAAGCAACCGGTGATATCTTAAGTCGGCATAGATAGCTTTGTCGCCGTAGAATTAGCCGATCTCGTAGCATCTTCCGTTGGCATCAACAGAACTGCGGCGAGGACGGTTGGTTACCTATCCAGGTCTTGGTCGAGAAGGATTTCTGAATCCTTATTGATTGAGGTCATCTCATTAGCCTTCTCGGCGAAGTGAGGTGTTACAGTTTACTAAGCTCGGTGCATTGCACGCTGAGTTATTTTATGATTGGATACTCTCAAGTGGGATTTAGAGTTCGGCATTCAGATAGCCAAACCACATTCACTATTAAGACTTATATTCGCTTTGAATGTTTGTGCCCTTACACTTTGGTGTCGATTCGGCGTGAGTTTACTCTGACAAATAACATCACTGTGACTAAATTCGACGATGATGATTCGTGAACTTCGTAAGAATAGTAACCTTGTCTTCAGGTTCGAGAACCCAAGAGGCCGAGACTTGTTCCTTCCTCGGTCGTAATCGTAAGATGCAGAAGTCAGCCGCGCACCCAACGTAACATCAGCAAATTTACTCCTTGGCCGAGCTCAGCCGACGAGTTGGCACGCCCCTGAAGGAAAATTTTGTGAAAACAAGTTCATTTAAGCAACATCAATAAGCATGCAATTAACAATTAAAGGCGGAATCATGCTTGCATGCACTTAAAAACAAAACTTTAACCAAGAAATTCAAAGCCTAGTAGATTGGTGAACCAAAAACTCAACTCAAAACAAAGTGAGTTGAAATTTATACCTTTGTAGATTCCTCTTTGCATAAGCAAAGGCTAATCACCCAAAGAGAGGGCCTTCATTCCTTGCATCTTAAATCTATGGATTTGGATGGATTAATAGGTTTCTCCAAGTTCCCAAAATTGAGAACCTCTAAGTCTCTTCACCAAGGAGAGATTAGAGAAGAAATGAGTGACCTTGGAGTAGTGGGATTGCAAGATGCACCCCCCAAGGGGCCGGCCTCCTAGAGAGAAAATGGAGAGACAAGTTCTCACCAATTTTCTCTAAAAGAAACCCTTAATGAATTTTAGCTATAAAGTCATATTTATACCTTTATTCATTTGAGTGGCAAACTTGTAAATAAGTCCAAGTTCACTACCCTAATCATCATGGCCGGCCATTGGGATATTATTGGGCTATTATGCCCTTGTGAATATTTATTCATTAAGTTGTCATACAACCTAAGTCAATGGGCTTGACGTTCGAAGCCCATTGGGCCTAAACGTCCAAAACTATCCCGAGGTCTTTTAACGAACTTATTCGTTTGATTAATTAACATATTAATTAATCCTTGCCATAAATAAATGATTAAACCATTTAATCATTCTTACTCATCTCCGTTTAATCTCCAATCTCCACCTCTTATGGTGTGCGATCCATTAGGTTCCTTTTAGCGAGGCAGTGGGTGATTAAAACCATTTCAAATCGATTGTGAATTGAAACTTACTTTCAATTCTCCCTTTAGTGTTTATACACGTTTAGGGCTTCCACAAACCATGAGTGACACCTTGCAGCATATCATGGTTACCCAAGCTAATCAGAAGAGGTAGAGAAAACCTATTCAGTTTGGGATTACAAATGCAATACGGTCTTTCTCTAATACAATACTCTTGACCACATTGTTTGGTTTGATAGTTTATTTATTCATGTCTACTATCCAATGTGATTCGTGTGCTTATATGATTTCCTTGAATGTGATTTAGAACGACTTTTCTAAATCTCATTCATACTCTGGCCAGAGATTCTAAATCATATCATAGAGTATTCTCCCTCAAACAGTTTGAAGGTTAGAGATCCCTTGTTGCGCATTCACTTGCCTCCATGGCTAAGTGGCTTAACCCCAACGATGCCGTGGACACCCCGATGGGGTGACTTTGACATAATCAAAGATCAAGGACTTAACCACAAGACAACTGTGATGCCTCAGGTCAAAGGACTAATTTGCATTATCCCAAACATGAGTTCTCATGTGACATGAGTATGAGAACTCTTCGTTGATCACGTTCAGTGAACTCATTCTCTACTGAGCACCTACGTACTTGTCTTGATGTCACACACACCAATGACTCGAGACTAGTCACTCTCCCTGAGAGAAGACATAGCACGTACCGATCTTGACGGACTGTCAATGCCCAATTGGCAATCCTATGATCAGGAACATTTAGGATGTGTCTACGAAAGAATGGTCTCATGAATCTAACTTCATTAGATTACATTCTTCCAATCACATATTCCTTGGACTTTATCGTTTAAGCATATAACATTTATATGAGATGGCTCAAACAATAATCTTTGCCCTTTATAGTTAAACTAGATAAGTTTAACATGTAAAATGTCCGTAAAGTATCATCATATGATTGGCTTTAGGGCACATTTCCAACAGCCCCGCATTCATCGAAGGACGTAGTTAGCTTATAGATTACTCGGCCTGCGCGCCACGTAGGCTTGGTAGTTTTTAGGGTCAACAAATAGCCTTAGCGGTTTCAAAACCCCCCTTTGGATTGACAATGGTTAAACTAGGCAGTTTGCCTTGTTCTCTGAATTTTCCCATGAATTCTGCCATTTGCCCTATTTGATTCTTCAATTCGCCCACCTCATTGGCTTGATTTTGTAAGCCTTGCATCAAAGAAGTTAGTACTTGAAGAATTTTATCATTATCCATTAACGAATCGGAATTTGGTTAGGTAGATTGTGGGTGAGGTTGTGGTGGTGCAAATGGCCTTTAATATAGCCTATGAGGTGGCTGTCTATATTCGCTTTGTTGTTGAGTTTGAGGTTCTCTCCACTTCATATCTGGATGATCTCTCCAGCCTGGATTGTAGGTGTTGGAGAATGGGTCATTCCTTGGTTGATTTTGGCCTTGATAACCTATGGAATTGGCACTTTCCCCTCCCCTATTCTCTATCAATTGAGGACATTGATCAGTGGGGTGTCCTTGCATAGAGCTCACGGTACAAGCACTTGTTCCTTGCACTTTGGATCCTTCAATAACCTGTGATAGAAGAACAAAGAGATTAGCCATTTGAGATTGAAGTTCTGAAATAACACTTACCTCATTAGTTTGATGTTGCCGTGTGGGTTCCCTTTGTCCAACTCCTTCGTATTGTTGTGCATTCAAGGCTCGATTTGCTATTAAGATCTTTACAGCAACTGGTGTTTTGTCAACCAAAGCTCCTCCTGCCGAAGCATCAAGCATTTGTCTCTCAATTGGAAGTACTCCTTTGTAGAAATATTGAATTAAAAGCTCTTCCTTCATTTGATGTTATGGACAAGATGCAACTAAAGTCTTGAAATGCTCATAATACGCTGGAAAGGATTCTCTTTGGCCTTGTTGAATTCCGCTAATTCTCTTCCTCAAAAGAATGACTCTTGAAGTTGGGAAAAATTTCTCTAAGAATGCTTTCTTCATGCTTTCCCAAGAAGTGACGGTTCCAGGTGCCAATTCAAAGAGCCAATCTTTAGCCTTTTCCAAAAGAGAGAATGGAAAGGTTTCATCTTCAGAATGTTCCCATCTACGTTGATTGGTGTCATGCTTGAGCACACCACTTCAAACTCTTTAAGATGCTTGTTCGGATCTTCCATGGGTAGCCCATGGTATTTGGGAATGTGATGTAGCAAACTAGACTTTAATTCAAACTCATTGGTTTTGCCTTGAGCTGCCCTAGAGTATTGAATGCAAAGAGGGATGACATTGTCCAATCTAGAGGCTGAAAGTTCCTTGATTGTTCGATTGTTTACAGCCATGTCTTGTTCCTCTTCCTCTTCCTCTTCCTCAAATTCGGATTCAGAACTAGAACTAGGTGGATTGGGTTATGACTGCTTCATTTTCCTTCTCAAAGTTCGTTCAAAATCGTCGTCAAACACAATTATATGCCCACGAACTGGTTGAGAACTTCTAGTCATAAACTAGTACCAAAAACAAAGAAAACAAAACAAAACAAAATCAGAAACATAAGAAAAACAAAAATAGAAACAAAGGGGAGATTAGCAATTTTGCTAATCCCCGGCAACGGTCCCAAAATTTTGATGTGGTAGAAACTAACACACAAATTAAACCCTATTAAGCCAGTTGTAGTAAAAGAAAGTAGAGATCGTTCTAGGCTAGGGATTAGAAGGGATGCTAATCAACACTAATTAGACTTAAAAACTGAAAACTAAGCTAAACTGACACTAAACATAAGGGGGGAGGTTTTTGGATGAATTCTAACTTCAAACAAGTAAATTGAAGAAACAAATTAAGTTTGGTACGAAAATTGGGTGAAAGGCTAGCTAGAGGATTCTTCTCCATAGATGAAACATATGCATACAAATCGATTTCCAGTTATTATTCCTATAAACCATGAATGACAATGCCCCAAATTAATCGTGAAAAACAAAAATTAACTTTCAGATTTTCCTAAATTCATTGAATTGGACTTAGCGATGCAACCAAATTATTCTTATCAAGTTCCCTATATGAACTGCATGATAAAGATACATATCAAAGATCATTAAGTTTGTGAAAATCATAAGCATTGACAAGACATTCGTAACTATAAACTGCATGATACTCCTACCAGGAATTTGCTTAACACAATCATGACTAGTGACTTTTACTACTTGTAAATATAAGTTCATAACGATTAGGTGAAATTCCCTTATATTCTAGCATCAAATCCCTGCATGCAAACTAAGTGTGCACCCTTAATCAACACACAAGAACAAGTTCTTAATAAAACAGATAAGTAAATTGCATTCACTGTTTATGAAACAATAACTGGATGTAATCAATTCATACAAAACATATGATCATGGCTTCGAATTCACCTCTAGCTAAAAATAAATTTAGTTATGCATGTTCATCATAACTAAATAAAAACAATCTAAATTAAACATTGAAATCAAATAAGGATAGAAAAAACTCTGAGACACTCCAGCAATGGCAGATTCGGCTCCTCCTCAAGATGGCAGAATTGGTTCCTCTTCTCTTTACAAGCACAGCTCAAAATCTCCTTCTCTCATCTAGAAACTTGCGGCACTCTCACCAATTTTCTCTCTAAAAACTCCTTCTGAAAACTGCAGCAATAACTTGTATTTATAGGGCTAGGGCACGACCTACTTTGTGGTGGAAAATGATTGAGTTGTTTGCAATGTTTTAGGACTCCTTAAATTAGATTAAGTGGTTGAATGTGATAAGGAACCCCCCTTGCAGCTGGAGATAAGGTAGGATTAGGATATGATAAGATAAGATAAGATAAGGTTGAGATAAAACAGGACTGGATAAGATAAAGTAAGTTTGGATAAGGTCTCTTTGCTTTCAGCTGATTCCTTGTCTTCCAACCTTAATTTAATTCTTCCAGATTTGTAGCACAATTTTAGCATCATTTGTCACCAAAAGCATCCATCCATTATGCTCCATACACATGCTATCCAATCCAAGTCCAAAATTGCTCCAAATTGCTTCATTTATCCATTTATTGTCATCTTTGCCAATTGGACCTACAAACACACGAAAATAGCTTAAATCACTATAATAAATAGAAACAAACTCACTAAATGCAAAGAAACAAGCTAACAAAGTTGTATAAATATGCTTCTATTAATCTGTTCAATCTTTTATTCCCTGGGTGGTGGGGGAGGGGGCAATTTCAACGAACTATTGCATGTCTATGAGAAGGATGGAGGCCCAGTGAGGCCTATTAATCAGATTCTTAGTTTCTAAGAAGCCCTCAATGACTACAACCTTAAGGATTTGGGTTTTGTTGGTATTCCCTATACCTGGGTTACAACTCGCCATGGCGGAATTAAGGAAAGGCTTGATAGTGTGGTTACCACTAGTGAATGGAAGAAACTTTTCCCTAATTTTTCAATGATTCACTTGGATCTGAGTAAATCAGATCACACCCCTATCATCCTGCATATTGATGGAGTGGCTTTCCAAAATAAAAATCTGAGACACTCTTTCCGTTTTGGAGAATTTTGGTCGAGGCATGATGGGTGTGCTACAGTCATTAAAGCAGCTTGGGAACAACTTGTCATTGGTGTTCATGAGTTTTGTTTGGTGCAGAAAATCAAGACCATGCGGGTTGCCCTCATCAAATGGCAACGTGGGGAATTCCAATCCCAAAAAGTGTAAATCACTCTTATTCGATCCAAATTGGGTTTTATCTTGGCCTAACCTTTGTTTGACGTATCCATTGATGAGAGATCCTCATTTGTATCACAATTAGATACCCTTCTCGGTGACGATTAGACTTTTTAGCAGTTAAGGTCTAGGGTTAATTGGATGAAAGATGAGGGGTCGTAACACCTATTTTTTCCATTAATGGGCAAACAATCGTAGGCCCAAAAAAATCAATTATGGGTCTTAACAACAAGTATGGGGTTTGGACTGACAGTGATCAGGGGGGTTGAGAACGTCATTCTATTGGAAGTATGCCCACAAAGCCACTCATTTGATGTAATAGCTTTTTGGAATACTTATTGTATTAAACTTTTATATGTTTAATGAAGGGCAAAGCTTATTGTTAATCACTATTTATTGTATCATGTGTTTAAGCAATAAGGGAATCCAAGGAATGTATTTGTTCTAAGAGAGAAGTGATCTAATGAGTTAGATTATCGAGACCTCTCTCTTATGTTCATTCCTAAAACGTTCCTAGCCATAGGATTGCCAATTGGGCATTGACAATCCGCTAAGGTTAGTATGTGTTATGTTGACTCAAACGTGAGTATGAACTAGTCTCAAGTCATTTGGTGTTGGACACTGAGACAAACACATAGGTGCTCGAAAGAGTAATCGAGTACACTGAACGTCGATCAAAAGAGAGTTCGAACATACATGTCATGTATGAACTCTAAAGTTGCAATATGCAAAGTAGTCCTTTGACCTGAGGCATCATAGATGTCTAATGGTTAGGTCCTTGATCTTTGATCATGTCAATGGCATTCCTTCGGATTGTCCACGGCATTGTTGGGGTCAAGCTATCTAGTCATGTAGGCATATGAATGCACAACAAGGGATCTCTAACCTTCCATGGTGGAAGGAGAATACTCTAAGATATGATTCTAAAGTCTTTGGCCAAAGCATATGAATATGACTTAGGAAGTTTGTTCCAAATCATATTCAAAGGAGTCATATAGGAAAGTATCACATTGGATAGTAGACATGAAACAAACTATCACTTAAACAATGTGATTAAGAGTATTGTATTAGAGAAGGACCGTATTGCATTGTAGTTGTAACTGGATAGGTTCTCCAACCAATTCTACTTAGCTTGGGTAACCATGATATGCTGCTAGGTGTCACTCATGGTTTGTGGAAGCCCTGAAGATTAGCAAACACTAATCTTAAGGGAGAATTGAAATGTGGTTTCAATTCACAATCGATCGTTAAGAGTAACATCGCCCACTGCCTCGCTAATTGGAACCTAATGGATCGCACACCACATAAGGATGTTAGTGAAGAAATTATATGAAATGGATAAGCAATTAAATGGTTTAATTGAAGAATGGTCAAGATTAATTAATTAGTTAATTAATTATACGAAAAGTTCGTATTGGGCTTATATGTTGGTTTTGGGTTTCGGGGCCCAAAAGTGTTTTGGTCCACAAGGCCCATTATGTTTAAGTTGTATGACAACTAAAACAAAATGGGCAAATTAGCCCAATAACAAGGAGAGGCCGGCCATTAGGGTGAATGGGCAAGCTTGCTTAATTACAAGTTTGCCACTCACCAAAGAAAATGTTATAAAAGGAACTTTATAGCAATTTTCTCATTAGGGTTTTCTAATAGAAATTGGGTGAAACATTTTCTCTCTTTTTCTACATAGAGGCCGGCCACTTAGAGGATTTTTACTAGCATCTAAAATCTCTCTAAGTCATCCATATCATCTTCACAATATACAACATTGGTGAAGAGACTTAGAGACATCAAGCTTTTGATGTTTTTGGAGAACAAATCCTTTTTCCTCTAATCATCAAAGGAGCACTAAAGGGAGGAAAACACAAGGAGGATTCAAGGAGCTTGGAGGTGACTTGAAGGCCCTCCACTTGGGTGAATCCCTTGTGTAAACAAGGATGAGCTTCAAGGGTAAAGAATCACTAAATCTTTACTTCTCTTTAATTTTGTTAAAGAGTATATTTTGGTTCACCATATACTAGGCTTTGAAAGTCATGGGTTTTATGAATTGTTTTTGGATGCATGCCTACTTTAAAGTGTTGATAGCTTGCATGTGTATTCAAATGTTCATACTTGTTCTTAGCTAGGACAAAATTTTTCCTTCACATTCTGGATTATTTTTAGGAGATTTTTTCTTTTTCATCCACTAAAGGCGGTTAGGAAGTTCTTAATGCCATTGAACCAAAGCTCTATGTTGACATGGTTGCCCACCTTGAAAAAAAGATTTTTGATGATGAAGTTAAATCAGTCTTGTTTCAAATGCAACCAAACAAGTCTCGAGGCCTGATGGTATAACACCCATGTTCTTCAAAATTTTTTAGGACATTGTTGACACTGACATCATTAATGGGGTCCAATCTTTCTTTGCCTTTAGGAAATTTCTTAGACAACTTAATTACACTTATGTGTGCCTCATTCCCAAGCAAAAGAGATTGAAAGAAATGTCCCACCTGAGACCCATTAGCCTCTGTAGTGTGCTCACAAAATTCATCTCTAAGGTCTTAGCAAATCGCCTCAGGCTACTACTACCGAGTATCATATCCCAACACCAAACGACTTTCGTCCCAGGATGCCAAATCTTCGACAACTCAATCATTGCTTGTGAGATTGCCAATACTCTGTCTAATAGACGGATGGTGAAGAATGGTTTTCTATCTTTTAAGCTCGACATGAGCAAGGCTTATGACCGAATTGAATGGCTCTATTTACAGAAGGTTTTAACCAAGATGGGTTTCCCACCACGTTAGGTCAACCTTGTTATGGCTGCGGTGACTTTGGTTTGCTACTCATTTTTGGTTAATGGATGTCCTAGGGCAGTATCCAACCTTTAAGGGCCCTTTGACAAGGTGACCCTCTCTCTCCTTACCTTTTCCTCTTGTTTGCTGAAGGTTTCTCTGCCTGATTGCCCTGAAAAAAGGGCAGGGTTTAATCCGGGATCTGTCTATTAGTTAAGGTGCTCCTCGCACCTCTTCTTTACAGATGACAATTTCCTCTCCACCTGAGCCCGTATGGAGGATTGCATCCATATCACAAATATCCTTAGTTCCTACAATCGAGCCTTTGGTCAAGTCATAAATTTGCTGAAGAGTGAGGTTGGTTTCAGAAAAAACATTAAAAGGTTGGATAAGGCTTAACTAGCTGCAGTGCTCAGAGTGGAATGTGTACCCAAACATGATAAGTACTTGGGTTTTTCTACGATCGTGGGTTGGAACCGGGGACAATGTTTTGGATTCATAAGGGAACATCTTTGGAAAAGACTTCAATGCTGGAAAGGCAATTTATTGAGTGAAGAAGGTAAGGAGTTATTGGTGAAGGTTGTCACACATTTAATTCATCTATATCTTATGAGTTGCTTCTTGCTCCCTAAGCACTTTTATGATGACCTGAATAGATTAGTAGCCAATTTTTTTGTGGAATGGGAGTGATGGTGAAAAGCAAATCCATTGGCTTTCTTGGGAGAAACTATGTTCAACTAAGTCGGAAGGTGGTTTAGGTTTCCGTAATCTATACACCTTTAATCTGGCTTTCTTGGCAAAACAAGCTTGTAGGATTATCTCGAAGCCTCACTCTCTTCTACCTGTGACCCTCAAGGCTAAGTATTTCCTTCATCCTCTTTATTGGATGCTCAAGTGAAACCCAACTGCTCTTATTGTTGGATGAGTATTTGTGCATCTAGGGATGTGATTAGGAGTGGGGCTTGGTGGATGATTGGCAATGGGGAGTTCGTCAACATCTGGTTAGAACCATGGATCTTTTTTCCCAATTTGTTCAAGGTTTTTTCCCAAAACATGTTGGCTGCCAATTAGAGAGGGTCTTCGAGCTTATTAATCCCGGATTAAAAGATTGGAATTTGGAAGTACTTGCCTTGATTTTTTTTTTCTAATATGGAAATGAAGTTAATCATTTCCTTGCCACTTAGTATTAGAGATGTTAGGGGTTTTCTGATTTGGCACTTTGGGAAAAAAGGCATTTTTCCGGTTAATCTAGCTTACCATTTTGGTAGAAACTTGCTACTTCCACCCTCGATTATTGCTTCTTCCTTATCCCAAAGTCCCATTTTGAAACTTTGGACTGTCATCTGGAAGGCCAATGTTTTGCCTAAGGTTCGTCTATTCACAAGGCGTCTCTGTAGAGACCTTCTTCTTATGAGACTCAATCTTGTAAAGAAACGGATTGCAACTGAGCTATCGTGTGTGCTCTGCAATTCTACGGCGGAATTCGCCTGTCATATTTTCAGGGATTGTCATTATGCTTGGTGCTCTTGGATATGTTCACCCATTGGAGTTCCTCTGAGGTCCCTTGACCCTATGTCCACATCGGTTTGGTTTTTCAAGATTACTGATACTCTCTCCCCCACCAATCTCTCATGTGACATGATGATATATTGGACCATTTGGAATAGCAGGAACTCGATGCTACGGAATGACAAATGTGATGCGCCGAATTTGGCGGTGACTCGAGCAATTTGTTGGTAGCAGAAAAAAAGTATAAAGCTTTAGGTCCAAAATTTATTATTTTTTAATCGACTGGACTATGGGCCAGCCAGAAAAAAAAAGGGTTAATAGAACCCAAGCTCAAATATGGGCTAATAAAGAAAAAGTGAAAACTAAATCCTGATTATAGGATTTAGGGTTTCGTATGGGCTAAGGTAAATAGGCCCGAAAGAAATTTTTTTTTTATTACTTTTGGACTGCAGGTCTATAAAGGAAAATTGAGTGATTGGGCTAAAAGCCCGAAGGAATCACAAACCCAAATCTGGACTGAAATAAAAAAAACAAGAATTTCTTAAAAAAACTTGGCCACAAACGGGGGGACAAAAAAAAAAACAAAGCCTAAGCCCAAATCATGGGCTGGGTGACGCGGGCCGAGCGCAAGGGAGAAGGCCAAAAAGCCTTTGGTGTTTGGAGATCAACCTAGTGATGCTGAATGTGGGGGTCAGTGACATTCATCTGAGATGCGCCTTCTCAGTGGTGACGACATGCAGGTCGTTAGACTAATGTTGTTCGGTTTTGTTGCCCTTCCATCATATAAATAGTGTGGAATATTTCATAAACAATGTGAATTATATTGTTCTAGTTCTAGAAGCAGTGTTTATTTTGTTACATCTCATAAATATTGGGTGTTTTTTTTTTTTTTATCAATTTCATAAAATAGTACAGGTTATTATGCTGTAATTCCAAAAACACCATTGATGTTTTGTTCTACTTCGAGAAATAATATGCGTTGTGTTAATTCATGATCATAGAAAGTGTGGGATATTTTTTTGTAGTTCATGGACTAATGTTGATTTTACTCCCTTCATAAACAAAATGGATTGTTTTGGTTTTGTTTTGCTCCCTTTCCTTATAAATAGTGTGAGATATTTCATGAATAGTGTGAGTTATATTGTTCTAGATCCAGAAACAGTGTTTATTTTGTTACCTATCATAAATATTGGGGGTTATTTATTTAATTTTTTTTATCAATTTCACAAAATAGTACAGGCTATTATGCTGTAATTCCATAAGCACTAATGGATTTTTGTTCTAGTTCGAGAAATAGTGTGCGTTATGCTAATTCATGATCATAAAAAGTGTGGTCTATTTTGTTGTAGTTCACGGACTAATGTTGATTTTGTTCCCTTTTATAAACAATGTGGGTTGTTTCAGTTTGGTTTTGCTCCCTTTCCTTATAAATTGTGTGAGATATTTCATAAACAGTGTGTGACACACCCCGACCCGGAATGTCCCCTAGGACTTCGAATCGAATTGTGCTGGCCAACACCTGGAAGGTGATGAAGCCATAAAGTGTGATGATGATGAAAAAAATGTGAATAAATTTAAACCGAAGAGTGCCTAAATACCAGAGTACACCGGTGAGTGGGAATGAACCCACTTCACACGTGACTTTAGAGCATAAGCAAGTATAGAAGAGTGAATTAAGAATCGTACCCTCGAAATAATCTCCAATACTAAGAATCACCACGAATCTTCGACGATGAGAAAGCTCAGCTAATAAGACTTGGAGGGTGAAGACAAGACAAAGGCGAGTGGCCCTGTAAATAAAATTTTAATAGAACCCATATGAAACATTATAATTCCTCGCTACAACACTTGTATAATTTCTAGAAAATATTATAAATATACCATAATACAACATCTCGTCAACAGTATCAAATAATCATGTGATTAATAACTCATACTAGTACACAAGTCGGAGTCACCTATGGTGACCTGTACGACTTACCCATATCTCATCACATATACTAGTTCATCACATATTTCATCACATATGCTAACTTATTGCATATTCATCACATATGCTAGGTCAGCATCATATATTCATCACATTGCTAGCTCATCACATATTCATCACATATGCTAGCTCGTCACATATTCATCACATATGCTAGCTCATCATCATATATTCATCACATGTGCTAGCTCATCCCATATTCATTACATATGATAGCTCATAAGTCGGAGTCACCTCTAGTGACCTATACAACTTATCCATATCTCCTCATATATCTCATTAATCATTGCTAGCATATAAGTCAGAGTCACCTATAGCGACCTGTACGACATATTTGTATCTTATCGCATATGCAAATGATATTGTAAACACGAAAATTCCTGCGATGAATGAGACAAGAACTGATGTGAAATATATAAGCACACAAATTAAACCCTCTTTTTGACAATTGTAGTATAGATGTAAGTAGGGTATCGTTCTAGGCCGGGGATTAGGAGGGATTGCTAATCTATTGTAAATTAATTTAAAAATATTAAATAAGACTCAAGGACACAAAACTAGGCTAAAAACTCTAATAACTCGAAACACACTTAAAATGACTCAAAATAATGAAAACAATTAAATTAAACACTAGGAACTGAAATGGACGGAAATTAAATTAAAAGACTAACAATAAAGAAAACTAACTAAATAATATAATTTAATAATGGATGGGTGTTTGGTTTTGATGAAAAGTAAATTAAACTTAATTAAATTACAGAATTGACAAAAACATAAAATTAAGGTAAAATGATAAATGACGGACTAGCTAGAGGGTTCTTCTCCACACATGACACATATGCAACCTAAATTGATTTTCAGTTGTTCTTTCAATAAATTGTAAATCTCAACGCCCCAAATTAACCGTGAATTGCACTAATTAACCCTCAGTTTTTCCACAAGTTATTGGGTTGGATGATTGCATACGACAACCCAAAACATTCCCTACAAGTTCTCTACATGAATTGCATAATAGAGATACAAGCAAGAATCATTAAGTTCTATGAAAAACATAAGCATTGACGAGGCACTCGTTACTATGATTTGCATGAAACTTATGCCAAGAATTTACTTAACGTGATTGTGACTAGCAACCTTTACTACTTGTGAATATAAGTTCATAACGATTAGGTGAAATTCACTTATATTCTAGCATCAAATTCATGCATGTAAATTAAGCGTGCACTCTCAACCAACATACACAAATCAGTTTTTATACGAACGGATAAGTAAATTGAATTCACAACTTATGAAATCACAACCGAAGGTAATCAATTCATATTACAAATATAATTATGGCTTTGAATTAACCTCTAGCCAAAATAAATTTAATTACACATTATTAAAACCGAAATAAAATAGAAGTTTAGAGAGATTAAACCGAGAGAAGGCTTCTGCTTTCTGTGCTCTGACCAACTCTTGCTGTGCTCTCCTCTCCAGCTGCCAAGGCAGCAATTCACGCCCTCATCACCGTCTCTCGGTCCTCACTCTCCCATCTTCTGACTGTCGCACTTTCCTGCGTCTCTGCAAGCTGCCCAAAGGGCAGCTCCCTTCTCCCGCTCCAAGACCCCCCTGTGCGTCCTCTCCTCTCTCCTTTCTTATTCTTTTCTTTCTGGCCGTTCTCCTCTCTTTTATTATTTTATTCCCTCTTTTCCGCACTACTGCTGTCCGTCCCTTTTTCCATCCTCCCACATGCTGCTTCTTCCACGCTGCAAAGGCAGCGTTCCCCACTCCCACGTCAGTTCCCTTTATTTCCCTGCTGTCCATGACCTGGTCCTCACCTTGCTGTCTCTCCAGCTCACGTTTTCTGCCTTTGCTATCTTTCTTTCATGATTATGCCGTCTGCCTTCATGCCTTGGATTCTTCTTTGACAATATAGTACAAAACTAATTTGTATCATAAACTCTAAATTAGTAGCAGTTGGGAATTAAGAACAAATTCAAGTAACAAATCCAAAACCAATATTCTTTCTGTCTATTATTTAAAACTCATTTGTGCTATTTTTATTTTCTTTGCATAACAAATTCTATAAACACAAAAATAACGTAAATAGCTCAAAATATAAAGAACTAACTAAGAAAAGACGAGTGAATTTGAAGTAAAAATATATATAAATATGATCCGATCAAATACCCCCATACTTAGCTTTTGCTAGTCCTCGAGCAAAACAAAGAAAACATGAAAAAGTACTAACATGAAAAACATTAGTTTCCCCCTATGTGACCCTCATAGAGTTTCATTCGAGAAAACAAATCATCAAGAACCATAGCTAGCACCAAACAAACTAATCCAAGTTCATCTTCCTTATTCAAATATTAGCAGTAATCTTTGAATCATCCTTGAAGTGTAGTGTGTGAGATAGCCATGCTAATGCAATTTCAAGTTTTTATTTTTAAAATCATCATATGCAAACTAGCAACATTCTCACGGGATATGCACTCAATCACACATGTGTTTAGTTTTAATGTGTTTCGCTCAAAGAATCAAATGTGAACGTTCTACCATAAGCTTGCATAAAGATCACTTCTCCACAGTCATAATTGCAAAACTTAAATCGAGAGGACTTTTATTGGATGTAATGAGGCTTAGGGATAGGATTATTGAAACGAAAGAATAGGAAAATACAAGTTCCAAGCTACATTGCAAGCAATTCTTTTGTCTAGATTTATAAGAACTCAAGCTCTCCAACGATTCTTCTGAAACCTCCAATCACACCCTTAAACTGAAACTTTAAAAACATTTTTTTTTTTTCTTTTCTTCGTATACAATCTTTCTTTTTCTTTTTCTTTTTTTTTTCTTTTTTTTTTTTTTAATACAAACATGAAATACCCCCACACTTATTTTTTTGCCAAACACCTTCAAAGTACTTTACAAACATTTCTCATAAGACAATCTCACATTGCTCACTAGCTTGCTTGGAAAGGGTAAGGAAAAAAATGTTTCAGGTATAAGGGTAGACATATTTGGTGATAAGAAATAAAAGGTTCAACAAACACGGCTCAAATAGGCAATCTAATGATATCATTTTTCTGTTGGGAAACATGGTTATTTGGGCCATGGTGGTAAACCTAATGCCTCTATCATTTCCAAGTTCATGTAATCAATGACAAACATTTCGAAAGATCGTTACGCAAGTTCTAGAGATGCATCTCACATAAGTTCAGCACACATGAAAGAATAGGAGTGTATGAAAAATGCACACACTTTCAATAGGCTCAAAAACTCACATAGGATGTATATGGTCACTAAATTCACATATGAAGCTTTACGTTATGCTTTAGTTTCACATCAACAAGGCTATGTGCATTTGGTTTTTCAAAGATGATCAAACATGTACAAAACTAACAAAAGAATTAGGAATTTCACAAAACACATGTTAACTAAGTTCTTGATGATCATGGTTCAAATTTTATTCAATTATATCATTGGGTCGGGAAACTAACAAAAATCTAATTCATAACAATAAGGAAAACAAGACAATATTTTTGGATTTTTAAATTTTCCGAATTTTTTTTTTTTTTTTTTTTTAAAGAAAACAAAAAGCAACAACACAGAAACAAATGAAATTCTGGAGATTTCTACCCCCACACTTAAACTTGACATTGTCCCCAATGTCAGAAAAGATGATCAAACATGTACAAAACTAACAAAAGAATTAGGAATTTCACAAAACACATGTTAACTAAGTTCTTGATGATCATGGTTCAAATTTTATTCAATTATATCATTGGGTCGGGAAACTAACAAAAATCTAATTCAAAACAATAAGGAAAACAAGACAATATTTTTGGATTTTTAAATTTTCCGAATTTTTTTTTTTTTTTTTTTTTAAAGAAAACAAAAAGCAACAACACAGAAACACAACACAGAAACAAATGAAATTCTGGAGATTTCTACCCCCACACTTAAACTTGACATTGTCCCCAATGTCAGAAAACACTATAACGCAAAATAAAAATAAAATAAAATAAATAAATAATAAGAAACAAAATAAAGCAATTAGACTGAAAACTTCCCTAAGTTGCAGTAAAATCAAGTGATTACCCCCCACGCTAAAATTCTGCAATCAACTTCAAGGGTGGAAATAACCAAAAGTTCCTGCAAAGAAAAGAAATAATTCAGTTAAGTAACGCAAGAAAATGTAAAAAAATTGCAAACGAAAAATTGAAAATCACAATAAAAGACAATGAATAGAAACTAATAAGTGATCAGTGGTCATGCTTGTTGATTTTCCACAGCGTTCCTCTTGAACAGGGTGACACTTAACTTTTTACTTGCAAGTGATGATTTTATGCTATTGTACGGCGAGGCTTTGCTCTTTGGCGAATGTGCCATCCAAATGTTGTTGAAGCTTCTCGAGTTCTTCAACTCGGACTCCTTGTGCTGGGTTGATTGATTATGCAGTCTGCATTCTTCTCTGCTTGTTTCCTCAGCACGGCGGGCAGGCACGAGGTAGAGGTGTTTTGGTCTGATTCTTTCTTCAATCTTTCCAAGTGCCCACCTCTTGCTTTCTTTCTCCTTGTCCCTAGCTGAGGATGAATTGGCAAATTGTCTCCACATGCTTCGAGGTATCATCTTCACTTCCCTTACTTGCCCCCCAGACAGATGTGAGACGAAGCGGAAACACAAGATGTTGAAGATGAGTACTCGAGAGCAAGGCTAGGTAAGCAATCAGGACAAGGAGAAGGAAGGAGAAAGCATGATATGAGATACTCTTGCTTTCAACCTTTATGATATGAAATACTTTTGCTTTGAATGGGTTGTTCGCAGGAGTATCCCAAGGAATGAGGAACACAGAGTGACTCGAGAGGGTTATTTGGGAATGCATTTTCGGAGATGAAGAAGTGTTGAGAGGGTGTGCTGAGAGAGTGTGCTTTTGTTGTGGAAGGCGAAGGTAGAAACTTATAGGACTTGTCTTCACAACCGGAACTGTTCTCTCACTCATTGTCGGCAGCCAGTGGATGGATGAATAGTACAAATTACGCGCTTTCTGACAAAGCTGCCCGTAATTTCCGCAAAGCTGCCAGTTGCATGTGACAAGTGCTGACTAGGCTGAGAGAGACAGATGGTTGGAATCGGCGCTTCGACAGACTGCCCGTGATTTTCGCAGAGCTGAGTTTGCGTGTGACGGGTGACAACACGTCTGGATGAATTGATCTTGCGAAATCCGGGGTGCGGCTTGTGGTTTCTGAGCAAGCCCAACTTTTAAGAAATGAACGCCTCTTTTGAGAAAAGAATCCGGTTTATGAGAAAGGAGACTCCTCTTTTGAGAAAAGAATCCATTTTTTGAGAAAGGAGTCCCGACTCTTCGATTTGCGAGAGGACGCCTCTTCAATTTATGAGGAGTGCCTCTTTGATTTCTTCCTTTTTATAGAGGCGTTAATCGTGTTCCACAACACACTTGAGCGCCCTCCTGCAAACACTCCCTTCTTGCACTTCCTTAATCTTAATTTGTCTGATCACTTCTTTCTCAACACCTCTGAAAAATGGCAGGCCCTTCCGATCGACGTTTTGACTTAAACATTGGTGAAGAGGCAGCTCCGCCTTCACCAGACAACATATGGCGCCCTTCTTTCATATCCCCCACTGGTCCCCTTACCGTTGGGGCTTCGGTGATGAAGAACGATATGACAGCAGCGGTGGTGGCCCGGAACATTGTCACGCCTAAAGATAACAGACTGCTCGCTAGACGGTCTGATGAATTGGCGGTTAAGGAGTCTCTGGCTCTCAGTGTGCAGTGTGCGGGTTCCGTATCCAACATGGCCCAACGCCTATATGCTCGAACCCGTCACGTTGAATCGTTGGTGGCTGAAATACAGAGTCTCAAGCAAGAGATTAAAGGGCTCAAGCATGAGAATAAAGAATTGCACAAGCTCGCACACAGTTATGCCACCAGCATGAAGAGGAAGATTGACCAGATGCAGGACACCGATGGTCAAATTTTACTGGATCATCGGAAGTTTGTGGGACTGTTCCAACAGCATCTGCCTTCATCTTCAGGAGCGGCATCGCGTAGTGAAGCTCCAACTGATCAACCTCCGATACCTCCTCATTCCGTGGCCCCGCCGACTACTAAAGCCCCGCCTACTACTAAAGCACCACCCGACCAATGAATACTATTAGTTTACATCATTGTAAAATATTTGTACTTTTTTTTTTTTTTAATTTTTAATTTTTTTTTTTTTTTTTATGTATTTTTTTTTTTTTTTTTTGCATTAATTTTAAATTTTATGTTTTTTTTTTTTTTTTTTTTTTTTATATATGTAAATTAATGTAAAGAGACTTTGGTTAACCTTCCCCCACACTTAAACTAAATAACACAAACTTACAGAAATCAACCAAATAACACAACTAACTAAACAAAACAAAATGAAAGCAGTAAAGATAAGGGTGGAAGAATGCAAAGCTGATTGGGTTAGTGATTCCAAAGTCTCCCTTCGTTGAATGCTTGGGTTGCCTCCCAAGAAGCGCTTGATTTAACGTCTTTAGCCGGACGCATCTTTCCTTTAAATTTCCCTCGGCTCCATTTGAACCTAAAATCAAAGAAAGAAAAATAAATCAAATATCAAAAGTAAAATACACAAACACCAATATAAACATAAACAAAAACAAAAATAAAAGGATTAGCAAAGTTGCTAATCCCCGGCAACGGCGCCAAAATTTGATGTGAAATATATAAGCACACAAATTAAACCCTCTTTTTGACAATTGTAGTATAGATGTAAGTAGGGTATCGTTCTAGGCCGGGGATTAGGAGGGATTGCTAATCTATTGTAAATTAATTTAAAAATATTAAATAAGACTCAAGGACACAAAACTAGGCTAAAAACTCTAATAACTCGAAACACACTTAAAATGACTCAAAATAATGAAAACAATTAAATTAAACACTAGGAACTGAAATGGACGGAAATTAAATTAAAAGACTAACAATAAAGAAAACTAACTAAATAATATAATTTAATAATGGATGGGTGTTTGGTTTTGATGAAAAGTAAATTAAACTTAATTAAATTACAGAATTGACAAAAACATAAAATTAAGGTAAAATGATAAATGACGGACTAGCTAGAGGGTTCTTCTCCACACATGACACATATGCAACCTAAATTGATTTTCAGTTGTTCTTTCAATAAATTGTAAATCTCAACGCCCCAAATTAACCGTGAATTGCACTAATTAACCCTCAGTTTTTCCACAAGTTATTGGGTTGGATGATTGCATACGACAACCCAAAACATTCCCTACAAGTTCTCTACATGAATTGCATAATAGAGATACAAGCAAGAATCATTAAGTTCTATGAAAAACATAAGCATTGACGAGGCACTCGTTACTATGATTTGCATGAAACTTATGCCAAGAATTTACTTAACGTGATTGTGACTAGCAACCTTTACTACTTGTGAATATAAGTTCATAACGATTAGGTGAAATTCACTTATATTCTAGCATCAAATTCATGCATGTAAATTAAGCGTGCACTCTCAACCAACATACACAAATCAGTTTTTATACGAACGGATAAGTAAATTGAATTCACAACTTATGAAATCACAACCGAAGGTAATCAATTCATATTACAAATATAATTATGGCTTTGAATTAACCTCTAGCCAAAATAAATTTAATTACACATTATTAAAACCGAAATAAAATAGAAGTTTAGAGAGATTAAACCGAGAGAAGGCTTCTGCTTTCTGTGCTCTGACCAACTCTTGCTGTGCTCTCCTCTCCAGCTGCCAAGGCAGCAATTCACGCCCTCATCACCGTCTCTCGGTCCTCACTCTCCCATCTTCTGACTGTCGCACTTTCCTGCGTCTCTGCAAGCTGCCCAAAGGGCAGCTCCCTTCTCCCGCTCCAAGACCCCCCTGTGCGTCCTCTCCTCTCTCCTTTCTTATTCTTTTCTTTCTGGCCGTTCTCCTCTCTTTTATTATTTTATTCCCTCTTTTCCGCACTACTGCTGTCCGTCCCTTTTTCCATCCTCCCACATGCTGCTTCTTCCACGCTCCAAAGGCAGCGTTCCCCACTCCCACGTCAGTTCCCTTTATTTCCCTGCTGTCCATGACCTGGTCCTCACCTTGCTGTCTCTCCAGCTCACGTTTTCTGCCTTTGCTATCTTTCTTTCATGATTATGCCGTCTGCCTTCATGCCTTGGATTCTTCTTTGACAATATAGTACAAAACTAATTTGTATCATAAACTCTAAATTAGTAGCAGTTGGGAATTAAGAACAAATTCAAGTAACAAATCCAAAACCAATATTCTTTCTGTCTATTATTTAAAACTCATTTGTGCTATTTTTATTTTCTTTGCATAACAAATTCTATAAACACAAAAATAACGTAAATAGCTCAAAATATAAAGAACTAACTAAGAAAAGACGAGTGAATTTGAAGTAAAAATATATATAAATATGATCCGATCAAGAACACGTGTACAAAATAATATTTCTATTAATGATTTAGGGGTCACAATCTCTTCTACAAATTTAGCCTTTTATTCGATCTTCGTAATGTGTGGATTTGTGGATTGGGCTGTTGATCCAAGGGCCATCGGGGCTTGATCTTAGGATAAACAGTTATGCGGTTTTGTTGACGTCATTGATCCAAAGGGCTGTCGGGGCTTGATCTTGAACTGGGCTGGTAATTTCTTCAAGGGCCGTCTGGGCTTGATCTTGAATTTGGCTAGAAGATTGTCTAGTTTCCTCCAATTGTTGATTTTCCACAAGCTTAATCTGGAACTGGGCTGGAGGGTTTTTTGGTTTCCTCCAAAGGTCTGAACTTACTCTTTTTATCTGGAGCTGAATTTGATTCAAAGGTGGAGGAGACTTGATTTTGAATCGGACTTGTTATTTCTTCAAGGGCTGTTGAGGCTTGATCTTGAACTTAAACATGACCACGAGCGGTTTCAAGATTTGGACACATGGCAAGTAGGCACGAGATGGAGGTGATGGTCTGTTTCTTTTTTTTTTTTTCAATATTTCCAATTCATATTGAAGAAGGTCAGGGGATAAGGTCAAATGCTGCAAAAAATTTGCTTTGAAAGATCAAGGAAGTTCGCAGCATTTTCATATGAACCCTGAGCAGTTTGGTTAATGGTATGATCTTCAAAGGTTGTCGAGACTTTGCTCTTCGGCGACAGTGCCAGCGAAAGGTTGTTGAAGCTTCTCGAGCTTTTTGATTATAGCAATGATGGCGGGCTTGGATTTGACTTAGACTCCTCTATTTGGATTATACAGTTCTACCGAGAAGGGTGTTCTGCTATAATGATTTGTTCCAGCTCATCGTGCTGCATTCTTCTCTGCTTATTTCTTTCGCGTAGCAGACGTGGTGTGCAACCTTTTGCCATTAAATGGTCCTTTAGAGCATCACTTCTCAGCGACTCATCCATGCTTGGCAGCTTTAGTGTAAAGAACCAACATCATATCAACTGTCCTGAAGTATTTGCTGAGGAAGTTCGAGACCCGTCGACAGTTGGAGATGAGCACTCGAGAGCAGTGCTAGGTAAGTAACCAGGCAAAGGTTCCGGGCAATCAGTTCCTGATCGGAAGTTTAATTTCAAGTTCCGACTGATTGCTTCCTTTCTCATTGTTCTGTAGGCCAGAGCAAGGGCAAAGGAAAGGATAGGGGAAAAGCATGATATGAGATACCTTTGCTTTCGACCTTGATGATATGAGATACTTTTGCTTTTGAAGAAGTAGCGGATGATCAACACATGTATTTGTTGTGCATGTCTCCACATGCTTCGATGCATCATTTTCACCTACCTCATCTGTTCTTTAGGTAGATGTGGTGTCTTCCACAACCATTACATAGCCACTACTTTGCTTGCTGCCTTGCATCCCGACTGCTTTATCTTGCAATCATGTACTGCTGCTGACTGCTTTGACGACTGCGTGTGCTGTTTCTTCACTACAATGTGCTCTCCTCATCTGCTGCTTGCTGAACTCAGTGTTGGACAAGAAGAGTGGCTGCGAGTGCAACTTTGAAGGCTACGGTGAAGGAAGAAACAAACTTTGTGCTCAACCTTTGAAGCCTTTACGCGGTGAGGCTTATTTGCTTTATGTCAGGGACGACTTTGATATGCATGTATATATATGGTGATTATCCCATCACCGTTTACATATACATATATATATATGTATTATATATGTATATTATATATATTATATATGCATAATATATAATGTGTTTATTTGTATATGATATATGTGTACCCCACTGATGGATTCCTTTGCTGTAATGCTAGGATTCTTTAATTTTGAGAAGGTAGAGCAGGATGCTGGGATCCTTACAAAGTTTTTAAGAGACGTGGTAGCAGGACGTGGGTGTACTTACTGCCTAGTGCTTGTGCAAGAGACTGCAATAGGGTTTCACTGTGTAGTGCCTTTTGATTGCAGTTTTCCCTCGGCGGTGCGCTGCCATATGGTGTTGTGCAAGCGACTACAGCGGGGCTTCGCTGTGTACTGCCTTTTGGTCACAATTTTTTCTTGGTGGTGACGTCGACGCACGGTGCAAGAAACTGCTTGCGTAGTCGCTGCGGGTTTGGGTAGTGCGATTGCGTAGCATTTTGGTTTTCTTTGCCACTGTAGCGTGCCTTGAAGGACCGCTCTGTAGCTGCCCTCTTTTTCAAGTTTTGTGGTTGATTTTTTTATTTTGCTGTCATGGTATTTTTCAAATGTTTTAAAAACAACACCATCACCATTCTTGCAAAGGAAGGTGATTCGCAAGATGAGGGAACAACATTGAAGCTTTACGCGCCACTGACTGGTCCTAAGGCGCTTGCTCTTCTCGCGAAAGATAACTCCATGCATATTAAATCGTGGTCTTCTGAAGTATCTTGGGATGTGGTAGATTCTGTTCAACCAAATACGAAGAAAAAGGCGTGCACATCGAAGGTTCTTATTTTGAATCCTTCGCACCATGCTCGTGACAATCATTTGGCCTCGTTTAAGCTTCTTGGTGATCACATCCATAGCAGAGCCATGGCTTGGAATGGTACCCTGTCGACTACTGGAGAAGCTGTCTTTGATGAGTTTTATTGGGAGTGGCTTGAAGATGTCTTAAGCTGATCTAAAGATGTGCTTACTAACGTGGGCCTTTACCACGATGTATACATATCTTTGTTTAGCTATGATCGTCATCCTTCCGTCCTTCATGCGTCATTTGAGCATTTGTGTTCAGCGACCAACACACTTCACACGGCGCAAAGGGAGATGTCAATTTCACTTTGGGATCTTGACAAGATAGGAGGCTTGCCGATCCAAGGTAAGTTTTATAACGAGGTCGTTCCCAGCACGGAGGAAACTTTCTCTTTCCAATAGCCGAAGATTACCTGCGAGTTGCCGCTGTTTGTTTTGGGCGTATCACAAGCTTTTCCAGGATGCTCAAGGTAAATCAGGCGTGAGGATTTCTTCATGGATCTGATTTTGGTACTGGGAGGCCATGAAGTACAAGAAGTCTTTGAAGAAAAGTGGCCGTAACAAGACCACTAAGCCAAAGGGAGACTCAGACCCGTCCGGTGTTATTGGCTTAACCAGGCGCCGCTTTTCTGACGAGTTTAGAGTGTTTGAGGATCTTGGCATAACATCAGAGCATGTGGAGGAGTCTTACCTAGCTGCTTTCTTAGCTTGTTGGCTTTGTAAGTTTGTTTTCCCAACAAGCGACGTCAACTTAGTTCATCTTGGAGTTTTCAAAGTTGCTAGCAAGATGGCTGCAGGTGAGTCTTTTAGCCTTGCTATTCCGGTCTTAGCCAATATTTACAATGGCTTGAGCATTGTTTCAAACTCGGCAAGCACTGAAGATTGTGTTGCGGTGCTTCCTTACCACTATGTGTATGGTTGGTTGGGTGAATACTTTGGCCTTCATTTTTCTTTGTAGACTCTAGACAAGCCAAGGCCTTCTTCATCGACTGCAGCCAAGCTGGGGCCTTTGATGATGAAGTATTCTGGCGTGCTCTCCACGAAGAGCCTTGATGATTTGCAGGCGCGAGCGTTGTTTAAAAGTTGTGAAGGTTTGAGGATGAACCCCTTAGCGAGGGTTGGCTTGGTGCGGCGAGGCATCGTAGACAATTCGCATCTTTGCTTTTCAGACTTGTCTTATCTTATAAGTCTTCGCTCGAGGTATGTTTCTTTGCAGCAAGAAGACTGATGCATTGTTCAGCCATATAGTCCCCACTGTTTTAGCAGGCAATTTGGTTTTGTCCAAAATGTGCTAGGCAAGCTGAAGGAAAAAAACCAGTTGGCATCCTTGCAAGCCGTGTATATGCATTGGGAGTCTTGTACCCATGCACGTACAAATACTGCTATCACGCTGCTAGCCAAGGATGAGTTCAAGAGTAATCCAATGACCCGTGTTTGTGTAAGTTGGTGGTCAAAGGTACATTATAAGAACTTGGGGATGGCAAGTGGTACCAATTCTTCTCACTCAGACAATGATATGTCGAGATAGGGTTATCCTGTGGTTCCTATGCAACTGGTACCTCTTGATTGAGCAAGTGCGGCTCCCTTGCAAGATAGACATGTAGCTTTAGCCCCTTAATGCCCATGCTTGTCTCCTCGACATCCGGATGCTTCTGAAGAGGCGGGATATGAAGTTGATTCGCACAAAGATGGATTTATTTTGCAGTAGCGTTAACAAGTTTCAAACAAGCGACCACTTGAGGGTGCTCAGGTTGACAGCGATGTCAATTTTCGTCATAAGAAGAAAGAAGTGTTTAGGCCTCCTCAATTCGATGACCGTGTGCCATTTGAGAGAGATGTATGTATTTCCTTTTCTCTCGTGATTTCTTCTGCTTTCACCATTTTGGCTTTCGTTTCTAACATCTTTCTTCATCTTTTAGTTTGGCAACTGCAGATGTTTATTCCTATACGGAGATGATATTTGAAGGTGACCTACCTACAGACAGGGAGATCGGGGATCCGCCTGGTGCAGAGCTTGTTCGAAATCCGCCCAACTTCCCGAGTTTGCCATGTGTAGGTGGAGGTATGCAAGAACATGTAATGCCTCCAACACTTTTGCCAACTAGCTCTGAGATCTCTTTGAGAGGGCCGAACCTTAGCGGTACTGAGCAACTCATCCATCACATTAGTTTTGGTGCGGCAATAGAGATCAAGAGCCATATTGAGAAGAGGATTTCTAAGTGTTTGTTGGAAGACCTTACGTTGCTCAAGAAGGATTTGTCGAAGCTTGTTTCTGTGATTGACAACCTTAACGTTGATTCTTCATCCTTGAAGATCAAGATTGCCGAACTTATGGCCGCCTTGACTAAATATTCTTCCTTGCGTGCTATTTCCTTGGAGAAGTTGAGTCCAGAAGTTAAAGTTCATTAGCTAGCAACAATAAACTTGTCACTGGCTCAAGTTCGGTCTTCTCAGCAAGCTTTTTCGGGAGATTATCAAGTTACAGAGACTTCTTTAACTTCAGTCTAGGCGCGTCTAGATGCGTTGGTGCGAGAGTGAGAGCAGTTGGTAATTGAAGCATCGCAACTTGAAAGTGTTCTCGCGGAGTAGGGAACTACACTTGCTCAGTACCAAGAGGAGATTTCACGCTTAGAACGAGAGAAGGGCATGACTATGGAGTTACCCATCTTGTCTCCCACCGAGGTAGAGACTTTGAAGACTTTGGAAGGCTTGCTTGAAGATCGCCTTCATAGTTTTAGGGACATAGTTTTCAAGTAGTATCTTCTGTTTTTTTTCTCGTAATCAAGCTTTCGAGCCGACTCTTTCTTTTAAAGAAATAAAGTATTTACATTCTTGAATTTGCTCTTCATTCTTCAAAGTGTTTTTTTTAGATGGTGTGACTATACTTGAAGTTTTGACGTTTTAAGTTGCCTACGTACCCTCAGTTGAGGAGGCATTAAGTCATAACGTAGTTCAAATGCATTTTTTTTATGCTGTACGCAGTTTATGCTCTTGCGGGCCAAGAGTATGGCGTTTGTTTTAGGGGTAGTAGCGCTTTAAGAATCTACCATTGATGGAGCCAATCTTCAAGCCGTCTTCTGCCATGATTAAGTAGGCGCCGTTGATGTAGACCTCTTGTATTACGTATGATCTATCCAACTTTGATGTGAACTTACTTTTTGTCTTGTGAGTTGTGATGATAGGCCTACGCAATGCGAGGACGAGATCTCCAGTTTGGAAAGACCTTGGGTGGACCTTCTTGTTGAATGCCTTGGATAGCCGTGCTTGGTAACATTCCAAGTGTTGTTGAGCTTCGAGCCTTCTTTTGTCGAGTGCTTCCAATTCTTGAAGGCGCAACTTTGCATTCTCTTCATCAGTCAAGCCTTTTGAGCAGTTGAATAGCTTCCACGCCATATATAAGAGAATAAGGTGTAGCTTGGGTAGGAGTCCTATGTGTCGTCCGATATGCCCAAAGTGCTTCGCTTATTCTTTCGTGCCAATCTCTCTTTGTTTGGCCGATCACCTTCTTTAGGAGATTGCAATGTTTTGTTGAATGCTTTTGCAAGACCGTTGGCCAGAGCATGATACATGGAAGACTTGTGCTGCTTGAATTTGTATTTCTCGCAGAGCTCATCCACGAGTCGGTTGGAGAATTGTTTTTCGTTGTCAGTGATGATGTAGCAAGGCACACCATATCGGTGGATGATATGCTCCTTGATGAAATGGATGACAGTTTCATTCTTTACTTCCCTTAGGGGTATGGCTTCAGCCCACTTGGAAAAGTAATCTGTTGCAGCTAGGATGTAAGCTTCTCCTGCAGATGACTTTGGAGTAATTGAACCTGCGACGTCCAATCCCTATGCATCGAATGGCCATGAAGCAGCTGTAGGGTGTAATGGCTCAGGTGGTTGATGTATGAAGTTGAAGTGGAATTGGCAGGCTTGGCACTTTTTGGCATGTTCCAGGCAGTCTTTCACCATGCTTGGCCAGTAGTAACCCATTCTTTTGAGCTGGAAATGTAGCTTTGGTCCATATTGATGTGCCCCGCATACGCTTGAGTGTGCTTCTTCCATGGCTTGATTGGCTTCTTCCTCACCTAGGTATCTCAGAAGTACTCATTCAAAAGAGAGCCGGTAGAGTGTTTCTTTGTAGTAGAGTAAGCGAGGTGCTCATTGACGTATTTCGAAGCGTTGTCTAGGATCATCTAGAAGTTTGCCATGCTCTAAGTAGTCGATCAACGATTATCTCCACTCTTCAACATCGACTAGAAGTACTGAGATGACATTCGTATCATCCAATAGCATTTCAATGACGAGGGGGATCACCCATCTTTGGCAGACTGGCACTTCTGCAGGCTCGTCTTCTCCTAATGTTATGCTTGAGGCTAGGTTGGCAAGAGCGTCTGCCATTTGATTTTCTTTTCTTAGCACATGTTCTAGTGTTACAGTCAAGATCATCTTTCCTCACTTCATATTCAGTCAAGAGTTGATTGATTATGAGCTTGGAGTCACCATATACCTCGAGGGCTATGATTTCCATGTTGATCACCATTTGGAGCCTGGTGATCAGTGCTTGGTACTCATCGACGTTGTTGGAGCATAATTCTCTTAGTTGGAAGGAATAAGGTAGTATTTGCCTTTGTGGCGACATGAATACTACTCCTGCCCCCGCTCCGTCCGCTTGTGCAGATCTTCGTCAGGCAAGTCGTTTGAGATTTTCCAATCAGTTAGGATTGGGTGATCGGCAAGAAAGTCTGCTAACGCTTGCCTCTTGACGGCTTTAGATGGGATGTAGATGATCTCATACTGATTCAGAAGCAACGCCCATTTAACGAGTCGCCCTGTCAAGACTGGTTTGGACATGACGTATTTGACCGAGTCAGCTTTAGCAACCAAGTGGATAGTGTAAGCATGCATGTAATGCCTGAGCTTTTAGATGGCGAACACCAAGGCAAGGCACATCTTTTCTATTGGGGACTAGTTCTACTCGGCACCGGTGAGAGTTCGATTGAGGTAGTAGAGCACTCTTTCTTTCTGGGATTCATTCTTTTATGCCAAAAGTGATCCAACTGAACTTTCCTGAGCAGCGATGTACAATATGAGTGGTTTCCCGGGCACAGGCACCCCCAAGACAGGTGGACTTGACAAATACTTTTTTATGCTTTCAAAAGCATTGTGGCATGCTTCGTCCCATATAAACGGAACATCCTTCTTCATGAGTCGGCTGAACGGTTGATAACGCCCTGCAAGGTTGGAGATGAAGCATCTGATGAAGGCTAGCCGTCCTTGTAGACTTTTCAGCTTGTGCAGGTTTCTTGGCTCAGGCATGCTTTGAATGGCCTTGATTTTGATTGGTCCACTTCAATACCGCGGTGCTTGACAATGAAGCTGAGGAACTTTCCGGAAGTGACGCCAAACGCACATTTTAATGGGTTCATCTTGAGGTTGTATTTTTGCAGCCTTTCGAACACTATTCGTAAATCCTTCAAGTGGTCTGATATTTTCTTTGTCTTGACCATCACATCGTCTACGTAACATTCTACGTTTTTGTGTAGCATGTCATTAAAGATTTTCTGCATTGCACGTTGATATGTAGCTCCAGCGTTCTTTAGACCAAAGGGCATCACCTTGTAGCAGTAGATACCTTTTGGAGTGCAAAAGGCTGTTAGTTCCTCGTCTTCGAGAGCCATGTGAATTTGATTGTATCCAGAAGAGCCGTCCATGAATTACAGTGCCTCATGGCCAGCGGTTGCGTCCACCATGATTTCGATGATTGGCAAGGGAAAGTCATCTTTCGCGCAAGTGTCATTGAGGTCCTGGAAGTCTACACAAACATGTATTTGTCCATATTTTTTAAGGACGATGATGATGTTGGAGATCCACTTGGGGTATTGCACCTCTCGAATGAAGCCTGCTTCGATTAACTTGTCAATCTCTGCCTCGATTTGTGGAATAACACATCATCCAGAATGAGGGAACCATGTAAACCAGTTACGGAGGATTTACCAACATGAGAGATACGTAATTGATTACCATTGCCAACAATAATAGAATCGGTACCTTCGTAAGGTTGAATTTGTGTGAGGGTGGAAGGATCATTGGTCATGTGATTTGTTGCGCCAGAATCAACAATCCAAGGTATTGGTGACGGAGAATGGGTGGTAGCAATATATGCAAAGTTTCCACGTGTCCTACATTGTTTGGCTTTGTGACCATATTCCTCACATAGTTGGCAAGGTTTGTCAGCCTCAAAAGTGGGTGGCTTGGGTGGCAAGGATGGCAAAGGAAGAATAGGAGGTCGATGGTCATTAGATGGACCACAGTTGAGTCGAGGAGCATTCTAATTGGTCTGGCGGTGGGAATTAGAAGAACGCCAAGCACCACCAGGACGATGGCGATCACGACCTTGTCCGTGGCTAAAAGAACGATTGAAAGAGGAGAACGGTTTCCGTTGGAGATGGATTTGGAAGGGCCATTAGAGTGACGATGAGCAGTGAAGGCAACACCGTTGGACAAGGAAAGAGATGACATCTTTTGATGAGATTTTCTTCCCGAATGTGCAGGTCATAACAATCATCATATGAGAGAGAATGGCAAAGATGAACAGTAGTGGTAAACTCCTTCTATTCAGGACCAAGGCCATCTAAAAGGCATTCAATGAGGTCATCTTCACTGATACTGGAACCAGCAGTATTAAGAGAATCTGCAAGGCGTTTGGCATAGTTCAGATAGTCAGACATGGGCTTCTCCGAATCTTTCTTAAGAGTACGAAGTTGGTCACGAAGAGTGCGGATGTGAGTCTTGGAGAGAGGTGACAGACACTTTTCCAAGAGAGTCCAAGCATCGTAAGCATAGGTGCAAGGGATTAGAATAGTTCGGATAGAGGATATGCAGGTAGCCTTGATCCAACTGAGAACGAGTTTGTCCCTAGACTAATGGGGATTGACAGAGCCATCATCGAGCTTTTTTGGTGGTTTAGAATTGATAGTCATGACATCTTCCATGCCATGAATTTCAAGAATATCCTGAAATTGAGATCGCCAACTAAGATAATTGTTGCGGTCCATGGGAGTGTTGATCGTATGAGAGATATTAAAGGTGGTGGGAAGGGAGATGGTAGGGGTAGTCATGGTAGAGGAAGATGAATCAGAGGAGGTAGAAGAGATTGGAGTAGCAGAAGCCATAGAGGATTGAATAAAGCGTTAGCTTGTGGAGAAGGCTGATACCATATAGATTTGAGATTGGAAAGGAAAAGTATGAACGCAAAAGAGCAGAGAATAGGTGAGAATAATTTTTGATTGATTTTCTTGATTATTTGCATTATGACAGATTGTATATATATACATATTACATCAGTTGACTTTGTAAAGCCATAGAAGGCAAGTATTAGAATACAATACAACAGTAAAGACAGAGACTGAGTGAATCGTGCAATGCAGAAATCACGTCCTAATGGCAGATTTGTCTACTTGATTTACTGGACATGTAGTAATCGCTTTAGATAATGCTCGATTGATATTTAAAGTTTTCGCTTAAATGACTGATTTGTATTCAGGTGATATTTGTCCCTCCAGCTCCTCTGCATCCTCACATTTATAGCAATGGCCATATCTGTTTATCTTTAATTTTCAGTAATTGGGCCAGTATGGAACAAATGTCTTGGTGTGAATTCCTGCTTTCTTCGTATGGAATATTGATAGTTAGATGGCTATTATATTATTTGTTTCATTGCTTTGACCTATGTGATCGTTGGTTTCATTCTATCAAAATGATGACTAGTTGTTAAGTTGGTCAACTGTAACATCGCAATATTTGCTTGCAAGTTAGGAAACTTTATATTAGGTTTAATTGGATTCTTTAAATTTGCTGACCATTAGACTTTGGGCTTGCCTTGAGAATATCCTTTTATTTGCAACTAAGCTTTGTGAAGATATCAGTACTTGCAGATTTGAGATAGAGAAGAGAAAGAGAGAGAGAGAGAATTTGTATTAGTAAAATTGCTTTGTTTTTGTTCAATCATAAATGTTTACAATGATCACCTATATAGGTGTTTTAGTACAAAGCTTGCAGAGCAAGTATTCCTTGTTAGCTACCTCCTTATCTCAACTAACTCTATCTCTAACCAAATTATCCAAGTCCACCAGATTCTAACTACTAACTATATGCATAACAGTCTATTTAATCTCTTAACAAGTGGCTTTATTTTGATCATTGATAATCTCATCACTTGGATCACAATCTTGCGCTTTATCCTTCTTACATTCCCCCACAATCTGATGCTCGAGGGCACTAAGCATGAGATTGCTGCAATGCTGCTGAAACAAGGGTGCAAATAAGCCTTTTGTAAGAATATCTGTAGATTGATCGGTTGAAGACACATGTTGAACTTGAAGATCTCCTCGAGTGACTCTCTCCCGCACAAAATGATAGTCTATTTCAATGTGTTTAGACTTAGCATGAAACACAGGATTGGTAGATAGTGCTATGGCCGAAGCATTATCACAATACATCATAGGAGAGGAATGTAAAGGTATATACATATAACAAAATAATTGTCGAATCACAAGAAATAGGATTTGAACCAAGAAACACAACAAAACCTGAAGTCAATCTCCTATCATTTGGATCACCTGCCCAATCGGCATCACGATAAGCTTGTAAATGCATTGGCCCTGGTTTGAAATAAATACCATATGTAGACGTGCCTTTGAGGTATCGAATGATTTGTTTCACTGCAATAACATGGGAAACCATAGGATTGTGCATGTACTGGCAAGCTTGATTCACTGAAAAAACAATGTCAGGTCTAGTAAAAGTAAGATACTGAAGTGCCCCAACAACACTCCTATATTGCTCAGAACTGTGATAAGGCTTGCCATCATCCTTGAGTAACCTGTGATAGGGGAGACATGGTGTAGCACATGGTTTAGACTCCTGTAAATCAACTTTATCGACTAGCTCATTGATATACTTGGTCTGTGACACAAACAATCTGTCTAAGGTATAACTAATCTGCAATCCCAGAAAGTAGTGTAATAAACCCAAATCCTTCATTTCAAAATCTACAGTAAAAGCTGTGATAACTTGACTGATCAAATGAGAACTGCTACCTATGAGAATAACATCATCAACATACAATAACAATAACACTGTTCCTTGTGAAGACTGTTGCACAAACAAAGATGGATCAGCATATGAGACTTGAAACACCAAACTTGGTAAAAAACTGGTGAACCTTTCATTCCAGGCTCGAGGAGCCTGTTTGAGGCCATATAGTGATTTGTAAAGTTTACAGACATAGTTGGAGGGATGATTGACACTCTCAAAACCTGGAGGTTGTGCCATATAAACTTCCTCTTGAAGTATACCATGTAGAAAGGCATTTTTGACATTGAGCTGCTTGAGGGACTACTTGAATTGAGTAGCTAAGGCAAAGATCAACCTTATAGTTGTAGGTTTCACCACAGGGCTGAATGTTTCCAGATAATCAACACCCTCTTCTTGGCTATACCCTTGTGCTACAAGCCATGCCTTATACCTTGCCACAGACCCATCTACATTTTTCTTTATTTTGTAGATCCATTTACATCTAACTAAATTCTTATCAGGTGGTAAAGGAACTAAAGACCAAGTTTTTTTAGAGTGAAGAGCTGTTATTTCTTCTTACATTGCAATCTGCCATTCTGGAACTTGTGAGGCAGCTTTGAAGGTTTTTGGTTCGGAAGTAACATTAACTGAGAAAGCCTTCTTTTAGAACACCCCATTCTTGGGTCTTGTTTGCATGGGATGTATATTATGTGGTATTGGGAAAACAACATTTAGGTGCTCATGTTGAAAATCGGGATCCACAGGGATAGGGTGTTGTGTACTGGAACTGATTGGGGATAAGTGATTGGGACATGGTATGTTTGATGTAGGATGTGCAGTTGGAGGTATAGAAAGAAACTCTGGAACACTAGATGCAATTGTTTCCAAAGAATCCGAGGCTCTAGATGCAGACAAAGATTCAGAAGCACTAGATGAATGCATATTCAAGGAATCAGTGGTCTGAGATGATAATGAATGAGATGAGGGTGAAAGTGAATGAAATGATGGTTGTAGTGCTTGATTTGTTAATGTGATTATTGGAGGTAACTGAGGTGAATGTACGGGAGAATTTGGTGAATGTAATTGTGATGATGCAGAAGACAGTTTTAAGTGTTGAAATAAACCAGGGTTTGAATATGGAAAAGTAGATTCATCAAACAAAACATGCCTAGTCACATAAATTTTACCATTAGCAATATTGAGACATAGAAAACCCTTATATTGGCCTGCATATCCCAAAAACACACAAGTTGCTGTTTTAGGCTGAAGTTTAGAAGTGTTATAGGGTTTTAAGAGGGGAAAACATGCACAACCAAAGACCCTAAGATGTTTGATCTCAGGAACTGTGTTATATAACTTATGAAATGGTGAGTGCATATTTAAAGAACCACAAGGCATCCTATTGATCAGATAAAAGGCAGTAGCACATGCATGAAACCAAAATTGGGTAGGCAAGTTTGCAATTTGAAGAAGTGTAATGGCTGTTTCTACAAGATGCCTATGTTTCCTTTCTGGCAAACCATTATGTTCAGGTGTATGTGGACATTATTTGTGATGTAAAATACCATGTTTTGACAAAAATTGTTGAAACTTATTGCTTGTATATTCACCACCACCATCACTTTGAAAGATTTTGACTATAGCAGAAATCTGGGTACACAAATAGGCATGAAACTGAACAAAGATTGCAAAAACCTCTGATTTATTTCTTAATGGAAAAATCCATGTGTATCGAGTACAATCATCTATGAAGGTTACATAATACCTAAACCCTTCATAGGATAGTAAAGGAGTAGGTCCCCATACATCACTGTGTATTTTCTCTAAAGGTTGTACAGATTTGGTTACTGGAAAAGTAAATTGTAACTTGGTGAACTTTCCCTTTAAGCATGGTGTACATATTGAGGAGTATGTGTCCAGTGATGCAAGAACTTGAGATTGAAGTAGAATTGCAGAAGTAATTGCATTGGATGTGTGTCCTAGTCGTTTGTGCCATATGCTTGAATTAACTGGTTTTGCAAGGAAACATGAATGAGATGTAGGTGGTATAGGTGACTGCTTCCGTGAAATGGTGAATGGAATAGGGTGGTAACCAGCTTTACACAGCCCCTTGAGGAGTATTTTCCTTGTGGATTTGTCCTGAACCCAAAAAGAAACATCATCACAAATTAATCTGCACCTATTGTCCTTGTAGAGTTGATAAATGGATAACAAATGCTGAGAAAGTTTGGGAACATGTAAGACATTCTTAAGAGTGAGGGAATGTTGTGGTAACACCAATTTAGAAATACCAATATGAGAAATTTGCAAACCTGCACCACTTGCAGTGGTAATTGTATCAGTTCCTTGATATGGGGTAGGCATATCCAAGTTGGCCAATTCCGAGGTCATGTGTGATGTAGCACCAGTGTCTGCAACCCAAAACTGTTCAGATGGTGCTGAAGGTTGATGATTGGCATGCATAGCAGTGATTGACATTTGGAGGCTTGCCTTGATATGCAAAGTTGCTTCTGTGATAACATTGGAGAGCTGAATGACCATATTTCCAACATATTTAACATTAAGTAGGAGAGCTCGAAGCTGTGTTGATATGTCTTTGAAAACAATCTGCAGCAACATGACCTTTCTTATTGCATATTTGACAAACAGGAATCTTAGAAGGATGATTCGGGCAGTTTGATTGATATGGTTTTGGTGTACCAAGAATGCTAGGATTACCATTGGAAAACCATGTACTGCAATTGTATTGAAATCTTCATCTACCTTTACCTCTGAAATTATTGCCCTTATAGCTCCCATAGTTGTGATAACCCCCATTGAAACTGCTATGAGACGCATTTCCATGAGTATGATTTGGAGAACTTGATCCTTCACTATGCTTGAAGGACTGATCAGAAGAAGATCTTGATTGCTCATTATCGATAACAAGTGATTTCCCTTTGTGAGATTGAATTCCAGCAACCATGGCACTGCCAAAAGATAGTCCAGAAGAATTGTCAAAGGATTGCTCAATAATGGCTTCTTCTGCCAAGAGTTGAGATCTGAAGTCCTTGAGAGATATTCCATTCTCCCATCCTCTGACCACACATCGGAATGTGTTGAATTCTGTGGGTAAGCCTTTCAATGCAAGTATGATATTATCATCATCATCAAAGAGTACTCCAGCTACAGCAAGATGATCTCTTGCATCTTTGATCTTCTGAAGATAGACCGAAACTGATTCTGACCCTTTCTTGATATTCTGTAGCTCTGTCTTCATCTAAAAGATTGTAGCTTTTGTTACCGCAGAGAACCTTTCAGTGAGATTCAACCACATCTCAGAAGAACTCTTGCTCCCAATGGTACAAGAAATGGTAGTCGGGGACAATGTGGCAATGAGTAATTGCATTAATGCACGATCATGCATTTTCCAGACCAAGTAGTCATCATTTTCAACCCCTTTAGTGTTAGAACCATCGTTAAATCTCGGTGGGCACCTTCTTGACCCATCAACGAACCCTATAATTCCATGGCTTTCCAAAAGCAATCGGACCTGAAAGCTCTAAGTGAGGTAGTTTGAGTCATCAAGTTTTACTGTAACAGAAGTGGAGATAACAGAAGTGGAGATTGTAGAGAGAAGATTAGTGATTGGGGACTGAACAATTTGCTACTGAGCAGCAGTGACCATTTTTGCATAATTCTTGCAGAAATTTTTTTCGTTGAGGCATTTTATCGAACAGGTGGTGGACGGACAAGGAGAAACCAACTTTCTGAGCAACTTGTATATTTTCCGTCGCCAAAAATCACAGAGAGATACAAATTAGAGGGTATAGAAGAGAAATCAATGCTTTAGAGATTGAGCGGAAGCACCGGATCGGCCGGCGATGATACCATGTGAAGATATCAGTACTTGCAGATTTGAGAGAGAGAAGAGAAAGAGAGAGAGAGAGAATTTATATTAGTAAAATTGCTTTGTTTTTGTTCAATCGTAAAGGTTTACAATGATCACCTATATAGGTGTTTTAGTACAAAGCTTGCAGAGCAAGTATTCCTTGTTAGTTACCTCCTTATCTCAACTAACTCTATCTCTAACCAACTTTATCCAAGTCCACCAGATTCTAACTACTAACTATATGCATAACAGCCTATTTAATCTCTTGACAAGTGGCTTTATTTTGACCATTGATAATCTCATCACTTGGATCACAATCTTGCACTTTATCCTTCTTACAAGCTTGAGGAAAATGTTACCTAATGATTTGATCATAGCATTAGCTATTTAGAATGTTTTGTTTTACCGTTTTGTGATAGAAATCTATTGTCTCATGTCTAGCAATTTTTTCATTAGCATCAACTGTTGGAGAGTACAAGGCAATGTCGGTCAACCATAACCTGAAAAAAAATAGATCAGAATTCAAGTTACAAGAAGTCTGGTAATATTGTTTTGTTGTCTCACACCCACAACCCTCTGGTGCTTACTGTCGTGAATAGAGTACACATGATCTCAAGATATGCCTGGCTGGAGATTGTTATATTCTTAATTGGCTCAATATGAAGATTGACAAGAAAATAAACTAGCAGTTGGAGCGCAACTTACGATCAGGTCTAGTAGTGAACTCTGAAAGTCTGGCTGATAGCTTTTATTATTAAATCGCATTTGAGTATTATAGCCATACAGTGAATTTAAAAAGAAAGGACTAAGAATATCTAAGAAACTTTGACGATAGCTCGTAGTTGAAGCGCAAACTTAAGTTTCAACTCCTATTCTGGTTACTGTAAGTGACAATAAGGAGTCCAGAGGCATGGCCGCATGAGGTACTGCCAAGCTCGCAGTTGTGTGAGGCTTTGGTCATCGGATAGAATCTTCTAGGTGCTGCGACTCATTCGGAATCCCTTACATTTGCATCTATACTTTTGATTGCTTTTTTGAGCTTTTAAAGTTGCAAACTTTCATCTTTCAAGCACTAGATATCTTATTTGTGTTGCCGTAAATGATAAGATAACAAAAAGGGGAAACTATCATCTCCTTTTTGTTATCCTTGATTAACTGTTGATTGTGTGCCTAATGTGGCCCGTGCTGTTTGATCAATTTCAAGCATGTTATGTTTAATTTGTTGCTATCTTTTACACATTCTTGCTTTTACGTTCGAATAGATAGCTGTCACGTACCTGATGGTTCGGGTTGTTAAACTGAAATGAGCGGCAGCCAACTCAGTATTCTACTTATTTCCTGTTCCTGGGATTTGTTTAATGACGTCAAACCTAGTAAGAGGCCATTTATGTTGCTTTCTAATTACAGTAGTGAATCGTTCTTATATGGATTATGTTTTGTTTATAAGATGGCCAATACAAAGTTCAAGAGCCCTATTGGCAGGGTGTTGTTGAAGTTTATATTTTCTTTTTGACTCGTAACCCTTACTCACTATTTATTAGTTGTATGATTACTGGTTTCTTAATGTGTGGCCGGCTTGTGCATTATACAACAATTGGTGGCTGATGTTATCTGGTGAGAGTAGCTAATATAAGTTGTTAACTTGAATGTTGGTTTTTTGTTGTGAATTGTGACTTGTGAGTATGTTGGTTGTTTTATAAGATCTGTGTTCACGTTATTAACTTATCGAATATCATATCCTTATTCTGTATTTGGCTTTCATTCAGAACTAAATGGGAATTGACAGTTTTTCGAAATGCGTTATCCGTACTTTGTCTTATTGTGCAGAACATTGTGAATTAAGAAATGTGTTATTTCAAGATTTTTGTCCCTAACACCAGCTAGTTAAATTTGATTTCAATTTCTATTGCTTTGATTTATCTTGTGCTTCTCGTCCACACTTATTGAAACATTTTTCCTCTTTTTGTATCCTTTGCTTTTTAGAGTTTCCATTGAGCGAAAAATAGTCTATCTATGCTGATTATAGGTGTGGTCTATTTTGAGGGATTTTCATCATTGTGTGATTTTGATTTCTATTATTTTCAATGAGTAAGGGATGAAAGTGGAGCTGCATGCAGTGGTTAAAGGGGCAGAGGAAAGTATATGATGCTTTCATTGATATTTTCATGTTCATGATCTCTAATCATTTGTAGTTGCTTAGTTCAATTTTCTTTGCATAAAAAATTGGGAGATTATATAGTTGTAAAAGATTGATTAATGATATGACGTTGGAGATTTGGAGTAAAATTTGTGATTTTGGTTGAATTAGTGTTGCCAAAGTGGTGTAATTGTATAACGATTCAAAAATTGTTTCTAGCTTTCCGTATGTTGCCAAATGCTATGTATTGTCTAAAAATGCTATAAAAAGCTACTATTGCATTTGAAAAATGTTATGAAAAGTTTATTATTGTTGCAGTCCTATTAGATTAGGAATGTGATTGTGTAAATCCTAGTATATATTGGAATATCTCTTATATTCCTATTAGGAGTTGATTACCTATTAAATGTTGTAATTCTAAAAGGAAAGGTTTTTACCTATCCTACTACTACAAACAATGGCACAATAGGATGAATCAAACAGACCCACAATTACACATCTCTCTATTCTCTCTACTATTGCCACACCTTTCTCTCTCTATGGCCTCCATAATTGTTCAGTAAATTATACTTACAACACGTTATCAGCATGCTCTTGACGCTGCGCTAACAAAAGAGTTTGATCTTCAATTAAGGGAGTATTACGTTTTAATCATTCTTTTCATGATTAATTTATTATTTTATTGAATTGATATACATGCTATTGATTTAATTTAATTTTTCTATGATGAACGTGATACAACGCATTGGAGATGCAATTCCGGCTTTATGAGAAGGATCTTCCACAAATTCAAAGGCTTTTGTTGTTTTTTGCCAATCAAGTACGCTTAAAATAAAGTAAGATATTTGAAACGACCTTGAAGCATGAAAACATTCCTCATGATGCATGAACCCTACATTTATATTTACCTTCCGATATATATATATATATATATATATATATATATATATATATATTGTATATGTTTATATATTTTTCAATATATATATTTGTTTCATGCATTACGCAATTATAAATTCGCTATGTGGAATTTTTGAGTCAAAGAATCTACATAAAATAGAAGTAATTTTGGATTTTTTTTCCCAAACCCTAACCGAAAAAAAAGGGAACCAAGCATGATTTTTTGGGTTCTGAAAACCCTAGAAATCTGAAGCAAAAAAGGGGACGTCGTTGAGTTGCGCTTAAACTAATCCACAAACTGGGCTTCTTCCTTCAGCCCACACTCGGCCTGCCTCCCTTTTATCTCTGCAGCCTGCAGCTGCATCCTTGGATCCATGACTCAGCCCAATCTGCTCTCTCCATGCAGTAGCCCACACCAATCCAGCTTGGGTTTCTTTTCTTCTTTGCGGCTGGGCTCTTCCTCTCAGCCTGTTTCATCACAACAAGCCTACAAGTCTTTTTGGAGGTTGTTGGGCTACCTGCAGAAGCCACTCATGAGCCCAACCCGCAGCCTGCAGACTGATGGGTTTTGCATATTTGACAACAGCAAGCAATCCAATGATGGGTTGCCCTGCCCCCCTTTTGTTCTCGGCCCAAAGCCATTTTTTGGCTTATTTTTAGATCGCACCCATATATTTTGGTGCCCTACTCATGGCACCCAAGCCCTATGTTATTGGGCTATGGCTTTTTGAATCCAATGCTAATTTTTGGCATTTTAAATAATTTTAACCCGAACGTTATTATTATTTTGCTTCTACAGTCAACCCCGAATGGTCCCGATCTATTGAATTAGTTACAAGTGACCTGCAGTCCTTTAATCTGATAATGAATCTAAAATTATTGACTTGAAAATCACTTTTGGACATTAACGATTCAATATTTTATTTCTTTTCTTTGAACCGTTGACTCACTTTCGTAGTCCCGAAGCACTCACACTTGAGTTCCTGAAGAAACTCAAATCCACTACACTTAGTTGTATATTGCATTCTGTGTTCTTGTAAGAACCTCTCTTTTATGATCTAAATGTTCATAAACTAAAATTGAACCTGTAGTTTCAAATTTAGTGCCCTTGAAACCCAAAGTTTTCATAAAACAATACACCCATGAAAACCAGACGCTTTTCATGAAAACCATGTCTTAGAACTCGAATGTTCTAACTTTGATGCTTATGGATGATTCCTTCCCATAGCACCAATCACAATCTTGTTCCCTCCAATTCAATGGATTGTCAAATTGTCACAAGTTTGATTTTCCTGATTTGGACGTTTTCTATTAGAAACCACTTAATGTGGGGTACAAGACGTGAATCTCCACTTGACTATCAAGAAGCTGAGAAACCATTGAAGCCAACAATGGCAAGGAAGAGCTGAATAAGCCTCCACCATGATCTTCATTCGAAGACTTATGCCCAAAGCATTACAAACGGAAGTACCTCTAGAACGAGGATTCCATGGCTCTTTGGCTTGCTCCTACAGACTGTCTAATCATGAAAGACATTGCCTAAAACACACCATGATTACGTCCATGAATGAGCACAATTCTGAAGTTTATAAATCCGATCGAATTTTGACTAGAGAATGCTTTTCTCGTCTTTACTTGTTTCTAACTCACCCCTGAAGCAGCAATGTAGAAAGCGAAAGTTTATCAAATTTTGGGATCTGATTACTACCACAAACATATGGTAGAATCAAGGCTTGCTAAGGTGTGGTATCATGCCCAAAGCATGATCTTTGGCACCTAAGACCTAAAACTTCAAGAATAAGGGATAATATTCGCGAACCTCAACCCTGTAGAATCTAAACTGACTTAAAAATGTAAAATTAAGTTTAAAACACCAAACTAGACTCAAAAGATGCAATACAAACTAAAAAGACTCAAAACTAGTTTAAAAGACTCAAAACAGCTTAAAACAATGAATTAGACTCTGAATTGACTCTAGGGATGGTTTTGGACGAAATTAGGTCCTAAGTTGACTCAAGACACTTAAAAACACAAATCAAAATAGATTTTGACTAATAAAACACTTTAAAGTAAAGGGGGATTTGATTTTGACGAATTTGAAAACAAAACAAACAGATTGTAAACTAAAACAGATTTTGGACGAATTTGGGTAAACTATGGATGATGGGCTAGCTAGAGGGTTCTTCTCCACACATGACACACTTGCACATAAACCAATTTTCAGTTGTTCTTCCGATAAATTATGAAACTCAACACCCCAGATTAATTAGGTCCGCTTAAATTAACCTTCAAGTTCTCCTCAAGTTATTGAATTGGATGGGAAAGCGCATACAACAATTCAAAGCATTCTTCAAAAGTCCTTTACGTGAACAACACAATAAAGATACAATCAAAGATCTTTAAGCATCATGAAAACTATAAGTATTGACGAGGCATTCGTTACTATGATGAGCATGAAACTCCTGCCAAGAATTCATTTAACGCGATCGTTTATAAGCGACCTCCACTACTTGTGAATATAAGTTTATAACTATTAGGTGAAACTCCCTTATACTCTAGCATCATATTCATGCATGCAAATTAAGTGTGGACTCTTAATAAACATACACGAATAAGTTATCAATCAAGCAGTTAAACAAATTGAATTCACAACTTATGAAATCACAACTGAAGGTAATCAATTCATATTGCAAGTATGTTCATGGCTTTGAATTCCCCCTAACTAAATAGGGGTTTAGCTACTCATAATTGCAACAAAATCAGAAAATAACAAAGTAGACATTGAAAGCAAGAACGAAGTACACCTAAAACACTCCAAAGTTTCAAGCTTGAAAGCCAAGGACCTTCTTTTTCACCACCTTGTTGCAGCACAAGTATCTAAGGATGTGTATGGATATATGGAAAGGTTATGAATGTATTTAGGTTGGATGGATGCCACGGCAAAGGGAAGGGAATGTATATAATTGTGTTTGATTTTTGGTTGGATGAGTGCCACGGTAAGGGAATGGAATTGTATGTGTTTTTGGGATGTGGGAATATATGGATGAATGTAAGGTCTTTGGATGGCTCCCCCTAGTTATGGTGAAGGGTGGATGTATTTATAGGCTAGGGAGAGGACCACTATCTAATAAAGGTGGTAGTGGTTTATGTTGTGGTAATGAGTAGATGTAATGGGTATAGTGGATGGATGTTGTGGTAATGAGTGGATGTAATGGGTGTAGTGGGGGAATGTTGTGGTAATGAGTGGATGTAATGGGTGTAGTGGATGAATGTTGTGGTAATGAGTGGATGTAATGGGTGTAGTGGGTGAATGTTGTGGTAATGAGTGGATGTAATGGGTGTAGTGGATGGATGTTTAGGTAATGAGTGGATGTAATGGGTGTAGTGGGTGAGTGTTGTGGTAATGATTGGATGTAATGATAGGTGAATGTGTTGGGTGGTTGTAATGAGTGGATGTGTTGGGTGAAATAAGTGGATGTAGTGGTAGGTGAATGTGTTGGGTGAAATGAGTGGATGTAGTGGTAGGTGAATGTGTTGGGTGAAATGAGTGCTAAAATGGTTATTTATAGGGAGATGATGATGCACAAACTTCAAATTTCGTCCATTCCTTTTGCTCTAAGCATATGCTATCCATTCCATGCCCAAAAATGCTCCAAAATGCTCCAAAATGCACTTCTTTGCCACATTAACCCTTTGTACCTACAAACACACGAAAATAGCTTAAAATACTAAAATAACTATGAACTAACAACATAAATGCCAAGAAACAAGCTAACTAAGTCGCATAAATATGCTCCTATCAAATTCCCCCACACTTAGCTTTTGCTAGTCCTCGAGCAAAACAAAACAAACAAAACAAAACAAAGCAAAACACAACCTAGACCTTCCAACAATTGCCTCAGGGATTTTTAATGAAACATGACATGTTAAAAATCATCATTCCCACATATTTTGGTCATCCTTACATTTGAGTACTTAATTATAGTTACCACTTAAATGGTTCACATTTAACCAATTAAAACAATGTTTTGAAAGTAGTAACATGCCTTAGAGAATTTGCTCAATTCCTTACAAGATACTCTCTATTTTCATACACATTTTCTGACTACACACCCTACACTACTTATATGTGAGAAGATTGATGTAAACATGAAAACGAACACTCACATATATGTATAACGAAGAAGGCAATTTTCTGGAGTTATTCAACATGTTTAGATATGATCTCATGAATGGAACGCTACTACTTAGATGTGAGAATCAGTGACACCATATGCTCATACCAATTCCAAACTCCACATATTGAAACACATAACACTCAAGATGAAGTTAAGGGTTGTAATGGGGCTTGGGGGTAATAGCTAACAAAGAAAGGATAGGGATAACAAACGTTCTTCAAGCGATAGCAAGCAAAGTAATGAAATCGACACTTGGAATTCACTTTAGAATGCAAAAATCAACTTTTAAACACAAAGGGAAGATTCATGCAACACTTAGGGTCGAATTCAATGCTTTGGACCCTTTCTTCAACAATCAACACTTTAGAGCTCTTTCTCATATATTTTTCAACTCTTTTTCACTCTTTTCACAACTTTTTTTTTCTTTTTTTTTTTTTTTTTTTTTTTTTTTTTACTTGTGCCTTATTACGGATTTTGGCACATACACACACAAAAGAATTACTTCCCCCACACTTGCATTATGTAATACATTGATAAAAAAGGAGTTCATTTTAAGTCATGCTTTACTATGCTTCAAGAACAAGGGTATGGATGGTCCTAAAACTAGGCTAGGTGAGGATAGTGTGGGTAACAAAGAACATAGGCTACACAAGGCTCAACGGGGTTAAACTTAAACACATAATGAACGGGATAGGCTTTTTGGCTCTTGGCTCACTAAACAACTTCATCTTGAATATGTGTTATGCAAATCAATAACATGCTTTGAATGAAATAGGCTTCTAGCATTTTGAACTAAATGATGAAACGCCTTCTAAGTAGCAACCAAGCAAAGAATAATGAGATCATGCAACGACTTTAGAAAACAACAAGGCACAGATTATTATCTCTCCAAATAAACGTTTTAGGCTCAAGTCTCACAAGGTTGTAGCGTTACTTTGAGTTCCTTCCTTCAAGCATGTTACAAAAACTGATTTTTCCTTTATGATTGCATGTGAATTCATAAATTATAACCATAACCAAGCATAAACCAAAGAGTAAATCAAACTTCCATCCATGTTTATAATTCTCTTTAACAGGCATGTAATTAAAAACCAAATCCTCATCATTGTGTTGGAAGGTACCCTAAGACACAAACAAACACACAAAAAAAAAAAACTCTTTTTGGGTTTTTCAAAACAATTTTTCAAATTTTTATGAGATTTTTGGATTTTTATGTCAAAACACACTAAAACAAAAACAACGAATAAACATGACAAGTATGGCAAAGTAAAAACCAGACAGTAGAGTTTCAGAACGCAAATCTGGTTATGGAGAGATGATCTTGTTGACTTTCCACAGCTTTGATCTCGAACTGGGCTAGGGAACTTCTTAGCAAGGAAAATGAGACTTGATTGGTGGTGGTGATTTGATGGCCTTGTACGGCAAGGCTTTGCTCTTTGGCGACTGATGCGTCCATATGTTGTTGAAGCTTCTCGAGCTCTTGGTTTCAACTCGGACTCCTTCTGCCGGGTTGATTGAGTGTGCAGGCTGCATTCTTCTCTGCTTGTTTCTTCTACACGGTAGGTAGGCACGAGGTAGAGGTGATGGTCTGTTTCTTTGTTCAATCTGTCCAAGTGCCGACCGATTGCTTTCTTTCTCCTTGTCCCGCAGGCAAGAGCAAGGGTAAAGGAAAAACATGCCATGAGATATCTTTGCCTGCGACTCTGATGATATGAGATACTTTTGCTTTTGAAGAAGTATCTTTCCACAGGTTTATTCTTGAACTGGGCTGGGGAACTTCTTAGCAAGGAAAAGGAGACTTGATCTTGAAGATGAATTAGCACGTTGTCTCCACATGCTTCAAGGTATCATTTTCACTTGCCTTATCTGTTCTCCAGGCAAATTTGGCATCTTCTTCGGAAGTACATCAGCAGTTAAAGATGAGCACTCGAGAGCAATGCTAGGTAAGCAATCAGGAAGGAGTTCCAGGCAGTTGGTTCTTAGATCGAAAGATTGACACCAAGTGCTGGTTGATTGCTCTCTTTCTCCTTGTCACAAAGACAAGGAAAAGGACAGGGAGAAAGCATGATATGAGATACTCTTGCTTTCAACCTTTATGATATGAAATACTCTTGCTCTTGATGACTTATTTGCAGAGGTACCCCAAGGGATGAGAAACACAGAGTAACTTGAGAGGCTTCGTTGGGAATGCATTTTCGGAGATGAAGAAGGGTTATGTATGTCTGCCTTGCTATGGAGGGTGAAGGACGACATTTATAGGAATTAATAACCAGTACTATTCTTTCACTCTTGTTGGCACCCGTTGGATGATTGAACAGTAAACTTCACGTGCTTTATACTTTACCAGAAATCTTCGACAGATTGCCCGTAATTTCTGCAAGGCTGAGTGTGCATGTGACAGATGTTGACACGTCTGGATAAAGCAGATGCCTCTTCTATATCTGGAATCGGCGCTTCGACAAACTGCCCGTGATTTCCGCAAATTGGGTTTGCGTGTGACAGGTGCTGACGAGGCTGAAAAAGACTGGTGCCTATTCGATATCTGAGATCGGCGCTTCGACAAATTATCCGTGATTTTCGCAAAGCTGAGTATGCATGTGACAGGTGATGACACGTCTGAAAAAGCAAGTGCCTCTTCGATATCTGAGATCAGCGTTTCGACAAATTATCCGTGATTTTCGCAAAGCTGAGTGTGCATGTGATAGGTGATGACATGTCTGAAAAAGCAAGTGCCTCTTCGATTTCTAAGATCGGTCCGTGGTTTCTGAGCAGCCCAGCTTTTGAGAAAGCAGACGTCTCTTCGATCTCTGAGCTTGCCTCTTCGATTTCTGAACTCTTCTCTTCAATTTCTGAAGCTCCGTCGAGTGCTGATTTTTAAAGAGAGGCACGCATCACATTCCAAAGCACACTTGAATTTTTCGCCTGTAGAAGCTCCCTACTTGCACTTCTAAGAACTTGATTTGTCCGACCTCTTCTTTTTCTTCACACCTTCGAAAATGTCTTGCCCTTCTGACCGTCGCCTTAACTTGAATGTTGGGGAAGATATTGATATGTCTTTTCCAAACATCATTTAGCAGCTGTCCTTTGTATCCCCAAATGGTCCTCTTACAGTTGGGGATTCCATGATGATGAATGATACAACCGCTTCGGTGGTGGCCAGAAATCTTCTCACTCCTAGAGACACTAGAATACTTTCCAGGCGGTCCGACGAACTGGCTGTTTAGGACTCTCTGGCCTACAACGTCCGATGTGCAGGCTCAGTATCAAACATGGGCTAGCACATTCTTGCTCGATCTCGTCAGGTTGAATCGTTGATGGCTGAAGTGGCTAGTCTTCGGCAAGAGGTCAGAGTGCTTAGGCATGCGAATAAAGAGTTGCACATGCTCGCAACTAATTACTCAACAAGCATGAAGAGGAAGCTTGATCAGCTGCAGAAGTCCGAAGTGCGGATTCAGAGTGATCATCAGAGGTTTGTGGCGTTACTCCAGAGGCAACTTCTGCCTTCGTCTTCTGGCGCTTCACCAAGTGTTGAGGCTCCAGAAAATCAGACTCTGGCGCTTCGTCTTTCTGGAGGTCCGTCGAATACTGAGGCACCACCTGACCAATGAAGGCTCATTCCTGCTTGTTTCCACTTTCTTGTACTTTTCTACCTTTCTACCTAATGTTCCTCTTCCACAAAAATTAATGTAAAAATACTTTGTTTACCTGTCAATGTTTCAAACATAAATCCACACCAAAAACAATCAAACAAACAACAAATAAATATGACAAACAAGGCAAAATAAATGCAATAAAGGGAAGGTTTTTAGAAACGCAAAACTGATTGTGGAGCAATTCATAGATCTTCCTTATTTGAATACATGGGTTGCCTCCCAAGAAGCGCTTGCTTTAACGTCTTGCAGCCGGACAATACCTCTAGTTAAGCTTGAATAGGACCCACGGTATGAAAGGGTATGTCCTCCACGGCATGCTCCTCAAAATACTCATACATTGGCTCTCTAAATGGAAGGGAATAGTAATCCTTCCTGGTTGGGGCGTTGAGCATCCTAAAGTCAATGTATTCATTCCCACCAGCTTGGATTCGATTGGGGACCTGCACCATACAAGGTAACAACCTATTAGTTGAAATGGGAATCGAAATTGGAATAGGTGGCTTACCAATGTGTTGCAATGAAGTGGCAGCACTGTCAACAGATTTTCCAAATGTGCTTTCGGCCAAATTATGCATTTGGAGGTTAGTGGTGTGTTCTTTGTGCTCCACTCCAATTCCCTATTCGTTGGTGGTTGGAAATTCATCCTTCTTGGTTGGTGCTGAAGGTTCTTGCCCTATATCTTTAATTACATCAATGGCAAAACAAGAACGAACATCAGTAAGATTCACATTAGATTCATGAATTTTAAAGTGAAACATATCACCACCAAATGCCATTGTTAATGCTCCCTTAGCCACATCAATCTTGGTTTGAGCTGTTTTCATGAAAGGTTGTCTAAGCAAGATTGATGATGGTGGAGAGTGGGCTGCATCCTCCATGTCAAGCACATAGAAATCTGCAGGAAAAGTTAAGTGGTCTACCTGCACCAACACATCTTCCAAAACTCCTTTCGGGTAGGCATTAGATCTATTGGCTAGTTGAATAACAACACCATCATGTTTAAGCTCTCCTAGATTCATAGATGCATAAACAGAATATGGCATGACATTAATTGATGCACCTAGATCTAGCATAGCATGTTCAAACCTTGTATTACCAATTACACAAGGAATTGTGAAACTACCCAGATCTTTGCATTTGGGTGGCAGCTTTCTTTGTAACATTGCAGAGACATTCTCGCTTACATGTACCACTTCTTTCCCCCGAATACGTTTCCTTGTTGTACAAAGCTTTTTAAAAAACTTAGCATACTTCGGGATTTGCTTTATAGCATCAAGGAGTGGGATATTGACATGCACCTTTCTAAACGTCTCCAGAACATCTTTTTCCTCCTCTTCGTTCTTGGCTTGCAAAAATCTGCTAGGAAAGGGTACATTGGGTGGAATATGGTTAGTATTAACCAAAATTGGAACTTTCTTACCTTTGTTGGCCGAATTGGATGGTTTAGGAGCATTTGGGGCCTGCGGCAAAGGTGTTTCCACCCTTTCTATGGGGGTGCTTTGTTCCTTCTCTTCAATTATCAACTCTTCAACCTCATTGGAACGTGATTTGGAAGGTTGGGGATCATATCCAACTTGTTTTCCACTTCGCAAACTCATGGCTTTGGCAGATTCGAATCCTCCCTTTGGGTTGACAACGATTGAACTAGGCAACTTACCTTGCTCTCTGAATTGTCCTACAAACTCCACAATCTGCCCAATTTGCTTCTCCATTTGGTCCACCCTTTTGTCTTGGTTTTGCATTGCTTTGGCTTGATTTTCTTGCCCCTAAGACAAATTGGTGAGTAACTTAAGAAGTGTCTCATTATCTAAAGATGTACCTGAGGTGTTTTGGGCAGGTTGTTGTGGGGCTTGTGTTGGTGTGTATTGCTTGGTATAGAAGCCCGAAGGTTGCTGCCTAAAGCCTCCTTATTGTTAGGGTTGTTGGGGCTCCCTCCACCTAAAATTTGGATGGTCTCTCCAACCTAGATTGTACGTATTAGAATATGGATCGTTCCTTGGCTAGTTTTAGCCTCGAAATCCATTGCATTGGTGCTTTCCCATCCACCATTTTCAATCAATTGAAGGCACTTTTCAGAGGCATGTCCTTGGATAGAACACACACCACATACACTTGGTTCTTTCATCTTCATTCCTTCGGCCATCTAAGATACAATGGAAGTAAGATTAGCTAATTACGATTGAATGTCAGATGTGGAACTTACCTCATTCACTTGCTGCCGTGGGGTGTCCCTTTGACCAACGCCTTCATATTGTTGAGCATTCAATGCTCGGTTAGCAATTAAGGTCTTGGCAGCCATGGGTGTTTTGTCCACCAAAGCTCCTCCCGCTAAGGCGTCTAGCATTTGGCGTTCAATTGGTAAAAGCCCTTCGTAGAAATATTGAAGAAGAAGCTCCTCTTTCATCTGGTGCCATGGACATGAAGCAATAAAGGTTTTAAAACGCTTATAGTAAGTGGGAAAGGATTCACCTTGGTTTTGCTGAATGCCACTAATCCTTTTGCGTAGTAGAATGACTCGAGAAGTTGGGAAAAACTTCTCCAAAAATACCCGTTTCATACTCTCCCATGATGTGACAGTTCCGGGGGCTAGCTCATACAACCAATCTTTAGCCTTTTCTAAGAGAGAAAAGGGAAAGGCCTTCATCTTCAAAATGCTCCCATCAACATTCACGGGAGTCATACTCAAACAAACAACCTCAAACTCCTTTAAGTGTTTATTAGGATCTTCCATGGACATCCCGTGGAATTTAGGAATATGATGCAACAAACTTGATTTCAATTCGAACTCGTCCATCTTCCCTAGGGCAGCCATGGGGTATTGAATGCAAATTGGTGCGGCATTGTCTAATCTCGAAGCAGAAAGCTCCTTGATTGTTCGATTATCTGCTGCCATGTCTTGTACTTCTTAAAAAATATGAGCCGGTTGATAGGAGCATATTTATGCACCTTAGTTAACTAGTTCTTATGCATTTTCGTTATGTTTTCTTAGTTTAAAGTAGTCTTTTAAGCTAGTTTCATATGTTTTCAGGTTTAAGGGCATATTACATAAAAGGATGCAAATTGGAGCCTTTTGGAGCAAAATGGAGCTTAGATTGGAAAGTACATGCTTGGAGCACAAGGAATGGACGAGTTTGAAGGTCAAAGGAGCTTAAGAAATGAAGAAATGAAAGTGAAGAACAAAGAATTCAGAATTGGAAACCAAAGTTTCTAAAGTTGGAAGTTTCTATTCTTGGAGGTTTCCATTTTCGAGAGTTTCTATTCGTGGCTTTGGGCTTTTAGATGACCTATCCTTTTCCCCTAACCCTAGCCGCACCTAGGCCTCTAGAATATCTGATTTCCTTGCCTTGCAAGGCATTCTAGAAGGCCCATCTCTAACCCTAACCCTAGCCGCACCTTAGGCCTTATTCCCATTAAAAATCTGATTGTTTTAACCTAATTTCTGATGGATTTGGGCTTCTAGAAACCCTAATCTGATTTGCTAGGGTTTTTAAGTGCCTATATATACTCATTAAACCTTTTGGCCGAAGGGACCACCTCCGATATACATCATTCACGTCAGAAACAAAGAGGCTCTCTTTGCCGCACCTTTCCATCACCATATTCCATATTTTCTGCCCAAAATCATCCCTTGCCGCACCACCCATCAACCCTAAACCTTTCCATACCATTCCGCATCCATTCTACACCATAAATACCTCCCAAAACCTGTTCTAAAGTTCTCTGCCGCAGCAAGGAGGAAGGAGAAATCGTTGATGAGCTTGCTGCCAAGTTGGAGCGTTCTAGGTGTTTTCTTTCTTTGGATTTTAATTTCTAAATTTATGTATCTTTGCTTTGCGAGTATGAGGAACTAAACCCCCCTTGGCTAGGGGGGGGATTCGAAATACATGTTTATGCTTGCGATATGATTTGATTACTTCTAATTGCGTTTCATAAGTTGTGAATTCAATTTACTTATCTATGTGAATTACATTGATTTGTGTGTGTTGGTTGAGAGTGCACGCTTAATTATCATGCATAAATTGAATGCTAGAATATAAGGAAATTTCACCTAATCGTTATGGACTTATATTCACAAGTAGTAAAGGTTGATGATCTCAATCGCGTTAAGTAAATTCTTGGCATAAGTTTCATGCAATCATAGTAACAAGTGCTTCGTGAATGCTTATGGTTTTCATAGAACTTAATGATTCTTGCTTGTATCTCTATTATGCAATCATGTAGGGGACTTGTGGGGAATGCTTTGGGTTGTCGTATGCAATCATCCAATTCAATAACGTTAGGAAAATCTGAAGGTTAATTTAAGCGGACCTAATTAACTTGGGGCGTTGAGAATTCATGGGTTATTGAAAAGCAATTGGAAATCGTTTTGAATGCAAGTATAACATGTGTGGAGATGAACCCCTTAGCTAGCCTTCCATGCATTGTTTTAAGCCAAATTCGTTTTAAAATATGTTTTGATTTACAAGTTTATGTTTTGTTTTCAATTTCGTAAAAACCAAATCCCCCTTTGTTTTCAAGTGTCAAATTAGTTAGAAAGTGTGTTAGTTTGTGTTTTTAAGTGTTTTGAGTCAAGTTAAAACCTATTTTCGTCAAAATCTTGTTTAGAGTTCAAAACTGCCCAGAAAGTGGTTTTAAGGCAGTTTTGAGTGTTTTTGTGTTATTTTGAGTCTTTTGGTTTGTTTTAGTGTTTTAGAGTTTAGTTTTGCATTCTTTGAGTCTAGTTGAGTGTTTTAAACCTTGTTTTACATATTTGAGTCAGTTAAGAGTGTTTTAGCAATCCCTCCTAATCCCCGGTTTAAGAACGATCCCTACTTATCCATACTACAATTGTCAACAAGAGGGTTTAATTTGTGTGTCAACATAATTTTCACATCAAATATGAAAATTGGTGCGGCATTGTCCAATCTCGAAGCAGAAAGCTCCTTGATTGTTCGATTGTCTGCTGCCATGTCTTGTACTTCTTTGAATGCAAATTGGTGCGGCATTGTCCAATCTCGAAGCAGAAAGCTCCTTGATTGTTCGATTGTCTGCTGCCATGTCTTGTACTTCTTAAAAAATATGAGCCGGTTGATGTTGTTGGGGTTCTTGTTGATTCCTTGCTTGTCTAAAAGTTCGTTCAAAATCCTCGTCAAAGTCAAGGATGTGCTTATGAACAGGTTGAGAACTTCGAGTCATAAACCACCTAAAACAAGAAAACAAGTAAAGTCATCAACTAGGAACAAAAACACATGAAAATAAACAAAAAGAAATAACAAGGGATTAGCAAAATTGCTAATCCCTGGCAACGGCGCCAAAAATTTGATGCGAAATATATAAGCACACAAATTAAACCCTCTTGTTGTCAATTGTAGTAAAGAATGTAAGTAGGGATCATTCCAGGCCGGTGATTAGGAGGGATTGCTAACACACTTGACACTAACTTAAAAACGTAAAATTAAGTTTAAAACACCAAACTAGACTCAAAAGATGCAATACAAACTAAAAAGACTCAAAACTAGTTTAAAAGACTCAAAATAGCTTAAAACAATGAATTAGACTCTAAACTGACTCTAGGGATGGTTTTGGACGAAATTAGGTTCTAACTTGACTCAAGACACTTAAAAACACAAATCAAAACAGATTTTGACTAATAAAACACTTTAAAGTAAAGGGGGATTTGATTTTGACGAATTTGAAAACAAAACAAACATATTGTAAACTAAAACAGATTTTGGACGAATTTGGGTAAACTATGGATGATGGGCTAGCTAGAGGGTTCTTCTCCACACATGACACACTTGCACATAAACCAATTTTCAGTTGTTCTTCCGATAAATCATGAAACTCAACACCCCAGATTAATTAGGTCCGCTTAAATTAACCTTCAAGTTCTCCTTAAGTTATTGAATTGGATGGGAAAGCGCATACAACAATTCAAAGAATTCTTCAAAAGTCCTTTACGTGAACAACACAATAAAGATACAATCAAAGATCTTTAACCATCATGAAAATTATAAGTATTGACGAGGCATTCGTTACTATGATGAGCATGAAACTCCTGCCAAGAATTCATTTAACGTGATCGTTTATAAGTGACCTCCACTACTTGTGAATATAAGTTTGTAACTATTAGGTGAAACTCCCTTATACTCTAGCATCATATTCATGCATGCAAATTAAGTGTGGACTCTTAATAAACATACACAAATAAGTTATCAATCAAGCAGTTAAACAAATTGAATTAACAACTTATGAAATCACAACTGAAGGTAATCAATTCATATTGCAAGTATGTTCATGGCTTTGAATTCCCCCTAACTAAATAGGGGTTTAGCTACTCATAATTGCAACAAAATCAGAAAATAACAAAGTAGACATTGAAAGCAAGAACGAAGTACACCTAAAACGCTCTAAAGTTTCAAGTTTGAAACGCCAAGGACCTTCTTTTTCACCACCTTGTTGCAGCACAAGTATCTAAGGATGTGTATGGATATATGGAAAGGTTATGAATGTATTTAGGTTGGATGGATGCCACGGCAAGGGGAAGGGAATGTATAGAATTGTGTTTGATTTTTGGTTGGATGAGTGCCACGGTAAGGGAATGGAATTGTATGTGTTTTTGGGATGTGGGAATATATGGATGAATGTAAGGTCTTTGGATTGCTCCCCCTAGTTATGGTGAAGGGTGGATGTATTTATAGGCTAGGGAGAGGACCACCATCTAATTAAGGTGGTAGTGGTTTATGTTGTGGTAAAGAGTAGATGTAATGGGTGTAGTGGATGGATGTTGTGGTAATGAGTGGATGTAATGGGTGTAGTGGGTGAATGTTGTGGTAATGAGTGGATGTAATGGGTGTAGTGGGTGAATGTTGTGGTAATGAGTGGATGTAATGGGTGTAGTGGATGGATGTTTAGGTAATGAGTGGATGTAATGGGTGTAGTGGGTGAGTGTTGTGGTAATGAGTGGATGTAATGGTAGGTGAATGCGTTGGGTGGTTGTAATGAGTGGATGTAGTGGTAGGTGAATGTGTTGGGTGGTTGAAATAAGTGGATGTAGTGGTAGGTGAATGTGTTGGGTGAAATGAGTGGATGTAGTGGTAGGTGAATGTGTTGGGTGGTTGAAATGAGTGGATGTAGTGGTACGTGAATGTGTTGGGTGAAATGAGGGGATGTAGTGGTAGGTGAATGTGTTGGGTGAAATGAGTGTGCTAAAATGGTTATTTATAGGGAGAGGATGATGCACAAACTTCAAATTTCATCCATTCCTTTTGCTCCAAGCATATGCTATCCATTCTATGCCCAAAAATGCTCCAAAATGCACTTCTTTTCCACATTAACGATTTGGGCCTACAAACACACGAAAATAGCTTAAAATACTAAAATAACTACGAACTAACAACATAAATGCCAAGAAACAAGCTAACTAAGTCGCATAAATATGCTCCTATCAGTTATGCACCTGTTCGTACCCCTACCAATGTACTTGAGGAGTACCATTCTCATAGTCAATGTGTGAGATTGATTTTGCTCCACCGAACTGTTGGAAATGTGCCCTAAAACCAATCATATGATGATACTTTACGGACATTTCACATGTTAAACTAATCTAGTTTAACTATAAAGGGCAAAGATTATTGTTTGAGCCGTCTCATATAAATGTTATATGCTTAAACGATAAGTCCAAGGAATATGTGATTGGGAGAATGCGATCTAAAGAAGTTAGATTCATGAGACCATTCTTTCGTAGACACATCCTAAACGTTCCTGATCATAGGATTGCCAATTAAGCATTGACAGTCCGTTAAGATCAGTACGTGTTGTGTATTCTCTCAGGGAGAGTGACTAGTCTCGAGTCATTGGTGTGTGTGACATCAAGACAAGTACGTAGGTGCTCAATAGAGAATGAGTTCACTGAACACGATCAACGAAGAGTTCTCATATTCATGTCACATGAGAACCCATGGTTGGGATAATGCAAAGTAGTCCTTTGACCTGAGGCATGACAGTTGTCTTGTGGTTAAGTCTTTGATCTTTGATTATGTCAAAGTCACCCCATCGGGGTGTCCACGGCATCATTGGGGTTAAGCCACTTAGTCATGGAGACAAGTGAATGCACAACAAGGGATCTCTAACCTTCAAACCGTTTGAGGGAGAATACTCTATGATATGATTAAGAATCTTTGGCCAAAGTATGAATGAGATTTAGGAAAGCGTTCCAAATCACATTCAAGGTAATCATATAAGCACACGAATCACATTGGATAGTAGACATGAATAAATAAACTATCAAACCAAACAATGTGGTCAAGAGTATTGTATTAGAGAAAGACCGTATTGCATTTGTAATCCTAAACTGAATAGGTTCTCCACCTCTTCTGATTAGCTTGGGTAACCATGATATGCTGCTAGGTGTCACTCATGGTTTGTGGAAGCCCTAAACGTGTGTAATCACTAAAGGGAGAATTGAAAGTAAGTTTCAATTCACAATCGATTTGAAAGAGTTTTAATCGCCCACTGCCTCGCTAAAAGGAACCTAATGGATCGTACACCGTGTAAGGTGAAGATTGAAGAAACAATGGAGATGAGTAAGATGAGTAATAAATGGTTTAATTATTTATTAATGGCAAGGATTAATTAATATGTTAATTAATCAAACGAATAAGTTCGTTAAAGACCTCGGGATAGTTTTTGGACCTTAAGGCCCAATGGGCTTCGAACGTCAAGCTCATTGACTTAAGTTGTATGACAACTTAATGACTAAATATTCACAAAGGCCCAAACAACCCAAATACACCCTAAGGCCGGCCATATTGTTAAGGGTAGTGAACTTGGACTTATTTACAAGTTTACCACTCAAATGAATAAAGGTATAAATATGACTTTATAGCCAAAATTCATTTAGGGTTTGTTTTGGAGAAAATTGGAGAGAACATGTCTCTCCATTTCTCTCTAAAGAGGCCGGCCCCTTGGAGGGTGCATCTAGCAATCCCACTACTCCAAGGTCACTCATTTCTTCTCCAATCTAACCTTGGTGAAGAGACTTAGAGGTTCTCAATTTTGGGAACTTGGAGAAACCTTTTCATCCATCCAAATCCATAGATTTAAGATGCAAGGAATGAAGGCCCTCTCTTTGGGTGATTAGCCTTTGCTTATGCAAAGAGGAATCTACAAAGGTATAAATCTCAACTCACTTTGTTTTGAGTTGATTAATGGTTCACAAATCTACTAGGCTTTGAATTTCTTGGTTAATGTTTTGTTTTTAAGTGCATGCAAGCATGATTCCGCCTTTAATTGTTAATTGCATGCTTATAGATGTTGCTTAAATGAACATGTTTTCACAAAATTATCCTTCACGAACATCGTTGGAAGAGCAGAATTTTGACATGGATAACCTTGTTGGCCGAATACCCTTAGTAAACCATTTACTTTGTGAACATATTTCCATGTTCTTGGATTCAAGTTTGGTGTATGTTTTACTTATGGATAATCTTATTGATATTGTCCTCCAATATGAGTTAATTGAATCATGTTTCATGTATACATGTGACCGATTCAATTAAACACGTGATTAGGTAGGAATGTGGGGAAGTTAGTTGTCTGGATGAATGCGATAATACGCACACTGACTTTACACCTAAATCACATCTTTAACAACGACTTCAGGTCTATCCAACCTGATTAAGAGCACACTCCTCGTTGTATGAATGATACTGGATCACCATTTAAAGGACCTTAAATTCTCCCTGTCGTTGAGTTTTTAAGGATATTTGAGAGAACAATGATCATCAATGAAACCATTGAAGAAAATATAATGGAATATCTTTGCACCACCTCCAAAAATGAGCCTGAAGCTTTTACTTGGGGCCAATGGATTTTCTCTCAACTAGGGACACGCCACATGTGGCTGGCCTGGAGCTGGGTAATTGAGCAGTTTACTTGTTTTGGCAAGACCATTTGGGACACTTAGGTCGAACAATGATGCTACAACACATCTCCTTACCCGAAGTAAGGATCTTGTGCCTACAAGCACACTTTGCCAAGCTTGCTCATTAGGGTAATTGATTTTCTATATCATCCCTCGCAAAGATACGAAATCACCCTTTTTCACAGTGGATTCAAGGGAATATATGTGGACAAATCCAACCAAAATGCAAACCATATAAATACTTTTGGTTGATGAATCGACAAACTGGTCACATCTTTGTCCACACACATTGCTGCTAAACATCCAGGTCGATTAAGGGTTCACCACCCTACTTATCCCTTAAGGTCGAGGAGACTGGATAATGCTGAGTATATATCAACAGTTTTTGATAAAGTATTGCATGTATTTTGGGTTTATAATTGAACATCGAATTCCCATGTTCACCCTAAATAGCCTTGCCTAGCGATCATAAAGCGTTATTTAAATGATCGCCCGGATTTTGGTGAACGTACCAAGTTTTCGATTTCTGCCTAGGGCTATGCAATCTTGTACGCAGTTATGTTGGTCCGCCTTAAGGCCCATTGCCACCCAACCTATTTGACGTTACAGTTGGTTACTGGGTACGAACCTGATGATTTTCATATTTACGCATTTGGGTGTGCATTTTATGGGCCAAGTTGTGCTGCCGCAACATACCAATATGGGTCCTCAAAGAAGGATGTGAATCTTGGTCTATTATGATTTTCCTTCACATTAGCTCTCTTCGAGCCCTTTCATGCGATCTCTTTACCGCTCATTTGCGAGTTATCACTTTAATGAGACAGTCTTCCCGCTGTTAGGGGGAGATAAGAACATCAATGTTCCTATAGAACGACGTTAATTTGCGTGGACGTTACCCACTATGTCTCATCTCGATCCCCGTATCGCATATGTATGATAAGTAAGTACGATGAATTCCAGCTTTCAGAATGTTACTCCAGACGCATTCCTCTGATCTAGCTAAAGTGACGAGATCATATACCAACTGCAAACATGCCTGCAAGGATAGACGTACTTAACAGACGTCGAGTCAACATCCCTAGAGGGTGTGCCGCCCTTGTTAGACGATTTGGACGCCCCTGTTGGACAATCTAGTACACCGACGGATAGCCAATCAATCTGTCTTGTCCTGGAGCACGACAGATCATTCCGTTCGTAGGATTCACTTCCCTGGAAGAAGAAGATACGCACAACAATGAATCTATCTTGGTAAAGATGCAGCACCACGCCTACACGCAACCACTGAATTGGTATTAAAAACATACCTTGAAGGTACTACGAAGGAAAATCCCAACGCATCTCAAGCGGATCCAACCCCCCTGATCCTTGAAATGATGCTTGCCTTGTTGTTATGCTAACGCAAGTTACTTATCAAACCCGCACAAGGTAAAATCCCCGAATGGTTATGTCTTTACCGTTAAGGGATATCGCAATATATTGGAGGTCCACGATATGACCTTAGTTGTGAAATCTTCAAACCGTTCCAAGACTCACCTCACTTCACTATGCCACAAGTCAACACCAAGACATATTATGTCTACATTACATTAGCAAAGCATCAGGAGGTTCAAGTCATGCAAGCCAATCGTAGACAACCTTGCTGACCTCTACACGACGTCACTGTTGAAGTCAACCTTCCAAAAGCTTGTCCGAGGAATTGGTATGCCTAACTATCATATGCAATGCTTGTAGTTCTCATTTGAAAGTTATGTCAAACTCAGGGGGAGTATCCAAAAGTATACTCACTTGATCTTAATTTACTTTTTTTCCCTACGATTAGGAGCATTTTTCCCACTGGGTTTTTGCTACCTAACTAGGTTTTAACGAGGCACCCATCCTAGGCTGATCATACCCTTGTGAGTTCTTCTACTTGTGTCCAAAAGACATAGTTTTGACTTAATGCAACTTCTCACTTTTCTCCTTAGACTATGGATTTTTCTCCCACCTTAGGTTTTACCATAGTGGGGTTTTGTGAGTTTTACTTTTTATGCATTCTTCCATTGATTTAAGACTCGCATTCACTTATTGTGCTAATGACTTCATCCACTGTACTTGCTTCATCACTGAAGACTCAATGCCATGAGAGCGTTGACGCGAGTTAGGGCTGAATCGAGTTCGTATCGAAAATGTTACTAAGGAATAAGTGAATTTGGGTTGGTTTCTTTTTAGTTGGACTCAATTGTTTGAGCCCTAAACATTGTAGCCCAACTAGGGCTTGAGACCCTTTTAGTTTTTACCTATCCCGTGACATACACACGTGCCAAACCCTTCTCCCTCTCCTTCTTCTCGAACCTTCTCTCTCGTCCGTACAACCGTAAACCAATTATGAAAAAAACACTCCAAACCTCACGGATCGACCTTTGTAAGACCATCATCACTCTTCTCTTGACTCCACAAGACTGGTGGTACCATTGGTTTGAAGAAAGGGCGTCGGGAACCAGAGAACTCGCGAGCTCTGGTGGGGTAGAAGTTACTCCGACTTGATCGTTGAGATTTTTCAAGGTTTTAAGGTTCAAAAAGGGTCCTAACCAACTATATAGGGACCATAGGCTAGTTTTGAAGCGACTTGGATGTCGGAATAGGCTAGTTCACAGAGTTGCAGACCTTGCCAGAATTTCGAAGGATTTTTGAACTACTTTTCGTCAGTTTTAGGACTTCAAATAGGTAAGGTTATGTTCTCCTTGTTGAAAGCTTCAAATCCATATAAGATTTGGGGAATTTGGTTGCAAAATAAATGAGAAAATCAAGTTTTAAATTTTTCCAGACTCCGGCGTTATAGACGGCGGCCGACGGCGGTTTCCAGCGAGTCACCGGAGAAGGAAGGGGAATATTCCATCAACTTTAACGGAATATACTGACGGAGTTAGGTAATTTTAATAGAATATTCTAGGAATTTAACGGAATATTCCCTAACCTCGTTAGGGATTCTGTCAGCGTGCCAGGCAAGTGCCTGCGAGTGGCCAGCACGTGGGACATTAGAAATTTTTTCTAAAAATATGGGGATGCTCGCAGTGTTGAGTAGGCCAAGATGGTATATTCAAACACCCCAATTGAGCAACGTATGAGAAGTTATTACACGGTTTTGGTTATGTGCTTAAAATTAACGTTAAATTAGTTGTTTCGCATATAGGTGAGACGTTTTCGGAGGACGAGCGTAGCTAAGCGAGACTCGGGGGTTACGACCCTGCCACATACTAGTGAGTGGGCTTTTGGTTTTCTATATATATGTATATATGTTTTCCATTTTCCCAAAAATTGTTTTAAATGGATTTACATTTTTAAATGCCATGTGAATTGCATTTCATTTAGTATATGCATTAGTTATAGATATGCATATGTTTGGTTTGATAATGCTGAATGTGATTATGGGAAATATCAATGGCAACCTTGTTATCACAAAACAAATTTTTTATAGACGTCGGTGGATACCCAAGTTTTGTAAGAACTCACCGAAGCAGCAATAACTTATGCAATCTTTATGCCATACCTTTGTACTCCGCTTCTGCACTTGATAAAGTTACCGCCTTCTGTTTCTTACTTCGTCAAGTTATCAAATCGCCTTCCCTAAATGTAAAATACCCAAAAGTAGTTCGCCTATCAGTAATGTTTTATACCCGATCCTCATCAGTATATCATCCACTTTTAGGTGTCCATTCTTAGAAAATAAGATACCTCTACCTGGTGTTGATTACAAGTAGTGGACTATCCTATCAACTACACTCATGTGGTCCTCACTTGGAGAGTGCATAAATTGGCTGACAACAAGCACCGCATAGGCAATGTCTAGTCTAGTATGAGACAAGTAGATTAACCATACAACCAACCTTCGGTAACGACCTTTGTTGATTAAGGTCTAATCAGGATACACGACATGGTGATAGTTTTTTAAGATGAGGGTATCAACAGGTTTACAATCAAGCATCTGTGTTTCTGCTAACAAGTCTAGAACATATTTCCCTTGATAGAAATATGCCCTACTTTTATCGAGGTACTTCTATATCAAAAACATATTTGAGCCCACCAAAATCTTTTATTTCGAACTTGGTTGCCAAGTAATCTATCAACCTTGATATTTTTGCCTTGTCATCCCATGTGATAATCATGTCCCATGGGACAATCATGTCATCTACATAAGTAATGAGTACCGTTAGTTTACCCATTTGATGTTTTATTAATAGCGTATGATCTAAGGTACTATCCCTGAATCCATATTTTCTCATGGCCATTCGAAATCACCCGAATCATGCACGAAGTGATTGCTTCAGTCCATACAAAGCTTTGTTCAGTTTACATACTACTCTTGGTTGTGTAAGTAATGCATACTCCGATGGAATGTCGATATATAATTCCTCGTTAAGATTCACATGTAGGAAACATTCTTCACATCAAATTGTTGTATATCCAATTTAGGTTTGCTGCCAGTGAAAGCGACATTCTTACCGTACTTATTTTGGATACTGGGACAAATGTTTTTGTGTAGTCAATACCCTAGGTTTGAGTTTAACCTTTGGCAACCAATCGAGCCTTGTACCTTTCAATGGATTCATCAACTTTATACTTGATTATATACACCCACTTGCACCCTACTCTTTTTTTCCTCTCAACAATGGGACTAGATCTCACGTTTGGTTCTTGTGAAGTGTACTCATCCCTTCCTTCATGGTTTCGATCCATCTAGTGTCAAATAGGGCTTTTTCCAAGGAGCTCGGAATACTATCAGCTGATAACTGTTGCATGAATGCTTTACCTATTTTTGAAAGTTTATATGATGATACATGGTTGACAATAGGATATTTGGACCCTTTTCTTCATTCGTCCGATATCGATTAGGTGGTTTCCCTCTATTATGCCTGTAAGGTAGTTGATAATTTGAACTATTTGATACATTAATAAGGGTAGTGGGACTTGCCTCAAGAATATTCTCAGAAGCATGGTCATCATCCATATATACTATATTTAGAGACGAAAAGGGGTAGCCAATGATACATGGTTTACACTTGTGTCCAGCAGTTGTGCTGTTGCTAGTAGTGAAGCTTATGTTTGTTGTGCCATGTACACAAGTGGCAGTGATGCTTCTGCTAGTTGTGTCGTGGGCACTCTGATAGTGAGGCATCTACTGGTTATGTTGTGGGCACTGCTGTCCAAGTCTGTTCTTCAACCATGATCTTTTTCTAAAGAGACGAGGTGGAAGGAGGTGAAGAATAACACATATTGGACTCTAAAAATGTCAACTCCATAGTGACATAAGTTCGTTAAGTGGGAGGATGATAACAGTGGTAACTTTTTTTATGTACCCCATATCTTAGAAAAACACAATTAACAACACAAGGATCAAGTTTGCTGCATTGGTTTGTATGGAGATGGACAAATTCGAAACACCCAAAAACATGGGGTGGTAGCATTAAGATAGATGGTAGAGGCCCAAATTGAGAAAGAGTTTGTAAGAGTGTTTGAAAATCCAATACTTTAGATGGCATCAGATTTATGAGATATATATGTTGGAAGTATGCCCACAAAGCCATTCATTTGATGAAATGGCTTTTCCAATACTCATTATGTTAAACTATTATTTGTTAATGAAGGGCAAAGCTTATTGTTAATCATTGTTTATTGTATCATGTGTCTAAACAATAGGGGATCTAAGGAATGTATTCGTTCTAGGAGAAAAGTGATATAAGTATGTTAGACTAACGAGACATTTCTCTTATGTTCATTCCTAAAAGGTTCCTAGCCATAGGATTGCCAATTGGGCATTGACAATCCGTTATGGTTAGTTTGTGTTACATTGACTCAAGCGTGAGTATGACTAGTCTTAAGTCATTTAGTGTTGGATACTAAGACAAACACATAGGTGCTTGAAAGGGTAATCGAGTACACTAAACAATGTTCCAAAGAGAGTTCGAACATACATGTCATGTAAGAACTCATAAGCTGCATTATGCAAAGTAGTCCTTTGACCTAAGGTATCATTGTTGTCTGATGGTTAGATCTTTGGTCTTTGATCATATCAAAGGCATTCCATTGAGAGTGTCCACAACATTGTTGGGGTCAAGCTATCTATTGATGTAGGCATGTAAATGCACAACAAGGGATCTCTATCCTTCCATGGTGGAACAAGACTCTGAGATATATTTGGGAGCCTTTGGCCAAAGCATATGAATATAACATAGGAAGAATGTTCGAAATCATATTCAATTAAATCATGTAGAGTAATATCACATTGGATAGTAGACATGAAACAAACAATGTGATCAAGAGTATTGTATTAGAGAAATACCATATTGCATTGTAGTTGTAACTGGATAGGTTCTCCAACCACTTCTACTTAGCTTGGGTAGCCATGACATACTGCTAGGTGTCATTCATGGTTTGTGGAAGCCATGAAGATTAACAATTACTAATCTTGAAATGTGATTTCAATTTACAGTTGATCGTTAAGAGTAACAATCGCCTACTGCCTCGCTAATTGGAACCTAATGGATCGTACACCGAGTAAGGATGAATGTGAAGATATAAAAGAGATGGATAAGAAATTAAATAGTTTAATTGAGAATGGTCAAGATTAATTAATTAATTAGTTAATTAATTATACAAAAGGTTCGTATTGGGCCTTTTAAGTTAGTTTGGGCTTCGGGGCCCAAATGGGTTTTGGTCCACTAGGCCCATTATATTTAAGTTGTATGACAACTAAAACAAAAATGGGAAAATAGTCCAATCACTTAAGGTGCCCGGCCATAGTGAGGGAAAGTGGTGAGTTTTGCTTTATTGCAAGTTTGCCACTCACCTAAGAAAGAGATATAAAAGCATCTTTATAGCTTTAACCTCTTTAGGGTTTTCTTTGGATAAAAAGAGAAAGACTTTTACTCTCTCTTCTCTACAAGGAGGCCGGCCACTTAGGGAGACATTTACTAGCATAAAAAATCTCTCTAAGTCATCCATCTTCTCTTCACACTACATCTTTGGTGTGGAGACTTAGAGGCACTAAGCCTTTGGTGCTTTTTGGGGATCTTTCCTCATATCCTCAAGGAGCAAAGGAGAAACAAAGGGGCAAAGATCCAAGAAGAAAGGAAAGAACCAAGGAGCAAAGGAGGTGACTATGAAATCCAAGTGTAGGGGTGTAATACCCTTGATTATTTTTATTTTTAATATGTGATTTAGTTGTAAAATTCAAATTCATTGATGATTATGAAATCCAAGTGTAGGGAAATGTGCAATCCCGTTCCCAGATTTTATTATTAAATTAAGTATTTTGTAGTCATATTCGGAGTCACGACGCATTTATATTTACGGGGTATATTTGTTCGATAAGTGAAAAAGATGAAAATGCCCCTAGTTGGCTAATCAGGATTATACAAGGACACACTTTATCTTTATATGTTTCACCGTATTTCTGGGCATATTTGAATAGAGGTCGATCCTACAAGCGCGTAGGCGAAAATATATCTTAATTCCGAGTTAGAACAAAGAAGTTAGAAGCGTTTTAGTTGGAGGATATTTTGGTCTTTGTCCATATTTTATAATTTGGAATTTTTGAAAAAAAAGAAGAAAAAGGAAAAGAGTCTAGATGACAGCAGGGGAAGAAGAAGAACAGAAGGGGGAATAGGAAATAAGGAAAAATAAAAAGAGAAAATGGGAAGGGGTAACTCCCATATCATTTGATAGTTTTTTGATGCGGATTCCGGTCAACTCCACATGAATTTTTCCATGCTACCACACCATCTTGAAGATCTCACTTTTCTCTACAAAACCCACCCAAGAACCACCTTGAAAAACCATCACACGTTGTGGTGCAAGGCCACAAAAGTTAAGGGTTTCGGCGATACTTCAGATACCTTTTTCAGTTTTCGGTGAATTGGTGAAGCAACGACCAATGCTACCACTTGGGTTGCGTATCCCATCCTCCTAGGAGCAAAACTCGACCAACCCCGACCTCGTTGGACCACCATTGGCGGCGAATCGACGCTGGGAAGTTTTAAGCACCCGCCGGCTTTATCGACGGAATTGACCATATTCCATCCACTTTTTTACTTAATGGCAAGTATAAAAGTTGATCCTTATCTTGATCTTTATCTTTCTGTAAATTTTGGTAGAATTTGGAGTTGGTAAAAAATGTGGGTTTCTGGTCGGCAGTAACCACCTCATGCAGTGGCGGGTGGCCAGTGGGTCGACTTTGCATTTTTAAGTTAAATTTGATATTTTTTTTTTCATATTTGGTATTCAATTGATGTGATTTGATTGTTTGAGTCTAATATAGTATATGATAGCCACTTGAATATTTTAGAAAACGGTTTAATTGACGGTGAATTACGAACGACTTGATCCCGTTTGAGAGTACGTAAACAATCTAACAAGAAGGTTAAATGTAGCCATAAATTAGCCGAAATAAATTTGATGAGTAAGTGTTATATTTTGGCCTACCACTGTCTTTAATTTCCAAATAATTTTTGGGTCGTTACATGGGGTAACTCATGTAGGTTAGGATTGGTAGAACCAGTAGTGGTTCCACCATTAAAGGACGATATGTTATCCATGGAGGCTTCTAATGTTTTGGTTTTCGAAGGAAATAGGCAAAAGTAGAAATTGTACAAACTCTGATTTGATACCATGCTAAATTTGGGTTTAATTATCTAATGTGTATTTCTTCTCACAAAGGAGGCAAGCGCAAGATATACATTACAACTTTAAATTACAAGGCAAGAATAAATAAGGGTTTTTATCATAAATGGTCCCTGAAATTGATCCTCACCATCAAGATGGTCCCTAAAATTAAAAATCAATCAACGTAGTCCTTGAAAATAAATGTTGCAAATCAATGTGGTCCTTCCGTCACAATTATGTTAAAAATTTTGTTAAGTGTTGATGTGGCACATAAATGGGCCTCACAAGATTTACGGGTTTTTATCACAAATGGTCCCTGAAAATTGACTCACACCATCAAGATGGTCCTGAAATTGACCCACACCATCAATATGGTCTTTGAAATTGAAAATCAATCAATGTAGTCCTTGAAAATAGGTGTCGCATATCAATATGATCATTCCGTCACTATTCTGTAAAAAACTTTTGTTATGTGCTAATGTGGATTTAATAATTAATTAAAAAAATTGTCTAAATACCTTTTTGCACAATGAATTTTTTTTTTCTTATAGTAGGGCCTACTCCGAAGAGAGATCCCTTCCATAAATTCTCAAAGGCACAAGGTGTAACCAAGGCCTAAGAGGGGGTGTGGAAATATTTTTCAACTAACAATAGACGCACCTCAGTTATAACCTCATTATCTCAAGGCAGACCTTGCCGTTCTTTGCATCACCAGACCACCAGGGAAGTGCCGGACAAGCTCTCCAAGATTAAGGTTGTGAGGATGTTGATCGCCTAAATGTTAACAAGTAATGTCCCAGAAGTTGTTGTCAATGAGCCAAGTCATCACCAAAGGTGATCTCCATCGAAGTTCAATTCGGTGAAGGGTATCGAAGTATGTAAAGATGTGTGTATAGGTATATTTTTTTAGAGAATAGAGAGCAAAGGACGTAGAGAAATGTGAACTAGGATCATATGTGATTGCAAGACTATGTTTTTGGATTGACAATTTTTTTATTAACTTTTAAATTATTAAGCCTATTTTTTTTTAATTTAATTAGACTTGTGTGATCAATTTATGTGTCACATCAGCACATACCAGAATTTTTGACAGAAATGTGATGGAAGGACTACATTGATTTGAACACTTACTTGCGGGACTACATTGATCAATTTTCAATTTTAGGTACCGTTTTGATGTCGCAGATCAATTTTAGGGACCATTTTGATGTCGTGGGTCAATTTCAAGGACTATTTGTGAGAAAAAAGGATTTATGGGGCCCATTTATGTGCCACATCAGCACTTAACAAAAATTTTAACATAATTGTAACGGAATGACCACATTGATTTGCGATACCTATTTTCAGGGACTACAGTGATTGATTTTCAATTTCAGGGACCATCTTGAAGATGAGGATCGGTTTCAGGGATCATTTATGATAAAAAACCCAATACATAATAAAGTCTAACCTAATTACAAGGAATCAAATAAGGAACAAATAATTACACGAATGGCCAACTTATGCTAACAACTCACACGGTGCAGTCCCTAAGGTGAATGAGCCGCATGATATGTCTCAATTACGTCCCATTAATTTGTTTAATGTTTTATAGAAAATTGGTGCCAAGGTGATTGCTAACATGCTCAAAGGCATGATGTCTTCGATTATCTCACCAAATCAGAGTGCGTTTGTGCTAGGAAGATTAATATCGGATAATTCGTTGGTGGCGGCGGAGATTGGGCATTATTTGCATAATAAAAGGACAGGTAGGGATGGTGTTTTTGCGCTTAAGCTTGATCTTAGTAAAGCTTATGATAGAATTGAATGGTGTTTTTTGGAAGCCATGATGGAGAAGTTGGGGTTTGCTAAGGAGTGGATAAAAATGGTGATGGCATGCATTAAATCAGTGTCATACTCTTTTCTAGTTAACAGGTAGCCGAGTGGTTATGTGATTCCCTCCCGAGGTCTCAGGCAAAGGGACCCTTTATCACCGTATTTGTTCCTTTTGTGTGTTGAAGGCCTTTTGGCCCTTATTCCTCAGAAAGAACAAGTAGGGGAGTTGAGTGGTATTCGGTTGTGTGAGGGTGCACCCACAGTTCATAACTTATTGTTTGCCGACGATAGTTTCCTATTTGGGAAAGCGAATGTGGATGAATGTGTAGTGATTCAACATATTTTGGATATCTACTCTTTAGCTTCGGAACAATCGGTGAACTTTGGGAAGAGTAGAGTAGCATTTAGTGCGAATGTGTGTTAATATGATCAACAACTGTTGGTAGGATTCCTCGGTGTACAGATGGTGGAACCGCATGAGAGGTATTTAGGGTTACCGACTTGTATTGGGAGGAACAAAAAACAAACCTTTTCTTTTATTAAGGAGCGGGTGACGCAAAGGCTTAATGGGTGGAAGAGTAAGCTATTGAGTAGCGCGAGAAAGGAGCTTCTTATCAAGGTTGTTGCTCAGATCCTTCCTTCTTATGCATTGAATTGTTTTTTACACTCGAAGACATTTTTTGATGAGTTACATCAACTCATGGCGCGATTTTGGTGGGGGAATGGCTCGGAGGATCGGAAAATCCATTGGTGGTCTTGGGACAAGATGTATAAACCCAAAGCTGTGAAGGAAAAATTTTGTCCTAGCTAAGAACAAGTAAGAACATTTGAATACATATGCAAACTATTAACACTTTAAAGTAGGCATGCATTCAAAAACAATTCATAAAACCCATGACTTTCAAAGCCTAGTATATGGTGAACCAAAAGACTATTTAACAACATTAAAGAGAAGTAAAGATTTAGAGTTTCTTTACCCTTGAAGCTCATCCTTGTTTACACAAGGGATTCACCCAAGTGGAGGGCCTTCAAGTCACCTCCAAGCTCCTTGGATATTGTTTGTGATTTCCTTCTCCTTTTGTGCTCCTTTGGACTTTGTGGATGTAAGGAAAGGATCTCCAAAACACCCAAAGTTTGGTGTCTCTAAGTCTCCACACCAAGGGTTAAGTGTGAAGATGAAATGGATGACTTAGGGAAGAAGAGATTGCTAGATTAATCTCCCTAAGTGGCCGGCCTCTTTGTAGAGAGAAAGAGAGAAAATGTTTCACCTCTTTGCCTCAAAGAAAAACCCTAATGAGAAAATAGCTATAAAGTTGCTTTTATAATACTTTTCTTTGGTGAGTGGCAAACTTGCAATTAAGCAAACTTTCACCATCTCCTCACCATGGCCGGCCTATATGTTGTGATTGGGCTTATTGCCCATTTTGTTTTAGTTGTCATACAACTTAAACATAATGGGCCTTATGGACCAAAACACTTTTGGGCCCCGAAACCCAAAACAAACTTAAAAGCCCAATACGAACCTTTCGTATAATTAATTAACTAATTAATTAATCTTGACCATTCTTCAATTAAACCATTTAATTGCATATCCATTTCATTTAATTTCTTCACTATCGCCCTTACTTGGTGTACGATCCATTAGGTTCCAATTAGCGACGTAGTGGGCGATTGTTACTCTTAACGATCGATTGTGAATTGAAACCACATTTCAATTCTCCCTTTATGATTAGTGTTTGCTAGTCATTAGGGCTTCCACAAACCATGAGTGATACCTAGCAGTATGTCATGGTTACCCAAGCTAAGTAGAATTGGTTGGAGAACCTATCCAGTTACAACTACAATGCAATACGGTCCTTCTCTAATACAATACTCTTAATCACATTGTTTAAGTGATAGTTTGTTTCATGTCTACTATCCAATGTGATACTTTTCTATATGATTCCTTTGAATATGAATTGGAACAAACTTCCTAAGTCATATTCATTTGCTTTGGCCAAAGACTTACGAATCACATCTTAGAGTATTCTCCTTCCACCATGGAAGGTTAGAGATCCCTTGTTGTGCATTCATATGCCTACATGACTAGATAGCTGGACCCCAACAATGTCGTGGACACTCCGATGGAATGCCGTTGACATGATCAAAGATCAAGGACCTAACCATTAGACATCTATGATGCCTCAGGTCAAAGGACTACTTTGCATATTGCAACTTTCGAGTTCTTACATGACATGTATGTTCGAACTCTCTTTCGATCGTTGTTCAGTGTACTCGATTACTCTTTCGAGCACCTATGTGTTTGTCTTAGTGTCCAACACCAAATGACTTGAGTCTAGTCATACTCAAGCTTGAGTCGACATAACACATACTAACCTTAGCGGATTGTCAATACCCAATTGGCAATCCTATGGCTAGGAACGTTTTAGGAATGAACATAAGAGAATGGTCTCGATAATCTAACTCACTTAGATCACTTATCTCTTAGATCAAATACATCCCTTAGATTCCCTTATTACTTAAACACATGATACAATAAATAGTGATCAACAATAAGCTTTGCCCTTCATTAAACATATAAAAGTTTAATACATTAAGTATTCCAAAAAGCTTTCCACAATGAAAGCATGTTCCTTTGGATTTTCTTGCCTTCTTCTTATGCAACCTTTTCCTTGTGATTGCATTCTCACTCCCACTGTCTTTTTTGAAACCTTGTTCAAACTTACAGCACATGTCAATCATCTCAGTAAAAGTATGATTGAATCTATTCACTTTATAGTTTACAATAAACTTAGTGAAATCATCCGAGAGAGATGCAAGGAAAAAGTCTTGGGCCATTTTCCCATCGATGAAAGTTCCTAAACTTTCAAGATCTTGAAAGATCCTTTCCATCTTTTGTCCATGTTTATGAACCGATGTCCCCTTTGCCATTTTGGCATTCAATAGACTACAAACATTTGCGAATCGTACATTACTAGTCTCAATGTCATGCATCTTATGCAAACTTTCAACCATGGCACAAGAAGTGTCCATGTGCTCATGTAGCTTCATAAGCTCCTCACTATGTGAAGTGAGGATTAAGCATTTGGCTTGTAAATCATCCTCATAATGTCTTGCATAATCTTGACACTCCTCCTTTGAAGCTAGTTTCGTAGGAGGTACATGAGGAGGGGATTGCTTAAGCACATACAATATGTCTTTCACCTTTGAGACATTCTCAATGTGGCGATACCAAGCAAGGAAACATTGGCCCCTAAGGCAACCTTGAGGATGTTGACTTTCCCCTCGGCAGCATATCTTCTAATGATATTAAAACGCCTGTCAAAATGCTTGTTCTTTTGATGAGCCCTGGGTTCCTTGGCTTGAGCTATCGCCCACTATTGTCACAGTACAAAGTTACTGGTGATGTAATGGTTGGAACCACTCCAAGTTCAGTAATGAACTTCTTCATCCAGAACGCTTCTTTGTCAGCTTCAGCTACAGCGACATATTCTGCCTCCGTCGTGGAATCAGCAATTACATCTTGTTTCTTGCTTTTCCAGCTAACAGCACCACCATTCAGAGTGAATACATATCCGGAGTTGGAACTTCTATCATCGACGTCAAATTGGAAATCTGCGTCTGTATAGGCTTCCACTCGCAACTATGTTGCTCCTCCATAAACAAGGAACATGTCCTTAGTTCTTCTTAAGTACTTAAGGACCGTCTTGACAGCTGCCCAGTGTTCTGATCCTGGGTTAGATTGATATCGACTAGTAATGCTCACAGCATATACGATATCAGGCCTTGTGTATATCATGGCATACATGAGACTTCCTATGGCGGAAGCATAAGGAATAGCATTCATCTGCCGTATCTCTTCAGGAGTCTTAGGTCCCATGGACTTAGAAAGGTGAATTCCATGTCTCACAGGAAGAAAACCTTTCTTAGATTGTTCCATGTCTCACAGTAAGCAAAATCTGAATGGACTTAATCATGGCTACAGGAGAGAAGGTTTCTTCATAGTCAATCCCTTCTCTTTGCCTGTAACCCTTGGCTACGAGTCTAGCCTTATAAGTCTCCATGTTCCCTTCAGCGCCTATCTTCCTCTTGAAGACCCATTTGTTTCCAACAGGTACTATACCTTCTGGAGGGTCTACAAGAGTCCAGACCTGATTTTGATACATGGAATCCATCTCGGATTTCATGGCCTCTTGCCATCTCTTTGAATCAATGTCAGACATTGCTTCAGTATAGTCTCTAGGGTCCTCCTTTGTGTCATTGTCACCTAGAAGGTGCAGTTCCCCAAAGTCATTATCTAAGCCATACCTCTTAGGTGGCTTGCTAACCCTTTCAGATCTACGTGGAGCTAGGGGTTCAGAAACAGGGTTGTCAAGTTGTCGAGTACTTGTTTGTGGTTCATCATTAATCTCATTAATTTCCATCGTTTTACTTATAGTTCTTTTGAGAACAAATTCGTCCTCTAGAAACTTAGCAGTTCTGGCGACAAAAACGTTTTGGTCGTCAGGATGGTAGAACTCATATCCCATAGTTTCTCTAGGATATCCCACAAAATAACACCTAACTGATCTCGCTTCAAGCTTCTTGACATATGCTTCACAACCCCAAATCTTAACGTGATTGGCTTTCTTCCATGCCATATCTCATAGGGCGTCTGTGAAACTGACTTGGAAGGTACTCTATTAAGCAAGTAAGCTGCTGTATATAGAGCGTATCCCCAGAATGTTACTGGTAGATCGGCGGAAGTCATCATAGAACGAACCATGTTCATCAAGGTTCGATTTCTCCTTTCAGAAACTCCATTAAGTTGTGGAGTTCCCGGTGGAGTCCACTGTGATATTATTCCACACTCTTTGAGATAATCTAAGAACTCGGTGCTTAGATACTCTCCCCCTCGATCTGATCTTAGGATCTTTATCTATTTCCCAGTTTGCTTCTCAACTTCATTCTTGAATTCTTTGAACCTTTCAAAGGATTCTGACTTGTACTTCATAAGATACACATAGCCAAACCGAGAGTGATCGTCGGTGAATGTGATATAGTAGGAGAAGCCTCCTCTCGACGTAGTAGACATAGGTCCACATACGTCAATGTAGATTAACCCTAGAATTTCAGTGGCACGCTCTCCTTTTCCATTGAATGGAGATTTGGTCATCTTCCCTTTTAAGCAACATTCACAAGTACCCATTTGGTCATTACCTAATGGGCGGAAATATCCGTCTTTCGGCATCTTGCGAATCTTATCAAGGTTCACATGTCCAAGTTTAAGATGCCACATCTTTTCTCGGTTAACTTCTTCTCTAGCCCTTTTGGGTTTTGAGGTATTCCCGCTTTCAATACAGTGCATCCCACTACTTGTCTCTAGGTGAAAAAGTCCCTCTATCATATTACCATGAGAGATAATATGACCGTTCAAGTATAAAGTGCAACTCATTTTGTCAAACAATATTGAGTGCCCATCTCGTAAAAGCTTAGAGATAGAAATCAAATTCTTTATACATGAAGGAAAATATAAACAATTTTTAAGTTCCAAGACTTCCCCAGAGGGCAGTTTAAGCATGTAGGTGCCTATTGCTTTAGCAGAGATCTTAGTGCCATTCCCAACTCGCACAATCATCTCCCCATTGCACAATGTTATGCTCCCTGTTAGTCCCTGCAACGAATTACAGATATGTTGACTAGCGCCTGAATCAAATATCCAGGAATTGGAGCTCATTGTAAAAGCACTCTCTATAACAGAAATAGTCCCTTCAAAAGTTTGTGTCATAAGGCTCGCAATGCGCACCCTGTATTTCTTCTTCCAACATTCATCCTTTCCACAATGAAAGCATGTTTCTTTGGATTTTCTTGCCTTCTTCTTATGCAACCTTTTCCTTGTGATTGCATTCTCACTCCCACTGTCTTTTTTGAAACCTTGTTCAAACTTATAGCACATGTCAATCATCTCAGTAAAAGTATGATTGAATCTATTCACTTTATAGTTTACAATAAACTTAGTGAAATCATCCGAGAAAGATGCAAGGAAAAAGTCTTGGGCCATTTTCCCATCGATGAAAGTTCCTAAACTTTCAAGATCTTGAAAGATCCTTTCCATCTTTTGTCCATGTTTATGAACCGATGTCCCCTTTGCCATTTTGGCATTCAATAGACTACAAACATTTGAGAATCGTACATTACTAGTCTCAATGTCATGCATCTTATGCAAACTTTCAACCATGGCACAAGAAGTGTCCATGTGCTCATGTAGCTTCATAAGCTCCTCACTATGTGAAGTGAGGATTAAGCATTTGGCTTGTAAATCATCCTCATAATGTCTTGCATAATCTTGACACTCCTCCTTTGAAGCTAGTTTCGTAGGAGGTACATGAAGAGGGGATTGCTTAAGCACATACAATATGTCTTTCACCTTTGAGACATTCTCAATGTGGCGATACCAAGCAAGGAAACATTGGCCCCTAAGGCCCCTTTTGTCAAGTATAATGGTGGGTGTAATTTTAGGCATGTCGTTAACTACACAACATAACAGAAATCGTATTAGATTGTTAATTTTAAAACTACTTGATTGGGTCTTAAATCAAATAGAACCACCCACTATTTTTGGCAAATTCTACATCCCTCAATGGAATTCGAGAGTTGTGTTGAACTCTTAGCGGGGTATGGGAGACTCACCATTACCAAGCCCACCTCACGATGATACGATGTTGGTTAGCAAAAATAATGATGAGAGAATAACGTTTTAATCATTTACAACTCTTGTAATTACCCATCTTGTTTGGCCTCTAGAGAATGATGCCTCACAATGATATGATGTTGGCATCATTACACTTAGTTAAGTTATTCCCACCATGCTAGTTCGTGTAGGGGTTCAAGAATAGCCTCACAATGATATGATGTCGGCCATCCTCGTTGCCTACCTCACTACATCATGTATGTATACATGGACTCCTCCTAAATGTAAGCACATACTTTGAACTTCCCCATGATAGGAAGCCGTTGTAGGAGTCACAAACGATTGGAGCCCATCATGGTGGAAGGCCTACGAAGAGATGTTCAAAGCATCTCTCGCTTATCAACTTAATATTCGTTTTGTTGAGGGAGTAGTGTTGGGCTACATCAATTTAATTTTAATCTTATTAAAAGAACTTGGCCTATCACAACCATTGGTCCAAGTTAATATGAATTAGTAGTATATAATACTCCCACTATTTCGATGAAACAAGCGAGACTATATGGAACTACTAACGAATGTTTTGCATCCTCATATGGACTATATAGTCATATTAGGTCTTAGGATGATTATGAACCATTTGATTTGATCCAACACGAGCCTTGTGTTGGACCTTGGGTTTAAGGTAGATAGTTGTTGATTTTAGTTACGCGTTTAATCTAATTAAACCGTTATTTCCTATTGGGCGTTGGACCCAACTATTCCAATTTGCATACATATAAACAAAAAGGAATACATGAAATAAAGAGAAGGGCTTATGCGCTTTTACAACACATTTGATGAACTTATGTCCATTTACAACAAATTTGAACTAATCAAATTACATTCAAATCTAAACTACTTAACCCAAACATTCATAATGTAAAGCGGCCAATCACATAACTCAATTATCGAGGCCTTTGGTTCATAATCACCCTTTTCTTAATCAATCACATTAACTAAGAAAGCAACTTAAATAATTGGTTTTCGGATTCATAGAATTGATTTAAATGGAACTAATAGAAATGAAAATCCAATTCTCATTGAAGAGACAAAACCATTTTGTTCTCATCTTATTTGGGCCCAAAAACAATGACCTCAACAATTGGGCCATTATTCAATAAACATAAACTTTTGGGGTCACTTTGTAAAAACACAAGAGTCCACAACTTCATGTAATTACAACTAGAACCCAAAATTTTAACAATAACAAAAAAATCATTAAAGGAGCAAAACAATTTGTCCTTTAGAGTTTTTGGGCCTTAACGTAAAAACGCAAACTTTTGGGTCAAAGTGCAAATACACAAAAGTATCAAAACTTTATGTAATTGCATGAAAGCCCCAAAAATACCCCCACTAAGGGGTGGCCGGTTTTGGAAGTGAAAAAGGAGGAAGGGGGGGGGGGGGGGAAGGTTTTGGTGAAAAATTCAAAGTTTTGTGCAAGTGGATAGGTAGGAGAGGAAATGTTGATTGGGATGGGTTGTAAGAAAAATGTTTTGTGAAACATTAAAGGCATTAACCATCCATCACCAATCATCCATCACCTTTCAAAAATAAACCAAAACTTTATGAAAAACACCAAACACTTTGAATCAAAATTCCAAACCTTTTGTTCTTGGTAAGAAACTCAAGAACATTGAAGAACACACATGAAAACTCATAAGAGCTCCATGAATGTTTTCACACAATAAAACTCAAATTTTCACTACACAAAAGAGGGTTAACATCCTAGGGTACTTAGGGGTTCCAAAAGTCACTTTAAAACTCTTTTAACAAGACAAACAAGAACCCAAAAATCCACCCTTTGGATTTGGCCGAAAATCCCCAAATACATGGCACCAAATTTTAAATCCAATATTCATGCTTAAATGAACTACATCTACAACATTTGAGATGCTAAATTTTCAAGCAAAATTTATATTCAAAAGCAAGAACAAAGCTTGTAACATTTACAACATTTAAATCACTAACCATGAAAAAACACAAAACCCAAATGGATTCACCATAAACTAGGCCTAGGCTCTGATACCACTTGAAGGAAAAATTTTGTCCTAGCTAAGAACATGTGAAAATATTTGAACACATATGCAAACTATTAACACATTAAAGTAGGCATGCATTCAAAAACAATTCTAAAACCCATGACTTTCAAAGCCTAGTGAATGGTGAACCATGAGACTCTTTAACAACATTAAAGAGAAGGTTGGATTTTGAGTTTCATTACCCTTGAAGCTCATCCTTGTTTACACAAGGGATTCACCCAAGTGGAGGGCCTTCAAGTCACCTCCTAGCTCCTTGGATCTTCCTTGTGATTTTCTTCCTTTTGATGCTCCTTTGCTCCTTGGGGATGTGAGGAAAGGATCTCCAAAACACCAAAGGTTTGGTGTCTCTAAGTCTCCACACAAAGGATGAGGTGTGAAGATGAAATGGATGACTTAGAGAAGAAAAGATTGCTAGCTATTTCTTCCCTATGTGGCCGGCCTCCTTGTAGAGAAAAAGAGAGAAAGTGTTTCACCCCTTTGCCTCAAGAAAACCCTAATGAGAAAATAGCTATAAAGTTGACTTTATACTACATCACATTTGAGTGGCAAACTTGTAATTAATTCAAGTTTGCATCCACTCACCCTTATGGCCGGCCTTGTCTTTGTTATTGGGCTAATTGCCCATTTTGTTTTAGTTGTCATACAACTTAAACATAATGGGCCTCGTGGACCAAAACACTTTTGGGCCCCGAAACCCAAAACCAACTTAAAAGCCCAATACGAACCTTTCGTATAATTAATTAACTAATTAATTAATCTTGACCATTCTCAATTAAACCATTTAATCGCTTATCCATCTCATTTATATTTCTTCACTTTCACCCTTACTCGGTGTACAATCCATTAGGTTCCAATTAGCGACGTAGTGGGCGATTGTTACTCTTAACGATCGATTGTGAATTGAAACAACATTTCAATTCTCCCTTTGTTGAAGATTAGTGTTTGCTAATCTTCAGGGCTTCCACAAACCATGAGTGACACCTAGCAGCATGTCATGGTTACCCAAGCTAAGTAGAAGTGGTTGTAGAACCTATCCAGTTACAACTACAACGCAATACGGTCCTTCTCTAATACAATACTCTTAATCACATTGTTAGAGTGATAGTTTGTTTCATGTCTACCATCCAATGTGATACTTCTCTATATGATTCGATTGAATATGATTTGGAACAAACTTCGTAAGTCATATTCATATGCTTTGGCCAAAGACTCTCGAATCATATCTTAGAGTATTCTCCTTCTACCATGGAAGGTTAGAGATCCCTTGTTGTGCATTCATATGCCTACATGACTAGATAGCTTGACCCCAACAATGTCGTGGACACTCTCAATGGAATGCCTTTGACATGATCAAAGATCAAGGACCTAACCATTAGACATCTATGATGCCTCAGGTCAAAGGACTACTTTGCATATTACAACTATCGAGTTCTTACATGACATGTATGTTCGAACTCTCTTTTGATCGTTGTTCAGTGTACTCGATTACTCTTTCGAGCACCTATGTGTTTGTCTTAGTGTCCAACACTAAATGACTTGAGACTAGTCATACTCACGCTGGAGTTGACATAACACATACTAACCTTAGCGGATTGTCAATGCCAAATTGGCAATCCTATGGCTAGGAACGTTTTAGGAATGAACATAAGAGAAAGGTCTCGTTAATCTAACTTACTTAAATCACTTCTGTCTTAGATCAAATACATTCCTTGGATTCCCTTATTGCTTAAACACATGATACAATAAATAGTGATTAACAATAAGCTTTGCCCTTCATTAAACATATAATAGTTTAATACAATAAGTATTCCAAAAGCTATTACATCAAAAGCTATTACATCAAATGAGTGGCTTCGTGAATTAATTTATGCCCAGCGTGCAGTGCTAGAAGATGATGGATTTTGGATTTTGGATTTGGGCTCTTCTTGGAACTTGAAGAGGAGGTCCTAATCCTTAATTTGAGTCGTTTTGGGCCTATTTTGGAGTTCTGAATGTCCAGAAAAGTGGTAATATCTGTGTTGGGTAGATTTCCTAGTCATAATAGGAATGTAATTCCTAGTTATCCTTTTATTATTTTATTTCCTAGTTTTAAGAAAACTTTTTTCTAGGAGGGTTTTAATTTGGAGTAGTATAAATAAGGTTTTTAGCCATTAGGGTTCTCTACGCAACATTGAGAGAATTTAGCAAGCGTTGGAGAATTTCAGACTTTTTACCTACAAGGTGTTTTCATTCTTTTTCTAGTTAATGATATTTTCTTTGATTTTAATTATGAGTATGCATAACTAATTCCTTTTGCTAGGGTTAGGTCATGAACCTTAGCATGAATATGTAATTTTATTAATTTGCTTATGAATGGATGCATTCTTTCTTTGAATTATTAATCACTGCGATTAAAACTATCTATATATTTTAATGATTGATCACCATTAGGATATTTAGACAAGTAATTTGATGCAATTTTTGTTGGAACATCACCCTGAAATTGAGGAGGGCTTCTTGTGATTTGTAATTGTAAGTTCACTTAAGGCGAACATCATGCTCTTAAGGGTTGCATGGTTTTTCAAAGGGTTTTCACAAAGCTTAATGAGTCTTGCATGTTTATATTTGATCTGAACATCACATACAGGTTGCATGTTAGATATACGCTTTCACTTGAACATCACGAGGAAAATATGTGTTAGGAAAACCTAACATTGAAAGCATGTATGTGGAAATTCATAAGTAATTGATAGAATTGCATAAGATTGTTAACGGTGACGGCTAAACCCTAGTATTTCCCTTAATTGATTTTAATTTAAAAATGTTTAACTTTCAAATTTCTTTTATTGTTAATTTAATCTTTTTAAATTTAAAAATCTGTTCTAATAGTTAATTAAGAGTTGATTTAATTACGAATTAGTCAAACAATCTTTGGGGACAACGACCTAGCATGAGCAACTATACTACAATTACCTTGTATTCTTGCAAATATTTTCAGTGATTTTAACCCTATTTGCTCAGGTACAAAAATCCTATCAAATAACTTGCAATTCAGAGCACCAAAGAGATTCCTACAGATTAAATAATGTATAGATAACTATTTACAAATAGTCGTGATTTGATTTCTCTTCTCGAGTATCAATAAAATTATTTTTCATTTTAAGAGAAATTGAGAAGAAGAGAGAGGAACCTCATTCAACGAATTGGTTTCCAACTTTGCCACCTCATCGCCAATTAGTCTAAAGCAATTAGTCAAGGCCAAAACCCGAAGCATCGGAGGGAGTTTTGGAATTTTCTCCAATGATGTGCAATGATCCAGATATAAGTCAAACAATTTATGTGGAAGGACTTGTGGAATATCCTGAAGCATTTTGCAACCAGTCAAATAAAGTTGCTAATGCATTCGGGAAGACTAGCAAAATTGTTTTGCGACAGATTAAGGCTTCTTATTGTGAACCAACAATCAAGAGGCACAAGGAAATCAATTTCTGATAAACTGCATCCTTCAAGATCACGATAGTCTAGCTTGGGAAGCGTTAATGTGACACAGTAGTCATCTAAAGTATCCAAATCAGTTGCGATCAGTTCTGGGCACCCATATATATATATATATATATATATATATATATATATATATATTTGTAAGGATCTCACAAGCACCTGCATCTAATCTTTGAAGCCCAGTAAGATAAGCAATTGATGAAGGCAATTCTCTTATGCACTTCTTTCTATCTCCAAATACATTAGAGATTCCATCTTATCCTCCTCTATTTCTGGGAAACTTTCGAGCTTTGTGCAACCACTGAGACAAAGCTTTTCAAGGGATCTCAATCCAAGTCTTTTTGCAAACCTCGTAAGCTTAAAGCATCAACGAAGATTCAAGTCAACAAGTTTATCAAGGAATCCAATAGAATCATCAACCTCAACCAAACTTTTGCACTCACTTAGATCCAAGTGCTTTATGCTTGGGATTTTGGAGAAGTCGGGGATTTTTTCCAAGAATTCGCAACCACTAAAATTCATATTCGAAAGTTTTGCTAAATTCTGTCAAACCAAAACCAAAACAAAAATACACATGCTTTAAAAAGAATATAATGAAACACTTGAGTTTTTTTTTTTTGGGAAATAAAATATGCATTTAAATTAGTAATCGTTCAAAATAATTTAAAATACATATATGTACTTCAAATCCCTTCAATTGTCTTATGCCACTGTATGACACATCAAACCTAACGAGATATCCTGGATGGTAATTGGACGGCAAATTGAACACAACTGTATGCTTTCGTTCGATATTGAATGGTAGACCCAATTCAATCCACCTCAAATCATTGGGTAGATAACAAATGCGTCTAGAATAGAGTGCATTATGTACAAAAATGTCAAGATTTACCATCTGCAAGAAGCTTTGTACATTTAAGGGTATCACGTCATGTTCGGGCAGCTCCACCACAATGCCTCTAATTTTCTTTGTTCCCTAAGATAGAAAATAATGAAATATTGTTAACAAACCATGTTGTTTAATTAACAAACAAAAGACAATGTCTGTTTTAAATTTTTGTTTTCTTTTCAATATCATGCGAAATCAAATGCAAGAACATATTTTTCTACTTACTTTGTTTTCAGTTAGAACATGGTAGACATCTTTATGATCCTACAATCTGCTCCGCTCACCTGGTTCAGTGGGCGATTCTTCCCAAACTATATGCTTACCCACTTTTTCTAGCAAGCCATGCATCAAAATCTTATTACCTTCGATAGTTATGATGGCATTCTTAACAACTACTTCAATACAATCTTGAGGTACAAGGAGCTTGAACTTCTTAATATTCATAACACATAGCCTTTATCTCTACCTTTAAAGAAACATGTAATGTCTAGGAAAACTTGTTGCATGAGAGCAAGTCCAATGGGGCTTGATAGCCCAGCACCCAGCTAAAACCCTCCAGCCCAACCTAATAGGCTGGCACTGGCCCAAGCCAGGCCATAGGCCGGCCTAGAATCGATAGACCAAAGAACGGGGCCATCTAACGTCAAGCTTGCGTGGGAAGCACACGCAACTGGGTGCGCGTCGCCGACAAGAAATCAGAGGCGAGGCACATGCGCAGGCGCACTCACCTATCTGATGGGGAGGCCACATGGCCCGTCCTAGGCCGTTGGATTTCCAACGGTGAAATTTTTTTGAAATTTAAAATTAATGGCTACTGACGTGGCACAATGAGGACCGTTCGATTTTCAGATCAACGGTCCAGATTTTTTAGCCAAAAAAATATAAAAAAATAAATAAACTGTCAGAAATTATTAATATTTTTTTATAAAGTCATAAATTAAAAATAATTTTTTTATTGTTTTATAATAAAAAATAATAATTTTTTAATAAAATTGACTAGGCTATTTTTTTTTTAGGGGTGGAAATGCATTTGGCCTATCACTGTTCATTGGGGTCTATCACTGTTCACTGAGTGAATTAAATGGACTGGGTGATGGCGCGTTTTTTTAGAAGTGGACTTGCTCTGACATAATCCCATGCATCATAACTTTTTCGAAGTATTCTTTGAATACCTCGATAAGGTTCTCTTTCGTAAGAATCATAACTATCCAATATAGGTTGGCAACGATTGATACTTCTTTTACACAAATGGAAACCTATAAGATTAAGAGCTAAAGGAAGGCGTTGAGCATAGGCTATTGCACGTCGTTCGAGTCTCAAATAATTATATAAAGGTTCTTTTCTTCCGAAGGCATTTAGACTTAAAAGCTCAAGAGCTTCCCTGTCCTTTAACTTTTGGACCTCGTATATCAACTCAACTCGATAAGATTCTAGCAATCCTCTATCTTTTGCGGTTATGATCACTCTACTGCCCTCACTAAACCAATCAACTTCAACCAAGTTGTTTAAATGCTCCAATTTATCCACATCATCAAGAATTAAGAGAATCATCTTTTGCCTCAATAGTTTCTTTATAAGACTGATTCAGTGATGAGCATCATCCTTTTTGAATTATGTACTGCGTAGAATTTTGGAAAGAAGAGCCATTTGTAGTTGGATTACGCCTTGACGTGATGTCGATGTTTCTCTGACATCAGCAAGGAAACAACGACCTTGAAACTTATGAGCAATTGCATTATAAACAACTTTTGTAATTATTGTCTTGCCTATTTCAGATATCCCCCAAATCCCAACCACACGACAATCATTCCCTCTGACACCTAAAAATTATTTCACCTCTTGTGCGCAACATTGGATTCTAACTGGGTGTTGGGCCACATTCAAATATGCGCCATCAAGTACTTTGACTAAGATCTCCTCACATGGTTGCTGATAAATGTAGCTTCAGAGCTAGCAGTTAAAAAAAATCACACGGTTAATTAGTGAACTATTTTTGCTGTACTTATGTTAAACAAGGATAATAATGTGAAAACACAAATAGAGAGCAATATTACCAAAAGAAAGTTCTTTTTTTCAATATGCACTAGTGATTACTAAAGTCAATCATCTATCGCTTGCTCTGGAGATCTAAAAAGTAAAAATGAACGGAATTGTTATTGGCACTCCAAAAATTTCATTTTGCACTCCAAATTTTCTATAATTGAAAAGGGAAATACACTTGTAAGGAGTGTAAAATGAGATTTTTGAAGTTCTAATAACAGTTCTCAAAATGAAACACAAAACTAAATTGTGACATTATTGTAGGAAATTATAAATACACAGCAAGGGGAAGAGATATATGTACTCTCCCTTTCGGAAAGGATGTCCTGACAAATTTGCTGCTTCTCTAAGAGCTCTCCTCCATGCGAGGATCTTTTCCTTGTTGTCTTTGAATTTGCACTCAAGTTCTGTAAACGCATCACCGAAACTACTTATTTGACTTCGTACATGGGACGGATCCACCTTGTAAAAAACTGGCAAAACTATTTGTTGCTTTGATTCTCTACATTGAAGAATCTCAACGAGCTCGTCCAAGCACCACCTTGAAGATGCATAGGTTTTAGAAAGTATGACAAGAGAAATCCTTGACTCTTCAATTGCTTGGAGGAGTGTTGGTGATATTGCTTCTCATTTTGTAAGTTGGCAATCAGTGAAGGAGTGGATTCCCTTATCGACCAATGCCTTGTATAAATGATCTGTAAAATTGCTGCGTGTATCCTCTCCTCTAAAGCTCAAAAAGACATCGTACTTCCACGAAGGAGGACTGCTGAAGGAAGAAGAAGAGACAAGTTGATTGTTCATTGTTCATTGGAGAAATCCAGGTAAACTAATGAGCCTTTCAAAGAATTGAGTAAGGATTATGCATGCTTTTCTTCCTGTGTAGTGATAGGGATTTTACCACACACAAAAGGGTTAAACACTCCTAAAATACTTGCAAGAATGACAAGGATATTGTAGTATAAATGGTTCTCACAAGGTCGTTCTCCACAGGGATTATTAAATAAATCGAAGCAAACCAAATTCCAATTAATTATTTTAAAGCACAAATTGAGATGATTGATTTTATGACCTACTTAAATTAAAACGAATTTAATTAATAAAAGTAAATTAATCTGCAATATTAACGATGAAGAAAAAGGAAACAATTTTGTAGAAATCAAATTAAGAAAGCACTAGGGATCCGACGTCACCTTAACAATCCTATACAGTTCTTTCAAATTACTTATGACCTATACATGCATATTTTGAAGGTTAGGTATTCCTAATATATGCCTAGTTGGACCCCCAATATAGAGTGTATATCAAACATGCAATCCGTCTGTGATATTCAAATCAAATCTAAACATGCATGACTCATTAAGTTTTGTGAAACCTTTTGAAAAATCATACAATCCTTAAGACGTGATATTCATGCTAAGTGAACTTGCACACACAACAAGCCTTCGTCAATTTCATGGACCGAACTCCGACCAAAATTGCATCAAATTACTTTTCTAAACATCCTAATGGTGATCAAGAATCAAGCCAATTAGATAGTTTAAACCAGTGATTAATAACTCGAAAACCTACATGCATATATCATAAGCAAATTGAATAGAAACTACATATTCTTGCTAAGGCTCAAGGCCTCACCCTAGCAAAAAGAGAATCAATTACGTATATTCATAATAAAAATCACAAAGTTCTTTATTGTAATAATAAAAGATCGAAAACACCTTGAATGGGAAAAGTCTGAAAATTTCTACGCTTGACCAATTTCCTCTCTTCAAAGAAAGCATGGAGAAGAAGAAGACACAAGAATAGGCCGGCCAAGCTTATTTAACCTAGTAGAAATTAAATCCTCCTAATAAAAGGTCTTCCAATCCAACTAGGAAACTAAATATTAGAATAAAATAGGAAACATAACCCTAAATTAAATGGTAAAATTCGCCTAAAATCTGAACTGCCATGTTTTGGATCCCTAAACTGCTCCAAAAGGCCACGAACCCATCAAAGGTCATCTCGGGCTCAAAAAATGCAATTTAAGCCCAGAAACATCATTTTTTCAGCACTGCACACTGCTCCTTTATTCCATCGCCAAAAAATAACCGCTTGGTAGAAAAATCCCAAATTTTGATACAAACACACCAAGAGACACACGAACGTTCTCCAATTTGAATCACTCCAAAATTCATCCGTTTGATCATGTTTTGATCCAGAGGAAATCAGATGTCCTATATTGAAAATATAAAGCACATTATCAAAATTCTACCAAAATAATTACCAAAACATACTAAGAAAAGGGTCAAATATATAACATGAAATTGACTCATCATGTAGGAAGCAGCAACTTCCTACCACGTTCAATGTGAATGTGGACTCTCTCTTGTTATACTCGTCCTCACGCGATTAATTTAATGAAGGGAATGTTTCGTTGCAAATTACTACCTCCTACCTTGGATGTAACAATCCACTATAATGGTATTGTAAAATAATCATGAAAGACTGAAAAATATAAAATTGGTACGTGGCCGTCTTTAAAATAACGAAGTGTATGTCTTGTTTCATTTGTTTTGTTATACTTGGAAGTTTTTGTTTCTTCGACCAGCGATTGACTCACTTTGGTTTGCCTGTATTCTAGTATTCAATGATATTGTAATCACCAGTGGCCTATCTTCACCAACAATGAATTTATAATTCCGACACTTTCAAAGCCCACATCTTTGTTTATGTCGCTGGATTAACTAATCTCATCCTTCGTTATCTAGAGGAAGTTCAAATGTTGTTCGATCTTTCCAGGTAGCCGAACCACTATAGCAAAACAGAAATTAGTAGAGCGAGAGAATTAGTGCAGAGAGAGAATCGGTGAAGAAAACAAAGAGGCTTGTATTTTGGGAGAATATGTCAATGATTTTTTTATTTACATAGCTTTGAATATATACATATTATAAGTTGTCTTTGTGCAACCAATTAAGAGAAGTAACAAAATAACAAATATAAGGGCCTGCTTGGTATAGTATTAAAAAAAATTCATAATTTCTCAAAAACATTTATTAAGAACATGTTTTAAGAACAATTTTATTAAAGATCCAAAAACTTGTTTAGTATGAGATTCAAATTTTTTTTTAAATTTTAATACTTAAAAAGAAAAAAAAAATCATAACAACCCAAATGGAGGGTCAGGGGAGAGGGAGATTAGAGAGAACTAGAGAGATGAGAGAGAAAGAACAGAGAGAGGAGAGATTCTAGGGGAGGAGGGAAAAAGAAAGGAGAGAGATTTAGGGGAGGAGAGAGAAGGAGAGAGAAGGAGAGAGATGCGAGAGAGATAGGTGAGAGATTTGGAGCGAATGAAAGAGTAGGATAGGATAGAGAGAAATCGGGAGTGGGAGGACAGGAGAGAGAAAAAGTAGTGGGTTAGGAGTTTAAAAACTCTAAAACTCACTTTTTGGGTTTTTTAGGAATAGGCTAATCTTCAAGTTAGTTTTGAATTTTTTTGAAAACAGTCATACCAAACAAGTATTCAAGTCGTAAAACCAAAAGTGTTTTTTAGTCCAAAAAGTTGGATTCAAGTAGAAAACCAAACAGACCTTAAGTGATTCATGTATCTGCTGAATAGTTTAGATTCATGGTACTCTTTTCTAGATTCATGATACGCTTTTGATCACCCTTTAAGCGAAAGGAAACAAAGTGAAGATTGAGCTTGGAAGTGAGGAAAGAGAACCGTACACGTGAAAGGCCTTTGGTGAAGACATTGGCAATTTGGTGGTGAGATGGGGTATATCGAGTTGCAAGAACTCTTTGTGCAAGCAATTTCCTGACAACATGGTAGTCAATTTCAATGTGACATTTTCGAGCATGGAAGACTGGATTTGCACCCACATAAGGGCAAAGATTATTGTTTAAATTTATCTCAATAAATCCAAGGAATATGTAATTAGGAGAATGTGAACTAAAGAAGTTAGATTCATTAGACCATTCTCTTTTGTATACATATCCTAAATGTTTCATGATCATATATGATTGCTAATTGGGCATTAACGGTCCATTAACATCAGTACGTGCTATGTCTTCTCTCAGGAATAGTAATTAGTTTTGAGTCATTGGTGTGACTGACACCAAGACAAGTATGTAGGTACTCAATAGAGAATCAGTTTACTGAACGCGATTAATAAGAAGCTCTCATACTCATGTCATAGGATAACTCATGGTTGGGATAATTCAAAATAGTCCTTTGATCTAAGGCATCATAGTTGTCATGTGGTTAGGTCCTTGATCTTTGACTATGTCAAATGCACTCTATCAAAGGGTGTCAACGACATAGTTAGGGTTAAGCCACTTAACCATAGAGGCAGGTGAATGTAGAATAATGGATCTCTAACTTGCAAACCGTTAAGGGAGAATGCTCTATGATATGATTAAGAATCTCTAGCCAAAATATGAATGAGATTTAGGAAGTCGTTCCAAATCACATTCAAGGTAATCATCTAAGTAAGAGAATCACATTGGATAGTAGACATGAATAAACTATCAAACCTGAAATTAGTACCAGGCATAATATCCTGTATATAAAAATATTAATCCTTTGGACTGACTAGTCAAGCCCGCTAGTCAACTAAGATAGATTTCTTAGTTAATAAATCAAAGATTCAAGCACCAATTTCAATTCCCAAAAGCTATCCTAGTCAACAAGGCCTTAGTTCATTGCAAGTTATTAATGTGTCAAGTGAGCATGATTGTGAGTCACATACCATTTACATGTTCAAGAGATATATGTACCATGTATGTGTATGTGAGATGTGTGACACCATATAAGTAACTTTGAACACAAGATGTTTTCGGCCAGAAAAACCCACCTCTTGGTTAAAAACTGGGGACTCTCCATTGAGTCCAATCCATTAGTGTAAACAAGGTTCATACAAAGACCACACAAGCTCAAATCCTAGATCCCTATCTACGGAGTAGCTTTACCTTTTTGCAACCTTGCCTTACACAAGATGAACTTCTTCGGTCTTCACGAAATGGCAGCTCCTCCCGAGCTTTTCACCTTGTGGCACCGGTATCAACTCAAATCATGAAATGATATGATGTTATGATATGCATATAAAATCTAGATTCAAATGACCAGTCAAATTCTTCAGTCAAACAGTTGAACGAAGAATCTAACTTGAATCCAAAGCTTGGTCTAAAAACGGATTTAAAGCTTAAAACCAGACCAAGAACATAATACAAAACCTTAAAACATTGCAACACTAATATACAATGATTGGGTGTTGAATGCATGAACTTGGTTTTGTAACTAGGGTTTCATAAATGAGGAGGAGGAAGAAGGTGGAATCATAAATGCTCTATCTCTTTCTAAACAATATGCACCAGTAAAAACCCCAAAAGAAAAAGAACCCTAGCTAAGGATTTTAACCCTAAAAGCATCAGTTTGTTTTTCTCACCAACTAAGGACACTCGTCGTACTACAAGTTGATCAGAAAAGATTAAGGGCTGAGATTTGACCATCAGCAGAAAGATGTCAGGAAGCCCATGTAGGTAGCTCTTTATATGCATGCCCAGTCAACTGAAAAACATCGAGCAATTCAGACTAGACTACAACACTAAACAGAATGCACCAAGAATATAGAAGTGAAATGCACATGCATGACCAAACCTTTTAAAGTGAAGTGAGCCACATCATTCAACGTTCAATCCCAGCAATAGTAGGCCATAACTAGAGAATGTAGTCTAAAGCTAAATTGAGCATGTGGTACACATACAATATTCGACAAGCAAAGCCAAACACTTAAGACTAGACTTTATAGTCTCCTATTTTGGCTTTCCTTGACAAAATACCCCAAGCCTAGAACTACACTCAAGAAAAGAACGAAGGAATGAATCCTGCATATGAACAACTCTTGACAAGAACAAGTGAAATTTATCATGGGTAAAAAAGGCCAGCAAGGTGTGAAACATAAATAAAATTTTTCTCCTCCATTTTGTCATGGTAAGGCAAAGACAAGGTGGAAAACCACACAGAATAGTCAAATTTGTTGCAATTGTCACATCCAGGCCCGAGTTCCACCACATTCCGGGCTCGACTCCGCTGTAGCACGATATTGTCCGCTTTGAGCCCCAACAACGCCCTCACGATTTTGTTTTTGGGAACTCACACGAGAACTTCACAGTGGGTCACCCATCCTGGGATTGCTCTCGCACAAACTCGCTTACCTTCAGAGTTCCGATGGAACCCGAAGCCAGTGAGCTCCCAAAAGGCATTGTGCTATAGGAGGTGGGCATGTACATATAAGGCATAGAGGATCCACTCCCCTGGGCGATGTGGGATCTAACAATCCACCCCCCTTAGGTGCCCGACGTCCTCGTCGGCACACTTCCTGCCAGGGATTGGCTCTGATACCAAATTGTCACATCCCGGCCCAAGCTCCACCACATCCCGCGCTCGACTACGCCGTAGCACGATATTGTCCACTTTGGGCCCCGACCACGCCCTTACGGTTTTGTTTCTGGAAACTCACAAGAGCAGAACTTCCCAGTGGGTCAACCATCCTAGGAATGCTCTCGCCCCTTTCTCACTTAACTTTAGAGTTCCTACGGAATCTGAAGCCAGTGAGTCCCCAAAAAGCCTCGTACTATAGGAGGAGGGCATGTACATATAAGGCACATCACCCCCTCTCCGTTGCTCGATGTGAGATGTTACAATCCACCCTCCTTAGGGGCATGACTTCATTGTCGACACACTTGCACAAAACAGCAAAGTGGCTCTGATACCAAATTGTCACATCCCGGCCCGGCCTCTACCACACTATAGCACGATATTGTTCGCTTTGGGCCCCGACAACGTCCTCATGATTTTGTTTCTAGGAACTCACTCGAGAACTACCCAGTGGGTCACCCATCTTAGGATTGCTCTCGCGCAAACTCGCTTAACTTCGGAGTTCCGATGGAACCCGAAGCCAGTGAGCTCCCAAAAGGCCTTGTGCTATAGGAGGTGGGCATGTACATATAAGGCATACAAGATCCACTCCCCTGGGCGATGTGGGATCTAACAATCTACCCCCCTTAGGTGCCCAATGTCCTCGTCGGCACACTTCCGACCAGGGATTGGCTCTGATACCAAATTGTCACATCCCAGCCTAAGCACCACCATATCCCTGGCTCAACTACGCCGTAGCACGATATTGTCTGTATTGGGCCCCGACCACGCCCTTACGGTTTTGTTTCTGGGAATTCACGATAGCAGAACTTCTCAGTGGGTCACCCATCCTGGGAATGCTCTGGCCCCTTTCTCGCTTAACTTCAAGGTTCCTACGGAATTTGAAGCCAGTGAGTCCCCAAAAAGCATCTTGCTATAGGAGGTGGGCATGTACATATAAGGTACATCACCCCCTCTCCGTTGGTCGATGTGGGATGTTACAATCCACCCCCTTAGGGGCATGACATCCTCGTCGGTACACTCGCATAGAACGGCAGAGTGGCTCTGATACCAAATTGTCACATCTCGACCTGGGCTCCACGCCTTCACGGTTTTGTTTCTAGGAACTCACACGAGAACTTCCCAGTGGGTCACCCATCCTGAGATTGCTCTCGTACGAACTCGCTTAACTTCAGAGTTTTTGTGGAACTCGAAGCCAGTGAGCTCCCAAAATGCCTCGTGCTATAGGATGTGAGCATGTACATATAAGGCATAGAGGATCCACTCCCCTGGGTGATGTGGTATCTAACAACAAATACATAGAACAAGAGCACAGTGGACAAAGAATTTGCAATAGATCACATATGGATATGCCCAAGCAAAGTGTAGCAACAATTAGACTAGCAACAAGTAAGCACAAAAAGATGTATGGGTTGTGATTGAACTCCCCCATAACGAAAACTCCCCCAGAAATTATGCTTGTAATATGAACAAACTCTTGAACAAGATTACCACACAAAATTACAGATTCGCACCAATAGACAACCAACAACATAACAACCAGTAAGAGAATGAACTAAGATGTAGGCTGAATATCTATGCTTCCAAGAGATATGCAATTTGAAGAACACAAAAAGTAGACGTGCAATGCAATTCTCAAAGGACAAATCTTCAAAGGGATACACAAACATTAATAATGAGATTAATACAAGCTCATAATCATGTAGTGATGTGTCAAGATATGGGAGAAAGTATTTGTGATAGCCATCTTAAAATCATAGATCCAAGCACTTAACCAAAAAGGTCATGCCAATTTTAACCAAGCTTTTAAAAATTCATTGACCTTAAGAGACAACACTTCCTACATAATATAAACAAAGGACAAGATGTTCCAAATAAGGCAAAGGCCTTGAATGAAGGGAGCACATTTTATGAGAATTTGAGTGAGACACCAATGGAGAGATGTCAAGGTCATTTGAGAGAAACTACATAATTTATGAAACACCAATCTAAACTATGAAAAGATTGATGTATGACCCGAGGAAGGGAATTTGAGACATTGAAACACCCCATGACATTGCATGAAAGAATACTTTTGAAGAGATTTTCCCTTTATCGATGATAACTTGAAGTAAACCCCCCTTTGTTGTTTTCAATGCTCCTATACTCCCTTATTTTTTTTTTTTTTTTTGATATTTTCTTTTGGGGAGACACAAAAAGGAACAAGGGAAATGACACTTGGTTTAGAATACAGAGTAAGTAGAGTCACTACCAATCACATAGAACCAAGGCATGTCTAACACCAAAATCACCCCAAGGTTTGGATGATGGAAACAGGATTTTTCAGAGGCTATCAAGACAATAGGGAGAATATTGACATCAAGACAATAGGGAGAATATTGGCATCAAGTGAATAATTATCCAAGGATAATCCCAAAAATATCATGAATGTATGACAATTAAGATAAGCATATAGAGAGACAATACGCAGGTATCTAATGAGCATGTTGCCATGACAGACACAACGTGGAAGCGTAGCTATTCAATCTATTTAGTTCATAGCAGAAAGATCAATAGACTGTCGAAGATCTTCGTACCTTCAATTATCTAGGGCTTTAGTGAATATGTTAGCTAGTTGTTTTTCAGTTGGCATAAAGTTTAGAGTAAGTATCTTACTTTCCACTAGATCTCTAATGAAGTGATGCCTAATGTTAATATGTTTGGTTCTTGAATGTTGGACAAGGTTCTTAGAAATATCAATTACACTCATGTTGTGGATTGAGATATACTGTAGTCATTGAGCATTTGTTTCCTGCACATCAATTGAGTGCAACAACTCCCGGCAACCACATATTCTGCCTTAGTAGTAGACAAAGAGACATAATTTTGCTTCTTGCTGTGCCAAGTGACCAAATTGTTCCCAACATAGAAAGCTCCCCCTGAGATACTCTTTTGATCACCAATGTAATAGCCCAATCAGCATCACTATACCCAACCAGGTTTGTGTTGGTGTCATGAGTATATTGAAGTCTATAATCAATGGTGCCACACACATACTTGATAACCCTTTTGATTGCTTGTAAGTGAGACTCCTTGGGACAACTTTGAAATCGTGCATCTACTAACATTAAATGTGATGTCTGGTCTACTGGCAGTTAGATAAAGTAAGCTTCCAATCATGCTTCTATACAAAATTTGATCAACATCCTTGCCACTTGAGTCCTTGTGAATTTTGGCACATGTGCTCATTGGAGATCTAGCAGCTTTTGAACCCTCGAGGCCAAACTTCTTCACCAAGTTTACTTTGTTTGAGAGATGAAGATGCCATCCTTTTCTAGTTTCACTTGAAGTCCAAGGAAGTAGTTCAATTCATCAACCAAGCTCATTGCAAATTCACTTGTCATCATATCAATAAATTGTTTCACAAGAGAATTAGAAGTAGACCTAACAACTATGTCATCTACATACACTTGAGTAATCACAACATGAGATTTAACCTTCTTAACAAACAAGGTTTTATCAACAGAGCCACGAGTATACCCATGAGTAAGAAGATGAGAAGACAACCTATCATACCAAACATATGGGGCTTGTTTAAGACCGTAAAGAGCCTTCCTTAGTTTGCACACCCTATCTAGCCTGTGAAGATCCTCAAAACCCTTAGGTTGTTTCACTTAGACTTCCTCATTAAGATATCCACAATTTAACTCCTTTGTCTTCGAGTTTTAATGCCTTTGTCAATTGAACCCACAATTTCCTCATCAAGATGACCTCTCACCCACTTTGGTTTATCCTTGAATAAGACACGAGAATCTTGATCAGTGCTTGATTCACTCTCATTGTCACTTTCTGACACCACACTTGACTTAACAGAAGCATCACCATTATCCTTAGTAGAGGGAAATAACACACCATCATTTTTAGCTGCCAAAGAGGGAGGGACATAAGTGTCATCAATCTTGACATTTATGGATTCCATGATGGTTTTTGTTCTCAAACTGTAAACCCTATAAGCCCGACTTATGTTGGAGTACCCCAAGAAGATTCCTTCATCAATCTTAGTATCAAACTTTGCTAGATGTTCTTGATCACGTAGAATGTAGCAAACACTCCCAAAGACTTTGAAATACTTTACCATTGGCTTCTTACCCTTCTAAAGTTCATAAGGTGTCACATTAGTGCCAAGTCTAAGAAACACTCAATTTGAGATGTAGCAAGCGATGTTCATGGCCTCTGCCCAAAAGTGTTTTACCAAGTTTTTGCTGTTAAGTAGCACCCTGATTTTTCCTTTCACTACACCATTTTGTTGAGGGGTGATTGGAGCAGAAAATTCATGCTTGATGTTGTTTGTTGAACAGAAATCATCAAAGTGAGCATTCTCAAATTGGGTTCCATGATCCGTTCTGATTCAGACTAGAGCAGGATGGCTAGACAGAGATTCATTCAACATTACTTTGTACCTAATTGTTCAAAGGTATCAGAGTTTTCCCTTAAAAAGCATACCCAAGTAAATATAGAGTAGTCATCCACAATTACCAAGATGTACTTCTTGCCACCAAGAGATAAGGTTTGAATTGGTCCAACAAGATACATATGAATCAATTAAAGAAGCTTAGTTGTTCCAATGTTAGTCACTTTCTTGTGAGCCACCCTAGATTGTTTATCAGTTGATATGATTCGCAAACATAGGAGTCAGAAACAGAAAGAGGAGGCAACCTCCTCACAACCTCATGTTTGGAAAATTTCTTAAGGTCTTTGAAGTTCACATGCCCAAGTTTCTTATGCCATAATACACTAGTTTCATCAATAGCTTTGTTGCACTTGGAGTATTTAGCAACTTTAGAGACATCAAGAATGTAGCAATTGTTTCCAAATCTCGGGAGTACAAACAAGTTCTTTCCAACTTCATCCAGAATCCGACAACCTCTTTTTGAGAAGCACATTTCATCAGCCACATCAGCACACAACTGGCTAATGCTAATGAGATTTGACTTCAACCCATCAACTTAGCTCACATTTTCAAGCTTAGGTAATCCAGGGATCTTGACATCACATTTTCATGTGAACTTAGACTTGTGTCCCCATTACCGAACACAACACCATCGCCAATAAAATGAGCAAGAGATGAGAAAGCCTCCTTGTCTCCAGTCATGTGATGAGAACACCCACTATCAAGATACCACACATTTGGTTTGGTAACAGATAAAGCATTTAGACCAACAAGGCACATGTTTGAGAACTTCTTAACCCACTTTGAACTTTGCTTAATATTCCAGATGAAGAAGAATGATTATGCTGAGCAATTCTGTTGATTTCTATGACCAGACGATCCACCTAACCCTTCAACAAATTGATCTTTCCAGATTACAACTTTCTACATTTTGGACGAATATGCCCCACTTCACCACAGTGATGACACGTAGGAAAAGATCTCATCTTTGGACATGGTTTGACTTTATGAGATATAGGCCTAGATTATCTCACAAATTTTGTTTTGGTGGGGATAAAACTTGAGCCACTTTCTACATACCCAAGACCACTTTTGTCATCGTGTAGTTTCCCAATACTCAGCATCTTGTCAATTTTTTCAGCCCCAATAGTAAGACGAATAACTTTATCATTTGCCTCATTTGGCTCAAGTAAATGTTTCCTATTAGCCTCATGATACATCACATTATTTGCCTTCAACACATGAATTTGATTCATCAAGTTTTCTGGAGATTCTAGCAAGTTTTGAACCTGAGCATAGGCCTTAAGATAACCAATCTTTTCATCCAGATCAATTCTGACTAGACGAAGAAAGTTGTTTTCTTTCTGTAACTTAGCAACTTTCTTAGTCAGCTCAATCTTCTCCTCTTTTGTAGTACAAGTCTCATAAAAGAGAGTATCATACTTAATGCACAAATCATTATAAGTCATCTCCTCATTGCCATTCAGTACAAAATCATCATCACTTAGAGACACTTCCTCAATTGGAGCAACAAAAGAAAAAACTTTTTCTTCATCGTCTGACAACTTATCAGAATGCATAGAACCTTCATCACTGTTATCATTCCAAGTAACCATCATTACCTTTTCGTGCTTTTGACCAAGGAGTTTGGTGTTAGCATAATCAACAGCACGATGCCTACTACCTCTACAAGCTAAGCAGGGACCAAATATCTTTGACTACTCTTTGTCACGTTTTCTACCTAGCTCTTTGTGTCTCATTCCAGTAGCTAGTTTCTTGCAACTGTTTGATGATTCACCAAACCACTTAGTATCCTGCCCTTTGTTTTTGAGAATTCTTCTAAAATGCTTGACAAATAGGGCAAGATCATCAATAGACGATTGTCCACACAATTCACTTACAACTTCACTATTCTCAGCACTTTGAAGGGCCATTTCTTTTCTCTTTTTGGAATCACTTCCATCCATATCATGCTCCATCTCATAGGTGATGAGTTTCCTAACCAATTTTCCAAGCTTGATTTCATTTAGGTCCTGAAACTCTTGAATGGCAGCCTTCTTTGCATGAAATCTTTTGGGTAAAGATCTCAAAATCTCACTTTTTTATCACCCTCATGAAGAATTCGGAGTTTGTCCCAAGCTTGCTAGGCAGTTATGCAATATCAAACATGAGCAAACTAATTAAACAAAATGGCAGAAACAATAGCATTCTTTGCTTTCCTATTAGCCATGGCCAAAGCAATTTCTCCTTAAGTCCATTCACCTTTTGGCTTAACCACAGACTCTCTATTGACTAGCCTCAATGGAACCTTCCACTTTTAGGGTGAGATAATCAACAGCTGTAAGATCTTGAGCCTCAAGAAAGATTTGAAACTTCTCGGTCCAAGTAGCATAATTTGTACTATCAAAGTATGGAGGTGTATTACATGAGCCACCAACATGATCACAGTCCATGATGAGATTCCACCCAATACCAGCAAATCTCAGAGATCACTCTATGTATATCTAGAGCAAGGCTCTAATACCAATTGAAATTAGTACCAAGTGGAATATCTTGTATATAAAAATTATAATCCGCTAGACTAACTAGTCAAGTCCAGTAATCAATTAAGATAGATTTGTTAGTCAATAAATCAAAGATTCAATCACCAATTTCAATTCCCAAAAGCTATCCTAGTTAGCAAGGCCTCAGTTCATTGGAAGTTATTAATGTGTCAAGTAAGCATGACTGTGAGCACATACCATTTAAATGTTCAAGAGATACATGTACCATGTATATGTATGTAAGATGTGTGACACAATATAAATAACTTTGAACACAAGATGTTTTTTGGCCGGAAAAACCCACTTCTTGGTTAAAAAACTGGGGACTCTCCACTGAGTCCAATCTACTAGTGTAAACAAGGTTCATACAAAGACCACACAAGCCCAATTACTAGATCGCTATCTACGGAGCAACTTTACCTTTGTGCAACCTTGCCTTACACGAGATGAACTCCTTCGGTCTTCACGAAGCGGCAGCTCCTCCTGAGCTCTTCACCTTGTGGCACCAATATAAACTCAAATCACAAAATGATATGATGTTATGATATGCATATAAAATTTGGATTCAAACGACCAGTCAGATTCTCCAGTCAAACAATTTTAGGAAGAATCTAACTTAAATCCAAATGCTTGGCCTAAAAAAGGATTTAAAGCTTAAAACTAGACCGAGAACCTAATGCAAAACCTTAACACATTGCAACCCTAATATACAATCATTGGGTGTTGAATGCATGAACTTGGTTTTGCATCTAGGGTTTCATAAATGAGGAGGAGGAAGAAGGTGGAAGCATAAATGCTCTATCTCTCTCTAACTTCTCACTCTAAACAATATGCACCAGCAAAAACCCAAAAAGAAAAAGAACCCTAGCTAGGGATCTTAACCCTAAAAGCATCAGTTTGTTTTCTTACCAACTAAGGACACTTGTCGTACTACAAACTGATCAAAAAAGATTAAGGGCTAAGATCTGACCATTAGTAGAAAGCTATCAGGCAGCCCATGTGGGCAGCTCTTAATTTGCGTGCCCAACCAGCTGAAAAGCAGTGAAGTGAGCCACATCCTTGAACGTTTAATCCCAGCAGCAGTAACCCATAACCAAAGAATGTAGTCCAAAACTAAATTGAGCATGTGGTACACAAATACAATATTCGACAAGGAAATCCAAACTCTTAAGACTAGACTTTACAAAACCGAATAATGTGGTCAAGAGTATTGTGTTAGAGAGAGACCGTTTTACATTTGTAATCCCAAACTAATCAGGTTATCTACCTCATATGTTTATCTTCGGTAGCCATGACATATTGTGTCACTCATGGCTTGTGGAAGCCCTAAATATGTAAAATCAATAATGGCATAATTGAAATTAAGTTTCGATTCACAATATAGCTTGCCAATGATCTATACTTTTCTTACGCAGATGAGAACCAATAAGATTAAGAGCTAACGGAAGGCCTTGAGCATAGGCTATTGCATGTTGTGCAAGTTCAAAATAATTATCTGGAGGTTCAATTCTTCCGAAGGCATTCAAACTTGAAAGCTCAAGAGCTTTGTCGTCCTCTAACTTTTGGACCTCGTATATCAATTTAACTCCATGAGATTCTAGCAATCCTCTATCTTTTGTGGTTATGATCACTCTACTACCCTCACTGAACCAATCGACTTCAGCCAAGTTGTTTAACTACTCCAATTCATCCATATCATCAAAGAGAATCTTCTTTTGCTTCAATAGATTCTTTGTAAGGCTGATTCCTCAATGAGTATTGACAAATTTCCACACTGAACCACAATTCATCTCATTTAGAATTGTGTTTTGTAGTCGGAGTAGGCCTCCGTGTTGCATTGATGTTTCTCGAACATCTGCCAGGAACACAACTACCTTCAAACTTTTGTAAACAGCTTTGGCAATTGTTGTCTTGCCTATTCCAGATGTCCCCCAAATCCCAACCACACACAACGACCATTTCCATTGATACCTAAAAGCTCTTTCACCTCTTGTACACAAGATTGTATTCCAACTAGATGTTTGGCCACATTCAAATATGTGCCATCAAGTACTCGGACTAAGATCTCCTTAACAATGTCGTTGATTATTGTAGCTTCATAGCTAGCAGTTCAAAACAAATAACACATATAATCAGTGAACTTTTTTTTTTTTTGCTATATTTAAGAGATGTAAAAACAAATAGAGAGAAATATTAACCGAAAGTGTACTTGAATTTTTTTCCATGTTTCTATCCATAATGTACTAATAATTACTAAATCAAGTATGTGTCGCTTGCTAAAGATCTAAAGAGTAAAAAGGAAACACAAAACTGAATTGATGACATTATTGTAGGAAATTAACTATATAAATACACGGTAAGGGGAAGAAATGAACATACTCTCCTTTCGGAAAGGATGTCCTGATAAATTTGCTATTTCTCTAAGAGCTCTCTTCCACATGAGCACCTTCTCCTTGCTGTCCTTGAATTTGCACTCAAGTTCTGCAAATACGTCACCAAAACTACTCGTTTGATTTCGTACATGGGACGGATCCACCTTGTAAAAAACTGGCAAAACTATTTGTTGCTTTGATTCTCTACATTGAAGGATCTTGACGAGCTCGTCCAAGCACCACCTTGAAGATGCATGGTTTTTAGAGAATATGACAAGAGAAATTCTTGACTCTTCAATTGCTTGGAGGAGCGCTGGTGATATTTCTTCTCCTCGTGTAAGTTGGCGATCAATGAAGGTGTTTATTCCCTTATCGTCTAAAGCTTTGTATAAATGCTCGGTAAAATTGGTGTGTGTATCCTCTTCTCTAAAACTCAAAAACACATCATATCTCCATGAAGGAGGCAAGGAAGAAGAAGAAGAGGCAAGTTGATTGGCCATAGGAGAATTAAAGCCAGTTAAACTAAAGAAAAGAGTCTATCAAAGAATTGGAATATGCAGTATCGTATGGACATTGGGCTCTCTTGTTATATCAGTTCTCATGCTTTTCTTCCTGCCTACAACCTTCCAATGTGAATGTCGTCAAGTTGAAGGAGAGGAAAGTCAGTTCTCATGCGTTTCTTCCTGCCAACCACCTTCCAATGTGAATGTGGTCAAGTTCAAGGAGAGAAACTTTCCTGCCAACTTTATTTCCACTTATTGAGTATTTTAATTGCTGGCTTCTGGCATCCGATGCGACAACATATATACTACACATATGAAAGCACCTGCAAAACACCTCGCATGCGCGTCCGTAAACAAAGTATAATATAATGAAGAATGAAGTTTCCCAAAGCCTAGTTGTTTACACGTATGAGATGCACCGGCCGGTATTTGAAAGGTTATATTGAAACTGTCAAGATCCAGCCATACAAATCTAATAATTCAAATGTTTCTTGCATCTCATACACAAGTGTGTCCTCACCCTTTGGCCTTGTATTTTTACTTATACTAATCATGATGAGTTTTCTGGCCTTGTATTTTTACGTATCAGTGTTGTTGGAAGTGGGCATTCAGCCCGTCTCTCTGATAATTCTACATTCGTCGGGTGTGAGGTTTTATTACAAAAGACTTCGATATTAATTGGAGTGGAGTTAGAATATTTAAACTCTTCTTTCTTTCTTTCTCTAGCCGGTGTGGATTTCAACAACAAAAAAAGTGTGTTAATGCAAAATGTCGATGTTTCACATCTTTAGGATGATAATTAAGCTCACAAAGGTATGACTAACCCAGGTGTCTCATCAAAACCTTGTTTGGTTGGCTTTAAATCTCCTATGGTCAAATCAACTTGTCTCTGCTTCTTGAGGAGTTTTCCGAACTCAGAAGGAGTATCTTGTATACTCTCATAAAGAGAAGAGCTACTCAAAGAATCGGAATATGCAGTTTGGTATGGGCAATGGGCTTTCTGTTATCAGTCCTTATGTTTTTCTTCTTTCCTACTACCTAATGGATCCGTAGAAGCCGGCCTGTTTGAAACGGGCCTTGTTAGGCTTGATTCCAATTTTAAAATAACAAGACCAAAACCGGCCCACCCCATTTCATTTACAAACGAATCCGGTATCGGCCTCCCAAGTTTGGGGCCATCCTGTCCCGTGCTAAGTCAACGATTTCACTACAAGCTTTTATCTAAAACTTATATCAAATTCAAATTCATGAACGCAGTAACTTGGGTAAAACATCATTGTACATCCGCACCATGCCAAGTTTTAACTCATGGTAGCGAGCATGGTCTACCAGAACAGTGGTATCCCATGCCAATGTAAGTCGCTTTCTCGTTTTATAGCACGGGTATGCTATGATTGTAGAATTCCGTGCCAATTGGAGAAATGATCTTTCAACCTTAATCCAATTGCAGCAATGGTCCTTCCAACATAACTTATTTTGACAAAATTCTGACGAAGTTGACGAAAAGAACCATAACTACACGTTTTGATGAGTTGAGGAACCAATGGTAATGGATTTTTAGTTAAGGGACCATTACTACAATTTACTCTTAAAGTTAAACTACTAAAATACTTACTATAAAATACAATAGTCATAGTGAACAACGGTACAAGTAGATCTACGTCAAGGGAATTAGTAACGTGTTAGGAGAAATTGGTACAAGAGGTTGTGGATACACTTCTTGATAATGGAATCCGTGAACAACCAATGAGGGACGGTCATAATAAGGTTTACAAATCGTTTTTAGATGTAATTGAAGGAAGGGAGGGAAAATTTCATGAGACTCTGCTTGGCAAACAGGTCGATTATTCGGGGCGTTCTATTATTATCGTAGGTCCCTCACCTTCATTACGTCGATGTGGATTACCTCTCGAAATAGCAATAGAGCTTTTCCAAACATTTGTAATTCATGGTTTAATTAGACAACACTTTGCTTCGAATATAGGAGTTGCTAAGAGTAAAATTCAGGAAAAAGAGTCGGTTGTATGGGAAATACTTCATGAAGTAATGCAAGGGCATCCCGTATTACTGAATAGAGCACCTACTTTGCATAGATTAGGCATATAGGTGTTCCAACCCATTTTATTAGAAGGACATGCTATTTGTTTACATCCATTAGTTTGTAAGGGATTCAATGCGTTCATGTACCTTTATCTTTGGAGGCTCAAGCGGAGGCCCGTTTACTTATGTTTTCTCATATGAACCTCTTGCCTCCTGCTATTGGGGATCCTATTTCCGTACCAACTCAAGATATGCTTATTGGGCCCTATGTATTAACGAGTGGAAATCGTCGAGGTATTTGTGCAAATAGGTTTAATCCATGTAATCGCAGAAATTATCATAATAAAAGAATTGATGATAATAACTATAAGTACGAAAGAACCTTTTTTTTTAAATTCTTATGATGCAATTGGAGCTTATTGGCAGAAAAGAATCAATTTAGATAACCCTCTGTGGCTCCAGTGGCGACTAGATCAACACGTTATTACTTCAAGAGAAACTCCCATCAAAGTTCACTACGAACCTTTGGGTACCTATAATGAGATTTATGGGCACTATCTAATAGTAAGAAGTATAAAATAAAATTATTTTGTATATAAGTTCGAACCACAGTTGGTCATATTTCTCTTTATCGAGAAATCGAAGAAGCTATCCAAGGGTTTTGCCGACCCTACTCATATGGTATCTAAACTAAGTAATTCTATGACACCCATGTCATTTTGGGTTTCTCCAATTCACCTAGGACCATGGTTCCTAAATTTCTATGTGAATCAAGATCGCGAAAAGGAAGTTTTCCAATCATTGACTCAAACTTATTACCGAACCCCACTCAGGGGAATAGGGAGGTACTTATGGCAGAACGGGCCAATCTAGTTTTCTGCAATAAAATGATAGATAGGACTGCTATTAAACAACCTTTTAGTAGATTAATAGATCACTTCAGAATGGCATATATGTTGGAAATGTGCCCTAAAACCAATCATATGATGATACTTTACGGACATTTCACATGTTGAACTAATCTAATTTAATATCAAGGGCAAAGATTATTGTTTGAGCCGTCTCATATAAATGTTATATGCTTAAACGATAAGTCCAAGGAATATGTGATTGGGAGAATGCAATCTAAAGAAGTTAGATTCATGAGACTATTCTTTCGTAGACACATCCTAAACGTTCCTGATCATAGGATTGCCAATTGGGCATTGACAGTCCGTTAAGATCAGTACGTGCTGTGTCTTCTCTCAGGGAGAGTGACTAGTCTCGAGTCATTGGTGTGTGTGACATCAAGACAAGTACGTAGGTGCTCAATAGAGAATGAGTTCACTGAACACGATCAACGAAGAGTTCTCATATTCATGTCACATGAGAACTCAAGGTTGGGATAATGCAAAGTAGTCCTTTGACCTGAGGCATCATAGTTGTCTTGTGGTTAAGTCCTTGATCTTTGATTATGTCAAAGTCACTCCATCAGGAGGGTGTCCACGGCATAGTTGGGGTTAAGCCACTTAGCTATGGAGGCAAGTGAATGCGCAACAAGGGATCTCTAACCTTCAAACCGTTTGAGGGAGAATACTCTATGATATGATTAAGAATCTCTGGCCAGAGTATGAATGAGATTTAGGAAAGTCGTTCTGAATCACATTCAAGGTAATCATATAAGCACACGAATTACATTGGATAGTAGACATGAATAAACTATCAAACCAAACAATGTGGTCAAGAGTATTGTATTAGAGAAATACCGTATTGCATTTGTAATCCTAAACTGAATAGGTTCTCTACCTCTTCTGATTAGCTTGGGTAACCATGATATGCTGCTAGGTGTCACTCTTGGTTTGTGGCAGCCCTAAACGTGTATAAACACTAAAGGGAGAATTGAAAGTAAGTTTCAATTCACAATCGATTTGAAAGAGTTTTAATCGCCCACTGCCTCGCTAAAAGGAACCTAATGGATCGTACACCGTGTAAGGTAGAGATTGAAGAAACAACGGAGATGAGTAAGAATAATTAAATGGTTTAATTATTTATGGCAAGGATTAATTAATATGTTAATTAATCAAACGAATAAGTTCGTTAAAGACCTCGGGATAGTTTTGGACCTTAAGGCCCAATGGGCTTCGAACGTCAAAGCCCATGGACTTAAGTTGTATGACAACTTAATGAATAAAGATTCACAAGGGCCCAAAAGCCCAAATCCCTTAAAGTGGCCGGCCATGTTAGAAGAATGGCTTTTTGGTTCTTTAGGTCACTTATTTGAAGGGACTATATAAAGGACTTTATAGCCTAAATTCATTAAGGGTTTTCTTTTAGGAAATTGGAGAGAACACAAAGCTCTCATTTCTCTCTAAAGAGGCCGGCCCCCTTGGAGGGATTAGCTAGCAATCCCACTCCTCCAAGGTCACTCATTTCTTCTCCAATCTAACCTTGGTGTAGACACTTAGAGGTGCTCAATTTTGGGAACTTGGAGAACCATATTCTTCCATCCAAATCCATGGATCTAAGAAGCAAGGAATGAAGGCCCTCTCTTTGGGTGATTAGCCTTTGCTTATGCAAAGAGGAATCTACAAAGGTATAAATTTCAACTCACTTTGTTTTGAGTTGAGTCTTGGTTCACCAATCTACTAGGCTTTGAATTTCATGGGTAATGTTTTGTTTTTGAGTGCATGCAAGCATGTTTCCGCCTTTAATTGTTAATTGCATGCTTTTTGATGTTGCTCAAATGAACATGTTTTCACAAAATCATCCTTCAATATACATCACACATCCTGGATCAAGTAAAAACTTTGGGGTTCGGACAAGCTACTGCTGTATCCATTTCATTAGGAATTGATGATCTTTTAACAATGCCTTCTAAGGGGTGGCTAGTCCAAGATGCTGAACAACAAAGTTTTATTTTGGAAAACACCATCTTTATGGAAATGTACACGCGGTAGAAATATTACGGCAATCTATTGAGATATGGTATGCTACAAGTGAATTTTTGCGACAAGAAATAAATCCTAATTTTAGGATGACCGACCCCTTAATACATTTCATAGGATGTCCTTTTTGGGAGCTGGAGGAAATGCATCCCAAGTACACCAATTAGTAGGTATGAGAGTATTAATATCGGATCCACAAGGACAAATGATTGATTTACCTATTCAAAGGAATTTATGTGAATGACTGTCTTTAACAGAATATATCATTTCTTGTTATGGAGCCCGAAAAGGGGTTGTGGATACTGCTGCATGAACATCGGATGCTAGATATCTTACACGCAAACTTGTTGAAGTAGTTCAACACATTGTTGTACGTAGAACAGATTGCGGGACGAGGCATTTCTGTGAGTCCTCAAAATGGGATGATGCCGGAAAGAATTTTTATACAAACATTTATGTGAGTCATCAATTACTTTCACTTTTGGCTTTAGTTAGAACCTAAGAGGTCACACGCATATGATAAGTTCTAGTAACATTAGATGGATGATGATGAGATATGATTAATTGTTAACTATATTAGATTAATTATTTATGCTTATTGGACATGGTTTTAATTAAAATAGCTTTGGGCTTTATTTAATTTAAAATGGGTTTAAGTCACAAGCCTAAGTGAGCAAGTGAAATTGGGCTACGCTCATGGGTCAATCCCATGACGTCAAAACCCTAGGAAAGGTGTAGATACTTTCAAAGGCTCAACACTTGGGGAGTTTCACGTGATTAATTATGAAGAGGAAGATTGCAAGCATATATATGGCTAGAGATCCCTAAACCCTCAGACGAACCATGCGTTTACAATAAGTGAATTGGGGATTCAATCACTTTCCTAGTATTATTTGTTGATGACATATTGTTAATAGGAAATGACAAAGCTATGCTTAAGAAGTTAAGGGTTAGTTATCAAGGACATTCTCCATCAAGGACAAGGATGAAGCCTCGTATAAGCTTGATGCGAGATTCACCCAACAAAATGTGAGGCCCTCTAAATCTAATTACATAGATAAAATGCTAAAAAGGTTTAGCATGCAAAATTTGAAAACGGGCTTCCTTCTTTCTCGACATGGCATTATTCTCAACAAAGATATGTGTCCTAAGACACCAAGTGAGAAATGTGAGATGAAATTATTCAGCCGAAGTACTTAATAATCAAGTTAAGTCTATGAGAACAGCTTCAATATGAGATGTATCATGGTGATCATACCACATGTGATTTGACATAAATCATATCACATAAATCGTGATCGGGGTTTGGATGATAAAAAAACCGAATTACATTGCAACTACAATCAAGGTTCCAAAGAGTATCATGATTAGTTTGCGTATACTTCTACTAGTCCGAATTGCCATGACATGCTGCTAGGTGTCACTTATGGTTTGTGGAACTAAATTAGCTCATTAATTAGTTTCATTGTTGGCTTTAGACAGAACCTAAAAGGTTATACACATATGATAAGTTCTAGTAACATTATATGGATGATAATGAAATATAATTAATCGTAAATTATATTACACTAATTATTTGGGTCTATACAGCTTAGTGCTTTATTTAAATTAAAAGGGGTCCAAGTCACAAGCCCAAGTGGGCAAGTGAAATTGGGCTAGGCATATGGGTCAAGCCCATGGTGTCGAAACCCTAGGGAAAGTGGGAGTCTCTATAATATTCGTTGTGTTTTTTTCTCTCATAAGTAAGTCCATTCAGTTTTGTCCCTCAAAGAAAAGAGATAAAAACCCTAAGCCAAGACACCTAGTGCCTTCCATTCTATATTGATCTATGTGTGAGATATTGCAAGCACATTCAAATTAATCATTTCATCATCTGTTGCTAGATTATCAGTGTGGATACTCATAGAGGCTCAATACTTGGGGAGCTTTGCGTGATCAATTACGAAGAGGAAGACTACAAGCATAGGGATGATCCAATCATGCGGGATAGACATGGCTGAAAATTCAAGTAAGTTAATCTCTTCGACTTCTTACTTTGTTGCTTTATCAATTGCAACCAACAAGATATATAATTTGGATAACGTATAGTTTGTTATTTATTATTTTCTGTTGCATATTAATTATTCAAATTAAATTAATCCTAATAATATGCCTGGAAAATGGGTCAGGATCGTAGGAAAATAGGTTGGAATCGTCATCAGTTCAATTTTTGGTCCGTTGGTAGACCAGTGGACTAGTCAGAACAGGGTTTAGTCTAATGGCTGTCAACTGTGGAGCCAAAAATAATCTCGAAAATCATGGAGCTGGCACGTGGATTATTTCCCAAGAAAGACAAGACTGCCTCTATTAAATGAACAGGGAGCAGCCTCAATCACCACGAACAGCTGAAGTAGAGCAGGCAGAGATCAACGACTGCTCAAGGCACCCCTGCCTATAGGAAAAGTCAAAGGTATTTATGATAGAATAATCCCTTATTCTTATCATAAATACCTTCCTAATCAGAGAATACCTCTAAGTAATCCTAATCCCATTTATTTAGGATATTTACCTAATTATTCTAAGATATTTATTTATACAAATATCTTAAAATATTCTCACCCAAATTCCACTCTCTAAGGCTGGCTACCCCTAAACCCTAGCGGGCTGGTCCATCTCCTCATTTTTTTCTATAAATACTCCATTTATCTCCAAAATTCAATAAGCTTTAGATACCCCTAAAAAGGCCTTTTGATGCCCACAAACACTCAAACACATTCTTTACAGAATTCTAACTTTGGAATCGGAAATCCTTCGGTCAAAGCCCACCCCCCATTCATCGTTGGCACGTGAGGCTTTTGGCCTTAATCTTATGTATTATTATTTTGCAGGTGCAGATTTATCAATCAAGGAGAGGCAGAAATTTGCATCCATAAATTAGTGCTTTCATTGAGAACTCTGATTCGAAGACTCTCGGTTTCAACTTCTTTCGTTCGTAGATCCACGACTAAGATGGCAGGAAATTCAGAAACCACAACCAATGGAACCTCCTACGTTGAAGGACATGGAACAACCGATGGAGATCGCGACGTAGCTATATGCGTCACTCCTCGAGGCTTACCATGGCAAAGACTGTACCTTTGCCACCACAAAGTATCGTGGCCATGCCAGTTGTGAAAACCGCCGTTGCAGTGGCCTACGGGGCGGCCTCCACTCAACCCGAGGAAACCCTAGGGTAAGAGGCCCACGACTCAAGCAACCAACAAGTGCAGACCCAAGCAGCTGCTCGCCCTTGGCAGCAGCCTTTGGCCACTGCCATATTCACTTAGATGCAAGTTGCTTAGACCAAGGAAGCTTAGGCCACGCCAACCGAGGTGGCCTTATGCCCATGCGCCCGACCTACTCCCACAGCTCTCCAGACGGTCCAGCATGGTCCCAGACCAGTTCAACTAGCCCAAATCCAGATCCCAAGGCCGACAGTTGAACCAAGGGTATTTTCACCCAACCTTACCGCATATTTGATCCATCCTTGCTCAAGCTTTACACCCATAATCCATTACACTTCCACTTCAAATGGCGAACAAAAAACCTATCCCGTCAGATTGCCAAACTGACAAGCGCCCTCGCGTAGCAGACTACCTTGGTGAATTAGCTCCTACAGTGCACCGAGATGTAGTGTGCCATAGACGAGGTGTCCCAAAGCAGGATAAGGGTAGGCGATGACGTTTCTCTCCAACAGCGTCTCAGCAAGCAACCCCTTAACCAGCCACGACCCAAGTGTTATGGCAGCATACACTTTCGCCTAGGCCCCCGAGATACCATAGACTTTCATCTTAGCGCCCGGATAAGTGCGCACTCTTGGCTAGGCCCCTGGACAAGCATACATTCACGGTTAAGTGTTCATACACGGCTAGGCCAGCAAAGAGCATCATTCACCACACATCGGAGTAGGCAGCACAGGGGACGGGGAGAAGTAGTCACACAATTTAGCTCAAGTTCAACTAGCAGCCTACGAGTAATCTGTTCGCCTGCCAAGAACGTACTACATGCACAACAGCTATGACATAGACAAGTTGAGCATAGGGAAAAGCAGCCGAGACTAATAGGTCATGACCGGGGGTAGCCGAAATCCTCATTACCACGACAGAGGCAAATTCAGGAAGAAGTAAAGAGGTTTCTGACTGAGGATTGCACTGATTCCACCATATTGAGACAACAAACGAAGCCCTTCGCATGGACGTCATGGGCAAATCACCTTTCACGGATGAGATCGAGCAAACAGAGCCCCCGCGTAAGTTCAATACACCATATTTCGTCCTATTCAAAGGAGATGGAGACCTAGAAAGGCACTTGAAGAACTATCGCAGCGCGATGATCCTCTACAGGGCCAATGACGCCTTAATGTGCAATATATTCGCCATTACTTTGCAAGGCGAGCCACAAGATTGGTTCCATACCCTACCTCCACAGTCCATCCGGAGTTTTGATGAGCTTTCCGTAATTTTCACTAAGGAGTACTCATCCTACCACTCGATCAAGAAGAAGTCTGATCATCTCTTCAACATCAAGAAGAATCCAAATGAGTCGCTCCGTGACTGTGTCAAGAGGTTCAAGGTGGAGAAGGTGAAGATAGTCAGCTACAACGACTCGATCGCCAGTGCAGCATTCTAAAAGAGACTCCCAGCAGATCATCTCATATTTGGAGAATTAATCATGAAAAAAGACATGACTCTAGCAAACTCATTCACTCTGGCAGAGAAGGATGTGCTTTGGGATGAGGCCCGACATACAATCAAGGCACTTGAGTAGCTGCAGAAGGTGTACGAGGTAGCCTAAAAGAAAGTGGACAAAAAGCAGTCCAACGATCGAATCAGGCAGAGGGCCAAGCGTAGAGACCGGTCCCCGGCAAGAGGAGGTCAAGCCACCAAGAACTATACTAAGTTCTCAATCCTAGTCAACCAGATCCTCCGCGACCTTAAGAATGAGCCTTGGTTTAAGCTGCCAAGATAATCCAGATTAAACACCTCCAAGCTAGATCACACCAAGTACTGCGTGTTCCACTAAGGTCCCGATCACATGACCGACACTTTCTGTACCATGAGGAAATACCTAAAGAAGCTGGCGAATGAGGGTAAATGCTACAGATACCTTGACAAGCCAGATGCGCAGCCTAGGAGGGATGCATATGAAAACAAGGAGCCGCTTGCCAAGACCATCAGAATCAACGACATCTTCGATGTGTTTGAATACTTGGGGGCCACAAACAACTCCAAGAAAAGGAAAATCCAGCAGGCTATAACAATCTCCCATGTTCAAATAGCGTAGGCCAAACCTGGACCTATTGTTGGTTTCACCAAGCAAGATGTTGAGGGAGTTGACTTCCCACAGAACGATGCTTTGGTAGTGTCTGTTCAACTGGCACACACTATAGTAGACAGAGTAATGGTGGACAACGGCGTCACAGTAAATCTACTTTAGTTATCTGTCATTCAGAAGATGGGCCTATAAAGCACGATAATATGCCGAGCAAAAATACTCACGGATTCAACAGATACACCTCGACTATTATTGGCAACATAACACTCGATGTGAAAAAACCACCAGTAGTCTCAAAGCAGACTTTCATTATAGTCAACAACCCATCTTCCTATAACGGGATTCTAGGAAGGCCCTGGCTAGTGAAATTGGGTGTCGTACCTTCATCGAGTACCAGAAATATGATTTCACGTCCCAGGAGGAGGAGTTGGAGAGATCAAGTCTGACTAGGCCGCATCCCAACGATGCATGGTGTAAATGTTGAAGGGGTTAAATAAGTAGTCCTTCACCCCCGTAAAAGCTATGAAGGTTCAGAAGGACAACCGTGCTACCACAAAACAACCACAGCAGGCAGATCAAGATGATGGCGTTCAGAAAGACACACCGAAAGAATGATGGAAGCCAAAAGATGACGCCAAATACATCATCCTTGATCTCGAGTAGTCGGAGAAGACGGCTAAAATCGGCTTACGATTAAGCCCAACCGCACCTAATCATTTCCTCTCATGCTTATTCAAAAAAATGCAAAGAGACAAGTGGGATAACAAGTGCGAGAAAGGATTTCAAGACTTGAAGAGATATCTGACATCCCCTCTGCTACTATCCAAGTTGGAAGTAGCTGAGGAATTATACATCTACTTGGCAATCTCAAATGTAGCATTAAGCTCTGCTCTCATACGAGAAGAGCTAAGGGCCCAACTGCCAGTATTCTACACTTTTAAAGTTCTCCTTGATGCAGAAACAAGATATTTGAGGATCGAAAGCTAATTTTGGCACTACTTATTGCAGCTTGGATGCTTAGACCATACTTTCAGGCGCTTAATGTCGTCGTTTTGACTCAGTTTCCCTTACGATCTATCCTACGTGGTCCAAACGCTTCTCAACGAATGATGAAGTGGCATTGAAACTCGGCTAATACGACTTGGTTTACCTACCCTACGCGACCATAAAAGCTCAGGCATGGGTAGACTTCGTAGCAAAGTTCATTCCCGACCTGGAAGATGCAATGACATAGCCCAAAGACGCCCTTGAGCATGCCTTGGCCGAACCAACCCTTTCTGACAAGAACTTTTGGTGCTTGCATGTTGACGGTTTATCCAACTACAAGGGTTCTAGAGCAGGCTTGGTTTTCATCACCCTAGGCGGCTCGATGCTCAAGATGGCAATCACTCTAGGCTTTAAGGAATCAAACAACGAAGCAGAGTACAAGGCCTTAATGGTAGACCTTCGAATGGCACAAGATCTGGCTATCAAGAAGCTCGCAATCCATTTCGATTCTCAGCTTATCACTGGCCAGACTACCAAGGAGTATGCAGCAAAGCATCCAAGGATGACACTATACCTTGAGAAGGTACAAAAGTAGCTTGAGGTGTTTCAGACTTACACCCTTACACATGTGCCATGAGAAGACAATACTCATGTAGATGCCCTGAAGCATTAGGCTCTGCTTTGGACTACGAGTTTAGACGCTCCATCCTCGATCAAGTATTTAGGAAAACCGAGTATAGAAGAACAACCAACAGCCGAGGTGTTACAAGTCAGTACAACCCCAAGCTGGCAAGATCCTATCATCAACTACCTAGTCAATGGGGCACTTCCTATAGAAAGATTGGAAGCTAAAAAGCTCCAAATAAAGACTACACATTGCTACATGTGGAACGGCATTCTCGTCTGAATGTCCTTTTTAGGCCCACAACTCCACCGCCTAGCACCTCCTGATGACTTAAAAGTTTTGAGCTTGATCCACGAAGGAGTTTATGGAAACCACTCAGGAGGCCAATCTTTAGCATAGAAGGTCTTCAACGCCGACTACTACTGGCCCACCGTACATCAAGACGCTAAGGAATTTGTCCAAAAGTGCGACAGCTGCCAACGCTTCAAGCATGTACCCGCACTGCCTGCCAGCGAGCTCTACTTGTAGACAAACACATGGCCATTCATGCAGTGGGCAATCGACCTAGTAGGGCCCATACCGCCCACTACTAAGGGTAGGGGCATGATGATCGTGGCTACCGACTACTTCATTAAATGGGTAGAAGCCGAGCCCATGACCACCACTACTCAAACAAACATAGAGTGCTTCATATAAAGGAACATCATTTGTCGATTTGGCATTCAACAATCTATCATCACCGACAGCGACCTGCAATTCGTGGGCAAAGACTTGGCGAAGTTCTTCCAGAAATATGGCATCAAGCAGCATATGTCTACGCCTAGATATCCCCAAGGCAACGAGTAGGTGAATGTATCCAACAAGACAATCTTGGATTGCCCCAAGAAATCCCTTACAAACAAGCAGGGGAAGTGGGCAGACGAACTTCTCAATGTCCTATGGGCATAATGCACGACCAAGTGACAAGTAACAGGTGAAACTCCTTTCTCCTTAGCATTCAGTTTAAAAGCAATCATCCCCCCTAATGTCATTATGCCGAGCATCAGCACCATACTGCTAACTTTGGAGCAGAACATAAAGGAAATGGCCACAAATCTATATCTAGCAAAGGATGAACGCGAGAAGGTCATTACTCGCATTGCAGTACTAACAGTAGTTCCTCTCCACTACAACAAAAGGGCAAAGATCTAGCAGTTTCAGCCTGTAGATCTGGTCCTAAGAAAAGCATTCATCACTACCCGAAGAGAAAACTCCAAAAAGATGAATCCTATTTGGGAAGGTCCATACAGAGTCAACAGAGCGAGCGGCAAGGGTAGCTACACCCTCACCATTATGAACGACAAAGAGATCGGCAAGCAGTAGAATGCCTACAACTTGCAAAAGTACTACTCATGACCTCCCATTTCTCCCTGAGCCCTACTCGAAAGAAATAAAGCTAAAAAACTCAAGGACCTCAACGAGCACTACCTCGCAAGCCTAGGATTATCCAGTTGTTATGCAATTTCTACCTTCCAGCTAAGTTCGATATTCTTCTTCTCATTTTTCAATGAAGATTTCTGAAGTTATTCATCACTTGGCTTGATTGCGTATCTATAACAAATGTATACTCCTACTCTCATTGAAGATTACTCCCAATCAAGGACTTATTGCAGGACTTGCACCCCTAGCGACCAACCATGCTCTCTCTTTGGGAAAGGGTAAATTGCACACTCTGAATATCCAGACGTGGATGGGTAGGGCTGCCCTGGTGTAACTAGAGCACGATGGCCTGCGTCGACATCCTTAGAAGTAGCCACAATAGGTACTTTTCAAGGCTTTGCTAGATTGAAGGATTTTAGGCCTTTGACTTGATTCGCGGAGACCCAAGCCTCAGAGACGAAGGAGGCGTTTCATGACAAAATGATTCAGGGAAAAACATTCTCAATTGGACAGAAAGTGCTGCTATTCAATTCCCGTCTACGTTTGTTCCCTGGTAAGTTACGTTCTAAGTGGATTGGGTCGTTTGTTGTTACTAATGTTTTTCCCCATGGTGCAGTCCAAGTTAAAAGCTTAAGGAACGGCGACGAATTTAAGGTGAATGGGCATCGTTTGAAGCTATACTATGAGAATGGTGTGGGGCAGATTGTGGAAGAAATCCCACTCACTGCCGTGGGCCCTATCCAAGCCTAGAAGGAAGTTTCGTCTGGCTGCAAGACGTTAAAGCAAGCGCTTCTTGGGAGGCAACCCATGCATTACAATCAGTTTTGCGTTCCTAAAAACCTTCCCTTTACTGCATTTATTTTGCCATGTTTGTCATATTTATTTGTTGCTTGTTTGATTGTTTTTTGTGTGGGTTTATGTTTGAAACATTGACAGGTAAACAAGATGTTTTTACATTAATTTTCGTGGAAAAGGAACATTAGGTAGAAAGGTAGAAAAGTACAAGAATGTGCAAACAAACAGGAATGAACGTTCATTGGTCAGGTGGTGCCTCAGCATTCGACGGAGCTCCAGAAAGATGAAGCGCCAAAGTTTGATTTTTCGGAACCTCAACACTTGGTGAAGTGGCAGAAGACGATGGCAGAAGTTGCCTCTGGAGTAACGCCACAAACCTTTGATGATCACTCTGAATCTGAACTTCGGACTCATGCAGCTGGTCAAGCTTCCTCTTCAAACTCGTTGAGTAATTAGTTGCGAGCATGTGCAACTCTTTATTCTCGTGCCTAAACACTCTGATCTCTTGCCGAAGGCTAGCCACCTCAGCCATCAAAGACTCAACCTGACGAGATTGAGCAAGAAGGCATTGGCCCATGTTTGATGCTGAGCCTGCATATCGGACGCTGAAGGCCAGAGAATCATGAATAGCCAGCTCGTCGGACCGCCTGGAAAGTATCCTACTGTCTCTTGGAGTGAGAAGATTTCTAGCCACCACTGAAGCGGTTGTATCGTTCGTCATCACAGAATACCCAACTGTAAGAGGACCATTGGGGGATAAGGACGAATGCCAAATATTGTCTGGAGAAGACATGTCAATATCTTCCCCGACATTCAAGTTAACACGACGGTCAGATGGGCAAAACATTTCCGAAGGTGTTGGAGAAAAAGAAGAGGTCGGACAAATCAAGATCTTAGAAGGGAGCTTATACAGGCGACCATTCAAGTGTGCTTTGGAACGTAATGCGTGCCTCTATAAATCAGCACTCGACGGAGCTCCAGAAAGAAGAGGCGTCTGCTCAAAAATCGAAGAGGCATCTGCTCAAAAATCGAAGAGGCGCCTGCTCAGAAATCGAAGAGGCGCCTGCTTTCTCAAAAGCTGGGCCTACCCAGAAACCACGGGCCGATACTTTTCCAGACTTGTCAGGACCTGTCACACACAACCTCATCTTTGCGGAAATTATGGGCAACTTTGTCGAAGATTTCTGACAAAGTAGAAAGCACGTGAATCTTACTGTTCAATCACCCAACGGTTGCCGACAAGAGTAAAAGAATAGTACCTCTACTGGTTATGAAGAAATTCCTATAAATGTCAACCTTCATCCTCCATACCAAGGCAGACTTACTTAACCTTTCTTCATCTCCGAAAATGCATTCCCAACGAAGCCTCTCGAGTTACTCAGTGTTCCTCATCCCTTGGGGTACCTCTACAAACAAGTCAGCGAGAGTAAAAGTATTTCATATCATGAAGGTTGAAAGCAAGAGTATCTCATATCATGCTTTCTACCTGTCCTTTTCCTTGTTTTTGTGACAAGGAGAAAGAGAGCAATCAGCCAGCACTTGGTGTCAATCTTCCGATCTAAGAACTGACTGCCTGGAACTTCTTCCTGATTACTTACCTAGCATTGCTCTCGAGTGCTCATCTTTAACTGCTGATGTACTTTTGTAGAAGATGCCACATCTGCCTGGAGAACAGATAAGGCAACTGAAAATGATACCTTGAAGCATGTGGAGACAACGTGCTAATTCATCCTCAACTAAGCTGAGGATCACTTGCCAAGTGAGACTGCTCATGGTCCGATTTCCTTCAAGATCAAGTCTCCTCTTCCTTCCAGCCCAGTTCAAGAATAAATATGTGGAAAGATACTTTTTCAAAAGCAAAAGTACCTCATATCATCAGAGTCGAAGGCAAAGATATCTCATGGCATGCTTTTCCTTTACCCTTCCTCTTGCCTGCGGAACAAGGAGAAAGAAAGCAATCGGTCGGCACTTGGACAGATTGAACAAAGAAACAGACCATCACCTCTACCTCGTGCCTACCTGCCGTGCAGAAGAAACAAGCAGAGAAGAATGCAGCCTGCACAATCAATCAACCCAGCAGAAGGAGTCTGAGTTGAAACCAAGAGCTCGAGAAGCTTCAACAACATATTGACGCATCAGTCGCCAAAGAGCAAAGCCTCACCGTACAATGCCATCAAATCACCACCACCAAGGAATTCTCCTCTTCCTTCCAATCCAGTTCAAGATCAAAGTTGTGGAAAGTCAACAAGCATGACAAAATACGTGCCAATTCATTTGCTACCGAAGCCAAAGATCATCTACCTCCATAACCAGATTTGCGTTACTAAACTCTACTCTTTCTTGTTTTTACTTTGCCATGCTTTTCATGTTTGATTAGTTGTGTTGTTTGCTTGTTTGAGTGTAAGTCTATGTTTGAAACATTGAGGACAATGTTTGGTTTAAGGGGGGGGGGGTAAACAAGCTGTTTTGCATGATTTTCATGGGTTTTATTTACCTATCACTTACAATGTTGTTTTTTACTGTTTTTAAATGTTTGTAGTGTGTTTTGAAGCATTTTAGCATGTTTTGACATAAAAATCCGAAATTTTGATAAAAATTTGAAAAATTGTTTTGAAAAAGCCAAAAAGAGTTGTTTTTGTGTGTTGTTTGTGTCTTAGGATACCTTCCAACACAATGATGAGGATTCGGTTTTTAATTGCATGACTGTTAAAGAAAGTTACAAACATGGATGGAAGTTTGATATGCTCTTTGGCTAATACTTGGTTATAGTGATAATTTATGAATTCACATGTAATCACAAAGGATAAAATCAGTTTTTGTAACATGCTTGAAGGAAGGAACTCAAATTAATGCTACAACCCTGTGAGACTTGAGCCTAAAACGTTCTTTGGAGAGTTAATAATCTATGCATCGTTGTTTTCTAAAGTCGTTGCATGATCTCATTATTCTTTGCTTGGTTGCTATTTAGAATGCGTTTCATCATTATAGATCCAAATACTAGAACTCATGCCCGTTCCATTCAAAGCATAACATTGATTTGCATAACACATATTCAAGATGAAGTTGTTTAGTGAACCAAAGCCAAATAGCCGAACCCACCTTTGTCATTTGTTTTGTAGGTTTAAACCCCGTTGAGCCTTGTTTAGCCTATTTTCTTTGTTAAACCACATCATCTCTACCTAACCTAGAATAGGACTATCCATACCCTTGTTCTTGAAGTATAGTGGAGCATAACTTAGAAAAAATTCATTTTGATCAACATTATTGCAGAAAACAAGTGTGGGGGAATTTCAATTTCAAAGTTGTGTTTTTGTGTGCCAAAGAAATTGGGCATGGCAGAGAGAAAAATTCGTGGAAAAAGAAAAAGAAAAGAAAAAGAAATGCATGAAAAGAATGAAAAACAGTTGAAAATAAGTGAGAATGAACTCACATGTGTTGGTTGTTGAAGAAAGGGTCCAAAAGTTTGAAATTGACCCTAAGGTGTTGCATGAATCTTCCCTTGTGTTTAAAAGTAGATTTCTGCATTCTAAAGAGAATTCTAAGTGCCTAAATCATTACTTTGCTCACTATTGCTTTAAGAACGTTTGTTTACCCTTACCTTTCTTTGTTAGCCAACACCCTTAACCCCGTTACAACCCTTGACTTCCATCTTGAGTGTTGTGTGTTTCAATATGTGGAGTTTGAAATTGGTATGAGCATATGATATCACTGGTTCTCGCTTCTAAGTAGTAGCATTCCATTCATGAGATCATATATATACATGAATTAATAATTCCAGAAATTGCTTCTTTGTTGAAAAACATATGTGAGTACTAGTTTTCATGTTTACATCAATCTTCTCACATATACCTAGTATAGGGAGTGTAGTCAGAAATTCTTGTGTGAAAATAAGAGTGTATCTAGTAAGGAATTGAGGGAATTCTCTAAGGCATGTTACAACATTCAAAATGTTGTTTTAATTGATTAAATGTGAGGTAGTGAATGGTGACTATGATTAAGTATGCTCGAGGGTAAGGATTGCTTAAATCTATGTGAGTAGTGATCTTTGGCATGTCATGTTTCATTGAAAATCCCTGAGGCAAATGTTGGAAGGTCTAGGTTATGTTTTGTTTGTTTCGCTTGTTTTGTTTTGCTCGAGGACTAGCAAAAGCTAAGTGTGGGGGAATTTGATAGGAGCATATTTATGCGACTGAGTTAGCTTGTTCTCATGCATTTATGTTGTTATTTCTTAGTTAATTATGTATTTTAAGCTATTTTCGTGTGTTTGTAGGTCCATAGGCCTTATAAAGCAATAAGGTGCATTTTGGAGTAGTTTTGGGCTTGAAATGGATAGCACATGCATGAAGCAAGGTGGATCGACGAAATTGAAGACTAAAGAGGCTAGGAATGTGTTAAAGAGAAAGAAGAATTAATTTAAAAAGGACAAAGAGCTCAGCAACCAAAGAAGAAACATGAGTCAAGATTACCTTATTTTGATTTAACCTTTCTTAATCCTAATCCAACTAAGTTCCAGCCACAAGGAGGGTTCCCAAAGATATTAGGACACTAAATAAAGGATTCTAGAAGCCTTAATCTCAGCCACAAAGGGGTGTCATCCCTAAATTTCCTTTCCCATGCCGTGCATCATCATCCATGTCCCTTCTTTCACTCATTTGCTGCACCATTCCACTTCCTTTCCTTTGTCTACCATGTGCACAATATTCTTGTCCACTACTTGTACTCATTGAAGCACCACTCCTTCACTTTCCTTTCCCATGCCATGCACATTCCTTGTTCCCTCCATCATTTTAGATTTCATGCATCATTTCATCACTTAAACCTCCACTCCATGCACTCATTGCTGCACCATTCCTTGTTCCCTCCATCATATCAAATTTCATGCATCATTTGATCACTTTAACCTCCACTCTATGCACTCATTGCTGCACCATCACTCTATTTTACCCCCCTTGTCGTGCATCATCACTTCACTTTCACCTTCTGCACCATTCCACCTCTATTTCCTTTCTTTACCATGTGCACAATCATTCATGTCCCCTACTTGCACTCATTGATGCACACACCACTCCATTTTACCCCCCATGCCATGCATCATCACTTCACTTTCACCCTTGAATCATTTCAGCACCACTTCATTGAATCATTGCTACACACACCACTCCATTTTCCCCTATAATGTCGTGCACTTCCTCTATAAAAGGAAGTGTGTGTAACAGCCATGGATGGAGTTTTTAAATAGATCATTCACCACCATTTCAACACAACCTTCATCCATAAACATCCATTCATCTTCTCAGCCATTCTTCCCTACAAATTACCACCCAAACCTTACACCAAACCTTGTGCCGTGAGTGAAGAAAGAAGGAAGAACTCTTGGATGTTCAAGCTTGATTGTTGAAGCATTCTAGGTGTAATTTGTTCTTTATTTACAATGTTTAAATTCATTTTCTTTCGTTCTATTGTGAACATGAGTGGCTAAACCCCTCTTGGCTAGGGGTGATTTCAAAGCCATGATTATGTGTGCAATATGAGTTGATAAATTCCAGTTATGAATTCTTGAATCGTGAATGCAATTAGCTTAACTGTTTAATTGATAACTTATTTGTATTTGTTGATTGAGGGTCGACACTTAATTGGCATGCATAAATCCGATGCTAGAGTATAAGGAAGTTTCACATAATCGTTACAAACTTATATTCATATGTAGTGAAGGTTGTTGATCACGATCGTGTTAAGTTTAATTCCTAGCATGAGTGACATGATGTCATAGTTGCAAGTGCTTTGTCAATGCTTATGATTTTCATTGAATGTAATGATCTTTGATCGTATCTCTATTATGATGTCATGTAGGGAACTTTTGAAGAATACTTTGGGTTGTCAAATGATGTCATCCAATCCAATAAAACAAGGAAAATCTGAGAGTTAACTAGTGATGTCACGGTTAATTTGGGGCATTGTCGTTCATAATTCAATGTAGTAGTAACTGGAAATCGAGTTGTTTGCATACATGTCATGTGTGGAGGAAAAGCCTCTAGTTATCCCATCATCCATCTAATTTCCTAAAATTGGTTTCAAACCTGTTTTTAAGTTACAACCTGTTTTGTTATTTTAAGTTCGTCCAAAACAAAACCTTCCCCCCTTTACTTTCTTGTTTCACATTGTTTTAAACTTGTTTTGTTTGTGTTCTAAGTGTTTTGAGTCAAGCCCAAACCTTACTTTCGTCCAAAATTGTGTTTAGTGTCAGAAACTGCCTAGTTGGTGTTTTTAGGCAGTTTTGAGTGTTCTTAGCTTATTTTGAGTCTTTTGAACTAGTTTTGAGTCTTTTAAATCTATCCTAACGCTTTTAAGTTTGTTTTTGTGTCTTTGAGTCAGTTTAGAGTCAATTAGCAATCCCTCCTAATCCCCGGCCTAGAACGATCCCTACTTATACATATACTACAATTGTCAAAAGAGGGTTTAATTTGTGTTTTAAGTTAATTTTCGCATCAGAAGGCTTCTCAAAGAAAAAAAAATCAAGACCATAACCGCATGAGCCCAGCAGCCACGCTAGGCACCACGACCTGGTCTTTTTTCCTTGGCCCAAAGAGTGGAGCAACCCAGATTACATGGCAAGGGGGCAAGAGCCCCAACACTGTCTGTCTTCCTCTTGTGGCCCAACAGGCTTTCATGGCCCAAACCAAATAAAGGGGGCTGGGGACCCCGTGCCTCCCTCTTTCTTCCTTGTGCCTCCCTTGCTGCACTAGCCCAAGCCCAGTAGCCTAAGACCAGTGCCCCAGCGTGTTGAACCCAACACAACCAGCCAAGACGAGCCACATACAACAACAGTATAGCAGCCCCATGGCTGCCATATTTTGCCACATCCTCGACCCCCATCGAGCTAAATATTCAAGCCCTGAGGCTCTAAAAAAATAAGAACGAGAAAATTAATTTTTTTTCTTACCTTGGAAAGGAAAAAAAGCAATGGAACACAATTCTTTGCACCGGCAAGTGAAGAAGATTCCTAGGGGAGGGGAAGAAATATCCTTTGGCTTTCTCTCTTCCTTGCGAGGTTTTAATTGCACTCTAAATTTATTTAACCCCCTCCTTGACGCAAACTTAAATAGGTTTTGGTGGCAATTACATTCCCTTTCCTAGAAGAATTTAAATTCTAAATCAAAGAAGGAATCTACATCAAATTGGGACACAAATTCCATTGCAGCTTTGGATTCCTACACCTTCTGCCCTTTCCTACAAGCAGCCTAGCAGGTGTGGGGGCATTTGTTGAGCCAAAAATAATCCCAAAAATCATGGAGCTTACATGTGGATTATTTCCCAAGAAAGACAAGACTACCCCTATTAAATGAGTAGGGAGCAGCCTCATTCACCACACGCAACTGAGGTAAAGTAGGTAGAGATCAACGACTGCTCAAGGTATCCCTACCCGTAGAAAAGGTCAAAGGTATTTATGATAGAATAATCCCTTATTCTTATCATAAATACATTCCTAATCAGAGAATACCTCTTTCAAGTAAGTAATCATAATCCCATTTATTTAGGATGTGTACCAAATTATTCTAAGATATTTATTTACACAAATACTAGAGGGCTGGCCCATCTCCTCATTTTCTCCTATAAATACTCCATTTATTTCCAAAATTTAGTAAGCTTTAGCTACCCCTAAAGAGGCCTTTGGCTTCCCACAAACACTCAAACACATTCTTTACAGAATTCTAACTTTGGCATCGGAGCTTCTTGGCCCAAAGCCACCCCCCCCCCCCAAATTTATTGTGGGCACATGAGGCTTTTGGCCTTGCAAGTGTAAATTTGTATCCACATGGACGGTTCGGAAAAACTGATCTAGGAGTCGATATGGGTGTTGGGGCATAGATCCAGATCACTAGAGCAGGCACGGGTGGCTCGAGTGGGTCAGCCTGCTAGTTTGGATAGGTTGTAGCACGCGTCAAGCCTTCGTGGTTTAGGCCTGTGAAAGTTGTGTGCCTGGGCATGGAGGCCTTAGGCTTTCAAGGCTTGGCCTAGGCTTGCTCCAAGGTTCGCTGCAATTGCTGGGCCTACTTGGAAGCTGGTTGCATGGAATGCCCGCCACGTGGGCTTGTTTTTTGGACTATTACTTCAGCTTCTACCTGATGTCCTGCAGTTTGGAAGTCTACGATAGTGGAGTGAGTGGTGGCAACTGCCTTTCCTTCGTTCTTCGCTCCATGTCCAGGCATGTAATATGCACCTTTCGTCATGGTTTCAAAATTTTCTACCATTGTATCCTTTGGCTAGGGACTGATCAAATAACTTTTTTTATTTAAAAAGTTCAATGACTAGGAGCATAAGAAAGATTCAACGTAGTAGAAAATTTTGAAAGAAATTGTGAGAGCCTTCTTCGAGCATTAGATTGGGCGCTCAATGCAAGCACCAAATTGTGGTCGCAAAAATCCAACATCTCCAATTCTTCACGAGATGGTTAGGGGGTGGGGGTGGCCAATGGATATCTGATGCCTAAGTCAATTTCTATGAAAAAAGATAAAGAGTTTAAGGCTTGATTGCATAACAAAAGCTTACCAAAGATTGGTGGAGATGAGTTATTTAGAGAAGCTAGGTCGGCCTCATGTGTATGGTTTGCCCTAACATATGCCGACATCTGATTAGTCAAGGTGATTCATCCGTATGATATATGAGTAAAGAACTATCCCAAGATATTGTTTAATAAATAATACTTGGGATTATCTTTGAAATATCCTTGATTGGATATGATTGTGAATCCTTGCTTGATTGAATTGTCCTTCAATTAGGAGAGTATTAAAAATAACATTTAGTAATTAATCCTATTTGTAACACTTTTGACAATTTTCTTTGTCATGGACATAATAGTTTGATGAGGTTGTAGTCAACTGCTCAGGTCTTCAAGAGGGTTGAACTGCACGTGGAGAAGGTGTATGCCTCGTCAATTTACTGAGGGCATTTTCATCACTTGCCGCTAAAAGTTCAGGTGTCAACTCCATGATTTTCTTTATTATTTTTTGGGCTTTTTAGCCAAAATGATCCTTGAAATTTGCATAACACATCACTTTGGTCCCTGAGATTGTCCACCATCCATTATTTTGGTCCTTCCGTTAAAAACTCCGTTAAGTGTCCTAGAGCTCTTGGCCGGAAGTTTGGGAAATTTTCAAAGCTTCGTAACTCAATCGTTTCTTAACCAAATTATACCCATAATATATCAAAATGAAGATAGGAAAGTGTAGAATAAGATTATACCTATTTTGAATCCCAATGGTTGTCGGCGATGGCCGAAAAATAGTCTGAAAGGTGACCGGTTCGCGAGAAAAATGAAAAACTCGCTAAAAACTAGGTAAACTTTAAACGTTCATAACTTCTTCAATACTCAACACAATCAGGTAATTCAAAAACTAAAATCATACTGCTCAATAAGAGAAAGAGAATGGTACCTTTTGCGACAGCTAATTCATCATGGTTTGGCTGAAAACCCGCTCGAAAGTGGCTAACTTGAGACCAAACAACCACTTTCGAGCCGTTTTTCAACCAAACCACAGTGATTTAGCCATCAAGAAGGGTACCATTCTCTTTGTCTCATCAAGAAGTATTATTTTTATTTTTGAATCACTCGATTTTGTTGAGTATTGAAGAAGTTATGAGCGTTTAAAATTTACCCAATTTCCGGCGAGTTTTCCAATTTTCCCGCGGACCAATCACCTTTCAGGCCATTTTCCGGTCATCTCTGGCAACCATTGGGCTTCCAAATAGGTATAATCGTATTCTACACTTTCCTATCTTCATTTTGATATATTATGGGTCGAATTTGGTTAAGAAACGATTGAGTTACGAAGCTTTGAAAATTGCCCAAACTTTCGGCCAAGAGCTCCGAGACACTTAACGGAGTTTTTAACAGAATAACCAAAATAATGGATGGTGGACAATCTCAGGGACCATTTCTATTGATTTTCAATCTCAGGGACCAAAGTGATATGTTATGCAAATCTCAAAGACCATTTTGACTAAAAAGCCTTATTTTTTGCTCTGCATAACTTGCTGACACTCCTAATATCATTGCATGAAATTTAAATATTGAATGTTGCTGCAAGTGGTGAATTGCCTTAGTTGTTATGTTACACTATGTTTGGACGAGGGAAATAAACTTGGAATTTTAATAAAAGTCAGAATTTGTAAATTGACATGCACTAATTCCCTTGTTTGGATTCATAAACATAGAAATTTAGAATTTCCGTGTGAAAAAAAAAACTTGGGATTTGGGACCTCCAATTCCCAAGTTTAAATTCCATGTAAAGATGTGTCATTTCCCAATTTCTATGATTGAGAGCTTAAATATAACAAATTATGTCATTTCCCAATTGTTCTTTTAGGTTAACTAAACAAGAAAATTCACAAATTCTAGAAAATAAAATCCTGTCAATTCAATTTCCGTCATTTTAAAATTTCTTAGTAATCTTAAATTTCTTCATCCAAACATAGTGTTAATTTTCTTCAACCCATTGCTTTTACGCATTCAAAGTATCTTCCCTCTTCTTCGTATAAACTAGTGTAAAATATGTCAGACGTTGCTTTTATTTTATTTTTTGTTTATTTATTTTAGGTTGGGGACGTTGCTCCTCTTGCACATGGATGTTAATGTTATTGTTAATAGTGAAGGCCACAGAGAGACTTGAGCATGCAAAGCAAAAGGGCAGCACATTGAGGGAGGGAGTGCCTGCTTTTCACGACACTTGAAACCTTTCTATAAATTGTAAACAAAGAGAAACACCTCAATTCGCTTTTCTCTTTGTAATTAATTAAGGATCAGTCAGTTTGGTACACGTTCAAAAAAGAGTGCTGATATCTGTACCCGTGTGTCTTATTTTTTCATCCATCTTTTAATAAAGATTTTATTCACAAGTTTATAACAAAATGATGCAACTTAGAAGCTTGGCCGAATGCAACATTTTATTTTTACTGTTCCAAAGAACTACTTTGCTCTCCCAGCTCCTTTTTTCCTCGTCTCCCTCACAGTATTATCTTCCATTTCTATTTTGGTACGGTCATTTATCCTGATGCAACTTTCTTTCAAGCCACAGAGAGTTCAATCCCAAATCTCCCAACAATCTAACCCTCGTCTGAAACCATGAGCCTGCTGACGGTGGCACTGACTGTCCAGATTGAAGGCTTGATTAGGTGGTATGATAGATGAGTTGGGTTTTAGTTTAATTTCCAATTTCAATTCATTTAGTGTTATAACTTGATTTAGGATTAAGTTTAATTTTCAATTTCAATTTCAAAAGGATCGCTTTTGGATATATGCGCTGATTGGAAATCCTTAATTAAAGTATTGATTAGTCCTCTTTTCCAATAGTTGTGATTTATGTCCTCGGAACCCCATTCAGCTCACATGGCGTATTGAGATGCTAATTAGAGAGATGATTGGTTAGAATACGAGTCTTTCAGTTTCAAGCAATAACTTCATATCCAATATGTATAATGAACTTGAAGATTTTAAGAGTTTTTTAGTTACTATGATACAAGGTTATCTTAGGAATAATAGTGGGTGGGGACAGGGTTTCAATTTTTTAACTTCTGATGGTAGGTGGGGAAATAAGACATTTGAGTAGGTCTAGTAGCATTTTTAAAAAATGGACCATTGGGAAATATACATATAATTTGGTATTGTGTTTTGCTAGGAAATTAAAAACGTAAATTTTTAAAGAATAAATTGCTGACTTGGTCTTTGCATTATTATCTAGAAAATTTGTCAATTTTATCCTTACTGTTAGATTTAAAGCCATTACGTGCAATTTTTTTATTAATTTAAATCTCATCACTTGTATGTGATGCATTTTGGAAATTAATACTATCATTTCCTCGTTTATAAGCTCCTAAGGATGCATATAGGTTGCAAATTTAATTGCCGATCTATCGTCCAAAGTTAACTTCAATCACCATTTTTTTTTTCTAAATGTTTTTAAACTCATTAAATATGTTGATCTACCTTCCAAATTGTATCACAAGCAAGACGTGAATTAATTTGCGAAAAATTGAATGTAATACATCCTAATTTTGTAGTAGGGAGAAAACAGATAATATTAATGAATTTCATGACTTAATTTTTCTGAAAAAAAAATAGTTAAAGACATGTTTTTTACTTGGATAATAATTCATAATTCATGGATCCGCACATTACGCTCTTAATCCATAACATTAAATCCATTTTGTTCAAGCTTTTGAGTAGAGAAAATACTTTCAAATGTGGCAAAATAGAAGAAAGAAAGGGAAAAAAAATTCAACATTTGAAATTTAATCCATAACGTTACAATTCAGAAAGCCAAAAAGTGCATAAAATTCCTAAAGTTGAGCACAAAGTCTAAGGAACTCTCTTGCTTTACAATGACTTAATTGACAATTTAGAGTGACAACTTGTCTTTTGAAAAAACAAGTCCATCAAGAAAATAAAAAAAAAATCTTACAACATAAATTACAAGCTATTTGTGATGAGTTAGCTATCTAATTATGGCTAGATCCGTTACGGTGGTGCAAAGAAAGAAAAAAAGTTAGTACATATGAGGAGAAAGAAGGAGAGGAATTTTTTGAAGAAATTGTACGATATTCATTGATGAAATTGAAAATGTACAAAACTTAAGAATAGATTTCAACCTGGTCTAAGAGAAAAAGAGCGTCTCGCACAAAAGACTACAAACGTCAACTATTCCCAAAATTACAATCAACTTAGCCACACTAGGCTTGATTATCTGCAAACAGAGTATCCCGAATTTGTCCAGAGGTTCTTCAAACCAAATTCAAGAGGTCACAAAGGTCAATACAGGTGTCATTTTTGTTAGGCAAATATCCAATCTTTCATAAGGGTAAAGACATAATTTGGCACCAAATGAATGGACCCAAAGAAAAGTATCTTTCATAACCACGCACATATTTATGTCAAAACTGTGTTGAAAGTTCAACTTGGTCCATCATCATTCAGCCCAAATTTCGGGTTTTCACCAAACTCATTTCTATCACCACATGAACAACAATGACAAGAATTGGAAAATGACTTTTAGTGGCACAAACCAACAAAGAAAATGACACTCATATTCCCCCATACCCTTCCCAAATAATTGTGCTCAAATTAAATTTCAATTCAATCCCACCCACAAGATTCATTGTTTCATACATGACCCTTCAATGATATTATGCTAATTCCCAGCAACATTGACAAATATCAACTCACATGAGTCACACGGTACTAATCTACTTATACTCTAGTCATATTTTTCTTTTCAATACGTTCTAGGTTTCAAATTCAAATCGTGGTTTTTTAATTCATAAAATGAAAAATGTATTGATACCAAGGTTCTAAAAGACATTAAGCACTAATTGGGCGACGGGTTAGGGCCTAGTGCCTAGACGGCTAGGCAGAGGCCTAGGCGGATTTAAGCAAATTTATTATATAACTTGTTGATGCACAAAACCGGATGGTCTTGGTACAACGTAAATCCGACCGTGAATCTGCACAAACGCTCAAGAACACGAAGAACACAAAGAACACAAGGATTTTATCGTGGTTCACCCCAAGGTTTGGGCTACGTCCACACTGATTGTATTATGTTTCTCTGTTGAAGAGGGAGAGAGAGAGCTTAGAGCTTAGGGGGTGTGAGGAAGCTTTGAGAGGGATGAGGAGAGGCTTCAGAAATGGCCTCTGATGGTGAGAATGAGCCTCCCTAGAATGAGGGTAGGAGTCCCCTTTTATAGAATAAGGGGCTCCTCCTCCTTTACAAAGTATGGGCTTTAGTGTGAGGCCCAAATACAAGGCCCAAGGCCCAAATATACGAGGCCCTAAATATGGTATAAACAGTAGTCCCCCAAGTCTTCAGTCAAGAGAGTCTTTTGGCTGGAGACTTGAAATTCAGTCCATGTGTGGGCCGAAGTAACTGATGCTCGATATGAGGCGGTGCCCAATCTGAAATGATGCTCAACTAGAAGTAGCACATGTTGTGAGGCCGCTTTGCTTGTAGCTTATGTTGCCTTGGTTGGCTTGGCTTGTGGCGTTTGAAGGTGAGGGAGTCCCTTTTATAGAATAAGGGTTCACTCCTCAGTACATGAATAATGGGTGCTCTCTAATGAAAATGAGGGATTCCCTTTTATAGAATAAGGGCTCACTCCTCAATACATAAGTGATGGGCTAGAGTCCCCCAAGTATTTTTTATGAGGCCCAGTTGAGGCCCAATATATGGTACATAATGTAGTCCCCCAAGTCTTCGGTCAATAGAGTCTGTTGGCTGGAGACTTCAAATTGAATCCATGTATGGGCCGAAGTGGTGGTTGTTCAGAGGCGGTATTTGTATACCCTGCACTGAAGCTTTGTAGGTGAAGCTTTGTAGGTGAAGCTTTGCAAGTGAAGCTTTGAAGCTAGAGCTCTGTAAATGAAGTCTTTGAAGCTAGAGCTCTTATAAATGAAGCTTTTGAAGCTAGAGCTCTGTAAATGAAGTCTTTGAAGCTAGAGCTCTTGTAAATGAAGCTTTTGAAGCTAGAGCTCTGTAAATGAAGCTTTTGAAGTTGATTGATATGAGTGATGCTCATGAATGTTTATGTTGATTGACATGAGTGATGCTCATGAATGTTGTTATGAGTGATGCTCATGAATGTTAACATGAGTGATGCTCATGAATGTTGACATGAATGATGGTCATGAATGTTTATGTATGAATGACATGAGTAGTGCTCATGTATGATTTGGAGTACTAGGCGTACTTTTGATCACCTGGTTGGTGTTATTTTGGGCTTATGGGCCTTCGCCCTCCACAACATTCCAGTCCAACCCATTTATTTTGGGCTTGTCGTTGTTCTTTTTTTTTTTTTTTTTTTTTTTTTAACCCTCTGATGGGGTTTATACATATTACCCTCTGATGGGGTGTTTATTCCTTGCTTTTACTTTCTCTTTTATTTTCTTTTTTCCTGATGCTTTTCTTGATCTCCCCACTCCTTTTCTGTCCACCTTGATTTGTAAGGTATCTTTTGCCAAACCCACTTGCTTTGGTCGTGCCCATCCATTATCTCTGTCTCTGTCTTTTCCTTTTTCTATTTTTGCTTTCTTAGTGACATGGTGGCTGGATTGCTTCACTGGTGTGCAATTGGCGCATGCCATCTCCACAAACTTCTTCAGACCCTTTACTCCTTTTCCTTTTTCTTTTCTACTTTTGCTCCCACTGCATCTTATTTTTTATTTTGCTTTCTCCAGACATTGCTTTTTCTTTTGCTTTGGTTTCTGTTTCTTAACCCTGATCAATATGGCAGACAAGGAATATATTTGATAATAAGAAAATACTCTTATCTTCTCTTTTTCTTTGCAAAAGCTTTTGCTTTCTGCTTTTGACTTTCCTCTCTTTCTGTCTCTTATAGCTGTCATGCATGTGCACCTTTGAATCTGCAGGTTGGCCATGATGGTGATGCTGTGTTGGCACTGCTGGGAAGGGATGAGCCGATCAGGTTCTTTGTTTGACCACGTGTGACATCTCGCGTTTCCTCCCGCTTACCCATTTGGATATCATTTGGACCCAAGTATATGGCATGACCACCTAACAAGAAAAACCCAGTCTCGAATGAAACACGTGTTCTCATGGAAGGCTTTGCAAAGATCATAGCCATTGTCTTCCCCTTAAATGGTTGAAATGACCTGTCTCCTGATTTGAGATGTGCCTTGACCTCTGCAGCTCGATCTAACATCTTCAAAATGGTGGCTTTGTCAAAATCACTTATGTGCAAGAAATCCTTCAGTTCTGATTTTTCTGTTACGCTGCCGACAGACGAAGGCGAAGCAATGACGGAGGAGGTCTGGCACGAGATTCGTCGGTGGAGATGTACGGCGGCGATGGGACGATGAGGTTCGGTGCTCTTAATTTGAAACCGGGTCGGGTTGGAGGCTTCGAGAGCCTTAAGCTCCTGCTCCTTGATGGGCCAGTCATTAAGAATACCCGGGTCCTTTCTCAACCTTCTTGTTTTTAAAGCTGAGCTTCTTGGCGTCCTTGGCCTTCTTTTTGTGGTGTTCCTTCACCTTCCCTATCACCCTGTACTTCTTCCTCTTGATTGCATGCGCAGAGACGGGGGAGCTCCATAGGCGGAGCTTACTAGCGTGCAGGAGCAGCAGCAGAGCATCACTCCGCTGCACGACTTGCCGTGCCTCCCCGTGCACTCGATCTGGTCCTCCGTGTCATCGTCGAAGGTGTACTGTTCATCGTGCCTCAGAACCACGGAGTGATCACGCATGTCCGAGGGTTTCGAGTACATCGCCCACAAGATCACCGACAACGCCATGATCATCACTCTTACTGCCTAAACTTCCATACTACGTGCACTGCCGTTGGAGGTGCTCGCCAACGCCTACCAGATTCACCGCCAGCAGGCCCAGCAACTCAAGTACAATAGGCGGGAGACCATTGCCTTGAGCTCCAGCCAGTCTTTCCAGATGAGGGTAGTTGCGTAAATGTATGATGGACGTATGGGAGTAGTAAGTCGGTTATGGAGTTTGGAGATTTGAAATGGGTTTTTTGTTTAGTTTCTATGTGTTTTCCAGAGATAAAGGAGTGATGGTGTTTTGTTTGAAGATGTGAAAGAGATCAGAAGCGAGAAAGAGATCGAGAGAGTTTTGGTTGGGGTTTTGCAGATTTTGCAGATTCATGGTGGACAGTGATGAGGTCTCACGGTGGTGATGAGATGAAAAAATGAAAGAGAACCGACATAGTTTTTTGTATCGATTCCCACAGACGGCGCCAAATGTTGATGCACAAAACCGGATGGTCTTGGTACAACGTAAATCCGACCGTGAATCTGCACAAACGCTCAAGAACACGAAGAACACAAAGAACACAAGGATTTTATCGTGGTTCACCCCAAGGTTTGGGCTACGTCCACACTGATTGTATTATGTTTCTCTGTTGAAGAGGGAGAGAGAGAGCTTAGAGCTTAGGGGGTGTGAGGAAGCTTTGAGAGGGATGAGGAGAGGCTTCAGAAATGGCCTCTGATGGTGAGAATGAGCCTCCCTAGAATGAGGGTAGGAGTCCCCTTTTATAGAATAAGGGGCTCCTCCTCCTTTACAAAGTATGGGCTTTAGTGTGAGGCCCAAATACAAGGCCCAAGGCCCAAATATACGAGGCCCTAAATATGGTATAAACATAACTTATAAATAGGTGTATGCTTATACTAAAAACATACATAATTGTATTGGGATACATAAAGTGACAAACCCCGACCGGAATCGAAGCATGCTGGCCGTCATGTGAGGGTGACGTAGCCATGTGCACAGTGCGGAAGCAATAAAGATAAGAGTTATACGAATAAATTAAAACCAAAAGCTACTAAAGTGCACAAAATAACTGGAAGTGCTAAGAGTGAAATACAAGTGTAAATACACCTAATCAGAGCGTAGAAAGTCTAGGTGCAATCCATTAGGACAAGTACTAGTCATACAATACCATAAGTTGTCCTGCAATTATTTTAATATGTCTGAACCGCCTGAATCCTCCTACGTCACCAACAGCAGCCTACCTAAAACCTGGAGGGGCACAAAACATAAAACGTCAGTGGGCAAAAACAACTGTTTTACAAAACCACTTCATTTCTCAAAAGTTCTAACCCCTCGCCGTAAAACATGTATAATTTTCCCAGAAATAGAATATAAACATATGCATAAATATATATGTAAATATCTCAATTCAAATCATGCTTCACATATTCATAACCGTAAGTATGCTATGCCAAGATATAACAGAATAAGTAATTCAGGTGATAATAAATTCATGGAAAATAACATATTAGCCGGAACCCCTGTAGAAGTCTGTACGGCTGAATTCATAACTCATTAGTCAATCTAGCCGGAGTCACTATAATGACCTATATAGCACTACACTGCATATAAGTCGGAACCACTAAAAAAGGTCTGTACGACAAGACTGGGTGTAATATAGTTATGCTCAATACTACGCTCTCATGATAGTTGGGTGATAAATCTCTAGTCACCTACGAGTCGAAACCACCTCTAATGGTCTGTACGACAGGACTGTGCACCTAAATTGGATCCAATGTGAGCATATGGTGCGGGAGGTGGCATTATAAATAGGCATGTGACATATATCTGGCTAAATCACAATCACCCTAGGTGCAGGTTTATGAGCTTAACTTTTCTCAATCACAACTTTAATCACATTCACAATTTATAACTCACCTGGGCTTACCTGAGCATCCACAGCACCACGATTATATATATTATGCTTCATATACTAATTAACATATGAAATATAAATTTATATGCATGGCATTCAAGGCATACTTTCATTTAAACACATTTTCTGGGAAAATATCAAGTATATAAGTATTTACTGAAAACCAAAAGCCCACTCACTGGTATGTCAAAGGGTCGTAGCCCCCGAGTCGCCCTTGACTGCGCTCGTCCTCTGGATAAGCCTCCCCTATATGCGAAATAACTATAAAAACGTTATTTAAAGCACATAGACAAAACTAGCTAATAACATCTCATACAATGCTCAAATGGGGTGTTTGAATATACCAACGTGATCTACGCAACTCCACGAACATCCCCATATTTTTAGAATAATTTTCCGACCACCCACGCGCCGCCACGTGCTGGCCAAGGCACGGCCAGACGCGCCGCCCACGCGCGGGCACATGCTTGGCACACTGACAGTGGCAATAACGGCGTTAGGGAATATTCCTTTAAAATCTGGAATATTCCGTCTAAAACCTGACGGTGTTACCTTACGCCGTTAGCATATTCCATCAAAACTGGCGGAATATGCTCCTTCTTCCCTGACGAGTCACTGGACGCCGGCGACTAATCACCGGTTTCTGGAAAAGCTTCTAACCCTAATTTCTACCTCACTTTGGCACCAAACTTTATGAAATTTGAACCATTTTGAAGATCTCATCAAGACGAACAAAACCATACCTTTTACGAGCCCTAAAACCCATGGGATTCGCCGGAAAACTCCTCGATATTCCGGCCAAACCTGTAACTCGTCGAATCTCACTATTCCGACGTCCAAAATCTTCCAACGAACCACTTCTAGCCTCGTGAGGACCTCTTTAAGCTACCTATAAACTTGAAATCACCAAAAACATGAGATTTTACGTTTGCATGAATAGTACCTCATATCGAAGGTTATGGTTTCTTGGGTTTTTCAAGGTCCCAAGTCCTAAAAATGGTATTTATGAACTCAGGGGCTTGCAAAGAGTTTGAATCTTACCTTCTTGACGTCAATCCGTGCATGAAATGCGAGTTTGGCGTTCATTCGTACGTTAGGGAAGGAGAGAGAGTGAGTCCGAGGGAGAGAGAGCACGGGAGAGAAGTGAGAGGAAGAGTTTGTGTGTGTGTGAGTGGTCCACGTGGTCACCAACCAAAACCACAAAACCAATTTCAAACTTTGTTCCAAAAATTAAGGAAAATGCAAGTTTGGACCACCATTTACATGCATAACACACCACAACGCTCACATCCAAGGGTAAAATAGTCAATTCACGTCATCGATAATTTATTTCGGGACGGGCTGTGACAATCTACCCACCTTATAAAATTTCATCCTCGAAATTACACGCAACCAATACATCCACTAATAGTCATAAAACAAGCGTGGATACATCTCTCTCATTCGATCCTCTGTCTCCCAGGTAGCTTCTTCTACTGAGTGATTTCTCCATAATACTTTCACCAAATGACTGTCTTATTCCTCAGCTCCTTATCTTTCCAATCCAAAATAGTCACTGGTTCCTCGTCATAAGTCAAATCCAAATTAAAATCCAAATTAATTTCCAAAGGTTGAGGAGGAATCACATGTGAAGGATCTGAGACATAATGTCGAAGCATCGAAACATGAAACACATCGTGTACCTTGGACAACTCTGAAGGCAACTCAAGCCTGTAAGCAACCTCACCGACTTGCTCGGTGATCATATATGGTCCAATGTACCTAAGATTCAACTTGTCTTTCTTTCCAAATCGTACAACACCTTTCCAAGGTGATAGCTTCAAAAATACCCAATCACCTACATTATACCTCCGGTCAGTGACATGCTTGTCTGCTAAGCTCTTTTGTCGATCCTGGGCCGCTTTCAGGTTAGACTTAATTACCTGAACATTTTGAGTAGTCTTGTCCACAATATCAGGGCCCACTAAAACTCTTTCGCCAACCTCTGACCAACATAGAGGCTTACGACAAGATTTCCTATAAAGTGCTTCAAATGGTGCCATACCAATGCTCGAATGGTAACTGTTGTTGTAGGCGAACTCCATCAAATCCAAACAATCATGCCAACCATCGCCAAACTGAAGTACTGAAGATCTCAGCATATCCTCTAATGTCTGAATGGTCCTCTCAGATTGCCTATCTGTCTGAGGATGATATGTTGTACTATAAAGTAATCTCATATCAAGAGCCTCCTGAAATGCTACCCATAACTTGGAAGTAAATCTAAGGTCCCGATCCGAGATAATATTAACTGGAACACCATGGTACTTCACAATCTTCGATATGAATAACTTAGCTAATCGGGTTAATGAATATTTCTCCCTCACTGGAATAAAATATGCTGACTTAGTAAGCCGATCAACTATCACCCAAATGCCGTCATAACCATTATGTGTACGAGGAAGCTTGTACACAAAATCCATAGTAATATTTTCCCACTTCCACTGTGGAATGGGAAGCGGCTGCATCAATCCAAACAGCTTCTTCCTTTCAGCTTTAACCTATTGGCAAATGGCACACCTACTCACATATTCGGCAATTTCTCTTTTCATACCCGGCCAATAATAAAATGGTCGAATGGTATGATACATCTTGGTGCCTCCTGGATGCATTACATATGCTGAAATATGTACTTCATCAAGGATTTCTTTCTTTAACTCTGCGTTATTCGGCACATACATTCTGCTCTCCTGCATAAGCATACCATCAGTTTCTCGAATCCTGAAATCTTTCTTCTTCCCTTGATTCCTGGCTTGAATTATTTCCTGGGCCTCTTCATCATTCATTTGGGCCTCGAGCACACGATCAATTAAAATTGGCCTAACTTGAAAATTTGCAAGCAAGGCTTCCTCTCAATCTTCCACTCCTAACTCCACTCTAGTGGACCTCAAATCCGCAAGAAGAGGAACATGACAATCATAGATGGCATTAAGTCTAGCTGGAGTATTCCTACTAAGTGCATCTGCCACTGCATTTGGACGACCAGGGTGATACTCAATCGTGCAATCATAATCACTAAGTAACTCTATCCACCTCCGCTGCCGAAGATTAAGATCCCTTTGAGTAAAAAGATACTGAAGACTCTTATGATCTGTGAAGATCTTACATTTCTCACCGTAAAGATAATGTCTCCAAATCTTCAACACAAAGATGATAGCTGCTAACTCCAAATCATGAGTAGGGTAGTTTTTCTCACGAAGTTTCAATTGTCTCGAAGCATAAGCAATCACCCTACCATGTTGCATCAATACACAACCCAGACCATTTAAAGAAGCATCGCTGTAAACCTCAAAATTACCACTATCATCTGGGAGTGCTAACATAAGTGCATGAGTGAGATAATATTTCAACTGCTGAAAACTTTACTCACAATTATCATCCCATACAAACTTAACATCCTTCCGGGTCAACCTCGTCAATGGCAAAGCAATCACTAAAAAATCCTTAACGAACCGTCTATAATAGCCTACTAGGCCAAGAAAACTTCGTACCTCGGTGACGGTTAGAGGTTGCTCCCAATTCTCCACAGTTGCCACTTTTTGAGAATCCACTTGAATGCCTTGAGCAGAAATGACATGTCCCAAAAATGCCACTTGATCCAACCAAAATTGACATTTGCTAAACTTCGCATATAATTGGTGTTCTCTCAAACTTTTCAACACCAATTTAAGATGTCTAGCATGCTCAACCTTAGACTTAGAGTATACCAGAATATCGTCAATGAAGACAATAACAAACCTGTCCAAATATGGCTGGAATACTCGATTCATCAAATCCATAAAAGCTGCTGGTGCATTAGTTAATCCGAATGGCATCACAAGAAACTCATAATGACCATATCGAGTCCTGAATGCAGTCTCAGGGACATCTTCATTTCTAATCTTCAACTGGTAGTAACCCGATCGCAAATCAATCTTAGAAAATACACAGGCACCTCGGAGTTGATCAAATAAATCATCTATACGAGGCAATGGATAACGGTTTTTAATTGTTACCCTATTTAATTGCCTATAATTAATGCATAACCTCAAGGTTCCGTCTTTCTTCCTCACAAATAAAACTGGAGCTCCCTAAGGTGAAGTACTAGGCTGAATAAAACCTTTATCCACTAGTTCTTGCAATTAAACTTTCAATTCCCTTAATTCAGCAGAAGCCATTCTATAAGGAGTCAAAGATGTAGGATTCGTACCTAGAAGTAGATCAATAACGAACTCCACATCTCTATCTAGCGGTAATCCAGGCAAATCCTCAGGGAATACATCCAGAAAATACCTAACCACACGTACATCCTCCACACTACTAGGAGCATCATCATTCAACACCACATGAGCCAAATATCCCTGACAACCTTTCGACAACAATCTTTTGGTTTTCATGGCAGAAATAACACCATGCTTCACCCCACTAGGCTCTCCTACAAATGTAACTTCAGGTTATCCAGGACAATGAAATGTGATTGTCTTTGCATAACAACCTATCTTGGCACGATTATAGTGCAACCAATCAGTGCCCAAAATCACATCAAAATCCATAATATCCAACGGCATAAGATTAGATGGCATAACAACTTCCTCCACCATCACTGGACATCCTGGATATACCCGATCCACAAAACATTTATCCCCTCTGGGCATAGAAAATTCAAAATTATATCCTCAAAGTGTAGGATGAGGTTGCATCACTTGAGCAAATGTATGAGAAATAACAGAATGTGTAATACCACAATCAATCAATACTCTGGCAAAATGACCAAGAATATTTAACGTACCCATGATTAAATCACGATTGTTTTGAGCATCTTGCATTGTCATGTTATGGATACGTCCCTAATTCTGCTATCATCCACCACAACCTCTGTTAGCATGAACACCACGTCCTTGCCTTGGCTGACCAGACTTCCTCGAAGATCCTACACTGCTAGCAGCAATCTCTACCTGCTGGGGCTATCTCCCTTGATACCACTGGGATCCTCCGGCTGAATGTGGCTGATAGGGCATAGAACCTCCCTGATACTGAGGGTAACCACCCTGATAATGAGGATCCTGAGAGTACTGATACTGTCCTGAAGTATAAGGAGCGACGTTGCCCTGATAATGATAAGCATCTCCTCGTCCAGTCTGGGCATAACTACTAGATCCTAAAGCTTGTTGGTTCGACACAGGTGGTGGTAAAGAAGGTTGTTGGGGCCTCTGCTGATTCTGCAAGCAATGAGCAGCTCTATGCCCCATTTGTCCATAAGTATAACATGCATTGCTGCCTCTTTTACACTCCCCATAGTGCCTATTATTACACTTGCGGCATAAAGGAGCACCTGATCCACCTGAACCAGCAAAATCTCTCTGCCTCTAAAATCTCTGGCCTCCAGAAAATCTACCACCTCTCATCTGTAGATTAGAGCTCAAACCTCCATTAGAAAAGCTGGAACTGCCACCGCTTCTCTTAAAACTCTGGGTCTTACGAGGTCCCTGAAATGATTGACCTTTACCTTTATCATCTCGTCTCTGGTTCCCGTTCTTTTCTTCTTCATCTTCACTTTCACTTGGCATGTTCTCTGAGTCCTCAATCCTCAGTAAAACTTCATAAAACTCCTGGTAAGTGACACAGGGAGTCGATGTCGCTATAGAACGCCATTTCTTCTTAGTACCCAACCTGAAGCGACGAAGCATCTCGACCAGATTAGCAATAACCTCTGGATCGTATCGAGACAAATCAGTGAACTTCCAATAATATTCATTCACCAACATCTTTCCTTGTTTCCAATGGGTAAACTCTTGTTTCTTGCGATCAATGTACTCAGGAGGAATGAACCTTTTCCAAAACAACTGCTTAAACACTTCCCAATCCTCTACAACATCTGGTGTCATTTGATATGACTCATGTCTCCACCAAGATGCAGGTACCGGACCCAGAAACTAGGTAGTCATCTCGACCCACCTATCAGAAGGAAGATTCCCCTGACTCTGCATCACAAGGAAAGTCTTCTCGACATAATTAAGCCACTTCTCCACTCCCTCATGTCCTTTATTTCCTATGAAGTGATTCAGCTTCAGATTATGCACAGTCTCAAGAGGTGTCCTTTAAGGAGGACGAAGCGAATACTGAATGGCATTAGCAATAGCTTCCCCTAATTAAGCAATATCAGGGAACTAGGCTCAACTGAGTGACGGGGCTCTCTACGAGGCAGCATAATTCTGACAGAAGACATCACAAGAATTAGAATATTCATGAACCATACAGGACTGCTAAACCTAGCCTCTGATACCAAACTGACACACCCCGATCGGAATCGAAGCATGCTGGCCGTCACATGAGGGTGATGTAACCATGTGCACAGTGCGGAAGCAATAAAGATAAGAGTTATACGAATAAATAAAAACCGAAAGCTACTAAAGTGCACAAAATAACCGGAAGTGCTAAGAGTGGAATACAAGTGTAAATACACCTAATCAGAACATAGAAAGTCTAGGTGCAGTCCAGTAGGACAAGTACTAGTCATACAGTACCAAATGTTTTACAAAACCACTTCATTTCTCAAAAGTTCTAACCCCTCGCCGTAAAACATGTATAATTTTCCCAGAAATAGAATATAAACATATGCATAAATATATATATATATGTAAATATCTCAATTCAAATCATGCTTCACATATTCATAACCGTAAGTATGCCATGCCAAGATATAACAGAATAAGTAATTCAGGTGAGAATAAATTCATGGAAAATAACATATTAGCCGGAACCCTGTAGAAGTCTGTACGGCTGAATTCATAGCTCATTAGTCAATCTAGCCGGAGTCACTATAATGACCTATACAACACTACACTGCACATAAGTCGGAACCACTAAAAAGGGTCTGTACGACAAGACTGGGTGTAATATAGTTATGCTCAATATTACGCTTTCATGATAGCTGGGAGATAAATCGCTAGTCACCTACGAGTCGGAACCACCTATAATGGCATGTACGACAGGACTGTGCACCTTAATTGGATCCACTGTGCACGCTTTCATGATAACTGACGGAATATGCTCCTTCTTCCCCGACGAGTCACCAGACGCCAGCGACTGTTCGCTGGTTTCTGGAAAAGCTTCTAACCCTAATTTCTACCTCATTTTAGCAACAAACTTTATGAAATTTGAACCATTTTGAAGATCTCATCAAGATGAACAAAACCATGCCTTTTACGAGCCCTAAAACCCACGGGATTTGCCGGAAAACTCGTCAATATTCCGGCTAAACCTGCAACTCGTCGAATCTTACTATTCCGACGTCCAAAATCTTCCAACAAACCACTTCTAGCCTCGTGAGGACGTCCTTAAGCTACCTATAAACTTGAAATCCCCAAAAACATGAGATTTTACGTTTGCATGAACAGTACCTCAAATCGGAGGTTATGGTTTCTTGGGTTTTTCAAGGTCTCAAGTCCTAAAAATGGTATAGATGAACTCAGGGACTTGCAAAGAGTTCTAATCTTACCTTCTTGACGTTGATCCGTGCGTGAAATGCGAGTTTGGCGTTCGTCCATACGTTAGGGAAGGAGAGAGAGTGAGTCCGAGGGAGAGAGAGCACGGGAGAGAAGTGAGAGGAAGAGTTTGTGTGTGTGTGAGTGGTCCACATGGTCACCAACCAAAACCACAAAACCAATTTCAAACTTTGTTCCAAAAATTAAGGAAAATGCAAGTTTGAACCACCATTTACATGCATAACACACTACAACGCTCACATCCAAGGGTAAAATAGTCGTCATCGATAATTTATTTCTTTCGATGGTATGATTCTCAATCCACTCTACTGCACTTACTTATGCTCTAACGTCACGTGTGAAGTGGGTTCATTCCCGCTCACCAACGCACTTTGATTTTTAGGCACTCTTATGTTTAAATTTATTCACATTTTTTCCACATCATCATAATTTATGGCTTCGTCACCTTCCAGGTGTCGGCCAACACAACTCGATTCAGATTCCTAGTGGACATACTGAGTCGGGGTGTGTCACTAAGCAAGTCTAGGTGGGAGTTTAGGCGGTCCAGACTACCTAAGCAGGTCTTGGTGCCATTTCTTAGTTTTCAAACGCTTATGAATTAATCGGGGAGGTAATCAGCAGTCTAGGGCCTATGCGAGAATTTTTAGAACAATGATTGACGCGCATGATAATCCTAATATCTAAATGATGTACATTAATCAAATAATATGGTTTTGCAATTGATCATATTTTGTTGAAATTTTTATCATTATTGAGATCTAGATTGAAATGACCTTTTTGAGGCAAACTTTTTCATGAACATGTTTTCGTAGTTGATAGGGATTTTACCACCTGCAAAAGTAGGGATAAAAACATTAAAATACTTGCAAGAGTACAAGGTAATTGTAGTATAGATGGCTCTAACAAGGTCGTTCTCCACAGGGATTGAATGAATAATTTATGTTAAATCAAATCTTAATTAATTATTTAAAACAAAGTTTGAGAAAATGTTGATTTTGTGATTTAAAATAATAAAAAGGAATTTAATAAAAAATAATTAAATAAAGTGATAAAATAAAATAAACTAAAAGAAAATAATTTTTGAAAATTAAATTGTAAAAGCCTAGGGTTCCGCCGTCACCTTAACAAACCTTCGTAGTTCTTCCAATTACTTATGAATTACACATGCATATTTTGAAGGTTAGGTTTCCTAAAATATGCCTACTTGGACCCCCATTATAGAGCGTATATCAAACATGCAACCCGTATGTGGTAGATCAAATCTAAACATGCATGACTCATTAAGCTTTGTGAAACCTTTTGAAAAACCATACAACCCTTAAGACGTGATATTCCTCCTAAGTGAACTTGCACATATTAATCACAAGAAGCCTTCGTCAATTTCAGGCTCCGACCAAAATTGCATCAAATTACTTTTCTAAAGATCCTAATGGTAGCTAAGCATTAAGACAATTAGATAGTTTAAACCGGTGATTAATAATTCAAACATGCATGCATAATATCATAAGCAAATTGAAAAGAAACTACATATTCTTGTTAAGGCTCGTGGCCTCGTCCTAGCAAACAAGAATTAGTTACTAACAACCATACAACGAAATTTTATTAAAAACAAGGAAGGAAAACACCTTGAAAATAAACTTGAATTGTCAAAAGCAATTCTCCAAATAGTGTGTGCGTTCTCTCCCTTCCCCCCCCCCTTCTATTAATGGCTAAATATCTTATTTATACTAATACAAAATTAAACCCTAAAAAGTCTTAGAGTAAAACTAGGAAACATAATTAAATATTAAAACAGAAAATAAAAAGGTTTCCTATTTGAACTAATATTTGGACTTCTCAGAAAATCAGTTTTTGACCAACCAAATCAACTCTGATTTGGTCCCAAAATATCTCTTTTGAAAGCTGAAGTCGTCCCCTACAAATCCTCAGAACGAATCTTCCTCAAAATATGCCCGCTTGACCTTCAAAATACCTAAAATGTCCAGAAACGTCAATTTGGGAAAGCTGCGCGTTGGGCTTTTATTTCATGGCCACGGTCAAACGGCTAAGTAGAAAAATCTGAAACTTTGATACAATCATTTTGAAAGACTCACGAACATCCTCTAATTGGAATTACTCCAAAATTCATCCGTTTGATCACTTTTTACTCCAGAGGAAGTCGAATGCCCTACATTAGAAATATAATTCAAAGTATCAAAATTCACACATAATAACCAATAAATTACTTTAGTCTAAAGAAAGGTTCTCAATTGGCACTGTAGAAACGAATAGTGTTTCAATCCGAATTTCAGTTTAATTACAACAATGCCATTGCTCTTTGTGTTGGCTTTGGTTGAGTAGCCCGGCTTGCAGCCAGGCCCAAATGTATTGGTTTTAGCTGAGAAGCCCGGCCCTCAGTTAGGCCCAAAAGTTTAAATTAGAGTTTTGTCCATATAAAATAACAATCCGATGGTGAGGATGGTGTATCAGGAAGGACAATTTTGTCCGTTCGGTTTTGGGCGAGATAGGGGGTAACCGGGTAGGTTTCATTTACTGTCGTTGAATGAGGGTTTCGGGGATGAAGGCTCTGTGAGAGATAGACATAGAGAGAGACAGACAGAGAGAGGGAGATGGCGATGGAAGGAGAGCGAGGGGGAGGGGAAGGGTTCTCGACACTATAGCTGCAGGTGGATTTTACAAGTGGGAGAGTGGGTATGGTCAGAAAAGACCATATGGGTCGTCGAGATTTCAGGAAAATGGGGTAGGGGTCATGAAGGAATCCAGCTGAGAGTGGGTGCCGGATCTTGCGCTGCATGCCTCAAATCAAAGATAAGTTCGTTTTTTTATTGTATTCTTTAATGGTAGCTTAGCTTTTGGAATTGTTTAGTATGTTAGGTCCGGTTTTGGGGGATTTATCATTTTGGAGAGAGAGATGGACAAGGAGATAGAGATAGATAGAGAGAGAGAGGAGAAAGCATGGCTGTGTGCATTTTTTGGTGTTAATTAATGGGTTGGTGCGCAGGTGAGTGACAGAGTGACGGAGGGACGTGTGGGAGGGTATGGGTTTTTAGTTCTTTCTTCTGATTCAACAGGTTCTACACTGGTTGAAAAGCGTTTTTTATTGTTTTGTTCCCGTTTGCTTTGTTAAAACCATCATTTGAATTTTTGGGTTTCACTATGCTCATTTCTCTGCTTCTTCATAATTTGCTGGTGTTTGCTTCTCATCCCTCTGTTGGTAGATCTTTTTCTCATTTCTTGGTTTCTTATGTATTCCTTGGTACAAATCCGTTTACTTTTTGGCCGTGTGATAATCTTAGCAGGTGAACTATATGAACGTTTTCTTGAAACGAGTTAAGAAGATCCAGTTGAAAAGAGCATACGAGATAGAGAACTGGTATGCTGCTTGGTCTTTGTGCTGGATTTTGGTGTTTATGTTTTGGTACTGGGTAAATTTTATAGTGTTCTAACTCATTATGTTAAACTTGTTGTAAGTGACCCCACTTTACAGCAACCTGTTGGAAAATTCAAAGATTGGACAGTATTGAAGTGGGGTAAGAAATGAAAAAAATACTATGATATTAGAAAGGTGAAAGTAATTGTATTAGAAGAAGCGGCTAGCATGATGGGTAATATTTTAAGTTTGTATTTCTAAAAATTTGTCGTTCTGGAGTATGATTTACCTCAGTTATTTTGTACTTTAATCTTTTACTAATTTTCATTGTGGAGTATGATTTACCTCAACTGACAACTTTTCATTGTTTAACTTTTTCCTCCCTTAGATAGTTGCATATGTTTGATTTGTTAATCTGCTTCTTACACATGTTGTTTCCTAATGGTGTAGGTGGGTTGTCGGATGCATGTGCAAATTACTCAAATAGACGAAGCTAAGAATGACATAGTATTGAGTGAGAAAAAATCTTGGGTCAGTTGGATTTCGACATTTGATTTATTCATGTTTTTTGTTGCTTGCAATGTTCTCTCATTGTTTGTTCTGAGATTCTATGATCTTATTTTTCATAAGAACTAACATTGGTTTGCCATATAATGTTTCAGGAATTGTTATACCTTAAGGAGGGAACACTTTTAGAAGGAACTGTCAAGAAAATCTTTCCATATGGAGCCCAAGTGAGGATAGGAGGAACTAACAGGAGGTATAATGACTTTCAAACTTACTTTAAAATCAAACTGGGTGTGTGGTTTCCCTGTTTTTTCCACTTTTGAAGAAGTGATGCATGTGTGGAGTCTTTTGAAAGATTAGAACACCACAAAATGGAAATAAAATAGCATGGAACTTTCTTTCAAAAGGTATCTAAATGCATGAAAAAGATGGAAAGATACATAATATTGATCTTCAGAATAGAAATGAAAATTTGAACTTTAAATTTTAAAATGAAAAGCATGAAATTTTGTACTCTTACCCAGCGGTTGCTTCTCAGAATTGCCTCATTACCTTTCTTAAGAGGGATCTATTTTGATAAGAAACAAGACCTTACAACTATTGCATTCTTCGTTTTCTTGAATTTCTTTGGTTTTTGATGGGTGATTGAGTGGTGTTTGATTGAGAAATTTGCTGATCAGGGTAGGTTGGGGTCTGTTTGATTGCTGGAAAATTTGGAAATAAAATGGGGTCATGGGATTAGGATTTAGGACCTTCGTAACTTGATTGATTAGGAATTTGTCTATTTATCTCTTAATTAGTATTCAAATTTAGTGCAGTTTATACCACTCATCTCATGTTTTAATTTTTATTAAATCTCTTTATTTCTAACAGAAATTAAGTTCTGATTTGCGAAATAAGTTAATAAAACATCAAAGAAATTTTAAAAAGTGTACTCTTATAAATTATTATCCTACTAGGTAAGTGTCCGTTCGAAATTTTGCCCCACCCCACCTCACCCACCCACACAGACACCACCACCAATTAATATCATCTCCAACTGAAGCATTACCAGATAAAGCTTCATGCAGTCATATTTTTACGATTAAACTCAATCCCTAATGTTATTGTCATATCTTTACAACTAACCTACGCATCATGCTCACACTAAACACTACAAGTCTTTTATTGCCAGTAGTGTTCAATAGTGAGACAAAACATATTTAATTCTTCTTCTATTTCATAGATTCAAAATGTGTTTAGTATCTCATTTAATTGGTGTACCTTTGCTCATTTAACTCAAATTTAATATGATTTGGTCCTCCAATTTCTCTAAATTGCTAACGGATTTATTTTCTTTGGAAATTTCATGAACTCTGGTTGTGGGATGATGCTTACAGGTGAACTATATGCACGATTTTTTGGGATGAGTTAGGAAGATCCACCTGAAAACAACATAGAATAGAGAACTGGTATGCTGCTTTGTCTTTCTGTTGGATTTTGATGTTTATGTTCTGCTACTAAGAGGATTTTATACTGTTCTAAATCTGTTTTGTAAATGTACTTAAAGATTGGACATGTTCTTGAATATCAGCCATGTTTGAATTGGATATGTGATTGAATTTTAGGTATTTAGTTTGAATTGATTTGGGTATGTGGTTTATTGAACTGGAATTTCGACATGTGTTGATATGAATTGGATACGTTGAATTAGAGATGTGCTACTTTGAATTGGATTGGTTGAAAAATGACAAGCCATGGTATATCGACTCTTTTTTTTTTCTTTTTTTGTGCCCCAAGTTTACATAGGTCCCAAAAGTTGAATGTCATTGCAATTTGGACAATTAGCCATTGATCGAAATCATTAGAAAACATGACTCAGGAGAGAAATAACAAGTCCATCATATATTAGAAAATTGGTTTTGCCCATTGATCTAAATCATTACAGGATTAAAAACTAGAATCTGACTTGGGAAGAACTTCCTTTCCCTTCTAAAACAGCTTCTTCCAACATTCCCTTCATCTTTATGAAATTATGAAATCTTTCCTTTCATCTTTAGATTAGCAAACAAAAAAAATGAATTTAGAATAGTAGGATTTCCATTGCTTTTTCTTTGCTCATTTGATTCGTTGGGTTTATAGATTTTAAAGGTTCAACATCGACCCGATGTTCAATTTTGAAATATTTTCCTTTTTATTTTTCTGGGTATAAATTATCTGTGAAACTCTGGTTTGAGCTGACTTGTGAAAGAAGAAAAGAAAAGGATAACTGAGAGATTGGTTTTTGAAGAAAACCCATCTAGATATGGAATAAGATCCTTTGACTAGGCCTAAGAGTCATACATCAAGACTTTATGTTGTTTATTTGGGCCATGAGACCTATTGGTACCTAAAATGTGTACTCCATTGAAGGACACCTTTTGAAAATTTAAATTCAACCAAAGTAATTTTTAATCCCCAAGTGCCAATCTAAAAATAGTGGTTGTCAAATAGATTAGTTGAGTTCCGATTTAAGGCGCGCTATTGTTTCCATCGCTGGTTAGCAGACACAGGTTCTGTATATCAGTTTGCATGTTTTGTTCCAATGTACAATCAGGAGCACTTGTTCCTGAGAAGTTGAAGAGTGTACCATTCAACATTTAAAGTTTTGGATTTCAAAAGATGAATTGACTCCATAAGCTATTAATAAATTGATTCCATAGACACCAAAGGGTCCTAAGAAAGCCACTCAATATGCAAATGTCAAATAAAGCAACTTATAAGTCTTATATATCACTCACCCAACGCATATTCCTTTCCTTCTATCACTTCTGCAGATTTCTGTTATGTTTTGGTTTATTTTGTTGCTTTGTTTTGTTATGGTGAGTGGATTGGGTTTGTTTTCGGTGATTTTGTGTAGGGGCTTTGGTTTTCATACCAGGAGCTGCTAAAAGGAATAGAGTTTGGTTGTGTAAATGTTTAATGGCTGAAGTGCATTCTTTAATAAAATGTGTTGTCTTTCCTTGATTTTTGTATTTTCTAGATCGAAACAAAGTGAAAGCTTTTGACTGTGAATTTCGCAACCACTGCCCTGCTGCTTTGGTAAAGTCTCAACTTCTTGATAATATCAATTAATTTTTCCTTTAATGTTAAGGTATTGAGTTGAATGGATGCTACATGGCATACGTCTAACATGATTAAAACTTTAATATCATGATGTGTGATGCTAATTAAGCACATTATGAGTATTTGTACCAAGAAAGACATGAGCATCTATCTATTCTTATTGAGTCAAGTAAGGCATTGTATACATAAGCATAAGTCATGACTATTAATGTCCTATTGTTGGTGCGAAATACCATTTTTTAGAACTTGTATCATTTGGAAGCAAGCCTTTAGCTTATTTTTTGCTTTGAACATTTATGTTTCGGAAGTTAGCTACTTGAACAAGTACTTGAACATTTGACATATATTTTATCCTTTTCCAGAATCACTGTTGGATCAGTACTCCCCATCAACATGTAACTCTTGGCACTAGCATTTTTTCCTTTTTTAAGACCGGTATTTTCCTCTTTCTTCAGGAATGACAAACGATGTTGCAAATACGATTCTTCTAGAGGAATATAAGAAGACATCATTGATACGATGAAAGTTAAGCACTCAAATTAAATCCTCTTGTTGTCAAATTGTAGTATAAATGCAAGTAGGGATCGTTCTAAACCGGGGATTAGGAGGGCTTGCTAAAACCTCTAAACTAACTCAAAAACATAAAAACAAGTTAAAAACGTTTGAATAGACTCACAAGACTCAAAACAACTTAAAAACACTCAAAACTACCTAAAAACACAAACTAGGCAGTTTCTGACTCTAACACAACTTTGGACGAATTTAGTGTTTTGGCTTGAATCAAAACACTCAAAAACACAAACAAAACAGAAATTTAACACTTTGAAACAAGAAAGTAAAAAGGAGGATTTTGGTTTTGATGAATTTGAAACAAACAAACAAGTTATAAAATTAGACAGATTGTAAAGCGAATTTAAGAAATGAGATGATGGATGGATTAGTTAGAGGTCCATTCTTCACACATGACACACTTGTAAATGAATTGATTTCCAATTGCTTCTCAATAAATTATGATGCTCAACACCCCAGATTAACCGTGATGCACAAATTAACCCTCAGATTTTCCTTTACTCATTAAATTGGATGAATGCATGCGACAACCCAAATCATTCTCTAAAAGTCCCCTATATGAATGCATAATAGAGATACAATCAAAGATCATTACGTTCAATGAAAATCATAAGTGTTGACGAGGCAATTATAACTATGATTGCATGATACAATTGCCAAGAATTCAATTAACGCGATTGTGATAATCAACCTTCACTACTCATGAATATAAACTTGTAACGATTAGGTGAAACTCATTTATATTCTAGCATCTAATTCATGCATGAAAACTAGGTATGCATCCTTAATAAACATTCAAGAATCAGTTATGAATAAAATAGATAATTGAATTGCAATCACAACTTATCAAATCACAATTGGAAGAAATCAATTCAAATCTCAAGCATGTTCATGGCTTCAAACTTCCCCCTAACTAAATAGGGGTTTAGCCACTCATAATTGCAACAAAATTAGAAAATAACAAAGTAGACATTGAAAGCAAGAACGAAGTACACCTAAAACGCTCCAAAGTTCCAAGCTTGAAACGCCAAGGACGTTTGTTTTCACCACCTTGTTGTAGCACAAGTGTCTAGGATGTGTATGGATATATGGATGGAATGGATTTGCACGGCTAAGAGATGAAAGTGTATGGATTGGTGAGATGTAGTATGGCTAGATGAATGGATGGAGGTCACTACAAGGAAATTGTGTTTGTGAATGAAGCTCTTTTGATGGATCAAGATTGTGTTTAGGAAGGGGAATGGTGGATGTATTTATAGGCTAAGGAAATGACCACTTCAATTCCTTGCATGTGCAGTTTGTATGGGTGTGTGATGTCCATGTTTCCCTTTACATTTGCACACACATGACCTCCATCATTTTAGCCACAAAACAAACACATTTTCTGCCATGTTTCTCCTTTACATTTACACACATGTTCTTCATCATTTCAGCCACAAATCAACCCATTTTTTGCCCATGCCAACTGTCCATGTCGTGCCTTTCTCTTTGCCCATGTGTGTGTCTTTCCTTTGCCCATGTGTGTGTGTGTTTTTCCTTTGCATTTGCACACACATGTTCTTCATTATTTCAGCCAACAATCCACCCATTTTCTGCCCATGCCAAGCCCTCCATGTTGTGCCTTTCTTGTTGTGTGTGTGTTTTCCATGTAGAGTGTGTGTATGCCCTCCAACCTGTGCAGTTTGCATGTGTGTAGCTGTCCATGTTTCTCTTTTGCATGTGCCGTGCCTTCTCTTTCTAGCTGTGCATTTCCACTTGCTCCAAAGCCAAATGAGTGCAATCATAACCCCATTTGCTGCTGAGTGTTGATGACAAAGCAAAACACAAAACAAGTGCCTTTACTTTCTCATTTTATTAGCCAAAACTGCTTAGCCCTTTTCTGAACCTTTCAGTGTTACAATGCCTATAACTTCTTCTAGAAAAAAGATATTAACAATCCGTAAATTGCTCCAGAAAATAGACATCCGTAGCTTTCCAACCATATAAGGTTCATTTTCTCATTCATTCTGAGCTGTTCGTAACATGCTTCCAAAGTCAGCTAATCTGCACAGGCAGTTTTGACGAATTTGTTACATAATATCTCACTTGTGCTACTTTTCTTTTCTTTGCTTGACAAATCACACAAAACACAAAAACATAGTAAATAGCTCAAAAATATAAGGAACTAACTAAGAAAAGACAAGTGAATTTTATGTAAAATATATATAAATATGAGCTTATCAATCATCTTAAACGTAGTGAAAGGAACTGCAAATACAAAACATGAAGGAACGAAACCCATCAAGAAACTAGAAATAGTAAAAGGAAAAATAAATTTGATATATAATCCATGGACATGTATAAAACAATAATATGGCAGCCATTTGAAAAGAAAGAAATGTCAGCTTACCTTTGGCTAATGCACGCCTATTGCAGAAAACACCACGAGTATTTTCCTGATCTTTCATTAGTAACTCCATAAAATAATCTTTCAGCACCCCTCCATGGCATAGAAGGGCAATTAAATTCCTATTGGACATAGAATGCAGTATGACTAAGATACAATCACATTATATGAACTTTAATTAGTTTTCATGACACGGTTTCAATTTCTTTGCTTTGTTTGGAAATTTGTGCGTTGATCTTCGAAGCACTTAATCAATTTTGCTTGCAGTTTAACTATTGAGGATTCTTAATGTATTTTGGTTTTACCTGGATTCCATTTTTGTGATTGCCACCCTTAGTCGGTGGTATTATTTTTACAATGGATTTAAATTGGGGATTTAGAGAATCTAATAACAAAACTAAATTATATGTTCCATGCTTTTCGTTTTCATTTTGGGTTTTGCTTTGTTTGGAAATTTGTGCGTTTATCTTTGGTCAAATGTAGGCAACGATGTGAAAGTTGATGTTTTGAGACTTACCCTTTGTTTGCTGCACTTTCACAGATTGAGTCCATTATACCGTCACTATTTAAGTTACTTTTGTTGTATCTATTTGTTTCCACTTCGAATTCTTATTCAAACACATGCAGTTCCTTCCCACTCATTGTGCAATATGTTTATATGCAACTCACTTAAATGTGTATAAAAGCAAAACTACTTATCTTACCGGCCTCATTCACTTATGCATTCCTCTGTTTGTTCATAATTGTCTTGAATTTATTCAACTTAAATGTGTTTTATCCATCTGATTACGTCTGAAACAGCTGGTTCCCATAGCAACGCGTGGGCCTGATAGGAGCATATTTATGCGACTTAGCTAGCATGTTTTCGTGCATTTATGTTGTTATTCCTTAGTTATTTTACTGTTTAAAGTCATTTTCGTGCAATTTCAGGTCCAAAGGGTTAAAGTAGAAAGAAAGTGCATTTTGGAGCCTTTTGGAGCAGTTTTGGACATAGAATGGATAGCATATGCTTGGAGCAAAGTAGATGGACGAAACTGAAGATCAAAGGAGGCTAGGAATAAATAATGAGATGAAAGAAATGAAGAAATGAAAATGAAGAACAAAGAGTTAAAAATTGGAAGCCAAAGTTTCTAAAGTTGGAAGTTTCTATTCTTGAAAGTTTCTATTCTTGGAGGTTTCCATTCTTGAAAGTTTCTATTCTTGGCTTGGAAGTTTCCTAATCCTCCCTCACCTATGTTCCAGCCACAAAAGGGTTTCAAAAAATGTTAGGTTGCCTAATTACATGTTTCTAGAAGTCCTAGAACCTGCCCTAGACATTGCCACACCACCCTAGGTGAATCCCCTTCCTTGCCGCACAAGGGAGAGCTTCCTTTCCTATTTTCTGCCTTAAAACCACATTCCTCTTTTATTTCTTCTCATTGCCGCACCCTACCTTCCCTCCTTGCCTAATTTTTGAACCAAAAACTCCTTTCCCTTTTTCCCTTAACCTATGCCGCACCTTGCATCCTTTCTTGCCTATTTTCTGACCCAAAACACATTCCTAAATCTGCCCTACAATCTTTGCCGAATTTCCCTTCCTTTTCTCTTTAATTCCTGCACCTTACTTGCCTATTTTCCATTGATTTCTGACTTTTAATTATAGGACAAAATAGCTAAGTTATTTCTTTCCCTAAAACTCATAAAAACCGTGCCCTAGCCCTATATAAAACCCCTTTGCCGCAAACTCTGGGGCTCTCTTCTCTTCTCTTTTCTGACCATCCACCTCTCCACCCTTCACCATAACTCACCTATATCCATTCACCACCACAAATCACCATAAAACCCTTCACCCATCCCTTGTGCCGCAGCAAAGAAGAAGGAAGGAGACCCTTGGACGTGCTTGCCATTCAAGACGTTGGATTGTTGGAGCGTTTCTAGGTGTTTTCTTTCTTTTTCTTTCAATGTTTAATTTATTTTCTCTTTGTTTTGCGAGTATGAGGAACTAAACCCCTCTTGGCTAGGGGGGAATTCGAAACCATGACTATGTTTGAGATATGAATTGATTTCTTCCAATTGTGATTTGATAAATCGTGAATGCAATTCAATTAACTATTTTCCTTAAAACTTATTCTTGTATGTTGATTGAGGGTCGACACTTAGTTTGCATGCATGAATTTGATGCTAGAATATAAAAGAGTTTCACCTAATCGTTACAAATTTATATTCAAGAGTAGTGAAGGTTGCTAGTCACAATTGCGTTAATTGAATTCTTGGCATAAGTTTCATGCAATTCATAGTTACAAGTGCCTCGTCAATGCTTATGATTTTCATAGAACTTAATGATCTTTGCTCGTATCTCTATTATGCAATTCATGTAGGGAACTTGTGGAGAATGATTTGGGTTGTCGTATGCAATCATCCAATTCAATGAAATTAGGAAAATCTGAAGGTTAATTAGTGCAATTCACGGTTAATCTGGGCCGTTGAGGTTCATGGTTTATTGAAAAGCAATTGGAGATTGATTTGTATGCACGTGTGTCATGTGTGGAGAAGGACCTTCTAGCTAGACCATCACCCATTCAAGTTACCCAATTTCGTGCAACTTTCTGTTTTAGTTTTTAGTTTACTTGGTTTATTTTAAATTCGTCCAAAACCCAATCCCCCTTTACTTTGAAGTGTTCAATTAGTTAGAATCTGTTTTAGTTTGTGTTTTTAAGTGTTTTGAGTTAAGTAGAAGTCAATTTTCGTCCAAAGTTGTTGTTAGTGTCTAATTTGAGTCTATTTAGTTGTTTTGTGCTATTTTGAGTCTTTTAAGTTTGTTTTGAGTCTTATGAGTCTTGTTAAGTGTTTTTAAGTTTATTTTTGTGTTTCTAAGTCAGTTTAGTTTAGATTAGCAATCCATCCTAATCCCCGGTCCAGAACGATACCTACTTATACATATACTACAATTGTCAAAAGAGGGTTTAATTTGTGTGTTAGTTTTTAACGCACCAGGGCCTAATTTCTAGTTATTACTAAAATTAGGGTAAAATATATAGTATAATATTTGACTCATCATTTGACACACCCCGACCCAAATCAGGGCATGCTGGCGTCACATGAGGGTGACGTAGCCATGTGCACTATGCGGAAGCAATAATGATAATAGAGAATACGAATAAATAAAAACCAACTCATAAGAGTACTAGCTAAGATAAGTGCTAGAAAATGTGTGAATACACAATCAGAGCGTAAGTAACCTAAGTTCAGTCCAGAAGACAAGTACTAATTAAATGACACCCAAAAATGCCCTACATTTGTGATAGTCTGTCAGAACCTCCACTAATCCTCGTGAGCCACCAACGAACAAGCTTCTCTAAAACCTGGAGGGGTGCAAAACAGAAAGTGTGAGTGGACAAAAATAAAGCTTTTCAAAACCATTTCATTATCAAATGCTCTAACCCCTCGCCGTAAAACATGTATAATTTTCCCAGAAATAGAACATATATATATATATATTCAAATCATGCTTCACATATCCATATTCATAAGTATGCCATGCCAAAATATAAAACAGAATAAGTAACTCAGGTGAAAATAAATTCATGAAAAATAACATATTAGCCTGAACCCCTGCAGAAGTCTGTACGGCTGAATTCATAGCTCATTAGTCAATCTACCCGGAGTCACCGCAAGTGACCTATACGGCACTGCACTGCACACGAATCGGAACCACTATAATGGTCTTTACGACAGGACTGGGTGTAATATAATTATGCTCATTACTACATTCTCATAATAGTTGTGCGATAAATCGCTAGTCACCTACGAGTCGGAACCACCTATAATGGTCTGTACGACAAGACTGTGCACCTAAATTAGATCCAATGTGAGCATAGGGTGCGGGAGGAGATATCATAAGCAGGCTTGTACCATATCTCTGGCTAAATCACAATCACCCAGGGTGCAGGTTTATGAGCTCTAAATCATGTCTTAGATTATCAATATCTCATATAACAAAACATAACTCACCTGGTACTTACCTGAGCGTCCACATCACCAATTCGTATTATGCATCATATGCTAATTCATATGTTGAATATAAATTTATATGCATGGCATTTCAAAGCATACATTCATTTAAACACATTTTCTGGGAAAATATCAAGTATATAATTATATACTGAAAACCAAAAGCCCACTCACTGGTATGTCGAAGGGTCATAGCCCCCGAGTCGCCCTTAACTGCGCTCGTCCTCGGGATAGGTCTCACTTATATGCGAAATAACTGAATAAATGTTATTTAAAGTACATAGACAAAACTAGTTAAAAACTTCTCATACATTGCTCAAATGGGATGTTTGAATATACCAACGTACCTGACAGCGTTAGAATATTCCGTCAAGTTTGACGGAATATTCTCTGTCTTCTACCTTCGAACTCCGGCGACCGTCGCCGTCGCCAGAAACTGGAAAATCTTAAAATCCTTATGACTTCTTCATTTTTGCACCAAAACTCATGAAACTTATACCAAATTGAAGCTTACAATGAGTAGAACACATTCTTACCAATTTGAAGCTCCAAAAATTACGGAATCACGCCAGAAAATTCCTCAATAATTCTGCCAAATTGCAACTAGTCAAAACTAGGTCTCCTGACGTCCAATTTGCTTGGTTTTTCTTCTCCGAGCTTTGTAAGAACGTCCTAAAGCTTCCTATGAGCTTAAAATCCCCTGAAACATCAATAATTACGACCATGTGAACAGTACTCAAATCGGGGGTGATGGTTTCTCGGTTTTTTTAGGGTTTCACGATCTGAAAATGGCATATATGAGCTCAAAGACTTGCAAGGAGTTCAAATCTTACCTTCTTCACGTCGATCCGTGCGTGTATGGTTGGTTCCAAAGTTCGTCCGTACAATTGTACGGATTTTCAGAAAAATCCGTGAGGGAGAAGAGAGAGAGTGCACGGGTGTGGTGTGTGGGTGTGTTATGTGGTCCTAGTTTGTCCCCAACAAACCAAAACAAAACACTTAAGTCCTAAGTATTCCAAAACTTAGGAAAAATTAAGAATGAAACCTTAACCAACATATCACACACCATAAGGTTCAAGGGTATAATTGTAATTTCATGCCGTCGAAAAATAATATTCCGGGACGGGCTGTGACATCAGTAGTTCTCCTTATTTAATAAATTGACGTACTTGTTTGAAAATGATGTACATGAAACAAAAACTCAATTATCATCATTAGTACAAGAAAGGGTAAAGCCATGGCCAAGATTTTCTCATAGCTTACAAAAGATAAAAAAAAAAAAAAAAAAAGATAAGAGTAAATTGATGATTTGCCCCCGAACTATCACTTAACTTTCGATTTTCCCCATGAATTTTTTAATTGGAAAATTAAGGATTTAAACTAATTTTTTGACCGATTTGCCCATGCTGTTAATTTTTTATTCATTCCATCCAAATTTATGTTAAATAGAAGCATGTGCACAATATGTCAGGGTAGTTCGATCACTTCATTTTTTTTTAAATAATTGAAAACCTTGGATTTCTAAAATATAAACCTATGCAAATATGTGTGATATTCTATAGCTTTTGTGTCTGAATGTCTAGCAAAGTGACGCTTTTGTCCACAAAGGAGAGTCACGTGGTGTGCATGTGATAAGAGTTAACGTTAATTTTGATGAAATCTATGAAAAACTAACGGTAAGGGGGAAATCGGCCAATAAAATTAATTTAAGTACTTAATTTTTCAATTAATAAGATCAAGGAAAAATTGAAAGTTATGTGATAGCTTAGTGGGCAAATTGACAGTTCAGCCAAAAAGATATTCCGTGTCTCCCTGTACGGCGGAATGAGCACAAAATGAAGCACATTCTCCTAATCTAAACCCAATTAAGATATTATTAATAAAACCCTTATTAAAATAAAACTAATTATAAAATAATAAAATAAAATGCAGAGAAAGAGTGAGTGTGTTGATTCACTTTCGCACAGTCTAACGTCTCCGTCTCTGTCTTTAATGGCGACGAGGACGGCGTTGTTCAATTCCTCAAACGCCATCGAATTCCGGACGTTGTTCTTCTCTCAAACTCCTCCTATTTTTATTACCTCCGCAAATCCCCAGGCCTCCTCTCAATCTTCCTCTTCTTCTTCTCCGTCTTCGTCCCTCAGGTTCCTACTTTCAGCTTCCCACTCGCTTTTTACATTGAAGCTTTTCGTAGTTAAAGATTTTGCAGATTTTCTTCAATTGGGTAGCTGGCTGCTTCTTTGGATTGACTTACATTTACTGTTATCTGTTATGCGATTTGAAATTCGAATTATAGTATCATACTTTGTTTCCCTCTGATTTTTCATGGATCTGTTTGGAATTGTAACAATGGCGCTTTAGATTTTGGAAATTGTTTTCCCTTTTGTGTTCCTTGTTATATTATTGTATTGAATTCATGGTTTTTTGTTTTTTTTTGTTTTTTTGTGTGTAGAAATTCAAATCTTGGATCAATAATTGTTTCTTCTGTGGTTAATTTGGAAAATGCTGATTTTAGTATTGATTGTGTGTGATCCTACACAGATAGTGATTCGGGCCGGCGGATTGGTATATGAAGACCAAGTAAGCAGTGAAGAATCTGGTGATCAAGTAGGATCTATATAGGTTAAAAATGGCTTCAGCAGGCAAAGCTGATCGGAAGGCTTCTCTTGATGCTGCCTCATGGTTGTTCAATGTTGTCACATCTGTTGGAATAATAATTGTCAATAAATCGTTGATGGCTAAGCACGGTTTCAGTTTTGGTAAGTTTCTGTTGACCTGTTTTGTTCACTGAGTTTCTTCATTCGCATTCCCATATCGAATCAGTATTCAGTTTGATGCCCTTTTTTTTATAACATCTATTATTGTCTGAGGATTTTGGCTCTTAGAAATCATATTGAAATGGTGTAAAGGACGCTTCTTTTTTCTTTTTTATATTGTTATGTTTTTAAAATCGTTATGAAAATATTTATTCTTGGCTTTCGGGTTTCTGTTTGCCTCTCCTGATGAGTTGGAAAATTACCTTCTTTAGTTTTCAAATCCTACTTGCTCCGTCTTTTCCGCCAATGAAATTTAAAGACGGAGGGAGTTGTCGGTAACTTTGAAGCCATACTTTCCTCAATGAATACAGATCACTTACAAAACATTAGGTAAGGGGGAGGGTTGGGGAGTTTATAGACATGGCTTATAATGAGTCGATTGATAACTAGATATTGGAAGTTGGAAGTAAACTTTGCACTCGTTTTATGATTGGCGTGTGGAGAAGGATCTATTTGATTTTGGATATAAATAAAACCTCTACGACTTAATGATGGTCCTGAAAATCATTGCATGAAGTTTACTAAAGAGGACCATTATTTTTCTTTTAAATGTTAATTCTACCTAATGGTTTTGGTTCTGATAGTTATGACTGTTAGGTGGTGCAGGAAAGGAAAACGAAAATGCATAGATATTCCAATTCAGTATAGACTTGTAGTCTCTACCTCTATAATGATCTTTCTCAGATTTGTTGTAGTCTCTAGGCCCCCTTGTTCTTGTCAGCAGCAAGAGTCGAAATTTAGGGATGATGGTGAAATAATTTGGCATGCTAAAGTAGATGTGTAATCTAAGCTATCTTACATACTGCTGCTCCAAAAGAAACAAAATATTTTATTTTTGTACCAGAAGATTTTCATCCATCTTTACATTTTTCTCTATGTAATGCAGCTACAACATTAACGGGTCTGCATTTTGCCACAACAACCTTACTGACCGTTGTTCTTAAATGGCTGGGATATATCCAGCCCTCTCAGCTACCATTACGTGATCTTTTGAAGTTTGTTTTATTTGCGAATTTCTCCATAGTCGGCATGAATGTGAGTTTAATGTGGAACTCTGTGGGATTCTATCAGGTGAGTGTTGGTAAACTAGTGACTATTACATGTTTTTTCTCTTCATGATATAGATTTCATAAATTAATATGGTTTTGCTTTCAAATTTTATTGTCAGATCGCGAAGCTGACTATGATACCAGTATCTTGTTTTCTAGAAGTTGTCTTGGACAATGTGCGTTACTCAAGGGGCACAAAGCTAAGCATAACACTGGTTCTCCTTGGAGTTGCAGTTTGTACTGTTACTGATGTCAGTGTCAATGCCAAGGGTTTTATAGCTGCTTTAGTGGCAGTTTGGAGTACTGCCCTACAACAGCATGTAAGTACATCTTAACTGAAACTCTTGATCTTATATAGATAGGACCAAGATGGACTGGGTTAGGGGTCGTTAAGCTAGTCTTGGTCTCCTGAGGCTCAACATTTGAAGTTACAACTTCATTGATGTTTCCATTTATTATTATTAACATGCATCCACTTAAGAAATGTTCAAGTTGTTTAAACAGCTAACAATACAATAGCCATATTCTTTCTAAATGGGTGGGGCTGTGAGATGATGATTTTTCAGATCAGTTTGTGTATAGAATGTGTTCATAGACGTGGATTGACTAATGTTGGTCCACTCCAAGCTCCACTTTAGTCATTTTTTATTTAATTTATCCCTTTGCAACATTGTTCACTATCTATGTTTGTGCAGTATGTACACTCTCTTCAACGGAAGTATTCTCTTGGATCTTTCAATTTATTGGGACATACTGCGCCAGTACAGGCTGCATCATTGCTGATATTAGGCCCCTTCTTGGACTACTGGTTGACAAATAAAATAGTTTACGCGTACGACTATCATTTGATATCCTTGGTAAGTTATATATGATAATCTTATTATCTATAGATACAAGTATGCCTTCATAGTTGGGCCCAGTTACTTAATGATTCATGAACCTTTATGTGAATGATATTCATCTATTATTCATGCTCAGTTGCATGTGCTTTGAAGGTTAGGCCCACGTCTTTGCTTGTGACTGCATGTCTCAGCAATGTCAGCATATTCATTTTTTTCGATATCATAGTTAACCCTTCAAAATAGATATTAGTGTTTTTTCGTTTGTATGATATTTAAGTTAGTATATATTGCTAGATCCTTGGTTGCTCCAGTGTATTATGTTGATTATTGTTCCAGTTGTGGTGTCAAGCTCTAATTGTGTGGTTGTGTTAATAACGTCATGGTATTTTTAAACATGGGCAGCTCCTAATCTGGTGAACTTGAAAAATTTTCTTGGCAAATTCCGTAAGTGATTTATGGTGCCAAATCAATTAACTTTTGGGCCTTTGGCAGTATTATTTACTAGGAAAAGAAACCATCTTTCCTCTCTCTGTATTGTATCAACCTGAAACTGTGCTAATATCAGCGCACAAAACACTTTACTACTTCAAGCCAAGTGGTGCACACATCATCTTATTGGCAATGTTACACCATTATATTTGAAACCCTTTGATGTCAAAATTTTATAAGTACAAGTCCGTTTCTTATGTGCTATAACGGCAAGATCTGCGGCGTCTCTCATTTCTCTGTTGATCTTATTGATGAATTTATTCTTTTTCAACCTATGAAATTGAATAAAAAGTGATCATTTCTTAAGTATGGTCAATTGATTTTCATCTTTCATGTAATCCACAGTTTCTTCTTTATGATAATCTTTATAATGTACATGACTATTTTTTCCCTCATAGGGCCTGATTGACATAAATAGTCCAGGATGTTAAGCCAACTTTAGTTAGACCATTATACAATAGGTCATTTCGGACAAATAAAAATGGATTGAGTTTGAATGTTCTTGTGTTTGAACCATGTTAGGAGTCATATGCTGCAACTCTACCATTTTTCTTACAGCGGTTATTATGACATATATCTACCTGCATTTTGCTTACAGCGGAAATGACATTTGGGTGTCTATTTGTTTTGTGCAGTCATTAATTGTCCTGTCTTGCACCATCGCGGTTGGGACCAACCTCAGCCAGTTCATCTGCATTGGTAGATTTACTGCTGTGTCATTTCAAGTCCTTGGCCATATGAAGACAATCCTGGTCTTGATCTTAGGGTTCATATTCTTCGGGAAGGAGGGTCTCAATCTTCAAGTAGTCCTAGGTATGTTCATCGCGATATTGGGAATGATCTGGTACGGCAATGCCTCATCCAAGCCAGGAGGCAAGGAGCGTCTTCCAAGCAGCAAATCGCAAAAGAACAGTGGCTTATTATCAGAATCTTCTGGCGTGGATGAGAAGGTCTAGAATTCTGTGACAGGTTATGACAACAGTTGGAGGTACTTCGAAAGAAATAGAGAGCGTATCGGGGTCAGATGATTTGAGAAGTTTCTTGACAACGTTAAGCCAGATCCTTCATCCCGCGGTAATAAAGCATTTTTTGTTTTCACCATAGCTCGTCATATTCGTGTTGTTGAATTTACTCAATAGTGAAACTTCCATTGCATTGGATGGGTGTAAGAGTTCCCCCTTGGAAATTTACCTTGTACCACAGTTATTTTTTATAGTAATTTATTTGTTAAATGAAATTCTGACCATCTCATGTTGTGAGGTAATAATAAGTTGCCCTTCATATCGGCAATTTAATTTAAAAGAGCTCAATTAAAAGCCTGGTATTGATATATGTTAGGTGGGCTTTTACTGTGCATACAGTTGAAATTCCAGAATAATTTAAGCTCCCCCACAACCACAACTGAGCTTCTTGCTGGTTGACTCTGGGTTGGTGGTCCTGGTCCTCCTGGACACATCTTCGAACGGGTAAACTGTTACGGTGGGATTTCATGCTCATTGAAACTAAAACATGTGTGTTTTTATGTCCAAATGTCCTTATTTCATTGACACGAGACTGCACATGACAATATACTCATGCTATGTAAGCTGTTCTTCATAAAATTTCAGCATATACTACTCTATCTATGGTAATGCATTTTTAATAAGAGATGCACAAAGCTTTTCTTTTATGATATTTTGCATTTCTTGTTGGCCGGAAAACTTAGATATACATCATTCTTTACATATTTAGAATGTTGACTCCATGAGTTACAAAGAGAAACATAAAATGAGATATCATTCCATTGAAGCAAACTTCACATACATATCTCCTGAAAATGCAAAATAAGATGTAAATATGATTTTTAACATTTCAGATGTGAGTCTCTCCGCTGGAAATACTCTAAAAAAAAGCAAATAAACGTAATATGGTTACACTCAAGAATTTAGCCGCAAACATGACTTACACACAAGCCACACCTGTAAAGTAAATATAAAGTAAAATTTTGGATAGACATTTATGGTATGTGATAACTACATTCCATTGGTGTCACCTGGTTTACTATCGATCACGGGCTTCATTTCAAGTTTTTAGCATGTCAAGTAGTGTTAGTGTCGGCCAATAATTGTTTCTTTTCGGTCAAACTTGATGCATGTGTTTTTGGTATATCTGTCATAACACGTATGGAAGTAAAATTTAAAAATTTAAAAAGAAAAAAAAATAAAAGAAGGAGATGGCATTCTGGCATTGATTTGACCTTGATGTATTTAATTCGACGCTTCACCAATTTCATTGTTCAAGTGCAAATTCCAGATATGCATTTATGCCATTATAAATAAATAAAGAAAAAGAATGTGAATTTATATCATAATGGTATGAAGTAGAATGTGAATTTATTTTTTAGATTGCTTATTTATTTTCTGTGTTATAAATAAATAAAGAAAAAAAAATGTGGGAGAAGCAAAGAATGAAATAAGAGTGGAAGGAGCTTGGTGGAAGAAATGTGAAGTTAAAAGAGTTTAACATCGGTGAAATGAGAAACTTTGCAATAATTTATAAAAGGTTGGGCTAGTATTTATATTGCCAATTGAATTTACCATAGAACTTCAACTTTCTGTATGGTATCAGAGCTAGTTACCCCACGTCTGAAGCTCAACGACCACATGTGCTCCAAATCACCTTGTTTGTGTTGTTCACGTATTAGACTTGAAAATTCGTCACACGTGAAGGTGCGTGTGAGAATGAATACACATTGAAGAGATGAAGGATCTTGCATGGACTTATAAAAAATTTAGGCATATTGCCAATTAGGTTTATAATGGAACCTCAACTTTCTTCAAGATGTAAACGGTGTAATACAAAAAATAAAATAGAAAAAAAATTGAATATATTTTAAGTATTTTCACTTTAATCTAACTTCATTCTCCCTCCTCTCTTCTTCCTTCTCAATTCCTTATTTCTCTCACATACTTTTGCTCTTTCTTGAGTATACATTACGAAAACTAAAAGAATATGTAAAAGGGTGGAGTCGATCATCGAACCGGCAAGAGAGTGGAGTCGAGAAAATTTGGACTCCATCATAATGTTTTGCATCATATCACACAATATGATTGTGGAGGATGAGCGAGATGGGTATATTGATGGAGAGTCCGATAACAACCAAGATGATCCAAATAGGTCAAGAAGGGCTCGTGCAAAAATATATGATGGGCCTAATTTGCCTTTCAATCCAAGAACTGGTAATGAGTACATGAGGCGCTATAGAATGATACGTTTCCGTGCCACAAACAAGTACCTACAACAGGCAAGGTCTTAAATATCGATATTATCGGCGATATTTCGCCGATAATATTGTTTTTTTAGATGACGATATTTTTACACTTATCCACTTAATTATTGTCAATATATCGATATTTTTGTCGATATTATCGCGATAATATCGGAGACGATATTTTCAGTATTTTAATGCATTATTTAGGTAATATATAGCGATATTATCGCTAATATCGCGATATTGTCGATAATATCAATAAAATTGCTAACTAAATATCGAATGCTAATGAAGTATACCTTTTTACGGTTTGAACCCAATCCTTAAAAACCAAAACCACAAATAGAAAACTCGTCAGAAACCCTAGACTATCCAAATTCGAAGAGACCCATAGCCCCCAGCTAGTCCATCCACAAAAAAATCATAAACCAAGCAAAAAAAATTAAAGAATTTCATACCTTCCATAAAAAATCAAAATGAAAACCAGAGAAGCTACATTTGTGAGGATATGAAGAGAATTAATATGTGGAGGCCTAAAGGCGAAGGAATTGACAGAAGAATTCTCCACCAGCTCTTGTTTCCAGACAGCTCCTCCCCTCCACCGGACACCCCGTCGCCGCCGATTCCACCGCCGCCTCCGCCAGACACTTCAAGCGACCAGCCATTTTTCCATGAATTGCCATGGGGTCGACCCTAGATCAGACTCAACCTGCACCGCTGCCGTCGAACACCACCACTGTGCAGAACCCACAAGCGCCGTAATCGACCAAGGGGACGAAGAAAGTCGCCATTGCTGCTTCGGTCGGAATTGTAACTCTCAGAATGTTCTCCAGACTCGCCTTCTTCCTTTACCGCCACCTAGTCAGACACTCGTCCAAGTCTCAAAAACTCGTTAATGGCGGAGGACTCGGTTCCCAGAGATGCGCCCACAACCCGCAGTATGAAGGGGATCTGGAGATGAGCGTTGAGGGGCTGGGGCCGATTGATTTGCAGAGGTTTTGTCCTGTGTGAAGGGGAATGATTTGCATATCCCTGAAATCCTTTTCTCTCTCTCGCTAATATTTATTATCTAGGATAAATTTCTATATTTATAAAAACACCAAGGGGATTCGAACCAGTCCCATTTTACACTTACTCTACGCATAGAGATGATGAAGATAGTGAAACTTTTGAACCTCATAGGAACTCTATGTGGTACTAAGTCACTTATGTATCTTACCATGCAATGTATAAAGTGTAAAATATTGTACTAATTCATTATATATAAATGATTATGTGTGTTTAAACTTCTTTCATTAATTACTACATATTTTCTACACTCACAATGTTTGCCAGCTCGCTATATAATCAAACTTAAATCAGTTAAATTCATCATGCAATGCATTTCCTTCCAATTTTTTGTGATAAACTAATATATAATTGACTAAATAAACATTCTGCAAAGGTTCAATAAAAATTTCCAAGTTTTTCTTACAATTTCCATGGTTTTTATTCAATTTTTATCCATATCGAAAATATCCCGATATTTCCATCGAAATTTCCGTGTTTTTGGACTACCGATATTTCCGATATCATCAATATTTTAGACCATGACAACAGGATCTTGTTGCACATATTTGGGCCAAAAGAAGCATGGAGTAGGTATTTAAGTTTTATGTTGTTAAATGTTTTTAAAAATGTTGTTTAAGTATCATGTTGTTAAATGTTTTTTTTTATTTTTATGTTGTTTAATGTTATTTAATGTTATTTAATGTTGTTTAATATTGTTTAATAGTGTTTAATGTTGTTTCATGTTACTTAATGTTATGTAATGTTGAATGGTTTGGGAAGTTATAGGGAAAAAAAAAGAATTTTTAAAATATTTTAAACAAACTTTGAAAAAAAAAACTGTAAAAAAAATTCAAAAATAACGGCTAGCTGACATCAGTTAGTTACCGTTGGTTGTTTGAATTCCAGCCTCGCCCGAGGCTGGCTAGCTGGCTCGTTTGGGCTACCCAGTTGGCCCTTTGGCCTTTTTTTTTTCCAATGGGGCTCACGAGCCCTTTTGCTTGACCCTCGGTTGGAGACAGTTTTAAGGCTATTTTCGACCCTTTGGCCCTCTGGAACCTTCAGTTGGAGATGGTCTAAGGAGCCATTCTTCCTTCAACATCATTCACTATACAAATGTCATAATAAGAACCTTTACTATCTTTATTATCATTTAAAGATCATCTCCAGAAAAATTCAATCTATTTGGAGAGTGTTTAGCGATCCATATATGCTGAACAAATTGATGGTTGTTCTAACAAATAACACCTTTTGTGGTGAATCGTTAATAAGTTTGATTCATATGGATCACTAAACGTCTCCAAATTGAATACTTAATTTTTATTTCAATGACAATAAAGAGAACACGGTTTCTAGTTATGCCATTTATACAATTAAATGATGTCATGTTGTTTGTGAAAAACTAATGATTTCTGACATGTGAAGTCATGAGATTCAATCATTTAAGTATATGAACTTGGTAAATAGTTAGGATGAAGTTGGAACCTCTAGCAAGTCTAGTTCCTCAGTTGCCCATAGAGCCAAGGGTAGATACCCAACAACTTGTTGGCTTACAACCACAACGCGACGGGACTAGTGCACATTCCACTAAAGACACTGCTAACTCTATGCCTATTCAAATGAAATACTTGCTGGTCGCCCTAAAAAAGCTAGAAGAGAGAGACTTTTGCAAGAATAAGGAGTTGACATACCTGAAGAAGACTACATAGTCCAATCATTTGGACACCAATAAGACTTCTTATAACTTTTTAAGAAGATCCATGAGACTAAGGCGCAAGCTAGAGCACAATATCTAGAGACTCCTCCAATCAAGCAAATGTTCTTAGAACTCTAAGAAGATTCTAGACTTGGCCGAGACACAAGCAGAGCTCAGGAAGCTTCAAGACTAAGATCACTCATCCAGAGAATGATTCATACGTCCATAGGCCAATAAATAATCCCCGTACTCCTTAGAGATCCAATGCCAAATTTGTCGTGAATGAACAAAAGAAAATCGCATCGACACAACAGAGACACTAACAAGACATTAGTCCATGAACTCACAAGCCTCATAAAACCAGAAACGCCCTTGACTTCTAGGCTAGATGCGTCAACTATAATTGGAGCTCATCATCGAATGATGTTGAGCAAAGAGGTATGCGAATCCAAGAAACTGTACCAAGACTAACTAAACAATGAGACCTGCAAATTCACTAGAGATCTTCCAGCTCCATAAGCCTTTGTCGTACCTCCACCAGATAAGTTCCCTTTGCTTGGTTTCAAGTTCTAAAGGGCATACATAGTGACGCATGGATGAGTAACATTTTTTTATTCAAATGCATGAATGAATGCTTTTACTTAATATACAAAGTTTAGAGCTTGGGATAGTTGAAGACTTTCAAACCTTGTACGAATTATTGGAACACTTTTTGTTATAAGTACGTCCATAAAGCCACTCATTTGATGTAAATAGCTTTTGTAACAATTAAGTTAAACTCTTATTTAGTTTAATGGAAGGGAAATGTTTATAATTAATCACTACTTAATGAATTATATGTTTAATCAATAATGGAATCCAAGGAATGTAATCAACCTAAGAGACAAGTGATCTAAGAATGTTAGATCAATGAAACCTTTCTCTTATACTCATTCCCAAAACGTTCCTAGCCATAAGATTGTCAATCAAACATTGACAATCCTAGCTGGTGTGCGTTATGTCAACTTAAATGGGAGTATGACTTATCTCAAGTTATTCGTGTTAGACATTAACACAAATGCATAGGTGCTCAAAGGATTGTTGAATATATTGAACAATGATCAAGAAAGATTTCTCACATACATGTCATGTAAGAACAGATAAGTAACAAAGTACATGCCTCATCTTAGGCATTGTTGGGATCGTTGATTTATTCATAGAGACATGTGAGTGTACAACAATAGATCTCTAGCCTTCTAAAGTGGAACGAGATTACTCTAAGATAAGACCCACGAATCTTTAGCCAAAGCATAGGGATTCAATCAACAAACCATTACTCATCGATTCTAACATCCTGATGTTCTCTGATCGAGACTTAAGAGATGTTTATTTTCCTCAGAGCGCCGCTCTTGTCATCGAGGTACACATCTCTGATGCTATGGTTAGTCACTTAGCTGAGTCCTAGTGGATAATGGATCAGGAGTCAATGTCCTTTTCAAAGACGCAGCCGAGAGATGGGAATTCTTGACACCACCAACAAGGGAAAAACTACCCTCCATACCATTAAAGGGACCCATGTCCAGCCTTTAGGTATGTTGAAATTGACGGTTCAAGCAGAGCCATACAACCTTCTGGTGACCTTCTATGTTATGGACTGCTCAACTCCTCATAATGCCATTCTCGTCCAGAACTTGTTCCACAAGATGATAGTCGTTCCCTCATCCTATCATCAGGTGTTTCGTTACCCTGCTCTGAATAGAATAAAAGAAATAAAGGGATACTTGTTGCGATGTTAAGAGAACGAATATGATCCAGAAGGGTGAGTGGAGTTCTAACACTCTCATGGACAAATTAACATAACGATCACAACTTGGGGGGCTCAACGAATGAGTTATAAGGAGTTCGATCTAGATCTTAATACCCAATATGACAGAACTCCAGAGTCAAAGGTGGATGAGGACGCTATGTATATCAACCTCGATCCCAACAAACCAGAACGCAAAGCGAAGATCAAATCTAAACTGACCGATCTAGAGAAAAAATTATTCACCAACTTCTTACGGGCTAATAAAGACGTGTTTGCTTGGTTCGCAGAAGACTTGATTGGGATTGATCCCTTCATGATCTGTCATCGCCTCTACCTAGACCTAACGACCAGACTGGTTATCTTACAAAAGCGAAATCATGTAAACAAACGAAGCAAGATCATAAAATCTGAGATCAACAAGTTCAAGGACGCCAACTTAATCGTCAAAGCACATCATCTGGACTGGCTGGGCAATGCCTTGCTAGTACAGAAGAAAATGGAAAATGGAGAGTGTGTTTGGACTTCACAAATTTGAACAAAGCTTGCCCGAAGAATCCACATCCTCTTCCACATATTGACTTGCTGGTGGACTCGACCGTAAGGCATGAGTTGTTAAGCTTTATGGATACTTATTCAATATACAATTAATAAAAATGTATGAGATGGATATGGAGGCAACCTTCTTTATCATCGACCGAGATACGTATTGTTACAAAGTTATGCCCTTTGGTCTTTGTGGGACCATGATTTTCTAGGGCTGGAGTAAGGCTTATTCGAATATTCAGAAGTCCGGTCATAGACTCACTAGCTCTGAGCAAAGCTAGATCAAACGAACCAGCGGTGCCACCATCACCCTGTTTCTGGGCAATATGCATAGTCTTAACAACTCCGCTAGATGACCATGCTTGTTCTACATGATGTGATCAGGGTGTGGACTCAATCAGATCTTATAAGTCTTCGAGTTCCTACAATCTAGGAATTGACGTGCACTGCAAGTAACGACAACTTCTAAGAGGGTGCAATATCTACTTTTAGAAATCCACTAAGATGTTCCTAGGTTAAAATAAGAATTTTATCCTAAAAAGGTCTCTCTTCCAATGGTATAAATACACCCATCTAGGGTTCATCTTTGGTAGCATAACCTTTATAATTGAATTCTTTTGCCAGTGCTTGAGTCTAAAATAGTTCACTAACTTGACAGTCAGAAAGCCTTTGGCTAGCACACACCCTTTGGTCTTAAACTTGCTCACAGTTGTTTATTGTTTTGCTAGTTACTCGAGTTTGTGCACTTCCTCTGCATATATTGCTGCGCGAATTTGGTTCCAACAATTTATGTTTTCATTAAGATAGAACTCTTACTCCTCTTGACCAGATCACCCTACCAACTAACATGTCTACCGAAGAAAGCTCGGTTAATGCCAATGACGGCCTCGTCGCTCCCACGGTTGACGTAAACTAAGAATACGATGGGGTTACTGTAATAAACGAGGTGTGGGAAGATGCGATAGAAATTTGTCTGTATCTAGAAAGCGTCTGGTGAAGTCCAATGGCTAAGGAACCTGCAAGACTCGTCGACATGAAAGAGTGAGTTGATGATCTGAAAAAGAGCTATTTTTTCGCTTCAAAGAATTAGTAACCCAAGGGATGGAGGTTATTGATCTAACTTCTGAGGAATTGCCTCAACGTCTTACCCCCAAGGAATATCACAGGAAATATGGAATTGATTCCTCTACGATCTGCCATTGACTCCACCTAGACCTAACTGCCAAACCAATTACCTAGCACAAATGGAATCACAGAACAGAGTGAAGTAAGATCATAAAGGCAAAGATCGACAAGCTGAAAGATGCCAAGTTCATCGTCAAAGTGCACCACTCGCATTGGCTAGCAAACGTGGTACTAGTGAAAAAAAAAAGAATTGTAAGTGGATAGTATGTGTGAATTGGAATACACAAGCAATTTAGGCCAGGAAAGAAACCTTTTCTGAGTGCCATGTTGCAAGTATTAAAATCCTTGGCCCAAGAGTAGGGGTAGGGTAAAAAAAAAAAATCATTTTTTACAAGGTTTTTTTAAGTACAATTCGAAGTTCTTAATCTGATAAATATGTTTTGACATAGCGAAAAGTTCTTCATGGGTTCAACGTTTAATTCCTAGTATCGGAGTAAGGTGCTACTCAGAATATCACTAAGTTTGAGAAGTAATGTTTTTCCAAACCAACATTGCCAGAGGCCGTTTAAGCTTTGTACTGGGCCCACAAACTTACTCGTGTTCAGTTTCGTTGCTTATTTTGCTTCTAAAAAGTTTGTTTACTTTAGTATGATTTATCATATTAAGATTTTTTAACGAATAGAGAAGCACCAGATGAAGTAAGCGAAGATTCATACAAGCACATGTTTATTATCAAAGTCCTAGGAAAAGGCACGAGAAAGTACAACTATATGGGGGAGACACACCCTCACTCCTAGCGAGGAAAACTTTCCTATGAAGACTATGAAGCACATTTAGCCAAGATAATCGATCCTAACAAAGTTCTGCCATCATTGTCGTCCACTGCCAGTGTGTGAGAAAGAAAGTAGGGATGAGGAGCCCTCTGAAGAATCTCAACATTTTGTTGAGATTAAACCCATATGTAAAGACTGGGATGAGGGTATTGCATAGAGATGAATGTTACGGAACAAATAGTATGAAGTGGAGGATACTATGGTGGGATTAACTTTTTTACCTAAGCTTATTTGGCAATAGTGGGTAAGAAAGACATAGTTTTTAGCATCTCAAATTCTAAACATCAAAGGTTCAAAGAGAAAACTGAATTTAGAAAGAAAGCTATGGAAAGAAAGAGGAATCTTCATGGTATGGGTAAAGAAAAGAGGGTCTAACAAAAGCTCTATCTTGGAAGGGGCTATTTAAAGCCAAAGAACCTGGGGATCTAGCTGGTGATTATTAAACATTTTGTTTTTATCTCGAGATTTGTGCATACTGAGAAATAAGTCGGTCGAAGATATGAATGGCCACCTCTTGCGAAATGTGCCAATGCAGCCTTCATCATCATTACAAGTCTTATGGCACAACATTCAAGACCACAATATAGTATCTGAAACGGCTCCATTACTCCACCAAGAATCGAATCAACATTCGATGATAGAAAACTGAACGATACATATTCTAACTTACTCTGAAAGGCATCATCTTTGGGTAACAATCCACCCTCAAGGCGAGCAAGTTGCCTTTTAGATGCATAGTTAGGGGCAATTATGGAACCATGATTTTCTGGGGCTGAAGCAATGCTGAAATAAAGCTACAGTGTTACCATCCCCTTGTTCCAGGGTAATAGGCGTAGTTTAGCGACTCCGCTAGATGATCATGCTTGTTTCACAAGATACGTTATCTGATCCGAGTATGGACTCGATTAGATCCTTATAAGTCTTTGAGGTCATACAATCTAGGAATTGGCGTGCGCTGCAAGTAATCATAACTCCTAAAAGGGTGCAATATCTACTTTTAGATATCCTCTAATATTTTCTTGACTTGGAATGAGGATTCTATCCTAAAAAGATCTCTCTCCAAATAGTATAAATACATTCATCTAGGGTTCATCTCTGGTAGTACAATCTTTATACTTGAATTCTCTTGCCCACTGCTTCAATCTAAAATGGTTCACTAACTTGACTGTCGAATAGCCTTCGGCCAGCACACCCCCCACCCCCTGGTTCTAAGCTTGTTTGCTGTTATTTATTGTTGTGTAGGTTGCTCGAGTTTGTGCACTTCCTTCGCATATTATGGTGTGAATTTGGTTTCAACAATCTTAAAAATGTAGGGGCAACTTATTAGAGGCTTGTTAATCAAATTTTCAAGAAGAAGATCAGAGAGATGATGAAGGTCTATATGGACGACATGGTCGTCATAAGTAAAGAAAAGAAGGACTACCTAGCCCATCTTTAAGAGTCATTTAATTTACTCTAGAAGTACACATGAAGTAGAATTCAGAAAAGTGTACCTTTGGGGTAGCATCAGGCAAGTTCTTAGGCTACCTGGTTACCAAATGTGAGATTAAAGCCAACTCGAATCAGATCAAGGCAATCATGGAGATAAAGTCAGCCCTAACAATGAAGAAGATACAAAGCTTAGTATTCCACATACCATACTCATAGATAATGGGCTGTAGTTTACCAGTTCCGAAGTCACAGATTGGTGTAAAAAGCTTGGGATGTTGGAAATGTACCCTAAAACCAATCATATGATGATACTTTACAAACATTTCACATGTTAAACTAATCTAGTTTAATATAAAGGGCAAAGATTATTGTTTTAAGTCGTCTCATATAAATGTTATATGCTTAAATGATAAGTCCAAGGAATATGTAATTGGGAGAATGTGATCTAAAGAAGTTAGATTCAAGAGACCATTCTCTTTCTTATACATATCCTAAATGTTCCTGATCATAGGATTGCCAATTAGGCATTGACAATCCGTTAAGATCAATATGTGCTATGTTTTCTCTTAGGGAGAGTGACTGGTCTTGAGTCATTGGTGTGACCAACACCAAGGCAAGCATGTTGGTGCTTAATAAAGAATGAGTCCACTGAAGATGAACAACGAGGAGTTCTCATACTCATGTCACTTGAGAACTCATGGTTGAGATAATGCAAAGTAGTCATTTGATTTGAGGCATCATAGTTGTCTTGTGGTTAGGTCCTTGATCTTTGACTATGTCAAAGTCACTCCATCAGAGGGTGTCCACGACATAGTTGGGGTTAAGCCACTTAGCCACGGAGGCAAGTGAATGCACAACAAGGGATCTATAGCCTTCAAACCGTTTGAGGGAGAATACTCTATGATATGATTAAGAATCTCTAGCCAAAGTATGAATGAGATTTAGGAAGTTGTTCTAAATCACATTTAAGGTAATCATATAAGTAAAAGAATCACATTGGATAGTAGACATGAATAAACTATCAAACCAAACAATGTGGTCAAGAGTATTGTATTAGAGAAAGACCGTATTGCATTATAATCCTAAACTGAATAGGTTCTCCACCTCTTCTGATTAGCTTGGGTAGCCATGACATACTGCTAGGTGTCACTCATGGTTTGTGGAAGCCCTGATAATCTTCATCAAGGGGAGAATTGAAATGTTGTTTCAATTCACAATCGATTGTTAAAAGTAACAATCGCCTACTGCCTCGCTAAAAGGAACCTAATGGATCGTACACCGTGTAAGTTAGAGATTGAAGAAACAACGGAGTTGAGTAAGAACAATTAAATGGTTTAATTGTTTATGGCTAGGATTAATTAATATGTTAATTAATCAAACGAATAAGTTCGTTTTAGAACTCGGGTTAGTTTTGGTCCTCAAGGCACAATGGGCTTCGAATATCAAGCCCATTGACTTAAGTTGTATAACAACTTAATGAATAAAGATTCAAGAGGGCCCAAATAGCCCAAAGACCATAGAAGGCCAGCCATATTGATGAAATAGGGTTTTGGTTCTTTTTGTCACTTAAGTGAAGTGACTATATAAAGAACTTTATAGCCAAAATTCATTAAGGGTTCTTTTAGAGAAAATTGGCTAAAACAAGTCTCTCCTTTTCTCTCTAGGAGGCCGGCCCCTTGGAGGAGATTAGTTAGCAATCTTCCCTCTTCCAAGGTTACTCATCTCTTCTTATAGTCTCTCCTTGGTGTGGAGACTTAGAGGTTCTCTATTTTGGGAACTTGGAGAATCCATTCTACCATCCTCATCCAAGAAATCCATGGAGCTAATAAGTAAGGAATTAAGGCCCTATCTCTTGGGTGATTAGCCTTTGCTTATGCAAAGAGGAATCAACAAAGGTATAATATTTCTCAACTCACTTTGTTCTTAAGTTGAGTCTTGGTTCAGCACACTCACCAGGCCTTGAATTTCATGGGTAAAATTTTGTTTTTGATTACATACAAGCATGATTCTGCCTTTAATTGTTAATTGCATGTTGTAGATGTTGCTCAAATGAACATGTTTTCACAAATATTTCCTTCATGGGATCCATCACTACACTTCCACTCAAAGGTACCTGCATGGCAATGGGCAGGCATAAGCTTTAAATAAAACCATTCTACAATGTTTGAAGAAAGACTTGAGAACAAAAAAAAAATGGCCAAATGAGTTGTCCGGAGTCTTATAGACATATTGTACAACGGTCCTAAAATCCCCAAGAGAAACACCATTATTCATGACTTGGCTATTATCCAAGTCCAAGTCACCACAATGCCAAATTTTCATACCAAAGAGCGAAACACTCTAGAAATTGCATGAATGCTCAAGCCTCGATTTTGCTGAGGAACATCGGGAATGCACCCAAGTTTGACTTGCCATCTACCAACAACAGATTTGGTCTTATTACAATAAAGACATCAAACCTCGAAGCCTACAAGTTGGAGACTTGGTCCTAAGGGAAGTTTTTGAAAACACAAAAATACTAGGGGAAGGCAAACTTAGAGCAAACTAGGAAGGATCGTACAAGGTTGTCAAAGTAAGGGGCAAAGGAACTTACAACCTAAAAAGCATGGATGGAACTTCGATCACCAAAAGATGGAATATTGCTAAGCTCATACGATACTACCTTTAGACACCAAGTCGAACTACATGCAATTTGATTCCCCTCCCAGGGATATATATAAGTTGTCCATTCTTGACTCAATCGCAACACCGCCGTTTACATGAAGACAAGTCTATGGAGAACTCATCTCCTTAATGCCCGTCATAAGCTGTTTTTCAAAGATGATACATGTTGTAATACTTATGTTAAATCATCTTTTCTGAACTACACCAGTGATTTGATTCTCATTCTCTAAGATATGTAGGCAATCCATCTCGAATTCAATTACGCCATCTTGTCAATAACCTTATTTCTGATATTAATAAAGAAAGTCTGAAGTTTGTTTATCTTGTGATCAATGTCTATCTCTTCTTTCTTTTTTCAGTGATTAAGGAAATACCTTAATCACTTAAGCAGGGAATAACTTTGAAACTTGTGTAATTGCAAGTTTAAAAATTCAAAGTAATAATGTCATAGGAGTCCCTTTTGGCCCATTCTGTATTGTTCGGTTAGTAGCTTAAGAGGCTCAAGCTGTAATAAGTACGGCTATGACTGGTGAGCTACGAACACGGGGACATAGTGTCACGCCCTGATCCCGACATGCCTCCAGGATCGACACGTGACGTCACCAAATACCCATATCTCTAACATACCCCGCCTCTGGGAATTGGCAAAACACAACTTAAGAACCAACTGCGCAATAATTCTTCGTAGACTTTATGGTTGCATCTAACATCCTCGTTAGACTGCCTATGTACCTTAAATAGGGATCAAGCCATTTGTAGTTCATTATTTCACTACACTCGAATATTCATCACATAAATCGTTATGTCCCAACAATATACCACAATGCATATCATGCAATATTTCAAAGAACGACTAAGCACAATCATATTCTCTAGCCATATTTATCAACAGGTCTAATCATCACAATAACAATGATATCCAACATAACAATCCCACATGACGATTAACATTTCCACTTCATCCATCACGTAAATCATCATGCTTCCCACATAAAATCACAATTCATAGCGTGTAACATATTAAAGAATCATAATAACAATGCACAATATTATTCTCTAGAAACATTGATCAACTAAAATAATCATAATAACAACACTCATATCCAACGTTATTCCACAATCCCGTAAATTAATCAATTCATGAATCAAAGATGCACGATCTTAGTATTTAATTACGTTAATCAAACAATGCGATAACATATCATTTCACGAATTTAACCAAGGAACTCTATATAATTCCCTACTTGGATTATGAATAATAACATGATAATTCTAATTTGTATTCACAAGATCTATTGTGGGTAATTCTCATTCACTCGAATCTAGGATTCTAAGACAATCTTATGGAAATGAGCAAAAGTAAGGATTCCAGACCACTCAACGGACCCAAAATATCAATCGGTTTCTCGTAATCTACCCAGACTTGTCACATGTAAAATCAATGCCTACATTATAGGAATGGTACACTAGGCAAATCAGGCACTCAGATAAGCTGCGAGGCTCGAGTGAGTGATAATAACAGTTCATCGATCACAAACTATAAACATCGAGTATAGAATCATGCTTTGTGAAATCATAATCAAGTCGCTGAAAACTCTGAAGGAGTCACACAGACATCCAACAGCTTTTCCCATTCAAACCACCAAGATTCTCAAAAACCATCGTTCATATGTGCATTAAAAACTAGGGCTAGAGGGACACAGTTCGGCCGAAGCCTACATATGTAACCAAACAGGAAGTGACCCCTTATCACGAATTAACCAAGCAGAACCACCCCTGCAGTAATCGAGTAGGCAGTGACCCCTTATCGCGGATTAACCAAGCAGAGTCACTCATTCGCATTTGTTAAGCAGTGATCACCTATCGCGGATTAACCAAGCATGATCACCCCTAAGTGTATGTGTGTGTGTGTATGGCCATACCAAAGATATAAGGATCGCCTATCGTGGCTTAACCAAGCACGGTCCATAGAAAATATGGTCCCCGATCGGTGATTAACCAAGCAGGACCAAGATAACTAAGTAGGTAGTAACCCCTTACCGAGGATTAACCAAGCAAAGTCACACATACGGAACTGTTAGGCAGTGATCGCCTATCGTGGATTAACCAAGCATGATCACTCTTAAGTATGTATGGCCATAAGGATTTCCTATTACGGATTAACCAAGCACGATCCATGAATAACATGGTCCCCTATCGCGGATTAACCAAGCAGGGTCATGGTCTCCTACTAGTCCTCAATTTAACAAACATTTCAATATGCAATTCAAATCACTTTTTTTCACAAATATTACCAATCCATGAATCAATTCACATTTAATAAAAATAGATCGATGACCAATTATAAAAGAATCACATTTTAATAGAAACACATTTATAAAACCAAGTCACATTTTAACAGAAAACACATTTATAAAACCAAGTCATATCCACAAAGGATATTAATATAAAGAATCGGGTAATCACTATATCACATATATTAAAGTCACTCACCGAGACAAGTTTGCAAAGCCTTACTGAGTCTTTAATAATACTAATTTTTGTAATTCAAATGCTTCGAGACATGTTGACCAAAAGCCAACTCTTAGTCAACGGTGAGGTCCACACCCTAGCAATTTAACTCGAAAGATCTGCTTATCAGATTTCTGATTCGTAACCTTCGGAAGTCCCCATTACACTTCTAGAACCACATACTAAAATTTCATCGTGATCCGACAGTCGGATCTTCGCCAATTGCTAGAATTAGGTGACGATTAGCAATTAATTTTACTAACTTAGAAATCTAATTCGGGAAGATCCGTACGTCGGATTCCTAATCTGTCAATTCTAGTTATCCTCAAATATTATGTTCTATAACGCATTAAGGTTTGGTGACGATCCAACGGTCGGATTGTCGATTCATATTTTGATCAAGTAATGTATCGTAATGAAACTAACTTCAAACAATCAAATTACATCATACAGACATCAATTATAGAATCAGGGCATCTAATTGAACTTAGGAAGACATCATATGTCCACTGGCCATGCGCCACCGTACCCGTCACCGTGGGTGGCAGTTGGTTGCTCCGACTCGCCGGAAACTTCCACTATTTTAAAAAATTACCAAATTTTACAGGCAAGTATATCTCAGTGAATGGAGCAATTTGATAAAGCCAATTTGGCCAGGAAGTGTCCCAATTTCATCTAAACCCGCCAGAAACCCTAGAAATGGGTGTTCCCTTGATTCATTGCCAAAACGAACTTTAACGCCTCATCCAATGCTTGGGCCTTGCTCCAGGGGTTAAGGGGAGTCTATTGGTAGTGGTGATCAACGGTAATTATTGTCAGAATCACCGAAAAATGAGAAAACTCGTCGTAAAACCCTAGGCACTTTGTGGCTTCGACCTAGAAAAATGGAAAAGAAAAATGAAAATCTAACACGACATAGATGTAGGACTCATCAAGAGCTTTCCATGGACACCAAGATCACCCAAATCGGAAGTCAGATGAAGGAGATGTGGCCGGGTCAAAAATGGTTTGCTGGTAAAAAATAACCCATTTCGGGTCTCTCCCTGCAACCTCATCTTCTTCTATCTCCAGCTGCCAACTGGCAGACCCTTTAAAAAAAAAAAAAAACCAAAACGTCTCTAATTTCTTCGTTATAGCTTCGTTTCATGAACGGTTTGCATCTACGCATTTATGAGATCGAGCTCTATCCAAAGATATAAATTGTGACCTTGAAATTCCTACGAGTTTTAAATAAATAGTTTCCAAACTTCACTTTTCGTAACTTGTTTAATAAAAAATCTAAATTCAAACAAATTAACATAAATTCTTGAAAAATAATATAAAACCTCAATAATACAAATACGTTGATTATAACAGTAAAATCTAGTAACGGGATTTCACACTTAGCCCCCTAATCCATCAGTCTAATGCATCGTTCGGCCTTCGAAAAGATTATAAAACTAGAAAGGTTGTGGGTTATAACATTCAAACTTGGGCTCTAAGCCATTCGAGGGAATAGTTGAAAGGGCGATCTGAAATTCATCCAACTCTGAACTCTGACCCTGAGTACGACTACTTCTATCCCAGACCAACATACTAAGTCAAGTATGTCATGTGACATCATGTGTTAAGCATGTCCGAAGAGGGCATCAATGCTGGGCAATCCCTAAAAGGAATTTTATTCCAAAAGAGCTTTGATACGCAAAAAATTCTTTAGCCAAGTCAGCTAAGGTAGTCAGATTGGAAACACTCAGGTCCGACGCATGAGGTCTAATAGATTGTTAAGGTGTTTTCGACTCACATGCAAGCCACCAAGTCTCCAAATAACCTTTGTTTAAGATTCACTGAAGACAATAAGCAATTGGAACTAAGAAGGAAATCTTTTCTTGGCATCACGTTGTAAGTATCAAAACCCATGATTCTGAAGTGAGGCAAGGTAGGAAGATGAAAATATTTCAACTTGTTGCAAGTACAATTCAAGAGTTTCTCACCCTTAATCTGATAAATGCATTTTTGCTAATACAGAGAGAAAGGTTTTCCATAGGTTTAAACCTGATATTGGAATAAGATGGTACTACAATTGACACGTCCCGACCCCAATATTCTATGAATACCCGGATAGGCACGTGTTGGCCGACACCCGAGGGTGATGAAAGTCATTTATTGAATACAAGAGTAATGATTAGGAGAAAATGAACATGAATAATCATTAGAATAGAAAGGTAATAAACAAAGTTTAAGGAAATGTCTAGAGTGCACAGAATACGTTCTAATTCAAGATCACAAAAGGAAAGATCATTACAAGATATCACACAAATGAGTGATAGATTGTTACTGGTAGGGGAATGCCTCGTACGTTGTGTTGTAGTCTTCGTTTCTAAGACCTGAATGGAGAGTTAGGGTGCTACCAAGTGGTAGCTAGGGAGTGGAGGAGAAAATAAAAATGTTTAATTTCAATAAAACTTTGGGAATTTATAAAATTACATATAAATTCTTGGGTGGGGTTTAACAATCTACTCCCCTTAAAAGAATTTCTTCCTCGAAATTTAAAATCACTTACTAAACTGAAATACTCAAAAATAGGAAGAAGAACATATGTATAAAGAGTAATCAATTCAAAGTGGGTGCACAAAAGAGAATATGCCACACCGTCCCGAGCGGGTTGCAAAATCCTCTATCATGCCTCTAAGCTCATTTTCTTTTCCATCAGTGTAAAAGTAGAAACATACTTTATAAAGATATAAAGTCGAAAACACAAAATAGCTTAAGGTCAAAAGTAAGTACGTAAAATACGATAACGTCAAAATATATATTTAATAACATATAGGTAAAAAACTTTGTGCTGAACTTAAAACTGAAAACGGAAATACTTCCCCCAAAACATTTGTAACGACAAAAATAAATAACTAAAGTAAAGGAAGTTAAAATACTTGTACTGAAAACCAAACTGAAAATGAGAGTGGGTTTCACCCAAGAATTCGTTACCTCACGTACTCCGAGAACAGATGTGTCTTTGGGTCGAATCCTAAGAATAACAATTCTGTGACAGCTGCCGTAAACAAATCTTCTTGCCCACTTGCTTAACGAACCCAACGAATAGGTTATCGATACCACAATCGGTCGCCTGCGATATCGATCACACATTCGTCGTCTCGATAGGCAAGCAGTGATTTCTTGAGGATGCACAATTTCACACGTCATAAATTTGATCCTCTAAATACAAGCTCGCATAACTCCTTTATCAACCAGTGTTGCATGTAGCACTACAACAACAATAAGAATTGCAACTCCCTTTAGAAATTGGTGAGAACAACGTCTGCTACCAAGAAGTTTCCCAAGCAAAGCAATTAATGTAAACGAAGTCAACACTCGAATAATTTGGTGCAAAGCTAACAGTCAAAGGTTAAGGAACTTGACTTCGTCATTGGGGAAATCAAGAAGGTTATCAATAGAACAATCACCGAAGATTCATTCCAAAGATTCACACGAGTATCCTCAGTAGGAACGAGCTTGAGAACATTGGTTTGATCCCACCAATTACCACTTACTAAATGTCAAAACAACCAACACTTACTCGCTTTTTACAACACGCACTTCGAAAGATTCGAATAATATCCAAAGAGATATGACTCTGCCCGCCATTCTTGAGAGACGTACGTCGCAGAATGATACCATTGTTTCAGATTTCCAATTGGTCTTAACCAATTCGTACCACAAAGATTTTTTTTTTCCATTTCCTAAAATTTGATGTAGAGCTGACTCTGCTCGCAATTCCTAAGGAACACATGTTGCAGAGTGGCAGTGCTATTTCAAATCTATAGCTGGTCTTGACCAAACTTCCTCAAACTGAAATTTCTAAAACACGTTGCTTCCAAGTAACATCGACTCTGCCTGCCATTCCCAGGGAATGCACGTCGCAGAGTATCTATCTGATGTTGAAAGTTGTCTGACAAACCCCACCCCTGAATTTATATTTAATTTTATAAATTCCTAAAGTTTTATTGAAATTAAACATTTTTATTTTCTCCTCCACTCCCTAGCTGCCACTTGGTAGCACCCTAACTCCCTATTCAGGTCTTAGAAACGAGGACTACTACACAATGTATGAGGCATTCCCCTACCAATAACAGTTTATCACTCATTTGTGTGATATCTTGTAATGATCTTTCCTTTTGTGATCTTGAATTATAACGTATTCTATGCACTCTAGACATTACCTTTAGATTGTAATCATTCATGTTAATTTTCTCCTAATCATTACTTTTGTATTCAATAAATGGCTTTCGTCACCCTCGGATGTCGGCCAACACGTACCTATCCGGGTATTCAGAGAATATCAACGTCGAGACGTGTCAGATTGGTATCAGAGTGTGGTTTGTTCAGAGCATACTTAGGACCTTTTGTTACTGTAATAATGTGTTAGTCATGACGTCATTTGGATGTCACAACTTCCGGATTTTGTGCCATTCGACGCAGTTGTACAAACCTTTCTTTGTGTAAATTGTCACCTTCTAGTTGAAATACAAGAATTCGTGTCGGGATTGTGCCTCAGCAGCGATGAAGTGGATTGTCAGATGACTTTCAACATCATATAGATACTCTGCGACGTGGATTCCCTAGGAATGGCGGGTAGAGTCGACATTACTTGGAAGCGACGTGTTTTAGAAATTTCAGTTTGAGGAAGTCTAGTCAAGACCAGCTGTAGATCCGAAATGGTGCTGCCACTCTGTAACATGCGTTCCTTAGGAATTGCAGGCAGAGTCAGCTTTAAATCGAAATTTTGGGAAATGGAAAAAAAAATGTTTGTGGTATGAATTGGTTAAGACCAATTGGAAATCTGAAACAGTGATATCATTCTGAGACGTGCGTCTCTCAGGAATGGCAGGCAGAGTCATATCTCTTTGGATATTATTCGAATCTTTTGAAGTGCGTGTTGTAAAAATCGAGTAAGTGTTGGTTGTTTTGATGTTTAGTAAGTGGTAATTGGTGGGATCGAACCAATGTTCTCACGCTCGTTCCTACTGAGGATACTCGTGTGAATCTTTGGAATGAATCTTCGGCGATTGTTCTATTGATAACCATCTTGATTTCCCCAATGAGAATTCAAGTTCCTTAACCTTTGACTGTCAGCTTTGCACCAAATTCTTCGAGTGTTGACTTCGTTTACGTTAATTGCTTTTCTTGGGAAACTCCTCGATAGCAGACGTTTTCACCAATTTCTAAAGGGAGTTGCGATTCTTATTGTTGTTGTAGTTGAATTTGGATGATGAAGATCTAGTCTTGTTTGGATAAATAGACTCCTTGAATTTCACCTGGGTTTAGTACTCGGTGGTAAACTTTAGCTCCTTGTTCTCATACCTTTCGGTATAGGTGAATTTAGCCAAATAATCATAAACAATGACTTATATTTCTACATTTTTACCTTCTTTCGATTGTTTGACCCTTAAATTCTTGAGTATTCTTTCAGCCTTCTCGACATGGTTTCTCGCTCAATCAGTGAGAAATTCACGATCGATCGTTTCGAAGAAAGTGTGTAGCCCAATTCGTGTCGATTCAGACATGAATGATATGAGCATAACCTTTTCACAAGAGTTCCTTGTGGGTGTGAAGTTTGAGTCGTCTTTTGTTAAGAGACTGGTGAAGATTGTGGTGTAGATGATTAGCAAATTGCATCATTATCTTCACGTTGAATTGAATGGTCACATTTGGAAGAACTGAGGAGGATAGGATGCTTGGTGCTGGATAAAGTTTTACGACGATATTCTTATTTTGTTCGGTTTGAGTATGGCACTTGTTGTGACATGGTACGAAAGTTGCTACATGCAACACTGGTTGGTAAAGGAGTTGTGTGAGCTTGTATTTGGAGGATCGAATTTATGACGTGTGAAATTGTGCATCCTCAGGAAATCACTGCTTGCCTATCGAGACGACGAATGTGTGATCGATATTGCAGGCGGCCGACTTTGGTATCGATAACTTATTCGTTGGGTTCGTTAAGCAAGTGGGCAAAAATATTCGTTTACGGCAGCTGTCACGGAATTGTTATTCTTAGGATTCAACCCAAAGACACATCTGTTCTCAGAGTACGTGAGGTTACGAATTCTTGGGCGAGACCCACTCTCATTTTCAATTTTGATTTTTAGTACAAGTATTTTAACTTCCTTTACTTTAGTTATTTATTTTTGTCGTTACAAATGTTTTGGGGGAAGTATTTCCGTTTTCAATTTTAAGTTCAGCACGAAGTTTTTGACCTATATGTTATTAAATATATATATTGACGTTATCATATTTTACATACTTACTTTTGACCTTAAGCTATTTTGTGTTTTCGACTTTATATCTTTATAAAGTATATTTCTACTTTTACACTGATGGAGAAGAAAGTGAGCTTGGAGGCATGATAGAGGATTTTGCAACCTGCTCACGACGGTGTGGCATATTCTCTTTTGTGCACCCACTTTGAATTGATTACTCTTTATACATATGTTCTTCTTCCTATTTTTGAGTATTTCATAAGTGATTTTAAATTTCGAGGATGAAATTCTTTTAAGGGGAGTAGATTGTTAAACCCCACCGCCGAATTTATTTGTAATTTTATAAATTCCCAAAGTTTTTGAAATTAAACATTTTGATTTTCTCCTCCACTCCCTAGCTGCCACTTGGTAGCACCCTAACTCCCCATTCAGGTCTTAGAAACGAAGACTACAACACAACGTACGAGGCATTCCCCTACCAATAACAGTTTATCACTCATTTGTGTGATATCTTGTAATGATCTTTCCTTTTGTGATCTTGAATTAGAATGTATTCTATGCACTCTAGACATTTCGTTAAACTTTGTTTATTACCTTTAGATTATAATGATTATTCATGTTCATTTTCTCCTAATCATTACTCTTGTATTCAATAAATGGCCTTCGTCACCCTCGAGTGTCGGCCAGCACGTGCCTATCTGGGTATTCAAAGAATATCAGGGTCAGCACGTGTCAACAATTATCGCAACGCAAATCTTTATAATACTAAGTTTAGGAGGTCACATTTTTTCTAATCAACATCACCGAGGGGGCTTCGAGCTCTGTCCTGGGCCTATAAGCTTACTCATGTTTCGCTCCGTTACTCATTTCTCTAAAAGTTCATTTAGTTTGGAAATATTTATCGGATTAAAATTTATTCCATGAACAAGGAAGCAATGGATGAAAAGCTTCGTATAAATACATGTTTATTATCAAAGTTCAATGAACATGACAAAAAAGGTACAACTATTTAGGGGAGACAAGCCCTCACAAGTAGATTAGACAAGGATCATCAACTTTGATGAGGTCAATCGTTGCCATAAACTATCATGAGAATAGGTGAAGAGGGCTCTAATTGAAAAGAAACCACTCAAGAATCTCAACTTCCTCTTGAAGTTGAACCCATATGCAAAGACTAAGAGGAGGATGTCGTGTATGGGAGGGTGACGGATGAATGTTATGGAACATGCTGTAAGAAGCAAGGGAGGCTATTATAAGATTATGGTTTATCTTTGTCTTGCCTAATTTTGCTTTACAGAGACAAATATGGTTAAAGTAGGTTTCTTGGTTGAAAATTCTAATCATCGAAAGCAAAAAAAAAAAAAGAAAATTGGGTTTAGAAAGTAGGTCATGATACAGAAGAAGAGTGTTTCATGGCGTAAGTTGAAGGCTAGAAGTGAAGTTGGTTTGAAAGATCACAATTGTAATGGAGATATTTAAAGGTAAGGTACCAAGAGATCTCACCTTTGAATTTGAAGAGTTTCTCCTAGAGATTTGTGTGTTCAAAGAACCAAGCCACTTGAAGATACAAACTGCCGCCTTTTGCAAAATGTGCACATGCAACTCTCTTCATCATTGTGACCTTTATGACACGGGTCTCAAGACAGCATGCCTGATTTCGGAACGTGTCGTCTACTTTACAAAATTGGTTCGACACGTGAAGATAGAAGAATAAACAGTATGTATTCCATCTTACTCCGAAAGACATGATTTTTGGATAACTATTTGTCCTCAAGGGGAACAAGATCCTTTCAGATATATAGTTAGGGACAATTGTGAGAGCATGATTTTCCAAGGCCAAAGTTAGGCGGATTGGAATACAAAAACATCAGAAGCTTGATCATGGACTCAACAACTCCGAGCGAAGTTGAATTAACGGAGTAGCATCATCATGTTCTAGAGCAGTGGACGAAGTTCAAATGACTTCGTTGAGATTGACCATGCGTGTTTTGCAAGATACGGGAATCTGAAAGATGTTTTGCTAAAAGAGGTTTTGACTTGTTTTTATCATTTCCTATGATCGCAAAGCTAGAGTGAGATTGACTTCATGGTCAAATTTAAAAAAAAATTGTAAAATCTATTCACTTTTTTATTTATATACAATATTTAATAAAATGTATCATTATTTTAATCTAAAATGCACCAATATTTAAAAATAAAAATTTGAAATGAGATGTCTAAGGTTCAAGTTCTCGTCAAAGGTGAATTTGAACTACATTATTTTAGCTCATATTGTTTGTTAAAAATAAAAGGGCACAAATATTTAAAAATAAAAAAATATTTTGAAAAAAGAAAAAAAAAATCTGATGAGGACAACTCAAATTTGAAAATAAAAATAAAAATTCTTACTTGGTATAATCTTGACATGATTTTTAGGAAGGGTTTACTAATTTTTGTTCTTATGTTTCTTAATTAATATTGAAACTTAATATTTTGTTGGTCAATCAAAGTACTCAAATTAATAAATTTAAGTATAAGATTTTAGTTAACCTGAATAAAAATTTTCTTAAAAATATATAAGAGCAGATCCTTTATAAAAAAAAGGACCCAATAAATGAAGGGATGGAATCTTGATAAATTGACAGTGAAAGATATTATTATATGTATATCTATGGTTTACTCTCATCTGAATTCCCTCACGTACGCAGAAAGCCATAAAGCTCGAAAGAGACAAGGAGAGCGTGATAATAGTCCCATAATTGTACTTAATTATTTTAGGAGAGATCAGGATTATCCTTTTATTAATTAACATTTCTTAATCCATTCTTTATCTCCTAAACACCCTCACTAAACTAACCTGCTTTCAAGGAAACGAAACCTCTTCCCTCTCTCTCTCTCTCTCTCTCTCACAGAAAACAAAGAACAAAATTTTCAGAAGAAATAAATAAATAAACCGCGAGTTACCCTCAAAAGAATGATTGATTACGAAAGCAGTAGTTAGGATTTAAAAGTGATTTTGTAGAGAGAGAAACTGTAAATTCAGACAAACAGCCAGCCAGAATACCTCTCTCTTCTGAGCCAGAGAAGGAGAGAGAAAGAAGAGAGAGAGGGGGGAGGGGAGAGAGAGTCACATGGCATGTGAGCAACCCCTGTGGCTGTGTGTGTCCGCTCCATCCACTTGATAAATACCCCTTCTTACATTCCTCACTCCGACTTTTAACTCTCTCTCTCTCTCTCTCTCTCTCTCTCTCTCTAAAGCAGCAGCTATAGCTTCTGAGCTCTCTTATGGCAGAACTCAGCACCTAAAACCATACCCCTTCTTTTACGATCACCCCAAAACTCAAACTATGAAACCCCACAAGTCCATTTCTCACTTCCCCTTCCCCTTCTTCCTCCTCCTCCTCCTTCCTCCGCCACCCACCTCTGCAACTCCGCCACCCACATCCTCCTCTTCTTACACAGACGCCCAGCAACTCCTCAGCTTCAAATCCTCCCTTCCAATCCCGACCCTCCTCCCCAACTGGCTCCCCAACCAAAACCCATGTTCCTTTTCTGGTATTTTCTGCAATGGAACAAGGGTTTCCTCCATACACCTCTCCTCCGTCTCCCTCGCCACAAATCTGACCGTTGTTTCCAACTTCCTCATGGCCCTTGACTCCCTTGAATCTCTCTCTCTCAAATCTGTTTCTCTCTCCGGCTCCATCTCCCTCCACTTCCCTCCCGGATCCAAGTGCAGCCCTCTCCTCACCTCCTTAGATCTGGCTCACAACTCCCTCTCCGGCCCTCTTTCCGACGTCCCCAACTTCGCCGCCGCTTGCTCCGCCTTGACCTTCCTCAACCTCTCCTCAAACTCTCTCGATTTCTCCACCATACCCTTCTCATCTGCCTTCCCCCTCCGCACCCTCCAGGTTCTCGATCTTTCTTACAACAAGATTACAGGCCCCAACGTCGTCCCTTGGATCTTATCCGACGGTTGCGGTAACTTGCAGAGCTTGGTTTTAAAAGGGAACAAAATCTCCGGCGAGATGAGCGTTGTCTCCACCTGCAAAAAGCTGGAGCACTTGGACTTGTCCTCCAACAACTTCTCCATTTCTCTTCCTTCTTTCGGCGATTGCTCGGCTTTGGACCACCTTGACATCTCTGGCAACAAGTTTTCTGGCGACGTTGGCCGCGCTATCTCCTCCTGCAAGCAGCTCACTTTCTTGAACCTCTCTATGAACCACTTCAACGGTCCGATTCCAGTCATGCCCACCAACAGTTTGAAGTTCCTGTCCCTTGGAGGTAATGGGTTTCAGGGTATAATTCCTATGAGCTTAATGGATTCGTGTGCAGAGCTTGTGGAGCTCGATCTATCGGCAAATAGCCTTTCGGGTTCGGTTCCTGATGCATTGAGCTCTTGTTCTTTGTTGGAGTCGCTGGACATATCCGGCAATAACTTTTCCAGTGAGTTGCCCGTTGAGATTTTGATGAAGCTCGCCAACTTAAAGGCTGTGTCGCTTTCTTTCAACAATTTCTATGGTACTCTGCCCGATTCTCTGTCTAAGCTCGCCACATTGGAGAGTTTGGATCTCAGCTCCAACAACTTTTCTGGGTCAATCCCAGCTGGGCTCTGCGGGGATCCTGGCAACATCTGGAAGGAGCTGTACCTTCAGAACAATCTGTTTACCGGCACGATTCCTCCGTCTCTGAGTAACTGTTCTCAGCTTGTTTCTCTTGATTTGAGCTTCAATTACCTCAAGGGCACCATCCCTTCGAGCTTGGGGTCATTGTCCAAGCTTCGCGATTTGATCATTTGGTTGAACCAGCTGAGTGGGGAAATCCCACAGGAGCTGATGTACCTTGGGTCACTTGAGAATCTCATTCTGGACTTCAACGAGCTTACAGGGTCGATTCCCATCGGTCTAAGCAACTGCACCAATTTGAATTGGATTTCATTGGCAAACAACAAGTTGAGTGGTGAGGTTCCCGGGTGGATTGGGAAGCTTCCAAATCTAGCAATACTCAAGCTCAGTAACAACTCATTCTTTGGTAGTATTCCCCCAGAGCTCGGTGACTGTAAGAGCTTGATATGGTTGGATCTCAATACCAACATGTTGAATGGCACAATCCCTCCTGCGCTTTTCAAGCAATCCGGAAACATTGCAGTGAATTTTGTTGCTTCCAAAACGTATGTTTATATCAAGAATGATGGTAGCAAGGAGTGCCATGGAGCAGGAAATTTGCTCGAGTTTGCGGGGATCAGAACTGAGCAGCTGAACAGGATTTCGACAAGAAATCCCTGCAACTTCACTAGAGTTTACAGAGGTATTCTCCAACCAACGTTTAACCATAACGGTTCTATGATTTTCCTTGACCTTTCGCATAACTCCTTGTCCGGTAGCATTCCCAAAGAGATTGGGAGCATGTACTATCTCTATATTTTGAATTTGGGCGATAACAATATATCTGGGTCAATCCCTCAAGAGCTTGGAAAAATGACCAGCCTTAACATTCTTGATCTCTCTAGCAATAGCCTCGCGGGGACTATTCCACCGGCTCTCAGTGGCCTTACCTTGCTAACGGAGATTGATCTTTCAAACAACCTTTTGTCTGGAACGATTCCAGAGTCAGGTCAGTTTGAGACATTCCCTGCCAACAGATTCGCGAACAATTCTGGCCTCTGTGGCTATCCGTTGGCTTCGTGTGGGGGGGCCTTGGGGCCAAGTGCAAATACACATCAAAAGTCCCATCGACGACAAGCATCCCTGGCAGGCAGTGTGGCAATGGGGTTACTCATCGCACTTTTCTGCATCTTTGGTTTGCTTATTGTTGCCATTGAAACCAAGAAAAGGCGAAAAAAGAAGGAAACAGCCCTTGATGTTTATATTGACAGTCGTAACCAATCAGGAACTGCCAATGGCTGGAAGCTAACTGGTGCCCGGGAAGCATTAAGCATCAACCTTTCGACATTTGAGAAGCCCCTTCAAAAGCTCACATTTGCAGATCTTCTCAAGGCCACCAATGGTTTCCACGATGACAGCCTTATTGGCTCTGGTGGTTTTGGTGATGTATACAAGGCCCAGTTGAGAGATGGCAGCACTGTAGCCATAAAGAAACTAATACATATCAGCGGACAGGGTGATCGTGAATTCACTGCCGAAATGGAAACAATAGGGAAGATCAAGCACGGGAACCTTGTACCCCTCCTTGGATACTGCAAAGTAGGAGAAGAACGGCTTTTGGTTTATGAGTACATGAAATATGGAAGCTTAGATGATGTTTTACATGAACCGAAGAAGGCTGGCATCAAGTTAAACTGGGCTGCAAGGAGGAAGATTGCCATTGGGTCGGCGAGGGGACTGGCCTTTCTTCACCACAATTGTGTCCCACACATCATTCACAGGGATATGAAATCGAGCAACGTTCTGGTAGATGAAAATTTGGAAGCCAGAGTCTCCGATTTTGGAATGGCAAGGCTTATGAGTACAATGGACACCCATTTGAGTGTGAGCACTCTTGCAGGCACCCCTGGTTATGTCCCTCCTGAATACTACCAGAGCTTTAGATGCTCCACGAAAGGCGATGTTTATAGTTATGGAGTAGTATTGCTTGAGCTGCTAACAGGAAAACGTCCTACAGATTCAGCTGATTTTGGCGACAATAATCTCGTGGGTTGGGTAAAACAACACGCCAAATTGAAAATAAGTGATGTTTTTGATCCGGAGCTCATGAAAGAGGACGTGAGGCTTGAAATTGAGCTTTTACAGCACTTGAAGGTAGCTTGTGCTTGTCTGGACGATAGGCCATGGCGGCGTCCAACAATGATCCAAGTGATGGCAATGTTCAAGGAAATTCAAGCAGGGTCTGGGATGGACTCCCAATCAACCATAGCCACCGAGGACGGAGGTTTTGGCGTAGTTGAAATGGTAGAGATGAGCATAAAAGAAGTCGCCGAAAGCAAGCAGTAGGCCGGAAAAGGAAAAAAGCCGATTTTTCAAGAGAAATCCCAATTTTGTTTCCCTCTTGTTTACAAGTTGAAAATGCATTGGAATTGGATGGAGCTGCTGGCTATTCTCTGCCATTTAATGTATGTAATTGTAATGTTGTTATTTATACAAGAGAGAGAGAGAGACACATAAGGGTGGTGGTTATTTTAACTTCCTTGTTATAATTGTGTACATAAACAGCTTCAGTTGTTAATTCGTTCGGTTGTCATGCTGCTTTTGCTTAAATTTGCTTCCCAGGACTACTTGTGAATAAATTTAGATAAAAGGAAAGAAAATCCTCCTCCAAATCCATGCCTATAATTTATCATTTTTTAAGAAATAATGTGCTAAATATTATAGGGTAGTGCTAATTCATTTGGCCGGACATTGAGAATGATATGTAAGAAATGAAAATTATGTGTGGATAGTCCTATCTTCATTATCACTCGAGGTCGTGTCAAAATTAAGTTTTATAATTGTCACTTAGTGTTACAGTCTAGTGATATTTTTCTTCACTTGTAAGTGAGAAGTTTTAAGTTCGATTCTCGCCAAAGGCAATATTTGAACTACATTATTGCTAGTTCATTGTGAGACTAAGTACACCCCCTCCCTTAATGTAGATATATTGATTGTGAGACTAAATACACCCCCATCTCCCCTAATATAGATATATCGTTTGTTCCTAAAACAAAAAAAAAAATTCAAAACTATTATATTCAATTTTTCTTCAATTTAAGTAATGTGATATGCATGAGGCACGCTTTCAAGAGTAGACTAGTATTTTAGAGAGTAGATTAGTAGTTTAAGTCTAAAAATGAGGAAGAAGAAAAAACAATCAAACTTAAATATGTGGCACGTATTAGAGTGTGACTTTAATGCTTCATAGCACCCAATGGTAATAGTGTTTAGCCGCTAATTTTGATTTTTCCAACTATTATATTTTATAATTTCAAAATTAACCATTTATTGTTTGTACCACTTGCTGCGTTTGCTACGTAATATTGAATAAAAATGAACGTACCAATGGAAAAGGCCAGATATTAAACCATGGAATGCCAAAACGGATCCTTCATTGCATGGTCTGTGGTACTGGACCATATAATTTCACTTGAATTTGAAGCCTGTTTGTGCAGAACAGAAGCTCTTCCTTTCACCTTTCACATCTGTGTGTGGACCATTGCCCTTAACTAAGTGTCGACAGACTCGACGCTTGGAATTGGATTCAACGTTTCCTTCCTTTCCTTTTCCAAAAACCAATTTTAATACATAAAACAATTAAAATTTGTCTCTTTTTCGTCGACAATGTGCAATGGTGCACCACACGTGCTCTTGGTCTAGATGATTATAATTTTCCCTTCCAGCTGGGAAAACGTGCTTCTCTATTTTATGCTTCATTGAAAACCCTACCACCCCTGGAAACTAACAAATCAAACAATTAATTGGTGCTTTGATCAACATTATCAACTTGTTATGTGAGATCTTGACTTGGAACAGAGCCCCATGCCCCCCCCCCCCACCCTGTCGAGTAAAAAATAATCGAAAAACTATGCAGTTTGACATGTGGTCTTTAACTTGCAAGAGATGAGAATGCGTTATTAAATTGACAAGATCCATATTTGTTTCAAGTGCAATACAACTTCCAAGAAGTTTCACTTTCGCTTTATTGGTGGCTCCGCTGCTTTTGCACCTGCAAGTAGACCTGTATATGGGTCGGTTTTATTGGTACCTGAATTGTTAATTAGGACTTCTTAAAGCTTTATTACCATAAAGATAGAATTAATAACTAATTATTATCTTTAAGTTTTTCTTATTGAAGACCAACTCAATCAAGTAATCACAATCAAATCCAATCAACGATTCTAAGAAATTATTCAAAGATATTATTAATCAAATGATATCTTTGGGATAATTCGTCAAAGATGAACTCTTATGTAAAACACATTGTATCATCTTTCTTAGAACTACACCAATGATTTGATTCTCCAAATTCAGAGATATGTAGGCAGTCCGATCTGGATTCAATCACAAACCCCCATCAAACCCCATCTTTTATAATAAGAGTTTAGTTTGATTGTCGCTTGACTTTTGTTTGTTCGTTCTTTCCTTTTTCTTTTTTGCAGTACAGGGAATCTCCCAATATCCTAAATATCACACAACTTTGAAACTTTGCAAAAGTACAAGTCTAAAAATTCAAGGTATTAGAGTTAGAGTAGTATCTTATAGCCCATATTATGATCCGGTTAGCAGCTTGAGAGACTTTAGCCGTACTAAAAAGCAATTACGTAATGCAAACTACGAACATTTGGACATGGCCCTGTTGTTCGAAAGCTTCTAGTGCGCCATCTGGCTTTCAGAAAGTTTATTCAACCTAAGGGTTGTAAGTTATAACATTCAAACCTGGGCTTAGGCCATTCGAGGGAATAATCGAAAGGGCAAACCAAAAATCAGCCGAGTGGTGGTTCTGAAGTCCGCCCCTAAGTACAATTACTTCTATTATGGACCAGCGTACTCAGTCAAGTACGTTCTACGACAATCTCGTGCCTAAAGCAGGTCCCAAGGAGGTATCCAAACTTAGAAATCATCATGATGGAATTTTATTCCAAATGAGCTCTGATACGTGAAAATTCTTTAGATAAGTTAGCAATGTATAATTTGATCGGAATGACTCAAGTACGATGCATATAGGGTCTAAAAAATGATTCTAAAGGTGTTTTCATCTCACGTGCAAGCAATCAAGTTCCTTATGAAACTTTTGTTTAAGGTTCACTAGAACGAACATGAAATTCGGACAAGGAAAGAAGCCCCTTCATGGTGACACATTACGATCATTAAAATCCACAACCTAGAATGAAACACGGTGAACGAACAAACTAATACAAAGTCATGCCTGAAGAAAAAATTTGTCTCAAACACTTAGATTAACCTTCTGTAAGTGTTAGCAATTATTGCTTAGCCAACAAGGCAATTGAAACAAGTCGGCTTGACATTGAGATCTGGTTAATAACTTTCTCATCCTTAATCCGATCAATGCATCACAAGTCTTAGAGTGCAAGATTTTCCATAGGTCTTAGACCTTGAGTCGGAATAGGGTGGTATTCCGACTATCACGGTGAAAATCTATATAAACGATGAGTTTGGGAGTGACATTTTTTACTTCAATGTTGTCAAGGGAAAACAGGACTCAGGCCTATACGCTTGTTCGTGTTTAACTCCGAGTTCATTTACTCTGGAAAGATTGTCTTAAATCTTATTTCGCTATAATGAAGTGAAGAATGAAAAGTTCCAAGTATTTTACTCTAATAAGATCAACTATTTGAGTAGATAACATTTAGCAAAAGTGTGTGGGAACATTTTTAATTATTACGTAAAATAATAGAAGTCTCATGAATGGTACAAAACGCGTACAATTTCGGGAGAGAAAAGCCCTCACTCCTGGCGGAAAATTTCTTTAAGTGCATAAAGAAAGCAGTGCAATTCTTTTCCAACGGAGATGCTTGTCGTTTCAACACTCATAATCTGCCTTAGATGGATGCCAAAAAGGGCTTCAATGAAGAAGAACCATTTAAAAATCTTGACACATTGCTCGAATTGAACCTGTATGCGTAGACTACGAGGATGATGTCACTTATAGTTGGGAAATAGAGCGCGAAAGCTAAGAAGGAGAAACCTGACAAGGGAAGGAAGTTCATTTTCAAGAAGTTGTAGCTCATCCATATCCTATTCAACAATTCCTGATAGCAACGGATAAGAGTGTTGTAAGTTTCTTGGTTGCATATCCTGATCATTGAAGGCTTAAAGTGAGTATTAGAATCGATGTTGAAGCGTGGAAAACACTAAGAAGAGCTGAAGAATGTATAGGACACAACTAGAAAATATCATTTTGCCGACAAATTCTAAGCTGACAAAATAAAATTTTGTCGCCACAAAACACCTACCTCAATGAAAATTTTAATTTGTAGGCTCATAGCCGTTGAATTTGTGCCGACAATATTTTCGTTGGCGAAAAATATTTATACCGACAAATAAAATGACACTCGGGAAAGCATGCAAGTCTATTGTCTCTGACAATCAGAAGATGGGTCAGGAAGAGTGACTAGTCTCGAGTCATTGGTGTGTGTGACATCAAGACAAGCATGTTGGTGCTTAATAATGAATGAGTCCACTGAACACGATCAACGAGGAGTTCTTATACTCATGTCACATGAGAACTCATGGTTGGGATAATGCAAAGTAGTCCTTTGACCTGAGGCATCATAGTTGTCGTGTGGTTAAGTCCTTGATCTTTGATTATGTCAAAGTCACTCCATTAGGAGGGTGTCCACGGCATCGTCGGGGTTAAGCCACTTAGCCATAGAGGCAAGTGAATGCGCAACAAGGGATCTCTAACCTTCAAATCGTTTGGGGGAGAATACTCTATGATATGATTAAGAATCTCTAGCCAGAGTATGAATGAGATTTAGGAAGTCGTTCCAAATAACATTCAAGGTAATCATATAAGCACACAAATCACATTGGATAGTAGACATGAATAAAATATCAAACCAAACAATGTGGTCAAGAGTATTGTATTAGAGAAAGACCGTATTGCATTTGTAATCCTAAACTGAATAGGTTCTCCACCTCTTCTGATTAGCTTGGGTAACCATGATATGCTGCTAGGTGCACTCATGGTTTGTGGAAGCCCTAAACGTGTATAATCACTAAAGGGAGAATTGAAAGTAAGTTTCAATTCACAATCGATTTGAAATGGTTTTTATCGCCCACTGCCTCGCTAAAAGGAACCTAATGGATCGTACACCATGTAAGGTGGAGATTGAAGAAACAATGGAGATGAGTAAGAATAATTAAATGGTGTAATTATTTATGGCAAGGATTAATTAATATGTTAATTAATCAAACGAATAAGTTCGTTAAAGACCTCGGGATAGTTTTGGACCTTAAGGCCCAATGGGCTTCGAACGTCAAGCCCATTGACTTAAGTTGTATGACAACTTAATGAATAATGATTCACAAAGGCCCAATTAGCCCAATAATACCCTAAGGCCGGCCATTTAGAGATGGAGTGAGTTTTGGATTTATTTACAAGTTTGCCACTCCAATGAATTAAGGTATAAATATGACTTTATAGCCAAAATTCATTTAGGATTTTCTTTTGGGGAAATGATGAGAACATAAGCTGTCCTTTCTCTCTAAAGTGGCCGGCCTCCTTGGAGGGTTTAGCTAGCAATCCTACTACTCCAAGGTCACTCATTTCTTCTCCAATCTAACCTTGGTGAAGAGACTTAAAGGTTCTCAATTTTGGGAACTTGGAGAACCATTTCATCCATCCAAATCCATAGATCTAAGATGCAAGGAATGAAGGCCCTCTCTTTGGGGGATTAGCCTTTGCTTATGCAAAGAGGAATCTACAAAGGTATAATTTCTCAACTATCAAATGTTGTTTTAAGTTGAGTCAAGGTTCACCAATCTACTAGGCTTTGAATTTCATGGTTAATGTTTTGTTTTTAAGTGCATACAAGCATGATTCCGCCTTTTAATTGTTAATTGCATGCTATAGATGTTGCTTAAATGAACATGTTTTTCACAAAATTTCCTTCAGATATTCCATTGGTGACTTGTCGGATGATTGATGTGATATAAACTAACACACAAATTAAACCCTCTTTTTGACAATTGTAGTATGGATAAATATGGATCATTCTAGGCTAGGGATTAGGACGGACTACTAATGAACTAAAATTAGACTCAATTACACTTAACTAGACTTGAAAACACTAAATTAGACTCTTATGACTTAAAACTGACTCAAACTACTCAAAATAGCACAAGACAAGCAAATTGACTCAAAACTAACACTAAGAATGACTTTGGACAAAAATCAAACTAGAAAGACTCAAAACAACAAAAAGGAACCCAATTGGACATATTCTAACCTAAAGACATGAAATATAAAAGGGGGTTGGCTTTTGGACGCATTTAAACTTAAACTACGCAGGTTTAAAGACTCTAAATACTTTGGACGAAATTTGTGATTTTAAGGGTGAATGGCTACTTAGAGGGTCCTTCTCCACACATGACACACATGCATACAAATCAATCTCCAGTTATTCCTTCGATAAACCATGAATGACAATGCCCCAAATTAATCGTGCGAAGCACAAATTAACTTTTAGATTTTCCTAATTTTTGTTGAATTGGACATTGCATCGCAACCAAATTATTCTTATCAAGTTCCCTACATGAACTTCATAATAGATAAGTTCTATAAATTCACAAGCATTGACAAGGCATTCGTAACTATGAATTGCATGATACTCCTGCCAGGAATCTACTTAACACGATCGTGACTAGCAACCTCCACTACTTTTGAATATAAGTTCATAATTATTAGGTGAAATTCCCTTATATCCTAGCATCAAATTCATGCATGCAAACTAAGTATGCATCCTCAATCAACACACAAGAATAAGTTATGAATCAAACAGATAAGTAAATTGCATTCACGATTCATGAAATCATAACTGGAAGTAATCAATTCATATCACATATATGCTCATGGCTTTGAATTCTCCTCTAACTAAAACTAAATTAGTTCCTCATGTTCACAATTAAACAAAGACAATTAAATTTAAACATTGAAAACAAAGATAGAATACACCTAGAAACGCTCCAACACTCCAATGTGGAGCCAAAAATAATCACAAGGCGACACGTGGATTTTTGGGTGAAAAGGACAAAAATACCCTTGAGGTGTACCAAGTTTCTACGTGTGAGCAGTAGACAATCATCCTCAACCAAGTAAAAAATGCTCCAAAAAAGGTAGCCAATTCCAAATTATCTCATCCATCCTCATTTTAGGTAATTACTTCATAACCTATAAATTGTTCCATATAAATAGAGATTAATTGGCTAATTCATGAATTAATTCCTAAATTCATTAATCAACCAATTAAATCACCAATCACACCCAAAAAATACCTCTTTTGGCCGGTTACCCACTCCCCTAAAGGAACCAGCCATCTCCTTTTATTTCCTACCTTTTCTACCATATCTTTCCTTTTTATGATAATAATTAGCTAAGATAAATAGGGAATTATTAGCTAATTATTTCACAAAATCCCAATTACCACAAAATATCCCCAAATATGCACTAAATGGCCGGCCATCTATTGCTAGGAAAGGAATTGGCCATACTTTGCTTATTCATCCCATTAATTAGCTAATTCATTTGGTAATAATCCTTTTGCCAAATTTCTTAGTCAATTAATCACATAACTCCCAAAATCATATTAAATCAAGAACCCTATCCCTATAAATAGGTTCCTATTTTCACCAAAAACTAATTCCAAGACTCTTGCAAAAAATCCCAAAATTCTCTAAAATCTCTTTCTCTCTAAATTCTAACTTTGGCATCGGAGGTTCTTCGGCCAAAGCCCCCCCCCCCCCCCCCCCCCAATTCATCATGGGCGCGTGAGGCTTGTGGCCATAACCAAAGGTGTTATTTATTTTGTAGGTGCAATTTTGTCCAAGATCAAGGAGGAAGAAATTTGTATTCACAAATTGGTGCTTTCATTGAGAGTTGAAATCCATACTCGTAGAAGACTTTCGCACAAAAAGGTTTTTTCTTTATTTTCTAGTCGATTTGAATATTTTTCATACGTTCTTATTATTAGAATTTTTTACTTGCAAAGGTTATCTGATAAAACGTATAAGCAAAATATAATGGCTAGAAATTTAGAAAATTCCACAAGTGAAAATTCTAATGTTCAAGAAATGGGATTGCGGAGATCCGTGAGGCTAAATGCGACAATAAGTAGAGCAGCACCACCACCACGAGTTTCCACCATGGGAACCACCGCGGTGGCTACCTCAGTAGCCACCCGTGGTGAGGTCCATGGTGCCTTCACCACGGCCAGAGCCGTGCCATCCAAGGCTCACGGCACTAAGGCCACAGCCCAAGCCGTGCCATCCAAGTTTGCACGGGCTTTGGCCCAAGCCTCGCATTCGCATGCATCACATACTAAGAAGCCTGCTTCCGTCAAGCAGCCTACTCCCGTGGCCCAGCCTGCTCCCGCCGAGCAACCTGCTCTCGCTACCCAGCCTGCTCCTACCGAGCAGTTTGCTCTCGTGACCCAGCCTGCTCCCGACGAGCAGCCCACTCTCGTGACCCAGCCTGCTCCCGTCGAGCAACCCACTCTCACGGTCCAACCTACTCCCGTCGAGCAGCCCATTCCCGTGGCCCAGCGTGCTCCCTCCGAGCAACCTGTTCTCGCTACTAGGGGTGGGTTCGGTACGGTTACCGTACCAAACCCCTTGTACCAATTACCATACCAAACTTTCGGTTTGGTAAAATCTATTACCATTACCGTACCAAACTTTCGGTATACCGAAGTTCGGTATTGCCAAAAGTTCGGTTGGCATGGTATGGCAATGGTAATTGCCATTTTGTTTTGGGACAAAATCTGTTTTTGTTTTTTAACCCAATTCAAGGGAAAAACTTTTTTTTGTACCTTTATCTCATACATTATAGATTAAATTCATCTATTGTTCATCATTCACAATTCACACACATAATAATTCAAAAGATGCATCAAAATTCATCATGAAAATTAAGCTTACAATCCAAATAGAAGTTACGAATCAAAACAAATAGAAGTTAACAATCCAAATAAAAATTAAAGTTTCAAACCAAATGAAAGTTGGAAGTAAACTTCAAAAAGGAGAATTCATTGATCAGTTATTCAAGCTTAAGATGTCGAAGCTTTTGGAGGAGACATTGAACTTGTAGAAGATTGAGTTTGTGTCAAGCCTACATTACAAACAAAGAAAACATATTAATTAGTAGCAAGAAGAATTAAAGTTGAAAACCATTTAATAACAAATTTACTAAAAAACATAAAGCATATCTTTCTTGTTTTCTCTTCTTCCATTTCCTTGTAAAATTGAAGCATATCTTCCGTTGGTTCCTTGTAGAAGTTTACTTCATCTGCCCTAAGTCAACCACTAGTACGCACTAGTGCCTCCATTATTTTAGGATAAAATGATACCCTAAAGGGTCCACAACCCTCCTCCCTAGGCTAAATGCATTTTCACTAGTAAAAGTAGAAGTGACGGTTACAAAGATATTTTGGCTATTTGTGAAAGAATTAGGAACTCTTTTGTGTTTGATTTCCACAATTTCAAGAGATCAAAGTCACCAACAACAATCCTAATATAAGTAGGGTTTTATTTTCAAATTATTGGAATATTATAAATATGTGTTATATAATTATCTATTATATAATTTATAAATTATATATTATATTGTATTTTCGGTATGGTATGGTAATACCATGGTAATGGTATCCATTACTAATACCGTACCATGAAATTTCGGTACGGTACAATACCGTACCATTACCGATTGGTACGAAAAATTTGGCACAAAATCAGTATGGCACGGTTGGCAATTCGGTTGGCACGGCAATTTGGCAAAAAAATCCACCCCTACTCGCTACCCAGCCTGCTCATGCTGAGCAGCCTACTCTTGTGACCCAACCTGCTCCCGACGAGCAGCCCATTCTCGTGGCCCAGCCAGCTCCAGTCGACCAACCCACTCTCACAGCCCAGCCTGCTCTCGTGGCCCAGCCTGCTCCCGTGGCTTTCCAAGCAGCCCAAGGCAGCCCAAGTCAGCCCAAGACTATCTCAACCATCCGGACCTACCATCGAGTCGGGGGCATTCTCACCATATTTTTTCGCAGATTTGACATTTCCCAACTCAAATCTCGTGCCCGGAGTCTACCACCCTTCCACTGCCCAAGGAGGCGCATTCCTTCCAAGCTCTTCCAATCCAAATTGGGAACAACACTTGTCTCTACAAGTCATAGAGTTGACGAGCGCCCTTGCACAATAATAGACAACCTTAGTGAATCAACTCTTGCAACGCATTGGGATCCAACGTGCCCCAGACGAGGTATCCCGAAGTAGGACAAGGGCAGAAGAACCTTTCCAGCAGTGTCCTGACAAGCAGCCACTCGACCAGCCACGAGCTGAACGTTCGGGCAGTATACATTCTTGATTGGGCCCTCGAGATAGCGTATACTCCCGTATTAGCGCGCGGAGGAGCGTGCACTCTCGACTAAGCCCACGGATGAACATACATTCACGGTTAGGGTCACACTCCGATAGTCAACATGAGCAACCTTCCGGGCAAAGTGTTCATTCGCAGCTAAGCCCACAAGGAGCATCCTCCACCTCACATCAGAGTAGGCAGCACAACGGACGGAGAGAAGCAGTCACTCAATCCAGCTTAAGTTTAACCAGTAACCTGCGAAGAACTCGCTCGCCTGCTAGGAACGCACCACATGCACTGCATCTGCAGCATAGACGAGCCAAACACATGGAAGAGCAGCCTAGACTAGCAAGTCATGGCTGGGGGCAGCCGAGAGCTCCGCTGCCCTAACAAAGGCAAATTCAGAAAGAAGTAGAACGATTCTTGACCAAGCGATTGCACGATTTCCAACGCAACAAGGTCACTGATGAAGCACTAAGACGGAACATGACCAACATAAGCAGGTCACCCTTCATGGATGAGATCGAGCAGGCAGAGCCTCCACACGAGTTCAGCATGCCACCTTTCACATCTTTCAAAAGGGATGAAGACCCGGAGAGACACTTAAAGTGCTACCGAAGCGCAATGATCCTTTATCGAAACAACGATGATCTCATGTGCAAGATATTCGCCACCATTCTACAAAGCGAGGCGCAAGATTGGTTCTACACCCTATGGCCACAATCCATCCGGAATTTCTACAAACTTTCTTTGGTTTTCACCGAAGAATATTCATCCTATCGCTCGATCAAAAAGAAGTCTGACCATTTGTTCGACGTCAAGAAGAACCCAAAGGAGTCGCTTCGCGACTATGTGAAGAGGTTCAAAGTAGAGAAGGCAAGGATAGTCATATGTAACGACTCGATAGCTAGAGCAGCCTTCTAAAAAGGACTTCCAGCAGACCACCCGCTATTCAGAAAATTGATCATGAAAGAAGATCTAACTCTAGTAGACTCTTTCACTCTGGCAGAGAAGCATGCACTTTGGGACAAGGCTCGCCCATGCACATTCAAAAACTTGAAGAAATACTCGACGACACATCCCTACTATCAAAACCGGAAGCAGCGGGGGACTTATTCACTTGTTTGACGGTATCTAAAGCAGCAATAAGCTCTATCATCATGCGAGAAGAGTTGAGGGCACAACTACTTGTATTCTACAGTTTAAAAGCTCTCATCGATGTTATTAGAAATTCAAAAGTTAACTTTGGCAATATTTATTGTAACCTAAAAGCTCTTCTCGCACACAATCATCATCATGACGCACTATTCCGCCGAATCCAGACGCACGACAATAAAGGCGTAGACCTTGGCGGATGCAAAGTTTTCTTACGAACGCAACAACTCGGCACAAAATACACGCCAAAGGCAGACGAACACTGGAAGGAACACTCATAAGCAAGTTTTATCCTCGTTGCCCCAGAAGATTCTACATAAGAGCAACATGTACCGGCAGTTGAACACTACCTCCTGTTGCCTGTCACGCGGCCTTAGCCGACCCTTGTTCCATTATTCAGCTCTACAGTGGCCTAATACCGGCAGTTGAGCAACTCCTGCCACATGTAACATGGCCTTAGTTCCATGGCTCCCTACCGCGCCTTCACGCCTAGCCTTGACAACGTAACAGAGCGGCCCAATGACGCCCCGAAGGTAGCTGAGCACACTTTAGCTGCCCTTGCTCTACCCGATGGAGACTTCTGGCATTTGCATGTCAACATGTATCAAACTGCAAAGGTTTAGAGCAGACATGGTCCTTGTCACCCCAGGCGGTTCGATGCCCGAGCAGGTAATCATTCTAGGTTTCAAAGCATCTAACAATGAAACAGAGTACGAAGCCCCACTAGCAGGCTTTCGAATGACAAAAGACTTGGCGGTGAAGAAGCTTTCAATTCATTCCGATTCCCAGCTAATCACCAGCTAGACTACTAGGGGCAAAGGCATAATGGTCGTGGCAATTGACTACTTCACCAAATAGGTAGAAGCAGAGCCCATGACGACCACGATTCATACGGACATAGAGCGTTTCATATGGAGGAACATCATTTATCGATTTGGCATCCCTTAATCCATCGTCACCAACAACAACCCGCAATTCGTGGGCAAAGATTTGGCTAAGTTCTTCCAAAAATATGGCATCAAGCAGCACATGTCTATGCCAAGATATTCTCAAGGCAATAAGCAGGCTAAAGTATCCACCAAGATGATCCTCGACTGCCATAAGAAATCCCCCACCAGTAAGAAAAAAAAATGGCTAGACGAACCCCCTGGATGTCTATGGGCATATCGCACCACCAAAAGACGAGTAACCGAAAAGAGATGGCCACAAGCTTAAATCTAGCAGAGGAGAAGTGTGAGCAGACTATCACCCGCATCGCAACTTACCAGCAGTAATTCCTTTCCAACTACAACAAAAGGGCCAAGATCCGGCAGTTCCAGCCCAAAGATCTAGTCCTAAGAAAAGCCTTCATCATTGCCCACAAAAAAGGCTCTAAAAAGATGGATCTCATATGGGAAAGTCCGTACAAGATCAGCAGAATAGGCGGTAAGAGTAATTACACCCTTGCCACCATGAAACGATAAAAAGATCGAAAAGTAGTGGAGCGCTTACAATCTGAAGAAGTACCATGTGTGACCTCTCACTACATCAAAGCCTGAAGACTCAAGAAGCTCGACGGGCACCACCTCACAAGTCGAGGACTATCCAGTTGTTATGCAGTTCCTACCTTATAGCTAAGTTCTCGTTCGTTTCACTCATTTTTCAATAAGGAATTCAGAAGTAATCATAACTTAGCTCGACTGCATGCTTACAATAACTGATCACTCCGGCACTTCAAAAGAAAATTGCACCCATCTTAGGGACCGATCGCATGAATTGCGCCCCTCAAGGAACCAACCATGCTCTCCAGTGCGAGAGGGTAAACTAATTGCTCTCCAGTGCGAGAGGGTAAACCAATTCCCCGACACCCATATGGGTCAGCTCTCCAAGACGAGAGGATAAACTTTACACTCCGAATATCCAGACGTGGATGAGCCTGGCTGCCCTAGTATAACTAGATGCATGATGGCTTGTGCTGGGATTCCTAGAATTAGCCACAATGGTCTTTTTCAAGGCTTTGCTAACTAAAGGATTTTGGGTCTCTTGGCCTAATCGGCGGGGAACCGAGCCCTAGAGACGGAATGGGCACATTATGCAGTACGCCCTATAAACGACTGCCCTGGAACCCTAAAGCTGCTACCGAGTGCACTAAGGTAGCCTACGGATTCCGGAAGACTGCCTACAGCTTGCCTTTTTAGCAGTAAAGCCACGCTAGACTTATACAACCGCACATTCTTATGAAAGGTTAAACAAGCTAGCGCGCATATACGAAGTTTTATCCACTGCCGACATGCTACGTAGTCGATAAGCTTTACCTCTGCCAAGCGCGGAACAACTTACACCAAGTCTTAAAGTGTTATGATACTTGCTACGCAACCTACGGAATTGAAGAAAGTCAAGGTTAACAGCCTAGTGGTTACGCGGACTTGTCTGCTTCTGTAAGTAAGGCATCTGGCTGCCAACCCTATGGTTAACAACTTTGCAAAGTTCTACACCAACACTTACGACTGCATAGGCTACGTGAGCTTGTCTGCTTATAAAAAAGTAGCATGCCTGCCACTGGTCTATCAAGTCTAAAGGTTAGGGCATGAAAAAAAGAAGCGAAGATGAAGAAAAATGAAGGAAAACATGTTTATAAACAACTAGCAAAGGCTGAAGGAGTTCAAGCAAAACAAGAGCTACAAGGAAAAATAAAGAAAATCCTAAAGGCTACCTAGAGTACATCACTCGGTCGCCACACTTTCAGCAGCCATCACGCTTTTAGCAGCGGCATCATCCGGCGCTTCACCCCCAGCTGTCCCAGCCTGGGCACTAACTTCTCCAACTACTTTACCAATGGAAGCCTCAAAAGTAAAAGCAAGCAAGTCTTCTAGAGAAATAGAGAAGGTCTTGAAACCTCAAACCCATCCTTCTCACCCTTCAGCTGCTCATTTATTCTCAAGCAGACTAACACTGATGCGCTGCAGTTCATCCACTCCTTTCTTAGCATAAGCAACAATCAACTTTTCATCCTTCGCATAAGCAGCGAAACGAAGCTTAGAAACTGCAAACTCAAGATCTTAAATCTGAGGTATTATAACATTCAATCTCCCTTTCTGTACTTTCATGCTTAACTTGGATCACGTCAAGCCTAGTCTTCAAGTCAACGATCTCTTGGCGAGCGATCTCAAGCTGCAAAGAAGTGGGGGCAGAAATATTAGACCCCTTCAAAGCAACGAGCTCAGAATCTTCCTTAGTATTTGCCATCTCCTTAGCAGCCTTGCTATATCTGCATCATAGCAAGCAGAGCAGTCCTTCTATATTGGGTCGTTTGCTTCGCAAATGAGCTTGGGCAAATAACCTTTTTGACACCATCAACAAACTTGGCATAAGCGTCCATGTTTTCAAGAGATCTGGTTTCAAAAGCATATAGATCTTAGCAGCCTCCCCAGTAGCAGGCTTAGTGGATTTCTCACAGCTGCCTACGCGAGCAGTCTCCTCATTCCCAGCACGCGAATCAGTCTCAGCAGCATATGGGCCTTGGCGCCACTTTAGTAGCAGGGTCCACCTTATCGCTTTTCATAATAGCAAGCCTCTTTGAAGGTGAACCAGACTTAGCTCCCAACAGACGTCTTGGTACAAAATTCGGCACTAGGGGCATGACAGGACCTTTATGCCGAACAATCCTATCAGCAATCGTACTAGCCATTCTTGACATGGCATGCTCCACATGCTCAGATCTAGCAGCCTCATTTTTCATCCCCTTGGAAAAAGTCAAGTCAATCACAGGCCTGGAGGCAATCGGCGAACCCGCGCGAGCAGTGAAAGAAGTCTTTTGTTTTTTTCTCAGCCGGCATCTCTTGAGCAGGCAGGGAAGATCCCTTTTCCCACCTTCACTTGTAGCAGGATCCACAACAGTGATTGGATGAGCCAATGCATTCGCCTTGATCTTATTCACCTCTTCTTTTAGGAGCAGCCCACGTTTCTCCTGACGAAAAGAGTTAAAGTAGCCAACGCCATTCGTGGTACCTAGCACGGGAGTTCAACCCAACATTCCAGTAGCTCATGAGGTCCGCAACCTCTTCATTTCTCTCAATCACCGGCCTAGCTCGCGTCATGTTCAAAAGCCTAAAAGGACATGAGCCATATGACTCGCCTAGCACTGCGCCCAAGCACCACAATCCGCGGCCCCAGCCACACAAACTTCCCTTAGTTCTAGCCAAGTCGAGCAGCTTAAAGTAGTGGTCCCTACCACAATACCTCCTTGGCCCATGCCAAGTCGACTCTTGGCCCATGCCAGCCGACGTGTCGTACCACCCCGACGGCTGCCCCACGGTAACACCATCCAAGAATAAGACAAGGAAAATTAATTTTTTCTTACCTCGGTGAGGCACGAAGAAGATGAAGAAATCAACGAAAGACGGTTCTTTGCACGGGCAAGATGTAGAAGATTGCTAGAAGAGGGGGAACAAATATCCTCTAAGCTATCTCTCTCTTGTAGGGTAGAATAAATCGCTCTCCAAAGTTGATTTAATAAGCCACTTAAGGTGGACTTAAATAGGCTTTGAGAGAAATTTATTTCCCTTTCCTAGAATGATCTAATTTCCTATTAAAGAGAGAATCTACATCAAAATAGGAAGCAGTCATAAGTTTCCTAAAGCAAGAAGATCTCTACACCTGCTGCCCTTTTCTGCGAGCAGCCCAAGAGGTGTGGCGGCATTTGTGGAGCCAAAAATAATCACAAGGCGACACGTGGATTTTTGGGTAAAAAGGACAAAAATACCCTTGAGGTGTACCAAGTTTCTACGTGCGAGCAGTAGACAATCATCCTCAACCAAGTCAAAAATGCTCCAAAAAAGGTAACCAATTATAAATTATCTCATCCATCCTCATTTTAGGTAATTACTTCATAACCTATAAATTGTTCCATATAAATAGAGATTAATTGGCTAATTCATGAATTAATTCCTAAATTCATTAATCAACCAATTAAATCACCAATCATACCCAAAAAATACCTCTTTTGGCCGGTTACCCACTCCCCTAAAGGAACCGGCCATCTCCTTTTATTTCCTACCTTTTCTACCATATCTTTCCTTTTTATGATAATAATTAGCTAAGATAAATAGGGAATTATTAGCTAATTATTTCACAAAATCCCAATTACCACAAAATATCCCCAAATATGCACTAAATGGCTGGCCATCTATTGCTAGAAAAGGAATTGGCCATACTTTGCTTATTCATCCCATTAATTAACTAATTCATTTGGTAATAATCCTTTTGCCAAATTAATTAGTCAATTAATCACATAACTCCCAAAATCATATTAAATCAAGAACCCTATCCCTATAAATAGGCTCCTATTTTCACCAAAAACTAATTCCAAGACTCTTGCAAAAAATCCCAAAATTCTCTAAAAACTCTTTCTCTCTAAATTCTAACTTTAGCATCGGAGGTTCTTCAGCCAAAGGCCCCCCCCCCAATTCATCGTGGGCGTGTGAGGCTTGTGGCCATAACCAAAGGTGTTATTTATTTTGTAGGTGCAATTTTGTCCAAGATCAAGGAGGAAGAAATTTGCATCCACATCCAACATCTTGAATGGCAAGCACGGCTCCAGGTGGCATCTTTTTCTCCTTCCTTGCACATCTACGGTACAATGGGCATTTTCTGAGTTTATGGCTCTTATGGTGGATGGTGTGGTAATTTGATGGTGGAGGATGGTGTATCCATTGTGGCACAGAAAATATGTGTATATATGCCTAGGGGACTCGACATAAATTCCTGAGATGAGAGGGATAAGTTTGACAGAATTCTTGAAGGAAAAGGACTAGGGTTTGGTAGAAATCCATGAGGAAAAAGGATTACAGAATCCTTGGGGAAAAGGATTGCAGGTTCTAGAGCTTCTAAAAGAGGGAGAGGCGCCACCTTTCTAGGGATTCTAGAAAGGGTGGTGCGACATAAGTCTAGGGCAAGGATCAGCCTTCTAGAAAGGGGTTTTTGTGTATCCAAGTCTGAAAATAATCCCCCCTTGCAGCTGGAATTAAGGTGAAATAGGATTAGGATAAGATAAGATAAGGTTAGTTTGGATAATGTTGGATAAGATAAGGTTTTGGATAATGTTTCCTTGTTTTGAGCTGATTTCTTATCATCCAAGTCTTGAATAAATTTCTCCATCACTTTAGCACATTCCTAGCCTCTCTTGAATTTCAAAAATGTCCATTCCTTGTGCTCCATATGTAAGCTATCCATTCCAGCCCAAAACGGCTCTAAAATGCTCCAAAATGCACTTTCTTGCCAACTTTGTCATTTGGACCTACAAACATACGAAAATAGCTTAAAACACTCCAATAAATAGATACTAACTATGAAAATGCAAGAAAAAAGATAACTAAGTCACATAAATATGCTCCTATCAATGATTGAGCCATCCTGACCAAAAAGAAACTAACATTTCCATGTTTGGCCGATAAAATTACTCATGAAATTTCTCAACTAAATCCTCCCAACTTTGAATGGAGTTGGGTGCGAGATTGATATACTATGTTAACACTGAGCCGGTTAATGAGAAATTAAACAGTTGTAGTTTATGAAAATCACTGTTAACATCTACACATTGAGCAGTGAATCGAGCCATGTGTTCTAACAAGGACAATGATGATTCTCCAGCAAAAAGGCTAAAGTCTAGAATCTTGAATCCCTTAGGATATTCAAACCTTTCTACAAAGGCTGGATATGGGTGAATGAATTTTGGGAACTTTGGCCCATTTTGTAAAGTCGAATCAATCATTCTTTGGACTTCGACCATGTTAACAGGTGCCGTTTCTGCTTCTTGGTCGAGTCTAACTGATCTGCTGCTTGGTTCGCCACTTTTTACTAAGTAAATCATTTTGAGCTGAGCAGATCTTGTCTTGGCCTATATCGCTGGCAAGGAATTATTATTTAGAGGAAGAGGCCTGGGTTGATCGTTGGGTCTAATTTTGTGGACTTTATTAACCAGAACTTCGAGCAATTTGTTGTGCACAACGCTATTATCACACATATCTTCGAGTACGCTTTTTACCTCTCGGTTGAACATTTGCTCAAACTACCGAGATTGTTCTTCAAATCGTCGGAGGAGGAAAGATCTAGATGGTGGATCAGAGGCCTTATCACTGTCATCACCACAATCCTTCACTAGTCCTTAAACAAAAAACACCTTTTGTCATTTTGGTAAGGATTTATGCATCACGAGTTTGACCGCCGAGATTACCTTCCTTTTCTCGACGTGTTGTACTTGTGGCTTTAGGTGTTACGACAGCTGGAGGATTTTGTGCCTGTGACAAGTCATCTTGTACTGGGCTTTAGACTGTAGGTGGAAGTTCGGCTGGGGGTGCCAACTCGTCGGCCAAGTTCGGCTGGGGAGTAAAATATGTTGATGTGGCGTTAGGCGCACTGCTGATTTCTTGATCTCGCGACTGCGGCCAAGGAAGGAACACGTCTCGGTCTTCAGGTTCTACAGCCTGAAGAAGTTCACAAATCGTCAGCGCCAGGTTCGGTCTCAATAATTATATTCGTGAGGGTATAAGTTCGCCGAACTGGTACCAGATTGTACGAACACAAATACTCAAAAGAGAGAAATGTCTTAATTGTAAATGTGGTTCGACCGCCAAAATGCCAAACTCTAAAATGTACTTTCGAATATCCAACCATAAAAATCAGCTTTCAATGCAAGGCGCAGCGGATAGAAACAAAATAAAATGAAAAGGAAAACTGATATATAGGGTCCACTATCTCCTAGTGCGAGGAAAGACTTGAAAACCCCAAAACCCCGTCTCTAGTACCAGCGTACAACGTAGACAACTAGAAGAACAAAGTAGAACAATCTCACAAAGATAAAGGCATAAAACTGAGAAAAAATCTCTCTGAAAATTTCATTCATCAACCAAAACGTTCAACTTTTTTATCTTACAGAAAGATGTGGTATTTATAATCATTTTGTAACATACATTCAGAAATTATAAAGGCAATAAACTTAAAATGACAAAAAACTGAAAATTACATAAAGAAAGTATTCCAATTAGCCAAAAAAGTACCAAAATGCCCTGGCTATTATTAAGAGCTACTAATGTTATTAAGTTCTTCTGATTGGCTATAGTCATTGATTTTATCCCAATGATTCAATAAATGCAGTGGTGAACTAATCTGCATCATCCTCTCAGGGTTGGAGAAAGTTTGCCTTTGAATTTGCATTTCCAATATTGTTAATGTCCCCTCTGTATGGAATGAGTGTTTCACTTTGAACACATCGAATATGGCTTGATCCCCCACAATAAAAATTGAGTCTACACCATGCTGAGTACGAGGCAAACCCAAAACAAAATCCATGCTCATGTCCACCCATGGTTGTGATTGAATGGGTAATGGCATGTACAAAGCAGCGTTCGTTGCCTTGCCCTTAGAAACTTGACAGATTCGACATTGTTCCACAAACCAATATACCTCTTTGTGCGTGGTAGGCCAGAAATGAGAAAAAAACATTAGCGTAAAGGTTTTGTCCCTTCCAACGCGACCATCGCTATGTAACTCTTGTATGATCTATAGCCTCAAACTAGACTCAGGTATACAAAGTTGATTCCCTTTAAAGAGAAACCCATCATGGAACACATAATTTGTTCTTAGTGAATAAACTTGTCCCCAAGTTTTGTTTGGTCTTCCTCTGTCTTTCGGATACCCAACCAGTACTTGCCACAATAGCCAATTAAGAACCACAAATTCAGCATGCATCAACATATCCAAATAGTACAAAATTCCAGATAATTTCATTCTTCTCCATTTTGTCATGTTCTATTTGGAATTTAATATTTTATTGATGACATAAAATGCATTTGAGTGCACATACAATTTCCAGCAAACATCATGATATTTTAGACTTTGAAAAGTGTGGACATAATTTGAACAATATGAAAAATTTATTTTCTCCAAGTAAAATTTTGTAGCGTGACAAGCAATGAACGATTCCCAAACATGATCATAAAAGTTATAGAAATGTAGAATATATTTTACCGCAAGTACCTCAACCATTGAACACAAATCTTCATCAACATTGTGTTTATCTAGAATCAGGGCAGAATCACAATCATTAGCACAATGAGTTTCAATTTACAGAGTAAATTGAATTTCATTAGCTACTTTAATCACCAGCATGTAATCTTCATCATACTCATCATAAATTGGTAGAGAACTCCAATCGACTAAATTATCGATTTAGTAAAATCCTGACAACAACAACATGATAACCAAAGAATCGATTAGGGCTCTAATAACCAACTAATGCAGGGCACAGCAGATAGAAATGAATTAAAATTACATATAAGATTGACAGGTAGGGTCCACTATCTCCTAGTGCGAGGAGAGGCCTGAAAACCCTATAAACTTTGGTTCTAGTACCAGCCTACAACGTAGACACTAGAAAAACAAAGCAGCAGACTCTCACAAAGAGAAAGGCACAAAAATGAGAAACAAATCTCTCTGAAAATTTCATTCATGAACCAAAATGTTCAACTCCTTCGTCTTACGTAAAGATGTCGTATTTATAATCATTTTGTAACATACATTCAGAAATTAAAAAGGGAATAAACTAAAATGACAAAAAACTGAAAATTACATAAAGAAAGTAATCCAATCAGCCAAAAAAGTCCAAAACGCCCTGGCTATTATTAAAAGCATACATGGCAAATAATACTCTGGCTGATCAAGGGTAGGGTTACCATTATTCGACGTTCCTAAGACATTTCTACACATAAAATCCGACCAAATCCTATAGAAAGGTTTTAGAAGAGACTTTGACACCTGCCCTGTAACATAAGGAATAGACGGATCAACATAGGCCTCATGATGGTAGGCACACAGGTCATATTGACTAATTGCAACATTATATTTTGATGACACGAAAGCAGAACAGATCAAGTTTAAGGACAGCGCAAACGATAAATGGATCAAAAGCAACCATAACACCATGAACATAAACAGATCCACCCAACTCAGGAAAGTTTGATGGAATGTTATAGTAGAACTCTTGAACCATAGATAAATTGAAATTGGGAGGAGGAGAATTTACTCTTGAAGTCAGTGGCGATCAACTCAGTCATTAGAACGGATAACATCATCAAAGGAGAGATCATCCCAGATGATCCTTCGTTTAAGCATTACCTTATGAGCAGCCACCATGGAGAAAAAGTTCGTGGCTTGAGTGGATGAAAAGATGAGAACTTGATCATCACTTGCAGCTCTAAAGGAATTCCTTGTAGTTTTTTATCGAGTAGAGCGACAAGGGGGCTGAGCATGGGCAGAAGTCGAGTTGCCGGCCATTTGTGAAGAAAATTTTCTGGCGAAAGAGTTTGAGAAATAAGGAAAAGGGAACTAAAAGCAAATGACACAAAATGAAAAGGGTAAAAACCTAGTTGGGTAAGAGAAGTTTAAAACCTAGGACATTGTGAAGAAATATAAGTCGTGCGATGAAAAACCAATGGATGAGATGTACCTAGTTAAAAACAGATGGTGTAAAGACAAGAATACCCTTAATGAACCTCACCTTTCTAAGTAGATAGCCTGACTAGTCAGAAGGTTGGAATTTACTACAACACAACTAATAAAGTGCAACAATATGTAATCACAAGGGAAGACAACACACAAACATAAGAAAACAAGCTACAGATACAAACTTAGCACCATTTGAGTTACAACCAACTACGAACTTCACAGAGAAAATCCAAGTACGAAAAGATTCAATAACCAAGCTTCCATGACAAATTTAAATTTTATTTTCTGACAAAGTAAGCATATTAGAAAAGAAACATGCAATGCAATACTTCAAGAACAAATCTTTAGAGTCACACATGTATAGCACAACATAGATTAACACTCGTTCATACCACATCCATGATGTGTCAGGGTATGGGAAAGGGATTGGTGATAGCCATTGAAAACTAAGTTACATGCAACTAAGCAAAGATTTAATTCAAAAGCTAATCAAACTTTTAATAACCCATTGAGATTAAGTCACAACCCTCACAACATAAATTGAGCCAAATCTAAATGCAAAACTACTCACAATGAAGAACCAAGCCTAAAAGAACTTATAAGTTGGCAAATGAGATACAATGCACATGACAATTTGATGCGTAAATTAACTTAACACCCAAATTAAACCCTCTTGTTGACAATTGTAGTATATGTATAAGTAGGGATTGTTCTTAAACCGGGGATTAGGAGGGATTGCTAAACACTCTAAACTGACTCAAATAGATAAAACTAAGCTTTAAAACACTTAACTAGACTCAAAAGACTCAAAACAAACTCAAAAGACTCAAAACAAGCTAAAAACACTCAAAACTGCCTAAAAACACAAACTGGGCAGTTTTGAGCTCTAAACACAATTTGGACGAAATTTGGGTTTCTAAAGGCTCAAAACACTTAAAAACACAATCTAAGACAAGTTCTAACTAATATGACTTAACAAAGTAAAGGGGGTTTAGTTTTGGACGAAAATAAGTAAATTAAAACAAGAACAATTTAAACAGATTCTTAAGCAAATTTAGGTGAATTGATGAGATATGGGGTAACTAGAGGGTTCTTCTCCACACTTGACACACTTGCATTCAAATTGATTTCCAATTGCTTCTCTCAATAAGTCATGAAACTCAATACTCCAGGTTAACTGTGACAGCACTTTTTTAACCTTCAAGTTCTCCTTAAGTTAATGAATTGGATGGGAAAGCACATACAACAATTCAAAGCATTCTCTAAAAGTCCCCTACGTGAAAAGCACTATAAAGGTACAATCAAAGATCATTAAGTTTCATGAAAACTATAAGCATTGACAAGGCAATTGTAACTATGAAAAGCATGAAACTTTTGCCAAGAATTCACTTAACACGATCGTTTATAAGCGACCTCCACTACTTGCAAATATAAGTTTGTAACTATTAGGTGAAACTCCCTTATATTTTAGCTTCAAATCCTTGCATGAAAGCTAAGTGTGCACTCTTAATAAACATACAAGAATAAGTTATCAATCAAACGGTGAAGCAAATTGAATTCACAACTTATGAAATAACAACTGAAGGTAATCAATTCATAATGCAAGTATAATCATGGTATTGAATAGCCCCCTAGCCAAGAGGGGCTTAGTTCCTCATGTTCGCAAAACAAAGATACATAAACTTAAACATTGCAAACAAAAGAAAGATTACACCTAGAAACGCTCCAACAATCCAACATCTTGAATGGCAAGCACGTCCAAGGGTCTCCTTCTTTCTTCTTTGCTGCGACACAAGGGTGTTTGGTGATGATTTGTGGTGAATTATGGTGGTGGATGGATGTAGGTAGGTTATGGTGAAGGATGGAATGCTTAGAGTGGTCATCAAGGGCCTTTATTTATAGGGGAAGGAAGGGCTACGAATTTGAAGTGGTTTTAGGGAAGGATTTATGTAGGAAAAGGAATGTGATTTTGGGTCAGAAAATAGGCAAGAAAGGTGCAGGAATTAAAGAGAAAAGGAAAGGGAAATTCGGCAGAAATTGTAGGACAGATTTAGGGATGTGTTTTGAAGCACAAAATAGGTAAAAAAAGATGTAGGGTGCGGCATAGGGTTTTAGGGAAAAGGAAATACGTTTTAGGACATAAAATAGGAAGGAGAATCTATCCCTTGTGCAGCAAGGGATGGAACAAAACAGGAATGTGGTTTAGGTGTAGAAAATAGGAAAGAAAGGTTGTGTCTTGTGCAACAAAGAACTAGATATTAAAAGGATGGTGCGGCAATATCTAGGGCAAGTTCTAGGACTTCTAGAAACATGTAATTAGGCAACCTAACATGTTTTGAAACCCTTTTGTGGCTGGAACATAGGTGAGGAAGGATTAGGAAACTTCCAAGCCAAGAATAGAAACTTTCAAGAATGGAAACCTCCAAGAATAGAAACTTTGGTTTCCAATTATGAACTCTTTGTTCTTCATTTTCATTTCTTCATTTCATTATTCATTCCTAGCCTCCTTTAATCTTCAATTTCGTCCATCCACCTTGCTCCAAGCATAAGCTATTCATTCCATGCCCAAAACTGCTCCAAAAGGCTCCAAAATGCACATGTTTGCATACTTTGTCCTTAAAACCTGAAATTGCACGAAAATAGCTTAAAATACTAAAATTACTAAGTACTAGCAACGTAAATGCAAGGAAACAAGCTAATTAAGTCGCAGAAATATGCTCCTATCACAATTGATAGGATTGGTGAGACTTGCACTTTGACAAACTAAAACACATTTTGAGACTTTCTTGTGACAGGGAGAGAGGAATTGAGTGATCAGGACATTGCATGAGACAATACTTTGAGGAATTTGGAATTTTCTTTTCTTCCCCCTTTTTTTCTTTTTTTGAATTTTTGAGAACTTTGCTTATAAGCGAAGTGATTGAAGCTCAGATAAATGATTTTACTTTTGAGAGGATCTGAGCACAATGAAGAACAAACTGGTGGTGTTTTGCACTAGAAAAGACACTTGGCCCAATTTATAGAGAAGAATTGTCACTACACCTCAATCAAGACCAAAGTAAGTCTAACCCTCAAATCAACAAGTGTTTTTGTCAAATGAGACAAATATTTTCACAAGCTAATAGCCATAACAGGGAGAACATTTGGCATCACAAAGAAGGAGTTAATCAAGGCTAATCTACAAAATGCCAACAAGTGAGACACTTAAGAAATGCATAAAGTGACACACAGACTTAACTGATGAGTTGATTGACAAGACAGATAATGAATAAGAAAAGAAACATGCAAAAGAATAACAACATGGAATCAAGGTTACATAACCTATTCAGTCAAAAGCACATAAGTCAATAGACCATTGAAGTCTTTTGCATCTTCAATTTTTCAAAAGACTTATGAAATACACAACTGACTGTTCCTCACATGGCATGAAGTTTATAACAAAAACATTTCTTTGCAGAAACCTACCAAGAGCAAAATATTTGATCCCAAGACACTTGGAAGATAAATAATTGACAATGATCATCCAAACATCTAATGCACAAACTTGATTAGGATACACATCATAAATCAAGTTAAGGCTATAAATCAGAAGAACAACCCACATTACAGAGATGCAATCAAACAAGGTATATGCAAAGTTTGCATTCACAAAAGAGAGGGAAGCATACCTTGGTGTTGTATTACCTCCAGCAGTCAATATGAGAGGCATCTCACCATGAATCCACAACGGAGATTGAATGAACATAATTTCATTCTCTGGATAATAGTCTTTGGCAAGATCAAAGTGATTCCTCTTTGTGTGAGATATAATAGGATGCCTTCCCAAAATGCAAGGTTCACACAAGTAACATTCGGAGATGAAGACTTGTAATTGTTCACATTGGACCATTTGTTAAAAAGAGTTAGTGTTCCAACTTGAGCAATCATCACACCCAAAGGCAACAATTGAATAGCAATTTTCCTTAAATCTTGGAACCACCAATATGTTCTTTCCATGTTTATCAACAACTCTGCAACTTGTCTTGGAAAAACAGACTTCATTGGCCACTGTGTCACAAAGTTGACCATTACTAAGAAGACTGGTGGACAACCCAGTCACATAGTAAACATCTTCAAGCATAGGAAGTTCAAAAATTTCCACCACTCATTTTCCAACAATCTCGGCCTTGTTTCCTCCACCAAACTCAATCATAAGAATCTTTGTCACCAGTCATATGATGAGAAGAACCGTTGTCAAGGTGCTAGGTATCTGGCCTAGAAGATGATGTTGAACTGTGAGCAATCAAACACTTCCTAAATCCACGTTGAAAGCCACTTGAACTTGACTTGACATTTCTTAAGCTTGAAGAATTAACAATATTGGACATTCTACTGACCTCTAAGGTTAAATGCTCCACTTGTTCATTTAGATCATTTTTCCTTTTTAGATGTAGTTTTCTACACCTAGGTCTAATGTAGCCAAGATCACCAAAATGATGGCATTTGGGAACGAATCTAAACATTGAAGTAGGGTCAGTCAAAAGAGATATAATAGATAATTCCTGAGAAGGAAGCAAGTTCAAACCCATGGAACTTGATCTACTTTCATCACAAGCAACCATATCATCACCTTCAAACTGATTCCTTATAGCGAATGCTCTTTCTGATGAGTCAGCACCCATAGACAGATAGTTTAACTTATAAGTAGCCTCATTCAATTTAGAAGTCAGCTTCAAATTAGCTTCCCTATACAGTTCATTGTTTTCCTGCATCAAATGAATTTGTTGAAGCAGACTTTAATGTGATATCATTAAACTCTGAACATGATCTTCAAGAGAGGCAATTAAGTCATCCTTTTCACCATCATCACCATAGAATGAGCTTGTTTCATTTAGCTTGTTAAGTTCAACCTCTAATTGTATAATTTTGTCACTTAGTTCTTATCTGACTAGTCGGAGAAACACTGTCACATCCTGATCCGGGCCCCCACCACATCCCGGGCTCGACTTGGCCGTAGCACGATATTGTCCGCTTTGGGCCTCGACCATGCCTTCACGGTTTTATTTCTGGGAACTCACACGAGAACTTCCCAATGGGTCACCCATCATAGGATTGCTCTCGTGCGAACTCGCTTAACTTTAGAGTTCCGATGGAACCCGAAGCCAGTGAACTCTCAAAAGGCCTCGTGCTAGGTAGAGTTGGGAATATACATATAAGGCTTACATGATCCACTCCATTAGGCGATGTGGGATCTTACAATCCACCCCCCTAAGGGGCCTGACGTCCTCGTCGGCACACTTTCGGCCAGGGATTGGCTATGATATCAAATTGTCACATCCTGGCCCGGACCTCCACCATATCTTGGGCTCGACTCCACTATAGCATGATATTGTCCGCTTTGGGCTCCGACCACGCCCTTATAGTTTTGTTTCTGGGAACTCACATTAGAACTTCCCAATGGGTCACCCATCATAGGATTGCTCTCACGTGAACTCGCTTAACTTCAAAGTTCCGATGGAACCCGAAGTTAGTAAGCTCCCAAAGGCCTCGTGCTAGGTAAAGATGGGATCTTACAGACATAACCTCTTCTTGCAACACAAATACTTTTTTGGTAAGCTCAGCATTATCCAATGCTGAAACACATATCTCATCAAACAACAATTCATATAAGCTTGACAATTCCTAAGCTAATGACGCATTAGTATCATCCAATAACGCATCTTTTTCACTGGAAAATGCTTCATCAATAGATGCAACGAATGCAACAATCTCTTCTTTATTATCTGATGACTTGTCTGATGACACATAATAGCATTTTCACTCCAAGTGGCCATCATAGCCTTTTCACGTTTCTGACGAAGAAGTCTAGTGTTGGCACACTCAGCAGCACAGTGTCCAGTTCCACCACATGTAAAACAAGGACTATAAACTTTTGATGGATTTTTGTCTTTCTTTCCTGAGGAATCACTAGATTTTTCACCATAGAAAGGTTTCCCACGATTGTTTGATGACCCCTTAGACCACTTGACATCCCTTCCTTTGTTTTTGAAACCTCTTCTAAATTGCTTTGCAACTAGGGCAAGATCATCTTTTGAGAGCAAATCACAAGAGTTACTTGTAATGTTGCTATTATCAACACTCTGAATAGCGACATCTTTTCCGTTTTTGGTGACACCTTCATCCATATCAAGCTCCATCTCATAAGGAAGGAGTTTCCTAACTAACTTTCAAAGTTTAACTCATTTAAATCTTGAAACTCTTGGATGACAACCTTCTTTCCTTAGAATCTTTTGGGCAAAGATCTCAAGATCTTTTGAACAATTGTCATTTTATAGATTGGTTTCCCTAATCCCAAGTCTTTATTCATCGAGATTTCAACTTTTCATAGAAGGCAGAGAAGGTTTCATACTCAAACATTCTTAGATTTTCAAACTTTGAGAGGGTCATTTGAAGCTTTAAATCCCTCACTTGTTTGTCACCTTCTTGAAGGATTTGAAGTTTATCCCAATCTTGCTTGGCAATTGTACAGTAGCGAATATGAGCAAACTGAGTTGTTGATCTGGCAGATACAATGACATTTCGTGCCTTCCTTTTTGCCATGGCAGATATCACTTCACCATTAGTCCATTCACTTTTAGGTTTGATCACCAACTCCCCATTAACAACTCTAGAATGAGCCCTCCACTCAAGAGTAAGATATTCAACAACAAGGAAATCCTGTTGTCGCACCCTGGACCCGGAGTTGGTAATAAGAACTCGAACCCGAATCCGAAATGTGAGTTAAAAGCTCAATAAATAAAAGGAAATAAAACGGGTTGGAAAATAAATTCCTCTTATAAAAATAATTCATGATTCGTAAACAAATCAAGAATTCTTTACAACGCACAGTAAATAGAGGAATAAACTTTCTCAACTCCAATCTAATCTGATCTCATTTTGCCTACGTTCTTTAATGTCTAGTTCGTAAGCCTACAGAACAATATAGGGATGAGCTTCAACAGCTCATTAGGTAAATAACCTTATCACAGTAAATTGACAATATTAAATTAAGTGTCACGAAATCATATAGCCAAATATCAAATAATGCATGAATGCAATGCAACCTCTTCAACTACCCCTATTAGTAAAACATGCAGACCTGCACATCCTATACCATGCATTTTACCCCTGCAAAGGTGGTTCAAATGTTCTATTGAAACTAACCCCCATTTGATATCCCAAGTTCATAAACCCCTTTTGCTAGTCATCTTATTTAATTCATTGATCCCAGCCTAAATCACCCACATTGACAATTCCCATCGATCCTATTCTAATGTGATGTGGTAAAAACTAACACACAAATTAAACCCTATTAAGATAGTTGTAGTATGCGTAAGTAGAGATCGTTCTAGGCCGGGGATTAGTTAGGGATGCTAATCAACACAAATTAAACTTAAAAACTGAAAACTAGACTAAAACAACTCAAAACAAGCTAAACTGACTCAAATAACACAAAACTAAGTTAAATTGACTCAAAACAAGAACTAGAGGGTGATTGGAACGAAAATTAAACTAAAAAGACTCAGAATACTAAATGGGGGTTGTTTTGACGAATTTAAAGTAAACCTATGTACATGCAGAAACAAACTAAAGGTAATATGAAATTGGATGTTTTTAGGGGTGAAAGGCTAGCTAGAGGGTCCTTCTCCACACATGACACATATGCATACAAATCGATTTCCAATTATTCTTCCTATAAACCATGAATGACAATGCCCCAAATTAATCGTGAGAAGCACAAATTAACTTTAAGATTTTCCTAAATTCATTGAATTGGACTCAGCGACGCAACCAAATTATTCTTATCAAGTTCCCCACATGAACTGCATAATAGAGATACATATCAAAGATCATTAAGTTCTATGAAAATCATAAGCATTGACAAGGCATTCATAACTATGAACTGCATGATACTCTTGCTAGGAATTTACTTAACACGATCGTGACTAGCAACCTCCACTACTTGTAAACATAAGTTCATAACTATTAGGTGAAATTGCCTTATACTTTAGCATCAAATCCCTGCATGCAAACTAAGTGCCCTTAATCAACACACAAGAACAAGTTATCAATCAAACAGACAAGTAAATTGCATTCATGATTTATGAGACAATAACTGGATGTAATCAATTCATATCACATATATGTTCATGGTTGAATTTTCCTCTAGCTAAAACGAATTTAGTTGCACATGTTTGCAATTAAACAAAGACAATTAAAATTAAACATTGAAAACAAAAGATAGAATACACCTAGAAACACTCTAGCAATCCAAAGGTCTTGAATGGTAGACACGGCTCCAAGCTTCTTCTTCTCTTTCCTTCCTTGCAAAGTTGCGGCACAATTGTGTATTTTTCTGATTTTAGGCTCTGTTGTGTGTGGTGCTTTGAATGGTGCGAATTTGGTGTATATATATAGCTAGGCCACGACACAAAGGTTGTAGAGGAGAAGGATTTGCATGGAAAATTTCTAGGGGGAAAAGAATTAATGTGTTAGATGGATTGGGACTCCTAAATTCAGATGGGAAGGATTTAGAATAGGATAATGACTCCTTTTGCAGCTGGAGATAAGTTTAGATAATGTTGGATTAAATAGGATAATGTTTGGATAATATAGGATAAGATAAGATAAGACTGGATAAGATAAGGTTGGTTAAGGATAAGGTTGGATATGATAAGGTTGGTTTGGATAATGTTCATTCTTTTTAGCTGATTCCTTATCTTATATGTCTTGAATTAATTCCTTCAACCCTTTAGCACATTCCTAGCCTCTTTTGATCTTCAAAAACATCCATCCATTATGCTCCATACACATGTTATCCATTCCAAGTCCAAAAATGCTCTAAAATGCTCAAAATTGCACTTTCTTGCCAACTTTGTCATTTGAACTTGAAAACACACGAAAATAGCTTAAAACACTTTAATAAGCAGAATATTAGCTATGTAAATGCAAGAAAACAAGGTAACTAAGTCGCATAAATATGCTCCTATCATAATGTGCACACCAGGCTCTCCTGGAACTGGTTTCACAATGAATAGATTCAACTACACAAAAGATTCTTTCCAACTACCCTCATTTCCATGCTTCCAATCTGAATACTGAAATTTCAATGACTTCAACATGAATGATGCACAAATAATGTCATCTTATCTTTCACATGTATCACAGTATATTCTCAACGAATAGCATTCCAGCAATAATTTCATAACCAAGAACAAGTAGACACTTAACTGAAGCAATTAGCCAATTATTATCCAATCACATTAATCAACCAAAAAGATCAAGAATATTAACTTCACGAAATTTAATAAAATCAATTTCCGTAATGGTTTGCCTTATTCCCCTACCTGGATTCCAAAGCTAAAACAAAGATCCATGTCACTATTGGAATAGCTAAGCTCCACATACTTATCCATGTCACTATCGAAATAGATAAGCTCCACATACTTATCCATGTCACTATCGAAATAGCTAAGCTCGACATACTTATACGTACTTATCCACGTCACAACTAAAATAGTTAAGTTCCACGTACTTATTCACATCACTACCGAAATAGCTAAGCTCCACACAATTGAGAAAGCTCCTTGATCACTCCTAACGCCATGTATTTCTTCCACTCTATTTTCTTTTCTAATCTCTCTTTCTAACATATACATACATACATACATACATACATACATACATACATACATACATACATACATACATATATAATTATGTATGCAAGACTACTATATGCAGGCAACCTGACTAAAGACGGATGGAGATGATATGAATGGGATTATGGAATGGCTTGCTATTTATAGGGAAAAGAAGCGGCTGAAACTTCCTCCTAATTGGTGGGTTTTGACGGCTATTGAAAGCTAGCATGAAACGTGCTAGTTTTGTGGAGAAGTTTGATAAGAATGTAACACAAATATGACAACTAAGGCAGGTGATAGTCCTCCTTGGTTGGCAACAAAGTGAAGGTGTCCAATGCATGGCTAATGACTCAAAGGTTTGAGAGACAAGTGTACATGACTAACCATTCGGCATTAGAGTATTCAACAAGTGTTTCTAACTGTCCAAGTGGCTAAGTGTTGGTTGACAAGTGGCAAATAAATACAGGTGGACAACAAAATCAAAACACATGGCAATTGAAGATGATGACAAAGAGAGAAATCTCTTCGTACAAAAACTGAAGGATTAGGATTTGGCATTCTAAGTTAATAACTATAATGGAGGGATGAGTAGGCTTAATTAGTGACTAAGCTATGCATGCAAACCTGTAGCATGCACGACACGATTTCATGAAAATATGTGATGGTTCCATCAGGAATTGGTTAGAGTAAACGGGTTGGCTAAGAGGATATTGGTCAAAATACTATATAATATATAAAATTAAAAATTCGAGTTCTCACACTTGTGCCTCAAGGAATATTTCAAACTTCTCACACCACGCCACATAGTTCACACCATCAAAGAATGGAGGAGAGTTACATGATCCAGCAACACGATCACGATCCATGATGTGAGACCATCCAATACTAGTAAAATCCTAGAGATTATTCTATGTATGTCTAGAGTAAGGCTCTGATACCAATTGAAATTGGTACCATGAGGAATACCCTACAATAAAAACTTAGAAGCAACTATACTGACTAGTCAATGAACTAGTCAACTGAGTACAGGTTGTTAGATATCCACAAGCATATAAACCAAGTAAACTGATATTACTAAAGCAAGACAAATGATCTCCAGTTATTGTTTTAGCCTTTTTTCTTGAGTTGAGTTTACTTAGTTAACAAAGTGTCAATACTAGCACAATTTTATCTCTAACAATGATTATTTGGACATAAAGGGTAACTTTGCAAAGTATTGAACACAAGTGAAGTTTTTTGCCAAAAAAAGCCCACCTCTGGGTTAAAAAACTGGGGACTCTCCAATGAGCCCAATCCACAAGTGTAAACAAGGTTTTTACAAAGACCACACAAACTCAATTCCTAGATCCCTATCTACGGAGTAGCTTTACCTTTGTGCAACTTTGCCTTACATGAGATGAACTCCTTCAGTCTTCATGAAGTGGCAACTCCTCCTGAGCTCTTCACCTTGTGGCACTAATATCAACACGACCACTGAAATGATATTATGTACTCACTGTAAACACGAAAATTTTGTATCGAATGGAACGAGAACAAGTGTACAAAGTAGATTTGTATTGATGAATTTATGGGGTCACAATCTTTGTTTACAATTTTCCTTTGACTTAGTCTTCAGATTTGATGTAGATGCGTAAATTGTTGATCCAAGGGTCGTGATGACTTGATCTTGGACAAACGATTGAACAATTTCTTCAAGTTTTGAGCTTGAAACAATGCATGTATAGTCTTTACCTCTAGATTTGTGTATAACCTGCGGCAAAGGTGATGTTGATGTGAGATTTTGTTGATTCAAGGGTCTTGGTTACTTGATCTTAAATCGAACGTCGTTGCAAGTTTTGAGCTTGCAACAAAGTCTTGAAGGAATCGACACTAGTGGTTGTTGATTATTCAAGGGAATGCTTCGGCTTTGGTCAAAAGAAAGCTTTGGCTTTGGTTGTACGTTCTTCGAAAAAAGCTCTGGCAGCGTAATAGTCTACAAAGATCTGGCAGAGGTTATTCTCAATGTGAGAATTCTAGCCCTTCAAATATAGAAATTATCAACCTTTTGCTTGTCTTGGGACCTTGTATTTATAGACTTCTCAAAACTTTCCTTTGGAGGGATATGGCTTTCATTTGTCTCTTGATTCATCCATGGGAGAATTTAGGCATGTTTTGTGTCTTAATTTCAGCCACTTTCCTTTGCTTGATTTGTGCCATATGTCAGTGATGACTTGTCCATTTGTAATGAGTCATATGCCATGTGGAGCTTTGTGATGCATCATTTGTATGCAACAAAATTTGTATGTCTACATTCATGAAATGAGGATTCAATGGCTAGTTATGTTCTCCAGTCAAACAGTTGAAGAAGAACCTAACATGCATCCAAATTCTTAGTCTAAGAAAGATATGAAACTTTGAAGATTAGACAAAGAGCTTGATGCAAAACCATGAAGACAATGTAACCCGAGTATACAGTGATTGGGTACTTGTGCATGAGATGGTTTTGTGGCTAGGGTTTCGGTTTTGAAACTTAAGAGGTAGCTTTAGGTTAAATGGTCTATTTTTCTTGAACTATCAATAACCTAGCCAAGGAACAAATGAAACGTTGAAAACCCTTGTAATGAAAGAGATGGATGTTTCAGACAAGGGAAACAAGGAGGCACATGTCATGAGCCAAAGAGACCTTCCCAAGTCAAATGTGATAGATCCACACACAGGAAAAGGTGTCAGATGGCCCATATAGGTTGTCTTATTTTGAGTGCCTAGATAGTTGGAAAACAGACTAAAATTCTAACTAAACAACTACACTAGACAAAATGATTCTGGAAAAAATAAGCTTGACATGCATATGCAAATGTATGATTCAACCCTTTTTAGTGAAGATGGTTGGTGCCTTCATGATTTAATTCTAGCAGAAATCCCAGATTAACATTACACCCTAATACTAAACTATGAGCATGTGTGGTACCATATACAAGATTAGACAAGGGTAGCCAAACAATAAAACTAGTATTTAACATAAGACTTTGGGCTGCTTAGGGGTCCAAGGATCAAAGCCCATACCCTTTGCATTTCACGCAAGCAACGTTAAGAGAGACCTATCCTAGTTTACCCCTTCAACGAGGAAGCCAACCTTCTTAGTTAGAACTAAACTCCATTCCTGCATTAAATGCATGCTAAGGCCAGTAAATCAGGCATTTAATGCTAACTTTCCCTTCCTAGCTTGCACAGACAACCAATGCACGAAAGCCATGAGGCGCACTACCAGAAGTAGTGCATGTGGAAGGCTGGCCTGGGAAAGCTGTGCCTCGAGGAGAAGCAAACTGTAGGCTTCAACATTGTAGCTATTTTACACCAAAAGGGAAATAATAAAAAGGCTAGGGAGAAAGGAAGGGGATGACCAAGCCACAACGGGAGATTCCGTTAAAGTGTAGAGAATAACCTTTCACTTACATAAGAAGGGAAACAAACCATTTGAAAGAGGGATGAAAGGTAACACAGAGAGAGATAGAGGAGAATGCATAGGGAGAAAAACACCCAAGAAGAAACCCATAGAGCCCACTTAGCCCAAAAGCATGCTTCAAGCCTTAAGAATCAACATCCATGCAACCCTAGTAATTCCTATAGCAATCCATTAAACATCTCAGCCATTAGAAGCCTTACTATCACCCTAGGAAAGCCCAAATCATCCAACCAAGGGAGACAAGAGGATGTTCTCAAAGCCCAAGTCCACTTCGACCTAAAAGTCCCCCAACATAAATTGGCGACTCTACTGGGGACAAGTTGCAATCTTGATTCAATGGCTCCAAGATCTAGAAGAACCACTATCAGGAGTGGCAATGCCTCAAACGCAGGCGAGCTTACTTTTTGACTCGACGAGTTTCAACGTGAAAGCCAGCATCAGTAAAGCTATGAAAACCTAGACGAATATGACATGTCAAACATCATCGCAGCCATTCATGCCTTGGGTAAAGACCATAAAGAAATTGCTGCCACTGTGAAAGAGTTAAAAAACTCAATCCGGATGCTAATCGAGAAAGTCAGTGACAAGGACTGCATGTTTAGTGAAAAGGCTTCTTAGGAGGAGTCAGCTGCTGTTGCTGGCAAAGATCCTGAGAAAACACCATCTTTCGTCACTCAGGAAGATGTCATAGTCATGCTAAAAAAAAAAAGCTGCATAAGATTTTAGACGATTGGAAATATGTTCTTGAGCCACCATATCCAACCAGCATTCTCCATATGCCATATCCTAAAAGATACGAGACTCCTAACCTTGTTCTCTTTGACGGAAGGAAAAGTAGCCCGGAGGAACATATAAGCCATTTCATCGGCACTTTGGGTCCTTATGCTAGCGATTGCAACCTCCATCTCAAGGAGTTCTCAAAAAGCCTAATTGACCTCTCTTATACTTGGTATAACACTCTGGCACCAGGTTTCATCCAGACCTGTGAAGCGTTGGCAGGCAGGTTTTGTAAAAAATACTTCCAACATGAGGAAATGTTTCATGATGACTCACTTAATAATATGAATCAAAGGCACGAGGAAGATCTGGTGACTTTTGTCAAACACTTTTGAAACCTTGGCCTTAACTGCTATCATGAAAAGAATGATGAAGCTCTTGTGGAGATTTGTATCAGCAGCATTGTCGCTAACTACAAGGTTTACTTGAAGAACATCAGTATTAGCCAGTTCTCAAGCCTCCTGGAAGAAGTGAGAAAGACCAGCTTGTTAGTCAAGCCTTCCATGGGGAGATCCTGGAAAGCTGACAAAAAGGAAGCTCATCATGCCCTAACTGTGGATGACAGATTCGACAACAACCCACGGAAAATGAAGCGAAATGAGAGTGAAAGGGAAATCTATCATCCACTAGCGTGCAACGACAAGGAATTCCAAGCCATCCTTGATGCCATGTTCGCAGATGGGGCCATCAAGCTGCCATAGCCGTACAAAGCCTCTTCTAGGGAAGATAGAAAGGAACCCAGATACTGTCATTTGCATCGGTATATGGGACAACCCTCTATTGCATGCCAAACTTTGAGAAAAATTCTCCATGCAAAAATCTGGGAAATGATGCTAGACCTTCCATGCAAGATGCAAGCCATAGACACCGACCCTCTACCAAAGCGTCGAGAGAAAGAGGTGAAAGTTGTCATCACATGCTCCGAAAATGACGATGCTTACCACCCATAGATCAACCATCTCTAGTCGCAGAGCTATGATACGCTATAGCTTCAAGCTAAATGATGGGGAAACAACCTTGGTAGAGCAACTGTTCAACTAGGAAATGACGGTTGTGACTTTGTACAGCTTTCTCGACATGGAAACCGACGTTGTTGAGTGTTAACTTTCCTAAAGGTAAGGGCCTACTGCAAAAAAGGCCTTTCAGGAAAACCTGAAGTTCAACTCCCTCTTTAACCAGCTTAATATGGCCCAGAAGTAAGGATCGCCGCTCCTGAAGCTCTTATACATGTTTCCAAGGACTATGGCTTTCAATGCTACACTGCCCAATCGCAGAGGGCTTTCTTTAAGAACAACAATGCCATTATCTTCACTAACGAATACATGGAAATGGTTTTCCTTAACCACTGAAGGCCATTGTACTTAGAAGGGCAGATTAGTAACGTTTTCATCAGGCCAGCTTTGGTTGACATTGGTTCCTCCGTCAACATTCTATCCTTAGCAGTGCTCACTATAGCAAGCGTCCCAATGTCAAAGGTGGTAAGGTCTCATATCTCTATCAATAGGTTTGGGAATAGCAATGAGAAAACTATGGGATAAATCAAGATTGACTTGAAGATTGGCCCTATCAGGTCATTTACTAAGTTTCGTGTGATTGACATCAATGTGGCTTACCACATTCTACTCGGACGACCATGGATAAACAAGCATAGATTCGTGGCCTCCACCTACTACCAATGCGCCAAGGGAAGATTTATCTAAGGCCTATTCGCATCCTAGGAAACCAAATGCCATTCGACCTAGATAAAGTTCATTATTCTGATGCTAAGCTTTATAATGATTTCCTAAGTGCTAAGACTGGGATATCACATGCATCAGGGATACCTTTACCCCATTGGGAAAAAGTTCGAAACCTCAGTGACCAAGAATTCCTAGCCACTATGGAAAGAGGTAAACACATACAGCCAGAAGCTAATGCCTTTGCCTACATTCCACCTCAATGCTCCAAGCAAGGAAAAGCTTTTAAAACTAAGCAATGTCAAGGATGCATGCAAACTAAAAGGGATAACCAAGAGGTACTTTGTGGATGAGGCAACTCTGAACCAAGAAGGATTCAATGAGGAACCATTGAGATGCCTTGGGCCATCCGAGTTATCACAAGTCATGCAAGAAGTAATAGAGAATGAGGTGAGCATAAGGAAGGAAGAAATTACACAAGCAACTGCTGAGCCTAGGATACTATTGGCCAACCATGAGAGAAGACACGCACAATATGGTCAAAAGATGCCATGCATGCCAAGTCCATGGAAACTTGATCCACAAGCCTTCAACACTACTCAAGACGTGCGCACTTCATAGCCATTCCATACATGGGAGCTCGATTTGATAAGAATAATTAACCTGGCTTTCAAAGGCCATATATAGATCTTAGTAGCCACTAATTACCTCACAAAGTAGGTGGAAGCAATCCCTCTCATGAAAGCAAGAGGAGCAACAATATCAAATTTCATCAGGGAATGCATCGTTTGGCGATTTTGGATACCTTACAATATAGTGAACAACAACAACACACCTTTAGTGAACAAACAAGTGCCATGCTAAATAGATATGGGATCAAGCACCGTAACTCCACATCGCACTATCCTTAGGAAAACGGTCAAGCCGAAGCCACAAACAAGTCACTAATGAGGATCATAAGCAAAATGGTTCACGACTACGCTTGGGGCTGAAGCACGCATCTACCAGATGTCCTATGGGCCTATATCACATCTCGAAGGAATGCTATGAGTTTTTCTCCCTACTCCTTGTTGTATGGGTCTGAAGCCATTTCCTTGTGGAAATGATGATGCCCACGACAAAAGTTTCAACATTCAACAATGTATAATAGGATGCTGCAACATGCGCAAGTTGGAGGTGGAAAGAGCTTGAGTTACTCGAGGAAAAAAAGGCGGAAACAACCTTATACCACCAACAAGTTACCAAGCCTACAATCTCACAATTAAGCCACGGAACTTCAAGGAAGGAGATATTCTCCTTAACACAGCTAAGGATATGAGGCATATCTCCGGACCTTCAAAGTTTGCCCCACATTGGGAAAGAATTTTTGTGATCAAGAAAGCCTATTGAAATGGTTACTACTACTTGACATCGGACAAGGAAGGTATGCTAACGGAGCCTATCAAGGAAAAATGGCTAAAGCCTTATTACTGCTAAAACACTCATGCTTATTTTAAAAGAACAAGCTTCTTCTATGCGATCACCATCTTGCTTACTCTATGAGGCCTTGTAAAGCCATGCAACGATTGATGTACTCCAAATTTTAATGAAATGAAGGAGCATTTTGTCAAAATCTTTGGTACATTCATCTCTTTACATCGGCAAAAGTAACTAAAAGGATTTTTTCTAAACATGCTATAGCAGTAATGAAGCCAAGGTTAAAAGGAAAGCCCATGCCAAGCAAGCTGCCCTAAGGGTCAAATCATGCTAAGTTTATAATAAAATCTCATGCCAAACAAGTTGCTCAATGGTTCAAAGTAATGCCCATGCAACATGCCAAGCCAAATTACGACACGCCATGCAAAACCATTCGAGTCAAGGGAATAAAGCCTTTTCAAAGAAATCAAACAAATCAATGCCAAGCTTAGCAATTCAAAATCAATGCTAAGCCTAACAAGGCAAAATCATTGCTAAACTTAACAAAGAAAAATCAATGCAAAGCCTAACAATTCAAAATCAATGCCAAGCCTACCAAGGCAAGATCAATGCCATACCTAACAATGCAAAATCAACGCCAAGCCTAACAAGGCAAGATAAATGCCAAGCCTAACAATGCAAGATCAATGCCAAGCCTAACAATGCAAAATCAATGCCAAGCTTAACATTGCAAAAATCAAGCCAAGCAAGGAAAAGCTTTTAAAGCCAGCAAGCCAATCAATGCTAAGCAGGTCAAGCTTTCCTGACATGCTCTTATTTTCTACGAAGGCTACAACATATTTCCTCAGGGAAACTCACTAGCAAAGTGCCAAGTGACAGAATCAACTATTTCTCCCAGGAAAGCAAGCAAAAGCTTGAGCCTATATCTTAAAGCATAAAAAGAATCTATCTAGCAAATTCTCATGCACTTGAAGTAAGAAAAAGCCAATGTCATTGCAAGATTAAAAACATCACAAGCTTCATGCTAAATTCAATGTCAGAATCTGAAGCCAAAGGTAAATGAGCAAAACATGAAATGAGGTGGCCTCATGGCCATTATTCAAAGAGCAATAAGCTAGCTATCTAAAAGGAAATTACAAAGAAAAGTAAAGGTGGAGTGAGGAAAACAACTTTCTTCATAGCTTGCTACTGCAACATCTCAAGGTTCATGCTTTGCCAAGAAAACAAAGTCGAAGGTTAGGAAAGAACAAACAATCAAGCAAAGTGCGTAGCTGTAAGAAGGTGAAGAGTTAAGCGCAAAACACCACCATTGGAATGAACTGCTAAAGGTGCCAACATGCAACTAATCCATTACGAGTTGAAGGCAAGATGTTATTTCCTTAAAGCTCCCATGTACCAACTTCTTCAACATGAGCTTCTCAATCCCTAGTTCCTTACACTGCAGTTCGAGAACACGATCCAGTTTGCTGGCTTTAGCAAACTGATCCAGGACCCTTTTTTTTTTCTCAAGCCAAAACCCGCAAATGGTATCACGCAACTCTACCAGCTCTCGACTAGATAACCCATTGGCACACCCAAAGCTGCCACATTGCTAATCACATATCACCAACATAGCAACATGTGCTATGTGAGTTCCATGACATAGAGCAAGACACTGAGCTCCTAAAAAATCATTACGTGCATGAAAGGAGATAAACTAATCAAGCTCACAACTGCATTACTGACATGTTGTAAGAACCTGCCCAACACATCAACCAGTCGAGAGCGAACCTTTACTCCCATGAAGTCAACCTGGGAAGAGAAAGCTTCGCCTGAAGGGATCAATTCCTCAATCGAACTTAATACCCTAGCTTCATTGGCAATACTATGCTTAAACTTCCCGAAGGCCTTATGCCACGATGCCCACACTTCAACCGAGGCTTGCTCTTCAGGGGAAATGACCTTTGGAGGAGGTGTGATTTCTAGTGGCTAAACATCGCTATCATTCGCAGCTTCCTCATGAAAAGTTGCAAACTCGGGAAAAACACCACTGAGGGCTTGAATACCTTTTGTAGCCTCTGCAACACCAACATTCACCTACTAGGAAAGCACGAAAACATGCACAAGTGAGGGGACAAATCAACAAGAAAAGACACAAAGTAGCACAGCCGACAAAAGCTTTCCAAGATGAAACTCCAACAAACCAACATGCTTATACATGCACACATGCAAAAGAGATGAAGAAAACATGCCAAGAAAAGTTTAGCTACTTCCTACATGTGTAAAATGCAAAAACTTAGGAAGAAGGCTAATAATCACAAATACACGCAAGGGCAAGCATCGACGAAGAACAGGAAATATACCTCTGTATCATCTACTCCCACTTAAACGTCATCGTTCAAAAAGTCGACGACTTCATCAAGATGAACATCCCCTGCCACTTTGTTATCATCCTTGCCACTAAGGGCTGGTTTTGTATTGATGTGCTTTGAAAAAAAAAGCTGATTCTGCTGTGCTGTGAGAATAAGCAGCTGTGAAATAAAGCATCAGAGTGTTTCGTAAACTTTTTTGTAAAAGTGCTTTTGGAAAAAAAAGCAATATGATAATGTTTGGTAAACTTTTATGTAAAACAACTGTGACTGTGTGAAATGACCAAAACGTATAATACTATATGTGTTATGACAAGCCACGACGTCATTCGCTGGTAACCTCTTCACCTTCTTTTTCCTCTCATTCCACATCTTCTTCTTCCACAAGGTTGTTGAAAATGAGACCCACCTCCTTACCTTCTTTATCGACCGCAACCCTGTTCTCAAATCCCTCATCTCCTGCCTCGACCTCACTAGCGTCAGTAATACCAACCATTGCTTTCCTAGATCTCCAGCCGAGTCCCCTTCTCCGATCTCTCTCCGAGGGAACCTTAGATGACGATTTCTTTTCCAGCGATGATGACGACGTTCGCTCCCTCTCCGACATAAAGATTTGCGAAAAGCTAGAACAGAGGAAAATCTTCAATGGGGCACTACCCGTTTGGAACCACCCCAAGTTCAGTGATGAACTTCTTCATCCAGAATGCTTCTTTGCCGGCTTCAACTGCAGCGACATATTCAGCCTCTGTTGTGGAATCATCAATTACACTCTGTTTCTTGCTCTTCCAACTGACAGCCCCACCATTCAGAGTGAATACGTATCCGGAGTTGGAACTTCTATCATCGACGTCAGATTGAAAATCTGCGTCTGTATAGGCTTCCACTCGCAACTCTGCTGCTCCTCCATATACAAGGAACATGTCCTTAGTTCTTCTTAAGTACTTAAGGACCGTCTTGACAGCTGCCCAGTGTTCTGGTCCTGGGTTAGATTGATATCGACTAGTAATGCTCACAGCATATGCGATATCAGGCCTTGTGCATATCATGGCATACATGAGACTCCCTATGGCAGAAGCATAAGGAATCATATTCATTTGCCGTATCTCTTCAGGAGTCTTAGGTTCCATGGACTTAGAAAGGTGAATTCCATGTCTCACAGGAAGAAAACCTTTCTTAGATTGTTCCATCTGGAACCTACTTAGCACCTTATCAATGTACATAGATTGGGATAATCCAATTAATTTTCTGGATTTATCACGATAGAGCTTTATCCCAAGTACATAAGATGCATCTCCTAAATCTTTCATGTGGAAGGTTTTGGACAACCACACTTTTACAGAAGAAAGTATTGCAGTGTCATTCCCGAATAGTAATATGTCATCTACATATAACACTAGGAATACAACTGCATCCCCAACGACCTTTTGATAAACACAATTGTCGTCTTCGTTTTGAGTAAAACCAAACTTTTTGATTTCAGTGTCGAAACGAATGTTCCAGCTCCTGGAGGCTTGCTTAAGTCCATAAATGGACCTTTGAAGCTTGCATACCTTAGTCTTTTCAGACTTGGACACGAAACCTTCGGGTTGAGTCATATAGAGCTCTTCCTCTAGGTAGCCGTTCAGAAAGGCCGTCTTCACGTCCATTTGCCAGATTTCATAATCATGGTACGCAGCTATAGCAAGCAAAATCCGAATGGACTTAATCATGGCTACAGGAGAGAAGGTTTCTTCATAGTCAATCCCTTCTATTTGCCTGTAACCCTTGGCTACTAATCTAGCCTTATAAGTCTCCATGTTCCCATCAACGCCTATCTTCCTCTTGAAGACCCATTTGTTTCCAACAGGTACAATGCCTTCTGGAGGGTCTACAAGAGTCCAGACCTGATTTTGATACATGGAATCCATCTCAGATTTCATGGCCTCTTACCATCTCTTTGAATCAATGTCGGACATTGCTTCAGTGTAGTCCCTAGGGTCCTCCTTTGTGTCATTGTCACCCAGAAGGTGCAATTCCGCAAAGTCATTGTCTAAGCCATACCTCTTAGGTGGCTTACTAACCCGTTCAGATCTACATGGAGCTAGGGGTTCAGGAACAGGGTTGTCAATATGTCGAGTGCTTGTTTGTGGTTCATTATTAATCTCATTAATTTCCATCTCTTTGCTTATAGTTCCTTTGAGAACGAATTCGTCTTCTAGAAACTTAGCAGTTCTGGCGACAAAGACTTTCTGGTCGTCAGGATGGTAGAACTCATATCCCATAGTTTCTCTAGGATATCCCACAAAATAGCATCTTACTGATCTCGCTTCAAGCTTCTTGACATATGCTTCACAACCCCAAATCTTAACATGATTAAGACTTGGCTTTCTTCCATGCCATATCTCATAGGGCGTTTGTGAAACAGATTTGGAAGGTACTCTATTAAGCAAGTAAGCTGCTGTATATAGAGCGTATCCCGAGAATGTTACTGGTAGATCAGCGGAACTCATCATAGAACGAACCATGTTCATCAAGGTTCGATTTCTCCTTTCAGAAACTCCATTAAGTTGTGGAGTTCCCGGTGGAGTCCACTGTGATATTATTGAAGGGAAAATTATAAGATTCTAGCATGGGATTTCATAATGACTATCATGCATATACAAATCAAATTTAATATACGAAAGCAGCGGAAGCATTTATAACATATTATCAAAGCTATAGTCATGCAAATCCCCTTCAAGGTTTATAGGTTTATATATAATGCATCAAAACAATTTTTAGAATCAAGAACAAAGTGAAGGTTAGTCTTATACCTCTTGATCTAGACTTGAGACCAAGGATGGACCACCTCCAAGCCCTTTGCTCCTTGAAATCCTTGAGCCTAGCTTCCCTCCTTGCCTCCTCCACTTTGTTACAATGAGTGCTCCTAGGTTCTCTTCAAGTTCCCAAAGTAGGAAACCTCTAAAGATCCTCACCCACTAGTGTAGTGAGAAGGATGAAGGAATAACCAAAAGGGTGTAAGAGATGTTAGTAAAAACCCCCTTTGGTGGCCGGCCTTTGTGGTTCAAGATGGCTATTTTCTTTTGCCTCTTTTGTTGTTCAAAACTCACAAAAACCCTAATGAACAATATCTTATAAAGTTGCTTATATAGACAAAAAGAAAACCTAGTCAACACTTAACTAAATATCTCTCCAAAACCCACATAATATGGCCGGCCCTCTTGTGTTGTTTTTGGGCTTTGGGCTTTTATTATTTCAAGTCATCCAATGCTTGAATAAAAGCCCAATGGGTTTAGGCCCAATGGGCCTAATTAAACCCGAACGTTTCTTTAAGCCCAAAACGATCTTTATCGCTTTTATGATTTTTCTAGACTTTTCTAAATTAATCACAACACATAATTAATCTAATTAATTGTTTCCATCATCCATTAGTTACTCACTACAATAGTGTTGTGGTGAACAATCTTTTAGGTTCTAATTAGCAAGGCAGTGAGGTGATTGGCATTAATCCAATTGCTTATATTTAATTCAATCACTTAGTGAATTAAAACCTCATTTTAATTCACCTTTCTTCTTTGACGACTACATCTAATCATTTAGAAGAACTCACAAGCTATGAGTGACATCTAACCATATGTCATAGCTACCCAAGCTAATGTAGAAGTTTATTCAAAGAACCTAGTCAGTTGGAATTACAATGTAATTCAATCCTTTTCTAATACAATACTCTCAATCACATCATTAGGGTATGGATATTTCATGTCAAACCCCTAATGTGATTATTCCTTCTTATATGATCCAATTGAGTCGTTTAGGAACGCTTTCCTTTATTACGCTCGATACTTCGGCCGAAGATTCCCGAATCATATCTTAGAGTATTCTTCCTCTCTTATCGAGGATTAGAGATTCCTTGTTGCGCATACACTTGCCTTCATGACTAAGTGGCTTAACCCCAACTATGCCGTTGACATTCTGATAGAGTGACGTTGACATAATCAAAGATTAAGTACTTAACCACAAGACAACGACGATGCCTCAGGTCAAAGGACTACTTACATTATTCCAACCATTAGAGTTACTTGCTTGACATGTGAGTAGACCTCCATGCAAGTACTCTCTTTCGATTGTGTTCAGTGAACTCATTCCCTTAATGAGCACCTACATACTTGTCTTAGTGTCACAACACGAATGGGATGAGACTTTCCATCCTTCCAATTGAAGCGGACACAGTATGTACCGGTCTAAGCATTGTCAGCATCCCTCCGACAATCCAACGACCAGGAACCTTTTGGACATAATGGTTATGTGAAGAAGGTCTCTGTAGTCTAACATCATTAGATTACTTCTTCAATCGATCCATTGTCCATGGATTCACTATTCAGGACATATATCGTTTATTGAGATAGTCCTAATTAGTATCTTTGCCATTTGATGTATAAGAATCATCCATACATCGATTCATTTGTCCTGAAAGATTTCTTCCAAAGATTGACTTTCAGGGCATATTTCCAACAATTATTCCACACTCTTTGAGATAATCTAGGAACTCATTACTCAGATATTCACCCCCTCGATCCGATCTTAGGATCTTTATCTGTTTCCCAGTTTACTTCTCAACTTCATTCTTGAATTCCTTGAACCTTTCAAAGGATTCTGACTTGTACTTCATAAGATATACATAGCCAAACCGAGAGTGATCGTCGGTGGATGTGATATAGTAGGAGAAGCCTCCTCTCGACGTAGTAGACATAGGTCCACATACGTCAGTGTGGATTAACCCTAGAATTTCAGTGGCACGCTCTCATTTTCCAGTAAATGGAGATTTGGTCATCTTCCCTTTCAAGCAACATTCACAAGTACCCATCTTGTCATTACCTAATGGGCGGATATATCCGTCTTTCGACATCTTGTGAATCTTATCAAGGTTCACATGTCCAAGTTTAAGATACCACATCTTTTCTTGGTTAATTTCTTCTCTAGCCCTTTTGGGTTTTGAGGTATTCCCGCTTGCAATACAGTGCATCCCACTATTCGTCTCTAGGTGAAAAAGTCCCTCTATCATATTACCATGAGAGATAATACGATCGTTCAAGTATAAAGTGCAACTCATTTTGTCAAACAATACTGAGTGCCCATCTCGTAAAAGCTTAGAGATGGAAATCAAATTCTTTATACATGAAGGAAAATATAAACAATTTTTAAGTTCCAGGACTTCCCCAGAGGGTAGGTCAAGCATGTAGGTGCCTATTGCTTTTGCAGAGATTTTAGTGTCGTTCCCAACTCGCACAACCATCTCCCCATTGCGCAGTGATTTGCTCCCCGCTAGTCCCTGCATCGTATTACAGATATGTTGACTAGCGCCTGAATCAAATATCCAGGAATTGGAGCTCACTGTAAAAGCACTCTCTATGACAGAAATAGTCTCTTCAAAAGTTCTTGTCATAAGGCTCGCAATGCGCACCCTGTATTTCTTCTTCCAACGTTCATCCTTTCCACAATGAAAGCATGTTCCTTTGGATTTCTTTGCCTTCTTCTTTTGCAACCTTTTCCTTGTGTTTGCATTCTCACTCCCACTGTCCATTTTGAAACCTTTTTCAAATTTACAGCACATGTCAATCATCTCGTTTAAAGAATGATCGAATCTATTCACTTTATAGTTTACAATAAACTTAGTGAAATCATCCGAGAGAGATGCAAGGAAAAAGTCTTGGACCATTTTCCCATCGATGGAAGTTCCTAAACTTTTAAGATCTTTAAATATCTTTTCCATCTTTTGTCCATGCTTATGGACCGATGTCCCCTTTGCCATTTTGGCATTCATTAGACTACAAACATTTGAGAATCGTACATTACTAGTCTCAATGTCATGCATCTTATGCAAACTTTCAACCATGGCACAAGAAGTGTCCATGTGCTTATGTAGCTTCATAAGCTCCTCACTAAGTGAAGTAAGGATTAAGCATTTGGCTTGTAAATCATCCTCATAGTGTCTAACATAATTTTGACACTCCTCCTTTGAAGCTAGATTCGTAGGAGGTATATGAGGAGGGGATTGCTTAAGCACATACAATATGTCTTTCACCTTTGAGACATTCTCAATATGGTGACACCAAGTAAGGAAACGTTGGCCCTTAAGGCCCTTTTGGTCAAGTATAACGGTGGGTATAATTTTAGGCATGTCGTTAACTACATAACATAACAGAAATCATATTAGATTGTTTGTTTAAATCTATTTGATTGGGTCTTTGAATCAAATAGTACCACCCACTATTTTTGGCAAATTCCACATCCCTCAATAGAATTCGAGAGTTATATTGAACTCTTAGCGGGGTATGGGAGACTCACCATTACCAAGCCCACCTCATGATGATACGATGTTGGTTAGCAAAAATAATGATGAGAGAATAACGCATTATTCATTTACAACCTTTTGTAATTACCCATCCGTTTGGCCTCTAGAGAATGTTGCCTCACGATGATACGATGTCGGCTCCATTGCACTTAGTTTAAGTTATTCCCACCATGCTTAGTTTGTGAAGGGGTTCAAGAATAGCCTCACGATGATACAATGTCGGCTATCCTCGTTGCCTACACTCACCTCATCATATGTTTATGGACTCCTCTTGGATGTAAGCACATACTTTGAACTCCCCCATGATAGGGTGAAGCCGGTGCATGAGTCACAAACGATTGGAGCCCACCACGGTGGAAGGCCTATGAAGAAATGTTCAAAACATCTCTCGCTTATCAACTTAATATTCGTTTGTCGAGGGAGTAGTTTTGGGCTACATCAAAATCATTTTAATCATATTAAAAGAACTTGGACCTATCACAACTATTGGTCCAAGTTAATATGAATTAGTAGCATATAATACTCCCACTATTTCGAAGAAATAAATGAGACTATATGGAACTACTAACGAATGCATTGCATCCTCATATGGACTATATAGTCATATTAGGTTTTAGGATGATTATGAACCGATTAATGTGATCCAACATGAGCCTTGTGTTGGACCTTGGGTTTAAGGTAGATAGTTGTTGATTTTAGTTACGCGTTTAATCCAATTAAACCGTTATTTCCTATTGGGCGTTGGACCCAACTATTCCATTTTGAATACATATAAACAAAAGGAATACGTGAAATAATAAGAAGGGCTTATGCCCATTTACAACACAAATGATGGACTTATGTCCATTTACAACAAATTGAATTAATCAAATTACATTCAAATCTACACTACCAAACCCAAACATTCATAATGTAAAGCGGCCAATCACATAGCTCAATTATCGAGACCTTTGGTTCATAATCACCCTTTTCTCAATTAATCACATTAACTAAGAAAGCAACTTAAACAATTGGTTTTTGGATCCATAGAATTGATTTAAATGGAACTAAATGAAATGAAAATCCAATTCTCATTAAAGAGACAAAACAATTTTGTTCTCATTTTATTTGGGCCAAAAGGAAACTATGACCACAACAATTGGGCCATAATGCAAATACAAAAACTTTTGGGGTCACTTTGTAAAAACACAATAGTCCACAACTTCATGTAATTACAACTAGATCCCAAAATTTTATTAATGTAAAAACATCATTAAAGGATCAAAACAATTCGTCCTTTAGAGTTTTTGGGCCTTAACGTAAAAACGTAAACTTTTGGGCCAAAGTGCAAATACACAAAAGTATCAAAACTTTATGTAATTGCATAAAAGACCCCAAAAGTACCCCCACTAGGGGTTGGCCGGTTTTGGAGTGTGAATGAGTGTGAAAGGGTTTTATGCAACTTGATTTTGGTGGGTGAGGTAAAGGTGAAATTGATGGTTTGTAAGAAAATGTTTTGTAAAACATTAATGAGTTTTGACAAACATTAAAACCAAAATTAATGTTTCACCAATAACTTTCTTTCACCCATCAAAATTAAACCAAAACTTTATGAAAAACATAAAACTTTTGAATCAAAACTTCAAACCTTTTTGTTCTTGGCAAGAACTTCAAGAACATTTGAAGAACACCATGAAAACTCATAATAGCTCCATGAATGTTTTCATTCACCAAAACTCAATTTTTCACCACTCAAAAGAGGGCTAATATCCTAGGGTACTTAGGGGTTCCAAAAGTCACCTTAAAACCATTTTAACAAGACAAACATGAACCCAAAAAATCACCCTAAGGATTGGCCGAATTTCCCAAAATACATGGCACCAAATTTTAGTTCCAATATTCATGCTTAAATGAAATACATCTACAACATTTGAGATGCTAAATTTTCTAGCAAAATTTATATATTCAAAAGCAAGAATAAAGCTTGTAACATTTACAACATTTAAATCACAAATCATGAAAATCACAAAACCCAAAAGGATTCCCCATAAACTAGGCCGAGGCTCTGATACCACTTGAAGGAAAAAATTTGTCCTAGCTAAGAACAAGTATGAACATTTGAATACTCATGCAAGCTATTAACACTTTAAAGTAGGCATGCATTAAAAAACAATTCATAAAACCCATGACTTTCAAAGCCTAGTATATGGTGAACCAAAATAAACTCTTTAACAACATTAAAGATAAGTAAAGATTTAGAGTTTCTTTACCCTAGAAGCTCATCCTTGTTTACACAAGGGATTCACCCAAGTGGAGGGCCTTCAAGTCACCTCCAAGCTCCTTGAATCCTCCTTGTGTTTTCCTCCCTTTAGTGCTCCTTTGAAGATTTGAGGAAATAAGGATATGTTCTCCAAAACACCAAAAGTTTGATGTCTCCAAGTCTCTTCACAAAGGATGTATCTTGTGAAGATGATATGGATGACTTAGGGAAGAAGAGATTGCTAGATGTCCCTCCCCTTAGTGGCCGGCCTCTTAGAAGAAAAAGAGAGAAAAATGTTTCACCCAATTTCAACAAGAAAACCCTAAATGAAATAAAGCTATAAAGTTGAATTTATACTTCATTACAAGTGAGTGGCAAACTTGTAATTAATCCAAGTTTGCCATATTCACCCTAATGGCCGGCCCTCATTTGTTATTGGGCTAATTTGCCCATTTTGTTTTAGTTGTCATACAACTTAAACATAATGGGCCTTGTGGACCAAAACGCTTTTGGGCCCCGAAACCTAAAACCAACATATAAGCCCAATACAAACATTTCGTATAATTAATTAACTATTTAATTAATCTTGACCATTCTTCAATTAAACCATTTAATTGCTTATCCATTTCATTTGATTTCTTCACATACATCCTTACTCGGTGTACGATCCATTAGGTTCCAATTAACGAGGCAGTGGGCGATTGTTACTCTTAACGATCGATTGTGAATTGAAACCACATTTCAATTCTCCCTTTATTGATTAGTGTTTGCTAACCATTAGGGCTTCCACAAACCATGAGTGACGCCTAACAGCATATCATGGTTACCCAAGCTAAGTAGAATTGGTTGGAGAACCTATCCAGTTACAACTACAATGCAATACGGTCCTTCTCTAATACAATACTCTTAATCACATTGTTTAAGTGTTAGTTTGTTTCATGTCCACTATCCAATGTGATACTTTCCTATATGATTCCCTTGAATATGATTTGGAACAAACTTCCTAAGTCATATTCATTTGTTTTAGCCAAAGACTTTAGAATCATATCTTAGAGTATTCTCCTTCCACCATGGAAGGTTAGAGATCCCTTGTTGTGCATTCATATGCTTACATGACTAGATAGCTTGACCCCAACAATGCCGTGGACACTCCGAGGGAATGCCGTTGACATGATTAAAGATCAAGGACCTAACCATTAGACATCTATGATGCCTCAGGTCAAAGGACTACTTTGCATATTGCAACTTTAGAGTTCATACATGACATGTATGTTCGAACTCTCTTTTGATCGTAGTTCAGTGTACTCGATTACTCTTTCGAGCACCTATGTGTTTGTCTTAGTGTCCAACACCAAATGACTTGAAACTAGTCATACTCACGCTTGAGTCAACATAACACATACTAACCTTAGCGGATTGTCAATGCCCAATTGGCAATCCTCTGGCTAGGAACTTTTTAGGAATGAACATAAGAGAATGGTCTCGATAATCTAACTCACTTAGATCACTTGTCTCTTAGATCAAATACATCCCTTGGATTCCCTTATTGCTTAAACACATGATACAATAAATAGTGATTAACAATAAGCTTTGCCCTCCATTAAACATATAAAAGTTTAATACATTAATATTCCAAAAAGCTATTACATCAAATGAGTGGCTTTGTGGGCATACTTCCAACATTTGTTGACCTTAGCATGATGTTAGTCAAGACTACGACGGGGTCACTGCCGTCGATTTGATCTATGGACGTTTGTCTTTCCTTATAAGATATTCAAAAAAGCCCGCTGGCTAAAGGTCCTGCAAGACTAACCGAGATAAAGGCATGGGTAAGCATTTGGAAGAAGTAATCTTTCACTTCAAAGAAACATCTGCTCATACAACAGAAGTCATTGATCTTAGCACAAAGGTGTCACCCCAACGCCTTCCCCCCAAAACGCGCCACTCAAAATTCAAGATACTTAAAATCTCCAACCCCTGGAAACAAAAACATTTCCTAGTGTGAACTGCATATATGAAGAACAAGAATATTTGGGAAACACCGAAAAGAGAGGAAGGTAGCATGCAAGAAACCCAGAATGATGGCTTCAATCAACAAGCCACTCACCATCTAGTCTAACATCTTGATGCTCTCTGAGCGAGATTTGGAGGATGTCTACTCACCCCATAATCGTGCCCTTGTCATCAAAGTTCAAATCTCAAACCCCATGGTCAGTTGAGTCTGGGTGGACAATGGGCCAAGGGTCAATGTCCACTTCAAGGATGCAGTAGAGAAGATATAGATCTTGGATAGCATTAACAAAGGAAAGACCACCCTCCACAAGTCCAATGGGGCACCGATTCGATCCTTGGGAACTGTAAAATCGGCAGTCCATGCAGAACCCTACAACCATCTAGTAACCTTCCACATCTTGGACTGCCCAACTCCCCACAATGCCATTCTTGGTAAGAATTGGGTACACAAGATGAAAATTGTTTCATCTAATTACCATCATCTACTCCACTACCCCCACTCCGAATGGGGTGAAGGAGATTAAGAGAGACCAAACAATGGTGTGCTGCTTGTTGGAAATGTGCCCTAAAACTAATCATATGATGATACTTTACAGACATTTCACATGTTAAACTAATATAGTTTAATATAAAGGGCAAAGATTATTGTTTGAAGCCGTCTCATATAAATGTTATACGCTTAAACGATAAGTCCAAGGAATATGTAATTGGGAGAATGCGATCTAAAGAAGTTAGATTCATGAGACCATTCTCTTTCGTATACATATCCTAAACGTTCCTAATCATAAGATTGCCCATTGGGCATTGATAGTCCGTTAAGATCAGTACGTGCTATGTCTTCTCTTAGGAAGAGTGACTGGTCTCGAGTTATTGGTGTGACTGACACCAAGATAAGCATGTAGGTGCTCAATAGAGAATGAGTCCACTGAACACTACTAACAAGGAGTTCTCATACACATGTCACATGAGAACTCATGGTTGGGATAATGCAAAGTAGTCCTTTGACCTAAGGCATCATAGTTGTCTTGTGGTTAGATCTTTGATCTTTGACTATGTCAAAGTCACTTTGTCAGAAGGTGTCCACGGGATAGTTGGGGTTAAGCCACTTAGCCATAGAGGTAAGTGAATGCGCAACAAGGGATCTCTAACCTTTAAACCATATGAGAGAGAATACTCTATGATATGATTAAGAATCTCTGGCCAGAGTATGAATGAGATTTAGGAAATCGTTCCAAGTCACATTCAAGGTAATCATATAAGTAAGAGAATCACATTGGATAGTAGACATGAATAAACTATCAAACCAAACAATGTGGTCAAGAGTATTGTATTAGAGAAAGACCGTATTGCATTGTAATCCTAAATTGAATTGGTTCTCCACCTCTTCCGATTAGCTTGGGTAACCATGACATACTGTTAGGTGCCACTCATGGTTTGTGGAAGCCCTAAACGTATATAATCACTAAACGGAGAATTGAAAGTAAGTTTCAATTCACAATCGATTAGAAAGAGTTCTAATTGCCCACTGGCTCGCTAAAAGGAAACTAATGGATCGTACACCGTGTAAGGTAATGCTTGAAGGATTTGACGGAGATGAGTAAGGAAAATTAAATGGTTTAATTGTTTATGGCAAGAATTAATTAATATGTTAATTAATCAAACAAATAAGTTAGTTTTGGGCCTTAAAGCCCAAATTGGGCTTCGAATCATCAAGCCCATTAGCTTAAGTTGAAGGATTTATTTTGAAAAACATGTTCATTTGAGCAACATCATATGGCATGCAATTAACAATTAAAGGCGGAATCATGCTTGCATGTACTCAAAAACAAAACATTACCATGAAATTCAAAGCCTAGTAGATTGGTGAACCAATAATCAACTCAAAACAAAGTGAGTTGAAATTATTACCTTTGTAGATTCCTCTTTGCATAAGCAAAGGCTAATCACCCAAAGAGATAGGGCCTTCATTCCTTGCTTCTTAGATCCATGGATTTGGATGGAAAAATAGGTTTCTCCAAGTTCCCAAAATAGGGAACCTCTAAGTCTCTTCACCAAGGTTTGATTGTAGAAGAAATGAGTGACCTTGGAGTAGTAGGATTGCTAGATGTACCCTCCAAGGTGTTGGCCTCTTTAGAGAGAAAATGGAGAGACAATACTCACCAATTTTCCCCCAAAATAAACCCTTAATCACTTAATGAATATTTGGCTATAAAATCATTTATATAGTCACTTCTTTAAGTGACCTAAACAACCAAAACCCTAATTCATTTCATCATGGCCGGCCATTTAGGGGATTTTGGGCTTTTGGGCTTTAATGAATCTTCATTCATTAAATTGTCATACAACTTAAGTTAATGGGCTTGACGTTCGAAGCCCATTGGGCCTTAAGGTCCAAAACTATCCCGAAATCTTTAACGAACTTATTCGTTTGATTAATTAACATATTAATTAATCCTTGCCATAAATAAATGATTAAACCATTTAATCATTCTTACTCATTTCCGTTTAATCTCCAATCTCTACCTTTTACGGTGTGCGATCCATTAGGTTCCTTTTAGCGAGGTAGTGGGCGATTAAAACCATTTTACATCGATTGTGAATTGAAACTATTTTCAATTCTCCCTTTAGTGATTACACACGTTTAGGGCTTCCACAAACCATGAGTGACACCTAGCAGCATATCATGGTTACCCAAGCTAATCAGAAGAGGTGGAGAACCTATTCAGTTCGGGATTACAAATGCAATACGGTCCTTCTCTAATCTAATACTCTTGACCACATTGTTTGGTATGATAGTTTATTTACTCATGTCTACTATCCAATGTAAATCGTTTGCTTATATGATTTCCTTGAATGTGATTTGGAACGCATTCCCTAATCTCATTCATACTCTGGCCAGAGATTCCAAATCATATCATAGAGTATTCTCCCTCAACTGTTTGAAGGTTAGAGATTCCTTGTTGCGCATTCACTTGTCTCCATAGCTAAGTGGCTTAACCCCAACGATGCCGTGGACACCCCGAGGGGGTGACTTTGACATAATCAAAGATCAAGGACTTAACCACAAGACAACTGTGATGCCTCAGGTCAAAGGACTACTTTGCATTATCCCAACCATGAGTTCTTATGTGACATGGAATATGAGAACTCTTCGTTGATCACGTTCAGTGTACTCATTCTTTATTGAGCACCTACGTACTTGTCTTGATGTCACACACACCAATGACTCGAGACTAATCACTCTCCCTGAGAGAAGACATAGTACGTACCGATCTTTACGGACTGTCAATGCCCAATTGACAATCCTATGATCAGGAACATTTAGGATGTGTCTACGAAAGAATGGTCTCATGAATCTAACTTCATTAGATTACATTCTCCCAATCACATATTCCTTGGACTTTATCGTTTAAGCATATAACATTTATATGAGACGGCTCAAACAATAATCTTTGCCCTTTATATGTAAAACTAGATTAGTTTAACATGTGAAATGTCCGTAAAGTATCATCATATGATTGGCTTTAGGGCACATTTCCAACAATCTCCCACTTGCACTAGAGCCAATCAGCTTGATCATCAGTGATGATACCTCTTCTGTAGTCATTTCATAAATGGCTGAGTAGTAGGCCTAGACAATGGATATCTATATGTTATCCATAGAAGCAACCTTGAGAATAACGACGTCACCATTATACATGATTCTCAATCATGTGGTTCAGTCTCTCATTTGTGTTTGGACCTTGATGAGACCTTGATTCCCAGGCTTGAGCTATCGCCCCATTAGTGTCATACACTTTCTGGTTGGAATCGAATAAAGAGTTCATAAATGAACTTTCCCACCCAAACAACATTGTTGTAAACTTCTATATGGCAATATATCTTGCATTCATAATGGAACACACTAAAGTCATTACTTTAATGTTTCCATCCAAATATCTCTTTAGTCATAATAAAGAGATATCTGTTTATCTCTTCATTCACAATGAAGAAACATCTAATGATGGATTAGATTCATAATCTAATACATTTACGCTTCCATTACGTTACTTTGATTCTTCCTCGATCTTTGAGGAATTTATCCTTTAGTATTTCTTAAATACTTAAAGACTCACTTGACAGTTGCCATGGTTCTGATCCTGGGCTTGCACTGATATCATCTTGTACCGTTCTAGGTACAACTCATATCAATGTTTTTCATACAATATGAAATACATAAATCACCTTTCTGCGTATGCATAAAGGATTCTATTTACGCATTATTTCAATGGGAGTCAAAGGGTACATTCCCTTTGAGAAGGGCAACTTGCTAGTCTTACTAGAATCGTCCTTCTTATTGAAGTTTATCATCATATGAGAAACTTCCTAGCATCCATTGTCTATTATTAGGGATTGATATAATCCAATTATATCATGAAATATATCATTATAGATTTCCATCCCATGTATTTAGACTATATCTCCCATATACATTCTATCGTTTATAGAATGCTTAAAGTCATAACTTTAACGAAGAAGTATTCTTTTCATTTCCAAAATTAATATATCATATATATTTAAATTTTTAGGAACATGATTAACTCCCACTAATCTTTTGTAAAACTAGTAAACAAAAGATTCATTTACATCTTTATGAGAAATCAAACGATTTGATCCTTTTCTCATAAAATGCAAATAGCTCCCACTAACTTGCTAAGATCCATAATGGATGGATCTCTACAACTTACATGTCTTGTGATTTATAGTTTTGGACATATATTATCAAGACTATCTTAATAATGGTTTCGGAAACCCATATTATGTCAAAACATTGAATCACCATTTTAGTTGTAGCTAGCAATCTTCGAATTAATTGAAACCAAGCCTATCTCAAAGATGGTTTCTTCAAAGTCAACCATTCTCTTTGATTGTAGTTACCTTAAGCTACCAATTAGCTATGAAGGTTTCATTATTTCGAGTCAAATGGTACTTTACCATTTCCTTGAGTATATATCATATATGCACTCAATGTAGTCATAAGGATTTTCATTCTTATCGACTACCTTGGAGCTTGTGGTATAGGAACTAGGTTGTTATATTTGTTGATTACTATCTTGTCTCTCAAAGAACCCATTCTTTGAGTTCTATCTCTCGTTCATTTGCTTTTAGGCAAATCACATTGTAGAATTACAATGAACTACCCAACAAAACAACATTTGTTAGTTGGTTTATAGAAGCGATATCCAAAAGTTATTTTAAGGATATCCTACAAGATTGTTATCAAACAAATATTGCTTATTAGCACACAACCCCAAATCTTTAACATGCTTAAGATTTGTCTTTCTTTTCCAACTACATCTTATGGAGTCATGAAAATATTGGAAGATCTTCTCATTGACAATCATATTGTTTTAGAAGTATATATCCTATATATGGGTAATAGATAACATTTAACGAACTAAATCTTATTCGAGTTCGTTCTTCTCCTAATGGAGAAATACATTATCTTATGATGCTATTTTCCTTGATATCTTTCAAGGAAACTTATCTAAAGTGTTACCTTTCCTTGGATCAAATCTAAGGAGGTAAATACTGTAGATGTCTTACTCATCAACTTTCATTACTTGAATTCTTTGAAACATTTTACAAAGTATTCGGACTTGTGTTTATTCAAAATAAACTAAAGTCCAACTGAGAGTGATCTTCGGTGAATGTTATTCAACATGAGTAATATTATGTTTGTGGACAAGTGCCACTAACATCTAAGTGAATTAACCTCAACAACTTTGTGATTCTTTCTTCTTTCCAAAAGAATAAAGATTCGAACATTTCGCCTCTATACAATTTTAACAAGAAGGTATTGGATCCGGATCTAACGATCCAAAGCATCCTTGTTTCACCAACTCGTAACTTATGTTTTAGAGGTATCACAATTTAGTTGGGATTAGTCACTACCTTGCAACCTTTTGGGTTTTTAAGCATCATTATTTTCTAAACAGTTAACACTACCATATCATCTCTACTATAGAGACAATCAATTAGATTACTATAATCCAATTTCTTTGGTAGTTCATATGAGGAAGTAAGTACTATCTGCTTTCGCAGAGATCTATATCTTATTCACGTTCCGTATGTGAAGCACCTTTTCTTCTCTCATATATCTTCTACTTCTTATTAGTCACACTTTTACAACGATTTGTAAAACATAGTTACTAATACGGAATCATACATTCAAGTAGAAGAACCAACTGTTTTGAACTATTCAAGAACAATTTACAACACCTTCGAAAGGTGTGTTCTTGACACTTGCAAGACATTTCTTGCAAATACCCCTTCCAATGTCCATCCTTTCATAAAGAAAGTTTGTTCCCTTGGAGTTATTTATCTTCTTTATTTGACTTTCACCTTTGACTACATTAGTCATGGTCCCTAAACTCCCACTATCTCTCTTGAAACCTTTTTCAATTGTGTTATACACATCAAACAATTTGGAGAGTATGTGGTTATTGTTCACTACATAGTTTACCATAAACTTAGTGAACCATTAGGATAGGGAAACAAAGGTGAAGTCCTTGCCTAGTTTCCGTCTCGTTAAGTGGTTTAACACTTCAACACTCAATGTTTCAAAATCATCATAAGTCCATGTTAATGGACTATTTTTGTCAACCAACCATTATGTTCTAAACATAATTACAAACTTTCAAGAGTTGTACAAGGCAACTCTCATTTCTTCATACAACAATTTGTAAGTGAAGAATCATGGCACATAAAGTGTCCATGCCCTTGTGCTTACTTCTCAAGTTCTTTGTTCAATTAACAAAGAAATAAGCACTAAGTGTTTGTATTGACTACGGGTTGTTCAAAGCAACTCTTATTTCTTCATACAACAATTTGTAATTGAAGAATTATGACATTAAAAGTGTTGTCCTCTCTATGATAGACCTTTTCTAACATATTCTTCTAATGATACATTATCAATAGGAAGATTGTGAGGATGAGACTACTTAGGTACTTTTACAAGCCATTAAAGACAATCTATGGTTTTGTAGTACCAAGTCCGGAAACTAAAACATTCGGTTTTGTCAAGTGTTGGATAGCGTTTGCAAATATATTGGTAAACAAATACATAACGAATATAGATTGATTGATTTTAAGCCATTTGATTCGGGTCTTTAAATCAAAATAGCACCACCCACTATTTTTGGCAAATTCCATATCCCTCATTGGAATTCGAGAGTTTTGGATGAAACTCTTAGTAGGTTATGGGAGACTCACTATTACCAAGCCCACCTCAGAAGAACTCCATATTGGCTAGCAACGATAATAATGAGAGAGTACGTTTACTCATTTGCAACTAATGCAAGTACCCATCTCGTTTGGCCTCTAGAGAATGATGCCTCAGAAGAACTCCATATTGGCACCATTGCACTTAGTTAAGTCATTCCCACCATGCTAGTTCAAGTAGGGGTTCAAGAATGGCCTCAGAAGAACTCCATATTGGCCACACTCGTTGCCTACCTTTCACTTCATCATATGTTTATAGGCTTCTCCTGAATGTAAGCACATACTTTGCAACCCCAGAACTGGACGAATACGGTGTATGATTCACAAACGATTGAAGCCTACCACGGTGGAAGGCCACGAAAGAGTGTTCAAAGCACTCTCCGCTTATCAACTTAATAATGGTTTGGTTGAGGGTTTTAGGTCTCATCACATATCAATATACATTTTAATCTCTATTAAAACAATTTTGGTCCTATTACAACTATTGGTCCATATGATTGTTTTAGTTGTACATAATACTCCCACTATGCTTTTAAAACGGTTTTTAAAGCAAGAGTATATGTTACTACTAACATAAGGTTTGCATTCATTTGATGGACTATATAGTTGCCTTAGGGCCTTAGGATGACTATGAACCTTTGTTTAGATTCAACACGAGCCTTGTGTTGAATCTCGGTCTAGGGATGGAGATTGATTTTAGTTACGCGTTTAATCACATTAAGGCGTGTTGTCTTAGGGGCGTTGGACCCAATTACTTCATTTTCATGCATATCATATAAAGCAAGAAAGAAATACTTCAAAGTAAAGGATGAGCTTATGCTCATTACAACATTTGCATAAAACAAATTACCTTAAAGTAAAGAAGGACTTATGCCCTTTTACAACATTTGATCAAATCAAATTACAACCAAAATCTAATCTACACATTCCCATGGTTCAAACAAATTTGAAACGCCTTTCACATAGCTCAATTATATTAGGCTTAGGTTCATAATCTTCCTTTAATTAATTAACGCTTTAACTAATTAATTGAATGCAACATTTTCATTTGGTTTTTGTATCCATAAAATTGATTTAAGTGGAGCTAAACAAAATGAAAATCCAATTCTCATTTAAAGAGACAAAACAATTTTGTTCTCATCCTATTTGGGCCATCATGCAATAACCACAACTTTTTGGGCCATATTGCGAAAACATAAACTTTTGGGGTCACTTTGTAAAAACACAAAAGTCACTACTTCATGTAAATACAACTAGAACCCAAAATTTAAATAAATTCAAAACTTCATTAAAGGAGCAAAACAATTTGTCCTTTAGCGTTTTTAGGCCTTAACGTCAAAACGTAAACTTTCGGGTCAAAGTACAAATACACAAAAGTATCAAAACTTTATGTAATTGCATAAAAGCCCCAAAAATACCCTATTTTATTAGGGTGGCCGGTTTTTAGGGATAAAAAGGAGTGGTGGGTGTTTTGATTTATTAGTTTTGTCAAAAAACAATCAAGTAGTGCTTTCACCTTTCATAAAAATAATATATGTTTTGATGATTGATATTTCTTTCATCATTTATACAAATATTTAACACTTTAAATACTTTCATAAAAATAATATATGTTTTGATGATTGATGTTTCCATCATCATTTATACAAATATTTAACACTTTAAATACATGATAAATCATTTGAAAAACATATATCATAAACTTTATGAAATAAATCAAAACTTTGAATCAAAACACAAACCTTTGTGTTCTTGGCAAGAACATCAAGAACATATGAAGAACATCCATGAAAACCCATAAGAGCTCCATGAATGTTTTCATGCAATAAAACTCAAATTTTTATCATTCAAAATGAGGCTAACATCCTAGGGTACTTAGGGGTTCCAAAAGTCACCTTAAAACATTTTTAACAAGACAAACATGAACCCAAAAAATCACCCTTTGGATTTGGCCGAAAATCCCTAAAATCATGGCACCAAATTTTAGCTCCAATATTCATCCTCATATGAACTACATCTACAACATTTGAGATGGCAAATTTTCAAACAAAATTTACATTCAAAGAAGCAAGAATAAAGCTTGTAACAATTACAACTTTTAAATCATAAACTTATGAACTACAAAACCCAAAAGGATTCACCAACTACTAGACCTAGGCTCTGATACCACTTGAAGGATTTATTTTGAAAAACATGTTCATTTGAGCAACATCATATGGCATGCAATTAACAATTAAAGGCGGAATCATGCTTGCATGTACTCAAAAACAAAACATTACCATGAAATTCAAAGCCTAGTAGATTGGTGAACCAATAATCAACTCAAAACAAAGTGAGTTGAAATTATTACCTTTGTAGATTCCTCTTTGCATAAGCAAAGGCTAATCACCCAAAGAGATAGGGCCTTCATTCCTTGCTTCTTAGATCCATGGATTTGGATGGAAAAATAGGTTTCTCCAAGTTCCCAAAATAGGGAACCTCTAAGTCTCTTCACCAAGGTTTGATTGTAGAAGAAATGAATGACCTTGGAGTAGTAGGATTGCTAGATGTACCCTCCAAGGTGTTGGCCTCTTTAGAGAGAAAATGGAGAGACAATACTCACCAATTTTCCCCCAAAATAAACCCTTAATCACTTAATGAATATTTGGCTATAAAATCATTTATATAGTCACTTCTTTAAGTGACCTAAACAACCAAAACCCTAATTCATTTCATCATGGCCGGCCATTTAGGGGATTTTGGGCTTTTGGGCTTTAATGAATCTTCATTCATTAAATTGTCATACAACTTAAGTTAATGGGCTTGACGTTCGAAGCCCATTGGGCCTTAAGGTCCAAAACTATCCCGAAATCTTTAACGAACTTATTCGTTTGATTAATTAACATATTAATTAATCCTTGCCATAAATAAATGATTAAACCATTTAATCATTCTTACTCATTTCCGTTTAATCTCCAATCTCTACCTTTTACGGTGTGCGATCCATTAGGTTCCTTTTAGCGAGGTAGTGGGCGATTAAAACCATTTTACATCGATTGTGAATTGAAACTATTTTCAATTCTCCCTTTAGTGATTACACACGTTTAGGGCTTCCACAAACCATGAGTGACACCTAGCAGCATATCATGGTTACCCAAGCTAATCAGAAGAGGTGGAGAACCTATTCAGTTCGGGATTACAAATGCAATACGGTCCTTCTCTAATCTAATACTCTTGACCACATTGTTTGGTATGATAGTTTATTTACTCATGTCTACTATCCAATGTAAATCGTTTGCTTATATGATTTCCTTGAATGTGATTTGGAACGCATTCCCTAATCTCATTCATACTCTGGCCAGAGATTCCAAATCATATCATAGAGTATTCTCCCTCAACTGTTTGAAGGTTAGAGATTCCTTGTTGCGCATTCACTTGTCTCCATAGCTAAGTGGCTTAACCCCAACGATGCCGTGGACACCCCGAGGGGGTGACTTTGACATAATCAAAGATCAAGGACTTAACCACAAGACAACTGTGATGCCTCAGGTCAAAGGACTACTTTGCATTATCCCAACCATGAGTTCTTATGTGACATGGAATATGAGAACTCTTCGTTGATCACGTTCAGTGTACTCATTCTCTATTGAGCACCTACGTACTTGTCTTGATGTCACACACACCAATGACTCGAGACTAATCACTCTCCCTGAGAGAAGACATAGTACGTACCGATCTTTACGGACTGTCAATGCCCAATTGACAATCCTATGATCAGGAACATTTAGGATGTGTCTACGAAAGAATGGTCTCATGAATCTAACTTCATTAGATTACATTCTCCCAATCACATATTCCTTGGACTTTATCGTTTAAGCATATAACATTTATATGAGACGGCTCAAACAATAATCTTTGCCCTTTATATGTAAAACTAGATTAGTTTAACATGTGAAATGTCCGTAAAGTATCATCATATGATTGGCTTTAGGGCACATTTCCAACATAAGTTGTATGACAACTTAACAAAAAAAATTCAAGAAGCCCAAAACAACCCAAAGGCATGGGTAAACCGGCCATATAGAGAGGGGTAGTGAACTTGGCTCAATTGCAAGTTTGCCACTCCATTGTGAGGTGGTATAAAGGGAACTTTATAGCCATTTCATCCTTAGGGTTTCTTTTGGAGAAAAGATGAGAACACAATGTCTCTCCCTTTCTCTCTAGGAGGCTGGCCCCCATGGAGGAGATTAGCTAGCAATCTTCCCTCCTCCAAGGTCACTCATCTCTTCTTCGAGTCTCTCCTTGGTGTGGAAAAATTAGAGGTTCTCAACTTTGGGAACTTGGAGAATCCTTTCAACCATCCTCATCCAAGAAATCCATGGAGCTAAGAAGCAAGGAATGAATGCCCTCTCCTTGGGTGATTAGCCTTTGCTTATGGAAAGAGGAATCAACAAAGGTATAAGATTTCTCAACTCACTTTGTTCTTGAGTTGAGTCTTGGTTCACCCTTCTACTAGGCTTTGAATTTCATGGGTAATGTTTTGTTTTGAGTGCATAGAAGCATGATTCTGCCTTTAATTGTTAATTGCATGCCATTGATGTTGCTCAAATGAACATGTTTTTCACAAAATTTCCTTCAAGTGGTATCAGAGCCTAGGTCTAGTAGTTGGTGAATCCTTTGGGGTTTTGTATTTTCATAGTTTATGATTTCAATGTTGTAATTGTTACAAGCTTTATTCTTGCTTCTTTGAATGTAAATTTTGTTAGAAAATTTGCCATCTCAAATGTTGTAGATGTAGTTCATATGAGCATGAATTTTGGAGCTAAAATTTGGTGCCATGTTTTTGGGGAAATTCGGCCAAATCCAAAGGGTGGATTTTTGGGTTCATGTTTGTCTTGTTAAAAGTGTTTTAAAGTGACATTAGGAACCCCTAAGTACCCTAGTATGGTAATATTTTTTTTCCCTTAAGTTTGAGAGTTTTTGGGGTGTCTTTGGGTGAAAAATGTTCATGGAGCTCTTATGGGTTTTCATGGATGTTCTTCATTGTTCTCGTTATGTTCTAACCAAGAACACAAAGGTTTGGTGTTTTGATTCAAAGTGTTTGATGTTTTTCATAAAGTTTTGTTTATGGTGGTTGGTGTGACTTTATTGTAATAAATGGTATGACATGATTTGTCCTTTTTCAATCAACACCATACCAATCACTTACACATTTTCCTTGTTTCAAGGAACCATGTTTTATGAAAATCACTTTTTCAAACCTACCCATCACCTTTCACTTTTGTTGAAAAATTCAAAAGTTTTATGACACCATCTCTCATCCAAAATCGGCCACCCTATTAAATAGGGTACTTTTGGGGTTTTTATGCAATTACATAAAGCTTTAATACTTTTGTGTATTTGTACTTTGACCCGAAAGTTTACGTTTTAACGTAAAGGCCCAAAATCACTAAAGGACAAAATGTTTTGCTCGTTTAATGAAGATTTTGTATTTTGATGAAATTTTTGGGTTCTAGTTGTAATTACATGAAGTAGTGGACTTTTGTGTTTTTACAAAGGGACCTCAAAAGTTTATGTTTTGCAATATAGCCCAATGGTTGAGGTTATTGCTTTTCGGCCCAAATTAGTTGAGAACAAAATAGTTTTGTATCTTTAAATAAGAATTGGATTTTCATTTCATTTAGCTCCATTTAAATCAATTCTATGGAAACAAAAACCAAATGAAAGTGTTGCATTCAAGTTTAATTAGTTAAAGCGTTAATTAATTAAAGAAAGGGTGATATGAACCTAAGCTTATGATAATTGAGCTATGTGAAAGGCTGTCTCAAATTTGTTTGAACCATGGGAATGTGTAGATTAGATTTTGGTTGTAATTTGATATGATCAAATATTGTAAAAGAGCGTAAGCTCTTCTTTACTTTAAAGTAATTTGTTTTGATCAAATGTTGTAAAAGAGCATAAGCTCTTCTTTACTTTGAAGTACTTCTTTCTTGCTTTATTTGATATGCATGAAAATGAAGTAGAGGGTCCAACGCCCAATAAGAAAACACGCCTTAATGTGATTTAACGCGTAACTAAAATCAATCACCATCCCTAGACCGAGATTCAACACTAGGCTCGTGTTGGATCGAATCAAAGGTTCATAGTCATCCTAAGGCCCTAAGGCAACTATATAGTCCATAAATGAATGCAAACCTTATGTTAGTAGTACCATATACTCTTGCTTTAAAAACCGTTTTACAGGCATAGTGGGACTATCATATACAACTAAATCAATCAAATGGACCAATAGTTGAAATAGGACCAAATTGTTTTAATAAGATTAAAATGCATGCTTATATGTGATGAGACCTAAAACCCTCAACCAAACCATTATTAAGTTGATAAGCATGAGAGTGCTTTGAACACTCTTTCATGGCCTTCCACCGTGATAGGCCCCGATCGTTTGTGACTCGTACACCGACTTCACCCTATCATGGGGGAGTACAAAGTGCGTGCTTACACTCAGGAGGAGTTCTATATGCATACATGATGTTGTGAAGGTAGGTAACGAGAATGATCAACATCATATCATTGTGAGGTTGTTCTTGAACCCCTACTCGAACTTGCATGGTGGGAATGACTTAACTAAGTGCAATGGAGCCAACATCATCTCATTATGAGGCTTCATTCTCTAGAGGCCAAATAAGATGGGTACTTGCAATAGATGCAAATGAGTAAGCATACTCTCTCATTATTATTGATGCTAGCCAACATCATATCATTATGAGGTGGGCTTGGTAATTATGAGTCTCCCATACCCTACTAAGAGTTTCCTTCAAAACTCTCGAATTCCGATGAGGGATATGAAATTTGCCAAAAATAGTGGGTGGTGCTATTTGATTTAAAGACCCGGATCAAATGGCTTAAAATCAATCAATTTATATTCTTTATGTATTTGTTTAGCAATATATTTGCAAACGCTATCCAAAACTTGACAAAGAAAAGCTGAATGCTTTAGTTTCTAGACTTGGTACCACAATCCCATAGATTGTCTTAAATGGATTGTATATGTACCTAAGTAGTCTCATCCTCACAATCTTCCTATTAATAATGTATCATTGGAAGAACATGTTAGATAAGTCTATCATAAAGAGGACAACACAAACAACCAATGCTTATTCCTTCGTTATATGAACAAAGGAACTTATGAAGATTAGCATAAAGACAAGGACACTTTTAGTGTCATAGTTCTTCACTTACAAATCGTTGTATGAAGAAATAAGAGTTGCTTTGAACAACCCTCAGTTAATGCAAACACTAGTGCTTGTTTCTTTGTTGAATGAACAAAGAACTTGAGAAGTAAGGACAAGGGCATGGACACTTTATGTGCCATGATTCTTCACTTACAAATTGTTTTATGAAGAAATGAGAGTTTCCTTGAACAACTCTTGAAAGTTTGTAATTATGTTTAGAACATAATGGTTGGTTGACAAAAATAGTCCATCAACAAGGACTTGTGATGATTTTGAATCATTGAGTGTTGAAGTGTTAAACCACTTCACGAGACGGAAACTAGGCAAGGACTTCACTTTTGTGTCCCTATCCAAATGGTTCACTAAGTTTATTGTAAACTATATAGTAAACAACAACCACACGCTCTCCAAATTGTTTAATGTGTATAACACAATTGAAATGAGTTTCAAGAGAGATAGTGGGAGTTTAGGGACCATGACTATTGTAGTTAAAGGAGAAGTCAAATGAAGAAGGCGAAATAACTCCAAGGGAACAAACTTTCTTTATGAAAGGATGGACATTGGAAGGGGTATTTGCAAGAAATGTCTTGCAAGTGTCAAGAACACACCTTTCGAAGGTGTTGTAAATTGTTCTTGAATAGTTCAAAACTGTTGGTTCTTCTACTTGAATGCTTGATTCTATATTAGTAACTATGTTTTATAATCGTTGTAAAAGTGTGGCTAATAAGAAGTAAAAGATTAATAAGAGAAGAGAAAGTACTTCACATTCGGAACGTGAATCAAATGTAGATCTCTGCGAAAGCAGGTAGTACTTACTTCCTCATATGAACTACCAAAGAAAATGGAAAAACAAAGATTGTCTTTACATTCCAATTGAATAAAGGAACTTAATTCCGTATGAGAAATGGATAAATGTTTTGTTTGACAAAACATTGTTCTTTATTAATGAATGATTAGATTATTGTAATCTAATTGATTATCTCTATAGTAGAGATGATATGGTAGTGTTAACTGTTTAGAATATAACGATGCTTAAAACCCAAAAGGTTGCAAGGTAGTGACTAATCCCAACTGAGTTGTGATACCTCTAAAACATAAATTACGAGTTGGTCATAGATGGATGCTTTGGATCGTTAGATCTGGATCCAATGCCTTCTTGTTAAAATTATATAGAGGCAAAATGTTTGAATCCTTATTCTTTTGGAAAGGAAGAAAGAATCACAAAGTTGTTGAGGTTAATTTACTTAGATGTTAGTGGCGTTTGTCCACAACATAATACTACTCATGTTGTATGACATTCACCGAAGATCCCTCTCGGTTGGACTATCGTTTATTTTGAATAAACACAAGTCCGAATACTTTGCAAAATGTTTCAAAGAATTCAAGAATGTAAGTTGATGAGTAAGATGTCTAAAGTATTTACCTCCTTAGATTTAATCCAAGGAAAGGTAACACTTTAGAACAGTTTCCTTGAAAGATATCAAGGAAAGAAGCATCATAAGATAATGGATTTCTCCATTAGGAGAAGAAGGAACTTGAATACGATTTAGTTTGTTGGATGTTATCAATTACCCATATAAAGGATATATACTTCTAAGACAATATGATTGTCAATTAGAAGATCTTCCAAAATTTTCATGACTCCATAGGATGTAGTTGGAAAGAAAGATAAGTCTTAATCGTGTTAAGATTTGGGGTTGTGTGCTAATAAGCAATATTTGTTTGAGAATTATCTTGTGGATGTCCTTAAATTAACCTTTGGATATCACTTCTATAAACCAACTAACAAATGTTGTTTTGTTGGGTAGTTCATTGTAATCCTACAATATGATTTGCCTAAGCACAAATGAACAAGAGATAGAACTCAAAGAATGGGTTCTTTGAGAGACAAGATGATAATCAACAAATATAACAACCTAGTTCCTGCACCACAAGCTCCAAGGTAGTCGAGAAGGATTTATAAACTGTCTCAGTTGAATGGTTTGAGCTTTATGACTATGTCATAGAGTTACACCTCTTATTTCGAAAGAAATAAGAATGAAAATCCTTATGACTACATTGAGTGTATATACGACAAATACTCAAGGAAATGGTAAAGTACCATTTGACCCGAAATAATGAAACCTTCATAGCTAATTGGTAGCTTAAGGTGACTACAATCAAAGAGAATGGTTGACTTGGAAGAAACCATCTTTGACATAGTCTTGGTTTCAATTAATTCAAAGATTGCTAGCTACAACTAAATGGTGATTCAATATTTGGACATAATATGGGTTTCCGAAACCATTATTAAGATAGTCTTGATAATATATGTCTGAAACTATGAATCACAAGACAGAGATCCATCCATCATGAATCTTAGCAAGCTAGTGGGAGCTATAAGCGTCTTATGAGAGAAAGATCAAATCGTTTGATTTCTCATAAAGATGTAAATGAATCTTTTGTTTACTAGGTTTACAAAAGATTAGTGGGAGTTAATCATGTTCCTAAATTTGAATATATATATATATACATACATATATGATATATTAATTTTGGAAATGAAAAAAATACTTCTTCTTTAAAGTTATGACTTTAAACATTCTATAACGATGGAATGTATATGGGAGACATAGTCTATAAACATGGGATGGAAATCTATAATGATATATTTTAGGATATAATTGGATTATATCAAGCCCTAATGATAGACAAAAGATGCTAGGAAGTTTCTCATATGATGATAAACTTCAATCAGAAGGACAACTCTAGTGAGACTAGGAAGTTGCTCTTCTCAAAGGGAACATACCCTTTTGACTCCTAAAGAAACATAATTCATAAATAGAATCCTTTATGCATACGCAGAAAGGTGATTTACGTATTTCATATTGTATGAAAAATATTGATATCAGTGCAACCCAAGGATCAGAACCATGGCAACTGTCAAGTGAGTCCTTAAGTATTTAAGAAATACTAAAGGATATATTCCTCAAAGAATGAGGAAGAATTAGAGTAACGTAATGGAAGCGTAAATGTATTAGATTATGAATCTAATCCATCATTGGATGTTTCTTCATTATGAATGAAGAGATAATTAGGTATCTTTTTATTATGACTAAAGAGATATTTGGATGGAAACATTGAAAGTAATGACTTTAGTGTGTTCCATTGTGAATGCAAAATATATTGCCATATAGTAGCTTACAACAATGTTGTTTGGATGGGAAAGTTCATTTATGAACTCTCTGTTCGGTTCCAACCAGAAAGTGTCTCCAGTGAACCCACACTATGACACTAATGGGGCGATAGCTCAAGCCAGGGAATCAAGGTCTCATCAAGATCCGAACTCAAATGAGAGACTAAACCACATGATTAAGAATCATGTATAATGGTGACGTCGTTATTCTTAAGGTTGCTTCTATGGTTAACATATAGATATCCATTGTCTAGGCTTACTACTTAGCCATTTTTTAAATGACTACAGAAAAGGTGTCATCATTGATGACCAAGCTGATTGGCTCTAGTGCAAGTGGGAGATTATTGGAAATGTGCCCTAAAACCAATCATATGATGATACTTTATGGACATTTCATATGTTAAACTAATATAGTTTAATATAAAGGGCAAAGATTATTGTTTGAAGCCATCTCATATAAATGTTATATGCTTAAACGATAAGTCCAAGGAATATGTAATTGGGAGAATGCGATCTAAAGAAGTTATATTCATGAGACCATTCTCTTTCGTATACATATCCTAAACGTTCCTGATCATAGGATTGCAAATTGGGCATTAGCAGTCCGTTAAGATCATACGTGCTATGTCTTCTATTAAGGAGAGTGACTGGTCTCGAGTCATTGGTGTGATGGACACCAAGACAAGCATGTAGGTGCTCAATAGAGAATGAGTCCACTAAACACAATCAACAAGGAGTTCTCATACTCATGTTACATGAGAACTCATGGTTGGGATAATGCAAAGTAGTCCTTTGACCTGAGGCATCATAGTTGTCTTGTGGTTAGGTTTTTTATCTTTGACTATGTCAAAGTCACTCCATCAGAGGGTGTCCACGGCATAGTTGGGGTTAAGCCACTTAGCCATGCAGGCAAGTGAATGCGCAACAAGGGATCTCTAACCTTTAAACCATTTGAGGGAGAATATTCTATGATATGATTAAGAATCTCTGGCCAGAGTATGAATGAAATTTAGGAAATCTTTCCAAATCACATTCAAGGTAATCATATAAGTAAGATAATCACATTGGATAGTAGACATGAATAAACTATCAAACCAAACAATGTGGTCAAGAGTATTGTATTAGAGAAATATCGTATTGTATTGTAATCCTAAACTGAATAGGTTCTCCACCTCTTCTAATTAGCTTGGGTAACCATGACATACTACTAGGTGTCACTCATGGTTTGTGGAAGCCCTAAACGTGTATAATCACTAAAGGGAGAATTGAAAGTAAGTTTCAATTCACAATCGATTTGAAAGAGTTCTAATTGCCCACTGCCTCGCTAAAAGGAACCTAATAGATCGTACACCGTGTAAGGTAATGCTTGAAGGATTTGACGAAGATGAGTAAGGACAATTAAATGGTTTAATTATTTATGGCAAGAATTAATTAATATGTTAATTAATCAAATGAATAAGTTCGTTTTAAACCTTGAGTTAGTTTTGGACCTTAAAGCCCAAATTGGGCTTCGAATCGTCAAGCCCATTAGCTTAAATTGTATGACAACTTGACAAACAAAATTCAAGAAGCCCAAAACAGCCCAAAGGCTTGGGAAAACCGGCCATATAGAGAGGGGTAGTGAACTTGGCTTAATTGCAAGTTTGCCACTCCATTGTGAGGTGGTATAAAGGCAACTTTATAGCCATTTCATCCTTAAGGTTTCTTTTGGAGAAAAGATGAGAACACAATGTCTCTCCCTTTCTCTCTAGGAGGCCAGCCCCCATGGAGGAGATTAGCTAGCAATCTTCCCTCCTCCAAGGTCACTCATCTCTTCTTCAAGTCTCTCCTTGGTGTGGAAAAATTAGAGGTTCTCAACTTTGGGAACTTGGAGAATCCTTTCAACCATCCTCATCCAAGAAATCCATGGAGCTAAGAAGCAAGGAATGAAGGCCCTCTCCTTGGGTGATTAGCCTTGCTTATGCAAAGAGGAATCAACAAAGGTATAAGATTTCTCAACTCACTTTTTTCTTGAGTTAAGTCTTGGTTCACCATTCTACTAGGCTTTGAATTTCATGGGTAATGTTTTATTTTGAGTGCATACAAGCATGATTCCGCTTTTAATTGTTAATTGCATGCCATAAATGTTGCTCAAATGAACATATTTTTCACAAAATTTCCTTCACTGCTAAGCTATAAAAAACATGAACATGATCCGAAAAGGGGAACAAAGCTTCAACATGTAAGTCAGCATAGCAACCTGAGTCTGGGGGTCAGCAAATGGGCTACAAAGAATTCAATTTAGACCTCGACCCTCAAGACAACAATATTCTGGAGTCAAAGGTAGATGAGGATGCCATGTACATCACCTCAATCCCGACAAACCAGAACAAAAAGCTAAAGCTGGCTCGAAGCTAACTAATTGATAAAAATAGTTTTTCACAAAATTCTTGTAGGCCAGGAAGGACGTGTTCACCCGGTCCACATAAAGCATGTCAAGAATTGACCGCTCCATAATCTGCCATCACCTCCACTTGGACCCAACTGCTAGACCAGTTATCTAGTGTAAATGAAGTCACGGAACAGAGCGGAGTAAGATTATAGAAGTCGAGATCAACAAGCTCAAAGACACAACTTTATCATGAAGGTGCACTACCCTGACTGGCTAGCAAACGTGGTACTGGTACAAAAAAAGAACAGTAAGTGGAGAGTGTGCGTGACTTCATGAACCTGAACAAAGCTTGCCCAAAAGATCCATATCCACTCCCACGCATCGATCTGCTAGTTTACTCAAGCTTAGGCCATGAATTGCTAAGCTTCATGGATGCCTATTTCGCGTAAAATCAAATAAAGATGTACGAACTAGACATCGAAGCAACATCCTTCATCATTGATTGAGGTATGTATTATTACAAAGTTAAACCCTTTGGTCTTTAAAATGTTGGGGCAACGTACCAATGACTTGTCAATCGAATCTTCAAAGAAAAATTTGGGACACAATGAAAGTTTATGTCACGACATGGTCATCATGAGTAAGGAAAAGAAAGATCATATAGTTCACCTACATGCATCGTTTGCCTTGCTCCAAAAATATACATGAAGCTAAATCCGGAAAAATGCACCTTCAGAGTAGCATCAGACAAATTTCTGGGCTACTTGGTCACCAAACACGACATCAAGGCCAATCTTGATCAAATCAAGCCTATCATGGAAATGAGATCATTGAGAACCATGAAAGAGTTATAGAGTTTGATGGGAAGGGAGGTCGATTTTAGCCGAGTTCTTTCGTGATCCACTGACAAATGCAAACTCTTCTTCACCGCAATAAAGAAAAGTAAAATATTCTCTAGACAGACAAATGTGAAGAAGCCTTTACAAAATTGAAGGAGCACCTTCTAAACCCTCGCTACTGTCCAAACCAATTGATAGAGAATATCTGTACTTATACTTGGTAATATCAGATTGCGCAGTGAGTGCTGATTTGAGAAGACTCAAATGAGCATAAATCAGTATACTAAGGGAGTAGAAATCAGTGTACTATGTGTCAAAATGTTTCCTCGCACCAAAGGCACGATGCCAGAAACTAGAAAAACTCATCCTGGCACTGGTAAGCAACCAGAAAACTCCGACCATACTTCCAATCATTCAGGGGGTAGTCTACATGACAAAGTACCCACTCTGATCTATCCTACACAACCCCAACGCATCGTCTAGAGCCACCAAGTGGGCCATTGAATTAGGGCAGCACGAAATCATCTACCTCCCCAAGACTTCCATCTAAACGGAAACATTGGCAAACTTCGTTGCTAAGTTCACTCCAGTAATGCAAAAAATCATAGAATCGGCAGACCCCTAGAAGGCACCAGAGAACTCCCGCCTTTATAATCATTGCTAAGTTCATACATAAACAAAGCTGGAGCATAAATGGCCTTAATGACACCAAATGGCACTATATTCGAATAGGCTCTGAAACTCGAATTCAAGGCGAGTAATAATGAAAAAAAATATGAACTGCTCCTAACAGGGCTTAGGGTAGCAAAAGAGGTCCAGGTAAAAGAACTATTGATCCACTGTGACTCAATGCTCATAGCTAACCAAGTCACATGAGACAACGTGACTCACCATCCACAATGGGACTTTACCTAAATAAAGCAAAAAAGCTACTTAGAAATTTTGAGAAGTATGAAATCATGCAGATCCTAAGAGGAGAAAATAGCCAACTGACGTACTGGAAAACATAGCCTCAACTGTTGATAATTATCTCCGACAAACGATATCTTTTGAGTGCCCTACTGTCCTGAGCATCCATGAGCCAAAGCTGGAAGTAATTGCTGTCATTGACGCCCGAGATAATTGGATGGACGAGATCTTTGATTACATATGAGACAAGAAGTTATCAGATGATTGCAACTTAGACATAAAACTGGTCCAAAGGGCTTCGAGATACATAGTAATTTGCAGAAAGCTCTACCGACGCTCTTATCCCATACCCCGCACTCTATGCATTACTCGAAAGGTAGGCTTGCAAATCCTAAGTGACATTCATTCTTAAATATGTGGCAACCATGCATAAGGAAGATCGTCGGCCCATAAAACACTAAACCTTGGATATGACTAGCCCACTATGCCACGAGACGTTGCTAGATGCACCCAAAGTTGTAACAAATACCAAGGGTACACCCATAACATGCCTAAGAAACTAATACATTAATAGGCTTGTGGTCTTTCATGTAAGAGGGCATCGACTTAGTTGGGCCTCTTAAGAAGGCTCAAGGAAATAGAAAGTACCTGATAGTGGCCACAAATTACTTCGCAGAGTGGATAGAGGTAGAACCACTGACGAGAATCACCGAACTACATTAAAGTCCTTCGTTTGGAAGATCATCATTTGCCAATTCGAGATCCAACATACAATCCTTACTGACAACGGACTACAATTCACCAACTCCGAAATCACAGATTGCTACAAAGAACTAGGAATTCACCACCTCATTGTTGCAAAAATTAGATAATTGAAATTAGGCTCATTTAGTCTCGAATTTTTGTGCTCGCAAGTATATAAATCAAATGACAATAGAGCATATAAGCACGGATATCGTCCCACAAAGATTGAATTGATTCTTAAAATCTTACTAAATAAATTGAAACAAATTGTAATTGAGAAGCTTTAATGGAAAAGAGAGAAAAATTAAATTAAACTAAAAATGAAATATGACTCGAAAATAAAATGCATGAAATAATAAAATTAAAAACATAAGAAAATAAAACCAAGGGCATCCGAATTCACCGTAACCAATTCTACTTAATTCCCTTAATATGTTATGCTCAAGTAGTTCCCCAATACTGATTATCGATTTTACCTAAATTATTCGATGACCATGCCATTTGGTTACATCAAAAGTATCCTCACATGTTAACCCTCTATGGCATCTAGATGGATTTAAACAAGTAAGAACCCATTAAGCTCTATGGAAATCGTTGGAAAATCACATAAACCCTAATTGTATGGCATCTACAAATAGGTGGTTATGGTATCAATTACAAAAAGTAAACCCCAATTAAGTATGGCATCTACTCTAACTTGCATCAAATCAACCTAATTTAAACCTAGATGGTGATCAAGCATCTAAATAAAAATCAAGCGCATTACGAATAGCAAAAGATACTCGATAAAGAAGAAAAACATAATAATAACAATGCCACAAGGCAATTAAATATTCATGACTAGGGCTACATCATAGCCCTAGTAAAGTAAAACTCCAAAGTAGCTCTTCTTCTTGGCCTTCCTTGCCGCAGCCCCTATGTAGAATAGATGATTTTTTGTTTTATTTTTGTGGCTGACTTTTCAGAAGAAGAATGGATCTCCTTAATATAAAACCCACGACAAGGGTATTAAAGGCTAATTGAAATCCAATTAAAACCCCACTAAAATCCTATCACTAATGGACTTGAAGTCCTTATTAAAGAAAATGAAAAATAAAGGGAAATAATAAAAACTAGAAATTAAGTTCCCTCCTAAGTTTCATTGAATAGCATTCCCATCTTTCTTTGATTCCAAAACTGTTTGGTTTCATCGTCTCGTTGTAATGCACATGTATTCGCGCAGCTAGTTAGCCTCTTGTTCCACTGAAATTACTGTAGACACCTGAAATCTCCATTTTTCACTTCTTTTTCACGTAATTCCCGTATTGAATGCCTGTAAATTATAAAAATATAAATTAGTGCATTTAACCCATTCATATAGACAAAATCCAAAGGAAATATATGATAATAATATATGAAAATATGCACCCATCACTCACTTCCACTCCGAGATATCCACAAGGTAGTGGGCATGCGAAAGCTTCAAACAAGACTATTTTGCAGTGTTTGAAGAAGAGGCTTGAATAGAAAAGTAAGTGGCCGGAAAAGCTACCTGGAGTTTTATGGGCGTATTGCACGAAATCCTGAAACCTACAAGGGAAACACCATTCTTCATGGCTTACAGAACAAAAGTTGTCATCTTGGTCCAAGTCACAACTATGCCAAACTTGCATACTAAAGAGCTGACCACCTTAGAAAACGTGGGAATCCTAAGTCCAATCTTAACTTTGCAGAAGAACGCCAAGAGTGTGCCTAGGTCAAACTATCCGCTTACCAGCATCAAGTTTGATCATACTATAACAAGGCCAAGTTGAGGATCTTATCCTAATAGAGGTCTTCAAAAATACGAAAACCCCAAGAAAAGGTAAACTTGAATCAAATTGGGAAAGACTATATAAGATCATCGAAGTAGGAAGCAAAGGAACCTACTATCTGCAACGCATGGACAGGACCTTGATCACCAAGAAGTGAAACATCACTAAACTCAGAGGATACTATCGTTAGACACATCACCATCCGAACTACACGCAATTTGATTCCCTTCCTAGGATATGTAGGCAATCCATTACAAACTCAATCGCAACGCCGCCATCTGTGTGAAGACAAGTCCATGAAGAACTCATCTCCTCAAACTCTACCTTAGGCTTATTATCAAAAGTGATCCGTGAGTTAATTTTTACATTATATCGATTTTTTTCTTTGAACTCTAACCCTGAGTACGATTACTTCCATCTCTAACCAACATACTAAGTCAAGTATGTTCTACAACATCATATGTTAGCAGGTTCGAATATGGCATCTAAACTAGGTAATCCCCAATAGGAATTTTATTCCAATAGAGCTCCAATACAGGGAAATACTTTGACCAAGACAATCAAACCAGTCTGATAAGAAATGCTCATAAGGTCTAAAAAACGATTCAAAAAGTGTTTCCGTCTCACGTGCTGACAACCAACTCCCTAAAGAACTTTCGTTTAAGATTCACAGGGAACGGACAAGCAACTCTAACTAAGGATAAATTCTTTCTTATCACATTGCAAATATTAAAATCTTTGGCCCAAGAATTAGGGCAAGGCAAAGAGGAGGGAACTATCTTACAAATTATTTTAGGTACAAATTCCCTCAATCTTAGTTCGATAAATACATCCTGCGAAGTACAAAGCAAAAGTTTTTTCATGGATTTAATGTTTAATTCCTGACACTGAAGTAAGATGGTATTCTGGATATCGTGGCGAGAAACTTTATGAATACTAAGTTTAGGAGGCAATGTTTTTTCAAATCAACATTATCAAGGGGGATTTTGAGCTCTGTCCCAGGCCTACAAACTTATTTGTATTCTGCTCTATTACTTGTTCTCTAAAAGTTCATTTACTTTGGAAAGATGTATTAGATCAAGATTTGGTTCTATAGTAAGTAAGCGAAGAAGAAAAAGGAACATTCATACAGACACATGTTTATTATCTAAGTCTTAGGACAAGGGCATGACAAAGTACAAACAACTTGGGGCCCCTGACGTGAAAATTATCCTATAAAGACTATGAAACAAACTTAGCCGAAATTATTAATTCTAGAACGGCTAGGCTGTCATTGTTATTCATTCCGAATGTGAAGAAAAAAGCGGTGACGAGGAACCCTCTCAAGAATCTCAACACTTTGCTGAGGATGAACCCGTATGAGAAGACTGTGAAGAAGGTATTGCATAGGGATGAATGTTATGGAACAAATCTTGAAAAGTGGAGGATGCTATTATGAGATTATGTCTTAAATCATTCTTATTTGATCTTATATGGCTAAAGAAGGAAGGGAAAACATGGGTTTTGGTTCAGGACCTTAAACGTTGAAAAATTAAAGAAAGAACTGGGCTCAGAAAGAAGATTATGAAATAGAGGGAAGAAAAAGCATTAGGTGATCTAACTGTTGAATACCAACAGACTTTGCCTCGAGATTGATGAATGTGAAGATCAGAACTACTTAGAGAAATGAATAGCCGTCTCTTGCAAAGTGTGCTAATATGATGCACGTAATCATTAAAATCTTTTACAGCATGACGCTCGAGGTGGCGTGATCGAAATTCAAAAGCATCTCCTCTACTCCACGAAGGGTCAGATCAACATATAAAGATAGAAGACCGAACAGTACTCATTCAAGCTTACTCTTCTACGCATGATCTTTGCAAAACTATCCATCCTCTTGCCTTTCTAAAGTGTATATGGAACAATGATTTTCCAAGACTGGAGTAAGGCTGATTTGAATACAGTTACCTTAGAAATCTAGTCATGAACTCACCAACTCCAAGCTAATCCCTATCAAACAAAGCGTGTCACCATTACCCTGTACCAGGGCAATAGGCAAAGTCTGAGCGACTTCACTAGATGCCATGTTTGATCCGCAAGACACGTGATCTAATCCAGATATGGACTCAATCAAATCCTTATAAGTCTTAGAGTTTTCATTATCTAGGGATTGACGTGCGCCGCAACTAATCACAACTCCTAAGAGAGTACAATATCTACTTCTAGAAATACTCTAGATTCGCCCGGCTTAGAACAAGGATTCTATCCTAAAAATGTCTCTCTTCCGCGGTTTAAATACACTCATCTAGGGTTCATATCTGGTAACGCATTCCTTATACTTGAATTCTCTTGCCCACTACTTGAGTCTAAAATTGTTCTGTGAAAACCTTCATTTAAATTACTGTTAAATAGTATGATTATTCTTTTTTGTAGGTGTAACTTGTTTTAGTTTTTAATTACCTATGCTTTAATGTAATTCACCATACAGTCTGTTTGTGCACGTTAATATTGAGTTTTTATAACATTATTAATATGAGCTAAATCCTATTTTTAAATAAAAACAAAAACAAACAAAAAAAAAAACAAAACAAAACAAAACAAAAGGGAAAGCCCACTTGGTGTCACATCTCGGCCCGGGCCCCCACCACATCCTGGGTCATCAAGGAATTATTCTCGCACGAACTCGCTTAACTTCGGAGTTCCGATGGAACCCGAAGCCAATGAACTTCCAAAAAGCCTCGTGCTAGGTACAAATGGGAATATACATATAAGGCTTCTAGGATCCACTTCTCTGGGCGATGTGAGATGTTACAATCCACCCCTCTTAGGAGCCCGGCATCCTCGTCGACACACATCCAACCAAGGATTGGCTCTGATACAAAATTGTCACATCCCAGCCTGGGCCCCCATCACATCTCGAGCTTGACTCTGCCTTAGTATGATATTATCCGCTTTGGGCCCCGATCACACCCTCACAGTTTTGTTTCTGGAAACTCACACGAGAACTTCCCAGTGGGTCACCCATCATGGGATTGTTCTCGCACGAACTCGCTTAATTTCGGAGTTCCGATAGAACCCGAAGCAAGTGAGCTCCCAAAAAGCCTCGTGTTAGGTAGAGATGAGAATATACATATAAGGCTTACATGATTCACTCCCCTAAGCGATGTGGAATGTTACACTGGGACAATTAATTGCTCGTACCCAGCAATCACAAGCCTTTTCCTATATTCTATTTTATTTTGTTTCCATCGTACTCTCCCACTCTCTTGACTATTCCCTATTCCTCTCATCTCTTCTGGAAACGAAGAATAGACATAACCGCTAGTCTTCTCAAGTATTCTCCAATTCTTATCCTTATTAAAAAAATTATTTCAGAGAGAGTTAAGCGGTGGACCGATGTTTTCCTATTAGATGAATTAGAGATATAAAGCAGGAGGTGGAAGTCTATAGCTAGGTGTCTTCCAATTTAGGTTTTAGCCTGCTCATTCATCACCCTAATTAGCTGAGTAATCCAGCCTGTTAGGTATAGCTGGAGGGTCTAGGATGAGGTGATATTATTTCTTTTCTTCCTCTAATAAGCTGCAGATGAAAACTCTTAACTTTAGTTTTCCCTAATTTGAGTTCCTGGGTATTTTGAGAAGAAAGTCTCAGCTCAATTTTTGTAAGTCTAAATGCTTTAAGTGTAGGTTTTATTTCAGCTTTTTGGGTACATATAAATTGTAAGGTTGCATTCTAATTTTAGTTTTATATTTTAGTTTATTTGTTTGATGGTGTTCGGAGTTAGATTCGAGTTCGAAATAAGAGTCGGCAAAGCTTTCGGAGAACTTAGTTTCAGTGAACCAAATAGGGGGTTCTGAGAAGCCTTCAATCTATATATTTGTATGTAACTTATGAATTCATTTCTGTTAGATTATCTATTATGTAAGTTTATTGCGCTATTTTATATTAGTATTTGTGATAAAATAACATGAATTCAAGAATAAGAAATGAGGAGTAAAACCAAACGGAATTGTACATCCAAATTTTTAAACCCAATATTATTGGACCTATACTCTGATACATTTTATGTAAAGTTTGTATATTAGTCCATAATAAATAAACTTGATGACACAAATAGTGCTAATTTAGGTTTTCGTTTCTTCATTTGTGATGCTTATTTAATATAGACTATCTAAATTTTTTTTTTATTAAGAGATAAAATTAAGTTGTGTTAGTAGAAACATATCATCTTCCGTACCTGTCTCTGGTCATTATTACATACCAATATCTAACATCTTTAACCTACATAACTGCTTTGTCCAAAAACAAAAACAAAACAAAAAACAAAAGAAAAAAAAAAAAAAAAAAAAACCTACATAACTGAATTAGATTATTACATATAAGAATCAAGCATATATATATCTGTTATTGTTGTGACTCTTATGAATTAGTAGTAAAATTTTAATTTCTATTACATATAAGAATCAAACATATATATATACACAATGAAAATAAGTTGAGTTTTATTCCGAACTAGAGGGTCTGTTATTGTTGTGACTCCTATGAATTAGTAGTAAAATTTTAATTTCTATTACATATAAGAATCAAACATATATATATACACAATGAAAATAAGTTGAGTTTTATTCCGAACTAAAGGGTCTATTATTGTTGTGACTCTTATGAATTAGTAGTAAAATTTTAATTTCAGATGATTATTTAATTGCCGAACTGCTTTGTGTTATCCATCAAAATTATTTATTTTCTCTCTGTCATATGAAAAATGAAATCGGAAATCTGTTTGTCATTGATAAGGAAATGTGGAGTTTTGGATAGTGGTTAGGTTTTTGTGTAGTTGAGCCAACTTTTGGCATGTACCAGGTTCTCTTGTCAGCCATAGTGCACCAAATCTTTACGGCAATTTGGGACTAGAGAAAAGAATTTTGGCAAGATGACTAGCAAAAAGGGAAATTTAGTAATGGTTTGTGTCATAGTCCGTCCCAGAAAATAATTTTTTTTGACGTAAATTGACGAAAATGCCCATGAACGTTAAATTGTGTGATGTGGTTTAAGTGTTGTTTTTGGGTCAATATTCTTAAATCCTAATTGTTTGGAACCAATTAGGATTAGGTTATTATGTATTTTGGTTGTTGACCAATCCTAGGCCACACACACATCCTCTCTCTTCATTCCCGTACTCTCTCTCTTTTAGACTTACTCTCTCTCTCTTCTCTCTTGTACGGACTACACCCAAAACCCATCGAAGGTGTGAAGATCGAGGGTGTGAAGCACACCATTGTGTTCGTGAGAACCATACGAGTTGAATGGTACCATTTTCAGGTAAGAACCCCTTTGAAAACTCGTGAAATCCAAACCCCGATTTGAGGTACTATTCATGCTCATGTAAAATGTTCATTTTTAGGGAATTTTAAGGACATAGGAAGCTTTAGGAGGTCCTAAAGAAGCTCAGAGTGGTTCGTTGGGTGAAATTGGACGTCAGGATCGTGAGTTTCAAGCTTGGGCGGATTTTGTGGAATTTCTCCAGCTTTCGTGACTTTTAGAGCTTCAAATTGGTAACAAAATGTTCTTCAAGTAGTAAGCTTCATTTTGGTGCAAACTTTGTAGGAAATGGATAAAAAATGAGTGAGATATAGCGATTTGAAAAATTCCCAATTTTTCGGCAACGGTGACGGTCGCTGGAGTCTGAGGTTGAAGACGACCGAATATTCCATCAATTCTGATGAAATATTCTAACGCCGTCAGTTAATTTTAACGAAATTTGTTAGGATTTAGGGGAATATTCCCTAACTGCCATTACTGTTTTTGTTAGGGTTTCCTACGCGTGGCCGCGCGTTTTGCCGTGCACTCACCGATGCGTGGCGGCGCGTGGGTGGATGAAAAATTATTTTAAAAATTTGGGAATGATACTGAGGTTGTGTAGGTCACTGTGGTATATTCAAATACCAAAATTGAGCATTGTATGAGAAGTTATTAGCTATTTTTGCCTATGTGCTTTAAATAACGTTTTTATAGTTAATTCGCATATAGGTGAGACTTATCCCGAGGATGAGCGTGTTCAAGGGCGACTCGGGGGCTACAACCCTTCGACATATCAGTGAGTGGGCTTTTGGTTTTCAGTATATATATATATATACACACACACACTTGATATTTTCCCAGAAATATGTGTTTAAATGAAAGTATGCCTTAAATGCCATGCATATGAATTTATATTTCTTATATGAATTGATATATGATGCATTATATATATAATTGTGGTGTTGTGGACACTCAGGTAAGCTCAGGTGAGTTATGTTTGGTTATGTGAATTATCAATGGTGTGATATGTGATTGAATAATGTTGAGCTCATAAAACTGCACCTATGGTGATTGTGTCACCTCCCGCACCATATGCTCATATTGGATCCAATTTAGGTGCACAGTCCTGTCGTATACTCGTAGGTGACTAGCGATTTATCGCCCAGCTATTATGTGTGAGTAGCATTGAGCATGATTATTACACCCATTATTGTCGTACAGACATTTCTGACTCTTGTGCAGTATAGTGCCGTATAGGTCATTGTAGTGACTCCGGTTAGATTGACTTTTGAGCTATGAATTCAGCCGTACATATTACCACAAGGGTTTCGGCTAACATGTTATATTTATATGAAATTATTCTTACCTGAACTGCTTACTCTGCTATATCTTGGCATGGCATACATATGAATATGATTATGTGAAGCATAATTTGAATTGATATAATTACATATATATTTATGTATATGCATATATCTTGATTCTGGGAAAAATTATACATGTTTTACAGCGAGGGGTTAGATATGTTGATAAATGAAATGGTTTTATAAAACATTTGTTTTTGCCTACTCATGTTTTCTGTTTTGTGCCCCTCCAGGTTTTAGATAAGCTTGCTGTTGCTGGGTTCGAGGACTTCGGCGGTTATGACATATCTAAATAATAGTAGGACATTCCTGGTACTGTATAATTAGTACTTGTCCTACTGGACTACACCTAGACTTATTATGCTTTGATTAGGAGTATTTACGTTTGTAACTAACTCCTATCATTTCCTGCTTTCTAGTGCACTCTAGTAGATTCAGTTTTAATTATTCGTATATTTCTTATCTTAATTGCTTCCGCACTGTGCACATGGCTACGTCATTTTCACGTGACGGCTAGCATGCCTTGATCTCGGTCGGGGTGTGTCAATTTGGGTTTGGGCAAATTTCAAATAATTCTCACTTGGAATAGCATGGTATGGGACGTGCTAATTCTAAGTATTTAATTGTTTGAACTCATGGGAATAAATGAAGTATATTGCATTGCATCCATACATCTTAATATTCTGGTGGTTTTGTTTTTGATTTGTTTGTATTGGAATTATAATAATTTACTCTTATACTACATAAAGGTATAGGTTCCTACTAAGCTTGTAGGCTCACCCTATCTAAATTTTGCAGGTATTGAACTAGAAAACTAGATGTTTACTTTGTTGAGATGTGAAGTTTGTTCATATCAAATAATGAGGGAGTTTGGCTTGTTCTAAAACCTTTTTCTTTTATTTGTTTTTTATTGAATAAAGGACTACTCGTACTCTGTTTTGAGTAGTTTCGAAGGTGTATCGTTAATGTAGAATACTCAAGTACAACTCTATTTTCGATAAGTTTGTGAATAAATAAGTTCAGTTTTTATTTATGTTTTAATTTTCACATTTTAAGTATATTATTTTAGACTTTATAGTTAAGGTGTCTATCATGTCCTATGCCCGGATTCGAACTTAATTTGAAATCGGGACGTGACAAGGTGGTATCACAACTTATGACTATGAAACCAGGTTGTGTTTGATTTTATTTTTTATTGGTAGCTAACCTTTTTATTTTTGGTGTCTAGGATGAACCCTCCTCCTTTTCATACCGATGCTCGGGTTGGATATAACTTGGGTCCCGAGGGTCTTGAGCCGTATGATGAAGCTTATTTTCAAGCTTGTCTTCGTCATGAAGCTCACAGTGAATTGGTCAATAATGTAATGCGGATATATCGAACAAAAAGGTTCTATCGTCCTGAGATGCAAAGGGCATTAGCGAGGTACCATAACAAGTTAATGCATATCAAGGACCATTATAGGATGGAGATAGAGGCAAGTGATCATTTATTTTGGCCATGTGATGGAAGATGTAGCTGTCCTTGAAGGGAATGCTTGGTCCCCGATAGGAGTTCATTTGCCTCAAATGCCAATACCAGAAGTGAACCCAAATTTTATTCCACAGCCACCAATACTGCATACTACTACTCTGCAGTCACAAATATCAATACCACAACCTCCTGTTCCACTTTCAGATTCAGAAGTTGAAGAAGTTCCAGTACCTCCGGTTAGTTCACCTTCCATTATTCAATTAGTTCTGATTCCGAAGAGGAAGAGGATTCTGATGAAGAGGAAGAAAACCCTGATGAGGAAGAGCTGGAAAAGTGGAGTCCAATATATTCATATGTAGCTGGTCCACTTCTTAGGTATGGTTTGGGGTTGAGGTGATTTTAAAAAAAAGTTGGGATGAAAAAAAGCTAGAGTAAAATTTATCTTTGGTAACTCAGCTTATTTTCAAAATGACACACCCCGACCTGGAAAGGTCGAAGCATGCTGGTCGTCACCGTGAGGTGACGTAACCATAAGGGTAAGTGATGCAAAAAGTGAATAAAATTAAAACTAATTAGGACTAAACAGTGAAAGAGTGCCCAATTCGTGGGTTGAACCCACTGCAATTATTCAGAGCGTAATAGACAGTGAGACTACGAAAGAGTAGTCAAGGCAACCAAAGTACACTTATTACATAGTAGTGATAAGTTCATACGTCTAAACAGAAGGAAATGTCATAACTGCCGTGATTCCTCGAGTGCCACAGAGAGTACAGCTATCTAGGTCTTGGAGGGGCGAAAAACAAAGTTGAGTGGGTCAGTAAAACAATGCTTATAAGAAAACCTTTATCTTTGAATATACTAACCCCTCGCCGTAAAACAAGTATAGTTTCCTCAAAACATACTACGTAAGTATGAAAATCCAATATATCAGCCATATAACCAGAAATATGCCAAGTAAATGATGTATCATATGCCACAATAATAATCATGTGATAATCAATATAACTAAGTGCTCATCCATCTAAGCTGACACACAAGTTCGAACATATGGTTTCTGACACGAACAGGACTGGGTGTAATCAATATGCTCTAGTACTACGATCACGTGAAACTGGTACAAAAGCACATCACATACAAGTCGGATCGCCTAATGCAATCTACCCGACAAGACTGGCACCTAAACTTGGATCCTAGGTGAGCGAACGGTGTGGATGTAAACATACACGTGAAGGACTGGCCTTGGCCCTGGGGCGAGTACTAACACCTGGTGCAGCAAGATGAGCATGTACACAAGCACGTATGCATGCCATGACAGTAATATCACAACCATATAGCAGCATTTATCACAATTTATATTACAATAATGATACTAGGCAATGTAGGCGTAAAAATGACATAATATGCATTTATGGAAACTATAAATATATATATAGGTATAAAGTAACTGCCCACTCACAATTACGTCGCTGGGTCGTAGCCCCCGAGCCTAGCTTGGCCTCGAAAATCCTCGGAATAAGTTTTCCCTATATGTGAAATAACTACATAACATTAATTAAAGCACATAACGGAAACCTAAATAAAACGCCCATAGTTTGCTCAAACCTAGGGTATAAATATATGAAATCAATCTACTTGACGACACAAACACGTACGTACTAACCACGCGCCGGCCGGATGCCGGACGCGCCCCCACGCGCCGCCTAAAGTGGCGGTCCACGCGCGCCCACGCCCCCCCGCGAGTACACTGTACTTGCCTTCTTCGCGAAAATCTGCAGTTTTGCAGATTTTTGGGTCGAATTCCAGAGCCCATAACGAGCTCGATTCTCAATCAAATTCACTTCTAAAAAAGCAAAATTAAAGCTAGGAAGTTGATCTACCGATCCCAATTTAGAGAAAGTTCAAATATAGTCCGTGTTGTTCAGAAATTTGGTCTGAAAGTGGCCAAACGACCACGGCTGAAATTTTCCAGAAAACTAAAATTTTCTTCCCAACTTCCAGAGTTGATTTCTAACTCGTTACTTAACCAAACTCAGTGATTCAAAAGCCATTTTGAAGTTAGGAATGTAGAGAACAAGTTTGTACCTAGAATAAGTCCATTTGTGGTCGAGGTTGACCAGAAAAATGGTTTGAAAATGACTAAATGGCCACGGTTCTTGTACGAAAAACTTCGGGTTCTCCTTCTTCTCGAGTTTCTGGGTAAAACCACACGTTCAAAACACAAACAAAGGATCAATAACAACCCATAGAAGTGAAATGAAGGTTCTAAGGGTTTCTTAAGGCTTACCTTAGCCATGCATGGCTTGAAAACCGTAGTATCGAACTCGCCGAGTCGGACCTTCCGAGTTGGACGTTCTAAACTCGGTCAACACGCGAACCAGGGGTATGGTCGTGATCATGGGACTGAGATGAGCATGATGATGTAGTTTGTTTGTTCGATCTACAAGCTTTGGAGCTTGCTCATGGAGTTGCAGAGGAAGAAGAAGAAGAATGTGGCGTGGGAGAGGGAGAAGAGAGAGAGAGTGAGGTTTTTGAAATTTGCTTTGCTTTTTTTGATAGAGGGGGACAAAATATAAGGAAAAGATGGGATAGGATGGCTGAAAGTGGAGTGATGCAGAGAGTGCACGGGATGAGTTTAAAAGGAATCCAAGGGATATATTTCTATATTTCCTACAGTAAAAGGAAATCGAAATCTATCCGAAGTAGATATTTTTACACTTTAAAATCTACGTCTACTCGTACTAGCGTGTACAATTTAAATGCGATAACGAGAAATAAAATGGAAAGCGATAAGAATAAGTCCACGTCACTTGCCAATAAGGCATAGTCGTCAAAACACATACTCGGGGAGAAATTACATAGGAAAATTAGGGATGGGTCGTCATACAAAATCACTGTTAAGTGGCAAAAAGTTGAAGCAGCAAAATGCAGCTTCTCAAAACCAGCTTTTTTTTTTTTTTTTTCAAGAGACGGGTGAACAGTAGAATTTAATGAAACTTTCACAATCTCAGAAATACCCTCCTCCATTTCTCCTTCTTGCTGCGCAAAGCTCTTCATGAGTCTTTGTCTCTCTCTCTTCTTTCTCTCTCTAGAACCAGAAGCTCCGAGTCTTTAAGGTTCGCTTTGGCTTCAGATCGGGTCCTGCATTTGTTTAAATCGGAGCCGTTTGATCGGCGTTGGAAGGGATTCGAATTTCAACGATCGAATTCGCTTTTTGTCTGATTGGATGGTCTGATTGGGGTTAAAGATGAACCCACTGTGCTGCATTGAGCCAGTTTCGGTCGATCGGAACCGGGGCACCCCGGTGGTGGTGAAAATGAAGAATTTTGATATGGATTTTCTTTCACAAAAAAAAGAATAGAAGGTGATTAAACTTTTCAGAGAGAGAGAGGATTTGGATGGAGTGCTTGCAATTATATCATTGAAAAAGAAGACCAGAGGATAATGGAAAGGAAAAAAATGGCAAAAGTGGATTAAAAAATGGCAATAGTGGATTAAAAATTGTAAAGAAAATTAACCTATATTTGTTAAGAAAATTAAATTAATAGCACATCTAGTATTATACATTTTTTTATCATTTCATATAGTCACAGCTGTTTTACATAAAAGTTTACCAAACATTATCATACTGCTTTTTTTTTCAAAAGCACTTTTACAAAAAAGTTTACCAAACACTCTGCTGCTTTATTTCACAATCACTTATTCTCACAGTACAGCAGAAGCAACTTTTTTTTCAAAGCACAGCAGAAGCAGCTTTATTTAGACTGATGATGAATAGTTCGTTGTTGTTTACTTTGTTCTATGTTTTATGGTTTAATAACAGACCTTTGCAAGAGTTGAAAATGATATATGTTTATGATTTTCCTAATTAAAAAAAAAAGAAAAAAAAGTGTGAATCTATTGGAATGATCATGGCTTTTATGTACTGTTATGCTCAAACTGTCAAATAGGTTGGAATGGTTCTGGACATAAATATATATAGATATATTTAAAGGGAATTTTTATTTAAGTCCATCTAATCTATTTCTACACAAAACTTCGTTTTTGCACCAATTTGATTTATAACTAAACTATTAATATCTCTTTAAACCCAAATTTAATACTTAATATACCCCCATAAACCCAATTCAATATGTAGATTTATTTTTACACCCATTTCTTCAACAATATACCACCATATTTACTGACTGCAGCAATGGAAGCTTCAAGCGCTTCAGCCCAATTCTTTGAGGTGACAACTAATTGGGTGCTTGCTTTCAATTGAACGTAGGCTACCTTACAAAATATATCATACCTGTTTCAAGAATAGAGATGTAAAAATTCATGTCAGGGTAAATGCAGGGAAACTTCAAAAATTATGTCTAACTTATTGAAGAAAAGGGGAAGTTGAATACAGGATCCCACTTATGCCCCCCATAACTCTTCTGATAGATGATCCAATTTTATTGACTGTTTCGGTTGCATCATTCAGAGGATAACTGCAAAACAATAATAAGTATAAGACCTTTGATTATTACTGATAAATTGTCGAAATGCTTGTGAAAAACCATTTTAAGTTAGTCTTCTATTGAAAGAAGATGGTAACCACTTAAAAAGATTTTTCATAAGCATATCAATAATCGAATAAGAAAGAAAACTGAAAATCAAACGTACTTTTCATGTCTTCCAAAACTGCTGTTGCACCTCTATACATCTGCAATCGAAAACACAGGTACAATAAATGCTAAACTTCAAGGTTACCTAGGCACACAGGTACAATAAATGCTGCAAGCTCTTGGAATCTCACTCCTTTGCACCAGCAACCGGACGGAGGATCGTCCCATGATAAAGGGCATAAGGTTTAATTATAGTGTTTGGGTTTATTGATAAATTCAAGTTTTATTATTAATTTCATTTTGTACTTAATAGTAATTATGCAATAGAGTAAAATAGACAATTAACATTTAAAATTTAAGTGAGGTGTAAAAAGAGATTAAATGGGTTTAAATAAAATTTCCCATATTTAAATTTGTTCAAAAAAATAACGTTGATATCATTTTCGTTTTTACTATTACCTTTTATTTCTTGTGTTTCATTTAAGTTGGTTAGACTCCTAATTTCATGTGCTGTTACTTTTTCCTTTGTCAAATTTTTTATTTATTTTCAATGCTTTTGTTAATTTCAACGATTCTATAATTTTGGGTTTTGTTTCTTTTGTGCGTTTCCACTGACTTAATGGTTTTGCATATGGTGGAGGATTCTCTCCCCTCCTAATCTCTCTTCTCTTCCCTTCCCTTCCCTTTCCTCCCATCCTATTCAAACGGTTAAGGTTTAGCTATGTCAACATCTTACATTGATTTTTTTATAAAGACAATAAGATAAAAAACAATATGTGAGAGAATGGGAGGGAAGGAGATGAGAATAGGAGGGGAGAGAATTCTCCTCCGTTGCATATAAGTGTAACTTATTGTCATTTATTTCTATAACCTTTTCCAATTGTTTTGATTTTATAAATCTATATATTATTAGTGATAACCTCATTATTATTTTGGTAAAATTATTTGAGAAGGATGGCTGGAGTAGAAGTTTTCGCTGACTATGGTATGAAAGGCAATATGGGAGTACTATTAGCTTTTCAGGTATGGCATCTGCCATTCGTGAGTCGAACCAATACAACCATTTGCTTCGTCAAGAAACTGAGCATGACCAAATAATGAGGATTCAAGAGGAATTTCGTAAGACTCGACCTTCAGTATTTAAGGGTGATCTGAATCTTATTCAAGCAGAGGAATGGTTACGACAAATTAGTAGAAAGATGAATGATCATAGGTGTGGATGTAAATTTTCGCCTTCTACTTTTTAGATGAAAATGTACATGTAAAACAGTTAACACCTTAGGTCAAAGCCAAGAGTCTCACGCACCCACGATGAATTGGGGGGGAAGGAGGGGGTTTGGCCGAAGAGCCTCCGATGCCAAAGTTAGAATTTGAGAGAGCATGTGTTTAGATAAATTTGGAGAATTTTAGAAGAGAATTGGACTTCGGTTTCTGGAGAAATGTGGATGTTTATATAGGGATGTGGCCAGCCCCTTGATGCGATGAAAGTTAAGCACTCAAATTAAACCCTCTTGTTGTCAAATTGTAGTAATAATGCAAGTAGGGATCGTTCTAAACCGGGGATTAGGAGGGCTTGCTAAAACCTCTAAACTAACTAAAAAACTTAAAAACAAAGTTAAAAATGTTTGAATAGACTTAAAGGACTCAAAACAGATTCACAAGACTCAAAACAACTTAAAAACACTCAAAACTGCCTAAAAACACAAACTAGGCAGTTTCTGACTCTAACACAACTTTGGACGAAATTTGGGTTTTGACTTGACTCAAAACACTCTAAAACACAAACAAAACAGATTTTAAACACTTTGAAACAAGAAAGTAAAAGGGGGATTTTAGTTTTGGTGAATTTGAAACAAACAAACAAGTTATAAAACTAGGCAGATTGTAAAACGAATTTAAGAAATAAGATGATGGATGGATTAGTTAGAGGTCCGTTCTTCACACATGACACACTTGTATATGAATTGATTTCCAATTGCTTTTCAATAAACTATGATGCTCAACATCCCAGATTAACCGCGATGCACAAATTAACCCTCAGATTTTCCTTTACTCATTGAATTGGATGAATGCATGCGACAACCCAAATCATTCTCTAAAAATCCCCTATATGAATGCATAATAGAGATACAATCAGAGATCATTACGTTCAATGAAAATCATAAGTGTTGACGAGGCAATTATAACTATGAATGCATGATACAATTGCCAAGAATTCAATTAACGCGATTGTGATAAACAACCTTCACTACTCATGAATATAAACTTGTAACGATTAGGTGAAACTCATTTATATTCTAGCATCTAATTCATGCATGAAAACTAAGTATGCATCCTTAATAAACATACAAGAATCAGTTATGAATAAAATAGATAATTGAATTGCAATCACATCTTATCAAATCACAATTGGAAGAAATCAATTCAAATCTCAAGCATGTTCATGACTTCAAACTTCCCCCTAACTAAATAGGGGTTTAGCCACTCATAATTGCAACAAAATTAGAAAATAACAAAGTAGACATTGAAAGCAAGAACGAAGTACACCTAAAACGCTCCAAAGTTCCAAGCTTGAAACGCCAAGGACCTTTGTTTTCACCACCTTGTTGTAGCACAAGTGTCTAGGATGTGTATGGATATATGGATGGAATGGATTTGCACGGCTAAGAGATGAAAGTGTATGGATTGGTGAGATGTAGTATGGCTAGATGAATGGATGGAATGGATTTGCACGGCTAAGAGATGAAAGTGTATGGATTAGTGAGATGTAGTATGGCTAGATGAATGGATGGAGGTCACTACAAGGAAATTGTGTTTGTGAATGAAGCTCTTTTGATGGATCAAGATTGTGTTTAGGAAGGGGAATGGTGGATGTATTTGTAGGCAAAGGAGAGGACCACTTCAATTCCTTGCATGTGCAGTTTGTATGGGTGTGTGATGTCCATGTTTCCCTTTACATTTGCAGACACATGACCTCCATCATTTCAGCCACAAATCAACCCATTTTCTGCCCATGTGTGTGTGTTTCCTTTGCCCATGTGTGTGTGTTTCCTTTGCCCATGCGTGTGTGTTTTTCCTTTGCATTTGCACACACATATTCTTCATTATTTCAGCCAACAATCCACCCATTTTCTGCCCATGTCAAACTGTCCATGCCATGCTCTCTTTGTGTGTGTGTTGTCCATGTTTCTTCCATGTGCCTTGTTCATCTTCTAGCTGTGCATTTCCACTTGCTCCAAAGCCAAATGAGTGCAATCATAACCCCATTTGCTGCTGAGTGTTGATGACAAAGCAAAACACAAAACAAGTGCCTTTACTTTCTCACTTTATTAGCCAAATCTGCTTAGCCCTTTTCTGAACCTTTTAGTGTTACAATGCCCATAACTTCTTCTAGAAAAATGATATTAACAATCCGTAAATTGCTCCAGAAAATAGACATCCATAGCTTTCCAAGCATATAAGGTTCATTCTCTCATTCATTCTGAGATCGTAAGATGCTTCCAAAGTCAGCTAATCTGCACAGGCAGTTTTGACGAATTTGTTACTTAATAACTCACTTGCGCTACTTTTCTTTTCTTTGCTTGATAAATCACACAAAACACAAAAACATAGTAAATAGCTCAAAAATATAAGGAACTAACTAAGAAAAGACAAGTGAATTTTATGTAAAATATATATAAATATGAGCTTATCACCCCTATTTGGAGAAAAGGGGGCCACTTATGGTGGTTTTTGGCTCTAATTGCAAGATATTATGTAAAAATAATATCTTGCAATCAATTAGAAAATTAATTAATTAGGAAATTAATCAATTAATTTAGGTAATTAATCCTAATTTGAATGAATAATTGAGGGTTACCTTGTGGGGAGGATTTGATGAGGATGGATGAAATAGGTTTTGAATAAATACCTATTTTGATCACTTTTGATCTTGATTGAGTAGTGATTGTCTGTTGCTTGTGCGTGGGAGTTCCAGTGTGCCTCGAGGGTAATTTTGTCTTTTTAACCCAAAAATCCACGTGTCGCCACCATATTTTTCTTGATTATTTTTTGCTCAACAAATGCCCCTACACCAGTTGGGCTACTCACAGGAATGGGCAGCAGGTGTAGAGTTCTTCTTATTTTAGGAAACATAGGATTGTTTCCTGTTTTGATGTAGATTCCCTTTTAATTGGAAATTAGGTCCTTCTAGTAAAGGGAAATAAATTACTTCTAAAGTCTATTTAAGTCTACCTTAAGTAGATTATTAAATAAACTATAGAGCAATTTATTCTACCCTACAAGAGAGAGAGAGTTAGAGGATATTTGTTCCCCCTCCCTTAGCAATCTTCTACACTTGCCTGTGCAAAGGATCGTCTTTCGTTACTTTCTTTGTTTTCACACCGCTCCAAGGTAAGAAAAAAATTAATTTTTCCTTGTGTTCGTAATTTTTGGGAGCCTCGAGGCCTGAAATTTGACTCGACGAGGGTCAAGAAGGTATGAAAAGGTGGTTGGGAAGCCATAGTTGGGCTACTGCCATGTATGGCTCGGTTCAGCGTTGACTCAGCTCGGGCCGTGGGCTGGCTTAAGTTTAGGCATTGGGGCGCCATGGTCTAGGCCGTTGTGCCTGGGCCTACGTTTGGACTGTTAGGCTTGGGCCTTTGCAGGAGAAGTGAGAGGAAGAGCGAGGGCGTCAGCCCCCTTTTGGTTGGATTGGGCTGCAAGGCCTTTGGGTCGAGAGGGAGAGAGGGGAGCCAGTGTGGGCTGGGCTCCCTAGGTTACTGACCTTGGACCATGGGGCCTGATGCCTTTCCTTCTTTTTTTATTTTTATTTTTTTAATGTTGGGCTTGGGCTCGTGTTGGTATATGAGCAAGAGAAAGGCAAAAAGTCATGTTGGGCCATGGGGCCTGTTGTGCCGTGCCCCTTCCTCTTTTTTTTTTTTTTTTTTTTTTTTTTTTTTTTTGTGCAGCCGTTTAACAAATTTTTCTCGTGTCTTTGTAGAATTTCTTCAAGCATGTCTTCCTTGAGCCACAAGAATGATGATGGTGTGCCGCCATTGTAATGTCAAGGTGGGTCTTTGAGCAACATTGGCTACTTCAAGGCTGCTCACTTGAAAATTAGCTCTGATGACTTGTTTAGAGACTTTCTTGAGGCATATAGGCATGTTATTATGTCGGGAGTGCGTGTGAAGCGTGTCAAAGATGGTAGCAGCCGTGAGCCGTGTAGTGGGGCTCGAATAGCCATCAAGTTTCACCATTACTACTTTGTGTTGGGGTTCACTTTTCCTATGCCGTATTTCTTCCAAAAAGTGCCTTGCTCCATGAAGTATGCCCCAGCTAAATGTTCTCCGAACGCGGTCCGTGTGATGGTAGGGTTCTTCAATCTAAGCCAATTTTTTTACTTAGACATGACTGTTAACGAATTCTGGTACTTCCTTGACATAGGCCACATCGTGGGAGTTGGGCAGCTGTGATCCCGCCATAGGTTCTTTGACCATTCGAGCAAGGGAGATCATGACTGGACCAAGGAGACTTTGGAAATAAGTGAAGAATGGGAGTCTGATTCTTCTTCCAAGCTGCGTGTTCCAATGGTTTTCATCTCTGGTAAGTAGACTGCTTGATTTCTCGGCTGCTTTGTATTTGTGCTAAGCTGCTCTCTAATTTTTTTATTTTTTCCCTTTTTTCTGGTAGATTTGGAATTCAGCTCGACTCCTAAGACTTCTCCAGATATGAAGAAGGTGCATATTACCCTAGGTATCCCTCTTAAGTACTGTGAGTGGTGTTGGCTGCTTAGTCCTCTTCGTCGAGAGAAAGGTGAGCTACCCCCGAGATATGAGTGTTGGAAGTATGCCCACAAGGCCACTCATTTGATGTAATAGCTTTTGGAATACTTATTGTGTTAAACTATTATATGTTTAATGAAGGGTAAATCTTATTGTTAATCACTATTTATTGTATTATGTGTTTAAGCAATAAAGGAATCCAATGAATGTATTTAATCAGAGAGAGAAGTGATCTAAGTAAGTTAGATTAACAAGACCTTTCTCTTATGTTCATTCCTAAAATGTTCCTAGCCATAAGATTGCCAATTGGACATTGACAATCTACTAAGGTTAGTATGTGTTATGTTAACTCAAGCGTGAGTATGACTAGTCTCAAGTCATTTAGTGTTAGATACCGAGACAAACACATAGGTGCTCAAAAGGTAATTGAGTACACTGAACAACGATAAAAAATGAGTTCGAACGTACATGTCATGTAAGAACTCGTAACTTGCAATATGCAAAGTAGTCCTTTAACCTGAGGCATCATAGATGTCTAATGGTTGGGTCCTTGATCTTTGATCATGTTAAAGGTATTCCATTGAGACTCTCCACGGCATTGTTGGGGTCAAGTTATCTAGTCATGTAGGCATATGAATGCACAACAAGGGATCTCTAAACTTCCATGGTGGAAGGAGAATACTCTGAAATATGATTTAGGAGTCTTTGGCCAAAGCATACAAATATGACTTAGGAAGTTTGTTCCAAATCATATTCAATTGAATCATATAGAGAAGTATCACATTGGATAGTAGACATGAAACAAACTATCACTCAAACAATGTGATTAAGAGTATTGTATTAGAGAAAGACCGTATTGCATTATAAATGTAACTGGATAGGTTCTCCAACCACTTCTACTTAGCTTGGGTAGCCATGACATACTGCTAGGTGTCACTCATGGTTTGTGGAAGCCCTGAGGATTAGCAAACACTAATCTTCATCAAAGGGAGAATTGAAATGTAGTTTCAATTCACAATCGATCGTTAAGAGTAACAATCACCCATTAATTGGAACCTAATGGATCTTACACCGAGTAAGGATGAAAGTGAAGAAATATATATGAGATGGATAAGCAATTAAATAGTTTAATTGAGAATGGTCAAGATTAATTAATTAGTTAATTGGGCTTTTAAGTTGGTTTGGGGTTTTGGGGCCCAAAAGGGTGTTTGGTCCACAAGGCCCATTGAGTTTAGGTTATGTGAAAACTAAAACTAAATGGAAATTAACCCAAAAACAAACTCAAAACCGGCCAAGGGTGAGTGGTAGCAAACTTGGGTTAATTGCAAGTTTGCCACTCACATATAAGGTGGTATAAATGCAACTTTATAGCCATTCTCTCACTATGGTTTTCTTGAAGAAAAGAGGAGAAACTTTTTCTCTCTTTTTCTCCATAGAGGCTGGCCACTTAGAGGAAGGATAGCTAGCAATCTTTCTTCCTTTAAGTCATCCATTTCATCTTCACACCTCATCCTTGGTATGGAGACTTAGAGACACTAAATCTTTGGTGTTTTTGGAGATCCTTTCCTCACATCCTCAAGGAGTAAAGGAGTATCAAAAGGAAGAAAAACACAAGGAAGATCTAAGGAGCTAGGAGGTGACTTGAAGGCCCTCCACTTGGGTGAATCCCTTGTGTAAACAAGGATGAGCTTCAAGGGTAATGAATCTCAAAATCCTTTCTTCTCTTTAATGTTGTTAAAGAGTTGGTTCACCATTCACTAGGCTTTGAAAGTCATGGGTTTTAGAATTGTTTTTTAATGCATGCCTACTTTAAAGTGTTATTAGTTTGCTTATGTGTTCAAATTTTCTCACATGTTCTTAGCTAGGTCAAAATTTATCCTTCAAGGAGATAAAGCGAATCAAAGCTGAGGTGTTGGCTCATCCAATCACTATAGTTAAGCCTACCGCGCATGAAGGTGGAAAGAAGAGATCTTCCCCCAAGCTCGTGATTAACTTGACTTCCTCCAAGCTCGTGATTAACTTGACTTCCTTCAAGCTCATGATTAACTTGACTTCCTCCAAGGGTGAGAAAGAGAGGGCTGCTAGATCTATGCCAGTGATGCCTGTCGTTCCGAAGGTGGCTAGTTCGATTGTTGATAAGATTACTCAGCGTAGAAGCTCCGTTGTGCCCTTAGTGCCAAAATTTATGTCCAAACGTCTGTTAGGGGCTAAGTCTAGTTTAGCTTCAGAAAAACTTACTACCATGAAAAACGATATGGTGGACTCTACTGCCAAAGTGGTGCCAAAACCCTCTCCCTTTGTTGCTGGGACAGATTCACCTGCTGAGAAGAATGAGATTGCTCGTGCAGGCAGTTGTGAGAAATCCACCAAGTCTATTTCTGGGGAAGCTGCTAAGATTTGTGTGCTCTTAAGACCAAATCTGCTTGAGGACATGGATGTGTGTGCCAAGTTTGTTGATGGTGTCAAAGGGGTTATTAGCCCAAGTTCTTTTGTGAAGCATACGCTCTGCTGGCTATGATGAAAGAAACAATTCTAGCAGCCGAGTTTATGCTCCTTGATCAAAAGGACACCAAGGCAGCCATGGAGGGTGGCAAGGACTGTGGCAGTCGAAGCTTACTCATCGGTCGAGATTAAGAGATTGGAATCTGAGCTTGCTGCTTTGATGGGGTCTAATATCTTTGCCCCCACTTCTCTGCAACTTGAGACCGCTCGCTAGAAGATCGTGAATTTGAAGATTAGACTTGACGCGATCCAAGTTAAGTATAAATGTGAAGAGAAAAAGGTCAGGTGTTACATACCTCAGATTTAAGACCTTGAGTGTGCCGTCTCTGAGCTCCACTCTACTGCTTATGTAAAAGATGAAGAACTGATTACTACTTATAATCAAGTGATCCATTTCAAGAAGGTCGTTGATAGACTTGAACCTTAAGTGTTAGAACTCCAAGGTGCTTTGAAGATCAACGACAGTTTGAAAAAAAAAATTAAAGGAGTTGCAGCGCTTCCGTGCTGGTCTCCTCGAGGAAAATGAGCAGTTGAAGGGTGAGAAGGCTGGGTTCGAAGCTTCACTTACTCATAGTCAAGTCAATTTCTACAAGCTTGGTTATGTAGACCATCTCTTTGGGTGGTCATCTGACTTTGAGTTTTCTAGTAAAGACTTCGAGACCTTCTCTATTTCTCTGAAAGGCTTCCATTGGTGAAGTAGTCAAAGAAGCCGATGCCTAGGCCGGAACAACTAAGGGTGAAGCGTCAGATGGTTTTGTTGCTGAGGGTGCCGCTGCTGCTAAAGGTGTGCCGACCGAGTAGTCGTGGAGCGTTCAAGCTGCTGAGGAGTAGTCTTCTAGGTAGTCTTTAGGATTTTCTTTGTTTTCCTTGTTGCTTTTTTTTTTGCTTAAACTCCTTCGGTCTTGACTAGTCGTTTATCAATTTTGCTAGAAATTGTAATAAACTTACTTCCTTCACTTTTCTCTATCTTTGCTTCTTTTGTTCGTGCCCTAACCTTAGACTTTATAGACCAGTGGCAGGCGTGCTACTTTTCTATAAGCAGACAGGCCTACATAGCCTATACAGTCGTAGGTGTTGGTGTAGAACTTTAAAAAGTTGTTAGCCATAGGGTCGGCAGCCAGACGCCTTACTTACAGAAACAGACGAGTCCACATGACCACTTGGCTGTTAACTTTGGCTTTCTCCAATTCCGTAGGTTGTGTAACAAGTATCACAACACTTTAGGACTTGGTGTAGGTCGTTCCATGCTTTGGCAGAAATGAAGCCCATTGACTGCGTAGCATGTCAGCTAATGGATGAAGCTTCGTATATGTGCGCTAACTTGTTTAACCTTTCATATAAATGTGTGGTTGTATAAGTTTAGCGCGGCTTACTGCTCGAAGGGCAAGTTGATAGGAGCATATTTATGAGATTTAGTTGGCTTGTTCTTGTGCATTTATGTCGTGTTTCCTTAGTTATTTTAATGTTTAAAGTCATTTTCGTGTGTTTTCAGATTTTATGGACAAAGTAGGCAAGAAGATGCATTTTGGAGCATTTTGGAGCAAAATGGAGCTTGGAATGCATGTCACATATTTGGGCCAAAGTGGATGGACGAATTTGAGAACTAAAGAGGCCAAGAATGTGAAGAATTATGGTCCAAAAGATGAAGAACTCAGCCCAAAAATTTGTCACCCCAACTTGCCTTCATTGCCATGCAAAACAACATAGAATTCCCTTTGGATTCCCATGCCATGCTTGATCACTCTTGTCCCCTACATAATTTCTGATTTCATGCTTCAATTCATTTAATTATTACACTTAATTGCTTGATACCTCTTGTTCCCTTCACCCACAAAATTTTATACAACTTTCACAACCATAACATGCACCAATTGATGCTCCATCATTCACATTTGGAATCCCATGCCTTGTGTACCACATGTTGCTGCACCTTTGACCCATTTATTGACACATTTTCACCTCCCTTTCCATCTCTATGCAATGTACACAATCATTCATGCCCCCTAGCTACAAGACCACTCCATTTTACCCTTCACACTTTGCATCATCACTTCATTTTCACCCTTGGACCATTGCACACCACATACACTCTTTGCGGTGCATTCTCCCTAGCCTAACCTGATTCTCTAAGGTTTTTGGGGCCTATATATACATGTTTACACCCCTTGGCAAAGGGTTCACACTCTCATATTCATCATTCATCATAGAAAATTCGTCCATACAACCTCTAGGTAGCAAAACACCCCAAAAACACCATTCTAGTGCCTAGAAAACATAACAGCCACTCCACCTTCTTCCACCCTCTTTGCCTAGTTCTCCACCACCCTCCAACCCTCAAACACTCCTCCACACTTACCCTAAACCTTTCCATACCATTCCCCATCCATTCTACATCATAAAACTACCTAAAAATCCGTCCACAAAGCAATCTGCCGCAAGCAAGCAAAGGAGAATTCTTGGATGCACTTGCTACCCAAGTTGGAGCATTTTAGGTGTTTTCTTTCCTTTGATTTTAATATCTAATTTTATGTATCTTTGCTTTGTGAGTATGAGGAACTAAATCCCTCTTAGTTAGGGGGTGATTCGAAACCATGTTCATACTTGCAATATGATTTGATTACATCCAGTTGTGATTCATAAGTTGTGAATTCAATTTACTTATCCGATCGTATAAAAAATGATTTGTGTATGTTGGTTGAGAGTGCACGCTTAATTTTCATGCATGAATTTAACGCTAGAATATAAGGGAGTTTCACCTAATCGTTATGAATTTATATTCACAAGTAGTGAAGGTTGCTAGTCACAATCACGTTAAGTAAATTCTTGGCATAAGTTTCATGCAAATCATAGTAACGAGTGCCTCGTCAATGCTTATGTTTTTCATAGAACTTAATGATTCTTGCTTGTATCTCTATTATGCAATTCATGTAGGGAACTTGTAGGGAATGTTTTGGGTTGTCGTATGCAATCATCCAATCCAATAACTTGTGGAAAAACTGAAGGTTAATTAGTGCAATTCACGGTTAATTTGGGGCGTTAAGTATTCATAGCTTATCGAAAAGCAACTGGAAATCGTTTTGTATGCAAGTGTGACATGTGTGGAGAAGAACCTCCTAGCTAGCCTTCCATCCATAAGTTTCATTCAAATTCATTTTACAATCTGTTTTGATTCACTTAAATTTGTCTAAGAATTTGTTTACTTTGTTCTTGTCTTAATTTAATTATTTTCGTCCAAAATCAACCCCATCTTATTTCTTTGAGTCATATTAATTAGAACTTGTCTTAGATTATGTTTTTAAGTGTTTTAGTTCATTAGAAAACCAAAATTCGTCCAAGTTTGTGTTAGAGTCCCAAAACTGCCCAGATTGTGTGTTTAAGGTAGTTTTGAGTGTTTAGGGGCTGTTTTGAGTCTTTTGGTTTGTTTTAGTGTTTTAAAGTATAGTTTTGCATTCTTTGAGTCTAGTTAGTGTTTTAAACTTTGTTTTTACGTTTTCAAGTCAGTTTCCAAGTGATTTAGCAATCCCTCCTAATCCCCGGCCTAGAACGATCCCTACTTACATACTTTACTACAATTGATAAAAAGAGGGTTTAATTTTGTGTGTTAACTTATTTTTCACATCACAAGTCGTAGGTAGTCTTCCGAAAACCGTAGGCTACCCTAGTGCACTTGGTAGTAGCTTTAGGGTTCCAGGGTAGCCGTCCATAAGGCGTACTACATTATGTGCACCCTCAGTCTCTAGGGCCCGGTTCCTAGCAGATTAGGCCAAGAGACCCAAAATCCTTCTGTTAGCTAAGTCTTGAAAAAAACCATTATGGCTACTTCTAGGAATCCTGACACAAGCCATTGTGCATCTAGTTAAACTAGGGTAGCCTGGCTCATCCACGTCTGGATATCCAGAGTGTAGAGTTTATCCTTCCACTTTGGAGAGCATACCTATGTGGGTGCTGGGGAATTGGTTTACCCTCTCACACTGGAGAGCATGGTTGGTCCCTTAGGGGTGCAATTCCTGCGATGAGTCCCTAAGAAGGGTGCGGTCTTCTTTTAAAATGCAGGAGTGATCGGTTGTTGTAAACATGTAGTCGAGCCAAGTTATAAATTACTTCTGAATTATCATTGAAAAACGAGTGAAATGAACTAAAACTTAGTTGTAATGTAGAGAATGCATAACAACTGGATAATCCTCAACTCACGAGATGGTGCCTGTTGAGCTACTTGAGTTCTTCGGGCTTTGGTGTAGTGAGAGGTCACACATGGGACTTCCTCAGATTGTAGGCATTCCACTACTTTTCGATCTATTTGTCTTTCATGGTGGCAAGGGTGTAATTACCCTTGTCGCCTACTTTGCTGATCTTGTAAGGACATTCCCAAATGGGATCCATCTTTTTGGAGCCTTCTCTACGAGCAGTGATGATGGCTTTTCTTAGGACTAGATCTCCAAGTTGGAACCGTCGGCTCTTGGCCTTTTTGTTGTAGCTAAAGAGGAGCTGCTGCTAATAGGCTGCGACTTGGGTGATGGTCTACTCGCACTTATCCTCTGGCAGATCTAAGCTTATGACCATATCTTTACTATTCTGCTCAATGCTTGGTAGTAGAGTGTTGATACTTGGCACGATGACATTGGGAGGAATGATTGCTTCTGAACCAAATGCCAAAGAGAAAGTAGTTTCACCAGTGGATTGTCGATTGGTCGTATGATATGCCCACATACATCTGGGGAGTTCGTCTAGCCATTTTCCCTTCTTATTGAAGAGGGATTTCTTGAGGCAGTTGAGAATCATCTTATTCGATACTTCAGCCTGCCCATTGCCTTAAGGATATCTCGATGTGGACATGTGTTGCTTGATGCCATACTTTTGGAAAAACTTCCCTAAATCTTTGCCCAAGAATTACAGGCTGTTGTTGGTGATGATAGATTGAGGGATGCCAAATCATGTTCCTCCATATGAAACACTCTATGTCTGCCTGAGTCGTGGTTGTCATAGGGTCTACTTCTACCCATTTAGTGAAGTAATTCATTGCCACAATCATCATGCCTCTGCCCCCAGTAGCGGGCGACATTGGCCCTACCAAGTCGATTGCCCACTGCATGAATAACCAATGCCTCGTCTGCGGGTGTAGTTCGCTGGTAGGCAATGCTGGTACCGACTTGTAACATTGGCAATGATCGCACTTTTGTGTTAATTCCTAAGCATCTTAGTACATGGTAGGCCAGTAGTAGCTCGCGTTAAGAGCCTTCTATGCTAAGGATCTACCTCTGGAGTGATTGCCACAAACGCCTTTGTTCATTGAGCTTAGAACCTTTAGCTTGTCGGGAGGTGCTAAGCAGCGGAAATATGGTCCGATGTAGGATCTTCGGACAAGAATGCCGTTCCACATGTAGTAGTGAGCCACCTTTATTTGGAGTTTTGTAAACTCCAATCTTTCAGTGAGGAGGGTGTCATTGACCAAGTAGTCTATAATATAACTTTGCTAGTTGGGAGTTGTACTAACCTATGACACTTAGGTTGCCGGCTCCGCCTCTATGCTGGGCTTGTCTAGATACTCCACCAGAATAGAGCGTTTGAGTTGGTGGTTAAGGGCGGAGTCTAAGCCGGCTAACGAGTTTACGTGGGCGTTGTCTGCCCATAAAACTTAAGTGAGAGTGTAAGTCTGAAATGCCTCAAGTTACTTGCATACCTTCTCTAGGTATTGCGCCATCCTTGGATGTTTTTCAATGTATTGTGCCATCCTGGTGATTAGCTGGGAATCAGAATGAATTGTGAGCTTTTTCACCGCCAAGTCTTTCGCCATATGGAGGCCTGCTAGTAGGGCTCATACTCCACTTCGTTGTTGGATGCTTTGAAGCCTAGAGTGATCATCTGTTCGAGCATCAAACTGTCTGGGTGACAAGGACCACGCCTACTCTAGAGTTTTTGTAGTTAGATGCGCCGTCAACATACAAATGCCAGAAGTCTCCTTTGGTTGAAGCAGGTGCGGCTAGGTTGTGCTCGGCTACTTTCAGGGCATCATTGAGCCACTTTGTTGTGTCGTCTAGGCTAGGCGTGAACTTTGTTATGAAGTTTGCCAAGCTTGGGCCTATATTGCCGTGCGAGGTTGGAAAATTAAGGCGTATTAGCCAAGTTCCAATGCCGACTTCATTACTTGTTGAGAAGCATCCGAACCATGTAGGATTGATCGTAGAGGATATTAAGTCATGAAGATGACTGTATGAGCTTGAAAGTATGGTTTAGGCTTCCAAGCCATAACAACTAACGCCAAAATTAATTTTTTGATCTTCAGGTATCTAGTTTCTGCATCGAGAAGAGCTTTAGAAGTGCAGAATACCGGCAGTTGGGCCCCCAACTCTTCTTGTATGAGGGCCGAGCTCACTGCTACTGCTGAGACTGCCAAGTAAATGTATAAGTCCTACGCTGCTTCCGACTTGGATAGTAAGGGAGGTGAAATAAGATACTTCTTCAAGTCTTGTAAAGCTCTTTCTCACTCATTATCCCATTTGTCTCGTTGTGCCCTCTTGATAAAGCGGTTGAGGGCGGTTTGCATCAATCAATGGACCGCAAGAGAAAGCGGTTGAGGGCGACTACTCGTCTAGCTTTGGATCTCCTTTAAGTTAGTTGGAGACTTCATCTCTAGGATTGCTCGAATTTATTTGGGATGTGCTTTGATTCCTCGTTGGGTTTCTAGGTACCCTAAGAATCTACCTAAAGATACTCCAAATGTGCATTTGGTAGGATGGAGCTTCATCTTGTACTTTCTAAGGATGTCGAAAGTTTCCGCCAAGTTGTTGATGTGGACTGATCGCTACTTGACTTTTACCATGATGTTGTCGATGTAGACCTTCATGGTTACTCTACTTTTCTTCTTGAACATCTTATTTACCAACCTTTGGTAAATGGCTCATGCGTTCTTGAGGCCAAAGGGCATGACCTTGTAGCAGTAGGCACCTCGCTCAATCAAGAATGCGGTTTTCTCCTTGTCGGGCTCGTACATGGCTATTTTGTTATAGTCGGAGTATGCGTCCAAGAAACTGAGCAGCTGGTTCCCATAAGTTGAATATACTATTAGATCGATTCGAGGAAGTGGATTATGATCCTTTGGGAATGCTTTGTTAAGGTCAATGTAGTCTACACAAACCCTCCATTTGCCCTTCTCTTTCTTTTTCACTAGTATGACATTGGCGAGTCATGCTGAGTGTCCTACCTCTTCTGTGAATCATGCCTCCAGTAACTTCTCAATTTCTACTTCGATGATCGTCACTCGTTCGGGTGCAAAATGCCTTCTTTTTGGGATCACTGGTTTGGTAGCAGAGTTGACGTGCAGCTTGTGGCAAGCTATCATAGGGTCGATGCCTAGCATGTCAGAAGGTGACAACGTGAAAATGTCACGATTTTCCTTAAGGAAAATCGTGGGTTCTTCATTTTCCTTTGGGCTCAGATATGAGCCGATACTAGCAGTCTTATCCGGCTGCTGGGGATCAAGAATGATGTGTTCGACATCCTATTTGGGTTTCCATCCCATCTCGTCTTCTAGCGCGTTGGTTTGGACACCATTTTCTTGATCCGCTTGCTATAGTTACTATTTGGTAGCTTCATCATCCTTTTGGACCTTGGTAGCTTCTACAGGGGAAAATGTCTTCTTATTTGATTCCTTCAATACTTACACAGTGCATTGTCGAGATGCAGCCTGGTCAGACTTGATTTCTCCAACTCGTCCTCCTAGGATACGGAATTGGATTTTTTGATACTTGACGAAAGTGACGGCATCCAGCTTTATTAGCCAAGGTCTCCCTAGAATCCCATTGTAGAGAGATGAATCGCTTACTATTTTGAACGTCTGCTTTGAGACAACTGGCGGTGTTTTCATGTCAAGTGTGATATGGCCAATGGCAGTCGAGGTGTTTCCGTTGAATCCAGTGATTACCTCCGCTCGACGTATAATTGTGTTTTCCCAGCCCATCTTCTAAATCACTAAGAGTTGAAATAGGTTGACTATGTTTCCATTATTAACCATCATTATGTCAACTATGACATAGGCCAATTGGACAGATACCACCAACGCGTCGTTGTGTAAAAAGTCAATGCCTTCAGTATCCTACTCAGTGAAACCAACGATGGGTCCAGGTTGGGTGTCGACTACGTGGACCTACGAGACTAGTAGAACCTCTTGGATCTTCCTCTTCTTTGAATTGTTGGTGGCCCCTAAGTGCTTAGATTCGACAAAAATGTCATTAATCTGAATCATCTTGTTGGGCGGTTCTTCGTCAGCATCTGCGTTCCTTATAGGCTGCGCAACCGGCTTTTCCAAGTATCAGTCGACTTTGCCTTTTTTCACAAGCTTCTCTAGGTAGTTTTTCCAAGTATAGCAGTCATCAGTTGTGTGACTGAGACCTCGGTGGAATGCGTAGTACTTTGTGTGGTCTAACTTGGAAGTATCTCCATTTGATTGTTTCAATAACTTGAACCATGGTTGGCTCTTAATGTCGCGGAGGATTTGGTGAATCGAGATCGAAAACTTAGAGTAGATCTTGGATGCCAAGCCTTCTTTAATTGTGGGTCAATCCCTACATTTAGCGTCCTGCCTGCTTTTGTTGTATTGCTTCCCAACCTCCTGTTTGCTTTTGCTATCGAGTCGTCGCATCCGACTATCTTTCCCTTCTCTGCTATGAACCTTTTCACGTAGTCACAATTTCATGTTGAACAAATGGTCAGACTTTTTCTAGATCGAGCGGTAGGATGAGTATTCTTTGGTGAAAACCAAGGAAAGTTCATCAAAACTGTGGATGGATCGTGGCGATAGGGTGTGAAACCAATCTTGCACCTCAGCATGCAAAGTGGTGGTGAATATCTTGCACATAAGGGCATCGTTGTTCTGATAAAGAACCATCCCACTTCGGTAGTACTTCAAATGTCTCTCTGAGTCTCCATCTCCTTTGAAATATGTGAAATGTGGCATTCTAAACTTGCATGGAGGCTCTGCCTACTCGATCTCATCCTTGAAGGGTGACCTGCTCATGTTGGTCATGTCCCGTCATAGCGCTTCATAGGTGATTTCGTTGCGTTGGAAATCATGCAATCGCTTATTTAAGAGCCTCTTCATTTCTTCCTGAATTTTCCTTTGTTAGGGTAGCGGAGCTCTCGATTGCCCCAGGTCTTGACCTGCTGATCTAGGCTATTCTTCTACATTCTCTACTCGTCGATGCCGCGATAGTAGTGCATGTGGTTCATTCCTAGCAGGCAAGGGAATTCTTCGTAGGTTGCTGGTTGAACTTGGGCTGGATTGAATGAATGCTTCTCTCCGTCCATCATGTTGCCTACTCTAATGTGAGGTAGATAATGTTTATTCGGGCCTAGCCACGAATGAACACTTCGCCTCGAAGGTTACTCATGTTGATTGTCGAAGTATGGTCCCAACCGTGAGTGTATGCTCGTCTGTGGGCCAAATCAAGAGTGCACACTCCTCTGCACACTAAGACAAGAGTATACGCTGTCTCAGGGATCCAGTCGAGAGTGTACACTACCGGAACACTTGGTTCATGGTTCGTCGAGTGGCTGCTTGCAAGGACACTGCTAGAGAGGTTTCTCGTCTGCCCTTGTCCTACTTTGGGACATTTAGTCAGGGGCACGTTGCATGTCAATGCACTGCAAAAGCTGATTCACCAAGGTCGTTTGCTATGTGATGGCGCTCGTCAGCTCTATGACTTGTCGAGATAAGTGTTGTTCTCCATTTAGGTTGGAAGAGCTCGAACGGAATGTGTCTCCTTGAGTAGTGTAAGTGTGGTAGATTCTAGGCACGAGATTTGAGTTGGGAAATGTCAAATCCGCTAAGAAATGGGGTGAAAATGCCCTCAGTTTAATCGTCAGCCCAGAAATCTGGAGCTAAGATGGTTGAACCAATCTTGGACCAACTTGGGTTAAGGCTAGGGGAGTGGGCTAGGCTTCGAGTTGGACCGTGGGAGCGGTCGAGTCTTGGGGACAGATCGGGCCACTAGAGCGTTGCGCTTGTCTTGGTTCTTCTTGGGCTTGCGCAACGCCTTGGGTTTGTAAGCCTTGGCAGCTGCGATTGCAGGTTGGGCCGTGCTAGGCTCTTTTGTGGCGTGGGCCTAGACTCGCTGTTGCAAGGTGGCACGAGCCTGGGCTTGTGGCTGCAAGGTAAGGCCTTCACCATGAGTCCCCCTCTCGCTGTGAGCTGCCTCGGTGGTTGTCGTAGGCCTAGCCACAATGGTGTCCCTTGGGGGTAGTGCCGCTCCACTTGTCGTCGTGTTGAGCCTGGTGGATCACCGTGGTCCAAATCCTTGAACGTAGGAAGTTCCGTTCATCATGGTTTCCGAGTTTCTAGTCATTGTACTTTTCTTTTACGTTTTATCAAAAAAAAATTATAAACAAAAATACCAATAATAACAACGTACGAAAAATCTACAAATGAGCAAGAAAACGAAAAACCTTGAATGTGAGTCTTTTTCGAGAATCAAGACTCTCAATGAAATCACCAATTTGTGGATGCATATTTCCGCCTTCTACTTCTTGGATGAAAATGCACCTGCAAAACAATTAACGCCTTAGGTCAAGGCCAAGAACCTCATGTGCCCGCAATGAATCGGGGGGGGGGGGCTTTGGCCGAAGAACCTCCGATGCCAAAGTTAGAATTTGAGAGAGAATGTATTTAGAGATATTTGGAGAACTTTATAAGAGAATTGGACTTCGGTTTTTGGAGAAATGTGGGTGTTTATAAAAGGGTGTGGCCAGCCCATATTTGGAGAAAAGGGGTCCGGCCACTTACGGACTTTGAGGGAAAATAAGTTATATTCTAAGTTAAGCAAATATGAGTTTTGGTTGACTAAAGTGAAATTCTTAGGACATGTCAACTCGTACAAAGGCATTGCAGTGGATCCTTCAAAAGTAGAAGCAGTGTTGAATTGGAGTCAGCCAAAAAATGTACATGACATATGAAGCTTCCTAGGTTTGGCCGGCTATTAAAGAAGATTTATTAAGGATTTCTCTCGGATAGCCATTCCCATGACCAGGTTAACACAGGAAAGAGTTAAATTTATTTGGATTGATGAATATGAAGAATCATTCCAGGAATTAAAGATTCAATTAACAACTGCTTTAGTGTTGATAATTCATAAAAGAGATGTCGGTTACGCAATTTTTACTAAGGCATCATTACATGGGCTATGATGTGTTTTAATGCAATATGGCAAAGTTGTTGCTTATGCTTCCCATCAACTGAAGCCACATGAGAGAAATTATCCAACACATGATTTAGAACTAGCGGCTATTGTTCATGCACTGAAGACATGGAGACATTATTTATAGGGAGAACGATTTAAACTCTTTTCTTATCATAAAAGTTTAAAGTACTTATTTAATCAGAAAGAGTTGAATTTAAGGCAACGATGCTAGATGGAATATCTTAAGGATTATGATTTCGATTTGCATTATCATCCAAGTAAGACCAATGTAGTGGCAGATGTTTAAGTAGAAAACCCCAAACACTTGCAACTCATTTGTTTCATCAAAAGTCAAAGATGGTAGAATCTCTTTATGATTTTGACTTGCATGCGGGAATGCAAGAAGATTGTGCATATTTGTGTAATTTAGTCACTCACCCCACTTTGATTAAGAGAATCATTGATGCACAACAAAGAGATTCTATGTCTCAACCTTTTTGAACAAAGATTTCAATTGGGGAAACACTTGAAGGCTGGAAACTTCATGCGGATGGTGGATTAAGATATTTAAATTGACTATATGTACCAGAAAGTTCTAATTTAAGGAATGAAGTTCTCTAGGAAGAGCACTATTCACCTTATACGATCCATCTTGGAGGAACCAAGATGTATCAAGATCTTCAACATCAATTTTGATGGAGTGGTATGAAAAGAGATGTAATGGATTTTGTGGCAAAATGTCTTACTTGTCAACAAGTGAAAGCTGAACATCAGAAGCCTTAAGGTTCCCTACAATCATTACCAGTAGCAGAATGGAAATGAGATCACATCACTTTGGACTTTGTAACTGGTCTACCGAGATCACCAACATAATGAGATGCAATATCGGTTATTTTGGATCGTTTAACCAAATCGGCACATTTCCTACCGATTAAAACCACATACTCCACTGAAATACATTGAAAGCTTTATATCAGAGAAATAGTTAACTTGCACGGAATTCCTATTTCGATTGTGTTTGATCAAGATTCTAAATTCACTTCAAATTTTTTGGGAAGTTTACAAAATGCATTAGGTACAAAACTTAATTTCATTAGTGCTTTTCATCCCCAAACTAATGGACAATCAGACCAGACTATTCAAATCTTAGAGAACATGTCAGGAGCCTGCATTATGGATTTCTGTGGAAGTTGGGAAGATCATTTGTCACTAGCAAAGTTTGCTTACAACAATAGTTATTAATCAAGCATACAGATGACACTACATGAAGCATTGTATGCAAGACCTTGTCGATCACCTATAGTTGGACATAAGTAGGAGAAACTGTTTTGTTAGGACCTGATTTGGTACAAGAGACAACTTAAAAGATTAAGATTATCAAAAAGCGGATCCTAACATCTCAAAGTGGAGAAGAGAGCTATGTCGATTGAAGGATGAAACCATTGAAATTTAATGTGGGTGATAATGTGTTTTCAAAAGTATCAACTCAAAGAGGAATTAAAAGGTTTGGAAAATCTGGAAAATTGTCACCAAGGTTTACTGGACCATTTGAAATTCTAGAAAGAATAGGAGAATTAGCTTATAAGCTGCCTTGTGACAGCCCGTCCCAAATTTTGCATTTTTATTAATTTTAGAAGTGTGAATTTACGAAAATGCCCTAAAGGCAAGGACTTGACTTTCGCGGATATCGGTTAGAGTGGCGTATGACTTATTCTTTTAGCATATCCTCGTAGTACTCGTCACTACGAACGCATAGGCGAAAGCCGTTTGCGAATCCGAATTATAACGGTATAGTTACGGACATTTGAAGTTGGTTATTTAAAGGTAGTTAAATTATTTGAACTCCCACCTTGTGGGAAGACTAACCAATCAGCCTTTAAGCAAAGAGAAAAGGGAACCAATCACATAAAAGGAGGACAAAGCCTCCAGCCAATCAGAAAAAGAAGAAACAAAAGGGGAAAGCTGGAGCTTTCTCGTGAGTTTTTCCGCTCACAACCACCCATTTTCCAAGGCTAATGCCGGCCAACTCCGGCGGAGTTTTTCGAAGTCACCACCACCATCTTGAAGCTCTCATTCCCCTCTACAAAACCCACCCAAGAACCACCTTGGTTAACCCCTGTACGTGGCGGTTCGAGGCCACAAAACCTGATGAAAACCAATGGTGTTCCGGTCACCCTTTTCATTTTTCCGGCAAATCGGCAAAACAATGGCTGACACCATCACTTGGCTTTGTAGCCCATCATCCCAGGAAAAAATCACGACCAGCCTTGACCCCGTTGGAGCACCGAGGAAGAAGAATCGAAGTTCACCCAAGTATAGGGTTACTGACGGGTTTTAACAAAATTGAAGCTCTTCCCGGCCTATTTGGCCTGGGTCACAGGTATAAATTGATTCCGCATGTTGTGTAGATCAATTTTCATGTTTGGATAATGTGATTTGGTGGAGAAATGAGAAAGTTATAACGATTTAAAGTTTGCCCAGTTTCCAGCAACCTCCGCCACTTTCGAGGCGTTTTCCGGCCAAATCACGGCATGATAGCCATCATGTAAGGTACCAATTTCTTCGTCTCGTCGAGAAATATGATATTTGTTTTTGAATCACTTGTTTTCATTGAGTATTGACAAAGTTATGGACTTTGAAAGGTTGCCCAGAAATTCCGGCGAGTTACCAGTTTTCCCGCGGACAGTCGTCTTTCAGACAATTTTCCGGCAACCTTCGGCCACCATTTGGACTCCAAGCTAGTATAATCTTGTTCTACATTTCTCTAGCTTCAATTTGGTATATTATGGGTTAAATTTAGTTGAGAAACAAGTGAGATATGGAGTTCCAAAGATCGCCCAGGAAATCTGCAAAAACTGCAGAATTAGGCAAAGTCCCATTAAGGTCCACCACTTGATTAGAATAGTAATCGACGATCCAACCATTGGTTGGTCACTAAACTTTAATACATTATAGTACGTAATATTTGAGGACCATAGAAACCTACAGATCAGGAATCCGACATACGGATCTTCCTGAATTGGATTTGTAAGTTTATAAAATAAATTGTAAGGTTGCATTATAATTTTAGTTTTATAGTTTTGTTTATTTGTTTGATGGTGTTTGGAGTTAGACTCGAGTTTGAAATAAGAGTTGGCAAAGCTTTTAGAGAAGTTAGTTTCAATGAACCAAGTAGGGGGCTCTAGGAAGTGACACACCTCGACCCAGAATGTCCACTAAGACCTCGAATCGAGCCGTGCTGGTCGACACCTGGAAGGTGATGAAGCCATAAAGTGTGATAATGTATACAATGTGAATAAATTAAAATCTAAAAGTGCCTAAGTACACGAGTGTGCGGTGAGTAGGTCATGCGTGATATAGAGCATAAGTAAAGTACAGTAAGGTAAGATAACAATTATATCATCAAAAGAAGCCACCTACACTGGGAAGTGCCACGAATCCTCGTCGATACAGAAACTCATCTGCTAGAACCTGGAGGGTGCATAAATAGGAAATGTGAGTGAGTGAAACAAACTTTTCAAACCAATTACAACTACCAAAGGTAGTATCCCCTCATTGTAATACCTGTAAAATTTCCCGGACAATAACAGGCGTGACTATAAATCAATATCATAACCAAGATAATAGTCTCACAGTTATAGCATATCAAATATCTCAATAAGAATAAGTACTCAGGTGAAATAAATCAATATGAAATGGCATATTAGCCGGATCCACCTATAGTGGCCTATACGGCTGAAATAATAGCTCATCAACATGCTAGTCGTAGTCACCTCACATGACCTTTACAACTTAACTATATCTCATCAATCAAGGCTAGCTCATAAGTCAGAGTCACCTCTAGTGACTTGTACGAATTATCCATATCTCATCACATATGCTAGCTCATCACATATCTCATCATATATGCTAGCTCATCTCATCGCATATCTCATCATATATGCTAGCTCATCAATATCTCATCAGATATGCTAGCTCATCGCATATCTCATAATATATGCTAACTCATCACATATCCCATCATACATGCTAGCTCATCACATATCTCATCATACATGCTAGCTCATCACATATCTCATCATATATGCTAACTCATAAGTCGGAGTCACCTACCTGTACAACTTATCCATAGCTCAATAAGTATACCTGCACACGAGTCGGAACCACCTAAATTGGTTTGTACAACATGACTGGGTGTAAATAAATACATTTAAGTGCTACGATCACGTGAAGACTGTGCGAATAATCGCGGGTCACCTACGAGTCGGAACCACCTATAGTGGTTTGTACGACAGGACTGTGCAACAACCTTGGATCTAAGGTGAGCATATGGTGCGGGAGGTGAACATCACGTGAAGGAATGTGCCTTAGCCACGAGCGGGAGCACTAACACCGGGGTGCAGGTTTATGAGCTTTAAATGTATTTCATGTGACACATACGACTCATATGCAACTTGTACGACAATGTTGGAGTTGCCTAAAACATAATGTGATCATGCCATAATTCAATCATTTCAACTAATACCATAACTCACCTGAACTTACCTGTGTGTTCCGCGTTCATCTTCGCACTTCAAAGCATTCATAAAAATTTTGTGCAGGTAATATACACATGGATATGTCATAATGCAAATCTAAAACTCAACCATATCATAGTATTTTTCCATATCATAGTATTTTTCCAATATATACATATATATAATGTAACGTAAAATGCACAATCTATAATGCCCTACTCCCAAATTATTTACTTTCGGGAATAATTATCAAGGATAAGTCTAACTAAACACTAGTTTAATTAAATATCATTACTTACGTTTCCTCATTTCAATTTCTTGATTCCTTCCACATTGATTTATGACCAACATCTAATCACTAAAAACATAAGGTTAAATCTCATATTTTCATCAATTTCCTTCACTTTACTCAATTCCCAAACAAGGTCTTTGTTTCCATTATTATATGGCTGCATCTAACGTCTCGTTAGACTGCCTAAGTACCTTAAACAGGGATCAAGCCATTCATAGTTCACAGTAATTATTTGTAGGTAACATGCATAAATCAATTTAGAAGCGTTTGTGGAATTATCAATTATGTACATATAATAAAAAGGGAAAGACCCACTCACCTGGAGTCCACGCTATGATTCTCTAGCACGCACATCAAGGCGTCCCGAACAATTGGCGCCTGTGACTAAGGCCAATTTGGCTTGGAAACACCTCAATTTCACTAAAATCCGTACGGAACCCTTGAAATTGGGTGTTCTCGATCCGACTCCAAAACAACTCCGCCGATCCCAAACTTGTTTAGGCTTTGTTCTAGACCTCAAGAGGATGCTATGGGTGGTGGTGATCGAAGGAATTTGTTTCAGGTTTGCTCGATTTAAGACAAAGAACTCCCTCACCCACGGGTGCGGGTTTCACCATTTCTAAACTAAATTCTCTCAAATTTTTGGGTGAAATAGGTAGAAGGATCGATTGGCTTCAAGGTAAGAATCATTTTGGTACCAACCTTGCCGTTTATGATGATTGGAGGTGGGAGATAGAACCGGGTCGGGTCACGGGTTATGGTGAACCCGGCCGGTTCCCTTCTCCTATTCCTCTCTCATTTCTCTCCTCCCTCATTGGTCCCCTCTTCCCCTATCTTCTCCTCATTGCTCCACTTATCTCCCATCTCTCTTCTTTTCTTTTCATCACAGCCATCCATTTTACTTTCTTTTAATTTGGGCCACACATGTGGTACCCCCAAATTTAACTCCCAAAATCTGCAATTTTCCAATATTTGGTTATTTCCTAAAATGTCCCCAACTTCAAACGTTAATATCTTCTTCATTATAGCTACAAATCACGAACCGCTTGTGCCCACACATCCGTAGCAATGAGTACTATGAGAATATGCCAAGAAAATAAATCTTATGTGACCCGACACTGCAGTTAACCCCAGCCAATGTACGTGCCTCAAAGGGTATTTTAGTAAAATCACTTATTAAAATTATAAAAATCATAATTTTTAGGAACGGGTCGTTACAGGAAGCCTTCTATCTATATATTTGTATATAATTTATGAATTCATTTATGTTAGATTATCTATTATGTAAGTTTATTGTGCTATTTTATATTAGAATTTGTGATAAAATAACATGAATTCAAGAATAAGGAATGAGGAGCAAAACCAAACAGGGAATTGTACATCAAAATTGTTAAACCCAATATTGTTGGACCTATGCTCTGATACATTTTATATAAAGTTTGTATATTAGGCCATAATAAATAAACTTGATGACACAAATAGTGATAATTTAGGTTTTCGTTCCCTTTATTTGTAAAGTTCATATAATATAGACTATCTAAAATATTTTTTTACTAAGTGATATAATTAAGCAGTGTTAGTAAAAATCATATCATCTTACATACCTGTATTTAGTCATTATTACATACCAATATTTAACATCGTTAACCTACATAACTGAATTAGATTGTTACATATAAGAATCAAACATATATGTTTATGTTTTATGGCTAAACTTTGTATCATATATTTATATTTTTAGTTTGTACCCACTTTTAATTTGCAATATTTTTTTTTTAAATTTGTAGTATTTTCTTTTTAGTTTTAATTTGTACCCATATATTAATTTCTTTTAGCGCCCATATTTTTTAAAAATTCATTTGTATTCATAATTTTTTAATCTTTTATTTGTACCCTAATTTATTTGTATTGTACTCATTCTTCTTTATTAATGTACCACTTTGTTATATGTGAAATGTATCATTTTTTTTTGTAAAATGTACCATTTTTTTTAACACTATGGATACATTCTTTTTGTCACAGCCCGTCCTGGCATAATTTATTGATGGCTGCAAGGACGGTTTTACCCTTAAACATGGGTAGTGGTGTGTGTACATGACTTAGTTTTAGGTCCAAGTTATTTTCCTAAGTATGTGGAACTAATTGGAAATTAAGTTGTTTTGTTGTTTTGGTTGGTTGGAGTGGATTACTTTGGACCACACAAAAACACATAGACACACACCCGTGCCTTCTCTTTCTCCTCCCTCTTTCGATTTTCTGCAATGTCCGTACAAACCGTACGGACAACACCAAACCGAACCATTTAGTCACAGATCAAGGTTTTGGAAGCCATCATCATCATTCTTATGAGTCCAGGAGTTGATCCATACTATTTTTAGAACTTGAAACCCTCGAAAACCCGAGAACCCGAAATCCCAGTTTGAGGTATTGTTCATGCACTAATTATTGCAGGGTTTTTAGGAGATTTTGAGCTTCTAGGGAGCTTTAGATCATCTCCACGAAGCTCAGAGAAGAAAAACGAGGTGAATTGGATGTCAAGTAGCTCGGGAATAGTGAGTTGCAGAGGTGATCGGAATATCGCGATTTTTCCGGCAAGATTCCGTCGTTTTTTTGGGCTTTAGATAGGTAAGGGAATATTCTACAAGTTAAGAGCTTCAATTTGGTACTGATTTCATGAAATTTGGATGAAAAACAACTAAGATATAAAGGTTTAAAGTTTTTTCCAGTTTTCCAGCAACGGCGACCGTCCAGCAAACCAAGGAAGGAGACGACGGAATATTCCAACAGCGTCAGGTTAGTTTTAACGGTAATGCTACTTTTTAACAGAATGTTCCCTAGCACCGTTAAGGTTACCGTCAGTGTGCACGGCACGTGCCCGCGCGTGGGCGGCACGTGTGGCCGTGCCTTGGCCGGCGCGTGGGGCATCGAAAAAAATTTCTAAAAATATGGGGGTGTTCGGGAGGTTGTGTAGATCACGTTGGTATATTTAAATACCCCATTTGAGCAATGTATGAGAAGTTATTAGCTAGTATTGGTTATGTGCATTAAATTAACGTTTTTATAGTTGTTTCGCAAATAGGGGAGACTTATCCCGAGGACGAGCGCAATCAAGGGTGACTCAGGGGCTACGACCCTTCGACATACCAGCGAGTAGGCTTTTGGTTTTCAGTATATACTTATATACTTGATATTTTCCCAAAAAATGCATTTAAGTGAGTTATGATTTGAATTGCCATGCCAAACATTTTATATTTAGAATATGCATATGATGTTTGTCTATATATATATATATATTTGTGGTGCTGAGGAGTTTCAGGTATGTTCCCAGGTGAGTTTATGAATTGTGAATATGAATAACGGTTGTGATTAATTGAGAAACTTGAGCTCATAAATAGGGGTGGGTTCAAAAAACCGAAAACCGAAAAAAACCGAACCGAAAACCGGACCGAGGCCGAAAAAAACCGAACCGAAACTGTCAAAACCGAACCGAACCGAATATGGCTGGTTCGGTTTCGGTTTTTGAGGTTCGAAAACCGAACCGAACCGAACCGAAATATATATTTAATTATTTTTTATAATATTTTAATTATAAAAAATCATTAAAAAAAACTTCGAAATTCTAGAGTCATGGGGGTTCGAACCCATGCACTGCAGCTTGAGAAAGCTTCCCTGAAACCAAGTGGGCAGTGGGTTTTGTTTTGCTATGGATGTATGACTAAATTATTTATAAAATTGAAATCTATAGTCTTTTGTTAATGATCAACAAAACCCTAGGCAGCCACACCTTTTCTATTTTAGATTCCCCTCTTCTCTCTCTGGTTCCTGCCGCAGCCACCAACACCTTTAACCCTAGCCACTTCATACCCAATTCCCATCATTCATCATTCTCTTCTCTGTTTCCCTCTCTCTCTCTACCTCCCTCCAACCAACTCTCTCTCTCTCTCTACCTCCCTCCAACCAAAAACACAACCAAAACCCAGAAATCCCACCTCAGAACCTGCGGCAGCTTGTAAGATTTTGAGCGAGCAGTCCTCCCAGGAATGGAAGACCATGGCCCGAGCTTGGCTGGGCTCTGCTTGTTTCCCGATGTCAAAGTTGTCTCCATGGACGAGGTCGAAGCCTGGATCGACTCCACCTTCGATTTCATACCCCAAGGCATCAAATCCATCTTTATGATTTCCAACCCAATTGGTTGATGGGCATGCTGTTTTGTTTATAAAAGATTCAAGTAGGTATTTACATTAGTTTTGTTGTTAGTTAGTTAGTTAGTGTTTACAATTTTGACAAGCTTGCTGCAATGGGATCAAGGATTCTCCTATCTAGCAACCTACTCAGTTAAGCACGGAATGTATATATTTTCTCTTTTTAAATGTGGATTTATCTGTTGTTCAACTTGCATGATGATTTCTCACTGATGATGCTCAAGGCTTCAAGCTCCAGATTTAAAAGAAAAAAAAAAAAAAACTCATGAAAAAAACCGAACCGGGCCGAAACCGAACCGAAAAAAATCAAAACCGAAAAAAACCGAACCGAAAAAAACCGAAGAAAAACCGAACCGAACCGAACCGAACAGTAATTTCGGTTTGGTTTCCGGTTTCGGCCAAAAACCGAACCGAATGGAACCGAACCCACCCCTACTCATAAACCTGCACCCCGGTGTTAATGATTTAGCTAGAGATATGGCACAGGCCTGTTTATGATGTCACCTCCCGCACCCTATGCTCATATTGGATTTTATTTAGGTGCACAGTCTTCTCGTACAGACCATTATAGGTGGTTCCGACTCGTAGGTGACTAGCGATTTATCGCATAGCTATCATGAGTACGTAGCATTGAGCATAACTATATTACACCCAGTCTTGTCGTACAGGGGTTCCGACTTATGTGCAGTGTAGTGCCGTATAGGTCATTTGTAGTGACTCCAGCTAGATTGACTAATGAGCTATGAATTCAGCCGTACAGACTTCTGCAGGGGTTCCGGCTAATGTGTTATTTTCCATGAATTTATTTTCACCTGAGTTACTTATCATATTTATATCTTGATATGGCATACTTATGATTATGAATATGTGTAGCATGATTTGAATTGATATATATAGATATATGTATTTATGTTTATATTCTATTTCTGGGAAAAAGTATACATGTTTTACAACGAGGGGTTAGAGCATTTGAAAGTTAAATGTGTTCTCAAAACCTTTATTTTAGCCCACTCACGTTTTCTGTTTTACGCCCCTCAAGGTTTTAGGTAGACTTGCTGTTAGTGGCATTTGAGGATTCGACGGTTCTGACAAAATATATTATTCGTAGGACCTCTTCTGATACTGTATAACTAGTACTTGTCCTACTGGACTGCACCTAGACTTTCTATGCTCTGATTAGGAGTATTTACACTTGTATCTCATTCCTAATACTTTCTACTTATAAGTGCACATTAGTAGCTTTCAGTTTTTATTTATTCATATATTTCTTATCCTTATCGCTTCTGCACTATGCACATGGTTACGTCACCCTCACGTGACGGCCAGCACGCCTTGATTTTTTGGTCGGGGTGTGTCACTTTTGCCATTTATTATTTCTTATTGTTACATAGTTTTTATCAATTTATTCAATCAAAATGTTTGAATTTTTTTATTGTAACCGTTTCTAATAGTATTATAACGAGGGACTTTAAATTTATAGGATTATAAATCTCATAAAATATCAAACAATTAATGTCAAAACTATAAAAATATAAATATTAATAGTAATATAATGAGGTGTACAAAGTCAAGGGACTTTGATCAAACTTTGAAAACCATTAAGGTTTTAGTTAAAGAATGTTAAGGATTAGGGACCGTATCCAAAGTATCCCATATATATATATATATATATATATATTGAAATTCAGTTGACTTTGTTCTAAACTAGAGGGTCTGTTATTGTTGTGCTCCTTATGAATTAGTAGTAAAATTTTAATTTTATGAGATTATTTAATTGCCGAACTGCTTTGTGTTATCCATCAGAATTATTTATTTTCTCTCTGTCAGATGAAAAATGAAAACGGAAATCTATTTGTCACTGAGAAGGAAATTTGGAGTTTTGTTTATTGGTTAGGTTTTTGTATAGTTGAGCCAACTCTTGGCAGGTACCAAGTTCTCTTGTCAACCACAATGCACAAGTTATTTAGGGCAATTCAGGACTGGGGCAAGATGACTAGCAAAAAGGAAAATTTAGTAATGGTTTGGATTTTTGGACAAATTTCAAATAATTCTCACTTGGGATAGCATGGTATGGGAAGAGTTTATTTGCTTGAACTCATGGGAATAAATGCAGTAACTTGCATTGCATCCATACATCTTAATATTCTGGTGCTTCAATTTTTTATTTGTTTGGATTGGAATTATAGTAATTTGCTCTTATACTGCATAAAGGTATAGGGCCCTCCGAGCATCTAGGCTCACTCTATCTAAATTTTGCAGGTATTGAACCAGAGAACTATATGTTTACTTTGTTGAGATGTGAAGTTTGTTCATATCAAATAATGAGGGAGTTTGGCTTGTTTTAAAACATTTTTCTTTTATTTGTTTTTGGTTGAATAAAGGACTACTCGTACTTTGTTTTGAGTAGTTTCAAAGTTGTATCATTAATGTAGAATACTCAAGTACAACTCTGTTTCGGATTAGTTTGTCAATAAATAAGTTCAGTTTTTATGTATTTATTTATTTATTTACGTTTTAGTTTTCACATTTTAAGTATATTATTTTAGATTTTATAGTGAAGGTGTCTATCATGTCCTAATGCCGAATTAGAACTTAATCTAGAATCGGGGCAGGACATGTTCAGTAACTTGACCATCAAAGAGCCTTTGGTTGGGACACACACCCTCTCGGTCCTAGGCTTACTCACAGTTGTTTATTATTTTGCAGGTAGTCGAGTTCGATCACTTCCTCCACACACAATGGTGCGCGAATTTGGTTCCAACACATGGTAAGCAATCAGACATAGTTCCAGGTAATCAGTTCCCAACCAGAAGTTTGATTTCAGGTTTCAACTAATTCCGCTTTTTCTCCTTGTCTTACAGGTAAGGGCAAAGGAAAAGACAGGAGAAAGTATGATCTGAGATACTTTTGCTCTCGACCCTGATGATATGAGATATTTTTGCTCTTCAAGAAAACAGTAAAACAATTTGATGTTGATGTAAAATTTGTCGATCAAAAATATTTTTTTGCTGAGGAAATGAGTTTGCCATTTTGAGGGATTTGGCTGGAGTTCTCAAATAAGAGAAAGATTGAGTATTTTGAGATGCTCGGTTGAAAATGCATTCTCAGAAAATAAGAGAAGTTAGGCATTTTTGGAAGTCTGCCTTGCCATGGATGACAGAGGTTGACATATATATAGAAATTTTTCAGTAGCAAATTGTGGTGAGGTTAGGACCTTGTCATCCACGCTTGTCGGCAATAGTGTTGTGGTTGGAATAGTGAAATTCACACGTTTTAGTCTTGTCAGAGATATTTTGGTCGAGTTGTCCTTGATATCTGACAAGTTGAGGTGGAGTCTGAGAAATACCAACGAACTTTATTCAGGAAAATTCAGGCTTTTGAAATTCGGAGAGGTGTTTCCCTTCAATTTTTGAACAATTGGCCATGTTACCTCTCATTTTATTGAGACGTCAATTGTATCCAAAATGCATACTTCGAAAGTTGCTTGCATGTGAAAATTGCCTATATAGTAGTTCTGAGATTTCAATTTATTTGATTTCCTTTTTTTCATATGTTGTGGAAGATTCACACAAGCCTCTTCAGGACAATGTTTGGTGCTCATCCTTCTTATCCTTTAACGGTCCACTTACGGTTGGGGATTTTGTGATGAAGAATGGTATAACCACCACAGTAGTAGTTAAGAACCTTTTCACTCCCAAAGATAAAAGATTACTTTCAAAATGGTCTGTTGAATTGGTTGTTCAAGGCTCTTTGGCTTTCAATGCTCAGTGTGTGATTTTTGTATCCAACATGGGCCAACATCTCCTTATTCGAACTTGCCAAGTTTAATCATTAATCACTGAGGTGGCAAGCATTAGACAAGAGATTGAGGACTTAAGCACAAGAATAGAGAGTTGCACAGACTTGCAAATAATTACTCGACGAATATGAAAGAATGTTCGACCAGCTGCAGGAATCCGAAAGTTGGATTGAAAGTGACCACCAGAGGTTCGTGACTTTACTTCAATGACACCTGGTGGCTCCTCCTTCTGGAGTTCTGCCAAGTACTGAGATCAACCATTGTGAAGCTCTTTTTTTAATTATTGTAGTTATAACTCATATGTATGCATGTGTATGTATAGAAAAATTCTCTCACTTCTGGTTTTATATATGTATGGAACTTTTAGTTAAGCTTGTTAGATGTAGGAAACTGTGGAAACTTCTGGTTTCGTTAATATGAAACAATGAGCTTTTAAGCAAAGATGTTTCCTAATATTATATGCTTCCACATGAATTCTCGGGCATTATGAATTCATGGAAATATTTCTTGCCTAGGATGTCGATGGTAATCAAATTGAGTTTTGCTAGGCTCACCATTTACAAAGGAAAACTAATGAAAATGGCTTGAAAACTTTGAGTTTTAATGATAAGGACAAAATAAAGGGTAAAGTGAATAGTACCAGGATTGACTTTTTAGTGTAAAAATGTGGTTTTTCGTTAAAGTGAACAGTACCGGGTGCTTTTCATTAAAGTTCCCTTTCTTATTCCCAAAAAGGAAGAAAACGAGGTATGACAAAACTTGCGATAATTAATTCATGTCATATAAACACATGTCTACATGAAAAGTTAGGACTTCAAGTTCTTAACATTATTAATATTTTGAACTTCTGGTCAAAATGTTATACATATGTACTCGAAATTTATTCTCGATATCGACATTATTAGAACCTTTAGGTTCATGTTTTTGGAATTCATGCCCATACTTAATCTGTACGTGGATTAAGGAACTTATGGTTTTCATTTACATGAATCAAGGAACTTCTTGTCCGATTTTAATAGCCTGTGAACTAAGCCGCTCATGTCATCATCTCAAATTGAGGAAAAACTAATCTTTCAATTGATTCAAAAACCTTCATAGTTTTAATTTTGATCAAGGAACTTCGAATCCAATCTTTTTATATGATGATGATCAATGAAGTTTAGGTACAACATTTTTACATGATGATGATCAATGAACTTCAGCTCCAATCCTTTTACATGATGAGCATCAAGAAAATTCAAGTCCAAAATCCTTTCATATGATGAAACTTCAGGTCGAATCTTTTTATATGATGAGGATTAAGGAACTTAATTTGGATCCTGGTACTTACTCATCATAAAAAAAAATATAGTATAATGAATAAATTAAAGCAAGGGGCGCTAATTCCTACCACTATTCAGCACCATTCACATATAGAGAGAGAAAGAGTCTGTCACATCCCGGCCCAGGCCCCCACCACATCCCGGGCTCGACTCCGCCGTAACACGATATTGTCCGCTTTGGGCCCCGACCACTCCCTCACGGTTTTGTTTCTGCGAACTCACAAGAGAACTTCCCAATGGGTCACCCATCATGGGATTGCTCTCGTGAGAACTAGCTTAACTTCGGAGTTCCGATGAAACCCGAAGCCAGTGAGCTTCCAAAAGGCCTTGTGCTAGGTAGAGATGGGAATATACATATAAGGTTTACAGGATTCACTCCCCTAGGCGATGTGAGATCTTACAATCCACCCCCCTTAGGGGCCCGACGTCCTCGTTGGCACACTTTCGGCCAGGGATTGGCTCTGATACCAAATTGTCACATCTCGGCCCGGCCCCCACCACATCCCAGGCTTAACTCCGATGGAACCCGAAGCCAGTGAGCTTCCAAAAGGCCTCGTGCTAGGTAGAGATGGGAATATACATATAAGGTTTACAAGATCCACTCCCCTAGGTGATGTGGGATCTTACAATCCACCCCCCTTAGGGGCCCGACGTCCTCGTCGGCACACTTCCGGCCAGGGATTGGCTCTGATACCAAATTGTCACATCCCGGCCCGGGCCCCCACCACATCCTGGGCTTGACTCCACTGTAGCATGATATTGTCCGCTTTGGTCCCCGACCACACCCTCACGGTTTTGTTTCTGGGCACTCACACGAGAACTTCCCAATGGGTCACCCATCATGGGATTGCTCTCGTGCAAACTCGCTTAACTTCAAAGTTCCGATGGAACCCGCAAGCCAGTGAGCTCCCAAAAGGCCTCGTGCTAGGTAGAGATGGGAATATACATATAAGGCTTACAGGATCCACTCCCCTGGACGATGTGGGATCTTACAGAGAGAGAGGAAGGGTGAGCGTGATCAATCTGTACCATTCATATTATAAAATATATAGCATATGATGGACGATTATACCGCACCAATCACATTAATAACAAAATTAATAATAATAAGAAAAGAATAAATATTAACTTACTATACTCTCTTTCTCCTTTTTAACGGTGGTCATGTATCAAGGTAGTGTTTGAGAATTATGGGAAGCTCTAACTATTGGATTTGACCCATATTTTAGTATGGTATGAATAAAAGGGTAATGAATAACTTCAATGAAGAAAACCTTTGCATTCGAGACCAGAAAGTTGGATTTTAAAAGCCGTTAACATGGATGTCTGTTTTTATGCAGATTTCGAGTATATAGTAGTATTTTTATTATCTATGATGAATTAATAGTTGGATCTTATTGGGATTTTGTTATGTTAGGGGAGGGAGAATAAAGAGCAACTTTTATCAAAGAAAGATTTTTCTTTAAGCACAGGAAGTTGGAGTTTTAAAGCTCATAACACGATTGTTGGTTTTTCTGCGAATTTCAAATCTGTACCTTTTTTTCTTCTGTAAATAATGCTATACAGTCATACAACAAGATACATACTTGCATTAATAAAATAATCGCACAAAGGTATTAGGATAAAATAAGAGGATTTTCTTATCTTGAGATTCTAATCGACAGAGGTGAGAGATAGGTAGTGGTTCACGAGATTTATGGCGTTGTGTTTTCCGCTAACACCAGAGCTTCACATGCTAATAAAGTGTTAAGGATATGTGTCCAGTGGAATAAAGTAACTAGGACACAATATGTACGATGTTTGGCAAGGGTACCTACGTCCCCGGACTAGCAATAGTACTTTCTTTCATTATAGGAATACAAAATAACTTGTACTTTCTTTCCTTTCTTTCTATCTCTTCTTTCTTTTTTCTTTTCCTTTCCTCTTTTCTTTCATTTCCTTCGTATGTTTCTCACCTCTCTTCTTTTCTTTATTCTTCAATCTTTTATAGGCAAAGTCAAGACCTAACAAACCCATTATGGGTTATTTTAGTACATTAACGGAAATCAAAGTTATCAAGTGAAACGTAAACTTTAATCATATTTCAAAGTTTTCATTCATACTACTTTTTCAGGGGACTTCACACTACTTTTATAACACACCACAAATTCAAAGAGAAAGTGTCTTGAAAATTTAAAGAGTGTTGCAACACCAAACCCAATCTAATTCTTATTTACTAGCCTTCTGCCATATTCGTACGAGTGTGACAATTGATTTTTTTTTTTTAATTTAAAATTAAGCTATATTTTTGTTTTAGATTTATTTTTGAATTTTTTAATAAAAAAAGTTCAAAAATAAAAGAAGAATAATTAACCACCCACATTCATTGAAAATTACCATTTTGTCCATATTTTGTTTCGGTAGTTGTTCATCGTTTTCCTGTAACAAAATGAGGCCATTATAAAGATATTGAAAGCCTCACCTATGTAGTATGTGAATTTAAGTCTATAATAAGAATTCGAGCAGGAAATTTATAATTTCACAACGAAACACGAAACGCATGCCAATCAATCGAGTAATTAAACCGACCCGTCACCCAAACTCGTGCTTGAAGACCTGTAACCTTCGTCCTCTTCAATCGGTCTGTGGCACTGGTCAACCAGTTTTCATTGGATGACCTCTCCATTGTTGCTTCTCTGCTTCTCTTGATCGGTCATTCGATCGATCGGCACTTTCAAATTCCTATCCCAACACTTGAATTGCGGCCCAATTTAAAACAACATATCTACCCTTCTGACCAATACTTCAAATAAAATAATTACATCAGACCTCCATGAAGATCGTATCAAATGATCAACTCTTTAAGCATATTTTGTTAGGAGTCTCGGACAGATGGAAAGATTAGCTGAGAGTTAATGGGAATTAGTTGGGAATTGGGTGAAAGGAGGGTTGGTTAGTTAGAAATTAGTACAACATGTATAAATAGTGAGATTGTAAACGGAGGAAGTCGTCAATGAAATATTGTTAGTTACCTTTTCCTGTTACTTCTCTGTGTGCAAGAATAAGACATCGTGTAAGATCGTAACAATTGGTATCGAGCCAGTCGTTCCGCTCTCTCAATCCTTCTCTGTTGCATGACGCGGCAAGCTACGAGGAAATCTATGGAGTCCAGAGTATTAAGCTTGGAAGAAAAGTTCGACGAATTCAAGAAATCGAATGAGGAGTTTCGATCGATTCAGTCATATCTCAAGACGAATCAGGACCCAATGATGCTACAGCTGCAATCGATCATGACGCGATTGAATTGTGGGATTGTGGGCGAATCATCCGAGGCAACACACGACGATCCCCATATTCAAGAAAGGTTGCACCTTGACCCCAATCGTCAAGATTGGTGGCAGAACTTCAATAATCTCTCTCGACCTCCATTTTTAAGATGGATTTTCCAAGATTCAATGAGTCCGATGATCCAATGGAGTTGGTTTATAAGGCGGAGCACTACTTCGACTTTTTCAATATCGAAGAATCCTAGACAGTCAAGATGCATCCTTTCACATGGAAGGAGATGCACTGCAGTGGTTCAAATGGGTGAGGTGTTTGGAAAACTACTCAATTTGGCATGATTTCACATGGGTCTTATGCCAGGAATTTGGTCCTTAGAATTGGATGATTCTGTAGAAAGTTTGGTTAATTTGAAGAAGACAGAGACATTGAGGGACTATGTGATAGAATTCCAGCGACTGGCTAATCGAACAAGGGACATCAGTCCTGCACTGTGGAAATCATGCTTTGTGGGAGGCTTGAAACCAGAGCTACAACACGATGTGAAGATTTTAAGGCCTTGAGATGTGCTGGTAACTACTGCTTTTGCTCAGCAGTTGGATGTGTTGGAAATTTGAATAGTTTGAGTAGAAATTTCTTTGTCCCACATTGGCCATTCCCAAAAGATTTTATCACTTTATAAGGCTTTGTTCTTTATAGAAAGTGATTGGAGTAATAGGCCTGGAGAATAAAATTGGACTCACCATTGGGGTTGGGCTTTGGGGTGCACTAATTAATTGGTAATTAATTATAATTAATATATATATAATTAATATATAATTAATTATCAAAAGATGGGCCTTGGGGCTTGGGCTCGGGCTCTAATAATTAAATTATTTAATTAATTTCTAATTTAATTAATTATTTGTTTTTTACCAACAGGCTCATCTTTTCAGATGAAGTCTGAAGAACACAGAGCAAAGCACCCTTCTGGAGAAGATGTCTCCCAACAGACATATCACATTCTCATACCTGTTGCGAACATGCATCCTTCTATTATATATACATCCATTTGCATGGCATTTAAGACACAAAAAATCAATATTCTTCTTCTACAATCTCAAACATCCTTTCTAAGAGAACCACACAGAAGTTCGCCAGAAGTTAAGTTTTCCGGTGTTGGAATTCTAACTTGATCGTTGAATCCTGATGAAGCAGACGTCCGTAGAACTACAAGCACTGAGTAGGGATGAATTTCTGTTTCAAGGACATTGCTGTACGCAAGCCTCAATCTTCAATCTTTCTGTTTTAAATTATTTTGTTATTCATACTCTGTTCAATATTTATTCGTATTTATTATTTATTAGCATATATAAAATTATCACAGATTGTTGACATATATCCAACAGGATGCTAAGATTGCAAATCTTAAGGTGAAAACTCTTTCTAAAACCCCTTCAATTCAACCCAATTTTCGATATCCACTGCAATCTATCAATTCTAATGCACCATCTGAGACTCGGATGAAACCTAGTATTATTAGGAGGATGACACCTAAGGAAGTACAGAATTGTCGAAGAAATGGTTTTGTTTTCATTGTAAGGAGAAATATGTTAGGGGTCATACTTGTGAGAAGAAGCAATTGTTGTTAATTGATGTGTAAGATACTATATGTGATGAGAATGAAAAGTTCGAAGCTGAAGAACCTGAAATAAATGCATGTGCCTTATTTGGTACTCCAGCCCCCTTCCATCAATACTATGAAAGTCTGTGGTTCAATAAAGAATTGTCCAGCCACTATACTTATTGATTCTGGTAGTTCCCATAACTTTGTGGATGTGGGATTGGTAAAAAGGCTACAAAAACATTTGGATACTAAGCACTTGTTTAATGTGAATCTTTCCAATAGAGGGAATGTAGCTACTAAAGGCACTTTAGCTCATGCTTCTGTTAAGATTCAGGACTTCCAGTTCATTACAGATTTGTATGCTATTCCTTTGGGGGGGTGTGACATTGTATTAGGGATCTAATGGCTGCGAACACTTGGTCCTATTCTTTGGGACTTTGATAAGTTGTCCATGCAATTTTCCAGGGATTCTAGAACATTTTGCATCACAAGTAATGCTAATGCTAGTAACAGTTTTGAGGATATCTCAGCTTTACAAATGTAGAAATTGTTACAATAAGAAACCACCGTAGGTGCAGTACTTTATCAATTGGAAATTGAACCCAATGTGTAGCACATGGCATCACATACTGCCAACTTTATTTATGAGAATCTCACAGATCAGCAACAGCTGGAATTGAATGAATTGTTGGCCAAGTTTGAAGGCATATTTCTAACATCAAGTGCTCTTCCTCCTCATCGAAGTCAAGACCACAGAATTCCTTTGGTAGAGAGCATCGTTCCACCAAATAGCAGGCCCTATAGGTATGGTCCTGTGCAGAAAACTGAAATTGAAAAGTGTGTGAGGGAGCTTTTAGCAGTTGGGTTCATAAGGGTAAGTAACAGCCCTTATTCTTCTCATGTGATCCTAGTTCGAAAGAATAAGGGGACATGGAGGATGTGCATGGATTATAGAGGGCTTAATAATATCACAGTCAAAGATAAGTTCCCTATTCCTCTTATTGATGAACTGCTTGATGAGTTATTTGGTGCACAATTTTTCTCGAAGTTAGATTTAAGGGCAGGTTATCACCAAATAAGAATGCACCCTCAAGATGTGGAGAAAACAGCCTTTAGAACACATGATGGCCATTATGAATTTTTGGTCATCCCCTTTTGTCTTACAAATGCTCCAACCACCTTCCAATGTCTCACGAATGACATATTTCGACCCTACCTAAGGAAATTCATTCTAGTATTCTTTGATGATATTTTAGTCTATAGCACCTCATGGTCTTCACATTTGCAGCATTTGAGAGTGGTTCTAGAGACACTGCAACAACATTCTTTATTTGTGAAAATGTCGAAATGTGCATTTGGCAAAGATCAAGTGGAATACTTAGGGCATATAGTGTCCAAGTATGGTGTATCTGCAGATCCCACGAAGCTAGAAGCAATAGCTCGGTGGCCTACACCTATATCGGACAAAGTACTAGGGGGATTCCTTGGATTGACAGGCTACTATCGAAAGTTCATACCTCAGTTTGGAAAATAGTGAGCCCCCTTACTGCCTTCACGAAGAATGATGGATTCAAATGGTCAAGTGAGGCTACTGCAGCCTTTAATAATCTCAAACAAGCAATGCTTTCACCACAAGTTTTGGCTCTACCAGATTTTACCAAACCCTTTGTAATCGAAAGTGATGCATCTGGGTACGATATTGGAGTAGTGTTACAACAAGGAGGAAAACCAATAGCATTTACCAGTAAAGCCCTTTACCTAAGGAACCAAGCTCTCTTAGCTTATGAAAGGGAGATGTTGGCAATCATACATGCAGTAGAGAAATGGCAGTCATACTTGATGGGAAATCATTTCATTATTCAAATTGATCACCACAGTTTGAAGTACTTCTTGGAAAGTAGGGCCCATACCCCTTTTCAACAGAAATGGGTCACCAAGTCAGTAGGGTTTTATTATGAAATGCAATATTAAAAAGGCTATGATAATCAAGTTGCAGATGCATTATCAAGGGTAACTCCTGAATTTGATAGCTTGCAGGCCACGGGTTCCATCTGTGCTATTTCGTATCCTTACTCTTCTTGGTTAGATGAACTACAACGGCATAATGGAGAATGACACCTGGATTATGGCCAAATCACAGCAAATCTTACAATCTCAAGGTGTAGGTGCTCTAATTAGTATGTTGAGATTCCACATTGACAATGGGTTCTTAAAGTACAAGTGTCGAATTGTTTTTAGTCCACTTAGTCCTTGGAGGGATAAGGTCCTTATGGAGTTACATGCAAGGCCTACAGCTGGTCATGAAGGATTTGTAAAGACTTACAAAAGGATTTCTCGAGCGTTCTATTGGGAAGGGATGAAGAAAGACATCAAGAGTAAAGTGGCAAGCTGTGCCATTTGTCAACAGCAAAAGTATGAGAACTTGTCACCCCCTGGTCTCTTGCAACCATTACCAATTCCAGGAAAGGTATGGTCTGATATTTCGATGGATTTCATCACAAATCTTCCCCCTTGCAAGGGTAAAATGGTGATTTGGGTAGTGGTGGACAGGCTATCGAAATATGCTCATTTTACTACATTGAGTCATCCTTATACAGCTTCCACAGTGGCTTAACACTTTGTTGACAACATATTCAAGTTGCATGGGATGCCACAGTCTATAGTGAGTGATCGAGACACGGTGTTCATGAGCAAGTTTTGGAAAGAATTTTTCAAGTTGCAAGGTTCTGAGCTTTGTTTCAGTTTAGGGTATCACCCACAAACGGATGGGCAAACTGAGGTTCTTAATAGGTGCCTAGAAACCTACTTACGATGTTTCTACACATTACAACAACAAAAAATGGGTGTTATGGCTATCTTGGGCTGAGTAGAGTTACAACACCAACTTCCATTCGGCCATTAACATGACGCCATTTGAGGCAGTGTATGGGTATGTTCCTCCTCTTGTACCTGCTTATGAGTCAGGCACAACCAAAGTGGACTCAGTCGAACAATCATTGAAGGAGAGGGACAGTAACCTATCTTTACATAAGAATAACTTGGCAGCAGCTTAAGGGAGGATGAAAGTTCAGGCAAATAAGAAGAGAACTGAGAGAGTCTTTAAGGTAGGAGATTGGGTTTATCTCACATTAGTACCTTACCAACATAAATCACTGGCTACACACCCTTTCCACAAGTTGCAACCTCGTTTTTATGGGCCATTTCCAATACTAGCCAAGGAGGGCAATGTGGCTTACAAGATCCAACTCCCAAATCATTCTAAGTTACACCCTGTATTCCATGTATCATGCTTGAATAAGCATTTGGGAGAAAAAGTGCAAACCACAATTGCTTTACCTGTTCTCATAGACACTGCATATTACAACAGGTACATGTTGTCATCCTAGCTAGGCGAATGGTGAAGAAGGGCAATACTGCAACGACAGAAGCATTGGTCCAATGGCAGAACCACTCAAAGGATTATGCAACTTGGGAGAATTATCATGAGTTGAAATTAAAGTTTCCAGAAATAGTTCATCTTTGAATTCCTTGCTAAATTTTTTCTTTTGGAATTGTGAAATGTAAGCTTGGTTTCAAGGGGGGTATTGTTAGGAGTCTCGGACTGGTGGCAAGATTAGTTGAGAATTAATGGGAATTAGTTGGGAATTGGGTGAAAGGAGGGTTAGTTAGTTAGAAATTAGTACAACATGTATAAATAGTGAGATTGTAAACGGAGGAAGTCGTGGCTGAAATATTGTTAGTTACCTTTTCCTGTTACTTCTCTCTGTGCAAGAAGAAGACTTCGAGCAAGATGGTAACATATTTCCTACCCGAATTGCCTCGAACTAACAACCTTGCCTTGTGTGCGACGCCCTAATTCATTCACATCCAAGCCCTCTTAGAGTTGCCTGGAAGGCTAAACATTGTCCAGCCCAAGCGCGAAACTGACTCTCACGGTCCTACACTTCCCTTTGCTACAGCTAGCACATGCCAGGCAATTTTGTATGCCGCCTATTGTTATGAGTCCACGCCAACTTCTTACACACGTTAGCTTAGTACTGTTCTAGTGGACCTTATAGTCTTAAAACTCTATAGTCATTCACCGTTTGATTTTAACGCAACAATAGAAAATTATTTAAATTTTATTGTTATACCTTCTATTATACTGTTGGGTTAAGATTGAACGGTGAATAACTACAATTATCTCGAACCAAGGGTCTAGGAGAAAGGGACTTGTAAATTAGCCATCCATGCACATCCACTGCATTAGATTTGATTGTTGTAGTGGTCTTTCAGAGCTGGTTTGGGATTATGGTGCTTCTTAATAAAAAATAGTTTATAAAAAATTTTGGAACACCAAATGAGTTTGGTAAAACAAAAAAAATTGTTGTCAATGACAATAGAAAAGCAGAAACAACATCTACCATGCTTCTTAAAGCATAGTGAACAACACCCTTTTAATGAAATTTTTAAATGATAAGTATACCACGCATATTTTACAAAATTACAATCTTTGCCCCTGTATTATTCTCTCTGGCAATTATTATATCACATTCAATACCATACACTACAACAAATTGGTCCTTTAGCGAGAAACGTTTCAACGAGAATATTATCTTTCACGCTGTAGAGTTTCTTTTGGCGACGAAAATTTTGAGTTCTCACAAAAAGTGAGCTCATTTGGTCTTCTTACATCTCTAAGAAACAGCGAGGAAAAAATAATTTCGGCGAGAAAATATTTTTGTTGTTGTACATAATGCTAGCGAGGAAAAATTGTTCTTTTCGCTCTAGGTTTAGAGGGAATTATATTCCCTTCCCGCCAAAATATTAGCGAGGAAATTATTGTTTTTCTCACTGAATAAATTTTTAGCGAGAAAAATGGGTTCTCGCTGTAGCATTCCCATATAATTTTCCAAAAGTTTCAAATAGGGCGCATTTTATTCACACTTATAGCGAGAAATTTTACATTTGGGTTGCATAAGTGTTCAACGAGAAAAATATTTCTCACAAACGGCCCAAGTTTGTGAAACTTAATATCTTTCTAAGTGTTATAAGAACAATACAGTGTTATAAGGATGATCGAATGCGTTCATCGTACTCTTATAGGGTTGAGGAGTGTGTTTGTAAAAACTCATCAAAATCGGAGTTAAAATAACCATTAAATCGTGAGTTTTCATTTATAACCGTCAAAAGGTTTCGTCCCGTTACCTAATATCTGAATGTCAGTTTTTTGCCATTTTTTACATATGCGATCTTGGAGCATATGCAAACAAGTTTGACGGTTGGGTCGTTGAAACTAGTTTTGTAGAATGTGTATTCCGTCAAAACGATAGATTCAACAAACACTTGGAGTTTATTTTATACTTCCATTAAATAGAACATAATATTTTGTAGTATCCATCAATGCAAATATTTTAAATTGAAGATCAAATTTGTTCATAGTATTCTTATATGGTTGAGGAGTGTGTTTGTAAAAAATCATCAAAATCGGACTTAAAATAACCATTAAATCGTGAGTTTTCTTTTATAACCGTCGAAAGGTTTCGTCCCGTTACCTAATATCTAAATGTCATTTTTTTGCGATTTTTTATGTATGTGATCTTGGAGCATATACAAACAAGTTTGACGGTTGGATCGTTGAAATTAGTTTTGTAGAATGTGTATTCCATCAAAACGATAGATTCAACAAACACTTGGAGTTTATTTTATACTTCCATGAAGTAAAACATAATATTTTGTGGTATCCATTAGTGCAAATATTTTAAATTGAAGATCAAATTTGTTCATCGTATTCTTATATGGTCGAGGAGTGTATTTGTAAAAAATCATCAAAATCATAGTTAAAATTACCGTTAAATCATGAGGTTTCGTTTATAACCGTCGAAAGGTTTCATCCCGTTACCTAATATATGAATATCAGTTTTTTGTAATTTTTTACGTATGCAATCTTGGAGCATATACAAATATGTTTGACGGTTTGATCGTTGAAACTAGTTTTGTAGAATGTGTATTCCTTCAAAACGATAGATTCAGCAAACACTTGGAGTCACACCTACAGCAAGGAAAATGGATTCTTGTTGTAGCATTCCCACTATAATTTCCCAAAAGTTTCAAATAGGGCGCCTTTTATTCACACCTACAGCGAGAAATGTTGTATTTTGGTCGCATAAGTGTTCAGTGAGAAAAATATTTCTCGCAGACGGCCCAAGTTTGTAAAACTCAATACTTTTCTTTGTGTTATACGGAGTCGTTTATGGAAAGGGTGGAAAAAGGAGGCGGCCTGAAGAAGGTGGAGAAGAGAATAGGGGAAAACAAAAGGAAAGAAAAAGAGGTAGAAGGAAGGATAACGAGGAGAGAAAACTATACTCGGTTTTTTAGAGAGGTCGAAGAAAGTATAGAAGACTGCATTTGAAGAGGCAAAGTGAATCATAACAAAAGTACGGTTTCACTCAGTAGGTTACCATTCCCTCACTCTTTCTCCCTCCAATTTCATATTTTTCTTTGATGCTGATCATGAAATCAGAATTACCCACATCACAATTTCACATTTTTACTTGGTTATGGATGTGGGTTTTCATTGTTCTACTGCAGTCTATGATCCATCCACAATGAAGTTAATTAGTATCCCCTGTAATCTGAATTGGGTAAAACTTGATTGTTACTTGTTAATGGTTTTTGGGCTCTCATTGTCTTACTGTGAAGTTAGATTTCATATGGGAATATGATTTAGATTTCATATGGGAATATGATTCTCTGATTGCTCTGTAATCTGAATTAGGTAAATCATAATTTTGTTTTAGTAATTGTTATTCATTTCTAAAAAGGTCGCACTTGGTGCGATGACAAGTGTCTTCGCCCATGAGCGGTAGGTCTCGAGTTCGAGACTTGGGAGCAACCTCTCCATAAATGGGGGTAAGGCTAGCCAACATTCACCTCTCTCAGACCCTGCATAAAGCGGGAGCCTTGTGCACTGGGTACAACCTTTTTTTGTGAGTATAATTGAAATCAAAGTTATAGACATGATTTTGGGATTGTATGGAAGTATTCTGAAGTTATAATTACAAGAGTTTGGGCTCTAAGTTGCAGGGAATTTATGTTTTCTGCGAAGAAAAACTATGTTTCAAATAGCCTACTTTGGCTCTTGATTTGTATGTCCTTATGCATTCATTTTGATCCATTATCATGTGTTTTGAAACTAGACATGTCCATGATCAAAGACTATATGATTTCACATAATTCCATTGAGTTTTGATATGTCAAAACCGTGTACAAACTTGAGTCATGAAGCTGCCAGACAGCAGCAAATATTGGGTTTCCAGTTTCAGGGCTCTATTTTGTATCTTGCATAACTTTCAACTTAGAACCCTGTTTCCTACAAATTGTAGATGCTTTTAATGAAATCAAAACAAGCTTCGAATCTCATGTTTGTTTGCATCATTTGGTATAGTTATGGGTATTCAAAATCGGGCTTAATATTGGTTGGCTAAAACTATTTTTCTGGGGCTTTTGTAGAGATGAGGCTGCTGCTTTTGCAATATTCATTCTTGTCACAATTTTTTTTTTCTAATTTACTTATCTATATTAAGTTTGTGCTTAAACCACTTAACCTACACAAAAATTACCCATTTCTCTAAAGTCATGAATTGATGCATCTTTCCATCACAAAATGCTTATGTAGGCAAATTAAATGAAAGTTACTATAGCCTTTTAAGTCCAAAAGTGAGACATATACTTTAACCATGACCTCTTGTAAGTTTCAATTCTAATTGTGTTATTAACTTATATCTTTTCAGTTGGCAGCAGAGAGAACTATCATTTCTATTTGGAAGGCATTGAAAAATTGTATACCATCTGCTTTATCTCCTCTTAGGTAAGTTGCTTGACTTCTAATTTTATTGTTTTAACCTCTCATGTTGTTGAAGTTGTAAAATATATGTGGATCATTGGTAATTAGGATCATAAACATGATATCTTTGGAATTAGAATCATAAACATGATATAGGACCTATTTGATAGGTGATAAAGACGTAGGTCATACTTTTTTGTTTTACTAGTATTGGAGGATCATGAGGTCGGGGCAAAAAATAATGATGTTTTGATTGTTAACAGTTCTTAGCAATGGATTGAAGTTGGATGTCCCTTAAACATAGATTTTGTGATGCATTCACTGCTGGTGTAAACTCATTCATATTGGCTGCAAAGAAACATTTAAATGAGGAATACAAGACACGTTGTCCATGTAGATACTGCCTAAATGGGAATCTTCATTCTGTGCATGTTATCCGTTCCCATTTCTATAATAGCGGGTTTGCACCACACTATAAAGTTTGAACTTTACATGGGGAATTTCAAGAAACTGGGTCAAGTGCCCAAATAGAGGATGATAGTGAAAATGATAGTGACAGTGAGGATAATGAGATGTTTGAGATGTTACATGATTTTCAAGGCCCAACAGATATGGGAACTAATGTTGATGCCACAAGTGGCAATGACAACTCTCACGTTAGTAAATATGAGTATTTGTTTGGCAAAGCTCAAACGGAGCTTTATCCTGGTTGTGAGAACTTTTCTGTTTTAAGCTTTATTGTAGAGTTGATGCATATTAAGTGTCTCTCTCTTATGGGTAACAAGCATTTTGACATGCTACTTAATTTGTTAAAAAGATCTCATCCAAAAGAAGCATATATTCCATCAACAAATAATGATGCAAAAAAGATGCTACAAGAGTTGGGGTTGAGGTACGAATCAATTCATGCTTGCAAGAACAATTGTGCATTATTCTGGAAGACTAATGAGAAACTTGATAAATGTCCCGAGTGTGGTGAGCTGAGGTACAAGCCTTGTTTTGGAAAGCGCAAGAAGATCCCACCATACTGCAAAAGACATGAATTGGCACAAAGAGAGAAGGGTTAATGAAGAGGGGTTTCTTAGGCATCCAGCTAATTCAAATGAGTGGAAAGAGTTTGATAAACAATATCCTTTGTTTGCCCAAGACTCGAGAAATGTTAGGTTAGGCCTTGCTACAGATGGTTTTAATCCGTTTGCAAATATGAGTAAACCTTATAGTATGTGGCCAGTTATTCTTGTGTGTTACAATCTTCCACCTTGGAAATGCATGAAGGCAGTGTTCTCCATGTTGACTTTACTTATTCCTAGACCAAATGCACCTGGGAAGGAGATTGATCTGTATCTTTGTCCATTAGTGGATGAGTTAAAAGAATTGTGGGTGGATGGTATTCAAACTTTTGATGCATCTACAGGGGAAATTTTTCGTATGCATGCATGTATTTTATGGACCATTAATGACTTTCCTGCCTACGGTAATTTGTCTAGTTGGAGCACAAAAGGCTACTTAGCATGCCCGATTAGCAATAAAGATATAACATCACAAAGGATAACAAATAAAATATTTTACATGGGCCATAGAAGATTTCTACCTTGTGGTCATGCTTGGAGAGAAATGAGTATTGAATATAATGGTCGTACTGAACATAGGCTTCCTCCTAAAGTTCTCTCTGGTGCTGAAATATTGCAACAATTAGATAAAGTCAGAAGCTTTAGTCCTAGAAAATATGAGAACAATAGAGAAAGGGATCAACCACGAGTGGCTGAAGAGTTGAATTGGACAAAGAAGAGTATTTTCTTCGAGTTAGAGTATTGGTCGAAGCTAAGGTTGAGACATAATATTGATGTTATGCATGTTGAAAAAAATATATGTGATAGTGTAATGGGGACATTGTTGAATATTAAGGCAAAACAAAAGACACAGATAATGCTCGTCGAGACTTGGAAGCTATGAACATCAGGTCAAATCAGCATTTGAGACTTGAAAGCGGAAAAATGAGAAAACCACATGCTAGATATGTACTAAAAACGCCCCAGCGTAGGGAATTTTGTAAGTTTCTAAAATCTATCAAATTTCCTGATGGGTACGCTGCCAATATCTCTAGAAATGTGAGCATCAATGATGGAAAGATATCTGGTTTAAAGAGTCATGATTGCCATGTTTTACTTCAGCGCCTTCTCTCAGTTGGTATTCGTCCCTTTTTTGATACAAAAGTGTGCAATGCTCTTATTGAATTATCTATTTTCTTCAAGAATATTTGTGCTAGAACGCTAAGAGTGTCAGACTTAGAGCGTATGGAGAAGGAGATTGTTATAACTTTATGCAAACTTGAGATTATTTTTCCTCCTGCCTTCTTTGATATAATGGTTCACCTGGTTATCCATTTACCTCGTGAAGCCAAACTTGGCGATCCTGTTAACAATCGATGGATGTATCTGATTGAAAGGCTCTTAGGTAAACTGAAAAAATATGTTAAAAACAAAGCTCGTCCTGAAGGTTCACTAATAGAAGGATATATTGTAAATGAATCAATGACGTTTTGCTCATTGTACTTACGTGGGGTTGAAACAAGCTTCAATCCAAATGAGCGAAATGATGACAGAAGAAATGATCAAAAAGTGGGTGGTTTGTCAGTATTCTCCCAAAAAGTACGTCCATTTGGAGGTAGAAAGTTTATATTGTTGCCTAAAAAGGAAATTGATAAAGCTCATTGGTTTGTGCTCCACAATTGTGATTAGGTTCAACCATATCTTATGTAAGTAATCTTCTAGGTCATCTATATATTCTCATTTTTATGTATTATAGCATTAATTAAATATTTGTTTTTCTTACTTGTTTAGTGAACATATGGAAGAATTAAAGCTAAAAAGCAATGAAAATTTATGTCAAAGGCAGGAACAAGAGTTTCCTAAATGGTTTGAAAATCGGGTAAGTTTTGTAACATGTTTATGTTTGAAAATATGTGTCATTATTTTCCTATAAATAATTAGTGTTTTTATAATATTACTAGATATATGGCTTGAGAGAAATGGGATCATTGGAAGCCACTGATGATCTACATTATTTGTCATTCAAGCCTGATGTCCGCGTGCATACATACACTGGGTGTATTGTTAATGGAGTTCGCTTTCAGACAAAAGGTCGTGACAATAATCGTACCACACAAAATAGTGGAATTTTTGTCTCTGTGGAACATAGTGATTGTAGTCATGATTACTATGGTGTTTTAGAAAGTGTGTTGGAACTAACTTACATCAATTGCAATAAGGTATTTTTGTTCAAATGTTTGTGGTTTAACACTGACTCGACTCACAAAGACCCTAAGTAGAGAAAGATACGTCAAGATTATCATCTTTCAAGCATCAATGTAAATTCATTGTGGTATAAGGATGATCCTTATATACTTGCTGAACAAGCATAATAAGTGTTTTACATTGATGATTACAAGTTAGGTTCTAGCTGGAAAGTCGTGCAAAGAGAGCAATGCAGACATGTATGGGATGTTCCAGAAAATGATGCAACTGAAGAGGTAGATGAAGATATCGAACCAACTACTAATAATAATGTTTACTAAGAGGATGAGTTCAATGAAGTTCGATGGGCTGTTCAAGAAGATCAAGAAAATCTCTTATCAAGTGATGATGAGATGGACGAAGATTCTGAAGATGAGCCTCCTATCTATGCTGTAGAAAGTGATCCAACTTATTGGGTGAATTCAAGACACGACGACGAGGATTCTGAAGAAGATAATCCATTGGATGATGGTGAAGATGAAGAAATTCTAAGTGACGATAGTGATGGCAGTGACTACTAAGATTTTTCTAATGTAGTTTTTGATTTTTGAACTTTTGGTAGTGCCATGATGTGCTTGCATGTTTTTAATTTTTGCATTTTCATATGGTTATTGTCTTTGGCATCTGAGGGGTAAGGTGCGATAGTTTCCCCTAATCAATTGTAATTATTCATTGTCCATATTCATATAACTAATTTGTCGTGTTGTTAAGCTTTCTTAAATAACTTGCATATTTTAACTTTGTTAGTTTTTTTCTTCTCGAATAATATCACTATGGTAGGCAAAAGGAACCGAATCCCTCATGACTCTTCAAGTGAGGCATCAACTGATAATCCACAAATTAGAGTTGCTGATGTGATACCTTTAAGCAATACAGTTGCTGCTGTTATATCATCAGTCAATACCCAGGGAAGTGCTAATGGTATGCCTTTTTATTTTGAATGTTATATTTATTAGGTTGCTTAATTGAAGTGATTTTCTTCTCAAGTGTTTGAATATATTCTGTGTCAGAGTTATGACGTGTTAATGGTGCAAACATTATCTTAACACACAAATTTAACCCTCTTTTGACAATTGTAGTACAAGTATAAGTAGGGATCGTTCTAGACCGGAGATTAGGAGGGCCTGCTAATAACCTCTAAACTGACTCAAAAACATAAAACTAAACTTAAAAACACTTAACAAGACTCACAAGACTCAAAGCGAACTTAAAATACTCAAAACAGCTTAAAACAACCAACTAAACTTAAACTAGACACTAGGAAGGACTTTGGACGAAAATTGACTTTTACTTAAATCAAAACACTTAAAAACACAAACTAAAACAGATTTGAAACACTTTGAAACAAGAAACTAAAACGGGGGGTTTTGATTTGGATGAAGTTGAAACAAACAAACAAGTATGAAAAACTAGACGGATTGTAAAACGAATGTGAGAAATAAGATGATAAATGGGATAGCTAGAGGCTTTTTCTCCACACATGACATGTATGCAAATAACTCGATTTCCAGTTACTACTTCATTGAATTATGAACGACAATGCTCCAAATTAACCGTGACATCACTAGTTAACTCTCAGATTTTCCTTGTTTTATTGGATTGGATGACATCATTCGACAACCCAAAACATACTTCTAAAGTTCCCTACATGATATCATAATAGGGATACAATCAAAGATCATTACGTTTAATGAAAATCATAAGCATTGACAAAGCACTTGCAACTATGACATCATGTCACTCATGCTAGGAATTGAACTTAACGCGATCGTTTATAAGCGACCTTCACTACATGTGAATATAAGTTTGTAACGATTATGTGAAACTTCCTTATATTCTAGCAATGGATTTATGCATGCCAATTAAGTGTCAACCCTTAATTAACAAATACAAATAAGTTATCAATCAAATAGTTAAGCCAATTGCATTCACGATTCAAGAGTTCATAACTGGAATTTATCAAATTATATTGCACACATAATCATGGCTTTGAAATCACCCCTAGCCAAGAGGGGTTTATGTTGGAAATGTGCCCTAAAACCAATCATATGATGATACTTTACGGACATTTCACATGTTAAACTAATCTAGTTTAATATCAAGGGCAAAGATTATTGTTTGAGCCGTCTCATATAAATGTTATATGCTTAAATAATAAGTCCAAGGAATATGTGATTGGGAGAATGCAATCTAAAGAAGTTAGATTCATGAGACCAGTCTTTCGTAGACACATCCTAAACGTTCCTAATCAAAGGATTGCCAATTGGGCATTGACAGTCCGTTAAGATCAGTACGTGCTGTGTCTTCTCTCAAGGAGAGTGACTAGTCTCGAGTCATTGGTGTGTGTGACATCAAGACAAGTACGTAGGTGCTCAATAGAGAATGAGTTCACTGAACACGATCAACGAAGAGTTCTCATATTCATGTCACATGAGAACTCATGGTTGGGATAATGCAAAGTAGTCCTTTGACCTGAGGCATCATAGTTGTCTTGTGGTTAAGTCCTTGATCTTTGATTATGTCAAAAGTCACTCCAAAAGGAGGGTGTCCACGGCATAGTTGGGGTTAAGCCACTTAGCCATGGAGGCAAGTGAATGCGCAACAAGGGATCTCTAACCTTCAAACCGTTTGGGGGAGAATACTCTATGATATGATTTAGAATCTCTGGCCAGAGTATGAATGAGATTTAGGAAAGTCGTTCCAAATCACATTCAAGGTAATCATATAAGCACACGAATCACATTGGATAGTAGACATGAATAAACTATCAAACCAAACAATGTGGTCAAGAGTATTGTATTAGAGAAAGACCGTATTGCATTTGTAATCCTAAACTGAATAGGTTCTCTACCTCTTCTGATTAGCTTGGGTAACCATGATATGCTGCTAGGTGTCACTCTTGGTTTGTGGAAGCCCTAAACGTGTATAAACACTAAAGGGAGAATTGAAAGTAAGTTTCAATTCACAATCGATTTGAAAGAATTTTAATCGCCCACTGCCTCGCTAAAAGGAACATAATGGATCGTACACCGTGTAAGGTGGAGATTGAAGAAACAATGGAGATGAGTAAGAATAATTAAATGGTTTAATTATTTATGGCAAAGATTAATTAATATGTTAATTAATCAAACGAATAAGTTCGTTAAAGACCTCGGGATAGTTTTGGACCTTAAGGCCCAATGGGTTTTGAACGTCAAGCCCATTGACTTAAGTTGTATGACAATTTAATGAATAAAGATTCACAAAGGCCCAAAAGCCCAAATCCCTTATGTGGCTGGCCATGTGTGTTGAATTAGGGTTTTTGGTTCTTTAGGTCATTTAAAGAAGTGACTATATAAAGAACTTTATAGCCTAAAATTCAAAAAGGGTTCTTTTGGAGAAAATTGGAGAGAACATGTCTCTCCCTTTTCTCTCTAGGAGGCCGGCCCCCTTGGAGGGATTAGCTAGCAATCTCACTCCTCCAAGGTCACTCATTTCTTCTCCAATCTAACCTTGGTGTAGACACTTAGAGGTTCTCAATTTTGGGAACTTGGAGAACCATATTCTTCCACACAAATAAACTCACAAAAACAACTCTTTTTGGGTTTTTCAAAACAAGTTTTCAAATTTTTATGAGATTTTCGGATTTTTATGTCAAAACACACTAAAACACTCCAAAATAGCTTTAAAACACTTAAAAATAGCAAGGAACAACACTAGAAGTAATGGGTGATAAACTCCTACGAATTTCATGCAAATCAATTTGGTTACCCCCCCCCCCCACACTTAAATCAAACATTGTCCTCAATGTTTCAAGCATAAACTCACACAAAAACAAGCAAACAAACAAACAACAAATAAACATGACAAGTATAGCAAAGTAAAAACCAGACAGAGTAGAGTTTAAGAACGCAAATCTAGTTTTGGAGATAGATGATCTTGTTGACTTTCCACAGCTTTGATCTCGAACTAGTTTGGAATTCTGAGTGAGGAATATTAGAGTTCCTTGGTTGTGCAGTCTGCATTCTTCTCTGCTTGTTTCTTCTGCACGGCAGGCAGGCACGAGATAGAGGTGATGGTCTGTTTCTTTCTTCAATCTTTCCAAGTGCCGACCATTTGCTTTCTTTCTCCTTGTCCTTAGCTGAGGATGAATTAGCACATTGTCTCCGCATGCTTCGAGGTATCATTTTCACTTCCCTTATCTGTTCCCCAGGCAGAAGTGGTAGACGAAGAGGAAGCATAAGATGTTAAAGATGAGTACTCGATAGCAAGACTAGGTAAGCAATCAGGAAGGGGTTCCAGATCGGCTGATTGCTCTCTTTCTCCTTGTCCCGCAGATGAAAACAACGACAAGAAGAAGGATAGGGAGAAAGCATGATATGAGATACTCTTGCTTTCAACCTTCATGATATGAAATACTTTTGCTTTTGATGGGTTATTTGTAGAGGTATCCCAAGGAATAAGGAACACTGAGTGACTCGAGAGGCTTTGTTGGGAAGGCATTCTCGGAGATGAAGAAGGGTTATGTATGTCTGCCTTGCAATGGGGGGTGAAGGTCGACATTTATATGAATTAATAACCGGTACTATTCTTTCACTCTTGTCGGCAACCGTTGAATGATTAAATAGTAATCTTCACGTGCTTTCTACATCACCAGAAGTCTTCGACAGATTGCCCATAATTTCCGCAAGGCTGAGTGTGCATATGACAGATGCTGACACATCTGGAAAAGTAAATGCCTCTTCGATATCTGAAATCGGTGCTTCGACAAATTGCCCGTGATTTTCGCAAGCTGAGTGTGCATGTGACAGATGCTGACACGTTTGGAAAAGCAAATGCCTCTCCAATTTCTGAGCTTGCCTCTTCAATTTCTGAGCTTGCCCCATTGATTTCTGAGCTCCGTCCAGTGCAGAGGTTGCATGTGACAAGTGCGGACAAATCTGGAATAGAGGATGGCCCGTGGTTTCTAAGCAAGCCCAGCTTTTGAGAAAGCTAGCGCCTCTTCGATTTTTGAATTGGCCTCTTCGATTTCTGAGCTCGCCTCTTCGATCTTTGAAATCCCGTCAAGTGCTGATTTTTATAGAGGATAAGCAGTTCGTTTCTAAGCACACTTGAGTTTCTGCCCATAGAACTCCATTCATTGCACTTCTAAGATCTCGATTTGTTCGACCTCTTTTTTCTTCAACACCTTTGAAAATCTATGGCCCCTCCGATCATCGTTTTGACTTGAACCTTGGTGAAGAGGCATCCATGCCTTCTCCAGACAACATATGGTGCCCATCCTTCATATCCCCTACTGGTCCTCTTACCGTTGGGGATTCAGTGATGAAGAATGATATGATCGCTGCGGTGGTGGCCCGAAACCTTGTCACTCCTAAAGATAACATACTACTTTCCAAACGGTCTGATGAGTTGGCTAATAAGGATTCTCTGGCTCTCAGTGTGCAGTGTGCGGGTTCTGTGTCTAATATGGCCCAACGTCTATTTGCTCGAACCCGTCAAGTTGAATCATTGGCTGCTAAAGTGATGAGTCTCAAGCAGGAGATTAGAGGGCTCAAGCATGAGAATAAATAGTTGCACAAGCTTGCACATAACTATGCTACAAACATGAAGAGGAAGATTAACCAGATGCAGGAATATGATGGTCAGATTTTACTTGATCATCAGAGGTTTGTGGGTTTGTTCCAATAGCATTTGCCTTCGTCTTCTGAGGTTGCACCGCGTAGTAAAGCTCCAAATGATCAACCTCTGATACCTCCTCCTTTTGTGGCTCCGCCGACTGCTAATGCTCTGCCGACTACTGAGACTTCTCCTGAGCAGCCTTTGTGAAGGCTCCCTCTTGTATTTTTCTGCCTCCTGTTCATTTTCAACGAATTTTAATGTAAAATACCTTGCATATCTGTCAATGTTTCAAAATAAACCCACAACAAAAACAATTAAACAAGCAACAAATAAAAATGACAATCATGGAAAAATAAAATTGCAGAAAAGGGAAGGTTTTTAGGAACGTAAAACATGGGTTGCCTCCTAAGAAGCACTTGCTTTAACGTCTTGCAGCCGGACGAAACTTCCTTCTAAGCTTGGATAGGGCCCACGACACTGAGTGAGATTTCTTCCACAATCTGCCCCACATCACTCTCATAGTATAGCTTCAGGCGATGCCCGTTCACTTTGAATTCGTCGTCGTTCCTTAAGCTTTTAACTTGGACTGGACCATGGGGAAAAACATTAGTGACAACAAATGGCCCAATCCACTTAGACCGTAACTTACCAGGGAACAATCTTAGACGAAAATTGAATAGTAGCACTTTCTGTCCAATTGAGAATGTTTTTCCCCGAATCATTTTGTCATGAAACGCCTTTGTTTTCTCCTTGTAAATTCGTGCATTCTCATAGGCTTCGTTCCATATCTCCTCAAGTTCATTCAGTTGGAGCTTCCTATTCATTCCAGCAGCATCTAAGTCCAAATTGAATGTTTTCACAGCCCAGTGCGCTTTGTGCTCCAGTTCCACAGGTAGGTGACACGGCTTGCCGTAGATTAGTCGAAATGGAGACATCCCTAGAGGTGTTTTGTAGGCAGTACGATATGCCCACAGTGCATCATCTAAACGCAAGCTTCAATCCTTCCGGTTTGGCCCAACAGTCTTCTCCAAGATTTGCTTGATTTCTTTATTGGAGACTTCGGCTTGGCCACTTGTTTGAGGGTGGTATGGTGTGGAAACCCGATGCTTCACATTGTACTTTTTAAATAGCGCCTCAATGGTGCGATTGCAAAAGTGGGAGCCTCCATCGCTTATGAACACCCTCGGCATGCCAAATCTGGAAAAGATGTTAGCCTTGATAAAATCTGCCACCACTCTAGAATCGTTAGTATGGGTGGCTTTGGCTTCCACCCATTTCGACACATAATCCATGGCCAGCAAAATATAAGTAAAACCATATGAGGGCGGAAAGGGTCCCATGAAATCCATACACATACATCAAAGATCTCCACATTAAATATGGGGGTTTGCGGCATTTGGTCTTTGGCACCGATTGTACCTGTTCTTTGGCATCTATCACAAGTTATACAAAATGTTCTAGCATCCTTAAACAATCTAGGCCAATAGAAACCACTCTCTAAAACCTTAGGGTTGTCCTTTGGGTGCCAAAATGACCCCCACATGCATAACTATGGCAAAATGCAAGAATTGAATTAAACTTGGAATTGTGCACACATCTACAAATAATCTGGTCAGGACAATACTTCCACAAATATGGATCATCCCACACATAAAATCGTGCATCATTTATGAGTTTATCACGCTTGTATTTATCTAGAGTGCTAGGAACTTGTTTTGTAACCAAATAATTGACCAAATCAGCATACCAGGGCACACTTACCTTTAGGGACTGTAATTGCTCGTCAGGGAAGGTCTCTAGAATGGGTAAGGAGTCATCCTCGTGCACCAAACGGCTGAGGTGGTCAGCCACCACGTTTTCACTCCCCTTTTTGTCTCTTATTTCAATGTTGAACTCTTGAAGTAGGAGCATCCAACGAATCAGCCTTGGTTTGGCCTCCTTCTTGGTGAGGAGGTACTTCAACGCTGCATGGTCAGAATATACAATCACTTTAGTGCCAAGTAAGTATGAACGAAATTTATCTAAAGCAAATACAACTGCAAGAAGTTCTTTCTCAGTGGTAGAATAATTCAATTGAGCATCATTTAGTGTCCGGGAAGCGTGGTGGATGACGTGGGGCTGTTTGTTCCTCCTTTGGCCTAAAACAGCACCAATGGCATAATCAGATGCATCACACATTAGCTCAAATGGAAGGCTCCAATCTGGTGGCATGATGATGGGGGCCGACGTCAACATGTCCTTGAGGGTTTTGAAAGCGGTCTCAGACTCCTTGTTGAACTCGAAGGCTACTTCCTTTTGGAGTAAACGGCAAAGGGGTTGGGCGATTTTTGAGAAATCCTTGATGAATCTCCTATAAAATCCTGCGTGGTCAAGAAAAGAATGAACCTCCCTCACCGAAGTGGGAGAGGGTAAGTGACGTACAAGATCTATTTTAGATTTATCAACCTCAATCCCTTTTTCTGATATGATATGCCCCAAAACCATGGAAGAAAATATCCAAAATATCGCCGATATATCGGCGATATTTTCGTTTTTTTGGGTTATCGATATTTTAATGAGTATCCAATGAGTTTTCGTCAAAATATCGCGATATTATCAATATTATCGATAATATCGCGATATTAGATATAATATCGCTGAATATCGCGATATTATGCTATAATATCGCGATATTAATCCAAAAATTCCTGAAAATTTTGAAAAGTCTCAAGTTTGAGCATGGAGGGGTTCGAACCCCTCCCACTTAACTCCTTAAGGCCTTAACCACTATACCACTTGTGTTGTTGTGATAATATGCTACAATATTAATATATATGCTTTTGTTTTGAATTCTTTTTACAAGAAACAAATTTGCACATTTTCCAAATTTTTTGTGGTATTATATTTTAAATTGTGTTAATTAATTACTTAGTCAATGGCATGTGGTTTTTAATTTTTCTATTTTTTATTTGGTCACTTACATGGTAGGGCTGGAAAAAATTCCGGAAAATCCCAAACCAAACCGAAAAAGTCTCAAACCCAAATCGAAAAATCCCAAACCAAAACCATCCTGAAGTTCAGGAATCCCATCCCGAAAAATACCGAAATTTTCGATATGGGATTGGTTTCCAAATCCCATTTGTTTGGTAATCCCGAAAAATACCGAAGTCTTCGGTTTCCTATTGACTTTTGGGTTTTGGTTCTTGAAAACCATTGCCATGGTTGCTAACTACTCTTCAAAATACACTCACTCTACACATAGAGATGATGAAGATAGTGAAAATTTTGAACATCATAGGAACTCTATGTGGTACTAAGTCACTCATGTATCTTACCATACAATGTATAAAGTGTAAAATATTGTACTAATTCATTATATATAAATGATTATGGTGTGTTTAGACTTCTTTCATTAATTTCTACATATTTTCTACACTCACAATGTTTGTCAGCTCGCTATATAATCAACTTGATAATGTTAAATTCATCATGCAATGCATTTCCTTCCAATTTTTTGTGATAAACTAATAGATAATTGACTAAATAAACATCCTGCAAAGTTTCAATAAAAATTTCCAAGTTTTTCTTACAATTTCCGTGGTTTCCATGTAATTTTTATCGATATCGATATTATCCCGATATTTCCATCGATATTTCCGTGTTTTCGGACTACCGATATTTCCGATATTACCGATATTTTCTTCCTTGCCCAAAACTATACCTTGTTTTACCATAAAATGGCACTTTTCCCAATTCAAGACAAGATTAGTTTTGATGCATCGTTGTAAGATCAGAGTAAGATTATTCAAGCATGCATCAAATGAGTCACCAAAGACACTAAAGTCATCCATAAACACTTCAATGATCTTTTCCACAAATTCTGAGAAAATACTTACCATACACATTTGGAATGTGGCTGGTGCGTTGCATAGCCCAAATGGCATGCGTCGATAAGCAAAGGTACCAAAGGGACATGTGAAGGTAGTCTTTTCTTGGTCATCGGGAGCTATCACAATCTGATTATAACCCGAATAGCCATCAAGAAAACAATAAAATGAATGACCGGCTAACCTTTCCAGCATTTGATCAATAAAGGGCAGCGGGAAATGATCTTTTCTTGTCGTAGCGTTGAGCTTCCGATAGTCAATACAAACTCTCCATCCAGTTTGGATTCGGGTGGGCACAAGCTCATTATCTTCATTTTTTACCACAATGACTCCGAACTTCTTAGGAACAACTTGGACCGGCGAGACCCAATGGCTATCAAAAATTGGGTAAATCACTCCACAATCTATTAGCTTGATGATTTCCTTCTTTACAACGTCCATCATGGGTGGATTGAGCCGGCGTTGTGGTTCTCTAGATGGTTTGGCTCCTTCTTCCAAGAGTATTCAATGCATACAAGTGGTAGAGCTAATTCCCTTGATATCGGCCAATGTCCACCCAATGGCAGTTCTATATTCCCGAAGCACCCTCACCAACTTGTCCTCCTCTTGTGCAGTGAGTGAAGAAGAGATGATGACGGGCAACGTCTCTTGCTCTCCCAAAAACACATATTTCAAATGGCTAGGCAATGGTGTAAGCTCTAGTGAAGGGGGCTGGATTACAGAAGGAAGCAACTTGTTAGTCGAAATGGGAATTGAAATTAGGTTAGGAGACTTACCAATATGCCTTGGATTTGACTCTAGGGCAACAAACCATTTCCACCAATTCTTCTTGAATAGGCACGGCAAGATGTTCCTTATTGTTGCCGTGTGCATGCCTAAGTGCTAACCCTTCGTTTTTTAGTCTAATGCTTTGCGTGAGAGTCTTTTCAAGTGCATCCTCATTCAAATCATCAAGGAATTCCTGCGCCCAAGAGTCAATCACATCAATAGAGAAACAAGAGTGACCATCATAAGGATATCTCATAGCATCAGAAATATTGAAATCAATAACTTCCCTATCAAATTCCATGGTCAATGTTCCCTTGAATACATCTATCTTTGTACGGGCAGTCTTCATGAATGGTTAGCCAAGTAATATTGGTAATTGAGAGGAATGGCTCGAGTCTTCCATTTCAAGCATGTAGAAGTCTGCCGGAAAGACTAGGTGATTCACCTGCACTAAAACATCCTCCAAAACACCTTTTGGATACGCATTAGATCTATCTGCCAGTTGAATGACCACTCCATCATTTTTTAATTCTCCCAAGTTCATAGATGCATATATTGAATAAGGCATGACATTTATTGATGCACCTAGATCTAACATGGCAGATTCAAAGCTAGTATTTCCTATAACACAAGGAATTGTAAAACTGCCTGGATCTTTGCACTTAGGAGGTAGTTTTCGTTGTAACACAGCTGAGACATTCTCACTTACCCTTACCACCTCTTTGTTTGAAGCCCTCTTCCTTGTAGTGCACAGCTCCTTCAGGAACTTAGCATACTTGGGGACTTGTTTAATTGCATCTAGAAGTGGAATGTTGACTTGCACCTTTCTAAATGTATCAAGGATGTCTTTGTCACTCTCATCCTTCTTTGATTGTATAAACCTGCGAGGAAAGGGTGCATTGGTTGGAATGGAATTAGAAATCATGGAATTTGAACCCAACTTACCTTTGGTGGTCGAATTAGGATGTGTAGGTGGCTGCGGCAACGATTGCTCAATCCTTGCTGAGGGCAGGCCTTGTTCTTTCTCCTCAAATTGCATATTTTCGTCCTCCTTTTGATTGGATTTAGATGGGCTGGGATCAGATCCAACTTCTTGTCCACTTCGCAAGGTGATGGCTTTGGCAGATTCGAAGCCTCCCTTTGGATTCACATCCGTCGAACTAGGTAACTTACCTGGCTCTCTACTAAATTGCCCCATGAACTCAACCATTTGTCCCATCTATCTCTTCAATTCAGTCGCATCTCAAGCTTGATTTTTCACTTCCTTGGCGTAATTGTGCATATCTTTGGCTTGATTTTCCTGACCCTTCGCCAACGTAGTTAGTAACTGAATAACTTGAGCATTATCAAAAGACAAACCTGAGTTATTTTGGGCAGGCTGTGTTTCGGGTTGTGAGGGTGCATACGACCTTTGATAGAATCCCAGAGGTTGTTGTCTGAATGCACTTTGTTGTTGGGTTTGTTGGGGCTCCCTCCATTTGAAATTTGGATGATCTATCCAACCTGGATTGTATGTATTCAAGAACGGATCATTCCTTGGTTGGTTTTGACTCCCAAAACCCACGGCGTTGGCAGATTCCCACCCTCCATTCTCGATCAATTGAGGGCACTTATCCGTGAGATGTCCATTCATTGAGCACACGCCACAAGCAGCTACACTTTGTTCTTTTGGTTTTTCAACCACCTATGAAAGAAGAGTAGTAAGTTTAGCCATTTGATTTTGAAGTTCGGAAATAGCACTTACCTCATTAACTTGTTGTTGTCGTGGGTTGTCTCTTTGACCAACGCCTTCATATTGTTAAGCATTCAATGCTTGATTAGCAATTAAGGTCTTGGCAGCCATGGGTGTTTTGTCCACCAAAGCTCCTCCCGCTGAGGCGTCTAACATTTGGCGTTCAATTGGTAGAAGCCCTTCGTAGAAATATTGAAGAAGAAGCTCCTCCTTCATCTGGTGTTGTGGACATGAAGCAACAAGGGTTTTAAAACGCTCATAGTAAGTGGGAAAGGATTCACCTTTGTTTTCCTGAATGCCACTAATCCTTTTGCGTAGTAGAATGACTCAAGAAGTTGGGAAAAACTTCTCCAAAAATGCCCATTTCATTCTCTCCCATGATGTGACGGTTCCGGGGGCTAGCTCATACAACCAATCTTTAGCCTTTTCCAAGAGATAAAAGGGAAAAGCCTTCATTTTCATAATGCTCCCATCAACATTCACAGGGGTCATGCTCGAACAAACAACCTCGAACTCCTTCAAATGTTTATTAGGATCTTCTATGGACAACCCATGGAACTTAGGAATATGATGCAATAAAATGGACTTTAATTCGAACTCGTCGGTCTTGTTTTGGGCCGCCCTTGGATATTGAATGCATAAAGGCAGAGCATTGTCCAATCCCGAAGCGGAAAGCTCCTTGATTGTTCGATTGTCTACTGCCATATCTTGGACTTCTTCAAAAGTCCTTGTCGTGGCCTCCTCTTGCTCTTCTACTTTGTCTTCTTCAATATCTGGTGCAGGTTGAGATGGTTGGGGATCTTGTTGATTCCTTGCTCGTCTCAAAGTTCGTTCAAAATCGTTGTCAAATTCAAAGATGTGCTTATGAACAGGTTGAGAACTTCGAGTCATAAACCACCTAAAACAAGAAAACAAGTAAAATTAGCAACTAGGAACAAAAATACATGAAAATAAACAAAAAGAAATTATAAAGGATTAGCAAAGTTGCTAATCCCCGGCAACGGCGCCAAAAACTTGGTGCGAAAATTATCTTAACACACAAATTTAACCCTCTTTTGACAATTGTAGTACAAGTATAAGTAGGGATCGTTCTGGACCGGGGATTAGGAGGGCTTGCTAATAACCTCTAAATTGACTCAAAAACATAAAACTAAACTTAAAAACACTTAACAAGACTCACAAGACTCAAAGCCAACTTAAAATACTTAAAACAGCTTAAAACAACCAAATAAACTTAAACTAGACACTAGGAAGGACTTTGGATGAAAATTGACTTTTACTTAAATCAAAACACTTAAAAACACAAACTAAAACAGATTTGAAACACTTTGAAACAAGAAACTAAAAAGGGGGGTTTTGATTGGGATGAAGTTGAAACAAACAAACAAGTAAGAAAAACTAGACGGATTGAAAAACGAATGTGAGAAATAAGATGATGGATGGGATAGCTAGAGGCTTTTTCTCCACACGTGACATGTATGCAAATAACTCGATTTCCAGTTACTACTTCTTTGAATTATGAACGACAATGCTCCAAATTAACTGTGACATCACTAGTTAACTCTCAAATTTTCCTTGTTTTATTGGATTGGATGACATCATTCGACAACCCAAAACATTCTTTTAAAGTTCCCTAGACATCATAATAGGGATACAATCAAAGATCATTACGTTTAATGAAAATCATAAGCATTGACAAAGCACTTGCAACTATGACATCATGTCACTCATGCTAGGAATTGAACTTAACGCGATCGTTTATAAGCGACCTTCACTACATGTGAATATAAGTTTGTAACGATTATGTGAAACTTCCTTATATTCTAGCAACGGATTTATGCATGTCAATTAAGTGTCAACCCTTAATTAACAAATACAAATAAGTTATCAATCAAATAGTTAAGCCAATTGCATTCACGATTCAAGAGTTCATAATTGGAATTTATCAAATTATATTGCACACATAATCATGGCTTTGAAATCACCCCTAGCCAAGAGGGGTTTAGCCACTCATATTTACAACAAAACGAAGGGAAATGAATTTAAACATTAGAAACAAAAGAAAGAAAACACCTAAACGCTCCAACGATCCAAGTTGGACAGCAAGCACGTCCAAGCACTTTCCTTCCCTTCCTTTGCTACGGCACAAGGTGTTGATGAGTGTTTGAAGGTTTGCTTGTATGGAGGAATGGATGTCAAGATGAATGCATGTGTTTGGATGAAGGATGTGTTGAAATGGGAGTGAATGATCTAACCAAGTATGAACTCAATTTATGTTACACACACTTCCTTTTATAGAGGAAGTGCAAGGCAAAGCATGGGTAAAATGGAGTGGTGTTGAAATGATTCAAAGGTGAAAGTGAAGTAATGATGCAAAGCATGGGTAAAATGGAGTGGTGTTGAAATGATTTAAAGGTGAAAGTGAAGTAATGATGCAAAGCATGGGTAAAATGGAGTGATGTTGAAATGATTCAAAGGTGAAAGTGAAGTGATGATTGATGCAAGAATTAAACATGGATGGAGTGCGCGGCAAAGGTTTGTTATGGTACAAGGAACCCTTAATTTGTGTCCTAAAATGCATAGGAAACCTTCAATGTTGCTGGAACTTGGGGACATTTAGGATTTAGGAAAGATCAAACCAAAATAGGAAACATTGGCTTAACTTTCCTACTTAAAGTAGGAATCCTCATCTTTAGGTCTTCAATTTCGTCCATTCCTTTAGTTCCAAGCATGTGATATTTATTCCAAGCCCAAAATTGCTCCAAAAGGCTCCAAAATGCACATTTTTGCATACTTTGTCCTTAGAACCTAAAATTGCACAAAAATGACTTTAAACACTAAAACTACTAAGGAATAACAACATAAATGCATGAGAACAAGCTAACTCAATCGCATAAATATGCTCCTATTAGTTAACTATTACAACTTTTCATTAATGGATAAAAAGTTAGAACAACTTTTCATTAAACCTCAAAAGGTGTTCTGTTTTATAGCAAGAAAATGTGGCTCTTTTCTTTTAGGATGTTATTAGTGTGTTCAATTGATTTTTTATTCTTATGGTTTTCTTGGTCCTCGGCCTAATTGTTCTACTTGTTTTGTATTGTCTTTGTTTCTATTAAAGGTTCTTGTATCATATGTAAAATAAATTTTGCATTAATGATGTTTTAGGTGAACAGAAAAAAAAAAGTTCAAAGACCCGTAGGAAGAATTCTGATAAATTGCAAGAGCAACTTGGTGGTTTGAAAATGCCAATTACTTTGACAAAACTAAAAGGGAAGCCCACAGGTCCGAATTCCTCATTTCTTGTGAATGATATTGGTTTTGTGGTTCGAACCTATGCACCACTAAATGTGAAGCAATGGAGGAATGTAGAAAAGAAGGATGTGGATAAGATGATTGAAAGAATAAATGTGAGTAATATTTTCATTTCACATTTTTGTTACATTCAGTATGTAAAAGTCTTTCTTAAATTAGATTTATTATAAATTGAATTCCATGCAGAGCAAGTACGATATTGATATGTCACTAACTCATGTTAGTATATATATTAAGAATGCATTACAAAGGTGGTTTGTTGATTTTCGACACAAGCTGAAGAAGCATTTTGATTCATTCCCAACTCTAGAAGAAGCAAAACAAAACAAACATGAGGATGTAACTAGTCAAGAGGAATGGAATTTTCTTTGTGATCATTATGCAAGTGATCAATTCAAGGTACACGTGTATATTAATGAACTGAATTGCAGTTGTCATGTATGCTATTTATCTTCTTCACGTCACCAAATTTATTTTGCTATGCAGGAACGCTCAAATAAAAATGCAATTAATAGGTCTCATTTGACTTACAATCATAAGGGAGGGTCAAAATCTTTTAGGGCCCATGAAGAAGATATTGTAAGATGTGTTTTTCATAATTTTAATCTATATTCTAGGTGGATAATGAGTTATTAACTTTAATTTGTGATTCATGTATTAGGAAGCCAAAACCAGAGAACAACTAAGTGCAATTGATTACTTTGAGGTTGTGCATAAAAACACCAAAAATGGTTGGGATGAAGGAGCTAAACTGAAGTGGGTAAGTTAGTTATGTACATGTTGGTTGTGTATATTCTAGTCCTGCTATGTCAATGTATATGTTTGTATTCAATGTTTATGTGTATGTCATTATATAACATATAAACTTTTGAAAGCGTGTATCGTTTCTTGCTTATTTCTCCTACATAAAAGAGTCTTGCCACTTATAAGACGTGTAAGTATAAATGTGTTGTCCATGACTTGTGGTGTTCAATGTCCCCTGTCACTTTTCTGTCATTCCTTGGACTCAAGTTTGGCACACTAAGGTTTTTGCTTGGGGAAAAAAATATAATTGTTTGACAATTACCTCTTATTTAGCTCAAGAGCTTACATGTATTTCGAGGCTTGATAAGTTGCAGGGCTTTTTTTTTGTTCTTGTATGAGTTTGATAATGTCATTATGTTGATAAAGGTGTATTATTGATCATAAGCAATTATAATTATAGACAAGTCATTTGCGACTAAATTGAGATAGAAGAATATGTGAAGCTTTTATGTTTATGATATATATACGAAGGAACCAAATGTGATAGATTTTAGGGATACTTTGGATGCGGTCCCTAATCCTTAACATTATTTGACTAAAACCTTAATGATATTCAAAGTTTGATCAAAGTCCCTTGACTTTGTACACCTCATTATATTAAAATTAATATTTATAGTTTTATAGTTTTGACATTAATTGTTTGATATTTTATGAGATTTATAAGCCTATAAATTTAAAATCCCTCATTATTATACTATTAGAAACTGTTACAATAAAAAAATTCAAACATTTTGATTGAATAAATGGATAAAAAATATGTAAAAATAAGAAATAATAAATGGCAAAAGAATGTATCCATAGTGTTAAAAAAATTGGTACATTTTACAAAAAAATTGGTACATTTCACATATAACAAAGTGGTACATTAATAAAGAAGAATGGGTACATTATAAATAAATTAGGGTACAGATGAAAGATTAAAAAAATTATGAGTACAAATGATTTTTTAAAAAATATAGGCGCTAAAAGAAATTAATACATGGGTACAAAATAAAACTAAAAAGAAAATACTACAAATTTAAAAAAATGTTGCAAATTAAAAGTGGGTACAAAATAAAAATATAAATATATGATACAAAGTTTAGGCATAAAACATAAATATACCATATGTAATTTTTTCATCATTGATTAAATATACAATATCACGTGACGGTATATACATGGGTACAAACACAAATTAAACTTTAAAAAATATGGGCACAAAAAGAAGCTAATATATGGGTACAAATTACAAATTAAAAAAAAATTGGTACAAATTAAAAATAGGTACAAACTAAAAATAAAAATATATGATAAAAAATTTAGCCATAAATATAAATATACTAATTGTAACATTTTTAACACTTACGGAATATATTTAAAAATACAAATATTTTATTATTCAAATAATTAATGATGCTATTAATATCCAAGGACCTTGATCAAAAATTAGAAATGAATAGGATTTTAATCAATGGAGTAGCAAAAAAAAGGATGTGAACCTAATTTCTCCTAGATTTTATGTTTGTGTACATGAAGGAGCTAAGCATGATAGTTTATTTTTCATTTGTAGGAAGAGATGCCAAGTATGAAAAACGAAACAACTCTTCCAGAGGGTACGGTGACATTGACAGATGATGAAATTGTTCTAGGGGTTCTTGCTCACAAGTTTGGGTACTTCAAAGGTCCTTCAAAGTCTATCTCTCATGAAGACACTATGTTGGACAAACATTTAAAAGAAAAACTTGAGACTCAATAGCAAGAGCTTGTGACAACAAAACAAGAGCTTGTTGAAACAAAACAAGAGCTTGGTGAAGCAAAACAAGCGATCCAAGAATTGAAGGAGAACCAAAAGAAATTTAAGGAACTCCTACACAAAATAATGGAAGGGCAACAACCACCTCCATAAGTAGTCCTTTTGTTTTGCTCGAATATGTGAACTTTTTGTGAAAACAATGTGAACTTTCATAGTGTTAACATTAAGCATAACTAATTTTGTAGACTATGAATTATCATTGTAAGCTATTTTGGTTTTGGACTAATATTAATGAACTTTTAGTACCTTTGATCATTAATTCTTGGCACTAAATTAATTCAAGTTACAGGGAGAAACCAACTTCTCGTGGTAGGTTACTCATGAGAATAATTATCATTAACTTACAGCAAGGAATTTTACCTTCGTTTAAGTTCTCGCTATAGACTTGTTACAACGAGGAAACGAGTGTCTCATAGATACTTATCAACGAGGAAATTCATTCTCGCAACATATGATCTGCAGCGAGAAATAATATGTTCATCGCAGAAAACTCACCTACAAATTCCTCGCCAAAAGATATTTACAGCGAGGAATTTGATCATTTTTGCGAGGAATTTTATCCTCGCATAAGTTATGGAATGTCAATATTCAAGTTGTCAAAAGGTTTTGGCGACCACATTCCAACCCCTTTAGCGAGGAATTTGTCACCGCTCAAACTCAACTACAAGAAAACGTTCCACTCTCGCTATTCATTTATGTGAGGAAATAATTCCTCGCTGTACACATTTCCCGACGGGCCTACTACGAGGAACGAGCGAGGAATTTTTTTCCTCGCTGAAAACCTTCAACGATAAAACAGCCGCTTTCAACAAGGACAAAAGTCCTCGCCAAACAGCTATTTTGTTGTGGTGATATCATTTTTAGTCATTAATATATTCATATAAAAGTTACCAAATACTCCAAGCAGTGTTTTTTTTTTTTTTGTTAAAAGCACTTTTACAAAAAATGTTTACCAAGCACTCAACAATTTTATTTTATAGTTGTTTGTTCTCACAACATAACATAAGGAATTTTTTTTTAAAACACGGCAATACCAAACTAACCTAAACTCATATCTATATAAGTACTTATGTCAGAAGAATTATTATTGAAACTATCATGAGATCATTTCTTTCTTTCCAATAAACGCCATAAATAAAATAAATTTAATTGACGTGCATGGCTAACAACAGAACAAGGTTTTGTGATTTCGGTTGAAAATATGAATACCACATCCAATAAAAGAAACCTCGTATGTACTTGAGCCCCTACTTTTATAGCCAATTAGTTTTATAATGGAACCTCGATTTTTTACAATTTCACAATTGCTCTTAAAAAGAAATCTTAACCCCAAATGAATGGCGAACAGATCAGTAAAATCCATGACTGATAATTCAGAACTATATTAGATGGTGAAGGCTCAACAAAATTTTGGAGTAAAAGAAACAATAGTATTATTTTCATTACCTTAATAGAATAGGAGGCCTAACAAACCAGGTATCCAAGCCCATGTTTATTATTAATCTCCAATGCATTGAGAAATTTTTATGTGTAATCAGAACACAAGCTAGTATAACACGTGTTATAATATAAGTGAACGATACATCGCATTCTAAAGTATATTTTCTGCTGTCCCTCTATTTAATATACCGCTTTGTGTTCCAGATGCACATAAAATTTTATCCAATGCATGCAGTTAAAGACACAGCAACAGCTAAGTACACATGCATACACAACCAGAGTGTAGCAAGTTAGGGATAACACAAGGGCGATCGTTTGGAATCCATAACCCCAAAACAATATAAAAATACCAAAACAAAACAAAACAAAAACCAGAACTGAAAACAAAAGCAAAAACGAGAGCTCATGAGCCTATTACGAGTTAATATACTACCAGAAGAAGTTGTTTAGGTGAGACGGAGATCGTGAATCTTGATCCTCAAGATCATGAGATGGAGAATGCACGTGTCTCCCTTCATATGTTGTGATCACCATTCTCGGGTCCTCGGCTAATCGCTCTACTCGTTTCTTTACGCGGCAGTTATCCATCGTACAACGATAATAACTCCTGCAATTTGATAAAACAGAAACGTACGTTAGTTCAGTAACAAGAAACAGTAAAGGCTGTGTATTTTTTGTTTTTCTGGAATTCAAAAAAGATGAGGATTCATCAAGCTTGTGAAAATATAAAAAGAGGATTGTAAGCTTATACGAAGTGAAATGCAATTACGAAACCAAGTAAAATTCTCATAATAATTAGTGCTAAAGACTAATTGCACTTAGTTTAGAATTAGTTTCCATATCAACATTATAAAACATTATATCAAAACATAAACTGACAAAGAATTCATAAGAATCCTACTTTTGACACTGTCCTTGGAATTTCTCTTAAAATTTTCAGAGCTTATAACAAACAATTTTGGGAATGAAATCATAAGAGGACCTACTTGTGGGACCTATTCAACCTCGAAATTCCAAGTCAAAATATGATTCCTGGATACTTTAGCAAAATAAAAAGGATTTCCCTTTAATTAAATAGATGAAACACACTCACATGTTTGCTTATAATTCAATTTGTTGACTAGAGGATTCTACAAACTCTTAATTTTTCTTCCCTACAAACTACTCCTCACAAAATTTTGATCTACTCTTTGATTGATCTCCTACGGAAAGTCAATCTAATCAATGGTATATTGGTAATAACTAGTAACCACACCTTTGCAAGGCCAACTTCACATTGTATATAAAAAGGATAATACTTGAGTACTGACCAATAATCAATATCCAAATATATTGACTTTTTATATAGTCCAATAATACACGTAGTATAAAACTCTCTTCCTACTATCTCCCACCTCTTACTATTCGTGAAAAATTGGACGGTTTAAGTTACGAAGCTAATGGTTTGACTCCGATCCCGTCATCGAGTTCGCTACCAAATTTTCTTTTATTCTTTTTTTTTTTTTCCAAACTGCTCCATCTAACTTAACACACCCAAACTCTTATGGAACAGTTTAAATGCTTATGACAGACCATTTCAGAGGTGGATGTATTGACTCAATTATCCATCAACACTATAAAGTCCTAGTCAAGTTCATCTTGGGGTAGGTGTTTTTGATATTTTGCAAGATATTATAAATATATGTCAATCATAATTCCTACTTTTGACATTGTATACATTTCTTTTCCGAAAAATGACATTGTATACAATATAATTGAACACCCCAATTAATCATTTCTGAAGAAAACAGGAGACCATACAATTCAACAAATGAGGCCTATCACATATGATTATGCATGCTATATATACAGACACATTCAAGGTTCAAATCATTTCTGTAGAATTTTGCTGCGCTTAATTTCAACTCCCATGGTGACAAAGTGGAGGAAGAATGTCAATGCAAATATAAAAAGAATAAAAATAAACTGCTTCAGAAATGTCATATATTATATGTAATTAAGTTAATATTTTCTTGTCTAATAATTAAACAAGTCATAGAAGTTTGACAGACTGAATTGTGCAATGCACAGATTTAAACAAGATTATACCTAACCAAGATCAACAGTCTCGACTGACACTGGCTGGCGAAATTTATAAATATACATATATATATATTGACATCTGAATCTGCAGAGAATTAGTACAATGTGTGTACCCAGGCATGCCCTAGAGTCATGCAAAGTTTCCTAAATTCCGGTATAACTTATGCCCATTCGGTAATTTTTTTTTTCAAAGAAAGTTGAAGTTTCATTATAAAACCATTAACAATACAGAAAGTAGCCTAACTTATAAGCTTATGCAAGGTCATTTCCCCTATTAAGTGGGATTCATTCTCAACACGTCATCTCATATGTGGCTAATTTTCAAGTCAAACACGTGGACAACACAAACAAGGTGACGTGGAGTGTGTGTGGCCATTGGCTTCACACGTGAGACAACCGGCTCTGATATCATAAGAAAGTTAAGGTTTCACCATAAAACCAATTTGAGAATATGAATTAATTTCATCATTATTAGTTGTTAATTCTTGTGATTAAACATGGTCACTAAAGTGGTGAAGCTCCACTTATGTATATACTAGCTAGTACTTCACCTAAGGTAGTGATGATGATTCGTAATCTTGTTCTTACTAACAGCTTTCTTCAATGGAATCTAATTTTTGGAAGGTACATTAATTCAATATGTGATGAAAATGTGATTAAGAAATATTATCCAACCCCTTAATTATTCTGCTTTGGCATATATATGATGATTAACTGGTAACCCTTGTATAATTGATCAATCCTTGCAAACTAAATGAATTTTATAACATATGAATTTCATCGTTGAAGAGTAGTAATAATTATAGTTCTTTTTTAGAAATTGCTTTTGCTATTGCTACAATAACCATCAAATCTGCAGCGCCAAGCCTAGCCTGCAAAAGCCTAATGATGACAGACAATGATACCAATGACAATAATAAAAGAGAGAAAGAAGGAAAGAGAGAAAAAGGAGAAAAAAAAGGAACACATCATGTCTAATGGGTACAAGTAGTAGAGAGCTAATATATCGAATGAGACGTGCAAATAAAAAAAATAATTGGAGTGATTATAGCAAAAAAATGGAAGGAAAAGGGAGGGAAAATGATCAGTACAATCTGAATTTTGATGCAATTATACCTTGGATGCTGTGTGTTCTTTACCACTTTCTGTCCGTACTTTCTCCACTTGTAACCATCATCAAGCACATCCACATCGCTCAGGGTTTTGAAGCAAAACCTAGGCTCCCTCACCTTCCTCCTAATTGCCTTCATCTTCTTCATCTTCATTGCTGAAACCCCTCCTAAATAAGGATGATGTTGGTCGTCTCCGCCGCTTGATCTCTTGCTGTTCAGGCAATACTCATCACGATCATCACTCACGTCTCCCCATGCCCTAGAATATATATAAACACGCAGATAAATGATTTCGGTATATATTTACATGATTAATAGTGTTGATGTTATGTAAAAGTATAATTAAAAGGAGACATTCGAGAAGACTGCATGGTTAATATATATAATTAATATTATTTTACCAGAGATTTGCGGTGGATCTTTGCAAAGAAAGGAGATGGGCATGGGCTCCTCCTCCTCCACCGCCAAATTCAGAACTAGTAGTAGTGATGTTATGATCTTGTTTATGCCTTAGAGGGGAAGGAGTAAGTGATGGCCGGGGGACTAAGGTTTCAGAGAGAGTGGTGGTTGAAGGTGCATCATCAGAAGCTATGCTAGCCGTACTGAAGCCGCCTTTGAGAGATTGGTGACCTAAAAACGGCAACGACGAAAAGGTCAAGTTTGGTGGGAAATGAAAGAAACCCATCTGTGTATTACAACCCTCTCCCTCTTGATTCTCAAACAAACCCAGCTGCTGCTGCTGCTGGTTGAGAATGGCTGCCTGGGACGTTCTAGATGCCATCTCTCTCTCACTTGTACGGTGTAGACAATCGAAGAGAAGGATTAAGGAAATCTATCTAGGAAGAAACATACGCAGAGTAGATTAAAAGCACCAGGGTCTCTCTCAAACTTCAAGGATATATAGATTGAAAAAAGAAAGGGAAATATGATTGGAGGAAATAACGAAATATCTATAAATAACACATGACTACCACTTTCCCTTGTTACTTGTCCTCTTTTTTTTTTTTTTTTTTTAACAAACTTGTCCCCTTTTTATAAAAAATAATAAGCACTCTCTTTTGTTCACACGCTTCTGTTTAATTATGATCGTTGTTTTTGTCTGTTTTATTTAATTCGATTACCAAAATAAAAAATTAGTGAAAATATTCTCTCCTTTTTTTCCCATGAAGGTTTATTGGCCCACCCATATTTTGATGAATACACACATATAACAATTTATAATTATCTTAGGGTAAATATCAATTTACTACTTTTAAGTTTCGTGGTTTTCAACATTTGATACATGAAGTTTTTTTCGTCTCAGAGTCATGCTTAAAGTGTTAATTTTGGGACAATCTCATACATCCATTAGTCAAACTATTAAGTCTGCTGTTAACTGATGACGTAGCGCTCATGTGGACAATAACTAGACATCACATGTCAATATGGACCCATGTGAATATTAAAAAATTAAAAAATTTATAAAAATAAAAAATAAAAATAAAAAGTTATGGGCTTTCACCCCTCCCTCCTTCTCCCTCCCTTCTCTTCCCTGCACCCATCCTCCCCGCATACCCACCCATTCCCCTCCTTATCCCACCCCTCACCCACCCACATTTGCCCTTTTTGTTTTAACTTCTCAATTGTTAAATTTTGTGTTTGTTTTCTGGGAAATTGTGGGAAATTGAAGATTCCTGGACTTGTTTGGTGGATTTGGCTTCGTGGGTTTGTTACAAAATGATCAAATTTTGTTTAATTTTATTATGACTTTGTAATTTGGAAGCTTTATTGTGCATATTCACCGAAACTTGTTTTTCGAAGGTTTGTGTGCTTCTGCTGCTCTACTGTTTCCTGGAGAAAATAGGCTCAAACAAGAGCTTGCACCAGATCAGGTTTTCCGATCTGGGTTCGCAATACGAGCAGCGGTTGTGGAGAGAGAAGGGAGGGAGGGTTGGGTGGGTAGGAGGGATGGAATTTTGGGGGTTTGGGGGAAGGGGAAGGGGCCAGGTTTTGGGGATGGGGAATAGGCTTGGTGGCGAGGGTGGGTATCTGGGAAGGGGGAGGGTGAGTGCAGAGGAGAAAAAGGAGGGAGAAGGAGGGGAATGGGTGGGTGTGCGGGGAGGATGGGTGCAGGGAAGAGAAGGGAGGGAGAAGGAGGGAAGGGTTGGGAGGGGTGAACGCCAGATTTTTTTTTTTTTAATTTTTAATTTTTTTAATATTCATGTGGGCCTATATTAACACGTGGCGCCTGGTCATTGTCCGCGTGGATGCCACGTCATCAGTTAACAGATGATTTAACAGCCAGACTAACAGATGTATGAGACTGTCCCAAAATTAACATTTTAGGTATGACTCTGGGACGAAAAAGACTTCATGTACCAAATGTTGAAAATTACGAAATTTGAGGGTAGTAAACTGAGATTTACCAATTATCTTTATACTCTCACTTTACTTGTAGAAACTAGAATGATGATTCTCTCCGGATTCTCTTTGTGAGGATTTCGAGAATCCTCCAATCACATATATATGTTCATTATAAATCGTGCGGCAGTTGTCGTCATATATTGTTTATATTTAATTTTAAATAAAAAAATTTACAATGATTTCTGGTCACACGATATACGACGAACATATGTAATTGGAGAATCCCCGAAATGCTTACAAAGAGGATCATGATAGGATCCTCATTCCTTACACCCCAAACTCACGAAATAAAGTTTCAACAACTATCTACTGAAATTGTGCACCCTTTCAACAGGTATATGCTGAATTATATAAAATTTCAGTAGATACCTAACAAAGCTGTGCATGTTTCATTATATAAAATTTCGAGGAGACCTACCAAAAGAGAATCACTTTCATAGTAGAGATCTACCCAAAACCTGTACGAGGATTTAGAGTTTCACAAGATGTAAAACGTGGTTCAAATTGATCCAAAATGAAGAAAAAAAATGAAATCATATAACTCATGTGGAGCTTCCAAACAACTGATTTCATGATCTATTCATCAAACTAAGTTTTTTTTTTTTTTTCATAACGTATTTGTGCCTTTAGTAGTTAAGTTTTGTTTTGCAATGGAGAGTGGGACTGGGTTTGAGAACTTGAACAAAAAGAATTTTAGGATTTAGATTAGCTGACGTTACAAATGACTTATGGTTAATTCATAATTTTTTTTTTTAGAAAAAACAAATTCTTCTAGGGTTTAAATAAGCATTTCATATTAGAGCATATATGTCATTTAGAATTAAAATTTTAAGTGAGGTATATTAACAAAATGTGAGGTGTCTTAGGGCATCTCCAATGGAAATATGCAAATTTGAGATGTAAAAGCCAGATTTACATCTCATTTTATATTTTCGAAAGGTGTATATTTTAGTTCTACTCCATTGAAAGAGATGCAAATTTGGGATCTCATTTATTTTTTTCTCTGTAACCGGTGGAATCCACCTCCAAAAGATGTAAAAAATAAATAAATATATGCAAATTGCTTTTTTATTTTCATCTTCCAATTAGGATGGGAGTTTTACATCTCTCCCACTGGAGAGCTTTCCAGCTAACAAAAAAAATGTATAATGCTCATTTCAAGGTATTTTGAATCTTCCATTGGAGATGCTTTTAGTGACACTGACACCCTTTCCGTTTGGTTTTTGTCTCTAAAGACTTTTCAAATTTCAACCCAAAAAAAAGGCATTTTTAAATTTAAAGATGAAATTTCTTAAGTAATCCATTAGTTCTGGAACATTCATTTTGTTATATTTGATATTATTACTCTAAGTTATACTAAAGAGAGGGAGAATTTGAATCCAGAAGGTCCTAGTACTATTTTAAAACTGAATTAATTAGCATTACACCTTCACTAATAAGGGTTTATGGAGCACTCCAAAAATCTCATTTTATACTCCTCACAAGGTTATTTTTCTTTCTAAATATAGAAAGCTTGGAGTGCAAAATGAGAATTTTAGAGTGCCAATAACAATTCCCATAATTTAAGTCATTTTAAATAAGTTAAACTCTTAATAAGCCAAGTCTATCTACACCAACAAGTTGCTTGGTTAAGAATATTCGCTCTTCCACCCGAGGTCCTATATTCAATTCCTCCTCTTTGTAGTTTAGATGAATTTAATATATATTATCCGACCGTTTGTAAAAAAAAATGTCTATCTAAACAAATTCCTACTATATATTACTCCAACCTAAGCATGTCCCACGCAACAAACGCTTACGTAGAGTACTAAATAGTGCAACACCTGTTGCCATTTGACCTCAAAAGCATGGAGTATAGTAAGTAACATGTCTCACGAGTACTTGTTAGTGGAATTTCACTGTTTTGTGGAGGTCAACAATAGATGACAAGTATGCTTAATCACCAAAATATCACGTTGTTACATGGTTTATTTGCGAGCTTAATTACCAAAGTTTGTCGTTTTAAGTTGGTTGCATGGAGAGCATATGCAAGTGCAACCTCCCTCAAGCATAAAAGTGAAGGGGTTGTTTTGTTTTTTGGTTTGCGGAACCGAGTAAAAGTGGACATATAGATGAGTACACAATAATAGAAGAATAGATCTGAAATATAAGTGTGCATACACAGTACAGCACAAGTGACAATAATCACTCGTCACTGATTCACTGGTCACCACAAAAGCTTTCAAAAAGAAAGGAAAAAGGAAAGTGAGAGGGGTTATAATTCCTAAGTCTATCAATTTCTAGGGCTCCTTTTGGATTATTTCTGTAGGGTTCAGGGTTTGTTTAGGGGCACGAAAGAAAGAAATATTTAGAGGGTAATGATGATGAATCTTGGGTGCAAATCTACGTTCTCTATATCGGCATCGACGGTGAAGATATCATTATGATTTTTGTGAAAGAGGGCCTATTTTACTTTATGCAGAGAAAAAGCTTCTCACCTTTCTAATCCCCTTTTGCTATTTACTTTTGTTTATGCCTCACCCAAACCCCGCATCTACCACAAACTTCTCAAATTCCAAACAACCGTATGATATTGTCATCATCTCTTCAATTAGGGTTGGTAATCTTTCAATGCCTTTGAGGTTTTTTTCCTAAGTTTGAAATGTTTGGTGGGCCTTATTCATCGATTTATTGGCATAATACCAGCAATCTGCTGGTTAATTATATATTCCTAGTTATAATTTCAGAATAATGGTTTGTTTGTACTTTATCGTCTTGTTAAACTTAAGATAGAATGATTAACATATGGGTGGTTTTATTGAACACCACACAATTTAGAGTTAAAATATTCATTTTTAACATGAAATCGATTGATTGGAGGCTCCAAGAAATAGTATCATTGATTCAGTTGATATTATTTTAATTACATATAAATTTTAAAGATGTTCATACTACTGAGTTGCACAATCTGACCGAGATACAATTTCGGCTATCTACCAAAAACATGAAAATATTTTGGTACATATATACAAAATTGTATAACTTTTCATCTAGAATAATTTATCCAAATGTTAGGGCAGTAGGTCCACACCGAAAATTGTTCAAAAAGGTTAGTACTATTTAGTAAGTACTTCATGATTCATATAAATCATATCTGACGGTCAGTATCATGTACGAAGATGATTATTAGACAAATGTAGGGATATTTAATTGTTTTATAGTCCATATAGGCGCCTCATATGAAGGAATTATTCAACATTCTAACAAATGCTCACATTTTGGGAATTAGTAATGATGTATTATGTAGCATGCAAGATAAGATTATGGTTACATAATTGCTTGTTTGAAATAACTTCCCAATGCTCGACCTCAAATACTTTGACCTTCAAATCGGCACCTCATGTTAACCGCTTGATAATTATTAGCAGTGCTATTTTGATAAACAAAACAAACACATTTATCGACCCAGTTTATAATATTGGGGAGTCCAAAGTACCTTACATGGATCACTTCTATTATAGAATCAGCTTTGTGTGTCTAAATAGAGATACAATGATATTTCTTATGGTGGTTTGATTTGATCCATGTCCATAATTGAGTTCCCCACCACTGTTTTTTTGCTTCTCCTTCATGCCAAGTCCACCCCTGATATCTCTTATTTTCAGTAATTTTTGATCCATCGCTCTTCATTTCGATATGCTTATATGTTTTTCGCCTACCAAGTCAAATCAGGACTTATACTTGCTTTTACGGGCTTTGGGTTGGTGGAGACTAAATTTGAGCTCACAATTTTTTATATGACGACATGCAATGAGTTCTATGGGAACGCGACTTCCATTCATGATGGCAGCCAAGGTTCACGTTTATGGGTTATATTGGTTTTGGTTATTGTGGGTTGTAAAGGCTTAGTTTTGGGTCTTTGTTAAATATTGTGATCTGCAGTTATATTACTGTACTTAAAGAATCGAGTAAGGCTAAGTCATATTTATGTGTACAAATATTGTATCACCGCTATAATAGTTATAGGACCTATGGGTATAAATATGTCTCGTCTCTCCTAAAGAAGTGATAAAATAATAGTTTATATTTTAACCATGTATAAACCCTTTCTCATTCTAGTGGATTTGAGTGTAGTGGTGGCGTTGGGGCAATTACTTTTCTCGTGAATAATGAACTGACTTCGCTAATCTTTAACCACTCTCCACCTATTGTGAATGGTTAGTAAAATAACTTATTTTATTTTTCATGTGTGATTCAATTATTTAATAGTCATTTAGCGGATGAAATTAATTTAGAATAGGTTCATATATGACTGTGCCATGTGTTATATTTATCAGAAATCTTGTTGAGATTTTCAATTAGATTTCGGTTGCTCTGTTTGCGCTGTGTATCCTTATCTTATATTCAGCCTCATCTTTGAATTGTCCATAAATATCATCATGAAAAATATGATTTGGTATTTATATAGAAAAAAAATATTGAAAATACCGTTGGATTTTGTATAAATATCATCTTTGAATTCATTGAAGTAGATGTTGGTTTGACGGAAAAGAAGAATGTGACTGACGTCAATCAAAACGGACTAAGCTTGGCGCTGGAGCTGCTGCCATTCCGAGGCTCTATACCGCAAAGACTTGGAAAGATGGCAAAAATTGATGGGTGGAAATCTGGTAAGAATAAAGTGGAAATGAGAGAGAAAGAAATGTACATGTAATTTGTGGGAGGGAGACGTTTGATAATTAGGTTAACTTGGTTGATTGCTCGCGTGGGGGCTGACGTGCCTGTGATGTCATAATAATACGTAGAAAAATGAAAAAGGGAATAACATCTATTATCTAGGGTTGGCTTGGAGCTGGCCCTGTGATGTGAAAGTTGGAGACGCGGATAGGAAGGTGGGGTGGGAAACAAACATCATTTCTTTTTGTCTCTGTTTATAAGTCCTCATTATTCCACTCAGATTCACATCCCCTATTTAATTTTTTCTTTTTTAAATCTGAATATTGGTTTCTTTTTTGTATATTTAACTTCAAAATTTGATTTCTTGACAACTTGAAAGAGTTAATCGTTTGATTCCTGAATGAGTTTAATATATTGGTATCACATAATGTAGAATTAGCTTATTTTACACCAATCAGGTTTGAGACAATTTTTAAAATAAGCCACAAGATTATAATTTTCTCACATTACACTTTGAAGTTTTGAAATTGTACATATCTACACATTTTGCCTTTTTGAATATCTAATCTTTTATTCAATTGATGAGTATTTTTGTCAGTGTGATGCGGCTTATTCGGTATACCCCAATTTTGAAAATACACCAAACTTCAACTGTGTGAAATGTAATTAACCCTAAGTAATTTGTCTACACCATTTTTGAAAAATAAAAATTAAATTTCAGAAGAATAATAAACAGGTTTCAAGTCTTAAAAGAGTTTCACCTCTATTTAGCTATTGAAGGTAAAGAAGAATTACTTTTCATTTTGAAGAGGTTAGAAATGGATTAAATATGAAGTAAACTTCTCCATTCTAATCCTAACAGTTTGGGATGATTGGAATTGATAAATTTTCTTCTTGATAATCCATCTCCTACCTTCAAACTGATCATATTTTCAACCTAAGGTGAAAGAAATAAAAAAATTGCGACCAACTTTAAGGTAGAAGATACACAAGAAAAATACTTATCCTTTCCAACCATCCCAAATCGGTAGGACTAGAAAGGAGAAGTTTCATTCATATTTAATCGGGTTTAGGACTCAAATAACCAAATTTCAACCATGTCTTCGTACACATTTACACCAAAGGGAAAACATGTCCAATTAAAAGAAGTATGTTGGGTTTTTGGCTCAAAATTAGGATGATGCAATAAATTAGGTTTGTGTTACCTATTTGGTTTTGGTGTCCTATTTGGGTTTGGTTTTAACTTCTTAGTTAGTTTCCTTAGTGGAGAGATTTTGTTAATTACCTATTTGATTAGCATTTGGATTTATTTCCTATTAGGATTCCTATTGTAACCTAAGTCCTATGCACTATAAATAGGACATTAGGGTTAGGGTATTTTGTGTGGCTTATTCGTGTGACAATTTGGTGAGAGTCAATTTGTGAGTTAGAGAGCAATTTGGAAGAATTTTCTCCGTTAGGTTTGGGTTCTCTACTCGTTTGGTTTAGGGTTTATAATTTTTGGGATTTGGATTGTGAGAGTTTAAACACTCTTTTGTAATCTTCGTTTGTTTAGTGAAATTCCTCGCCGTGCTTCGCCCATGGAGTAGGCTTTACGCCGAACCACGTAAATCTCTTGTGTCAGTTTGAGATTATTTGTTTTAGCTTTCACCTACGACGTTGATATTTGGTACTTTGTTATAATTTGCTTCCGTTTGCGCATAAAAGTACAACAAAGTAAACCCAAAATTACTCAAAGCTGCACGACATGTTAACCAAAAAATAATAATTGCCTATATAAACAACAAACAAAAGAAAGAAGCACAAACATTACACACAAGAGGAAGAATAATTAATCTCTCATATGCCCATCTTAGTCCTAGAGTTCCACTATCCATGAACCAAATAGTATACATAAAGGGAATGATAAAAAAAAAAGTAAAAAAAAAAGAAAAAGTAAGACGTTTCATGTAACCGGAAAAAGAAAAGAAAACCTCAGAGATCCAAAGGCTGCCGGAGCATAAACACACCGGGAACATCAGGCGGAATTTTGTAAAACAATAGAAGCGAACAAACACAAGTTGTCTCTCTTAACCCTTCTGCATTTTTTCTACATATGCCTGCAGCAAATGTGAATACCGATACTGTAAGAAACATTGCCACAAAATTTACTAACTACGTTAAATTTGTAACGGAGTAAACAGATGATAAACAGGATATGACAAAGAGTCAAAGTAGGCAAGGAGACACGGCCTAGTTAAAACAATTCCAAAATTAATATCCACATATTAGACTCCGCGGATTAGAAATTATAAAGTGTAATACCGTATTGGAGCAAGACAATAGAGGGAAAAAGCAAAAAAAAAAAAATCAACTTCAAGTGTACTCGAAGCCTCATCTTATTAGTTTTAAATTTCATAAATACCCCTCTGTGCAGAAGAGTAATTCTTTAAAAGAATGAAGTTCACTGTAATAATAACATAACTAGAACACAAAAGTTTTCCTTAGGCGTAACTCGGAACCAACCATTTCTTAATATGAATAATATATGTTAACTAGAACACAATAGAAACTAGCTACAATGCAAATTCAATGTAAGAAAAGTTTTGGTAAGGATTGCACAAAAACCACCAGAATCGCCACAGGCATAGAAAAATCTAAAAATCTGAGAAATTCCCCATGCAATTTTCCGTGAAATATGTAGACACACTGGACTTTTCTCTGCATACCCAAAGGCGCCCAAGCTTATGTTTAGAGAGCAGGGGGTTTTGAAGGCAGGTAGCGATGGCACACTGGGGGATTAGAGGAATGGATTCAAATTCTTTTTTCAAAGAAAGGAGAGAGGAGATGGAGAAGAGAAGAAGGAGAGGTAAGAGTTGGGAATATCTTTTAAAAATGGTCATGGAAGCTACATGTGACCTTATTTAACAAAAATGGTCAAAATTATACAGAGGTGTCCATTACTAAACAGCAAAAAGTCTTAAATGTGACATCGTCAAGAAACAGAAAAACGGCTCAACCGCACACACCACTAATATTCCCGCTTTGGTTCAAGTGTTATCACCTTTCTACGGACACATCAAAACACAAATAAGAAATCACAGACCCACAATGGTGGGGTAAATAGAATGAAGCTAGAGAAGGAAAAGGAAGGAAAAGATGACCCCAAATGCGTTCAAAAATGGAGCTAATGCGTTCAAAAATGGAGTTTAGTCATATAATAGATATTTCTTTTTTTTATCGAAACCAAATTTTCATTAAGAACAGAGAAAAGGTACAAAGCAATGGACTCATCCACAGGACTAGCAACCTAAAAACAGAAAGAAAAAAAGACACTAACTAAAACTGGATTTCATTTAAGAATAAAAACATACGCCAACAAAGAAGTATTCCTAAACAAAAGAGAGAATGCAGAAGTACTCCTATACAAAAGAGAGAATGCAGAAGTATTCCTAAATAAAAGAGAGAATGCAGCTAGCATAAATTAATCAACAGTATCAGCACTTACCTGTACAAGTTTAGTAAGCTTCGGTTTTGAAAATGATAGATAATGGTCAATCTTCTCTTGTGTCTGGGGAATATTAGCCCCCTGCATGGTACTGGTCACTTTATCAACCACCTTCTTCACTATCGTTTTGTAAGCATCTTTGCTGACTTGACCTTCTTTCCATGAGGGTTTTAAAAGCTCCTTGACGTTTTCCACAAGTGCAAATCTAAATGCACGGCTCCCCTTCACTTCCTTGACTTTCTTGCCCCCTTTGACCTCTATGGGACCATTCTCTGGGGAATTATTCTCTTCCTGCACGCTCTTGCTTTCCTCGGCCCCAAGTGCACCATTTCCCTCGACAACCTCAGACTTTGCACCATGCTGACTTAATTGGTGATCCTTATGTGTAGGTTCTTCCACTGGATTATTAGTCTGATGATAATTGTTTGCATTTGCTCCACTAGGTAAAGACGATAGAGATACAACATTTGACAGGTTCTCTACTTTTCTATCAATGCTTGTGTTTCCAGCACTATTTGGCAAAAGGCACATTTGATTGTTAATAATTCTATGTTCTATGCTATCACACATAGGATCATACGGCTTATGAGATACCACCGTTGGATCGCGCTGAATGGCTGCTGCCAAAAGCTGCTCAGTAGATCTTTCTGATTTGGGAAGGAGAGGTGCATTATGAGAATTTAAAGCAGCATAAATCTGTGGAAGTTGCTGCCGATTTCCAAGTAACTGAGCCAGAGAAGCTGAAAGATTGGTAAGTTGCGTAAGTTCTTTACCACCTACCAAATTTGGAACTTGAGGAATTCCATCAACTAGTGAAGTTTTTGCATCCCCTATATCTGACTTGGTCACAGATTTACTCTCTGGGGACAGTGTATCTTGTGGACTTTTTACAACTCCTCCGCATGGGATTAGTTTTTTACTTTGCCCACTTGTGCTTAATCCTGAAAAAGGAAAAGCACTTGAACTCTGGCCACTGTGGTCAAAGCTTTGGCGGGCCATGATATTTGCAGTAACATTTAGGTTATTACGAAAACTAGAAGGTTCTTCAATGGCAGTCCTATTGTCATATGGCACGGATATAACTCCATCTACCCTTACATCCTTGTTCTGCAGAAAATCAGATCTTTCAGCTACCATTGGTTCAATAATTGAAGCAGCACCATGCACCTGAGTGGAAGGTTCTGAACCTTGAGTAATGCGACTATGCTCTTGTTTCCCAACATGGTTGGAGGATTGCACCGTGTAATTCCAATCAGGAGACATGTCACCAAGCCATTTTTCAGTATCTCTCGATTTAGGAAGATCCACACGAGCACCCACACTACCTTCGTTCCACAGATTTGTATCCTTCTCATTCCTCTCAACTGCTTCATGACTAACACTACGGTCAGCACAATTTTTGTTCTCATTGTTCTTATCACACCCCCATCTATTATCATCTACAGACCAAGCACTAGACCTTACCTCTGGAACACCAATATTTCTGTTATCTACAGTCAACATCGCGGCATCTGACAGAGTCCCGGTATCACTCCATTTTGGACCACTCCATGCTGGGGCTGCATCATTTAAACTGTGACTTGGGCCCCACCGGCCATCCCGTGACATTCTTTCAGGACTTGCACGAGCTTGAATATGATGAGAAAACCGACAATTCTTTTTATTACGACAATTTCCCGCAGCAAAAAATTTGCAAGGAATATCACTACTCCTGTGCAGTACACGCTCAGCACCTCGCTCTGTAGAAATATCTCTGTTCCTTCTTTCATTTTCCCTTTCTCTAGTATTCTCATTTGTAGAACCTTTACTGAATCCATCAGAAGCACGATGGTGATCGAACTTGCAAGATGCCCCCCTCCGGCACTTCCCTTTTGCAAAATCACTACAATACGCAGAATATCTTTCACTTTTTAATGGATAGTACTCGGTGGTATCAGGAGGGGTAGAGTATCTCGAAGCATCACATTTCCTGTGTCGACTTTCCCAGCTATCATCATAATTGGAATTACCCTCATGAAGCATTTGGCAATCACTACCTCTCCTGCATCTCCCAGTCATAAAATCTTTGCACAATTGAGCTGAAATTCCTGGCCTGCCTCTATTTCTGTCGAGGAAAAGTGATTCCCGCCTATAACCACGATCAGGGCTCCTACTCCAGCTCTGGCTCTTACTCCTGCTCCAGCTCTGGCTCTTACTCCTGCTCCTGCTTCTACTTCTACTCCTACCTCTGCACATAACGTCCACCAACAGCTTCTACTGTTATATGCGTCAAAAAATGCTATCTAGATTGTAATAACATAAGAAAAAAGAAAAAAGTGAGTCAGAACTGACAAAGAGTTAAAAAAAAAAGGCTAACCTCAGTGACCTTCTCCAACCACTTTTTGGGGACCGACTGCGATGTTCTCTCCACTCATCAAGACCAGGAGACATCCTTGTGCTGCAATTTCCATCTCCATCCCACACCATAGAGTCATTCATGTATCTCTTGCATCCCTTATTGATACTCTCATTTTTATGTGAGCCTCTGCTTCCGGGCAAAGGTTCCCTGGATGGCATATCCAAATCATGCTTAGGTCTGTGCAGATCATTTGTCTCCGGAGAAAGCCAGTCACGTCCAGATTCCTTATGATGAAATGCCCTACCTGCCTTTCCCATCCAACCGTTGTCCTGCATATTTGCATCTTCAAATTGAGGCCCTTCTACCAAATCCCATTTAGAAGACCGCTTTCTGTTGCTTCTACTCATTTCTCTCGGGCTTACTGACACCCTTTACTTATTCTTATTCAGAAAAATCTGGAGACATGAAAAAATCAATCAATCTCAAAGACATTTTCTGATCACTCTTGCGCTTTCTTAGTATCATTTTAAGTCTACTAGAGTGTATAAAATATTGATGTTACCAAGACAAAAAATACATGTGAAACAATAAAATAGAAAATCAATGAAAAACCAAATTTTATATCACTACCTATGAGCAGGATTAAAAATATATTACCAGTTTCAGCCAATGAAGCACGGATACGGATACGGTGATACAATACAATACGATAGGACACAGCGATATGGAAATAAAATTTATATAATAAATATATATTTTATAAACATATTTTGAATAACAATAAAAAAAATAATCATCTAAATTTAAATTTATATAATTCAAACAACAGGAAGGATGGTAGTGGTGTAGTAGGTCCGGTGGGCAAGGTAGTTTTGTTAGTTTTGGGCTTTAGTCCCATTTAAACCCTTAAAAATAATAAAAATAAAAATAAAGAATATGGCGTGGTTTTTGTCTTCAGAAACAAAGGAAACGGCAGATCGACCTCCCACCAGATCGTGTCATCTTCTTCGCAAGGCCTTCTTCCACCAGATCGTGTCATCTCTGTTGCGAGCCCTTCTTCAGATCGCATCAAAGGGCAAAGCAGGGGATATCCGTATCCAAACCATCGGATACCCGTATCCATCTGTCGAACGCCGTATTCATTGACCCAGATACGTATACAAGGCGTACCCAATACGCAATATGGAACAGAACTGCCGTATCTGTGCGTAGTAGGTTTCAGCGCTAAGTATAATAACAATCTTTTTGTCAAAAAATAGAGGACATCTCTATTAGCACTACAAAAAAGTCATTGCACTCCTCCCTCGACTCTTGCAAAAAGGAATGCAAGTTGACAACTTTGGACACCAATAACTGCTACAATGGAATAAAATCATACTTCAATTAGACTGACCAAAGAGAATATGGATGCAGAAGACAAATACAACTTGTCATGGAGTATATATAAAAAATACACACATATGGTAGAAAAAAATGAAATGTAAGAATAAAAGGTTGTGGAGACTATCCATTTATTCACCCTTTATTTGTAAAACACATTACGTTTGGAGCGGACAGGGACAGTGCCTGTCACTCAGCATGACACATGGCAGGGAGGTCCATACTCGAGATAGAAGTTCTTTCAAATAAATGTGTCTGGTTCTTTTTTTTTTTTTGAGAAGAATAAGAACGTGACACGTAATGGTGATATTCATGCATTGATCAACTATCCCGTGGGAAAAGTTGCAGATTTGTGTCGCAGGTGAAAAGCCCAGTATAGTTAGTCCCAAAAAAGAAAAGCCATGTGCACGCACACACCCCTCTAGCAAAATGACCAAGAATATTTAACGTACCCATAATTGATTATTCTGGGCATCTTGCAGTGACATGTTGTGGATACATCACTGATTCTGCTGTCGTCCACTGCAACCTCTGTTGGCATCCAACTTACACGTATCAAATATCATAAGTGGTGCCTTCCCTTACTTAAACTACCCAAGCATTCATCTTCATAATAACTGGAATATCATATGTCATAACCCTCATGTTTTTTATAACAGTAATCTGTTTTGTTTCTATACTTAAATTGGTGTATCCAAACATCCAATGAACAAGCAATATGATGTGAAGTTTATTGTTAAATGTTGAAGCATCAAACACATTGTGAGAATCGATTTACAATCACCATTCAATATTGCTATGCATTTGGTCTGATTCACATTGTTAACAGATACAAGGAAAGACACACATAAAAGACAATTTTTCCACAAACAGAATGCCTTGTGTCTAGTTCCTGCCTATCATCTCGGGTCCTGTGTTTGGGAAAAAAATTAAATTCCTTCAACTGCATTTGAAGATGAAGTAAACTACAATCTGGTGGACTTGATCAACATATACTTCCAACAAAAGAGGGGTTGAAGTAAACGACCATATGCCTAAGGTGACTTCACACCTCAAGCAAGCTTCAAAAACAGTTTTCCAGAGACTGAATTTCAAGTTAAGGGATTGGAGAGAACTTTTTCTGGCTTCTTGCGTGGTATATTAATTCTCCTTTTCAAAGATGATTTCATAGTTTCATAAACATCAAATCCTATCCCACAGAATTGATTGGCATACATGAGTGAAAGCTACCATCAGCTGAAGTTATAGGCTGAATGAAATGGTCAACGGGAAGATAAAACAGCCTAGAGTTTTGTTTTAATGAAGTAAGCCTTTTTCCTATGTCTTATATATTGGGGGTAACACAAATTGCATGGAGTAACCTCCAACAAAGAAGTCAGAGAGACACTAAGGAAAAACCATTCAATATTTGGGGTAACATCAAATTTTGGAACATAACAATTTTCAAAGCCCTTTACAACCCCGACGACCATACAGAAAATCAGGAGTGACACTTTACTTGAAGATCCTTTTGGTGAAATAGCTGAACTGAAATGACTTATTGGCATGAATCTGAGACAAGATCCCATCGTTTCAAATCACAGTTCTATCAATTGGATGAAGATTAATTAGACTGGTGACCACTGGGTTAAATACAGGCTACAATAAAAATATATCTTTCTACAGAACAGAACATTAATATACCACACTGAACAGCAATGACAGACAATCCACTTTACATTTGCAAGAGGCTGATTTGGACATATAAGCTCATGTACGAAATAGGAATATTTGTTGTTATTGAATGATATCATTAGCCATGACACTGACCTTAATATTTTTGAGACTTCAAATAAAAACACCCCGAATTTTTCAAACAATGTGAAATTTCTCACCTGACCCCAGTTACCATGTTGTAACATCTAGATACAAAAAACACCTAGTCTTACAACAGGGAAGAACAATCAGCAATTTCCTAAGCCCCAAGCCAAATTGATGGCCACCACAAGGGAATGAAGATACACTCAAGTCTGTCTCCAAACAAGTCAATAAATTTCAACAACTAGCCATATCCTCAACTTCAAGCACACAAACTCTCGCCTTTGCATGGCTTTTGAATCGTTGCATGCAGGCATAATATCTCTCTGCTCTCCAGCCTCAATCAAGGATCTTTCAGGCTCCTCCCCTCACTTCATCATAACACCGATTAACATTTAGCATCAGGGGCATCAAAGCTGAAGGTTGATGTATTCTCTTCTAACTTCATGGACTATGAAGTAATTCTATTTTGTTATCCCCAAACCTTTCAGAGCAACCTCCAGTCTAAGAATTTATCAAATAATATGTACTAAGTCCCAATGTAGCTCTTTGGTAAGGAGCTATTGCAATCAGTTACTTTTGTACGAAATTGGTAATCCCTCCATGCAGTGACCCCCATGAAATTACTGCAGAAAATTATACTAGATATTAGCACCCAGTAAATGTACTCTCTTATTGAGTAACATAGATCTAAAGTATACACTAGATCCATCTATCAAGGTGCCTAGGCTACTAGAATAAGTTTACGGATGTACAAAACAATGAAAGAGCAAGGAAACAAACAAACAAAAAGAATCAGAATGAAAATAAATCATCCATAACAAGGTGATAGCCAGATATTAGAAAGGTTTCAAAGAAAGTAAGCCACCCTACATTCCTACCTGCTACCGTTCAAAAGACCTCAACTTCTCTCCTTCAACTTTACCAAGACAATATTCCCTTGGAATATCACATCTCTACCTATCCATATATCATTTGACGGTTTGACCCAACATAAAATTTAAACATACAAAGATCGCCACCTACATTATTTACCTTTTAAAGACAATAATATTAGACTAAGATCATATATATCCGAACTAGTTGAAACTAACTTATTGTTAGGCCAATCTACATCTCAATAAAATTTAAACGAAAAAAATAAAAATAAAAACTGACTCGGGAACTTGTTCGAAGTCAGGACACCAATTGGGCCACACCAATTACCAAGAATACACAGTCAAGCAACTACAAGAACTTCAAATCACACTCACAAAGTTAAAGCAGTAGAATTAATCCGAGGCATAAAAGCTCAAATCTTTCTACTATACAACAAAACCCAACTCAAATTCTCTATTACCCACAAAACACAGTAAGATTCTCACTGATCCAAGTTAAAAAAATAAAAAAATAAAAAATAAACACACACACAAAGAGCTGAAAAAAAAATGTAAACCTAAACCCTAATCATCGAATTGAAAGAAAAACAAAAGCAAAATTTTTTTTAAAAAGTAAACTAATACGAAACCCTAAATAAGGAATTGAAGAGCAAAGAGAGAAAGAACTTACAGAAATTAGAGAGAAACCCTAGAGTGCGATGGGAGACCTCCGCCGCCTGTAGGACTTTGCCATACTTGAATCACTTTCTTTGTCAAAAGAGGGGTGTGAGAGTACGCTGGGTAGAGGAAAGGGAGCTGGGGAGAATGAGAGGAGCATTTTACTGTGGGCCCGCTTAAAGAGGAGATTTTTTTCTTGGGCTTTTTACCAACAAGTCCAATATGGAGCCCAACAAAACAAAGCGGCCCACATATTCAGAGATTGGATAAGTAAGTTGAAAAATTAATTACTTGTCAGAAAGTTAGAATGGTTTCTCCATTCAACAATGCAAGTGTTGTCGATTGAAATCAGCAACTCAGTTCACTTGCTCAAAGGGTGGATGCGAATGGTAAATTGAATGACATTAACGCGAGTACCAAATAGAGAGGGGAATGCACCATTTAAGGCATTCCAAATCAACACACAACTGCCCTGCGCAAACCTCTCAAAGACCTTGATTTTTATTTTCCTTTTTCCCGCCAACACACATTCAGTTTGGATAAACAACACTATGAAGGCAACCGGCAACATCTTCAGTTTAGATAAACAGCACTAGAGCTGTAGAATCAGCCGACCGAGAAGCTCATTTAGTTTGAATAAACAGCACTGCTTCGAGACCGACTAGTTATTTATCCAAGTTCCCGATCAACAAGGATTTCTGAGTCCTTGTTGGAAGAGTCATCTCATTAGCCTTCTCGCGCGAAGTGAAGTATTACCAGGCTACTACATTTGACACACTGAAAGATGAATTTGATATTGAACCTCGCAGAATTAGCAACCTTGTCTTCAGGCTCTAGAACCTGAAGGTCGCAGTCACAAGATCAAGAAGTTAGCAGCACACCTAACGCCACATCAACACTCATTTTACTCCCTGGCCAAGCTCGGCCGACGAGTTGGCACGTCCAACATTCGACCGAAAAACGTTGTTAGCTCATTCATTACTCCGTCTGCGCACCACATAGGGTAAGTGGTTTTTAGGGTTAACAAATACGCATTTGCAACAGTAGAATTTTCTCTTACAAGTATGGAATATGCATTTTCGAGAAAGATATTCCTTTTGCAAAAGTGGGATAAGTTTTTGCGACAGCAAATAATGACACTATTGTTGTCCTAAGTTTTCGTTTTACTAATATATGCACGTTATCACAAATGTGAGTGTGACCGTTGGGTCCAAAGCTAAATTATTTAGGTTTAGGTCTCACCATTGGATTGCTTGGGTTTAAACCCAAATATTTTGATTTGGGTCTTCCGGAGTTGGTCTTGCATCCATCGGTTCATCCACACCCCAAGTAACAACCATATATCCATTAAGAAAGTCAAATTTAATGACTATCCAAGTTCAACCACTCTTCCCATTCAACGATAATATTAAAAGAAATTACTGATAATAAGTGTTATAATATTGCACCCAAAGACGAATACTGAAATCTAAATGCGCAAATAATATCTAAGTCCAAATAATATATATATACACACACAGACCCTTTAAGGGAAGAAATCCCCACTTTTTAAAAAAAAATGAGGACACCCTCTTAACCATTAGATTTGGTTTTAATGAAATTCTGTGGTTGAGATTAAATCACAGGCCACAGAATCTCAACCATAAAATTTCATTAAAGCCAAATCTAACGGTCAAGAGAATGTCCTCATTTAAAAAAAAAAAAATGGAGATCCCTTCCCTTAAAGGCTTCGAATATATGGTTGCTTAGTGTTGTCATAATCTAAAATTATATTAATAGAACTCTGGTTGTCAACTAAATCTCTATGAAATTACCACTTTAACACTCTAATTAAAACTGAAGAGAAATAAAAAATATGAGTAATTCAGTAATTACAAGACCACAAATTTTATTGTTTTTTATGTGAACCTCACAATCAGATAATAATAATAGACTCTATTTAAAAAGAGAATTGTTATTAGCACTTCAAAAATCTCATTTAGCACTCCAAACTTTCTATAATTAGAAAGAAAAATACATTTGTGAAGAGTGTGAAAGAGATTTTTGGAGTGCTAATAACCATTCCCTTCAAAAATTCAAAATTAAATTAAAAAATTGGCACACGTCCTTCTCTCTCATCAAATCTCTTTGGCTTCCCTATGCATCTTTCTCACCAAAATCCTCTTCAACCATTCTAACCACCCCACCTCTTTCATCCCCTTCTCCCACCCTGCGTGCTTGCCTCTAACCCACTTGCAAATTATGTAGGCTCTTCCTCTCCTCCAAAACCCTAATCGCCCTCTGCCAGACCCACCACCCAACAACTTCTCCCACATCCTCTACGTTTTCCACCATGCCCATCTGTCGCCACCCCTTGCTTCTTTGACACACGAATCCTAGACTGGAGCCCCTCCCACCATGAATGGGCATCCAATGTTATGAAGGTATGAGCCTCATTATTTAGTTTCTGCATCTTATGCGAGGTTAAGGTCGTACCCAGTGCACAAGGCTCCCGTTTTATGCAGGGTCTGGGAGAGGTGAATGTCGGCTAGCCTTACCCCCATTTATGGAGAGGCTGCTCCCAAGTCTCGAACCCGGCGAGGTTGGAGGAAGAAATTTTTAAGCATTAAAAATCTCTTGCAATTCGTTAGATGTGTCATCGAAATACATATATTAATCATAATTTATCACTCCTCAATTACTTATTTTGTTGCATTTGATTGTTTTTACTCTTTGTTGCAGGGCTTGGTTTCATCCAAGTAGAGTTCCATATTATACAACTTTTGGGAGATGTACTGCAGTTAGTGATGATTTTAGTGTTTCATGTAACAATATTTTTACAAATTATTATAAATTTTGAAAGTATTGCCTAACTCATAAGTTTGGTTTTATTTCACTAATGTTAGTAATTGTTTTTCATAAGTTCATGTAACACATACTACATTGAAAATAATTTTTTTTTCGAAATGACGTATACATTGCACATTGATTATAACTCATACCACAACAAAAAAAATTTGAGTTGCACATGTATAGCGTGTGTGCCGATTGCTAGCCTAAATTAATCTGTGTTAAAATCTTTAGAGTTCATAATTTGAATTGTACTCTCCATCACCAACGAGTTCCCCAAATATCTCCTGATAACTTGTTGCAGCATGAACCCAAGGCATTCCATACCTATGTATTTTAGAATACAAGTAAATCCAATTAAGTCAAAGTTCCTCATTCAACTATACACGGGTAGATGAGTCTGAATTACTCCTATTTGACTTAAAAAATAATTTTCATCTTGTAGTACGAATTGCTTAATCACTAGCTCCTCCATCTTGTCTTTAAATTTCTGCTCTTTCCCTTTCACATTTTGGTTGATTATCTCTTCGAGCATAAATGAATTTGAGCAGGACGAGCCTACCTGTTGTTGGCATGTATCAATGTACCAAAGATATTCAATGTATGATAGCGTATGTTAATGTTCCTAAAATAGGATTAAATGTACTAGATATCCTTGTACTTCTATATATACTTTCTCATTGAGAGAAGAATACAAACAACAATTCAAACTGTAAAACTCTCATATAGTTTTATGCTTTTATCTTAGCATCAGAGCAAATTTCTACCTATTTCTTCCCTAGGGAAAAAAGAACGCCTAAACCCAAAAAACCTATTCTTGCCGTGTAGCTTCCTTGGTTGCTAGTGTTAAGGATACAATAGGACCACCAACTAAGTCTATATCTGATTAAAAGATTTCTTATCTGTTAAGATATAGTTGGTAGAGTAGGTGGTTGTATCTATATATATTGTATTGTACATATTCTGAAAGTGTAATGAAATCATTCTATTTCAATCATCTCTCTCTCTAGAATTCTTTCTCTCTCTACCTCTAATTGTTCTCTCACAGAATCATGAGTTTCTACATGGTATCTTCGCCGTTGTCTAACGACCTAGATCCACCACTTCCGTCTTCTTGAATTTTCTCACCTCTTTCTCTTCTCCCAAACAGATCTTCTCTGCCCTAATTTCTTCAATTTCTTGAATTTTTCTTCTCTAATCTTCTGGATGGCTGCAAACTCTTCCTCTCCGACTGCTTCGTCTGGTTCTCGTGTCGAAGTTCCAAATCCATCAGCTCAATCTCTCTCTTCGATTACCGTTCAGAACATTACTGGTATGATGGCGACGAAACTCACTCGTCACAATTACATCACCTGATGCAGTCTCTTCCTCCCTGTTCTGAAGCAATTCAAGCTTTTAGGGCTTGTTAATGGCACTGATGTGTGTCCTACTCCGTTTGTGCTTGATTCTTCCGGATCTCAAATTCCTAATCCAGTGTATGAGACTTGGTGTGAACGAGATCAACTCTTGATGATTTGCATAAATTCGACTTTATCTGAAGATCTACTTCCTTTAACGGTTGGCATGGATGATTCCAAATCTCTCTGGCAATCTCTCGAGCATCGTTTTTCTGGTGCTTCTCGCACTCATATTCACATCTTACGCTCGAAGATCCAAACTATTCAGAAAGGTGACTCTTCAATGACAGATTACCTCAACTCTCTCAAGGAGATCTCTAACAAACTTGCAGCGGCTGGCGATCCGATTTCTGAATCCGATCTTGTTGCCTACATACTTTCTGGCCTCTCTAATGAGTATGATTCATTCGTTGACTCTATTGAAACAAGAACTGAAGCTATCAACACTGATGAACTCCACGGATTACTTCTTAGTAAGGAAATTTCTCTTCAGAAACGAAAGACCAGAGCTTCCTCTTCATCATCTGTTCTGTTTCACCCTTATACGGCTCAACAAGGATCTTCTGGTGTCAACTCTTACAGAGGTAATTCTCGAGGTCACTTTCAGAATCGTAATCGCTATCATAACAATCGTACATTTGGAGGCAATCGTCCTACTTATAACACCTCTAGTGGTCTTCTTGGCTCGGGTCCAAATTCAAGATCTATAGGATTTGGTCAACACAATAATACCTCTTACTCTGGAAGGTTTCTTCAGTGTCAGTTATGCCTCAAATCTGGTCATGAAGCTCTCAATTGTGAGAAGCTCTCTCAGTTTGCCTCTCAATGATCACATACTAGACCTCCTCTTGGTATGACCGCTGCTACTTCTCTTCCACTAAGCTATTGGCTAACTGATAGTGGTGCATCTCATCATGTGACTCCGGATCTAGCTTCTCTTAATTCTGCCATTCCCTACACTGGCAATGATCAACTATTAGTTGGTAATGGTAAGGGTCTATGTATCTCTCACACTGGATCTGCTTTAATTCGCACTATGAATGCTACATTTCAACTTAATGATGTGTTGTTAGTTCCCAAAGCTTCACATAACTTGTTATCCGTTTACAAGTTTGTTTGTGATAATTAGGCTTCTCTGACTTTTGATCCATTTGGGTTTTATATCAAGGACCTAAGTACTAGGAAGATGCTCTTCCAAGGCCCCAGTGAAGGTGGCTTATATCCTTTCTACTGGGATGCATCCAATGGAACCTCAGGCATTGCTCTCTCTCCTCATGCATTGATGATTACTAAAGCGGATGCTCATGTATGGCATAAACGACTAGGTCATCCATCGAGTCTAGTCTTTCATAATGTTGTGAATAAAAACCAGCTACCTGTGATTGGTTCTGTAAACACAGGGTCTGTTTGTACTGCTTGTAAGTTGGGGAAAGCTTCTAGACTACCCTTTTCCATTTTGCCGTGTACTACTACTAGGCCATTTCATTTACTCCATACCGATGTTTGGGGTCCTTCTCCCACTTCCTCATGTACTGGTTATAAATAATATCTCATTGTAGTAGATGATTACACGAAATACAGCTGGTTATATCCATTGTTCTATAAATCTGATGTTTGCTCTGTCTTCAAGACTTCTGTGCACAAAGTTCAAACCTTTTTCGATTGTAAAATACAATGTCTAAGGTCTGATTCTGGTGGTGAATTTTTAAGCAAGGATTTTTAGGGGTTTCTTAATGCACAAGGGATTACACATCAATTAAGTTGCCCTCATACACCTGAACAAAATGGGTGTGCCAAAAGGAAACATAGACATGTTGTCGAAATGGGCAGGACTCTTCTTTTTCAGAGTGGTTTGGAAACAAAATTTTGGGTAGAAGCTTTTCAAACTGCTGTGTATCTCATCAATCGCCTGCCTCCTCAATCTTCTTCTGTTAGTCCTTGGGAGAAACTATTCAAAGCGCCTCCTAAGTATCATAATCTTAAGGCTTTTGGTTGTGCTTGCTATCCTTGGTTGCAGCCCTACTCATCGCATAAACTGGATACAAAGAGTAAATTGTGTGTATTTTTTGGGTATAGTCTTAATCATAGTGGATACAGATGCTTTGATCCTGTGGCTAATAAACTCTATGTCTCTCGGCATGTTACATTTGATGAATAATTATTTCCTTTCAAGACTGGGATGTTCTCAGGTTCTATTCTGTCTTCAGATACTTCTACTACAAGTACAGTTCCTGCACCTATACCTATGACTATTCCTGTTTCTTCTTCAACAAGTACAGTTCAGTTGGCTCATCCAGATAGTGTCTCACAACCTTCAGCCTCTTCACCATCTGCTGATTCTTCATCTCATATTCCCTGCAATATAACAGAGTGTTCCTCATCTACTCCTTCCTTCGCACCTGCACCTATACCTATTAATTTCCATCCTATGCTTACAAGGGATAAAGCTAGAATTCACAAGCCAAAAGTCTTCACTGCAACTAAACACTCTCTTCCTGCTTCTGTTGATTCCATTACTTGTCTTCCTCCAACACCTACCACTTTTTTACAAGCTTTCAAGAATCCAAACTGGATGGCAGCCATGAAGGCTGAGTTTCAAGCCTTGCAATCTACTGGGACTTGGGATCTAGTTCATTTTCATCCTGAATTGAATTTAGTAGGTTGCAAATGGGTTTTTAAAGTCAAGCATAGACCAGATGGTTCGATAGAATGGTTTAAGACTCGGCTGGTGGCTAAAGGGTTCCATCAACAAGAAGGTCTTGATTTTACTGAGACCTTCAGTCCGGTTGCTAAGCCTACTACTATTCGAATTTTATTGTCAATTGCAGTTTCCTATGACTGGTTCATTCATCAACTTGATGTAAGTAATGCATTCTTGCATGGTACTTTAAAAGAGGATGTCTACATGATCCAGCCCCCTGGTTTTGTTGATTCCAACCACCCACAACATGTGTGTAAACTCAAGCGTTATCTCTATGGTTTAAAATAGGCACCTCAGGCCTAGTATGAAGCATTTTACAAAGCTATTCTGTCCTTGGGATTCTCGGCTTCTTCCTCTAACACCAGCTTGTTTATCAAAAAGGATTCTACCATCACCTTCATCTTAGTCTATGTTGATGACATTTTCATCACAGGGAGCTCTACCTCCGTCTGCACCTCCATCATTTCTCAATTACAAACTATGTTTCCCGTCAAGGATTTGGGTGATCTTCACTACATTTTGGGAATTGAGGTTCACAGATCTGCCAAAGGTTTATTTCTTCATCAGTCTAAATATGCTCTTGACTTGTTAAAGAAGACTAATATGGTTGGTGTTAAACCTTGCTCCACTCCTGTTGCATATGCCAAACTGGATCACTCTCGTACTCTACTCTCCGATCCTACATTTTATAGATCCACTGTTGGGGCCTTACAGTATCTTACATGGACGAGACCCGATTTGGCATTTGCTGTTAACCAAGTCTGTCAGTATATGCATTCTCCTCGGACAATTCATTTGCAAGCAGTTAAACGAATACTTCGTTATTTGAAGGGTACTCTTGATTCTGGTTTATGGTTTACTAAAGGTTGTCAAAGCCTTACTGCGTGGTATGATACGGACTGGGCAGGTTGTCCTATTGATAGACGATCCACAAGTGGCTATTGTGCTTTTCTTGGACCTAATCTCATCTCTTGGAGTGCCAAGAAGCAATGCACTGTTGCCCGCTCGTCTACTGAAGCTGAGTATAGGTCTCTGGCCAATACAGCTGCTGAACTCAATTAGATCAGTAAGATTCTGCAAGATATCTCTTTTCCTATCCTCAAAACTCCTACGATTTTCTGTGATAACAAGAGCGCAATTGCATTGGCCTTCAATCCTGTCTTCCATGCTCGGACAAAACATGTTGAAATCGACTACCATTATATTCGGGAAAAGGTTCTCAGTGGCACAGTTAGTGTTCATCATGTTATATCTCTTCTTCAACTGGCAGATATTTTCACCAAATCCTTGCCTTCTCATCGCTTTGCCGAGTTAACTTCCAAGCTTTCAGTTAAAACCCCTAACTTTAGCTTGAGGGGGTGTGTTAAGGATACAATAGGACCACCAACTAAGTCTATATCTGATTAAAAGATTTCTTATCTGTGAAGATATAGTTGGTAGAGTAGGTGGTTGCATCTATATATATTGTATTGTACATGTTCTGAAAGTGTAATGAAATCCTTCTATTTCAATCATCTCTCTCTTTAGAATTCTTTCTCTCTCTACCTCTAATTGTTCTCTCACAGAATCATGAGTTTCTACAGCTAGCCCCCTAATTTGTTGATTGTCTTGTGTTTTGGACAATCCATTCTACCCAAAATCAAAATTTACTCGGTGCTGCTTTGTGCTTTTTAAGCAGCACACAAATTTATAATCCTTGCCGTGCAACTTGTTATTGGCAGTCGGCATTGAGAATCTTAAACCTAAGCCTATCGTAGCAATCCGTTGCAACCATGGGAGAAAAGACAATATTGTCTCTTATTGATCAAATATCCCTCTTAGATGATCAAGATGATTTAGAAAATTCGGTAAAACTTTTAATAATGTCTAGAGATCGTGTCTCTTGCATTTTTTTCTTTGAAGATTTGGTTGACAAATCATTGGTATGTTTCCCCTGCATTTTTAAGAACAAAGGGCATATCCTTGTAACAATACGTACCTCGGTCAATAACAAAGGATGTCTCTTCCATATTTGGCTCATACATCTTTATTTGATTGTATCTGGAGTAAGCATCCATGAAGCTTGGTAGTTCATGACTTACAGTTCAATCTACTAGCAGATCGATCCATGGGAGCGGGTACGAATCCTTTGGACAAGCTTTGTTTAGGTTCGTGAAGTCCACGCGTACTCTCCACTTGCCAATTTTCTTTTGCACTAGCACTACGTTCGCTAGCCAGTCTGGATGGTGCACACCTCAATGATGAAGTTGGCATCTTTTAGCTTGTCAATCTTGGCTTCTATGATCTTGCTCCGCTCTGTTTCGTAATTTCACTTTCGCGGGATAACTGGTTCGGTAGTTGCACCTAGTGGATGCGGTGGCAGATCACAGAAGGATCAATCTCGGGCATGTTTTCTGCAGACCAGGCAAACACATCCTTGTTGGCCCGCAAGAAGTTGGTAAACAACTTTTTCTCTTGGTCGATCACTTCATTAGCCTTCTCGGCGAAGTGAAGTCTTTTATGATTCGTTATTCTCATGTCACATTTTAAAGTTTAGCCAACAGACAGCCGAACCGTTTTGACGATTAAAACAATCATCTTTTTTGAGTGTCCATACAGTTCAATGCTGATTCGACAGACCTATATTTTCACCAATATAGTTGAGGTTGTTGAACCAAAACTTCGTAGTGAGTTGCATAACCTTGTATTTTTTTTAACTCAAGGCCGAGACTGTTCCTTCCTCGGCCGAAGTGCTCCCGCCCAGAGTTAGGGCACAGTCTTTCACGTGATGTTCACCTCCTGCACCATATGCTCACCTTGGATCCAAGTTAGGTGCACAGGCTTGTCATACTGACCATTTTAAGTGGTTTCGACTCGTAGGTGACCCGCGATTATTCGCACAGCCTTCACGTGATCGTAGCACTAGAGCATATTTATTTTACACCTAGTCTTGTCATACAGACCACTTTAGGTGGTTCCAACTCGTGTGCACGATTTGATTTGATATGATTGAGATTGGTTTTGAGCTATATACTCAGTCGTACAGATTGAGTTAAAAGGATTTGGCTGATGCAATATTTGACATTAATATATTTTGTCTGGATTACTTATGGCATTGCATTGAGATACTTTGGCATGGTATACTTCATGGATTTTCATCTTGAGTATGATTTCTGATACAACTTATTATTACTATTATTTTCTGGGAAATTATACAAGTTTTACGGCGAAGGGTTATAACTTTTGAGAAATGAAATGATTTTGAAAAGCTTTGTTTTTGCCCACTCACACTTTCTGTTTTACGCTCCTCCAGGTTTTAGGTAGAAGGCTTGGGTGGCTCACGGGATTTCAACGGTGGTTCTGACAGAACATCATAAATGTAGGATCAACCTTGGGTGTTGTATAATTAGCACTTGTCCTGCTTGACTACACTTAGGCTATTTATGCTCTGGTTGTGTATTTCACACTTAATCTCGCACTGGCACCTTATCTTATCTAGTTCTGCTAGTAGTTTGGTTTTTATTCCATCATAATTCCTTACATCTCTATTGCTTCCGCACTGTGCACATGGCTACGTCACCCTTACATGACGGCCAGCATGCGCTGATTTAGGTCGAGGTGTGTCATTCGCCCAGCTGAGCTTGGCAACGAATTGGCACGCCCTCATCAGCATTCAAACCACCAAACGATGTAGTTAACTTCTAGGTAATCAGCTTGGGCATCACATATGCTTAGTAATTTTAGGATCGAAAAAATGCTTAATTAATTGGTAATTAAAATAGGAATGATGAAATTGTGATTAGGACTTCATATATATATATATATATATATATATTATGATGACAGATACACACACACACACTTACCTTTCTATTTGTATAAATAATACGATGACAGATAATTACAGTTTCTATATTGATTGGAGGTGTGTTGACCATTTGATTTGTAAATTTCTAAGTCTCTTTTAAATCTACACGAGAAAATATGCCCGCGCGTTGCTGCGGGAACTTGAATGTATTAATCGCAACAGGCATGAATAGTTTCCCCACAAAGCAACTAAAAAGACATAGCACCTAAGAATCAATGAACAATTGAGACATCTTACTCATATGTGAGTCTCAATCCCTATTTCAAATCCCTATTGGACAAAAGTCCTATTTCTTCTCCAAATTGAATGGACATCATTGATCAAGCAATTAAACATTCCTACTGGCAAATAATTGACCAAGAGTTGAGCAGATATATAAGGATTGGAAAAAGAGGACGCAATTAAACTATATAATTTAACAAAAGTAAAGGTCAACACAACTCTTCAAATTAGACTATATATCTAATTTACCAGAAAACTTTGTAAAATTGATAGTTTACCTGATATAAGCACTTAATTTTTCTATTTAAAACAGTTTACCCATTCTTAATAAGTAAAATATAGCTTAAGCTTAATTTATTAACATCTTAATGCAGTTCAAAAGTATTTCCTGTTGTGGCGAGAAGGAGAAGTTATAGCCAACCCGCCTTAACTTTTAACTTTTTCCAGATGCATATGTACAATTTACCTGCACCCTCATACCATGTGTCTTGAGCTGTTATCTATCCTTCACTTGCAGCATTTTCGCTCTTCTGCACGTGAACTTCGACAACAAACGATTTCAGCTATTACCGGTTAATGGAGATGTCTTTTGCACAACTGGATTACAAAGGGCGAGAAACAGTATTAGAAAAACACATTATACTCAAAATCATCAGTAAAGATATTTTCAAACAAATCACAATCCATTACACAAAGTGGATCCAACTCCAAGGCAAGACTAAGCAAACACACAAACTGTATAAAAACCCAATAAAAGTAGAAGTGTAACAATATTGTTATGCATGTAGATTTATTCTCACAGATAACGAATATAACAATTTGATGATCTTGTTACTCAAGCTCCAAGGAAAAATGAAATAAAATTCAATGGTTAAAATTAATCCTTATGCAAATGTATTCCCCACATCTATATCATTCAAGTACAACAAAATTCAATGGTTTCAACCAAAAAAAAAAATCCTAATTGACTTGAGTTCAGGACATTCAAGTACAACGTAATTGAAATCTGTGCAAGAGATTCCATGAAAACATAACATAAAAACAAAACTTAATTGAAAGCAGAAAGAAAAACTTGGACATGAGAACCGATAAACACATTGTACCATAAAATGGCTCTACATGAGAGAAGGAGCAAGGGAAGAAAGTGTGTAGAGAGAGAGAACGCACAAAGTCATAAATCTTGAAACATCCCAACGTTACAAAAGCAATAGTACAAAATGCCTCACATAAAGATAGAAGAGCCCAACAATAAGTAAGAAAGACATTAGTTGCTCCATCTATAGCACATTTTGCAACAACAGTTGGGCTCTTGAAACTAAAAGATCATAAATACATTTATGTAAGGGTAATCGGAACAAAAAAAAGCAATTGAAAGTCGATTACAGACTACTCCGGTGTTTACCCAATATTGGGGAATAAAAAATTTGGGAGATCATGCAAATTTTGGAATCCAACTCCAAAATTTGGAGGAATTGGATTCCTTACAATTTGGTGGAGGTTGAATTCCGAGTTATTGGAATGCATTTTGCCTTCCCATTTATACCCTCGAAAAATATGAACAATGATTGGAGACCGAGTAGCACACACTCAGAAATAAAAGATTAGCAACCTTTACTTCAAGATAAACATAATGCATACAGAAGAATAAAACTGCAACAAAAAACTTTGCACACAAACTTTTGAACTGAAGATGAGAATTAAAAGAATCACACCACTTACCCTTTCAAAAATAAATCCTGGACTTACAGATTCAGAAAAACCCTGTGAGCCATTCACATATACCTATACCTGTCAAGGTGCACAACACCGTTAACTGCTAGAGTTGACATCTACCTGTTCATTCACAGAACAGATAGAGTGAAGGAGACACAGAAAACAAACCAAGCTTCAAGTCTTGTTGTCTAATCTAAATTAGAGAACGCTCACCCAGAAGACAAAGTAATACACATTTATTAGGAAATTGTTCTGTAGTAGAGGCTATATAAGTGATCATTTCAACAACCTGTTGCTGAACCTATGTTTATCAAGATGTAACAAAGTAAAGCAAACAAAAAAAGGCATTGTTAAATCTTACTAACTACAAATTCATAAAGTAACACCAACCCGTAAAATGTAACACCACAGAAAAAAAAGACTCCGTAAAGACAACACTCTTGTTAAGACACCCCAACTAAATCAATTAGCAGCAAGAGACCAACATGGCAATGGGAGTCTTCAAAAAGGAAACAAAACAGAAGATATAAAATAGTAGACAAATGGTCATAGTTATATTAATTGAAATTGTTCAGAAAAAAACAATGTTGAATACATACTTCCTTAGAATAAAAAATTTGATTAATTCATTATAATGGTTTTTTGTAACCCAAGTAGAAAAGGATACAACTTAATAACGATGGAAGCCACAGACCTATGTCATTTCTTATTCGGGATCAAATAGAGCATATTTCTTATTCAGGAGCCAGAAATTTAAGATTGCAAGCTCGAGACTTCCATACCTCAAACCAAAGCCGGTGTGCTGTCTAGTAGTCCAAACCTTGATCCTTGATAAATTGAACTTCCTTCTTTGATCTAACAATCGAAAAATAGATAAATTAGGCAGCATGTCATATCAATATAACACCCCTATACATACACACAGATACCAAAACAGCCTACATTCAGATTTGCATCATATCCTTGTTTCTAACTCTCTGGGGAATTTTCACAAACACCTAATAGGCAAGATTTGCTTCAATATAAAAGAAATCTGATTTAGTCAGTGATCTAAATTGCATGTATATCTGAACGACCATGCTTGTTAGTCAATCATGTTATAGGATGTATTTAACACTTACCAAGTGGTTCCAAAACAACATCCTACATACATATTATGTTGCCAAACTATGAATCAAGACCAAACTTTCCTACTTTGGTAATGTAATCTCCTAGTCTAGTTACGATTTGGTTCCTGTATTTTGACCTGAAAACAATTTTGGTCCCCTAGAAGTTGCCAATGGCACCCGAATAGTAACTGGAAAACAACTCAGACACAACTATGAAAAATTAAAACTCGAGGCACCAAAGTATGAGAACAAAGAAACCAAAATAGTTAAATTTACCCTTTTATATCATACATACCATTAAAATTTTGTTTAGAGATAAAAATGATAGTCATAGTAGAGAATCCAACCTAACAAAAGAAAGTGGATTTCCTCACTTTCTAGTGCTATTATATTTACTATGCTTGAGACCATTCAAAGATGAAAAAAGTGGAAATTTCATGCAATATGAAAACAAATCCCTGATAGTTAAAACTGCTTACCGTAGAAGCTAACAATCTTATTTCGTACGAAAAACATGAAGATCACTAAAAGACAGCAGAATATAACTTTCATCAATGACATACTTTATGAGAATTTTGGATACAAAAGTGGCTCCAATAAAATAAATTTAGACTCGTATATGCAATATATTAACATGTGAAAAAAACATGCATACCTAATGAAATAATGAGGAGAATGGCCTTTGACCATTTGTTGTCTTTGATACAACTCTTTTCATCCATGCCTTCATGTTTCTATCCTTGGGGACATTGACATGAATAATTTCCAAGTGAATTTATGCATGTTGCAATATCTGGAAAGTAAGGAACCATGGACGACCATCAGTTAAAATCCAATTTTTAAATTGGTTGATTAACATATAAGTTTTATATATCAATGTTTACATCTACGTTGTTTGAGAAGGTAAATTAGCAACATATACCGTGATCAAAAAATTAACAGTAATAAACTGCTCATTATTCGAAATATACATGAAAGTTGTCATTCACATGATCCAAATGGTAGTTAATGCGAGGACAAAACAAAAGGAAACAAATATTATAGCAGCATAAGTTGAATAATTGCAGCAAGCAAACAAATAGAAGACTCAAAAACTGGAAATGAAAGCAGGTAACATTGAGTTTTAATAACCGAAAAGGGACCTTGTTTAAGTAGCTCCACAACAGCATTTATACTTGGAGGATGAGCTGCAAAAACAGAAACGAAAACACAAATTAAACTAAAAAATATAGATTTTAACACTAATCCAAGGATTAAATATCAAATATAAAGTCATTAGGATTGGGACCTTTGCATTGAGGAATATCTACTACATTATGAGTTCCCACCAAATCCTTATCTCTATTCCTCCCGCTCTCTCTCCTGATGGCATGCTCTCACCGAGTCCCTCTGCAGCTCATAGAAAGAAAGGAAATGAAAGTCTCCCTAACCCACCCAATCCGTTCAAAACCCTACAGACTAAAACGACCATCGCACCCCTACCTTTCCATGATTATCAACACGCGGCATCAACAATTAATGAAATAAGTTTAACCATATATTCAAACAACAATGATATAAACAACAAAGAAATAAAATAGCAGAAAAATCTAAGGTTTAGATGAGAGAAGAATTAAAAGCATCTATTCAATTAAGGCGCTTGAAATTCATATGTTTACAATTCATCTACTGAATGGAGCGCGTAGAAATTGACTAAATTCATACATATGTTTAGGATTCATCCTTCTTCCTCATAAAAATTGCTCCGAACTGCAATTTTCAATACAATTTGAGCCAAAATTTAATTTAGTATCTGTCATCATCAAAATCTTCTTTCGAGTCAAAACTCATGATTGGGGGAGTTCAATAAGCAACAAATAATTACCTAAAGGTTTCATCCACCAACAACAATCCCTTCCTCAACAGCCGAATGAAAAAAAAATAATAAAAAAGTTTTAAATTTTGATGGTGCTTTCTGTGCCAAAGATAAGATGAAAGAAAACTTAACATGTGTACCTGTTTAGGTAAAGTGAACAAAGATTTTATACAAAACAGAAAAATTAGCAATTTGTAAATTTATTTTGTCATGCCATAAAGCTTTTAAGAATCGAGTAACATATATTTTCGACATACTGGTTCTTTGCGTGAATAAACTGAAGGTATAACCCTGCCTTCTTCTGTGGAATGCTTCCCTAACTGCAATAGCAGACAAACTGATGATGATGGGGACTACTAAATTCCTGAAAAAAGAATGAAATTTTGAAGCTTTACAAAGTGTAACAATAAAACTGCACCCTGTGGAGAAACCACATAATTCACTAACCTTGATAAAGTCAGAAGTATCCACATCCTGCCTGTCTAAATTCCTAAAAAAAGCATGAAATTTTGAAGCATTACAAAGTGTGCTTTTTAAAACTTGGACACAGGGCCTTCTTCTTCCGGAAATTATCAAAACTAATCAAATTGTGGAATTCTAATCGTTAAAATGACATACCAGACTGAAGAAATATTGTCGTATGCCTCTCACTTCTTCAATGGAGTTATAGCTCCTTATACCAAGAACTGCAACAATTCAATCAAAAATGAGACCAAGTTTATGCAAAGTAAATACATACACAATAACATTATATTTGACAATATAAGACATTGAATTCCCCACTCTTTGATACTTAAATACTCGTCCTATTACCAAATAGCTATTGGAAATGGTTTGAGTTATAAAACCTGACTCTAAACAGGCCTGACTCTTATCAAATAGCTCTCGAAAATTCAATATGTAAAAACTGAAACAAAAAAATAGATCCCAAATCTCATCCCACAACGAACAATGAACCAAAGTTACATGAACAAAAACAATACCAACATTTCAAGCTGTACAAAACTAAACCCATTTAGGAAAGCACAAAGTCATACATCCAATCATGTCCCATTCAAAATTCCAATACTCGATTCTAAAGAATAAAGAGAGCAATAGCATTCAAAATCAATAGTTCGCAAGTCTCCAACCAGCATAGCAAAATGCAAAGAGAGCAAAAGTCTCCAACTCTCCAACCAACATAACAAAATGTCAAAAATCAAAATGCCTTATGGCATTAGTACAACACAAAGTTCAAAATATTAGCAATAAATTTAAAAATGCATTATCTAATATCATTATTGAGGGCATAAGTTGGAAGAGAAGACAAAAAACGAAAAGGGGTTGATGCAGGCAGTGTAAAAAGCATAAGAGAGGAAAGATACCCAAAACCAATCACAAATCGTAGTGAAAATTCATGTTATAGCAACCCTAAATTCAAAAAATTTCTCTCGTTTTCTATATTTTCTCATCAAACAAACCACATACTCATATAAAATCGGAAAAGTAAAATTACCAACAGTAGCGTGGTGGCTCGTATCGCCCACAGTGGCGTTGAGATTGCTTTCTGCAGCAAGGATTACAAAGGAAGTCCGTAAAATTCATCGACAACTGGAAGAAAACAAAACCACCGAAAGTCAGAGATTTGCAAAACCGAAAAGAAATGAGAGAGACAGATAGAGAGAGAGAGAGAGAGAGAGAGAGAGAGAGAGATTGGAGTACCGTAAGTGTATAAACATATTGGAAAAACAATTGCATGGCAATTACTACAACTTGAATCAAAATTCCACTGTTTATTACACATTGCTTTGGAATTGTGTAAGTAGAGAAAGAGTTGGAGTTCTTACAGTGTTGGCAAACTGAATATTATTCGAGCGCCTTGAGAGATTCATTGAAGGACTTCGTTCAACGTTTATCAAATGTCACTAAATTCTGTAATGTATGTGGAAAAATCCAGAAATATTAGATATGAACAAAAATAAGTGAATCAGACGACTGTAATTTTGAAATCATATATACTAAAACTCGTAAGGGCTGGTTACTGTGGATGACCAGTGTGATGACCGTTTTGTCCCTCGGTTTATCCTTGCTTTCCTCTTTTTGGTCAGCTTTGTACAGTGAGATTACGGTTTTGCCCATTGGATGCACGTGTCGACCATCGCTGTGCGACGCCTGCTCTCCACTTTTCTTCTCACTTTTTCCCTTCCGTTTCAATTTTGACCCACTTTTCTTCTCACCTCTCTCTCTCTCTCTCTCTCTCTCTCTCTCTCTCGCCATTCTCGGTTTCTGCTATATTCCCAACTCTAGCCTTCTGTCTTCAAAACGCCGATTTTTCTCGCCCTCCAACCTTCCATCTTTCTCTCAGGAATTATCGACAACGGTGCAATTAGATCTGATTCAATTTTTTACCCAGAAAAGTTGGCGTTTCATGGTGAGTTTTACGGCTTTCTCAGTGTGGGTGTTTTATTTATTTATTTTTGTGGTTTTAGATTTGAAGATGGGTTTTGTGTTTATGTTTTCTTTTTGTGATTCTGTTTGTAGGCTCAGATCCTCCTCCTGTTCTTCGTCACCCAAACCCGCAGCCCCATCTTCGATATATACTGACGGAAACACCACGAATTGAGGCGCAACACCAATACTGTAACAATTACAAGAAAAAAGATCCAAACCCGCAAAGGTATTCTGTTTTTTTTTTTTTTTTTTTGGTTCTGGGCTTTTGAGCTGTTTGGATATTGAGAATAATTTTTTCATTTTTTTTCATTATTTTGTTTCTGGGTTGCCTTTAATTAAGAGAATTAGGAAATGGGCTTAGAGTGAATTTAAATTCTGGGATATCCCTTGAGGAAAATCTTGGTCAGATTCTGTTATGTGTTGTTATCAATCATTGAATTGGTTTTGGAGTTTTCGTTTGATCAAAGAGATAGAGTGTTTTTTTTGGGTGAAACTTTTAATCGGTGAGATTTTTAGTTAGGCTATGTTTTGGGTTTTGGCAAATTTCTAGCGTGTTTATGCATGTGGTTTTTATTATAGACTTGGAAGAAAATGGGATTGAGGGTGAGGGGAAAGCGGCAGAGAAAGCATGGAAGAGAGATTTGGGATAGGAAAACAGATGAAAAGAATATGATAGAGGAATGGGTTCAGTTCATTTTCACTAATTTTTTTAACTGATTTGGGGTTTTGTTTGGGGTTTGAGGCCATCATTGGCGTTAAGACGTTTATTGTCAGACCGTGTGTGTTTTTTGCTTACTTTTATTGGTAATTTTTATGTTATTCTTACGATTTTGTGTGGTAGGGTTTCTAAATTTTATCATTGATCATTTGGTTTTTTTTTGTGTGTTGGTTTGTTTGTTTTGCAGGTTGTGTTTGTGCTGGGACAACATTTTCCACCTTCTGTTTGCACTGGGATGATTGCGTTTTAAAATTGTTGAGGGTGAGATTTACGTATGGAATCATTCCATTTTTTTTCTTCCAAGTATCTGTATTTAGTTCTCTTTAATTTTAAATTTTAAAAATTAAATCGTTATTTGAGTAATGTTTTATTAGTTTTTGTTATGTGTTGTGATCAAGAATTCTGTTGGATTTGGGAATTTTTGTTTGATGAGAGAGATGAGGAGCTTTTTTTTGTTTGAATTTTTTATTGGACCGATTTGCAATTGGATTGCATTATTCCTTTTTGCACCATTCTTATACAAGCACTTCATTATTTTAAATACAATTTGAAGAGAGCTCGGTTGCAGGTTGGATATAAAATGTTAAGGTGAGATAAAATCGAGATGCCAACTGTGGAAGAATGATTTAGAACTGGGGGAGGAAAACAAAGGGAAGATAGAAGAGTATAAGAGAGGGATAGGGTAGACCTCATTTAGAGGTTTTTTTTTTAATCGATTCAAGACTTACATGTATCATCATCCTATATACTGAAACTCAGTTTTGAGTACTATTGATGACCAGTGGCCGGACCCATATGCCCCTCGCTTTCCTCTGTTTCCCTTGCTGTTTTCACATTTGTACAGTCGAATGGTTGTTTTGCCCCTCGCTTTTTTATTATATTTTTTGTCTTTTATGTTTTTCTGTGTTGGCACAAGGTTACACCAGTATTAAACAACTACAGGTCCTCCAAAGGTTAGCTTATTACCATATTTCATCAAGTTTGATAAATAGATCTTCATTTTTTACTACAGTTAAATACATGGACATGCCTCCACAAATACAGATTAGTTCTTGGTTTAATACTTTGTGTTCAGTAAAGTTGACATAGAAAATCTTCCCATTGTGTACCAAAATCCTCCACACATGAAAACAGAAATTCTTACTCAAAAAACACATTACAATACTGCTGTATCTGCTGTTTTTTTTATTAAAGTAACGCACTGTTTTCAATTTTATATCCAACACAAAAGAAAATGCTCTTACACAATGTGGTTACTTACATTTTTTAACTTATCTACCACATGTTAATCTGAGTTATATAAACAGGAAAACAACAGTTCAATAGAAATATGATGCATATCATTTAGTTAACAATGGTGGCAGCTAAACAATCAAACAGTTTGTTTCAATTAGTTAGTACATTTTATAAATTTCTCAATCAGAACTGTTTCAGTGTATTCAATACATTTTTTAAGCACCTTTCCAGTTAGTTGTCCAAACTAATTATTCCAGCTTATTCACCGTATAATACCAACAATTTAACGACCAATGATACTTCATTTAACATAGACTCCATTTGGAAAAAGCAAAATAAATCTTTTTCTCTGCTGAAAAACCAACAGATATAATGATGTAGATCAGTTATATCAACAAATTACCATAGTTCACCCTAATGCTATACAAGTTTGGCTGCTCTTATTTTTCCTCATTATTCCATCGGTGATTTGTATTTTCTGTTATTAACCATTCTTGACTAATAAGTCTTTTTCAAGACTAATTGTGTTCGGCTTTTTTTTTTTTTTTTTCAATCTTTGTACTGTATGGTTTTCTATCATATAATTACAGTTTAATCTGATTACAAGTTTAAATATACTTTTTCCAATGCCTTAGGAAAAAAATTATATTGCTGTTCACAATGGACATGTCCAGCTTGCAAAAAGTTATAAGGTATATGCTACCCCTCTCCATAATTTAAATATCTATAATGTGCATAAAATTTGTAACTTGAGCTTAAGAAGCTTCTGGTACACAGCCAAATCACTTATATAAACAAATTAACATCATTGATCCAAATCCTATACCAATTGATTCCTTTTTATTCTCTCAACCTTTTGTCTAATTTTATTTTTCTTTTTTTTTTTTGGTGACTTGCTGTAGAAGTTAGAATGAGCTTTTCACATAACATGGATGATGAGTATGAGAAACTCATCCAGAGAATGAATCCACCAAGGTACATACAAAAATCATACATTGGGTTCATATAGAAGTTTGAATTTTCTTTTAGGATACAACTTTGATGCAATAATTTATATCATGGTTTGTAACATATCGTATAGATTTTGGCCGTAATTTGTTTTCATCACTATTTATTTCCTTGCTGAACACGATGAAGCGAATTCTCTTCATTTGCATTCTTCCATTTAAATTTGCATGTCAGTTTATGGTAAATAATATTCAATTTTCATTGTCTTTGATTCAACTAAGTTGCAGTTTTATCATCTATTTATAAAACTAAATACTCATTTAGGCTGACAATTTTTTTGTCTAGTAAAACTTAAACTGTAGCATTATGTATATCCAAGATTGAAGAAGAAATTTAAGTTAGATTAGATGGACACCCAATACTAGGGGTGATATTGGCAGGGTTGTAATCATATCAGTAGTCTATTGTATAAATAAAGTGAAATACAAGACTAACCCAACATGTATCATAAAATAATGTTGAACTACTTTTTTCTCTCTCGGTACTCAAGATATCATTCGTCACTTGGCCAAAAACGATAGATTATCCCTCATGATGTGCTTTCCATGTTTGAATATTTTGTTCATTCAGTTTCAAGTGTTTTCTTTTTGTGTATAAGAATATCTCAATAACTCATTGTGTTTTCTTTCCTCTAGGTGGTACAATAGTTCTACCCAATCAATCATTTTAAACAAGTTACCTTTATAAGGTATCAAAACTACAATTTTTCTATAGCAAATAAAATTCTTTCCTTCACTATGGTAATTTTATTTAGAATAATTACTGTTACATTGATACTAACTCAAATTTATACATTGCTAGAAAGTCAATTTGTATTCCCGCAGCAACGCGCGGGCATTAATAGCTAGTATTATCTATTTGCTAATACGGCCTTTTTCCATCAAAATAACATAACCCCAAAGAAAAAATGGAAATTAGGAATGACCCATAATCTGAAAATTTACAAAAATTAACAGAAACGGATGAAATATGAGAGAAAGAATTGGAGTTCTTACAAAGTGTTGACGAAATTTCAGAGAAAGAATTCAACTTTCCTGATCGTTTTTACTCTTTTCTCATCCCTCCCGTAAAAAATCCTAAACACTCATCACTCCACCCACCTCAAATCCTCTCTCTCCGAAGATAGCAAAAATATATGAACCTTTCTCTCTCTAATCCGAAGAAAAATCTGATCAAAATTTATAAAATTGGTTTTTGGTTTTGTATAAGTGTGGACAGTTAGAAGGGAATTTGTAGAGCGAAGAAGGGTAACGTTTTCAGTAGATGGGAAGCAAAGCCATATATGTCACATCCCGGCCCGAGGCGGACCATTTCCCGGGCCCGCTCCACCACCGTAGCATAATATTGTCTGCTTTGGGCCCCGACCACGTCCTCATGGTTTTGTTTATGGGAACTCACGGGCAACTTCCCAGTGGGTCACCCATCATGGGAGTGCTCTGGCCACCTTCTCACTTAACTTCGGAGTTCCGACGGAACCCGAAGTGAGCTCCCAAAAGGTCTTATGCTAGGTAGGGATGGGAATATACATTTAAGGATCACTCTCCTGGGCGATGTGGGATGTCACAATCCACCCCCTTAGGGGCCCGACGTCATCGTCGGCACACTTCCGGCCAGGGATTGGCTCTGATACCAATTTGTCACATCCCGGCCCGGGGCGGACCACTTCCCGGGCCCGCTCCACCACTGTAGCACAATATTGTCCGCTTTGGGCCCTGACCACGTCCTCACGGTTTTGTTTCTGGGAACTCACGAGCAACTTCCCAGTGGGTCACCCATCATGGGAGTGCTCTGGCCACCTGCTCGCTTAACTTCGGAGTTCCAACGGCCTTGTGCTAGGTAGAGATGAGAATATACATTTAAGGATCACTCTCTTGGGTGATGTGAGATGTCACAATATATGTAGCTCGATTCGTTTAGAACCAACGATCATCCACACAAAACTTTGACTTACACAAAAACTGATTCAAAAAACCAAAACAGATACCCAAAATTATAACCAAACAATCAAAACCCACAATAAAAGAAATTCATACAACAACAATGCTTTCACAGAAAAATCTCTAAAAAAAACCCCACAAACCCCCTAAAAAACTCAATCTGATTACCTCGCCCATCTCCCTCCCATCAGTCCCCTCCAAATCCATGGCAAGAGAGTGAAAGAGAAAGGATTAGAGAGAGATTGAGTGCGACAGAGATGAGGGGAAAACACGGGATGGGATTACCAATCCCTGAAATCACTCTCCCTACCCACAAATCCCTGTAATCACTCATCTGAACGTGCAAAAGAGCATGGTCCCATCGACCCCATTCCAGTTCAGAAACAAAGGAAATCAAAGTTCCCCTCTAACCAATGCTCGTTCAATCACCGACACCAACAATTGATTTGAGGAGAAAAAAATCAACCCTAACACCCTTTTTGGCAGCCTCACTTCTACCTTTCCCTTCCTCTCCCTGCCATCCCACACCTCTCTCCCTGAAATCCGTCCACAAATCCTCCCATATATATCTCTCTCAGCCTAATCCGTGAGTTTTGGCTGAAGCATAGCCACACAAAATTTAGATCAAACCCTAATTTCCAGAATAATGATAAAAATCGACAAAAAATATATACAATTGGCACGTTACCATTGATTCGAGTTCTCGTAAGGAGTGCGGTGGCAAGGTAAGGCGAGGTGTGCGATGGCTAGGGGAAGGCGAGGTGTGCGATGGCGAGGCGCCGAATCAACTTTGTCGTTGAAGAGCTCTGGAGCAAAATGGGTTTGTATTCGAAGAGATCTCTGGAACAAAATCGGGTTTGCTTCCATCCCCCACCCTTTCTACGATGGTCGACACGTGCAGTCTGAGGGGTGGCTATTTCATAAATAAATCGAAATTTTCAATCTGAAACTGAAGAGGCGGTGGTAATCTTGTAAATAAACTGAAATGTGGTTCAAAACACTGTTAATTTGTACAGTGCAATTGAAAAGCCTTCTTTAGACTAAAGTAATATGAACTTTTCAAAAGTACTAATCTATATCTCTCATATTTCAAAAGTATATTGAAAAACAAAAACCTACTCATTAATTCACCTCAGTATTTTTGGAAATAATTACAATACATGCATGATGCATATGAACTTGTTGCTATTTGAATAATACTGATTCATTCATTATCAAAATATGCACTCAATTAAGCATTGATATTAAGGAAAGCGGCTGAGGTGATGGCCCTGGAAAACTCGTGAAAATCGATAAGGCCATCGCGGTCGGTATCCGCCTCGTTCATCATGCCGAACAACTCCTGAACCGTGAGTGGGTGGCCCAGCTTGGCCATCGAGTGGGCCAGTTCCGCCGGGCTGATGTACCCGTTGGCGTCCCTGTCGAACATGCTGAACATCTCCCTCAACTGATCCTCACTGTACGAACACGGGCACCTGGCGTCGTCTTGCAAGAGTCCGTTGAGGTCCGGCCTCATCAGCGCCACGAACTCCGAGAACCCGACCAATCCGTTGTGGTTGGTATCCGACTTTCGAATCAGAGCCTGCAGCTGCTCATGGCTCGGCTTCAGCCCAAGCGACCGCAGCAGTGACCCCAACTCCGGCTCGGTCAAGCTGCCGTCTTTGTTGCCGTCAAACGATCGGAAGATCTTGCGCAGCTGTGCCATCTGCTCCTCCTCCATATTCGCCGCCGCCGCAACCGATTTATATTGTTTGCTTCTAGTGCTACTACTGGTACTACTAATGATCTTGCATGAGTAGGTTATTGCGATGAGAGTAAATTAGGGTGAAGATATATAATGCATAATATGGTCATGGCCGGCACAAATAATTCAACTAACATTGTGAATAGGGTGAAGATAAATATAAAGATCACTAAACGATAGGAAATTAGGAACAAAGACTTTGATTAATTAAGTAATTAATTAAAAATGATGAGTGGCCTGCAACGTCATCAGCAGTCGCTTGGGGTGAGTGGTTAAGGTTCGAACCTCTTAGGTGATGATTTCTTTTTAATTTTTGTTTATTTTTAATTTTTCGATAAATACTTGGCTCATTCCTAAAAATTATTTCAAGTTGAAAAGGCAAATATGGAGACGTGTGATAGGCGGTGGATCAGATATAATCATGGTTTAAAAATTTCTTCGATAAAGTCGATATTTTCGTAGAAATATTAAAAAAATTACAGAAGATATAGAAATTGGGGTTAAGTCTAAACTTCACATTTTTTCGAAGAAACTCCTAAGTTTAGGTAAAAATGGGCATATATCGTCGATATTTCTTATATATCTGTTAAATATCAGAGAAATTTTATATTTTGTCCAAACCAATGTTTGACAATCCCTAAAATTTCATTTTAAATTTCTATTTTTTCCATTAAAATCTATAGATGTCTATATCGATATTCAATATATCCGTCGATAGGAAATTAGGAACAAACACTTTGATTAATTAAATAATTAATTAAAAAAGATGAGTCGCCTCCAATGTAAGATCCCACATCGCCTAGGGGAGTGATCCTTACATGTATATTCCCATCCCTACCTAGCATGAGGCCTTTTGGGAACTCACTAGATTCGGGTTCTATCGGAACTTCGAAGTTAAGCCAGTAGCAAGCGAGAGCAATCCCATGATGGGTGACTCACTAGGAAGTTCTCGTGTGAGTTCCCAAAAACAAAACCGTGAGGGCGTAGTCGGGGCCTAAAGCGGACAATATCGTGCTACGGTGGTGGAGCGGGCCCGGAATGTGGTGGACCCTGGGCCGGGATGTGACATCCAATGTCATCAACAGTCACTTTGGCCGAGTGGTTAAGGCGTGTGCTTGTTAAGTGCATGGGGATCCCCCGCAAGAGTTCGAACTTCTTACACGACAATTTCTTTTTTTTATTTTGCTCCTAAAAATTATTTCAAACAAAAAAGGCCATTTATGGAGATGTGTGATGGCGGGAATCAGATTTAATGCCGCTTAGTACTACGATCTAGTAGTATTCCTCTTCACTTGTAAATAAGAAGTCTTATGTTTGATTATAGCCAAAGAAAAACTTGAATCACATTATTATGACAAACCCATTATAAGGCTTAGCCCACTCCCACCCCATTATAAAGGCTTAGCCCACTCCCACACCCCCTTAGACCATCTCCAACCCTTGGAGTAAAACCCAAAATTTTTAGCCCACAAAATTTAGGTTTTAACTCAAAATTAGCTTTTTTGATCTGACTCTTCTGGCCTAAAATTTTAGCCCCAGATTATTAAAGAATGAATTTAAGCTATTTTTTTTAAATTAAAAAAATTAACTTTAAAAAAAAAATATTATGTGTACTATCATAAATGAATTTTATGAACATTTTAACCTAAAAATATTTAAATTCCGATAAACATTGAAAAATCACTAAACCGACACATGAAACTCATGAAACACTATGAAAAAATATGAAACACATAATAGAGATGTATAAACACAAAACACATGAACAAAAACATGGTTTTGGGAGATGGTAGAAAGAAAAATTAGAAGAATTGTAGGAGAAAATTGAATTTTGCATGGATGTTTGAACAAATACATAGGTATTTATAGAGTTTTTAGGTGAATTTATAGTTAAATTATTTTAGCTGTTGGATTTCAATTTTAGCTGTTAAATCTTTTTTCTCACCATTAGATTTAATCATATTCGATCTCAGTCATTGGATTCAATAAATTTCTTAATATAAACTAAAAACTAAAACAAATTTGAACCTTCCAATGAAGCAAAGCCTTTGGATGAGAAAAAGAGTCGTTGGGCTCTGATGGGTGCCAGACAAGTAGCCGACATAACCCACATGGGTGGGTGGGGTTGCCAGCTTGCAGGCCTAGCGTGTTGGCATGTGTTTGCGCGTGATTTTGGGCAAGTGAAGTGCACATGTTGGTTTTCCACTCGCATAAGTGTGCCGGCCAGCCCACTAACCCAAACCTATTATTTGGCTGGAATTTGCCCAATTTTGAAGTTTTAACCCATAACCTAATTTTTAGGTCAAAGGTTGGAGTGTTTTTGTGTGACAGCCCGTCCCTAAAAATTATGGTTGTTGTAATTTTAAAAGCATGAATTGACGAAAATGCCCTAGAGGCAAGAATATTGACTTTTGTTGACCGTCCTTCCGTGATGTGTATGAGCTTCTCTTTTAGCGTATTTTCGAAGTACTCGACAATACGGACGTGTAGACACAAGCATAATGGAAATCGAATTTACGAAGGAGGTTTTGCAGAACTACAATTTGTGAAGTACTTTGTATGAGTACTATTTATTAGTTTTTATATATTATTTTTAGATATATTTGGTAAAAAATAAAAAATAAGAAGAAAAGCCACGGGAGTGGCAGGGGGAAAGAGAATAAAAAAACTGGGGGAAAAGGGGATTGCCCAATGGGGGGAGAAGGAAGAGTTAGAGAGAGACCAATGAGATGAGGGAAAAGGAGAGGAAATGAGGGAGGTGCAGAGCACCCAACCCGCCCTTTCTCCTTGACCCATCCCCAACCCATGACCCATTTCCAAAACCGGTCACCCCGAGTTGATTTCGAAGCAATATTCACCATTTTTCTGGCGAATTAGGACTTCCCTCACCTAAAACCATCATCATGCTCCTCCTCCTTAGTTAATCACCCTTAGATTCGAAGCAAGGATGTCCTTTTCATGGTGTATGTGGCCACGATGCCGCGGAACTTTTGGGGAAAATTCATCAAATCCTGAATGAAATCCCATCAATTTCCTCCACCATTAGGTTCTCCTTGAACTCTGGAATAAAGCCCAAGCATTGGTTGGGGCGTTGGAACAGTTTTGGAGTCGAATTGGAAACACCCAAATCATAGGGTTTTCCGGCGGGTTTGATGAAATTGGAGCCTTTCCAGGCCAAATTGACCTTGGCCATAGGCACCAATCGTTCGGGACGCCTCGATGTGGGTGCTAGAGAATCATAGCATGGGCCTCAGGTGAGTGGGTCTTTTCCTTTCCATCGTATATTTTATATATATATATATATATATATATATATATATATGTGATTGATAATTTCATAAATGTCTATAATTATGGCTTACGATTATTGTGAATTACAAATGGCTTGAGACAGTCTAGCAAGACATTAGATGCAACTATATAATAAATGAGACTAAATAATTGAGACAATAGCATTGTTTGGGGAATTGAGCAATGTGAGTGGGCATTTGTTTATACATATACATTACATATATATATATATATACATATACATGTATATGTATATGTATATGTATATGCATATACATATACATATACATATATACATATATGCTTTATGGTTTCCAGAAATGTTTTAAGTTGAGTTATGCATTTCATGCTATGTCTAAAATGTGTTATATTCGAAGTGTTACATTGTTTTGAATTATGTTATGCTAAATGATGCTGAGGAGGCGCATGTAAGTTCAGGTAAGTATACGGTATTAGTTGAATTAATGGGGTTATGGTATGACTACATTTATATTTTAAGCAACTCCGACACTGTCGTATAGGTTGCAATAGTAGGCAACTCCGGCATTGTCGTATAGGTTGCTTATGAGTCGTACATGTTGTACTAGATGTATTTAAAGCTCATAAACATGCACCCCGGTGTTAGTGCTCCCGCCCGTGGTCAGGGCACAACCCTTTACGTAATGTTCACCTCCCACACCATATGCTCACCTTGAATTCAAGGTAGGTGCACATGTCTGTCGTACAGACCACTATAGGTGGTTCCGACTTGTAGGTGACTCTTCACGTGATCGTAGCACTTGAGCATATTCATTTACACCCAGTCTAGTCGTACAAACCACTATAGTGGTTCCGACTCATTTGCAGGCGTTGTGTCGTACATGTCACTATAGACGACTCCGACTTACATGCTAGCCATGATTGATGAGACATGTGATGAGATATGTGATGAGATATGAATAAGTCATACAGGTCACTAGAGGTGACTTCGACTTATAAGCTAGCATATGTGATGAATACGTGATGAGCTAGCATATGTGATAAATATGTGATGAGCTAGCAGACGTGATGAATACGTGATAAGTTAGCATATGTGATGAACTAGTATATGTGATGAAATACGGGTAGGTCGTACAGGTCACCATAGGTGACTCCAACTTGCGTACTAGTATGAGTTATTAATCACATGATTTTTTGATATTGCTGACGAGATGCTGTGTTGTGGTATGTTTATGATTTTTTTGGAAATTATACAAGTGTTGTAGCGAGGGGTTATAATGGTTTATATGGTTTCTATTAAAATTTTATTTACAGGGCCACTCACCCTTGGCTTGTCTTCACCTAGGTTTTCTTAGCTGAGTTTTCTTATCGTCGAAGATTCGTGGCAATTCTTAATATTGGAGATTATCTCGAGGGTACGATTCTTAATTCACTCTTCTGTACTTGCTTATGCTCTAATGTCACATGTGAAGTGGGTTCACTCCCACTCACCAGTGCATTCGGGTATTTAGGCACTCTTAGGTTTAAATTTATTCACATTTTTCCACATCATCACATTTTATGGCTTCGCCACCTTCCAGGTGTCGGCCAGCACAGCTCGATTCGGAGTCCTAGTGGACATTCCGGGTCGGGGTGTGTCATTTTGTGTTTTGGGAGGAACCCAAATTTTGAGACTTACACCAAGAGTTGGAGTTGGCCTTATCGTAGATACTATCGTTTGTTCTAAAAAATAAATAAATTGTGACATCCATGCTGGTGGCGCTTTGTTAGGATCATGTAAATTGGAACAACCAATATTTGTAGGGAGCATACGTTACATTCGCGACGTGGCCATACTTAAGACCTCTTAGTGCTATGATATACTAGTATTTCTTTTTACTGAGAGGTCTTAAGTTCGATTCTTGCCAAAAATGAATTTGAACCACATTATTGCTAGCCCATTGTGAGGCTAAACGTCCCCCCCCCCTAATGTAGATAATATCATTTAAAAAAAAATAACTTAACAAGAAACTAAGAGTAAAAAAAACCAATTATTTCATGATAGGATGATGAGACAATGTTGCCAATGCCAAAACCAAGAACATCGCTTATGTTCGGAGTTCAATTTCTCTGCCAAGTAATTGATGAATTAAAAAAAAAGTTATCCTTACAGTAGTACAGTACAAGTTTCATAATCATAATAAATAATTTGGGAACTTTAACAAAAAACTCCCGGTACTGTTCACTTTAACGAAAACCATATTTTTACACTAAAAAGTCAATCATGGTACTATTCACTTTACCTTTTATTTTGTCATTATCGTTAAAACTCAAAGTTTTTAAACCATTTTCATTAGTTTTCCTCAATTTCAGCGACTTTTCATCATCATCATCATAATCAATCCTTGGGATAGAAGCACACGTAGATTTCTAAGTCAGGCCCCTTCAGAGAATGGACAGAAATGTACTTAGGACTACCATGATATTATCTTTGGAACCCATACGAACAAAGATTCGGTCAACAGGAGATAGCTCAAAGCTCTCTGCAGGAACATCTGCTCCTAACTGCCGAAGAAACAAAAGCAAAAATGATCACACATTACAAGACAATGAATAACAAAAGTAAGAAATTCAGACAATAAGAAAAAGACTACCTTACCTGTGCTAAAATCACAGCCAAGCAAACTTGGCGAATAAGAGTAGACTTTCCACCCATGTTAGGACCAGTGAGAAGGATAAAGCTTGCATGGCCAGAACCTCCATTGGAAATGTCGTTGGATACAAATGTACCCTTTCCTAAAGAATCACTTCTAAGAACAGGATGGCCCAAACTTTTTGCAGAAAAACGAGGTACTTCATCAGTACATGATGAACTCATGACAACTGGCTGACAAGAGGGTCCTTCAAAATAATCACTTGCAATTGCTAGACTGATTAAAACATCGATTTCTGCATGTGGGGTCAATATCAGCAGTGAACATAATATAGACACTAGTTACTAGACTCATGGACTTGTTTCTAGAAACACATTTTTAGAATTTGTTTAACCAAAATGCTTCGAAATTAACTAGAGTTAAATTTGTTTAAAATGGACCCATATTTGTTACAATCACATAGCTACATCGTTCGGGGAATCAATCACCTAGCAGTACTCTTATGTGTGTGTGTGTGTGATTCCTCTTATATTGCATACATAGCAGAATGCACTCACTAAAAAAAGGCGAATGACAAACTATGCTCCAGACTCCAGTCAATCCACCAAAGTTTGACCAAAATCGATCAAAACAAAGCAGCCAATGCAGAGGGGAAAAGATTGCACACCTGCAGTCACAGAGACCAATTGTCTCCATTTAAGACGATGCTCGCAGAAACGTCCAATTAACCTCTGCAAAATGCTTCTTAGTGAGGACTCCTTATCAGTTTCAGCTTGCGAGAGCTCTGTCAATGACTTCTTAATATCTGGGGTCCAGTACCTCGAGAAACCCTGCATGTTAAACACAAGGAAGGCATGATCGTATTAATATAAAACCGTCAAAGCTACTTAATTCACCATTCCAAAGATTTTTCGAATTACCTTTTTGGACGAACGTAACTCATAATCTGGAGGAATACAACTGCACAGACTTTCTGGCATTTCCAATAGGTAAGAATCTTTTCCGATTGTGACATAAGTGATCTGCAACAGACCAACAGAAGACCGAGTTACAAGATATCGTAACGTTTCTACTTAAAAGTACACTACTCGGAAATCAAAATGCCGATTTGTCTTCCATAGAAGTTCTTAACGATTTATCTCCCAGTAACTTTCTGTGTTCTTGGAGGCGTTTTGTTAAATGAGATTCTATCTCCTTTACTTTTTCACAAGCAGAGTCGTACTCAATATTGACTCCTTCATGAGGTATTATACGACCTGAATTATTGGCTTGTACCCAATCAAAGGCATCCTTGAAATGTTTTAGAACTGAGTTGACATCAGGAAAACCTTTACCTGTAAAACAATGAACAATAAGATGCCAAGATTTCTTTAACAATGAAGGATGCATGCATGTACCAAAACAATGAACCTATACGAAAACTTTCTTATGGAAAGATATAAGATGAGAAATTATATCCTTTGAAATAATACAACTATAAACACAAAAAGAAAACTATATCTTTTAAAATAATACAAATATAAATGCAAAAAGCAAACAATACCCAGTGTCAGCAGATGATGAAGTTGTGCAGATTCAACATTTTCCAAGATAACTTTAAGAGAACAACATGTTTGAGCCATGAGTTCACAACCACGTAAAGCTGAAATAAACTCCTGAAGCTGTTTTTTTTTGCAGCATCCTCATATAAAACCACTTTCTTAGCATTCCTTCCGCAAGCATTACTGCATCCAGTCACATTCGGTTACTGTAAATCATTCTTTGGGAGCATGAGTAAGTTCTCCATAAGCATAATATCAACTGTTATTCCTAGTTTTACCTACTAGAGAAGACATGCACAAGCAACCGCTACATGTCCGGAAGCCTTGAAATTGCTTTACGAAATTCAAGTGCATAATGAAGATTAACTCCCTAGAGAGAAGCATATATAACATTTGTATATTAGAAAGGCCAAGTGCTTGGATATCCAGTTCAAGTCATCTAGATACCGTACACTAAGATTCAGTGTTCAAGTGAAAAAATAAGAACCAGAAGTAAAATGTTAATATAATATGTACGGAGTACCCGAAGAATTGCAACAGCATCCTGGCGTTGCTTTATTAACTCTACATGATAGAGAGGTCTTGCAAGCCATGTTCTAAGCAATCTCTTCCCAAATCCAGTAACACAGTGGTTCAATTGTGCATACAATGTCCTTCACAGAGCAATAAATTATCTAAGAATTTGGATTGGAATAAAAACAAACCAGAAAAGCTTAAGACAATATGAAAGGTTTACCCTGAAGAGTCTCGATTTCTGTTGTTCTAAAAAATCTCAAGGTTCTCTAGGGCAGCTGAGTCAAGAACCATGTATGGTTTTGTTACGGTATCACCAAAACCAGAACTTGGAAGTAACTCAAATTTTGCAAATCTGAGTATTGTCTCATCCAGGAAGGCCTGCTTTAAATAGAAAAGAGCACCTCCAAGAGCTGAAAGTGCCCAGATGCCATTCTCACCTGCTCTCACCATCTCTGACAACACATCTGGCAAGCAGCCATAGCCATCTTCTTCTAAATGAGAATCACTGCCATGAAAACCGGCTTTCTTTGGAGAACCAGAAACCAATTGATCATCTGCACGCCTGTATATACTTCTAACTTCCTGAACAGTTCTCTCAGCATCCAAAAATTCCAATACTGGGACTACCTCATTCACTAGAGGACTTCTTGTATGCCTAATCAGCACTTTCTCTGTTTCAGGACTAAGTAGATTTGCAGGTTTTACAATTTCAACAGGCCTCAGCTCAGACAAGAGACAAGACAAGGCACTGCACTCTAGATCATCTCCAAACTGGTATTGGGAAAGAAATACTAGTAAAAAACACAATCATACATAACAAGAAATTCATTAAAACGACCTTATGACACATCTACATCAGCATCTTATGAAATGGTAATTAGGAGTAACAATGTCACAACTTTCCCCAATGATTATATATGTCCTCAGATAGCTAAAATATAATGGAAATGCAATGCATACATCCACAAACTCCATCAGGCAGCAGAGGATCACACTATCAGACCTTTTACATTCATAACAGGCACAAATTTTCACCTATTATGCTTAGTGGTTACCAAGAACCCCTCTCCCCTTCCCTCCCCACTGCTTTATTGAGTGATAATCCAGCCCAGTTCAGGGAACAACTGTATTATGTGTGCATATATAACTATATAATGATGAGAATAATCCAAGATAACTAAGAGAACAAGATGAAAATGATGTTCTACCATACTCATACCTGCCCAAGAATGACCCGGCTGGTAGCAACATCAACTACACAAACCCCAAATACCCGCTCTGCATTTTCGTTTGCCAAATTCTGAGAATTTTCAGTCACTGCCATTAGATAAGAAGCATCAGGGTTTGCTGACAGCATATCTCCCTCAGTTAGTGTTCCTTTTGTAACCACTGCACATATTTCACGTTTCACAACCTATACACCAAGGTAAATTCAGAAGTTAATACCATTCTTCTAATTAATAGTTCCAATACGGGTATCAAATTACAACGTGCAGCGGTAAGAATTATAACATAGAATATCAAATTAATCAGATGACAAAAATTCAAGGATACAGACCGACAAGTGAAAAATGAGCATTCCTTATCTATAGAGCCATCCTCTTTACGACGAAGATCCATCTGTTTAGGTGTTTCTGTCTGCTACCCCTAGTCACTCAAGGCAGCTTAAATAAATTTCCCGCCATAGTGTGAAAGAGGCTTCACATAGATGCTGAACTTTAATAAAATAGAGTAAGAAAGATATCTCCAAATAGAGTGACAAGAGTAAAACCAACCTTCCTAGCAAGTTTCTCCACGTTCATTGAGAAATTCTTCTCCGGAAATGCACAATGGAGTTGTTCACCCTAATATCAGGCAACGACAAATCAGTAACTAAAGAAAAACAAATAGGAAACACAACGGATGCATTCAGCAATCCTAACAATACAAAATCTCAGAACAATCAAGATAAAAATGAGAAACAAAAGTGTTTGTACCATACTTGACCAATCCCGAAACTACTGAGCACTGGTCAACGTTATACCGTCAAGAACCCAGAAGAGTTTCTCTCCAACCAGGAGGCCAATCATAGCGCGACATATGTCGACATCAGAGGCCAATCATAACGCGACAAGTGTCAACATCAGAAGCCAATCACAACACGACACGTGTCAATGTCAGAATGAAACTAGAAACTCTCTTCTATAAATAGAGATCATTCTTTCACAATATTTCCTAATGTCATTTGTACTAAATCATTTACCAGTACCCACTAAAGGAATAGCACTACTACTTGTTGTTAGGAAGACTCCTATATATGTCGACCTCCATCCTCTACAGCCAGGCAGACCTACAAATAAAAAAAAATGCTCAACTGTTCTTCACATCCGAGAGAGCACTCTCAGCAGAGTCTCTTGAAATACTTAGCTTCTTTTCCTCCCGATAATACCTCTGCAAACAAGCCACACCAGAGCAAGAGTATCTCATATCATTAGGGTTAAAAGCAAGAGTATCCCATATCATGCCTTTTCCCTGTCTTTTCCTTTGGCCTTGTTCTTACCTGCAAGACAAGGAGAAAGAGAGCAATCAGTCAGCACTTGGAATCAAGCTTCCAGTTAGGAACTGACTGCCTGGAACCCTTTGCCTGATTACTTACCTGGCATTGCTCTCAAGTACTCATCTTCAACATTTTATGCTTCCAGAGAATATACCACATCTGCCTGAGGAACAGATAGGCCAAGTGAGAAGGATACAAGGAAGCATGTGGAGACAAACGTAACATAACACGTGCTGATACATCCACTACTTTGTCAACAACAAAAGTATCCCATATCATCAGGGTCGAACGTACTCTAGATTTGATGGACTTGTTTTGACCCTCAAATTCTTGAGTCGGCCTTATACTCTGTAGGAAACCAGAAAACCCTACAGCCCAGTTCAAGAATAAGCATGTGGAAAGTTACCTTTTCAAAAGCAAAAGTATCTTATATCATCTATTCTCCATTTGCTTCTCCTTATCCTTGTTGCTGTTTACTACACAAGGAGAAGGAGAACAATCAACCGGAAGCCGAAGTCGAACCTCCGATCTAGGTTGCTTGCTTGGAAGTCTGATTGCTTACCTTGTATGTTACCCCCTTCGGCAAATCTCCTAGCTCGGTGACTTGGGGGACTCCTACTATAGGGTTTGTATCGCACTTGACCAAGCCTGAAACTACAAGTAAGCTTCAAGTGAAATTGATACATTACCTTGTGCATCTTCATCGGTTAAAGATACCACCCATGGATGGAGGAAAAGTACTTCTAGAGAAGATGCCACATCTATATATGAGACAGATAAGGCAAGTGAAAATGATACCACACTTCGGTACTTAGAAGTTTCGTGATTACTCAATAGCTTGGATCTTGCAAGTCCCCAACCGAGAAGCTTCCCTCACTCGGGAACTTAGGGGAGCACTGTTTGTACCATACTTGACCAATCCCGAAACTACTGAGCATTGGTCAACGTTATACCGTCAAGAACCTAGAAGAGTTTCTCTCAAACCAGGAGCCCAATCACAGCGCGACACATGTCCACATCAGAAGCCAATCATAGCGCAACACGTGTCAACATCAGAAGCCAATCACAACATGACACGTGTCAATGTCAGAATGAAACTAGAAACTCTCTTCTATAAATAGAGATCATTCTCTCACAATATTTCCTAATGTCATTTGTACTAAATCATTTACTAGTACTTACTAAAGGAGAGCTTGAACCTATGTACTTGTGTAAACCCTTCACAATTAGTGAGAACTCTTCTACTCCATGGACGTAGCCAATCTGTGTGAACCATGTACATCTTGTGTTTGCTTCCCTGTCTTTATCCATTTACATACTTATCCACACTAATGACTGGAGCAATCTAGCGAAGGTCACAAACTTAACACGTTCTGTTGTACCAAAGTCCTCATTGATTTTGTGCATCAACAGAAAGAAAATACTATGTGCCATTGCCCGCCCATAAAGCCAACACTAAGACAAAATTTCAAGATATATTACCTTTATATACTGCAGACCAAGTTCTTTTGCTCTTATATGTGCATCCATTTCAAAAAGTTCATAAAATTTGCCCATCTGCTAAAACAAAAATGAGATATTCATCATTTGACTGCAATAATGACCCTGAATTTGTGTGGCATAATTTATCATTACTTGGGTACTCGTAAGGATGAGCATACCTTGAAAAAGATAACTTTGTCCATGTGCTTTGACTTAAACTCCCACCATTATCTCTGAAATATTAACATGTCACTGAATTAAGAGTGTTCATAATAGTAAATGCCACAAAAACCCTTCATGCCACTTATCTATCTAGAAGAAAGCAATTACCAGGCCACCTGAAACTCTTTAAGAATCCGGGAGGCAAGTACAGAGTTATTTGATCATAATTTGCATCTACAGGGCGTCTTCTTTTGGCATCCATGCGCTGTCTGTTTCCATACCAAAGCAGTTGAGAAAAACATGTTTGAAATTGGGCATCTACATTTCCAAATTCAACATTTCTTCTTCGGCATTGTCGTACTAAACTAAATGATTACCACTGTACTTATTGAAGCAATTGACATAACCTTGGTACCAGTTCTTATCCAAGGGCCAGTAAACCTTGATCTTATTCTCGACAACCTCGTGGCCATGGGATTTTTTGGGGTTGGTCTTGGAGCTGGGATTGGAATCGAGAGGCGAAGGGGTTGTGGGGCTAGGGCTATGACCAAGACTAGGATTCGGATTAGGATTTAGGGTTTGTCTGGAAGAAATGGGGGTAGATTTAGGGTTTACGATTTGTTTGGAAGAAATGAGGGTAGATTTAAGGTTTTGGGTTCGCTTGGAAGAAATGGGGGCATATTTAGGGTTTAGGGTTTGTTTGGAAGAAATTGGTGATGGAGTGGAAGTGGCTTTGGAGAAGAAGAAAGTGATTTAGCGCTGTGGGTTGACCAGTGGTGATTGGCCATTGGTTCGACGACACGACGCCGACATCGCCGTCTGTGAAGGTGTTAATCTAGCGAAGAAGAAGAAGAGAGATACGCTTACTGATGGGTGTGGAAAGGTGGAATTGCGTGAAGTGTAAGCGAAAAGGCGGAAGAAGGGGGAGGAGGAGTTTGGAGATTGTCGAATAAAAGAGAAGAACGTTTTAATGTGGCGGCAAAATCAGTGAAAAATGCCCAGGAACTCTTACGGGGGTCGATGCTGTTTGGCGGGAAGCCTTAAGCTTTCTCTCTCACTGAGTCACTCTCTCCCCGTCTCAAGCACTTAGCAGTCTGTTCCTTGTCTTCAACCAGAGACTACCAGAAGGTCCATTAATGGCTGCCCAATGTCTCTCTTTCTAAGAAGATCCTCATCTTCCGCCCAAAGCCACCTCATTTACTCTCGACCGCACCCAGCAACACCACACTCTCAGATGTCCACCTACGTTGCCGCTTCACCGCTGAGATATGCTCTTTCTAGCAGGGACGAGAAATAAGACGCCGCCGAGAGCAACTTTGCCTTCCTAGTAGTAGCTTTCTGACCCTGCCTAGTTTGCTTCATTCTCCTCCTCATCCTTATCTCTATCATTCTCATTGTCAAATTCCATTTCTTTTGCCACACCCCACTTCACTCTTTATTCTACAAGAAAAATTGCTAATTGCACCCACTACAATCTCCAATTTTAACACTTCAATGGTTGCCATTATATAGTGAGGACAAGGATAAGAGGGATAATGTTCATGTTAGTTTTGGGGCAGACTTGGAGGAGGTCGACATGGTATGCAAGGTGATCGACAAATTGTTTGCCTTAGATCGAAACATGGAGGTTGTTCTTGATGAATGTTGCATTCATTTGTAGCATGATTTGGTTGTGGAAGTGTTGAAAAGCTTCCAGCACGTTAGAAAACCCGCATTTCAGTTCTTCTGTTGGGTAGGGCAAAAGCCAGGGTTTTCTCATGATTTTAGGACTTCTAATTCGATGATAAGCATTTTAGGAAAGACTAGGCAGTTTAAGACCATAATGTTGCTGCTTGAAGAAATGGGAGTGAAAGAGCTTTTGACAAAGGAAACATTTGTGATTGCTTTTTAAAGCTTTTGATGTTGTCAGGGAGAGGAAGAAAGCTATTGGCATTTTTGAATTGATGAAGTACTACAAGTTCAAAGTTGGGGTCGATACGATTAATTGCTTGCTTGATACTCATGGAAGGGCAAAGCTGGTAAAAGAAATGCAATTGCTTTTCGAGAAGTTGAAAGAGAGGTTTACACCAAATTTACAAACTTTTACTGCACTACTGAACGGGTGGTGCAGCTCAAAAAATTTAATGGAGGTAGGGAGGGTGTGGAATGAGATGGTTGATAAGGGATTTAAGCATGATATTGTTGCACATAATACAATGCTCAGAGGGTTGTTGAGGGGTCATAAAAGGTCTGATGCTATCAAGTTGTTTAAGGTCATGAAAGCCAAGGGCCCATCTCCTAACGTTAGAAGATGTAGTGTTCTGATTCAGGATTTCTGCAAGCAAAAATAGATGAAAGAAGCGGTTGACTCTTTCTATGAAATGCAAGAATCTGGCTGCCAGCTAGATGCTGTTGTTTACTCGTGCTTAATCACAGGGTTTGGAAATCAGAATAAGATGGAAACAGTTTATGGATTGTTAAAAGATATGAAGGAAAACGGTTGCACTCCTGATGGGATACAATGCTTTGATTAAGGTGATGACGAGGCAGCAACGAATGCCAGATGATGTAGTGCGGATATACAAGAAGATGATTCAAAATGGCATTAAGCCATCAATACACATTTATAACATGATCATGAAGTCTTATTTTCAGACGAGAAATTATCATATTGGTCGTGCAGTATGGGATGAGATGATTCAGAAGGGGTTTTGCCTTGATGACAACTCATATACTATTCTCATTGGAGGTCTTATAAATCAGGGAAGATCAGGAGAGGCCTGTAAATATCTAGAGGGAATGGTCGAGAAATGAATGAAACCTCAGCTTGATTTAACCAAGTTTGCAACCGACTTCCCTAAACCTGGGAAATCTGACATTTTTAGGAGTTGGTGCAGAAGATGAAGTTTGCTGGTAAATTTGAAGTCTCCAATGTCTTTGCAAGGTGGGCTGAGATGATGAGGAAAAGGGTAAAGAGAAGAGATCCTATTGAAAATGGTTGACAATGAATCTTGGTTACTTGACGAAGATCCAGGATACTCAGCCTTAAAGGTGGCGGAATGGTGGAGGAAGCATCATGGTTTCCAACTGTTCCCTCATTCCATACCTCTTCAAGTTTTAGCATGCATCAACAACATGTTGGGCATTAATTGAAGAGCTACAATTTCTGCTGTATATTATCATAGTTCGTGCACATCTCTATTATTTGCCTATTTGGTGCTGTATCTGGTTCAGATTTTATGTACTTCAGCTATATCACTTGATTTGTTGCCTATGCTAACCTATATGTTATGAGACATGTTATTCGTCCCCAATCAATTATTTCACCATTGTTTCCCAATATTGGAAGATACTGCAAGTGTGAAAGACCCTCCTCCATTACTTTGTTAAAAAGAAATGTGAGGTCATCTCCAATGCACTGAAAAATTGGACTCAAATAAGATATTTGAGGCTAAATATGAGTCAAAGTCTTTTCAATGCACCAAAGACTTAAATATGAGTTTCAGTATGAAATTTGAATCCAAATGGTCCGGAAATCGAAAGGCCAAAATTGAAATCCAGGTAGCTGTTGGACATCTAGGATTCCTACAACTCGGGGCCTAGCTGTCGAGCACTATGTTATAAATTTAGCCACTTCTCTGTTTAAAAAAAAGTGGGGCTCACTTCATTTTTTTTAACAAATGATATTATTTACACTAAGGGTGGGGAAGTGGGCTGAGTCTCACAATGAGCTAGCAATAATGTTGTTCAAACTCACATTTAGTGAGAATCGAACCTAAGACCTCTTACTTACAAGTGGAAAGAAATATCACTAGACCGTAGTACTAACTCAAAGTTTTTAGGTTTGAGTCAACCAAATCTGAAGCCAAATTTGGGTTTCATTTAAGTCCTAACTCAAAGTTTTTAGGTTTGGGTTGCATCTTTTTGTGTCTAAACCCAAATATTTAGATTTGAGTCTTTTCGTTAGAGTTAGTCTGATAGGACATAATTTATTTTTCAAAATTATTATGCATAATAGGAAACATATAAAAAGAATTCTTGCCTTAAACCTTTTATCACATAACAAATTAATGAGGATTATGTCATGAGGATTTTTTGGCTCCCTTTAAGCCAATACTGCAGCAGGACATAAAAACTATGTGCTTGTTTTTCAGTTAATGGACAAGTTCTTCTCTAGGTCTTTTTATTATTTCCTAAGCAACGACATTAAGCTGCTTTATGGTCTGGACTCTGCATGGAATCGAGCCTGTTCCAAAACATTAGTCCCCACTGCTCTAATGCCATATGTCGATCGATAGAGATTATCTTTTTAACAAGCGCTTAATTTCTGTTTTTCGATTTATTACTAGTTCAATATTTCTATGTGCTACTTGTATATATCCCCAATTCTGCAAGAGCCCTAGATGGAAAATTTTGGGCGTGTGCAAGAAGCCAAAAAAGGAATTGTGCAGACTGATCTTGAGTATTTAATATCCAAAATCTACTTCAAGATATTGAATTTATATACAAAACTCTCTATCAAAGAAGCAAGGGTACCTGGATATCATCATATAATAAGGACATCATAACATTGTTTTGCCCTAACTCCAACGAGAAGATGAACAAAACTAACTGCAGATTGCAAATTTAGTGTACAAAATAAAAATAGCTAATAAGAGGCGCAAGTTCCTGATAGGATTTTTTTTTATACCTGCACTATCACATCCCGGCTCGGGGCGGACCACTTCCTGGGCCCGCTCCACCACCGTAGCACGATATTGTCCGCTTTGGGCCCCGACCATGCCCTCACGGTTTTGTTTCTGGGAACTCACGAGCAACTTCCCAGTGGGTCACCCATCATGGGAGTGCTCTAGCCCCCCTCTCGCTTAACTTCGGAGTTCCGACGGAACCCGAAGCCAGTGAGCTCCCAAAAGGCCTCATGCTAGGTATGGATAGGAATATACATTTAAGGATCACTCCACTGGGCGATGTGGGATGTTACAATCCACCCCCCTTAGGGGCCCGACGTCCTCGTCGGCACACTTTCGGCCAGGGATTGGCTCTGATACCAATTTGTCACATCCCGGCCCGGGGCGGACCACTTCCCGGGCCCGCTCCACCACCGTAGCATGATATTGTCCACTTTAGGCCCCGACCATGCCCTCACGGTTTTGTTTCTGGGAAGAGAAGGATAAATATTATGTGCCTACAAGAAACTAAGTGGGTTGGTAGTAAGGCAAAGGATCTAGAAAACTCAGGGTTTAAACTTTGGTATTCGGGCACAAATAGAATGAGAAACGGTGTTGGCATCATCGTGGACAAGACCTTGACACAAGATGTTGTAGATGTCAAGAGGGTAGGAGATAGAATCATGGCAATCAAGATTGTAATAGGACAAGAACTTATCAATGTGATTAGTGCGTACGCACCTCAAGTAGGGTTGGATACGAGTTCGAAGGAGAAATTTTGGGAAGACCTTGGAGACTTGGTGCAAGGAATTGCTCAGACGGAGAAGTTATTTATAGGAGGAGATTTAAATGGACACGTGGGCAGGGAGACAGGCAATTATGGAGGTTTTCATGGTGGCCATGGTTTTGGGGAGAGAAACGAGGATGGGGAAGCTATCTTGGATTTTGCAATGGCATATGATCTCTTCTTAGCCAACACCTTCTTTCAGAAGAGAGAAGAACATGTGATCACCTACAAGAGTGGGTCGTCAAAAACACAAATAGATTTTCTTCTAATGAGGAAAGAGGATCGTATAACTTGTAAGGATTGCAAAGTTATACCAGGAGAGAGCGTGGCTAATCAACATCGCTTGTTGGTGATGGATGTACATATCAAAAGAGTGAGACAAAAGAACAAGACTTGGAAGTGCCCAAGGACTAGATGGTGGAATCTAAAAGAAGAAAAACAAGCCATTTTCAAAGAGAAAGTAATCACCCAGTGTGTATGGGATAGAGATGGGGAAGCTAGCCAAATGTGGGATTCCATGGCTAGTTGTATCCGAAAAGTAGCAAAAGAGGTATTAGGAGAGTCTAAGGGCTTTGCCCCACACCAAAAGGAATCTTGGTGGTGGAATGAGGAGGTACAAACAAAGGTGAAGGCTAAGAAGGAATGTTGTAAAGCCTTATACAAGGATAGGACTGATGAAAATGGTGAAAGGTATAGAAAAGGGAAGCAAGAGGCGAAGAAAGCTGTGAGAGAAGCTAAGTTAGCGGCTTACGACGATATGTATAAACGTCTAGATACCAAAGAAGGAGAGTTGGATATCTATAAACTAGCTAGAGCAAGGGAAAAGAAGACAAGGGACCTAAACCAAGTGAGGTGCATCAAGGATGAGGATGGAAAGGTTCTTGCTACAGAGAACGCGGTTAAAGACAGATGGAGAGGTTATTTTCATAATCTTTTCAATGAAGGACATGAAATGAGTGCTTCTTTAGGGGAGTTGAGTAACTCAGAAGAGTGTAGAAACTACTCTTTTTATCGTCGAATCCGGAAGGAAGAAGTGGTTGTAGCTTTGAAGAAGATGAAGCATAGAAAAGTAATAGGCCCAGACGATATACCAATCGAAGTGTGGAAAGTTTTGGGAGAGACAGGTATAACATGGCTCACTGACCTTTTCAATAGGATTTTGAAAACGAAGAAGATGCCAAATGAGTGGCGAACGAGCACTTTGGTGCCTATCTACAAGAATAAGGGCGACGTACAAAATTGCATGAACTATAGGGGTATTAAGCTAATGAGTCATACAATGAAGCTCTGGGAGAGAGTCATTGAGCATAGATTGAGGCAAGAGACACGGGTTTCGGACAACCAATTCGAGTTCATGCCAGGGCGCTCAACCATGGAGGCTATCTATCTCTTACGAAGATTGATGGAAAGATATAGAGATGGGAAAAAGGATTTACACATGGTCTTTATAGATTTGGAGAAAGCGTATGATAGGGTCCCAAGAGACATTCTTTGGAGGATTTTAGAGAAGAAAGGAGTACGAGTAGCATATATCCAAGCTATAAAGGATATGTATGAAGGAGCAAAGACTGCCGTAAGAACTCATGAAGGACAAACTGAAAGCTTTCCCATAACTGTAGGATTACATCAAGGCTCATCCTTAAGTCCTTACCTTTTTGCGTTGGTAATGGATGAGTTAACAGGACATATTCAAGATGATATTCCTTGGTGTATGCTTTTCGCAGACGATATAGTGTTGATAGATGAAACTCAGGAAGGGGTAAATGCAAAGCTTAACCTTTAGAGAGAAGAGTTGGAATCTAAAGGTCTTCGCCTAAGCCGATCAAAGACAGAATATATGGAGTGCAAGTTCAGTGCAAATGGAGGCCAAAATGAGTTAGGGGTGAGGATCGGAGATCAAGAAATACCAAAGAGCGACCGTTTTCGTTACCTAGGATCTATCTTGCAAAAGAACGGAGAATTAGATGGAGATCTCAACCATAGAATACAAGCTGGATGGATGAAGTGGAAGAGTGCATCCGGCGTGTTGTGTGACCGCTGTATGCCACTGAAGCTCAAGGGAAAATTTTATAGGACGACAATAAGGTCGGCGATGCTGTATGGCACAGAATGTTGGGCGGTGAAGCATCAACACGTACACAAAATGGGTGTAGCGGAGATGAGGATGCTTCGTTGGATGTGTGGGCACACGAGAAAGGATAAGATTAGGAATGAGGATATCCGGGGTAAAGTAGGAGTAGCCGAAATTGAAGGAAAGATGAGAGAAAATCGGTTACGGTGGTTTGGACATGTGCAAAGAAGGCCTACTGACGCTCCGATTAGAAGATGCGACTATGGGACAGAGGTTTAGGGCCGAAGGGGTAGAGGAAGACCTAGGAAAACTTTGGAAGAGACTCTAAGAAAAGACTTAGAGTACTTGGATCTAACGAAGGACATGACACAGGACCGAGCACAATGGCGTTCTAAGATTCATATAGCCGATCCCACTCAGTGACTTGGATTTTCCAAGTCTCCAACCGAGAAGTTTTCCTCACTCAGGAAATTAAGGGAACACTACCTCAACCTACATGCTCCACTCACAAAGCTTAAACAAAAGAAAATTCAAAGAACTTAGCGAAGAAGGCTTTGGTGTATTTAACACAATACGTTGAAATGAAGGAAAGCTTATTTATTGATATCCCCGATAAGCTACAAATATGTACATATACATAAGTCAAAATAAACAAACAAGAGGGAGCCTTCACAAAGGTTGCTTAGGAGAAGTCTCAGCAGTCGGTAGAGCCCCAGAAAGAGAAGGCACCGGAGGGGGATCATTCGGAGCCTCAGTACTGGACAGAACCCTAGAAGGAGGAGGCATCAGAGGTTGATCATTTGGAGCTTCATTACGCGGTACAGCCCTAGAAGACGAAGGCAATAAATGCCTTTGGAATAAACCCACAAATCTCTGATGATCAAGTAAAACCTGACCATCAGATTCCTTCATCTGGTCAAGCTTCCTCTTCATGTTTGTAGCATAGTCATGTGCGAGCCGGTGCAACTGTTTATTCTCATGCTTGAGCCCTCTAATCTCCTGTTTGAGACTCATCACTTCAGCCGCCAATGATTCAACTTGGCGGGTTCGAGCAAATAGACGTTGGGCCATATTAGACACAGAACCTGCACACTGAACACTGAGAGCCAGAGAATCCTTAACAGCTAACTCATCAGACCGTTTGGAAAGTAGTCTGTTATCTTTGGGAGTGAGAAGGTTCCTTGCCACCACCGCAGCGGTCATATCATTCTTCATCACGGAATCCCCAACGGTAAGAGGACCAGTAGGGGAGACGAAGGATGGACGCCATATGTTGTCAGGAGAAGGCGGGGCTGCCTCTTCAACAAGGTTCAAGTCAAAACGACGGTCGGAGGGGCCAGACATTTTCAAAGGTGTTGAAGAGAGAAGAAGTCGGACAAATCAAGATCTTAGAAGTGCAAGAATGGAGCTTCTACTGGTGGAGATTCAAGTGTACTTTGGAACTTAATGCCAGCCTCTATAAAAATCTGCACTCGACAGAGCTTCAGAAATCGAAGAGGCGCCTGCTCAAAAATCGAAGAGGCGTTTGCTTTCTCAAAAACAAGGCTGCTCAGATACCACGAGGGTCGATCTCAGAAATCGAAGAGGCGTTTGCTTTCTCAAAAGCTGGGCTGCGCAAAGACCACGAAGGCCGATCTCAGAAATCGAAGAGGCGTTTGCTTTCTCAAAAGCTGGGCTGCTCAGAGACCACGAGGGCCGATCTCAGAAATCGAAGAGGCACCTACTTTTCCAGCCTTGTCAGCACCTGTCACACGCACACTCAGCTTTGCAGAAATTATGGGCATTCGGTCGAAGACTTCTGGTTAAGTAGAAAGCACATGAGTCGTACTGTTCAATCACCCACTTCCCACACGCAACAGTAGCTCATAGGTACCACAGATAACTTTGCCAAAGTTCTCTGCCAAAGTTGAACACGTGAAGCTTGCAGCTCCCACTACATCGCTCTGACCAAGAAGGGTAAAAGAATAGCAAAGAAACAACACTAACAAAGTTTAGACACATAAATTTTGAAGGTCTAGCTACAATATTATTACCCACAAGGGTAAAGGAACAGTACCACTGCTGGATAATTGGAAAGTCCCTGTGTGTCAACCTCTGTGCTTCGTGGCAAGGTAGACTAGCAAACATGCCCAACCTTTAATCACATTCGAGAAAACACTCCCAACAAGATTGCTTGCTCCAAAATCGAAGAGGCACCGTCCTCCGAATCTCGAGAGCCAGACTCCCAACATGACTACTTTCTCAAAAATCGAAGAGGGTAAAGGAACAGTACCATTGCTGGATAATTGGAAAGTCCCTGTGTGTCAACCTCTGTGCTTCGTGGCACAGTAGACTAGCAAACATGCCCAACCTTTACTCACATTCGAGAAAACACTCCCAACAAGATTGCTTGCTCCAAAATCGAAGAGGCACCGCCCTCCGAATCTCGAGAGCCAGACTCCCAACATGATTACTTTCTCAAAAATCGAAGAGACACCGCTCTCCGAATCTCGAGAGCCAGACCCCCAGCATGATTGCTTTCTCAAAAATCGAAGAGGCATCGTTCTCCGAATCTCGAGAGCCAGATCCCCGATAGGATTGCTTGTTCGAAAATCGAAGAGGCAACACTTTCCCAACTTCAAGAGCCGGATCTCCTTGGATAAAGCTGTCTGTAATCTTCACACGCAACATCAGCTTTCCAGATACCACAAACCACTTTTTCAAAGTGCTCTGACAGCGTTAAAACATGTGAAGCTGGCAGCTCCCACTACCGTGCTATGACCAAGTAGGGTAAAGGAATAACATTACTACTTGTTGTTAAGGAGACTCCTATATATGTCGACCTCCATCCCCAACGGACAGGCAGACCTGCAAAAATGCTCAACCCTTCCTCATATCTGAGAGGGCACTCCCAACGAAGCCTTTCGAAATATTCAGCTTTCTTTCCCCCCGATAATACCTCTGCAAACAAGCTATACTAGAGCAAGAATATCTCATATCATCAGGGTTAAAAGCAAGAGTATCTCATATCATGCTTTTTCCCTGTCTTTTCCTTTGACCTTGTTCTTACCTGCAAGACAAGGAGAAAGAGAGCAATCAGTCAGTACTTGGAATCAAGCTTCCAGCCAGGAACTGACTGCCTGGAACCCCTTACCTGATTACTTACCTGACATTGCTCTCGAGTACTCATCTTCAACATCTTATGCTTCCAGGGAAGATACCGCATCTGCTTGAGGAACAGATAGGGCAAGGGAGAAGGATACAAGGAAGCATGTGGAGACAAGCGTAACAGCACACGTGCCGATACATCTATTACTCTGTCAAAGCAAAAGTATCCCATATCAGCAGGGTCGAACGTACTCTAGATTTGATGGACTTGTTTTGACCATCAAATTCTTCAGTCAGCCTTATACTCTGGAGGAAACCAGAAAACCCTCCAGCTCAGTTTAAGAATAAGCCTGTGGAAAGTTACTTCTTCAAAAGCAAAAGTATCCCATATCATCTCTTCTCATTTTCTTCTCTTTATCCTTCATGCTGCCTGCAAGATAGGGAGACTGTGAACAATCAGCCGGAGCTATGATTGCTTACCTTGTCTGTCACCTCTTTCAGCAGATCCCCTAGCTCGGCGACTTGGGGGACTCCTACTACATGGTTTGTATCGCGCTTGACCAAGCCTGAAACTACAAATAAGCTTCAAGTGAAATTGATACATTACCTTGTGCATCTCCACCAGTTAAAGATACCACCCCTGGATGGAGGAAGAGTACTTCCAGAGAAGATGCCCCATCTACCTATGAGACAGATAAGGCATGTCAAGACGATACCACACTCCGATACTTAGAAGTTTCGTGATTACGAGATCATTCTCCCACAATATTTCCTAATGTCATTTGTACTAAATCATTCACTTGTACTCACTAAAGGAGAGCTTGACCTATGTACTTGTGTAAACCCTTCACAATTAATGAGAACTCCTCTATTCCGTGGACGTAGCCAATCTGGGTGAACCACGTACATCTTGTGTTCGCTTTCTTATCTCTATCCATTTATATACTTATCCATACTAATGACCGGAGCAATCTAGCGAAGATCACAAAAAGCGACCGTTTTCGCTACCTAAGATTTATCGTGCAAGAGAACGGAGAATTAGATGGAGATCTCAACCATAGAATACAAGCTGGATGGTTGAAGTGTAAGAGTGCATCCGGCGTGTTGTGTGACCGTCATAGGTCACTGAAGCTCAAGGGAAAATTTTATAGGACGGCAATAAGGCCAGCGATGTTGTATGGCACAGAATGGTGGGCGGTGAAGCATCAACACGTACAAAAAATGGGTGTGGCGGAGATGAGGATGCTTCGTGGGATGTGTGGGCACACGAGAAAGGATAAGATTGGGAATGAGGATATCCGAGGTAAAGTAGGAGTAGCCGAAATTGAAGGAAAGATGAGAGAAAATCGGTTCCGGTGATTTGGACATGTGCAAAGAAGGCCTACTGACTCTCCGGTTCGAAGATGTCACTACTGGACAGAGGTTCAGGGCCGAAGGGGGTAGAGGAAGACCTAGGAAAACTTTGGAAGAGACTCTAAGAAAAGACTTAGAGTACTTGGATCTAACGGAGGACATGACACAAAACCGAGCGCAATGGCGTTCTAGGATTCATATAGCCGACCCCACTTAGTGGGAAAAGGCTTTGTTGTTGTTGTTGTTGTTGTTGTTCTGCTATCTTTCTTCTTCTTCTTCCTTTTCTTGTTCAAAAGTATAAATTTGGACCAAATTTTGCTTATATGTGGAGTTTGCCAGTCAGAATTCTTTTTGTTCGGATACATACTCTTTGAATCTCTCAACTGCAACATGAACAAGGAATACAGAATATAGAAGAATGCAGAGGTATGTTGCACTCTCTTCATCCTTTTCTCTTATGTGAGAGAAAAATAAGGCTACCTGGTGTAAGACATCTCACAAAAACATAGAATCTCGAAAACTTTGATTACACTGACCCGAACCCATGCTGCTCCAATCAAGCAGCCATATGGAATTAAGGTTGTCTTCCATGAGAGTTGAACATTAACTAGTCACCACCAGTGGCGGATCCAGGATTTCAAGTTCGGGGGGTCCCAACATAAAAGTTCAAAAAAAAAAAAAATAGACTAATTTGGTTCCGTATCACTATTTTCTACTGAATTTGGTTCATTGAATAAATCAAGATTAATCTCAAAGGTAATAAAACCAATAAATTCTCCTCAGCAACATGACGCAATTAGTGACTCTACAAAGATAAAATTTGTTAATGTAACATATATATTATTAATTGGGAGTTGGGACTAGAGTCTAGGATTTAAAAACTTATATGAATTTGGAAGAAATAAAATTAGGCAGCTAAAGGCGGTGGAACGGCAAATGGTGGTGGGGAATAGGGTAACTTAGGTTTAAAGTTGGAAGGTCGCGACGATTGGGGCTATGAGTTCTTAAATATAATTTGGGGATACTAGAAAAGACCGGGGGTTCTCGGGCTCTGTAAAGAAAATAGAGATATTTTAGTTTTTAAATTTTTTATAACGACCTAGCTCAAAAACGTCATCGATTTGGCTAGGTCTTTTAAAACAAAAATTAAAAACCTCTTCTTCTTCTTCTTTGTTATAAGCACTATTGCTTGCACATCCATAGAGGCAACAAGCATCTCCACTGCACCTGCCCAAATTGTTGAAGGTCCCGAAGGTCGATCACAAGTGTTTCTTCGGGCTTCCGAAGGGTCCTTGGACCCCCTGGTCCCTATATGGATCCGCCAGTGCTAGTCACTATTCTGTTGGCTTCAGCCTTCCGGGTTGCTCTTTCTTATTGCCTTGTTAGAATGAAGAAAATAAAAAAGATTGTGGGGGAGTGATATTTTTCCGTCTTTATAAATAACTATAAGGGTATTTACGTAAAATACGATATTTTTGAAAATGTGAAAGGAAAGAGACTAGGGGAAATTTGGAAATATAACCCAAATTTAGAACCCATGTAGAATTATAACCAACATTTTAATTTTATGATAATTATAACCAAAAGTTGATGTAAAAGTACTAATATATCCTTAATGTTGGGGTTTCTCACAACAATCAAAACCCAACTTATAATATTGCGGATTTGAATATAGATAGAGATTTAAACTACCTTCAAATGTCTAGGATCTTTAACTATACCTTTAGATATATGCAACCTTTAAACCAGAATGAAAGCTTGAATTAAAACAGCTTCCATGGAAAACGTAAAAAATCAGAGAACTTGGAAGATTAAAATATAGAGGAAACCATTGATAAGGGGAGCTTTGAAAGCGTAGCCTTTCTAGAAAATGAGTAAAACATAAATTAAGACCAAATAAATATGGGAATTTTAACGAAAAGCACTCGGTACTGTTCACTTTAACGAAAAACCACATTTTTACACTAAAAAGTCAATCCTGGTACTATTCACTTTACCCTTTATTTTGTCCTTATCATTAAAACTCAAAGTTTTCAAGCCCCTTTCATTAGTTTTCCTAATAAATATACTGCGGAAAATCCTCCAGGGGCCAATGTGAAGTACAACATTTTTTTCGAGCATAATTCTCAATGTGATGAGAAGGGAAATCGTCCTCCACCCATAGTCCTTGCCTTCCTATTGCTTATGGAGTCAAATTTTGTTTGGCCACCAAAATCTCAAATTCTTGCAAAGGCATAGAAAGGATACGGCAGAAATGTTACTGGTTTTGCTTTTTGATTCATGCTTTCATTGTGCAGAAATCCGGAAGGTTGCAGGAAGTAATTCAAAAGTTGCAAAGAATAATGAAAACAAAAAAGCGATAGAGATGTATCTGCATTTCAATTGCCATACCACCAATGTGTTCCGTTCAAACAACTTGTTTGGGTCGGAAATTCTGATAAGGAACTTGAACAAGCAATAAAAAGAATGCAAATGTCTGTCGTTACCGTCTTTTTCCTTGTGGAGATGCATCGCAGTGGTAGACGATTGAATCCAATTAGATTAATCAATGATTCCAATAATGCAAACAGCTTATGGCTTACAATGCTAAACACACTACCGATTCAGAATGGTGCGGGATTTTGTAGTAATTCGAAAAATCGACTAAAAACCGTGAAATCTCATGTCTGCATTCTCTCAATTAAGATGCATTATCCACATACATTGGAAAGGAAACTTGGAGAACCATCGGACATCCGACATATAATCTCAAGCTAAATCATCACGTATCCCCTCTAAGAAAACACTAAATAAAACAAGAGAAAGACTTGATGCAACCTAACAAAATTGGGTTGAGTAAAATGTATAATAATCTTGTAAGAAATATAACACTGGATCCAAAGATCAGGACAAGTGTATACCATCCTTGTTAAACTGGGAAAGTAGGTCTCAAAAATTGCTGTAATTTGAGCTTGGAGGACCTTTCACCTTCAAAACCAGACTTCTTCAACACATCCAGCACCTTTTTCTTGAATTCGGATATCTCCCCTTCCGCATTAACACCATCCGTCCCCATGTCCTCATCCATAAACTCCATCACATCATTAGTATCCTCTTCTTGGGCTGTTGCATGATTAAGAGCCTGCAGGGTCTTGTAATTCTTCTCGAGCAAATTGATGACACTTTTCTGCCTAAAAATTGAGCCAAGGGTTTTGTTTTTCCTATTGAAACAGATCCGCAAAAAGCCATCCCACTCCTTTTGGTTCACTTGTAAAGCCGGTTTCCTGGGCTCGATTCGAACAACAAAGGAATCCACCTTAGGCGGGGGGCGAAAACAAGAGTTGGGTGTTGACGGTAAGACGACAATAGAGCTTGTCACCGGGCTGCACAACCAGTCTCCTCGCAAATTCCCTCTGAAACATTATAATGGCACATCGGAAAGCAGGTTGGTGCTTCAGTAACTTGAAGGTTAAGGGAGATGAGATTTGATAAGGGATATTTGCCGCACATATATCGAAATAGGGAAGCTCCTCAGTCTTCAGCACATCTCCTTGAATCACCTGTGTACAGAACCACAAGCAAACCCCTATCTTTATTCAATTCAGAATCCCCAAAACACATCAAACATATTTCTGTATAATCATACAACATAGTTTCTTAAATTAATTACAACACTACCTGAGAAAATCTTCTGGCAAATATAATTATCATTTCGGAACAGAACATAATTTGAGAACTTCTTTCTAAATTATCGAATCATAGTCATGGAAACGCTAGTTGAAATGACCCAATAATGGATTTTCTAATTTTTAAAAAATGCTCGGTAAAAGAAATATCTTTAAAAAAAAAGAAAGAAAAATGATATAAAATGAGGGGATTGTTTGACAGCTATGTGCAGAATTCTCATATTTTTTATGTGGTTCTAACTTGTAATAGTAAAATTCCAAACAGCTGGCATGCTATGTTGCCCATATGAGACTAATCATACTTGTCATCTTGAAGGAGTTTATACAACAAATTATCTCCTTCGGTGGCCTGTGGTTTTCACTCCCCTTTTGGAAGGACTGCTTTACCTAAAACTGAAACAACCGGCCCTAATGCCGGGAAATACAAAATTGACTCAAAAGCTCTACAACTTGGACAGTTTCTTCTTAAACCTTTTCGAGATGTGCTTAATCCGGGCTTGCAATTCATTTCTCTTCCAGTAATGCTGGGCATTTGACATCATAACCATTATATCATGCTTCACAGCTTCCAAGCTTGTATAATAGTCGTTCTCTAACCTCGACTGGATTAGTTCAGGGTACAATGCACAGGAAAGCCAAGACATCATTATTTTCTCAAATCTTAGTTTCAGCCAAGATCGATGATAGGCAAGCATATATGTTGCGACCTTCCGCACATTCTTTCTATTTTATCAGAACTGAAATTGTTAAACCATATAATAGTGTTTCTCTACTTGTTGCAGAAATCCGCCTTCTCAACAGCCTGATTCAATTGTTGGATTGTTTGCAAGTCCTGCATCATTCACTGCATAATTAATTAATATCCTTGATGATAGAAAACAGTTTTAGAATGATTACGTCTTTCCTAATGATAATTGGAGCTTTGAATTCCAATTCCCACAAACTAACAAGACAGGTACACCAAGTATTTGCACAAACCTTCTCTTGTAATTTAGAAAAAATACGCAGAAGCTTCTCTTTGCTTTCAGAATCAATATGGGGCTGTTCGCATGAGTATGGATCATCTACTACGGACGGTTCACGCAATTCCCAAGGACAATACAAATGGGTTTCATCATCATTCTCATACTGAACCTTATATCTTAACCAAGGGCTATCGGGAAACTCATGTGATTTGGCCTGGCAACAAACAATTCGACCTACCCACCAAGTCCCACCTTCATCTGAAATTGAATCCCTCCACCAAACCGCGCATTCCTCCCCAGTGGTCTAGTTTCTTCTAATAGAAGCATCATACCACGTTTTCAATCATTAAAATCAATTTCAGGCAAAGTCAACTTCAATGCTTTACCAAGGATAGCAGAAGAATGGTCTACAAATCTAAGTTTGATTTTACAGCAACTCTCCCTCGAACCAGGCAGCGAAGCATAATCGAGGCTTTCAACCTTGCAAATTTCCGCAACTTTGATGTTTTCCTTAATTGATTCCCAAGGACCCCAAGGACCCTCATCTAAATTCTTGACTAGTTTTAGATACTCTTGATGGCCCTAACAATCACAAGCCCAAATATTGATTATCAAACAGTAAATTCTATAAGTAATAACCAAAGGACCAGAAACCATGAATCATAGATATTAGAAATCACCTGTCTCAGGTATACAACTTCATCACCTAGTTGAGGAATATAACGATAACCATCCTCATGTTTTGACAACATCAGCCATGGTAACTTTCCAGCGGGGTTAACTAACTGTTAGTGTTCCTTGATTTAGCTGGATGTTTTTCTCTGAAAATGCTGAACAGAAGCAAAACAAAGATAGAAGAAGTTGAACCGAAAAGTTTTTTTTTTTCTTGTTCACTCATGCAAAAATCTTGCAGAGGAATAATTTGTACTACTCTGAAAAATGCGCACTAACACTGCTTTACATTTAACTGGTAGCCTTAGCTTTAGGACCACACAAAACACTACTTTTAATCTTAGTCACTCATCAACCTAATTACATGGATCAAACACCACATGGCACTCATGGCCTTACATCATTTTAACTCTACACTTGGCAGATATGCTCAAATGAATACACACATTAAACTCATCTTATTTCTAATACTCAATCAGCTAGAGACTTATAATTCAACACTCCCCTTTAAGTCTTGAGCTGATTTCACTCCAAGCATGCTCCTGAGATAATTAAACTGATCTTTAGGCAGAGGTTTTGTGAAAATATCAGCTAGTTGCTCATTAGTTGGACAGTACACCAGATCAATGATCCCATCCTTCAGTGCGTCCTTGATGAAATGGTATCTTCTGTTAATGTGTTTGGTCTTTTGATGGAACACAGAGTTCTTGGTGATTGCAATTGCTGAGGTGTTGTCACAGTGCACTGGAGTGGCTTCGGTTTGAAATTCACCAAAATCTTCAAGAACAAATCTCAACCAAATGGCTTGAGTAGTTGCTTCTGAAGCATTGATGTACTCTGCTTCTGCAGTGGAAAAAGCTACACAATTCTGCTTCACAGATGCCCATGAGAATACTCCACTGCCAAAGGAGAAAGCATAACCAGAAGTACTCTTACTGTCCTCAATTGATCCACTCCAGTCACTGTCACAGAACCCAATTAACATTGAGTTCTTACCCTTCACATATTCCAAACCATAATCAAGTGCGCCCTTAATGTATCTTAGCACTCTTTTAGCAGTTCCAATATGCTTACTGGTAGGGCAGTGCATAAATCTGGCTAATAGACTGGATGCATATATTATATCAGGCCTGGTTGCAGTGAGATATAAGAGACTTCCCACCAAACTTCTGTATAACTCTTCACTTGCAGCATCACTTCCATCATCCGTGGTTAACTTCTCAGTTGCAACTAATGGAGTAAGCACAGGTTTGCACTCTTTTAGACCAAATTTGTCTAACAGAGAGCTTGCATATTTCTTTTGGTGGATGAAAATGCTTGCAGTGGTTTGAATTATTCCCATTCCAAGAAAATGATGGAGAAGGCCCAAATCAGTCATCTCATATTTTCGTTTCATGTCTTCCTTGAATTCTTCAAGCATTTGTTTGTTGCTCCCAGTATAGATTATGTCATCCACATAGATCGACACAATCAAAATGCCTTTCTCTTCTGCCTTGATGTACAGTGTTGGTTCACTTAAACTTCTTGTGAAACCACATTGTGAGAAATATGTATCGATCTCATACCAGGCCCGTGGTGCCTGTTTTAGACCATACAAGGCTTTGTGAAGTTTATATACCCTGTCTTCCTCCCCTTTAGCTACAAAACCATCAGGCTGCTCGACATACACCTCCTCCTCTAGAACACCATTTAAAAAAGCCGATTTGACATCAAGTTGATAGAGTTTCCAACTCTTTTGTGCAGCCAATGCTATAAGGGTTCTGATTGTATCTAACCGGGCAACAGGAGCAAAGGTCTCATTGTAGTCTATTCCTGGTTTCTGGGCATATCCCTTTGCAACAAGCCTTGCCTTGTTCTTTTGCACAGTTCCATCTAGGTTGAGTTTGGTTTTAAACACCCATTTTACTCCAATTATAGGCTTGTTACTTGGCCTGTCCACTAACTCCCAGGTTGCATTCTTTTCAATCATGGAGAGCTCATCCTTCATAGCATTCATCCAAGATTCATCCTTAGCTGCATCTTCAAAATTCTCTGGTTCTATAATGCACAGATTACATTTAGCAAGTACATCATCCAGCTTTCTCCATTTTAATGGAGTATGATCAAATGCCTAGGTGTCACTCACACCTGCACTTGACTGAGAATTGATCTGTGTATCATCAATATCACTTGCAGCTTCTTCCAATATGCCAGATGATGAACCACTTGAAACTTGAGGGTCATTTTCATTATTCTCACTTCTTGATGTATCCACAGTGTCAAACTCATAAGTAGGAAGTGACATATATCTTTCTGTGCTTCTTTCCCAATCCCAAGCTGAGTTTTCATCGAACACAACATCTCTTGACAGAATCAGTTTCTTAGAGATTGGATCAAATACTCTATAGCCTTTCTCACATTTTGCATATCCAACAAAGACTCCTTTTATACTCTTAGGTTCTAGCTTGTGTCTTAGCTCGGATGGAGTATGGACATAACAGACTGAGCCAAAAACCTTCAAATGAGCAATACCTGGTTTCCTTTTGCTGTAAGCTTCAAAAGGTGTTATACTATCCAGTGATTTGGTAGGACATCTGTTTAACAGATAGACAGCAGTATGCACAGCTTATGCCCACATATAGTAAGGCATTCCTTTGTCATGAAGCATAGACTTGGCCATTTCAATCACAGTTCTGTTTTTCCTTTCAACCACTCCATTTTGCTGTGGAGTGTAAGATAGAGACAGTTGCCTTTGGATTCCCTCTGTGTCACAGTATTGCTTGAATTCATTTGATAAGAACTCCCCTCCTCTATCACTCCTTACACATTTTACCTTCATTCCACTTTGCAACTCAGTCATGGCCTTGAATTTCTGAAAACAAGTAAAAGCTTCAGATTTGAATCTAAGGAAATACACCCATATCATCCTGGTTGCATCATCTACAAGCAACATGAAGTACTTGTTTCCTCCAGTAGACTCGATTCTCATCGGTCCACACAGATCAACATGAACCAATTCAAGTGGAGCACCAGCTCTTTGTGCTTGACCACTAGGAAACCTTTCTCTGTGTTGCTTACCATATTGACAGCCTTCACACACTTTGTCATACTCATCTAGATATGGTAATCCATGAACCATGTCATTATCCTTCAATTTCTTGATTCCACCAAAGTGTAGGTGGCCTAATCTTCTGTGCCAAGTCAGAGAACAATGAGCAAAACTGGTTTTCAACACAAGTTGTTTCTCAGGCCGTAGAGATAGAGGATAGCACCTGTTTTCTTTCATTTTTACACGGATAATTTGACATTTCAGAGAAGGACCATAAAAAACAGTGCACATATGTCCACCAAACACAAGATAATATTCGTGCTCATCCATTTGTCCTACACTTAATAGATTCTCTTTCAAACCAGGTAGATACATGACTTCTCGAATGTATTTTCTTCCTCTGTTAGTCTCAATTTCCAGTGATCCCATTCCTGCCACATTAACTAACACTCCTGTTGGCATTTGAACTTTCCCTACAACATTTGTATTCACATCAACAAGAAGATCAACATTTCCTGTCATATGATTACTGCAGCCACTATCTATGTACCAATCTCCATTAACCTTAGTCTCAGCAACTATACAATTTGCATAAAATAAGTTTCCTGTCACTTCCATTTGACTTGCACAGTTTGCCTTTTGAATAGACTTTCCAACAGTACACTCTCTGGCCCAATGACCAAATCTATCACAGTTATGGCACTTGGATTTCCCCTTATATCTACATTCACCATAATGAAACTTTGAACACACTTTATATTGAGGTTTTACACTCTCTTGACCCATAACCTGTGAGGAAGTACTATTCTGTGCAATATTTGTGTATGATTTTTGCTGAAACTTTGGTTTTGAATCCCATTTCTTACCCTTTCGATTCCAATTTCTCTGTGGTTTAAAAGTACTAGACTGAGCATAACTTCGATTCTGCCCTTTTGAACTAACAGTAAGAGAAGAAAATGCTCTCTCAGTTGCATCTGAAGAATGCAAATCAAACCTCTGCTCTTGACTCTTCAATATGGCTAGTACCTCTTGCAGTTCAACAGATTCTAAACATTTGGTATTTTCTATCACTAAGCATATAGGATCATATATCTTAGTGAGACTGATTAATACCTTCTGTACTAATCTCTCATTTGACAGAGTTTCACCAAACGTTTTCATTTGATTAATCAGATCATTTAAACGAGTAAGATACCCAGTCAAGGATTCATCATCACGCATTCTAGTATGTTCAAATTCTCTTCTAAGATTCTGGAGTTTCACAGATCTTACCTGATCCCCACCGTGATATTCGCCATATAACAGATCCCATGCCATTTTTGCCGAGTCTGCGTTTGCGATTCGAGGGAAAATCTGATCGGAGACTGCGTTTTGAATGATTCCGAGAGCTTTTGCATCTTTCATGAAGATTGCAGTCATTTTCTCATCATCGTCAGCATCAACATCTGTATCTTCATCAGTCTTAGCTTTCTTCTTCTTCGAATCGAAAACCGAAATCCCTTTTTCCACCAGATTCCACAGTCCATATGACTTGAAAATGGTAACCATTTTGATTCTCCAGAACTCGTAGTTCTCACCGGAGAAGATCGGGGTCCTCACTTCAGCACTCCCAGATCCAGCCATCGTGAGCTTGTGTGAATCCAGAAACACGTAGTTCTTTAAGTCACAGACAAACTCCGGCAAACTTCACCGAAACCAGAAACGGTGATGTTTGAGCTCACAGAAACACGCCCAGATCTTAATCGAAACCAGGCTTTGAGGCCATGTTAGTGTTCCTTGATTTAGCTGGATGTTTTTCTCTGAAAATGCTGAACAGAAGCAAAACAAAGATAGAAGAAGTTGAACCGAAAAGTTTTTTTTTTTCTTGTTCACTCATGCAAAAATCTTGCAGAGGAATAATTTGTACTACTCTGAAAAATGCGCACTAACACTGCTTTACATTTAACTGGTAGCCTTAGCTTTAGGACCACACAAAACACTACTTTTAATCTTAGTCACTCATCAACCTAATTACATGGATCAAACACCACATGGCACTCATGGCCTTACATCATTTTAACTCTACACTTGGCAGTTATGCTCAAATGAATACACACATTAAACTCATCTTATTTCTAATACTCAATCAGCTAGAGACTTATAATTCAACACTAACATGCTTCGGGTTGAAGAACTTTGGCCATAGTCATTACATGAACCCTGATGATTTCTCGTAGACCTTGGTCTTTGATGAATCTGGTCACACAATTTGGCAGAGGAGTCTTCTGCATCCCTTGATGTCCCCAATGTTTGATGGCCCCACCTCAACTTAGGGCTACAGCTCACAGAGTCCACCTTCCGTGAAGTTGCTTTGATCTTAAAGGTTCTTGTTCTGCTTATTGCATTGGTTGCAGCTGCGGGGAGATCCATTCCTGAATCATGATGGTCGTTGATATTTGTTGCATATTCTTCGACATTACCACCAGAACCTTCTGAATTAGTCCTGCGCTTGTAAACAAACTTCAAAGAAGTTGATCTGCCAGCACCTCCACCCATTTTCCGTACCCCAAAATTTGAATTTGGATCCATGCTTGAAGAATCGTTGGGGTTTAAATCTCTAGAACTTGTGGAGTTTTGTGCAGGAAATTTAAGAGAAGCATAATCACCAGAGTGCTTTCTTCTAGCAAACTTCTCTATCTCCGGAGAACCCTCGATTCCTTTTTGTTTGTGCTCGCCCAAAGTTGAGTAATCAAATGATGAAGATACAAGTGCCTCGTCAGTATGACAAAGCTCTCTACCATCTAGATCCTCAAATGCACGTGTTCCAGTATGTTCCCCATCCCTGCAACGCAAGACACCTTCATAATTTTCCGTTCCCTTAATTTTTAAATGATTACAAAATTGTTCACAATTATTCTCAGGATTAACATACTGATGGACATTATTCATCTCTTCTATATGGACATTACAACTAGCAAGCGACCCAGTAGCTGCTTCCAATCTGACTCTGCTATCCTGGTAATTTGCGGATGCTTCCAATGAATTCTCTGTCTTTACAGTTTCCCCAGTATCTGTCAAATCATTGGCTAAGAGATTTCTTGAAAACTTTAGGTTTTTCAATGATAGGTTTATTTCATCTCAAACAAAGGTATATATACAACCCTATACAAATATGGGAAAGAATAAAAAGAATAATTACATTCCATACTAGGAGACCTAATATGGTAAGAATCCCACAATTATGGGAATCTTAATACAAGTCAACACTCCCCCTCAAGTTGGTGCATAGATGTTGCACATGCCTAACTTGTCTAGAAACCTGGAGAACTTGTCACTAGAAACCGCCTTCGTGAGAATATCTGCTTCTTGGTCGTCCGTTCCTATGGGAGGAACCTCAATTACTTTACTATCTAGCTTCTCTTTAATAAAGAACCGGTCAACCTCTACATGCTTGGTCCTATCATGTTGCACGGGATTATAAGCAATATCACGAACAGCTTTATTGTCACAAAATAACTTCATCGGCTGACCATGTTTGACCCCCAAATCTTGTAACAGAAACCTAAGCCACAATAGTTCACAAATACCGAGTGCCATGCCTCGAAATTCGGCTTCTGCGCTTGACCTTCATACAACATTCTGCTTCTTGCTTCTCCACGTTACTAGATTGCCCCCAACGAAGGTGAAATATCCAGATGTCGAGCGCCTATCATTCGTTGATCCTGCCCAATCAGCATCCGTATAGCACTCGATCTTGAAATGCCCATTTTTCCGAAATAAAATTCCTTTACTAGGGCTCCCTTTCAAGTAACTCAATATTCTCATAACTGCACTCATATGTTGTTCTCCCGGATTGTGCATATATTGACTAATAACACTTAAGGCATGAGCAAGATCTGGCCTAATGTGAGCCAAGTACATTAATCACCCTACTAACCTTTGATACTTCCCTTTATCAACCGGTACTTGGTTCGGATCGATACCCAACTTCATTCATTCGGCCAATGGAGTAGACACCGGCTTGCACGCCATCATACCGGTTTCTTCCAACAGGTCAAGAACGTACTTCCTTTGTGATAGAAATATCCCGGACTTGCATCTCGACACTTCAATCCCAAGGAAATATTTCAAAGAACCAAGATCTTTCATTTCAAACTCTGTGGACAAATAATTCTTCAAGGCTGCTTGCTCAACATGATCGTTACCAGTAACCACCATATCATCCACATATACAATGAGAACTGTAACCCTCTCGTTCTGGTGTTTCACGAATAAAGTGTGATCCCAATTACTTTGCCTATACCCGAATGCCCTCATAGACTTGGTAAATCTACCAAACCAAGCTCTTGGGGACTGCTTTAACCCATACAATGATTTCTTGAGCCTACATACCTTTCGTTTCCATATGTCCGAATCATTGCACCCTGGTGGAAGGTCCATGTAAATCTCCTCAGTTAGATCTCCATGGAGGAATGCATTTTTTACATCGAACTGTTACAAAGGCCAATCCAGATTTGCTGCTAAGGATAGTAGAGCACGAACTGTATTGATCTTTGCCACTGGTGCAAACGTATCAGTGTAGTCGATGCCATATTTCTGTGTATACCCCTTTGCCACCAATTGTGCTTTAAAGCGATCTACCGTTCCATCTGCTTTGTATTTCACTGTATAAACCCATTTGCATCCCACAGATTTCTTTCCGGCTGGCAAGTCAGTTATTTCCTAGGTAGCATTCTTCTTCAACAATCTCAATTCCTCATTCATTGCATCTTTCCAGTGAGAATCTGCTAAAGCCTCCTGCACACTGTTAGGAATAGATACAGTAGATAATTGATATATAAATGACTTATTTGATTCTGACAGGTGACAGGTAGACACATAATTGTTTAATGGGTATCTCACTCTTGAATCAGAGTTTGGCTCACTCACAGAATATTTGTGTTTACACTTAGGATCTGCTTGATAAGTAGGTTTGGGAATACCTCGATTAATACGCTCTGAAAGGCGACGGAGTGGATGTGCATCCGGTGTAGGAGACGATTGGTTATGAGAATTAATAGAAGATGAGTTCATACTCGGACCTGACATAACCTCGGGAGAAGAATCCCGTGACAAATGCTGCAATTGCTGCTCGGTTCCACTGCAAACATTCGGCTGCAACTCACTTTCAAGCCTAAACTCTGTGAGGCCTGTGGGCTCCTCTTCCTCCTGATTTTCTTTCTGCTCCTCAATGGGCTGATGACCAAACACGGGCTGCTGCCCTTCTTCAGATCCCGTGGGCTGATCACCACAACACGTGGGCTGCGGCCCTTCTCCTCCAGATGCCGTGTAGTCCATGCTTGATGACTGCAATGGCTGTTCTTCATGCAGCTTGTTTCTAGCCACAGAAAAGTAATCAAAACTCAAAACTTCACTATTATCTCAGGTCAGAACTTCACTATTCCGGTACTCCCCTTGAAGTGAGGACGCGGAAGAGCCAAAAAACATTTCATGCTCATGGAAAATCACATCCTGAGTTACAAACATTTTTTTACTCAAAGGATGATAACAACGATATCCTTTCTGGGTAGTAGCATACCCCAAAAAAACACAACGAATAGCGCGAGGCTCAAGTTTATTATTCCGTTGAGGAGACTGGAGGTGAACAAAAGCTACACACCCCAAGATCCGTGGGGGAAGATTGGGAGTCGGTGGGCTGCTAATCTGAGATGTGAGAGCCTGAAGTGGCGTATGGAAGTTTATGGTACGAGAAGGAAGACGATTAATAATATAGGTGGCGGACGTAAGTGCCTCTCCCCAATAATGTAGAGGCAGATGCACCGCAATGAGTGAAGCACGAACTATTTCCAGCAAATGTCTATTTTTTCGTTCAGCAACCCCATTCTGTTGAGGAGTATACGGGCACGTGGTCTGATGAACAATACCATGCAATTCTAGGAAGGAACGAAGTTCCATATTAACATATTCACCCCCATTGTCACTTCGAAGAACCTGGATATTCCTGTTGCATTGCACAGCAATCATTTTATGGAACTGTTGAAAGGCTGAACTAACTTCACTTTTCGACTTTAACAAAATAACCCAAGTCATTCTGGTACAATCGTCAATAAAAGTAACAAACCAGTAAGCACCACTAAGAGTAGCTATTTTCGACGGTCCCCATACATCAGAATGCAAAATCATAAAAGGAACGGTACTTTTATTGAAACTGGGAGGAAAGGAGGTTCGATGGCTCTTAGCCATTTCACAAACATCACACTTAAACTGAGAAACATCATTCTTGACAAACAAACTAGGAAATAATTTATGCAGATAACCAAAGGAAACATGCCCAAGGCGCCGGTGCCACATCCAGATATCTGACACTTTATTAGTACCCCTTTGAGAATCATCAATGGAAAGAGCTTGAGTTAGCAGGCTAGAACTACTGGTGGCCAACTCCAAGTAGTAAAGTTTCCCTCTTCTAATACCATAACCAATCGTCTTCCGCGTCCGGATGACCTTAAAAACACAAAAATAGGGCCAAAAAATAACCAAACAATGTAAGGCAAGGGTTATTTGAGCAACGGACAACAAATTATAATTTAGAGAGGGAACCACAAGAATAGTGTCAAGTTTCATGGTATCGGAAAGGGAAACTGTGCCATCCCCAATAACAGGGACGACATTACCATTAGCAACATTGACCTCGGTTTGTGTGGATGTTTTTAGTGAGGGAACCTGTCTAGAATTGCAAGTCATATGTTCAGTAGCTTCGGAATCAATTATCCATATATTATTCATAACAGAAGTAGAGGTACTTAGTGCTTTACCATCACTACCTGCTGTAGCAATCATGGCAGATACCTTGTCCGCTATCTGGTCCGAATCATTCTTAGTTTCTGCAACGGAGGCTCGAGATTTGTTGCACCAAGGATCACAGGTCTTATCCCAATTCTCGGGATATCCAATCAACTCAAAGCAACGACTCTTAGAGTGTCCTGTCATGCCACAGTGTGGGCACTTACCTTGGGGACGATCTCGGCTTGTCTGGCTAGGTCAAGTTTGTCCCGACCGGCTTTGTGACCCTTCTCGGTTCGACCCAAAAGATGATCCACGGGCCTTCACTGCCATGGCAGCGGGTTCACTCCTGTTAACCTCTGTCTTCATTGTTTCCTTTCGGTCGGCTTCGCGACGGACATATGCATAAGAGGCCTACAATCCGAATGGGGGATCCTTCCGCAGCACTTCTCCATGCACCTGATCAAACCCATCATCGAGACCACCAAGAAACACATAGACTTTTTGTCTCTCAGTGGATTTCTGAAACACTTTGATGTCGTTTTCACACTCCATGGATACTTTATTAAAGTGATCCAATTCTTGGAAAATCTCAGTTAGCTCCCCGAAATAGGTAGCCAAAGGTCGGCCATTTTGATGAAGACGTGATGCCTTCTGATTCAACGAATAAATTCTAGCTTCATCATTCTCATCAAAGTAGGCGGCCTTAAGAGAGTCCCAAATTTCCTTCGATGTAGACAACCGAATGTACCGTTTCATAATCTCAGGCTTTATTGAAGACAAAAGCCAACTCTTTATTTTTTGATCTTCAGAGAACCAATCATCATATTTAGGATCGTCTTCGTTAGGTGCCTTGATAGACCCACGAAGATATCCCATCTTCTTCCTTCCAGCAATATGGATTTGAATGAGAGGAGCCCATAAATCATAGTTCTTTTCATCCAAAAACATACCAATATTAAAGATTGAATTTTCTGATTGCACCATAATTGGAGCAGCCGTACAAACAATCTAAGAATCAGTCCCCTTTTCTTCAACCATCTCGCTTACCTGCAACGTGGATGGAACTTTGGAACTTGGTGTTGACTAATACAAACGGGCAAGAAAAAAACTGCAGCAACTTTGGGACAACAAGGACGAACTGAAGGGGCAGCAACAACTGCTCAGTTGCTCGCTGCAATCAATCAGAAAACGGGCAGCAACAACTCTACGTTGCTCGCTGCAATTGATCAGGGACACGGCAGAAAAAAATAATTAGGGTTTGGTGTTTTCTAATCCCGGCTCCGATACCAAGAAGAAAGAATGCTTTTCAATGATAGGTTTATTTCATCTCAAACAAAGGTATATATACAACCCTATACAAATATGGGAAAGAATAAAAAGAATAATTACATTCCATACTAGGAGACCTAATATGGTAAGAATCCCACAATTATGGGAATCCTAATACAAGTCAACAAACCACATCCACCGAAGAGGAATCTGGATCCATAGAGCTGTTAAAAATCCTGTTATCTGGAGTGACATCTTGATATCTAGAAGATGGAGACACCAAATCAGCCTGATTATTATCTTTGAGTTTTACATCCTTTGGAGCCTCTTGCTTCTTAAGCTTAAAAACCAATTTTGGCATGCTTCTGACGTTTGACTGAGACGAACAAACTACACGTGGCTTCACTATATTGCCAAACTCATGTCGAGATGGTTCTTCTTTAGTATGGTTTTGTTGCATTATCTGGAAGTCCCCATCATCGTTTTGAGTGTGGATTTCTTTCTGAAGAGACTCACTATTCGATGAATCATCTTCCCAATCATCTTCTTCTCCTTCTGTAGATGTTTCAGGGTTCTGAGAAAACACAGTTTGAGCATTGTGTGCTGCTACTCGCTAGGGTCTCATTGTCTTTGCTTTAGAAGACTTCCTCTTTGAAACTTTCTGGCCACCTTTTGAATTTTTAGTTCTTTTAATCCCAAATAAAACGCGATCATGCTCACCCACTCTCTTTTTCTTGACACACCTCTCAGAAGACTCAACCTAAAGATCATTAAAATTCAATCGATGTAGGTCGAACAAAACAAAAACTGGTATAGAATCTAAATATAGATAGAGCATTTTTACCCTTGGTCTTTTTCTCCTTGATCGATGAAGGCCATCCTTATGACTGCGTCTAGCTTCACTGTCTTCTTCACTGCAGTTTGGATCATTAGAAGAACTGGTGCTAATATTTCCTTTCTCCTCTTCACTAGAATTTTCATCAGTAACATTATACACCGAATCAGTATCTTCACTTACAACCTCATTTTCTGGTTTTCATAACATGGCATCAATAAAATATGGTAGTGGTTCAATCATTCTTTCCAAATCTGGCAAAGGAGGCACCATATATTCTTGTCCTGTATTGATATCCACACCAACAGAAAATTTCATGGATGACGGACGCCATTCCATGCCCAGAGTGTAAGTTCTATATGAGAGCAAACACTTGGTGATTTGATTAAAGACATATGGAATGATAAGGAGATTAGGATTGACACATGTGGTAGACTTATCAGGAGTTGTATTACTTAAAGTTTCAAGTCAGATACATTCTTGATAAAACTAGAATTCTTCTAGCTGATATAATGCATAAGTGTTTCATGGTGATAAAGCTACTATTTGATAAAGATCACTTAATGGGAGGCATCCTTATTGAATTCCATCGTATGTAGTATAAAATTGAGGTCCTTGCTCTCTCACAGTACACGAAAGTTTACAGAAAACTCAAGCCCCATTGAGCGAGCCTTGCTTTCGGTTGTGTAGAGTTGTAGAAGAACTTCAGTTATTAATCCTAGTTCTCTGAGATGATGTCTTCCACAGGTAAGTGGTTAAGTTGATAATTGTGAATAAGTTTTTTCTGTTGCATAATTTACTTACATTTGGTATCAGAGCCCTTCACATATCATTTAACCCTATGTTGAAGGCATCAAGAAAATTTTCCTTGTCTCGTAGGTTACAGAACTGGTAGTATATCATTAGGGAAATATATATGAACACGATCAAGTGATAGCTAAAGCTATCCTTGATCATAAAGACATATATGTTCATTCAGATATACATACCAGTGATGGTGCTTAAATTCAAAACATGATCACTGGTCATCTAAAGAAGATCATTCTTTCATGCTTAGAATTTAAGTAGTATATCACTTTATATACAAATGTTTGAATCGAATTACTATTGTCAAACCACAAAGGTTTATAATTTTGATTATAGAAATTCAAATGTTGGTTATAAAGGTGATGTGATTAAAGAAAAGTCTTCACATGTTCATCAATCTAAAGATGTTGAAAAGGTGATTTATAGTCTGGGGATTTAAAGATTAATACTTGAACTATGTGCTTTGACAGCTACGAATTCTAGCTCCATGCACCTTAATACAGTTGAACCACTCACTGGTGTCAACTATAAGAAATGGAAGCAAGATCTTGAGATCCTGCTAGGTGTCATGGATTGGGACTTAGCACTTAGAACTGAAGAGCCCTTTACACCAACAGATGGAAGCACCTCAAGTCAGAAGTCTAAATATGAAAAGTGGCACAAATCAAACAGAATTTCCTTATTGATTATCAAAAGAAGCATGACCGATGTGGTTCGAGGAGCCTTCACAGATGCTACCAATGCAAAGGATTTTCTCAAGTCCATTGAGCAGAAGTACCAAGAGTCACTAAAAACTGAGACAGATGCTACCAATGCAAACGATTTCCTTAATTGCATTGAAGAAAAGTACTAGGAGTCACCAAAAATTGAAACAGGTAATCTCATGAATTCATTGACAACCATGAGACATGATGGCATAGAGAGTGTGTGTGAGTACATTTTAAAAATGGTGGACATCGTTGGAAAACTCAAAATTATCGAGGTACTAATCCCTGAAACTTTCTTGGTACATGTGATATTGAGTTCCCTGCTTGATAGTTATACACATCTCAAATTGTCCTACAATGCATTGCATGAAAAGTGGGATGTGAATGAGTTAATTTCAGTATGTGTGAGTGAAGAGCAAAAGATGAAAAAGTTTGAAGATGAGAAGATTAAGTCTTTGAACTATGTACGAAGTACCACCGAGGCACATACACCCTTAACCACCGATACTAGAAAGAATTCTACCAAAAGGGTTCCTTCTCCTAAAAGAAATAGCAAACCTAACAAGCCATCGATTCTCAAACATTATTTTTGTATAAGGCTTGGCTTGCCACATGAAGAAAGGTAAAAATTTTTTTGCTTGTTTTGAGTCTAATTTAATTGTTATACCTAGCACTAAATGGTGGCTTGACTCTAGTTTTTTATATTCATGTTACGAATTCATTGCAGAACTTCATAACAAGGAGAACACCAAATATGGATGAAGTCAAAGTTTCAGTTTGCAATGGAAGAAGAGTTGAAGTCAAAGCTTTAGGAAGTGTTAGGGTAAAGTTAGGATTAGGTTTTTTGTTTAGAATTAGAAAACATTGTCTATGTGCCTTCCATGAGAAGGAAGTTGGTTCCGTTTCAAAGTTAGTTTTGTTGAGTTTTTATTTTACTATAAATAATATTGGCTTCAACATTTTTTACATATCTTCTCAAATTGGTACTGGTTTTTGAATGATGACATGTTTCAAATAAAACTCAACAAAGTCGAATTTATTTTAACATTCAAAATGAACATACTAAGACTCGACAATCATCAAACTTATAGCAAAAGAGGCTAGGTCATATGTCAAAACAAAGGATGAAGTTACTTTTCAATAATGATATTTTGCCTCCCATAATTTTTTAATGGTTTTGAGTTCTGTGTGGATTATGCTAAGGGAAAAATGACAAGTAGTAGAAAGAAAGGTTCAACAAGAAGCAAAGAAACTTTAGAAATCATCCATATGGACGTCTGTGGTCTTTTTTTTCCCACACAAACTATAGAGGGACATAAATATTTCATAAACTACTTTTTCTTGATTTTGTTTCATCTATCTAATTTCAATATTAATCAAATGCACTTGAAACTTTAAGTTGTATCGTGGTTCAAAACTGGAGGGGTCTTCGAACAACGTAAATCCGACCATGAATCTGCAAGAAAGTTAAGAACACAAGATGTATCATGGTTCACCCCAATGTTTGGGCTACGTCCACACTGATATTGTATTTCTCTATTTGTTAGCCTTGTGGCTTTGTATGTGAGGAAGAGAGCTTGAAAGCTTTGCTATGAATATGAGAGACTTGAGGCCTTGGGGATCTCAAGCCTGAGAATTGGCCTCCTTAATGAAGAGAGTGATGAGTCATTTTATAGAATAAGGGCTTCTCACTTATTACATATTTTCCCCTCCATTTATTACATAATTACATTTGAGTCCCCCGAGTATTTATACGAGGTCTAAATACGGAGGCCCTAAGTATGGTACAAACAGTAGTCCCCCAAGTCTTCAGTCAAGAGAGTCTTTTGGCTGGAGACTTGAAATTCATTCCATGTGTGGGCCGAAGTAACTAGATGTCTTCTAGAACTGATACTCGATATGAGGTGGTGCTCAATGTGAAATGATGTTCAACTAGAAGTAGCACATGCTGCGAGGCTGCTCGGCTTGTGGCTTATGTTGCCTTGGTTGGCTCGGCTTATGGTGTTGAAGGTGAGGGAGTCCCTTTTATATAATAAGGGCTCGCTCCTCAATACATAAGCGATGAGCTAGAGTTGATGCTCTCTAATGATGGTGGGGGAGTCCCTTTTATAGAATAAGGGCTCGCTTCTCAATATATAAATGATCGGCTAAGTCCCCCAGTATTTTTCATGAGGCCCAATATATGGTACATAGTGTAGTTCCCCAAGTCTTCGGTTAATAAAGTCTGTTGGCTGGAGACTTCAAATTGAATCCATGTATGGGCCGACGTGGCAGTTGTTCGGAGGCGGTATTTGTATACCCTGCACTGAAGCTTTGTAGGTGAAGCTTTGCAAGTGAAGCTTTTGAAGCTGGAGCTTTGTAAATGAAGCTTTTGAAGTTGGAGCTCTCGAAGCTGGAGCTCTGTAAATGAAGCTTTCGAAGTTGATTGACATGAGTGATGCTCATGAATGTTGACATGAGTGATGCTCATGAATGTTGCCATGAATGATGGTCATGAATGTTTATGTATGATTGATATGAGTGATGCTCATGAATGTTTATGTATGATTGACATGAGTGATGCTCATGTATAATTTTGGAGTACTGGACGTACTTTTGATCACCTGGTTGATTATAATAGCGGCAGGCTGCCGAATAATTTTGGAGTACTGGGTGCACTTTTGATCACCTAGTTGGTGATAATAACGGCAGACTGCCGAATAATTTTGGAGTATTGGGCGTACTTTTGATCACCTGATTAAGTATGCTCGAGGGTAAGGATTGCTTAAATCTATGTGAGTGGTGATCTTTGGCATGTCATGTTTCATTGAAAATCCCTGAGTCAAATGTTGGAAGGTCTAGGTTATGTTTTGTTTGTTTCGTTTGTTTTGTTTTGCTCGAGGACTAGCAAAAGCTAAGTGTGGGGGAATTTGATAGGAGCATATTTATGCGACTTGATTAGCTTGTTTTCTTGCATTTATGTTGTTAGTTCATAATTATTTTAGCATTTTACACTATTTTCGTGTGTTTGTAGGTCCTAATAACAAAGTTGGCAAGATAGTGCATTTTGGAGCAATTTTAGGCTGAATTGGATTGCATGCATATGGAGCAAGTTGGATGGACGTTTTTTGTGTTTTAAAAGAATTTCAACATATGCAAAAATCTGAATAATGAAGTTAAAGTGTGGAAGTGTGCAGATACATACACTTAAGGAACAATTTGAAAGGAAAAGAAGTGAAAGATGCCATTTGTTGGACTGCTTTACAAGTTGTATTCACATTTCCAGCAACTACAAACATAATTGCAAGCTGAAATGATGCATAACATGTGTGTGAAAGTGTCTAGCAGCTCGTGCATGTGTGAAGAGGTGTAAAGTGGCCGAAAGTTGGTGTTTGCAAGATGAAATAATTCAAAACATGTGTGTGAAATTTGTCTAACACCTAATACATGTGGAAGTGAGCTGGAACACATAGCAAAGAGTGCAGAAAATCAAGTTTGAAGGCACATGGACAGCTGCAAAGGGGTGTTCTAAATACTTCAGGACACTTAATTACATGTTTTTAGAAGGACAATCCTTGCCACAAAGGATGCATCATCTTACCTTGCTGCACCATTCCTTGTTCCCTCCATCATATTAGATTTCATGCTGTTGGAAATGTGCCCTAAAACCAATCATATGATGATACTTTACGGACATTTCACAAAGTTAAACTAATGTAGTTTAAATATAAAGGGCAAAGATTATTGTTTGAGCCGTCTCATATAAATGTTATATGCTTAAACGATAAGTCCAAGGAATATGTGATTGGGAGAATGCAATCTAAAGAAGTTAGATTCATGAGACCATTCTTTCGTAGACACATCCTAAACGTTCCTGATCATAGGATTGCCGATTAGGCATTGACATTCCGTTAAGATAAGTACGTGCTATGTCTTCTCTCAGGGAGAGTGACTAGTCTCGAGTCATTGGTGTGTGTGACATCAAGACAAGTACGTAGGTGCTCAATAGAGAATGAGTTCACTGAACACGATCAACGAAGAGTTCTCATATTCATGTCACATGAGAACTCATGGTTGGGATAATGCAAAGTAGTCCTTTGACCTGAGGCATCACAGTTGTCTTGTGGTTAAGTCCTTGATCTTTGATTATGTCAAAGTCACCCCATCCGCAGGTGTCCACAGCATCGTTGGGGTTAAGCCACTTAGCCATGGAGGCAATTGAATGCGCAACAAGGGATCTCTAACCTTCAAACCGTTTGGGGGAGAATACTCTATGATATGATTGAAAATCTCTGATCAGAGTATGAATGAGATTTAGGAAGGAGTTCCAAATCACATTCAAGGTAATCATATAAGTAAACAAATCACATTGGATAGTAGACATGAATAAACTATCAAACCAAACAATGTGGTCAAGAGTATTGTATTAGAGAAAGACCATATTGCATTTGTAATCCTAAACTGAATAGGTTCTCCACCTCTTCTGATTAGCTTGGGTAACCATGATATGCTGCTAGGTGTCACTCATGGTTTGTGGAAGCCCTAAACGTGTATAATCACTAAAGGGAGAATTGAAAGTAAGTTTCAATTCACAATTGGTTTGAAAGAGTTCTAATCGCCCACTGCCTCGCTAAAAGGAACCTAATGGATCGTACACCGTGTAAGGTAAAGATTGAAGAAACAACGGAGATGAGTAAGAATAATTAAATGGTTTAATTATTGATGGCAATGATTAATTAATATGTTAATTAATCAAACGAATAAGTTCGTTAAAAGACCACGGGTTAGTTTTGGGCCTCAAGGCCCAATGGGCTTCGAACGTCAAGCCCATTGACTTAAGTTGTATGACAACTTAATGACTAATAATTCACAAAGGCCCTAAAAGCCCAATGAAACCCAATGGCCGGCCATTTAGAGATGGAGTGGGTTTTGGACTTATTTACAAGTTTGCCACTCCAATGAATTAAGGTATAAATGTGACTTTATAGCCAAAATTCATTTAGGGTTTCTTTTTAGGAAATTGGAGAGAACACAAAGCTCTCCTTTCTCTCTAAAGAGGCCGGCCCCCTTGGAGGGATTAGCTAGCAATCCCACTCCTCCAAGGTCACTCATTTCTTCTCCAATCTAACCTTGGTGTGGAGACTTAGAGGTTCTCAATTTTGGGAACTTGGAGAATCTATTCTTCCATCCAAATCCATGGATCTAAGAAGCAAGGAATGAAGGCCCTCTCCTTGGGTGATTAGCCTTTGCTTATGCAAAGAGGAATCTACAAAGGTATAAATTTCTCAACTCACTTTGTTTTGAGTTGAGTCTTGGTTCACCAATCTACTAGGCTTTGAATTTCATGGGTAATGTTTTGTTTTTGAGTGCATGCTAGCATGATTCCACCTTTAATTGTTAATTGCATGCTTATAGATGTTGCTCAAATGAACATGTTTTCACAAAATCTTCCTTCAAGTGGTATCAGAGCCTAGGTCTAGTAGTTGGTGAATCCTTTTGGGTTTTGTATTTCATAGTTTTGATTTAAAAGTTGTAATATGTTACAAGCTTTATTCTTGTTTCTTTGAATGTAAATTTTGTTATAAAATTTGCCATCTCAAATGTTGTAGATGTAGTTCATATGAGCATGAATATTAGAGCTAAAATTTGGTGCCAAGTTTTTGGGGATTTTCGGCCAAATCCAAAGGGTGATTTTTTGGGTTCTTGTTTGACTTGTTAAAAATGTTTTAAAGTGACTTTTGGAACCCCTAAGTACCCTAGGATGTTAGCCCCATTTTGAATGGTGAAAATTTGAGTTTTATTGCTTGAAAACATTCATGGAGCTCTTATGGGTTTTCATGGATGTTCTTCATTGTTCTTGATGTTCTTGCCAAGAACAAAAAGGTTTGATGTTTTGATTCAAAGTTTTGATTTATTTCATAAAGTCTTTGTTTTGTGTTGGTGGGTGTGACTTATCTATCATCAAAACATTTATTATTTTTGAAAGGTGATAGAAATGGTGATGGGTGTGTAAGAAGGACTTCTCTTACACACACACCACTTGCATGGCTTTATTCACATCAACCTATTTCCACTTGCATGGCTTTATGACTTAGTTGAAAATTTTCCAAATTTTTGTGGACTTATCTCCACTCCTTTTTCTCCCTAAAACCGGCCACCCTATTAAAATAGGGTATTTTTGGGGCTTTATGCAATTACATAAAGTTTTGATACTTTTGTGTATTTGTATTTTGACCTGAAAGTTTACGTTTTGACGTTAAGGCCTAAAAACGCTAAAGGACAAATTGTTTTGCTCCTTTAACGAAGTTTTGAATTTATTGAAATTTTTGGGTTCTAGTTGTAATTACATGAAGTAGTGGACTTTTGTGTTTTTACAAAGTGACCCCAAAAGTTTGTGTTTTTGCAATATAGCCCAAAAGTTGTGGTAATTGCATTTTGGCCCAAATTAGGTTGAGAACAAAATTGTTTTGTCTCTTTAAATGAGAATTGGATTTTCATTTTATTTAGCTCCATTTAAATCAATTTTATGGATACAAAAACCAAATGAAAATGTTGCATTCAATTTAATTAGTTAAAGTGTTAATTAATTAAAGGGTGATTATGAACCTAAGCCTACGATAATTGAGCTATGTGAAAGGCCGTTTCAAATTTGTTTGAACCATGGGAATGTGTAGACTAAATTTTGGTTGTAATTTGATTTGATCAAATGTTGTAAAAGAGCTTAAGCTCTTCTTTACTTTAAAGTAATTTGAATTGTTCAAATGTTGTAATGAGCATAAGCTCACCTTTACTTTGAAGTACTTCTTTCTTGCTTTATTTGATATGCATGAAAATGAAGTAGTTGGGTCCAACGCCCCTAAGACAACACGCCTTAATGTGATTAAAACGCATAACTAAAATCAATCACCATCCCTAGACCGAGATTCAACACTAGGCTCGTGTTGAATCTAAACAAAGGTTCATAGTCATCCTAAGGCCCTAAGGCAACTATATAGTCCATCAAATGAATGCAAAAGTTTATGTTAGTAGTATCATATACTCTTGCTTTAAAAACCGTTTTATAAGCATAGTGGGAGTATTATATACAACTAAAACAATCATATGGACCAATAGTTGTAATAGGACCAAAATTGTTTTAATAAGATTAAAATGTATGTTTATATGTGATGAGACCTAAAACCCTCAACCAAACCATTATTAAGTTGATAAAGCGTGAGAGTGCTTTGAACACTCTTTCGTGGCCTTCCACCGTGGTAGGCTCCAATTGTTTATGACTTGTACACCGCCTTCACCATATCATGGGGGAGTGAAAAGTGCATGCTTATACTCAGGAGGAGTCTATATGCATACTTGATGATGTGAGACGTAGGTGATGCGAATAATATAAGCACACTCAAATTAAACCCTCTTTTTGACAATTGTAGCAAAGTATGTAAGTAGGGATCGTTCTAAACCGGGGATTAGGAGGGCTTGCTAAAACCTCTAAACTGACTCAAAAACAAAAAGAAACAAAGTTAAAAATGTAAACAAAAGATTTTAAAACAAGAAAGTAAAAGGGGGATTTGAGTTTGGTGAAGTTGAAAGTAAAAACGAATAAACTAAAAACTTAAATAGATTTTAAACAAATTTGGGTTGAATGGATAATGGAAGGATAGCTAAGGGGTTCTTCTCCACACATGTCTTGCTTGCATACAAAATGATTTCCAATTGCTCTTCGATAAGTTATGAATACTCAACGCCCCAAATTAACCGTGAATTGCACTAATTAACTCTCAGTTTTTCAACAAGTTATTAGATTGGATGATTGCATACGACAACCCAAAACATTCCCTACAAGTTCCCTACATGAATTGCATAATAGAGATACAAGCAAGAATCATTAAGTTCTATGAAAAACATAAGCATTGACGAGGCACTCGTTACTATGATTTGCATGAAACTTATGCCAAGAATTTACTTAACGTGATTGTGACTAGCAACCTTCACTACTTGTGAATATAAGTTCATAACGATTAGGTGAAACTCCCTTATATTCTAGCGTCAAATTCATGCATGAAAATTAAGCGTGCACTCTCAACCAACATACACAAATTAGTTTTTATACGAACGGATAAGTAAATTGAATTCACAATTCAAGAAACGCAATTGGAAGTAATCAAATCATATAGCAAGCATAAACATGGTTTTGAATCCCCCCCTAGCCAAGGGGGGTTTAGTTCCTCATTATTACAAAACAAAGATAAACAAATTTAACCATTGAAAAACAAAGGGAAGAAAGCACCTAAACGTTCCAACGATCCATGTTGGATAGCAAGCGCGTCCAAGGACTTTTCTCCTTCTCCTTGCTGCCACAACAAGGTTGAATGATGTTGAAGGGTTGGTTATTTGGAGGGATGGATGGGAAGGGGTTTAGATATGTAGGAGAGGCAAGGAAAGGCTTGGAGAATGGTTAATTTCTGGATGATTTGAATGAGGTTGCTGCCATGGTATTTATAGGAAGAGGATGGACATGTTTAATGCAAAAATCTGGTGGAATGAAGTAGGTAAGGCATGGCAAGGTGGAGAATTGTTGGTGAGGGTAGGTATTGAGTCATCCACTCATATGTCATGGTGAGTTAAGCATTGCATCATCCACTCAAATGTCATGGTGAGTTAAGCATTACATCATCCACTCAAATGTCATAGTGAGATAGGCATTGCATCATCACTAAAAAATCTGGTGGAAGTAAAACAAAGGGAAGGCCACGGCATTGATGAATTTTATGGGGTATGCATGGTTTTGAGTGAAGTTTTGGCCAATCCTTCTAGAAATTTATCCCTTCTTGCAACTTGTATTTGTTTCACCAGATTTTTAGCATGTTCCTAGCCTCTTTTGTCTTCAAATTCGTCCATCCATCTTGCTCATATCATATGTAATCCATTCCAAGCTCAAAACTGCTCCAAAATGCACCAAAATGCACTTTCTTGCTACCTTAGCCCTTTGGACCTACAAACACACGAAAATGGCTTAAAGTACTAAAATAACTAAGAACTAATAACGTAAATGCAAGAAAACTAGTTAACTAAGTCGCATAAATATGCGTCTATCAAATTCCCCCACACTTAGCTATTGCTAGTCCTCGAGCAAAATAAAACAAATAAAACATAACCTAACCTTCCAACATTTGCCTTAGGGATTTCCAATGCACATGACATGTTAAAGATTATCATTCCCACAGAATTGAGTCAATTTAACACTTAAGCACATACTTAATCATAGTCACTACTTACTAATTCACAATTAACCAATTAAAACAATGTTTTGAATGTAGTAACATGCCTTAGAGAATTCCCTCAATCCTTACAAGATACGCACTCTATTTTCACTCAGATTTTCTAACTACACACCCTATACTAGTTATATGTGAGAGAATTGATGTAGATATAAAAACGAATGCTCACATATATGTATAACAAAGAACACAATTTCTAGAGTTAATAAGCATGTTGAGATATGATCTCATGAATGGAATGCTACTACTTAGATGCGAGAACCAGTGACCATATGCTCATACCAAGTTCAATCTCCACAAATTGAAACACATAACACTCAAGATAGAAGTCAAGGGTTGTAACGGGGCTTGGGGTATTGGCTAACAAAGAAAGGATAAGGAAAACAAACGTTCTTAAAGTGATAGTAAGCAAAGTAATGAAATTGAGACTTAGAATTTACTTAGATTGCAGAAATTAGCTTTAAAACACAAGGGGAAGATTTAAACAACTCCTTAGGGTCGAATTCATTGTTTTGGACCCCTTCTTCATCAAACAACACTTTAGAACTCTTTTTCACTTCTTTTCAACTCTTTTCGCATTCTTTTCACATTTTTCTTTTCTTTTTTTTTTTTTTTTTTTTTTTTTTTTCTTTTTACCCGTGCCTATGGCACATAATTCCTTATGAAAAACACTTCCCCCACACTTGTTTTCTGCCACAAAGGAATTCAATTTGAATCATGCTTTACTACGCTTTAAGAACAAGGTTAATGGATGGTCCTAATCTAAGCTAGGTGAGGGTAATGTGGGTTACAAAGAAAAGGCTCACAAAGCTCAACGGGATTAAAACGTACAAAACATAATGACATAGGGGATTCACGGCTTTTTGGTTATGGTGGTGGTCACTACACAACTTTATCTTGAATATGTGTTATGCAAATCAATGACATGCTTTGAATGAAATGGGTATGAGTTCTAGCATTTGGAACTAAATGATGAAACGTCTTCTAAGTAGTAACCAAGCAAAGAATAATGAGATCATGCAACGACTTAGAAAACAATAAATCACAGATTATTAACTCTCCAAATAAACGTTTAGGCTCAAGTCTCACAAGGTTGTAGCGTTAGTTTGAGTTCTTTCCTTCAAGCATGTTACAAAAACTGATTTTTCCTTTAAGATTGCATGTAAATTCATAAGTTATAACCACAACCAAGCATAAACAAAGAGTAAATCAAACTTTCATCCATGTTAATCACTCTCTTTAACAGCCATGAAATTACAAACCAAATCCTCATCATTGTGTTGGAAGGTACCCTAAGACACAAACAAACACACAAAAACAACTCTTTTTGGGTTTTGCAAAGCAATTTTTCAAATTTTTATGTGATTTTCGGAGTTATAAGTCAGCACACACTAAAACTCACCAAAACAGCCTAAAAACACCTAAAAACAGCAAGAAACAACATTGGGAAGTATGAGTGAGAAAACCCTACGAATTTGCATCAAAACACTTTGGTTACCCCCCCCCACACTTAAACCAAACATTGTCCTCAATGTTTCAAAGCATAACTAACACAAAAACACATAAACAAACAAACAAACACTAACAAACTAAATATGGCAGAAACTAATTAAACAACAAAGAGAAGGGTTTAGGAACGCAAATCTGGAATTGGAGTGCTCTCTAGGCCTTCCTTTGTCGAATGCATGGGTTGCCTCCCACGAAGCGCTTTCTTTAACGTCTTCCAGCCGGACGGTACCTCTGTTTAAGCTTGACTAGGTGCCACGGCATGGAGGGGTACATCCTCCATGACATGCTTTGTATGCTCCACTCCAATACCCTTTTCGATGATGCATCTAGGGACATCCTTCTTGATTGGTGCGCATGAATGTTCCTTCCCCACATGTTTAATCACATCTATTGCAAAACAAGAACGAACATCATGAGGATTCTTAACATATTCATGAACTTTGAATTTAATCAATTCATCACCAAACTCCATCGTTAACTCTCCCTTAGCCACATCAATCTTGGTTTGGGCTGTCTTCATGAAGGGCCGCCCTAATAGTATCGGCAATGGGGTAGAATAGGGTGAATCCTCCATGTCAAGCACGTAAAAGTCCGCTGGAAAAATCAAATTGCCCACCTGCACCAACACATCTTCCAAAACACCCTTTGGATATGCATTAGAACGATCGGCTAATTGAATAATCACACCATCGTTTTTAAGCTCACCTAAGTTCATAGATGCATAAATAGAGTATGGCATAACATTAATCGAAGCCCCTAAGTCTAACATGCATTGTTCAAACTTAGTCTTGCCAATAACGCACAGAATTGTAAAACTACCCGGATCTTTGCATTTAGGGGGTAATTTCCTTTGTAACATGGCAGAAACATTCTCACTTACTTGGACCACCTCTTTGTTCGAAATCCTTCTCCTTGATGTACAAAGTTCTTTTAAAAACTGAGCATACCTCGGGACTTGCTTAATTGCATCAAGGAGCGGAATATTGACTTGAACTTTCCGAAAGGTCTCTAGAATGTCCTTCTCGGCTTCTTCCTTCTTTGATTGCCTAAACCTGCCAGGAAAGGGCACATTTAATGGAATGGAACTAGAAAAAGTCGAATTTGGACTTACCTTGGTGGTTTGGGACGGCTTAGGAGGGATAGATGGTGGTGGCAAGGATTGTTCATCCTTGGCCGTGAGTTTTGGTCCATGTGCTTCCTCTTGTAGCAACTTTTCATCCTCATCGTGACTTGATTTGGATGATTTTGGTTTGGCTCCAACCTGTGTACCACTTCTCAACATGATTGCATTGACGGTTTCAAAGCCTCCTTTTGGATTTGCAATGGTTGAGCTAGGCAACTTGCCTTGCTCTCGAAACTGCCCCATGAACTCGGCAATTTGCCCTACTTGTTTCTCCAACTCGTCCACCTTTTTGTCCCTATTTTGCATTCCCTGCGCCATAGAAGTTAGTAAATTAAAAATTTGATCATTATCAATAGACGAACTTGATTTTTGGGCAGGTTGTGCTTGGGGTTGAGTTGGTGCAAACGGCTTTTGATAGAAACCCGGGGGTTGTTGCCTAAATCCGCTTTGTTGTTGGCCTTGTTGGGGTTCTCGCCATTTGAAATTTGGATGATCACGCCAACCGGGATTGTAAGTATTGGAAAATGGGTCATTCCTTGGTTGGTATTGGTTGTCAAATCCCACGGCATTGAGGGTCTCCCACCCTCCATTTTCTATCAACTGTGGGCACTTGTCCGTAAGGTGGCCTTGCATGGAACACACGCCACAAGCTGCCACGTTTTGCACTTTTGGACCTTCCACTACCTGAGAAAGCAAAGTAGTAAGGTTAGCCATTTGATTTTGAAGTTCGGTTATGGCACCTACCTCATTGATTTGATGTGGTCGTGGGTTACTCCTTTGTCCAAAGCCTTCGTATTGTTGAGCATTCAACGCACGGTTGGAAATTAAAGTCTTTGCTGCCGTGGGGGTCTTGTCCACCAAGGCTCCTCCCACCGAGGCATCTAGCATTTGACGTTCGATAGGTAGTAGCCCCTCGTAGAAGTATTGCAAAAGAAGTTCCTCCTTCATCTGATGCTGTGGACAAGAAGCAACAAGAGATTTAAAACGTTCATAATAAGTAGGAAAAGATTCACCTTCCTCTTGTTGAATTCCACTTATCCTTTTCCGTAGGAGGATGACTCGAGAAGTTGGGAAAAACTTCTCCAAGAAGGCCCGTTTCATGCTTTCCCATGATGTGACGGTTCCGGGCGCCAATTCGTACAACCAATCCTTCGCCTTTTCCAAGAGAGAAAAAGGGAAGGCTTTCATCTTCAAAATACTCCCATCGACATTGACGGGGGTCATGCTCGAACACACTACCTCGAATTCTTTCAAGTGTTTGTTAGGATCTTCCATGGACAACCCATGGTACTTCGGAATGTGGTGTAACAAGCTTGACTTCAATTCAAATTCTTCTGTCTTTCCTCGGGCTGCTGCGGGGTATTGGATACATAGAGGCGCGGCATTGTCCAATCCCGAGGCTGAAAGTTCTTTGATTGTTCGATTGTCCACCTCCATGTCTTTTTCTGCCTCCTCATTTTCTTCAAATTCGGATTCAGAACTAGAACTAGGTGGATTAGGTTCTGGTACTTTCCTTTTCCTTCTCAAAGTTCGTTCAAAATTGCCGTCAAACTCCGATATATGTGCACGAACTGGTTGAGAACTACGAGTCATAAACTAGTACCTGAAATAAACAAAATCAAATAAAATTAAAACTAAAATTAAAACACACAAAAAAGAAATAAAAAGAAACAATGGGGATTTAGCAAAGTTGCTAATCCCCGGCAACGGCGCCAGTAGGCAACGAGAATGATCAACATCATATCATTGTGAGGTTGTTCTTGAACCCCTACCCGAACTTGCATGGTGGGAATGACTTAACTAAGTGCAATGGAGCCAACATCATATCATTGTGAGGTAACATTCTCTAGAGGCCAAATAAGATGGGTACTTGCAAGAGATGCAAATGAGTAAGCGTATTCTCTCATTATTATTAATGCTAGCCAACATCATATCATTGTGAGGTGGGCTTGGTAATGATGAGTCTCCCATACCCTACTAAGAGTTTCCTCCAAAACTCTCGAATTCCAATGAGGGATATGGAATTTGCCAAAAATAGTGGGTGGTGCTATTTGATTTAAAGACCCGGATCAAATGGCTTAAAATCAATCAATTTATATTCGTTATGTATTTATTTACCAATATATTTGCAAACGCTATCCAACACTTGACAAATAAAAGCCGAAAGCTTTAGTTTCCGGACTTGGTACTACAAAACCATAGATTGTCTTTAATGGCTTGTAAATGTACCTAAGTAGTCTCATCCTTGTTGGAAATATGCCCTGAAAGTCAATCTTTGGAAGAAACCTTTCAGGACAAATGAATCGATGTATAGATGACTCTTATACATTGAATGGCAAAGATACTAATTAGGACTATCTCAATAAACGATATATGTCCTAAATAGTGAATCAATGGACAATGGATTGATTGAAGAAGTAATCTAATGATGTTAGACTACAGAGACCTTCTTCACATAACCATTATGTCCAAAAGGTTCCTGGTCATTGGATTGTCGGAGGGATACGACAATGCTTAGACCGGTACATACTGTGTCTGCTTCAATTGGAAGGATGGAAAGTCTCATCCCATTCGTGTGGTGACACTAAGACAAGTATGTAGGTGCTCATTAAGGGAATGAGTTCACTGAACACAATCGAACGAGAGTACTTGCATGGAGGTCTACTCACATGTCAAGCAAGTAACTCTAATGGTTGGAATAATGTAAGTAGTCCTTTGACCTGAGGCATCGTCGTTGTCTTGTGGTTAAGTACTTGATCTTTGATTATGTCAAAAGTCACTCTATCAGAATGTCAACGGCATAGTTGGGGTTAAGCCACTTAGTCATGAAGGCAAGTGTATGCGCAACAAGGAATCTCTAATCCTCGATAAGAGAGGAAGAATACTCTAAGATATGATTCGGGAATCTTCGGCCAAAGTATCGAGCGTAATAAAGGAAAGCGTTCCTATACGACTCAATTGAATCATATAAGAAGGAATAATCACATTAGGGGTTTGACATAATATATCCATACCCTAGTAATGTGATTGAGAGTATTGTTTTAGAGAAGGATCAAATTACATTGTAATTCCAAATGAATAGGTTCTCCGAACAACTTCTACATTAGCTTGGGTAGCTATGACATATGGTTAGATGTCACTCATAGCTTGTGAGTTTTTTCTAGATGATTAAATGTAGTCATCAAAGAAGAAAGGTGAATTAAAATGAAGTTTTAATTCACTAAGTGATTGAATTAAATATAATCAATTGGATTAATGCCAATCACCTCACTGCCTTGCTAATTGGAACCTAAAATGATTGTACACCGATACACTCTTGTAGTGAGTAATTAATGGATGATGGAAATAATTAATTGGATTAATTAAGTGTTGTGATTAATTTAGAAAGTCTAAAGAAATCATAAAAGCGATAAAGATCGTTTTGGGCTTAAAGAAACGTTCGGGTTTAATTGGGCCCATTGGGCCTAAACCCATTGGGCTTTTATTCAAGCATTGGATGACTTGAAATAAATGAAAGCCCAAAGCCCAAACAACACAAAGAGGGCCGGCCACTTGAAGGTGAAGAGGGTAAGATATTTAGTCAGGTTGTTGACTAGGTTTCTTTTGTCTATATAAGGAACTTTATAAGATATTGTTCATTAGGGGTTTTTTGTGTGGTTAAAACAACAAAGAGGCAAAAGAATATCTCTCTAAAAACTTCACAAAGGCCGGCCACCTTGGGGTGATTTTACTAACATATCTTTCACCCTTTGGTTATTCCTTCATCCTTCTCACTACACTAGTGGGTGAGGATCTTTAGAGGTTTCCTACTTTGGAAACTTGAAGAGAACCTAGGAGCACACATTCTATCAAAGTGGAGGAGGCAAGGAGGGAAGATAGGCTCAAGGAGTTCAAGGAACAAAGGGCTTGGAGGTGGTCCATCCTTGGTCTCAAGTCTAGATCAAGAGGTATAAGACTAAACCTTCACTTTGTTCTTTTTTCTCTAAATTTTATTTGATGCATTATATATAAACCTATGAACCTTGAAGGGGATTTGCATGACTATAGCTTTGATAATTTGTTATAAATGCTTCCGCTGCTTTCGTATATTAAATTTGATTTGTATATGCATGATAGTCATTTAGAAATCCCATATGAAAACTCATAATTTTCCCTTCAAGTGGTATCAGAGCCAAAGGTTTATGTATAATGTGTCATTTTGGATTTTATGCATATGGGTATTAATGTTATGTATGACATATTATTGTTTCATTCAAAGTATGTTTATCTTTTGTTTTTCAATAGTTGAAAAAATGTTAGTCAAAAGTTGAGAAAGATATGTATGCAAAAGTGTTTTGTATGCATGAATGAAAAATGAGTTTAGAACTAGTTTGACATATTATTTCTTCATTGAAAAGTATGTTTGTCTTTTGTTTTTCAATGGTTGAAAAATGTAAATCAAGAGTTGAAAAGATGTGCATGTAAAAGTTGTTTTGTATGCATGAATGAAGAATAAGTCATGAACAAAATTTGGGGTTTTTTGTTCTTTATGGTTGGCACGGTTTTGGGGGTGGTTTTGGGTTGTGTTTGTGTTTTATTGTAAACCACTCTCACATCCTTTTAAAGCTAGAAAAAAAGTATTCTTGTCACTTTTGTTTTTGGATTTGAAAAATCACCAAGAATATACAAATCTTGAAAATGTGTTCATGGTTTTGTTCATAGTTTGGTTTTGGGTGAAAATGGTTTTAATTGGTTTTCATGCATAGTTTTATGGTTTTGGATGATGTTCTTACCATCCATAACCATATTAAAACTTATAAAACCCTAGACTTGACTAGGAGGATTTCCATCACCCATCTCACCTAAGTTTTAATGGCAAAACCAAGTGACAAGTAAAATTTAATTTTTTCTACATAATGTGGCTTTTAATGCTTGTTGTGTAAGAGTGTGTAAGAAACCTCCCATCCCCTTAATGTGGCCGGCCTCCCTAGTGGATTTATCCACTTGTGGGGCTATTTTGTAATCTTTGAAAAGTTGATATTTACTTTGAAATATTTACGGTTTTACCCCTAACTTTTCATATTTGCATTTAGGCCCCTACTAACTAGAAAGTTAAAATATTTGATTTTAATTTTGTTAGTTGTTTAAACTCATAATACTCTTATGCCCATATGCACTAAATCTAATTGTTTATGTTGCATTCCATTTGATTATTTGATGTGATTAAATAGTTAGAAAAATGGGTGACTATGGACTTATGCCTTAAACGATAATTGAGCTATGAGATAAGGCGCTAAAATCAAATTGTTTGAACCTTGGGAATGTGTTTTAATTACTGTTTTAATTGGACATTGTCACGTTTGACGTTAATCTATCTCTCCCCTTTTAGTATATGTAATTTATAGGAATTTGTACAAATCGGTTTGTAATTCTTATTACTTCTTAATCTCTATTCGTTAGTTGATTCCCTCTAGTGCTAGACTAGAGTTTCTTTAACTGTTAGTAAGGAGACATAACTAAAAGAGGGTTTTGACATGAGATTAAAGATTAAATGGGTCCAATGCCCTAATTAGCAATGAATGATTGTCTTTCATTTCTAATGGCTCAATGAAAATGTTTTAATTGGATTGATAAGCACGTAATTAAATTGATACAACCTCCTCGAGTTTATATTCAACAATGTTGGCTCGTTGTTGCAATAACCTAATAAGTCCATGGTCATCCAAGAGCCTAAGATAACTATAAAGTCCAATTTAAAAGGAATGCAAAAACCTTAGTAGTATTAGTTACTTCCAATATTTGAAAAATTCGTTTTTGATATTGATTTGTTTTTCTTAAAACAAATAGTGGGAGTATCATATGCTACTAAACTATAATGAATACAATTAGTAGTTATATATATCTCCAATATTTTGAAAAATGTTTTGATATTGATTTGTTTTATGAAAACGAATAGTGGGGATATTATATGCTACTAAATTCATTAAACTTTGGACTAGTAGTTGTAATAGGACATTATTTATTTGAATGTGATTAAATAAATAAAATTGATGAGACCTTAAAATCCCTCAACCAAACAATATTAAGTTGTAAGCGTAAGAGTGCTTTGAACACTTTTTCATGGCCTTCCACCGTGGTAGGCTCCAATCGTTTATGACTTGTACACCGCCTTCACCCTACAATGGGGGAGTGCAAAGTGCATGCTTATATTCAGGAGGAGTTTATTTAAAAACATTTGATGAGGTGAAGGTAGGCAACGAGTGTGGCCAACATCGTATAATCGTGAGGTCATGCTTGAACCCCTATCTAAACCGGCATGGTGGGAAAGAACTTAACTAAGAGAAATGGTGCCAACATCGTATAATCATGAGGCATTGTTCTCTAGAGGCCAAAAAGATGGGTAATCACAAGAGGTTGTTGTGAATGGGTAAGTGTACCCTCTCATTATTATTTTTGCTAGCCAACATCGTATAATCGTGAGGTGAGCTTGGTAATAGTGAGCCTCCCATAACCCGCTAGGAGCTTTCTTTGAAATCTCCCGGATTCCATCTTGAGGGATATGGAATTTGCCAAAAATGGTGGGTGGTGTCATTCGGTTTAAAGACCCGAATCATTTGACTTAATCAACAATCAAACTAATTATTTTATTGTTTATGTATATAGATATGGTTGGAAGCACACTCGCGAAAATACTCGACAAACATTGCCTAGAGGGGCATAATTTCCCATCATGGTATCGTAATGTCAAGATTCTCCTAACATTGGAGAAAATTGTTTACATACTAGACAAGGCTCCACCTCACATACCTCTTGGCCCTGAGGCTACTGAGGATGAACGTGCTAAGTTTGACAAGCACGTTGAGGATGACACACAAGCCAAGTGCTATCTGTTGGCTTCCATGAATGAGGAGCTACAGAGACAGCACGAGGGCATGGACAGTGCATCTTCCATAATACTCCATCTTACGGAGTTATATGGTGAAGGGACGCGCAACCGTCGCTTTAGCACTATTTGTGAACTTGTGAAGACCAAGATGGTCAAGGGGGCTCCAGTGCATCAACATGTACTGAAGATGATAGGATTCATTGAACAATTGGAGAACCTTGGTACTCCACTTGACGGGGAATTGGCCCAGGACTTCGTATTGGCTTCTCTTTCTGATTCATTCGCGCAGTTCGTAATGAACTACATTATGAATAAGATGGATATTACTCTCTCTGAGTTACTAAATATGTTAGTAACTGCCGAGAAGACTATGAAGAAAGAGAACGTTGTAGGGACTTCTGCAGTAGTCTACAACAAGCCATCCTCTTCCAAGGCCAAGCCGCAAGGCAAAGGCAAAGGGAAAGAGAAGAAGTCACCCACTCCTAAACCGAAAGGAGGAATGAAGAAAAAGAAGGCAATGGAGCCCAAGGGGACTTGCCACCACTGTGGAAATGAGGGGCATTGGAAGAGGAATTGCAGGTTATACCTTGCAACTCTTAAGGACAAGCCACAAGGTATGGTTTATGTTCTTATCTTCAATTCTAAATGTTAGATCTTCTAAATATTTATATTTGATATAAAGGGCTAATCACTTGTATAATTGTATATAGGTGGAGGAGCCAAGTAGAAGAGGAACAAGCAAGGAAAAGGTGGAGAAGGGTTCGACCATTATGTTTTTTGCTCACTACTTAGGAAGTTTGTTAGGCATTAAAGATTGTCTTTAAACTTTCTTATTTTGATAAGAACTTATTATGTGGCTTCATATGATGGAAGACCACTATTAATGCCTAAATGTATAAAGGTATTTAATTAGTCTCTAAATGTATAGAGCTAATATTTTTTGTATTAAACATTATGAATGTTTGAACTATCATATTAATGTAATGTGAAGAATGCCTTTTTAATATACTATTTCCTTAAAGTAATGTTATGAATTGAAAATTGTCTTGTTGTATCCTAGATGAGATACAAGAGTTATATCACTTATTGTAATGTGATAACCAAACTTTAGATTTATCAATTGTGGATAGATCTCACATGTAGGACATAAAAGGATACAATGAATCTTTAGATTTGGTTCCATTTGTCTACTTATGAGTTCTATATGAATTGACAAAAGTCTAGAGAATCCTTTCTTGAAGAAAAGGAAGATCACATTATAATGATATAAGTAATAAGAAAAACGTTTCTTATATGGTTATCACTTGAAACACAATGATCAAGATCACTCTTGATTCAATTAGTAATTTTGAACAACTAATTGGGCATTCTTTAAAAGGTTTTAAAATGTCAATTGTGTTAGTGATTAAACCAAGAAAGAAGTGTCTAAATCTATAAAATGTTTAAAGACTTTATTCACTTAATAACAAGACATTAAACTTAGTGAAGATTGAAACAAATAAGCTTGAAATGTTTTAAAGCTACTACACAATGTCTTCTACCAAAATACTCCACTTTTATACATTTTGAATGTATGAAATGATTTCTCATTAAAGTCATGAGAAATAGTGGGAGGTGTGAAAATGGATATAAACTTAAATATGATTGGTTTATAGTTGTCTAAAGAATAATAGTACTTGACTATTATTAAGAGTTTGTAATTTTAATTGTTAAAAGACTCAAGCTCTTCAAACGTTAAAATTCTATGTTGTGTGACATTCTAAAGAATAGTCTTTGAATGTTGGTTTCGTCAACCTAGCATAAAATGGTTATATGTTGGGAGTTGTCCATCATTCTCTTTTATGAGAACAAGCTAAATAACCAAGCATATGGACAAGTTGATAAAACAAAAGGGAATAAGTTTCAAAATGAGTCACAACATATGGTTTAACAACAAGACAAACCAAATTCAACATCTCATGTAACAATATTGCTCTATGTAGTTTTGATAAAGAATTATATCAACCACCTAGAAGGAATGGTTGAGTTTCTATATCCTTAGTAGGAGCCATGCTTCCACTAAAGACTTGGATAATTCTTATATGACTACGTTAAAGGTCTTAGTATGACTAAAACTTGAAGTATAGTGTATGACACCATATAATTTAAATGAATAGACTTGATAAAGCAAGTCACACATTTCATGGAATTACTTGAGAAGGAACTCTTTTGTGTGTGATTCATTTAAGTTAGTGGGAGCAATATGCATTCAAATCAAGAAAATATAATTGTTATTTTTGAATGAATTCTAAGTTACAACAAGGCCAGTGGGAGTGATGTCACAATTTGAGCAACAAGATGTGAATAAAGTCTATTCAATAGACTTGATAAAACATAAATGTTACTCGAGAAATGACAAAACATGACACGGTCAATTTTGAAGTATAGACTTGAAATTGGACTTATTGATATAGCAAGGCTATCTCAATAATGTTATATGGGAATTAAATCTCAAATGTTGTAGATTTAAGAAAGCATTTTCCTATGTGATAGGAAATCACTTTCATAACCCTTATAATGAATGTGTCATAAAATCACAAAAGGGACACATGTATGGACTTGTGAAGTAGATATCCAAAGGTGAAGAACCACAGGGGTTGTCACTTTAAGATATTACTATATCCCAGGATCAGAACCAAAGCAACTGATAAAGTATTATTGCCTTTAAGAAAGAAACATCAGAGTAGGACTCTGGAAGCGTGCATTCACTTAGGTTGTTAACCAAAGTGAAAATAAGCCATTTTAACAAATGGAACTTCATAATGGATGAAGTACTGATCATATGAATGAATTGTTAGTATTGTACTACAATGGTCTCAAGGTTGGAGCAAAGTTTGTATAAAGTATACAAACGAAATATATGTCGATATATAGTTTTAGAAACTGCTTCAAAAGGTGTTTTGAATGGAAGAGGTTCTTTTAGAACCAATGATTGAATCCAAACCATAAGGTCGTTAGTAGGATACTACGACGTAATGGGGCGATAGCTCAAGCCATGGAATCAAGGTCTCATCAAAGTATTCGAACACAATAAAGAGACATCATCAAATGTTTTAGAAACATTTGATAAGTAAATCCCTTTTAAATAAAAAGGATTAATACATAACCAAGTTAACCTACGAGCATAAGCTCTCTCAACTAGCATGTATAAGATACACTAGTGATTAACTTTAGTGCAAGTGGGAAATTGTTGGAAATATGCCCTGAAAGTCAATCTTTGGAAGAAACCTTTCAGGACAAATGAATCGATGTATAGATGACTCTTATACATCGAATGGCAAAGATACTAATTAGGACTATCTCAATAAATGATATATGTCCTAAATAGTGAATCCATGGACAATGGATTGATTGAAGAAGTAATCTAATGATGTTAGACTACAGAGACCTTCTTCACATAACCATTATGTCCAAAAGGTTCCTGGTCATTGGATTGTCGGAGGGATACGACAATGCTTAGGCCGGTACATACTGTGTCTGCTTCAATTGGAAGGATGAAAAGTCCCATCCCATTCGTGTGGTGACACTAAGACAAGTATGTAGGTGCTCATTAAGGGAATGAGTTCACTGAACACAATCGAACGAGAGTACTTGCATGAAGGTCTACTCACATGTCAAGCAAGTAACTCTAATGGTTGGAATAATGTAAGTAGTCCTTTGACCTGAGGCATCGTCGTTGTCTTGTGGTTAAGTACTTGATCTTTGATTATGTCAAAAGTCACTCTATCAGAATGTCAACGGCATAGTTGGGGTTAAGCCACTTAGTCATGAAGGCAAGTGTATGCGCAACAAGGAATCTCTAATCCTCGATAAGAGAGGAAGAATACTCTAAGATATGATTCGGGAATCTTCGACCGAAGTATCGAGCGTAATAAAGGAAAGCGTTCCTATACGACTCAATTGAATCATATAAGAAGGAATAATCACATTAGGGGTTTGACATAATATATCCATACCCTAGTAATGTGATTGAGAGTATTGTTTTAGAGAAGGATCGAATTACATTGTAATTCCAAATGAATAGGTTCTCCGAACAACTTCTACATTAGCTTGGGTAGCTATGACATATGGTTAGATGTCACTCATAGCTTGTGAGTTTTTTCTAGATGATTAAATGTAGTCATCAAAGAAGAAAGGTGAATTAAAATGAAGTTTTAATTCACTAAGTGATTGAATTAAATATAATCAATTGGATTGATGCCAATCACCTCACTGCCTTGCTAATTGGAACCTAAAATGATTGTACACCGATACACTCTTGTAGTGAGTAATTAATGGATGATGGAAATAATTAATTGGATTAATTAAGTGTTGTGATTAATTTAGAAAGTCTAAAGAAATCATAAAAGCGATAAAGATCGTTTTGGGCTTAAAGAAACGTTCGGGTTTAATTGGGCCCATTGGGCCTAAACCCATTGGGCTTTTATTCAAGCATTGGATGACTTGAAATAAATGAAAGCCCAAAGCCCAAACAACACAAAGAGGGCCGGCCACTTTAAGGTGAAGAGGGTAAGATATTTAGTCAAGTTGTTGACTAGGTTTCTTTTGTCTATATAAGGAACTTTATAAGATATTGTTCATTAGGGGTTTTTTGTGTGGTTAAAACAACAAAGAGGCAAAAGAATATCTCTCTAAAAACTTCACAAAGGCCGGCCACCTTGGGGTGATTTTACTAACATATCTTTCACCCTTTGGTTATTCCTTCATCCTTCTCACTACACTAGTGGGTGAGGATCTTTAGAGGTTTCCTACTTTGAAAACTTGAAGAGAACCTAGGAGCACACATTCTATCAAAGTGGAGGAGGCAAGGAGGGAAGCTAGGCTCAAGGAGTTCAAGGAACAAAGGGCTTGGAGGTGGTCCATCCTTGGTCTCAAGTCTAGATCAAGAGGTATAAGACTAAACCTTCACTTTGTTCTTTTTTCTCTAAATTTTATTTGATAAATTATATATAAACCTATGAACCTTGAAGGGGATTTGCATGACTATAGCTTTGATAATTTGTTATAAATGCTTCCGCTGCTTTCGTATATTAAATTTGATTTGTATATGCATGATAGTCATTTAGAAATCCCATATGAAAACTCATAATTTTCCCTTCAATCCTCACAATCTTCCTATTGATAATGTATCATTAGAAGAATATGTTAGAAAAAGTCTATCATAAAGAGGACAACACTTTTAATGTCATAATTCTTCAATTACAAATTGTTGTATGAAGAAATAAGAGTTGCTTTGAACAACCCTTAGTCAATGCAAACACTAGTGCTTGTTTTCTTTGTTAAATGAACAACGAACTTGAGAAGAAAGCACAATGGCATGGACACTTTATGTGCCATGATTCTTCACTTACAAATTGTTGTATGAAGAAATGAGAGTTGCCTTGAACAACTCTTGAAAGTTTGTAATTATGTTTAGAACATAATGGTTGGTTGACAAAAATAGTCCATCAACATGGACTTATGATGATTTTGAATCATTGAGTGTTGAAGTGATAAACCATTTAACGAGACGGAAACTAGGCAAGGACTTCACCTTTGTGTCCCTATCCTAATGGTTCACTAAGTTTATTGTAAACTATATAGTGAACAATAACCACACACTCTCCAAATCGTTTGATGTATATAACACAATTGAAATAAGTTTCAAGAGAGATAGTGGGAGTTTAGGGACCATGACTATTGTAGTCAAAGGAGAAGTCAAATGAAGAAGATAAAATTAACTCCAAGGGAACAAACTTTCTTTATGAAAGGATGGACATTGGAAGGGGTATTTGCAAGAAATGTCTTGCAAGTGTCAAGAACACACCTTTCGAAGGTGTTGTAAATTGTTCTTGAATAGTTCAAAATAGTTGATTCTTCTACTTGAATGCTTGATTCCGTATTAGTAACTATGTTTTACAATCGTTGTAAAAGTGTGACTAATAAGAAGTAGAAGAAATATGAGAGAAGAAAATGTGCTTCACATTCGGAACGTGAATAAAATATAGATCTCTGCGAAAGCAGATAGTACTTACTTCCTCATATGAACTACCAAAGAAATTGGAAAAACCAAAGATTGTCTTTACATTCCAATTTTAAGGAACGTAAATCCGTCACTATAGTAGAGATGGATGAATGTTTTGTTTGACAAAACATTGTTCTTTATTAATCAATGATTGGATTATTATAATCTAATTGATTGTCTCTATAGTAGAGATGATATGGTAGTGTTAACTGTTTAGAATATAATGATGCTTAAAACCCAAAAGGTTGCAAGGTAGTGACTAATCCCAACTGAGTTGTGATACCTCTAAAACATAAATTACGAGTTGGTCATAGATGGATGCTTTGGATCGTTAGATCCGGATCCAATACCTTCTTGTTAAAATTGTATAGAGGCGAAATGTTCGAATCTTTATTCTTTTGGAAAGAATAAAGAATCACAAAGTTGTTGAGGTTAATTCACTTAGATGTTAGTGGCACTTGTCCACAACATAATACTACTCATGTTGTATGACATTCACCGAAGATCACCCTCAGTTGGACTATAGTTTATTTTAAATAAACACAAGTCCGAATACTTTGCAAAATGTTTCAAAGAATTCAAGAAATGTAAGTTGATGAGTAAGACGTCTAAAGTATTTACATTCTTAGATTTGATCCAAGGAATGGTAACACTTTAGAATAGTTTTCCTTGACAGATATCAAGGAGAATAGCATCATAAGATAATGAATTTCTCCATTAGGAGAAGAACGAACTTGAATAAGATTTAGTTCGTTGGATGTTATCTATTACCCATATATATGATATATATACTTCTAAAACAATATGATTGTCAATTAGAAGATCTTCCAAAATTTTCATAACTCCAAAAGATGTAGTTGGAAAGAAAGACAAATCTTAAGCATGTTAAGATTTGGGGTTGTGTGCTAAAAAGCAATATTTGTTTGATAACAATCTTGTGGGATATCCTTAAATTAACTTTTGGATATCACTTCTATAAACCAACTAACAAATGTTGTTTTGTTAGGTAGTTCATTGTAATCCTACAATGTGATTTGCCTAAGAGCAAATGAACGAGAGATAGAACTCAAAGAATGGGTTCTTTGAGAGACAAGATAATAATCAACAGATATAACAACCTAGTTCCTATACCAAAAGCTCCAAGGTAGTCAAGAAGGATTTATAAACCGTCTCAGTTGAATGGTTTGAACTTTATGACTATGTCATAGAGTTGCACCTCTTAATTCGAAAGAAATAAGAATGAAAATCCTTATGACTACATTGAGTGTATATATATACTCAAGGAAATGGTAAAGTACCATTTGACCCGAAATAATGAAACCTTCATAAGCTAATTGGTAGCTTAAGGTGACTACAATCAAAGAGAATGGTTGACTTTGAAGAAACCATCTTTGAGATAGTCTTGGTTTCAATTAATTCGAAGATTGCTAGCTACAACTAAATGGTGATTCAATGTTTGGACATAATATGGGTTTCCGAAACCATTATTAAGATAGTCTTGATAATATATGTCTAAAACTATAAATCACAAGACATGTAAGTTGTAGAGATCCATCCATCATAGATCTTAGCAAGCTAGTGGGAGCTATAAGCGTCTTATGAGAGAAAGATCAAATTGTTTGATTTCTCATAAAGATGTAAATGAATCTTTTGTTTACTAGGTTTACAAAAGATTAGTGGGAGTTAATCATGTTCCTAAATTTAAATATATATATATATATATACACACATATATGATATATTAATTTTGGAAATGCAAAGAATACTTCTTCGTTAAAGTTGTGACTTTAAAAACATTATATAAAGATAGAATGTATATGGGAGACATAGTCTATATACATGGGATGGAAATCTATATTGATAGATTTTACGATATAATTGGATTATATCAAGCCCTAAATATAGACAAAAGATGATAGGAAGTTTCTCATATGATGATGAACTTCAATCAAAAGGACAACTCTAGTGAGACTAAGAAGTTGCTCTTCTCAAAGAGAACGTACTCTTTGACTCCCAAAGAAATAATGCGTAAATAGAATCCTTTATGCGTAAGCAGAAAGGTGATTTATGTATTTCATATTGTATGAAAAACATTGATATGAGTTGTACCTAGAAAGGTACAAGACGATATTAGTACAAGCCCAGGATCAGAACCATGGCAACTGTCAAATGAGTCCTTAAGTATTTAAGAAATACTAAAGGATAGATTCCTCAATAATTAAGGAAGAATTAGAGTAACGTAATGGAAGCATAAATGTATTAGATTATGAATCTAATCCATCATTGGATGTTTCTTCATTATGAATGAAGAGATAAACAGATATCTCTTTATTATGACTAAAGAGATATTTGGATGGACACATTAAAGTAATGACTTTAGTGTGTTCCATTATGAATGCAAAATATATTGCCATATAGAAGCTTACAACAATGTTGTTTGGATGGGAAAGTTCATTTATGAACTCTCTATTCGGTTCCAACCAGAAAGTGTATCTAGTGTATCGACACTATGACACTAATGGGGCGATAGCTCAAGCCAGGGAATCAAGGTCTCATTAAGATCCGAACTCATATGAGAGACTGAACCACATGATTGAGAATCATGTATAATGGTGACGTCGTTATTCTCAAGGTTGCTTCTATGGATAACATATAGATATCCATTGTCTAGGCCTACTACTTAGCCATTTATGAAATGACTACAGAAGAGGTATCATCACTGATGACCAAGCTGATTGGCTCTAGTGCAAGTGGGAGATTGTTGGAAATGTGCCCTAAAACCAATCATATGATGATACTTTACGGACATTTCACAAAGTTAAACTAATGTAGTTTAAATATAAAGGGCAAAGATTATTGTTTGAGCCGTCTCATATAAATGTTATATGCTTAAACGATAAGTCCAAGGAATATGTGATTGGGAGAATGCAATCTAAAGAAGTTAGATTCATGAGACCATTCTTTCGTAGACACATCCTAAACGTTCCTGATCATAGGATTGCCGATTAGGCATTGACAGTCCTTTAAGATCAGTACGTGCTGTGTCTTCTCTCAGGGAGAGTGACTAGTCTCGAGTCATTGGTGTGTGTGACATCAAGACAAGTACGTAGGTGCTCAATAGAGAATGAGTTCACTGAACACGATCAACGAAGAGTTCTCATATTCATGTCACATGAGAACTCATGATTGGGATAATGCAAAGTAGTCCTTTGACCTGAGGCATCACAGTTGTCTTGTGGTTAAGTCCTTGATCTTTGATTATGTCAAAGTCACCCCATCCGCGGGTGTCCACGGCATCGTTGGGGTTAAGCCACTTAGCCATGGAGGCAATTGAATGCGCAATAAGGGATCTCTAACCTTCAAACTGTTTAGGGGAGAATACTCTATGATATGATTGAAAATCTCTTATCAGAGTATTGTATTAGAGAAAGACCATATTGCATTTGTAATCCTAAACTATCAAACCAAACAATGTGGTCAAGAGTATTGTATTAGAGAAAGACCATATTGCATTTGTAATCCTAAACTGAATAGGTTCTCCACCTCTTCTGATTAGCTTGGGTAACCATGATATGCTGCTAGGTGTCACTCATGGTTTGTGGAAGCCCTAAACGTGTATAATCACTAAAGGGAGAATTGAAAGTAAGTTTCAATTCACAATTGGTTTGAAAGAGTTCTAATCGCCCACTGCCTCGCTAAAAGGAACCTAATGGATCGTACACCGTGTAAGGTAAAGATTGAAGAAACAACGGAGATGAGTAAGAATAATTAAATGGTTTAATTATTGATGGCAATGATTAATTAATATGTTAATTAATCAAACGAATAAGTTCGTTAAAAGACCACGGGTTAGTTTTGGGCCTCAAGGCCCAATGGGCTTCGAACGTCAAGCCCATTGACTTAAGTTGTATGACAACTTAATGACTAATAATTCACAAAGGCCCTAAAAGCCCAATGAAACCCAATGGCCGGCCATTTAGAGATGGAGTGGGTTTTGGACTTATTTACAAGTTTGTCACTCCAATGAATTAAGGTATAAATGTGACTTTATAGCCAAAATTCATTTAGGGTTTCTTTTTAGGAAATTGGAGAGAACACAAAGCTCTCCTTTCTCTCTAAAGAGGCCGGCCCCCTTGGAGGGATTAGCTAGCAATCCCACTCCTCCAAGGTCACTCATTTCTTCTCCAATCTAACCTTGGTGTGGAGACTTAGAGGTTCTCAATTTTGGGAACTTGGAGAATCTATTCTTCCATCCAAATCCATGGATCTAAGAAGCAAGGAATGAAGGCCCTCTCCTTGGGTGATTAGCCTTTGCTTATGCAAAGAGGAATCTACAAAGGTATAAATTTCTCAACTCACTTTGTTTTGAGTTGAGTCTTGGTTCACCAATCTACTAGGCTTTGAATTTCATGGGTAATGTTTTGTTTTTTAGTGCATGCTAGCATGATTCCGCCTTTAATTGTTAATTGCATGCTTATAGATGTTGCTCAAATGAACATGTTTTCACAAAATCTTCCTTCACATGCATCATTTCATCACCTTAACCTCCACTCCATGCACTCATTGCTGCACCATTTCTTGTCCCCTCCATTGTACCAGATTTCATGCATCATTTCATCACTTTAACCTTCCATCCTTGCACTCATTGTTGCACCATCACTCCACTTTCCTTTCCCATGCCATGCACACCATCCTTGTCCACTTCATGCACTCATTTCTGCACCATTTCATGGAATCATTGCTGCACCATTCCACTCCTTTTTCTTTCCTTAAGCTGTGCACTCCTTCTATAAAAGGAAGTGTGTGTAACAGCTATAAGTGTTCAGATTTTGATCCATCTTCCACCACCATTCAACACAACCAAAAACACATCAAATCATCCCTCGCCGCATCTAACCTTCATCCATACACATCCATTCATCTTCTCAGCCATTCTTCCATACAAATCACCACCCAAACGTTACACCAAACCTTGTGCTGTGAGTAAAGAAAGAAGGGAGTACTCTTGGATGTTCAAGCTTGATTGTTGAAGCATTCTAGGTGTAATTCGTTCTATATTTACAATGTTTAATTTCTTTTTCTTTTGTTTTGCTGTGAACATGAGTGGCTAAACCCCTCTTGGCTAGGGGTGATTTCAAAGCCATGATTATATGTGCAATTTGAGTTGATAAATTCCAGTTATGAATTCTTGAATCGTGAATGCAATTGGCTTAATTGTTTAATTGATAACTTATTTGCGTTTGTTAATTGAGGGTCGACACTTAATTGGCATGCATAAATCCGATGCTAGAATATAAGGTAGTTTCACATAATCGTTACAAACTTATATTCATATGTAGTGAAGGTTGTTGATCACAATCGCATTAAGTTTAATTCCTAGCATGAGTGACATGATGTCATAGTTGCAAGTGCTTTGTCAATGCTTATGATTTTCATTGAACGTAATGATCTTTGATCGTATCTCTATTATGATGTCATGTAGGGAACTTGTGAAGAATACTTTGGGTTGTCGAATGATGTCATCCAATCCAATAAAACAAGGAAAATCTGAGGGTTAACTAGTGATGTCATGGTTAATTTGGGGCATTGTCGTTCATAATTCAATGAAGTAGTAACTGGAAATCGAGTCGTTTGCATACATGTCATGTGTGGAGGAAAAGCCTCTAGCTATCCCATCATCCATCTAATTTCCTGAAATTATTTTCAAACCTGTTTTCAAGTTACAATTTGTTTTGTTATTCTAAATTCATCCAAAACAAAACCCCCCCTTTACTTTCTTGTTTCAAATTGTTTTAAACTTGTTTTGTTTGTGTTTTTAATTGTTTTGAGTCAAGCCCAAACCTTATTTTCGTCCAAAATTGTGTTTAGTGTCAGAAACTGCCTAGTTGGTGTTTTTAGGCAATTTTGAGTGTTTCTATCTTATTTTGAGTATTGTGAACTAGTTTTAAGTCTTTTCAATCTATCCTAATGTTTTTAAGTTTGTTTTTGTGTCTCTAAGTCAGTTTAGAATCAATTAGCAATCCCTCCTAATCCCCGCCCTAGAACGATCCCTACTTATACATATACTACAATTGTCAAAAGAGGGTTTAATTTGTGTGTTAAGTTAATTTTCGCATCAGGCAACCACAATTCTCAAAAGCTTCACACACTCTTGATCAAGACATTGTGAAGCAAAACCAATTTATGGTGCCAACAAGAGCTTTATCAAATGAGTTCAACCACAATTCTCAAAAGCTTCACACACTCTTGATCAAGACAGTGTGAAGCAAAACCAATTTATGGTGCCAACAAGAGCTTCATCAATGGAGGGCAACCACAATTCTCAAAAGCTTCACACACTCTTGATCAAAATAGTGTGAAGCAAAACCAATTTATGGTGCCAACAAAAGTTTCATCAAAGGAGTTCAACCATAATTCTCAAAAGCTTCACACAATCTTGATCAAGACAATGTGAAGCAAAACCAATTTATGGTGCCAACAAAAGCTTCATCAATGGAGGGCAACTACAATTCTCAAACATTCAAAGCAAATTCAAGACTGTTCGAAGCAAATTCAATTTATATGGTTCATCCAAACCTTCGACTACTACAAGGTGTGGCTTGCATCACAATCTCTTGCTCAATAGTATGGACGCAAAATTTGTATATGTTGTCTCTCCCACATTTTCAAATTTCTAGTTTCCCAAAAAAAAAAAAAGGAAATTCAACAAAGCTTCATCAATGGAGGACAACTACAAATTCTCAAAAACTTCACACTATCTTGATCATGATAGTGTGAAGCAAAATCAATTCGTGGTACCCAACAAAGCTTCACCACAAAAGCTTCACCAACAAAAGCTTCATCACAAAAGTTTCACCAACAAAAGCTTCATCAATGGAGGACAACTACAAATTCTCAAAAGCTTCACACTATCTTGATCAAGATAGTGTAAAGCAAAATCAATTCATGGTACCCAACAAAAGCTTCAACTCCACAGCTTCACCTACAAAGCTTCAACTCCAAAGCTTCACCTACAAAGCTTCAACTCCAAAGCTTCACCTACAAAAGTTTCACCAACAAAAGCTTCACCCACCACAAAAGCTTCCCCCACCATAAAAGCTTCACCCATAAAAGCTTCACCAACAAAAGCTTCACCCATAAAAGCTTCACCAACAAAAGCTTCACCCACCACAAAAGCTTCACCTACAAAGCTTCAACACAAAAGTTTCATCTACAAAAGCTTCACACTATCTTGATCAAGATAGTGTGAAGCAAAATCAATTCATGGTACCCAACAAAGCTTCAACCTCAAAGCTTCACCTACAAAGCTTCAACACCAAAGATTCACCTACAAAGCTTTAAAATATATATATATATATATATATATTTTTTTTTTTTTTTTTTTTTTTTTTCGGAAATTCAAAAATTCAAAAATTCGAAAATTCGAAAATTCGAAAATTCAAAAAAAAAAAAATTCAAAAAAAAAAAAATTCAAAAAAAAAGAAATTGCCTAGGCCCCCTCTTCTTTGGGCCTAACAACTTTTATAACAAATATATATGAAGAAGGAGTTTTGGGCTACCACTTAGAAAGGAAATGCCTCATTCATCAACTCCCTCGACCGGAGACTTGGGGGACTCCTACCATATGCTACTGCACCTTGATACTCAGAAGTCTCACGACCACTCAGTGACTTGGATTTTTCAAGTCTCCAAACGAGAAGTTTTCCTCACTCGGGAAATTAAGGGAGCACTACCTCAACCTACATGCTTCACTCACAAAGCTTCAACAAAAGGAAAAATTCAAAGAACTTAGTTAAGAATGCCTTGGTGTATTTAACACAATACATTGAAATGAAGCAAAGCTTGCTTATTGATATCTTTGATAAGTTACAAATATGTACATTTACATGAATCAAAATAAACAAACAAGAGGGAGCCTTCACAAGGGTTGCTCAGGGAAGCTTCACTCACAACGTTATACCGTCAAGGACCCAGAAGAGTTTCCCTCCAACCAGGAGGCCAATCACAATGTGACACGTGTCAACATCAGAAGCCAATCATAGCGCGACACGTGTCAACATCAAAAGCCAATCACAACACGACACGTGTCAATGTCAGAATGAAACTAGAAACTCTCTTCTATAAATAGAGATCATTCTCTCACAATATTTCCTAATGTCATTTGTACTAAATCATTCACTAGTACTCACAAAAGGAGAGCTTGAACCTATGTACTTGTGTAAACCCTTCACAATTGATGAGAACTCCTCTACTCCGTGGATGTAGCCAATCTGGGTGAACCACGTAAATCTTGTGTTTGTTTCCCTGTCTCTATCCATTTACATACTTATCCACACTAGTGACCGAAGCAATTTAGCAAAGGTCATAAACTTAACACTTTCTGTTGTACCAAAATCCTCACTGATTTTATGCATCAACAGGATGTATTTGTGCACTTGCACCCTGAGCTCTTGATCTTTCACAAGAAATAGAAGATGATGTCCTGGTAGACTCTTCAACTTCACTAACATTTGTTTCCTTAACCTCAGGTGGAATTAGAGGAACACAGATTTCTCTCAATTTGTTTTCTTCCTAATCCCACTTCCCATTCTCATCAAACACTACATCCCTAGACACAATCACCTTCATTGTGGTTGGATTTAGAATTCTATATCCCTTATCACAAGCTGCATATCCAATAAAAACTCCTTTTACACTTGATGCTTCCAGTTTATGTCTCAAATATCTAGGTATTAGAGAATAGCATGCAGCTCCAAATACCTTGAGATGTTTAATCCCTGGTCTTCTTCCACTATAGGCTTCAAATGGTGTGACACAATTTAATGCACTTGTAGGACACCTGTTTAACAAGTAGACTGTAGTGTTGACAGCCTCTCCCCATAGTTTGTAGGGTAAATCTTTCTCATGCAGCATGCTTTTGGCCATTTCCACTATTGTCTTGTTCTTCCTTTTTGCCACTCCATTTTGCTGTGGAGTATAGGACCCAGTGAGTTGTCTTTCCATCCCAATTGATTCACAAAATGCATTAAATTCAGTGGAGGTGAATTCTCCACCTCTATCACTTCTCAATTTCTTCAAAGAGTAACCACATTACAGTTCAACCATTGCTCTAAACTTCTTGAACATCCCAAATACTTCTGATTTATTCCTCATAAAATAGACCCAACACATTCATGAATAATCATCAATGAACGTAAGAAAGTATCTATTCCCACTTGTGGTTGGAACCTTCATAGGTCCACATACATCCGAATGTATCAGTTCCAATGGTTCATGTGCTCTCCATGTGATCTCCTTTGAAAATGGCTCCCTATGATGTTTCCCAAGCACACAGCCTTGACACACATCATTACTATCTTGGATTTCAGGCAGCCCCAATACCATTCCTTGACTTTGTAATAGCTTGAGACTCCTGAAATTTAGATGTCCATATCTTTTGTGCCACATCTTTGCATCTCCCTGTACATTTGTTCTCAATGCTAGTTCTTGGTTGATATTAAGAATCAAAGGAAAACACATATTTCCCTTCTGTTTCACACTAACCACCAGATTTCTAAGAGACCTGTCATCAAACACATCCACTTTATAATCCCCAACAAAAGAAAATAACCGTGCTCTGTCATCTGTCCTACACTGAGCAAGTTCTCTGTAATACCAGGTACAAGCATTACATCTCTTATGTAACTTCGGCCCTTCATTGTTTCAATGATCAGTGTCCCCTTTCCAGCCACTTCAACCAAGTTTCCAGTGCCTACTTGAACCTTGGCTTTCACATTTCTATTAATGTCAACAAGCAAATCTTCCCTGGATGTCATATGATTACTACATCCGATATCTATATACCATTCATCACTTATCTTCTTCATTTCCCCTGAATGATTAGCATAAAATAGATTTCCAGTTTCCTCTACCTGATTAGCAAAATTCACTTGTTGCACAGCCTTGTTTGAATTACAATATCTTGCAATATGACCAATTTTGTTACACTTGTGACACTTGACTTTGTTCTTAACCCAACATTCTCCATAGTGTAATCTATCACAAAATTTACACTTATCTCCAGTGTTATTAGCATCATTCTTCACAGGAAAACTAGCCTTATTTCCCCATTCAGCCTTATTTCCCCACTGTTTCCCTTTTGGCTTAAATTTTTTCTGATGTTTGCTACTATTTGACTGACTGTTAAACCTATTTGATTTCGGTGCAATATTCAAACTAGCAAATGCTTTCTCCATACTACTTTCCCCATGTCTATCAAGTCGTTGTTCATAACCCTTTAGGATAGCAACAACATCCTGTGCATCTATGGTGTCTAAGTCCTTAGTATTCTCTATCATAGCTGCAATACTATCATAAGACTTAGGTAGACTGATTAACAACTTTTGAACAATTCTTTGATTACTTAAATCTTCACCATAGCTTTTCAATTGATTAATCAGATCAAACAATTTAGCAATATACACAGAGAGAGAATCATTATCATTCATGCGAGTATATTCAAAATCTCGCCTAAGACCTTGAAGTTTCACAGATCTTACTTGCTTATCACCCACAAATTCTTGTTTCAGAATGTCCCACACAGCCTTCGCACTTTCCTGGGTTGCAATCCTCGGAAAAATTTGATCTGAAACGGCACCTTGGATGATTCTGAGTGCTCTAGCATCCTTGACCACATTCTCACGCATCAGCTTCTTCTCCGTCTCCATGAGCTCCTCCTCCTTCTTCGCAGGAGTTTCTTACCCACTTTCAACCAGATCCCATAATTCGTGTGAATGGAAAATGGTCTTCATTTTGATTAACCAGAAATCAAAATTATCGTCATTGAAGATTGGCGCTCTGAGTTCTCCTCCTCCAGATCCAGCCATGTTAGACTAGATCACAGATATGAGCTCGAATCACTGCAATGAGCTTGTTGCTGTGAATCCGAGCTTAACCCTAACAACCACGACGCCCAGAAATTTAGATCTAACCAGGCTATGAGGCCATGTTAGTGATTAGAGAAGAAAAATGCAGATTTGTTAGACAAGAAGAAGAGCCGAAACAAGGAATTTCAAACTCAGAAAACAGGGAAGGTTTCTCTGTGACTTCTTTTGTATTTCACCAAGTGAAAGGGACAAAAATTGCACTCCACGCTTGCATTTCCTTTTTGAGGATTTCGTAGAGTACGGTGAAGGTCAGTTCAGTAGCTGGTGGTCTACTTAATAATTTACTCCGCAGACGCCATTCATATTCATCAACTTTGTTTAATGGTTGTTTTTTAATGTTTCAGGTTGCACTCAAACAATGGATCCTCGGAAGTGTACTTTGTCTGGTGGTGCAACTTCTCTTGCTATGACACCTCCAAGCATTTTAAATAGGTTAAATGAGAAGGCTCGGTTTGAAAAAGAAGAGAGGGATACAGGTCATGTTGTCGAGGCTGGAGTCGATATAGACATTAGAGAGGTTTATTTTTTTTATTATGCATTTTCTGTCTCTTGGGCCATGCCAGAGGACTTTCGAACAGTTTGGGAATGATCTTCTGGAACATCAGCTTCTACCTAGAAGGTTTCATGCTTTGGTTTTCACGGAGCGGAATGAGGATGCTACCTCTTTCCCATTGAGTTACAACAACTTGGTTGAAAGGTGCGTATTTTCCTTAGTTTGTCCAACAACTTGGTTGAAAGGTGCGTATTTTCCGTATTTTCCTTACATAATACCTTATTTTGTTCTTGTTAGAATTGGTATTATGTAATGCGTCCAGTGTCCTCTTATTACAGAAGATATATGTTTTAAGTTTTAACAGTAGTCACTTAATAAATGTGTAACACATGCAACAAAACACACACCCAAGCCTCACATTACATGCCGGCACCCCTTGTCTGGTATGGTACCCTAACCCTAAACTTTGGTCCTTAATCCATGTCCAGTCAAACAGACAATTGGCATCTGATACGTAAAAGAGGAAATGTACTGGGTTGTGTTAGAAAATGAAATAGTTGCTTAAACTTTTGGCAGTAGTGGTAAACAAACAAGTTCTATGGTATCTGAACAGAAGAACTGAGCATTAACCTGAATTCTACATGTTGGAAAAAATTATCAGGGTGCGCGGGTTTTCTTATTGCATTCCTTTGATTTCTTTCTATACTGTATAGGTTGGCCTAGTCATTTTATTTCCTATGTTAATGTGTAAATTGATGAATTGATCAAAGAGGTTTATAAGTTTCATTAGTGTTGTGTCTTAGCTCATAGGCTGAGATGGAGTGATAAAAGTGTAATGTGCTAGTTAAGTCTCATAGGACTTGATAGTGGACAAGTGTCCTAATCTAAGCAATGAAAATGGATGATTGAGATTGAATTGAGGATATGTCTCTCTCTCTCTCTCTCTTCTCCAACGGTTATTATGTTCGTATGTAAGCTCACATGTGGTGTGTCAACTTATTGCAAACCAAGCTAACCCTTAATTATTTTCTTCCTATAGCGAGGCAAAAAGGTTTGGTTTTCCCTTTTATTCTACGAATACGACATGCCTGCACAATCTAAGCCTGAATTAGTAAAAAGGCTATTGAGTCAAACGACTCAAACCCAACTGCTCCCAAGCCAGCCTGCTGCTACAACTTGGATGAGCTCATACAAGTTAGACCTGGATAGAGACAAAAAGTGCAAGAAAACTGCCAACCCAAAATTGTTAAGATATAATAATGCATTCAACAATTCATTAGCTGTTTCCGTGCAACTTTCACTAAATTATGCGCTTCTCTACTAAATAGCTAAAGATGGATGCTCCGTTATAACTCTTCCAATCCATCCTTTTTCTTCCTTTTTCATTAGCTTCCATTAGCTAACATGTACGAACAAACAAACAAACAAACAAACAAACAAACAAACATATGACGGATGACTTCATTAGCTTCCATAACTGGAGATCGTGCTCTATTCAATTCTCATGCCCTCCGATAATCAAGCAGTAAATGGAAACAAGTAGCAGAGAGACAGTACGTAAACGGAAACCAGTCAAACAAATTGAGAAATGCACATTGCATCGAGATTTTGTGTTCATGAGTTCACACGCGTATATCATTATTCGTACTAATCGTCACGCATTAAATTGAAACAGCATAAGTAGAAAACCATATGAATAAACCTGTGCATTGTAGAAACCTCTGGATTTGGTTCAACAAAGTAAAAGAGAGGCAGAGAAGTTGGCTGCAACTGAAGAGGTTGCTGTCCCAAGTCCGATTGTCCGACGACCGTACGGGGCTTATTCCTGGAGGACGAATCCTATTAATTCTCAGAAATCTTCCTTAATTAATTAATGAATTAAATGCGTTAATTTGATTTCCTTTTTTGTTTTAAACATATGTTATACCTACTTAATACCTATTAAGATTAGACGTGTGAACAACGAGCGATAGCAAATCTCATGTATGCGCATTGTATTTGTAATTTAGGAAACATAAAAGAAAGAAAAAAAATCCTAATACATCAATATCAAAATACAAACGAACTAGTACAATTTCAGCTAACTGATCTAATCAGACTCCCAATACAGTTCTGCAACGATGGCATGCCACGTCGAATAATCTTATCTACTCAAGCTAAAGCTCTAAACAGTCCGAGCTACAACAAAAGAGTAAATGAAACCAAGGTTCAGCAAGGTAAATGTAGACAAATCTTGGCAGATGGCGCTGCTACGGTTGATGAGGCCAACCAATGATGTACTCCCAAGAGAAGCTCGAAACGACCTTCAATAGAAACATGTGATTTCCCGATTTGAGTGGCTTCCTCCCACTCCCACTCACTGATCTTTCAAATGGCATCAATGAATCGGATGTCAAAAGAAATAGGATTAATCTGCCACACATTTATGTTTGCGTATTCCTCTAAACATTGTTTCAGTTGGGCTTCACTGTATCCCTGTTCCAAAGCAAACATTCCACATGGCTTGAGACAAAATAGATAGACGTTCGAACATGATTATCACGAATTTTCATTTTTGCTATATATTTTGAATTTCTACTACTATAAATTATATAATTATATTTATCACTTTCAAGTTTTGGACTAGTTTGACATGTTAAGCAGTGCAGTTGGATTTTCGGCATTAGATCCACTTATATAGGTTGACATTCAATTATTTATCTGAACATCGGTCACAAGATGCTTAAAGTTGAGTTGCAAAAACTAACCTTCCTAGAAATCAGATTTAGAGCATGTGCATAGCTCACATCCTGCTTGCCCGTTGTCTCAGACTCATCTCGCAAAATTGAATAGATATCTCCAATAGGATCCAGACCAGATTTCTGGCGATCATCTGAGTACAAAGAGAACTTCGACATATGCATCAGCCTTAATGCCTCATCCACATCAGATTGAGCCACAGTTTCAGAATGTCGGAGTCTTGCTATTGCCTGTAAGCGAAAGAAGTTAGTTTGTCTGTTGCGTGATCAACACACCCAGTATAAACATATATTGCTTCCTTCTCCGGATGAGCATTTTCGAGCAACCCATCCAACAAACCAAGAAAATCTATTTATCTATAATACCCAAAAAAGCATACTAGATTTCCATGCTAGATAATTCTTCCTCTACTTATGGACGCAGTTTCTTGAGCAACCCATCAAATGGGTAAAAGATGGTACAAACAATACTCCTACTGTCCTACATATTACCTTTTTACAATTCCAACCTAAACATCTGACCCACTCCATACGCAGAAAGGTTCTGCTTAAATACACACCATTTAGGTCGTAACACTCTTAAATTGGGTGGCTTTCCCTCTGCCTGATGAAGATGGCAGAACCCAAACCCTATGCCTATGTAGATGGCTAGAAACCATCAATTTTGCCACCTCAGTCAACTTTGATGCTCTGTATATGTTGTTGTATCATTTCTTGCCATCTCATTCTATTGTGATACACAGCATATATTTGCAGAACCACATTTATTTAAATGAAAAAAATGAAAGGCAGGACTTACAGCTGATATTCGAAGAATGCTGAGCAGAGTTCTCACAGTTGTATAGGAATGGGGGGCATTCGATTTAGCTTCTTCTTGCCGAATGCTAGAGTAGGCACTAGCAATATACTCCTCAAGTTCCTGTGGGACTGAAGGAGACAATCTTCTCACTGCAGAAATATATGCCCTGAAAAAAATCATAAAAGAAAGGATCTTATCAGAAAGTACCACTAATCAGCAGACTTGAAAATAAGGATTTAGGTAGCTTTACAAATTACAAGTTCTATACAGAGAGATCATACTCGTTTGCATGGAAAAGTGATCAATAGAAAGACTAAAACAAAAGAGAAGATCCTGAAATCAGTACTACTGAGCTTTCCATGGTAAAAGTGATGTGAAATTTACCGAATAACAGATGGCTCAAGTGGAGTGAAGCCAAGAGCCGGAGATTCTTTATTCTGATGAACATAGACAACATGCCTAGCCATCTCAAGATCACTATCCATATCTGCTCGATCCAGGATTAACCATAAAAGATCAAATCTTGACAAAAGGGCCGGTGGAAGATTAATGTTTTCAGCAGGAGTTCTACGTAGGTCATATCTCCCCCTTCAAGAATATACATAAAACAACTACTGTAAGAGTTTGCACAGATTTTACACAGAAGGTTGGCTACCAGCAGTGGAAAAGGCACCACTTAATTAGAGCAATATGATTTAGAAGATAAGTGACAAGGAGTAATGCCCTATATGAACCAGATTAAAAATAAGTAGAAAGATTTTTACCATGCTGGATTAGCTGCAGCAAGAACAGCAGTTCTTGCATTCAAAGACGTAGTGATCCCAGCCTTGGCAATGCTGACAGTCTGCTGCTCCATAACTTCATGTATGGCTGTACGATCTAATTCATCCATCTTATCAAACTCATCAATAGCACATATTCCCATATCCGCTAGGACCTGAAATGAGTTAATACTTCCACAATTCAACACCCAGAAACACTAAAATAATAATCATATAGAAAGCCTAATAAAGAACTATAGGGAATCAGATCTAATTAGGGATTATAAAGTGAATTGGTTATGGATTGACTCCTGAAAACTGGCTAGATTTTACTTCCCCTCTTCACTTTCTAGCTATTGCTTCTGCATCAAAGGCACACACTGGTATGATGCAATAAAAGTTTAACATTAAGAACTCTCGAGTATTATGCATATATTCGGCAAGTATTTACTGGTTTGTAACTTTGTATGCTCTTCCACTCATATAACATGAAAAAATAAACATATGTATGTCTATATATATATATATATATTATAACTGAAAGGAGCATATGTATCTCACCAATGCTCCTCCTTCCAGGACCATTTCATTTGTGACGGGATCTTTCTGAACAGCAGCAGTTAGACCAACTCCACTGCTTCCTTTGCCAGTTGTATATACTCCCCTGGGTGCTACATTAATTATGTGTTTGAGAAGCTGGCTCTTTGCAACTCCAGGATCACCCATCAGACAAATATGTAAATCTCCTCTAATCTGCATTTTGAAGGAGAATGTATTATGACCTCTTGCGGTCCTATCGTGCAAATGATAAAACATGCTATGACCAGTCTACTTTATCACAGACATGATATGAGCTTGGAATTATCCTAAAAATAGAACATTTGGCTTGGGAATCCCATCTTATAAAGGAAGGAGACAAATTGCAAACTGAAACTCAATTTACATAACCATTAACCGGTGACCAGGACATGCAAGTGCCAGGTCAGGAAGCTGCAATAGAGGGAAGGAAGAAGGGAGGACTGCTGATCTTTCACTTCAATGTAGAGGATACATCCAAATGAAATCCATAATCTTGTGAATAAAAATTCTCAGAAGGATAAGCAAAATTCAATTTAACAATATAATTGAGTCAGATGGCATCTGGTAACGATGAGAACTTACCTTCATTCCATCTTTTAGTTTCCTGTGAGGAGCGCCCACTAGGAGCAGAAGCAGAGCCTTTTTGATATCTTCATGCCCGTATATTTCAGGTGCCAAAGATCGAGCCAGCTTTTCATATATGTTACCATCCTCAGCCAAACGTGCAACTTGTTCTTCCTCATCTCCTATAAGTTCATAACTGTGGCATAACTCAAGTTAGTACACAATACCTTTTTCACCTAAGAATTAAAGAGGTTTATCAAAGTAGGTAAAAAGAACAATAAGTTTAGCAAAAATTGTATTACAAGCACCAGATAAACTCTATGATAAGAGTTGAAAAGATGAGAACAATATATAGTACAACATTTGTATGAAAAGTAATTTAGTCAATTACACAAGTATAGATGGTTTTGTCGACTGAGAACGATAAACGAGATGCATCAACTGAAGACAAAATTGTACTGAACATGGAATAGTGCCTTACTCTTCATATTTTTTCTTAGTATGTGTGATGGACATGGCTTCTAAGTAAGTATCAGCAACTAAGCCAGCCCGCATTGCTCTGAAACCAGTGTAAGGAATAGGAAGAAAAATCCCAGATAATTTCACAACATCACCCGGAGCTACCTAATGGTGTTGAGGAAGAGGCACATGCAAATTCAAAGAAAACAGTTATAATCAGTTAAGTAGAAGCAGGATGTCATCACTTCCTGCAATCATGTGAAGCGGAAACCCCCATCTACCCCATTGCAAGGGATTCATTCAAAACTGTAAGTTTTAGTTTAAAATACTTTATGATAATTAACATAGAAGTATTCAACCTTTCTTGTGAGTTCACCACAGAAGTGAACAGTCATTGTCCGTGGAATGTGGCCTTTTGGAACATCTTCAGCCAACTCTTGTATCTTTGCCTGAAATTGAACCACATCTAACTATATCACAGAAGAGGATGATAAACGCTACTGTTGATAAAAATTAATGCAAAACCATATTCTAATACAGCTGTCCCTGCTATTAAATAACTGTGACTAAATCGGCATAAAGTACCTCCTGAAATTTCAAGAACTTTGATGCCCTGAGTTGAAGAATAAGGTTCCCCTTTGTTCTATTTGTTATACAACGCCTGGATGGGCATTCAAAGAGTGGCATAAAGACTCGAGCAGTTACTTCCTGTTAGGCACAAAAAGAATTCATGAGTCAACAAAAGTGGCTTTAAAGAAACTAGGCACAAGTATAGGCGCAGTGGCATTGAATAAATTATACTCCAAAAGGGAGAGAAATAAGAAGGTTTGAAATATGTTGAGTATGTATGGGTTTGTAGCTAACAACAAATGTTTCAAAATACGCTGAATACCCAAACTGTATTATGGCTTATTGGCAATCAAATGGCTGAACATAAGGATTGTGTCTAAGTACCTGGTAAATCTCAAAACCACATTCTTCACATGTATAGACAGCTACCTGCATCAATGGCTTAACATCTGAACACCGCGTCACAATCCCTGATATCCTTACAAGTTGACCAATATGTGAAGCCTTGACCTCCCTAATTGCATATGGCTTCGACTTTCCACTTGAAGATGCTCTTATGTAAACTTCACTAGAATACATATGAAAAAACACTAGTAAATTCAAACATCATAGAAAGCTTCACTACAAATGAAAGTTGAAGCATATGAAACTTATTAATAAACTACAACAGAAGACATGGAATAGATGTAAAAGTAAGTTACCAATATTAATCTGAGATAAACCTCTGTTGAACTTACATCGCACCAGCATATTTTCAAAACATATACTGCAAACCAAACTAGCTAATACCTTTAAGAAAATCGACGTTCATTTACTAATGAGTCATGAATAATAAACTACTAAACACAAAAGTTAAACCCGAAACAGGACGTGTATCAGTGTGACCACACAATTCAGTGAATTCACACATTTAGACTGAAATTTCATTCAAACAAGCACAACCGGAATTAGGATTTTGCTTTGAACTCACAAGTAGCGCTTGATTTCAGGAGGCATCTTCTGGTGTGGATCCGGACCATCCATATTCTCTGGTACATCATCAGACCTCTGAGTCATGAGTATGTCATGATCATCATCTGTAAATGCCTCTGTGGGCTCCGGCATAAGCTCATCAATAGCATCAGCAAAAATACCAATATATCGCCGAGTGTTTTCTTGAACTCGATTGCAGAATTCTTCATCCAATTCTGCGTACTGCATAACACAAATTAACAATTGATTTCGTATAAGAAAATCAACAACTCTTTCACAAATAATAATTAGGCATTTGCAACAAAATCCCAAGCATAGGCGGAACTTACACTAAACAAGTCCTCAATATCAATCTCGATAGCTCGAAATTTGCGGTTTGCAACTTGTTGCTGAAAAGTAAAAAACATTTAGATATTGCTACTGTATAGTCAAATAATTCAGAAAAATGAATCCGGCATTCAATCCAACGGGAAATTAGGGTTTTCAGACAGTACTATCAAAGCTTACAAGAAAATGTGGTAAAGAAGAAGAGGGATACTCACAAGGATGCGCATGTATTTGGGTTCGCCATTCGAATCGGGAAAGTTGGAAAGAAAATCCTTGGCAAGCTCTGTCAAAAATAACAAATATTAAATCGAGTATTGACGGAGGAGAGAGAGAGAGAGAGAGAGAGAGAGACGAAAACTGACCTTTTTCAGCGCTGAAGTCGATGTCCTTCATGGTTGCCAGCAATTGGAGAGAGTGGGAGAGCAAGAGAGAAAGGGGCAGTTACACACAGACTGAAAAGTAAATGAGAGCTCAGATTTGGCGGCAAATGACGGATAGAGGCGAGGGTTTTGGCGGGAAAATAAGGGGAGGGTAATTTCTTTTCATTGAGCTGGGCCAAGGCCGTAAAGGAAGGCCTATTAGTAGGGCCGGCCCAAGCTCCAAGTAATCGGTTCAACCGTTCAAGCAATTCGGCCTTGCCTTGTATTACATATTGAACAATATCCGGAAAGATATGGCTTCGTTGGAATCGTTCATCATCCGTTCATCCTAAGATCAAGCCCTAACGGCCATTTGGATCAATAACGTCAACAAATCCACACATCCAACCGTCCTTCAAGATCAAGCCCAAAAGCCCTTGAAGATCCGTTCATCACCGTCATTCAAGATCAAGCCTCAAAGGCCCTTGAAGAAACTTTCAACCGTTCATCCATGATCAAGCCTCGACAGCCCTTAGATCAATCACACATCCACAAAATCAACACCTTACGGGAATCGAATCAAATGATCAAATTTGAGAGAGATTGTAACCCAAAATCATCAAATACAAATATTATTTTGTGCACGTTGTTCTTGTCTTTTTCGTTTCAAGAATTTTCCATGTTTACACTACTACTGGTACTACTCATGATCTTGCATGAGTAGGTTATTGCGATGTGAGTAAAGTGGGGTGAAGATATATAATGCATAATACGATCATGGCCGGCACAAATAATTCAACTAACATTGTGATGAGGGTGAAGATAAATATAAAGATCACTAAACGATAGGAAATTAGGAACAAAAACTTATTAATTAAATATTTAATTAAAAAATAAGCAGCCTGCAATGTCATCAACAGTTGCCTTGGCCGAGTGGTTAAGGCGTGTGCTTGCTAAGTGCATGGGGATCCCCCGCAAGAGTTCGAACCTCTCAAGCCATGATTTATTTTTCATTTAAAAAAAAATATTATTTCGATAAATACTTGCCTCCTTCCTAAACATTATTTCAAACAGAAACAGCAAATATGGCTAGACATTATTTAAAATAGAAACGGCAAATATGGTAACGTGTGATAGCCGGCGGATCAGATTTAATGCAAGCGTTTCACAGTTGTAGTTGTAATTTATGGCATCCATGCTTGTGGTGCTATATCAAGATCATGTAAATTGGAACAGCCAATCTCTGTAGGTAGCATACGTTTTTATTTTATTTTTAATTTTTCTTTCGATAAATACTTGCCTCCTTTCTAAACATTTCAAACAGAAATGGCAAATATGGCTAGACATAATTTAAAATAGAAACGGCAAATATGATAACGTGTGATAGCCAACGGATCAGATTTATTAATGCAAGCGTTTCACAGTTGCATTTGTAATTTGTGGCGGCCATGCTTGTGATGCTATATCAAGATCATGTAAATTGGAACAGCCAATCTTTGTAGGGAGTGTATGTTACGTTGCGGACTTGGTTATACATTACGTTCTCAACATGGCCATACAAAACTTTTTTATCATTGTCCAAAAACTTGACAAGAAACCAAGCGTCTCATGATAAGATGATGAGACAATGCTGCAAATGCCAAAACCAGGAACATGGTTTACGTTCTGAGTTCAATTTCTCTGCCAAGTAATGGATGAATTCAAAAAAAAGTATCCTTACATTAGTATAGTACAAGTTTCATAATCATAATAAATAATGCAATTTCAGCGACTTTTCATCATCATCATCATCATAATCAATCCTTTGGGATAGAAGCACACGTAGATTTCTAAGTCGGGGCCTTCAGAGAATGGGCATTGAACATGAAATTGAACCAATTCTCTTCCGGTATGGTTGATGTTGCTGCCCATGGCATTGACTTATCCTTGAAACTCTCATCGCAATACTATATGCACCATTGAAATCAAACAAACTACAAGAGCTTCAGTCCACCTGTTACATCATCAACCACTTCAACAGGTCCTGTATACGAATGGGTTGAAAATTTGGGATAAGTAAGTGCAGGTAAAGTGATGAGGGAAAATCAAAGTTACATTTTGATATTGTACATTTTGTCAGACATAAGAATTCCATATGCTACATTCACAAGCTCAAAACCTCTCCTACCCAATGTCCTACCAACATAATATAGAGGGGCTTGGCCTCCCAAACAACCAATCTAAGTCGACAACACCCCACACATGAGGACCATGCTTAAGAAAGGTTCATCAACAGACAAGATAATGGAGAAGAGAAACATACCAAGAATAGCCATCACTGTCCTTGAATCTGGAAGAAAACATAGGACCAAATAAGTAACTTTGGAAGGTCAACTCCATAAGAAACAAGTCAAGAATATAAATTTCATGGCGCATATGGGGAACAAATACGACAAGTTACAACGGATCTGTTTGCGGCAGTACTCAAAAAACAAGTAACACCAAAATACAATTAAAAAATGTCAATGAGGATGGCGGTACACAACTTGGAAACTCTCATTCTTCGAGAGCATTATGCTGATCGACTTAATTCAATCTTTCTCAAGTTGTGATGACGAAAGCCTCCGCTTCTCAGTAATATTCAAATTTTTGTGAGTAAAACTAGTTTTTTATTTGATTGACACTAGTGACATGAACATCACCAAAGGCTAAAAGAATATTAAAATCAAGATTAAAGTCAGCTATAGAAATGTAACCAAGTAACGCACTTGGTGCAATCTGAGTCCTGCCAGCATCAATTGTAATGTGTGTCGGTAAATTCAGCGATTTAGCCCTTTCCTGTCAAAATCCACGACAATTTTTACATCAACCATAAAGTTCAACTCACAGAAAATATACAGAGAAATTTGTATATGATACTGACTTGCAAAACTAGCATATCTTCTTCACTTTCTATTTTCACTACAACTTTAGGCTGTGCACACATCTCCCACCTGCAGATTGGAAAAACACCATTACAGGAAACATAGAAAGGTATGCAAAATCCCACATTGTCTGACAGAGAAAAAATCACAGAGTAGTGTGTTGCTTTACCTGTTTAAAGCTTTTGGTGCTCGATGGAGGACCTTTTTATAGAGGCCTAAAGTCGCATGGCTAAACAATGAACAAACATTCCGATAACAAGTTTGAACAAAAAAAATAATTCGATCAATAGAGAAAAATTAACTAGTCAATAAAGGCTTGTTTCAAAGTGCTTTTAAAATGAATGAAAGTGCTTTTAAAGAAGTTAACCATTTAACAAACATAACACCTATAATTGCTCAATTTGAAAATATATAAAAGGGTGCAGATAAAGGAGTGGCTTAATTTTAGTGCACCAAACAAAAAGGAAAAAAAAAAGAGTATCTACAGCTACCTGCATTGAGCGGCAATTTTCCCTTTACCCATCTTTAGATCATTCCTGACCACCAAAACCTGAAGAAAACAATCAAGAAAGTGAATAAAGGAATACGGAATCACAGGTGCTTCGAAATCATCAAGTATTAAAGGAAAAGAGAGAGAGAGAGAGAGGGAGAGAGAGAGATGAAGCTTGAAGCAATACCATTTTGAAATCTTGGAGAATGTCGGCGAGGTTTTCAATCTGGAGAGGATCTTTGGGCTTGTCCTCGTTCTTCTTCTTCTTCTTCTTTCCATTGCTAAGATCATTGGCAAGTGCAGCCTGCTTAGCGAGTCTGGCTGAGAAAATAATGCGAGAAGGAGGGTAACGAGCGCCAAAGAAATACCCCAAAGCAAGCCAGCCCGCTCCTACCAAAATGGCACCCACCCACCCCAACCCCAACTCCAACCCCATCATCATTGATCTTGCATCTGAGTACCGAATATCGGAAGTTAGTAACCCTAGATCGGACGGCTGTGAACGTGCTTGGGGTTTTGCAGTGAAGGAGGAGGAGAAGCGGAACAACTAGTGCGAGATTCAGGTGGGTTCACTCGGGGCTAGTCAAACAGAGCTGGGCCAGTGGGCTCCTTTGAATGACAAAAAGGGCAGTGTGATCTTCTTCTATTCATTGATCCGACTGCCGAAAATTAAGACGAGTGTATGAAAAGTGATACATCTGTTGGAAATTAAGGAGTGTGTGAAAAGTAAAAATAGATGTATAGATAACAATACCCATTTTAATTTTTTTTTTTTAAAGAAACTTATTTGAACATGTTATCAAGCTAAATATCACTAATACTAATCTTAATATGTACGTTTTCTTGCAGTTCTATTAGATTAGGAATGTGATCGTGTAAATCCTATCATATCTGGGATATCCTTATGAGATTCTACCATATCTTTTAGACTACATATTATCCTATTAGAATTGTAATCATATTGGGGTAAGGAATTTACCTTTCATACTACTATAAATAAAGACACAATAGGGTGAGATAATACATATCTCACAATTACACATCTCTTCTCTTTCTATGCCACACCTCCTCTCTCTCTCTGTGGCCTCTATAATTGTTCAGTTATGTCTACAACACGTTATTAGCACGTTCTTGGCGCTGCGCTAAAGAAAGTTTGTACACTGTTTAAGAAATTTAATGGTACTACACTGTTTATGAAACTTAACAATACTACACTATTTATGAAACTTATTACATTGTTTATGAAAATTACTGCATTGTTTATAAAACTTAACGGTACCACACTGTTTATGAACTTAACGATATTACACTGTTTATGAAAGTTAACGGTATTACACTGTTTATGAGATTTAATTGTACTACATTGTTTATGAAACTTAACGGTACTACACTGTTTATGAAACTTAACGAGCGTTGGGCACACATGTTTATATTTTATGTTTTTTCTTTTTGTTCTTATCATTAAATAAAGTTATTAGATAGTTTTTGGTTAAAAAGTAAAGTTTTGAAGCCTTTTTCATTAATTTTCCTTTATTTTTATGATTATTTTATTATTTTATTAAATTGATCTACATGCTATTGATTCAATTTAATTTTTCTTTGTTGCACGTGATACAACGCATTGAAGATGCAATTCCGACTTTCAAAGAATGATCTTCTACAAATTCAAAGGCTCGGTTGTTTTCTGCCAATCATGTTCTTTTAAAATAAAGAAAGATAATTGAAACGACCATGAAGCATGAAAACATTCCCCATGATGCATGAACCCCCTACATTTATATTTACCTTCTGATATATATGTTGTATATGTTCATATATTTTTCAATATATATACTTTTCATGCATTACGCAATTATTATTTTGCTATGTGGAATTTGTGAGTCAAAGCATATACATAAATTAGAAGCAATTTAGGGTTCTTTAAACCCTAGAAACATCGGAAAAAAAAAAGAAACAAAATGGGAATTATGCGGCAAGGCTGCGGCTCACCCCCGCTAGCATAACCATCAACTATCGCAGCTGGCCTGCAGCCCAGCCGCATAGAGCACATATGGGAACAGCGTCGTTTAATGCCTTGGACCACACGACAACAACTTTTTGGGCTTCATTGCTCACGCAAGGCACACTAGGCCCTCGCCCTAGTAGGGTTCTCACGGGCCTGCAGCCCCAGCCCAATCCGAGAAGGCCTACAGCTTTCTTGGATGTGTCATACGCATACCTGGCCCAATACCAGCCACCCAGTTCTACTAGGCCCTTTTGTCTCGTGCTCAAGCCTACTTTCAGCAAGCACATCGCTTGATGGGCTTTGCCCATGCCTTAGCCTAACTCGCCAGTAGTTTTTCACTACTGGGTTTAAACTGCCCCGACTTAAAACCCAATCCCAGCTTCGGCTAGGCCTCGCAAGCGCCAACCCGCAAGCCAACTTTCCAATGTTGGGCTTACCCAAACCACATTGACTAGAGACCCACAGCCTTCCCCAAGGCCTAATGACCTGCAACCGTGCTGCAAGGCTTGTCCCCCGCATTGTAGCCAGCCCAATGAGGCTAGGCCGTATTATTTTTTTGGCGTGCCCGGGTTATAAATCATACCCAAATATTTTTTTTTTGGGTACTTTGGTTTACGCTGATTAATTCTAATTTAATTATCACTTGACCTATCACCAACCGAAGCTAATATGACTTGTCTATCATTATTTTTGCTTCCACGATCAATCCTGTTTGGTCTCGATCTATTAAATTAATTAAAAGTGACTAGCAGTCTATTAATCTAATAATTAATCTAAAATTATTGACCTGAATATCACTTTTGGACGTTAACGATTCAATAATTTATTTTTCTACTTTGAACCGATGACATCCTTTAATGGTCTCGAAACTCTCACACTTGAGTTCCCAAAGTAACTCAAATCCACTACACTTAAATCAACATATTGTATTATGTGTTCTTGCAGGAACCTCTCTTTTATGAACTCAACGTTCATAAACTAAATTGAACATGTAGTTTTGAATTTGGTGTCTTTGAAACCCGAAGTTTTTATAAAACAATACACTCATGAAAACCCGACGTTTTTCATGTAAACCATGTCTTAGAACCCCGAATGTTCTTACTTTTATGTTTATGGAGATCTTATTTCCATAGCACCAATCATAATTGTATTCCCTCCATTCAGTGGATTGTCGAACCGTAACAAGTTCGATTCCACTGATTTGGACGTTTCTTGACACAAACCACTTTATGTGGGTACAAGACGTGAATCTTCACTTGACTATCAAGAAGCTAAGAAACAATTGAAGCTAACAATGACATGGAAGAGCTAACTAAGCCTCCGCCATGGTCTTCATTCGAAATGCCTGAAGCATTACAAACAAAAATACCTCCCGAACAAGGATTCCATGACTCTTTGGCTCACTTCTACGGACTGTTTAATCATGAAAGATATTGCCTGAAGCACAACATGATTACGTCTATGAATGAGTACGATTCTAAAGTTTACAAATCCGATGAAATTTTGCCTAGAGAATAATTTTCTCGTCCTTCCATGTTTCTAACTTTCTCTTTAAGTGGCAGTGTAGAGAACGAAAGTTTACCAAATTCTCGGATCTGATTACTACCACATATATGACAGAACGTTGTAGACTCAGTTTTAGGTGGAGTCTACCGAATGGTGGTGCCCTGCTTCGCCAGGGATGCATCAAAAGGCATGCCCTGCTTTGACAAAGGTGCACTGAACGGTGTTGTTTTGCTTCGGCAGAGGTCTATCGAACAGACCCCTCCAAGTTTGACTAGACCCTACCGAACCCAAGTATGGGTCTATCTCTCTCACAATCCAATTTTGAGTTTATTTTTTACAACGTATGGTAAAATTAGGGTCAGCCAAGGTGTGGCATCATGCCCGAAGCATGATCTTTGGCACCTAAGACCTAAAACTTCACAATAACGAATATTATTCCAGAACCTCAACCCTACAGAATTTACTTCTGTCTAGATGGAATAAATCATTGGTTATGCACCTGTTTATGCCCCTACCAATGTCGTTGAGGAGTACCATTCTAGTGGTCAATATGTGAGACTAATTTTGCTCCACCAAACATCGTTGGAATAGCAAAATTTTGACATGAGTGGCCTTGTTGGCCGAATCCCCTTCGTAACTTTGGTTTACTTTAGGAACATTTTTCTATGTTCTTGGATTCAGGTTTGGTGTTTGTTTTAGTTATGGATAATCTTATCAATATTGTCCTCGAATATGAGTTAATTGAATCATGTTTCTTATATACATGTGACCAAATTCAATTAAACATGTGATTAGGTACGAATGTGTGAAACTTAGTTGTCTGGATGAATGCGATACTATGCATACTAACTTTATACCTAAATCACATCTTTAGCAACAACTTCAGGTCTATCTAACCTGATCAAGAGCATTGGAACGATTCTTGTTGTATGGATGGTATGTTGGAAATGTGCCCTACAACCAATCATATGATGATACTTTACAGACATTTCACATGTTAAACTAATCTAGTTTAATATCAAGGGCATAGATTATTGTTTTAAGTCGTCTCATATAAATGTTATATGCTTAAACGATGAGTCCAAGGAATATGTAATTAGGAGAATGTAATTTAAAGAAGTTAGATTCATGAGACCATTCTCTTTCGGATACATATCCTAAACGTTCCTGATCATAGGATTGCCAATTGGGCATTGACAGTCCGTTAAGATCAGTATGTGCTATGTCTTCTCTTAGTGAGAGTGACTGGTCTCAAGTCATTGGTGTAATTGATACCAAGACAAGCATGTAGGTGCTCAATAGCGAATGAGTCCACTGAACACGATCAACGAGGAGTTCTCATACTCATGTCACATGAGAACTCATGGTTGGGATAATGCAAAGTAGTCCTTTGACCTGAGGCATCATAGTTGTCTTGTGGTTAGGTCCTTGATCTTTGATTATGTCAAAGTCACTCCATTCGCAGGTGTCCACGGCATAGTTGGGGTTAAGCCACTTAGCCATGGAGGCAAGTGAATGCGCAACAAGGGATCTCTAACCTTCAAACCGTTTGAGGGAGAATACTCTTTGATATGATTAAGAATCTCTGGCCAAAGTATGAATGAGATTTAGGAAGTCGTTCCAAATCACATTAGAAGTAATCATATAAGTAAATGAATCACATTGGATAGTAGACATGAATAAACTATCAAACCAAACAATGTGATCAAAAGTATTGTATTAGAGAATGACCGTATTGCATTGTAAACCTAAACTGAATAGGTTCTCCACCTCTTTTGATTAGCTTGGGTAGCCATGACATACTGCTAGGTGTCACTCATGGTTTGTGGTAGCCCTAAAGGCGAGTAATCACTAAATGGAGAATTGAAAGTAAGTTTCAATTCACAATCGATCGTTAAGAGTAACAATCGCCCACTGCCTCGCTAAAAGGAACCTAATGGATCGTACACCGTGTAAGGTAGAGATTGAAGAAACAACGGAGATGAGTAAGGATAATTAAATGGTTTAATTATTTATTTATGGCTAGAATTAATTAATATGTTAATTAATCAAACGAATAAGTTCGTTATAGAGCTAGGGTTAGTTTTGGGCCGCAAGGCCCAATGGGATTTAAATATCAAGCCCATTAACTCAAGTTGTATGACAACTTGAATAAACAAAGGGCTTGAAAGCCCAATAAACCCTTAAGGCCGGCCATTTAGAGGAGGGTAGTGAACTTGTTTTAATTACAAGTTTGCCACTCCAATGAAGGAAGGTATAAATATGACTTTATAGCCAAAATTCATTTAGGGTTTTCTTTTGGGGAAAGGATGAGAACACAATCTCTCTTTTCTTTCTAAAGAGGCCGGCCACCCTAGAGGAAAATAGCTAGCAATCTTACTTCGTCTAGGTCACTCATTTCTTCTTAAAATCTTACCTTGGTGTGGAGACTTAGAGGTTCTCAATTTTGAGAACTTGGAGAAATCTATTCTTCCATCCACATCCATGGATCTAAGAAGCAAGGAATGAAGGCCCTATCTCTTGGGTGATTATCCTTTGCTTTTGCAAAGAGGAATCTACAAAGGTATAAATTTCTCAACTCACTTTCTTTTGAGTTGAGTCTTAGTTCACCTAATTACTAGGCTTTGAATTTCATGGGTAATGTTTTGTTTTGAGTGCATGCAAGCATGATTCCGCCTTTAATTGTTAATTGCATGCTATAGATGTTGCTCAAATGAACATGTTTTTCACAATATTTCATTCAAGTAGTAGCAGAGCCTAAGTCTAGTAGTTGGTGAATCCTTTTGGGTTTTGTAGTTCATAGTCTTTGATTTGAATGTTGTAATTGTTACAAGCTTTATTCTTGCTTCTTTGAATGTAAATTTTGTTAGAAAATTTGCCATCTCAAATGTTGTAGATGTAGTTCATATGAGCATGAATTTTGGAGCTAAAATTTGGTGCCATGTTTTTGGGGAAATTCGGCCAAATCCAAAGGGTGGATTTTTTGGTTCATGTTTGTCTTGTTAAAAATGTTTTCAAGTGACTTTTGGAACCCCTATGTACCCTAGTATGGTTATATGTTATTTCCCTTAAGTTTTGAGTGTTTTTGGGATGTCTTTGGGTGAAAAATGTTCATGGAGCTTTTATGGGTTTTTCATGAATGTTCTTCATTGTTCTTGATGTTTTAGCCAAGAACAAAAAGTTTGGTGTTTTGATTCAAAGTTTTGATTTATTTCATAAAGTCTTTGTTTTGTGCTTTTTCAAATGTTTAAATGTGATTGAAATTTTGAAAGGTGATAGAAATGGTGATGGATGTGTAAGAAGTACTTCTCTTACACACACACCACTTGCATGAATTTATGTCATGCACCACTTGCATGAATTTATGTCACGCACCTCTTGCACCACTTGCACTACTTGCATGACTTTATGTCAAACCTATAAATCAACACACACATCACTCCCTTCACTCTCTATAACCGGCCACCCTATTAAAATAGGGTTCTTTTGGGGCTTTTATGCAATTACATAAAGTTTTGATACTTTTGTGTATTTGCAGTTTGACCCAAAAATTTACGTATTTACGTAAAGACCCAAAATCATTAAAGGACAAATTGTTTTGTTCCTTTAATGAAGTTTTTGAATTTGTTGAAATTTTTGGGTTCTAGTTATAATTACATGAAGTAATGGACTTTTGTGTTTTTGCAAAATGAGCTCAAAAGTTTAAGTTTTGCAACATAGCCCAAAAGGTTGAGGTTATTGCATTTTGGCCCAAATTAGGTTGAGAACAAAATGGTTTTGTCTCTTTAAATGAGAATTGGATTTTCATTTCATTTAGCTCCATTTAAATCAATTCTATGGATACAAAAACCAAATGACAATGTTGCATTCAAAGTTTAATTAGTTAAAGCGTTAATTAATTAAAGAAAGGGTGATTATGAACCTAAGCCTACGATAATTGAGTTATGTGAAAGACCGTCTCAAATTTGTTTGAACCATGGGAATGTGTAGATTAGATTTTGGTTGTAATTTGATATGATCAAATGTTGTAAAAGAGCATAAGCTCTTCTTTACTTTAAAGTAATTTGTTTTGATCAAATGTTGTAAAAGAGTATAAGCTCTTCTTTACTTTGAAGTACTCCCTTTCTTGTTTTATTTGATATGCATGAAATTGGAGTAGTTGAGTCCAACGCCCAATAGGAAAAACACGCCTTAATATGATTAAACGTGTAACTAAAATCAATCACCATCCCTAGACCGAGATTCAACACTAGGCTCGTGTTGGATCTAATCAAAGGTTCATAGTCATCCTAAGGTCCTAAGGCAACTATATAGTCCATCAATGAATGCAAACCTTATGTTAGTAGTACCATATACTCTTGCTTTAAAAATCGTTTTACAAGCTTAGTGGGAGTATTATATACTACTAAATCAATCACATGGACCAATAGTTGTAATAGGACCAAATTGTTTTAATAAGATTAAAATGAATGTTTATATATATGATGAGACCTAAAACCCTCAACCAAACCATTATTAAGTTGATAAGCGTGAGAGTGCTTTGAACACTCTTTCTTGACCTTCCACCGTGGTAGGCTCCAATCGTTTGTGACTCGTACACCGACTTCACCCTATCATGGGGGAGTACAAAGTGCGTGCTTACACTTAGGAGGAATCCTATATGCATACATGATGTTGTGAAGGTAAGCAACGAGAATAGCCAACATCATATCATTGTGAGGTTGTTCTTGAACCCCTACTCGAACTTGCATGGTGGGAATGACTTAACTAAGTGCAATGAAGCCAACATCATATCATTGTGAGGCTTCATTCTCTAGAGGCCAAATAAGATGGGTACTTGCAAGAGATGCAAATGAGTAAGTGTACTCTCTCATTATTATTGATGCTAGCCAATATCATATCATTGTGAGGTGAGCTTGGTAATGATGAGTCTCCCATACCCTACTAAGAGTTTCCTCCAAAACTCTCGAATTCCGATGAGGGATATGGAATTTGCCAAAAATAGTGGGTGGTGCTATTTGATTTAAAGACCCGAATCAAATGGCTTAAAATCAATCAATTTATATTCGTTATGTATTTGTTTACCAATATATTTGCAAACGCTACCCAAAACTTGACTAAGAAAAGCCGAATGCTTTAGTTTCCGGACTTGGTACCACAATCCCAAAGATTGTCTTAAATGGATTGTATATGTACCTAAGTAGTCTAATCCTCACAATCTTCCTATTGATAATGTATCATTGGAAGAACATGTTAGATAAGTCTATCATAAAGAGGACAACACTTTTAATGTCATAGTTCTTCACTTACAAATCGTTGTATGAAGAAATAAGAGTTGCTTTGAACAACCCTTAGCTAATGCAAACACTAGTGCTTGTTTCTTTGTTAAATGAAGAAAGAACTTGAGAAGAAAGCACAAGGGCATGGACACTTTATGTGCCATGATTCTTCACTTACAAATTGTTGTATGAAGAAATAAGAGTTGCCTTGAACAACTCTTGAAAGTTTGTAATTATGTTTAGAACATAATGGTTGGTTGACAAAAATAGTCCATCAACATGGACTTATGATGATTTTGAATCATTGAGTGTTGAAGTGTTAAACCACTTCTAGAAACGGAAACTAGGCAAGGACTTCACCTTTGTGCCCCTATCCAAATGGTTCACTAAGTTTATTGTAAACTATATAGTGAACAATAACCACACACTCTCCAAATCGTTTGATGTGTGTAACACAATTGAAATAAGTTTCAAGAGAGATAGTGGGAGTTTAGGGACCATGACTATTGTAGTCAAAGGAGAAGTCAAATGAAGAAAGCGAAATAAACTCCAAGGGAACAAACTTTCTTTATGAAATGATGGACATTGGAAGGGGTATTTGCAAGAAATGTCTTGCAAGTGTCAAGAACACACCTTTCGAAGGTGTTGTAAATTGTTCTTGAAAAGTTCAAAACAGTTGGTTCTTCTACTTGAATGCTTGATTCCGTATTAGTAATTATGTTTTACAATCGTTGTAAAAGTGTGGCTAATAAAAAGTAGAAGATTAATGAGAGAAGAGAAAGTACTTCACATTCGAAACGTGAATCAAATGTAGATCTCTGGGAAAGCAGATGGTACTTACTTCCTTATATGAACTACCAAAGAAATTGGAAAAACCAAAGATTGTCATTTTAAGGAACTTAATTCCATCACTATAAGGGATGGATGAATGTTTTGTTTGACAAAACATTGTTCTTTATTAATGAATGATTAGATTATTGTAATCTAATTGATTGTCTCTATAGTAGAGATGATATGGTAGTGTTAACTGTTTAGAAAATAACGATGCTTAAAACCTAAAAGGTTGCAAGGTAGTGACTAATCCCAACTGAGTTGTGATACCTCTAAAACATAAATTACGAGTTGGTTATAGATGGATGCTTTGGATCGTTAGATCCGGATCCAATACCTTCTTATTAAAATTGTATAGAGGCGAAATGTTCGAATCTTTATTCTTTTGGAAAGGAAGAAAGATTCACAAAGTTGTTGAGGTTAATTCACTTAGATGTTAGTGGCACTTGTCCACAACATAATACTACTCATGTTGTATGACATTCACCGAAGATCGCTCTCGGTTGGACTATCGTTTATTTTGAATAAACACAAGTCCGAATACTTTGCAAAAGGTTTCAAAGAATTCAAGAAATGTAAGTTGATGAGTAAGATGTCTAAAGTATTTACCTCCTTAGATTTGATCCAAGGAAAGGTAACACTTTAGAACAGTTTCCTTGAAAGATATCAAGGAAAGAAACATCATATGATAATGGATTTCTCCATTAAGAGAAGAACGAACACGAAATAAGATTTAGTTCGTTGGATGTTATCAATTGCGGACATGACACAGGACCGAGCACAATGGCGCTCTAAGATTCATATAGCCGATCCCACCCAGTGACTTGGATTTTCCAAGTCTCCAACCGAGAAGTTTTCCTCACTCAGGAAATTAAGGGAACACTACCTCAACCTACATGCTCTACTCACAAAGCTTCAACAAAAGAAAATTCAAAGAACTTAGCGAAGAAGGCTTTGGTGTAATTAACACAATACATTGAAATGAAGGAAAGCTTATTTATTGATATCCCCGATAAGCTACAAATATGTACATATACATAAGTCAAAATAAACAAACAAGAGGGAGCCTTCACAAAGGTTGCTTAGGAGAAGTCTCAGCAGTCGGTAGAGCCCCAGAAAGAGAAGGCACCAGAGGGGGATCATTCGGAGCCTCAGTACTGGACAGAACCCTAGAAGGATGAGGCATCAGAGGTTGATCATTTGGAGCTTCATCACGCGGTACATCCCCAGAAGACGAAGGCAATAAATGCCTTTGGAATAAACCCACAAATCTCTGATGATCAAGTAAAACCTGACCATCAGATTCCTTCTGGTCAAGCTTCCTCTTCATGTTTGTAGCATAGTCATGTGCGAGCCGGTGCAACTGTTTATTCTCATGCTTGAGCCCTCTAATCTCCTGTTTGAGATTCATCACTTCAGCCACCAATGATTCAACTTGGCGGGTTCGAGCAAATAGGCGTTGGGCCATATTAGACACAGAACCTGCACACTGAACACTGAGAGCCAGAGAATCCTTAATAGCTAACTCATCAGACCGTTTGGAAAGTAGTCTGTTATCTTTGGGAGTGAGAAGGTTACTGGCCACCACCGCAGCGGTCATATCATTCTTCATCATGGAATCCCCAACGGTAAGAGGACCAGTAGGGGAGACGAAGGATGGGCGCCATATGTTGTCTGGAGAAGGCAGAGCTGCCTCTTCAACAATGTTCAAGTCAAAACGACGGTCGGAGGGGCCAGACATTTTCAAAGGTGTGAAGAGAGAAGAGGTCGGACAAATCAAGATCTTAGAAGTGCAAGAATGGAGCTTCTACTGGTGGAGATTCAAGTGTGCTTTGGAACTTAATGCCAGCCCCTATAAAAATCTGCACTCGACAGAGCTTCAGAAATCGAAGAGGCGCCTGCTCAGAAATCGAAGAGGCGTTTGCTTTCTCAAAAGCTGGGCTGCTCAGAGACCACGAGGGTCGATCTCAGAAATCGAAAAGGAGTTTGCTTTTTCAAAAGCTGGGTTGCTCAAAGACCACGAAGGCCGATCTCAGAAATCGAAGAGGCGCTTGCTTTCTCAAAAGCTGGGTTGCTCAGAGACCACGAGGGCCGATCTCAGAAATCGAAGAGGCACCTACTTTTCCAGCCTTGTTAGCACCTGTCACACGCACACTCAGCTTTGCGGAAATTATGGGCATTCTGTCGAAGACTTCTGGTGAAGTAGAAAGCACATGAGTCTTACTGTTCAATCACCCACTTCCCACACGCAACAGTAGCTCATGGGTACCACAGATAACTTTGCCAAAGTTCTCTGCCAAAGTTGAGCACGTGAAGCTTGCAGCTCCCATTACATCGCTCTGACCAAGAAGGGTAAAACAATAGCAAAGAGACGGCACTAACAAAGTTTAGACACATAAATTTTGAAGGTCTAGCTACCATATTATTACCCACAAGGGTAAAGGAACAGTACCACTGCTGGATAATTGGAAAGTCCCTGTGTGTCAACCTCTGTGCTTCATGGCAAGGTAGACTAGCAAACATGCCCAACCTTTACTCACATTCGAGAAAACACTCCCAACAAGATTGCTTGCTCCAAAATCGAAGAGGCACCGTCCTCCGAATCTCGAGAGCCAGACTCCCAACATGACTACTTTCTCAAAAATCGAAGAGAGGGTAAAGGAACAGTACCATTGCTGGATAATTGGAAAGTCCCTATGTGTCAACCTCTGTGCTTCGTGGCAAGGTAGACTAGCAAACATGCCCAACCTTTACTTACATTCGAGAAAACACTCCCAACAAGTTTGCTTGCTCCAAAATCGAAGAGGCACCGCCCTCCGAATCTCGAGAGCCAGACTCCCAACATGATTACTTTCTCAAAAATCGAAGAGACACCGCTCTCCGAATCTCGAGAGCCAGACCCCCAGCATGATTGCTTTCTCAAAAATCGAAGAGGCATCGTTCTCCGAATCTCGAGAGCCAGATCCCCGATAGGATTGCTTGTTCGAAAACCGAAGAGGCAACACTTTCCCAACTTCAAGAGCCGGATCTCCTTGGATAAAGCTGTCTGTAATCTTCACACGCAACATCACCTTTCCAGATACCACAGACCACTTTTCCAAAGTGCTCTGACAGAGTTAAAACATGTGAAGCTGGTAGCTCCCACTACCGTGCTATGACCAAGTAGGGTAAAGGAATAGCATTACTACTTGTTGTTAAGGAGATTCCTATATATGTCGACCTCCATCCCCAACGGACAGGCAAACCTGCAAAAATGCTCAACCCTTCCTCATATCTGAGAGGGCACTCCCAACGAAGCCTTTCGAAATATTCAGCTTTCTTTCCCCCCGATAATATCTCTGCAAACAAGCTATACTAGAGCAAGAATATCTCATATCATCAGGGTTAAAAGCAAGAGTATCCCATATCATGCTTTTTCCCTGTCTTTTCCTTTGGCCTTGTTCTTATCTGCAAGATAAGGAGAAAGAGAGCAATCAGTCAGCACTTGGAATCAAGCTTCCAGCCAGGAACTGACTGCCTGGAACCCCTTACCTGATTACTTACCTGCCATTGCTCTCGAGTACCCATCTTCAACATCTTATGCTTCCAGGGAAGATACCGCATCTGCCTGAGGAACAGATAGGGCAAGGGAGAAGGATACAAGGAAGCATGTGGAGACAAGCGAAACAGCACACGTGCCGATACATCCATTACTCTGTCAAAGTAAAAGTATCCCATATCAGCAGGGTCGAACGTACTCTAGATTTGATGGACTTGTTTTGACCCTCAAATTCTTCAGTCGGCCTTATACTCTGGAGGAAACCAGAAAACCCTCCAGCTCAGTTCAAGAATAAGCATGTGGAAAGTTACTTCTTCAAAAGCAAAAGTATCCCATATCATCTCTTCTCATGTTCTTCTCTTTATCCTTCATGCTGCCTGCAAGATAGGGAGAATGTGAACAATCAGCCGGAGCTCTGATTGCTTACCTTGTCTGTCACCTCTTTCAGCAGATCCTCTAGCTCGGCGACTTGGGGGACTCCTACTACATGGTTTGTATCGCGCTTGACCAAGCCTGAAACTACAAGTAAGCTTCAAGTGAAATTGATACATTACCTTATGCATCTCCACCAGTTAAAGATACCACCCCTAGATGGAGGAAGAGTACTTCCAAAGAAGATGCCACATCTACCTATGAGACAGATAAGGCAAGTCAAGACGATACCGCACTCCGATACTTAGAAGTTTCGTGATTACGAGATCATTCTCCCACAATATTTCCTAATGTCATTTGTACTAAATCATTCACTTGTACTCACTAAAGGAGAGCTTGAACCTATGTACTTGTGTAAACCCTTCACAATTAATGAGAACTTCTCTATTCCGTAGACGTAGCCAATCTGGGTGAACCACGTACATCTTGTGTTTGCTTTCCTGTCTCTATCCATTTATATACTTATCCACACTAATGACCGGAGCAATCTAGCGAAGATCACAAAAAACGACCGTTTTCGCTACCTAGGATCTATCGTGCAAGAGAACGGAGAATTAGATGGATATCTCAACTATAGAATACAAGCTGGATGGATGAAGTGTAAGAGTGCATCCGGCGTGTTGTGTGACCGTCGTAGGCCACTGAAGCTCAAGGGAAAATTTTATAGGACGGCAATAAGGCCAGCGATGTTGTATGGCACAGAATGTTGGGCGGTGAAGCATCAACACGTACACAAAATGGGTGTGGCGGAGATGAGGATGCTTCGTTGGATGTGTGGGCACACGAGAAAGGATAAGATTGGGAATGAGGATATCCGAGGTAAAGTAGGAGTAGCCAAAATTGAAGGAAAGATGAGAGAAAATCGGTTCCGGTGATTTGGACATGTGCAAAGAAGGCCTACTGACGCTCCGGTTCGAAGATGTGACTATGGGACAGAGGTTCAGGGCCGAAGGGGTAGAGGAAGACCTAGGAAAACTTTGGAATAGACTCTAAGAAAAGACTTAGAGTACTTGGATCTAACGGAGGACATGACACAAAACCGAGCGCAATGGCGTTCTAGGATTCATATAGCCGACCCCACTTAGTGGGAAAAGGCTTTGTTGTTGTTGTTGTGGATGTTATCAATTGCCCATATATAGGATATATACTTCTAAGACAATATGATTGTCAATTAGAAGATCTTCCAAAATTTTCATGACTCCATAGGATATAGTTGGAAAGAAAGACAAATTTTAATCATGTTAAGATTTGGGGTTGTGTGCTAATAAGCAATATTTGTTTAAAGAATTATCTTGTGGGTATCCTTAAATTAATATTTGGATATCACTTCTATAAACCAACTAACAAATGTTGTTTGTTGGGTAGTTCATTGTAATCCTACAATATAATTTGCCTAGAGCAAATGAACGAGGGATAGAACTCAAAGAATGGGTTCTTTGAGAAACAAGATAGTGATCAACAAATATAACAACCTAGTTCCTATACCACAAGCTTCAAGGTAGTCTAGAAGGATTTATAAACCGTCTCAGTTGAATGGTTTGAACTTTATGAATATGTCATAGAGTTGCACCTCTTAATTCGAAAGAAATAAGAATGAAAATCCATATGACTACATTGAGTGTATATACGATATATACTCAAGGAAATGGTAAAGTACCATTTGACCCGAAATAATGAAACCTCCATAGCTAATTGGTAGCTTAAGGTGACTACAATTAAAGAGATTGGTTGACTTGGAAGAAACCATCTTTGACGTAGTCTTGTTTTCAATTAATTCGAAGATTGCTAGCTACAACTAAATGGTGATTCAATGTTTGGACATAATATAGGTTTCCGAAACCATTATTAAGGTAGTCTTGATAATATATGTCTAAAATTATGAATCACAAGACATGTAAGTTGTAGAGATCCAACCATCATGGATCTTAGCAAGCTAGTGAGAGTTATAAGCGTCTTATGAGAGAAAGATCAAATCAATTGATTTCTCATAAAGATGTAAATTAATCTTTTGTTTACTAAATTTACAAAAGATTAGTGGGAGTTAATCATATTCCTAAAATTGAATATATATGATATATTAATTTTGGAAATGAAAAGAATACTTCTTCGTTAAAGTTATGACTTTAAACATTCTATAACGATAGAATGTATATGGGAGATATAGTCTAAATACATGGGATAGAAATCTATAATGATATATTTCAAGATATAATTGGATTATATCAATCCCTAATAATAGACAAAAGATGCTAGGAAGTTTCTCATTTGATGATAAACTTCAATTAGAATGACGACTCTAGTGAGACTAGCAAGTTGCCCTTCTCAAAGGGAACATACCCTTTGACTCCCAAAGAAATAATGCGTAAATAGAATCCTTTATGCATACGTAGAAAGGTGATTTATGTATTTCATAATGTATGAAAACATTGATATGAGTTGTACCTAGAAAGGTACAAGACGATATCAGTGCAAGCCCAGGATCAGAACCATGGCAACTGTCAAGTGAGTCCTTGAGTATTGAAGAAATACTAAAAGATAGATTCCTCAAAGAATGAGGAAGAATTAGAGTAACGAAATGGAAGCGTAAATGTATTAGATTATGAATCTAATCCATCATTGGATGTTTCTTCATTATGAATAAAGAGATAATCAGATATCTCTTTATTATGACTAAAAGAGATATTTGGATGGAAACATTAAAAGTAATGACTTTAGTGTGTTCCATTGTGAATGCAAAATATATTGCTATATAGAAGCTTACAACAATGTTGTTTGGATGGGAAAGTTCATTTATGAACTCTCTATTCGGTTCCAACCAAAAAGTGTTTCTAGTGTACCGACACTACGACACTAATGGGGCGATAGCTCAAGCCAGGGAATCAAGGTCTCATCACGATCCGAACTCAAATGAAAGACTGAACCACATGATTGAGAATCATGTATAATGGTGACGTCGTTATTCTCAAGGTTGCTTTTATGGATAACATATAGATATCCATTGTCTAGGCCTACTACTCAGCCATTTTTGAAATGACTACAGAAGAGGTATCATCACTGATGACCAAGCTGATTGGCTTTAGTGCAAGTGGGAGATTGTTGGAAATGTGCCCTAAAACCAATCATATGATGATACTTTACGGACATTTCACATGTTAAACTAATCTAGTTTAATATCAAGGGCATAGATTATTGTTTTAAGCCGTCTCATATAAATGTTATATGCTTAAACGATGAGTCCAAGGAATATGTAATTAGGAGAATGTAATTTAAAGAAGTTAGATTCATGAGACAATTATCTTTCGTATACATATCCTAAACATTCTTGATCATAGGATTGCTAATTGGGCATTGACAGTCCGTTAAGATCAGTATGTGCTATGTCTTCTCTTAGTGAGAGTGACTGGTCTCGAGTCATTGGTGTAATTGACACCAAGATAAGCATGTAGGTGCTCAATAGCGAATGAGTCCACTGAACACGATCAACGAGGAGTTCTCATACTCATGTCACATGAGAACTCATGGTTGGGATAATGCAAAGTAGTCATTTGACCTGAGGCATCATAGTTGTCTTGTGGTTAGGTCCTTGATCTTTGATTATGTCAAAGTCACTCCATTCGCGGGTGTCCACGGCATAGTTGGGGTTAAGCCACTTAGCCATGGAGGCAAGTGAATGTGCAACAAGGGATCTCTAACATTCAAACTGTTTGAGGGAGAATACTCTTTGATATGATTAAGAATCTCTGGCCAGAGTATGAATGAGATTTAGGAAGTCATTCCAAATCACATTCAAAGTAATCATATAAGTAAATGAATCACATTAGATAGTAGACATGAATAAACTATCAAACCAAACAATGTGATCAAAAGTATTGTATTAGAGAAAGACCGTATTGCATTGTAATCCTAAACTGAATAGGTTCTCCACCTTTTCTGATTAGCTTGGGTAGTCATGACATACTGCTAGGTGTCACTCATGGTTTGTGGTAGCCCTAAAGGCGAGTAATCACTAAAGGGAGAATTGAAAGTAAGTTTCAATTCACAATCAATTGTTAAGAGTAATAATCGCCCACTGCCTCGCTAAAAGGAACCTAATGGATCGTACACCGTGTAAGGTAGAGATTGAAGAAACAACGGAGATGAGTAAGGATAATTAAATGGTTTAATTATTTATTTATGGCTAGAATTAATTAATATGTTAATTAATCAAACGAATAAGTTCGTTATAGACCTAGGGTTAGTTTTGGGCCGCAAGGCCCAATGAGATTTGAATGTCAAGCCCATTAACTCAAGTTGTATGACAACTTGAATAAACAAAGGGCTTGAAAGCCCAATAAACCCTTAAGGCCGGCCATTTAGAGGAGGGTAGTGAACTTGCTTTAATTACAAGTTTGCCACTCCAATGAAGGAAGGTATAAATATGACTTTATAGCCAAAATTCATGTAGGGTTTTCTTTTGGGGAAAGGATGAGAACACAAGCTCTCTTTACTCTCTAAAGAGGCCGGCCACCCTAGAGGAAAATAGCTAGCAATCTTACTTCCTCTAGGTCACTCATTTCTTCTTAAAATCTTACCTTGGTGTGGAGACTTAGAGGTTCTCAATTTTGAGAACTTGGAGAAACCTATTCTTCCATCCAAATCCATGGATCTAAGAAGCAAGGAATGAAGGCCCTATCTCTTGGGTGATTATCCTTTGCTTTTGCAAAGAGGAATCTACAAAGGTATAAATTTCTCAACTCACTTTCTTTTGAGTTGAGTCTTGGTTCACCTAACCACTAGGCTTTGAATTTCATGGGTAATGTTTTGTTTTGAGTGCATGCAAGCATGATTCCGCCTTTAATTGTTAATTGCATGCTATAGATGTTGCTCAAATGAACATGTTTTTCACAATATTTCCTTCATGGTACTAAATCACCATTTGAGAAACCTTATATTCGCCCCATTCGGAAGAACGTCGTTGAGTCTTAAGGATATTCAAGATGACAATGATCATAAATGAAATCACTGAAGAAAATAAAGTGAAATATCATTGCACCACCTCTAAAAATGAACCTGAAGCTTTGCTTTGGGACCAATGGGATGTCTTCCAACTAGGAACACGCCAAATGTGGTCGGTGTGGAGCTTGGTGATTGAGCAGTTTACTTGTCATGGCACGACCGTTTGGGACACTTAGGTCGAACAATGATGCCACGAAGCATCTTCTTACCCGAAGTAAGGATCATGTGCTTACAAGCACACTTGCCATGTGACGACCCGTCCCGAATTATTGTATATATTTTATCCCCGAGTATGTTAAGTGATGATAATGCCCTCATGGTTTAGTGACGTGGATGTGCATATGCGTATTTAAATTATTTTTCTCGCTAACGTTATTAAATCATACTCGACGTCACGACAGCGTCGATGAGTGTTAGGTCAAATTGGATTCCTAACAAAAATATTACGATAATTTAAGAGCGGGATTGGGTAGAAATATAATTTGGGTTGCTTATCACATATCCACCAATCACCTTAGCTCCTACAATCTATAACCAAATCAAAAATTGTGTTGGTTTTATTTTATTTGGATCATTTGCTTAAACCATCAAACCCATGGCCCAATCCCGATCACGCACACACACTAAAAATCTTTATCTCTCCTTGTTAGCCAATCAAACGCACTCACACGTACATACCCATTTTCTCTCCTTTCTTCTCGAGTTTTCCTGCGTCTGTACACCGAGAACCCCACATCCTCACGACACCATCAAAACGTCACGAATCGAGCGTTAGGAACTTACCATCACTCTCCTCTCGAACCTACGAGCTCATCCATACCATTTGTTTGAAGAACGAACGTCGGAATCGTGAGTAACCATAAACTCACGAGATTTTAAGGCTCGAGGTGGTTCCTAATCAACTTAATAGGGACCCAGGTTAATTTTGGAGTGATTTGGATGTGGGGACACTCGGGTTTATAGAGTTGCAGACTTAGCCGGAATTTTGAAGATTTTCTGTTCACTTTTCATCAGTTTTAGGACCTCAAAGAGGTATGGTTATGTTCTCTTAGTTGAGGGCTTCAAATTCATGTGAAATTTAGGAATTTTGGTTGAGTTTTGAAGAAGATATTAAGATTTAAAGATTTTCCAGAATTCGGCAATACAAACTGCGGATTTCGGTGAGTCACCAGAGAAGGAGGAGGAATATTCCGTCAACTTTGACGGAATATATTGACGGTGTCAGGTAACTTTAACGGAATATTCTATTATTTAACGGAATATCCCCTAACGCCGCTAGGGATTCCGTCCATGTGCCAGGCACGTGCCTGTGCATGGCCGGCGCGTGAGGGTGCGTAGGATGTCGAAATTTTTTTCTAAAAATATGGGGATGCTTGTGATGTTGAGTAGGCCACTATGGTATATTCAAACACCCCAATTGAGCAACGTATGTGAAGTTAATCCTAGGTTTTGTTTATGTGCTTTTGAATTAACGTTAAACTAGTTGTTTCATATATAGGTGAGACATATCTTGAGGACGAGCGTGGTCAGGCAAGACTTGAGGGCTACGACCCTGCTACTTACCAATGAGTGGGCTTTTGTTTTCTATATATACATATATATGCTTCATGCTTCCCAGAAATTGTTTTAAATGAAATTACATCTTAAATGCCATGTCATACTTGCATTACATTTTAGTATTTGCATTGGTATAGCTATGCATGATATTGCATGATGCTGTAGAGGCCCAGGTAAGTTACAGGTGAGTACATTGTGATGATAATGGTTGCATTGTGTTTGGTTATTCGTGGATGCATCTAGAGCTCATTATCCTGCATCCCGATGTTAGTGCTCCCGCCCGAGGCTAGGGCATAGCCTTCAAATGATCGTTCACCTCCCTCACCGCACTCACCTTGGATCCAAGTCAGGTGTCAACCTGTCATACACACCACATTAGGTGGTTCTGACTCGTGTGCATGATTAAAGTGGTGAGCTATAGGTTCGGCCGTACAAGTCACATTAGGTGACTTCGGCTGACATATCATTTTACCTTGACTTCCATCACCTGGCTTACACCTTATATTTACTGATACACTTTGACATGGCATACTTTGGTTTTCACGTGACACCCCGACTGAGGTCAAGGCATGCTGGCCGTCACGTGAGAGTGACGTAGCCATGTGCACAGTGTGGAAGCGGTAAAGATAGCAATTATACGAATAATTAAAAACCAGATTACTAGTGTGCACTACTAAACAGAAAGTGATAAGAATTACACAGTAAACACTCCTAATCAGAGCATAAAGTTTAGGTGTAGTCCAGTAGGACAAGTACTAGTTACATAGTACCAGGAATGTCCTATTATTATTCAAATAGGTCAGAACTGCTGAAGATCCCGAGCCACCAACAACAATCTTACTTAGAACCTGGAAGGACGCAAAACAGAAAACGTGAGTGGGCAAACACAAATGTTTTACAAAATCATTTCATTTATCAACATACTAACCCCTCGCTATTAAACATATAAGAGTTTCCCAGAATCAAGATATAAGCATATACAAAAATATATCTGAAATCATATCAAGTCAATTCATGCTTCACATAATCATATTCATATGTATGCCATGTCAAAATATAACAAAGTAATCAGTTCAGGTAAGAATGATTTCATGGAAATACGATATGTTAGCCGGAACTCCTGTGGTAGTCTATACGGCTGAATTCATAACCCAAACTCAATCTAGCCGGAGTCACTACTATGACCTATACGGCATTATTCTGCACATAAGTCGGAACCACTAAAAAGGGGTCTGTACAACAAGATTGGGTATAATATAATTATGCTCAATTTTACTCTCTCAATGCTAGCTGTGCGATAATACGTTAGTCACCTACGAGTCGGAACCACCTATAGTGGTATGTACGATAAGACTGTGCACCTAATTGGATCCAATGTGAGCATATGGTACGAGAGGTGACATAATATACAGGCATGTGCCAACTCTCTCTGTGGCTAAATCGCAATCACCCTGGTGCAGTTTATAAGCTCAATGTTCATCAATGCATTTATAATCATTCTATTCACAACTAAGGCCTTTGCCTCAACTATTGTATGATTGCATCTAACGTATCGTTAGACTGCCTACGTACCCTGAATAGGGATCAAGTCATTCGTAGTTCACATAATCAAACATAACTTACCTGAACTTACATGTGCCTCCACATCACCACATATACATATATATATGCAACTATGAAATGCATAACCAAAATATAAAGGCATTTGGCATGGAAATTCAAGACATACTTTCATTTAAATGCATTTCTGGGAATATATCAAGTATATAAATATATATTGAAAACCAAAAGCCCACTCACTGATATGTCGACGGGTTGTAACCCCCGAGTCACCCGTGGATACGCTCGTCCTCGGGATAAGTCTCACCTATATGCGAATTAACTATAAAAACGTTATTTTAAAGCATATAGGCAAAACTAGCTAATAACTTCTCATACATAGCTCAAAACGGGTATATGAATATACCAATGTGACCTACACAACCTCATGAACATCGTGATATTTTTAGAAAATTTTTCCTATAGCTCATGCGCCGGGGAGGGCACGGCATCATGCGCCTTCACGCGTATCACCTTCAACCTCCAGACACCGGAATAGTGCCACCGGTGCCGGATTCTAGGCAGACCTGCAACTGCCTATTTCTCTCTCATTTTTGCACCATTTTCTATGAAATCTTCACCCAAATGTCACAAATTTCAAAAGGAAGAAGGTTACACCTCTTTGGAGCCTCAAATCCTTCGAAAACACGTCGGAAAAATCTCACCAAAACCGGCCACCTTCGAACCTCGTGATCCCGACATCCAAAATCTTCAAACGAAGCACTCCGAGCTTCCTTGGGACCTCACTAAGCTCGATATAAGCTTGGATTGTCCTAAAATACAACCATTCGAAAGTTCATGAATAGTGCTTAACTCGGAGCTTGAGTTTTCAACGTGAAATTGAACGAGTTCTTACCTAAAATGGGTACCTTTGTACTTGTATGGTCCTCACGAATACAATGGTACCAATTTCTTCTTCGATCCGTGATGATTTGGCTTGGTCCGACCTTGTCTGTATGGAGGAGAGGGAAGAGAGAGAGAGTGAGTTTGAGAAAGAGTACGGGAGAGAGGAGAGAGAAAGGGTATGAATGTGAGTGTGTGGTTCCAAAGTGTACACCAATCACAACAAAAAAATTTCTTACTTCTAATTGGGTCCAAATTAGTAGGGACTTAATACATTGGTCCTCAACCACAACCACACCTAGTCCCACGATGCCACAAATGCTCGAGGGCATTTTAGTATTTTCACATCAACGATAACAAAATAATGTACATTTCCGGGACGGGTTGTGACAATCTCCCCAACTTATAAAATTTCGTCCTCGAAATTACATACAACCAATACATCCACTAATAATCATAAAACAAACGTGGATACATTCTCTCATCTGCTCCTCTGTCTCCCAAGTAGCTTCTTCCACTGAATGATTTCTCCATAACACTTTAACCAGACGAACTGCCTTGTTTCTCAGTTCTTTATCCTTCTAATCCAATAGAGTCACTGGTTCCTCATCATACGTCAAATCCGGATTAATTTCCAAAGCTTGAGGAGGAATCACACGTGAAGGATCTGAAACATAATGTCGAAGTATCGAAACATGAAATACATCGTGCACCTTGGATAACTCTGGAGGCAACTCAAGCCTGTAAGCAACCTCACTGACTCGCTCGGTGATCATATATGGTCCAATGTACCTAGGACCCAACTTTCCTTTCTTTCCAAATTGTACAACACCTTTCCAGGGTGATAGCTTCAGAAATACCCAATCACCTACATCATACTTCCGATCAGTGATATTCTTGTCTGCTAAGCTCTTTTGTCGATCTTGGGCCGCTTTCAAGTTAGACTTAATTACCTGAACATTTTGAGTAGTCACATCCACAATTTCAAGGCCCACTAAAACTCTTTTGCCAACCTCTGACCAACATAGAGGTGTACGACAAGATTTCCCATAAAGTGCCTCAAATGGTGCCATACCAATGCTCGAATGATAGCTGTTGTTGTAGGCGAACTCCATCAGATCCAAACAATCATGCCAACTATCTCCAAACTGCAACACTGAAGATCTCAATATATCCTCTAATGTCTGAATGGTCCTCTCAAATTGTCCATCTGTCTGAGGATGATATGCCGTACTATAAAGCAATCTCGTACTAAGAGCTTCCTGGAATGCTATCCAAAACTTGGAAGTAAATATGGGATCCCGGTCCGAGATAATATTAACTGGCACACCATGGTACTTCACAATCTGTGTAATAAATAACTTAGCTAATCGGCTTAACGAATACTTTTCCCTCATTGGAATAAAATGTGCAGACTTCGTAAGCCGATCAACTACTACCCAAATGTCGTCATAAATATTCTGTGTGCGAGGAAGCTTGTATACAAAATCCATAGTAATATTTTCCCATTTCCATTGTGGAATGGGAAGTGGCTGCATCAACCCAAACGATTTCTTTCTTTCAACTTTAACCTGTTGGCAAATGGCACACATACTCACATATTCGGCAATTTCTCTTTTCATACCTGGCCAATAGTAAAATGGTCTAATGGTATGATACATCTTAGTGCCTCCTGGATGCATCGCATATGCCGAAATATGTGCTTCATCCAAAATTTCTTTCTTTAATTCTGCATTATTCGGCATATACATTCTGCTTTCCTGCATAAGCATGCCATCTCTTGAATTTCAAAATCTTTTTTTTTTGCCTTGATTCCTTGCTTGAATTATTTCCTGGGTCTCCTCGTTAATCATCTGAGCCTCAAGCACACGATCAATTAAAACTGGCATAACCTGAAAATTAGCAAGCAAGGCTTCTCCTTGATCTTCCACTCCTAGCTCCACTCCAATGGACCTCAAATCTGCTAAAAGAGGAACATGACAATCATAGATGGCATTAAGTCTGGCTGGAGTCTTCCTTGCCAAAGTATGTTTGAACTTGCAGTTCCTACACTGCCCAAGGTAACCCTATTATGTTACAAGTGGGAAATGAAGCGTAATGTGATGAATGAAATAATGCGATATGTTGCACGCCTTATGGCACAAAGTTTCTCTCAAACCCCCTGTGATTCACTGCAACATTACGAATGTGATTAGTGTTTCTTCATAGGGATATGAATTATGCCCTTGCATGTTAAACTATTAAGTCTTATTCCAAATTGCTAGAGTTACATTTTATGTCAATGACATGAATCTCACTAAGACTCTGGAAGAGCTTGAGAAAACTGCTTGCACTTGAAGATGAAATTTGAGATGATAGATCTTGAGAAAACTCATTTATACATTGACCTAAAGTTCAAGCGTTGTTTTGATGGTACTTTGGTCTACTAGTCGAACTACACACCCCTGAAGGTGTTACCTTTGAGTATACTTATGATCTTCCATAGGCTATATGCAAATGAGACCTTGAAGAGGTTATGGAATCCAAAGTTCCATATCTGAGTTCAACTTTGCGCTTTGTTGTGCTTAGCTTATTGCATTATATAGGACATCTCGTTATTAATCTGTTGGTAAAGATGCAGCATTACGCCTACACGCAACCACTGAATTGGTATTAAAGACGTTTTTCCGCTACCTTGAAGGTACTACGAATTTGGGCTAATTCCAATGCATCCCAAGAAGATTTGACCCCTTTGATCATCGGAATGATGCTTGCCTTGTTTGTTATGCTGATGTTGGTTACTATCAAACCCACACAAAGCACATCCCTGAATGGTTTATGTTTTTACTGTTAGGGATATTGCAATATCTTGGAGGTCCATGATATGACCTTAGTTGCAAAATCTTTGAATCATTCCAAGACTCACATTATTTCACTATGCCATACGTGAGACATGGTTGAGAGATCTTGTTCAGCATTTTCAAAGTACTTGTTGTTTTCATCCATCATTAAGTCCTAACGATGATCCATGAAGACTATGCTGCATGTATCCACCTGACTAAGACATGATACATCAACAAAGTCAACACCAAGACATATTGCGTTTACATCACATCAGCAAAGCATCAGCAAAGCATCCGATCTCAGACAACCTTGCCAACCTCTACCGACGTAGCTTCTTCCATTGAATGATTCCTCCAGACAACCTTGCCAATCTCTAGAAGCTTGTACGAAGAATTGGTATGCCTAACTATTCATATGCAATGCTTGTAGTTCTCATTTAGAAGTTCTATCAAACTTAGGAGGAGTATCCAGAAGTATACTTACTTGATCTTAATATACTCTTTTTCTTTACGATTAGGAGCATTTTTCCCACTGGGTTTTTACTACCTAACTAAATTTTGATGAGGCACCCCATCTTAGGCTGGTCATACCCTTGTGAGCTCTTCTACTTGCATCCAGAAGACGTTTAGTTTTGACTTAATACAACTTCTCACTTTTCTACTTAGTTATGGGTTTTTATCCCACCTTGGGTTTTACTATAGCGAGGTTTTATGAGTTTTACCTTTTATGCATTATTCCATTGATTTGAGACTCACATTCGCTCATTGTGCCGACGACTTTATCAACTGTACTTACTTCATTGCTGAAGACTTGATGCGCCATTTAGTTGAGTATTTACACACTCAAGGAAGAGTGTTGCAGTATTATTAGATTAGGAATGTGATTGTATAAATCCTATCATATCTGGGATATCCTTATGAGATTCTACCATATCTATTAGACTAAATATTATCCTATTATAATAGTAATCCTATTGGGGTAAAGAATTTACCTTCCATACTACTATAAATAAATAAACAATGAGGTGAGATAATACACATCTCAAAATTACGCATCTTCTCTCTCTCTCTCTCTCTCTCTATAATTATTCAGTAAATTATGCCTACAACACGTTTGTAATTAAAAAATAATGTATAAATGAGATCCTTCATAATGATCCAGCTCTGCAAGCCAAGCTCTGCTCGTGATAGGCCCAATGGGCGGTGGGCCGATCAAACAATTGGACTTAAACATTGGGCTCAGCTAGCTAACTTCTTACTAATCATGCTGTGCCATGCCTTATTTAAAGGAAACTTTAACGAAAATCTCACAATACTGTTCACTTTAACGAATAACCTCATTTTTACACTAAAAAGTCAATCCTGGTATGATTCACTTTACCCTTTATTTTGTCCTTATCGTTAAATTTCAAAGTTTTCAAGTCATTTTTATTAATTTTCCTTTATTTAAATGAGCTTAGTCTGTGGCCATGCCGTGCTCGGCACATCCATCGACTTCTTATAGCGACAAAATAAATTAAAACTGATGTGCATCAACTTCTCGATGTCCAAATGCATATCGAGCCTGACACAATGGTTCATTACTAATGAATTTGATGAAAGGGCATCTTACTATGAATCACAAGAAATCAGAGACTTACTATTAGGAGAACCACGAGAAATCAAAGACTCTCGACGGAATCATAAGATATTGGCAACTGAAAGTACGAAAATAAAGTCTCAATACAGCAAATCAAATCTCAGAGCTCTTATCTTCTTTAGGAGGTGCAAACTGCTTGCAAAGCTTGGATCTCGCCCAAGGATCCAAAGGAACTCTCTGAGGTGGTTGGGGGGCTGGTGGTTTTGATTGTCTGAGCTCATTTTCTCTGTCGATGAACCTATACAAGTTTGCCAACACATAGTTAGAATGTAGCCCAACATCAACCAGTATTGATCAAAACAGTCAGTGAACCACTGTGTGCTAGTAGAGTTATCTGATAGATAGAATTGTACTCGTTACTACTGCAAATTATAAGAAAAACTGAAGACAGTGCATTATTTAAGCAATGGGGTAGGTAGACACTAGACAAGTAAATTGTATTGCTTATGTTTTTTTCCTATGCTTCCCATTTTCTTCCTCTTGTTTTTCCACCCAAGGAGAAAAGTGAGGGTTTAGAAAGCATCACATATTGGACAATCAATGTCCGCAAAAATTTGTAAATTAAACAAACACTGCAAAATGAATTCAGTATGGCAGACAAGTATACAAAGATGGCTAAGAAGGCAGAGTTACTGAGGATCAAATATATCAATAAAATGCAAAATTACCCCATTTATTCATATATAATCTTTGTTTATTTTCCAAAAGACTCCTACCCTATTAATATGAAAAGAAACGACAATTGCCCATCTACGGACATAAAATGAATGCTTGCATGCACCAAATGCACTCAGATTATTTGTTAATCATCGTACTCCCAGTAATTTGCTTCTCCTTTTGGTATATAGGAGGGGCAAATGCCCCCAAAAGAAGGAAACAAACTATATCGAAACTGTCCTTGGTTTTTTTCTCAGAATTTTTTTTGGAATTATTCTCGATATTTCATTTTGGTGCTTGATTTCATTTGGCATTTTTTGGCTTCACTTGATTTTATTTTGGATTCGAATTGATGGGTTCTGCTTGGGTGGATTTGTCGTCTCTTAGTTTTTATGTTCAAGATAACACATATGAATATGCCTATATATTAAAATCTATACGGGTCTTAAATGGGTCATTTATACCCAAAGGTTAAAATGAGTGGCCATACACTCTTTTACTTAGGCATTTGAGCATGGGTAAAACCAACTTTACAAGTTTTTAAATTGGACAAACATATTTCTTTTTTGTTTTATTTATTTTTGCCAGACAGACAAACATACTTCAATCAACAAATAAATAACAGCCTTACTCAATATAGGCCATAGGTGCAGCATCACCAACTCGTATACGAGTGCGAAGTAGCCTTGTGTATCCACCTACTCGATCTCTGTAACATAATATCCAACCAATGTAACAAATGAAAATATGGAAGACTTAAAAAACAAGAGGTTTGAGGTTCACTTGTATCGATAAGCCATTTCAGTAAATAGCTTGTGAAGTACATTATCCCCACGCACAAAAGCAGCAGCACGCCTTGCGGCACACAAGGAGCCCTGTCTCAATATTGAAAGAGAACACAATCACGTGAGAAAAAAAAATCCATACAAATGGATCAACAATGAAGATATTTCCAGAACTTTGCACCGCAAAACAAGAGTACAAGCATATTTCAAATTTCAATACATCATGTTCATATAGCCAAATATTGAGTTAGAACTTTGGTAAATACCCCCATAAAGTGTTTATAGATAAAAATAAAATTACATAAACATATTCACTCACGAATGTCAAAGCACTGTATCAAACTACCAAGTTCTGGTTAAGATAGAAAACTTTCAAATAAGTGATATTTATCATGAAGCTCACAGCTGACTGTATCGGTTCTATGGGGCATGACTTATTGGGCATTGGGTATTCTTGGATTTTTCAATTAGATATTATTTTGCTTGTAGATTATGTTGGCAGATGCTGGTTCACATCCAACAATTAACCCCTTTTTCCCGAACCCAAAAGAAAATAAAAAGGTATATGTAACCTCTCTAATCAAATATTAACATATGCATTTCGGTAGATATTTTTTACCCAAACAACAGTCCGACTAGCGTATTTCTCATTCAAACAACTAGCAAGGCTTTCAACAGAAAACTGATGCAAGACCCAATGACAAACACACACAGGGTGATCAAATCATCAAACATTCACTATGTTTCACACCCAACAACTAAAGAACACAGGGTGATTGAATCACCAAAGATTCACTATGTTTAGATTATTTGGAAATCCACAGAACATCTATAGACCACCAAATATAAGCACCTAACATGTTTTCGAACTTCAAAATTTTCAACACGTGCAACTCAACATCACTCCAATACTTGCACCTCACATTTCAATCTCATGTTGGGCTATCTAAGATTGCATAAAATTTTCTATCCAATTGGAATAACGTCACAATTTACAGAATTTCAAACTTGGGAACTAGGAGTTACTCAAGCATGTGTTCCTCATGTACAAATCAGAAGGTGTGTTATTTCAAACCTATTCATTTCTGTAATTAAAGAGAAGCAGGGCCTATATGTTAACCGAAACAGTCACTTTAAGATTCTCTCCAATGGGCTATAGCTTACATAAATCTCTGTCAACGAAAAACTTCATCTTCTAAAACCAATTATAAAATATAAAAATGCAAAGCCCGCAAATGTAATATTTAAACACAATTATAGCAGAATCAAATACATACATCTTTTCCAAGCTGCACCATTTTATCAGCCTCGCGACGGATCTCTTTGGCCTGCAAATAGACCAAACAAAACATTTAAACATAAAGTTTAAATTTGCCGAAACATCGAAGCTTACGGTGAAACTTTTTGTCCTTATAAACTTGTTTGACCATGGCATAAAAAATGTATCAGGGTTCAGGCACCAAAAGAAAAGGAATTTTAATATAATTATTACAAAAAATACAAAATCATAGACGGAAGAGAAATATAATCAGATAGTATTGTTTCAATCAAAGAAATTAACTAAAACCCTAAACCCAGAAAACCCCTAAATTTGTAAAATGTGGGAAAATCCCAACAAATAAATGAAAAAAAGAGGAGGAATAAAAAGAGAAGGAGGTACCTTGGAAACAGTGGTCTCAATGCGCTCGTGCTTCACCAACTGCGACACCATCGTCCTGCGCATCAAACCACACTAATTCTTTCAACCATAATTACATTAACATTTTGAGCTTCGAAAGCTAAACCTGTGAGATTAGGAACCTGAGCATGGACATGCGGTGACCCGTGGGTCGGTTTAGCTTCCTGAACTTCGTCATCCTCCTCCCTCGCGAGCCTCGCCTTCGCACACTGACAGTGAGAAGAAGAGGGCAGAGCTTGGAAAATTGAAAATACCAAAAACCCTAGGGTTAAGATTCGGGTTTGAGGGCACCGTGGACTGAGCGGATCAAGGTTACAGATTTGGGCTCAAAATTCAGTGGATCGATCCTTACATTGGGCTGAGCTCAATTCGAGAGATATATGGCTTATCATCGTTGCCTATGGCCCAAATACCCTCCATTCTCTCGCCAAATGCGAATTCAAACTATAATACTGCTAGCTCATTGTTAGATTAAGATCACTGCCCACATGTTCCCCCTAATGTCGTTTGTTAAAAAAAAAGGTTCCATTTTGGGCGGAATCAAAATTAGTGACACTCTTCCCATCTAAAATCATCTTATACCTTCAACTTAACAAAGAGGAGAATTTCGACCAAAAAAAAAAAAAACAAAGAGGAGAAGCCTTCAACCTTCCCAACTGAGATTGTTATAAACCTTTTATTTGCCTCAAAACTTATGTTTCAATGTGAATGTACCGCCTACCTAACTTTTTGTTAAAAATTTAGTCAAATCAAATTGTTTAATTTTTCAAGAGTAAAAATTAGCAAGGTTTTAAAAAACGCTAGGCACTAGTCGGGCGGCGGGCTGGCGCCAAGCGCCTATGCGTATTTAGATAAATTTCTTGTATATTTTGTAAATAAATGCATATTGACACTTACAAAAAATTATACTTATATGAAATCAACAGATAAGATAATAAAAGAATGATAAAATGCAAAAAGAGTATCCAACAAGTCCAAATTTTAAAAATACATTAAGCATATATGCCATATAACCAGAGTGAGGAGTATTGTAGGATGACACATGTACAACAAGTTTACAATTTAAAACCATATAAAATGCAAAATAGGAGGAAAATAAAGAAATATAATAATGTAAGATACTTATCTGTTAAAAGCCCACGATACACATTATATAGTTTGCAATTAATTTTGTAACAATGCAAATTGCTTTGGTACAAATATGTTAAAAGACCTTTACAAATTCCGAAACAAAAAAGATTTCAATTTGGAAACCATTTCTAAAAGTATGAAAAGGCCATGAATTTTTACTTAAAGATTTCAATTTACAAGCATAAAACTCAAAACATGCATTCAATACCTATTCCAGATAAATTTGGAATATATTGCCTCAATAAGTATTTTTGTTTGTTCGAAATTATATTGTTGCACCATACTCTTGAAGGAGCTCAGAGTTATGGTAGAGCTCTTGGATAGTCTATAAAGTTATTTACAAGGTTCAAAAAAACGTTAGGTGCTAATCGGGCGGCGGGCTAAGGCCTAGCGCCTAGGCGGATTTAGGTAAATTTCTTATATATTTTATGAATTAATTAAATTTATTATATCAAATGTAAATAATTATTGACTTATATGTTATTTCTTATAAAAGAAGATACATATGTGAATATTTTTTGTACATATATGATATACTTGCCTAGGAAAAAATACAAAATATTATCTAAATAATTTATAATTTATATAAGATTTATATATGTGTGTATATATATACACACACACACACCAAACTTCTAAAAATATAAAAAGCCCACATGGTGGGGGTTTTCATTACTAAAACCATGAAACCGTCCACCTCACCTCTACTCTTTCACATCGCCTGTCCACCTTGTGATTTCATAATTAAAACCATGTCAGAGTCCATAGTTCTATAATTAAAACCATGCTTTTGACCTTGGATTCCCGGTCCTCAACTTGCACGGTTGCACATGCACCACCACATATTCAAATGTTTAAGCCTCCCTCTCTCTCTCTCTCTCTCTCTCTCTCTCTCTCTCTCTCTCTTTCTTTTCGCACTCTCTCTTCTCTGAGTTTTTTCCAGAAATCTCTAGCAAGCAGCCATAGTTTCCGATGCAGGTGCAGATGCCAAATGCGAGGTGTGAGATGCGATGCAGGTGTTGGAAACTTGGAGTTGCAAATGCTACGAGAGTTCGAGGTGAGAGAGTTACAGTCTTGCAGAGCCTTCAGTGGTGGCAAGAGTTGCAGACCACCTTGTGCGACGACAAGAATTTCAGACCGCCTAGCGCCGTCTAGACCGCCTAAGTCCCCACCGATTTTTTAAACGATTTTCCCCAAATCGAAGCGGGGTTCCACCGCTGAACGCCTAGGCGGCCGCCTTGAATGTTTTTTAGAACACTGGCTATTTAGTGTATATTGTGTAGCCATGAAGTCTAATCAGTGGCAAATCCATAAAATAATATTAGGGGGGTCAGTAAGAATAGCGAGCGCAACGCGCAATTTTTGTTTTTTATACTAGAAATAGCATACATATTGCCATTTCATCAAGTCTTGGTAGGCTTGAAGGCATTTGGAAAGGCATACTGTACACCTGTTAATGCCTCATTTGTGAGGGTAACTAACATATTTCAAGGCTGCTCCCCGATAGGAGCATATTTATGCGACTTTGTTATCTTATTTCTTTGCATTTACTTAGTTAATTTCCATTTATTTTGGTAATTTAAGCTATTTTCGTATTATTGTAGGTCTAGTTGGTAAAGATGACAATAAATAGCTAAATGGAGCAATTTGGAGTAGTTTTGGACTTGGATTGGATAGCATGCGTGGATAGCATATAGGCTGGACATTTTTTGTGTTTAAATGGTGCTAAACATGTGCTAAAATCTAGAGAAATTAAAGTTGAGGCTTGGAAGACAAAGAATTACACAAGAAAGAGGAATCCTAGTTGGAGAGGAAAATTACCTTATCTTATCTTATCCAACATTATCTTATCTTATCTACAGCTGCAATGAGGAATCCTAATCACATTCCAACACTTTCAACCTAATTTTTAGAGTCCTAAAATAACTCAAAAATGCCAAAACCTTTTCTTCCTTGGATTCAGCCATTTTCGCCTATATATATGAAATTCTTGCAGAGATTTAGGATGTGCCATGCATACCATTCATCCATTGAAGTTGCTGGAATTTTTAGAGTTCTTTCTATCTTTGTTTTAAGTTTCAATGTTTATTTTAGATGGCTTTTTAGTTATGATAAACATGTGTAACTAAGTTTCCTTTTAGCTAGAGGTGAATTCGAAACCATGATCATATGTTTTATATAAATTGATTACATCCAGTTATTGTTTCATAAAATATGAATGCGATTTACTTATTTGCTTTATAGAGAACTTATTCTTGTATGTTTATTAAGGGTGCACACTTAGTTTGCATGCATGGATTTGATGCTAGAATATAAGGGAATTTCACCTAATCGTTATGAACTTATATTTGCAAGTAGTAAAAATCACTAGTCATGATTGAGTTAAGTAAATTCCTGACAGGAGTATCATGCTTTTCATAGTTACGAATACCTTGTCAATACTTATAATTTTCACAGAACTTAATGATCTTTTGAGATGTATCTCTATCATGCTTTTCATAGTTAGGGAACTTGAGAAGAATAATTTGGTTGCGTCACTGAGTCGAATTCAATGAACTTAGGAAAATATGAGAATTAATTAATGCTATTCACATTTAATTTGGAGCATTGTCATTCATGGTTTATAGGAAGAATAACTAGAAATCGATTTGTATACATATGTTTCATGTGTGGAGAAGAATCCTTTAGCTATCATTTCATCCATATTTCATTCACAACTTAATTTATTTGCTGCCCTTTACTTTTATTTTAATTAAATTCGTCCAAAATCTCCCCTCTCATTGTTTTAATGTTAGTTTAATTTAGTTTTCAATTTTATAAGTTTAGTTTGTGTTGATTAGTATCCCTTCTAATCCCTGGAATAGAATTATCCCTACTTACACGTACTACGCTCGCATAATTTATAGGGTTTAATTTGTGCGTTAGTTTCTACCACATCAAATTTTGGCGACGTTGCTGGGGATTAGTAAAATTGCTAATCGCTCTTTTTTTTGTTTATTTTTCTTTTTCTTTTGATTTAGTTTTATTTCTTTGATTTCAGGTACTAGAGAAGCAAGACATGGCATTTACTAATCTTCAAGCTCAAATGGTAAATCTTACTTCTCTTATGTCGCAGTATGTTGAAAGGTCCACAATGCAAAGTGTCCTTACATTTGGTGTGTCTTATAGGCAAGGATATCAAACTAATCAACATCTTCAATTAATTGAGAATGGAGGTGGGAGAGATCATTCAAATTTTATGTGGAGGGAACTTCAACAAGTTCAAGAAGAAGGATATTGGTAGCCATTTGAGGAGTCCCCCACAACAATTCCAACCAAATTCAAGCATTTCCATGGATCATGTTCAAATTCTTCGAATACTAAATACTTCTTGTGCTTCTTTGACTCAGGATCTAGAAAACCTACATAAAAAGATGGTCGAATTGAAAAATCAACTTGGATAGATCATAGAATTCATGGGACAAATTCAAGAACAAAGTGAACTCTCCAACTCAACTATTGTCAATTCAACGGGAGATTTTGAAATTGCTGATGCTATCACGTTGGGAAGTGGTATGGAGGTTGGAGCTGAACCAAAGATGTCCAAACATAGCCTAGAAGTGGACAAAGAGCTGTTGTCCGAAGAGGAGGAGGAAGACTCAGCCATGGCAAGCTTAGAAGAACCCTTGCCGCATCACCCAATCATCTCTAATCCTAGTGCTGTAGCCACCCTAGCTCCACCACCACCCAATTCAAGTAAGGCTGTTCCAAATTCAATTCTTTCTAACCCTATTCCACCAAATGTACATTTTCCTCGCAGGTTTATGCAATCCAAGAAAGAAGATAGTGAAAAAGACATCTCGAAACCTTTCCAAAGATTCAAGAGAAAGAAGTGGTTGGGGAATATCTAGAATTCATCAAAGAGGATGTGCTTGAGACAACCATCCCCAAAGAAGTTGGATTTTATGACACGGGACAAGTCACTGCTCTCATACCAAATCTGGCTAAAAGCAACATTCCTGGAACTTTCAAAGTAGTGTTTGTCTTTGAGATCTTGTCGCAGCACAAAGGTAAGCTACCTCCTAAAATTTCAATTTCATTTTCTACTAACATGTTGTTGATTTCAATGATTCAGGCACCCACTTTAGAATTTAAACCATTACCGGATCATTTCAAGTATCACCTTCCATTCAAAGATCAATTCCATTCTGCCTAGTCCTAGTGAGGATTAAATGGAGGTATCGTCCGGCCGGAAGACATTAAAGCAAGCGCTTCTTGGGAGGCAACCCATGTATTAAAACAAAGAGACATTGGAATTTCTAGCTCCTACAACCAGATTTGCTTTCTTTTACCATTCTCTTTATTGTTTTTGCTTTGCTATGATTGTCTTGTTTGCTAGTTATCTTTTATTGCTTTCTTGTTTAAGTTTATTTTTGAAACATTGAGTACAATGTTTGGTTTAAGTGTTGGGGGGGGGTAAACATATTGCTTTTCATGACTCATCTTCGAATTTCACTACTTATCACTACTAATATTGTTATTCACTGTTTTAAAGTGTTTTATTGTGTCTCATAAAAAAATTTGAAAAAAATCGAAAAAGCTTGAGAAAAAACCAAAAAGAGTCGTTTTTGTTGCTTGTTTGTGTCTTAGGGTACCTTCCAATATAATGATGAGGATTTGATTTTTAATTGCATGATTGTTAAAGAAAGTTACAAACATGGGTGTAAGTTTGATATGCTATTTGGTTATTACTTAGTTATAGTTGTCATTTACGAATTCACATGTAATCACAAAGAGAAAACAAAAATCAGTTTTTGTAACATGCTTGAAGGAAGAAACTCAAACTAACGCTACAACCATGTGAGACTTAAGCCTATTATTTATTTGGAGAGTTATTAATCTGTGATATTCTTGCTTTCTAAAGTCATTGCATGATCTCATTATTTCTTTGCTTGGTTGCTACTTAGAATGCTTTTTCGTCATTTTAGTTCCAAATACTAGAACTCATGCCCATTTCATTTAAAGCGTAAAATTGATTGCATAATAAATAACAAGATGAAGTTGTTTAGTTACCACTAGAGCCAAAAGCCTTATCCCTTGCATATGCATTTTAGGTCTAACCCCTTTGAGCCTTATTTAGCCTATTTTCTTTGTTAGCCTGCATTATCCCTACCTAGCCTAGTATAGGAATATCCATACCCTTGTTCTTAAAGAATAGTAAAGCATGACTTATTGCGAATTCCATTTGATTCACGATTTGCAGAAAAAACAAGTGTGGGGGGAAGGATTTGTTTTTGTTTTTTTTGAATCCAGTGAAGTAGTGTGTATGTTTCAAAGAAAAAAAAAGAAAAAAAAAGAAGAAGAAAAACGAAAAAAAAAAAGTTGAGAAAATAAAAAAAGAGGTTGAGAAAGAAGTGAGAATGAGTTCATAAGTGTTGGTTGTTGAAGAAAGGTCCAAAAATGTGAATTTGACCCCTAAGTTGTACGAATCTCCCCGTTGTGTTTATAGTTGGGTGTTGCAATCAAAAGTTGAATTCTAAGTGTTGATTTCATTACTTTGCTTATTATCACTTTAAGAACCTTTGTTTATCCTTAACGTTTATTTGTTAGCCAATACTTTAGCCCCATTACAACCCTTAGACTTTTATCTTGATTGTTATGTGATTCAATATGTGGAGTTTGAAATTGGTACGAGTATATGGAATCCCTGGTTCTCGCTTCTAAGTAGTGGCACTTCGTTCATGAGATCATATACATGTTTGTATTAATAATTTCAGAAAGTCCCTTCTTTGTTATAACATATGTGAGTGCTAGTCTACATGTTTACATCAATTTTTTCATATATACTTCATATAGGGAGTGTAATCATAAAATTTGTGTGAAAATAGAGAGTATATCCAGTGAGGAATTGAGTGAATTCTTAAGGCATGTTACTACTTTCAAATGTTATTTTAATTGATTAAATGAGAGCTAGTGAGTGATTACTACGGTTAAGTATAAGCTCAAGAGTAAGGATTGCTAAAATCTATGTAAGTAATGATTTTTAACATGTCATATTTCATTGGAAATCCTTGAGGCAATTGTTGGAAGGTTTAAGTTTTGTTTTGTTTTCTTTGTTTTGCTCGGGAATAAGCAAAAGCTAAGTGTGGGGGAATTTGATAGGAGCATATTTATGCGACTTTGTTATCTTATTTCTTTGCATTGACTTAGTTAATTTCCATTTATTTTCGTATTATTGTAGGTCCAGTTGGTAAAGATGACAATAAATAGCTAAATGGAGCAATTTGGAGCAATTTTGGACTTGGATTGAATAGCATGCGTGTATAGCATATGGGATGGACGTTTTTGGTGTTTAAATGGTGCTAAACATGTGCTAAAATTTGGAGAAATTAAAGTTGAGGCTTGGAAGGCAAAGAATTACACAAGAAAGAGGAATCCTAGTTGGAGAGGAACATTACCTTATCTTATCTTATCCAACATTATCTTATCTTATCTCCAGCTGCAAGGAGGAATCCTAATCACATTCTAACACTTTCTATCTAATTTTTAGAGTCCTAAAATAACTCAAAAATGCCAAAACCTTTTCCTCCTTGGATTCAGCCATTTTCGCCTATATATATGAAATTCCTGCAGAGATTTAGGGTGTGCCGTGCCTACCATTCATCCATTGAAGTTGCTGGAATTTTCTGAGTTCTTTCTATCTTTGTTTTAAGTTTCAATGTTTATTTTATATTAGTTTTTAGTTATGATGAACATGCGTAACTAAGTTTATTTTTAGATTGACCATGATCATATGTTTTATATAAATTGATTAGATCCAGTTATTGTTTCATAAAACATGAATACGATTTACTTATCAGGTCTATAGAGAACTTATTCTTGTACACTTAGCTTGCATGCAGGGATTTGATGCTGGAATATAAGGGAATTTCACCTAATCGTTATGAACTTATATTTGCAAGTAGTAAAAATCACTAGTCATGATTGAGTTAAGTAAATTCCTGGCAGGAGTATCATGCTTTTCATAGTTACAAATGCTTTGTCAATGCTTATGATTTTCATAGAACTTAATGATCTTTGAGATGCATCTCTATCATGCTTTTCATAGTTATGGAACTTGAGAAGAATAATTTGGTTGCATCGCTGAGTCCAATTCAATGAACTTAGGAAAATCTGAGAATTAATTAGTGCTATCCATAGTTAATTTGGAGCATTGTCATTCATGGTTTATAGAAAGAATAACTGGAAATTGATTTGTATGCATATGTTTCATGTGTGGAGAATAATCCTTTAGCTATCATTTCATCCATATTTCATTCACAACTTAATTTATTTGCTGCACTTTATTTTTGTTTTAATTAAATTCGTCCAAAATCTCCCCCTCATTGTTTTAATGTTAGTTTAATTTAGTTTTCAGTTTTATAAATTTAGTTTGTGTTGATTAGCATCCCTTCTAATTCCCGGAATAGAATGATCCCTACTTACTTGTACTATGATTACATAATTTATAGGGTTTAATTTGTGTGTTAGTTTCTACCACATCACTCCCATATGAATGCTTAACAAAGAAACACTTATCTTGTATTTGATATCATTGCATGCCATTAATATGTTTGTCCAAGAATGATGATGCTTTGTTATTCACTAAGATCACAATTTCATTCACCCATATTTCAGACATTTTATCAAACATTTGGAGGGCATGTATAAAGCCAACTCTAATCTTCAAAAGGGCAGCACCCAAGGTATCTATGGACATTCACCGAAGTTCGGAGGGTTAGCACCCATGGTATCCATGGACGTTCACTGAAGTTCGGGGGATTAGCTGACCCTCTACCCCTCAATGCATCTGCCATTGAGTTTAGTAGAATGCTTGTGTATTTTAAAGTGTATATTCTTTTGGTATTTGAAATTGGGTACTAGGAGGAATATCCTGCAAATAAAAATTAATTGTGCACGTTAGACTAGTCAAATAATGAACTAGTCAACTAGTTACAAGTTAGTTAGTGATACAAAGTGCAATTGTAACAATGAAACATAACTGAAAAATATGTTCAATTAATTAGATTATGCCCCGACTAGTTTCACAACAGTAATTCCTAAGCTTGAACACATTTACATATCGGTTAATTATGCAAACAATGATAACAAAGCAATTATGAATTAAAGTATGCTGGATTGACTAGTCAAGCTCACCAGTTAACTAAGTACATATTCGTCAGTTAATCAAACACAAATCTACGAATCAAACTTAGTTCACGATGAGTTATCTTAGTCAACAACAAATCAGTTCATTCCTCATAATATGCAGTGTAAACTTAGTCTCTAACACATATCAGATACTAATTCATAGGATGCTTGAAACATATGCAAGTAAATAAGATATGTGGACAAACTTAAGAGACAAAGAACGCAAGAAGTTTTTGGCCGGAAAAACCCACCTCTGGGTTAAAAAACTGGGGACTCTCCACTGAGTCCAATTCACTAGTGAAATCAAGATTCTTACAAAGTAACCACACAAGTTTTTCCTGGGCTCTTCACCTTGTGGCACCGAAATCAAACCAACCTTGCCTTTCACGAGATGGATTATTTCGGTATTCATGAAGTGGCAGCTTTTCCTGGGCTCTTCACCTTGTGGCACCGAAATCAAATCAACTTATGCAAATGATGTTATGATGAAGTTGATGCAAATCTGCATTCGATGTTTAGTCAGCTTCACCAGTCAAACACTTGAAAGATGAAACCGACACGAATCCAAAAAGAGGTCAATTTAAAGATTTGAAACTTGAAAAACTTGACCACCAAATTAAAACAAAACTATGAAGATAATGCTACCCTAATACGTAGTGATTGGATATTTTATGCATGAACATGGTTTTGTGGCTAGGGTTTCAATGAAGAACACAAGAGGTAGCTCAAAGCTAAAATCAACTCTTTTTTGAAAATGTAAAACTCCTAGCCAAAACAAATGAGCATATAAAACGAATTTAAGTAAGCAATTTCAAAGATAGGTTTAGAAATATCCAATGGAGAACAATACCCATAAAATATGCTTGATGCTCCTAGGAGATCTACGATAGAGATGAAAAATAAAGCTTTAAAAAAATTTCCAATCTCAAATCCCAAAAACCAAATGAACCCTAGATTGGTCTTTATAAAGAGGGCTGAGTTTCAGACAAGAGAGGGGACAAGAAAAGCCATGTGTTTAGCTCGCGTGAAAGTAGTGAGAAGTTTTGACAAGATAGAACCACTAGACAGAATGTACTGGAAATAATGACATGAAATGCATATGAATGAACAAACCTTTGATGAGAGTAGTTAAGCTCTTGAGATGATATTTCCAGGAGCAATATCCCAAAGTAGCATTTAAACCCTAAATCTAAGTAGAGCATGTGTGGTACAATTTACAACATTTGACAAGGGAAGCCAAACAATAAAACTAGACTTCACAATCTCCCTCTTTGGCTTTCCTTGACAAAATAACTCAAACTCTATAACAAAATTCACTCAACCTCACACAAGAGAACCCAAAGGACGAATCCTGCAAAGAAGTATTCTTGACAAGAACAAGTGAAAAGTTATCACGGTTAAAGTAATTGCAAGGAAGTAAATTGCTTTGCATTGAACATGATTGCAACACAACTCAAATTTTCAAATTTAATTTTTCTCTCCTATTTTGTCATGGCAAAGACAAAGATCTAAAATGAATGATATGCCAATTCAATTAAACAAAATACATGATATGTTTATCAAGCTCATGAATGAAATGTACAACCACAAACGAAAAGCCAATAAGAACGAACATTCAAAATTAGGCACAAGGTTCACATTATAGCATGGCAACACAAGAAAGACCGATAAATGATTTTGCAGTAATAGTAAGAAATCCAAGGACACAAGTACAATAAGAGCAAGATAGTCAATGCAAACCATAAAGGTACAATTCTCAGTGCTAAGACATTTAAAGCAAGTTGCTTGTCCAAAGAAATTGTTAAAAAACAACCCACAACAAAGAATTACACCAGGAGTATCTTAATCAAGGTACATCAGAAGAGAGGTTAAAAAACAACGCCAAAAGAGGTCAAGTTTGCCTAATAAAATTTAAACTCCCCCATAATTTGTACTCTCCTAGACCCTAACTCCCCCATAAACCTCAAAGTCTACAGACTAAGTGGCGGCATCAGAACGAAAAAATTAAAATTTTCAGCAAATACAACATGCAAGGATAGCAAAAGCATAGCGGATAACGAATAGTAATAGATCATGTCAGTACACCTAAGCAAAGTGTAGCAAAAATTAAGCACAAGTAATTGAACCAACTCTGCCACAAAGGATGTATGTGATATAAATGAACTCCCACACAAATGATGCTCTTCATACAAACAAACTCTCCTAGAAACCAAGATCACGGCTTGAAACATGCAGTAACATAGATACCCTTAAAAGATTTCACCTTTCTGACGAGGGATAGTGGCTCAGCAGAAAGGGAAAATGTCCATTTACAACCAGATTTGTGCATATGCCTGAAACAATTTACTTAAACATATTTGTTTAAACACATAAAATGATAGAGAACATGATGACAATTGTAATCATTGCACCAATAAACAATAGTAAAACCACAAGCCATGAAGCGAATAAGAAAAAGTAGTTTGAGAACCTTTTGGAAAGTATGGACCGAACAATCAAATATCTAAAGGGCACATCAGAGAGGGCATAGCATGCAAAACTTTTGGCAACAACAAGAATGAAATTTCCATTGTTTAAGGTATAACTTGGAGGCTTGACATTTGGACAGAGGAACAGTGGGGTTCTGATAGGCTTGACGGTGGTAGGCTTCTATGTTATAGCGACAAGTGAATAACTCAGAATGATGCATACTAGCAGCGGATGTGAAAATGAATCCCTAGAGATGTTAGAGAAGGTAAATGTGTAGGATACCATGAAGAGATCTGAACTGTAAGAAGGACATGAATGGTTGAGATGAGGAGGTTAAAACATAAAGTGCAATGACATACATGCCCTTAAAAATATTCACTTTTATGACAAGAACCAGTGACTCGTTAGAACAGGAAACTGTCCACTTTGAAAATAGATAGTGCAAAATCTTACAATAATGAAATCAACTAATTTGGACACCACCAAAAACTATGAGAGAAAACAGGAGAACACCATGATCTTAGCACCAATAAGCCACAACTAACTAGACAATCGACAAAGAAGATGAGTGAATGAACAACTCCAATATCTATGCTTCCATGAGAAGGAACCAAAAAAAGTAATGACTTAAAATTAAACATGCAATGCAATTTTCAAATAGCAAGTCTTTAAAATCACACATGGACAGTAAAGCATAGATTAATACAAGCTCATAGTGCAATTGTGATGTGCCAAGGTAGGGTAATAAGATTGGTGATAGCCATCTTTAAATCAAAACTCCAAACCACTAAACTCAATATTAATTCAGAGGCTAACCAAACTTTTAATAATCTATTGAGTTTAAGAAACAACACTTACAACATAAATCGAACAAGGAGCAAAACACAAAACTACGCACAAGGAAAAAAGCCAAAGCCATATGAAACTTTAAGATGGCATATGGCAATAAGGTACACAAGTCATTTGATATGATTGGTGCAAAAAATATTTGAGGCACCCCAAGAACCTTTTGGGCTTTTATGACAAGTGGAAATATTTGATGACCTATGACATTGCAATGGATAACACTTTTGAAGGAATGAGAGATTGAGATTCACCTTCTTGAAATTTTTGAAAAAAGTGCTCATAACTGATGATTTTGAGGCTCATATTTATGATTTTATTTTAAGGAGCATTGAGCAAGAACCTAAGAGATAAACTAGTGGTGTTTTGCACTGGAATTGATACTAAGTTCAATTTATAGAGTAAGTAATGCCACTACACCTCAATTAAAACCAAAGTAAGCCTAACCTCTAAATCAACACAAGTTTTTGTTAAATGAAACGATGATTCTTCAGAGGTTATTAGCCACAGTAGGGGGAACCTTTGACATCATAGTGGAAATATTATCCAAGGTTGTTGGAGCATTTATGTTTTTATTTAAATATTCATATACATTTTGTTAAAAATATTAAGTATATAATTGTTAATTGTTATTAACCTTATCAGTTAATAAGGAGTAATTGGTACCACATAAATATGTTTTCAGATTCCTTCTATGTATAGAGAAGAAGAACAAGTCTTTATCCATAATCCTTCCATAATCATTCCGTATTTATTTATTTTTTCCGTTTTGGATCTCGTCCATTTTAATTTTTCTTTATTATTTCCAACTGTTCAAGAACACTAGTGATAATGTTAAACAATCTGAGTATGCAAGTATTATTGGTAGCCTTCGTTATGCTACTGATTACACTAGGCTTGATATATCTTATGTCGTAGGAGTTTTATGTAGGTTTACTAGCAGACCTAGTTTGGACCATTGGAATGCTATAGAGAGGCCTATGTGATACCTTAAAAGGAAGATGAATTTCAGATTACACTATGAGAAGTTTCCCGCTATCCTAGAAGTTTACAACGACACTGATTGGAATACCCTTTCAGATGACTCTAAAGCCACTAGTGGATATATTTTTAGTATTGGTGGTGGGGCTGTGTCATGGAAGTCTAAGAAACAGACTATCTTGGCTCAGTCTACTATGGAGTCAGAATTAATAACGCTAGCTACGGCAAGAGAAAAAGCAGGATGGTTGAGAAACCTATTGTCAGATACCCCTTTATGGGAGAAACCGATTCCAACAGTTTTGATCCATTGCGATAGCACAACGACGATAGCTAAAGTGCAGAACTGTTATTATAACGGGAAAATGCGACAAATACGTTGTAAGCACTGCACTGTAAGAGATTATCTCACTAATGGAGCTGTAAGAGTGGATCATATACGCTCTGAAGAAAACTTGGTTGATCCTTTGACGAAAGGACTAGCATAAGAAAAGGTTTGGAAAACCTCGAAAAGGATGACACTATAGCCCTTAGAAAATTGAGTCATTTGTGATAGCAACCCAACTTATAGACTGGAGATCCCAAGAAATAGGTTCAAAGGGTAATAACAAGTTACAAGTGATATGAGTGAAGTCTTGTTAATCTTAATTTGGAATATTATTCCATGTCCATCCCTAAGAAGCATGACATCCTGAAGCGTTTTTAGGTTGAGATTTTTTTTTCTCTTAGTAAGGTCTATACTCTATGTTGAGTGGGATATTTAGCTGCATGAATATCCTTGATAGTCTCACCTATGTGAATGTGGAAGTGAGGCCACTTCCTATGAAATTGTTGTTGGAAATGTGCTCTAAAGCCAATCATATGATGATACTTTACGGACGTTTCACATGTTAAACTAATCTAGTTTAATATAAAGGGAAAATATTATTGTTTGAAGCTGTCTCATATAAATGTTATATGCTTATACGATAAGTCCAAGGAATATGTAATTGGGAGAATGTGATCTAAAGAAGTTAGATTCATGAGACCATTCTCTTTCATATACATATCATAAACGTTCATGATCATAGCATTGCCAATTGGGCATTGATAATCCTATAAGATCAGTACGTGATATGTCTTCTCTTAGGGAGAGTGATTGGTCTCGAGTCATTGGTGTGACTGACACCAAGATAAGCATGTAGGTGCTCAATAGAGAATGAGTCCATTGAACACGATCAACAAGGAGTTCTCAATAGAGAATGCCTCATGATCCATGATTAGATTCCACCCAATACCAGTAAATCCTAGAGATCACTTTAAGTATATCAAGAGCATGGCTCTGATACCAATTGAAATTGGGTACTAGGAAGAATATCCTACCAAAAAAAAAAAAAAAAAACTTTGCACAGTAGACTAGTCAAATGAAGTAGTTAACTAGTTACAAGTTAGTCAGTGATATAAAGTGCAATTGTAAGAACGAAACATAACTGACCAATACGTTCAACTAATCAACGTCTGCCCATATTAGTTTCACAACAATAATTCCTAAGCTTGAGCACATTTACATATCGGTTAATTATACAAATAGCAATAACAAAGCAATTATGAATTAAAATATGCTGAATTGATTTGTCAAGCTCACCAGTTAACTAATTACAGATTCATCAATTAATCAAACGCAAATCTATGAATCAAACTTAGTTCACTATAAGTTATCTTAGTCAACAACAAATCAATTCATTGCTTATAATATGCAGTGGAAACTTAGTTTCTAACACATATCAAATAATAATTCATAGGATGCATGAAACATATGCAAGTAAATAAGATATGTGGACAAACTTAAGAGATAAAGAACGTAAAAGTTTTCGGCCGGAAAAACCCACCTTTGGGTTAAAAAACCGAGAACTCTCCACTGAGTGCAATCCACGAGTGAAATCAAGATTCTTACAAAGTAACCACACAACCCCAATTCCTAGATCCTAATCTACGGAGTAGCTTGTACCTTTGTGCACCTTGCCTTTCATGAGATGGATTCCTCAGGTCTTTATGAAGTGGCAGCTCCTCCTGAGCTCTTTACCTTGTGGCACTGAAATCAAATCAACTATGCAAATGATGTTATAATGAAGTTGATGCAAATCTAGATTCGATGTCTCGTTAATTTCACCAGTCAAACACTTGAAAAATGAAACCGACGCGAATCCAAAAAGACGTCAGTTTAAAGATTTGAAACTTGAAAAACTTGACCACCAAATTAAAACAAAACCACGAAGACAATGCTACCCTAATATGTAGTGATTGGGTGTTTGATACATGAACATGATTTTATGGCTAAGGTTTCAATGAAGAACACAAGAGGTAGCTCAAGGCTAAAATCAATTATTTTATGAAAATGTAACTTCTAGCCAAAACAAATAAGCATATAAAATGAATTTAAGCAAGCAATTTCAAAGGTAGGTTTAGAAATATCCAATGAAGAACATTAACCATAAAATATGCTTGATGCTCTTAGGAGATCTGAGATGGAGATGAAAAATAAAGTTTTCAAAAAATTTCCAATCTTAAACCCTAAAAACCAAATGAACCCTAGATTGGTCTTTATAAAGAGGGTTGAGTTTCAGACAAGAAAGGGGACAAGAAAAACCACGTGTCATGTGCAAGAGCAATATGGAAAGATCTAGGGTTGAAAATCTATTTCTGGGAAAAAGTTATCAGATGATCCATGTGGGTTGTCTTAAAGTGTGTGCCTAGCTCGCGTGAAAGCAGCGAGAAGTTTTGACGAGACAGAACCACTAGACATAATGTACTGGAAATAATGGCATGAAATGCATATGAATGAACAAACCTTTGATGAGAGAAGTTAAGCTCTTGAGATGATACTTCCAGCAACAAGATTCCAAAGTAGCATTTAAACCCTAAATCTAACTAGAGCATGTGTGGTACAATTTATAACATTTGACAAGGGAAGCCAAGCAATAAAACTAGACTTCACATTATTTCTCTAATCTTTGCAAGAATACAAAAAAGACTATTGTCATTCATCCCGATCACTACAGTACTTTTCAAAATCAAGTCTAATTATTTCAAACCTGTTAATGGTGACCAACCGTACATAGGCTTACTATCATTAGGAGAAGACATGCAAACTTATTCATTAGGCGGAGTCTTCGACAATACGCTAAAATTGACATATAAGCGATTGTTCTCTTTTTTACTTCGACTAGGTTTTTATCCCATTGGGGATTTCCTCACAAGGTTTAAGTGAGGTAACATTATGCTTGTCCAACACCTTATCAATGTCGTCTAAATTTTGCTCGGTTTTTGTCCTTCGTTTTGGTTTTGTCCCACTGGGTTTTCCAAGCAAGGTTTTATCGAGACAACTACCATTGATTGGTGAACAAGTGTTATAAATAATATTTATTATGTGGTTGTTCACATTCTGGGTCAATATGTAATATCTCAACAGTTGAGCTCTTTTCTATGTAAATACTATGCCCTCTTACGAGAAGGAACACACTTTGATTTCTCCTTCCCAATCTCTTAAAATTTATCTTTATATATATAATTTAACGTACAGGTAAAAAGAGCATAATTGGAGTTCTCTCATTGTTTGTCATTTGTCGATCTCTACTTATGATTTGATGGGCCATTCATAGAATTGTTTTTATATGCTTGCATCAATAAGATTTTCACATTTTTTGTATGAATTATGTTTCTTATACAAATAGATATCCCCATGTTCACAGTCATTGTGATTTAGGGTTAGTTTGGGATTGCAGTGCTTTTTTTTAAACTGCTTCAACTGTGCTTTAAGAATAATTAGCTGTAAAATTATAGTAGTTAAGTGTTTGATAATTTGTATTTTTTATTTTAAAAGTATTGTGAGTATGAAAAGCAGTGTAAAAGTATTTGGTAAATTAAAAAAAATATATAATTGTGTTATAAACTTCTTATTTAAGTGTGATTATGTAAATCCTAGTTAGATTTGATTCTAGTTATTCTTCCCTATTAGGACTTGTATTCCTTGGAGGAGAAGGATTTCTTCCTTCACTTAGTACTATAAATAAAGACACTACGTAGGGGAATAACACATTCTCTACACAACCCTACAAACACATCTCTCTCTCTCTCTCTCTTTCTATATTTTCTCTGTGCAGTTGGCCTTATCTCCTTGTCAGTTAAATATAGGCCACAACACGTTATCAGCACGCTCCTACCGCTGTGCTTAGGAATATCACGTAGATTTTTTTGTATCAAACCAGTTTATCAATATCATCATGCAATCAGGTTCTTTCAAAACAACAGTTTTTATCTCGATATTTTTTCAGCCCTGAAAGCATGAACATTCACCATAATGCATGAACCAACTTTATGTTTTCCAAATTTTAGATTCTACATAAATTGTGTATGCATTATATTCATAATTGTTGAATTATGTGAATTGATATTGCCATGAATTGCATCATATATCTGCTCATGCATTAAATTATATATTGAATATGCATGAAATTGAATTAAATTTATAATTTGGAATTAAGAAAAACAAAATAAAAAATTAGGGTTTCTCATGAAACCCATCCCATCACCACCCTACCGCGAGCTGCTGGCTTCTAAGCCGCACCGCATCAAGCCATCAGCACTAGGCCTGCAGTTTGAAACCCAGAAAAACCCGACCCTTTCCATGGCATCTCCACTATCATAGGTGGGCCTGCAACCCAACCTTGACCAAGGGTGGCCTGAAGCTTGTCCATCGACGTAGATTGACCAAGATTCTTTTGAATCTCGTCGGATTTTTTGAAATTCCGATTTGAAATTCTAGGGTTTTTGGTTGAAATGTTGAGATTTTTTTGTCTCTATTCATATTCGTGATCCCGTTGACCCACAAATTTGCCCAGAGAATTTTTGTCCCAAAACATAACCGCCTGAAGTTACGACGGCGATCTTCTTTCCCGGTGAGCGCACCCAGCTACGGCTGGGGTGTTTTTTGGTTCAAACCCAACCCAATTAGGACTTGGTTACTCTCGGCCCAAAATTAAAACCTATTTTTGGTTTTAGGGCTTGAGCATTAAAGCCCATACTCGGCCCAATATGACACCAGCCTGTAGGGCTATGATGTCCCCATGCTTGAAACTGCACTTGATTCCAGCTCGTAGCTGGTGACTCGATGCATCTGCACCGTTACACACTCGATCACAGCTCTGCATAGCTATGGTGGTCCTATGTACCGTGACCCACATGATTACGTCCCCCCCCGAGTACATGTGCTCTGCAAAGCACCAGATCAGCGCCCTATCTGGGCCTATGTTTTTTGGCCCAACTTCTTTCTTTTCTTGTAGCCCATTTGCTACCATTGGGCTTGCAACCCCTTGGCCTGATATGCCCATTCCAACCCATTTTTCTGGGCCTGGGCCGCACGGTCTTAGTTTACTTAGCCCAATTGTGGGTTTTTAGCCCATGTTTTAGGCCCCAAGCTCAATTGTTTATTTCTTTTAGACAATTTGGGTTTTATAATTTTTCACCCACACTTTCATTTTGGCCCGAAGTCCAAATAATTAATTTAATTATTATAATAAACCCTGAAGATCTATTTGCATATTTTCTTATTGCACATTTCTGTATAAATATCTGTGTTTGTTCGTAGGAACATATGAGTTGTAAGTTCATAATTATTTCGAAACCTAAAGTTTCTAGAAACATGCCTTGTTCGAAAACCTGAAGTTTTCCTTAAAAACATCACCCATGAAAACCGGAAGCTTTTCATGTAAATTTAAACCAATACATGTCTATTAGAACCTGAATGTTCTACTCCTATGTGAATGGATTGATTTTTTCTCCATTACACTAACCACATTCTTGTCCATTTATTTTATGATAGAGACATGTTGAATTTGAACAAACTCGACTTCACAGCTTTAGAGGTATCTAGAAGAAACTACCTCAAGTGGGTCCAAGATGTGAAGCTCCACCTCATCACAAAGAATTTGCGTCCCACCATTGAAGATGAGACAAACAACCTGGTTAGCGAAGCTAAGAAAGCCACTGCCATGATCTTCATCTGAAGACGAAGACATATTCATGATGCATTGCAAACCGAGTACCTTGTTGAGGAAGATCCAAGAGCACTTTAGGTCGCTTTGGCTGATCGCTTTGATCACCAAACTGACATCTTCTTGCCTGAAGCAAAACATGACTAGTAACATATGAGCTTCCAAGACTTTAAATCTGTGAATGAATATAATTCTAAAGTTTGTTAAATCCGATCACTTCTCAAGTTCTGTAACGAGAACTTGACCGAAGAGGATCTTTTGGAGAAGACTTATTCGACCTTATCTGCCACTAATATTGTCCTACATTAACAATATAGGGCTTATAAGTTCACCAAGTTTTTGGATTTGATCTCTGTCTTACTTCTCGCTGAAAAGCAGAATCAGCTGTTGATGAAAAATCAACAAGCTTGACTTACTAGGGGTGACTATTGTCCATCAAGCACATTATAACACAAACCAACGTCCAAAATGCCAACATAGGCATGGTAAGGGCGGCCATAAGCTACCCTGTCAAGGTCAATAAAGCCAAGGCCCACCTAAGGGAGGAAACCGAGCCCAAAAGTGCCACAACCTCTCTCCCAAGGCCCCCAAACTTCAAGAATAAGGGCAAAGCACCTGAAACCATGGATGCAGATATGTGCTATCGCTTTGGTTCAAATGACCATTGGTCCTATGTTTGCTGAGCTCGTAAGAAGGTTGTAGCTAAATATCATTCTTGTCGTACGAAGTTTAAATCAAACTTTGTGCAAGTGGATGTAGGGGTGGATGGACTATAGGACCACAGTAGTCCTAGGCCCACCCTGCTTTTGTTTATAAAAAAAAATTAGTACTACTTATTATTTTTATTATTTTTATCACTTTTTCATGACTTTCACTTAAATCATTCCAATTTTCTAGACAACATATCTGGCCCTCTTTAAATATTTTAAGAATATTTATGTAATCTAGTCTAACCATAAACCCTACCTATTCCAACTTCCAACACTTTCATTCCTTTTCCCAATACTAAAAATTAGTATTTTTTTACTCTTTAAGTTTCTTTCTAGCCCTAGCCGACTATTGCTTGTCACAGCCCGTCCCGGAGGTACTTTTGGCGGGAATGTGAAAGGACAAAAATGCCCTTGACAGGTATCAAGGTATGTGTGTATTACGTTTTGAAAATGCTTGGTCCCTAACTTTTAAGAAGTTGTTTAAGTTAGAAATATTTTGGAAGTTGATTTTATATTTTGTGGTTAGGGACTTAAGAGAGATTTTGGATGGTGTGGATTGGTTTGACCACACAAGATCAGTCTCTTTCTCTCCTCCCTCTCGATCACTCTCTCAGTCTCTCTCTCTCTCTCTGTCCCGACCTCACACCCAAACACACCCATCGTACGGACCACCACCCAAAACCCTTCAAAACTCGACGGATCGAGACAAATAAGGTATGTATCTTCATCGTTTTGACGTTCTGAGTTCATTGGTACTAGTTTTAGGAAGTGAAACCTTCGATTTCACGTAGATCCCGAACCTCCATTTTTGAGGTACTGTTCATGCGAACGTAAAATGTTGTGTTTCAGGAGATTTCAAGCTTGTGGTGAGCTTTAGGAGGTCCTAAGGAAGCTCGGGGACGTTCGTTGGAGAATTTTGGACGCCGGGATCGTAGGTTTCAAGTTTGGCCGAATCTTTGGTTTTTGCTAGGTGAGATTTCGTAGTTTTTAGGCCCTAAAACTAGTCCAACGTGATAGTACACTCTTAGGGCTTCAATTTGGTATAAAATACGAAGAAAATGGGTGAAAAACGAAGGAGAACAGTGAGTTTGAAAATCGGCCGGAGTTCGGCCGGAGTCCGGCCGCCGGAGAACCAGTCCGGCGAAGCCCTGCGAAGGAGACGACACGTGCGCTGCACGTGCTGCGCGTGGCCAGCGCGTGGACCCGTGCCACGTGTGGCGCGTGGGGGCGCGTGGGCAGTCAAAAATTTTTTCTAAAAATATCCCGACGCTCGTGACGTCGAGTAGGTCGATGTGGTATATTCATATACCAAAATTGAGCATCGTATGAGAAGTTATTTCGAATTATTGGTGATATGCTTAAAATTAATGTTTTTATAGTTGTTTCACATATAGGTGAGACGTATCCCGAGGACGACCGCATCCAGGGACGCCACGGGGGTTACGACCCGTCGACTTATCAGTGAGTGGGCAGTTTTGTTTTCGTATTACCTATATACTATTGTTTTTCCCAGAAAAATGCTTTTATGCGAAATTATATTTTGAAAATGCCATGCATAGAATTATTTGAAGAATATGAATTCCACATGAGTTATATGATTGATATATGATGCATACATGTTGCATGGTGCTGTGGAGGCACAGGTAAGTCAGGTGAGTTCATTTATTCATTGAATTGTTGTTGTTGAGATGTTTTGAGCTCATAACCTGCACCCTAGGTGTTAGTGCTTATTTTATTCACCACACCGCACGCTCGCCTTGGATCCAAGTAGGTGGATGTCGTACAGACCATGTGAGGGTTCCGACATGCTAGTCGTACAGATCACTAGGCGTGATTCCGACTAGTGGGTGACCTTAGTTATGCGCGCTGATGATATGATGAGAGAAGCACTAGAGCGTATTTTTACACCTTTCATCGTATAGACTACCTTACGTAGTTCCGAGTGATGTGCAGAGTAGGGCCGTATAGGTCACTGTGGTGACTCCGGCTTAGTGGGATTTGAGCTATTGAGTTAATCGTATAGGACCAACTGCAGGGTCTCCGATTGATTCCTTATTTCACCTGATTTATATTTTGAATTATGGCATGGCATGTTTTCTTGGAAATGTTAAAGATTTGAGATTTAAGTTTTGAGATTTTATATGGTTATATATTTCTGGGAAAGTATACAGGTTTTTACGGCGAGGGGATATAATTGTTTTAATGAACTGTTTTGGAAAACTAATTTGTTTTACTGACCCACTCATTTTGTTTTGCGCCCCTCCAGGTTCTAGTTTAGAGGTGGTTGGCTCACGAGGTCCTTTCCGGCTTTCTGACAGACCTTCCACATGTAGGACTCACCCGAGGGTGATGTATCTTATTTTAGTCCTACTTGACTGCAGTTAACCTATGCTCTGAACTTATGTATTATTAGTATAACTCGTCCGGTTATGTTCGTAGGTGGTTATGTATGAATTTGGTTTGAAATTCTGCTGATTTATGTTGCTTTTACGCTTCCGTGTCGTGCTTATGGTTACGTCACGCCCACGTGACGGCCAGCACACCTGGATCCTCCGGATCGGGGTGTGTCATTGCTAGTCTGAAAAAATAGTGAGAACAGTACATCAGTCTATTATTTTCTAGACAACATAGCCGACTGCTGCTTCTCTCATCTATAGCATGTCACAATCTTCAATCAACCTATCATTCTATTATTCTTCAATAATTCAATTTCCATGATCCTCAAAGGTATAACTTCGAATCTCCAAAGTTGTCATTTTCAATTAATTCATATATGTTGTTATCTACCACAATTGTAAATTAATTTAACAAATATTTTTTTTTTGCAGATTAAAGAATTCCATTATTCCATCATTCCATCAAAAAAAGACATTGAAGTTTAGTTAATTGGTCAACAACCCAAAGTATGTATTTTACTCTCAATTTCTGTTACAATTTTTTGTTTATAAATTATGATTAAATTGATGTCTTGCAATTTCTCTTAACTATCGCCTAATTTGTTTTAGTTTGTAAAATTAGCATATATGTTCATATTTCTTTTAATTTAAAGTTAGTCAATCTATGTTTTTTTACTTTTCAGTTATGGAAAGATATTTCAAGAGAAAAACACAACCTGAGATATTAGAACCGTCTTCAAAGAGTCCAAAGAACAATGAAAGTAGTTCAAAACAAACTTGTGTGGATTCTATGGAAATTAACTCAGAAACTCTCCAATATGATCTTGGATTGCGTAGACCGATTTTGAGTTATCATCCTAATGTTCGAGACCAAGTTTGAAGAGCCTATCTCGAAAATAAACCTTGTCAACCAAAAACCCATACATTTCCCTACACAAATTTTGGGACAAAGCCTAGAAGGTTCAATCCTGCTTGGTTTACTCAGTTTCCTAATTGGTTGGAGTATAGCACATCACAGGATGCTGCCTATTGTTTATGTTGTTATCTCTTCAAACCTGATATTGGAGATCAATGTGGTGGGGATACTTTTGTTGGAGTCGGATTCAAGAATTGGAAGTGCAAGAAGAAACTAGAAATTCATGTTGGAGGACCTAATAGTTCTCATAATAATGCTTGGAGAAACTATGAAGCCTTATTAAACCAAAAGCAACATATTGAAACAGTTATCTCAAAACAAACTGACCAAGATCGAATTAATTATCGAACTTGATTAGGTGCATCAGTTGGTGTTAGTAGAATTCTCTTACAACAAGGTCTTCCATTTCGTAGGCATGATGAATCTGAAAATTCACTCAACCAAGGAAACTTTCTTGAAATTCTACGGTGGCTACGTCATTATAATAAAGGCTGTCACGCTAGAAAATGCTCCTGAAAATTTGAAATTGACATCACCTGATATTCAGAAAGACATCTTAAGTGCTATTTCGTATGAAATCATCAGTGCAATCACTAGTGATATTAATGATTCTTTATTTTCCATTCTTGTTGATGAATCACGAGACAAGTCTTCAAAGGAGCAAATGGCCATTGTATTGCGCTATGTGGATAAGGGTCATGTGATAGAGCGCTTTGTAGGTATTGAGCATGTTGCAGATACTAAAGCTTCCTCACTCAAGTTAGCCATTGATGATTTCTTTTCTAGACATGGATTGAGCATATCAAAATTGCGTGGACAAGGCTATGATGGGGCAAGTAATATGCAAGGTGAGTTCAATGGCCTTAAAGCACTAATTTTAAATGAGAATGAGTCTGTCTTTTATGTTCATTGTTTTGCTCATCAACTTCAATTAGCTCTAGTAGCAGTGGCAAAAAAAAAAATTCAGAAATTGGAGATCTCTTTACTATGGTTTCTGTTGGAAATGTGCCCTAAAACCAATCATATGATGATACTTTACGGACATTTCACATGTTAAACTAATCTAGTTTAATATCAAGGGCATAGATTATTGTTTTTAGCCGTCTCATATAAATGTTATATGCTTAAACGATAAGTCCAAGGAATATGTGATTGGGAGAATACGATCTAAAGAAGTTAGATTCATGAGACCATTCTTTCGTAGACACATCCTAAACGTTCCTGATCATAGGATTGCCAATTGGGCATTGACAGTCCGTTAAGATCAGTACGTGCTGTGTCTTCTCTCAGGGATAGTGACTAGTCTCGAGTCATTGGTGTGTGTGACATCAAGACAAGTACGTAGGTGCTCAATAGAGAATGAGTTCACTGAACACGATCAACGAAGAGTTCTCATATTCATGTCACATGAGAACTCATGGTTGGGATAATGCAAAGTAGTCATTTGACCTGAGGCATCACAGCTGTCTTATGGTTAAGTCCTTGATCTTTGATTATGTCAAAGTCACCCCATCCGCGAGTGTCCACGGCATCGTTGGGGTTAAGCTACTTAGCCATGAAATCTTTGGCCAAAGTATGAATGAGATTTAGGAAGGCGTTCCAAATCACATTCAAGGTAATCATATAAGCACACGAATCACATTGGATAGTAGACATGAATAAACTATCAAACCAAACAATGTGGTCAAGAGTATTGTATTAGAGAAAGACCGTATTGCATTTGTAATCCTAAACTGAATAGGTTCTCCACCTCTTCTGATTAGCTTGGGTAACCATGATATGCTGCTAGGTGTCACTCATGGTTTGTGGAAGCCCTAAACGTGTATAATCACTAAAGGGAGAATTGAAAGTAAGTTTCAATTCACAATCGATTTGAAAGAGTTTTAATCGCCCACTGCCTCGCTAAAAGGAACCTAATGGATCGTACACCGTGTAAGGTGGAGATTGAAGAAACAATGGAGATGAGTAAGAATAATTAAAAGGTTTAATTATTTATGGCAAGGATTAATTAATATGTTAATTAATCAAACGAATAAGTTCGTTAAAGACCTCGGGATAGTTTTGGACCTTAAGGCCCAATGGGCTTCAAACGTCAAGCCCATTGACTTAAGTTGTATGACAGTTTAATGAATAAAGATTCACAAAGGCCCAAAAGCCCAAATCCCTAATGTGGCCGGCCATATGAGTTGAATTAGGGTTTTTTGGTTCTTTAGGTCATTTATAGAAGTGACTATATAAAGAACTTTATAGCCTAAAATTCATTAAGGGTTCTTTTGGAGAAAATTGGTGAGAACATGTCTCTCCTTTTTCTCTCTAGGTGGCCGGCCCCCCTTGGAGGGTGGATCTAGCAATCCCACTACTCCAAGGTCACTCATTCCTTCTCCAATCTCTCCTTGGTGTGGAGACTTAGAGGTTCTCAATTTTGGGAACTTGGAGAAACCTTTTCATCCATCCAAATCCATAGATTTTAGATGCAAGGAATGAAGGCCCTCTCTTTGGGTGATTAGCCTTTGCTTATGCAAAGAGGAATCTACAAAGGTATAAATTTCAACTCACTTTGTTTTGAGTTGATTCATGGTTCACCAATCTACTAGGCTTTGAATTTCATGGGTAATGTTTTGTTTTTGAATGCATGCAAGCATGATTCCGCCTTTTAATTGTTAAATGCATGCTATAGATGTTATTCATATGAACATGTTTTCACAAAATAATCATTCAGTTTCTTCTGTGGTGAATGTTGTGGTGGCATCTTCTAAGCGTCGTGATATTCTTAGAGAGAAACATGCTCATGTAGTTTTGGAAGCACTAGAAAATAACGAGCTTTCAAGTGGACAAGGTTTGAATCAAGAAACTACTCCTAAGCAGGCTAGTGACACGCGATGGAGCTCTCATTATAATTGTTTAATCAGCTTGGCTCACATGTTCTCATCAACGATAGAAGTGCTTGAGATTGTAAGAAAAGATGGAACAAGTTCTAAACAAAAATTTGAAGCCAAGGTTCTATTGACTTTAATTCAATCTTTCAACTTTATTTTTGGTCTACACTTGATGAAAAAGGTTTTGGGGATCACAAACGATTTATCACAGGCATTGCAAAAGAAGGATCAAGATATTGTGAATGCAATGAACTTGGTCAATATATGCAAAGGAAGATCGCAAAGGATGCGAGAAAGTGGTTGGGAATCCTTATTTGATGAAGTTTCATCCTTTTGTGACAAGAATCGTATTAAAATTCCTAGCATGGATGATATTTTTACAAGTGGAGAGCGACCAAACCGAAAAGCTCATCCCATCACAAACGTGCACCATTATCGGGTTGATTTATTCACCGATGTCATAGATAAACAACTCACTGAGTTAAATGATCGATTTACTGAGAAGAATACTGAACTACTTCTTTGTGTGGCATGTTTAAGTCCAAGTAATTCTTTCTCTGCCTTTGATAAAGAAAAATTGATGCGTCTTGCCCAATTTTATCCAAGTGATTTTTCAGAGCACGATCTTGAGTTACTCAAAGAATAGCTTGAGAATTATATTTGGGACATGACCTTTAATAGTGAGTTTGCAGATTTGAAAGGAATTAGTGATCTTGCACAAAAGATGGTTGGAACCAAGAAAGATCATACTTACCCGTAGTGTACTTGCTTTTGACACTGGCACTCATCTTACCGGTTGCAATAGCAAGTGTAGAGCGAGTCTTTTCTGCTATGAACATTGTTAAGAACACCTTACGCAATCGAATGAGTGATTTGTTGATGAACGATTGTTTGGTTGCTTATATTGAAAAGGATATTTTTAATAGTATAGAGGATGAGGCTATCATGCAACGGTTTCAAAATATGAAAACTCGTCGAGGACAATTATTTTAATTATTGGGAATATGTAATATTATCAATGTTATGTTATTTTGAATTTTGGTTACTTTTCATATATATACTATGATGTTTTGGTTAACAGTTTTGTAACTACTATTGATTTAATTTTTTTTTAATATTTGTGAGGGGCCCCTCCTAACCAGAAATCCTGGCTCCGCCACTGAGTGGATGAACAAGAGAGTACCAAGATAAAGGTTTCTAACTTTTAGTAGGTTACCACCCCTATGGAGGATTATAATCTTATATACAAACTATTTTTTTTAGTTGAATTTGCAACAATGGGGCCGAATTCCACAAAGTGGCCAAACCCCCCTATTTATTTTTTTTGTTTAATTTTGCACAATTTTCCTTTATGTTTGGATTATTTGTTGATAATTTTTTTTTTGGATATTAAGTTTTAATTCATTATCATCCTTGAATACTTAAACTATTTTGATTGATATTTGTTTTTAGAACTTTTATGCATGTGACCGATTCAAATTAATTTTATTTCTAGGTATGATAAGTGGGAAAGTTTGTTGTTTGGCAAATTGTGAAACCACACACACAATTTTGCATGAACGCATCTATTTCACTAACTTCATACCTAAGAATGCACTTCTAGCAACCCTCTCAGGACCATCTAACTTGATCGAGGGATACGGTAAGGCACATATAATGTTATCCAATGGTACAATCTTGACCATTGATGAGGCACTATATTCTCCACGTTCCGGAAGAACGTTATTGAGTTTCAAGGACATTAGAGATAATAATTACCACGCTAAAACCTATATAGAAAACGGAGTTGAATTTCTGTGCATAACTTCTTATGAATATGGCCAGAAGCGTATTCTAGAAAAGATGGAGCGTAACCTGAGTTGTCTGTATACTACGACCTTACACCTTATAGAAAGCCATTATGTGGCCGACCCTACCTCAGGGACCGTGCACGAAATTACACTTTGGCATGATCGTTTGGGACACCCTGGACGAATAGCGATGTGCCGTATCCTCAAATCATCACGTGGGCATCCATTGACCTGAAGTTTAGGTTCGATTCAAGGAATTGCATGCCAAACATGCTCAATGGGAAAGCTTATTATTAAGCCTTCTTATGACAAGATTCACTTGAATCCTCTTAATTTTCTACAAAGGATTCAGGGGGACATTTGTGGACAGATTCACCCTCCATGCGGACCATTTAGATATTTTATGGTTTTGGTTGACGCCTCTACACGTTGGTCACACGTGTGCTTGTTGTCCACAAGGAACGCTGCGTTTTCCAAACTTTTGGCTTAGGTTATCAAGCTCAGGGCTCACCACCCTGATTATCCGATTAAATCTATTCGATTGGATAATGCTCGAGAATTCACATCTAAAACTTTTGATGACTATTACATGTCTGTTGGGGTTGAAGTTCAACATCTAGTACCCCATATTCACACCCATAACGGCTTTGCAGAGGCATTCACTAAGCGCTTACAAATGATTGCTCGATCGTTGGTCATACGTGCCAAGCTCCTGATCGCTACTTGGGGCCATGCAATATTACACGCAGCTATGTTGGTCTGCCTAAGGCCTGTTGTGACCAAACCATATAGCTTTTTCCAGTTGGTTACAGAATACAAACCCAACATATCACATCTGCACGTTTTTGGTTGTGTGGTCTATATGCCGATTTCATTGTCCTTACGTAAAAAAATAGGGCCTCAACGAAGGATGGGAATCTATATTGGATATTATTCTCCTTCGATCATTCATTGCTTAGAACCTTTGACAGGCGATCTATTTACCACTCGTTTTGCAGATTGTCACTTCTATGAGATAGTCTTCCAGTCATTAGGAGGAGATAAAAGCGTCAACGTTCTTGAAGAACGACATGAATTATCGTGGATGACTCCTACATTGTCTGAAACTGAAGTGATCTTCAGAGTGTACCACAGAGCATGCCAAATGTTTTCACTGATCTAGTACGAGTGACAAGATCACATATTCCAGCTGCGAATGTGCTTGTAAAGATGGATGTACCAAATGTAATACGAACTTTACTCCTAGAGGCCTGGGACGCCACTTTGGCTGATCCACGTACATTAACAGCTAACCAATCATCTGTCCCTACACAAAAGCATGGCAGACCTCTTAGTTCAAAGGATTCACACCTCTGAAAGAGGAAACCCATGACATAGGCCCTTGAAGAGCCTACCATGAATCCGACTGTCGCCTACTCATTCTATCCAACCCATGAGGAAATTCTAGATTATGGAAGCATCCTTGAAAAGACGAATCCACCTCCCGAGAATTGTGAGATTCCGGTCCATTATGCTAGCTTGGATGATGTTTGGTGTAGAAATGAGATGATCATCGACGATGCATTAACATATGCAGTAGCTACTGAGATCATGTTGATTGATGACATTGAACCCCATTTAGTTGATGAATGTCGACGTAGAACTGATTGGTCAAACTGGAAACAAACAATCCAAGTCGAACTCGATTCACTTGCAAAACGTAAGGTGTTTGGACTGTAGCTCTTACTCCTCCACATGTGAAGCCTATTGGCTACAAGTGGGTTTTCGTTCGAAAGTGTAATGAGAAGAACAAAATTGTGCGTTAAAAAGCTGGTCTTGTTGTGCAAGGCTTCTTACAACGCCCCGAGATTGACTATGATGAAACTTATTCACCCATTATCGATGTGATTACTTTTCGCTACCTTATTAATTTGCTAGTTTCGAAAAACTAAGTATGCAGCTAATGGACGTAGTAAATGTGTATCTTTATGGGGATCTTGATACAGAAATCTATATGAAAGTTCCCGAAGGACTTACATTGTCTGGATCAAATATTTCTAAACCTCGGAACACTCTTGCAATTCGATTGAGGCGTCCACTCTACGATTTGAAGCAATCTGGAAGAATGTGGTATTATAATCATTTAAGTGAGTATTTGACTAGTCAGGGATATGTGAACAACGAACTATGCCCTTGTGTGTTCATTAAGAAGTCACATTTTGGTTTTGCGATTGTTGCAGTATATGTCGATGACATGAACCTCACAGAACTCCTGAAGAGCTAAAGAGAATTACCGCGCACCAAAAGTTGGAATTTGAGATGAAAGATCTAGGAAAGACTCAATATTGTCTGGGTCTTGAGATAGAGCACGGTTCGGATGGAATCTTAGTACATCAATCAAATTACACCCAGAAGGTGTTGCACCACTTTAACGAGGATAAAGCGAAGCCTTCAAGTACTCCTATGGTCGTTTAATCGCTAGATGCAAAACAAGATCCCTTCCATCCGAAGGAGGATGATGAAGATATTTTGGAGCCTGAAGTTCCTTTCTAAGTGCGATAGGCACTTTGTTGTACTTAGCTCAATGCACTAGACCCGACATCTCCTTCGCTGTTAATCTTTTGGCAAGATACAGTAATGCACCAACACACAGACACTGGACTGGTGTTAAAGATATTTTTCGCTACCTTAAGGGTACCACGAATTTGGGCTTATTTTATCTCTATAAATCCTCGGGTGATACCACACCCCATATCTCGAGTCTATTCTCGCCTTGTTAGTTATGCTAACGCATGATACTTATCTGATCCGCACAAGGAGAGCTCTCAAACGGGTTATGTCTTTACCGTTGAAGGCACCGCAATCCCTTGTAGGTCAACTAAATAGACCTTAGTTGCTACTTCATCTAACCATGTTGAAATTATCACCCTACACGAAGCAACTTAAGAATGCTTTTGGTTAAGAGTAGTTGTGGGCCATATTCGAAGCTTCTGCGATCTTTACCCCGTCGTTGACGTCCTGACGACGATTTATGAAGACAACGCAGTATGCATCAAACAACTCAAGAAGGGTTACATCAAAGGAGACAACACTAAGCACATTGCGCCAAAGTTCTTCTTCTCACATCAACAACACTACCGAAGGCGACATTTTAAACGCTTGTTCAAGGAATTGGTATGCATAAACGTCCTGAGTTGTAACATTGTTAGTTCTATTTGGAATTATGTCAAACTCAGGGGGAGTATCTCGAAGTATACTAGCTTGATCTTAATGTACTTTTTCCCCTACGCTTAGGAGCATTTTTTCCTTTGGGTTTTTGCTATCTAACGAGGTTTTGACGAGGCACCCACCTTGGGTTGATCATATCCCTGATGACGTCCTATAGACGTTTCAGTTGACTTTGCATTTCACAGGCATTTTTCCTTAGCCTATGGGTTTTTGTCCTTACTCGATTTTTACCACTCATTAGGTTTTTTTGAGACTTAATTACTTCCTTATGCAAGTTCCTACCTTATTGGAGACTAGCGTGTTCTCAGAATCAGCGTCGACGAGTCGACTTCCTCAACTCTACATGATGCCGAATCTACTTGAGTATTTAAACACTTACGGGGGGTGTTATAAACTTCTTATTTAAGTGTGATTGTATAAATCCTAGATTAGATTTGATTCTAGTTATTCTTCCCTATTAGGAGTTGTATTCCTTGGTGGAGAAGGATTTCTTCCTTCCCTTAGTAGTATAGATAAAGGCATTGTGTAGGGGGAATAACAAATCCTCTACACAACCTTACAAACACATCTCTCTCTATATTTTCTTTGTGCCGCCAGCCCCTTCTCCTAGTCAGTTAAATATAGGCCACAACAAATTGTACATATTAAGGGCAATTTACACAAAACTACCTCAACTATTAGTCAAACTACAATCTCATACCTCATGTTTTAAACATTGCAATGTCATACCTCAACTTATGAATTTGTTGCAATGTCAAACCTCCGTAAAATTTCTATCAATTTGACTGTTAAATGATGACATGGCAGCAGTGGGGCCCAATCATCCTCCAACTAAAATAAAAACTTAATTAATTATTAATAATTCTTTAATTTTTTTTATTACAATTAAAGTTAATTAAAAAAAGGGTAAATTACATAATAGTCCCTCAGGTTTAAGGTCTATTACAACTCCATACAACATCTTTAAACCATTTCACTTTCATACCTCACGTACTATTTTATTTCAAAATAATACATCCGTTACATTTTTCATCCATTAATCTGTTAAGCGCTGACGTGACTGCCACATTTGTGCCACGTGGTTGCCAAATGTGTGCCACGTGGCAAAAATAACAATTTTTTTATTTTTTTATAAAAGTAGGTAGCGAAGGAAAAATTCCTACAAGCAATAACTCTCTGAATGTACTCCTTGCACACAATTGGTGCCCTTATAAAAGAAAGGGCAATAGGGCCGTTGATTCAAAAATCGAAGAGGCACCACTCTCTGGATTTCGAAGAGGCACCACTTTCCACACGCAACATCAGCTCCTCGGGTACCACAGATAACTTTGCCAAAGATCTCTGACAAAGTTTAGACATATAAATTTTGAAGGTCCATATACCCTACTATTACCCACAAGGGTCAAGGAACAGCACTATTGCTTGATAACTAGAAAGTCCCAATGTGTGTCAACCTCCGTGCTCCGTGGCAAGGCAGACTGGCAAAAATGCCCAACCTTTACTCACATTTGAGAAAACACTCCCAACAAGATTGCTTGCTCAAAAATTGAAGAGGAACCATTCTTCTAATCTCGAGAGCCAGACTCCCAACAGGATTACTTTCTCAAAAATCGAAGAGACACTGCTCTTCGAATCTCAAGAGTCAGACTCCCAACAGAATTGCTTTCTCAAAAATCCGGCACCGTTCTCTGAATCTCGAGAGCCAGATCCCCGACAGGATTGCTTGTTTGAAAACCGAAGAGGCACCGCTCTCCGAACTTCGAGAGCCAAATTTTCTTGGATAAAGCTTGTCTGCAATCTTCACACGCAACATCAGCTTTCCATATACCACAGACCACGTTTTCAAAGTGCTCTGACAAAGTTAAAACATGTGAAGCTTGCAGCTCCCACTAGATTGCTATGACCAAGAAGGGTAAAGGAAAAACATTATTACTTGCTCAAAAATCGAAGAGGCACCGCCTTCCGAATCTTGAGAGCCAGACTCCCAACATGATTACTTGCTCAAAAATTGAAGAGGCACTGCTCTCCGAATCTCAAGAGCCAGACTCCCAACAGGATTGTTTTCTCAAAAATCGAAGAGGCACCATTCTCCGAATCTCGAGAGCCAGATCACCGACATGATTGCTTGTTCGAAAATCGAAGAGGCATCGCTCTTCGAACTTCGAGAGCCAGATTTCCTTGGATAAATCTTGTCTGCAATCTTCACACGCAACATCAGCTTTCCAGATACCACATACCACTTTTTCAAAGTGCGCTGACAAAGTTAAAACACGTGAAGCTTGCACCTCCCACTACATTGCTACGACCAAGAAGGGTAAATGAATATCATTACTACTTGTTGTTAGGGAGACTCCTATATATGTCAACCTCTATCCTCTGTGGCAAAGCAGACTGGCAAAAATGCTCAACCCTTCCTTATATCTGAAAAGGCACTCCCAACGAAGCCTCTCGAAATACTTAGCTTTCTTGCCCCCCAATAATACCTATGCAAACCAGCCACACCAGAGCAAGAGTATCTCATATCATAAGGGTCAAAAGAAAGAGTATCCCATATCATGTTTTTTCCCTGTCTTTTTCCTTTGCCCTTGTTCTTACCTGCAAGACAAGGAGAAAGAAAGCAATCAGTTGGCACTTGGAATCAAGCTTCCAGTCAAGAACTGACTGCCTGGAACCCCTGGCGTGATTACTTACCTGGCATTGCTCTCGAGTACTTATCTTCAACATCTTATGCTTCTAGAAAAGATACCACATCTGCCTGAGGAACAGATAGTGCAAGTGAGAAGGATACAAGGAAGCATTTGGAGACAAGCGTAACAGAGCACGTGCCGATTCATCCACTACTTCGTCAACAACAAAAGTATCCCATATCATCAAGGTCGAACGCACTCTTGATTTGATGGACTTGTTTTGACCCTTAAATTCTTAAGTCGGCCTTATACTCTGGAGGAAACCAGAAAACCTTCCAGCCTAATTCAAGAATAAGCCTGTGGAAAGTTACTTCTTCAAAAGCAAAAGTATCTCATATCATTTGTTCTCCATTTGCTTCTCTTTATCCTTGTTGCTGGTTACGACATAAAGAGAAGGAGAACAATCAACCGGAATCTGAAGTCGAACCTCCGATCCAGGTTGCTTGCTTGGAAGCCTGATTGCTTACCTTGTCTATTACCTTTTTCGACAAATCTCCTAGCTCGGCGACTTGGGGGACTCCTACTATAGGGTTTTGTATCGCACTTGACCAAGCTCGAAACTACAAGTAAGCTTTAAGTGAAATTGATACATTACCTTGTGTATCTTCATCGGTTAAAGATACCACCCCTGGATGGAGGAAAAGTACTTCCAGAGAAGATGTCACATCTACGTATGAGACATATAAGGCAAGGGAAAATGATACCACACTTTGGTACTTAGAAGTTTCATGATTACTCAATGGCTTGGATCTTGCAAGTCCCCAACCGAGGAGCTTCCCTCACTCAGGAACTTAGGGGAGCATTGTTTGTACCATACTTGACTAATCCTGAAACTACTGAGCATTGGTCAACGTTATACCGTCAAGGACCCAGAAGAGTTTCCCTCCAACTAGAAGTCCAATCATAGTGCGACACGTGTCGACATCAGAAGCCAATCATAGTGCGACACGTGTCAACATCAGAAGCCAATCACAGCACGACACATGTCAATGTCAGAATGAAATAAGAAACTCTCTTCTATAAATAGAGATCATTCTCTCACAATATTTCCTAATGTCATTTGTACTAAATCATTCACTTGTACTCACTAAAGGAGAGCTTGAACCTATGTACTTGTGTAAACCCTTCACAATTAATGAGAACTCCTCTACTCCGTGGACATAGCCAATCTGGGTGAACCACGTACATCTTGTGTTTGCTTCCCTGTCTCTATCCGTTTACTTACTTATCCATACTAGTGACCGGAGCAATCTAGCGAAGGTCACAAACTTAACACTTTCTGTTGTACCAAAGTCCTCTTTGATTTTGTGCATCAACATTTGGCGCCGTCTGTGGGAACGACACTTATTCCCATTTTCTTCAGCTTTGTCAAGCTGTTTTCCACCATTCGTACACTATCTTTTGACCAGGCATCCCTCTCCAACATGGGGAGCGAAGGAAGCCACAGCACACAGAATGACACCCTTCTTGCACCTAGTGCGAAGCAACGAAAGAAGGAAGGAAATAGGGTTGCTCTTCAAGCTAAAGTCGATGAGCTAGAAGCTCAAAACAACAAGATAGCAATGAAGAATGAGGTCATTCAGGAGCAGTATGAGAAGCTCTTTGAGATGCTCCACGAAACTATGCGTACTCAAACACGCGAACTTGTTACCCCTGTGGACATCAACCATCATCTGGGTGCCCCTCCATCACGGAGGGTCACCTTCCTTAGACATGGATATCCCTGATGAGGAGTGAGCTAATCATCAAAACATTGATCAACATGAGACTTCTCTCAACCCAGCTGCTTCGACCCGAAGCAAGAGAAGTGGAGGAAGACACCTCCTTGCAGAAGGGTTGGAAGGATCGAAAGCCATTTATCGTGACTGCCGAGACTTTCTAAAGCAACGTCGAGAGAATCCTATCCACATATGCTTGAAGATCAATGACCCAAGGGTTTCTGAAAGACTTGGTCCCCTCCCACGACCAAGGCCAACTGCCAATCTAGGGAAGGAACATGAAGATACAGGGGACTCTGAGGTATTCCGACAGACTCGCCCTAGAAGTCAGTACGGTGAATCCAAGGAAAAATCACACGCCATTGCTCAAACTTTCCTACTTTCAAGAGGCAATGGAGACTTACGGAAGAAAATCCCAATGGTACATGACTCCACTCAAGACCCCATTGTCCTACAGCTCCTTGAGGAAGTAAACAAGTTGAAGGCCGAATGTCAGGCCGAGATACCTAACTGGAACCAACCCAGGCCTGGCCCTCTCACAAAGAGGATCCTTGACACCCCCTTCAAGCGAAGACAAAACCAAAGCTTGGTTTACAACTCTATACTGGAAGGGAGGACCCAATTGAACACCTTAACCTCTTTGAGTCCACCATGGCATATCGGATGCACACCGACGAAGAGCGATGTCTTCTCTTCCCCTCCACCCTTTTTGGCGAAGCTCTAAACTGGTATTGCCGTCTTCCACTTAAGACAGTAGACTCGTTTGAGGAACTGAGGAAACTGTTTGTTTCTCAACACATCTTCCAGACCGATCGTTTGCATTCAGCAGATGACTTATACATTATTCGCTAGAAGCCGGACGAGTCACTACGAGAGTATGGTGGTCGTTTCTGCCATGAGTATTCTTGCTGCGTTGAGGCAGATGACAAGACTGCCCTCAATGCCTTCACGGTAGGCCTACGTGATTGTTTCTTCAAGTACATGATCAATGCCAACACTTGGAAGACTTACTCTGAGGTGATGGCAAAGGCTTACAACCATGCCTCCGCCAAGGCAAGGACATATCAAGGGAAACCCCCCACAACCACCCCTTATCAGCAAGTAGGGAGTGGAAGCCAGATCCAACCAAATGACAAGACCTTGACCTTCCAAACAGCAGCGGTGCCGCCCCTTGCCTTACTTAATACTTTGCCAAGTCAATAGACATATCAATCTCAGGGCAAAAGGAAAGATTTCCATCCTCACCAGTCTCATTTTAGTAAAAAGAGTAAGGGACACTACCGCGATAACCAAGGGTATCGCCATGATAATCCCCGACCCCAGGCAGTCAACACAGTAGGTCAAACACCTGTCAGGACAGCCCCTAACCCGAGGTATGAGGCATACACACCTTTGAACGCCACATGCGTGGCTATTTACCCCAGCATAGCACACTTGATATCGAAGCCAAAGTCGAGGCACCCGGATTACAAGCCCACGAAGAACACGGGCACATTTTGCTGCTACCATGAGCATAACGGCCATGACGGCGAGAAGTGTATCACCCTTCCTGATCATATTGAACCTTTGGCACGTGAAGGAAAAATTGATCGATTCCTCTTTCACCCTCTAAGAGGTAACCGTAACCAACGCCAGGTAAATGTGATATATTCCATAACTGGTGCCACACCCATATCTAAATCTTCCAACAGGGCCATGAAAAATAGTGAACGAGCTTTAAGGTTTGGCCACCAAGTGTTTCACATGGAAGACATCAGGGGAGGTAAGTATCAAAAGCCTAACTGGGATCTAATATGTTTCTACCCTAAGGAAGAAAGAGGTATCATCTACCCTCACAACGACCCACTGATCGTGGAAGCTCACATAGCTAACTTTGAAGTACGACGAATCCTGGTAGACACTGGGGTTTCGGTCAATATCATGTTTGCTGAAGCTTTCAGGGCACTTAATGTAGCTGAACACTTGCTCGACCGCTCGATTTCCCCTCTGATAAGCTTCTTTGGTGATATCGTACAACCTTTGGGGAGCATACACTTACCTTTCACCATTGGTACAGGCCCTTACACAGCTACCATTACCACTAATTTCCTGGTGGTTGATTGCCCAACGACATACAATGTCATCTTCGAACGCACAGTCATCAATGATCTCAAGGCTATGGTATCCACACATATGTTATTGATGAAATTTCCAACCCCCTATGGCAATGGTTACATCAGAGGAGATCAACTTAGTGCACGAACATGTTACAACACTTCGGTCAAGCAACAACACCTACATGTGCCCAAGGAAACCCTTTCTATACATGACCAAGTCATAAAGACCAGCCCAGACGTGGATCTTCACGATGGTAACAGTCAACCCGACGATCATCGAGATGACTCTTTCACCCAGCAAGTACAACCCGCTGAAGAGTTGGAGAATGTCTCTATCTCAAAAGATTATCCGGATCGCATGGTGAAGATTGGTACCACCTTGTCACCACCCATTTGGTTGGCATTGATCTCTTTTTTGCAAGAGAACACTGAGGTCTTCGCCTGGTCATACGAGGACATGCCAGGCATCTCTCTCGATATACTCTGTCATCGCTTAAGTATTAACCCTAAGACCAAGCCAGTGAGACAGAAGTAAAGATCTTATGACGCTGAACGGTACGAGGCAATGAAGGCAGAAGTTGAAAAACTCAAAGGCATAGGCTTCGTCCGCGAAGTCAATTATCCAACGTGGGTAGCAAATGTTGTCCTTGTTAAGAAGAATTCGACTAAGGAAAGTCTCCTGCTCTAAAAGGTCTTGTGGAGAATGTGTGTCGATTACACCGACCTAAATAAAGGATGCCCAATTGATAGCTTTCCTATTCCTCTCATAGACAGACTTATAGACTCTACGGCAGGGTGTGAACTCTTAAGCTTCATGGATGCTTACTCAGGATACAACCAAATCCTCATGAACCCTCCGGACCAAGAACACACAGCCTTCACTACTGACAGGGGACTATATTGCTATAAAGTCATGCCATTTAGCCTAAAGAATGCAGGAGCGACTTATCAGAGACCGGTCAATTCAATGTTCGTCGAACAAATTGGGAAGAGCATGGAAGTTTACATTGATGATATGCTAGTCAAGAGCAAACATGCTGACCAACACATCACCAACCTATCTGAAACATTCACCATTCTGAAGAGGTATCGAATGAGGTTGAACCCTAACAAATGTGCCTTCGGCGTAGGCTCTGGAAAATTCTTAGGCTTCATGATAAGCCAACGAGGCATTGAGGCTAATCCCGAGAAGATCAAAGCAATCTTCGACATGAAGGAACCGGTAACTTCAAAAGACATCCAAAGCCTTACTGGTAAAGTGGCAACCTTAACTAGGTTCATCTCTAAGGCCACAAACAGATATGCTCATTTCTTCAAAGCACTTAAGGGAAGTAAGAAGTACATTACATGGACTGATGAATGTGCTGAGGCATTCAAGAACCTCAAAGACTATATGAGTAAAGCCCATTTGCTTTCCAAACCTGAGGTTGGTGACACTCTCATTATCTATCTGTCAGTATCGGCTTCAGCAGTAAGTTTCATTCTCATTCGAAAGGATGGTAATGTCGAACGACCTGTCTATTACACTAGCAAGGCCTTACAAGATACGGAGCCACAATACTCCAACATTGAGAAATTAGCTCTAGCATTGGTCATGTCTGCTCGAAAACTTCGCCCTTACTTCCAAGCACACTCCATCATCGTGCTTACCAATCATCCTCTTGGACAGATACTCCAAAGTCCTGACACTTCCAGGCGAATGATCAAATATGAGATAACATCGGGTGAGTTTGACATCTCCTACCAACCAAAGCCAGCTGAGAAGGGCCAAGCAGTGGCAGACTTCATTGCCGACTTCACATATCCTGTTGACATTGTTTCTGCGCCTAAAGAAGTGATTTCATTACCCTCGGAAGCTCAGAAAATAGAACCAACAGCCCCAACATGCAGTCTGTATGTTGATGGCTCGTCCAACCAACAGGGTTGTGGAGCAGGACTAGTCCTTACGACCCCTGACAAAGTGGTGATGGAGTATGCTATTCGTTTCAAATTCAAGGCATCGAACAATGAGGCCGAATATGAAGCCCTCCTAGCAAGCTTACGTTTGGCCAAACACCTTGGGGTTAAACGAATTAATATCTTCAGTGACCCTCAATTGTTGGTCAACCAGGTCACCAACAACTTTGACACTAAGGATAGCTCCATGGCAGCATATCTGGCACAAACACAATTGTTGCTCAAGCACTTCCACTACCAGATCACCCAAATTCCTCGAGCGGCAAATAGTCATGCAGATGCTTTGGCTCGCCTCGCCTCAGTGGTGGAAGACAAAATTGGGAGAAAAATTATGGTCGAATTGTTGGCAGCACCAAGCACCATGGCTGCGGAAGTGTGCAACTTACAACAAGGAGATAGTTGGATTACCCCGATTTATAGATTCCTTGCTCATGGCACCCTTCCAAATGACAAAGTCCAAGCTAAGCATATTCGATACAAGGTTACCCGTTACTTGATCATTAATGACCAACTCTACAAGCGGGGCTTTAACCTACCGTACCTAAGATGCCTTACGCCCGCAGAGGCGGAAACTGTCATTCGGGAAATACATGAAGGAGTCTGTGGAGATCATGCTGGATCTCAATCCCTAGCACATAAGGCTTTTCGCCAAGGATATTACTGGCCAACACTCCACCAAGATGCCATCAAAATATCCCGCTCATGTGATAAGTGTCAACGCTATGCAACTATTCATCACTTCCCTCCCGAGCCGCTCACTCCTATGATCAGCCCTTGGCCCTTCGCCCAATGGGGACTTGATTTGATCGGCCCAATGCCTGCAGGGAAGGGCTAGGTTCGTTATGCAATTGTTGCAGTTGACTACTTCACAAAGTGGGCCAAAGTAGAACCCTTGGCAACCATTACTGAGGCAAAAATAGAAGACTTCGTATAGAAGAACATCCTTTGCAGATTCGGCATTCCCAATACGATAGTCACTGACAACGGGCGACAATTCAACAATAATACGTTCAGGATGTTCTGCTCTAAGTTCAACATCAACTTATGTTTTGCCTCCCCAACTCATCCCCAGTGTAATGGAAAAATTGAAGCCATAAACAAAATAATCAAGCGAACTTTGAAAAACAGCTTGGACAAGGCTAAAGGTTGTTGGCCAGAATTCGTACCCCAAGTTCTTTGGTCATACCGCACTTTGTATCAGACATCAACAAGAGAAACCCCATTCTCACTTGCCTTTGGTACAGAGGCAGTTGTCCCAGTTGAGCTTGAGCAAGCAACGTTCTGAAGAGGTATCATCATTGATGACCAAGTTGATTGGCTCTAGTGCAAGTGGGAGATTGTTGGAAATGTGCCCTAAAACCAATCATATGATGATACTTTACAGACATTTCACATGTTAAACTAATCTAGTTTAATATCAAGGGCAAAGATTATTATTTTAAGCCGTCTCATATAAATGTTATATGCTTAAAAGATAAGTCAAAGGAATATGTAATCAGGAGAATGTAATTTAAAGAAGTTAGATTCATGAGACCATTCTCTTTCGTATACATATCCTAAGATCATAGGATTGCCAATTGGGCATTGACAGTCCGTTAAGATCAGTACATGCTGTGTCTTTTCTCAGGGAGAGTGACTGGTCTCGAGTCATTGGTGTGATTGACACCAAGACAAGCATGTAGGTGCTCAATAGTGAATGAGTCCATTGAACACGATCAACGAGGAGTTCTCATACTCATGTCATATGAGAACTCATGGTTGGGATAATGCAAAGTAGTCTTTTGACTTGAGGCATCATAGTTGTCTTGTGGTTAGGTCCTTGATCTTTGACTATGTCAAAGTCACTCTGTCAGAGGGTGTCCATGGCATAGTTGGGGTTAAGTCACTTAGCCATGGAGGCAAGTGAATGCGCAACAAGGGATCTCTAACGTTCAAACCGTTTGAGGGAGAATACTCTATGATATGATTAAGAATCTCTGGCCAGAGTATGAATGAGATTTAGGAAGTCGTTCCAAATCACATTCAAGGTAATCATATAAGTAAATGAATCACATTGGTGAAAGAAATATTGTGAAAAACATGTTCATTTGAGCAACATCTATAGCATGCAATTAACAAATTAAAGGTGGAATCATGCTTGCATGCACTCAAAACAAAACATTACCCAATAAATTCAAAGCCTAGTAGTTAGGTGAACCAAGACTCAACTCAAAACAAAGTGAGTTGAGAAATTATACCTTTGTTGATTCATCTTTGCATAAGCAAAGGATAATCACCCAAGAGATAGGGCCTTTATTCCTTGCTTCTTAGCTCCATGGATTTGGATGGAAGAATTGGTTTCTCCAAGTTCTCAAAGTTGAGAACCTCTAAGTCTCCACACCAAGGAAAGATTGATGAAGAAATGAGTGACCTAGAGGAAGTAAGATTGCTAGCTATGTTCCTCTAGGGTGGCCGACCTCTTAGAGAGAAAAGAGAGTTTGTGTTCTCATCTTTTCTCCAAAAGAAACCCTAATGAAGAAAAGGCTATAAAGTCATATTTATACCTTTGTTCATTGGAGTGGCAAACTTGTAATAAGTCCAAAACCCACTCCATTATCAATATGGCCGGCCATAGGGTGTTATTGGGCTATATAGGCCTTTGTGAACATTTAGTCATTAAGTTGTCATACAACTTAAGTTAATGGGCTTGACATTCGAAGCCCATTGGGCCTTGAGGCCCAAAACTAACCCGAGGTCTTTAACGAACTTTATTCGTTTGATTAATTAGCATATTAATTAATCCTTGCCATAAATAATTAAACCATTTAATTATCCTTACTCATCTCCGTTGTTTCTTCAATCTTTACCTTACACGGTGTATGATCCATTAGGTTCCTTTTAGCGAGGCAGTGGGCGATTAGAACTCTTTCAAATCGATTGTGAATTGAAACTTACTTTCAATTCTCCCTTTAGTGATTATACACGTTTAGGGCTTCCACAAACCATGAGTGACACCTAGCAGTATGTCATGGTTACCCAAGCTAATCAAAAGAGGTGGAGAACCTATTCAGTTTAGGATTACAATGCAATACGGTCTTTCTCTAATACAATACTCTTGACCACATTATTTGGTTTGATAGTTTATTCATGTCTACTATCCAATGTGATTCATTTACTTATATGATTACCTTGAATGTGATTTGGAATGACTTCCTAAATCTCATTCATACTCTGGCCAGAGATTCTTAATCATATCATAGAGTATTCTCCCTCAAACGGTTTGAAGGTTAGAGATCCCTTGTTGCGCATTCACTTGCCTCTATGGCTAAGTGGCTTAACCCCAACTATGTCGTGGACACCCTCTAACGGAGTGACTTTGACATAGTCAAAGATCAAGGACTTAACCACAAGACAACTATGATGCCTCAGGTCAAAGGACTACTTTGCATTATCCCAACCATGAGTTCTCATGTGACATGAGTATGAGAACTCCTCGTTGATCGTGTTCAGTGGACTCATTCGCTATTGAGCACCTACATGCTTGTCTTGGTGTCAATCACACCAATGACTCAAGACCAGTCACTCTCCCTGAGAGAAGACACAACACATACTGATCTTAACGGACTGTCAATGCCCAATTGGCAATCCTATGATCAGGAACGTTTAGGATATGTATACGAAAGGGAATGGTCTCATAAATCTAACTTGTTTAAATTACATTCTGCTAATTACATATTCCTTGGACTTATCGTTTAAGCATATAACACTTATATGAGACGGCTTAAAACAATAATCTTTGCCCTTGATATTAAACTAGATTAGTTTAACATGTGAAATGTCCGTAAAGTATCATCATATGATTGGTTTTAGGGCACATTTCCAACAATTGGATAGTAGACATGATTAAACTATCAAACCAAACAATGTGGTCAAGAGTATTGTATTAGAGAAAGACCGTATTGCATTGTAATCCTAAACTGAATAGGTTCTCCACCTCTTCTGATTAGCTTGGGTAACCATGACATACTGCTAGGTGTCACTCATGGTTTGTGGAAGCCCTAAACGTGTATAATCACTAAAGGGAGAATTGAAAGCAAGTTTCAATTCACAATCGATTTGAAAGAGTTCTAATCGCCCACTGCCTCGCTAAAAGGAACCTAATGGATCGTACACCGTGTAAGGTAGAGATTGAAGAAACAACGGAGATGAGTAAGGATAATTAAATGGTTTAATTATTTATGGCAAGGATTAATTAATATGTTAATTAATCAAACGAATAAAGTTCGTTAAAGACCTCGGGTTAGTTTTGGGCCGCAAGGCCCAATGGGATTTGAATGTCAAGCCCATTAACTCAACTTGTATGACAACTTGAATAAACAAAGGGCTTGAAAGCCCAATAAACCCTTAAGGCCGGCCAAATAGAGGAGGGTAGTGAACTTGCTTTAATTGCAAGTTTGCCACTCCATTGTGAGGTGGTGTAAATGCAACTTTATAGCCATTTCATCCTTAGGGTTTTCTTTTGGGGAAAGGATGAGAACACAATGCTCTCATTTTCTCTCTAAGAGGCCGGCCCCCTTGGAGGAGATTAGCTAGCAATCTCTCATCCTCCAAGGTCACTCATCTCTTCTTCAAGTCCCTCATTTGTGTGGAAAAATTAGAGGTTCTCAATTTTGGGAACTTGGAGAATCCTTTCTACCATCCTCCTCCAAGAAATCGATGGAACTAAGAAGCAAGGAATGAAGGCCCTCTCCTTGGGTGATTAGCCTTTACTTATGCAAAGAGGAATCAACAAAGGTATAAAATATCTCAACTCACTTTGTTCTTGAGTTGAGTCTTGGTTCACCTTTCAACTAGGCTTTGAATTTCATGGGTAATGTTTTGTTTTTGAGTGCATACAAGCATGATTCCGCCTTTAAATGTTAATTGCATGCTATAGATGTTGCTCAAATGAACATGTTTTTCACAAAATTTCCTTCACTCATCTTCATGCCACCAACCAGGTGATGAAATGTACAACCCGTACTCTCTTTCATGCCACCAACCAGGTGATGAAATGTACAACTCGTACTCTAATATCATTTGGCAACTTGCCATTCATGCCACCAACCAGGTGATGAAATGTACAACCCGTACTCTAATATCATTTGGCAACTTGCCACTCATGCCACCAACCAGGTGAAGAAGGAACTCATCTTCATGCCACCAACCAGGTGATGAAATGTACAACCCGTACTCTAATATCATTTGGCAACTTGCCACTCATGCCACCAACCAGGTGAAGAAGGAACTCATCTTCATGCCACCAACCAGGTGATGAAATGTACAACCCGTACTCTAATATCATTTGGCAACTTGCCATTCATGCCACCAACCAGGGGAAGAAGGAACTCATCCTCGTGCCACCAACCAGGTGATGAAATGTGATGAAAGGTGATGAAGGAACTGACCTTCGTACCACCAACCAAGTGATGAAATCAACTTACCATTCATTCCACCTACCAGAAAACAAGTGGTACAACTTGTACATGTGAACTCCTAGCATTCACAAATAATAAAAAACCCTCAAGCTTGACAACTCAACTAGGCGAGCACTTATGCCCAACAAGAGTTATAGTCACCAACAAAGTCTTATTGCAAGCCAACAACAACTTCAGTGCATGGCATACGAAGATCAAGCTACTCAGCCCTCTTGCATCTGCTTCAAACATTTCCCCTTTGTAACAATGCAAACACTACAACTCGTAGAAAGCTTCACACACTTTTGATCAAGACAGTGTGAAGCAAAACTAATAGTGCTAACAAGAGCTTCATCAAAGTATTTCAACCACAATTCTCAAAAGCTTCACACACTCTTGATCAAGACAGTGTGAAGCAAAACCAATTTATGATGCCAACAAGAGCTTCATCAATGGAGGGCAACCACAATTCTCAAAAGCTTCACACACTCTTGATCAAGACAGTGTGAAGCAAAACCAATTTATGGTGCCAACAAGAGCTTCATCAAATGAGTTCAACCACAATTCTCAAAAGCTTCACACACTCTTGATCAAGACAGTGTGAAGCAAAACCAATTTATGGTGCCAACAAGAGCTTCATCAAATGAGTTCAACCACAATTCTCAAAAGCTTCACACACTCTTGATCAAGACAGTGTGAAGCAAAATCAATTTATGGTGCCAACAAGAACTTCATCAATGGAGGCCAACCACAATTCTCAAAAGCTTCACACATTCTTGATCAAGACAGTGTGAAGCAAAACCAATTTATGGTGCCAACAAAAGCTTCATAAAAGGAGTTCAACCACAATTCTCAAAAGCTTCACACACTCTTGATCAAGACAGTGTGAAGCAAAACCAATTTATGGTGCCAACAAAAGCTTCATCAAACCTTCGAAGCAAATTCAAGACTGTTCGAAGCAAATTCAATTTATATGGTTCATCTAAACCTTCGACTACCACAAAGTGTGGCTTGCATCACAATCTCTTGCTCAACAGTATGGAAGCAAAATTTGTATATGTTGTCTCTCCCACATTTTCAAATTTCTAGTTTCCAAAAAAAAGAAAAAAAAAAGAAAAAGGGAAATTCAACAAAGCTTCATCAATGGAGGACAACTACAAAATCTCAAAAGCTTCACACTATCTTGATCAAGATAGTGTAAAGCAAAATCAATTCATGGTACCCAACAAAAGCTTCAACTCCAAAGCTTCACCTACAAAGCTTCAACTCCAAAGCTTCACCTACAAAGCTTCAACTCCAAAGTTTCACCTACAAAAGCTTCAACACAAAAGCTTGACCCACAAAAGCTTGACCCATAAAAGTTTGACCCACAAAAGCTTGACCTACAAAAGCTTCACCCACAAAAGCTTGACCCACAAAAGCTTGACCCACAAAAGCTTGACCCACAAAAGCTTCACCTACAAAGCTTCAACACAAAAGCTTCACCTACAAAAGCTTCACACTATCCTGATTAAGATAGTGTGAAGCAAAATCAATTCATGGTTTCCAACAAAGCTTCACCTACAAAGCTTTAACACCAAAGCTTCACCTACAAAGCTTTAAAAAAAAATATATATATATATATATATATATTTTCGGAAATTCAAAAATTTGAAAAAAAAATTGAAAATTCTAAAATTCGAAAAAAAAAAATTGCCTAGGCCTCCTATTCTTTGGGCCTAACAACTTTCATGACAAATATATATGAAGAAGGAGTTTTGGGCTACCACTTAGAAAGGAAATGCCTCATTCGTCAACTCCCTCGACCGGAGACTTGGGGGACACCTACCATATGCTACTGCACCTTGATACTCAGAAGTCTCACGACCACTCAGTGACTTGGATTTTTCAAGTCTCCAACCGAGAAGTTTTCCTTACTCGGGAAATTAAGGGAGCACTACCTCAACTTACATGCTTCACTCTCAAAGGTTCAACATACAAGCTTCAACAAAAGAAAAATTCAAAGAACCTAGGGAAGAAGGCCTTGGTGTATTTAACACAATACGTTGACATGAAGCAAAGCTTGTTTATTGATATCTCCGATAAGTTACAAATATGTACATATACATGAATCAAAATAAACAAACAAGAGGGAGCCTTCACAAAGGCTGCTCATGAGAAGTCTCAGCAGTCGGCAGAGCCTCAGAAAGAGTAGGCACCAGAGGGTGATCATTCGGAGCCTCAGTACTAAGCAGAACCCCAGAAGGAGGAAGCACTGAAGGTTGATCATTCGGAGCTTCATTACGCGGTACAGCCCCAGAAGACGAAGGCAATAAATGCCTTTGGAACAAACCCACAAACCTCTGATGATCAAGCAAAATCTGACCATCAGATTCCTGCAGCTGGTCAAGCTTCCTCTTCATGTTTGAAGCATAGTCATGTGTGAGCCTGTGCAACTGTTTATTCTCATGCTTGAGCCCTCTGATCTCCTATTTGAGACTTATCACTTCAGCCGCCAATATGTTGTCTTGAGAAGGCATGGCTGCCTCTTCACCAAAGGTCAAGTCAAAACGACGGTCGGATGGACCAAACATTCTCAGAAATGATGAAAGAGAAATGAGGTGCAATAAATCTCTGAAGTAAAGGGAAAATTCCTACAAGCAATAACTCTCTGAATGTACTCCTTGCACACAATTGGTGCCCTTATAAAAGAAAGGGCAATGGGGCCGTTGATTCAAGAATCGAAGAGGTACCACTCTCTGAATTTCGAAGAGGCACCACTTTCCACACGCAACATCAGCTTCTCGAGTACCACAGATAACTTTGCCAAAAATCTCTGACAAATTTAAACACATAAATTTTGAAGGTCCAGCTACCCTACTATTACCCACAAGGGTAAAGGAACAGCACCACTGCTTGATAACTAGAAAGTCCCAATATGTGTCAACCTCCGTGCTCCGTGGCAAGGCAGACTGGAAAAAATGCCCAACCTTTACTCACATTCGAGAAAACACTCCCAACAAGATTGCTTGCTCAAAAATCGAAGAGGAACCACTCTCCGAATCTCGAGAGCCAGACACCCAACAAGATTACTTTCTAAAAAATCGAAGAGACATTGCTTTCCGAATCTCAAAAGTCAGACTCCCAACAGGATTGCTTTCTCAAAAATCGAAGAGGCACTGTTCTCTGAATCTCGAGAGCCAAATCCCCAACATGATTGCTTGTTTGAAAATCGAAGAGGCACCACTCTCCGAAATTTGAGAGCTAGATTTCCTTGGATAAAGCTTGTCTGCAATGTTCACACGCAACATCAGCTTTCCATATACCATAGACCACTTTTTCAAAGCGCTCTGACAAAGTTAAAACATGTGAAGCTTGCAGCTCCCACTACATTGCTATGACCAAGAAGGGTAAAGGAATAGCATTATTACTTGTTCAAAAATCGAAGAGGCAACGCCCTCTGAATCTCGAGAGCCAGACTCCCAACAGGATTACTTTCTCAAAAATTGAAGAGGCACCGCTCTCCGAATCTTAAGAGCCAGACTTCTAACAGGATTGCCTTCTCAAAAATCGAAGAGGCACCGTTCTCTGAATCTCGAGAGCCAGATCCCCGATAGGATTGCTTGTTCTAAAACTAAAGAGGCATCGCTCTCCGAACTTCGAGAGCCAGATTTCCTTGGATAAAGCTTGTCTGCAATCTTCACACGCAACATCAGCTTTCCAGATACCACATACCACTTTTTCAAAGTGCTCTGACAAAGTTACAACACGTGAAGCTTGCAGCTCCCACTACATTGCTACGACCAAGAAGGGTAAATGAATAGCATTATTACTTGTTGTTAGGGAGACTCCTATATATGTCAACCTCCATCCTCCGTGGCAAGGCAGACTAGCAAAAATGCTCAACCCTTCCTCATATCTGAGAGGGCACTCCCAACAAAGCCTCTGGAAATACTTAGCTTTTTTCCCCCAATAATACCTATGCAAACCAGCCACACCAGAGCAAGAGTATCTCATATCAAAAGGGTCAAAAGCAAGAGTATCCCATATCATGCTTTTTCCCTGTCTTTTCCTTTACCCTTGTTCTTACCTACAAGACAAGGAAAAAGAGGGCAATCAGTCAGCACTTGGAATCAAGCTTCTAGCCAGGAACTGGCTGCCTGGAACCCCTTGCCTGATTACTTACCTGGCATTACTCTCGAGTACTCATCTTCAACATCTTATGCTTTTAGAAAAGATACCACATCTGCCTGAGGAACAGATAGGGCAAATGAAAAGGATACAAGGAAGCATGTAGAGACAAGCGCAACAGAGCACGTGCCGATTCATCCATTACTTCGTCAATAGCAAAAGTATCCCATATCATCAAGGTCGAACGCACTCTTGATTTGATGGACTTGTTTTGACCATCAAATTCTTGAGTTGGCCTTATACTCTGGAGGAAACCAGGAAACCCTCCAGCCCAGTTCAAGAATAAGCTTGTGGAAAGTTACTTCTTCAAAAGCAAAAGTATCTCATATCATCTGTTCTCCATTTACTTCTCCTTATCCTTGTTGCTGTTTACGACACAAGGAGAAAGAGAACAATCAACCGGAAGCCGAAGTCGAACCTCCGATCCAGGTTGCTTGCTTGGAAGTCTGAATGCTTACCTTGTCTGTTACCTCTTTCGGCAAATCTCCTAGCTCGGCGACTTGGGGGACTCCTATTCTAGGGTTTTGTATCGCACTTGACCAAGCCTGAAACTACAAGTAAGCTTCAAGTGAAATTGATACATTACCTTGTGCGTCTTTATCGGTTAAAGATACCACCACTAGATGGAGGAAAAGTACTTCCAAAGAAGATGCCACATCTACGTATGAGATAGACAAGGCAAGTGAAAATGATACCACACTTCGGTACTTAGAAGTTTCGTGATTACTCAATGGCTTGGATCTTGCAAGTCCCCAACCGAGGAGCTTCCGTCACTCGGGAACTTAGGGGAGCACTATTTGTATCATACTTGACCAATCCCGAAACTATTGAGTACCGGTCAACATTACACCGTCAAGAACCCATAAGAGTTTCCCTCCAACCAGAAGGCCAATCACAGCACGACACGTGTCGATAGAAGCCAATCATAGCGCGACACGTGTCAACATCAGAAGCCAATCACAACACGACACGTGTCAATGTCAGAATGAAACTAGAAACTCTTTTCTATAAATAGAGATCATTCTCTCACAATATTTCCTAATTTCATTTGTACTAAATCATTCACTTGTACTCACTAAAGGAGAGCTTGAACCTATGTACTTGTGTAAACCCTTCATAATTAATGAGAACTCTTCTACTCCGTGGACGTAGCCAATCTGGGTGAACCACGTACATCTTGTGTTTGCTTCCCTGTCTCTATCCATTTACTTACTTATCCATACTAGTGACTGGAGCAATCTAGCGAAGGTCACAAACTTAACACTTTTTGTTGTACCAAAGTCCTCGCTGCTTTTGTGCATCAACATTTAAAAAAAAAACCTAAATCTTCTAAATAAAAAAAATAAAAAAAATAAAAAAAAAGCTAAAACTTATCCCCCTCCTCTTCTCCCCGCCACCCCCACCATCTTCATCTTCTTCCCTGCAACCCAGAGAAGAAAAAAAAAGCCCTTCAGTTTGTCTTCCCCACCTCTCCTCCTCCTCCTCATGTCTTCTCCCCCATCTTCATCTTCTTCCCCTGACCCCATACCTGCAACCCAGGAAAAAAAAAACCCAGATCCCGTCATCGCTGGGTTCGTGAAGTGGGAGGAATGGGTGTAGATTTAAAAAGTGTGGGTGTATAGAGGAGGGAAGAGGGTAGGTGCAGAGGGAGGGATGTGGGTTTATGGGTAAGGTGGGTCGTCGCGAGGGCAGAGGGTTTCAGGGTCCCCAGGGGGGTCTTCCGGGGTGATGAGGGTCGCGCGGAGGGAGGGGGTTTCTGGGTGAGGTGAGTCGCGAACGAAAGTGCAAGCTAGAAAGGAAGCAACAGCAGGAGAGGAAAGGAGGGTGGAGGACTTTTGCCTTGCTTGCCATAGACACTTAGACAACAAGTATTTGATTAGGATGAATGATGAAAAAGATGGAATTGAAAAAAGTGTAAGTATGTGTGTCTGAAGACTGAGAGAGAGCATAGGCATGTAATAATGTGGTTTGGAGGAAGAGGAGGAGATGTGTTTGAAACTCTTTTTGGGTTGGGGGGGGGGGGGGGGTTCACGGGGGTGGGGTTTTTGTTCAACTTTTGGATTTTTTTTTTTTTTTTTTTTTTTTTAGTTTAGAAGATTTAGGTTTTAAAAAAAAAACTTATTATTTTTGCCACGTGGCACAAATGTGGCAGCCACGTCAGCGCTTAACAGATTAATGGATGAAAAATGTAACGGTTGTATTATTCTGAAATAAAATAGTACGTGAGGTATGAAAGTGAAATGTTTTAAAGATGTTGTATGGGATTGTAATAGACCTTAAACCTGAGGGGCTACTATGTAATTTACCCTAAAAAAACAAAACTCTTTCCTCACCCACACTCTCTCTCTCCTCTCACTTGTCTCCCTCACTCACTTTCTTTCCTCTCACTTGTAGAGAAACAATGGTAGCCATGCTAGCATGGCCACTTTTCTCCAAATCCAACCAAAGCTTGTGCGGATCTAATGTCGATGCCACCGATTCCTCCAGTGATGAAAGAGATCAACCTTGAGGTCTCTTCGTCTTCATTTGCTTCATCTTCTCCTCCTTGTTTTGGTCGTCCTAAGTTGTGCCAAATTTGCAACACTAACTGAAGTTGCAGATCTGAGCTCGTAAAAGGTACATCAAATAAGGCGACCTAGCCCATATATAAGGCATTTATTTGCAACACCAACTAGAGTTTGTTGAGGTTCCCTCCTCGCCATCAACAATGGTGTATCAGCCGGTATGGAGGAACTCGACAAGGCGGCCAGAATAGGAGGCCTAGTGGCAGCGGAGGGAGCATTGAGGTCGAGGGAGATGTCGATGGGGATCGACGCAGGAAGTTTCGTGTGTTTAAGAGAATGAGGAAGAAAGGGGACAGAGGAAATAGTGAGGGGAGGAAGAAGGGTGACGAATGGGGGAATGAGTGGAGGAAGAAGAGGATAAGAGGTGAGGGTGAGATCGAGTAAAGAGAGTTAAGGGAGACAAGTGAGAGGAGATAGAGTGAGAGGGTGAGAAAAAGAGTTATTTTTTTTTTAAATTTAATTGTAATAAAAAAATAATTAATTAATAATAATTAATTAGTTTTTTATTTTAGTTGGGGAATAAGTGGGCCCCTCTATGGCTACGTCATTATTTAACAACCAAATTGACAGAAAACTTAACGGAGATTTGACATTGCAACGAATTCATAAGTTGATGTATGACATTGCAATGTTTAAAACATAAGGTATGAGATTGTAATTCGACCCATAGTTGAGGTAGTTTTGTGTAATTTACCCTAATAAAAATGATCATTGTAGGGGGTTTGATGACGACTGTGGTTGCGATGCCAATAATAATGTGCAGTAGTTGGGGTGTAGAGGTAGCAGTGGACCAATGGTGGTAGAGGAAGTGGCAATGATTGTGGTAGTGGTGGTGTCATTGGTGGTGGAAATGGAAACGATGGTGGTGGTCGCAGTTGTAGGTAGTGGCGGCGATGGTGGTAGAATTTGCAATGAGAGATTGTATCCAGGACCTTATAATTAAAGGGAAGTTGTTGCTAGAAAAACCCCAACCTAATATGATGATTGACACATATCCATTCCCAGAAGTCCCAATCAACATGATCAACCTTAACTAGGTTGAAAAAGGAAAAACAAAGGCTACCTAGGAAGTAAGGGGAGAGAGAGGGCAAGCTGCCAGCCCCATGGAAAACGTTAGAACATTGCCGACAGACCTCAAGCGTTTGTAGTCAAAGGAGTGGTTTGATGCAGCAAGTGTCAATGTAAGTGTGAGCTCGAGGTGCTAGCATCGGGCACCATTATTGACCGAGAGCTAGCTAGAAGAAGAGAAACCTCCAAGAATGTGTTCCAAAGATTAGGAGGAGACTCAGAGTCCAAGGGTTTGTCTGAAGTATTTAGAAATTATGAAACCTCTGAAGAGATGAAGGATAAAGAGGCGAAGATGTTGGAAATGTTCTCTAAATCCAATCATATGATTATACATTACAGACATTTAACATGTTAAACAAATCTAGTTTAATATAAAGGGTAAAGATTATTGTTTGAAGCTGTCTCATATAAATGTTATATGCTTAAACGATAAGTCTAAGGAATATGTAATTGGGAGAATGTGATCTAAAGAAGTTAGATTCATGAGACCATTCTTTTTTATGAACTCTCCATTCGGTTCCGACCAGAAAGTGTCTCTAGTGTATCGACACTACAACACTAATGGGGCGATAGCTCAAGCCAAGGAATCAAGGTCTTATCAAGATCTGAACTCAAATGAACCACATGATTGAGAATCATGTATAATGGTGACGTTGTTATTCTCAAGGTTGCTTCTATGGATAACATATAGATATCCATTGTTTAGGCCAACTACTTAGCAATTTTTGAAATGAATTCAGAAGAGGTATCATCACTGATGACCAAGCTAATTGGCTCTAGTGCAAGTAGGAGATTGTTGGAAATGTGCCCTAAATCCAATCATATGATGATACATTACGGACATTTCACTTGTTAAGCTAATCTAGTTTAATATAAACGGCAAAGATTATTGTTTGAAGTCATCTCATATAAATGTTATATGCTTAAACGATAAGTCCAAGAAATATGTAATTGAGAGAATGTGATCTAAAGAAGTTAGATTCATGAGACCATTCTCTTTCGTATACATATCCTAAACATTCTTGATCATAGGATTGCCAATTGGTCATTGATAGTCCGTTAAGATCAGTACGTGCTATGTCTTCTCTTAGGGAGAGTGACTGGTCTCGAGTCATTGGTGTGACTGACACCAAGACAAGAATGTAAGTGCTCAATAGAGAATGAGTCCACTAAATGCGATCAATAATGAGTTCTCATACTTATGTCACATGAGAACTCATGGTTGGGATAATGTAAAGTGGTCATTTAACCTGAGGCATCATAGTTAACTTGTGGTTAGGTCTTTGATCTTTTACTATGTCAAAGTCACTCCTTCAAAAGGTGTCCACAACATAGTTGGGGTTAAGCCACTTAGCCATGGAGGCAAGTGAATGCACAACAAGGGATCTCTAACCTTCAAACTGTTAAAGGGGGAATACTCTATGATATGATTAAGAATCTCTAGCCAGAGTATGAATGAGATTTAGGAAATCGTTCCAAATCACATTCAAGGTAATCATATAAGTAAGAGAACCATATTGGATAGTAGATATGAATAAACCATCAAACCAAGCAATGTGGTCAAGAGTATTATATTAGAGAAATACTGTATTGCATTGTAATCCTAAACTGAATAGGTTCTCCACCTCTTCTAATTAGCTTGGGTAGCCCTGACATATTGCTAGGTGTCACTCATGGTTTGTGTAAGCCCTAAAGGTGTATAATCACTAAAGGGAGAATTGAAAATATGTTTCAATTCAGAATCGATTTGAAGATTTCTAATCGCCCACTGCCTCGCTAAAAGGAACCTAATGGATCATACACCGTGTAAGGTATAGATTGAAGAAACAACAAAGATGAGTAAGGATAATTAAATGGTTTAATTATTTATGGCTTGGATTAATTAATATGTTAATTAATCAAACGAATAAGTTCGTTATAGACTTCGGGTTAGTTTTGGGCTGCAAGGCCCATTGGGATTTGAATGTCAAGCCCATTAACTCAAGTTGTATGACAACTTGAATGCACAAAGGGTTTGAAAACCCAATAAACCCTTAAGGCCAACCACATTAGAGAAAGAAGGGTTTTGGTTCTTTTGTCACTTAAGTGAAGGGACTATATAAAGAACTTTATAGCCAAAATTCCTTTAGGGTTTTCTTTGAGGAAATTGGAGAGAACACAAGCTCTCTTTTCTCTCTAAGAGGCCGGCCACCCTAGAGGAAATTAGCTATCAATCTTACTTCCTCTAGGTCACTCATCTCTTCATCCATGCTCTCCTTGGTGTGTAGACTTAGAGGTTCTCTAGTTTGGGAACTTGGAGAATCCATTCTACCATCCTCATCCAAGAAATCCATGGAGCTAAGAAGTAAAGAATGAAGGCCCTATCTCTTGGGTGATTAGCCTTTGCTTATGCAAAGAGGAATCAACAAAGGTATAATATTTCTCAACTCATTTTGTTCTTGAGTTGAGTCTTGGTTCACCACACTCACTAGGCCTTGAATTTCATGGGTAAAGTTTTGTTTTGAGTGCATACAAGCATGATTCTGCATTTTAATTGTTAATTGCATGCATAGATGTTGCTCAAATGAACTAGTTTTCACAAATATTTCCTTCAGGTGGTATCAGAGCCTAGGTCTAGTAGTTGGTGAATCCTTTTCAGTTTTGTATTTTCATAGTTTATGATTTGAATGTTGTAATTGTTACAAGTTTTATTTCTGCTTCTTTGAATGTAAATGTTGTTAGAAAATTTGTCATCTAAAATGTTGTAGATGTAGTTCATATGAGCATGAATTTTGGAGCTAAAATGGTGCCATGTTTGTGGGGAAATTCGGCCAAATCCAAAGGGTGGATTTTTGGATTCATGTTTGTCTTGTTAAAAGTGTTTTAAAGTGACATTAGGAACCCCTAAGTATCCTGGTATGATAATATGTTATTTCCCTTAAGTTTGAGAGTTTTTGGGGTGTCTTTGGGTGAAAAATGTTCATGAAGCTTTTATGGGTTTTCATGGATGTTCTTCATTGTTCTTGTTATGTTCTTGGGAAGAACAAAAAGGTTTGGTGTTTTGATTCAATGTGTTTGTTGTTTTTCCTAAAGTTTTGGTTTGTTATTGATTGGTGATGGATGATTTGTGTTTTATTATTTGATAAATGCTACACTTACCTATATTTTTCAACCCATACCAATCAAACTTTTCAACCATGCCAATCAACTTTTCAACTCATACCTTTCACTTATTCAACACACTTTAAGATTTTGAATTTTCAACAAAAACCAACCCTCACTCCTTCTTACCTAAAACTAGCCACCAAACCTTGATTACCAAAAACCAACACACTTTTCAACCATGCAATTACATAAAGTATTGATACTTTTGTGTATTTTCACTTTGACCCGAAAGTTTACGTTTTTATGTAAAGGCCCAAAATCACTAAAGGACAAATTGTTTTGCTCCTTTAATGAAGTTTTTGGGTTCTACTTGTAATTACATGAAGTAGCGGACTTTTGTGTTTTTACAAAGTGACCTCAAAAGTTTGTTTTTTGCTATATAGCCCAAAAGTTGAGGTTATTGCAATTTTGGCCCAAATTAGTTGAGAACAAAATAGTTTTGTATCTTTGAATGAGAATTGGATTTTCATTTCATTTAGCTCCATCTAAATCAATTCTATGGGTACAAAAACCAAATGACAATGTTGCATTCAAGTTTAATTAGTTAAAGTGTTAATTAATTAATTAAAGAAAGGGTGATTGTGAACCTAAGCCTACGATAATTGAGCTATGTGAAAGGCCGTCTCTCAAATTTGTTTGAACCATGGGAATGTGTAGATTAGATTTTGGTTGTAATTTGATATGATCAAATGTTGTAAAAGAGCATAAGCTCTTCTTTACTTTAAAGTAATTTGTTATCAAATGTTGTAAAAGAGCATAAGCTCTTCTTTACTTTGAAGTACTCTTTTCTTGTTTTGTTTGATATGCATGAAATTGGAGTAGTAGGGTCCAACGCCCAATAAGAAAACATGCCTTAATGTGATTAAGCGCGTAACTAAAATCAATCACCATCCCTAGATCGAGATCCAACACTAGGCTCATGTTGGATCGAATCAAAGGTTCATAGTCATCCTAAGGCCCTAAGGCAACTATATAGTTCATCAATGAATGCAAAGCTTATGTTAGTAGTACCATATACTCTTGCTTTAAAAATCGTTTTACAAGCATAGTGGGAATATCATATACTACTAAATCAATGACATGGACTAATAGTTGTGATAGGACCAAATTGTTTTAATGTGATTAAAATGTATGCTTATATGTGAGACCTAAAACCCTCAACCAAATCATTATTAAGTTGACAAGCGTGCGAGTGCTTTGAACACTCTTTCGTGGCCTTCCACCATGGTAGGTTCCAATCATTTGTTACTCATACACCGACTTCATCATATAATGGGGGAGTACAAAGTATGTGCTTACACTCAGGAGGAGTTCTATATACATACATGATGAAGTGAGGTAGGCAACGAGTTTAGCCAACATGATATAATTCTGAGGCTATGCTTAAACCCTTACACGAAATAGAACGGTGGGAATGACTTAACTAAGTGCAATGACGCCAACATGATATAATTCTGAGGCATCATTCTCTAGAGGCCAAACTAGATGGGTACTTACATGAGATGTAAATGAGTAAGCGTACTCTCTCATTATTATTAATGCTAGCCAACATCATATAATTGTGAGGTGGGCTTGGTAATAGTGAGCCTCCCATGCCCTGCTAAAAGTTTCCTCCAAAACTCTTGAATTCCGATGAAGGATATGGAATTTGCCAAAAATAGTGAGTGGTGCTATTTGATTTAAAGACCCATATCAAATGGCTTAAAATCAATCAATTTATATTCATTATGTATTTGTTTACAGATATATTTGCAAATGTTATCCAAAACTTGATAAAGAAAAGCCGAAGGCTTTAGTTTCCATACTTGGTGCCACAATCCCATAAATGGTTTTGATTTGATTGTAATGTACCTAAATAGTCTCGTCCTCACAATCTTCCTATTGATAATGTATCATTGGAAGAACATGTTAGATAAGTCTATCATAAAGAGGACAACACTTTTAGTATCATAATTCTTCCATTACAAATCGTTGTATGAAGAAATAAGAGTTGCTTTGAACAACCCTTAGTTAATGCAAACACTAGTGCTTGTTTCTTTGTTGAATGAACAAGGAACTTGAGAAGTAAGCACAAGGGCATGGAAACTTTATGTGCCATGATTCTTCACTTACAAAATGTTGTATTTAGAAATGAGAGTTGCCTTGAACAACTCTTGAAAATTTGTAATCATGTTTAGAACATAATGGTTGATTGATAAAAATAGTCCATCAACATGGACTTATGATGATTTTGAATCATTAGGTGTTGAAGTGTTAAACCACTTCAGGAGACGGAAACTAGCCAAGGACTTCACCTTTGAGCCCCTATCCAAATGGTTCACTAAGCTTATTGTAAACTATATAATGAACAATAACCGCACTCTCCCCAAATCGTTTGATGTGTATAACACAATTGAAATACATTTCAAGAGAGACGGTGGGAGTTTAGGGACCATGACTATTATAGTCAATGGAGAACTCAAATGAAGAAGGCGAAATAACTCCAAGGGAACAAACTTTCTTAATGAAAGGATGGACATTGGAAGGGGTATTTGCAAGAAAAGTCTTGCAAGTGTCAATAACACACCTTTCGAAGGCGTTGTAAATTGTTCTTGAATAGTTCAAAACAGTTGGTTCTTCTACTTGAATGCTTGATTCAGTATTAGTAACTATGTTTTACAATCGTTTTAAAAGTGTGGCTAATAAGAAGTAGAAGATTAATGAGAAAAGAGAAAGTACTTCACATTTGGAACGTGAATCAAATATAGATCTCTGCGAAAGCAGATAGTACTTACTTCCTCATATGAACTACCCAAGAAAATCAAAAACAAAGATTGTCCTTACATTTCAATTTTAATAAAGGAACTTAATTCCTTTATTATAAGAGATTGATGAATGTTTTGTTTGACAAAACATTATTCTTTATTAATGAATGATTGGATTATTGTAATCTAATTGATTGTCTCTATAGTAGAGATGATGTGGTAGTGTTAATTGTTTAGAATATAACGATGCTTAAAACCCAAAAGGTTGCAAGGTAGTGACTAATCCCACTGAGTTGTGACACCTCTAAAACATAAATTACAAGTTGGTCATAGATGGATGCTTTGGATCGTTTGATCTGGATCCAATGCCTTCTTGTTAAAATTGTATAGGGCGAAATGTTCGAATCTTTATTCTTTTTGAAAAGAAGAAAGAATCACAAAGTTGTTGAGTTTAATTCACTTAGATGTTAGTGGCACTTGTCCACAACATAATACTACTCATGTTATATGACATTCACCGAAGATCGCTCTCGGTTGGACTATCATTTATTTTGAATAAACATATGTCCGAATACTTTGCAAAAGGTTTCAGAGAATGCAAGAATGTAAGCTGATGAGTAAGACGTCTAAAGTATTTACCTCCTTAGATTTGATCCAAGGAAAATTGACACTTTAGATGAGTTTCCTTGAAAGATATCAATGAAAGAAGCATCATAAGATAATGGATTTCTCCACTGGGAGAAGAACGAACTCGAATAAGATGTAGTTCGTTGGATGTTATCAATTACCCATATATAGGATATATACTTCTAAGACAATATGATTGTAAATTAGAAGATCTTCCAAAATTTTCATGACTCCATAGGATGTAGTTGGAAAGAAAGACAAGTCTTAATCGTGTTAAGATTTGGGGTTGTATGGTAATAAGAAATATTTGTTTGAGAACAATCTTGTGGGATATCCTTAAATTAACTTTTGGATATCCCTTCTATAAACCAACTAACAAATGTTGTTTGTTGGGTAGTTCATTGTGATCCTACAATAAGGTTTGCCTAAGATAAAGCAAATGAACGAGAGATAGAATTCAAAGAATGGGTTCTTTGAGAGACAAGATGATAATCAACAAATATAACAAACTAGTTCCTACACCACTAGCTCCAAGATAGTAAAAAAGGATCTATAAACCGTCTCAGTTGAATGGTTTGAACTTTATGACCATGTCATAGAGTTACACCTCTTAATTCGAAAGAAATAAGAATGAAAAACCTTATGACTACATTGAGTGTATATACAACATATACTCAAGGAAATGGTATAGTACCATTTGACCCGAAATAGTGAAACCTTTATAGCTAATTGGTAGCTTAAGATGACTACAATCAAAGAGATTGGTTGACTTGGAAGAAACCATCTTTGGCGTAGTTTTGGTTTCTGTTAATTCAAAGATTTCTAACTACAACTAAAATGTGATTCAATGTTTGGACATAATATGGATTTCCAAAACCATTATCAAGATAGTCTTGATAATATATGTCCAAGACTAGGAATCACAAGACTTGTAAATTGTAGAGATCTATCCATCATGAATCTTAGCAAGCTGGTGGGAGCTATAAGCGTCTTATAAGAGAAAGATCAAATTGTTTGATTCCTCATAAGATGTAAATGAATCTTTTGTTTACTAGGTTTACAAAAGATTAATGGGAATTAATCATATTCCTAAATTTGAACATATATATGATATATTAATTTTAGGAATTCTTCTTCGTTAAAGTTATGACTTTTGTTGATAGACAAAATTAGTGAGGACTTTGGTACAACAGAAAGTGTTAAGTTTGTGACCTTCGCTAGATTGCTCCGGTCACTAGTATGGATAAGTATGTAAATGGATAGAGACAGGGAAGCAAACACAAGATGTACGTGGTTCACCCAGATTGGCTACATCCACGGAGTAGAGGAGTTCTCATTAATTGTGAAAGGTTTACACAAGTACATAGGTTCAAGCTCTCCTTTTGTGAGTACTAGTGAATGATTTAGTACAAATGACATTAGGAAATATTGTGAGAGAATGATCTCTATTTACGGAAGAGAGTTTCTAATTTCATTCTGACATTGACACGTGTCGTGCTGTGATTGGCTTCTGATGTTGACACGTGTCACGCTATGATTGGCTTCTGATGTCGACACGTGTCGCGCTGTGATTGGCCTTCTGGTTGGAGGGAAACTCTTATGGGTCCTTGACGGTATAACGTTGACCAATGCTCAGTAGTTTCAGGATTGGTCAAGTATGGTACAAACAGTGCTCCTTTAAGTTCTTGAGTGAGGGAAGCTCCTTAGTTGAGGACTTGCAAGATCCAAGCCATTAAGTAATCACAAAACTTCTAAGTACCGAAGTGTGGTATCATTTTCACTTGCCTTATCAGTCTCATATGTAGATGTGGCATCTTCTCTGGAAGTACTTTTCCTTCATCCAAGGGTGGTATCTTTAACCGATGAAGATGCACAAGGTAATGTATCAATTTCACTTGAAGCTTACTTGTAGTTTCAGGCTTGGTCAAGTGCGATACAGACCCTATAGTAGGAGTCCCCCAAGTCGCCGAGCTAGGAGATTTGCCGAATAAGGTAACAGACAAGGTAAGCAATCAGACTTTCAAGCAAGCAACTTGGATCGGAGGTTCGACTTCGACTCCCGGTTGATTGTTCTCCTTCTCCTTGTGTCGTAAACAGCAACAAGGATAAGGAGAAGCAAATGGAGAAGAGATGGTATGAGATACTTTTGCTTTTGAAGAAGTAACTTTCCACAGGCTTATTCTTGAACTGGGCTAGAGGGTTTTCTAGTTTCCTCCAGAGTATAAGGCCGACTCAAGAATTTTAGGGTTAAAACAAGTCCATCAAATCTAGAGTACGTTCGACCCTGATGATATGAGATACTTTTGCTGTTGACAAAGTAGTGGATGCATCGGCACGTGTTCTGTTACGCTTGTGTCCACATGCTTCCTTGTATCCTTCTCACTTGCCTTATCTGTTCCTCAGGCAGATGTGGTATCTTCACTTGGGAGTCTGACTCTTAAGATTCGGAGAGCAATGTCTCTTCAGTTTTTGAGAAAGTAATCCTGTTGGGAGGCTGGCTCTCGAGATTCGGAGGGCGATGCCTCTTCAATTTTTAAGCACATAATCCTATTGGGAGTCTGGCTCTCGAGATTCGAAGAGTGGTGCCTCTTCGATTTTTAAGAAAGCAATCCTGTTAGGAGTCTGACTCTTGAGATTTGGAGAGCAGTGTCTCTTCAATTTTTAAGAAAGTAATCCTATTGGGAGTCTGGCTCTCGAGATTCGGAGGGTGGTGCCTCTTCGATTTTTGAGCACGTAATCCTATTGGGAGTCTGGCTCTCGAGATTCGGAGAGCTGTGGCTCTTCAATTTTTAAGCAAGCAATCTTGTTGGGAGTGTTTTCTCGAATGTGAGTAAAGGTTGGGCATTTTTGCCAGTCTGCCTTGCCACGGGGCACGGAGGTTGACACACATTGGGACTTTCTAGTTATCAAGCAGTGGTGCTGTTCCTTTACCCTTGTGGGTAATAATAGGGTAGCTGGACCTTCAAAATTTATGTGTCTAACCTTTGTCAGAGATCTTTGGCAAAGTTATCTGTGGTACCCGAGGAGTTGATGTTGCGTGTAGAAAGTGGTGCCCCTTTGAAATCCGGAGAATGATGCCTCTTCGATTTTTGAACCAACGGCCCTGTTGCCCTTTCTTTTATAAGGGCACCAATTGTGTGCAAGAAGTACATTCAGAGAGTTATTGCTTGTAGGAATTTTCCCCTTACTTCAGAGATTTATTGCACCTCATTTCTCCTTCATCATTTCTGAGAATGTATGGCCCATTCGACCGTCATTTCAAATTGAACTTTGGTGAAGAGGCAGCCATGCCTTCTAAAGACAACATATGGCGCCCATCCTTCTTATCCCCTACTGGTTCTCTTACTGTTGGGGACTCTGTGATGAGAAATGATATGACCGCTACGGTGGTGGCCAAGAACCTTCTCACTCCTAAATATAACAGACTACTTTCCAAACGGTCTGATGAGTTGGCTGTTAAGGATTCTCTGGCTCTCAGTGTTCAGTGTGTAGGTTCTGTGTCTAATATGGCCCAATGCCTATTTGCTCGAACTCGCCAAGTTGAATCATTGGCGGCTGAAGTGATAAGTCTCAAACAGGAGATTAGATGGCTCAAGCATAAGAATAAACAGTTGCACAGGCTCACACATGACTATGCTACAAACATGAAGAGGAAGCTCGACCAGCTGCAGGAATCTGATGGTCAGATTTTACTTGATCATCAGAGGTTTGTGGGTTTGTTCCAAAGGTATTTATTGTCTTCGTCTTCTAGGGCTGTACCGCGTAATGAAGCTCCAAATGATCAACCTTCGGTGCCTCCTCCTTCTGGGGTTCTGCCTAGTACTGAGGCTCCGAATAATCACCCTCTGGTGCCTCCTCTTTCTGGGGCTCTGCCGACTGCTGAGACTTCTCTTGAGCAACCTTTGTGAAGGCTCCCTCTTATTTGTTTATTTTGATTCATGTATATGTACATATTTGTAACTTATCGGAGATATCAATAAACAAGCTTTGCTTCATTTCAACGTATTGTGTTAAATACACCAAGGTCTTCTTCACTAAGTTCTTTGAATTTTTCCTTTTGTTGAATCTTGTATGTTGAAGCTTTGTGAGTAAAGCATGTAGGTTTAGGTAGTGCTCCCTTAATTTCCCAAGTGAGGAAAACTTCTCGGTTGGAGACTTGAAAAAATCCAAGTCACTGAGTGGTTGTGAGACTTCCAAGTATCAAGGTGCAGTAGCATATGGTAGGAGTCCCCCAAGTCTCCGATCAAAGGAGTTGACGAAGGAGGTGTCTTGCTATTAGCCAAGTTTCCAAAGTAACAAAACTTCACCATTTTCCTTTCTAAGTGGTAGCCGAAAACTCCTCCTTCATATATATATTTGTTATGAAAGTTGTTAGGCCCAAAGAAGATGAGGCCTAGGCATTTTTTTTTTTTTTTTGAATTTTGGATATTTTTTTTTTTTCGAATTTTCGAATTTTCGAATTTCTGTATTTTCGAATTTCTGAATTTTTAAATTTTCGAATTTCAGAAAAAAAAAAAAAAAATATATATATATATATATATATATATTAAGCTTTATAGGTGAAACTTTGAGGTTGAAGCTTTGTTGCATACCATGAATTGATTTTGCTTCACACTATCTTGATCAAGATAGTGTGAAGCTTTTGCAGGTAAAGCTTTTGTGTTGAAGCTTTGTAGGTGAAGCTTTTGTAGGTGAAGCTTTTGTGGTGGGTGAAGCTTTTGTGGGTGAAGCTTTTGTGGTGGGGGAAGCTTTTATGGGTGAAGCTTTTGTGGGTGAAGCTTTTGTAGGTGAAGCTTTTGTGGTAGGTGAAGCTTTTGTGAGTGAAGCTTTTGTAGGTGGGTGAAGCGTTTGTGGGTGAAGCTTTTTGAAGGAAATTGTGAGATTTCATGTGGGATTTCTAGTGACTAGCATGCATATACAATTCAAAATTTATATACGAAAGCAACGGAAGCATGTTATCAAATAATATCAAAGCTATAGTCATGCAAATCCCCTTCAAGATGCATAGGTTTATGTAAGATGCATCAAAAACAATTTATTGAAGAACAAAGTGTAGGAGTTGTTTTATACCTCTTGATCTAGACTTTAAACCAAGGATGGACCACCTCCAAGCCCTTTGTTGTTGGAACTCCTTGAGCCTAGCCTCCCTCCTTGCCTCCTCCACTTTGTTAGAATGAGTGCTCCTTGGTTCTCCTTAAGTCTCCAAAGTTGAAGACCTCTAAAGATCCTCACCCACTAGAGTAGTGAGAAGGATGAAGGAATAACCAAAAGGGTGAGAAGATGATTAGCTAAACCCCCCTTTGGTGGCCGGCCCTTTGAGTGTTGAGAGAGATATTTTCTTTTTCTCTTTTGTTGTTTTAACACTTCAAAAAACCCTAATGAAACTTTGTTAAGTTCCTTTTATAACCAAAAAGAAACAAGTCAACATTTGACTCTCTCTCTCCCTCCTTTGGCCGGCCCCTTTAGTGTTGTTTGGGCTTTGGGCTTTTATTATTTCAAGTCATCATATGCTTGAATAAAAGCCCAATGGGTTTAGGCCTAATGGGCCCAATTAGACCCGAACTTTCCTTTAAGCCCAAAACGATCTTTTATCGCTTTTATGATTTCTTTAGACAATCTAATTAATCACAACACTTAATTAATCCAATTAATTATTTCCATCATCCATTAGTTACTCACTACAAGAGTGTATTGGTGAACAATCATTTTAGGTTCTAATTAGCAAGGCAGTGAGGTGATTGGCACCAATCCAATTGATTATTTTTAATCCAATCACTTAGTGAATTAAAACTTACTTTTAATTCACCTTCTTCTTTGACGACTACATTTAATCATCTAGAAGAACTCACAAGTCATGAGTGACATCTAACCATATATCATGGCTACCCAAGTTAATGTAGAATTTGTTCGAAGAACCTATTCAGTTGGAATTACAATGTAATTCGATCCTTCTCTAAAACAATACTCTCAATCACATTACTAGGGTATGGATATATTATGTCAAACCCCTAATGTGATTATTCCTTCTTATATGATTCATTTGAGTCGTATAGGAACGCTTTCCTTTATTACGCTCGATACTTCGGCCGAAGATTCCCGAATCATATCTTAAAGTATTCATCCTCTCTTAACGAGGATTAGAGATTCCTTGTTGTGCATTCACTTGCCTCCATGGCTAAGTGGCTTAACCCCAACTATGTCGTGGACACCCGCGGATGGAGTGACTTTGACATAATCAAAGATCAAGTACCTAACCACAAGACAACTATGATGCCTCAGGTCAAGGGACTACTTACATTATTCCAACCATTAGAGTTACTTGCTTGACATGTGAGTAGACCTCCATGCAAGTACTCTCGTTCGATTGTGTTCAGTGAACTCATTCCCTTAATGAGCACCTACATACCTGTCTTAGTGTCACTACACGAATGGGACGAGACTTTCCATCCTTCCAATTGAAGCGGACATAGTATGTACCGGTCTATGCATTGTCAGTATCCCTCCGACAATCCTATGACCAGGAACCTTTTGGACATGATGGTTATGTGAAGAAGGTCTCTGTAGTCTAACATCATTAGATTACTTCTTCCATCAATCCATTGTCCATGGATTCACCATTTAGGACATATATCGTGTGTTGAGATAGTCCTAATTAGTATCTTTGCCATTTGATGTACAAGAATCATCTATACATCCATTCATTGTCCTGAAAGGTTTCTTCCAAAGATTGACTTTTAGGGCATATTTCCAACAATCTCCCACTTGCACTAAAGTCAATCACTAGTGTATCTCATAGATACTAGTTGAGTGAGCTTATGCTCGTAGGTTTACTTGGTTATGTATTAATCCTTTTAATTTATAAAAGGGATTTACTTATCAAATGTTTCTAAAACATTTGATGATGTCTCTTTCTTGTGTTCAAATACTTTGATGAGACCTTGATTTCATGGCTTGAGCTATCGCCCCATTACGTCGTAGTGTCCAACTAACGACCTTATGGTTTGGATTCAATCATTGGTTCTATAAGAACCCCTTCTATTCAAAACACCTTTTGAAGCAGTTTATAAAACAATATATCGCCATATATTTCGTTTGTATACTTTATACATACTTTGCTCCAACCTTGAGACCATTGTGGTACAATACTAACAATACATTCATATGATTAGTACTTCATCCATTATGAAGTTCCATTTGTTAAAATGGGTTATTTTTCACTTTGGTTAATAACCTAAGTGAATGCACGCTTCCAGAGTCCCACTCTGATGTTCCTTTCTTAAAGGCAATAATACTCTATCAGTTGCTATGGTTCTGATCCTGGGCTATAGTAATATCTTAAAGTGACAACCCCTGTGGCTTTTCACCTTTGGATATCATCTCACAAGTCCATACATGTGTCCCTTTTGTGATTTTATGACACATTCATTATAAGGGTTACGAAAGTGATTTTCTATCATATAGGAAAACACCTTCTCAAATCTTCAACATTTGAGATTTAATTTCCCCAAATAACATCCTTGAGATAGCCTTGCTATATCAATAAGTCCAATTTCAAGTCTATACTTTAAAATTGACCGTGTCACGTTTTGTCATTTTTTTCGAGTAACATCTATGTTTTATCAAGTCTATCAAATAGACTTTATTCATATCTTGTTGCTCAAATTATGACATCATTCCCACTGGCCTTGTTGTAACTTAGCATTCATTCAAAAACTTAACACTTATATTTTCTTGATTTGAATGCATATTGCTCCCACTAACTTGTCTTGGATCTATTGACAATCATTGAGATCCATTAGCTTATTGATGATGTCTTAACAATTTTGAAACTATCAACAACGCTAGCTAACACTTGGCTAAGTGAAGTGAAGTGAGGATAAGCATTTGGCTTGTAAGTCATCCTCATAGTGTCTATCATAATTTTGACACTCCTCCTTTGAAGCTAGTTTCGTAAGAGGTACATGAGGAGGGGATTGCTTAAGCACATACAATATGTCTTTCACCTTTGAGACATTCTCAATGTGACGATACCAAGCAAGGAAACGTTGGCCCCTAAGGCCCCTTTTGTCAAGTATAATGGTGGGTGTAATTTTAGGCATGTCGTTAACTACATAACATAACAGAACGTATTAGATTGTTGATTTTAAAACTACTTGATTGGGTCTTAAATCAAATAGTACCACCCACTATTTTTGGCAAATTCCACATCCCTCAATGGAATTCGAGAGTTATGTTGAACTCTTAGCGGGGTATGGGAGGCTCACCATTACCAAGCCCACCTCACGATGATACGATGTTGGTTAGCAAAAATAATGATGAGAGAATAATGCTTTAGTCATTTACAACTCTTGTAATTACCCATCTAGTTTGGCCTCTAAAGAATGATGCCTCACAATGATATGATGTTGGCACCATTGCACTTAGTTAAGTTATTCCCACCATGCTAGTTCGTGTAGGGGTTCAAGAATAGCCTCACAATGATATGATGTCGGCCATCCTCGTTGCCTACCTCACCACATCATGTATGTTCATATGCACTCCTCTTGAATGTAAGCACAAACTTTGAACTTCCCCATGATAGGGTGAAGCCGGTGTAGGAGTCACGAACGATTGGAGCCCATCATGGTGGAAGGCCTACGAAGAGATGTTCAAAGCATCTCTCGCTTATCAACTTAATATTCGTTTTGTTGAGGGAGTAGTGTTGGGCTACATCAATTTTATTTTAATCTTATTAAAAGAACTTTGACGTATCACAACCATTGGTCCAAGTTAATATGAATTAGTAGTATATAATACTCCCACTATTTCGATGAAACAAGCAAGACTATATGGAACTACTAACGAATGCATTGCATCCTCATATGGACTATATAGTCATATTAGGTCTTAGGATGATTATGAACCGTTTGATTTGATACAACACGAGCCTTGTGTTGGACCTTGAGTCTAAGGTAGATAGTTGTTGATTTTAGTTACGCGTTTAATCTAATTAAACCGTTATTTCCTATTGGGCGTTGGACCCAACTATTCCAATTTGCATACAAATAAACAAATAAGAATACTTGAAATAAAGAGAAGGGTTTATGCCCTTTTACAACACATTAGATGGACTTATGTCCATTTACAACAAATTTGAACTAATCAAATTACATTCAAATCTAAACTACTTAACCCAAGCATTCATAATGTAAAGCGGCCAATCACACAGCTCAATTATCGAGGCCTTTGGTTCATAATCACCCTTTTCTTAATCAATCAAATTAACTAAGAAAGCAACTTAAACAATTGGTTTTCGGATTCATAGAATTGATTTAAATAGAACTAAATGAAATGAAAATCCAATTCTCATTCAAGAGACAAAACCATTTTGTTCTCATCATCTTTTGGGCCGAAAAACAATGACCACAACAATTGGGCCATAAGGTTAAAACATAAACTTTTGGGGTCCTTTGTAAAAACACAAGAGTCCACAACTTCATGTAATTACAACTAGAACCCAAAAATTTCAACAATAATAAAAACTTCATTAAAGGAGCAAAACAATTTGTCCTTTAGCGTTTTTGGGCCTTAACGTAAAAACGCAAACTTTTGGGTCAAAGTGCAAATACACAAAAGTATCAAAACTTTATGTAATTGCATGAAAGCCCCAAAAGTACCCCCACTAAGGGGTGGCCGGTTTTGGTAGTGAAAAAGGAGGGGGGGAAAGGTTTTTGGTGAAAAATTCAAAATTTGAAAGTGTTTGGTGCAAGTGGATAGGTAGGTGAGGAAAAGGTTTATTGGGATGGGTTGTAAGAAAATGTTTTGTCAAACAATAAAGACATAAATCATCCATCACCAATTAATTATAAACCAAAACTTTATGAAAAACACCAAACATTTTGAATCAAAACTCCAAACCTTTTTGTTCTTGGTAAGAACATCAAGAATATTGAAGAACACACATGAAAACTCATAAGAGCTCCATGAATGTTTTCACACAATAAAACTCAAATTTTCACTACACAAAAGAGGGTTAACATCCTAGGGTACTTAGGGGTTCCAAAAGTCACTTTAAAACTTTTTTAACAAGACAAACATGAACCCAAAAATCCACCCTTTGGATTTGGCCGAATTTCCCAACATACATGGCACCAAATTTTAGTTCCAATATTCATGCTTAAATGAACTACATCTACAACATTTGAGATGCTAAATTTTCAAGCAAAATTTATATTCAAAAGCAAGAATAAAGCTTGTAACATTTACAACATTTAAATCACAAACCATGAAAAACACAAAACCCAAAAGGATTCACCAAAAACTAGACCTAGGCTCTTGATACCACTTAAAGGAAAAATTTTGTCCTAGCTAAGAACATGTGAGAATATTTGAACACATATGCAAACTATTAACACATTAAAGTAGGCATGCATTCAAAAACAATTCTAAAACCCATGACTTTCAAAACCTAGTGAATGGTGAACCACAAGACTCTTTAACAACATTAAAGAGAAAGAAGGTTTTAGAGATTCATTACCCTTGAAGCTCATCCTTGTTTACACAAGGGATTCACCCAAGTGGAGGGCCTTCAAGTCACCTCCTAGCTCCTTGGATCTTCCTTGTGATTTTCTTCCTTTTGATGCTCCTTTGCTCCTTGAGGATGAGAGGAAAGGATCTCCAAAACACCAAAGATTTGGTGTCTCTAAGTCTCCACACCAAGGATGAGGTGTGAAGATGAAATGGATGACTTAGAGAAGAAAAGATTGCTAGCTATATCTTCCCTATGTGGCCGGCCTCCTTGTAGAGAAAAAGAGAGAAAATGTTTCTCTTCTTTGTCTCAAGAAAACCCTAATGAGAAAAAGCTATAAAGATGCTTATATATCTCTTTTCTTAGGTGAGTGGCAAACTTGCAATTAAGCAAAACTTCACACTCCCCTCACTATGGCCAGCCTCTTTTAAGTGATTGGGCTTATTGCCCATTTTGTTTTAGTTGTCATACAACTTAAACATAATGGGCCTTGTGGACCAAAACACTTTTGGGCCCCGAAACCCAAAACCAACTTAAAAGCCCAATACGAACCTTTCATAAAATTAATTAACTAATTAATTAATCTTGACCATTCTCAATTAAACCATATAATCGCTTATCCATCTCATTTATATTTCTTCACTTTCACCCTTACTCGGTGTACGATCCATTAGGTTCCAATTAGCGAGGCAGTGGGCGATTGTTACTCTTAACGATCGATTGTGAATTGAAACTACATTTCAATTCGCCCTTTGATTATGATTAGTGTTTGCTAATCTTCAGGGCTTCCACAAGCCATGAGTGACACCTAGCAGCATGTCATGGCTACCCAAGCTAAATAGAATTGGTTGGAGAACCTATCCAGTTACAATTACAATGCAATACGGTCCTTCTCTAATACAATACTCTTAATCACATTGTTTGAGTGATAGTTTGTATCATGTCTACTATCCAATGTGATACTTCTCTGTATGATTCAATTGAATATGATTTGGAACATACTTCCTAAGTCATATTCGTATGCTTTGGCCAAAGACTCCCGAATCATATCTTAGAGTATTCTCCTTCCACCATGGAAGGTTAGAGATCCCTTGTTGTGCATTCATATGCCTACATGACTAGATAGCTTGACCCAACAATGCCGTGGACACTCTCGATGGAATGCCTTTGACATGATCAAAGATCAAGGACCTAACCATTAGACATCTATGATGCCTTAGGTCAAAGGACTACTTTGTATATTGCAACTAACGAGTTCTTACATGACATGTATGTTCGAACTCTCTTTTGATCATTGTTCAGTGTACTTGATTACTCTTTCAAGCACCTATGTGTTTGTCTTAGTGTCCAACACTAAATGACTTGAGACTAGTCATACTCACGCTTGAGTTGACATAACACATACTAACCTTAGCGGATTGTCAATGCCCAATTGGCAATCCTATGGCTAGGAACGTTTTAGGAATGAACATAAGAGAAAGGTCTCGTTAATCTAACTTACTTAAATCACTTCTCTCTTAGATCAAATACATTCCTTGGATTCCCTTATTGCTTAAACACATGATACAATAAATAGTGATTAACAATAAGCTTTGCCCTTCATTAAACATATAATAGTTTAATACAATAAGTATTCCAAAAGCTATTACATCAAATGAGTGGCTTTGTGGGCATACTTCCAACAATCTCCCACTTGCACTCAAAGCCACCTTCCCATGTATCTAATACCCATCTTTTCCATATGGCGGTCAAGTTGGATTTGAGACATTGGCTTTGTCAGTGGATCTGCTACGTTATCGGCTGAGTCAACCTTGAGGATGTTGACTTTCCCCTCGGCAGCATATCTTCTAATGATATTAAAGCGCCTGTCAAAATGCTTGTTCTTTTGATGAGATCTGGGTTCCTTGGCTTGAGCTATCGCCCCACTATTATCACAGTACAAAGTTACTGGTGATGGAATGGTTGGAACCACTCCAAGTTCAGTAATGAACTTCTTCATCCAGAACGCTTCTTTGCCGGCTTCATCTATAGTGACATATTCAGCCTCTATCATGGAATCAGTAATTACATCTTGTTTCTTGCTTTTCCAGCTGACAGCCCCACCATTTAGAGTGAATATGTATCCGGAGTTGGAACTTCTATCATCGACGTCAGATTGGAAATCTGCGTCTGTATAAGCTTCTACTCGCAACTCTGTTGCTCCTCCATAAACGAGGAACATGTCCTTAGTTCTTCTTAAGTACTTAAGGACCGTCTTGACAGCTGCCCAGTGTTCTGATCCTGGGTTAGATTGATATCGACTAGTAATGCTCACAACATACGCGATATTAGGCCTTGTACATATCATGGCATACATGAGACTTCCTATGGCGGAAGCATAAAGAATAGCACTCATCTGCCGTATCTCTTCAGGAGTCTTAGGTCCCATTGACTTAAAAAGGTGAATTTCATGTCTCACATGAAGAAGACCTTTCTTAGATTGTTCCATCTGGAACCTACTTAGCACCTTATCTATGTACATAGATTGGGATAATCCAATTAATTTTATGGATCTATCACGATAGAGCTTTATCCGAAGTAGATGCATCTCCCAAATCTTTCATGTGGAAGGTTTTGGACAACCACACTTTTACAGAAGAAAGTATTGCAGTGTCATTCCCGAATAGTAATATGTCATCTACATATAACACTAGGAATACAACTGCATCCCCAACGACCTTTTGATAAACACAATTGTCGTCTTCATTTTGAGTAAAACCAAACGTTTTGATTTCAGTATCAAAACAAATGTTCCAGCTCCTGGAGGCTTGCTTAAGTCCATAAATGGACCTTTGAAGCTTGCATACCTTAGTCATTTCAGACTTGGACACGAAACCTTCGGGTTGAGTCATATAGAGCTTTTCTTCTAGGTAGCCGTTCAGAAAGGCCGTATTCACGTCTATTTGCCATATCTCATAATCATGGTACGCAGCTATAGCAAGCAAAATCCGAATGGACTTAATCATGGCTACAAGAGAGAAGGTTTCTTCATAGTCAATCCCTTCTCTTTGCCTGTAACCCTTGGCTACGAGTCTAGCCTTATAAGTCTCCACGTTCCCTTCAGCGCCTATCTTCCTCTTGAAGACCCATTTGTTTCCAACAGGTACTATACCTTCTGGAGGGTCTACAAGAGTCCAGACCTAATTTTGATACATGGAATCCATCTCGGATTTCATGGCCTCTTGCCATCTTTTTGAATCAATGTCGGACATTGCTTCAGTGTAGTTTCTAGGGTCTTCCTTTGTGTCATTGTCACCTAGAAGGTGCAATTCCCCAAAGTCATTATCTAAGCCATACCTCTTAAGTGGCTTGCTAACCCTTTCAGATTTACGTGGAGCTAGGGTTCAGGAACAGGGTTGTCAACTTGTCGAGTGCTTGTTTGTGGTTCATCATTAATCTCATTAATTTCCATCGTTTTACTTATAGTTCCTTTGAGAACAAATTCTTCCTTTAGAAACTTAGCAGTTCTGGCGACAAAAACCTTTTGGTCGTCAGGATGGTAGAACTCATATCCCATAGTTTCTCTAGGATATCCCATAAAATAGCACCTAACTGATCTCGCTTCAAGCTTAGTAGCTTCAAGCTTCTTGACATATGCTTCACAACCCCAAATCTTAATATGATTAAGACTTGGCTTTCTTCCATGCCATATCTCATAGGGCGTCTGTGAAACTGACTTGGAAGGTACTCTATTAAGCAAGTAAGCTACTGTATATAGAGCGTATCCCCAGAATGTTACTGGTAGATCTGCGGAACTCATCATAGAACGAACCATGTTCATCAAGGTTCGATTTCTCCTTTCAGAAACTCCATTAAGTTGTGGAGTTCCCGGTGGAGTCCACTGTGATATTATTCCACTCTTTGAGATAATCTAGGAACTCGCTACTTAGATACTCTCCCCCTCGATCTGATCTTAGGATCTTTATCTGTTTCCTAGTTTGCTTCTCAACTTCATTCTTGAATTCTTTAAACCTTTCAAAGGATTCTGACTTGTACTTCATAAGATACACATAGCCAAACCGAGAGTGATCGTCGGTGAATGTGATATAGTAGGTGAAGCCTCCTCTCGACGTAGTAGACATAGGTCCACATACGTCAATGTGGATTAACCCTAGAATTTCAGTGGCACGCTCTCCTTTCCCAGTGAATGGAGATTTGGTCATCTTCCCTTGAGTGATAGTGTGTATCATGTCTACTATCCAATGTGATACTTCTCTGTATGATTCAATTGAATATGATTTGGAACATACTTCCTAAGTCATATTCGTATGCTTTGGCCAAAGACTCCCGAATCATATCTTAGAGTATTCTCCTTCCACCATGGAAGGTTAGAGATCCCTTGTTGTGCATTCATATGCCTACATGACTAGATAGCTTGACCCCAACAATGCCGTGGACACTCTCGATGGAATGCCTTTGACATGATCAAAGATCAAGGACCTAACCATTAGACATCTATGATGCCTCAGGACAAATGACTACTTTGCATATTGCAACTAACGAGTTCTTACATGACATGTATGTTCGAACTCTCTTTTGATCGTTGTTCAGTGTACTCGATTACTCTTTCAAGCACCTATGTGTTTGTCTTAGTGTCCAACACTAAATGACTTGAGACTAGTCATACTCACGCTTGAGTTGACATAACACATACTAACCTTAGTGGATTGTCAATGCCCAATTGGCAATCCTATGGCTAGGAACGTTTTAGGAATGAACATAAGAGAAAGGTCTCGTTAATCTAACTTACTTAAATCACTTCTCTCTTAGATCAAATACATTCCTTGGATTCCCTTATTGCTTAAACACATGATACAATAAATAGTGATTAACAATAAGCTTTGCCCTTCATTAAACATATAATAGTTTAATACAATAAGTATTCCAAAAGCTATTACATCAAATGAGTGGCTTTGTGGGCATACTTCCAACACCCTGCCGCCCTCATTTTGTCTCCAACGAGAGAGCTGGCTGGTCAAATTCATGAGGAAGCTAAGAAGTTTGGTTATCAGAGTAGGGTGAAGATTGTTGCTGCTTATGGTGGAGCTTCAATTTCTCAGCAGGAAATGTGTCGTCTCCTATAACAATCCATCGGAGAAGATAAGCACTCCATCTTCTACAAATTATTTCTGTTTATTTAAATATCTTATTATTATTTATATTATTTATTACATATTTGCCCGGTGAAGATGCCTATTACATATTTTATATTATTTATGTTGGATAAGCACTCCATCTCCTACATGATTGCTGACACTTCACGCACAAATTATTTCTATTTATTTAAATATCTTATTATTATTTAATATTATTTATTACATGATTGCTGACACTTCACAAAAGCTTTCACTATTGCTAATGGAGTAATAAAGTTGAAAGCGGAGCTTATCTCCACGGATTGAGTATCTTTACTTATAGTGAATATATCCCAACTTTTGCTTTAAATCTTCCCCACAAATAGCATGATGATACCTTTACTTTTTTATTTTTTTTTATTTTTTATTTCCTGAAAGTGGATGTCAGTTGGCAGTCGAAAATATACAGCGAGTCTGCACGGTGTCTTTATATCACACACACTAGGAACAGCATTACAGGTTACATACTAGTTGTTCACGCGCTGCTTAATTATGTTATAATATCATTAGTCTTTGTATCTTATTAATGGTTTATCACATGACTATTTTCCATAACAAGCAACAAGTCTGACCAAATTGGATGTCAACAACTTGAATAAAAATATAATATATATATATTACTCATCACCTAGTGACACATATTTAACCCAAGTACATGTGCAATATTTATTCAAGGCCTAGAATATTGTGACTGCCTTTAAACTATGTCACTTGTACAATATGTGATTTACCACACGACTGAATAAATTATTTATTTATAGAAGGCACATAGTACAATATTTTACCTTGACAAACTTTGTCAATTTGATTTATTTATTATACGGTCATACTTATACTGTCATTTATTGTCAGGAATTATTGAGCAACTAGATCCACTGATCAACATTGTTGCTGATTAATGAAGTCTACTAACTCATAGATTGATGAGCCACGTGCTCATGGTGATCTCTTGTCTGACCGGACACCCACTTGCTTGGACATTCGCTTATTGGGACACCTATGTGCCTGGACCTAACTTGATGACCTTACATATGACCCCGACTCAAGATCCGACACATAAACCCAATATGCGAACCGACAAGCGGACCCGAGTCATGTTGAGAATCAACTCATAATGAGTGCATGTCGACATAAAATAAATACTTGCAATGAGGAATACCACAAGCCGAGCCACCTCGCAGCGAGCATAGCCTCTAGTCGAGCCGCCTCACAACGAGCATCGCCTCCATCTGAGCAAATGCCACGCCGCGAGTATAGCCTCTAACCGAGCAGCCTCGCAACGAGCATAGCCTCCAGCCGAGTAGTCTCGTAACGTGTGATACCTCTAGCCGAGTATTTCTTTATGTTGAGCATTGCCTTAGGTTGAGTACTGGTTCAAGACATCTAGCCACTTCGGCCCGTACATGGATTGGATTTGAAGTCTCCAGCCAAAAGACTCTCTTGACTGAAGACTTGGGGGACTACTGTTGGTACCACACATATTGGGCCTCAGACCTTGACACATTAGGCCTCAACATTTGGGCCTCATTACCCAGCCCATAATTATGAAAAGGAGAAGCCCCTTATTCTATAAAAGGGGACTCCTCCCCCCTCACAAATGGGACTGGGTGAATCCAACAGAGGGCAATACCCTTACAAACACAACAACACTCTCTTCCTCTGGGCGACTCCCCTTGAGCTTGTAATCCATACATACAGTTACAGAGAAATACAATCAACATCAGTGTGGACGTAGCCCAAACATTAGGGTGAACCACGATACATCTTTGTGTTCTTAGGCGTTTGCATGATTCACGGTCGGATTTACATTGTTCCAAGACCTTCCGGTTTTGTGCATCAACAACTTTAAACATTCTATAACAATAGAATGTATATGGGAGACATAGTCTATATACATGGGATGGAAATCTATAATGATAGATTTCAAGATATAATTGGATTATCTCAATCGCTATTGATAGACGACAGATGTAGGAAGTTTCTCGAATAATAAACTTCAAATGAAAGGACAATTCTAATTAAACTGGGAAATTGCTCTTCTAATAGGGAATGTACCCTTTTGACTCCCAAAGAAGCATAATGCGTAAATAGAATTCTTTATGCTTACGCAGAAAGGTGATTTATGTATTTCATATTGTATGAAAAACTTTGACATGAGTTGTACCAAGAACGGTACAAGATGATATCAGTGCAAGCCCAATATCAGAACCATGGCAACTGTCAAGTAAGTCCTTAAGTATTTAAGAAATACTAAAGGATAGATTCCTCAAGATTGAGGAAGAATTAGAGTAACACAATGGAAGCATAAATGTATTAGATTATGAATCTAATGTCGTATCCATCATTGGATGTCTCATCATTATAAATGAAGAGATAATTGGATATCTCTTTATTATGACTAAAGAGATATTTGGGTGGAAACATTACAAGTATTGACTTTAGTGTGTTCCATCATGCAAAATATATATCGCCATATAGAAGCTTACAAACAATGTTGTTTAGATGGGAAAGTTCATTTATGAACTCTCCATTCGGTTCCAACCAAAAAGTGTCTCTAGTGTATCGACACTACGACACTAATGGGTCGATAGCTCAAGCCAAGGAATCAAGGTCTGATCAAGATCCAAACTCAAATGAGAGATTGAACCACATGATTGACGGTAACGTCGTTATTCTCAAGGTTGCTTCTATGGATAACATATAGATCTCCATTGTCTAGGCCTACTACTCAGCCATTTTTTAAACGAATTCAGAAGAGGTATCATCACTGATGACCAAGCTGATTGGCTCTAGTGCAAGTGGGAGATTGTTGGAAATGTGCCATAAATCCAATCATATGATGATACATTACGGACATTTCACTTGTTAAACTAATCTAGTTTAATATAAAGGGCAAAGATTATTGTTTGAAGTCATCTCATATAAATGTTATATGCTTAAACGATAAGTCCAAGGAATATGTAATTTGGAGAATGTGATCTAAAGAAGTCAGATTCATGAGACCATTCTCTTTCGTATACATATCCTAAACGTTCCTGATCATAGGATTGCCAATTGGGCATTGATAGTCCATTAAGATCAGTACATGCTATGTCTTCTCTTAGGGAGAGTGATTGGTCTCGAGTCATTGGTATGACTGACACCAAGACAAGCATGTAGGTGCTCAATAGAGAATGAGTCCAGTGAATGCGATCAACAAGGAGTTCTCATACTTATGTCAAATGAGAACTCATGGTTGGGATAATGAAAAGTAGTCTTTTGACCTGAGGCATCATAGTTGTCTTGTGGTTAGGTCCTTGATCTTTGACTATGTCAAAGTCACTCCGTCAGAGGGTGTCTATGGCATAGTTGGGGTTAAGCCACTTAGCCATGGAGGCAAGTGAATGCACAACAAGGGATCTCTAACCTTCAAACCGTTTAAGAGAAAATACTCTATGATATGATTAAGAATCTCTGGCCAGAGTATGAATGAGATTTAGGAAGTCGTTCCAAGTCACATTCAAGGTAATCATATAAGTAAGAGAATCACATTGGATAGTAGACATGAATAAACTATCAAACCAAACAATGTGGTTAAGAGTATTGTATTAGAGAAATATCGTATTGCATTGTAATCCTAAACTATATAGGTTCTCCACCTATTCTGATTAGCTTGGGTAGCCATGACATACTACTACGTGTCACTCATGGTTTGTGGAAGTCCTAAAAGTGTATAATCACTGAATGGAGAATTGAAAGTATGTTTCAATTCACAATCGATTTGAAGAGTTCTAATTGTCCACTGCCTCACTAAAAGGAACCTAATGGATCGTACACCATGTAAGGTAGAGATTGAAGAAACAACAGAGATGAATAAGGATAATTAAATGGTTTGATTATTTATGGCTTGGATTAATTAATATGTTAATTAATCAAACAAATAAGTTCGTTATAGACCTCAGGTGAGTTTTGGGCCACAAGACCCATTTGGGATTTGAATGTCAAGCCCATTAACTCAAGTTGTATGACAACTTGAATACAAAAAGGGCTTGAAAGCCCAATAAACCCTTAAGGCCGGCCACATTAAAGAATGAAAGGTTTTTGTTCTTTTGTCATTTAAGTGAAGGGACTATATAAAGAACTTTATAACCAAAATTCATTTAGGGTTTTCTTTGAGGAAATTGGAGAGAACATGATGCGTAAATTAACTAAACACACAAATTAAACCCTCTTGTTGACAATTGTAGTATGGATAAGTAGGGATCGTTCTGGACCGGGGATTAGGAGGGATTGCTAATCTACTTCTAAACTGACTCAAATAACTAAAAACAAGTTACAAACACTTAACAAGACTCAAAGAATGCAAAACTAAATTTTAAAACACTAAAACAAACCAAAAGACTCAAAACAGCACAAAAACACTCAAAACTGCTTTAAAAACACTTTCTGGGCAGTTTTGAACTCGAACCCTAATTTGGACGAAATTGAGTTATAACTTGAACCAAAACACTTAAAAACACAAACTAAAGTACTTTCTAACTAATATGACTCAATAAAGTCAAGGGGGTTTTGATTTTGGACGAAATTAAACCTGCAAAACAGATTGTAAATTGAAAACAGATTCTAGACGAATTTGGATCAAACTATGGATGATGGGCTAGCTAGAGGGTTCTTCTCCACACATGACACACTTGCATACAAACCAATTTTCAGTTGTTCGTTCAATAAATCATGAAACTAAACACCCCAGGTTAATTAGGTCCGCTTAAATTAACCTTCAAGTTCTCCTTAAGTTATTGAATTGGATGGGAAAGCGCATACAACAACTCAACACATTCTTCAAAAGTCCTTTACGTGAAAAGCACAATAAAGATACAATCAAAGATCATTAAGCAACATGAGAACTATAAGTATTGACGAGGCACTCGTTACTATGATGAGCATGAAACTTATGCCAAGAATTCATTTAACGCGATCGTTTATAAGCGACCTCCACTACTTGTGAATATAAGTTTGTAACTATTAGGTGAAACTCCCTTATATTCTAGCATCATATTCATGCATGAAAACTAAGCGTGCACTCTTAACAAACATACACGAATACGTTATCAATCAAGCAGTTAAACGAATTGAATTCACAACTTATGAAATCACAACCAAAAGTAATCAATTCATATTGCAAGCATGAACATGGTTTCGAATTACCCCCTAACTAAGAAGGGCTTAGTTCCTCATAAACGCAAAACAAAGATACATAAATTTAGACGTTGAAAACAAAGAATGAAAACATCTAGAAACGCTCCAACAATCCAACGTCTTGAATGGCAAGCACGTCCAAGGGTCTCCTTCTTTCTTCTTTGCTGCGACACAAAGGTGTTTGGTGATGATTTGTGGTGAATTGTGGTGGTGGATGGGTGTAGGTAGGTTATGGTGAAGGGTGGAATGGCTGATTAGAAGAGAAGAGAGTTGCAGCATAAAGGGGTTTATTTATAGGGATGGGAAAGTCCTAACCCTAATTAATTTAAGGAAACATAATTTCAGCCCAAATCCATAAGAAAAAGGCTAAGGAAAATCAGAAATCAAGAGGGGAAAAGGAATGTGGGGTGCGGCAAAGCAAGGGAGAAAGGGAAAGAGAATATGTGGCAGATTTTGGAAGAGAAAGGGAAAGGGAATTGCGGCAAGGAAGGATCCTTGCAGATTTGGTGTGGCATGGACTTTAGGGAAGGTTTAGGGCTTCTAGAAGCATTTATTTAGTGTCCTAAAATATTTAGGAAGCCTCCTTGCAGCTGGAACATAGGTGAATTAGGATTAGGAAAGTTTAGAGCCAAAGATGGAAACCTTCACAAATGGAAACCTCCAAGAATAGAAACTTCCAACTTTAGAAACTTTGGCTTCCAATTTTGAACACTTCGTTCTTTATTTGTCTTGAATCCAATTCTTTACATCATCATTCAATCCTATGCTCATTTGATCTTCAATTTCGTCCATCTTCTTACCTCCAAGCATATGCAATCCATTTGATGCCCAAAAACTGCTCCAAAAGGCTCCAAAATGCACATGTATGCATACTTTGTCCTTAAAACCTGAAATTGCATGAAAATAGCTTAAAATACTAAAATTACTAAGTACTAGCAACGTAAATGCAAGGAAACAGGCTAATTAAGTCGCATAAATATGCTCCTATCAGAACACAAGCTCTCTTTTCTTCTAAGAGGCTGGCCACCCTAGAGGAAATTAGCTAGCAATCTTACTTCCTCTAGGTCACTCATCTCTTCATCAATGCTCTCCTTGGTGTGGAGACTTAGAGGTTCTCTATTTTGGGAACTTGGAGAATCCATTCTACCATCCTCATCCAATAAATCCATGGAGCTAAGAAGTAAGGAATGAAGGCCCTATCTCTTGGGTGATTAGCATTTGCTTATGCATAGAGGAATCAACAAAAGTATAATATTTCTCAACTCACTTTGTTCTTGAGTTGAGTCTTGGTTCACCACACTCACTAGGCCTTGAATTTCATAGTCAAGTTTTGTTTTGCGTGCATACAAGCATGATTCCGTCTTTTAATTGTTAATTGCATGCATAGATGTTGCTCAAATGAACTAGTTATCACAAATATTTCTTTCCGAAAAAATGTGATTGTTAGGGTACAAAGGTAAATAGTGGTAGGCGGCGACAACGGTGATGGTGAGAGTTGTGGTGGCATTAGTGGCAACAATGGTTATGGTTGTGGTGGTGGTCACAAAGATGGTGGTAGTAATGACGGTAGTGATGTTAGGTGATGGCGATCAGTTTATTCTCAAGGGATAAAATGTGCGGCGATGGCGATCAGTTTGTTCTCAAGGGATAAAATGTGCATGGAAGAATAAATAATGTCATATTTAAAAAGTAATGATAATATTACAAGAATTAAAAATATTTATTAAAAGCTTAACTCTGCTTCTTATGTTTGGAGGCCATTACTTTTAAAGTAAACAAGATATTTGAGTCTTACCAAACACTTATTATTGTTTGGCTTCAAGTGATGCATCTTTTGGTGAAAAAAAAAAAGTAAGATTAAACGGGGCCTTTGAACCAAGGCAAAATAAAAATTAAAACAGATGGTGCCATGAAATAACAAGGATAAACTCAAAAGTAAAATCTTCCATTGAAACAAATTACAAAGAAAGATGTTTAACAAGTTAGGGAGCCGCTACTTGCAGTCCTTAAAAATCTGATCACGCACTTCTCCCTAATGGAAAAAATTGAGGGAACAGCAGGATGCTATTTCGCAGTGCTAATAACAATTCCCTTAAGTTATACTCCGAAAAGATAAAACTCTTTTCATTTGCTTAACTACCAAGAAAAATTTACCTTGGCCTAGTCTATAATTCTATATCCAAGGGCCAAATAATGGGCCAGCTCTATATGGAATTACAATGAAAGGCTCAAAGGAAAAACTAGAAGAAAATTGGAACGACAAGTAAAAGGTTGAAAGAGGAAAAACAAAGAAGAATTAGGAGCAAAATAAAATCCCAATTCGGATTGCTAGATGGAAGCCGTTAACGTCTATAACGTCTAAAACAACGGCTCAGAGAAAATGTTGAGTAGGGTACTCTTGCTCGTATCCGTTATAGTCATAATATAGCCTCTCCCCTTTAGCAATATCACGAGTAGCAACCAAAAAGACCCGACATTCACCATTAACACTGTATCTCACGCATTTACAATTCTGCTTCTTTTTTCCTTCCCTGCACAAAAGTTGTTACATTTTAAGCACAGCGGATGCAGACACGCTCAATCCAATACATCCGAACACAGAAATATATAGTTTTATCATATGAAGTTCATTGGAGGCCACAAACAACTAGTAGAAAGAAAAAGTTATTAGGCTTACAAGGTATGATTGTTGATGCCGTTGATAAATCGAGCAATGTTTCCGCGTTTATCCGGGCAGATGACAAGACTTTTAGATGGTTCAGTTGCTAACAGAAGGGTCATCATACTGTCACAATCGTCATTTTCCCGATGCTTAATGTAATCAACATCACCCGTGTATTCAGCAATAAAAGTCATATCCTTCATCTGCTCATCAGCCTCTACTGTAAAACTACATAAAAATAAATGAATAAATTCAACACGAATCTAATCAATATGCAGGTACCATATATAATTCGGGGGTTAATTACAGTAATGTTCTCTGAACTTGATCCTGTGTTTGATTTTCATCTCTGAATTTTGTGTGGCATTTTGGTCATTTATGTTAAATCCATCCATTTTCTGTTAAATTTAGGAGGAAATAGGACTTTTTGCATCCAAAAACTTTAATAAAACAGAAAAGAACAAAAATTTCAAGTCCTTCCTAAGCTCCTATGTGGGAAAGATCCAGATATACCCCCTCTCAGTAATTGGGAAATTGATTGAAATTATCATTTTACAAATCCCAATTGCTGAATTAATCAAAATCAAATATTGACGACATACTGAAAAAATTGACAGCATATCAAGAAAAAATTGACAATGGATCGATCAAATACGAAAAAGTGATCATTCAACAATTCGGATTTGTACGTTGATCATTTCAACTACTTTCACAATACATTTTCCCTGAAGTTAAAAGAAAATGGATGGAGTTAATAAAAAGGACCAAAATGCTACTCAAGAGTGAGTTTGAGGACGATATACAACAAAATAAAGGATCAAGGACGAAAATGAAACACGATTACAAGTTTAGGGACCATTGCAGTAATTGACCCTATAGTTCAATGCACCACAAAACTAATAAAGGCCTTCAGTCTTCAGATGAATAAAAAGGTTATATAAGAGGGCATTGTAATATCATTTAAGATATTGTTACCCTTCACATGAATTAAAGATTAATGCTGTAAGAGGAAGGCACCACAAAGTACTATGAGATAAGTTACCCTTCGTGTGAATCAAAAGCTACTTTAAGAGGAGGGCATTCGCCTCTTTTGCACATGGTTCTGCAAAGCTCCAATGTCTCGGTATCTTCCTTGGAAAGAATCTAATAGAAAGAATGCCAGTACTTAAATCACATGATGGAGTTGATAATCAGTTGGCCCTACAAATGGCTATATATCTCGAGAATAAGAGATAGAAAACCTGCATGCCACCATCTTCAAACTTGGACTGATTAGCAGATCTTGGAGCCATTCCGGGCATGTAAGCGAGATCATCACTGAATTCCATGTGCAATGCTGTTAAAGCAGAAGCCAGGGAACCCATTTGTTTCAGCCTTTGAGCAGGATCTTCTGATGAAACAAATGGAAGTATTCTTCTTCTTCTCTTCTGCAACACTAATGATCCTGAACGCCTCCGGCGTTTTCTGGCATCTATTCAAACAATAACAACCAAGTCAGCAAACAAAATAAGCACAGTAATCAATTTTAAAATTTATTGCATGATGCAAGAGAGAAACAACCTAACATCTTTGATCTATGTGACAGCATACCACATAAGACAATTCACTGAAAAAGTCAAATATTGTACACGGCATAACCTATAAAATATAAGAGTACAAAAGTTACAACGCTTCCTATTAGGGCGTTGCCTCCAAAATTTTAGTAGCGTGATTTGAACATAAGAATAAATAAACCTGGCAATAAAAGAAATGCATGTTCAATAGCCCTGAATAGCTCATAGAAGAATACTATACGACAATTCACTGAAAAAGTCAAATATTGTACACGGCATAACCTATAAAATATAAGAGTACAAAAGTTACAATGCTTCCTATTAGGGCGTTGCCTCCAAAATTTGAGTAGCGTGATTTGAACATAAGAATAAATAAACCTGGCAATAAAAGAAATGCATGTTCAATAGCCCTGAATAGCTCATAGAAGAATACTATACAATTAAGAGTAGAGAATGGAGATGGCTAGCAAACAGAACTGTCCTTCTAGGTTACCTGGATGCGTGTTTTAAATATGTATGTGTTGTTAGAGTAACAAGTTAAGGTTGTGCGTGACAATGTTTCTGTATCAGAACACCATTCACTTCAATCATAGCCCATTTTCATAAGTCAATTTCATTCCTAATTTGGCCTTTTTGTTACAAACGGTACAGAAACCTTAATCATGCACAAACAGAAAAGCCCACCAACTCTGCACTTCCTTTCTCACTAAGTGGAATGATCTCATTCAGCATTTCATACCCTGCACTAATAAACTAGTGAACTGCAATTTGTCAAATATATTTTAACATTCCACGAGTGCCAATTATTATTATTATTCAACACTCATAGGCACATAATGGTATTTTTTTTTTCCACTCCTATATATTGCTTCACAGTTATAAAGATACGCTGTAATGATCTTAATTATTCTCTTTTCGCGTCCTATTTTGGAAGAACATGGGAATAGATTCTACTATTAGATCAGAACAAAGAAAAGAGGGCTTTAAGAGAAACAATAAACCACTAGATTTCTAATGTGCTGGATACACCGAGGGAACTTAATCGCTATATGATATTAAAATGTTTCAATATGTTTGGTACAACAATCTTACATACTTAATAGGGCTTTTCCATTCTCTCCTATAAGTGCTTAATTTTTTTTCAATAGGTAATTGTTAAATACAAGTGAGTAAGCAACCATGAACAAGGATATTGGATAAACATCATTAAAAACATACGGTTTCCTTTTGGATAAAGTGGGGATATGTGATACGTCCTCAATACAACATGGAGACTTCCAGCATAATTGAGTAATATTTTTTAACACAAAATGGACTAAAATTATATAATTAACATATTATTCTGGTCCATTTTAACAAAAAAATGGACCAATGATATGGAATCTGCACTGTAATATGTTCACCGCAGAGTGGAAGTTTTGAAAAAGTAGCATCAGCAAGTTACATGAAATTTAATACAGAGGCCAGACAAAGTATCATATATGACAGAAAGCTACAAGAATGTTTTATTTCCTTGCTAAATTGTTCTGGATGGAGATAGCACACAAAGGAAAGCATTCCTTTTTGTCTTTTATATATCAAGTAAGGACTGTCTTACATAGAGCAGTTCATACATTGGTTAATAGTTATGCGTGAGTAAAAGAAACTTATATAGTGAATATGGCAGATTGTTGCTAAATGGAAAATTTCAGTTTCTAATCCAAGATCACACAACTAACCTCTAAACTTAAGATGAAAATATATCTGATAATGTTTTAAGCAGCACACCTTATGTCTTCGCACTACATCAGTATGTATGCATAAACAAGTACTCTAATTATTGTAGTTATGACTTTGAGCAAAATCTTAGCCAATATTACACATGCTAAAAGTCTTAACTCCAAACTAATACTATTGAGTTCATGCATTGTTAGTAGTTTTACATAAACCTGACAATCGAGATACTACCAGAACATGGATTTATTGCTTAGTTATTAATGAACTAACATTAGAGAATCTACATTTGGACAATAATGACTTTTATCGGACTTGTTAAGGGGTGATAACGAATAGACATTATGTGATACCAAAAACATCCATGGCATGTTTACCTCTTTGAAATGGGAGAAGTCGTGAATGGGAAGAGAAAGAAGGAATTGGTGTGGGATCAACTAACGCCTTAGCTGATATGATTCCTACTTTGTCAGGCATTAGATTAAGGAATTTAATGTGGAACCCACATTTTCTTTTCAGTTCCATATGTTATAGTAAAGTAAACACAGTGGAAGTCAGTAATTAGAATAATTTCAATACCCATGCTCTGGTAAACGCATGTATGCCAAGAATCGGGATAATTTCAATACCCATTCCATCAAAGTACACATACCATTAATACATCATTGAGAAATGTTATGACGTTTTTGTTAGAATCAGTATAACAGAATAGTTAACTGGCGTTCTAACGAGTTAAGCTTTTCATCACTGGTATACCAAGAAAGCTTTTCTAATTATTCAACTCTAAACTCAATCTCATTTACGATCTTCATCGTGTCCTCACATTCTAATTTTGAACTCCCTATCATAGAAACATTATGAATCCAATGTCTTCCCTTGTCCTTAATTGTCATGAAGCTTTGAACATCATTAACAAATATAATGATCACGAAACGGAAACCTATGGGAATCGCAACCACGAAAACCACAATCGCCATTGAGTACCATATAATGTACCGGAATTTACCTTGAGGAGAAGCACATTCGTCTTTGGGGTATCGATCACTGCATTTCTGAATCCGGAAAAAATCAACAATTTTTTTCTGCGAGAAACCTGAACCAAAACCAAAAAAAAATGAAAATTTATAAATAAGAACATGAATGCAATTGTAACTCCACAAAAAGAAAAAATTAAAAAAATAAAAATAAAAATCCCCTACTTCTTACTCGTCTGTGTCCGGAGCAGGCAGGGCAGAGCCATGATCCAATAGGGACAATGGCGACGATAGGCCTGAGGCATTTCATGTGGAAGCCTCTATCGCATTTATCGCAAAGAAGCAGCTCGTCGGATCGGTCACCCGACCCACAATGCTCGCAGGTAACGTCGCCATAATCACCTCTCTCCACCACCGTGAATTTAGCCTTCGCCATTATCTCCGCCATGGACTTCATCTTCTTCTTCGGCGGCGACCCAGGCGGCGAAGGCTGGCGCGGCGCCGATGTCCTCCGGTTGAAGCGGATAAAAAGGTGAGCTGGAGCAGCTGCCGCAGCCGCCGAGGAGGTGGTGGCCGGAGCCATTACGAATTCAGGTAAATGCTAATTTTTGTTGATTGAAGGCAAGGAATTAATTAAAAATAAGAATGACGGAGGAGGAGGAGAAGGCGGAGGCGGAGGAGGAAGAGGAAGATTTTGGTTGTTGGTATTACGGAATGCTGGTCTCTCCTCTCGCGGGGTTTAGGAAGAAGGGGTAGGAAGGTACTGTTGATGATGACGTAGGCAGGCTACGCTAATGTGATCTGAGTGCGTGAACGGTAATTAAAGTGCGCACCTTCGGGAGTCGTCTTTCGCTATCCTTACATGGTCACATTTAGAGCAGTTCCAGCGTGGCAACCCCCTCTCTCCCCCCGGGGCAATAAACTATGCTATCCACCCAATGAACAATAAATGTCAGTACATGCCCTTAATGAACAGTAATCATAACCGTTGCACTCTCCCCCGGAGCAATACACTATGCTATCCATCCAGTAAACAGTAAATGTCCTTAATGAACAGTAACCGTCACCATTGCACTTCAATAGCCATAGCAATAGGTAATAAAATATTAGTATTTTTTTTATTTATAAAATAATACAAAATAATTTTATTTGTAATTTCGGATAAGATTTTTAATCGTTCTCGTTGCGCCACATGTCATAATCCGAAAAAGACAATTATTGGTGATGGATTTCCGATAAGATTTTTAATCGTTCTCGTTGCGCCACGTGTCATAATCCGAAAAAGACAATTATTGGTGATGGATTTCCGATAAGATTTTTAATCGTTCTCGTTGCGCCACGTGTCATTATCCGAAAATACAATTATTGGTGATTGATCACGTCGCGCTACGTGTCATAATCTGTTTACAATCTTTGAGGGTAGATTTCCGTCATATTTTTAACGAATGACGGCATGCCACGTGGCATTATCTACAACTTAATTCTTTCTGAATCCTCCATATAATCCACCATACATCCTCACAAATCTCACACCAATTTTCTCAAGATCTCTATCATTATTCATAGTTTATGCTTCATTCTTCACCAAATTCTCTATCATTATTCATAGTTTCTGCTTCATTTTTAAAAACAATTTTTTTACAAATCTCACACCATCCATCCTCACAAATCTCACACCAAATTCTCATTATTCATAATGAAAAGGTATTTATAGAAAGGTAAAAACAATTTTTTTTTTTTTTAAATCAAATTTTTTTTTTGGATTTTTTACAAATTTTTTAAAATTTTTATTGAACTAATTAATCTCTACCATTGGATTTTAAAAAAATTGAATTCCAACACTCCAGATTGTGCCATTTGTCACAACGGTAACTTTTCTTAATTTGAAAACTTTTTATTTATTTATTTATAAAGCAGAATAATATCAACCGTTGATCTCATATCCAACAGTTGATATTAAATAAGATTTTTTTTATTACCGTTGTAAATTGGAAGATCCAACAGTTGATATTAAATAAGATTTTTTTTTATTACCGTTGCAAATCGGACGGTCCAATTTAAAGAACCGTTGAGATCGAACGGACCGTGGGAAGCCATGTGGCTTCCCAACGGTAACATTGGCAGACTGCGACGCGGGCCCAAAGTCTGAAAAGTTGTCGGTTGACGCACCCCCACGCGCTGGTGAGGCACACATGCCTGACAGAAAAAAATAAAAACTTGGGCCGATGCCAGGATGACGTTAGACCTGGCGTCACATCCACTCAGGCTCTCGGGCTGGCAATTCCTCACAGGCCTGGTGCTCGGGCCCGCACTGTCCCTCGAGCTCCCAACGTTGGAGTGTGTCACTCTGGCTCTCCGGCCCTGTTTGGTCCACTATCCCCCAAGCAAACTCCCACGGTGGAGTTGCTCTTAGGGTGAATACTATCCGGTTCGGCTTGGTTTTTCTCTCAAATCATAATTGGAATTAAAAAATATCAATGATTCAGTTTGATGCGTTTTTACTTAAATTTATTATTAAAATTATACGGTTCGGTTCACATCGATTTCGGTTTGATTCATGTATGTTTATGACTCTAACTAAAAAATATATACATTTCGAGTCTTCTACTTCCAATACCAACACATTCAACCACAAATTCAAGCAAATTATCTAGTTAAGTGTAAATAAATATTAAATTATAAATTTAGACACCAAAATATTAAAAAAAATCGTCTAAGTTACCACATTAATAATGTTTTTGCTTTAATATGATAGCACAACTTGATCAAATCCCAATTACTCACTGGGGAATCTGTTTCCTCTCATCCCCTAAAACCAACAAGAATTGCTAATTACAACTTACAACGCAACAGCCAAACAAAGATCCCCCTAAATGTGATATATACTGACCCAGCACCCACTACATACTTAAAGAATAGGCCCTAATCAATCCATTAATTTATAAAAAAATAATAATAATAAAACAATAATTTATATTAAAAGCAGTTTGGGCTGGTTTCTCCGATTCTTAGTTTTCCCAAACCGGAATCAGAACCCGTTTGAAACGATCTGGTTCGGTTTTTTGTCCTGATTTTGATTTTGATTTTTTTTGTCAACGCAGTTTTTTTCGGTTTTTTTATCGCGGTTTTCTGGTTTGGCAGTTTTATGGCCACCCCTTATTACATTGTAGCCGTTTGTAATTGTAGTGACTGAATTTATGTGAAATTTTTGTTAAAAGAGAGAAAACAAAAATGTAATCTAATACAAATTTCAATTGTTGAATTAATTAAAAATTAAATACTTTTACATATTTATAAGAAAGTAATAATTTAATCAGAACTTCTTTTTTCTCTCAAAGCTAAGAGTTATTCTCACTTCTTGTGTGAGGCTTCCAAACCCAAGAAAACCCAGTGGCACCGGCCCTAGCTTCGGTCGAGGTCAGTTGCCATTTCCTTCATGCTTTCTTTCTCTTTTGTTTTCCTTGCTTCTACTGTTTTTTCTCCCAAATTACTACTCGAATTTGTTATATTCCTCTGCCCCCAATGGTATTACTCTTCCTGGCTCTTCCTTGCTCCGATCTTCAGCCATGAATCCTACTGAGAGTGTGCGTAGAGTTCCAGTGTATCCACCGGCTCGGGTGTTTCCAACACCACCACTTTCTCTTTGTTGTCTACCAGTTCCAGCAGTGTCATTCGTGGGTTTCCACGAGCTTCATACTAATAGTTGGCTTCTCTCGCTTAGTTGGCGGCTATCCCTAGCTTATGGTTGTGCTCAAATAGCAAATCAGGGTTGGATGTGGCATCTATTGAGGCAGCGCTCGGCGGTGGACAAGGAAACAGACGAATGGACTTGAACTGGATTGGTGGAGAAAGTTGTGGAAAGTTATGGAAGCTTCTGGTTTCGAAGGCTTGGTGTCAAGTTTGAGCCTAACTGTTTTTGGGCTAATTTTGTGTTTTCTAGTGTTTTAGGCCTATTTTTGTTTGTTAATATGTAGTCTTTGGGCCTTGGTTTGCTTGTATGTTTGTGTTTTTTTTTTTTTTTTATGTTTAATAAAATATCCTTTTACCCAAAAAAAAAAAGTAATAATTTATTGATAATACGTTGATGATCTATAAGATTGGAATTTGATCATTTGAGCTACAGAAATTTAAAAATTAATCATTTCAACCATCTTCACAAAACATTTCCCTCATTTGAACACAATATAATTCAAAGACATCATTTGAACACAATATGATTCGAAGACATTTTATGTTTATTGGAAATAGGGGTGCAAATGAGCTAAACCATGACGAGTATTATGGTGCTCAAGCTCAGCTCAGTATTAAGGCATGCCTAAGCTTGACTTGAATGATATTTTCAAGCTTGAGCTTGGCTTGTTTGGAGGCCTGAAATCCATCTTTTGTTTGGCTAGACGTAATCAAAATTGAAAACTAATATAGGTAAATAAATAAATAACATAATAATTATTGCAGGACATTTATGTCCACTCACTAATTGGTGTAACCATTAGGCAATTGATTCCTCTATTTAATAGGTCATTGATTCCTTAACTAATTAGAAATTGATTATCCGAATTGAATTAGGCATATGTGTATAATTTTATTGTATAGTCACATCACTAAATAGAGGTGGCTATGCCCCACAGTGTAACAGATTCGAAATTCTCTAATAAGAATTCCCTCATTCTCTCTCAAATTATTTTCCTCTACAACATGTAATCAACACTTTTACGCTTGACGGAATCAAAATTACAACAATATTCCCCCAGAAACCCTAGATTTTTTTTTTTTGCAGCCCATTAGCCGCAAGGAAGAAAAATCATAAAATACTTCCAAGTTGTCGTAAAAAGCCCTATTCCAACAAACGAGTTCATTGTGAAAGGGCATTTTTACTGCAGAAGGCCAGCCTCTTCAAAATACCTATGTTGCTACAGTCCTTAGCCGCAAAAGCACTTTGGTTTTTTTTTTTTTTGGTAGAAAGTGGAAATGCATTCCAAAACACAGCAAAAGCTGAAGTACAACTGGAAAGCCCTACAAGGCTAACAGGATAAACACAACAAAAGGAGTAGCGAATACAAGTAGACACTAATATAACAAACCAAGCATCATTCCCTACTCCAATAAGCCACCTACAAAGGAGGACAACGCAATCCATCCTTGTTTAAGATTCTAACCAACGAAGATGGAGGTCTGTCAATCCTACATTCCTCGCTCATCTTCGTACCCACATAGGTTGCGACGAAATTTGCCGCTTCATTCGCTGATCTTGGCACCCAAGACCATTTACAAATCTTCCCAACATCTTTAATGCAACTGACAATGGGAAAAAATTCCCAGCTACAATTTTCCTTTTCTGCATTAAGAGCCGAAATTACCTGCTTTGAGTCGAACTCTACAATTATCCAAGGATAATTCCTTTGCTTTGCACTTAGACAACCTTGAAGCACCGCCTTAGCCTCCGCTATCCAAGCAGCGCATACTTTCTTCCTTTCTATGCTCTTACATCTTCCTTATGAGTGTCTAATCACAATTCCCACATAACCTTCATTACACCTAAGTTTCCAACTTGCATCAACATTCACTTTTATCATTTGCGAAGAGGGAGGAGACCAAGGTATCATTTTGCTATGATTTTCCAGACCCAGGGATTGTTGGATTCTTGTCAATTCCTTCGCCGTTCGGAAAATCGAACAGTCACAATTGATAGCATGAATGGTTTGAGAAGGAGATTGATTTTGATGATTAAAAACTGCTTTACATCGAGCTTTCCATATATGCCAACACGTGAAAGCCATTAAAGATATAGATCTCTTTCTATCCTCTTTTGTTGCATAGCTCCCTTTCATCATTTCCTTCAACCAATCCTTAATATTTGTCACTAAACATCTATCGATATTATAGCCAAGTCGACCCCCAAACCAAACCGGCTCCACCCATGGGCACATAAGGAGCATGTGCTCCACAGTCTCCTCATATTCATTACAAATTGAGCAAACCGATGATGGAGCACATTTTTTCTTGAATAAATTAGCCTGCGTTGCAACTACCCATTTCACTACTCTCCAAATAAAATTCCTAATATTTGGCGAGGCCTCAAGACTCCAAATCCCCTTCCACACTAACGGATCAATCGTGCACGAATAAGATGGCCGCTGCACCTGGCTCTTTCATTTCTTACTTCGAATCCATCTGTAACCAGACTTCACAGAATAATTTCCTTTCTTTTCCATTGGCCAAATCATATGTCATTAGATTCAGAATCTCTTACATTTGTTGCTTCAATTGCCAAACACTCCTCCTCTGAAATTAAATTCTGAATAGAGTTTAAGCACCAATTTCTAGTGTCCTCCTGAATAATTGAAGCCACATTCTAATTTTTATCAACACACACTCCATCTAGAAGACTCGGATGTCCTATTGTAGTCTCCGACAACCATTTATCAACCCATAACTTGGGTCCACTCAGGACCTGCCAATGGGCACCCTCCCTAAGTAACTCCCTACCTTCCAATAAGCTTGACCAAATCCAAGATGCTCACCCTCCCTTTCTTGCCTCAAAAAAAATGAAACATGAGGAAAATATCTCGCCTTTAGCACTTTAACCCATAAAGCATCAGGTTCATGAATAAGTCTCCAACATTGTTTTGCTAGTAAGGCAAGATTGAAATCTTTTAGATTTCTAAAACCCATTCCCCCTCACCTTTAGTATATCTCATTTCTTCCCAGCAAATCCAATGTATTCGTCTTTTCTTCTCTTTCTAGCGCCACCAAAATTTTGCAAGCGCTGCATCAATTTCTTTGCATAAATTGTTAGGAAATTTGAAGACGGACATAGGATAAGACGAGACAGCTTGCGCCACCGCTTTAATTAAGATTGCTCTGCCAGCCTGAAAGAGCCACCACTTCTTCCATCCTTGAATCTTCCTCAAAATCCTTTCTTTAACATACCCCAAAGTTTCATCTTTTGAGCATCCCCAAAGAGCCGGAACACCCAAATAACGGCCAGGATCATCAACATTAGGCATTCTCAAAATCCTACACAATTCCTCCCAGACCGTCTTTGGTGTATTAGCTCCAAAATAGATAATTGACTTTTGCAAATTAACTTCTTGCCCAAATGCTTTACAATAAGCATCAAGAATCTTGACTACATTTTGACAGTTACTTCTTCTTGCTTTCAGAAAAATCAACGTATCATTTGCAAATAATAAATGAGAGAGGCAATGCCCATTAGCACAGAGCTTCACCCCTTCAATGTATCCCATATCAGAGGCCTTTCTCAGTAATAGAGATAATATTTCACTCACAATAAGAAAAACATATGGCGAGAGAGGATCACCTTGCCTTAACCCTCAGGATGGTCTGAACCTCCTCACAGGTTGCCCATTAATTAACACCAAAAACTCCACAATTGTAACACAGCTCATCACCAAATCCACCCATTTACTGTCAAACCCCATTTTCACCATTACTGCCATAAGGATATCCCATTCTACCCGGTCATAAGCTTTGTTCATGTCCAATTTGATTCCAAGCTCGTAACTCTTCTTCACCTTCCTAAGCTTTAAGAAATGAAAAACTTCATGAGCTATAATGATATTATCTTGAATTTGCCTACCTTCCACAAAGGCATTTTGACTTGTAGAGATTATTTTCACATGTAAAGGCTTTAGTCTATTAGCCGAAATTTTTTAGAGAACTTTATAAGAAAAGTTACACAGACTGATTGGGCGGAAATGGCTTACCAACTCCGGATTCTGAGTTTTGGGAATTAGCACAATATTTGTTAAGTTGAGCCTTCGTAGGCTTATTCTTCCATTCATAAAATCAGCTTTCATCCCATTCACCTCCTGCGAAATAATATCCCAAAACGAATGATAGAACACACCTTGAAACCCATCAGGGCCTGGAACTTTCAAAGTGCCCATTTGAAAAACTACATCTTTAATTTCCTCTTCTTCAATATTTCTGTTAAGAATCTCATTCGTCTCCGACGTAACAATCGTGCTAACACAATCAAGAATATCTCCTCAATCACGTTGTCCGCCAGTAGAGAAAAGTTTCCGGAAGTGATCCTCCACCATTCTTCTTATCCATGTTTGATTATCAGCCCACTGTCCCTCACTATTACAAATCTTCACAATTCTGTTATATCTCCTTCTTTGTACAGTTGACTGATGGAAAAAGGCAATGTTAGCATCTCCCGCTTGCAGCCACCTTATATGAGATCGTTGTTGCCAGAATAATTCCTCTTGCTCTTCTAATTTATTGATTTTCTCTGGATGGCCTTCATCTCCTCCACATTATTCTCCCACTTGATTTGCAAACTCCCAAGTTTCTCATTAAGCATATTAATCTCTTGTCTTCTTTCCTTAAATCTCCCCTTACTCCACTCCTTCAATTGCTCCTACATATCTTTAGCTTCCTCAGCCAAGTGTTCAGCCAATCTCCATCTATTTGATTACTCTAACTTTTCTGAACCACTTCCTTACAACCTTCTTCTTTAGCCTAAAAAACCTCAAAACGAAACAGCCAATGCCCCTTTACCATCACCTGCTCCGTGTTTACAATTAAAGGACAATGATCAGAACCTCTAACCGTGCCATAAACCACCATCATGTTAGGCCATTGAAGTTGCCACATGCCATTGACTAAACATCTAGCAAGTCTCTCTTGTATGAGTCTATTATTTCTTGTTGCTCTCTAAGTGAACCTTGGGCCACTAAACCCCAGATCAAGAAGCTCCATTCTTTCGATGGATTCCTGCATAAATTTGGATTTAATACATGATCATTCATGTACTCCAACTTTCTCATGCTCCCAGATTACCTCATTCAAATCTCCCCCACAAAACTATGGCATGTTTGTAGGCTCCAACATCTCAATCGCCCACTGCCAAAATCTTGATTTTTCTTCTTTAGGGGTTCCATACATCCATGTAGCTTGAAACCAATCACATTCTCCCACAATACGCACTCTTGTATGTATTATATTATTTGTGGAAAATAAAACATTCACCTCAATTGGATCGTTCCCCATAGACATAGTCCTCTAGCTATCCCAATCGGTAGGACATCAACACCTTGTCTGAAACTCATCCTCCTCTTAACATCTTCCATTCCATGGCTTTTCATTTTTGTTTCTGAAAGAAAAATGATGCGAAAATTAACTTAACACACAAATTTAACCCTCTTTTGACAATTGTAGTATAAGTATAAGTAAGGATCATTCTGGACCGGGGATTAGGAGGGCTTGCTAATAATCTCTAAACTAACTCAAAAACATAAAACTAAATTTAAAAACACTTAACAAGACTCACAAGACTCAAAGCAAACTTAAAATACTCAAAACAGCTTAAAACAACCAAATAAACTTAAACTAGACACTAGGAATGACTTTGGACGAAAATTGATTTTTACTTGAATCAAAACATTTAAAACACAAATTAAAACAGATTTGAAACACTTTGAAACAAGAAACAAAAAGGGGGGTTTTGATTTGGAGGAAGTTGTAACAAACAAACAAGTATGAAAAACTAGACAGATTGTAAAATAAATTGAGAAATAAGATGATGGATGGGATAGCTAGAGGCTTTTTCTCCACACATGATATGTATGCAAATAACTTGATTTCTAGTTACTACTTCATTGAATTATGAACGACAATGCTCCAAATTAACCGTGACATTACTAGTTAACTCTCAGATTTTCCTTGTTTTATTGGATTGGATGACATCATTCGACAACCCAAAACATTCTTCAAAAGTTCCCTACATGACATCATAATAGAGATACAATCAAAGATCATTACGTTTAAGGAAAATCATAAGCATTGACAAAGCACTTGCAACTATGACATCATGTCGCTTATGCTAAGAATTAAACTTAACGCGATCGTTTATAAGCGACCTTCACTACATGTGAATATAAGTTTGTAACGATTATGTGAAACTTTCTTATATTCTAGCAACGGATTTATGCATGCCAATTAAGTGTCGACCCTTAATTAACAAATACAAATAAGTTATCAATCAAATAGTTAAGCCAATTGCATTCACAATTCAAGAGTTCATAACTGGAATTTATCAAATTATATTGCACACATAATCATGGCTTTGAAATCACCCCTAGCCAAGAGGGGTTTAGCCACTCATATTTACAACAAAATGAAAGGAAATGAATTTAAACATTAGAAACAAAAGAAAGAAAACACCTAAACGCTCCAACGATCCAAGTTGGACAGCAAGCACGTCCAAGCATTTTCCTTCCTATCCTTTGCTACGACACAAGGTGTTGGTGAATGTTTGAAGGTTTGTTTGTATGGAGGAATGGATGTGAAGATGAATGGATGTGTTTGGATGAAGGTTGTGTTGAAATGGGAGTGAATGATCTAACCAAGTATCAACTCCATTTATGTTACACACACTTCCTTTTATAGAGGAAGTGCATGGCAATGGAAGGGAACATGGAGTGGTGTAGCAATTGAGTGCAATGATTCAATGTAATGATGCATGAATCTGAAATGATGGAGGGAACAAGGAATGGTGTAGCAATTGAGTGCAATGATTCAATGTAATGATGCATGAAATCTGAAATAATGAAGGGGACAAGGGTGATTATGCATGGCATGGGTGGAAAGGTGAGTAAGTGGTGAATCAATGAGTGCAAGGAGGTGAAAGGATATTGTGCACATGGTAGACAAAGGAAAGGAAGTGGAATGATGCAACAAATGAGTCAATGGAGGGAACATGGATGATGATGCACGGCATAGGAATCCAAAGGGAGTGCAATGGTGGTGCACGACAATGATGGAAAGGTGAATTGTGGAGTGACACCCCTTTGTGGCTGAGCTCTTTATCATTTTCACATTAATTCTTCTTTATCTTTAACACATTCCTAGCCTCTTTAGTTTTCAATTTTGTCCATCCACCTTGCTCCATGCATGTGCTATTCATTCCAAGCCCAAAACTGCTCCAAAATGCACAAAAATGCATTTTATTGCTTTATAAGGCCCATGGACCTACAAACACACGAAAATAGCTTAAAATATATAATTAACTAAGAAATAACAACATAAATGCATGAGAACAAGCTAACTCAGTCGCATAAATATGCTCCTATCAAAAAACCATAGAGGGTCTATATTTACGTATATACCCATGTAGGGCTCGAACTACAGTGTCCGACCCAAGACCATGACAGTTCCAAAGTATGTAGATCATGGCGACCTTGCAGCTGTTTCAGGCCAGCCGCCACCGCCTTCAATATTTACCCCAATATCACCCAATCTGACATGAACCTTATGAAGGTTCTCCGCTTGATTCATATTCCATTCCCCTTCCAAGTAACCTTCTCGTATGCTCAACCCTGCAGTTCTCGCTCTTCTACCCCTCCCTCGCCTTTTTGCCAAGCCTCTTTCTCCCATTTTTTTCTTCTTTGTAGGCGACTGGTAAGTATTGATCCCTCTGCCCTCAGCTTTCCTTTTTAAACCGAACCCACCAAATACAATTTCTAGCACCAACTAACCCAAGTGAGCTCAATATGCACTTCATGGTGAGGAAGCTACTAAACACAATCCTAGATGATGAAGCCAATGAGTACCAGAAAGCAAACACCCTTATTTTTATTCGAAATCACATGGCAGAATCCCTGCAAATAGAATTCCTAGCTAAGGAGGACCCGAAGTCGAAGCCTTAGTGCACTTTGATTAACAGAAGCTGATATTCAACGCCTCAAGTAAGAAACGATTGGCATAATCTCCGCTTCCAAGACTTAAACTATCGTTGAGTATGTCTCCGAAGTCGGTTGATTCTAAAGTTTTGTGGTTAAGAACTCATTGATTCTAACCTATTAGAGAAGACCTATTCCACCTTTAAAGAATCGAATATTGTCTCTAACAGCAGTACCGAGAGCAAAGGTAACAAAGGTTCTCAAACCTCACATCGGTTCTCCTTCTAGCTGAGAAAAACAACTTGCTGATGCAAAATTATAAATCTCGACCTACTGGTTCCAATGTTGTTCCATTGCCACAAGTTAATGTGAATGTTTCCAAGAGAAGGAAAAGGAACCGTGTTAGTAGAATGGTCATTCGTCCCAGGTCAGAAGAACAACAAGGGGAAAGGTAAGTTGGTTCAAACTAAGGGTACTGACCTTGCAAGAATTATAGGAACATTAACGATAAGGCTAATAGTCCCGAACCAATAAACAAGTCAATTATTTGCTTCTTTTGTGGTGGAATTGATCACTAGGCTCACACATGTCGATGTTGTTGATTGATATCACAACCGTAGTCAGAGAGAAATCAACCGAAGTTGTCCAAAATGACATGGCTTGAGTCGTTTTGAATTTCATGGAGCAAGATGACTACTAATGGATGTGATTGGCATGTAGCCAACTTAGAATTTTCCTTAATGTCTTCAGATAATTTCTTTTTTATTTTCGGATTATTGGGCCATTTTGAGCAAACTATTGGTTTTTTAACCCCTTTATGGTTATTGTTTTACTTCTTTTGGATTTCAGTTCTTGAATAATTTAAGTCAACAAAGTTTACCCTGAAAACTTGTTGTGTGACTTAACTTAAAATTTTCATATGCATATGTTCCATGAAGTTGATCGACTGGTAGACAATGCTATCACAAACATTGTTTAACATAACCACATTTATTCCCTCAACTTCATGCCTACTGAATCCTCGACAATAGCAATCCATGGCCCGACACTATTGATAAAAGGGCATGTCAAAAGCCAATTCGTGTTGCCCAATGGTACTTTGCTTACTAGTAATGAGGCCTTATATTCTCCTCGTTCTGAACAAACGTTCTTGAGTTTTAAATACATTTGAGCTGACAAATTCTATTGTGAAATCATGGAAGAAAATGATGTTGAATTGTGAAACTAGGCTTGGACTTGAATTCGTAAGGTCAAAAGGATGAGAATGGTGGTGGTTTAGGGGTTTTTCTATGTTTGTGGATGGGTCTAGAAAGGAGAGACGATGTCAAGCAGAAGAGTGATGTTGAGAGAGAGAGAAAAAGGGAGAGAGAGAGAGTGATAAAATAATGTTCAGCAGAGAAAGGAAAGAAGAAGATGAAATGGACATATTGATTTTAAGCACAGTTGTCACATCTTGGCCCGGCCCCCCACACATCCCGGGCTCGACTCCACCATAGCACAATATTGTTCGCTTTGGGCCCCGACCACGCCCTTACGGTTTTGTTTCTGGGAACTCACACGAGAACTTCCCAGTGGGTCACCCATCTTGGAAATGCTCTCGCCTGAACTCGCTTAACTTCGGAGTTCTGATGAAACCCGAAGCCAATGAGCTCCCAAAAAGCCTCGTGCTAGGTAGAGATGGGAATATACATATAAGGCTTACAGGATCCTCACTCCTGGGCGATGTGGAATCTTACAACAGTGCCCCAGAAAAATGGTGGATCCAAATTCACATTGATTTATCAAACATGATAATATCCGAATAATAGAAATTAAGCAGGGGGTGAAGTAAACTGTGCTTATGAACAATAAAATAGTTGATTTTGAGATTTAGTTAAGATTGAATTTTGTAGTAAATAATCTACAACCACATCATTTGGTTTGGAAATTTGATTTAAAATTTTTGTCTTCCTATCATTAACCATGTTAATCATATATTGAATTCTTCATCTACAGAGGAGTCGAATATAAAACGTTTCCCTCTAAATTAAACAATAGCACCAAGTGGATTATAAAAAATGACTAGGATGATCTCTCCTCCTTTTTCCATCTCCTCCTCTCATAATCTCTATTTTGTCTTTCTCTTTTTATAAAAAAAATTAATATAAACTGTTGACATGATTTAATCATGACCGTTCAAATAGGTGGAGAAGGAAGGGGAGAGAAAAAAAAGAAAGAAATGAGATAATCCATTCTCCTAAAAAAAAAAAACTTGTAAACACATGATTTTGACTTATGTGTATGGGACATAAAAGAATAATTTATTCAATTCCCAGTCAACACCTGTGGCTAGCTACCCATGGTCAATAGTGCAGTGCAGGCCAAGTCATTGGAAAAAACACAAAACGAAAGAATTGTCTTCGTTCCTATTAATTAGATTTAGCTGCCCTACAGTCATTGATTATTCAGCCCAACCCACTCCGCCAGTTGCTCTCTCCCTCTCCAAAATTCATACTCCCACAGAATTGAAGAAGAGAGAGAAAATATGAACCCAGCGCCACCAGCAAGGCCTCCTCCAACACCCAAAAAGGAGGTACAACTCCAAGGTCCACGCCCTTCCCCTCTCAGAGTCAACAAGGACTCCGTCAAGATCAAGAAGCCACCGCCACACCCCCACCCACATCCACACCCAGCATACACCCAGCATCCCCATCCACCTCCACAGCCGGTGGTGATCTACTCAGTCTCTCCCAAAGTTATCCACGCCACAGAAAACGAGTTTATGTCCTTAGTCCAACGCCTCACCGGCCCTTCCACCTCTCCGCCCTCCTCCTCCGCCGACGGCCTCTCACCGGCTGCAAGGCTCGCCTCCGTACACAAGACAAGCCCTAATTCTTCAACCTCGGATTACAACAAGGTCGTGGCCGGCGCCGCCACCACTAGTACTAGCATTGACGACGACTTCATGACAAGTATTTTCAATAATCTTGAAGCTCAAGGAGGCGGAGGAGGAGGAGGGTCAGTGCAACTTGACGAAATGGGTCAATTTCCGGGCATATTGTCTCCGGCGCCAGCGTCTCTGCCGGCGGTCCCAAGTGGGTTATTCTCACATCAACATCAGCATGACGTCATAAGCAGCCCAATGTTTAATAATTGGATGGGGATGGCCAATAGCCCTGGGCCGGCTTCTGCTTTGGTTTCTCCCAGCCCCTGCTCATGGGACCTCTTCAACCATTTCTTACACTACGTTTGATAATTCAACAATTTGCTGCCCGGTCCTCAGTTTCGTTGCATTTTTACATTTTAGCAATTGTAATTAATTTGTTACTCTCAGCCCCAGTCTTTGTAATCATTTTGTAATTCAGATGGAGTTTTACAAATTTACTCTAATGATAATTATTCATTTGAATTTCGCTATTTGGATTAGTTTAAACAAAAATATCGCTGAAGTGGTTGGTTAGGGCATTCGTCTTGGACTGTTCAACCCAGTTGCATATGGCTTGTAAAAGGACAGATATATGCCTACATTGTCATATGATCACTACAGTTCACTGTTCGGAATCCGTATCTACCAACAGCTCTACAAAACCTCAAAAACGATGAGGCCAAATGGAAATTTCAAAATTCAAAATTCATTTACCCTTACAATGCTGAAGACCGTTCATCAAATAAAGAAAAAGATGCCGAACGCTGGTGGTACGTTGTATCCTTTGACGTCATACTGTTCTTCCCATGCTGGTCACTCTCGAATCATTTTGAACTCGCATTCTGACATTTTTCGGACTTAGAGCTTCAGCGGTAAACATCCTCCTTATAAATTAAGGTGCCAACCTTCTCCCCCTTTATGGCTTTTGAGATGTTACCAGGTTTGTTCAGATTGAACACAACAACTGCATCATGGGAAAGAAACAACAGCATGTTCAGCTCACAAGTATGGTTGCAAAATTTTAGATGCTTGTCTAAACATACCAGGAATTTTGTTTGTCTGGCATAAGGTAATGGCGGTCATGTCCATCACCAAAAGATCTTTCGCCATCACCTCTTGATATGTTAAATTCTCAAGAAGACGGGCATTCGGGTCACACCTTGGATCGTTGTCATAAACCCCGTCAACATTTGTAGCTTTCAACACTACCTCTGCATTGACTACGCCCACAATTGAAAGCAAAATGATAAGTTTGAAACAAAAGAAAATACTTCTGTAGCTTTTAGCCCTCTGCATTGACTGGATAAACGATTGATATTTGCCACCATAGACAAGTTGCAATTCAGTAAATTTAGGACTAGATAAATACGAGAAGACTTGATATTAATCAGTACATTTGGGAATATTCAGGACTACTTACTTTCTGCACCACGAAGCGCTGCAGCAGTATCAGTGGTGAAGAACGGATTTCCAGTTCCAGCCGCAAAGATTACTACTCTCCCCTTTTCCAAATGCCTTATAGCTCTTCGACGTATATAAGGCTCTGCAACCTCAGACATTCGAAAGGCAGTCTGCACTCGAGTAGGGATGCCGATACTTTCCATTGTTGCTTGAAGAAATATTGAGTTCATGACAGTTGCCAACATCCTGAAAAAATGATATGAACCAGATCAAGTAATCACCCAATGAAAGGAATTATGTAAAAATGCAACTGGAAAAAAGTCTACACAGGTGACATCAAACAACACTAAGGAATTTACCCGATGTAATCAGCAGATGATTGGTCAAGACCGCCGCTTCCCACCCAGGAAGATCCACGGAAGATATTTCCCCCGCCAACTACAATTGCAACCTGAAATACTTAACTAAGATTACTAAACCATACAGAACACAGTAAACTATGTTTTGGATCATGAGCAAACAAATCTCACTAGTACAATCTGTTGAGCACTTTACGGAGATTACTAAAACATTCAAACTATTCCTGTTCATGCTATCCCTGCATTCTGTTGGATATTTAAATAATAAAAATAACCTACAGTCCCATTCTTATCATGAAGCATTTCCCAGACTGCACGTTCATCCTCACATAGATAATTCTTGAATCCCCAAATTTCACTACGTTTAACTTTATAAACAGGTTACAGTAATGACCAACATCACAGGTAAACAATATAATGAGAAGAATACGACCTCTGTGTGTGTGCCCTTGCCTTCATGTACATAAAAGGAAAAGGTCATGTAAAGTACAGTTCTTTAATGTCAAGTGTTGAGCATTACCTCAATGCCAAGGCGAGTCACAGATGCAACCTCCCTTGCAATTTCCATTGTTACCTAATATTATCAACGGGCCAAACTGTTCATGTTTCAGAAACCAATAAGAGAAGGATAATTATCATAGGATGATTTAAGAATTTATGAGACCTTTGGGTCAATAGTCTGTGTATGATCTCCGGCAAGTGCCTCTCCGCTAACTTTAAGCAAAACCCTTCGCCACTTATAAGATGGTCCAGACGAGCCATTCCCATTCATTGTCACCCCAAAGGGAGCCATAGATGATATTTGAGTATGACTGTTCAAAAGATATGAAGTTAAAATGGTAGATATTAGAGCAATGGTATCCAAGCCAACACTACCAAACGCTACTACTAGATGAAAAAAAGGCATTGCCATTTTCTCACACAATTCGACAACCAAGGAAAGACAATTTTCTTACACCCCTTGATATCTATCCCAAGAACAACAAGATATGAAAAAGCAAAAATGATTAAATCATCCAGGGGAAGATCCAGGGTTGAAGAACAGACTGATTATTATATATCCTGCAAGATTGGATATTTGACAACAAAATCAAGTGTAACTGAGGAGCATGCGAGTTAATTAAGGAACCACCAAGTGAAACTGAAATCGCTGCACCCTGCACCCAACAGTCTGTTGATACTTACTAAACCCTACCAGTAGTTTACTACAAGTAACTTTTAGCTAGAGTCAGTTTTTTTTGGTCGAAAGCTAGAGTCAGTTGATAGTTACATTCAAGGACCCTTCATTCCGACAACAAAACTGAAATTAAGCGGCTACCCATAACAATTTACAGTAATAAAAAATACAGGAAAGTCATGTTCTTGTAGCGGCATACCTGCGGTGATTCACGGAGTCGGAACCGGAGCCCATTTCAGAAGATGAGCAGGTAACCGCCGCCAACCGCCCACGTGGAGGCTGTTTACTCACCGGCACACCATTGTAAGCGCGCTTCAAACAAGTCAGAGGCGGACATGAAAAAGAAGAGGAGGAGGTGGAAGAGGAGACAGAGACAAAGGAGGAGGGCGAAATTGCCGCCATGAATAACTGAAAGTCAAAGTAACTTAATTTAGTTCTCCTAGCGCCAAGCTGTAGCTGCTGCTTGACCAAACCAAGCAAGATAACATGCCTCTCTCCCTTCCCTCTCGAATCCGGATCCTCGCCGGTTCCTTTTTGTGAGGATTTCGGAAATCCTTAATCATGTTCGGTTATCTTTATCGTACGGTCAAAAATTATTTTAAATATATTTATTTAAAATTAAACACAAACATTACTTGATAAAAACTAACCACACAATGTACAATAAATGAACACAATTCATAAATCCCCAAGATCCACACCAAAAGATGCAGAGAGGATCCTATTGATTTTGGCAAAAGTCCTACCTCAATAAAAAAAAAAGAAAACTAATAAAAATGATTTGAAAACTTAAAGTTTTAACGATAAGGACAAAATAAAGGTAAATGAATAGTATTAGAATTGACTTTTTAATATAAAAATATGATTTTTTATTAAAAAGTACCGGAAACTTTTAATTAAAGTTATCTAAAAAAATGTTTTGAAATTCCACGAAACATACCTCATTTTCCTTATTACTATATTGCCCTTTGAATAAGTAATTTACCCTTTGTAGGCCTATGCAACCAACAAAAACTTCCACCTTTGGATGAATAAAACTCAGTTCGTTATTGACGTTATTAACCTATTAGAATACAATTAATTAATCCGAAATCATTTTTGTAATTGTAGCCTGTCATATAGGAATGTAATTTCTAATTGTAATTAGTGAATGATTCCTATTTTTAATATGAATTTATATAATTCTATATTAAAATATTTTCTACACATCAATACAAGAAGTTATAATTCTATATGATGTTACTCGTCTAGATTTCCTTAGGTCCTAGGGTTTTCTCTCATCTCCTCCTTTCGTTGCCGTCCCAACCAACAAAACAAAACAAAAACATTTTTGTCGTCCCATGTCCATTCCGCTCATGGCGTCCTGTTCTTCCTCTCTTTGCGGCCAAAACAATGCGAACTTCGTCAAACTTTTCTACCTCCAATCATATTGTTTGGGTTCATCAACTCAAAAACCTATTTTTTTTGGTTAACTGATAAAGTGGTTAACATATATTTCCCATAACCAAGAACTAACTTACTGTGGTATCCCGTGAGCCCAAAGAATCCTCTCAATTCTTTCACATTGGCAAGAATTCACCAATCCTAACTGGCTTGAATCTTTGCAGGATCAACAGCTACCCCATCTCTAGAAACAATCTCTACTTTGGCCAAATATACACTTTTTCTTGTTCACATATAATTGGTTCTCATGGAGTAACTTGAGGGCCTTGTACAAATGAGACAAGTGATCCTCCCAAGTTTTTTTATAAACCAAGATGTCATAAAAAAATACTAGTATAAACTGCCTGAGGAAGGGTCTAAAAATGTCATTCATTAAGTTTTGGAAGTGGCAAGAGCATTAGTGAGTCGAAAGGGCATGACTAGAAACTCACAATGTCTCTTACGAGTCATTTCAACATATGCATGATTCAATTTAATCTCATGATATCTTGATCTTAAGTCAAGCTTAGAGAAAAATTGTACTTCAAACAATTCATCAAATAGGTCATCAATCAAATGTTCCCTATTTCTTCTTCACCAACGACACATAAAATGAAAATGAGTCATGGCTAAGCCTGATGAAACCAGATTGCAAAAGCTCTTGCACTGCCTTCTCAATTTCAGTATTTTGAGCTGGACCATAATGGTAGGGCTTGATACTAGGTGGCTTTGCTCTAGGAACCAATGGAGTTTTATGGTCATATATATGCTCTTTGAGGAGTACCTCAGAGGGAAGTACAAATATCTCCTCCAAGTCGCCCAATAGACCTTGCAATTCAGAGAGTTGTTGAGAATTCTGTTGTGCCATACGTTGGGCCTCACTGCTTGGCCCATGATGTACGTAAGCGGGGAGACTCAAAAGTACTCGGGATCCCAACAGCTGTGTTAGAGTGAAGCCGTAGGTGTTCATACTACTTGTCTTAAGATGAAAGAGTTATAACTGCTGTTCTTAGTTTGAGACGACATATATAAGTTGTATTTCAGATGTAGCTAATATTTTGAATGCTCATCTCTTCTTTCCGAACATCCCTCCGGGGTATATTTTATTTGGTTGGGATGGATTATCAACGCGAGGCGTCTTCAAAATGGTCACGAGTATCGGTTGCCTTTGCAAGCTCTTTTGTTGTTTTCTTACATGTAGTTTGAAATGCAGGAGCCATGGCTGCTTCACGACTTCGATGAGGATTTTTATGGGGAGGAACTGCATCGTATTATAGTCGGCTGCATACCTCAATTTGTCGTCCCTGTCCTGTCATCGATCTCTTTCTAATATTTGGGTGTGAAATGAAACAGGCCACTTTCTCATCTCTTGGGAGCTTGATAGAAAAGATTCACCAGGACAGACGAATTGTTGAGTAAGCTGTTGATCTTGCATTGTTCTCAAAATACAAGGACGATAAATAGCTCAAAAGCTGTAGGTAAGGATGCTTTTGAAGCGCGTTTTCTATACATGATTGGCTAAAACAATAATTGAAATTGTACAATATGAGTATTCATTTCTGCTCTGCGAAAACGACTCTAGTCCTATTCTGGCTGGGACGACTGTGTAATTGTACGTATTTCCTATGTTGTCGGCGCCAAATTAATATTCACAAAAAAATGTAAAGATTGAAAAACTACATAATTAAGCCACCTACATCTTCATGGGCACTGCCACGGACGCTCGACTGACATGAAAAAACATGGAAATGTAGGGACTTAACTCTTGTTGCGTTGTGTTGCGTTGCGTGTTGATTCAGTGAGGTTGGAGCCAGTGCAGGGTGATCCAAACCAACTCTTACAATCTGACTGGCAATCCGTAGTTATGGAATGTCCTGATTGTTCCGTCACATCCAGCTGTTGCAATGACAAGCCCCCATGGTTCTGATTCAGCGGTGTGATTGAGTGCTCTATTGTGTTGCTGCTGCTGACGATGGTGAACTTGACGTTGCCGGTGACACTGACCATTTTCATCTCGTATGACCGGTAAATCCCATAAAGGCAGAGGAAGTTTCTCTTCGGGCCAAGTTGCAGAGCCACCCCTGCACGGACCATTTAAGAAAAACCAATTTCCAAGAGAAAAACATTCTGAATCTCTGCTTCCTGGAGCAGCCTCCAGATGGCCTGGTGTTTCCAAGCTCCTTTGTTCTCTTCTCATGCCTGGCCAAGGTACCGCGACAGACACACCTTCACATAAGAAATGCTCACAGGATTGAACAGATTTTGTTTGTTTGGATGATGATGAGACACACGGCTCGTCATAGTCCCACAAATAAACATGTGAGTCCTCTCCAACTGAAATTATATGTTTCCCGCTTGATGTAAAAGAAGCTGACGTCTGACTTCCCGACTTTGCAAGACCTGTTACATTCAGAAAAATCTAGTTATTCAATGAATGCTTTCATTAACCGAGAACAAACACAATGTACTAGTAAGATGCAAATTTGAGCATATGCTGCAAGAGAATGGGGCATCATATCATCTACCCAAATCAAGATATGGTAAGCATCCACACCTTTGTATTTCCTTGTAAGTTCTACTCCGTCAAATATACGGACTTTCGAGTCTTCTGATGTTATCATAACTCTCTGCGACTTTTCCTGGCAAAACTGGGCAGAAAATAAATCCTAATGAATGAATGAATCAGAAAAATAACATCTTATACAAGCGTGGCGGAAAAGAAAATTTTGAAAGAGCTTTGAGTGCAAAACCTTGATGCCAGTGATTTGGTTGCCAGAGGTTTTCTTCCTACCATGAATACGCATTCGCACAACCAGCTGAAGATAGTCCCCTGTCCAACCACAAAATGGGTTTAACAACTCCCCAGGTGAGGAAAATGCAAACACTTGAATATCAACACGAAGATAACAGGAATTTTATGTACCTGATGCTTCATAGAAGTGGCAAGTGCCTGTAACGGAACCAACCACGAAACCCTACTTGCGCAGCAGAAAACCATATGGTTAGCATCATAGAGGAGAGAACTCTCAAGTTTGTAATCTTAGTAGCAGTGTAATAAAATCATGGCTAATCAGGTATTAAGAATCATACTTTTCCATCTGGTTGATAACATATAGCAGTTATAACATCTCGAACATCAGCCCAGTCAGCAACTCGGTTATCAGAGAGTCCCCAAACTCGAACTTTCCCATCTATCGATCCACTTATGAAATAATTGTTGTTGACAGGATTGAACTGAATGCACGTCACTGGTACCATTTAAACATTTGAACAATTACATTTCAGATTATCATATCATATACAAATTTGAGGGAAAATAAAAACAGAACTAGGATATTTATTTTTATCCTTACCATAGTCATTGTGATCGAAAACATTTAGGCAGTCACCGCAACTAACATCCCACAGACGAACAGTTTTATCCATGGACGAAGAAAGAAGATACTGCAATGAGCATATATATAAATTAACATCAGTCACAAGCTGCAAAGTTGTGAAGATGATTATATATCAGTCAACGAAATAGGTAACGTTACGATATACTCACATTTGAACTCGACCAAGCCAGGTCTAACACATCACTGGAATGGCCATGAAACTCTTGCAGCGGTGACTCCTGAATTCGAAAACCCTTTTCAGGAAAGATCACGCGATAACCGGACTTTATTTTCTTAAGTTTGCCATCAAAGTTCCCTTGAGGTGTTAAGTAGGTACAAGAAACATCTGTTAATGTAACACGCCAGATGCATACAATCCCATCTTCACCGCCAGTTGCGAGATACTGGCCATCGAGACTAAACTTCATCACCCCAATGAACCCCTTGTGCGCATGAATTTCTTGCCCGCTGCATAGTGCAGTGAACTCCATGCACTTCTTACCATTCTGCTTGACCATCATCCTATTTTGTTTCGGTATTTCAGTATCTGGTTTCGATACCTCTGACACAACTTTACCTCCTCTTCTCTTCCTCTTGTTTATAAACTGTTTCCACCAAACTTTCGTCTTCTTTTCACCCTCCTGTGAATTCCAACATTCTTTTTCCGGAGCCTCAGCTTCTCTCCGAGCAGAACCCGTAGCAGAAGGTGAAGCAATATGAACTGCATCGTGAGTCCAGGCCAAATTTGAGCTACCTTGTATGTTACTATCCAATGTATTGTACATAAAGTTTGCTTGATGACGACTAGAAGACGAAATGCAAGAGCTTGGGGAAGCTCCACTGCATTCCGAAACTCTTTCCAATCCCATATCCACAGAAGCAAACTTTGCAGAATCAAACTCAACTAAATCCATTTTTCGCAGAAAACTCTCCCGTCTCTCCTTAACACTTGGTGGCTCATTCATCCAAATTTTGTACTCCTCACTCGCTATGAGTGATCGTGCAGGTGACAAGTCCTCCGAGTCGAAGAACACATCATTTTCTTCATCATAAGATTGATCAGAGCTCAGCATGTCTGTCACTTGAGGCCAAAGTTCCACATTTCCTCCAGACCCTCCTCCTTCACTCGAAGTTGCAGGCAACCTTCTTTAGTAAATAATAATCCGCAGCAAAGTCCCCAGTTCACGGACCGAGTTTTTCTCGTTAACTATGCAGACAGGATGAAGCATCCACATTCCAAAGCAAAGCAATTCAACTGAATGATATTAAAAACACAAGCATGGATAAGTACGAGGAACCGAACTTGACGACTCCAAAATAGCAAACAAAATATCAACACTAAATTTAAATGAATTAATTTGGCTAATTCTTTATAGTTACTGTTATAATAATATTAGTGGACTTGAATACACCCAAAACTAAACTAATAAAATAAAATAGAAAGACGGAAATAACCAAAGGCCCTGAAATGACGGAGTTAGAATACCAAAGAACATCCGATAACTATTTCGTTCTCAGTTTTTAATTTTCGTCGTTTGGTAATGAAAACAAAAATTTTAACTAAAAGCCAATATTGAAAACTTGTGACTTTTTCCTTTTCGGTTTAGAAAAAAACACAGCTGATTTTTACACACTCTGTTTAGCTTCTTACATGCCCTTTTAATTTTCGGTGACTTAACAAGGCCAGTGTAAGAAACTATAAAATGTAAGCGTTTATGATTTTTTTGTCAAAAAACGACAAAACAAAAACTGACTACTAAAAACGACGTACTAAATTAGTAATAGTTTATTGAGATACAGAATAAGGGTCAGAACGTAGAAACAAGCGTAACAATAGTATTAGTATAGTATAATAATTAGTATTACCTCCTCCAGCTCCAGTGGTGTGTTTGAATGCAATGGAAGCAAAGCAAGATGAATTGAGATATTGTTGAATATGACCGACCCCCCTGTAATTGTGGAGTCGCTGCTGCAAACATTTCAACAACTCAGCTAACACTGCTTTATTTGTATCCAACCCAATACTCTGAACTCACACACTCAAACTACAAATAGAAAATGGCGGAGGAAGGAAAGGAAACAGCTGCAAATTCTTACTCTCTGAGTTACCAGATGTTTGAATTTTGAGGCCTCGAGATCCCAACTCTTTTAAAACTCGCAACCAATCTCTCCCAATACTATTTTCTCTTGTTTGTGCTTCTGTGGGCTGCAGCCACTCTACTGCTCCTGTCTATTATACTTTTACTGGTGGTGCTGCTGCTGCTGCTCTCTCCTTTTTCTTTCTGCTTTTTTTACACCCAGCAATTTCTGCAATTGCAGAATTTTTTCGTTTAAAATTCACAAACCCCAGAAATCAATTTAAAAAATTTAACTGTAAATTTTCACATTTATATAGATAGAGATGCTACATAAAAACCCAATTAAGTAATATAAAATAAATTAAAAACCCAATTAAGCACGATGAATTAAATTCAAAATCCAAGCTTTTTGATCTTTTGAGTATTTATTCTTATGGTCCTAATAGCGTATTATTTGTGTTTATTTGCTTAAGTTCCAAAGAGTGTCAAATGTATGCTTGTTTGTTTCCATAAATGGCAAAAATAGTCCAAATACACTCTATAAAGAAAAATTGTGTAATTTTTGCACACGCAATAAGCTATTGATCTTTTGAGTAATCATTCTTATGATCTTAGTAACGTATTATATGTATTTATTTTTTTAAATTTCAAAAAATGTCAAACACACATGCTCGTTTATTTCTATGAATACCTAAAATAATCAGAATACATTTTAAATAAAAAATGTCAAACACACATGCTCGTTTATTTCTATGAATACTTGGCAAACGGGTTGTGTCTGTCGTGTTCGTGTCGTTTTCGTGTAACACCGGTTATCTTAACGGGTTGTATTGTGTCACACCTGTTATCTTAACAGGTCGGGTCACTTTACCCAACGGGTAAAGTGACCCGACCCGTTATGAACTGTTAAGAAAAATATATTTTTTTCTTAAATTTGCACATACCACACTTTGCCACATAAATATTACTTCAAAACATTAAAACACATAATTTAATATATATATATATATAATTATATTATATAATTATTTTAGTTTTTAGGGGTATAAAATTATTAAATTAATGTATATAATTATTATAGTTTATTCATACTTTCATTAAGTATAACATAAGATTTTGTGGTATCCACTAGTGTAATTTTTTAAATTGAATATCGAATTCATTCATTGTATTCATATAGGGTCAATGAGTATAGCTGTAAAAAATCATCAAAATCGGAGTTAAAATAACCGTTAAATTGTGATTTTTCATTTTATAACCGTTGAAAAGTTTTGTCTCGTTACTTGATCTCTGAATGTTTGTTATTTGCAATTTTTGGTGTATGCGATCTTGAAGTATATACAAACATGTTTGATGGTTGGATCGTTGAAACTAGTTTCGTAAAATGCGTATCTCATCAAAACAATAGATTCACTAACACTTAAGAATTTATTCATACTTTCATTAAGTATAACATAAGATTTTGTGGTATCCACTAGTGTAAATATTTTAAATTGAAGATCGAATTCATTCATTGTATTCATATAGGGTCAAGGAGTATAGTTGTAAAAAATCATCAAAATCGGAGTTAAAATAACCATTAAATCGTGATTTTTCTTTTTATAACTGTCGAAACGTTTTGTCCCGTTATTTGATCTCTATATGTTTGTTTTTTTACAATTTTTGGTGTATGCGATCGGGAAGTATTTACAAACATGTTTGACGGTTGGATCATTGAAGCTAGTTTTGTAGAATACGTATCCCATCAAAACAATAGATTCATTAACATTTAAGAGTTTATTCATACTTTCATTAAGTATTACAAGATTTTGTGGTATCCACTAGTGTTAATATTTTAAATTGAAGATCGAATTCATTCATTGTATTCATATAGGGTCAATGAGTGTAGCTGTAAAAAATCATAAAAATCGGAGTTAAAATAACCGTTAAATCGTGAGTTTTCGTTTTATAACCATCTAAAAGTTTTGTTCAGTTACTTAATCTCTGAATGTTTCTTTTTTTTTCAATTTTTGGCGTATGCGATCTCGAAGTATATACAAACATGTTTGACGGTTGGATCGTTGAAACTAGTTTCGTAGAATGCGTATCGCATCAAAACAATATATTCACTAACACTTAAGACTTTATTCATACTTTCATTAAGTATAACATAAGATTTTGTGGTAACCACTAGTGTAAATATTTTAAATTGAAGATCGAATTCATTCATTGTATTCATATAGGGTCAAGGAGTGTAATTATAAAAAATCATCAAAATCGGAGTTCAAATAACCGTTAAATCGTGATTTTTCGTTTTATAACCGTCGAAAAGTTTTGTTCGGTTACTTGATCTCTGAATATTTGTTTTTTGCGATTCATTAATGATGCAATCTCGAAGCATATACAAACAAGTTTGATGGTTGGATCGTTGAAATTAGTTTCGTATAATTCGTATCCCATCAAGTTCAATGGTATATATATATTTATTAAGTATATTTAAATCTATTTATTTTGTACGTATAATTATTATAGTTTTTTGGAGTATAAAATTTAATTTAAAAAAAATATATATAATTATTATAGTTAATATTTTGGGGGTATAATTATTATAGTATATATAATTATTATAGTTAATTTAATATATATATAGGGTTATAAAATTATTAAATTAATATTCTGTTTATCGTGTATCGTGTTACCCACGTGTATACCCGAACCAACCGGTTATCTTAACAGGTGCTTATCGGGTTACCCGATAACGACCCGATTCGTTATCGTGTCGACCCAAACACCTGTTAATTTCGTATCGTGTCGTGTCGGGTTATCGGGTCGTATCAGAAATTGCCAGACCTAAATTTGAGTAAGAAATAAAGAGAAACAACAAACCAAAACGTGTCAGCGTGTAGAGGATATACTCTCTAATACCAGTGACCCTATAAGAAAAATACAAAGTTTGACCACTAAAAAATTAAGGAAACTTTAATAAAAAGCTTCCGGTACTATTTATTTAATGAAAAATCACATTTTTACACTGAAAAATCAATTATGGTACTATTCATTTTACTATTTATCTTGTTCTTATCGTTAAAACTCAAAATTTTTAAATCATTTTTATTAGTTTTTTTTTATAAATAAATTGATGAAATTATAAATAGAAAATTACAAGCTGTGACTGCGACAAGTATGTTGAGTGGGTAGCCACTCTAGTAACTGCTTGATAAAATGGCAGAGGTATAGCTGAATAGCTAGCTCCCTCCCTAGAGACATCGATTGCTCACAACACTGACACCTGTCTACCACCCACCGCATGTTACAACTCACAATTCTATACCACCACCAAAATAACTCGATCAGTGTTTGATACCAATTTATTGTGCACTATGTTTGTTTGATCTCTTGAATTATTATTTCAATCGAAAATGGCTATATGAACTAATTTTTTTGGTAAGTTTAACTCTTGAATTATTTGAAATCAGTTAATTAACTCTTTATTGATAGATTTGATGAAATTTCGTCTACTTTGTCGTCAAATATTATGCATGATTTTACTCTTAAAAATGAATAACGTGCTGATCACAAGTCAGTATATGATTGCGGACAAAATTTGACATTAAAGGGTTAATTGACTAATTTTAAATAGATCATGGGATAATTTACCAAAAAAATAGTTCATATATTCAATTTCAACTAAGGTAATTGTTTCTGAGGTCAAACGGTAGTTTACCCTAACACACACATACAACCCAATAAGTTGGTCAATGGTTAGATTGTCGACATCCATTATAGATTGGGCCACACAAGGTATCCCTCAAATATGATTATTGAGGTGTTCCTCAAATAAATTTATATACAAGGATTTGTAAGCATGTAATTCAATATCCTAGTGAATATGGTGTTGAACTTCCACCTATACTTCCTGGATTCAAAACAATGTTAAGCTCACTTACCACACCCAACACCAGATTCAAAACAATCTAAAGCTCACTTCCACCTATGCATGTCGTGTTTTTCGTGTTCGTGTCGTTTTCGTGACATACTCGATATCTTAACGGGTCGTGTCGTGTAACACCTGTTAAAGTAAACATGTAATATGACTCGACCTGCAATCAAACCGTTAATATTATCAGGTAATATGACCCGACGAAATGTCTAAATTGCCCTTGGACATTGAGTTGTTATGTGGTGTTATGGCTAAGTTGGGTTTAAACTTAATTGGTTAGTTCCAAAGTTTTTGGAATTTAAGTTAGTAATTTTTGGTTGTGATTAGTGACCCAAATTGGACCACACACACACACACACACCCACAGCTTCCGTTGACCTTTCTCTCTCCTCCCTCTCTCGGATCTTCTTCCATTTTCGTACAACTCGTACAGACGAACCTCAAACCAAGCCATTTCTGCATAGATCGAGCTCGTGATTAGTACCATCACTTTCATCTCATCATCACGAACTCAACCATACCATTTTTAGGACTTCGAAGCTTCGGAAATCCTGTGAAAAACCCTACCCCAAAATTGGCATTGTTCATGCACGTTCAAACGAAGAGTTTTTAGAGGATTTTAAGCTCACAGGGAGCTTTAGAAGGTTTTCATGAAGCTCGGGGTAGCTCGTTGGGTAGCTTTGGACGTCGGGATTGTGAGTTTCAAGTTTAGCCGGTTTCTCTCGAATTTCTCCGACGAGATCCTGTGATCTTTGGGGCTTTAAATAGGTAAGGATATGTTCTACAAGTTAAGAGCTTCATTTTGGTACTGGTTTCATGAAATTTGGATGAAAAATGGGTGAGATATAAAGGTTTAAAATTTTTCTAGTTTTTCCGGCGACGACGACGGTCCGGCGAACCAAGGAAGGAGACGACGGAATATTCCGTCAAGTTTGACAGAATATTCCAACGGCGTCATGTTAGTTTTAACGGTATATGCTACTTTTTAACGGAATATTCCCTAACGCCGTTAGGGTTACCGTCAGTGTGCACGGCACGTGCCCGCGCATGGGCGGGGCGTCTGGCCGTGCCTTGGCCGGCACGTGGCGGCGCGTGGGTGGTCGAAAGTTTTTTCTAAAAATATGAAGATGTTCGTGAGGTTGTGTAGATCACGTTGGTATATTCAAACATCCCATTTGAGCAATGTATGAGAAGTTATTAGCTAGTATTGGTTATGTGCTTTAAATTAACGTTTTTATAGTTGTTTTGCATATAGGGGAGACTTGTCTCGAGGACGAGCGCAGTCAAGGGCGACTCGGGGCCTACGATCCGTCGACATACCAGTGAGTGGGCTTTTGGTTTTCAGTATATACTTATATACTTGATATTTTCCCAGAAAATACGTTTAAATGAAAGTATGCCTTTAAATGCCATGCATATAAATTTATATTCCGTATATGAACTAGTATATGATGCATATTATATAATTGTGGTGCTGTGGACGCTCAGGTAAGCCCAGGTGAGTTATGAATTGTGATTGTGATTAAAGTTGTGATTGAGAAACATTGAGGTCATAAACCTGCACCTAGGGTGATTGTGATTTAGCCAGAGATATGGCACATGCCTGTTTATAATGTCACCTCCCGCACCATATGCTCACTTTGGATCCAATTTAGGTGCACAGTCTTGTCGTACAGACTATCATAGGTGGTTCCGACTCATAGGTGACTAGCGATTTATCGCCCAGCTATCATGAGAGCGTAGTATTGAGCATAATTATATTACACCCAGTCTTGTCGTACATACCCTTGTAGTGGTTCCGACTTATGTGCAGTGTAGTGCCGTATAGGTCATTGTAGTGACTCCGGATAGATTGAATAATGAGCTATGAATTCAGCCGTACAGACTTATGCAGGGTTCCGGCTAATATGTTATTTTCCATGAATTTATTCTCACCTGAGTTACTTATTCTATTTTATGTTTTGGCATGACATACTTATGAATATGGTTATGTGAAGCATGATTTGAATTGAAATATACATACATATATATATATATATATATTTATTTATGATTATGTTTATATTCTATTCTGGGAAAGTTATACATATTTTACGGCGAGGGATTAGAGCATTTTAATGATGAAATGGTTTTGAAAGACATTTGTTTTTGCCCACTCACATTTTCTGTTTTGCGCCCCTGCAGGTTTTAGGTAAACCTGCGGTTGGTGGCGTACGAGGATTTCGGCGGTTCTGACATAATAAAATAATTGTAGGATATTTTCTGGTACTGTATAACTAGTACTTGTCCTATTGGACTGCACCTAGACTTTCTATGCTTTGATTAGGAGTATTTACACTTGTATCTCACTCCTAGCACTTCATGGTTATTAGTGCACATTAGTAGTTTTCGGTTTTTATTTATTCGTATATTTCTTATCTTTATTGCTTTCGCACTGTGCACATGGCTACGTCACCCTCACGTGACGGCCAACATGCTTCAATCTCGATCGGGGTGTGTGAGTTTGGTATCAGAGCCTAGGTTTAGCAGTCCTGTATATCTTGTGAATGATCTAATCATTGTGATGTCTTCTGTCAGAACTATGCCGCCTCGTAGAGAGCCACGTCACTCAGCTGAGCCTAGTTTCCCTGATATTGCTCAATTAGGGGAAGCTATAGCTAATGCCATTCAGTCTTCGCTCCGTCCTCCTTAAAGGACACCTCTTGAGACTGTGTATAATCTGAAGCTGAATCACTTCATTGGAAATGAATGACATGAGGGAGTGAAGAAGTGGCTTAATTATGTCAAGAAGACTTTCCTTGTGATGCAGAGTCAGGGGAATCTTCATCCTGATAGGTGGGTCGAGATGACTATCTGGTTTCTAGGTCCGGAGCCTGCATTATGGTGGAGATAGGAATCATATCAGATGCCACCAGAGGTAGTAGCCAATTGGGAAGTGTTTAAACAGTTGTTTCGGAAACGGTTTATTCCTCCTGAGTACATTGATCGCAAGAAACAAGAGTTCACGCATCTGAAACAAGGAAAGATGTCAGCGAATGAGTATTACAGGAAGTTCACTGATCTATCTCGATATGATCCGGAGGTTGCTGCTAATCCGGTCGAGATGCTTCGTCGCTTCAGGTTGGGTACTAAGAAGAAATGGCGTTCTATAGCGACATCGACTCCATGTGCCACTTACCAGGAGTTTTATGAGGTTTTACTACGGATTGAGAACTCAGAAAACATGCCCAGTGAAAGTGAAGATGAATAAGAAAAGAATGGGAACCAGAGATGAGATGATAAAGGTAAAGGTCAATCATCTCAGGGACCTCGTAAGACCCAGAGTTTTAACAGAAACGGTGGCAGTTCCAGCTCTTCTAGTGGAGGTTTGAGCTCTAATATGCAGAGGAGAGGTGGTAGATTTTCTAGAGGCCCGAGATTTCAGAGGCAAAGGGATTTTGGTGGTTCAGGTGCTCCTTTATGCTGCAGGTGTAATATTAGGCATTTTGGGGAGTGTAGGAGAGGCAGCAGTGCATGCTATACTTGTGGACAGATGGGGCATAGGGTTGCTCATTGCTTTTATAATCAGCAGAGGCCCCAACAACCTTCTTTACCACCACCTGCGCCGACCCAGCAAGCTTCAGCACCTAGTGGTTATGCTCAAACTGGTCGTGGAGGTGCTTATCATTATCAGGGCGACTCCACTCCTTATGCTACAGGGCAGTATCAGTACTCATAGGATCCTCATTATCAGGGTGGTTACCCTCAGTATCAAGGAGGTTCTATGCCATATCAGCCACATTTAGCTGGTGGATCCCAATGGTACCAAGGGAGATAGCCCTAGTAGGTGAAGATTGCTGCTAGCAGTGTAGGATCTTCGAGGCAGTCTGGTCAGCCAAGGCAAAGACGATGTATTCATGCTAGCAGAGATCGTGGTTGACGACAGCAGAATCAGGGATGGATCCATAACATAACATTGCAAGATGCTCAGAACAATCCTGATTTAATCATGGGTACATTAAACATTCTTGGTCATTTTGCTAGAGTATTGATTGATTGTGGTGCTACGCATTCTGTTGTTTCTCATACATTTGCTCAAGTGACACAACCTCATCCTACACCTCTAAGATATGATTTAGAGTTTTCTATGCCTAGATGGGATATATGTTTTGTGGATTGGGTATATCCAGGATGTCTAGTGATGGTGGAGGATGTGGTTATGCCAGCTAATCTTATGTCGTTGGACATTGTGGATTTTGATGTGATTTTGGGCATTGATTGGTTGCACTATAATCGTGCCAAGATAGATTGTTATGGAAAGACAATTACTTTCCATCGTCCTGGATTACCTGAAGTTACATTCGTAGGAGAGCCTAGTGGGGTGAGGCATGGTGTTATTTCTGCCATGAAAGCCAAAAGATTGTTGTAAAAAGGTTGTCAGGGATATTTGGCTCATGTGGTGTTGAATGATAATGCTCCTAGTAGTGTGAAGGATGTACGTGTGGTTAGGCATTTTTCGGATGTGTTTCCTGATGATTTGCCTAGATTGCCACCAGATAGAGATGTGGAGTTCATTGTTGATCTGCTTCCAGGTACGAATCCTATATCTTTGACTCCTTATAGAATGGCTCCTGCTGAATTAAGGGAATTGAAAGTACAGTTGCAAGAATTAGTGGATAAAGGTTTTATCCAGCCTAGTACTTCACCTTGGGGAGCTCCAGTTTTATTTGTGAGGAAGAAAGACGGAACCTTAAAGCTGTGCATTGATTACAGGCAATTGAATCGGGTAACAATTAAGAACCGTTATCCGTTACCCCATATAGATGATTTGTTTGATCAACTCTGAGGTGCCTATGTATTCTCTAAGATTGACTTGAGGTCTGGTTACTACCAGTTGAAGATTAGAAGTGAAGATGTCCCTAAGACCGCATTTAAGACTCGATTGGTCATTATGAGTTTCTTATGATGTCATTCGGGTTAACTAATGCGCCAGCTGCTTTAATGGATTTAATGAATCGTGTATTCTAGCCGTATTTGGACAGGTTTGTCATTGTTTTTATTGATGACATTATGGTATACTCTAAGACTAAAGCAGAGCATGTTAGAAATCTTAAATTTGTGTTGAAAAGTTTGAGGGAACATCAGTTGTATGCTAAGTTTAGCAAATGTCAATTTTGGTTGGATCAAATGGCATTTTTGGGACACGTCATATCAGCTCAAGGTATTCGAGTGGATTCTCAAAAAGTGGCAGCTGTGGAGGATTAAGAGCAACCTCGAACAGTCACTGAGGTACGGAGTTTTCTTGACCTAGCAGGCTATTATAGACGGTTTGTTAAGGATTTTTCAGCGATTGCTTTGCCATTGACGAGGTTGACCTGGAAAGATGTTAAGTTTGAGTGGGATGATAATTATGAGCAAAGTTTTTGGCAGTTGAAGTATTATCTCATTCATGCACCTGTTTTAGCACTCCCAGATGATAGTGGTAATTTTGAGGTCTACAGTGATGCTTCTTTGAATGGTCTGGGTTGTGTATTGATGCAACATGGTAGGGTGATTGCTTATGCTTTGAGACAGTTGAAACCTCATGAGAAGAATTACCCTACTCATGATTTGGAGTTAGCGACTATTATCTTTGCTTTGGAGATTTGGAGACATTATCTTTATGGTGAGAAATGTAAGATCTTCACATATCATAAGAGTCTTCAATATCTCTTTACTCAGAGAAATCTTAATCTTCGGCAGCGGAGGTGGATTGAGTTACTTAGTGATTATGATTGCACGATTGAGTATCATCCTGGTCGTGTGAATGCAGTGGCAGATGCACTTAGTAGGAAGACTCCAGCTAGACTTAATGCCATCTATGATTGTCATGTTCCTTTTCTTGTGGATTTGAGGTCCACTGGAGTGGAGTTAGGAGTGGAAGACCGAGAGGAAGCCTTGCTTGCTAATTTTCAAGTTAGGCCAATCTTAATTGATCGTGTGCTCGAGGCCCAGATGAATGATGAAGAGACCCAGGAAATAATTCAAGCAAGGAATCAGGGGAAGAAGAAAGATTTCAAGATTCGAGAAACCGATGGTATGCTTATGCAAGAGAGTAGAATGTATGTGCCGAATAATGCAGAGTTAAAGAAAGAAATCCATGATGAAGCACATATTTCGGCGTATGCAATGCATCCAGGAGGCACCAAGATGTATCATACCATTCGACCATTTTATTATTGGCCGGGTATGAAAAGAGAAATTGTCGAATATGTGAGTAGGCGTGCCATTTGCCAACTGGTTAAAGCTGAAAGGAAGAAGCCGTTTGGGTTGATGCAGCCGCTACCCATTCCACAGTGGAAATGGGAAAATATTACCATGGATTTTGTGTACAAACTTCCTCGTACACAGAATGGTTATGATTGCATTTGGGTGGTAGTTGATCGACTTACTAAGTTAGCACATTTTATTCCAGTGAGGGAAAAATATCCAATAAGTCGATTAGCTAAATTATTCATATCGAAGATTGTGAAGTACCATGGTGTTCCAGTTGATATTATCTCGGATCGAGATCCTAGATTCACTTCTAAGTTCTGGATAGCATTCCAGGAAGCTCTTGGTACGAGATTACTTTATAGTACGATATATCATCCCCAAACTGATGGGCAATCTGAGAGAACTATTCAGACATTAGAGGATATGTTAAGATCTTCAGTGCTGTAGTTTGGCGATGGTTGGTATGATTGTTTGGATTTGATGGAGTTCGCCTACAACAACAGTTACCATTCAAGCATTGGTATGACACCATTTGAGGCACTTTATAGGAAATCTTGTCGTACACCTTTATGTTGGTCAGAGGTTGGCGCAAGAGGCCCATGATCGACAAAAGAGCTTAGCAGACAAGCATGCCACTGATCGGAGGTATAATGTAGGTAATTGGGTATTTCTGAAGCTATCACCTTGGAAAGGTGTTGTACGATTTGGAAAGAAAGGTAAGTTGAGTCCTAGGTACATTGGGCCGTATATGATCACCGAGTGAGTCGGTGAGGTTGCTTACAGGCCTGAGTTGCCTCCAGAGTTGTCCAAAGTGCATGATGTGTTTCATGTTTCGATGCTTCGACATTATGTCTCATATCATTCTCATGTGATTCCTCCTCAACCTTTGGAAATTAATTTAGATTTGACTTATGATGAGGAACCAGTGACTATTTTGCTGTGGAAGGATAAGGAACTGAGGAATAAGACAATGCGTTTGGTGAAAGTATTATGGAGAAATCACTCAGTAGAAGAGGCTACTTAGGAGATAGAGGATCAGATGAGAGAGATGTATCCACGCTTGTTTTATGACTATTAGTGGAATGTATGATTGTATAAATTTCGAGGATGAAATTATTATAAGGTGGGTAGATTGTCACATCCCGTCCTGAGATATATTAGTTTCATGGTGTGAAATGTCTAAATTGCCCTTGGACATTGAGTTTGTTATGTGGTGTTGTGGCTAAGTTGGGTTTAAACTTAATTGGTTAGTTCCTAAGTTTTTGGAATTTAAGTTAGTAATTTTTTGTTGTGATTAGTGACCCAAATTGGACCATACACACACACACACCCACACCTTCCGTTGACCTTTCTCTCTCCTCCCTCTCTCAGACCTTCTTCCATTTTCATACAACTCGTACGGACGAACCTCAAACCAACCCATTTCTGCATAGATCAAGCTCGTGATTAGTACCATCACTTTCATCTCGTCATTACGAACTCAACCATACCATTTTTAGGACTTGGAAGTTCGGAAAACCTGTGAAAAACCCTACCCCGAAATTGGCACTGTTCATGCACGTTCAAACGAAGAGTTTTTAGAGGATTTTAAGCTCACAGGGAGCTTTAGAAGGTTTTCACGAAGCTTGGGGTAGCTCGCTGGGTAGCTTTGGACGTCGGGATTGTGAGTTTCAAGTTTGGCTGGTTTCTCTCGAATTTCTCCGACGAGATCTCGTGATCTTTGGGGCTTTAAACAGGTAAGGAAATGTTCTACAAGTTAAGAGCTTCATTTTGGTACTGGTTTCATGAAATTTGGATGAAAAATGGGTGAGATATAAGGGTTTAAATTTTTTCCAGTTTTTTCGACGACGACGATAGTCCGGCGAACCAAGGAAGGAGACGACAGAATATTCCGTCAAGTTTGACGGAATATTCCAACGACGTCAGGTTAGTTTTAACGATATATGCTACTTTTTAACGGAATATTCCCTAACGTCGTTAGGATTACTGTCAGTGTGCACGGGACCTGCCCGTGTGTGGGAGGTGCGTGGTGGTGTGTGGGTGGTCGGAAATTTTTTCTAAAAATATGGGGATGTTCATGAGGTTGTGTAGATCACGTTGGTATATTCAAACATCCCATATGAGCAATGTATGAGAAGTTATTAGCTAGTATTGGTTATGTGCTTTAAATTAACGTTTTTTATAGTTGTTTCGCATATAGGGGAGACTTATCCCGAGGACGAGCGCAGTCAAGGGTGACTCGAGGGCTACGACCTTTCGACATACCAGTGAGTGGGCTTTCGGTTTTCAGTATATACTTATATACTTGATATTTTCCCAGAAAATGCGTTTAAATGAAAGTATGCCTTTAAATGCCATGCATATAAATTTATATTCCGTATATGAACTGGTATATGATGCATATTATATAATTGTGGTGTTGTGGACGCTCAGGTAAGCCCAGGTGAGTTATGAATTGTGATTGTGATTAAAATTGTGATTGAGAAACATTGAGCTCATAAACTTGCACCTAGGGTGATTGTGATTTAGCCAGAGATATGACACATGCCTGTTTATAATGTCACATCCTGCACCATATGCTCACTTTGGATCCAATTTAGGTGTACAGTCTTGTCGTACAGACCATCATAGGTGGTTCCGACTCGTAGGTGACCAGCGATTTATCGCCCAGCTATCATGAGAGCGTAGTATTGAGCATAATTATATTACACCCAGTCTTGTCGTACAGACCCTTTTAGTGGTTCTGACTTATGTGCAGTGTAAGGCTGTATAAGTCATTATAGTGACTCCGGCTATATTGAATGATGAGCTATGAATTCAGCCGTACAGACTTATGCAGGGGTTCTGGCTAATATGTTATTTTCCATGAATTTATTCTCACCTGAGTTACTTATTCTATTTTATGTTTTGGCATGACATACTTATGAATATGGTTATGTGAAGCATGATTTGAATTGAAATATACATATATATATATATATATATATATATATATATATATTTATGCCCATGTTTATATTCTATCATGGGAAAATTATACATGTTTTACGGCGAGGGGTTAGAGCATTTTAATGATGAAATGGTTTTGAAAGACATTTGTTTTTGCCCACTCACATATTTTGTTTGGCGCCCCTCCAAGTTTTAGGTATACTTGTGGTTGGTGGCGTACGAGGATATCAGCGGTTCTGACATAATAAAATAATTGTAGGACATTTTCTGGTACTGTATAACTAGTACTTGTCCTACTGGACTGCACCTAGACTTTCTATGCTCTGATTAGGAGTATTTACACTTGTATCTCACTCCTAGCACTTCCTGTTTATTAGTGCACATTAATAGTTTTCGGTTTTTATTTATTCGTATATTTCTTATATTTATTGCTTTCGCATTGTGCACATGACTACGTCACCCTCACGTGACGGCCAACATGCTTTGATCTTGGTCGGGGTGTGTCAATATGCATATCACGTTGTCACATAAATATTACTTCAAAACTTTAAAAAGAAAAAAAAAATTGTCTTTCAAGTATTACATACTCCAAAATAAGAGCCTAATGAAAAAACATTAGTACATTACTATAAAATAGCAAATGTTCAAAGATTGACAAAATGAAGGGAGTTGTTTCAAGGTTGAGGAACCTTACACATTTTTTACAATAAAACCCTTCAATTTTCATCAATCACCAATGGAAATGGTATTGGAACTTTGGTTTTATATATCGTTTTCAAGAGTTATATTGACGATGTTTTCATTAAGGCTTTCCATATTAACACTCTCTTCCACATAAACTAAGCATAAAAAACCAAACATTGTAAACCATTCAAATGTGTTTGGTATTTTTAAATCACTTGATATTTTTATTTTTAATGTTTTGGTATTTTAAAATTACTTGATATTTTATTTTTAACGTGTTTTATAATTTTATAATCTTACTCTTTGCCTATAGTATACTATAAAAATAAATAAATAAAACTTAAAATTTTAAATTTATGTAGAATAATAATACACTATGCATATTAATATACAATACATACTATACACTATGGCTATTGGATTTTGTAGTAGTTTAAAAATTAAAATCATCAAACTAACTTTTTTCTTAACATGTCAAAACGGGTTACTCACGTGTCACCTTTATGTAAACATGTTAGATCCGTTATTAATGAGTTCTTATCGTGTGACTCGATAATGACCCGGATTAGTTATCGTGTTGACCAGAAACTCGTTATTTTCATGTCGTTTATGTGCAATGTAAGAAATTGTTAGGTCTAACCAAAACTGGACGTTTCTCAATATATTTTAATTATTAAAGGTTTTGTTAAGCCTGACCTAATTTTTTTGTGGTCACGAAATATTTTCAAGGAAAAGTTAATAGCGATAATGGTTTATAATGACCTTACAGTCGAAGAGCATAAATGTTTCTATCCACTTATGCTATAATGTTCATGAACCTATGCCGAAATTTATATTTCAATTAAATCTCTTAATTCGAAGTATACAATTAGTGTTTAGCTTTCCTCAACTCTTAATGTGGATACTATCGTTAACTAAAAAAAAAAAAAACAAAAGGTATGTTGGTTATTGTAGTTACCAAAAATTACCGCCGCCTGTTGAAGATTTAACACGTGGACATAAATATGTTACCGTCTATTGAAGATTTAACATGCCCACGCTTGGCTTCACACTGTTAAGAGGCCATGTCTCGGGAATGTAGGAGACGAGAGTCCTTTGTCGAGTTCGCGTGTTTTTTTTTTTGGAAGCAGGGATACATTACCCGGGCAAAGATGCCAGCAAATACAGAGAAAGCCCACAACAAGGCAAGCAAACAGGAAAGAAAACAGAAACAGCGAACAGAAGAGGGAGTTACAAGGAAGACATAATAGCCAAGCTAGCATGTCGCCCCCTCCACTGCGCCCCAAAAAACCTTACGGAGGACAGGGTAAACCATCACAATGGAGCACAAAAACCAGAGAAGATGGGGGTCTATTGACCCATGAAACATCGCACATCTCCACACACCGATGCGACGCCAGAGAGTCCGTCGCCGTATTGGCTGATCTTGGAATCCAAGACCAGCGACAGTCCTGGAAAGACTCTCATAACCTCTTAGCTTTCACTAAAGAAGGAAAGGCTTCCCAACTGCCCATCCTAAGAGAAACCGAAAGAGAGCTCATAGAATCTTGGGAGTCAGACTCAACGATTACCTTTTGAAGTCCCAGAGCTAACCCAAATTGACAACCCATAGAAATGGCCATTGCTTCAGCAGCATTCACGCAAGGAGCCGTGATACAATGTCTGATTGTAGCCACGAAGGAACCCCCAGCATCCCGCAGAACAATGCCAACGAAACCAGCACGCGTTAACGCTGACCAGCTGGCGTCAACGTTAATTTTCGTGTACTGCAGAGGAGGAGTGGCCCATCTGGCCTTCGGAGTAGCCACAGTTCGACGGACATGGAGGTCCGGGTTCCTACGGACAGTTTCAAAAAAAGCACTAGCCGAGTTGGAAATAGCCCACAGCACCTGAGAGGGATTGATAAGGCTGTTATTATACACAAAATTGCACCTGGCTTTCCAAATGTGCCAGCACGAGAATGCAACAAACGAAAAGAGGGACAACCTGTCATCATTTGGACCGCCAATGACATTTGAAGCAGAAATGAACCACTCCACCCAGTTCGAAACCTCGGTCCTCGCAATCCGGAGATTGAGAGCACCACCAAACCAAACGGGTTCCACCCAAGGGCAAAATAACAATAAGTGCTTGACAGATTCTTCCTGATTATGACAAATGGGGCAATTTGGATAAGGCATATACCGTTTTTTAAACAACTCATACATCGTAGGGAGAGCACCATGGAGGGATTTCCACATAAAATGTTTGATCTTTGCCGGTACTCTAAGTTTCCAGATAAGCTTCCAAACCCGGCTTGGGATAACAATGGGAGCACGGGAATGCAAAGCCATCGGGAGATTGAAACGGGCATGCACCCAGTGATACCCGGTCTTCACCGAATACTGCCCATTCTTGGTCCCCGGCCAAATGAACCGATCCTCACTCCTCAAATCACCAATAAAAGTATCCCTAATGGCATTGAGATCCTCTGTCGGAAGAAAAGGTTGGAGCGAATTAAGGTCCCAGGTGCAAGAATCAGGGCAAATGAAAGACCTCACCCGAGTATTCAAGGTAACCGACACCTCACCACCAGGGGTGGGATGACCCAGCGGGATGGATGGAAGCCACCTGTCAACCCATACCCGCACTCGCTGCCCATCCATGATTTGCCAGTGGGCCCCCTTCAACAATAAATCTCTACCCACCAGTAAGCTGGACCAAACCCATGAAGCACGACTGCCCTTTTGAGCATCAAGAAAGGAACAGTTAGGGAAATACCTGACTTTAAGAACAGACGCCCATAAAGAAGTTGGCTCCATAATCAACCTCCAGCACTGCTTAGCAAGAAAGGCATCATTAAAGGATTTGAAATTTCTAAAACCCAAACCCCCTGCAGATTTAGGAAGACCCATCTCTTTTTTGGAAACCCAGTGAATTTTCCTCTCCCCATTTTTCTGACCCCACTAGAACCCAAAAATCAAAGAGTTTAACTCATTGCAAATAGAGTCCGGGAACTTAAATAAATTCATCGGGTATGCCGGAATGGCTTGGGCAACAGCCTTTATCATCACTTCTTTGCCAGCCTGAGAAAGCGTACACTGTTTCCACCCCTGAATTTTCCCCAACAAACGACCTTTCAAATAAGCGAGACCACGGGACTTGGAACGGCCCCAAATGGCAGGAAGACCAAGATAAGAACCTGGGTGAGAAACCACCGGAATGCCAAGATCACACCCAAGATCAGCCGCCACATCCATAGGAGTATTAACACTGAAATACACACACGATTTCTGAAGGTTCACCGCCTGACCTGAAGCCGAGCAATACGATGCCAATAATCTGCTCAAGTTGTTGCAATTAGCTTTATCAGCCTTCAAGAAGATCAAAGTGTCGTCAGCAAAAAAAATGTGGGAAATAGGCGGGCCGTGGGTAGACATTCGAACACCCTGTAGTTGATTAGACTGAATGGCGGTACAAATCATTTTGGACAAAACGTCACTAATCAAAAGAAACAGATAAGGGGAGAGAGGGTCTCCTTGCCTTAAACCTCTTGAAGGAGCAAATTTGTTGCCGGGTTGCCCATTGAGAATAACAGCAAAGTTGACAGAGCTCACACATCCCATGATGAGCCGACGCCACATGGGGTGAAACCCCATCTTCTCCATAACTGCATCTAAAAAATCCCACTCCACCCGGTCGTAAGCTTTGTGCATATCGAGCTTGATACCAAGTTCAAACTTGCTCTTAGTTTTCCTGAGTTTTAGGAAGTGGAATAATTCATGAGCAATCCCAATATTGTCCTGGATCTGTCGGCCCCAACGAATGCATTCTGCATGGGAGAAATGAGGCTCGGCAGTAAAGGTTTCAGTCTATTAGTTAAAATCTTAGATAAGACTTTATAGGAGAAATTACATAAACTAATAGGTCTGAAATGGGAAACAGACTCCGGGTTCGGGATTTTAGGGATGAGAACAATATGGGTCGCGTTGAGCTGCCGAGGACAAATTTCACCGTTAGACAATAATAAGACAAGATCATAAACATCCTTAGCAATATAATCTCAAAAGGAATGGTAGAACACCCCTTGGAATCCGTCTGGCCCCGGGGCCTTGAAACCACCCATTTGTCGGGCTGCCATCCTAATTTCCTCCTCCGAGATAGTTCGCGTGTTAGATATGCATAATCTAACATAAAGGATTTAGCCTGGCATGGTTGGATAAGGAGTTATCCTATGGAATCAGCAGAGAGAATAACAATCCCTATGGTCTCGGCCCAGTCACAGGCTACGATATCTGATGGAGTTGTCTCTCTAAGTGGGCCTTTTAATTGGTGCCTAAGTCCCCCAAAATAAAATGTCTAAAAGCTTAATGGGCGGGATTGCGAGTCTCAAACCGATCACTCAGGGAATATCACACATTGCCCTAATGATTCACTTTCAAACTTAGACTTGTTGCTCTATATAAACATGATCATCGACCATGAAGAGGTATCAGTTACTCTACCAAGAATCTAGAGCTTTAAGAAGTATTCATTATATTCACGAAGTCGAACTTAAGCATCAAAAAGCTCTTGACGCACACCACACTTGTGTGACCAAGTCTAACATGTTTATTCCTTTCTTGGTTGTAGAGACACTAAAATAATTTTACGGTTGTGTGAAATTTGTTCCCCACAATCATACAACGCATAATTAACTTTGGAATAAGGATCATCTCCGGATCCTCTTTGTGAGGATTCAGGAGATTCGTATATCGTGTTCGTTCATCGTACATTGTGCGGTCAAAATTCATTTTAAATTTTATTATTTAAAATTGAACACAAACCATATCTGACGAAAATTGACCGCACGATATATGATGAACGGACACAATTTACAAATCTCTCGGATCCTCACAAAGAGGATCCGGAGAGGATCTGGATTCTTAACTTTTGTCTTTATTCCATGAGAAAGGATAGTAAAATTCAAGTTGGATGATTGCTTCATTTTCCTCTCATTTTCCCATAAGATATGTAACTTTTTCCCAATCATGAACTTACCAAACATTAGAAAATAAGTGATTTCTCATTGTCAAATCCTTTTACATGTGAACCAAACACCTAAAAGTACATTACACATGAATGGCCATCTCAAGCTTAATGCCAAGGAAAACTGGATGGCAATTTAAATTCCTAGTTTATATAATTCTTAGTTTATATACTAGAAAATTTTGTGACAATATTTTCCATTTATAATAGCTAATTTAACTAATTGAGTCCTTTTGATAATCATTTAATCTTTTATATTTAGGTTTTTTTTATGTTTTATGTGCTTGGGATATGGAGAATTTAAGTCTATGATAGAAAGGAGAGATGAAGAAGAGTGAGGAAAGCTGTGGATAAGGGTATACAAAAGGTAAACTAAAAACTAAAACGGAAATCGAGGAGAAGGTACACAAGAGTGGAGGAAAGTTATTTATTTATTTTTCTTTCCCTTCTTTTTCTCAGAAGGTCACAAACATACTCATATCTAAGAGACAGAGAGGTTCTATAGTAAACTGACAAAGTGTGAGCTATAGGTGTATAAGTGCGAGCTGTGTTGTTGCTGCTTAACAGAATGCTGTAATATACGCATGAACAAAAACTAGTAACCAATATTATCGTAAAACAAGCCTGCTGCAGGCAAGCATGAAATTTATCTTACGTTTTCGAATATGCAGTAGGATTTAAGAATTATAGTTCAGAGACTCACTGAAAATTTAAAACAAAAAAACAAAAATTGAAATTACCGACCTCATGAACAAACGAAATATTGTAGTGCTAGCTTGTGTTCTACTGGATATATTTTCTTCTGCAGTCGACGACAGCTGAACTCTGTCAACACCATGATTGTGCTTCATGTAGAATTATGTATACACACACACACATGAGAGAGAGAGAGAGAGAGAGAGAGAGAGAGAGAGAGAGAGAGAGAGATTGCATGATTGGTGTAGTATTTGGCAATCAAGTTGTGGTTTGATTGTATTTGAAAATTATTGGAACTTTTTGAGGCAGCTATAAGATTTGGTACCTAGTTGTTAGTGGCATATCTCCGCTCTATCTTCCCTCGATTTCCTCTCATTAAAGGCAAAAGGTGCACGCCTATTTTAATACTCCCATTTGCAGATTATTGCATGCTTCCCATAATTTATTTGTTTATTTATTTCAGTTTTCATATTATGGAACCACACGCATGGAAGATCACTATCATAATAACATGGGATCGTTAATATCAACATTTACACATACGAATAAGTATATGTATTGGACAAAGAGCTCAATATGCTATTATTTTGATTTAGTTTGATTTTTGAAATGGATAATGCTAGGTAAACTAAAATTTTTAATCAAATTTGTAAACCAAATGATGAGTCATTAATAGGAAATAAGCACGTTAGTCAACACTTAAGTAATAATCAAATCATCAATAACCACATCATTTGGTTTAGAAAATTTGGTTTAAAAATTGGGTAATGCTAGGGAGACCAGATTTTTTAAACCAAATGATATGATTGTAGATGATTGGATGATTAATTAAATGTCGATTAACGTATTTGTGTCTTCTTGATGACACATCATTTGGTTTAAAAATTTTGATCACCCTAACATTATCCTTAAAAAAAAAAATTTGATATCTCTTGCATTACCCTTCCGAAACACATACCCTTGACTTTTGATGATTTGTTTCTCCATGAACTGAATATACCACCCCAACTCAAGAGTGGAATTTCCATTTTACAAGTAATGATGGTGGTATTTCATTTATCATCACAACACAAATACAATTGTCAATTGAATGCATTGTTTCGACGACTAAAAAATTTATTTGAAGTAAATTTGCGCAAACAAACAACTAGAGTAAACCCTCACATGCACGCAACTACAAACGCTACCAAAACAAATCTGTTGCAAAAAATTATGATTACAAGAGAACTATAGATCCTGATTGTGTGTTTTTCACTTGTATTTTCATTCTCATGACGTGAGGTCTTTGTAGTATAAAGAATAAAATGACCTAAAGCAACCACATCCACATACCCTCTTGTATTTTCCATTCGGACTTTTGGAATTTGACTATAAATGCACATTCTCCAAAGCCGACAACGATATATATCTTACCTTTCCTATATCTTTGTATTGCTGCAGTGGCATTCAGTCTCTTGCTGGAGATTGCCCTGCTCTAGTATACGATTCAATATTCATTTCCAGCTAATCTATATAATTAGAGATATATGGTCCTCGAGATCACGAAGATCACCTCCCTTAATTTAATTAATTAATCATCGTTGGAAGATAATCGTGACTATTATTGAGAGCATGTGATCATATATGTTGCATACCTAATGGATGATTATCCTTTTCTATGTTTCTTTTTCTTTTGATTTTTTTTTGAAATATTATGTTGTAATTTAAGGAGAAAATTGTAGCAATGGTCATTCAACTAAAAATCCATGACCATTAGTCTCATTACTCATTAAAACGTGCAGCTATGGTCTTTTTCGTCAACTCCATTAAAATTCCGTTAAAATGACTCATGTTGGAAGGACCATTGCTACAATGGGGGTCAAAGTTGAGGGACCATTGCTCTAATTAGGTTAAAGTTGAGGGACCATTTCTTCAATTGGGTTAAAGTTGAGGGACCATTGCTACAATTTTTTTTTTCATTTGGTTTTCTATCTTTGCCCATTGATTCAGCCTCACGTGCGTGACATGTGACTTATTTTGACTAAAGTTTTAATGGAGTTGATGAAAATAATCATAGTTACTCGTTTTGATGAGTTAAGGGACTAATAATCATGAATTTTTAGTTGAGGGACTATTCCTCTAATTGAGTTGATATAATATTTATAATGAGTCGTTCAATTATTTAGTTTCATTTGAGGACCATCCCTACAAATAAACTTTTAAACAAGAGATCATTGTGAAATGTTTCAAATAAACAAATGGTTTATCATAAGAGTATTTCTTGACATGATCTTTAAATAAAGATTAATAATTAAACGATTTTGATTATACGGAGAATATATGTTCCCAGGAATGAGATATGTGCATTTAGGTCGATGACATGCAAGTATTATCCATTAGGGGTGTGCTATCCACACACCCCATTTTATTTCTCACGCACTCTTGATAATTTATGTCCGTTGATCTTCTTCAATTCATTCGATTGGACGACCGAAAATTAAAAAGGTGTGTGAGAAGTAAAATAGGGTGTGTGGATATCATACCCCTATCCATTATTGTAATTATCTCAGCTTACCCTTTGGACTTTTTGGGGTAGGGGTGGGGATTTAGACCGTACGAGAGGTGTGGTTTGACCTTACGGGAGTTTTTACCTAAATGGAATAGAAGGGACAACTAACTCCTTAAACATGTCTAAATAAAACTATATAGTATGGACAACATTGAGAGTAAAATAAAAATTATAAACATGGCAATAAATTAAAAGAAACGCACTACAAGAAGCTTCGACTTTAAGCCGACAAATTACTTTGTCGGCAAAGAGTCACCGACGAAAACGTTTGTTGGCCATTTCGTCGCCCAAAGTATTTCGTGCAAAAGTTTTGTTGATGAATTTTGGTATTTCGTCGGCTAAAGGTTCAATTTTTTTTTTTCAACAAATTCTTTTTGTCGGTATTTACATCTTTCCTAACATATATTTCATTGGTATAGGGCTTTTAAGCAGACAAAATATTACTTTTCAGCCAACAAAATGTGTTTGTCGTCATGGATATTTTGTCGACACAGTCTTCTCTCACCTGACAAAATTAGTTTCATCGCGAAAGACATTTAATTTATAAAAAAAATAATAAATACGTTAATGCTCAGCAACTGCATATGCATGTCAAAATACATACAAAGGAGGAACTATTGATTACTCAAGTCTTGGTTTTATTGCTTCTGATATCAAGGAGTCAATGACTGAGTTCGTTGAATGCTCAATCGCGTATATTCTTCGTCATTATAAGGGTGATGCTCAACCAAGACTTACAACAATAAAATTATATCATTTTCTTAAAAAAAAAAAATTGTTAAGTGTTGTAAAAGCTGTATGGTGTATGCCCACATCCCACATGCATTAGTATACCCACATCCCACATGCATTTGGAAAAAGGTGAAAAGGATAGTGATATATTTGTTGTTATGTAATATTGTCAAAAGTAGCTATCATACCATCTTTGGATGTTCTCATGGGAGTAGCTCTATAAATAGAGCGATCCTGTGTTATCAAAACACACACTGCGAAAGAAAGAATCAAAGAAATAATATCAGTATATCTCCCTCCCTCTCTTTATTTGCCATCCTTTGTGTTATAGCTACTAAAGTTATAGTGTGATATTTTGCACTCGCTTCGCTCCTGTCTTTAGCAAAGGTTATTTCTCTAACTTTTGCCTATTTGTAACACGTTATCAGCACGACTCTCTAACAATTTCTCATTTCCCTTTGCCCAAAGAAAAAAAATGTTTCCTCCTAGGATTTTACTGTTCTTCTTCTTCCTTCGCCTCACCTGCTGGATATACCCTTGTGAAGAACTGTTTGCACCTTGCCTGCTTCTCGTTCTCAATTTAACAATTACTTATATATTTGATTTCTTGTTTGGTCTAGTTCCTAATTACTAACGTAGTATTTATTTATGTTAATTTTACTGCGATCAAAGATGGTACTGTGACATCCCACATCGCCCAGGGGAGTGGATCCTGTAAGCCTTATATGTATATTTCTATCTCTACCTAGAGCGAGGCCTTTTGGGAACTCACTGGCTTTGGGTTCCATCGGAACTCCGAAGTTAAGCGAGTTCGTGCGAGAGCATTCCCATGATGGGTGACCCTCTGCGAAGTTATCATGTGAGTTCCCAGAAACAAAACCGTGAAGGCATGGTCGGGGCCCAAAGCAAACAATATCGTGCTACGGTGGAGTCGAGCCCGGGATGTGGTGGGGGCCCGGGCTGGGATGTGACAGGTGCGGTATCATCGCCTATCTTGGACTGCAGATTTAATTTTAATACAATTTTAGGTGGTGCGGTATAATTGTCCACCTTGCATATTTAAATTTGTCTGCTATTTAATTTTACTGTAATTTTAAGTGGTGCGGTATAATCGTCCACCCTGCAAATTTAATTTTTCTTGCAGTTTGAGTGGTAAGAAACAATCACCCATCCTATGCTTACTTTAATGAGAATGGTGCGGTACAATCGCCCTTCTCATTAATCATGTAAAACTCGAGCGGGAAGTTTCGAGTGCTTATCATTTTGGCCTGAAGATTAAAATGAAAAATTTGTAAGAACCAGAAGTTCTAACACTATATTCCTCCAAGAATACATATTATTGCAAGTTCTTACACATCTCATTTTTCTTTCAGAAAAGAAAATGGCGAACTTGGCAAAGCTTGATTTTGTTGTTGGAAATGTGCCCTAAAACCAATAATATGATGATATTTTACGAACATTTCATATGTTAAACTAATATAGTTTAATATAAAGGGCAAAGATTATTGTTTGAAGCCGTCTCATATAAATGTTATACGCTTAAACGATAAGTCCAAGGAATATGTAATTGGGAGAATGCGATCTAAAGATATTAGATTCATGAGACCATTCTCTTTCGTATACATATCCTAAACATTCCTGATTATAGGATTGCCAATTGGGCATTGACAGTCCGTTAAGATCAGTACGTGCTATGTCTTCTCTTAGGGAGAGTGACTGGTCTCGAGTCATTGGTGTGACTGACACCAAGACAAGTACGTAGGTGCTCAATAGAGAATGAGTTCACTGAACGCGATCAACAAGGAGTTCTCATACTCATGTCACATGAGAACTCATGGTTGAGATAATGCAAAGTAGTCCTTTAACCTGAGGCATCATAGTTGTCTTGTGGTTAGGTCCTTGATCTTTGACTATGTCAAAGTCACTCCATCTGAGGGTGTCCACGACATAGTTGGGGTTAAGCCACTTAGCCATGGAGGCAAGTGAATGCGCAACAAGGGATCTCTAACCTTCAAACCGTTTGAGGGAGAATACTCTATGATATGATTAAGAATCTATGGTCAGAGTATGAATGAGATTTAGGAAGTCGTTCCAAATCACATTCAAGGTAATCATATAAGTAAATGAATCACATTGGATAGTAGACATGAATAAAACTATCAATCCAAACAATGTGGTCAAGAGTATTATATTAGAGAAAGACCGTATTGCATTGTAATCCTAAACTGAATAGGTTCTCCACCTTTTCTGATTAGCTTGGGTAACCATGACATACTGCTAGGTGTCACTCATGGTTTGTGGAAGCCCTAAACGTGTATAATCACTAAAGGGAGAATTGAAAGTAAGTTTCCCACTGTATCGCTAAAAGGAACCTAATGGATCGCACACCGTGTACGGTAATGCTTGAAGGATTTGACGGAGATGAGTAAGGACAATTAAATGATTTAATTGTTTATGGCAATAATTAATTAATATGTTAATTAATCAAATAAATAAGTTCGTTTTAAACCTTGAGTTGGTTTTGGGCTTTGAATCGTCAAGCCCATTAGCTTAAGTTGTATGACAACTTAACAAACAAAATTTAAGAAGCCCAAAACAGCCCAAAGGCTTGGGAAAACCGGCCATAAAGAGAGGAAGGGCCTTTGGGTCCAAAATGCATACAAAAGTTGAAAGCATAGAAGGGGTATCTTTGCTCCATCCTCATTAGGGTTTTCTAGGGATGAAAAGTGAGAAAAACTCTTTCTCTTTTCTCTCTAGAATAGCCGGCCACCATGGGAGAGTTTACTAGAATCTAACTCTTCCATGGCCACTCATCTTCTTCCTCAACCATCCTTGGTGTCGGAACTTAGAGGTCTCCAACTTTGGGGACTTTTGGAGAAACCAATTCTTCCATCCATATCCAAGAAGGCATGGAGCCAAGAAGCAAAGTTCCTCCATCCACATCCATGGAGCCAAGGAGTAAGGTGACAAAAGAAAGAAGGCCCTCACATGGGTGATTAACCTTTGCTAAGCAAAGAGGTGCTTAAAAGGTATAAAGTTTCTCAACTCACTTTGTTTTGAGTTAAGTCTTGGTTCACCCTTCTACTAGGCTTTGAATTTCATGGGTAATTTTCCGTTTTGAGTGCATACAAGCATGATTCCGCCTTTAAATGTTAATTGCATGCCATAGATGTTGCTCAAATGAACATGTTTTTCACAAAATTTCCTCCATTTGTTGCCTTGGACATTACTGGGAAAAACTACCTTACTTGGGTAGTCGATACCAAGATCCATCTGGAGGCAAGAAATCTTGGAGAAACCATTAGGGAGGAAAACAGTGCATCCTCTTAAGATCGGGAGAATGCCATGATCTTTATTCGTCGCCACCTTGATGAAGGACTAAAGAGTGAGTACCTAACGGTTGAAGATCCATTGGCTCTCTGGAAAGCATTAAGAAACATATACAATCACCAAAAAACAATGATTCTTCCAAGAGCTCGTTATGAGTGGACTCACCTAAGGATCCAGGATTTTAAGTCAGTGACTGAGTACAATTCTGCGATGTCCAAAATTAGCTTTCAGATAAAGCTATGTGGGGAAACCATCACTGAGGAAGATATGTTAGAAAAGGCTTTTAGCACATTTCATGCCTTCAACGTGTACCAAGCCACTCACGTGCAAACTCATGCATATTCATCATGCCAAGCTTGATCACATTAATCACTATTCATGCTAAGATAAGCCCAAGTCACATGTCTGGAGCTTGTCAAGTGAATTGCCATGTGGATGGTTACGAAAATTCATTGAATCTACGTGGAGTCAAGATTGTGGAAGACTTTGGGTTGCTTGGGAGCCCAAAAGTCCAAGCCCATAACCTTTGTATTCCATGTGGGTAAGTTTGAGAGAGAACCAGCCTAGTTTCTTCTTTTCCCTAGCAAGCTAACCAACTTAGTTAGAAAGGAACCAAGTCATGAGCCTCAGAGTCAAGTGAAAGCCCAGCCAGACATGCATTTAATGAAGAGAGAGGTAGACTTTCCCTTCCTAGCTCACGCAGAAATCCAACGCATGAAAGCCAGGAGACACGTTACCAAAAGTAATACCAGTGGAAAACTGACTCGGGAAAGCAGTGCTTTGAGAAGGAAGCTCAACGTATTCTTCACATGAGCAACATCGTTTAACTATCTTACACAAAAAATAAGCATTACATTTAGGTTAGGAGAAAAAGGAGTGAAGACCAAGCCACAATGAAAGATTCATTCGGAACACTAGAAATGAGTTATTCACTTACAAAAGAGGAGTCAGAAACCATTAAAGAGGATCCAAGAGCTCATCCCATAATAACAGAGGACGGAGTTCAAACATTAGGGAGAGAAACACATAACCATCTTTCTGCAACCTTGGAGTTTTTTCCCAGACTTCCTTCAACCCTTTCAGTTAGGGAAAGCCTTTTTAGAACCCAAAAAGCTCACATTATCTAACTAAAACATCATGCAACCATGCCAACTCTTCCCCTCTCTCTCTCTCTCTCTCTTATGCCAAACTGATGAACTTCTAGCTTCCACACCAAGCCTCACTTGAGCAAGCCATTATTTGCTTAAACATGTTATCTTCGAGTCATTGGCCTGACCAAGATATTCCCTAAGACGAGCTAACTCTTTTGAGATATTCCGAGACTTGGTACGAAATCGAACCAAGGGAGACAAGAGGACGTTCTCAAAGCCTAAGTTCACTCCGACCTGAAAGTCCCCCAACAACCTCTCACTTACAAGTGAAGAGGAATACCATTAGATCGTAGTACTAAGTAGCTTAGCCCTATTTTTACATTATTAAAAACTTAAGGAAAAAAAAAAAGACATCTTATTCTTCCCTTCCGTTGGATTCCTTCCCCGGAAATGCTGATATCTTGCCATTGAATTTGTTGGCCGCTCGCATGGTGAAGGGTTTGCCCCATTCCAAAATGACGACGTTTCATATGGCTGGGAGCTGCTGCCACCACTTCCAACCGAAGATGGACTCGCGCTACTTGGGGAACGCGATACAGAACATCTCGATAGTCGCTACCATCGACGAGCTGCTTTTGTGAGATATGAGTTGGGAAGCTGAGCTAGTCTACAAGAACATGGTGGCACACAACGACGCCACCGTTCGCCGCAGCGTGGAGGATTGGGAAAGCGAGCCAAGGCTTCGACGACGCGATGATCATTATGGGCAGCTCGCCATGATTCCCAATGTACAACAACGATTTTGGGTGGGGCAACCTCCTCGCCGTGCGGAGTGGCACATCCAACAAATTTGATGACAAGATATTTACGTTTTCGGGGACGGAAGGCAATGGGTGGGAAGAAGAATATGTCTTTTTTTTTAGTTCTAATTATGTAAAAATAAATTTATTTTTTATTATTAAATATTTTGAATCTACATGTCAATATTTAACTAGATTTGTGGGACTCAGTTATGTGTCACATTAGCACATAATATATTTTTGACATAATTGTGACGGAAGGACCACCATTAATTTGTTTGAAGAACTTTATTGATCAATTTTTAATTGTAGAGATCATTTTAAGGACGTGGATCAATTTTAAGGACCTTTTGCTATAAAAACCCTTTTATTTGGGTTATCGACCGATGATAACTAGCAAATAAGTAGCAAATCACATCGTAGTATATGATAAAAACCCTTTTATTTGGGTTACGATAACTAGGGGTGTGATAAAAAGGTACTTATCGTAATCACATCATAGGATTGGGGAACCGTACCATTTTAAGTCCTGCAAAATTGCAAAGGCTTTTTAGTCAAAATGGTCTTTGAGATTTGCATCTCATTACTTTGATCCCTAAGATTTGAAATCAATAGAAATAGTCCCTAAGTTTGTTCACCAACAATCATTTTAGTCTTTTTGTTGATGCACAAAACCGGAGGGGTCTTGGAACAAAGTAAATCCGACCGTGAATCTGCAAGAGAGTAAAGAACACAAGATGTATCATGGTTCACCCCAATGTTTGGGCTACGTCCACACTGATATTGTATTTCTCTGTTTGTGAGAGGATTGTGAGGGAGAGAGAGCTTCTCTGTGAGGATGATAGCTCTGAATATAAGAGTGAGGCCTCTGTATGTGAGGACCAGGGCCTGAGGTTTGTGAGGGTGAAAATGCCCTTTTATAGAATAAGGGCTCCTCACTTATTACATTTTTGCCCCTCCATTTATTACATAATTACATTTGAGTCCTCCAAGTATTTATACGAGGTCTAAATACGAAGGCCCTAAGTATGGTACAAACAGTAGTCCCCCAAGTCTTCAGTCAAGAGAGTCTTTTGGCTGGAGACTTGAAATTCAGTCCATGTGTGGGCCGAAGTAACTAGATGTCGTCTAGAACTGATACTCGATATGAGGCAGTGCCCAATCTGAAATGATGCTCAACTAGAAGTAGCACATGTTGCGAGGCTACTCTGCTTATGGCTTATGTTGCCTTGGTTGGCTCGGCTTGTGGCGTTGAAGGTAAGGGAGTCCCTTTTGTAGAATAAGGGCTCGCTCCTCAATACATAAATGATGGGTTAGAGTTGATGCTCGAGGCGAGGCAGTTGCTTAGTAGGTGGCGATGCTCTCTAATGATGGTGAGGGAGTCCCTTTTATAGAATAAGGGCTTGTTCCTCAATACATAAGTGATGGGTTATGAGTGATGCTTGCGGCGAGGCGGTTGCTTAGCTGGCGGCGATGCTCTCTAATGAAAGTGAGGGAGTCCCTTTTATAAAATAAGGGCTCGCTCCTCAGTACATGAAGAATGGGTGCTCTCTAATGAAAGTGAGGGAATCCCTTTTATAGAATAAGGACTCGCTTCGCAGTACATAAATATTGGGCTAAGTCCCCCAAGTATTTTTCATGAGGCCTAGTTGAGGCCCAATATATGGTACATAATGCAGTCCCCCAAGTCTTCAGTCAATAGGGTTTGTTGGCTGGAGACTTCAAATTGAATCCATTTATGGGCCGAAATAGCGGTTGTTCGGAGGCGGTATTTGTATACCCTGCATTGAAGCTTTGTAGGTGAAGCTTTGCAAGTGAAGCTTTAAAGCTGGAGCTTTTGTAAATGAAGCTTTGAAGTTGGAACTTCGTAAATGAAGCTTTCGAAGCTGGAGCTCTCGAAGTTGGAGCTCTGTAAATGAAGCTTTCGAAGGTGATTGACATGAGTGATGCTCATGAATGTTTATGTTGATTGACATGAGTTATTCTTATGGATGTTGACATGAGGGATGGTCATGAATGTTTATGTATGATTGACATGAGTGATGCTCATGAATGTTTATGTATGATTGACATGAGTGATGCTCATGTATAATTTTGGAGTACTGGACGTACTTTTGATCACCTGGTTGGTGATAATAGCGGTAGGCTGCCGAATAATTTTGGAGTACTGGACGTACTTTTGATCACCTGGTTGGTGATAATAGCGGCATGCTGCCGAATAATTTTGGAGTACTGGGCGTACTTCTGATCACTTGGTTGGTGATAATAGCGGCAGGGTGCCAAATAAATTTGGAGCCATATGGCCTGTCTCTTTTGGGCATATGGGCCTTCGCCTTCCACATAACATTCTAGCCCATTATTTTGGGCTTGCCTTTTTTTACCTTTATTATTTATTTTATTTTATTTTTGATTACCCTTTGGTGGGTTTATACAGATGTCTCCAAAAGATAAGAAAAGTAAATTACATCATTTAAAAAAAAAAAAAAAAGACTGCTGGGACTTGGCTACAGCAAGATTTCTCCCTTCACATCAACCTCAGCGGTCCAGCTGTTAGAGGAAACCTTCACGTGGAGGCAGGTTTGGTCAGCAGGCATGGTCTCTCATACTTTGATACTTTTGCATGTTGTTCGGGTGGGCTTTTCAAAATGGGAACATGCATGATGAAAGTTTTCTTTTTCAAAAGTTGATGACATCTTCTGATGGCTTGCCTTACCGCACCCATTTTTTCTGGGAAGTTCATCCACAAACATGTGCAGCCTGGTAATGATTTCTCTTTATCCTCCTCCTTTTTCCTTTTCTTACTTTTGCTTTTCTCTTTTCCACCACACCTCTCTCACTCAGTCTCTTTTTCTTTTTCACCTATAAACATCTTTTTCCTTTATATTATTTTCTTTCCACTGTGCCTCTGTCAGTATTTTGGTTGAAAGATCTACGGAGTGATCTAAGCTTGTCCCAGTGGTAGCAGCTCGAGTAATACAGAACAAATAACATAATGCGACATCACATAAACATGGGGATGAGACCAAATATCCAGAGGAAAAGAGGGAACTGGAGGTAGAATGCTCGCAATCTGAAGGACCAAACATGTGCACAGTACTCGTGGTAATCCTTTTGGCCTTTTCATGTGGGCACAGTGGCTAAGAAGCTAACATGTGCACAATATCTAATAGACTGTACATTCAAATGATTATCCTCCCTGGCCGCCACATGCATGCTTACCTCCTTCACGTGCAGCTCCCCACCTTCGGTCCCCTTGCACGTGACAGCCGTATCGCACTGCACATGCTCACCTTTCTTCTCCCCCACCAATATCGTCACGAATCGCAGCTGTATTTCCCCCATCAGCCAGTGCTGTTGCACCGTCACCGGCCAAGCTGCTGTATTGTCCCTCTATACATTCATAGCTTTAATGGGCTTGAGGGAAAAATGAGAGTCACCGAAGAAAACACCAACATACCATGAACCTTCATTGTCCTCTTGACACCCAAGCATGGAGGGAAATGCCAACGCCGTCCGAGAATAAAAAGGCGTGAACCCTGGATTCGCCGAGAGGGTGGCGAAGCTTTCGCGTTTCGGAAGCAAGAGCTTTAATGGCAGAACATCACAGCTGGGAATGAATAATAGCAATAGTGCTGAACAACCGCCGTTTAGATTCCATCCCGCAGTGGGAAATGGTGGCAAGCTTCATTGGGTTTCGAGCAGTCCGTCGATTAAGGCACTCGGATCTCAGACGAGTATGCAGGAAAAGATGCGTGCTTTGTTGCAGGATCGGAGTGAACTCGCCAATTCCTGAGAGGAATCGACGATTTCTGAGCAGAATCTAAACGGGGAAACCAATTCCATGGATTTGAATTCTAGGAAAAGGAAGTCATTCGCACAAGACCCAACCTCTCATTGCCGTCATCATATTGCTCTCATCTCACAAGAGCGCGTGCACATCTCATCCTTGACGGCGAGGTTAAGGAGGGCGAGTAAGGTCGACTCGTGGGACTCGGGCAAGTCACGAAGGCGGAGCATGGACATAAGTGGGCCCACCGAGTCGAAGAGCTGGCGCGGACACGGCTGCGAGGTCTTTGTGAGGCGTTGGATTTCCTGGGCACCCTGGAGCTTGGAATCCTGGTCGTTTAGTTGGGTGGGTGGTTGAGTAAGAAAGAACAGAGAGGAATAAATATCTGAGTAGGGAAATTTAGAGGCTGAGAAGCGCTCCGAGGAGAGAGAGAGTGAAAAGATGTCTCAGAGAGAGAGATTATGAGAGGGAGTCTGCGAAGGTTTTCTGGAAAAGCCCTGGGTTCTTGGGTTTCTGCAAATTCACGGTGGAGGTTGTGAAGTTTTCACGGTGGTGAGATGAAAAAATGAAAGAGAACCGACACAGCTTTTCATGTCGTTTCCCACAGACGGCGCCAAATGTTGATGCACAAAACCGGAGGGGTCTTGGAACAACGTAAATATGACCGTGAATCTGCAAGAAAGTAAAGAACACAAGATGTATCGTGGTTCATCCCAATGTTTGGGCTACATCCACATTGATATTGTATTTCTCTGTTTGTGAGAGGATTGTGAGGGAGAGAGAGCTTCTTTGTGAGGATGAGAGCTCTGAATATGAGAGTGAGGCCTCTGTATGTGAGGACCAAGGCCTGAGATTTGTGAGGGTGAGGAGGCCCTTTTATAGAATAAGGGCTCCTCACTTATTACATATTTGCCCTTCCATTTATTACATAATTACATTTGAGTCCCCCGAGTATTAATACGAGGTCTAAATACGGAGACCCTAAATATGGTAAAAACACCTTTCATAAAAAACTATATTAAATAAGAATCAAAATAACAAAAGTACCCTCAATTTAATAAACAATAGGCCAAATGATTTGACAAAAATTGAGGGTATTTTTTTTGTCTCGAGATTTTTCATGGTAAAACCAAAATGATTGATGGTGGACAAGCTCATGAACTATTTCTATTGATTTCAAATCTCAGAAATCAAAGTGAAGAGTTATGCAAATCTCAAAGATCGACTAAAAACCCAATTGCAAATGCATTTTGGAAATGAGAACGTGTGAAGATCAAGCTACCGGGGTAGGTAGGGGTACCATCAAAGTTTAATTAATTAATATTACGGAAAGACATGGACGTGTAGCTATGTGGATGGTTGGATAGTGTCCCTACTCATCATATATACAAATTCTTAATTTTGGTTTATTAATACTCAAAGATACATGCTATCTTCAAATGTGTGCATACTCGCATTGACTGTTTAATTTTTAATTTCAATGGCTGAAGCCAAACGCTACTTCATATTTCTCTCAAATTATGAGTTCCACAAAACTACTTTAATTAATAATCACTGTTGACTTTAAAAATCGCAAAGTTTAAGTGACGCGTATAACAAGTATTGAGTCAATAACGCTTTTCTATGCATGATTTCTGATACGAATGTGCAAACTCAATGTAGATATGCAAGTTTTGGTGAAAATAAATGTTCACCAACACATTAAATTTTGATATGCGAGAGTTTACGTGGTATGTATCATGCATCTGAAAAATCGTATACGTGACATGTGATTCATAAAAAATTGGACAAGTCATCAAGAGGACACGTGCCAACATATGGCGGAAATGAATTATTTGATTTTAATTTAGATTTTTGTTGTTGTCAAATGATAGATTAGCACCGACGGGGTTTGAACTCACGCCGTCATGCAAAGGCTCAATAACTTTCTACTACTGTGGTAAAGGGCCACTTACTTTAATTTAGATTAAATAAATAAATAAATTAATGTAAATTTAAATCAAATGAAAATATCCAATTAGGAAGATTGATTTATTTTATTTTTATTTGATCAAATCAAATATTAATTGATGGACTCAAATAACAAATCATGAACTAAGACATAAATCAAGTCTCGGTTCTTTCGTAGCAAAGCTTGAAGAGTCTATAAATAAAAGGTTATGAGACAAAGAAAAGGCCAAAAATTCGTCTAAACATTCAAACACTGAAGCTCTCAAGCCCCAAACACTGAAGCTCTCAAGCCCCAAACACTCCCAAAAACTCAGAAGACTTAGAAAACTCTCTGTGTTCTTCGTCATTCTCGTGAAGAACCACCAAGCACCTCTATATGAGCCGGTTCCTCCATTGCCAAGAGCGCGCCAAAACCTTGCGGCATCCTTTCATCCAAGATCAAGTCTTTACAGCCATAGGATCAACCACCCCTACATACACACTTTGCAACTCAGAGATCGAATCAGAGGATTGACATTTTGTACAAGAGATTGTAAACCCTAATCTTTCATTAATACAATACAATTACTTTGTACAAGTGTTCTTGTTTGATTTGTCACTAGAAAATCGCGTTTACAAATTTGGAATGCTCGGTGGGACAATTTCTATCTCTCATCTCTTTCTCCTTTCAAGAAATCTAAACATACTTTGAAATCGATGGCTTCCAAGAAAAGTCAAGTTGCTTCTGCAACTAGGGAAATAGCATCAACACTTCCATTGCAAGTGGAGAATTCGTCGGTGTCATGACTCGAACCAAAGTAAAGGCGTGACCATTCAGCATGCTGCTTGCAAGTTGGTACTGCTAAGGGAGTAGGGGAGTGTTAAAGGTGCGCACCATTCATTAGCCTAGCCTTGTTGGGAGAATTGAAGCATACCATTGTGGCATGCAGGAGGACATTCCAAAGTAGTGAGCAGGATTCTTCATCTCAAGCACGAGATCGTACCACGGATGGCCAAGTAGCAGGTTATGACTACCAGCAACCTTCATTGAGGAGCAATTTGCATAGATGAACGAGGAGATCACAATGCTAGCAAGGACTGTTGAGGACAAGGATGTGTAGCATGCTACACTTATGAGTAGGTTGGAGTCACAATATGATCAAGAAGTCAACCTGAAGAAAGATTATTGGTATGATAAGGAGTCGGGCGAGAAAGAGGAGCTTCAGGAAGACAAGGCTGGAGAGAAATAGAAGCCAAAGTTCGAAGCTACATCGATAGGCTCTATTTCCATCCAACAACTCTAAGACTTGATTGCAAACACCATCAGGGCACAATATGGAGGTACTTCGAGAGATACATTGATACATTCAAAGCCATACATGACACACCTCGATCTCGATATTCCCCGAATACCAGGATAGGTAAACGGCTTTCGTCACCCTTGGGTGTCGGCCAACACATGCCTATCTTGGTATTCAGTGAATATCGGGATCGGGGCGCGTCAATACATCAGGCAGATTGACGGCTTGCAAATGCTGACAGGGTACCAACTACCAAAGTTCATGCAGTTCGATGGAAAAAGGAACTTAAAGCAACACATAACTCATTTCGCTGAAACTTGCAATAATAGTAGGACGGAGGGTGATCATCTCGTAATGCAGTTTGTCTGCTTTTTGAAGGGGAATGCGTTCGATTGGTACACAGACCTAGAGTCCAAGGCTTTAAATAGTTGAAAGCAGATGGAGCGGGAATTCTTGAACCGTTTCTACAACACTAGTCAACTGTCAGTATGATAGAGCTTACAAATACAAAGCGGTGGAAAGCCAAGTCGGTCATCGAATACATTAACTAATGGGGCTCACTAAGCCTCGTCTGCAAGGGCAGGCTCTGAGAAATATCTGCGATTAAGATGTGTGTACAAGGCATGCGTTGGGGATTGCAATACATTCTTCAAGGCATCAAGCCCTGAACCTTCGAGGAATTAGCTACCCACACCCATGACATGGAGTTGAGCATCTCCAATCATGGGAAGAAAGAGTCAATTGCTGACTACATGAAGGACAAAGTCTTTAGGCCAAAGGTGGAGAAGACCGTGAGGGAGCCTGCCAAGTAAGCAATATGGTTAACACAAACACAACTCCTGTCAAAATCTCTACACGAGAGAAAAAGAAATTGTGCGAGATATACCTTGAAAGTCAATCTTTGGAAGAAACCTTTCAGGACAATGTCTATAGGTATGGATGACTCTAATATAGCAAAAGGCAAAGTCACTCATTAAGACTATCTCAATAAACGATATACGTCCTAAATAGTGAATCCATGGACAATGGATCAACGGAAGAAGTAATCTAATGATGTTAGACTGCAGAGACCTTCTTCACATAACCGTAATGTCCAAAAGGTTCCTGGTCATAGGATTATCAGAGGGATACTGACAATACATAGACCAGTACATACTATGTCCCCTTCAAATGGAAGGATGGAAAGTCTCATGTCAATCGTGTAGTGACACTAAGACAAGGATGGAAAGAGAGCACCGTTATCCAAAGAGAGCACCGATTTCATTCTAGGTTTTATTCCTCCTGGATCACCATCATGTACAACAACAATATCAATTTACAAAGCTTGATTCGGGCTATATATGTTAGAAGCACACCTTCAACCCACACATTTGCAGGTAGCGAATAGCCAAGGAACGTGCGGCTTTGCACAGATTCGTCAAACAAAACGGAACAAAGTTGAAATCGGTGCATGACTAGTTTTGGTAAGCATTGATGAAGCTCAAGAAGGAAGTCCATCTGTAACATTGGCACAGGTTCAGTGAGTGTCGATGAGGCTTACGGAGGAAGGGCGTGCATGACGTCGAAATGAGCTCAATGAGCATTGATGAGGCTCGCAAAGGAAACAACATGGTGGTGATGTGGTCATATTTTTATGTATTTTTTCATGTATTTCCTTTGGATTTTGTATATGGGTTAAATGCACTAAATTTTGTTGTTGTATTTATAGGCATTCAATATTGGAGTTACAAGAAAAAGGAGTGGAAAACGAGCGGAAAACGAGCTTTTCGGGTATCTGGAGCAATTCAACGGAGCAAGAATCTGATTAACTGCGCCAAGACATATGCATCACAATAAGAAGATGAGACTACAACCCTTTTAGAGATGCAATTGCTGTGCAAACTGTGCATATAACCAAAGAAGAGGCATCAAAGAGGAGGCGTTAAACAGAGAAATCAATATAGGCGTTTAATCATACAAAGTGGCTGGCAAGAAGTTTCGTCCTTTTAATTTCTCTTTTATTTTCCACAATAAATGGGCTTTAAACGGTTTCGGTGACGGAAAAAGAAATGGCAGAAGAAAAGAAATAGAGGACTATTCATCTGAGGGGGTTGATGATAGAATTGGAAGACTGATGGGTGCGCTGAAGCAAGGCAAAGTTTGGGTTGGATGAGGATAATTAATCATTGTGGAAAGCTATTCAAGACTTTAGTATGCTTTATTTTGTTTTATTATTAAGGAGTTTAAAAAGAAATTAGAGTTAGGAAATTAAGTTGTTTTTAATAGCCTTTAATACCTTTCTTGCCGTGAGGTTATAATAAGGAGATCCTTCTCCATGTGATAAGGAGTCAGCCACGAAACTAGAAACAGAACTATATTGGCGTAGGAGGCTGCGGCACAACACGGAGGAAGAGCTACTTTGGAGTTTGATGAGTTGATATACTATATATTTTACCCTAATCTTAGTATTAATTTATTGGTTATTTTGTGTGAACTTTGATACTTTGTTATGTATTTTTAATGTAGGACATTCGACATCATCTGGAGCAAAAAGTAGTCAAACAGATGAATTTTGGAGTGATGCCAATTGGAGCATGTTCGTGAGTTTGTTGACTTGTTTGTATCAAAGTTTCATAATTTTCTACCAAGCGGTTTATTTATGGCGATGAAATAAATGACCAGCTTGCAGTGCTGTCAAACTGACGTTTTGGGCTTCTTTGGGCTTTTTGGCGTCCAAAATGATGGCTTTTGGGTTCGAGGCCTTCTGCAATTATGTTCGGGACATCTCAAGCTTTAATTCTAGCTGTTTTGGGCCTGTTTTGGTGACACACCCCGACCAAGGCCAAGGCATGCTGGCCGTCACGTGAGAGTGACGTAGCTGTTTGAAGTATGCCCATAAAGCCACTCATTTGATGTAATAGCTTTTGGAATACTTATTGTATTAAACTATTATATGTTTAATGAAGGGCAAAGCTTATTGTTAATCACTATTTATTGTATCATGTGTTTAAACAATAAGGGAATCCAAGGAATGTATTTGATCTAAGAGAGAAGTGATTTAAATAAGTTAGATTAACGAGACCTTTCTCTTATGTTCTTTCCTAAAACGTTCCTAGCCATAGGATTGCCAATTGGGCATTGACAATCCGTTAAGGTTAGTATGTGTTATGTCAACTCAAGCGTGAGTATGACTAGTCTCAAGTCATTTAGTGTTGGACACTAAGACAAACACATAGGTGCTTGAAAGAGTAATCGAGTACACTGAACAACGATCAAAAGAGAGTTCGAACATACATGTCATGTAAGAACTCGTAAGTTGCAACATGCAAAGTAGTCCTTTGACCTGAGGCATCATAGATGTCTAATGGTTAGGTCCTTGATCTTTGATCATGTCAAAGGCATTCCATCGAGAGTGTCCACGGCATTGTTGGGGTCAAGCTATCTAGTCATGTAGGCATATGAATGCACAACAAGGAATCTCTAACCTTCCATTGTGGAAGGAGAATACTCTAAGATATGATTCGCGAGTCTTTGGCCAAAGCATACGAATATGACTTAGGAAGTATGTTCCAAATCATATTCAATTGAATCATATAGAGAAGTATCACATTGGATAGTAGACATGATACAAACTATCACTCAAACAATGTGATTAAGAGTATTGTATTAGAGAAGGACCGTATTGCATTGTAATTGTACCTGGATAGGTTCTCCAACCAATTCTATTTAGCTTGGGTAGCCATGACATGCTGCTAGGTGTCACTCATGGTTTATGGAAGCCCTGAGGATTAGCAAACACTAATCTTAAACAAAGGGAGAATTGAAATGTAGTTTCAATTCACAATCGATCGCTAAGAGTAACAATCGCCCACTGCCTTGCTAATTGGAACCTAATGGATCGTACACCGAGTAAGGATGAAAGTGAAGAAATATAAATGAAATGGATAAGCAATTAAATGGTTTAATTGAAATATGGTCAAGGTTAATTAATTAGTTAATTAATTATACGAAAGGTTCGTATTGGGCTTTTAAGTTAGTTTTGGGCTTCGGGGTCCAAAAGGGTTTGGTCCACTAGGGCCATTATGTTTAAGTTGTATGACAACTAAAACAAATATGGGCAAATAGCCCAATCACTTAAAAGAGGCCGGCCATAGTGAGGGAGTGGGTAAGTTTTGCTTAATTGCAAGTTTGCCACTCACCTAAGAAAAGAGATATAAAAGCATCTTTATAGCTTTTACCTCATTAGGGTTTTCTTGAGGCAAAGATGAGAAACATTTTCTCTCTTTTTCTCTAAAGGAGGCCGGCCACTTAGAGAAGATATAGCTAGCAATCTTTTCTTCTCTAAGTCATCCATTTCATCTTCACACCTCATGCTTGGTGTGGAGACTTAGAGACACCAAATCTTTGGTGTTTTTGGAGATCCTTTCCTCACATCCTCAAGGAGCAAAGGAGCATCAAAAGGAAGGAAATCACAAGGAAGATCCAAGGAGCTAGGAGGTGACTTGAAGGCCCTCCACTTGGGTGAATCCCTTGTGTAAACAAGGATGAGCTTCAAGGGTAATGAATATCTAAAACCTTCTTTCTCTTTAATGTTGTTAAAGAGTCTTGTGGTTCACCATTCACAAGGCTTTGAAAGTCATGGGTTTTAGAATTGTTTTTGAATGCATGCCTACTTTAATATGTTAATAGTTTGCATATGTGTTCAAATATTCTCACATGTTCTTAGCTAGGACAAAATTTTTCCTTCAGTAGCCATGTGCACAGTGCGGAAGCGATAAAGATAGTAAACATACGAATAATTAAAAACCATATTAATAGAGTGCACTACTAGCAGGGAGTAATAGGAGTTAGTTACAACCGTAAACTCTTCTAATCAGAGCATAATAAGTCTAGGTGCAATCCAGTAGGACAAGTACTAGTTATACAGTACCAGGAATGTCCTACTATTATATGGTAAGTCAGAACTACCAACGCCTCTAGCCACCAACATCAAGCTTACTTAAAACTTGGAGGGGCGCAAAACAGAAAACGTGAGTGGGCAAAAACAAATGTTTTACAAAATCATTTCATCTATCAACTTACTAACCCCTCGCTGTAAAACATATAAGATTTTCCCAGAACCAAGATATAAGCATATATAAAAATATATCTGAAACCATATCGAGTCAATTCATGCTTCACATAATCATATTCATATGTATGCCATGCCAAAATATAACAAAGTGAACAGTTTAGGTAAGAATGATTTCATGGAAATAAGATATATTAGCCGGAACTCCTGTGGTAGTCTATACGGCTGAATTCATAGCTCAAACTCAATCTAGCCAGAGTTACTACTATGACCTATACGGCAATATTCTTCACATAAGTCGGAACCACTAAAAAGGGGTATGTGCGACAAGATTGGGTGTAATATAATTATGCTCAATTTTACTCTCTTAATGCTAGCTGTACGATAATACGTTAGTCACCTACGAGTCAGAACCGCCTATAGTGGTCTGTACGACAAGACTGTGCACCTAATTGGATCCAATGTGAGCATATGGTGTGGGAGGTGACATAATATACAGGCTTGTGCCAACTCTCTCTGGCTAAATCGTAATCACTCGGGGTGCAGGTTTATGAGCTCATTGTTTCTCAATCAGATCTCATATAGACAACCAAACATGTTCATCACACTACTCAATTCCTCAAATAAACTTATATCTCATTTATTTCATATCATATATTGTATGGCTGCACCTAACATTTCGTTAGGCTGCCTACGTACCCTTAACAGGGATCAAGCCGTTAGTAGTTCACATAATCAAACATAACTTACCTGAACTTACCTGTGCCTCCACAACACCACACACACACACACACACACACACACACACACATATATATATATATCTATATATATATATATGCAACTATGAAATGCATAACCAAAATATAAAGGCATTAGGCATATTATTTCAAAGCATATTTTCATTTAAAACACATTTTTGGGAAATATAACAAGTGTATAACTATATACTAAAAACAAAAGCCCACTCACTGATATGTCGACGGGTCGTAACCCCCGAGTCGCCCGTGGATACACTCATCCTCGGGATAAGTTTCACCTGTATGCGAATTAACTATAAAAACATTATTTTAAAGCACATAGACAAAACTAGCTAATAACTTATCATACATTGCTCAAAATGGGTATATAAATATACCACAGTGATCTACACAACCTCACGAACATTGTGATATTTTTAGAAAAATTTAACTATGGCTCACGTGCCCTCACGCGCCGGGGAGGGCACGGCATCACTCACCCTCACGCGCATCACCCCTAACCTCCAGACGCTGGAATAGTGCCACCGGCGCTGGATTCTGGGCAGACCTGCAACTGCCCATTTCTCTCTCATTTTTCACCATTTTCTACGAAATTTTCACCAAAATGTCACAAATTTAAAGAGGAAGAAGGTTATACCTCTTTGGAGCCTCAAATCTTTCGAAAACACGTCGGGAAAATCTCACCAAAATCGGCCACCTTCGAACCTCGTGATCCCGACGTCCAAAAGCTTCAAACGAAGCACTCTGTGCTTCCTTGGGACCTCACTAAGCTCACTATGAGCTTGGATTGTCCTAAAACACAACCATTCAAAAGTTCATGAATAGTGCTTAACTCGGAACTTGAGTTTTCAACGTGAAATTGAACGAGTTCTTACCTGAAATGGGTACCTTTGAACTCCTTTGGTCCTCACGAACACAATGATACTAAATTTGGCCACGATCCATGAAGATTTGGCTTGGTTCAACCTTGTCCGTACGGAGGAGAGGGAAGAGAGAGTGAATCGAGAGAGAGATTACGAGAGTGAGAGACAGAAGGTGATGTGGATGTGGGTGTGTGGCCTAGAATTGGTCAACAATTCAAAATACATAATATACCTAATCCTAATTGGTCCAAAACAATTAGGATTTGAGAATAGTGATCCATGCACAACACCTAGACCACATCACACAATTTAACGTCCATGGGTATTTTCGTCATTTCACACCGTCGATAAATATAATTTTGGGACGGGTTATGACAATCTCCCCACCTTATAAAATTTTGTCCTCGAAATTACATATAACCAATACATCCACTCATAATCATAAAACAAGCGTGGATACATCTCTTTCATCCGATCCTTTGTCTCCCAAGTAACTTCTTCCACTGAATGATTTCTCCATAATACCTTCACCAAGCGCACAGTCTTATTCCTTAGTTCCTTATCCTTCCAATCCAACAGAGTCACTGGTTCCTCATCATAAGTCAAATCCGGATTAATTTCCAAAGGTTGAGGAAGAATCACATGTGAAGGATCTGAAACATAATGTCGAAGCATCGAAACATGAAACACATCATGTACGTTGGACAACTCTGAAGGCAACTCAAGCCTATAAGCAACCTTACCGACTCGCTCGGTGATCATATATGGTCCAATGTACCTAGGACTCAACTTTCCTTTCTTTCCAAATCGTACAACACCTTTCCAAGGTGATAGCTTCAGAAACACCCAATCACCTACATTATACTTCCGATCAGTGGCATGCTTGTCTGCTAAGCTCTTTTGTCGATCTTGGGCCGCTTTCAGATTAGACTTAATTACCTGAACATTTTGTGTAGTCACATCCACGATCTCAGGACCCACTAAAACTCTCTCGCCAACCTCTGACCAACATAGAGGCGTACGACAAGATTTCCCATAAAGTGCCTCAAATGGTGCCATACCAATGCTTGAATGATAACTGTTGTTGTAGGCGAACTCCATCAAATCCAAGCAATCATGCCAACTATCTCCAAACTGTAGCACTGAAGATCTCAACATATCCTCTAATGTCTGAATGGTCGTCTCAGATTGCCCATTTGTCTGAGGATGATATGCCGTACTATAAAGCAATCTCGTACCAAGAGCTTCCTGGAATGCTGTCCAGAACTTGGAAGTAAATCTGGGATCTCGATCCGAGATAATATTAATTGGCACACCATGGTACTTCACAATCTGTGAAATAAATAACTTAGCTAATCGGCTTAACGAATACTTTTCCCTCACTAGAATAAAATGCGTTGACTTCGTAAGCCGATCAACTATCACCCAAATGCTGTCATAACCATTCTGTGTGCGAGGAAGCTTGTACACAAAATCCATAGTAATATTTTCCCATTTCCACTGTGGAATAGGAAGTGGCTGCATCAATCCAAACGGCTTCTTCCTTTCAGCTTTAACCTGTTGGCAAATGGCACAACTACTCACATATTCGGCAATTTCTCTTTTCATACCTGGCCAATAGTAAAATGGTCTAATGGTATGATACATCTTAGTGCCTCTTGGATGCATCGCATATTCCAAAGTATGTGCTTCATCCAAAATTTCTTTCTTTAACTCTGCATTGTTCGGCACATACATTCTGCTTTCTTGCATAAGCATGCCATCAGTTTCTCGAATCTCAAAATCCTTTTTTTTGCCTTGATGCCTTGCTTGAATTATTTCCTGAGTCTCTTCATCAATCATCTGAGCCTCAAGCACACGATCAATTAAAATTGGCCTAACTTGGAAATTAGCAAGCAAGGCTTCCTCTCGATCTTCCACTCCTAACTCCACTCTAATGGATCTCAACTCTGCTAGGAGAGGAACATGACAATCATAGATGGCATTAAGTCTGACTGGAGTCTTCCTGCTAAGTGCGTCCACCACTGTATTTGCACGACCAGGATGATACTCAATCGTGCAATCATAGTCACTAAGTAACTCAATCCATCTTCGCTGTCGAAGATTAAGATCTCTCTGAGTAAACAAATACTGAAGACTCTTATGATCTGTGAAGATCTTACATTTCTCTCTATAAAGATAATGTATCCAAATCTTCAAGGCAAATATGATAGCTGCTAACTCCAAGTCATGCGTAGGGTAATTTTTCTCATAAGGCTTCAACTGTCTCGAAGCATAAGCAATTACCCTACCATGTTGCATCAATGCACAACCCAAACCATTCAGAGAAGCATCACTATAGACCTCATAAATACCGCTATCATCTGGAAGTGCTAGAACAAGTGCATGAGTGAGATAGTACTTCAATTGCTGGAAACTTTGCTCACATTTACTATCCCACTCAAATTTGACATCCTTTCGAGTCAACTTCGTCAGTGGCAAAGCAATCACTGAAAAATCCTTAACGAACCTTCTATAATAGCCTGCTAAGCCAAGAAAACTCCGTACCTCGGTGATGGTTTGAGGTTGCTCCCAATTTTCCACAGCCGCTACTTTCTGGGAATCCACTTGAATGCCTTGAGCAGAAACAACATGTCCCAAAAATGCCACTTGATTCAACCAAAATTCACATTTGCTAAACTTAGCATATAGTTGGTGTTCCCTCAAACTGCTCAACACCAACTTCAGATGTCTAGCATGCTCAGCCTTAGACTTAGAGTATACCAGAATATCGTCAATGAAGACAATAACAAACCTGTCCAAGTATGGCTGGACTACTCGATTCATCAAATCCATAAAAACTGCTGGTGCATTAGTTAACCCGAATGGCATCACTAGAAACTCATAATGACCATATCGAGTCCTAAATACGGTTTTAAGGACATCTTCATTTTTAATCTTCAACTGATAGTATCGAGACCTTAAGTCAATCTTAGAAAATACACAGGCACCTCTGAGTTGATCAAACAAATCATTTATACGTGGCAATGGATAACGGTTCTTTATGGTTACCTGATTCAATTGCCTGTAATTGATGCGCAGCCTCAAAGTTCCATCTTTCTTTCGAAACAAATAAAACTGGAGCTCCCCAAGGTGAAGTACTCATCTGAATAAAACCTTTATCTACTAACTCTTGCAACTGCACTTTTAATTCTCTTAATTCAGCATGAGCCATTTTGTAAGGAGTCAAGGATATAAGATTCGTAGCTGGAAGCAGATCAATAACAAACTCCACCTCTCTATCTGGCTACAATCTAGGTAAATCCTCAGGGAATACATCCGGAAAATATGTGACCACACGAACATCCTCCACACTACTAGGAGTATCATCATTCAGCACCACATGAGCCAAATATCCCTAACAACCATTCAACAACATTCTCTTTGCTTTCATGGCTGAAATAATACCATGTCTCACCCCACTAGGCTCTCATACAAATGTAACTTTAGGTAATCCAGGACCATGAAATGTGACTGTCTTTCCATAATAATCTATCTTGGCACGATTATAGTGCAACCAATATGTGCCCAAAATTACATCAAAATCCATAATATCCAATGGCATAAGCTTAGCCGGCATAACAACACCCTCTACTATCACTGGACATCCTGGATATACCCGATCTATAAAACATCTATCCCCTTTAGGCATAGAAAACTCTAAATCATATCGTAGAGGTGTAGGATGGGGTTATGTCATTTGAGCAAATGTATGAGAAATAACGGAATGTGTAGCACCACAATCAATCAACACTCTAGCAAAATGACCAAGAATATTTAATGTACCCATGATTAAATTTGGATTATTCTGGGCATCTTGTAGTGATATGTTGTGGATACGTGCCTGGTTCTGCTGTCGTCCACTACGACCTCTATTGGCATGAACACCACGTCCCTGCCTCTGCTGACCTGACTGCCTCGAAGATCTTGCACTACTAGCAGCAATCTCTCCCTACTGAGGCTGTCCCCCTTGATACCACTGAGATCTTCCAGCTGAGTGAGGCTGATAAGACATAGATTCTCCTTGGTATTGAGGGTACCCACTCTGATACTGAGGATCCTACGAATACTGCTACTGTTGTTTCCCTGAGGTGTAGGGAGCGGCGTCGCCCTAGTAGTGATAGGCACCTCCTCGTCCCGTCTGAGTATAACCACCAGATCCTGAAGCGTACTGGGTAGGTGCAGGTGGTGGGAATGAAAGCTACTGGGGTCTTTGCTGACTCTAAGGGCATTGAGCAGCCCTATGACCCATCTATCCACAAGTATAACATCCATTGCTACCTCTCTTACACTCCCCAAAATGCCGATTATTACACCTGCGGCATAAAGGAGCACCAGATCCACCTGAAACATCAAAATCTCTCTGCCTTTGGAACTTAGGGCCTCTAGTAAACCTGCCCCCTTTCCTCTGCATATTAGTACTCAATCCCCCGCTAGAAGACCTGGAATTGCCACCACTCCTCTTAAAGTTATGGGTCTTGCGGGGTCCCTGAAATGCTTGCCCTTTTCCTTTGTCATCTCTTCTCTAACCTCTATTATTTCCTTCCTCATCCCCACTCTCACTAGGCATATTCTCTGAGGCCTCAATCCTTAGTAGAATCTCATAGAACTCTTGGTAAGAGGCATAATGAGTAGATGTCGCTATGGAACGCCATTTCTTCTTAGTACCCAAACTGAAACGGCGAAGCATCTCTACCGGATTAGCAGCAACCTCCGGATCATATCTAGACAGATCAATAAGCATCCTGTAATACTTATTAGTAGATGATATGAGCATATTTATGCGGCTTAGATAGCTTGTTTCTTGACATTTATGTTGTTAGTTAGTAGTTATTTTAGTATTTTAAGCTATTTTCGTGTGTTTGTAGGTCCAAAGGGTTAATGTGGCAAAGAAATGCATTTTAGAGCATTTTGGAGCATTTTTGGGCATGGAATGGATAGCATATACTTGGAGAAAAAGGAATGGTCGAAATTTGAAGTTTGTGCATCATCCTCTCCCTATAAATAACCATTTTAGCACACTTATTTCACCCAACACATTCACCTACCACTACATCCACTCATTTCACCCAACACATCCACTCATTACAACCACCCAACACATTCACCTACCATTACATCCACTCATTACCAAACATCCACCCACTACACCCATTACATCCACTCCTTACCAAACACTCATCCACTACACCCATTACATCCACTCATTACCACAACACTCACCCACTACACCTATTACATCCACTCATTACCACAACATACACCACTACCACCTTAATTAGATGGTGGTCCTCTCCCAAGCCTATAAATACATCCACCTTTCACCATAACAAAGAGAAAAAAAAATCCAGCCAAAGACACTACATTCACATCTCACAACTCCATATACTTTGTTAGATCATTCACTCCTATTTCAACACAACCTTCATCCAAACACATCCATTCATCTTCACATCCATTCCTCCATACAAACAAACCTTCAAACACTCACCAACACCTTGTGTCATAGCAAAGGAAGGGAAGGAAAGTGCTTGGACGTGCTTGCTGTCCAACTTGGATCGTTGGAGCGTTTAGGTGTTTTCTTTCTTTTGTTTCTAATGTTTAAATTCATTTCCTTTCGTTTTGTTGTAAATATGAGTGGCTAAACCCCTCTTGGCTAGGGGTGATTTCAAAGCCATGATTATGTGTGCAATATAATTTGATAAATTCTAGTTATGAACTCTTGAATTGTGAATGCAATTGGCTTAACTATTTGATTGATAACTTATTTGTATTTGTTAATTAAGGGTCGACACTTAATTGGCATGCATAAATCCGTTGCTAGAATATAAGGAAGTTTCACATAATCGTTACAAAATTATATTCACATGTAGTGAAGGTCGCTTATAAACGATCGCGTTAAGTTCAATTCCTAGCATGAGTGACATGATGTCATAGTTGCAAGTGCTTTGTCAATGCTTATGATTTTCATTAAACGTAATGATCTTTGATTGTATCTCTATTATGATGTCATGTAGGGAACTTTAGAAGAATGTTTTGGGTTGTCGAATGATGTCATCCAATCCAATAAAACAAGGAAAATCTAAGAGTTAACTAGTGATGTCACGGTTAATTTGGAGCATTGTCGTTCATAATTCAATGAAGTAGTAACTGGAAATCGAGTTGTTTGCATACATATCATGTGTGGAGAAAAAGCCTCTAGCTATCCCATCCATCATCTTATTTCTCAAATTTGTTTTACAATTTGTCTAGTTTTTCATACTTGTTTGTTTGTTTCAACTTCATCCAAAACTCAATCCCCCTTTACTTTAGTGTGTCTAATTAGTTAGAATCTGTTTTAATTTGTGTTTTTAAATGTTTTGATTCAAGTAAAAGTCAATTTTCGTCCAAAGTCATTCATAGTGTCTAGTTTAAGTTTATTTAGTTGTTTTAAGCTGTTTTGAGTATTTTAAGTTTGCTTTGAGTCTTGTGAGTCTTGTTAAGTATTTTTAAGTTTAGTTTTATGTTTTTGAGTTAGTTTAGAGGTTATTAGCAAGCCCTCCTAATCCCCGGTCCAGAACGATCCCTACTTACATTCTTTACTACAATTGATAAAAGAGGGTTACATTTGTGTGTTAAGATAATTTTCGCAACAGTAGACATCTTTCCTTGCCTCAGATGAGTAAACTCCTGTTTCTTAAGATCAATATATGCAGGAGGAATGAACCTTTTCCGAACCGCTTTTTAAATATTCCACAGTGTACAATCTTTTCTGGGGTCATCTCGTAAGATTCCTGTCTCCACCAAGATGAAGGCTGTTCTCCCAAAAACCAGGTAGTTGTCTCAACCCACCTATTAGGAGGAAGATTTCCCTAACTCTACATCACCTGGAAGGTCTTTTCTACATGGTTCAGCCATTTTTCTGCCCCCTCATGACCTTCATTACCCATGAAGTGAGTCAACTTCAGATTATGAACTGTCTCAAGAGGTGTCATATGAGGAGTAAAGAATGCTGTCTGAATGGCAAAAACTATAGCTTCCCCTAATTGAGCAATATCAGGGAAACTAGATTCAGCTGGTTGACGCGGCTCTCTACGAGGCGACATAGTTATGACATAAAACATCATAAGGATTAGAACATTCAAGAATTATACAGGACTACTAAACATAGGTCTGATACCAAACTGACACACCCCGACCAAGGCCAAGGCATGCTGGCCGTCATGTGAGAGTGACGTAGCCATGTGCACAGCGCGAAAGCGATAAAGATAGCAAACATACGAATAATTAAAAACCATATTAATAGAGTGCACTACTAGTAGGGAGTAATATGAGTTAGTTACAACCGTAAGCTCTCCTAATTAGAGCATAATAAGTCTAGGTACAGTCCAGTAGGACACGTACTAGTTATACAGTACCAGGAATGTCCTACTATTATATGGTAAGTCAGAACTGCCGACACCTCTAGCCACCAACAATAAGCCTACTTAAAACCTGGAGGGGCGCAAAACAGAAAACGTGAGTGGGCAAAAACAAATGTTTTACAAAATCATTTCATCTATCAACATACTAACCCCTCGCTGTAAAACATATAAGATTTTCCCAGAACCAAGATATAAGCATATATAAAAATATATCTGAAACCATATCGAGTCAATTCATGCTTCACATAATCATATTCATATGTATGCCATGCCAAAATATAACAAAGTGAACAGTTTAGGTAAGAATGATTTCATGGAAATAAGATATGTTAGCAGGAACTCCTGTGGTAGTCTGTACGGCTGAATTCATAGCTTAAACTCAATCTAGCCGGAGTCACTACTATGACCTATACGGCAATATTCTGCACATTAGTCGGAACCACTAAAAAGGGGTCTGTACGATAAGATTGGGTGTAATATAATTATGCTCAATTTTACTCTCTCAATGCTAGTTGTGTGATAATACGTTAGTCACCTACGAGTCGGAACCGCCTATAGTGGTCTGTATGACAAGACTGTGCACCTAATTGGATCCAATGTGAGCATATGGTGTGGGAGGTGACATAATATACAGGCCTGTGCCAACTCTCTCTGGCTAAATCGCAATCACCCGGGGTGCAGGTTTATGAGCTCATCGTTTCTCAATCACATCTCATATAGACAACCAAACATGTTCATCACACTACTCAATTCCTCAAATAAACTTGTATCTCATTTATTTCATATCATATATTATATGGCTGCACCTAACATTTCGTTAGGCTGCCTACGTACCCTTAACAGGGATCAAGCCGTTCGTAGTTCACATAATCAAACATAACTTACCTGAACTTACCTGTGCCTCCACATCACCACATTTATCTATATATATATATATATATATATATATATATATATATATATGCAACTATGAAATGCATAACCAAAATATAAAGGCATTTGGCATACTATTTCAAAGCATATTTTCATTTAACATTTCTGGGAAATATAACAAGTGTATATATATATATATATATATATGCAACTATGAAATGCATAACCAAAATATAAAGGCATTTGGCATTTGGAAATATAACAAGTGTATAACTATATACTAAAAACAAAAGCCTACTCACTGATATGTCGACGGGTCGTAACCCCTGAGTCGCCCGTGGATACGCTCGTCCTTAGGATAAGTCTCACTTATATGCGAATTAACTATAAAAACGTTATTTTAAAGAACATAGACAAAACTAGCTAATAACTTCTCATACATTGCTGAAAATGGGTATATGAATATACCACAGTGATCTACACAACCTCACGAACATCGTGATATTTTTAGAAAAATTTAACTATGGCTCACGCGCCCTCACGCGCCGGGGAGGGCACGGCATCACGTGCCCTCACACGCATCACCCCTAACCTCCAGACGTCGGAATAGTTCCACCAGCGCTGGATTCTGGGCAGACCTGCAACTGCCCATTTCTCTCTCGTTTTTGCACCATTTTCTACGAAATTTTCACCCAAATGTCACAAATTTCAAGAGGAATAAGGTTATACCTCTTTGGAGCCACAAATCCTTCAAAAACACGTCGGGAAAATCTCACCAAAACCGGCCACCTTCGAACCTCGTGATCCCGACGTCCAAAACCTTCAAACGAAGCACTCCGAGCTTCCTTGGGACCTCACTAAGCTCGCTATGAGCTTGGATTGTCCTAAAACACAACCATTCAAAAGTTCATGAATAGTGCTTAACTCGGAACTTGAGTTTTCAACGTGAAATCGAACAAGTTCTTACTTGAAATGGGTACCTTTGAACTTGTATGGTCCTCACGAACACAATGATACTAAATTTGGCCACGATCCATGAAGATTTGGCTTGGTTTGACCTTGTCCGTATGGAGGAGAGGGAAGAGAGAGTGAACCGAGAGGGAGAGTACAGGAGTGAGAGAGAAAAGGTGATGTGGATGTGGGTGTGTGGGCTAGAATTGGTCAACAATTCAAAATACATAATATACCTAATCCTAATTGGTCCAAAACAATTAGGATTTGAGAATAGTGATCCATGCACAACACCTAGACCACATCACACAATTTAACGTCCATGGGTATTTCCGTCATTTCACACCGTCGATAAATATAATTTTGGGACGGGTTGTGACATTTGGAGCCCTAAAGATCCAGAAACGTGGCTGTTTTGAGGCTGTGCAGATTTGAAGCAAATTTTACTAGTCAATTTAGAATTGTGTTTCCTAATTTATTTTAATTTATTTGGTTACGTAGTGTTATTATAAGTCCTTTTCTAGCTAGGGTTTTATTTTCTAGTGGTATAAATAAGGTTTTTAACCATTAGGGTTTAGAAGAGGAGAGGAAGAGAACGCACACATCAATACTTTGGTAGGTTTTGAAGATTCAAGTTTATTTTTAAGGTGTTTTCTATCCATGTTTTTAATAATATTTTATTTTATAATTTTTGGTAGCTAGTTTGTTTTGCTAGGGCGAAACCTTGAGCCTTAGCAAGGATATGTAGTTTCTTTTCAATTTACTTATGATATTATGCATGCATGTTTTGAATTATTAATCACCATTTTAAACTATCTAGTGTCTTAGTGATTCGGGACCATTAGGATATTTAGAAAAGTAATTTGATGCAATATTGGCCGGAAGGTTCCCTGAAATTGGAGCTGGCTTCTTGTGGTTAATAATTGTAATTTCACTTAAGATTAACACCACGTCTTAAGGGTTACGTGGTTGTTCAAAGGGTTTTCATAAAGCATAATGAGTCTTTCATGTTCATATTTGATATGAAAGTCCGAACGGATTGCATGTTAGATATACGTTCTAAGTTGGAGGTTCCAAGTAGGATATATATTAGGAAAACCTAACCTTCAAAATATGCATGGGTAATTTATAAGTAATTGGAAGAACTACGTATGATTGTTAAGGTGTTGGCTTAACCCTAGGGCTTTTACAAATTGATTTTCTTTAAATTGGTTTCTAGTTGATTTATTTAATTGTTTTTAATTTAAATTCGTTTTTATTATTTTAAGTCACAAATCAACCTTTTTAGAACTTAGTTCTAAATAATTAATTAAGAATTAGTTTAAATACAAATTATTCATTCAATCCTTGTGGAAAACGACCTTACTTGAGCCGTTTATACTACAACTACCTTGTTCTCTTGCAAGTATTTTTTTAGTGTTTTTATCCCTACTTTTGCAGGTGGTAAAAATCTCTATCAGAATTTTTTCTTTGCTAGGGCTACGATGTAGCCTGATCATGAATACTTAATTTCCTTGTGGCATTGTTATATTATCATGTTTTTCATCTTTATTGAGTATATTTTGCTATTCGTAATGCGCTTGATTTTTATTTAGATGCTTGATCACCATCTACTTTTTAATCGAGTTGATTTGATACAAGTTAGAGTAGATGTCATACTTAACATGGGTTTAGCTTCTTGCAATTGATACCATAAGCACCTACTTGTAGATGCCATTCAATTAGGGTTTATGTGATTTTCCAACGATTTCCATAGAGCTTTATGGGTTCTTACTTGTTTAAATTCATCTAGATGCCATAGAAGGTTAACATGTAAGGATACTTTTGATGAAACCAGATGACATGGTCATTAAATAAGATAGGGAATATCTATCATCAATATTGGGGACCTACTGGAGTATAACATATTAAGGGAAATAAGTAGAATTGGTTAGGTTGAATTCGGATGCTATATGTCACATCTCGGCTCGGGCCCCCACCACATCCCGTGCTCGACTCCGCCGTAGCACGATATTGTTCACTTTGGGCCCCGACCACGCTCTCACGTTTTTGTTTCTGGGAACTCACACGAGAACTTCCCAGTGGGTCACCCATCATGGATTGCTCTTGTGCGAACTCGCTTAACTTCGGAGTTTCGATGGAACTGAAGCCAGTGAGCTCCCAAAAAGCCTCGTGCTAGGTAAAGATGAGAATATACATATAAGGCTTACATGATCCACTCCTTTGGGCGATGTGGGATCTAACAATCCACCCCCTTAGGGGCTCGACGTCTACCAAATTGTCACATCCTGGCCTGGGCCCCCACCACATCCCAGGCTCGACTTTGCTGAGCGCAATATTGCCCACTTTGGGCCCCGACCACGCCCTCACGGTTTTGTTTATGGGAACTCACACGAGAACTTCCCAGTGGGTCACCCATCATGGGATTGCTCTTGCACGAACTTGCTTAACTTCTGAGTTCCAATGGAACCGAAGCCAATGAGCTCCCAAAAGGCCTCGTGCTAGGTAGAGATGGGAATATACATATAAGGCTTACATGATCCACTCCCCTGGGCGATGTGGGATCTAACACCCTATGTTTTCTTTTCTTATCTTTTCATAATATTATTTTCATGTATTTTATTTCAAGCTTTATTTAGTTTTCAGTTTAATTCAACTGATATCTCTTTTTCGTTAAAACTTCTCAATTATAATTTGTTTCAATTTAGTTAGTAAGACTTTTAGGATTAATTCGATCTTCGTGGAATGATATATGTGCTTATATGCTATACTATCATATGATTCATATACTTGCGAGCACTAAAATTCGAGACTTAATGTCACATCCAGAACTGGGGTCCACCACATCCCTGGCTCGACTCCGCCATAGCACGATATTGTTCGCTTTAGGCCCCGACCACGCCCTCATGGTTTTGTTTCTGGGAACTCACGAGAGCAGAACTTCCCAGTGGGTCACCCATCCTGGGAGTGCTCTGGCCCCTTTCTCGCTTAACTTCAGAGTTCTTACGGAACCTAAAACCAGTGGGCTCCCAAAAGGCCTCGTGCTATAGGAGGTGAGCATGTACATATAAGGCACATCACCCCTTCTCCGTTGGTTGATGTGGGATGTAACACTTAATGAGGTTAATTTTAATTATCTAATTTTCACGCCATTACCGGGGATCGAATTTGATTCTATTACTTATTGGATTGTTAAATCTTTTAGTTGGTTTAGCTTTAACGTTAATTGTTGGTTCTTTTTTTAATAATAAATTATTTCCTAATTCTCTTGTTTAACTTACCAATTGTTCTGTATTTTTGCAAAAAAGTGGAGCCACTTAATTGTGTTGCCAACACAAAAATTCATTGGGGGTGGATTTTCGTTGTACATCTTCGCTTGCACGTCTCCTTTAAACCCTGGAAGTTTCTTTGTCTAAGAGCTTTACGCATTTATTTTTCTTTTTCTATACTTTTGTTGTCTATTTTCGTTATTCTTTTCTTCATTTGTTTTTTTCAATCCTTTTGTTTTATTTCTAAAAATAAAAATACGTCAAAAAATATAAAATTTTGAAAAATTAAAAAATATTCATTCTCTACTTAGTATATTTTATTAGTGGTCCTAGACCTACTTAAGTAGTTCTGTTTTTATTTTTTATTTTTAATCTTGTTATTATTGGCTACTTCGTAATTTAGTGATGAGATACGATCTATATCGACACACCCCATCCCGAAGGAGGGCATGCTGGCGTCACGTGAGAGTGACGTAACCATTTACACAGTTCGGAAGCTTTAAAGATACACTTATTAAGATGTAACACCCGAGGGTGAGTCCTACTTTTGTGAATTATGTCAGAACACCGTTGGATTCCTCGTGGCCACCAAAGCTCTGCTATCTTGAACCTGGAGAGGCGCAAAACAAAGTTGAGTGGGTCAGTAAAACAAAGTTTTTCGAAAACGTTTCATTTAACAACATTTCTAACCCCTCGCTATAAAACCTGTATACTTTCCTAGAAAATAGTATATATATAACCATATATAATCTCAAAACTCAAATCACAAGTCTTTAATACTTTTCAAGAAAACTTGCCATGCTATGCATCAAAACATAATAAGGATGCAACATTATAACAGGTGAAATAAGGAATCAACCGGAGACCCTGTAGTTGGTCCTGTACGGTTAATTCTATAGCTCAATATCCAATCCAACTGGAGTCACCAACTGTGACCTGTACGACACTACTTTGCACATAAATTGGAACTACTTGAAGTAGTCTGTACGATAAGAATGGTGTAATAATACGCTCTAGTGCTTCTCTCATCAACAGCTGTATAATAATCTAAGTTCACCTACAAGTCGGAACCACCTCTCATGGTCTGTACGACATGCACCTACTTGGATCTAAGGTGAGCGTGTGGGGCGGGTGAATAATATAAGCACTAACACCAGGGGTGCATGTTTGAGCTTTCAACACAATTCACTTCACAATAAATCACATGATTAACATAAAACTCACCTGATCCTCACCTGTGCGTCCATAACACCATTTAACATATATATATGCAACAATTACCAATTCATATATTTTACATATATGTATGCATGACATTTTAAAACATACTTTCATTTAAATTCAATTTCTGGGAAAATCAATAGTATATAGGTAAATACATAAAATACTGCCCACTCACCTGGAGTTCACAGAAAATACTGCCCACTCACCTGGAGTTCGCCCTACAACTCCCTAGCACAACACATCAAGGCGTCATGACGATTGGCGCCTAGAACAATCATCAAATCAAACCTCAGAAATAATATCGATAGAATATATAACTTCTATAAAACACGCCACTACGTAGTTCAATCCGGAAGATCTGCATCTCAGATTTCCAATCCAAAACTTCCAGAGGTCCACAATATATCTCTAGAACAACATCCTAAAATTTCCTTACCATCCAACGGTTGGATCTCCGTCAATTGTCAAAACCAAGTGACGGTTAACATTCTATTTTATGAACTTACAACTCCAATTCCGAAAGATCCGTAATTCGGATTCCCAATCCGTAAGTTCCTATAATCCTCAAATATTACGTATTACAACGTATCAAATTTTGGTGACGATAAAACGGTCGGATCGTCAATTCATATTTTCACCTAACCACGAATCGTAACGAACTTAGGTTCAATTATTCAATTTACGTCAATCAATTATCAAAACTGAACCTAGAACATTAAAAAAATGATAAGAATGATATTGGCCGGTCACTGGCCATGCACCGCCGCACGGGCCGCCGCGGGTGGCGGTCGGTCGCCCCGGCTCGCCGGAAAATCCAATTATTTCCAAAAATTACCAAAATTTATAGAAATGAAGATCTTAACGAGCAGAGTAAACTTTATACCTGAGGCCAAGGCCAATTTTGCCTGGAAGAGCTCCAATTTTGCCAAAATCGTGAAGAACCCTAGAAATGGGTGAGTTCCAATTCGTCCTCAAATCAACTCCGCCGTCCCAACCAATGCTTGGGCTTTGTTCTAGGCCTCAAGAGGAAGCTATGGGTGGTGGAAATTGGAAGAAGTTGCTTCAAACATAGGAGAATTTTGAACATGAAGCTCGCGGCACCCGTGGGTAATTTCATCCAAACTCACACCTAATGTCTTCAAATTTGATATGGAAATGATAGAGGGAAGGCATATAAGATGATTGGGAGTGGTTGTTTGGTTCAATGCATCGGAAAAATGGGTGAAAACGTCGAAATGTGGGTGTGGGTGCCGCGGGTCGAAACAGGTCACGGGTGAAGACCCGTTTTCTTCCTTCTCTCCTCCGCTTCTCGCCCTCTCTCCTTTCCTCCTTTCCTTCGTCTGGTTGACCAATTAGCTTCTCTCTCTTCTCCCCATTCACCCAGCTCTCTCCCTTTCTCTCCTGGAGCTCCTGCTCTCTCTTCCTCTGGTTGGGCAGCTTGCCCAATCCCTTCTTATTCTTCTTCACCAGTCACACACACAAACACACACACAAAACCTTTCTACATCTTTTTATTTTTATTTTCCTTCACTTACATCCGAGCCATCCATTTCAGATTTCCTTTAATCTGGGCCATCCAAATTTTAATAATAAAATTCATAAAATGCCCAAACTTCAAACTTTAAAATCTTTTTCATTATAACTCCAAATCACGAACTGTCTGCACCCACGCTTCCGTAGCGATGAGTACTATGAGGATATGTCAGGAAAACAAATCTTAGATGGCATGACACAACGAGTAACCCCGAATAATGCGCGTGCCTAAAAGGGCATTTTTGTAAAATCCTTTATTAAAACTTTAAAAACTCTAAAATCAGGGACGGGCTGTCACATATATTTTCTCATAATTTTCAAGAAATTTAAGTTTGACATTACACTATGTTTGGATGAGGGAAATAAACTTGGAATTTGGGTAAAAGTCAGAATTTATAAATTGACATGCTCCAATTCCCTTGTTTGGATTCATACACATAGAAATTTAGAATTTTTGTGTGGAAAAAAAACTTGAAATTTGGGACCTCCAATTCCCAAGTTTAAATTCCATGTAAATATGTGTCATTTCCCAATTTCTATGATTGAGAGTTTAAAAATAACAAATTCCGTATTCAGTTCCATTGTTCTATTAGGTTAACCAAACAAGAAAATTAAAAAATTTTAGAAAATAAAATCTTGTCATTTCAATTTCCGTCATTTTAAAATTCCTTAGTAAACTTAAATTTCTTCATCCAAAGATAGTGTTAGTTTGTTGCATTATCTTTGTTTTAACCATATTTGTTTTTATGATCATGACTTGGAAAACTTATATGCACGGAGCCTTGTTGATTTAACACTTCATATGTAAATTAGTTAGCTTATGTAAACCTTGTGAGCTTTTAGCCTATTTATGATTGAACCATGACGCATCAATCTCATTTTTCTTGTGGGCATGATCTCATTTTACATGTATCTCTAGAACTTGCTTTATACCTCTCATTACATTCATAAATGCATGTAAAATAATAGAAATGACATAGGCAATTTTATTTTATTTTTTTCCGTTTGAGCCTTTCTAGCCAGTGCTTATTATTATTTTCCCTAGTTAGCCTTGTTAAGCCTTTATGTGAGTCTTTTTTTTTTCTTTAACCTAAATAATTCCTACCTAGCGTTGTGAAAATTTTCCTACCCGTCTAAAGAGCTTGTAGAGTAATTCTTCGAGAAAAGAGAGTTCAAAGGGTTGTGGGCTAAATATTGTAATAGAAGGAAAAAAAAAAAGATGTTGTTAGGTGTAAAAGAAAGTAGTGCTGTGGAAAATAAATGTTTGAGAAAAAAAAAATAATAGCATGCGGCAAGAAGAAAAGTAAAAAAAAAAAAGTGTAAAGTTGTGCTTAAGTTCTAATTGCTTTCAAGTTATTTGAATTTCTTTCTAAGAGGAAAAATTTGGAGTGTTCTACAAGTTTCTTAGATCTTTGTTTCTCCATACCCTCTTAATTGTTTAGCCAATTAACCCTATACCCTAGACTTGGCATTCGTGTAGTGTTTTTCGTGTTCTTGTCGCTTTTGTGTCATACTCGATATCTTAACGGGTCGTGTCGTGTAACATCCGTTAAAGCAAACGGGTAATATGACCCAACCTGAAATCGACCCGTTAATATTATCAGGTAATATAACCCTACCCGATACCCGTTAAAAAAAAAAATATATATATATATATATTTTAAATAAATAATGAAAATGAAAAACATAATTTGACCCCAAAAAATAGAAAACATAATACTAAATTAGTATATGTATGCCACATTTGTCACATAAATATTACTTTAAAACATAAAGAAAGCCATTTGTCTTTTAAGAATTACATACTCCAAATAATAGCCTAATGAAAAAATGTTAGTACATTACTATAAAATACCAAATGTTTAAGGATATGCAAAATGAAGGGAGTTACGTTTCAAGGTTGAGGAACCTTGCACGTTTATATATGCTTTCACATTTTTTAGACTTATACATTAATGATTATGAATTTAATTTATTTTGAACTCCCTTAAAAATACTATTCATGAGGGTATGCATGGTTTTAAAAATTCAAATGATGATGGAACCATACGCATAGCGTAGAAGATGCGATCACGAGCCTGTGCATATTATTTCACATTTTTGGCACCTGTAAATGAATTATTATAATTTTTTTGAATGTGTTTGGTATTTTTAAATTACTTGATACTTTTAGTTTTAATGTGTTCTATAATTTTTTTAATCTCAATGTTTGCCTATAGTATACCATAAAATAAATAAATAAATAAAACTTAAACTTTTTTAAATTTTAAGTTTTATTTATTTATTTATAATATACTTTTATTTTAGAATAATAGTACAATAATACATATTTACTACACTGTAACATCCCACATTGCCTAGGGGAGTGGATCCTGTAAGCCTTATATGTATATTCCCATCTCTTCCTAGCACGAGGCCTTTTGGGAGCTCACTGGCTTCGGGTTCTGTAGGAACTTCGAAGTTAAGCGAGAAATGGGCCAGAGCATTCCTAGGATGGGTGACTGACACAACGGAAGTTGTAAGAAAAGGGATCACGAACGGTCTCCTTTGAAAGAACTCTGGAATTCCAGTAACTGTGAGAGAAACTCCCGTTTCAGAATTGGTATTGATTCAAAAAAACTGTCCAATAGAAAGAAAATGAACAGATTATAAAGATTTGTTTAAGAAAATGAAAAGACAAGCAACAATAAATCCTCATTGATCAGGAAAGACCCTCCAAATGACTAGGGATTTTTCTACACTGTTCGCATCATCAAGCAGTTTTTGTATGCCTACGTCAGTCTCCGCTCCTGGAAAAGAACTTGTCCTCGAGTGATCAGGATATAATGGAACGTCATCAGGATGGAAAGGATGCAAATCAGCAACATTGAAAGTGCTAGAAATCCCCATGGTCGCCGGCAAATCCACCACATAAGAGTTGTCATTGATTTTGTGCACAATCTTGTACGGGCCAAACTTACGAGGTTGGAGCTTACTGTATCGACCAACAGGAAAATGCTCTTTTCGAAGGAACACCATGACTAAATCACCAATTTGAAAAATCTTGGAGCGTCGGTGTTTATTAGCAACAGCCTTGTTTTTGGCATTCGTTCGAGCAAGTTTCTCGGCAACTTCGTTCTTCACTGCTTGAACCCTTTCAGTCATATGTTCAGCTGCAACACTCACTCTTGGGCCACAAGGAAGCCTTATAAGATCCACCACATGACGGGGAATCGAAGTATAGACAATCGAAAATGGTGACTTGCCGGTTGCGGTATGTACCCCACTATTGTAAGCAAATTCAACTTGAGCAAGCACCAAATTGAAGGAAAATTTTTGTCCTAGCTAAGAACATGTAAGAACATTTGAATACATATGCAAACTATTAACACTTTAAAGTAGGCATGCATTAAAAAACAATTCATAAAACCCATGACTTTCAAAGCCTAGTATATGGTGAACCAAAAAGACTCTTTAACAACATTAAAGAGAAGTAAAGATTTAGAGTTTCTTTACCCTTGAAGCTCATCCTTGTTTACACAAGGGATTCACCCAAGTGGAGGGCCTTCAAGTCACCTCCAAGCTACTTGAATCTTGCTTGTGATTTTCCCTTTTTAGTGCTCCTTTGCTCCTTGAGGATGTGAGGAAAGGATCTCCAAAACTCCAAAGGTTTGGTGTCTCTAAGTCTCCACACCAAGGGTGAGGTGTGAAGATGAAATGGATGACTTAGAGAAGAAAAGATTGCTAGCTAAATCTCCTCTAAGTGGCCGGCCTCTTTGTAGAGAGAAAGAGAGAAAATGTTTCACCTCTTTGCCTCAAAGAAAACCCTAATGAAAATAAAGCTATAAAGTTGCTTTTATACTTCATTACAAGTGAGTGGCAAACTTGTAATTAATCCAAGTTTGCTCCATTCACCCTAATGGCCGGCCTTACCTTGTTATTGGGCTAATTTGCCCATTTTGTTTTAGTTGTCATACAACTTAAACATAATGGGCCTTGTGGACCAAAACGCTTTTGGGCCCCGAAACCCAAAACCAACTTAAAAGCCCAATACGTACCTTTCGTAAAATTAATTAACTAATTTAATTAATCTTTGACCATTCTTCAATTAAACCATTTAATTGCATATCCATTTCATTTAATTTCTTCACTATCGCCCTTACTCGGTGTACGATCCATTAGGTTCCAATTAGCGAGGTAGTGGGCGATTGTTACTCTTAACAATCAATTGTGAATTGAAACCACAGTTCAATTCTACCTTAAAATTAGTGTTTGCTAATCATTAGGGCTTCCACAAACCATGAGTGACACCTAGCAGTATGTCATGGTTACCCAAGCTAAGTAGAAGTGGTTGGAGAACCTATCCAGTTACAATTACAATGCAATACGGTCGTTCTCTAATACAATACTCTTAATCACATTGTTTGAATGATAGTTTGTTTCATGTCTACTATCCAATGTGATACTTCTCTATATGATTCAATTGAATATGATTTGGAACAAACTTCCAAAGTTATATTCATATGCTTTGGCCAAAGACTCTCGAATCATATCTTAGAGTATTCTCCTTCCACCATGGAAGGTTAGAGATCCCTTGTTGTACATTCATATGCCTACATGACTAGATAGCTTGACCCCAACAATGCCGTGGACACTCCAATGGAATGCCTTTGACATGATCAAAGATCAAGGACCTAACCATTAGACATCTATGATGCCTCAGGTCAAAGGACTACTTTGCATATTGCAACTATCGAGTTCTTACATGACATGTATGTTCGAACTCTCTTTTGATCGTTGTTCAGTGTACTCGATTACTCTTTCAAGCACCTATGTGTTTGTCTTAGTGTCCAACACTAAATGACTTGAGACTAGTCATACTCACGCTTGAGTCAACATAACACATACTAACCTTAGCGGATTGTCAATGCCCAATTGGCAATCCTATGGCTAGGAACGTTTTAGGAATGAACCTAAGAGAAAGGTCTCGATAATCTAACTCACTTAGATCACTTATCTCTTAGATCAAATACATTCCTTGGATTCCCTTATTGCTTAAACACATGATACAATAAATAGTGATTAACAATAAGCTTTGCCCTTCATTAAACATATAAACGTTTAATACAATAAGTATTCCAAAAGCTATTACATCAAATGAGTGGCTTTGTAGGCATACTTCCAACACAAATCCCATTGCTTGGGTTTATCGCCACAGACACAACGAATCATATTACCTAAAGTCTGATTGGTCACCTCAATTTGCCCATCCATTTGAGGGTGAGCCGTGCTACTCCGATTCAATGTCGTTCCAAAGATCTTCCACAAAGTCATCCAGAAGTAACTAAGAAACTTTGAATCCCGATCATAAGTAATTGCCTGAGGAATGCCATGAAGATGTACCACCTCTCCAGAGAACAATTGAGCAAGGTGAGATGCATCAGATGTCTTACGACAAGCAACAAAGTGTGCCATTTTCGAATACCGGTTGACCACCATAAATACTGAATCGACTCCACGTTGAGTTCGGAGAAGACCCAACACGAAATCCATAGATAAATCCAACCAAATTTCAGTAGGGACAGGTAATGGCATGTACAAACCCGTATTTTGGGATTGACCTTTGGAAGATTGACAAACAAAGCACTTACGATTTATGTTGCCAACGTCCTTCTTGAGTTGTGGCCAGTAGTATCGCTCTGCCAAGCTTGCAATGGTTTTATCACGCCCAAGATGACCGCTTAAACCACCCCCATGCAGGTCTCGAATGAGCTTCTCCTGCAATGAACATCGTGAAATGCACAAGTTATGCCCTTTAAAAAGAAACCCATCAGTAACGTGAAAGTCAGAAGGAGGATAGGAGCGGAGACACCTTGCCCAAATGTCTTTAAAGTCGTCATCCTTCTCATAAAGCTCCTTCAAGAAATCAAACCCCACAATCTCATGACTCAAAGTCACCAATAACTGGGCTCTCATGCTTAACGCATCAGCTACGCGATTAAATGTATCAGATTGGTGCTTGATGACAAAAGGAAATTTTTGGAGATAAGTCACCCATTGCATATACATCTTGTCAACATTTTTCTGATTATTGACCCACTTCAGTGCATGATGGTCAGTGTATAGGAAACATTCATTCTGAACAAGGTAGTGCTCCTATTGGCCTAAAGCACGAATGACAACATAAAACTCTTGAGCATATGTACTCCATTTTTCCTTGCTTCGCTGAGCTTCTCACTTAAAAATGCAATAGGACATTTTTCTTGAGATAAAACAGTGCGATGGCAAGTGTCTTCGCCCATGAGCGGTAGGTCTCGGGTTCGAGACTTGGGAGCAGCCTCTCCATAAATGGGGGTAAGGCTAGCCGACATTCACCTCTCCCAGACCCTACGTAATGTTGGAAATATGCCCTGAAAGTCAATCTTTGGAAGAAACCTTTCAGGACAAATGAATCGATGTATAGATGACTCTTGTACATCAAATGGCAAAGATACTAATTAGGACTATCTCAATAAACGATACATGTCCTAAATAATGAATCCATGGACAATTGATCGATTGAAGAAGTAATCTAATGATGTTAGTCTACAGAGACCTTCTTCACATAACCATTATGTCCAAAAAGGTTCCTGGTCATTGGATTGTCGGAGGGAAACTGACAATGCTTAGACCAGTACAAACTATGTCCGCTTCAAATGGAAGAATGGAAAGTCTCATCCCATTTGTGTAGTGACACTAAGACAAGTATGTAGGTGCTCATTAAGGGAATGAGTTCACTGAACACAATCGAACGAGAGTACTTGCATGGAGGTCTACTCACATGTCAAGCAAGTAACTCTAATGGTTGGAATAATGTAAGTAGTCCTTTGACCTGAGGCATCGTCGTTGTCTTGTGGCTAAGTACTTAATCTTTGATTATGTCAAAGTCACCCCATTCGTGGGTGTCCACGGCATAATTGGGGTTAAGCCACTTAGTCATGAAGGCAAGTGAATGCGCAACAAGGAATCTCTAATCCTCGATAAGAGAGGAAGAATACTCTAAGATATGATTCGGGAACCTTCGGCCGAAATATCGAGCGTAATAAAGGAAAGCATTTCTATACGACTCAATAGAATCATATAAGAAGGAATAATCACATTAGGGGTTTGACATAATATATTCATACCTTAGTAATGTGATTGAGAGTATTGTTTTAGAGAAGGATCGAATTACATTGTAATTCCAACTGAATAGGTTCTCCGAACAACTTCTACATTAGCTTGGGTAGCTATGACATATGGTTAGATGTCACTCATAGCTTGTGAGTTCTTCTAGATGATTAAATGTAGTCATCAAAGAAGAAAGGTGAATTAAAAGGAAGTTTTAATTCACTAAGTGATTGGATTAAATATAATCAATTGGATTGATGTCAATCACCTCACTGCCTTGCTAATTAGAACCTAAAATGATTGTACACCGATACACTCTTGTAGTGAGTAATTAATGGATGATGGAAATAATTAATTGGATTAATTAAGTGTTGTGATTAATTTAGAAAGTCTAAAGAAATCATAAAAGCGATAAAAGATCGTTTTGGGCTTAAAGAAACGTTCGGGTTTAATTGGGTCCATTGGGCCTAAACCCATTGGGCTTTTATTCAAGCATTGGATGACTAGAAATAAATAAAAGCCCAAAGCCCAAACCAACACAAAGGGGCCGGCCATTTAAAGTGGAGAGGGAGAGATATTAAGTCAATTTGTTGACTAGGCTTCTTTTTGTCTATATAAGGAACTTTATAGAGATTTATTCCTTAGGGTTTTTGTGTGTTTTAAAACAACAAAGAGGCAAAAGAAACATCTCTCTAAAACACCAAAGGCCGGCCACCTTGAGGGTGATTTAGCTAACAATCTTTCACCCTTTTGGTTATTCCTCCATCCATCTCACTACACTAGTGGGTGTGGATATTTAGAGGTCTTCTCCTTTGGAGACTAAAGGAGAACCTTGGAGCACTCTTACTAACAAAGTGGAGGAGGCAAAGAGGGAGGCTAGGCTCAAGGACTTCAAGGAGCAAAGGGCTTGGAGGTGGTCCATCCTTGGTCTAAAATCAAGATCAAGAGGTATAGATCTATACCTTCACTTAGTTCTTAACTTGAATGTTTTAGATGCATTATATATAAACCTATGAACCTTGAAGGGGATTTGCATGACTATAGCTTTGATATTATTTGATAACATGCTTCCGTTGCTTATGTATATAAATTTTGAATTGTATATGCATGCTAGTCATTTAGAAATCCCTTGTGTTAAACTTATAGTTTTCCCTTCACGTAAAGCGGGAGCCTTGTGCACTGGGTACGACCTTTTTAAAACAGCTCTAATACCCACTTTGCTTGCATCACTTTCAACTTCAAAAACCTTATCAAAGTTGGGTAAGTTGAGGACAAGAGCAGAGCATAGCTTTTCTTTAATTAAAGAAAAGTTGTTGTCCTGTTTATCACCCTAAATAAAGTTGCCCTTCTTCAAACATTCTGTCATTGGCACCACAATGGTGCTAAAATTCCTTACGAACCATCGATAAAATGTTGCAAGGCCATGGAAACTTCGCAGTTCAGACACATTTTTAGGAGCTGGCCAATCCCGAATGGCTCTTACCTTCTCTTCGTCTACATGGATGCCATCTGAGCTCATGACATACCCCAGGAATAGGAGGCGATCTGTGAAGAAACTGCATTTCTTGAAGTTAATGTACAATTTGTTCTCTTGAGGTACGCGAAGTACTTGTCTCAAATGCTTGAAATGGTCTTGCTCATATTTGCTATAAATCAGAATATCATTAAAGTATACGACAACAAATAATTCGATAAATGGACGAAGCACTTGGTTCATTAGTCACATGAATGTGCTATGAGCATTGGAAAGACTAAACGACATCACCAACCATTCATAGAAGCCATCTTTACTTTTGAATACGGTCTTCCATTCGTCTTCTGGGCGGATCTGAATTTAATGATAGCCGCTTCATAAATCAATCTTAGAAAATATTATGGACCCGACTAACTCATCCAACATGTCGTCCAATCGGGGAATGGGAAAACGATATTTGATAGTGATCTTGTTGATGGCTCGACTATCAACACACATCCTCCATGTCTTGTCTTTCTTGGGCACAAGAAGAACCGGCACTGCACAGGGGTTAAGGCTTTCACCAATGAAACCCTTTTTTAACAACTCCTCAATTTTCTCCCGTAGAATCTCACTTTCTTTCGGAATGAAGTCTATTTGATGTTGTATATTTTGCATGGGAGGTAACTCATTCGGAATATCATCACTCACCAAATCCTCAAAGTCTCGTAGGATTGCTTGAACCTTGTCCGGAACCTGTAACCTTCGGTCTTGTGCCGTTAGGAGGCCTTTCATGACCAAAGCAAAAATTACTTTGGTCTTTTTTGCTTTGGCTATAACATTGCGCTCGAATGTGATCAAGGTAAGGAACTTATTCGGATTATCAACTTTTATGGCAACTTCAGTTGATTTTCCATTAGGGAACATAGTGATGCAATGCGATTCCCAAGTGAACTTATATACTTTGTCACGGCCCTTGTGCATGACATCTCTATCCCAAAGCCATGGTCTACCGAGTAATACATGAGTGATGTCCATGTCCACTACATCACAAACAACTTCCTCATTGTAAAACTTCCCAATGGAGATGGGAACCTTACAAGTTTCAATCACCTTTTTCGTCCCTTCTTCATCAACCCAACTAAATATGGGTGCGAATGTTTCTCAATTTGAAGATGAAAGTGCTCCACGACCTTTCTCACAACGAAGTTTTCACAACTACCTCCATCTATTACCAACTGACAAACTTTTCCCCGAATAGTGCATTTAGAGCGAAAGATTTGATGATGTTGATTGTCATCGCTACGTTTGGAACAAAGCACTCGTTGTAGGACTAGCACCAACTCATCTCCTTCTTCCTCAGCCATATCCTCGTCACAATCGTCCTCTGCGTCTTCTCTTCATCGCCTTCAACTAAATTCACTGTCTTACTGCCCCTGCAGGCGCCTGCCCATGGCTGCCACATTTGTAACACATATTTTCGCGAGGCTTAGCATACGGATTAGTTTGCTCTCGGAAGTTGGTGTTTTGAAAATGAGGGGTGTTACGAGGAATATTCTTTACTCCTGGATAATCAACTTTATTTTCAACCCTCTTTTCTGGATCCTTGGAACTCTGTTGCTGCTGCACCATTCCTTTGTTTCTTGAGATGACTCTCGCCATTGCTTTCTAAAACCATAGCTTTGGTTGTTGTGATTTTTCTCTAGTAATTCGGCACTAATAGCCAACTCTTCTGCTTCTGAGGGGTAGTTAACATGCTGTAATCCAATTTTGTCACGAATATAAGGTCTTAATCCAAACAAATATCGTGCAGTTTGTTGTGCAAGGGACTCCGTGAGACGATTTCTTGCAGCAAGGTTAAAAAACTCTTGCGAATACTCCTGCATAGTTCGACTTCTTTGTACGCAACCATGGTATTTTTCAAACAACACCTGCTTGTAATTCCGGGGAAGGAATCGAGCCTGAAGCATGCTCTGCATTTTGCGCCAAGTTTGGACACGATTCTTTCCTTGCTGCACCCTGGAATCTTGTTGCTCATCCCACTAAATGGCAGCGCTCCCCTTTAGCCTCCATGCCACAACTTTAACCTGTCTCGCTTCAGCTATCTCTACATATTTGAAGAACTTCTCGCATTCTGCAAGCCAATCTAAGAACTCTTCAGTCGATAAATTTCCATTGAAAGTGGAAATTTCAATTTTTTTTGTTTCTTCTCATGGGTTTTCAGGGATGGCAGGGATAACATCATCTTCAGAATCTGAATCACCATTAGGGAAAACTCTGACTTGCTCGTGTGCTACAACTAGTTCGCAAGCATGAACAAAACGTTGAGCGCCGCCTACTGCCAGGCCTGCAATCATTTCTCTAATTTTAGCAAGAGAATTTTGCATTGTATGATTGATGCGACCCTCCATAGCCACAAGCTCTCGACTCACGTCTGCGAAACTTGTGATATTAGGATTAGTTCTTGCTTCGTCTTTAGCCATCGAATCGGAAAACCAGGCTCCGATGCAAACTGACACAACGGAAGTTGTAAGAAAATGGATCAGGAACGTCTCCCTTGAAAGAACTCTGGAATTCCAGTAGCTGTGAGAGAAACTCTCGTTTCAGAATTGGTATTGATTCAAAAAAATTGTCCAATACAAAGCAAATGAACAGATTATAAAGATTTGTTTCAAGAAAATGAAAAAGACAAGCAACAATAAATCCTCATTGATCAGGAAAGACCCTCTAAATGACTAGGGATTTTTCTAAACTGTTCGCATCATTAAGTAGTTTTTGTATGCCTACGTCAATGACCCACTGGGAAGTTCTGCTTACGTGAGTTCTTAGAAACAAAACCGTGAGGGCGTGGTTGGGGCCCAAAGCGGACAATATCGTGCTATGGCAGAGTCGAGCATGGGATGTGGTGGGGGCCTAGGTCGGGATGTGACAATTTGGTATTAGAACCAATCCCTGGCTGTAAGTGTGCCGACGAGGACGTCGGACCCCTAAGGGGGGTGTGGATTGTAACATCCCACATCACCCAAGGGAGTGGATCCTGTAAGCCTTATATGTATATTCCCATCTCTTCCTAGCAAGAGGCCTTTTAAGAGCTCACTGGCTTCGAGTTTCGTAGGAACTCCGAAGTTAAGCAAGAAAGGGGCTAGAGCATTCTAGGATGGGTGACCCACTAGGAAGTTCTGCTCGCGTGAGTCCCCAAAAAGAAAACCGTGAGGGCGTGGTTTGGACCCAAAGCGGACAATATCATGCTACGGCAGAGTCGAGCTTGGGATGTGGTGGGGGCCTGGGCCGGGATGTAACAATACAATATATAAATATACACTATGGCTACTGCATTTCATAGTAAGTTTTCTTAGTAGTTTAAAAAATTAAAATCATCAAAATAATTTTTCTTAATGTGTTGAAACAAGTTACCCGTATGTCATCTTCATGTAAACTTGTTAAGGACCAATTATTAACGGGTTTTTATCGTGGGACCCGATAATGACTCGATTAGTTATCCTATTGACCCGAAATCCGTTATTCTCGTGTGGTGTAAGAAGTTGCCAGGTTTACTGTATCCTATTCCAACCTGACAAAAGTCCTTTTGATCTAAGGAATTACTTGATATTGATAGTGAGTTTGGTGGACGAGCAAGCATATGCCGGCATGTTTTGTGAGTTCATTTGAGTGAAACACATTAACCAACAAATATGAGTGAATGTTGTGTGAGAAGTTCATGAGTTTGCATATAATGATTTTGAAAAGCTTGGAATTGCATTGACATGGTTATTACACACACTACTCGCCAAGTTGGTTTGATTGAAATTTGGTTAACTCTTGGAGATTGTCTTGAACAATTGTTGTTTATTTCTTGAATGTTATTCCACAGTTGGTGTTATCTTAAATATTAAATTGCCTTGTGGCATTGTTATTATCAAGTTTTTTGTCTTTATTGAGTATCTTTTGCTATTCGTAATGCGCTTGATTTTTATTTCAATGTTTGATCACCATCTAAGTTTAAGTTAAGTTGATTTGATGCAAGTTAGAGTAGATGCCATATTTAACTTGGGTTTAGCTTTTTGCAATTGATACCATAAACACCTATTTGTAGATGCCATGCAATTAGGGTTTATGTGATTTTTCAACGATTTCCATAGAGCTTAATGGGTTCTTACTTGTTTAAATCCATCTAGATGCCATAGAGGGTTAACATGTAAGGATACTTTTAATGCAACCAGATGCCATGGCCGTTAAATAATTTAGGGAAAATTGATCATCAATATTGGGGAACTACTTGAGCATAACATATTAAGGGAATTCAGTAGAATTGGTTATGGTGAATTCGGATGCCCTAGGTGTTAATTTCTTACATTTTTAATTTTATTATTTCAAGCATTTTATTTTTAAGCTTTGTTTAATTTTTATTTTAAGTCAAAATATCATATCTTTTCCGTTAAAGCTTATCCATTATAATTTGTTTCAATTTAGTTTGTAAGATTTTTACAATCAATTTGATCTCTATGGGATGATATCCGTGCTTCAAAGCTATACTATCATCTGATTCGTATACTTGTGAGCACTAAAATTCGAGACTTAATGAGGTTAATTTTGGTCATCTAATTTTTGCAACAAGTTTCTGGCGTCGTTGCTGGGGATCGAATTTGATTCTATTCGATACTTAATTGGACTGTTACATTTTTTAGTTGGTTTAGCTTCAATGTTTATTTTTAGTTTTTTTAATAATAAAGTATTTTCCTAAGTCTCTTGTTTAGCTTACCCATTATTTTTGTATTTTTGCAGAAATTGGAATCACTCAGCTCTGATGCCAATACAAAATTCAAGTTTGGGGGTGGATTCCATGTACATCTTCGCTTGCATGTCTCCTTTAAACTTGGGAAGTTTCTTTGTCCAAGAAAGAGCTTTCACATTTATTCTTCTTTTTCTATACGTTTGTTGTCTATTTCCGTTATTCATATCTTTTCAATCCTTTTGTTTTATTTCTAAAAATAATATAAATTTTGCAAAAAAAATTATATATTTTGAAAAATTCAAAAACATTTTATTTTTCTTTGGGTCCTGATGTTATTGGCTACTTCCCAATTCAATGATGAGATTTGGTCTTAATTTTTTCATAACTTTCAAGAGATTTAAGCTTGACATTAGTTCTTTACATTATCTTTGTTTTAACAATATCTTTTTTATGAGCATGACTTAGAAAATATATATGCACATAGTCTTGTTGGTGTAAAACATGAGCATGATTTAACGTTACATACGTGAATCTAGTGAGATTATGTGACCGTTGTGAGCGTTTGAGCCTAAAATAGATTGAACCATTATGCATCTATCTCATTTATTCTTGTGCCATGATCTCATTTTTACATGACACACACCGACCCCGAATGTCCACTAGGACTTCAAATCAAGTTGTGCTGGCCGACACCTGGAAGGTGACAAAACCATAAAGTATAGGGATGATGGAAAATGTGAATAAATTTAAACCTAAAAGTGCCTAAAGACAAGAGTGTGCTGTGAGAGGGAATGAACCCATTTCACATGTGATTTCAGAGCATAAGTAAAGTACAATAGTGTGGGTAAGAATCATACCTTCAGAGGTAGCCACCTATACTGAGATTCATCCAGAATCCTCGTCGATACAAACTTTCAGCAGCTCAAACCTGGAGGGGCGAAAAACAGAAGGGTGAGTGGGCAAAAACAAAACGTTTGAAAACACATTTCTCTTTTCTAAACAAAATAACCCTTCACTATGCGAAGTATTGCAAGTCACCTACGAGTCGGAACCACCTAATGTGGTTTGTATGACAGGCTGGCACCTGTCTTAGATCCAAGGTGAGCGTGTGGTGCGGGAGGTGAACGATCACGTGAAGGCTAGGCCCTAGCTTCGGGCGGGGCACTAACACCGAGGTGCAAGATAATGAGCACTAAATGCATCTAAACATAACCATACACACTGCAATCACTATCATCAATATGCACTCACCTGAAGCTTACTTGGGCATCTGCAGTGTCATGCAATAATATGCATATCTATACTAATGCATTTATTAAAATGTAACGCAATTGACACGGCATTTAAAAATGTAAATCCAATTAAAACAATTTCTGGGAAAATGGAAAACATATATACGTATATATATAGAAAACCAAAAGCCCACTCACTTGGAGTTTGTGCTACAACTCCCAAGCATAAGCATCATGGCATCACAAACGATCGGTGCCTAGAACAATTATCAAATCATGTCTTAGAATTCTTATCAATAGAACATGTAACTTACATATCCTATTCGGGAAGATCCGTAAGTTTCTAATATCCTTAAATATTATGTACTATAAAGTATCAGAGGTTGGTGACGATCCAACGGTCGTATCGTCGATTTATATAATAATCAAGTGGTGGACCTTAATGGAACTACTTTCAAACGAAATATGTCAATCGGACTTCACCAATGGAATCAGGGTATTCAAATTTAGCCTAGGAAGATTAGGGGACGTCTCAGCCCACGCGCCGCCGCACGTGGTGGTTCGCCGCCCCGACTCGCTGGAAAAATCAACTATTTCCAAAAATTCTCAAATTTTACAGGAATGAAGATCTCAATGAGAGGAATAACTTTTATACCTGCGATCAAGGCCAATTCGGCTAGGAAGAGTCTCAATTTCATAAAAACTGCCGGAAACCATTAAAATTGGGTAGTTGTTGATTCACCACGAAAACAAACTCCGATGCCTCCACCAAAGCATGGACCTTGCTCCTAGGGTTGACAGGAGTCTTTTGGTTGTGGTCATCGATGGTGAAACTCGCCGGAGCCATGATGCGTAAAATAACTAAACACACAAATTAAACCCTCTTTTTATCAATTGTAGTAAAGTATGTAAGTAGGGTATCGTTCTAGGCCGGGGATTAGGAGGGATTGCTAATCTATTCTAAATTAATTTAGAATTATTAAACAAGACTCAAGGACACAAAACTAGGCTAAAAACTCTAATAACTCGAAACACACTTAGAATGACTCAAAATAATGAAAACAATCAAATTAGACACTAGGAACTGAAATGGATGGAAATTGAATTAAAAGACTAACAACAATGAAAACTAACTAAATAATATAATTTAATAATGGGGGGGGTTTGGTTTTGACGAGAAGTAAATTAAATTTAAATAAATTACAGAATTGACAAAAGCATGAAATTAAGGTGAAATGATAGGTGACGGACTAGCTAGAGGGTTTTTCTCCACACATGACACATATGCAACCTAAATTGATTTTCAGTTGTTCTTTCAATAAATTGTAAATCTCAACGCCCCAAATTAACCGTGAATTGCACTAATTAACCCTCAGTTTTTCCACAAGTTATTGGGTTGGATGATTGCATACGACAACCCAAAACATTCCCTACATGAATTGCATCATAGAGATACAAGCAAGAATCATTAAGTTCTATGAAAAACATAAGCATTGACGAGGCACTCGTTACTATGATTTGCATGAAACTTATGCAAAGAATTCACTTAACGTGATTGTGACTAGCAACCTTCACTACTTGTGAATATAAGTTCATAACGATTAGGTGAAACTCCCTTATATTCTAGCGTCAAATTCATGCATGTAAATTAAGTATGCATTCTTAATCGACATACAAAAATAAGCTATCAATCAAGCAGTTAAGCAAATTAAATCACAACTCAGAAATCACAACTGAAGGTAATCAATTCATATTACAAATATATTCATGGCTTTGAATTAACCTCTAGCCAAAATAAATTTAGTTACACATTATTAAAAAATTAAACCAATAGTAAAATATCAGTTTGAAAAGATTTAACCGAGAGAGAAGGCAGCTGTGTTGCTTCTGTGCTGGCGCTCATGTAAGGCAGCTTTGCTGCTTCCTTTTCTTTACCCCGCACGCTGCCAAGCTGCAGCTTTCTGATCTCTCGCTGCACAAGGCAGCAAAGCAAGCTTTTGTTTCTCCCCAGCTACCCACGGCCTGCTCTCTTCTCCCCAGGATCACGCTGCACAAGCAGCCTTTTTATTCTTCTCCTTTAGTCTGCCCGTCAGTCTCTCCTCTTATTCTTCTTTCATAATCTTTTTTTATTCCTTCTTTTCTTTTTCTTGTCTGCCATCCTCTTTATTTTCTGCCTTCTTTTTATTCCACCAGTCCGTGTCTTCCTCCTTGCTGTGTCTCCCACTGCTTTCTTCAGCTATCATTTTTTTATTTCTTTTTTCTTCATTTTGCTTGAAATTGATCCTAAAACAAAATTAACTGCACATTAACACAAGGTAAAGTACAATGCCACAATTTTAACACAAAAACATCACAAATACAATAGAAATGGATGGTATAAATGCATGAAATATATGCGTGATCAAATACCCCCAAACTTACATTTTTGCTAGTTCTCGAGCAAAACAAAGAAAACATGAAAAAGTAATAACATGAAAAACATTAGTTTCCCCCTATGTGACCCTCATAGAATTTCATTCAAGAAAACAAATCATCAAGAACCATAGCTAGCACCAAACAAACTAATCCAAGTTCATCTTCCTTAATCAAATATTAGCAGTAATCTTTGAATCATCCTTGAAGTGTAGTGTGTGAGATAGCCATGCTAATGCAATTTCAAAATTTTTATATTTTTAAAATCACCATATGCAAACTAGCAACCTTCTCACGGGATATACACTCAATCACACATGTGTTTAGTTTTAATGTGTTTCGCTCAAAAAAATCAAATGTGAAATTTCTACCATAAGCTTGCATAAAGATCACTTCTCCACAGTCATAATTGCAAAACTTAAATCAAGAGGACTTTTATTGGATGTAATGAGGTTTAGGGATAGGGTTATTGAAACGATAGAATAGGAAAACACAAGTTCCAAGCTACATTGCAAGCAATTCTTTTCTTTAGATTTATAAGAACTCAAGCTCTCCAGCAATTCTTCTAGCACCTCCAACCACACCCTTAAACTGAAACTTTAAAAACTTTTTATTTCATTTGTATACAATCTTTCTTTTTCTTTTTCTTTTCTTCTCTTTTCTCTTTTTTTATTTTTTTTTATACAAACATGAAATACCCCCACACTTATTCTTTTGCCAAACACCTTCAAAGTACTTCACAAACGTTTCTCATAAGACAATCTCTCATTGCTCGCTTGGAAAGGGTAAGGAAAAATGTTTCAGGTATAAGGGTAGACATATCTGGTGATAAGAAATAAAAGGCTCAACAAATACGGCTCAAATTGGCAATCTAATGATATCATTTTTCTTTGGGAAACATGGTTATTTGGGCCATAGTGGTAAACCTAATGCCTCTATCATTTCCAAGTTCATGCAATCAATGACAAACATTTCGAAAGATCGTTACGCAAGTTCTAGAGATGTATCTCACATAAGTTCATCACACATAAAAAAAATAGGAGTGTATGAAAAATGCACACACTTTCAATAGGCTCAAAAACTCACATAGGATGTATATGGTCACTAAATTCACATATGAAGCTTTAAGTCATGCTTTAGTTTCACATCAACAAGGCTATGTGCATTTGGTTTTTCAAAGATGATCAAACATGTACAAAACTAACAAGAGAATTAGGAATTTCACAAAACACATGTTAACTAAGTTCTTGATGATCATGGTTCAAATTTGATCCAATTATATCATTGGGTCGGGAAACTAACAAAAATCTAATTCAAAACAATAAGGGAAACAAGACAATATTTTTGGATTTTTAAATTTTCCGATTTTTTTTTTAAATTTTTTTTTTAAAAGAAAACAAAACTAATTAAGAAAACAAAAAGCAACAACATGGAAACAAATGAAACTCGTTCGTAGTTGAAGGTACAAAAAAAAATTTCAATTTGGTCATTTTTATACTCTTTACCTCTAAACTTAAACTGGACATTGTCCCCAATGTCAGAAAACACTATAATGCAAATAAAAATAAAATAAATGAATAATAAGAAACAAAATAAAGCAATTGGACTGAAAACTTCCCTAGTTTGCAGTAAAACCAAGCGATGACCCCCCAAGCTAAAATTATGCAATCAACTTCAAGGGTGGAAAGAACCAAAAGTTCCTGCAAAGAAAAGAAATAATTCAGTTAAGTAACGCAAGAAAATGTAAAATTGAAAATCACGATAAAAGACAATGAATAGAACTAATAAGTGATCATTGGTCGTGCTTGTTGACTTTCCACAGCTTTCCTCTTGAACGGGGTGACACTTAGCTTTTTACTTGCAAGTGATGATTTGATGATATTGTACGGCGAGGCTTTGCTCTTTAGCAATGTTGCAATTCCTTATTTGTTCTCCAAGCAGATGTGGCAGCTTCTCTAGTTCTTCATCTCAGACTCCTTCCGCTGGGATGATTGTGCAAGCTGCATTCTTCTCTGCTTGTTTCTTCTGCACGACGAGCAGGCACGAGGTAAAGGTGTTGGTCTGTTTCTTTCTTCAATCTTTCCAAGTGCCCACCTCTTGCTCTCTTTCTCCTTGTCCTTAGTTGAGGATGAATCAGCACGTTGTCTCCACATGCTTCGAGGTATCATCTTCACTTCCCTTATAAGTGAGAAACAAAGCGAAGGCATAAGATGATGAGTACTCGAGAGCAAGAGCTGGCTGGAGAAAGGATAGGGAGAAAGCATGATATGAGATACTCTTGCTTTCAACCTTCATGATATGAAATACTTTTGCTTTGGATGGGTTGTTTGCAGAGGTACCCCAAGGAATAAGGAACACTGAGTGACTCGAGAGGGTGTGTTGGAAATACATTCTCGGAGATGAAGAAGTGCTGAGAGGGTGTGCCTTTGCTGTGGAAGGCGAAGGTAGATACTTATAGGACTTTTCTTCACAACCGGAACTATTCTCTCACTCATTGTCGGCAGCCGGTGGATGGATGAATAGTACAAATTACCCGCTTTCTGACAAAGCTGCCCGTAATTTCCGCAAAGCTGCAAGTTGCATGTGACGAGTGACGACACGTCTGGACAAATTGATCTTTTGAAATCCGGGGTTCGGCTCGTGGTTTCTGAGCAAGCCCAGCTTTTAAGAAATGCAACGCCTCTTTTGAGAAAAGAATCCGGCTTTTGAGAAAGGAGCCCCGACTCTTCGATTTGCGAGAGGACGCTTCTTCGATTTCTGAGGAGCGCCTCTTTGATTTCTTCTTTTTATAGAGGCGTTAATTTTGTTCCACAACACACTTGAGCTCCCTCTTGTAAACACTCCATTCTTGCAGTTTTTTTTAATCTTGATCATTCCGACTCTCTTCTTTCTTCACCACCTCTGAAAAATGTCTGGCCCTTCCGACCGTCGTTTTGACTTGAACCTTGATGAAGGAGCAGCCCCTCCTTCTCCAGACAACATATGGCGCCCGTCCCTCATATCCCCTACTGGTCCTCTCACCGTTGGGGATTCGGTGATGAAAAATGACATGACCGCTGCGGTGGTGGCCCGGAACCTTGTCACCCCCAGAGATAACAGACTGCTCGCTAGACGGTCTGATGAATTGGCGGTTAAGGAGTCTCTGGCTCTTAGCGTGCAGTGTGCGGGTTCTGTGTCCAACATGGCCCAACGCCTATTTGCTCGAACCCGTCACGTTGAATCGTTGGTGGCTGAAATACAGAGTCTCAAAGAGGAGATTAGAGGACTCAAGCATGAAAATAAACAATTGCACAAGCTGGCACACAATTATGCCACAAACATGAAGAGGAAAATTGACCAGCTGCAGGAAAATGATGGTCAGATTTTACTTGATGACCGGAGGTTTGTGGGTTTGTTCCAACCGCATCTGCCTTCGTTTTCTGAGGCGGCACCGCGTAGTGAAGCTCCAACTGATCAACCTCCGATACCTCCTCCTTCCGTGGCCCCGCCGACTGCTGAAGCTCCGCCGACTACTGAAGCACCACCTGACCAATGAATGCTATTAGCTTACACATCATTGTAAAATATTTTTACTTTTATGTTTTTTTTTTTTTTAAATATGTAAATTAATGTAAAAAGACTTTGTTTAACCTTCCCCCACACTTAAACTAAATAACACAAACTCACAGAAATCAACCAAATAACACAACTAACTAAATAAAACAAAATGAAAGCAGTAAAGATAAGGGTGTAAGAATGCAAATCTGATTTGGTTAGCGATTCCAAAGTCTCCCTTCGTTGAATGCTTGGGTTGCCTCCCAAGAAGCGCTTGATTTAACGTCTTTAGCCTGACGAATATTTCCTTTAAACTCCCCTTGGCTCCAAAGCATGGAATTTATCTTTTAATGGGAGGTGATACTTGAAATGATTCGGCAATGGTTTAAATTCAAGAGTGGGTGCCTGAATCATCAAAATCAGAAACATGTTAGTATAAATTAAAATTAAAATTGGAGAAGATGGCTTACTTTCTTTTTCCGACACAAACTCAATGACAAACACCACATCTTTGAACATTTCCGGGACTTTGAACTTGGCCAGGTTTACTATGATGGTTGTGGCTTGTCCCGTGTCATCAAACTCAACTGCTTTGGGCTTGATTGTCTCATGCACAGCCTCTTGGATGTATTCTTGATATGCTTCAACCACTTCATTTTCTTGAATCCCTTTTCTTGGTGTGCAAGGTTCTTTGAACGTTTCAATACCATCGGGAACTTGTTTTGGTGCACCAAGAATTGGGATATCACTTTGCACCTTTGGAAGAGCTTCCACAATGTTGATAGGAGCATATTTATGCGACTTAGTATGTTTGTTTTCGTGCATTTATGTTCTTAGTTCTTAGTTATGTTAGTAGTTTAAGCCATTTTTGTGTGTTTGTAGGTTCTATGGGCCAAGGATGCAAGAAGATGCATTTTGGAGCATTTTGGAGCATTTTTGGGCTAAGATTGGATGGTGCAAACATGGAGACATGAGGATGGACGTTTTGGGCTTTTGTGTGTGCAAGTGTGTGTGTGTAATTGCAAGGATAAACACATGCAAAGAAGCCCACATGCAAACTCAAGGCAAGAGAGGGAGAAACCACATGCAAAGAAGCCCACATGCAAAGTGAAGACAAAACTCATGGCAAAGGTGAAGGAATTGTGTGTGTTTTGTGATTGAAATGATGAAGCATGTGTGTGTAAATGCAAAGGGGATCTAAACATGGACAGCACATGTCATGTGCAAAGGAGAAACAAAGATGACAACACACACATGCAAAGAAGAAAACAGCAAGAAAGGCATGTGCAAAAGAGAAACATGGACAACCAACAAATTCGTCAAAACTGCCTGTGCAGATTAGCTGACTTTGGAAGCATGTTACGAACAGCTCAGAATGAATTAGAAAATGAGCCTTATATTCGTGGAAAGCTACGGATGTCTACTTTCTGGAGCAATTTACGGATTGTTAATATCATTTTTCTAGAAGAAGTTATGGGCATTGTAACACTGAAAGGTTCAGAAACGTGGACAGCACATACACAAAGAGAAAGGCAAGGCATGGACGGTTTGACATGGGCAGAAAATGGGTGGATTGTTGGCTGAAATAATGAAGAACATGTGTGTACAAATGCAAGGAAAAACACACACACATGGGCAAAGGAAACACACACACATGGGCATAAAATGGGTTGATTTGTGGTTGAAATGATGAAGCATGTGTGTGTAAATGTAAAGAGGAAACATGCCAACACACACCCACACAAGCTCACATGCAAAGGAAATGGAGTGGTCCTCTCCCTAGCCTATAAATACATCCACCCTTCACCATAACAAGGGAAGAAAACCAAAGAGAACACAATCCACCCATCCACCCTTCACCATAACCCACCTATATCCATCCACCACCATAATTTACCACTCATCCATCAAACCACACCTTGTGCCGCTACAAAGAGAAGAAGAAGGATCTTGGACGTGCTTGCCATTCAAATTGGATTGTTGGAGCGTTTTTAGGTGTTTTCTTTCTTTTGTTTTCAATGTTTAAATTTGTTTATCTTTGCTTTGTAAGTATGAGTGGCTAAACCCCTATTTAGTTAGGGGGAAGTTTGAAGCCATGAACATGCTTGAGATTTAAATTGATTTCTTCCAATTGTGATTTGATAAGTTGTGTTTGCAATTCAATTATCTATTTTATTCATAACTAATTCTTGTATGTTTATTAAGGATGCATACTTAGTTTTCATGCATGAATTAGATGCTAGAATATAAATGAGTTTCACCTAATCGTTACAAATTTATATTCATAAGTAGTGAAGGTTGTTTATCACAATCGCGTTAATTGAATTCTTGGCATAAGTTTCATGCAATTCATAGTTACAAGTGTTTCGTCAATGCTTATGATTTTTATAGAACTTAATGATTCTTGCTTGTATCTCTATTATGCAATTCATGTAGGGAACTTGTGGGGAATGCTTTGGGTTGTTGTATGCAATCATCCAATTCAATGAAATTAGGAAAATCTGAGGATTAATTTAAGCGTACCTAATTAATCTGGGGTGTTGAGCATCATAGTTTATTGAAAAGCAATTGGAAATCAATTCATATACAAGTGTGTCATGTGTGAAGAACGGACCTCTAACTAATCCATCCATCATCTTATTTCTTAAATTTGTTTTACAATCTTCCTAGTTTTATAACTTGTTTGTTTGTTTCAAATTCATCAAAACTAAAATCCCCCTTTTACTTTCTTGTTTCAAAGTGTTTAAAATTTGTTTGTTTGTGTTTTAGAGTGTTTTGAGTCAAGTCAAAACCCAAATTTCGTCCAAAGTTGTGCTAGAGTCAGAAACTGCCTAGTTTGTGTTTTTAGGCAGTTTTGAGTGTCTTTAAGTTATTTTGAGTCTTGTGAACCTGTTTTGAGTTCTTTAAGTCTATTCAAACGTTTTTAACTTTGTTTTTATGTTTTTGAGTTAGTTTAGAGGTTTTAGCAAGCCCTCCTAATCCCCGGTTTAGAACGATCCCTACTTACATACTTTACTACAATTGTCAAAAAGAGGGTTTAATTTGTGTGTCAAGTAATTTTACGCATCAAATTTTGGCGCCGTTGCCGGGGATTAGCAACTTTGCTAATCCCTTTATTTTTGTTTTTGTTTATGTTTATATTGGTGTTTGTGTATTTTACTTTTGATATTTGATTTATTTTTCTTTCCTTGATTTTAGGTACAAATGGAGCAAGACATGACACTTGCAACCATTCAAGCTCAATTGGCACAGCTCACTGCTCAATTGACTCATAATGCCGAACGGACCACAATGTCAAGTGTCCCTACACTTGATGTGCCCTATGGGCAAGGATATCAAAGTCCTCAATTTTCTGCAAATAAAGATGTTTGGGGATATCAAGGCCATAACCAATCAAGGGGCAACATATTTTCCAACGCTTACAATTCAGATTGGAGAGGTAATTCAGATTATATATGGGATGAACCTCAACAATTTCAACAAGGTGGATATTGGCAACAAGACGAGTTCTATTCAAGACCTATGCAGCCACCACAACATTCCCCACAACAATTCCAATCAAATCAAAGTATGCCCATGAATTATAATGAAATTCTTGAAGGACTAATTTCTGTGGCGCAGGGTTTACGAAAAGAAGAACAATTGCCGCCATCGGAAGAGTTCTATCAATGGCCATATGAACCGTCACACCCACCACAACAATCAACCCAATTCAATTCAGGTACATCCTTGGATAATGATACACTTAATAAGTTACTCACCTCTTTGAATCAGGGAGTAGAAAATCAAAACCAGGAGATGCAAGACCGAGTCAAAAGATTGGACGAATTAGATATACAAGTTGGGCAGATTGTGGAATTCATGGCACAGATTCGAGATCAAACTGAACTTTCCAACTCAAACATTGCAAATTCAAAGGCAGAAAGTGAAATCGATGAAGCCATCACTTTGGAAGGTGACATGAAGGATGAAGCTGTCCCAGAACCATCCAAACACAGCCCGAACATGGATGAATTGCTGCTGCAAGCAGAAGAGGAGGAGGACGACCTGGGCAGTTTAGAAGAATTCTTGCTGCAAGCTCCTCAAATCCCTATGTCATCCAACTCAGGTGAGGAAGTTCTAAATTCACTTCATTCTAACATTATTCCACCGAATGTCCTTTGTCCTTGCAGGTTTTTGATTCCAAATATCAAAGAGAGTGAAAAAGACATTGTGGAAGCTCTTCCAAAAGTGCAAAGTGATATCCCAATTCTTGGTGCACCAAAACAAGTTCCCGATGGTATTGAAATGTTCAAAAAACCTTGCACACCAAGAAAAGGGATTCAAGAAAATGAAGTGGTTGAAGCATATCAAGAATACATCCAAGAGGCTGTGCATGAGACAATCAAGCCCAAAGCAGTTGAGTTTGATGACACGGGACAAGCCACAACCATCATAGTAAACCTGGCCAAGTTCAAAGTCCCGGAAATGTTCAAAAATGTGGTGTTTGTCATTGAGTTTGTGTCGGAAAAAGAAAGTAAGCCATCTTCTCCAATTTTAATTTTTATTTATACTAACATTTTTTTTATTTTGATGATTCAGGCAACCACTCTTGAATTTAAACCATTGCCGAATCATTTCAAGTATCACCTCCCATTAAAAGATAAATTCCATGCTTTGGAGCCGAGGGGAGTTTAAAGGAAAGATTCGTCCGGCTAAAGACGTTAAATCAAGTGCTTCTTGGGAGGCAACCCAAGCATTCAACGAAGGGAGACTTTGGAATCGCTAACCAAATCAGATTTGAATTCTTACACCCTTATCTTTACTGCTTTCATTTTGTTTTGTTTAAGTTAGTTATGTTATTTGGTTAATTTCTGTAAGTTTGTGTTATTTAGTTTAAGTGTGGGGGAAGGTTAACCAAAGTCTTTCTACATTAATTTACATATAATTAAAAAAAAAAAAAAAAAAAACATTAACTTAAAAATATTTTACAATGATGTGTGAACTAATAGCTTTCATTGGTCAGGTGGTGCTTCAGTAGTCGGCGGTGCTTCAGCAGTCGGCGGGGCCACGGAAGGAGGAGGTATCAGAGGTTGATCAGTTGGAGCTTCACTACGCGGTGCCGCCCCAGAAGACGAAGGCAGATGCGGTTGGAACAAACCCACAAACCTCCGGTGATCAAGTAAAATCTGACCATCATTTTCCTGCAGCTGGTCAATTTTCCTCTTCATGTTTGTGGCATAATTGTGTGCAAGCTTGTGCAATTGTTTATTTTCATGCTTGAGTCCTCTAATCTCCTCTTTGAGACTCTGTATTTCAGCCACCAACGATTCAACGTGCCGGGTTCGAGCAAATAGGCGTTGGGCCATGTTGGACACAGAACCCGCACACTGCACGCTAAGAGCCAGAGACTCCTTAACCGCCAATTCATCAGACCGTCTAGCGAGCAGTCTGTTATCTCTGGGGGTGACAAGGTTCCGGGCCACCACCGCAGCGGTCATGTCATTTTTCATCACCGAATCCCCAACGGTGAGAGGACCAGTAGGGGATATGAAAGATGGGCGCCATATGTTGTCTTGTGAAGGCGGAGCTGCCTCTTCACCAATGTTCAAGTCAAAACGACGATCAGAAGGGCCAGACATTTTCTGAAGGTGTTGAGAAAGAAGAGATTGGACAGATTAAGATTTTGGAAATTGCAAGAAGGGAGTGTTTACAAGAGGGAGCTCAAGTGTGTTGTGGAACAAAATTAACACCTCTATAAAAAGAAGAAATCAAAGAGGCGCTCCTCAGAAATTGAAGAAGCGTCCTCTCGCAAATCGAAGAGTCGGGGCTCCGTTCTCAAGCGCCTGATTCTTTTCTCAAAAGAGGAGTTTCCTTTCTCAAAAGTCGGATTCTTTTCTCGAAAGAGGCGTTTCATTTCTTAAAGGCTGGGCTTGCTCAGAAACCACGAGCCGAACCCCGGATTTCAAAAGATCAATTTATCCAGACGTGTCGTCACTTGTCACACGCAAATTGCTTTGCGAAAATCTCGGGTAGTTTGTCGAAGCACCAATTCAGAAATCGAAGAGGGAAATTCAACAGTCAAAGACACGCTAGCTTTCTCAAAAGCTGGGCTTCAACCCACGGGCAATTTTTTTTTTCCAGATTTATCCGCACGTGTCACATGCTACCTCTACAATCGACGATGCTCAGAGCTCGAAGCGCCGATTCCAGATATCAATGAGGAATCTGCTTTGCGGAAATTACGGGCAGCTTTGTCAGAAAGCGCGTAATTTGTACTATTCATCCATCCACCGGCTGCCGACAATGAGTGAGAGAATAGTTCCGGTTGTGAAGAAAAGTCCTATAAGTATTTACCTTCGCCTTCCACAGCAAAGGCACACCCTCTCAGCACTTCTTCATCTCCGAGAATGCATTCCCAAAGAACCCTCTCGAGTCACACTGTATTCCTCATTCCCTGGGATACCGCTGCAAACAACCCATCCAGAGCAAAAGTATTTCATATCATAAAGGTTGAAAGCAAGAGTATCTCATATCATGCATTCTCCATGTCCTTTTCCTTGTCTTTGTTCTAACCTGCAGGACATGGAGAAATTGCTCTCGAGTACTCGTCTTCCACTGCTGATGTACTTCCAAAGAAGCTGCCACATCTACCTGAAGAACAGATAAGGCGAGCGAAAATGATACCAACAGCATGTGGAGACAACGTACAGAAGAAACAAGCAGAGAAGAATGCAGCTTGCACAATCATCCCAGCGGAAGGAGTCCGAGCTGAGGAACTAGAGAAGCTGCCACATCTGCTTGGAGAACAAATAGGGAACTGCAACATTCCCAAAGAGCAAAGCTTCGCCGTACAATATCATCAAATCATCACTTGCAAGTAAAAAGCTAAGTGTCACCCAGTTCAAGAGGAAAGCTGTGGAAAGGCAACAAGCACGACCAATGATCACTTATTAGTTCTATTCATTGTCTTTTATCGTGATTTTTAATTTTTCGTTTGCAATTCTTGCGTTACTTAACTGAATTATTTCTTTTCTTTGCAGGAACTTTTGGTTATTTCCACCCTTGAAGTTGATTACAGAATTTTAGCTTGGGGGGTCATCGCTTGGTTTTACTGCAACTAGGGAAGTTTTCAGTCCAATTGCTTTATTTTGTTTCTTATTATTTATTTATTTTATTTTTATTATAGTGTTTTCTGACATTGGGGTATAGATTTCATGGATCATTTCCCTCCATCTTTTGGTTTCACTTATATCTTGCTAGCTGTTGATTATGTTTCCAAATGGGTGGAAGCCAAAGCCACCCGGACTAACGATTCAAAGGTTGTTGCAGATTTTGTGAAAACTAATATCTTTGCTAGGTTTGGCATGCCTAGAGTTCTCATTAGTGATGGAGGCAACCCATGGAAATAAAGAAGACCTAGGAATTTCCGACTCCAAAACCAGGTGTTTGCGTTCTTTAACCCTCCTCTCTGTTGCTTTTACTTTGCCATGTTTATCATGTTTCCTCGTTGTTTGTTTGTTTGCTTTTGTGTGAGTTTATGTTTGAAACATTGAGGACAATGTTAGATTTAAGTGTGGGGGGGGTAAACAAGTTGCTGTTGCATGATTTTCGTGGGATTTGGTACCTATCACTTACAATGTTGTTTCTTGCTGTTTTAAGTGTTTTTAGTGTGTTTTTAAGCATGTTAGTATGTTTTGACATAAAAATCCGAAAATTTGACAAAAGTTTGAAAAAAAATTGTTTTGAAAAAGCCAAAAAGAGTTGTTTTTGTGTGTTTGTTTGTGTCTTAGGGTACCTTCCAACACAATAATGAGGATTTGGTTTGTTAATTGCATGACTGTTAAAGAAAGTTATAAACATGGATGGAAGTTTGATATGCTCTTGATTTATGCTTGGTTATAGTTATAGTTTACGAATTCACATGTAATCACAAAGAAAAAAAATCAGTTTTTGTAACATGCTTGAAGGAAGGAACTCAAACTAACACTACAACCTTGAGAGACTTGAGCCTAATACGTTCTTTGGAGAGTTATTAATCTGTGCATTTTTGTTTTCTAAAGTCGTTGCATGATCTCATCATTCTTTGCTTGGTTGCTACTTAGAAGGCGTTTCATCATTTAGTTCCAAATACTAGAACTTATGCCCGTTCCATTCAAAGCATGACATTGATTTGCATAACACATATTCAAGATGAAGTTGTGTAGTGAACTAGAGCCAAAAAGCTTATCCCGTGCATATTTGTTTAAGTTTAACCCCGTTGAGCCTTGTTTAGCCTGTTTTCTTTGTTAAACCACATTTCCCTTACCTAGCCTAAATTAGGACTATCCATACCCTTGTTTTTAAAGCATAATGAAGCATGACTTAAAATGAATTCCTTTTGATTGTTTTTATGCAGAAAACAAGTATGGGGGAATGAGATTTTTGTGTTTTGTGTGCCAAAAGAAAGTAATAAGGCACGGGTTAGAAAAGAAAAAGAAAAAAAAAAGAAAAAGAGTTGGAAATAAGTGAGGAAAGACTCACAAGTGTTGTTTATAGTTGAAATCGGCCCTAAAAAGTTGAATGAATAACCCCATTGTGTTTAAAGTTAGTTGCTGCATTCAAAGGGAATTCTAAGCATCAATTTCATTACTTTGCTTATTATGCTTTAAAAATGTTTGTTTCCTTACCTTTCATTGTTAGCCAATCACCCCTAACCCCGTTACAACCCTTAACTTCAATCTTGAGTGTTATGCGTTTCAATATGTGGAGTTTGGGATTGGTACGAGCATATGGTGTCCCTGGTTCTCGCATCTAAGTAGTAGCATTCCAGTCATGAGATCATATCTATACATGCTTAATAACTCCAGAAATTGCTTTCTTTGCTATAAACATATGTGAGTGTTCGTTTTCATGTTTACATCAATCTTCTCACATACACCTAGTGTAGGGTGTGTAGTCAGAAAATCGGAGTGAAAATAAAAGTGTATCTTGTAAGGAATTGAGCAGATTCTCTAAGGCATGTTACTACATTCAAAACATAGTTTTAATTGGTTATATGTGAACTAGTATGTGGTGACTATGATTAAGTATGTGCTCAAGGGTAGGGAAGGCCAAAATATGTGGTTATGATGATCTTTTGCATGTCATGTTGCATTGAAAATCCCTAAGGTAAATGTTGGAAGGTTTAGGTTTTGTTTTGTTCTTATGTTTTGTTTCTTTGTTTTGCTCGAGGACTAGCAAAAGCTAAGTGTGGGGGAATTTGATAGGAGCATATTTATGCGACTTAGTATGTTTGTTTTCGTGCATTTATGTTCTTAGTTCTTAGTTATGTTAGTAGTTTAAGCCATTTTTGTGTGTTTGTAGGTTCTATGGGCCAAGGATGCAAGAAGATGCATTTTGGAGCATTTTGGAGCATTTTTGGGCTAAGATTGGATGGTGCAAACATGGAGACATGAGGATGGACGTTTTGGGCTTTTGTGTGTGCAAGTGTGTGTGTGTAATTGCAAGGATAAACACATGCAAAGAAGCCCACATGCAAACTCAAGGCAAGAGAGGGAGAAACCACATGCAAAGAAGCCCACATGCAAAGTGAAGACAAAACTCATGGCAAAGGTGAAGGAATTGTGTGTGTTTTGTGATTGAAATGATGAAGCATGTGTGTGTAAATGCAAAGGGGATCTAAACATGGACAGCACATGTCATGTGCAAAGGAGAAACAAAGATGACAACACACACATGCAAAGAAGAAAACAGCAAGAAAGGCATGTGCAAAAGAGAAACATGGACAACCAACAAATTCGTCAAAACTGCCTGTGCAGATTAGCTGACTTTGGAAGCATGTTACGAACAGCTCAGAATGAATTAGAAAATGAGCCTTATATTCGTGGAAAGCTACGGATGTCTACTTTCTGGAACAATTTACGGATTGTTAATATCATTTTTCTAGAAGAAGTTATGGGCATTGTAACACTGAAAGGTTCAGAAACGTGGACAGCACATACACAAAGAGAAAGGCAAGGCATGGACGGTTTGACATGGGCAGAAAATGGGTGGATTGTTGGCTGAAATAATGAAGAACATGTGTGTACAAATGCAAGGAAAAACACACACACATGGGCAAAGGAAACACACACACATGGGCATAAAATGGGTTGATTTGTGGTTGAAATGATGAAGCATGTGTGTGTAAATGTAAAGAGGAAACATGCCAACACACACCCACACAAGCTCACATGCAAAGGAAATGGAGTGGTCCTCTCCCTAGCCTATAAATACATCCACCCTTCACCATAACAAGGGAAGAAAACCAAAGAGAACACAATCCACCCATCCACCCTTCACCATAACCCACCTATATCCATCCACCACCATAATTTACCACTCATCCATCAAACCACACCTTGTGCCGCTACAAAGAGAAGAAGAAGGATCTTGGACGTGCTTGCCATTCAAATTGGATTGTTGGAGCGTTTTTAGGTGTTTTCTTTCTTTTGTTTTCAATGTTTAAATTTGTTTATCTTTGCTTTGTAAGTATGAGTGGCTAAACCCCTATTTAGTTAGGGGGAAGTTTGAAGCCATGAACATGCTTGAGATTTAAATTGATTTCTTCCAATTGTGATTTGATAAGTTGTGTTTGCAATTCAATTATCTATTTTATTCATAACTAATTCTTGTATGTTTATTAAGGATGCATACTTAGTTTTCATGCATGAATTAGATGCTAGAATATAAATGAGTTTCACCTAATCGTTACAAATTTATATTCATAAGTAGTGAAGGTTGTTTATCACAATCGCGTTAATTGAATTCTTGGCATAAGTTTCATGCAATTCATAGTTACAAGTGTTTCGTCAATGCTTATGATTTTTATAGAACTTAATGATTCTTGCTTGTATCTCTATTATGCAATTCATGTAGGGAACTTGTGGGGAATGCTTTGGGTTGTTGTATGCAATCATCCAATTCAATGAAATTAGGAAAATCTGAGGATTAATTTAAGCGTACCTAATTAATCTGGGGTGTTGAGCATCATAGTTTATTGAAAAGCAATTGGAAATCAATTCATATACAAGTGTGTCATGTGTGAAGAACGGACCTCTAACTAATCCATCCATCATCTTATTTCTTAAATTTGTTTTACAATCTTCCTAGTTTTATAACTTGTTTGTTTGTTTCAAATTCATCAAAACTAAAATCCCCCTTTTACTTTCTTGTTTCAAAGTGTTTAAAATTTGTTTGTTTGTGTTTTAGAGTGTTTTGAGTCAAGTCAAAACCCAAATTTCGTCCAAAGTTGTGCTAGAGTCAGAAACTGCCTAGTTTGTGTTTTTAGGCAGTTTTGAGTGTCTTTAAGTTATTTTGAGTCTTGTGAACCTGTTTTGAGTTCTTTAAGTCTATTCAAACGTTTTTAACTTTGTTTTTATGTTTTTGAGTTAGTTTAGAGGTTTTAGCAAGCCCTCCTAATCCCCGGTTTAGAACGATCCCTACTTACATACTTTACTACAATTGTCAAAAAGAGGGTTTAATTTGTGTGTTAACTTATTTTTCACATCAAATGTCTTTTTCACTCTCTTTGATATTTGGAATCAAAAACCTGCAAGGACAAAGGACATTCGGTGGAATAATGTTAGAATGAAGTGAATTTAGAACTTCCTCACCTGAGTTGGATGACATAGGGATTTGAGGAGCTTGCAGCAAGAATTCTTCTAAACTGCCCAGGTCGTCCTTTTCCTCTTCTGCTTACAGCAGCAATTCATCCATGTTCAGGCTGTGTTTGGATGGTTCTGGGACAGCTTCATCCTTCATGTCACCTTCCAAAGTGATGGCTTCATCGATTTCACTTTCTGCCTTTGAATTTGCAATGTTTGAGTTGGAAAGTTCACTTTGATCTCGAATCTGTGCCATGAATTCCACAATCTGCCCAACTTGCATATCCAATTCGTCCACTCTTTTGACTCGGTCTTGCATCTCCTGGTTTTGATTTTCTACTCCCTGATTCAAAGAGGTGAGTAACTTATTAAGTGTATCATTATCCAAGGACGTACCTGAATTGAATTGGGTTGATTGTTGTGGTGGCTGTGACGGTTCATATGGCCACTGATAGAACTCTTCTGATGGCGGCAATTGTTCTTCTTTTTGTGAACCCTGCGTCAAAGAAATTAGTCCTTCAAGAATTTCATTATAATTCACGGGCATACTTTGATTTGATTGGAATTGTTGTGGAGGATGATGTGGTGGCTGCATAGGTCTTGAATAGAACTCGTCTTGCTGGCAATATCCACCTTGTTGAAATTGTTGAGGTTCATCCCACATATAATCTGAATTACCTCTCCAATCTGAATTGCAAGCTTTGGAAAACATGTTGCCCCTTGATTGGTTATGGCCTTGATATCCCCAAACATCTTCATTTGCAGAAAATTGAGGACTTTGATATCCTTGCCCATAGGGCACATCAAATGTAGGGACACTTGGCATTGTGGTCCGTTCGGCATTATGAGTCAATTGAGCAGTGAGCTGTGCCAATTGAGCTTGAATGGTCGCAAGTGCCATGTCTTGCTCCATTTGTACCTAAAATCAAAGAAAGAAAAATAAATCAAATATCAAAAGTAAAATACACAAACACCAATATAAACATAAACAAAAACAAAAATAAAGGGATTAGCAAAGTTGCTAATCCCCGGCAACGGCGCCAAAATTTGATGCGTAAAATAACTAAACACACAAATTAAACCCTCTTTTTATCAATTGTAGTAAAGTATGTAAGTAGGGTATCGTTCTAGGCCGGGGATTAGGAGGGATTGCTAATCTATTCTAAATTAATTTAGAATTATTAAACAAGACTCAAGGACACAAAACTAGGCTAAAAACTCTAATAACTCGAAACACACTTAGAATGACTCAAAATAATGAAAACAATCAAATTAGACACTAGGAACTGAAATGGACGGAAATTGAATTAAAAGACTAACAACAATGAAAACTAACTAAATAATATAATTTAATAATGGGGGGGTTTGGTTTTGACGAGAAGTAAATTAAATTTAAATAAATTACAGAATTGACAAAAGCATGAAATTAAGGTGAAAGGATAGGTGACGGACTAGCTAGAGGGTTTTTCTCCACACATGACACATATGCAACCTAAATTGATTTTCAGTTGTTCTTTCAATAAATTGTAAATCTCAACGCCCCAAATTAACCGTGAATTGCACTAATTAACCCTCAGTTTTTCCACAAGTTATTGGGTTGGATGATTGCATACGACAACCCAAAACATTCCCTACAAGTTCCCTACATGAATTGCATCATAGAGATACAAGCAAGAATCATTAAGTTCTATGAAAAACATAAGCATTGACGAGGCACTCGTTACTATGATTTGCATGAAACTTATGCCAAGAATTCACTTAACGTGATTGTGACTAGCAACCTTCACTACTTGTGAATATAAGTTCATAACGATTAGATGAAACTCCCTTATATTCTAGCGTCAAATTCATGCATGTAAATTAAGTATGCATTCTTAATCGACATACAAAAATAAGCTATCAATCAAGCAGTTAAGCAAATTAAATCACAACTCAGAAATCACAACTGAAGGTAATCAATTCATATTACAAATATATTCATGGCTTTGAATTAACCTCTAGCCAAAATAAATTTAGTTACACATTATTAAAAAATTAAACCAATAGTAAAATATCAGTTTGAAAAGATTTAACCGAGAGAGAAGGCAGCTGTGTTGCTTCTGTGCTGGCGCTCATGTAGGCAGCTTTGCTGCTTCCTTTTCTTTATCCCGCACGCTGCCAAGCTGCAGCTTTCTGATCTCTCGCTGCACAAGGCAGCAAAGCAAGCTTTTGTTTCTCCCCAGCTACCCACGGCCTGCTCTCTTCTCCCCAGGATCACGCTGCACAAGCAGCCTTTTTATTCTTCTCCTTTAGTCTGCCCGTCAGTCTCTCCTCTTATTCTTCTTTCATAATCTTTTTTTATTCCTTCTTTTCTTTTTCTTGTCTGCCATCCTCTTTATTTTCTGCCTTCTTTTTATTCCACCAGTCCGTGTCTTCCTCCTTGCTGTGTCTCCCACTGCTTTCTTCAGCTATCATTTTTTTATTTCTTTTTTCTTCATTTTGCTTGAAATTGATCCTAAAACAAAATTAACTGCACATTAACACAAGGTAAAGTACAATGCCACAATTTTAACACAAAAACATCACAAATACAATAGAAATGGATGGTATAAATGCATGAAATATATGCATGATCAAGCCACCAGAAAAAGGTTAAAACCGCCTGATGCCCTTATGGGTTTGTGGCTTCGATTTGTGAATTTGAGTTAGAAATCTAGAATTCTAATATAACAAAGATGTTGGGCTCGATGAGAGCTTTCCTTAGACACCAAAATCACCTTAAACGAACATCGGATCGAGGGGATAGGACCGGGTTGGTGGGTTAGAAACGAATCAAGGTGATCCGGTGCACCTCTTCCTTCTTCTTTCCCCTCATTTCTTCTCTCCCTCATTAGTCACTCTCTCTGTCTCTTCTGTCTGATTGGGCATTCCGCCCCTCCTTTCTCTCCTTTATTCCTCATCTCCATTGCCTATCTTTCCTTTCCTTCAATCTCAGCCACACATGTGGCTTTCCAGATTTGGCTCCAAAAATCTGGAGCTTTCTTGATATTAATTAATTTACTAACATGCCCCCAACTTTAAACGTTAATATCTTCTTTGTTATAACTCCAAATTGCATTCCGTTTGTTCCCACGTGTTTGTAGCGACGAGTAATACGAGGATAGGCTAAGAAAATGAATCTTACATAACTCGACAAGGTAAAACAAGCACACAAATTAAAACCCTCTTTTGACAATTGTAGTATGTGTATAAGTAGGGATCGTTCTAAACCGGGGATTAGGAGGGATTGCTAATCTAAACTAAACTGACCTAAAAACATAAAAACTAGACTCTAAAACTCTAACTAAGGTTATATGACTCAAACAACCTTAAAAGACTCAAAACAGCGTTAAACAATCAAATTGACTCAAACTAGACACTAAAGATGACTTTGAGCGAAAATTGATTTGATTATGACTGAAGACACTCAAAAACACAAAATAACATAGATTCTAACCTAATTGACACTTAAAACAAAGGGGGGGGTTTGGTTTTGACGAAACTAAACTAAAACAAGACAGAAACTAAACTAGACAAAGTTTGGTACGAATTTGGATTTCTGGATGGTTTGTGTGCTTAGCTAGAGGTTCCTTATCCACACATAACTTATATGAACATAAATCGATTTCCAGTTACTCTTTTGTTGAATTATGAATGACAATGCCCCTGATTAATTGTGTCAATCACTAATTAACCCTCAGATTTTCCTTTAGTTATTGGATTGGATGGCATCATTCGACAACCCAAAGCATTCTTCAAAAGTTCCCTACATGACATCATAATAGAGATACAATCAAAGATCATTATGTTCTGTGAAAATCATAAGCATTGGTAAAGCATTCGTAACTATGACATCATGATACTCATGCCAGAAATTTAACTTAAACGCGATCATGACTGGCAACCTTCACTACTTGTGAATATAAGCTCCTAACGATTATGTGAAATTTTCTTATATTCTAGCATCAAATTCATGCATGCAAACTAAGTGTGCAACCTTAATTGACATACAAGAATAAGTTCTGAATAAAACAGTTAAGCAAATTGCATTCACGAGTCACAAATTCATAACTGGATTTAATCAATTCATATTGCATATAAAATCATGGCTTCAAAGTCTCCCCTAGCTAAAACAAGTTTAGCCTTTCATGTTCACAGCAAAAGAAACAAAATTGAATTTAAACATTGAAAACAAAAGATTGATTACACCTAAAACGCCCAGCGAATCAACTTGAATGCCCTGCACCTTCAAGCTCCTCTCTTTTCTTTTCCTTGCTGTGGCACAGAGGTTAAGGGATGGTTTTGGATGTGTTTCTAGGTTAGGAATGGATTTGGGTTGGTAAGGGGGTGCAGCAAAGTAGAGGGATGGTGTGTGGATGTGTTTTTGGTTGTGTTGAATGGTGGTGGATTGTGGTGGAGGATGGATGAAATCTGGTGAAGGATGGATTATATGAATGGTGTGTGGCAAAGGCTTTTATTTATAGGAGAAGGAAAGGAAAAGGGGACAAGGAAGGGTTATGATACAAAGTGAAAGGGAAAGAGAAAGTTATGACACAAAGTGAAAGGTAAAGAGAAAGTTATGACACAAAGTGAAAGGGAAAGGGAAAGTTATGACACAAAGTGAAAGGTAAAGGGAAAGTTATGACACAAAGTGAAAGGTAAAGTTTGATGCAACAAAGGGACATGGAAGGGAACACATGGCTCCAAATTCTTCCCTCCTTCATGACTTAATTCCTTCATCTTCTTAGCACATTCCTAGTCTCTTTTGGTCTTCAAATTCGTCCATCCACCTTCCTCCATGCATGTGCTATCCATTCCAAGCCCAAAACTGCTCCAAAATGCCCCAAAATACACTTTCTTGCCACTTTAGCCCTTTGGACCTATAAACACACGAAAATAGCTTAAAATAATAAAATAACTAGGAACTAACAACATAAATGCCAAGAAACAAGCTAACTAAGTCGCATAAATATGCTCCTATCACAAGGTGGTCAACAAAAGTCAATGCATTTGCCTCGAAGGGCATTTTCAAAATTTCACATTTAAAAATTATAAAGACTTTGACTTTTGGGGACGGGTCATTACAATCAACCCTCCATAAGGAAATTTCGTCCCCGAAATTTAAAATAACTTGTTTTAAATAAGATACTTGAAAACTGGGAGGAACATATTTATAGAAACATAAGAAAGAAATCAAGTTAGAGCGGCTGTATAAAGGAGAATGCCATTCCGTCGCAATTGGATTGCAATTATTCCTCTTTCATGGCTCCAAGCTCATACCTTCTTCCTTCATCAATAACATAGTAGTATAATACTCGTATAACCCGTAAGGTTGAAAATACCAATTATTAGGTAGTAACATAAGGTAAAAAAAAAATAGATACATGTATAATAAGATAGCAACAAGAAATAGATATATAGAAATGTATGATTGAAATACTTGTATGGAGTTGAAGATCGAAAATGAAGGTGACTCACCCACAATTTGTAATGGCAAAAATAAAATAATTTAAAAATATTTGCATGGAAAATCAAAACCCAAAATGATAATGGACCTAGCCAAGCAATCATCATGTCACAAACTTCTAGGATGAGTTCGAACCATTGCTAACTAATAAGTGTTGTTGTAGATGAGTCGTCTTGCCTACTTGCTTAGTGAACCTAACAATTAAGCCATCGATATTACATCCTGCAACCTGTAATGCCGATCACCCATTGTTGTCTCAATAAGCTAGTGAGAAGTTCCCGAGGATGCTAAAATATCGTTTTACTCCTCATGTGCAAATATGCCTAGATCGTCCGATTCATGACTCAATCACGATACCGTACCAGCTGCTAAAAATGTTTCCACGTTCACATTCCCATAACAATACGACCCTAGAGTGAAGCAGTGGAAATATACGTAGAGACGAACACATATTGCAAAAAGCTTCTTTTGTGACTAATCACTAGAGTTGCTCTCCAAATCGAAGTAATAAGATCTAAAAGCTTAAATTAGAAAAACCATATCTCTGACGACATTCTTTGAATGACAATTGCAGTTCTGAGCCAAACTTGAAAATTAACATCACAACCACCAAGCTCAAAACCTATGTTCATACCTTCACTAATATCATGCTAAATTACTACTCAATCCTCAAAGCCGTTTGGAATTCTTCTTGGTAAGTTTGGTAAACTTGCAAGAAGATTATACTCCTATGGTTCCTGCTAGCATTGATATAAAACTGGCGCACGCATCCGCCAAGTCGATCTATTGTGAATTCCTGACTAATTGAGCGAGAAACCATGTTGAGAATGCTAAAAGAACACTCAAGAAATTGAGGGTCAAACAAGTCCATGAAATCTAAAGTACAAGATATCTGGATTGAATATATAATTTTGATGTCTGAACACGTGTAAATACTTAACTTAATCATGTGCTAGCAACTAAAGGGTTGGAAGATAACTCAACTTGAACAATAGTTTAAGGAGGGTTGACGGAACGAAACTTAGATTTTTCCTTGACTCAAAATTCACAATAGTTTGTTACAATGATAGCTCCAAGAATAATAAATCACCGATGGTGACAATTTTCTCAATAGAATGTTGATTGGGTGATTTAAGGACTGATGGTCTAAACTGAAAGTTTCGATGTCTAAGTGGTCCTCCTGAACAGTCTATCAACATCAGAAATGATATGGGGAACATACGAGTGACTGAAAATCAACTAAAATACCTTTAATACCAGGAGGTGAAACTGAGGGTACGAACATAGCTGATGCAGACTAAAATATCAAAGAGTCAGACAATTTAAAAAATGATGAATTATGCCGAAAGACTAAATGTGGTTGTCTCAGGCCAAAAGTAGAAAGGTCAAATTTAAGAATTAGCTAACAAGGTTTCTTGATGATTGAAAAGTAACATAACAAAAGTATTAGAGCTATCAGGGACCAAAAGTGATTTTCCCAAGATGTTCTTCCATCGAGTGCTACCACTTTAGCACCATCACCACATGAGACATTTCTAGAGTCTTGACAAAAGTAGACTTCACAGGAATTCTAACGGATACTGCCAAGGAATCATGATTTTCTAGAAGGTCGATAAGTCGACTAAGTCACCCAAGACTTAGAAAAAGCTAATACTTTTTTTTGTATTCGTCGAGGTGGCAATATTTGACATTTAGGTTCAAAAACCAAGAATGCTTACATCACTCCTGCGATGAACGCATTATTGCCCAACTTATGCTCAGATACCAAACTAACACACTCTGACCTGGAATGTCCACTAGGACTCCGAATCAAGTTGTGCTGGCCGACACCTGGAAGTTGACGAAGCCATAAAGTATAGGGATGTGGAAAATGTGAATAAATTTAAACCTAAAAGTGCCTGAAGACGAGTGCACTGTGAACAGGAACAAACCCATTTCACACGCGACGTCAAAGTATAAGCAAGGTACAGTAGTGTGGGTAAGGATCATACCCTCAGAGGTAGCCACCTATACTAAGATTTGCCTAGAATCCTCGTCGATAAGAACTTTCAGCAACTAAAACCTGGAGAGGCAAAAAACAGAAGGGTGAGTGGGCAAAAACAAAACGTTTGAAAACATATTTCTCTTTTCTGAACATAATAACCCATCACTGTAAAACCCGTATAATTTCCCAGGAAATAATAATACATACGTATATAGAAATCAGGCTTCAGAGCAATGAAAATCAAAGTATGTGCCATGTCAAGTATCTTAGTAATAAATATGTAAACCAAGTGCTGTGAATCGATAAAAAATGATATGTCAGCCAGAGTCACCTAACGTGACCTGTACGGCTGAATCTATAGCTCATAAACCAATTCTTGTACACGAGTCAGAACCACCTATTGAGGTCTGTACAACAGGCTGGGTGTAATTAGATACACTCAAGTGCTACGATCACGTGAAGGCTGTGCGAAGTATTGCAAGTCACCTACGAGTCGGAAGCACCTAATGTGGTTTGTACGATAGGCTGGCATCTTCCTTAGATCCAAGGTGAGCGTGTGGTGCGAAAGGTGAACGATCACGTGAAGGTTAGGCCATGGCCTCGGGCAGAGCACTAACACCGAGGTGTAGGATAATGAGCACTAAAGGCATCTAAACATAACCATACACACTGCAATGACTATCATAAATATGCACTCACTTGAAGCTTACCTGGGCGTCTGCAGTGTCATGCAATAATATGCATATCTATAATAATGCATATACTAAAATGTAATGCAATTGACATGGCATTTAAAAATGTAAATCCAATTAAAATAATTTCTGGGAAAATGGAAAACATATATACGTATATATATAGAAAACCAAAAGCCCACTGACCTGGATCTGCGCTACAACTCCCTAGCACAAACATCAAAGTATCATGAACGATCGGCGCCTAGAACAATTATCAAATCATGTCTTAGAATTCTTATCAATAGAACATGTAACTTACATATCCTATTCGGGAAGATCCATAAGTCAGATTCTTGATCCATAAGTTTCTAATATCCTTAAATATTATGTACTATAACGTATCAAAGTTTCGTGACGATCCAACGGTCGGATCATCGATTGCTATAATAATCAAGCGGCGGACCTTAATGGAACTACTTTCAAATGACGGAAATTCGTCAATCGCACGTCACCAATGGAATCAGGGTATTCAAATTTAGCCTAGGAAGATTAGGGGACGTCTCGGCCCACGCATTGCCGCATGTGGCGATTGGCCACTCCGACTCTCCAGAAAAATAAACTATTTCCAAAAATTCTCACATTTTACAGGAATGAAGATCTCAATGAGAGGAATAATTTTCATACCTGTGATCAAGGCCAATTTGCCCAGGAAAAGCCTAAATTTCATGAAAACCCACTGGCAACCTTTAAAATTGGGTAGTTGTTGATTCATCACCAAAATGAACTCCGATGCCTCCCCCAAAGCTTGGGCCTTGCTCCTGGGATTGTGAGGAGTCTTTTGATTGTGGTCATCGACAGTGAAACTCGCCAGGGCTATCGAAAAAAGGTTAAAACCGATTGATGCCCTCGTGGGATTGTGGCTTCGATTTGTGAATTTGGGTTAGAAATCTAGAATTCTAACACAACAGAGATGTTGGGCTCGAAGAGAGCTTTCCTTAGACACCGAAATCACCTCAAACGGACATCGGACAGAGGGGATAGGACCGGGTCGGCAGGTTGGAAATGGATCTGTTGGAGATATGCCCTGAAAGTCAATCTTTGGAAGAAACCTTTCAGGACAATGAATGAGTGTATAGATGACTCTTATACATCAAAAGGCAAAGATACTAATTAGGACTGTCTCAATAAACGATATATGTCCTAAATAGTGAATCCATGGACAATGGATTGATGGAAGAAGTAATCTAATGATGTTAGACTACAGAGACTTTCTTCACATACCCATCATGTCCAAAAAGGTTCCTGGTCATAGGATTGTCATAGGGATACTGACAATGCATAGACCAGTACATACTATGTCCCCTTCAATTGGAAGGATGGAAAGTCTCATCCCATTCGTGTAGTGACACTAAGACAGGTATGTAGGTGCTCATTATGGGAATGAGTTCACTGAACACAATCGTACGAGAGTACTTGCATGGAGGTCTACTCACATGTCAAGCAAGTAACTCCAATGGTTGGAATAATGTAAGTAATCCTTTGACCTGAGACATCATAGTTGTCTTGGGGATACGTTGCTGATCATTTTGATAATGAGACGTGACCACACCTCATCTTGGGTGTGTTCTATGCATTGTTGGGGTCAGTGATTTATTCTCAGAGACATGTGAATGATCAACAAGGGATCTCTAATCCTCGTTATGAGAGGATGAATACTCTAAGATATGATTCGGGAATCTTCGGCCGAAGTATCGAACGTAATAAAGGAAAGCGTTCCTATACGACTCAATTGAATCATATAACATGGAATAATCACATTAGGGGTTTTACATAATATATCCATACCCTAATAATGTGATTGAGAGTATTGTTTTAGAGAAGGATCGAATTACATTGTAATTCCAACTGAATAGGTTCTCCGAACAAATTCTACATTAGCTTGGGTAGCCATGATATATGGTTAGATGTCACTCATGGCTTGTGAGTTCTTCTAGATGATTAAATAAGTAGTCGTCAAAGAAGAAGGAGAATTAAAAGTAAGTTTTAATTCACTAAGTGATTGGATTAAATATAATCAATTGGATTGGTGCCAATCACCTCACTACCTTGCTAATTAGAACCTAAAATGATTGTACACCGATACACTCTTGTAATGAGACAACTAATGGATAATGGAATAAATTAATTGGATTAATTAAGTGTTATGATTAATTAGAAAGTCTAAAGAAATCATAGAAGCGTTGAAAGATCGTTTTTGGACTTAAAGAAAAGTTCGGGTTAATATGGGCCCATTAAGCCCAAACCCATTGGGCTTTTATTTAAGCATAGGATGACTTGAAATAATAAAAGCCCAAAGCCCAAACAACACTAAAGGGGCCGGCCAAATAAAGGGAAAGGCAGAGAGAGGGAGTCAAGTTGTTGGCTAACTATCTTTGAGATATAAAAGGAACTTTTAGTGAAAAGTTTCATTAGGGTTTTGTGTGTTCATTTTTCACAAAAGAAGAAAACATGTCTCTCTCCAAAAACACACACAAGGCCGGCCACCATAAGGGAGAAGTAGCTAATCATCTTCTCTCCCTTTTGGTTATTCCTCCATCCATCTCACTACACTAGTGGGTGTGGATCTTTAGAGGTCTTCAACCTTGGAGACTAAAGGAGAACCAAGGAGCACTCATTCTAGCAAGGTGGAGGAAGCAAGGAGGGAGGCTAGGCTCAAGGAGTTCCAAGAACAAAGAGCTTGGAGGTTGTCAATCCTTGGTCTCAAGTCTAGATCAAGAGGTATAAAACTATACCTTCACTTTGTTCTTCAATAATTTCTAGATGCATCATTTATGAACCTATGCTTCTTGAAGGGGATTTGCATGACTATAGCTTTGATATTATGTGATAACATGCTTCCGTTGCTAATGTATATAAATTTTGAATTGTATATGCATGCTAGTCACTAGAAATCCCACATAAATCTCATTATATCCCTTCAGGATCAAGGTGATCCGGTGCACCTCTTCCCTCTTATTTCCCCTCATTTCTTCTCTCCCCAATTGGTCACTCTCTCTTTCCTTTCTTTCTGATTGGGCATCCCGCCCCTCATTTCTCTCATTTGTCCTTCATCTCCATCGCCTATCTTTAAACGTTAATATCTCATTCGTTAAAACTCCAAATTGCATTCCGTTTGCACCCAAGCGTTCGTAGTGACAAGTACTACGAGGATACGCCAAGAAAATGAATCTTACATAACTCGACAAGGCGGTCAACAAAAGTCAACACATTTGCCTCGAAGGGCATTTTCAAAATTTCACATTTAAAAATTTAAAAGACTGTATCTTTTGGGGACGGGTCGTTACATTACAAGTATCTCTACAACTTGCTTTATACCTCTCATTGTATTCATCAATTCAAGTAAAATCTTGGAAATGACATAGGCATTTTTTTTTTCGTTTGACCCTTTCGAGCCAACCCTTGTTATTATTTTCCATAGTTAGCCCTGTTGAACCTTTATGTGAGCCTTTTATTTATTTATTTATTGTTTTTTTTTTAATTTTTTTAACCTAAATTTTCCCTACCTAGCCTTGTAAAGAATTTCCTACCCGTCTAAAAGCTTGTAGAGTATTTGTTTCTTAAGAGGAGAGAATGCCAAGTCTTGGGCTTAAGCACTTACAATAGACAATAAAAAAATGTTGACAAGAAAAAAAAAGTTGATGAGAAAAAAAAAATGAAAAGAAAAAAAAAACTGTTGTACGCTGTATATAAAAAAGAAAAAGTGAGTGAATATATATATAAACTAGCACACAAATTAAACTCTATTAAAATAGTTGTAGTACGCATAAGTAGGGATCGTTATAGGCTGGGGACCAACTAGGGATGCTAATCAACACAAATTGCACTTAAAAATTGAAAACTTGACTCAAACAACTCAAAACAAGCTAAACTGACTCAAAACATACAAACTAAGTTGAATTGACTCAAAACAATAACTAGATAGCAATTTGGAAGAAAATTGAACTCAAAAGATTCAAAACAATGTAAAACAGCCAATCTAGACAGATTCTAACCTAAGAACACAAAATAGAAAGGGGGTTTGTTTTGGATGGATTTAAGACTAAAAACAAACAGATTTAAAGACTCAAAATACTTTGAACGAAATTGGTGAATTAAGGATGAATAACTAGTTAGAGGGTCGTTCTCCACACATGACACACATGCATACAAATCGATTTCTAGTTATTCTTTCTATAAACCATGAATGACGATGCCCCAAATTAATCATGAGAAGCACAAATTAACTTTCAGATTTTTCTAAATTCATTGAATTGGACTTAGCGACGCAACCAAATTATTCTTGTTAAGTTCCCTACATGAATTGCATAATAGAGATACATATCAAAGATCATTACGTTTTGTGAAAATCGTAAGCCTTGACAAGGCATTCGTAACTATGAACTGCATGATACTCCTGCCAAGAATTCACTTAACACAATCATGACTAGTGACTTTTACTACTTGTGAATATAAGTTCATAACGATTAGGTGAAATTCCCTTATATCCTAGCATCACATTCATGCATGCAAACTAAGTATGCATCCTCAATCAACACACAAGAATAAGTTATCAATAAAAAAGATAAGTAAATTGCATTCACAATTTATGAAATCATAATTGGATGTAATCAATTCATATCACATATATGTTCATGGTTTCGAATTCTCCTCTAACTAAAACAAAATTAGTTCCACATGGTCATCATAATTGAAAACCAAATTAAACCAAACATGGGACTAAAACTAAGGATAGAAAGAACCCAGAAATACTCCAGCATTCCAATGGTAGATTGGGCACAATCCTTGGGTGCTAGGGCACGACACAAGCTCTCCTCCTCCTTGCAAGCACGTCACAAGCCTCCAAACTCCTTCAGAAACCTGCGGCACTCATGTATTTTTCTCTCTGCCTTCTCTATTATGTGTGGTGCCAAAATAGGGCCAGAAAATATGTATTTATAGGCTAGGGTTTCAGCACAAAAGTTGTGGAGGAGAAGGATTACACAATCCTAAGGAAAAAATGACTAGGAAATTCGCACAAAGCTTCTAGAAAGGGATATTTGGCAGATTTCTAGAAGCTAAAGGATAAAAGGTGCGGCACCACTTAGGATTAGGAATAGGGCTTCTAGAAAGGGGTATTTAGGTGATTTAATGTGCAATTGATCCCCCTTTGCAACTAGAATTAAGGTAGGAAAAGATTAGGTTAGGACAAGATAAGATAAGGTTAGTTTGGATAAGATAAGGTTGGATAATGTTTTGGATAATGTTTCTTCCTTTTAGCTGATTCCTTATCTTCTTTGTCTTGACTTTATTTTCTTCATCTCTTCAACATATTCCTAGCCTCTAGAACTTCAAAAACGTCCTTCCACCTTGCTTCATACATGTGCTATCCATTCTTGGCCCAAAACTGCTCCAAAATGCTCCAAATTGCACTTTCTTGCCAACTTTGTCATTTGGACCTACAAACACACAAAAATAGCTTAAAATACTCTAATAAGTAGAAACTAACTATGAAAATGCAAGAAAACAAGCTAACTAAGTCACATAAATATGCTCCTAACAAATTGCCCCACACTTAGCTTTTGCTAGTCCTCAAGCAAAACAAAACAAACAAAACATAACCTAAACCTTCCAACATTTGCCTCAGGGATTTCCAATGAAACATGACACATTAAAAATCACTACTCCCACAGATTTTAGCTATCCTTACCCTCGAGCTTGTACTTAATCGCAGTCACCACGCACTAGCTCGCATTTAATCAATTAAAACAATGTTTTGAATGTAGTAACATGCCTTAGAGAATTCCCTCAATTCCTCACTGGATATACTCTCTATTCTCACTCAGTTTTTCTGACTACACTCCCTATACTAGGAATATGTGAGAAGATTGATGTATACATGTAGACTAGCCACTCACATACGTTATAATCAAAGAAGGCACTTTTTGGAATTATTAATGCATGTATATATATGATCTCATGAACAGAATGCCACTACTTAGAAGCGAGAACTAGGGATTCCATATGCTCGTACCAATTTCAAACTCCACATATTGAAACACATAACAACCAAGATAAAGTCAAAGGGTTGTAATGGGGCTAAGGGTATTGGCTAACAAAGAAAGGTCAAGGATAAACAAAGGTTCTTAAAGCCATAGTAAGCAAAATAATGAATCTGACACTTAGAATTCACTTTTGAATTCAGCAACTAACTTTAAACACCCATGGGAGATTCACAAAACACTTAGGGCCAGATTCAATCTTTTGGACCCTTTCTTCAACAACCAATACTTGTGAGCTCATTCTCACTTATTTTGAACTCTTTTTCTTTCTTTTCTCAACTTCTTCTTCTTCTTTTTTTTTTCGTTGGAAATAACCTTCCCCCACACTTGTTTTTTGCAAAATGTTGATCAAAAGGAATTCCCTCTAAGTCATGCTCCACTATACTTTAAGAACAAGGGTATGTATAGTCCTATTCTAGGCTAGGTAAGGATAATGTGGCTAACAAAGAAAATAGGCTAATTAAGGCTCAACGGGGTTAAACCTACAATGCATATGCAAGGGATTAAGCCTTTTTGGCTCTGGTGGTAACTAAACAACTTCATCTTATTATATGTTATGCACTCAATTTTAAGCTTTGAATGAAATGGGCATGAGTTCTAGTATTTGGAACTAAAATGATGAAAACGCATTCTAAGTAGCAACCAAGCAAAGAAATAATGAGATCATGCAATGACTTTAGAAAACAAGAATTCACAGATTAATAACTCACCAAACAAAGTATAGGCTCAAGTCTCCCAGGGTTGTAGTGTTAGTTTGAGTTCCTTCCTTCAAGTATGTTACAAAAACTGATTTTTTCCTTTATGGTTATATGTAAATTCGTTAATGACAACTACAACTAAGCATTAACCAAAGAGAATATCAAACTTCCACCCATGTTTGTAACTTTCTTTAACAATCACGCAATTAAAAACCAAATCCTCATCATTGTGTTGGAAGTTACCATAAGACAAAAACACACAAAAATGACTCTTTTTGGGTTTTTCAAAACTTTTTCTAATGTTTTTTTCAAATTTTCGTATTTTTCTTTCAAAACACACTAAAACAGTTCAAAACACACTAAAAACACTTAAAAACAGTGAGAAACAACTCTAGAGGTGCTAGGTGTAAAATCCCACGAAATAATGAAAAACACTTTGTTTACCCGACCACACTTAAACCAAACATTGTCCTCAATGTTTCAAACATAGACTAACATGCAAGCAAGCAAACAACACAACTAACAAACATGACAATTATGGCAAAGTAAAAGCAATAAAGAGTAGAGTTTAAGAATGCAAATCTGGTTATGGAGCCGGAGATTCTTAGGCCTTCTTTATTTGAACGCATGGGTTGCCTCTCAAGAAGCGCTTGTTTTAACGTCTTCCAGCCAGACGGTACCTCCATTTAAGTTTCACTAGAGGCCACAGCATGGAGGGGTACATCCTCCACGACATGCTCCTTAAAACTTCCATGCATTGGATCTATGAACGGAAGGGGATAATGATCCTTCCTGATTGTGGCATTTATCTTCGTAAAGTCAATGTAAACGCTCCCACCATCTTGGATCCTAAACCAAAGAAGGTAACAACCTATTAGTTGAAATGGGAATTGGAATTGGAATACGTGGCTTACCAATATATTATGACGAAGGCTTAAAAGTAGCAGTACTGTCAACAAATTCATTAGGGATGCTCTCGGCCAGATTGGATATTTTGAGGGTAGTGGCGTGTTCCTTGTGCTCCATTCCAATTCCTTCTTTGATGTGGTTCTAGATACATCCTTCTTGATTGGTGCTACTGAACGTTCCTGCCCTAAAATTTTAATCACATCTATGTGATAAGAGCATATTTATGCGACTTAGTTAGCTTGTTTTCTTGCATTTTCATAGCTAGTTTCTGTTTATTATAGTGATTTAAGCTATTTTCGTGTGTTTGTAGGTCCGAATGACAAAGTTGGCAAGAAAGTGCAATTTGGAGCATTTTGAAGCAGTTTTGGGCCAAGAAGGGATATCATATGAATGGAGCAAGGTGGATGGACGTTTTTGAAGTTCAAAGAGGCTAGGAATGTGCTACAAATCTGGAAGAATGAATTCAAGACAAAGAAGATAAGGAATCAGCCAAAAAGAAGGAATATTATCCAAAACATTATCCAACCTTATCTTATCCAAACCAACCTTATCTTATCCTACCTTAATTCCAACTGAAAAGGGGGTGGGGGGGGGATCAATTTCACATTAAATCACCTACAAATCAGGTTTCTAGAAGCCAAAACATTATCCTTAAAAGTGTGTCATACCTAGCCCTTCTAGAAGCTCTATTTCCTGCTGCAGGGACTACTCCTTTTCCTCCCTGGAATTTGATTAAAAGTATCCTTATTCCTTGTTGATTTGGAGTCCTAATTCTCCTCCTTTTCAGCCTATGTCGTGCATCCTCCTCTCCCTATAAATACAAAGTGCCGCATCACTCATAATTAACCATCTCTCACCACAAATTCACACCATACATCCATCATACTCAGAAATCTTTTTTAAGCTGCAGCTTTGCAAGGAGAAAGGAGAGGAGACCCTTTGCCGTGCCCTGCCAATCAAGACCCTTGGATTGCTGGAGCGTTCTTAGGTATTTTCTATCTTTTATATTCAATGTTTAATTTAATTTATCTTTGTTTAAGTGTGAACATGAGGAACTAAACTCGTTTTGGCTAGAGGAGAATTCGAAGCCATGAACATATATTGCATATGAATTGATTACTTTCAGTTATTAGTCCATGAATCGTGAATGTAATTTGCTTAACTGTTTAATTCAGAACTTGTTCTTGTATGTTGATTAAGGATGCATACTTAGTTTGCATGCATGAATTTGATGCTAAAATATAAGGGAGTTTCACCTAATAGTTATGAACTTATATTTACAAGTAGTGGAGGTCACTGGTCATGATCGTGTTAAGTGAATTCTTGGTAAGAGTATCATGCTGTTCATAGTTACGAATGCCTTGTCAATGCTTATGATTTTCATAGAGCTTAATGATATTTGATATCTATCTCTATCATGTTGTTTGTGTAGGGAACTTGATAAGAATATTTTGGTTGCGACGCTGAGTCCGATTCAATGAACTTGGGAGAATTTGAGGGTTAATTAGTGTTGTTCACGGTTAATTTGGGGCATTGTCATTCATGGTTTATAGGAAAAATAACTGGAAATTGATTTGTATGCATATGTGTCATGTGTGGAGAAGGACCCTCTAGCTAGCCATTCACCTCTCAAAAACATCCAATTTCCTATTAGCTTTAGTTTATGTCTGCAAGTACTTAGTGTAAGTTTTAAAATCATCAAAAAACCAACCCCCCTTTTATATTTGGTGTCTTTAGGTTAGAATCTGTCCAAATTGGTTTCTTTCATAGTTTTGAGTCTTTCTAGTTTAGAATTCGTCCAAAGTCATCCTTAGTGTTAGCTTTGAGTCAGTTTTGAGTCGTAAGAGTCTAGTTTAGTGTTTCTAAGTCTAGTTAAGTGTAATTGAGTCTAATGTGAGTAGATTAGCAGTCCCTCATAATCCCCGGCCTAGAACGATCCCTATTTATCCATACTACAATTGTCAAAAAGAGGGTTTAATTTGTGTGCTAGTTTAATTTCACATCACAATGGCAAAACAAGAACGAACATCATTAGAATTCTTAACAGAGTCAGAAACATTGAATTTAATCATATCACCACCAAACTCCATCGTTAATGCTCCCTTGGCCATATCAATCTTGGTTTGGGTTGTTTTCATGAAAGGTCATCCAAGTAAGATTGGCAATGGTGGATAGTGGGTTGAATCTTCCATCTCAAGCACATAGAAATCGGCTGGAAAGATCAAATGGTTAACCTGCACCAAAACATCTTCCAAAACTCCTTTTGGATATGCATTAGAACGATCGGCTAATTGGATGATAACTCCATCATTTTTAAGCTCTTTTAGATTGATAGATGCGTAAACAGAATATGGCATGACATTAATGGAAGCACCTAAATCTAGCATAGCATGTTCAAACTTAGTATTTCCAATAACACAAGGGATTATGAAACTACCTGGATCTTTGCATGTAGGTGGCAGCTTCCTTTGCAACATTGAAGACACATTTTCACTTACATGTACCACTTCTTTCTCCCGAATTCGTTTCTTTGTTGTACAAAGCTTCTTCAAAAACTTAGCATACTTCATAATTTGCTTTATTGCATCAAGGAGCGGGATATTGACTTGCACCTTTCTAAAGGTCTCTAGAATGTCCTTTTCATTCTCTTTGTTCCTAGATTGCATAAACCTTCAAGGGAAAGGCACATTTGGTAGAATAATGTTAGAAGGAATTGAATTTGGACTTACCTTAGTTGAATTGGATGACATAGGGTGCTTAGGGGGCTGCGGTAAGGGGTGTTTTTCCCTTGCCGTGGCTCTTTCTTCTTGTTGCAGCAACTTTTCATCGTCTTCTTAGCTTGGTTTAGAAGTTTGTGGGTTGGTTTCAACCTCCTTGCCACTTCTCAAAGTGATAGCGTTAGCGGTTTCAAAACCTCCTTTTGGATTGATAATGGTTGAACTAGGCATTTTGCCTTCTTCTTTAAACTGCCCCATGAATTCCGCCATCTGCCCAAGTTGCTTCTTCACTTCGCTCATCTCCTTAGCTTGATTTTGTTGGCCCTGTATTAATGAAGTTAGTAATTGAAAAAGTTTATCATTATCCAATGACGAACTAGAGTTTGATTGGGCATATTGTGGTTAAGGTTGAATTGGTGCGAATGGCCTTTGATAGAGTCCCAGAGGTGGCTATCTATATCCCTTTTGTTGTGGAGCTTGTTGAGGCTCCCTCCACTTTATATTTGGGTGATCTCTCTTGCCCGGATTGTAAGTGTTGGAGTATGGATCATTCCTCGGTTGATTTTGGCGTTGATAACCTATGGCATTGGCACTTTCCCATCCCCCATTCTTTATCAACTGAGGGCATTGATCATTGAGATGTCTTTGCATAGAGCACACGCCACAAGTGCTTGTTCTTTGTACTTTTGATCCTTCCGCAACCTGTGACACAAGAACAGTGAGATTAGCCAATTGAGATTGAATTTTGGCGATTGAACTTACCTCATTAACTTGGTGTTGCCGTGGGGGGTCTCTTTGTCCAATTCCTTCTTATTGTTGTTCATTTAAGGCTCGATTTGCTATTAAGATCTTGGCTGCAACTGGGGTTTTGTCAACCAAAGTACTACCCGTCGAGGCATCTAGCATTTGTCTCTCAATTGGAAGTAGTCATTCGTAGAAATATTGAATTAAAAGCTCTTCCTTCATTTGATGTTGTGGGCAGGATGCAACTAACATCTTGAAACACTCATAATACGCTGGAAAGGATTCTCCTTGGCTTTGTTGAATACCACAAATTTTCTTCCTCAAAAGAATTACTTTTGAAGTTGGGAAGAATTTCTCTAAGAATGCTCTCTTAATGCTTTCCCAAGAAGTGACAGTTCCAGGTGCTAATTCATAAAGCCAATCTTTAGCCTTGTCCATAATAGAGCATGGAAAGGCTTTTATCTTTAGAATATTGCCATCCACGTTGATTGGTGTCATGCTGATGCGAAAATTAACTTAACACACAAATTTAACCCTCTTTTGACAATTGTAGTATAAGTAGGGATCATTCTGGACCGGGGATTAGGAGGGCTTGCTAATAACTTCTAAACTGACTCAAAAACATAAAACTAAACTTAAAAACACTTAACAAGACTCACAAGACTCAAAGCAAACTTAAAATACTCAAAACAACTTAAAACAACTAAATAAACTTAAACTAGACACTAGGAATGACTTTGGACGAAAATTGACTTTTACTTGAATCAAAACACTTAAAAACACAAACTAAAACAGATTTGAAACACTTTGAAACAAGAAACTAAAAGGGTGGTTTTGATTTGGATGAAGTTGTAACAAACAAACAAGTATGAAAAACTCAACAGATTGTAAAACAAATGTGAGAAATAAGATGATGGATGGGATAGCTAAAGGTTTTTTCTCCACACATGATATGTATGCAAATAATTAGATTTCCAGTTACTACTTCATTGAATTATGAACGACAATGCTCCAAATTAACCATGACATCACTAGTTAACTCTCAGATTTTCCTTGTTTTATTGGATTGGATGACATCATTCGACAACCCAAAACATTCTTCAAAAGTTCCCTACATGACATCATAATAGAGATACAATCAAAGATCATTACATTTAATGAAAATCATAAGCATTGACAAAGCACTTGCAACTATGACATCATGTCACTCATGCTAGGAATTGAACTTAACGTGATCGTTTATAAGCGATCTTCACTACATGTGAATATAAGTTTGTAACGATTATGTGAAACTTCCTTATATTCTAGCAACAGATTTATGCATGCCAATTAAGTGTCGAACCTTAATTAACAAATACATATAAGTTATCAATCAAATAGTTAAGCCAATTGCATTCACGATTCAAGAGTTCATAACTGGAATTTATCAAATTATATTGCACACATAATCATGGCTTTAAAATCACCCCTAGCCAAGAGGGGTTTAGCCACTCATAATTACAACAAAACGAAAGGAAATGAATTTAAACATTAGAAACAAAAGAAAGAAAACACCTAAACGCTCCAACGATCCAAGTTGGATAGCAAGCACGTCCAAGCACTTTCTTTCCCTTCCTTTTCTACGGCACAAGGTGTTGGTGAGTGTTTGAAGGTTTGTTTGTATGGAGGAATGGATGTAAAGATGAATGGATGTGTTTGGATGAAGGTTGTATTGAAATGGGGATGAATGATCAAGCCAAAACTAAACTCTATGGCTGCCACACACACATCCTTTTATAGAGGAAGTGCACGGCAAGGAAGGTGAATTGGTGGTGTGTGCAATGATTCAAAGGTGAAAATGAAGTAATGATGCAAAGCATGGGGGTTAAAATGGAGTGGTGTTGCAGCAATGAGTGCAAGGAGTGGTCTTTAAATGATTCAAAGGTGAAAGTGAAGTGATGATGCAAAACATGGGGGGTAAAATGAAGTGGTGTTGTAGCTAGGGAACATGAATGATTGGGCACATGGTATAGAAATGAAAGGGAGGTGGAATGGTTTAGAAATGAGTCAAAGGTGCAGCAAATGTCATGATGCACGGCATGGAATTCCAAAGGTGATGGATGGTGCATCAATGAGTGCATGTAGTGGAGGTAAAAGTTGTTTATAATCTGATGGATGAAGGGAACAAGGAGTGTACAGCAATTGAGTGTAATGATTCAATGTATTGATGCATAAAATCAGAAATAATGAAGGAGACAAGGGTGGTGCACGGCAATGAAGTGTAATGAGTGTAATGGTGCATGAAATGAGTGCAAGAAATCTGGTGCATGAAGGGGACAATGGTGATTATGCATGGCATGGGTGGAAAGGTGAGTAAGTGGTGAATCAATGAGTGCAAGGAGGTGAAAGGATATTGTGCACATGGTAGACAAAGGAAAGGAAGTGGAATGTGCAACAAATGAGTCAATGGAGGGAACATGGATGATGATGCACGGCATAGGAATCCAAAGGGAGTGCAATGGTGGTGCACGACAATGATGGAAAGGTGAATGGTGGAGTGACACCCCTTTGTGGTTGAGCTCTTTGTCCTTTTTACACTAATTCTTCTTTCTCTTTAACACATTCTAGTCTCTTTAGTCTTCAATTTCGTCCATCCACCTTGCTCCATGCATGTGCTATCCATTCTAAGCCCAAAACTGCTCCAAAATGCACCAAAATGCATCTTATTGCTTTATAAGGCCTATGGACCTACAAACACACGAAAATAGCTTAAAATACACAATTAACTAAGAAATAACAACATAGATGCATGAGAACAAGCTAACTCAGTCGCATAAATATGCCCCTATCAAATTCCCCCACACTTAGCTTTTGCTAGTCCTTGAGCAAAACAAAACAAACGAAACAAACAAAACACAACCTAGACCTTCCAACATTTGCCTCAAGGATTTTTAATGAAACATGACATGTTAAAAATCATCATTCCCACATATTTTGCTCATCTTTACACTTGAGCACATACTTAATCACAGTCACCACTTACTAGTTCACAATTAACCAATTAAAACAATGTTTTGAATGTAGTAACATGCCTTAGAGAATTTGCTTAATTCCTTACAAGATACTCTCTATTTTCACACACATTTTCTGACTACACACCCTACACTAGTATATGTGAGAAGATTGATGTAAACACGAAAGACTAGGACTCACATATGTTATAACAAAGAAAGCAATTTTCTGGAGTTATTAAGCATGTTTAGATATGATGTCATGAATGGAATGCTACTACTTAGATACGAGAACCAGTGACACCATATGCTCATACCAATTTCGAACTCCACAATTTGAAACACACAACACTCAAGATTGAAGTCAAGGGTTGTAACAGGGCTTGGGGGTAATGGCTAACAAAGAAAGGATAAGGATAACAAACGTTCTTAAAGCGATAGCAAACAAAGCAATGAAATAGACACTTGGAAATCACTTTAGAATGCAGAATCAACTTTTAAATGCAAAGGGAAGATTCATGCAACACTTGGGGCCAAATTCAATGTTTCGGACCCTTTTTTAACAAACAACACTTTAGAGCTCTTTTTCATACTCTTTTCAATTCTTTTTTTCTTGTCACTTTTTTTTTTCTTTTCTACCTGTGCCTTATTAAGGACTTTGGCTCGCACACACACACAAGAATTACTTCCCCCACACTTGCTTTCTGCAATACATTGATAAAAAAAGAGTTCATTTTAAGTCATGTTTTACTATGCTTCAGGAACAAGGGTATGGATGGTCCTAAAACTAGGCTAGGTAAGGAAAGTGTGGGTTAACAAAGAACATAGGCTTAACAAGGCTCAACGAGGTTAAACTTAGACACATAATGAAATAGGGGCACGGCAATTTGGCTTTGGTGGTCACTACACAACTTCATCTTGAATATGTGTTATGCAAATCAATAGCATGCTTTGAATGAAATAGGCATGAGTTCTAGCATTTGGAACTAAATGATGAAACGCCTTCTAAGTAGCAACCAAGCAAAGAATAATGAGATCATGCAACGACTTTAGAACACAATGGTGCATAGATTATTAACTCTCCAAATAAACGTTTAGGCTCAAGTCTCACAAGGTTGTAGCGTTCATTTAAGTTCCTTCCTTCAAGCATGTTACAAAAACTGATTTTTCCTTTATGATTGCATGTGAATTCATAAATTATAACCACAACCAAGCATACACCAAAGAGTAAATCAAATTTCATCCATGTTTATAACTCTCTTTAACAGTCATGTAATTAAAAACCAAATCCTTATCATTATGTTGGAATGTACCCTAAGACACAAACAAACACATAAAAACAACTCCTTTTGGGTTTTTCAAAACAATTTTTCAAATTTTTATGAGATTTTGGGATTTTTATGTCAAAACACACTAAAACACTCCAAAAAAGCTTAAAACACTTAAAACAACAAGGAACAACACTAGAAGTAATGGGTGATAAACTCCTATGAATTTCATGCAAAACAATGGTTACCCCCCCCCCCCCCACACCTAAATCAAACATTGTCCTCAATGTTTTAAGCATAAACTCATACAAAAACAAGCAAACAAACAAACAACGAATAAACATGACAAGTATAGCAAAGCAAAAACCAGACAGAGTAGAGTTTAAGAACGTAAATCTGGTTTTGGAGATAGATGATCTTGTTGACTTTCCACAGCTTTGATCTCGAACTGGTTTGGAATTCTGAGCGATCAATATTAGAGTTCCTTGGTTGTGCAGTCTGCATTCTTCTCTGCTTGTTTCTTCTAGACGTCAGGCAGGCACGAGGTAGAGGTGTTGGCCTGTTTCTTTGTTCAATCTGTCCAAGTGCCGACCATTTGCTTTCTTTCTCCTTGTCCCTAGCTGAGGATGAATTAGCACATTGTCTCCACATGCTTCGAGGTATCATTTTCACTTCCCTTATCTGTTCCCTAGGCAGATGTGGTAGCTTGAGGAAGCATAAGATGTTGAAAATGAGTACTCGAGAGCAAGGCTAGGTAAGCAATCAGGAAGGGGTTCCAGGCAGTCGGTTCCAGATCGGAAGATTGATACCAAGTGTTGGCTGATTGCTCTCTTTCTCCTTGTCCCGCAGGTGAAAAACAACGACAAGGAGAAAGACAGGGAGAAAGCATAATATGAGATACTCTTGCTTTCAACCTTCATGATATGAAATATGTTTGTACCATACTTGACCAATCCAGAAACTACTGAGCACCGGTCAACGTTATACCGTCAAGGACACAGAAGAGCTTCCCTTCAACCAGGAGGCCAATCACAATGCGACACGTGTCGACATCAGAAGCCAATCACAGCGCGACACGTGTCAACATCAGAAGCCAATCACAACACGACACGTGTCAATGTTAAAACAAAACTAGAAACTCTCTTCTATAAATAGGGATCATTCTCCCACAATAATCTCTAATGTCATTTTGTACTAAACTATTCACTAGAACTCACAAAATGAGAGCTTGAACCTATGTATTTGTGTAAACCCTTCACAATTAATGAGAACTCCTCTACTCCGTGGACGTAGCCGATCTGGGTGAACCACGTACATCTTGTGTTTGTTTCCCTGTCCCTATTCATTTACGTACTTATCTTCACTAGTGATCGAAGCAACCAAGCGAAGGTCACAAACCTGACACTTTCTGTTGTACCAAAGTCCTCGCTGATTTTGTGCATCAACATTTGGCGCCGTCTGTGGGAATGACACTTACTCCCACTCTCTTCAGCTTTGTTAAGCTGGTTTCCACCACTCGTACACTTTCTTTTGGCCAAACATCTCTCTCTAACATGGGGAGCGATAGAAGCCATAGCACATAGAATGACACCCCCATTGGACCTAGTATGAAACAACGAAAGCAGGAAGGAAATAGAGTTACTCTTCAAGCTAAAGTTGATGAGTTAGAAGCTCAGAAGAACAAGATAGTGATAAGGAACGAGGTCCTCCAAGAGCAGTATGAAAAACTTTTTGAGATGCTTCACGAGGCTAGGCATGCTCAAGCACACAAGCTCGTCGCCCCTGCTGAGGTTAACAATCATCTGAATGCCCCCCAACACGGAGGGTCACCGATATCCAACACGGATATCCTTGATAGGGATCGAGCTACACATCAATGTGATAATCAACATGAGACTTCTCTCAACCTAGCTGCTTCAACCCGAAGCAGAAGGAGTAGAGGAAAGAACATCCTCATAGAAGGAATGGAAGGATCAAAAGCCGTCTATCGCGATTGTCGAGACTTCCTAAAGCAACGTCGGGAGAATCCCATCCACATAAGCTCGAAGATCAATGACCCAAGAGTTTCTGAAAGACTCGGTCCTCTCCCACGACCCAGGCCATCAGTTAATCTAGGGAATGGGCAACAAGTCCCAGAAGAACATGAAGGTACAGGGGACTCGGAAATGTTCCGACATACTCACTCTAGGAGTCAGTGTGACGAGTCCAAGGAAAAATCATGCTATCTTGATCAAACTTTCCTACTTCCAAGAGGCGATGGGGACTTACGGAAGAAAACTTCAGTGATGCACGACTCCACTCAGGACCCCCTCGTCCTACAGCTCCTGGAGGAAGTAAACAAGTTGAAGGCTGAACGTCAAGCCGAGATACCTGACTGGAACCAACCCAGGCTTGCCCCCTCACAAGAAGGATCCTCAACACCCTCCTCCAAGCGAAGACAAAGCAGAAGCTTGACTTACAACTCTATACTGGAAGGGAAGACCCGATTGAACACCTTAACCTCTTTGAGTCCACCATGGTATACCGGAGACACACCGATGAAGAACGGTGCCTTTTCTTCCCCTCCACCCTCTCTGGCGGAGCTTTAAACTGGTATTGCCGTCTTCCACCCGAGACAGTAGACTCATTTGAAGAGTTGAGGAAGTTGTTTGTCTCTCAACACATCTTCCAGACCGATCGCTTACATTCCGCAGATGACTTGTACACTATTCGCCAGAAGCCGGACGAGTCATTACGAAAGTATGCTGGCCGCTTCAGCCATGAGTATTCCCGCTGCACTGAGGTAGATGACAAGACCGCCCTCAAGGCCTTCACGGCAGGCTTACGTGACTGTTTCTTCAAGTACATGATCAATGCCAACACTTGGAAGACTTACTCTGAGGTGATGGCACAAGCTTACAACCATGCCTCTGCCGAGGCAATGACATATCAAGGGAAACCCCCTACAGTCACCCCTTATCAGCAAGTAGGGAGTGGAGGCCAGATCCAACTGAATGAAAAGACCTCAACCTTCCAAACGGTAGCAGCACACCCCCCAGCCTCATTTAATGCTTCGCCAAGTCAGCAGACATATCAATCCCAAGGCAAAAGGAAAGATTTCCATCCTCACCAATCTCATTTTAATAAAAAGAATAAGGGACACTATCGCGATAACTCAGTATATCGTCACAATAACACCCATCCCTAGGCAGTCAACGCATTGGGCCAATCGCGTGTCAAGACAGGCCCTACCCAGAGGTATGAGACATACACACCTTTGAACGCTACATGCACGGCCATCTACCCCAGTATAGCTTACCTGATACCAAAGCCAAAGCCAAGGCAGCCAGATTACAAGTCCACGAAGAACACGGGCGTGTTTTGCTGCTACCACGAGTATAATGGCCATGACGGCGAGAAATGCATCATCCTCCGTGATCATATCGAAGCTTTGGCACGTGAAGGAAAAATTGATCAGTTCCTCCTTCACCCTCCAAGGGATAACCGTAACCAACGCCAGGTGAATGTGATATACTCCATAAGCGGCGGCACACCCATGTCTGAATCTTCTAATAGGGCCATGAAAAACAGTGAACGAACTTTGAGACATGGCCATCAAGTGTTTCACGTGGAAGACATCAGGGGAGGCAAGTATCAAAAACCTAACTGGGATCCAATATGTTTCTACCCTGAGGAAGAAAGAGGTATCATTTACCCTTACAACGATCCGCTGATCGTGGAGGCTCACATAGCAAATTTTGATGTGAAACGAATCCTGATAGACACATGTGCTTCAGTCAATATCATGTTTGCTGAAGCTTTCAAGGCACTTAATGTAGCTGAACACTTGCTCGATAGCTTGATTTCTCCTCTGATAAGCTTCTCTAGCGATATCGTGCAACCTTTAGGGAGTATACACTTACCCTTCACCATTGGTACAGGCCCCTACACAGCTACTATTACCACTAACTTCCTAGTGGTCAATTGCCCGACGGTATACAATGTCATCTTTGGGCGCACAGGCATCAATGATCTTAAGGCCATGGTATCCACATATATGTTGTTGATGAAGTTTCCAACCCCTTTCGGCAATGGATACATCAGGGGAGATCAACTTAGTGCTCGATCATGTTACAACACTTCAGTTAAGCAACAACACCTGCCTGTCCCCAAGGAGACCCTCTCTATACATAACCAGGTAGTAAAGACCAGTCCAGATGAAGCCAACTCGGATCTTCATGATGGCAACAGTCAACCCGACGACCCTCGAGATGACTCATTCACCCAGCAAGCACAACCTGCTGAAGAGTTAGAGAATGTCTCTATCTCCAAATACCATCCAGATCGCATGGTGAAGATTGGCACCACTTTGTCACCACCCCTTCGGTTGTCGCTGATCTCCTTTTTGCAAGAGAACGCCGAGGTCTTCGCTTGGTCATATAAAGATATGCCGGGCATCTCTCCCGATATCATCTGTCACCACTTGAGTATTGATCCCAAGACCAAACCAGTAAAACAGAAGCAAAGATCTTATGATGTTGAATGATACGAGGCGATGAAAGCAAAAGTTGAAAAACTCAAGGACATAGGCTTCGTCCGTGAAGTCAATTACCCAACATGGGTAGAAAATGTTGTCCTTGTTAAGAAAAATCCGACCAAGGAAAGTCTCTTGCTTCAAAAGGTCTTGTGGAGAATGTGTGTCGACTACACCGACCTAAACAAAGGATGCCCGAAGGATAGTTTCCCCCTTCCTCTCATTGATAGACTTATAGACTCTACGGCAGGGTGTGAGCTCTTGAGCTTCATGGACGCTTATTCAGGATACAACCAAATCCTCATGAACCCCTCAGACCAAGAACACACAGCCTTCATTACTGACAGGGGACTATATTGCTACAAAGTCATGCCCTTCGGTCTAAAGAATGCAAGAGCAACTTATCAGAGACTGGTCAATTCAATGTTCGCCGAACAGATTGGGAAGAGCATGGAAGTTTACGTTGATGATATGTTAGTCAAGAGCAAACATGCTGACCAACACATCACCAACCTATCTGAAACTTTCACCATTCTAAAGAGGTATCGAATGAGGTTGAACCCCAACAAATGTGCCTTCGGCGTGGGCTCTGGCAAATTCTTAGGCTTCATGATTAGCCAACGAGGCATTGAAGCTAACCCCGAAAAGATCAAAGCAATCCTCGACATGAAAGAGCCAGTAACTTCAAAAGACATTCAAAGCCTTACTGGCAAGGTGGCAGCCTTAACCAGATTCATCTCTAAGGCCACAGACAAATGTGCTCCTTTCTTCAAAGCACTCAAGGGAAATAAGAAGTACATTACATGGACGGAGGAATGTGCCAAAGCATTCAGGAACCTCAAAGAGTACATGAGTAAAGCCCCTCTGCTCTCCAAACCAGAAGTTGGTGACACTTTCATTATCTATTTATCGGTTTCGGCTTCAGCAGTCAGTTCTGTTCTTATTCGAAATGACAGTGGTGTCGAACGGCCCGTCTACTATGCTAGCAAGGCCCTACAAGATGCGGAGACACGATACTCCAACATTGAGAAATTAGCTCTAGCATTGGTCATGTCTGCTCCAAAACTTCACCCTTATTTCCAAGCACACGCCATCATCGTGCTTACCAATCACCCTCTTCGACAGATACTCCAGAGTCCTGACACGTCTGAGCGAATGATCAAATGGGCGATAGCATTGGGTGAGTTTGACATCTCCTACCAACCAAAACCAGCCGAAAAGGGTCAAGCAGTAGCAGATTTCATCGCCGACTTCACATATCCTATTGACATTGCTTCTACACCTGAAGCAATAGCTTCATTACCATCAGAAGCTCAGAAGATAGAATCAACAACCCCAGCATGGAGTCTGTATGTTGATGGCTCATCTAACCAACAGGGCTGCGGAACAGGATTAGTCCTCACTACCCCTGACAAAGTGGCGATAGAATACGCTCTTCGTTTCAAATTCAAGGCATCAAACAACGAGGCCGAATACGAAGCCCTTCTAGCAGGCTTACGTTTGGCCAAACATCTTGGAGTTAAACAAATTGATATCTTCAGTGACTCCTAATTAGTGGTCAACCAAGTCACGAACAACTTTGATGCTAAGGATAGCTCCATGGCAGCATATCTTGCGCAAACACGACTTTTGCTCAAGCACTTCCACTACCATATCACCCAAGTTCCTCGAGCGGCAAACAGTCATGCAGACGCTTTGGCCCGCCTAGCCTCGGCAGTGGAAGACAAGATTGGGAGAAAAATTCATGTCGAATTGTTGGCAGCACCAAGCACCATGGTCGCGGAAGTGTGCAATTTACAACAAGGAAATAGTTGGATCACCCCAATTTATAAATTCCTTGCCCATGGCACCCTCCCAAATGACAAAGTCTAAGCTAAGCAGATTCGATACAAGTCTGCTCGCTACCTGATCATTAATGACCAACTATACAAGCGCAGTTTTACCCTGCCCTACCTAAAATGCCTTACACCTGCGGAGGCGGAAATTGTCCTTCGGGAAATACATGAAGGAGTCTGCGGAGATCATGCTGGGTCTCGATCCCTAGCACACAAGACTTTTTGCCAAGGATACTATTGGCCAACACTCCACCAAGATGCCATCAGAATATCTCGCTCATGTGATAAGTGTCAACGCTACGCAACTATCCCTCACTCCCCTCCTGAGCCACTCACTCCTATGATCAGCCATTGGCCCTTCGCCCAATGAGGACTTGATTTGATCGGCCCAATGCCTGCAGGGAAGGGCAAGGTCCGCTATGCAATCGTTGCAGTTGACTACTTCACAAAGTGGGCTGAAGTAGAACCCTTGGCAACCATTACTGAGGGAAAAATAGAAGACTTCGTATGGAAGAACATCCTCTGTAGATTCAGCATTCCCAATGCGATAGTCACGGACAATGGGCGGCAGTTCAACAACAAGAAGTTCAAGATGTTCTGCTCTAAGTTCAACATCAACTTATGTTTTGCCTCTCCAGCCCATCCCCAGTCTAATGGACAAGTCGAGGTCGTTAATAAAATAATCAAGCGCACTCTGAAAACTAGCTTGGACAAAGCTAAAGGTTGTTGGCCAGAATTTGTACCCCAAGTTCTTTGGTCATATCGCACTTCATATCGGACTTCCACAGGAGAAACTCCATTCTCACATACCGAATCCAGAATTACATGCAGAGTGAGAACGACAAACAACTCACCCTCAACCTCGATCTAGTCGAGGAACACAGAAATCAGGCTCACCTGAGGAATGTCGCCTACAAGCAGCGCATTTCCAACTACTACGACTCAAGGGTCAAACCTCGCTCTTTCAAAGTGGGAGACTGGGTACTAAAGAAAAGATTACTCTGTGATAGGGTCCCGAGTGAAGGAACACTCAGTCCTAACTGGGACGGACTGTTCGAGGTCGTCGGCATCAACCGCCCTGGCTCCTACAAGCTCAGAAACTCCGACGGCAAGACCCTTGGCCATCCATGGAATGCTGACCACTTGAAGTACTATTACAAATAGATTCACATTGTAGAAGTGTTAAGCTACAGCCGTTCGGCATCCTATGTAACAAAGACCAGTTGGTATGAATTCAATAAAGAGGTGATTTAGCCAACTCGGCCCTAAACTCTTTTACATTATGAGCAATGAAACACTCAAGTGTTGAAGCTTCAACGCAAATGTTTCCAATACAAAACAAAATCTAAGTATGTGTCAACAAGACTATACAAAGGATCTACATCATACATTCCAACACATTCATACATAAACATCATACATTCCAACACATTCATTCATAAACATCATACATTCCAATACATTCATACATAAACATCATACATTCCAACACATTCATGCATAAACATCATACATTCCAACACATCCATACATAAGCCAACTGTGCTTCGAAAGGGTTCAACACACTTTGTGTCATTCGACATTTGCCACAATGTGCCTCGACACCTTGCCCTTATTCTCACCAACTAGGTGATGAAGGAACTCACCTTCGTACCACCAACTAGGTGATGAAATGTACAACCCGTACTCTAATATTATTTGGAAACTTGCCACCCTTATCACCAATCAGGTGAAGAAGGAACTCATCTTCATGCCACCAACCAGGTGATGAAATGTACAACGCGTACTTTCCTTCATGCCACCAACCATGTGATGAAATGTATAACGCGTACTTTCCTTCATGTCACCAACCAGGTGATGAAATGTGATGAAAGATGATTAAGGAATTCACATTCGTACCACCAACAAAGTGATGAAAGCAACCCACCATTCATTCCACTAACCAGAAGACGAGTGGTACAACTTGTACATGTGAACTCCTAGCATTCACAAATAATCAAAAACCATCAAGCTTTACAACTAAACTAGGGGAGCACTTATGCCTAACAAGAGCTATAGTCACCAACAAAGTCTTATTGCAAGCCAACAATGGCTTCAGTGCATGGTATACGAAGATCAAGCTCTTCAGCCCTTTTGCATCTGCTTCAGACATTTCTCCTCTGTAACAATGCAAACACTACAACTCATAGAAAGCTTCACACGCTCTTGATCAAGACTGTTCGAAGCAAATTCAATTTATATGGTTTGATGTGAAAATTATGTTGACACACAAATTAAACCCTATGGATGACAATTGTAGTATATGAGCAAATAAGGATCGTTCTAACCGGGGATTAACTAGGGATGCTAATCAATGTAAAACTGACTCAAGAACATAAAAATATAATGTAGAACACTAAACTAGACTCAATTAATGCAAAACTAGGGTTTAAAACACCTAAACAAACTAAAAACTCAAAACAGCAACTAAAAGGCTCAAAACTGCCTTAAAACCACTTTCTGGCAGTTTTGAGTACCTAACACTAGTTTGGACGAATTTGGACTATGACTTGACTCAAAACACTTAAAAACACAACTAAATGGATTTCTAACTAATCTAACACTTTAAAATAAATGGGGGAATGATTTTGACGAAATTAAAACTTTAAAACTCAGACTTTAAAAACAAATGTAAAGCAGCACAGATTGTGATTAAATAGAATGGTGAGAAGCTAGTTAGAGGGTTCCTTATCCACACATGAACATATGCATACAACTCGATCTCCAATTACTCTTTCAACAAACCATGAATGACAATGCCCCAAATTAACTAGATTGCACCAATTAATTCTCAGATTTCCTTAGATTCATTGAATTGAATGGAATACGCATTACAACCAAATTATTCTTATCAAGGACCCTAACTATGGAATACGCATGATAGAGACACATATCAAAGATCATTAAGTTTAATGGAAATCATAAGCATTGACGAGGCATTCATAACTATGGGATACGCATGTTATTCTTGCCTAGGATTTACTTAACACAATCGTGACTAGCGACTTTCACTACTTATGAATACAAGTTAATAACGATTAGGTGAAATTCCCTTATATCCTAGCATCAAGTTTAGGCATGCAAATTAAGTGTCGACCCTCAACCCACATACATAAACAAGTTATCAATCAAATAGATAAGTAAATCACATTCACAATTTCTGAAATCATAATTGGAAGAAATCAAATCATATAAAACATATGTCCATGGCTTCAAATTCACCTCTAACTAAAAAGAATTTGTTCCACATGTCTAACATAATTGAGCAACAATTTAAATTAAACATGAAAACAGAAACAAAGGAAGAAAGAACTCCAAACACTCCACTAATGGCAGATTGCATGTGCAAGGTGTCGTCCTCCTTTGGAATGCACGGCACTACTTCTTCCTCCTCCAATGGTGGCTGCACAAGGTGGTGATGGTGGTGGGAGGGCACGGCAAGGGTTGGGGATGGTGTATGGGTGTTGTGTGGAAGGTGTGGAGATGAAGAATGGTGGTAGAAATCGGCTGGAATGAAGGAAAGGTGCGGCAAGATGGGAAATAGGGTTTTGGACGAATTTCTGAATATGGAGAGGGTGGTGTCCGGCCAAGGGAGGTAAAACACATATATATAGGCAGCCAAACCCTAAAGAAATCAGGTTAGACAAATGGGCTAGGGTTTAGGTGCGGCTAGGGTTAGGAAATCCACCAAAAACTAGGGTTTCTAGAACATTAGGTGCGGCATGGGCTTAGGGTAAGTAATCAGATTTTTTTCATGTGAACAAGGCCTAGGTGCGGCTGATTAAGTGGGCTAGGGTTAGGGTTAGGTGCGGCATAGGTCCAAGAGGCAAAGATGGGTCATCCAAAAGCCCAAAGCCGAGAATAGAAACTCTCGAAATTGGAAACCTCCAAGAATAGAAACTTCCAACTTTAGAAACTTTGGTTTCCAATTCCGAATTCTTAGTTCATCACTTTCATTTCTTCATTCTTAAGCTTCTTTGACCTTCAAACTCGTCCATTCCTCGTGCTCCATTTGCATACACCACATTCCAGCTCACTTTTTGCTCCAAAAGCTCCAAATTGCATCATTTCGTGTAATATGTCCTTTAACCCTGAAAACACATGAAAGTAGCTTAAAAGACTACTTTGACGAAGAAAACATAACAACAATGCATAAGAACTAGCTAACTAAGGCGCATAAATATGCTCCTATCAAATTCCCCCACACTTAGCTTTTGCTAGTCCTCGAGCAAAACAAACAAAAGAAGGAAAACAAAACGAAACAAACTAACCAAAACACAACCTAAACCTTCCAACGTTTGCCTCAGGGATTTCCAATGCACATGACATGTTAAAGATTGTTATCCCCACAGATTTTAGTCATCTTTACACAAGCATATACTTAATTAAAGCCACCACGTACTAGTTCACATTTAACCAATTAAAACATGATTTTGAATGTAGTAACATGCCTTAGAGAATTTTCTCAATTCCTTACTAGATATGCACTCAATTTTCACACAGATTTTCTGACTACACACCCTATACTAGTTATATGTGAGAAGATTGATGTAAATATGAAAACGAATGCTCACATATGTTATAACAAGGAAAGCTTTTTCTGAATTTAATAAGCATGTATATGATCTCATGACAGGAATGCTACTACTTAGACGCGAGAACCAGTGACACCATATGCTCATACCAATCCCAAACTCCACAAATTGAAATACACAACACTCAAGATAGAAGTTAAGGGTTGTAACGGGGCTTGGGGTATTGGTTAACAAAGAAAGGTGAAGGATAAACAAACGTTCTTAAACAATAGTAAGCAAAGCAATGAAATTGACACTTAGAATTCACTTTTGAATGCAAAAATCAACTTTTAACTCAAAGGGGAAATTCATGCAACACTTGGGGTCAAATTCAATGTTTTGGACACTTTTCTCAACAACCAACACCTTAGAGCTCATTTCCATGCTCTTTCAACTCTTTTTAACACTTTTCTCAACATTCTTCTTTTTTTTTTTTTTCTACGAATTTTCTTTCTTTTTTTTTTTTTTCTTTTTTCTTATTTTTTTTTTTTCTCGTGCCTCAAAAGAGACTTTGGCACATCCACCTATCAAAAATCACTCCCCCACACTTGTTTTCTGCACACCCTCAATCAAAAGGAATTCATTTTAAGTCATGCTTACTATGCTTCAAGAACAAGGGTATGGATGGTCCTAATCTAGGCTAGGTAAGGATAATGTGGGTTAACAAACAATATAGGCTAAATAAGGCTCAACGGGGTTAAACCTACAAAAACAATGTATGGAATGAAGGCTTTTTGGATATGGTGGCAACTACTAAACAACTTCTTCTCGAATATGTGTTATGCAATTCAATGAAATGTTTTGAATGAAATTGGCATGAGTTCTAGCATTTGGAACTAAATGATGAAACGCCTTCTAAGTAGTAACCAAGCAAAGAATAATGAGATCATGCAACGACTTTAGAAAACAAGAATGCACAGATTTCAACTCTCCAAATAAAGTTTAGGCTCAAGTCTCTTAGGGTTGTAGCTTTAGTTTGAGTTTCTTCCTTCAAGCATGTCACAAAAACTGATTTTTTTTCTTTTTGATTACATGTGAATTCATAAGTTATAACTACAACTAAGCATAAACCAAGAGTAAATCAAACTTCCATCCATGTTTATAACTCTCTTCAATAGTCATGCAATTAAAAACCAAATCCTCATCATTGTGTTGGAAGATACCCTAAGACACAAACAAACACACAAAAACAACTTAAAAACGACTCTTTTTGGGTTTTTTAAAACAAATTTTCAAATTTTTATGGGATTTTCGGATTTTTGAATCAAAACACATTAAAACACACCAAAACAACCTAAAAACACCTAAAAACAGCAAGAAACAACATTGGAAATTATGAGTGAGAAAACCCTACGAATTTGCATCAAAACACTTTGGTTACCCCCCCCACACTTAAACCAAACATTGTCCTCAATGTTTCAAGCATAGACTCACACAAAAACACATAAACAAACAAACCAATACTAACAAACTAAACATGGCAGAAACGAAAGAAACAACAAAGAGAAGGGTTTAGAAACGCAAATCTGGAATTGGAGTGCTCTCTAGGTCTTCCTTTGTCAAATGCATGGGTTGCCTCCCACGAAGCGCTTGCTTTAACGTCTTCCAGCCGGACGGTACCTCCGTTTAAGCTTGACTATGTGCCACGGCATGGAGGGGTACCTCCTCCATGACATGCTCCTTGAAATACTCATGCATTGGGTCTATGTATGGCAGTGGATAATGATGGTCCCAGATTGTGGCATTGAGCTTCCCAAGGTCAAAGTAAGAACTCCCATAATCATGGATTCGATTTGGTACCTGCACTACAGAAGGCAATAACCTATTAGTGGAAACGGGAATTGGAATTAGAGGAGGAGGCTTACCAATGCATGTAGATGAAGACTCAAAAAGGGCAGCAAAGGTGGTGCTCTCGGCCAGATTTGGTATTTTGGGTGTAATGACATGTTTCGTATGCTCTACTCCAATACCCTCTTCGATGATGCATCTAGGGACATCCTTCTTGATTGGTGCGCATGAATGTTCCTTCCCCACATTTTTAATCACATCTATTGCAAAACAAGAACGAACATCATTAGGATTCTTAACATATTCAGGAACTTTGAATTTAATCAATTCATCACCAAACTCCATTGTTAACTCTCCCTTAGCCACATCAATCTTGGTTTGGGCTGTCTTCATGAAGGGCCTCCCTAATAGTATCGGCAATGGGGTAGAATAGGGTGAATCCTCCATGTCAAGCACGTAAAAGTCCGCTGGAAAAATCAAATTGCCCACCTGCACCAAAACATCTTCCAAAACACCCTTTGGATATGCATTAGAACGATCGGCTAATTGAATAATCACACCATCGTTTTTAAGCTCACCTAAGTTCATAGATGCATAAATAGAGTATGGCATAACATTAATCGCAGCCCCTAAGTCTAACATGCATTGTTCAAACTTAGTCTTGCCAATAACGCACGGAATTGTAAAACTACCCGGATCTTTGCATTTAGGGGGTAATTTCCTTTGTAACACAGCAGAGACATTTTCACTTACTTGAACCACCTCTTTGTTCGAAATCCTTCTCCTTGTTGTACAAAGTTCTTTTAAAAACTTAGCATACCTCGGGACTTGCTTAATTGCATCAAGGAGCGGAATATTGACTTGAACTTTTCGAAAGGTCTCTAGAATGTCCTTCTCGGCTTCTTCCTTCTTTGATTGCCTAAACCTGCCAGGAAAGGGCACATTTAGTGGAATGGAACTAGAAAAAGTCGAATTTGGACTTACCTTGGTGGTTTGGGACGGCTTAGGAGGGATAGATGGTGGCGGCAAGGATTGTTCATCCTTGGCCGTGAGTTTTGGTCCCTGTGCTTCCTCTTGTAGTAACTTTTCATCCTCATCGTGACTTGATTTGGATGATTTTGGTTCGGCTCCAACCTGTGTACCACTTCTCAACATGATTGCATTGACGGTTTCAAAGCCTCCTTTAGGATTCATAATAGTTGAACTAGGCAATTTGCCTTGTTCTCTAATATGCCCCATGAATTCCGCTATTTGCCCCACTTGCTTTTCCAAGTTATCCACCCTTTTGTTTTGGATTTGCCTCTCTTTGTTTTGATTTTTTACTTCCTGCGTCAAAGTAGTAAGTAACTTAACAATCTGATCATTATCCAAAGACATACCTGAGTTTGTTGGGGCAGATTGCAATTGGGTTTGATTGGGGACGGATGGCTTTGTATAAAAGCCCGGTGGTTGCTGCTTAAATCCTCCTTGTTGTTGGGGTTGTTGAGGATCCCTCCACTTGAAATTTGGATGGTCCCTCCACCCTAGATTGTAGGTGTTTGAGTATGGATCATGGCGTGGTTGATTTTGGCTCCCAAAACCCACGGCATTGGCAGATTCCCAACCCCCATTCTCAATCAATTGAGGGCATTGATCGTTGGCATGTCCTTGCATAGAGCACACACCACACACACTTGGTCCATGAATCTTCATTCCCTCGGCCAACTGAGAAACAATAGAAGTAAGGTTAGCTAATTGGGATTGAATTTCGGGCATAGAACTTACCTCATTCACTTGTGGCCGTGGGGGGTCTCTTTGTCCAACACCTTCGTATTGTTGTGCATTATGTGCTCGGTTGGCAATTAGAACTTTTGCAGCCCCGGAGTTTTATCCACCAACGCACCTCCCGCCGAGGCATCAAGCATTTGGCGTTCCATGGGAAGGAGTCCTTCGTAGAAGTATTGAATGAGTAGCTCCTCCTTCATTTGATGCTGTGGACAAGAAGCAACAAGTGATTTAAAACGTTCATAATAAGAAGGAAACGATTCACCTTGATTTTGTTGGATGCCACTAATCCGTTTCCTCAAGAGAATGACTCTTGAAGTTGGGAAAAACTTCTCCAAGAAAGCTCTTTTCATACTATCCCAAGATGTAACCGTTCCGGGTGCTAACTCGTAAAGCCAATCCTTCGCCTTTTCCAAAAGTGAGAATGGAAAAGCCTTCATCATCAGAATGTTCCCGTCGACATTTCTGGGTGTCATGCTCGAACAAACAACCTCGAACTCCTTGAGATGCTTGTTGGGATCTTCCATGGAAAGCCCATGGTATTTCGGAATGTGGTGCAACAAGCTTGACTTCAACTCGAATTCATCGGTCTTGCCTTGGGCAGCCGCGGGGTATTGAATGCATAATGGTGCGGCATTGGTCAACCCCGAGGCCGAAAGCTCCTTAATGGTCCGATTGTCCGCTGCCATAACTTCTTCTTCCACTTCTTCAAACTCAGATTCGGCCTCTGAACTTGAACTAGGTTCACTAGGTTCGGGATGCCTCCTCTTTCTTCTCAAATCACGTTCAAAATCGTCGTTAAAGTCCAAGATATGTGCATGTACAGTTTGAGAACTCCGCGTCATGCACTAGTACCTAAACCAAGAAAACAAAACAAAATAAGAAAACTAGGTAAATTATATTAAAAACACAAGGGATTAGCAATTTTGCTAATCCCCGGCAACGGCGCCAAAATTTGATGTGAAAATTATGTTGACACACAAATTAAACCCTATGGATGACAATTGTAGTATATGAGCAAATAGGGATCGTTCTAACCGGGGATTAACTAGGGATGCTAATCAATGTAAAACTGACTCAAGAACATAAAAATATAATGTAGAACACTAAACTAGACTCAATTAATGCAAAACTAGGGTTTAAAACACCTAAACAAACTAAAAACTCAAAACAGCAACTAAAAGGCTCAAAACTGCCTTAAAACCACTTTCTGGCAGTTTTGAGTACCTAACACTAGTTTGGACGAATTTGGACTATGACTTGACTCAAAACACTTAAAAACACAACTAAATGGATTTCTAACTAATCTAACACTTTAAAATAAATGGGGGAATGATTTTGACGAAATTAAAACTTTAAAACTCAGACTTTAAAAACAAATGTAAAGCAGCACAGATTGTGATTAAATAGAATGGTGAGAAGCTAGTTAGAGGGTTCCTTATCCACACATGAACATATGCATACAACTCAATCTCCAATTACTCTTTCAACAAACCATGAATGACAATGCCCCAAATTAACTAGATTGCACCAATTAATTCTCAGATTTCCCTAGATTCATTGAATTGAATGGAATACGCATTACAACCAAATTATTCTTATCAAGGACCCTAACTATGGAATACGCATGATAGAGACACATATCAAAGATCATTAAGTTTAATGGAAATCATAAGCATTGACGAGGCATTCATAACTATGGGATACGCATGTTATTCTTGCCTAGGATTTACTTAACACAATCGTGACTAGCGACTTTCACTACTTATGAATACAAGTTAATAACGATTAGGTGAAATTCCCTTATATCCTAGCATCAAGTTTAGGCATGCAAATTAAGTGTCGACCCTCAACCCACATACATAAACAAGTTATCAATCAAATAGATAAGTAAATCACATTCACAATTTCTGAAATCATAATTGGAAGAAATCAAATCATATAAAACATATGTCCATGGCTTCAAATTCACCTCTAACTAAAAAGAAATTAGTTCCACATGTCTAACATAATTGAGCAACAATTTAAATTAAACATGAAAACAGAAACAAAGGAAGAAAGAACTCCAAACACTCCACTAATGGCAGATTGCATGTGCAAGGTGTCGTCCTCCTTTGGAATGCACGGCACTACTTCTTCCTCCTCCAATGGTGGCTGCACAAGGTGGTGATGGTGGTGGGAGGGCACGGCAAGGCTTGGGGATGGTGTATGGGTGTTGTGTGGAAGGTGTGGAGATGAAGAATGGTGGTAGAAATCGGCTGGAATGAAGGAAAGGTGCGGCAAGATGGGAAATAGGGTTTTGGACGAATTTCTGAATATGGAGAGGGTGGTGTCCGGCCAAGGGAGGTAAAACACATATATATAGGCAGCCAAACCCTAAAGAAATCAGGTTAGACAAATGGGCTAGGGTTTAGGTGCGGCTAGGGTTAGGAAATCCACCAAAAACTAGGGTTTCTAGAACATTAGGTGCGGCATGGGCTTAGGGTAAGTAATCAGATTTTTTTCATGTGAACAAGGCCTAGGTGCGGCTGATTAAGTGGGCTAGGGTTAGGGTTAGGTGCGGCATAGGTCCAAGAGGCAAAGATGGGTCATCCAAAAGCCCAAAGCCGAGAATAGAAACTCTCGAAATTGGAAACCTCCAAGAATAGAAACTTCCAACTTTAGAAACTTTGGTTTCCAATTCCGAATTCTTAGTTCATCACTTTCATTTCTTCATTCTTAAGCTTCTTTGACCTTCAAACTCGTCCATTCCTCGTGCTCCATTTGCATACACCACATTCCAGCTCACTTTTTGCTCCAAAAGCTCCAAATTGCATCATTTCGTGTAATATGTCCTTTAACCCTGAAAACACATGAAAGTAGCTTAAAAGACTACTTTGACGAAGAAAACATAACAACAATGCATAAGAACTAGCTAACTAAGGCGCATAAATATGCTCCTATCATGGTTCATCCAAACCTTCGACTACTACAAGATGTGGCTCGCATCACAATCTCTTGCACAGTATGGAAGCAAAATTTGTATACGTTGTCTCTCCCACATTTTCAAATTTCTAGTTTTCCCAAAAAAAAAAAAAAAAAGGAAATTGGAAATTGGGAAATTCAACAAAGCTTCATCAATGGAACACAACTACAATCCTCAAAAGCTTTGCACTATCTTCATCAACATAGTTTGAAGCAAAATCAATTTATGGTGCCAACAAAAGCTTCATCAATGGAGGACAAATATCAATCTCAAAGGCTTCGCACTATCTTCATTAAGATAGTGTGAAGCAAAATCAATTTATGGTGCCAACAAAAGCTTCATCAATGGAGGACAAATATCAATCTCAAAAGCTTCGCACTATCTTCATCAAGATAGTGTAAAGCAAAATCAATTTATGGTGCCAACAAAAGCTTCATCAATGGAGGACAAATATCAATCTCAAAAGCTTCGCACTATCTTCATCAAGATAGTGTGAAGCAAAATCAATTTATGGTGCCAACAAAAGCTTCATCAATGGAGGACAAATATCAATCTCAAAAGCTTCGCACTATCTTCATCAAGATAGTGTGAAGCAAGATCAATTTATGGTGCCAACAAAAGCTTCATCAATGGAGGACAAATATCAATCTCAAAAGCTTCGCACTATCTTCATCAAGATAGTGTGAAGCAAAATTAATTTATGGTGCCAACAATAGCTTCACCTATAAAGCTTCAACCCCAAAGCTTCACCTATAAAGCTTTAACACCAAAAGCTTCACCTATAAAGCTTCAACCCTTCAACACCAAAGCTTCACCTATAAAGCTTCAACACCAAAGCTTCACCTATAAAGCTTCAACACCAAAGCTTCAACCCCAAAGCTTCACCTATCAAGCTTCAACCCCAAAGCTTCACCTACAATACAAAATTTCAACACCAAAACATATAAAAGCTTCACACACTCTTCATCAAGATAGTGTGAAGCAAAATCAATTCATGATGCCCAACAAAGCTTCACCTACAAAGCTTCAACACCAAAGCTTCACCTACAAAGCTTTTAAATATATATATATATATATATATATATATTATTTTTTATTTTTATTTTTTCGAAAATTCGAAAATTCAAAAATCCGGAAATTTGAAAATTCAAAAAAAAAAAAATAAAAAAAAATCAAAATAAAAAATTGCCTAGGCCTCCTCTTCTTTGGGCCTAACAACTTTCATAACAAATATATATGAAGAAGGAGTTTTGGGCTACCACTTAGAAAGGAAATGCCTCATTCGTCAACTCCCTCGACCAGAGACTTGGGGGACTCCTATCATATGCTACTGCACCTTGGTACTCGGAAGTCTCACGACCACTTAGTGACTTGGATTTTTCAAGTCTCCAAACGAGAAGTTTTCCTCACTCGGGAAATTCCCTATGTGTGTCGACCTCCGTGTTCCGTGGCAAGACAGGCTAGCAAGAACGTTCAACCTTTACTCACATTCGAGAAAAGACTCTCAACATAATTACTTTCTCAAAAACCGAAGCGGCACCGCTTTCTGAATCTCAAGAGCCAGATCCCCGACGGGATTGCTTGTTCGAAAACCAAAGAGGCACAGCTCTCAGAACTTCGAGAGCCAGATTTCCTTAGATAAAGCTTGTCTGTAATCTTCACACGCAACATCAGCTTTCCAGATACCACATACCACTTTTTCAAAGTGCTCTGACAAAGTTAAAACACGTGAAGCTGGCAGCTCCCACTACATTGCTGTGACCAAGAAGGGTAAAGGAATAGCATTACTACTTGTTATTGGGAAATCCCTATATACATCGACCTCCCTCCTCAACGGACAGGCAAACCTGCAAAAATGCTCAACCCTTTTTCGCATTCGAGAATGCACCCTCAACATAACCTCTCGAAATACTCAGCTTTATTTCCCCCCGATAATACCTCAGCAAATAAGCCACACCAAGAACAAGAGTATCTCATATCATCAGGGTCGAAAGCAAGAGTATCCCATATCATGTTTTCTCCCTGTCCTTGTCTTCGTCCTTGTCCACACCTGCAGGACAAAGAGAAAGAGAGCAGTCAGTCGGAACCTGAAATCAAACCTCCAATCTGGAACTGACTGCCTGAGACCTTTGCCTGGTTGCTTACTTAGCATTGCTCTCGAGAACTCATCCTCAACTGCTGTCAAGGTCATGAATTCCACCGGCACATACCTCATGACAGTTGATCAGATATTGGCTCTTTACACTGAAGCTGCCAAGCGTGGATGAGTCACTATGAAGGAATGTTCTGAATGACCATTTAAATGCAAAGGTTGCACACCACTTCTGCCATGCAAAAGATTGAAGCAGAAGGTTCAACGGTGAGCTGAAACAGATCACTACAGCACGACACTTTTCCATACCACATTCATTATTCCGTCAACAGCAAAAGTATCCCATATCATCAAGGTCGAACGTACTCTAGATTTGATGGACTTGTTTTGACCCTCAAATTCTTGAGTCGGCCTTATACTCTGAAGGGAACCAGAAAACCCTCCAGCACAGTTCAAGAATAAGCCTGTGGAAAGTTACTTCTTCAAAAGCAAAAGTATCTCATATCATCTCTTCTCCATTTGCTTTTCCTTATCCTGGCAGCTGAATGAGAGACAAGGAGAATGAGAACAATCAACCGGAAGCCGAAGTCGAACCTCCGATCCTGGGTTGCTTGCTTTGAAGTTTGACTGCTTACCTTGTCTGTCACCTCTTTCGGCAGATCTCCTAGCTCGGCGACTTGGGGGACTCCTACAATAGGGTTTGTATCGCACTTGACCAAGCCCGAAACTACAAGTTAGCTTCAAGTAAAATTGATACATTACCTTGTGCATCTTCATCGGTTAAAGATACCACCCATGGATGGAGGAAAAGTACTTCCAAAGAAGATGCCACATCTACATATGAGACAGATAAGGCACGTGAAAATGATACCACACTTCAGTACTTAGAAGTTTCGTGATTACTCAATGGCTTGGATCTTGCAAGTCCCTAACCGAGGAGCTTCCCTCACTCGGGAACTTAGGGGAGCACTGTTTGTACCATACTTGACCAATCCCGAAACTACTGAGCACCGGTCAACGTTATACCGTCAAGGACCCAGAAGAGCTTCCCTTCAACCAGGAGGCCAATCACAATGCGACACGTGTCGACATCAGAAGCCAATCACAGCGCGACACGTGTCAACATCAGAAGCCAATCACAACACGACACGTGTCAATGTTAGAACAAAACTAGAAACTCTCTTCTATAAATAGGGATCATTCTCCCACAATAATCTCTAATGTCATTTTGTACTAAACTATTCACTAGAACTCACAAAATGAGAGCTTGAACCTATGTATTTGTGTAAACCCTTCACAATTAATGAGAACTCCTCTACTCCGTGGACGTAGCCGATCTGGGTGAACCACGTACATCTTGTGTTTGCTTCCCTGTCCCTATTCATTTACGTACTTATCTTCACTAGTGATCGAAGCAACCAAGCGAAGGTCACAAACCTGACACTTTCTGTTGTACCAAAGTCCTCGCTGATTTTGTGCATCAACAAAATACTTTTGCTTTTGATGGGTTGTTTACAGAGGTATCCCAGGGAATAAGGAACACTGAGTGACTCGAGAGGCTTTGTTGGGAAGGCATTCTCGGAGATAAAGAAGGGTTATGTATGTCTGCCTTGCAATGGAGGGTGAAGGTCAACATTTATATGAATTAATAACCGATGCTATTCTTTCACTCTTGTCGGCAACCGTTGGATGATTGAATAGTAAACTTCATATGCTTTCTATGTCACCAGAAATCTTCGACAGATTGCCCGTAATTTTCGCAAGGATGAGTGTGCATGTGATGGATGTTGACACGTCTGGAAAAGCAAATGCCTCTCTGATTTCTGAGCTTGCCTCTTTGATTTCTGAGCTCCGTCGAGTGCAAAGGTTGCATGTGACAAGTGCGGACAAATTTGGAAAAGAGGATGGCCCGTGGTTTCTGAGCAAGCCCAGCTATTGAGAAAGCTAGCGCCTTTTCAATTTTTGAATTGGCCTATTCGATTTCTGAGCTTGCCTCTTCGATCTCTGAAATCCCGTCGAGTGCTGATTTTTATAGAGGCATGCAGTTCGTTTTAAAGTACACTTGAATTTCCACCTATAGAAACTCCCTTCATTGCACTTCTAAGATCTCGATTTGTCAGACCTCTTCTTTCTTCAACACTTTTGAAAATGTCTGGCCTCTCTGACCATCGTTTTGACTTGAACCTTGGTGAAGAGTCATCCATGCCTTCTCCAGACAACATATGGCGCCCATCCTTCATATCCCCTACTGGTCCTCTTACCGTTGGGGATTCGGTAATGAAGAATGATATGACCATAAGAAGAATGATGCCTTGAGGATACCAAGGGGTTATCAGTCCCCAAAATTCTTGCAATTTGATGGAAAGGGCAATCCCAAACAACATATTGCCCATTTCATCAAAACTTGCACAACGTTGGGACGGAGAGAGACTACCTTGTCAAGAAATTTATGCACTCGCTAAAAGGTAACACCTTTGACTGGTACACCGACCTCGAGCCCATATCTATCAATAGTTGGGATCAGCTTGAAAGGGAATTCCTCAACAGCTTTTACAGTATTCACCGCACCGTAAACATGTTGGAGCTGACAAGTACGAAGCAATGGAAGGACGAACCTGTCATTAACTACATCAACAGATGGCGTTCATTAAGTCTAGATTACAAAGATCGGCTTTCTGAACCTTCGCCAATGAGATGTGTGTTTAAGGCATGCATTGAGGGTTACATTACATCCTCCAAGGCATAAAACCAAGAATGTTTGAGGACTTGGCAACTTGATCCCACAACATGGAGTTAAGTATGGCCAATCATGGGAAAAATGGGCCAATCACCAACTTCAAGAAGGACAAGGTGTTTGCTCTGAACATGGACAAGATAGGGAAAAAGCCCGCCAAGGAAGCTTTACTGTCAACGTTACCCTCATTAAGACCTCCCTTGCGCCTATCAATATCTCCTCCAAGAATAAAATGAAGAAGATGAAGAGAGGTGAGCCTTCTCACACCCAAGATAGGTACAAAAACACCTTGAGGGAACATAAGCAGAAAACATAAACTTTTCTGGACTCTGACGTGGCCACAATGCTAGATGACCTATTGGAGAAGAAAGTAACTGAGCTACCTGAATGCAAGCTCCCTGAAGAGATGAATCACATTAATGATCCTAGGTACTGCGACTACCATTGTATCGTGAGTCATTCGGTTTGCAGGTGTTTCACCCTCAAGGAGCTCATCATGAAGCTAGAACAACAAGGGCAAATTGAACTCAACTTGGAAGACATGGCCATAACACACACTACAATGATTGCATTTGGATCCTTCAATCCCGTGCCTCTTAAAGTGACGCATGACCACTCCCGTCCTTGCTCAAGCCACACAGCACTTTTCGTACAACCATTGTTGGGGGCAAACAACGAAAATGCGTTTACCGACAATGAAGAAAGATGTACATTGGTGACCTAAAAAAGGACAAGGATGCCAAGACCACAAACCACAAGGCCAAAAGTGGAACAAGGGAGAAAACATCGCCGCCGCAACAATTGGAAGCCCAAAATGAGCATAAGAGCTGCCAAGCCAACATACGTTGGGGAACCTATGGAGCAAGAGCTACGCATTCCCATCTCCTTGCATTAGTACTTCCCAAAAGACTTCTTCCAACAGTGTATTATCACTGCCTGTCACATGGTTGAAGTGAAGATAGAAAAGCAATCAAAAGGCAAAGATATCGCCATCGAGGAAGAGAAGACCTTTACGCCCAAAGAAAGCCTACCAGCGTACTTTATCATCAATAAAGCACTACGATAGCCCAAGGAAATGTGAAAAGCACTAGTAGCGGTCTTGGCGAGTCCCAACGACCACGAGGTGCAAGTAAACAAGAACGAAGGCTTGCAGCTTCGGCCACATGTTGTGCCGCCCATGACATAATCAACTTCACTGACAAAAACTTACTGCTAGGATCAAAGCCTCACAACCGTCGTCTCTATCTCTGGGTACATGATAGAGAGACAAATAAACCGTATGCTAGTGGATGGTAGATTGGCCATAAGCATAATGCCAAAGTCAGCAATGACCACAATCGGCATTAAGGTGGATTAACTGTCTCGAAGCCACCTTCTAATTCAAGGTTTTAATTAAGGAGGACAAAGAGCAATGGGTATGATCTGAGTCGAGATGACCAATGGCAAACTCAATTCAAGAACACTTTTCCATGTGATTGACGCGAGAACTTCCTACAGCTTACTCTTAGGAAGGCCTTGGATCCACGAGAACGGAGTAGTGCCATCCACCCTCTACCAGTGCTTAAAATTCTGCCGAGAAAGAGTAAATGTGATACAAGGTGACACCAAGCTGTACCCAAGAAGCAAAAAGGGGAAGTTGTGCCATCTTTAAGCAAAGACGAAGATGAGCCTGTTAAGCCTGCAACAACCAAAGGGAATGTGACGCCCTCAAAAGGATCAAACACACCCATCTTCCGATACATCCCGATGTCAAGAAGAAAGAATGGGCAATCCTCATTCAAAATTGGAACAAGCAAAGCCGACTCACATCTGCACAAGGACGATGCAAAGTTGCTCAAGACAAATGTAGTTTTACCTCTGACACTGTTAGGTAACGCTAAAGTTTCAAAACCACTGCAAGGTTTTATAAAATCCTTGCCAAAGGGAGCGGAACCAAGCTCTCTACCAACCAAGAGGACCAAAAAAGGTTTCGACCCAAATGCCTACAAACTCATGTCAAAGGCTAGGTATGTTTCACCTTTTCTTCAAATCTTGGAAAGAAGAATGCAAACACCATAAATGACAAAGAACGTGACCTCACTAAGACTCAAAAGAAGTTGAAGGAGCATGGCTACAGAGTTGACAATAACAAAGCTGGACTTGGCTTCACACCAAATACGCCCGTGAAGATTTCAAGAAAAGTGAAAAACGCTAGCGCTCAACACATCAGCATGAGCGCTAAACAAAGTCAAGATGAGCTTAAACCCTCCCCTCGAATGTCAGTCTTTGATAGGATGAACCATTCAAAACCTAGAATTTCGGCACTTGATCGCATTGGTGGTCAAGACCGAACCTCCGTCTTTAAAAGGCTTAATAAGCCAACACCCTAAAGCTCTGTTTTTGAAAGGTTATCAGCTGCCAAAATTCATGCAATTCGACGGAAAGGGCAATCCCAAACAACATATTGTCCATTTCATCGAAACTTGTAACAACGCTGGGATGGAGGGAGATTACCTCGTCAAGCAATTCAGGTGCTCGATGAAAGGTAACACCTTTGACTGGTACACTGACCTCGAGCCTAAATCTATCAATAACTGGGATTAGCTTGAAAAGGAATTCCTCAACCCCTTCTATAGTACTCGCCGCATTGTAAGCATGTTGAAGCTGACAAGTACGAAGTAGTGGAATGACGAACCTGTCGTCGACTGCATCAATAGATGGCGTTCATTAATTTTAGATTGCAAAGATTGGCTTTCTGAAACCTCCACCACCGAGAACGTTTGAGGAGTTGGCAACTCGATCCCACGATATAGAGCTAAGTATCGCCAAGCATGGGAAAAATGAGGCAATCCCCGACTTCAAGAATGACAAGGTGTTTGCTCTGAAGGTGAATAAGACTGGGAAGAAGCACACCAAGGAAGCTTTCACCATTAACGCTACCCCTATCAAGACCTCTCCGACGCCTATCAAGATCTCTTCCAAGAACAAAACGAAAGAGATGAAGAGAGGTGAGCCTTCTCACACCCAAAATAGGTACAAAAACACCTTGAGGGAATAGGAGTATAAAACATACCCTTTTCAGGACTCTGACGTGGCGGCAATGCTAGACGACCTGTTGGAGAAGAAAGTAATTGAGCTACCTGAATGCAACCATCTCAAATAGATTAATCACGTTAATGATCCTAGGTACTGTGAATACCATTGTATCGTGAGTCATTCGGTTAGCAAGTGTTTCGTCTTCAAGGAGCTTATCATGAAGCTGGCACAACAAGGGCAAATTGAACTTGACTGGAAGACACGGCCGCAACACATACTACAACGATTGCATTTAGATCCTTCAATCTCGTGCCTTTCCAAGTCACGCACGACCACTACCATCCATGCTCAAGCTACGTGGCACCTTCCATACAACCATCAATGGGGGCAAGGGACCAAAATGCGCTTACCAATGATGAAGGATAGACATTGGTGACCTATAAAAGGACAAGGAAGCCAAGACCACAAGCCACACGGCCAAAGGTCTTCGTTACCACCAAGCTGTTGGAGATATGCCCTGAAAGTCAATCTTTGGAAGAAACCTTTCAAGACAATGAATAAGTGTAAGATGACTCTTATACATCAAAACGCAAAGATACTAATTAGGACTGTCTCAATAAACGATATATGTCCTAAATAGTGAATCCATGGACAATGAATCTGTTGGAAGTATGCCCACAAAGCCACTCATTTGATGTAATAGCTTTTTGGAATACTTAATGTATTAAACTTTTATATGTTTAATGGAGGGCAAATCTTATTGTTAATCACTATTTATTGTATCATGTGTTTAAGCAAAAAGAGAATCCAAGGAATGTATTTGTTCTAAGAGATAAGTGATCTAAGTGAGTTAGATTATCGAGACCTTTCTCTTATGTTCATTCCTAAAACGTTCCTAGCCATAGGATTGCCAATTGGGCATTGACAATCCGCTAAGGTTAGTATGTGTTGTGTTGACTTAAGCGTGAGTATGACTAGTCTCAAGTCATTTGGTGTTGGACACTAAGACAAACACATAGGTGCTCGAAAGAGTAATCGAGTACACTGAACTACGATCAAAAGAGAGTTCGAACATGAGGCATCATAGATGTCTAATGGTTAGGTCCTTGATCTTTGATCATGTCAAACGGCATTCCATCGGAATGTCCACGGCATTTTTTGGGTCAAGCTATCTAGTCATGTAGGCATATGAATGCACAACAAGGGATCTCTAACCTTCCAAGGTGGAAGGAGAATACTCTAAGATATGATTCTAAAGTCTTTGGCCAAAGCAAATGAATATGACTTAGGAAGTTTGTTCCAAATCATATTCAAGGGAATCATATAGGAAAGTATCACATTGGATAGTAGACATGAAACAAACTATCACTTAAACAATGTGATTAAGAGTATTGTATTAGAGAATGACCGTATTGCATTGTAGTTGTAACTGGATAGGTTCTCCAACCAATTCTACTTAGCTTGGGTAACCATGATATTCTGCTAGGCGTCACTCATGGTTTGTGGAAGCCCTAATGATTAGCAAACACTAATCATCAAAGGGAGAATTGAAATGTGGTTTCAATTCACAATCGATCGTTAAGAGTAACATGGCCCACTGCCTCGCTAAATGGAACCTAATGGATCGTACACCGAGTAAGGATGTATGTGAAGAAATTAAATGAAATGGATAAGCAATTAAATGGTTTAATTGAAGAATGGTCAAGATTAATTAATTAGTTAATTAATTTTACGAAAGGTTCGTATTGGGCTTATATGTTGGTTTTGGGTTTCGGGGCCCAAAAGCGTTTTGGTCCAAAAGGCCCATTATGTTTAAGTTGTATGACAACTAAAACAAAATGAGCAACAAGCCCAACAACAATATGATGGCCGGCCATTAGGGTGGATGGTGAAAGCTTGCTTAATTGCAAGTTTGCCACTCACCAAAGAAAAGGTTATAAAAGCAACTTTATAGCTATTTTCTCTTTAGGGTTTTTTAGTTGAAATTGGGTGAAACATTTTCTCTCCACTTTCTTCCAAGAGGCCGGCCACTAAGGGAAGGGACATCTAGCAATCTCTTCTTCCCTAAGTCATCCATATCATCTTCACAAGATACATCCTTGGTGAAGAGACTTAGAGACATCAAACTTTTGGTGTTTTGGAGAACTTATCCTCATTTCCTCAAATCTTCAAAGGAGCACTAAAGGGAGGAAAACACAAGGAGGATTCAAGGAGCTTGGAGGTGACTTGAAGGCCCTCCACTTGGGTGAATCCCTTGTGTAAACAAGGATGAGCTTCAAGGGTAAAGAAACTCTAAATCTTTACTTATCTTTAATGTTGTTAAAGAGTTTATTGGTTCACCATATACTAGGCTTTGAAAGTCATGGGTTTTATGAATTGTTTTTTGATGCATGCCTACTTTAAAGTGTTAATAGCTTGCATGTGTATTCAAATGTTCATACTTGTTCTTAGCTAGGACAAAATTTTTCCTTCAGAATCGATGGAAGAAGTAATCTAATGATGTTAGACTACAAAGACCTTCTTCACATAACCATCATGTCCAAAAAGGTTCCTGGTCATAGGATTGTCAGAGGGATACTGACAATGCATAGACCAGTACATACTATGTCCCCTTCAATTGGAAGGATGGAAAGTCTCATCCCATTCGTGTAGTGACACTAAGACAGGTATGTAGGTGTTCATTATGGGAATGAGTTCACTGAACACAATCGAACGAGAGTACTTGCATGGAGGTCTACTCACATATCAAGCAAGTAACTCTAATGGTTGGAATAATGTAAGTAATCCTTTGACCTGAGACATCATAGTTGTCTTGGGGATACGTTGCTGATCATTTTGATAATGAGACGTGACCACACCTCATCTTGGGTGTGTTCTATGCATTGTTGGGGTCAGTGATTTATTCTCAGAGGCATGTGAATGATCAACAAGGGATCTCTAATCCTCTTTATGAGAGGATGAATACTCTAAGATATGATTCGGGAATCTTCGGCCGAAGTATCGAGCGTAATAAGGGAAAGTGTTCCTATACGACTCAATTGAATCATATAACATGGAATAATCACATTAGGGGTTTGACATAATATATCCATACCCTAATAATGTGATTGAGAGTATTGTTTTAGAGAAAGATCGAATTACATTGTAATTCCAACTGAATAGGTTCTCCGAACAAATTCTACATTAGCTTGGGTAGCCATGATATATAATTAGATGTCACTCATGGCTTGTGAGTTCTTCTAGATGATTAAATAAGTAGTCGTCAAAGAAGAAGGAGAATTAAAAGTAAGTTTTAATTCACTAAGTGATTGGATTAAATATAATCAATTGGATTGGTGCCAATCACCTCACTACCTTGCTAATTAAAACCTAAAATGATTGTACACCGATACACTCTTGTAATGAGACAACTAATGGATGATGGAATAAATTAATTGGATTAATTAAGTGTTATGATTAATTAGAAAGTCTAAAGAAATCATAGAAACGATGAAAGATCGTTTTTGGACTTAAAGAAAAGTTCGGGTTAATATGGGCCCATTAAGCCCAAACCCATTGGGCTTTTATTTAAGCATAGGATGACTTGAAATAATAAAAGCCCAAAGCCCAAACAACACTAAAGGGGCCGGCCAAATAAAGGGAAAGGGAGAGAGGGAGTCAAGTTGTTGGCTAACTATTTTTGAGATATAAAAGGAACTTTTAGTGAAAAGTTTCATTAGGGTTTTGTGTGTTCATTTTTCACAAAAGAAGAAAACATCTCTCTCTCCAAAAACACACACAAGGCCGGCCACCAAAAGGGAGAAGTAGCTAATCATCTTCTCTCCCTTTTGGTTATTCCTCCATCCATCCCACTACACTAGTGGGTGTGGATCTTTAGAGGTCTTCAACCTTGGAGACTAAAGGAGAACCAAGGAGCACTCATTCTAGCAAGGTGGAGGAATCAAGGAGGGAGGCTAGGCTCAAGGAGTTCCAAGAACAAAGAGCTTGGAGGTGGTCAATCCTTGGTCTTAAGTCTAGATCAAGAGGTATAAAACTATACCTTCACTTTGTTCTTCAATAATTTCTTAGATGCATCATATATGAACCTATGCTTCTTGAAGGGGATTTGCATGACTATAGCTTTGATATTATGTGATAACATGCTTCCGTTGCTAATGTATATAAATTTTGAATTGTATATGCATGCTAGTCACTAGAAATCCCACATAAATCTCATTATATCCCTTCACAAGCACCCCTTCACGTGCCGGTTCCTCCATTGCAAGAGCCAAAACATTGGGACATCCGTTCACCCAAGATCAAGTCTTTACGACCCTTGTATCAACTATCCCTACATACACTTTGCAACTTGGAGATCAAATAAGAGGATTAACATTTTGTATAAGAGATTGTAAACCCTAATTTTCATTAATACAATATAATTACTTTGTACATGTGTTCTTGTTTGATTTGTCACAAGAAATCATGTTTACACTCACTATCGAGCTTGGTCAAGTGAGTAAAATGAAGGTGGTAGTGTGGTGACAAAACGTACTACTAACTTCTACATCGAGCAAGTTCGGCTGATGAAGGAATACTCTTGGCCTAGGGTTTTATAAACTGAAGGCAATGTTATGCAACTCACTACAAAGCTCTACATATTTTTCACTGGGTTCAACATCTTCAACTATATATGTGATAATGTAGGTGCGTCGAATCGGTATCAAACTATAAAGACAAAATTACTCAAAGGAGATGAGTGTCTTTGTGGTGAATGTAGTTCGGTAGTCTAAATGCCTAATTCTGAATTATTCTTGTGAGTAACTGATCATAGAATACTCCATTTTGCTAAGATAGTTAATAAAGTGTCCTCATTCAGCCAAGCCACCAACAACTCACTGCTAGGCCGAGACTTGCTACCATCTTTTTGGACTAACATCAATTTAGCAGAAAATATCAATTTTAGGCCCAAACATTGCCTCCCCAGTTTCTTCCCCAGTTTCTTTAAGCTTTGGCCTGCATGTCGAATGGTTAAGGAAATTAATCGTCTCCAACTTGTCACCATATATTGCACATTTAGTTCTTGGAGTAATGACCTATGTAACGGAATGAAATATATTGATGCTTAGCAAAACAATAAAAAAAACCTCTTCACCCGAATTAAGCTACTAATCCACATGAAGGCCTACCAATTAAAGTTGGTGGCCCTTAAAATTGCACACTTTTTTTTTTCAAACAATCACTCCTTGCCCCCTTTATTTTCTTAAGCATCAGCCTCAACAAGCAAATAGTTAAGAAAATAAAAGTTGTTATTATACTAGCAAACAAAAAGGAAGAGGCAAACAATGCTCTATTATTAGCCAAGATTTTTTATTCCATCATCATTAATCTAATTTTACTCTTGGTCAAGTAAAAGATCATCTCCAAATATTATTGATTTCACCAAATATTTTTTATTCTCAGCCGCCAAATGCATGGAGTTATTATGCCCTGAGCATAATCACTTCCCCAATATTGGCATTTAACTTGGACAACTCAGTCGAACGAGATTGCTCCACCTTGTTTCTATCTTCAATGACCATATTGATTGATATGATTTTTGTGTCTGAGGCTATATCTCCAATAACCATATAAATTCACATGATTTCTTGTCTGAGGGCCATGTTTCAGCCTTGTGTGTCATTGGAACATTTCTCTGGCATATGATCTTCCAAATCAAATTGTATATCTGGCTTGAAAACATTCACATTTTCTTCTAGGCCGACTAACTTTTCAGTCTCAATCAAGCAAGTATGTGGTCTAGCTTTTTCTTCTAGGCCAACCAACATTTCAGACTCGGCAAAGTGAAAAGGCGGCCTAACTTCTTTTTTGGCCAAATTGACAATCTTTTTAGGTCGAGGCTTGATCAAGGTTGCAATGGAAAATTGCCTCCTGGCCTTATGATATAACCATACTTTAAAGGGACATACCCAAAAATGGGACATTTTCTTAATCTTGGGACAAAAATAGGACAAACCGGCCATTCACAAGCCACGCACACCATGCACAAAATTGAAATTACTAAAATGCCCACATATAAATACTAAAAACCTTCAGCTCATTTCTTCATTTTTGTCATCTAGAAGAGAGGCATGCCGAGAGAGCTCTGTGAACTCTAGGTTTCTAGGTTAAGCTCAAACCTCTAAGCTTTGATTTCGAAGAGAGGGAAATCGCGAGTCAAGCTTTGAAGTGAGGGTTTCTTGTTTGCATCAGTGTTCCATCCTTAAAGATATTTTTGTACCAGATTTTGCGTTTTGGCCGGAAAGCTCCATTCTTTCCGGTCAGTGAAGCTTTGGTAGCCATATTTCCATAGCCATCCGATTCATCTCTCTCTCTCTCTCTCATCTCTTTCTTTATCTAACTCGAACACTATCTCCATTTCTGTAACTAATTACTTGTTTCTTCAATTAGGTTTTTTTTGGATTTTTAGAGATGGGAAGTCAAAGAAAAGAGGGCTCGGAATGTGTTCTGGAAATCTTTATTTGTTTATGTGTTTTGTTATTTTACATTCTAGGTTTCAATTTTTGGTTTTCAATCTTAAAGTTTTGCGTTTTAATTTTTGTGTAGGTATTGAATATTCATGGAGTTGTGTTGGTGGATTTGGCTTTGTTGGTTTGTATATTGTTATTAGTATATACAACGTGTTGGATTCTGGGTTTCAAAATGTCCTCCAAACGATGAGTTAAAACCATAACAATAGGTTTAGAAAGTAAAAAAAAACGATGTAAAAACCTCCAAAATTCGAACCCATGTCTTGTTGAAACTATCAATGTATAGTCCCCACCATTACAAAATAGTGAGATATGCCTGGATCAACCCATGCACAACATGATTTAGGGGTGTGAGATTTGATAACACACTAAACTTTATGTTGGAAATGAAGTAACAACATTTGGAAGCATCGTTCAAGTTGGGGATTAAAAAATGTAGTGGTGAGGATTTTTACAACTTTTGAAGGTCACATGCATCACATCCTCACCACATAAACACCTTCGACACATTTCCTCTTTCACCCAACTGGTTTCATCCTCATCATGGTAGACTTGTGTATAAATATGCTTCTTATAGTTGCAATAACCATTAACCCCATAAAAAATTAGACTTCTTAGATAGCCAAAACAATTAACAGCACAAACATGTCCAAGTTTCCACATGAAATAAGGGCTTTAACGCGGAATTTCCACAGGTGGCACAACATGGAACCTCATCCACTTCCGAGGTCGCCGAAGGCAAATCCTACGTCATCGCTTAGCTCTATGGACTCAGAGACGCAATTGAAAAGTATAGATCAGGCCCGTGGGAGACTCGACTATGAGACGGGCATCACCAAGTATTAGAACCACAAGCTAATGAAGGCAGAAAAAGAGCTTGTGGACCTCAACGGTGATGCCAACGAAGTACTCTACTGTGCAAGCAAGCAGAAAACGAAGGCTGACACGTCCTAAATTTTGAATTGTTCCAGAAATGTCGGGGCCATATTGAGTCGTATGAGCGTTCCCAGGAGGGAAAAGCTGAAATGGAGGATGAACGCAACACGGTTTTAAGGATTCACATTGACTAGTGAAGGGAAAGGAATGGAGTAAACCATAATGGGATTATATCAAAATTTATTGTTGTGCAATGTATTAGCTAAGTGTTTTATGATAATAAACATGCGTACTATGTATCTTTGTTATATGCACATACCATGTACTTAGCATTCACATTAAATGCACATAATATGCATATATTATGCCATGTGCAAGAGATGCACACCTTATGCAAGCAACCTACACAACATATGCACTTCGTATGCACACATTGGGAAAATTTTGTGAAATTTCCGGAATTGAACTACAACACAAATTGGAACATACCCAGTATTGTACCATGTCAAAAATCAATTTTTTTTCCACATATTACTGTAAACCCAGTCGACATTAGCATGTTGGCCTTGGGATTCTGTTCAAGACGAGGCGCCAAAAGGGATGAGACTTACCCCATTATTTTAGGGTTTCATATATTGGAAAATGCACCATCCTCATATCAGTGAAATCTCAAACAAAAAAGTGCAAATTGGATAGCAAATTTTGCCTTCCATGCTTTGTTTCTAAATGGATTGGTTGGCAAACTAGTTAGCAAATTGACAAGACAAGGCAGATGTGGTGTAGATGTGGTGTACATGACCCTCATTGACACACCCCGACTTAGATCGAGGCATGCTGGCCATCACGTGAGGGTGACGTAGCCATGTGCACAGTGTGGAAGCAATACAGATATAAGGAATTACGGATAAACAAAACCCAAATCAACTAGAGTATTAGATAAGATAAGGTGCCAAAGCGAGATTAAGTGTGAAATACACAACCAGAGCATAAATAGCCTAAGTGCAATCAAGCAGGACAAGTACTAATTATACAACACCCAAGGGTGATCCTACATTTATGATGTTCTGTCAGAACCACCGTTGAAATCCTCGTGATCCACCAAAGTAGTTCTACCTAAAACCTGGAAGGGTGCAAAACAGAAAGTGTGAGTGGGCAAAAACAAAGCTTTTCAAAATCATTTCATTTCTCAAAAGTTCTAACCCTTCGCCGTAAAACCTGTAGAATTTCCCAGAAAATAATAATAATAATAATAATAATAAGTTGTATCAGAAATCATACTCAAGATGAAAATCCATAGAAGTATACCATGCCAAAGTATCTCAATGCAATGTCATAAGTAATCTAGGCAAAATATATCAATGTCAAATATCACATCAGCCAAATCCCTCTAACTCAATCTACATGGCTAAGTATAGCTCATAACCAATCTCAATCATAGCAAATCAAATCCTGCACACGAGTCAGAACCACCTAAAGTAGTCTGTATGACAAGACTAGGTGTAAAGTAAATATGCTCTAGTGCTACGATCGCGTGAAGACTGTGCAAATAATCGCGGGTCATCTATGAGTCGGAACCACCTAAAGTGGTCTATACGACAAGCTTGTGCACCTAACTTGGATCCAAGGTAAGCATATGGTGCGGGAGGTGAACATCACGTGAATGACTGTGCCTTAACTCTAGGCAGGAGCACTAACACCGGGGTGCAGGTTTATGAGCTCTCAATACATCACACCATATCTCACATAACTAAAGCAATCTCCTATCTTTAATTTATGAACTTACCTGGTACTTACCTGTGCGTCCACAGCACCAATCATAAATATATGCTACAACTAATGCATAAATAAAATAAGTAGATACTTTGTGTGGCATTTCAAAACGTATAATCATTCAAATTCATTTTATGGGAAAAATCTCAAGTATATAGGTATATACGGAAAACCAAAAGCCTACTCACTGATATGTCAAAGGGTCGTAGCCCCTGAGCCTCGATTGATGGCGCTTATCCTCAGGATAGGTCTCACCTATATGCTAAATAACTGAATAAACGTTATTTAAAGCACATACACAAAACTAGGAAATAACTTCCCATACATTGCTCAAATGGGGTATTTGAATATACCACCATGATCAACTCAACCTCAGGAACATCCCCATATTTTTAGAAAAAAATTTCATGAACTCACGTGCACTCACGTGCCTGCCAAGGCACGTGCCTGGCACACCAAACGGATTCCCTAACGGCGTTAGGGAAAATTTCGTTAAAAATCAGAATATGCCGTTAAAGTTACCTGACGGTGTCAGAATATTCTGTCAACTTTGATGGAATATTCTCCTCTTTTCCTTGGTTCGCCGGAGTTCGGTGCCGATCACCGCTACGATCACCGGAAACTGGGAAAGTTTAAAACTTCAATATCTTCCTCATTTCTGAACCAAAATTCATGAAATTTGAACCAAATTGAAACTTAAGATGAGAAGAACATATTCATACCACTTTCAAGCCCTAAAATCCATGGAATCTTGCTAGAGAACACTCGATAATCATGCCAAAATTTGAAACTCACAAACTGGGACTTCCCGACGTCCAAAACACTCCAACTTTCTTCCCCGAGCTTCGTGAAGATGTTTTAAGGCTTCCTATAACCTTAAAACTCCATGAAAACTTCAAAATCAAGAGTGCATGAACAGTACACAAAATCGGGGTTCTTGGGTTTTCTAGGGTTTCATGTCCAACCAAAGGTATACATGAGTTCCTGGACTTACAAGGAACATAAAGATAGCTTCCAAAACCTTGATCCATGACTGGAAGTGAAGGTTCGAAGGTTGTCCATACGGTTGTACGAAAATGGAAGGAAATCCGAGAAAGAGAGGAGAGAGAATGTCAACGGGAGTTTGGATGTGTGAGTGTGAGTGTATGGTCCAGTTTTGGGTCACTAATCACAACCAAAACCATCAACTTTAAAACTTAGGAACTAACTAAATTAGTTTAAAACCCAAACTCAAGCCACAACACCACATACGTACTCGACGTCCAAGGGCAAATTAGACATTTCATGCCATCGATAACAATAATTCGGGACGAGCTGTCACACTCATATCTTGTCCTAATCTACTTGAGGTGTGCATTGCATTCTGTTTATACCATATTTAGGACCTCGCATTTAGATCTCGTACAAATACTCGAGGGACTTAAATGTAATTATGTGATAAATGAATGGGCAAATATGTAATAAGTGAGGAGCCCTTATTCTATAAAGGGACTCCTCACCCTCACAATTAGGGGAGGCCAATCCCTAGGCCCTCTCACCGCCTCTCAAAGCTCTCACTCTCAGAGCTCTCTCCCTCACTTCTCAGATAAATACATAATCAGTGTGGACGTAGCCCAAAACCTTGGGGTGAACCACGATACATCTTGTGTTATTTACATTTCTTGCAGATTCATGATCGGATTTACGTTGTTCCAAGACCTCCGATTTTGTGCATCAACACATTCAATATGTGTAAGATGTGCTTTTTCCTCATGTCGACTCATAAATTTCCTAATGTTTAATAATAATATATTACAAAAGAGTGTGTTTTAATGAATGTTTTGTTTGGGTACTTAATTTGACCCAAAAGGGTTTGGGAAAATGTTAATTTTCCCAATTCCAGATTATATGTTTTCAATATTTAAGACGTGGCATGCAATGTGCATATCATGACCATAGGAGATCATTCAGTGTGCTTAGTATGTGCATATAATGCGCATGCGTTGTATAGGGAGGGTGGTTATCATTAATTTACTTATGTAATGGTATTGGGTGGTTTTATTTTTGAATTATTTTTGTCATGGGAAGTTGCACCGTTTGAATGACCCTTTTTGTGATGGGAAGTTTCACCATTTAAATGACCTTTATTCTCCATCTATTTAAGTTGTCTTGTGGGTTTGTGTTTCATTACAAAACCACAGGTTCAATTTGCATCCTCCCAAAAAACAAACACCAGAAGTTGAAAATAATGAAGAAAAGGTGCTCCATTTTTTCCTCTATCCAATCTGTTTTTGACAACGTTCTTCTCAAAATTCTCATCATCATTGCTTCCCGCTTGTCAAGGGACCTTTTTTTCAGCGAAGATGGTCTTGAAGAAGTTCAAGGAAATAGCTGAAGGCCCTCGCATCTACCAACACATCAATATTATAGACTTTGAGACTGTCAACTTGCTTAGATCATGGGGCACGTCTGACAAAGTCTCAAACTTCATCAATCGCTGCATCCAGTGCTGCAACCCTGAGGCCCTCTACATGGTGGAGATGCGATACTTCTTTCAAGACAACAAGGAAGAAGCTGAAATTAAGTGGGTTAAGAGTGCAATTTTCAAGGCCCATCAAGGAGCAACATACATGTATGGTACGATCTTGGTGTTCCACGGGTGAGACTCTAAGCACGAAGTGCTTAAACTTTTATATTCTCTCAACTGTCACAACTTGGGATGATTGAGTGTAATGGAATGCTAAGAGAGGTTTTGGCTTTGTTTGTTGGGTTTTTGAGTACATAGGGAAGTAAGGGCCCGAACCCTAAACCGTTACCATGACAACGCTGCCATCAAACCTTGTAGTCACTGTGGACGTCCACAGGGTCCAGTCACAATTTGAACACATTGGGATCTGGCCATGAAAAATTCACTACCTGTAATGCCTGTAGATGACATCAAGAAGTGAATATATTTTCTGATATATTATGTGGTAGAGTTTATAGGTACTAAGTTTATTTTGTTCGTTTAATTTTGTTGTAATCACAACGTTTAAATTCCAACGCAACCTTTTGTTTTCCTTTATGTCTCTCATGTACTATTGAATTCGTAATTCTATAGACTTTGTACTTTTAAATTTTTCTTTGTACAGATACACAAACTACAAGCTTTAAAAAATAGGCATAATTACAAAAAACTAGCCCAAGGTGTCATCATTAGCATGTCATCAATCTACCTTGTCGCCATGTTTTCCCACTCATCCTTGCTTGCATATCTTTTTATTCTTTTCTTTGGATATTGTGCATGAATGACTGACATGCAAAGAAAATGCACATTCCATGCACAGTAAATGCACATATGCACATGTAGTGCACATGAAATGCACACGACATCTTTATGTCCCCTAAACGAATCCAAAAAGTACAATAATAGTCAATGATGGGTCTCATAGGTTTGGTGTGTGGTTGGGTTCTCAAGGGTTGTCTAAATTAAGAGTGATGATGGTTGGTTATTGTGCATGCATGGTTGGATTGTAAAGTCTCAACCATCGAGTTGGTTATTGTGCATACACAAACAAGAAGCTTAAAAAACTAGGCATAATTAGGAAATTATGATAATTAATTATGAAATTGTTCATGAATGACTTTTGGGTTGCGTGGTGTATTTTTTTTCATGCTTGTCCAAGCACAAACCACCTCATCCAGTTGCAGGACGATGAAGAAAGGTAGAGCGATTAAGAAAAGCACAACAACCCCAACTTTCATACAATCTCTTCCGAACGAGCTTCTTCTAGAAATACACACCAACGTTGCTTCCCGCTCATTTTGTTCCCTATATTCAGCAAAAATGGTGTGCAAAAAGTTCAACCAACTCGCCTAACATGACAACATCTTCAAACACATAAGTATTTAGAGATTTGAAATGGTTGATATGCTGACTTCATGGAGGAGACAAAAAAAAGTGTACAAGTTCTTGGAACAGTGCAAGGAATGGAACAATCCCGAGGCCCTGTACACCCAAAGGATGCGATGGCACTTCCGATACAATAATTCCAAACTCAAAATTGAGTCTATGAAGACAGCAATCTCCAAGGGTCATTAAGCATCAACATACATCTATGGTGCAATCTTGGTGTGCTAGAGGGGATGAAAAAGAGAGAGGCCTTAGCCTTCTACATTTTTTCAACTGTCAAAAATTGGTGAGCGTAATGCAGTGTAAAGAAAGAGCTCGATGGTTTTTTTGGTCTATTCGGGTGGAGAGGGAAGTTAGAGTTAGAATAATAAAACTTCACGAGGACATTGTTGTCGTCAAAGCATGCATCAATTGTGGAAGTGCACAAGGTCCTTTCACAGTCCAACCCCATTCGGAATACTGGTGTGATGACAAATTCAATAACTGCAATTTGTGTAGATGGCATTAGGAAATGGACATTTTTTGTGATATGTTAAATGGTTTTAATAGGGAATAGATTTGTTTCTTTTCCTTTACTTTTCTTCAAATTTAGTTGTCATGTACTTTTTGTTAGTAAATGGAAAAGGGAGAAGTTTTTGGTGACATTAACAATGTTTGCATTCTTAAATGAAAAGATGCACAACACAAAGCATGAACAAAAGATGTTGAAGTCTCCAAAACCCAATGTCATAGGTTCCAATCGTATAGGGCGTGATTATGTGTCATTGTTAATCGTGTTACGTATTAGAATAAAACAATTGAGCACAAAACCAAATTTGGCCTCCTTTATGCATCTTGTGTGCATACAGTGTATAGTTTTTTGGAAAAATTGAAGCCAAATGAAAGAAATATTTGACCTTAGCCATAGAACCAACGAACTCACATGCAACAAAGCCAAGAAACCCAACGACCATAAAACATACGAACCCAAAAATTAATACTAAAACATATTGCAGTTTTAAATCAAAACCCATTAACAAACCTTTAAAAAATTATTCCCCAAATATCGTAAAGAAACACGCATCACTCGTACTGGGCTTTGGCTCATGTTGATTCATCCAATCCCACCTATGACCTTCATTAGAGCTTCGATGGATGAATTATTATCCATTACACACCAAGCTTTCTGTTTTATGAGTTGGGAATTATATTGCCCTCAAAAGTTAGATGCAATATGAATATTGGGTCACCAATTCAAAATCAGAAGAGATAGGGGACTGGTGAAATGATGGTCATTGGTGAGAGAAAGGGTTGCTGCCAATGAGGTGGGTTGTTAAGGGGTGAGTGCATCGTTAGGGTTCTTCGACAGAGAGAGAGAGAGTAGAGAGTAGAGAAAGAGAAATCAAAAAATGGGAGGAAATAAACTATTGATATACAAGGGCAATTAGGTCATTTCTAATTGTAGGAAAAATCTTATTTTTGTCCAATTGTTATGCATGGCCTGTGCATGCTCTGTGAAGGAAATATTTGTGAAAACTAGTTCATTTGAACAACATCTATGCATGCAATTAACAATTAAAAGGCGGAATCATGCTTGTATGCACTCAAAAACAAAACTTTACCCATGAAATTCAAGGCCTAGTAATTTTGGAGAACCAAGACTCAACCCAAATCTTAAAGAAAGGAGTTGAGAAACTTTTATACCTTTGAAGCACCTCTTTGCTTAGCAAAGCATATTCACCCATGTGAGGGCCTTCTTTCCTTAGTCTCCTTACTCCTTGACTCCATGGATGTGAATGGAGGAACTTTACTTCTTGGCTCCATGACTTCTTGGATGGATGAAGGAATGGATTCTCCAAGTTCCCAAAATAGGGAACCTCTAAGTCTCCACACCAAGAAGAGTATTAAGGAAGAGATGAGTGACCTAGAGGAAGAAAGATTGCTAGCTATTTTCATCTAGGGTGGCCGGCCTCTTAGAAAGAAAATGAGAGCTTGTGTTCTCTCCAATTTCCTCAAAGAAAATCCTAATGATGAAATGGCTATAAAGATGCATTTATACCACCTCACATTTGAGTGGTAAACTTGCAATTAAGCCAAGTTCACTACCCCTCACTCTTATGGCCGACCTTGATGGGTTTATTAGGCTTTCAAGCCTTTTGTGTTTTCAAGTTGTCATACAACTTGAGTTATTGGACTTGACATTCAAATCCCATTGGACCTTGAGGCCCAAAACTAACTCGAGGTCTAATACAAACATATTTGTTTGATTAATTAACATATTAATTAATCCTAGCCATAAATAATTAAACCATTTAATTATCCTTACTCATCTCCGTTGTTTCTTCAATCTCTACTTTACACGGTGTACGGTCCATTAGGTTCCTTTTAGCGAGACAATGGGCGATTGGAACTCTTCACATTGATTGTGAATTGAAACATACTTTCAATTCTCCCTTTAGTGATTATGCACCTTTAGGGCTTCCACAAACCATGAGTGACACCTAGCAATATATCATGGCTACCAAAGCTAATCAGAAGAGGTGGAGAACCTATTCAGTTCAGGATTACAATGCAATATGATCTTTCTCTAATACAATACTATTGACCACATTGTGTGGTTTGATAGTTTTTTCATGTCTACTATCCAATGTGATTCATTTACTAATATGATTACCTTGAATGTGATTTGGAACAACTTCCTAAATCTCATTCATACTCTGGCTAGAGATTCTTAATCATATCATTAAGTATTCTCCCTCAAACGGTTTGAAGGTTAGAAATTCCTTATTGTGCATTCACTTGCCTCCATGGCTAAGTGGCTTAACCCCAACTATGTTATGGACACCCTTTGACGAAGTGACTTTGATATAGTCAAAGATCAAGGACCTAACCACAAGACAACTATGATGCCTTAGGTCAAAAGACTACTTTGCATTATCCCAACCATGAGTTCTCATGTGACATGAGTATGAGAACTCCTTATTGATCGCGTTCAGTGGACTCATTCTCTATTGAGCACCTACATTCTTGTCTTGGTGTCTGTCACACTAATGACTCGAGATCAGTCACTCTATCTAAGTGACTCGAGACCAGTCCACTCTATCTGCGAGAAGACATAGCACAAACCGATCTTAACGAATTGTCAATGCCCAATTGGCAATCCTATGATCAGAAACACTTAGGATATGTATACGAAAGATAATTATCTCACGAATGTAACTTCTTTAGATCACATTCTCCCAATTACATATTCCTTGGACTTATCGTTTAAGCCTATAACTAGGGTTAGGTTCGGTTTAAAACGGTTTGGTTTTTTGCCAAAATCGAAACCAAACCAAAATTTTGGTTTGGTTCGGTTCGGTTCATTTTTTCGATTTTTTTTTCAGTTCGGTTTTTTTTTTTGTTTCGGTTTTTTTATTTTTTTAAATGATGTAAATGGAAGGAACTTACCTATAAACCTCCCAGTTCTCATATATCACATAAACATAATGTACATCGCCAAGATTCAAAATTCTAAAACTTTAAAATTTACAAAATCATGAAATAATTCAACAAATTAACTGATCGATGCAGATCGAAACAAAAAAAAAAACAAATGGGTTCGTCTAAATGCCATAATCAGACTCCAATATCGCATGCCCAGTGCCCACATTCAAATTCATAGTCAAGTCCACAATAGATCTAGAAATTTCCAAAACATATTCAGAGAAAAATACAAACTTTTTCACCTTAAATTGCATAAATTTCAAATGGGTAACCATAAAATTAAAAACCCATGAACTAACAAATAAATAAAACCCACAACCTTTGCTGCAGCAATATCGCCATGATCATCGCAAGCTTTTACAATTCCTCTTTTCGTCGGGTCTCAAAAGGGGCGAGGGAAAATCATGGTTTGGAGGAAGGAATCCACGAGGAGGACAGAAGAAGACTGGAGAGAGGGTGATTTGGAGGAAGTGAGGAAGGAGAGAGAGAGAGGGAGGGAGGGAGAGAGAGAGAGAGAGAGACTGAGGAAGCAAAGGCAGAGAGGAAGCAGCGGACGGAACAGATAAAAGTTTTTGAGATCTGAAATGAAATGGGAGTGAGACGGCTAGGGTCTGTAAAGTGAAGAAATTTTATAAAGCATTAAACATAAGCAACCTATAAATAATCTACTGGTACAATTATAACAACATAAAGCCTACAGTCAAGTTGGCTTGCAACGCCTAACCCCAATCTTCAAGGAAGGGGTTCAAACCCTAATGCCAACACGTTTTTTTTAGTATTTATATATGATTTTTTTTCGGTTTGGTTCAGTCCAGTTCGATTTCTGGACCTCAAAAATTGAAACCAAACCAGCCAGATTCGGTTTGGTTTGGTTTAGCAGTTTCAGTTCGGTTTTTTTTTTCTGTTCGGGTTTTTTCGGCCTCGATTCGGTTTGGTTTTCGATTTTTTTTCAGTTTTTGGTTTTTTGAACCCACCCCTACATATAACATTTATATGAGATAGCTTAAACAATAATATTTGCCCCTTATATATTTCTATCCCAAGATTAAGAAAATGTCCTATTTTGGGGCATTTCCCTACGTTAAATGGGATTGACTTGTATTCAGAAACGTAGTGGATGCTTTTCTCATCTAGCCATGTACTAAATTGGTCCATGTTTTCCTTTACTCATTGTTCTAGGTGACATGAGCTTTCACCTTCAACATTTGAGAGAAGGATTTTCTCACCTCTTGATGTGCATTAAGAATCTTTTTCGCTTTCCATACTCTTTTATTCTCCTCACATTATTAATGTGTTTCTTTAGTTTACTTAGATTTTGTCTACTTGGCTGAACTAAGCCAGATTGGAATATGGAAAGGTCATTTAAACTTCACAATCTTAGCAATTTTGTCCCACTAGGTGTGCCAAAATGTTGACCCTAAAAATCACAACGCCTATATGGCACGCAGGCTGAGTAACTACTGAGTTAATTACATCCTTATGTGCATGATTGCTTTTATGCATATACCAACTCGCTATTGAGCTTGGTTGGGTGAGTAAAATGAATGTGGCTATGAGGTGACAAACATGCTGCTTACTACTACATCGAGCTACTTCGGCCTAGAAAGAAACACTCTCGGCCAAGGGTTCTATAACCTGAAGATAAGTTTATGCAACTCATACAAAGCTCTAGATTTTCTGCACCAGGTTCAGCCACTTCAACTATATTTGTGAGAATATAGGTGCCCCAAATCAGTGTCAAACTGTAGGCACAAATATACTCAAAGGCGATGAGTGTCTTTATGGTGAATGTTGTTCAGTCATCTAAATGTCAAACACTGAATGATACTTGTGAGTAACCGATCATAGAACATTCCATTTTGCAGAGATAACTGATAAAGTGATCTCGTTTTGCGAAAGAATCAAAGACTATTCGCCTACTAAGACTTGGGATAGATAATCAGTTAAAAAATGAGTAAGTATTTTTTAACCAAACTGAGAAAAATCCTACACCGACCTGATTCTATAACTCCAGTGATGTTTAACTAAACTAAATTTGTGTCGGTTTGTCAACGTAGTGATGTTTAATGAAACTAAATTTGTGTCGACATGTTAGTAAGGTTTTGCGCAGAGTGTTTGTTTGTGTGTTGAATTGAAGGTCCTTTTTACATTGAAAACTCCCTTGTATTTATAAGAACAAATTTCTTGATGGTTAAGTCTATTGAGTGATACAATTCTCATAATATTTTAATTTCTCATCGTATTCTCAGAATATACTCATAATTATTCTCAGCCGAACTCTAAAGTCAAGTCTCACCCCCTACCACTCTAAACTTAGACTTATTAAGCTACTAATTCACATTTCATACATAAACTAATCCTAATCCTTATGTGATTAATCCCAAAGGCTCTCCAACGATCAAGTTAGTAAGAAGTATTAAACTCAAGCAGTGATCAAAAAAATTAAAGTATAAAGATTGTGTTAACAAAGATGAACCATATACCGGTGTCTTTATATGGTAGAGAGAGAGTCCTTTTTAGGATAGAATCCTTGTTCTAAAATTGGAGAATCCTATAGGATATCTAGAAGCAGATATTGCACCCTCTTAGGTGTTGTGATTACTTGTGGCTTGCGCTAATTCCTACAATCTAGGAACTCCAAGACTTTTGAGGATCTGATTGTGTTCATGTATGGATCAGATTGCGTGTCTTGCAAAACACGCATGGTCATCCAGTGGAATAGCTCAGACTTCACCTATTGGGCCGAAACAAGATGATGGTGGCACTGTTGCTCCATTTGATCCAACTCTGCTTGGAGCTGGTGAGTCCATGACAGGACTTCTAAGGTATCAAATTTGGATCGGCCTTACTCCTTCCCATTGCATTTAATCAAGGAAGAAATACGAATACAAGTCTCTCACACGTTCATCCATTTCTCATGAAGCCTCTTCAACATAGTGGTATTTTTGAATTCCATATCGACACCAAGAGAGAGAGAAAGAGTGGTCGTACGGGAAAAAAGGGTTGGGAGCTAAGGTGGTTGTGGTGCTCACCGAAAATGCAATGGGATGGTGATGGTGGTGCTCCGGTTGATGGTAGAGGGAGGACGAGAGGGATGAGAGCGGGAGAGATGAGAGCTGGCCTAGATTGGTTGGTGCAGTTCGTCGATGTCGCAGCGGCAAGGTGGTGGCGGTGTTCTCGTGGAGTAAAGGTGAGTGAGAGAGAGAAGGGGAATCGAGAGAATTAGAAAGGGAAAAGATAAGAGCTGAGGGCAAGTGAGTGGGAACAGAGAGAGAGAGAAAGAAAATGAAAATATTTTTTTTTAAAAAGAAGAGAGTGATATCTGAGTAGGTAGAGAGAGAGTCACGTGAGAGAGTGAATAAAGTGGAAAGGGAGAGATTGAGAGATGTGACATGAGAGAGGGAAGAACTAATTGGGTGAAATGATGAGTCTGGTGGGTGTTGTTGACAAGAGTGGGTTTTAGAACCCAAAATAATTATTTGTTTAAAACCACTTGTATGGCCAAGTAGTGATGCACACTGCACGAGGTCCGTTATTAGAATTTGAAATTATCTTAGCTAAATTACACTATTTCGAATATAACCCCGAAAAAATTACACTATATGTGGCCACGTGTTTGTAAAATTGAGTACTATTCGAAAATAGTAAAATAAGATTGAAAAAGTGAAAGGAAAAATTGAGGTCCATGTGGAAGGCCTACGTGGCATCTCAAGGGTATTTTGATAATTTCACTACTAATGGGAATTAAATACGATAAACCTCAAGACGGGATGTCACACCATGGACCCGAGGTCAGTGGAAAAAATGAACTCGTGGGCGGTGCGCGAGCAAAAGTATATAAAAAAATTTAAAAAAAAAATCTTCTCTTATTCAATAATCTGAAAACCCTTACAAGGTAGACAAAATAAATAAAAACCCTTGAATCCCTCGTCTAACACAACCTCAGCTTGTATAAAATGTGAAAATAATATCAAAGCTTTAGTCACGGAGTGTCATATCACATCGTCCCTTCACATGTTGGTTATCCTTCATAATATGTAGCTCACCATGTGATCCCTAAATTGGCCATTTTGCCCTAGTATCCCCTTGTGCCATACATTTATCTCTTGAATAACTCAGCACTAAAGTTCTCATACTTCATGAACATCTCCAACAATTCCACATAGAACATATATATACGCATAAAAAGCGATTACACGAAATCAAACATGCTTGACTTAAAAATGTATCGAGATTTATAAATACAATAAATCCCATGATAACTCATGGTTTTCATATTATCCGAAAACAAGAATATTTTGAACACATTACATAAACTATTCACCTCGATCGATAGCTAGAACCTCAACAAGACAAGCCCATTAACAATTTCCACACAACCAACTCACTAACACTATGTTTGAAGGAACAAATTTAAGATTACTAAGGAAATTTAAAATGACGAGAATTTATTTTCTAAAATTTGTGAATTTTCTTGTTTGGTTAACCTAAAAGAACAATAGAATTGAACACGGAGTTTGTTATTTTTAAACTCTCAATTATAGAAATTGGAAAATGACACCTATTTACATGAAATTTAAACTTGAGAATTGAAGGTCCCAAATTCCAAGTTTTTTTCCATACGGAAATTCTAAATTTCTATGTTTATGAATCCAAACAAGGGAATTGGTGCATGTCAATTTATAAATTTTGACTTTTATCGAAATTCCAAGTTTATTTCCCTCATCCAAACATAGTGTAACCCTTGACTCTCTTTCTTTTCTCTCTCTCAATATATATTATATTTCAATATATATATATATATATATATATATATATATATATATATTATGCAGGCAAGACTACTACTATATATATGCATGCAATGCAACGTCATAACTAAAGAGAGGTGAAAAGTTGATATAAATAAAACTTGAGAAGTAGTGATGCTATTTATAGGACACATAGGTCGGCCATGTTGGTGAATAAGCACTTGAGGTGTCGAATGGCTAGAGCAATGACATGAGGATATGACATTAGGAAGGGAGGTGGAGCTGGACATAATTTCTAAGCAGTTGGTGTTTAAATGCATGCAAATAAGATGAGGGAACCATTGACACGCACTTAAATGGATTATTACATACTAGTAATGAGATCAAATTAAGTTATATAAGTGTCATGCAAAATGCTAGTTATCAAGACAACACGTCAAGGAATCAAAGTATGATTAATACATGTAAGTAAAATATCACACAACTTTTCAATTAAACTTGAAAGTAAATAAATATAATTTAAAATACATGGTCTTACGAATGTCTTTATGGTGAATATGGTTCGACCGTCTGAATACTATACTGCAAAATGCATTTGACAATAACCAATCATAGAACCTTCACTTCGCTGGGAACCTAGTGAAGTGACCTTTTTGGGCGAAATAATTAAGAACTCTTTGCCTGCCCAGACTTGGATAGATAACCAACCAACCTAGAAGCAATGTTGTTTACTTGTTCAAATTGAAGATGCTCTTATGCTGCTTGATTCTATAGCTCCAATATTATTTACTTATTCAAACTAAAGGTGTCACCGGTTTTCAACACTATATTGTTTAGTTATATAAAATGAGGATGTGCTGACTGAACGGTATACTATTATCCAACTGGAGTTACTCATTCTCAACCCAAACCCATATTTCAGGCCCAAACAATAATATAAAATTAATATATCGGTTAGGTACGGTATACCATTGGTACTGATTTTAGATACCATTAATCGTACCAAAAATTTATGTGTCGGTACAAATATGTAATGGTACAAATTTTTTGTGCAAATTTGATATGGTACAGTTGGTAATTCGGTTGATACAGTAATTCGGCAAAATATTACACCCTTATATACATAGTGACAAAAAAAGAAACTCATCAATTTAATAAAAGATTAGATGTTCAAAATGGTCAAAAATATAAATTGATACAATTTCAAAATCTCACAGTGCTATGAGAAAATTATGACCCCATAATTATTTTTAAATCCACTTTAAACATTTAGATTGTTAAATATAGTTAGTTGTAAATATTAATACAAGAACCTGGAGAAATGTAAACTTAAAAAAGTAGGGGCCCTCCCAACTCCCAAGTGAATGGGGAACCATCCCCCCAACATTTGAATTTGCATTTCTCAACCGATGTTAATCCTGTTAACGAGGGTTCTTTCTGACCCCGACAGGCTCAAAGGAACACGTGCCCAAAGGCCTAATGAACTTGTAAGGATGAAGCCGAGCACTTAAGGCCATCTCCAATCGAGGGCTGGCCAGAGGGCTCGTTTTAACCCTCTCGTCCTCCAATATATTAATATTTTAATGAACAGTACAGGGCCATATTTGCCTCCATCTCCAACCGAGGGTCAAAGGGTCATAGGGCTCGTTTTAGCCCTGTCACAAAAAACCGTCTCCAACCGAGGGCCAAAGGGCCATAGGGCCAAACATAATTTATTATTTAAACTTAAAAACTACAACAACTTAAATTTAAAAACAACAACTTAAATTTAAAAACTACAACTTATATTTAAAAACTACAACTTAAATTTAAAGACGACAAATTAAATTTAAAAACTACAAATTAAATTTAAAACTACAAATTAAATTTAAAAACAACATTAACTTAAATTTAAAAACTACAATAACTTAAATTTAATATCCATAATCAACATCATCTTCATCATCCACCATTGTAGGAGTATAGTCAGAGGTAAACAACTGCCGCCAAGTCATAATTTCCTTTTTTTTCCTATCAAAATAGGCCTTACTCATTGGAGTATAATTCGAAGTGTTCATTTCCATATTCTTATCATCCATCTCTTCTTGTATTTGTTTGGCCCGTTCTTCATGCCTACACTTCCTTTCTTCTGCCTCAAGGGCATTTTGCTCCGCCATTAATCGCAATGAGGCCGCCACTTCATGTTGGGCGGTGTAATCATCATTTGCCTTGCCCTTTTCCTTCAACCTTCACGCCTTGTTTCGACCCATAGCCCTAGGTATGGAACCTTCACCCGAACATGGATTTTCTACCCTTGTTTGTTGAATGGTAGGAGATCCAACTTCATCCATATTTGCAACTGAGGATGCAATTCCAAACACCGGTGTAGGAGCTCTATGTTGAGGTGGATCTTCAAATAACACCCTCCCTTTACAAATTTTCCAACAACTGTGAAACTAAAAGGGTTTTGAGCTGCTCTCCATGTACAATTCCTCCGCTTGGCGTACCTAGAAAAATATAATTACAAAAATTAAAGGAAATTAACTTATGAAATTAAATGTAATATAATTAAATATTTAAAATAAATTGTAAAAACACTTACTTTGTCGTAGTAATTAGCGCCGCTTTCATGTGTACTTGCAGTTGCTAACAATGCTTGATGCCATTTGTTCAAACTTGGCTGAAGATGTTTCTTCCAACTTGAAGAACAACTCTCGTGGTTTCTGATATTCAGTGGAGTGGTGCCTTCATAGAACTCTATGTATTTTTTTGGACACATGATTCTAAACACCATCATTTGTTTGACAATTCCCCCTCACACTATCTTCCAACACCCATCTATAAGCCTTGCAAAGAGCTTCATCATGTTTTCGGGTCTAAGCCCTACCTTTCACTGCAGACGAGGCCATTTGAAAATTATTGAAAAAATTGAAAGATAGATTTTTGAAACATGAAAGAAAATATGAGAATTGAAATGGTGTAGGAATGGTGAAAATTTTGTGAGGAATGGTGAATGAATGGTTTAGGTATTTATAGGGAAAAAATTAGAATTTTTAAGAATTTAAAAAAAAAAATTGACCCAAAAAACCAAAAAAAAAAAAACATTTGAATCAAACGATAACTGGTGTCAGCTAGCCGTTCGATTCAAATTTTTGTTTAAGCATTCCTGTCGGATATAACCAACATGAATAAATTTATATTAAGGGAAAATTAGATTCTCATCCTTCTTTTTGCTACTTCATTGATTAAAATCTTATTCCTTCTCAAATTTTGATAAAGGTCCTTGGGTATTAATAACATCATTAATTATTTCAATAATAAAATATTTTTTTATTTCTAAATACATTCATTTAATGTTAAAAATGTTACAATTAGTATATTTATATTTATGACTAAATTTTTTATCATATATTTTTAGTTTTAGTTTGTACCCATTTTTAATTGTAATTCTTTTTTAACTTGTACCAATTTTATTTTCACTTTTAATTTGTACCCATATATTAATTTCTTTTTGTGCCCATATTTTTTAAAGTTTATTTGTATTTTTACCCATATATTGTTTTTATTTGTACTTTTTATTTTGCTAAATGTACCCATTCATGTAAAACTTTTTAATCTTAAAATGTACTCATTCTTAAATATACCAATTTGTTATATGTAAAATGTACCCTCTTTTTTTATATATAAAATCTATTCAATTTTTTTCTAATCCATTTTTAAACGTATATGGGTACATTCTTTTTTCTTTGATTTTAAAATGTATCCATATCAAGTTTAATTGAAGAAATTTACTAATGTTATTAAGCCTAATATCTTTTTTTTTTTTTTTTTTTTTTTTGTGATTTAGAAGAATGTACCCATGTTTTGATACAATAAATTTTTTGGTTAATTTTGATGAATGTACCCATGTTTATACACACACACAATAGTATATTTATATTTTAATATTTTTAATCCCACAAATTATGGTTTTTTAAATTTAAAATCTAATTTATATAAACAACTAAAATTTCTAATTTTTAATTTTAAAAAATATAGTAACGTACATAGAAATAAATTATCAAATTAATTTCAGGGACCTCGATCAAAAATTAAAAACCAACAAGATTTCAATCAAAGAATATTCATAACTAAGGACCGCATCCAAAGTCTCCCTTATATTAAATATATTCCTGTCAGTTATATCCGACAAGATTGCTGGAATTTCTAGCCAGCCCCAGGCTAGCTGGCTGGCTGTATGCGGCTAGCCCTTTAGCCTTTTCAGATTCGTGGGGCCCACGAGCCCTCTGGCCTAGCCCTCGGTTGGAAACGGTTTTCGGGCTATATTCGACCTTCTGGCCCTCTGGACCCTTCGGTTGGAGATGGCCTAAAAGCCCAAGACCTCCATATGTCCTATCAACAATTAAATCGAGTGCTCTGTTGCAAATAGAGTGTCCCAAAAGAGCCTTATTGTTGTAGTCAGTCTTACACTCATCTTTTTCACTAATTGAGATCTACTTCGATTTCTATGTTCTGAGATTGAAAATTTAGGGATCCAAACGAGCCTGTGAATCTAGGAATCCAAACCACTCAATTTCAATTATACAGCCCCATTAGCCCATTCCATTGGCTCACTTCACAAAAACACAAAAATTTTAACGATCCGGATCTTTTTTCTCTCTCTTGAATGGTCCGGATATCTCGACTGAACACAAAGATCTGTAGTGGATCTCATTCACCCACTTTTATTTATATTGTGAATTAACAAATTTAATAAGGTGGACTAACTGCCACTCAGTACTACTGTCTGATGGTATTCCTCTTCACGTGGAAGTGAGAGGTCTTAGGTTCGAATCTCGTGGATGGCGAATTCGATACCAAATTAGGCTGCCCATTGTATGGCTTTACCAAACTCTCCCTCCCCTTAGTATAAAAATATCAATGTACTCATAAAAAAAAAAGATGGACAACTTGGTTTTGTATATTTTAAGGGAGTTTTTGTGAAGCTCGATATGTGATGTATTGAAATGATTTAAATGTTTATCTTTTAGGTTTTGATCAAAAGATCATGTCTACCAAATGTCACAGCCCGTCCCGAAATATTATATTTCTAGGCATGAAATTACCTATTTACCCCTGGACGTTTTGTGTAGTTAAGTGAGTTAAGTTTTATTTGGACAAATTCTAAATTTTTCCTAAGTTTTGGAACACTTAGGACCCAAAGTGTTTTCTTTGGTTTTGGTTGGTAACCCATATGGACCACACACACACACACACAAACTCTCCCTCTCTCCCGTGCCTTCTTTCTCTTCTCCCTCTTTGATTTTTCAGAAAATCCGTACAAAACGTACAGACGAACTTTGAAACCAACCATATACGCATGGATCGACGTCAAGAAGGTAAGATTCGAAGTCCTTGCAAATCTCTGAGTTCATATATACCATTTTTGAGACCTGAAACCTTCAAAAACCCTAGTTTCTCACGTGCTTCGATTTAGGTATTGTTCATGCACACATAAATGTGGGGTTTTTAGGAGATTTTAAGCTTCTAGAGATCTTTAGATCATCTCCATGAAGCTCAGAGAAGAAAAACGAGGTGATTTGGACGTCGGGAAGTGGAGATCGACGAGTTCGAAAATGTGGGCGGATTATTGAAGCTTTTCCGGCGAGATCTTGTGAACTTTAGGTTCTAAAATCGGTAAGATTTTGTTCTACTTATTATAAGGATCATTTTGGTTCAATTTTCATGGAAATTGGTTAAGAAATGGAAGAGAAATGAAGGTTTTTCTAATTTCCAGAAACTGGCAACACAGAGGTCACCAGCGCTGGACTTCGGCGAACCAAGGAAGAAGGAGAAGAATATTCCGTCAACTTTGACAGAATATTCTAATGTCGTCAGGTAAAATTAACATATTATGTTACTTTTTAACGGAATATTCCTAACGGCGTCACTGCTACCGTTAATGTGCCAGGCACGTGCCTGCGCATGGGCCGCGCGTCTAGCCGTGCCTTGGCCTGCGCGTGGCGGTGCGTGGGACGTCAGAAAATTTTTCTAAAAATATGAAGATGTTCGTGAGGTTGTGTAGATCACGTTGGTATATTCAAATATCCCATTTGAGCAATGTATGAGAAGTTATTAGCTAGTATTGTTTATGTACTTTAAATTGACGTTTTTATAGTTGTTTCACATATAAGGGAGGCTTATCCCGAGGACGAGCGCAGTCAAGGGCAATTCGGGGGCTACGACCCTTCGACATACCAATGAATGGGCTTTTGGTTTTCAGTATATACTTATATACTTGATATTTTCCCAAAAAATGCGTTTAAATGAAAGTATGCCTTGAAATGCCATGCATATAAATTATGTTCAATATATGAATTAGTATATGATGCATAATATATAATTGTGGTGCTGTGGACACTCAGGTAAGCCCAGGTGAGTTTATGAATTGTAAATGTGAATAACGGTTGTGATTAATTGAAAAGTATAGAGCTCATAAACCTTCACCCCGGTGTTAGTGATTAGCCAGAGATATGACACAGGCCTATATATAATGTCACCTCCCGCACCATATGCTCACATTGGATCCAATTTAGGTGCACATTCTTGTCGTACAGACCATCATAGGTGGTTCCGACTTGTAAGTGACTAGCGAGTTATTGCCCAACTATCATGAGAGCGCAATATTGAGCATCATTATATTACACTCAGTCTTGTCGTACAGACCTTTTTAGTGGTTCTGACTTGTGTGCAGTGTAGTGCTGTATAGGTCATTGTAGTGACTATGGCTAGATTGACTAATGAGCTATGAATTCAGCCGTACAAACCTCTACAGGGGTTCTGGCTAATATGTTATTTTCCATGAATTTATTCTCACCTGAGTTACTTACTCTATTTTATGTTTTGGCATGGCATATTTATAATTATGAAGATGTGAAGCACGATTTGAATTGATATATATATATATATTTATGCATATGTTTATATTCTATTTCTGGGAAAATTATACATGTTTTATGGCGAAGGGTTAGTGACACACCCCGTCCCAAAGGAGGGTATGCTGGCCGTCACGTGAGAGTGATGTAACCATTTACACTGTTCGGAAGCTTTAAAGACATAAATACTAAGGTATAATACCCGAAAGTGAAACCTACGTTTGTGAAATTCTGTCAGAACACTGTTGAAAACCTCGTGGCCACCAAAGCTCTGCTCTATCTCGAACCTGGAGGGGCGAAAAAACAAAGTTGAGTGGGTCAGTAAAACCAATCTTTTCAAGACAAAACATTTCTCAAAACGTTGTAACCCCTCTCCGTAAAACCTGTACTTTTCCAGAAAAATAGCATATGTACAAATATACTTTCATAAATCTCAAAACTCATTTCTTTAACACTTTTCGGAAAAATATGCCATGCCATGCCAAACTATAATATGAATGCATCAATATAAATCAGGTGAAAAATAAATCAACCGGAGACCCTACAATGGTCCTGTACGGCTGAAACTATAGCTCAAAATCTCATCCAGCCGGAGTCACCAACTGTGACCTGTACGGCCCTGCCGGAGTCACCAACTATGACCTGTATGGCGCTACACTGCACATAAGTCGGAACTACCTAAAGTAGTTTGTACGACTATAATGGTGTAATAATACGCTCTAGTGCTTCTCTCATCAATCATCTGTGCACATAATCTAAGGTCACCCACCAGTCGGAACCCCTTTAATGGTCTGTACGACTGGCATGTCGGAACCACCTCTAGTGGTCTGTACGACATCCACCTACTTGGATCCAAGGCGAGAGTGCGGTGTGGTGAATAATATAAGCACTAACACCAAGGGTGCAGGTTATGAGCTTCCAATGCAATTCACATAAAATAAATCGTATGAATAATGTAAAAACTCACTTGTGCGTCAACAGCGTCAATTCACATATATATGCATCAATTATCAATTCAAATATCTCATCGATTGCATGCATGGCATTTTAAAACATATTTTCATATAATTGCATTTTCTGGGAAAAACAATAGTATATAGGTAATACGAAAACAAAACTGCCCACTCACAGATATGTCGAAGGGTCATAGCCCCCGAGCCTCCCTTAACTTTGCTCATCGTCCGCATAAGCCTCGCCTATATGAGAAGTAACCGAAATAACGTTATTTAAGCACATAATCAAAACCTTGGAAATAACTTCTCATACGTTGCTCAATTTGGGTATATGAATATACCACAGTGATCTACTCAACCTCACGAACAACCCCATAATTTTAGAAAAAATTTCTGACCACCCACGCGCCGCCACGTGCCGGCGAGTGCACGGCAAGACGCGCCGCCACGCGTAAGGAACCTTAACGGTAACAGTAACGGCAGTTAGGGAATGTTTCGTTAAAAATTAGCATATACCGTTTAATATAACTGATGCCGTTAGCATATTTCGTCAGACTTGACGGAATATACTCCTCCTTCTTCCTTGGTTCGCCGGAGACCGTGGCCGGTGCCGCTGCAATTCGCCGGTTTCTGGAAATTTTTCCAGGCTTCGTATTTCAGTCAATTCTTAACCATTTTTCATGAAATCTTCACCAAAATGAAGCTTACAACATAAGAAACAAAACTTTACCAAGATTTGGACCTAAAACCTTCGAGAATTTGCCAGAGATCCTTCAATAATTTCGGCCAAACTGTGATGCTTCAATCTCGGTCTCCAGACGTCTAAATCACCTCATTCTTCCTCTCTGAGCTTCGTGGAGAGGTCCTTAAGCTCCCTATGAGCTCCAAATACCTTGAAACCTTCAATTTCCACGAGCACATGAACAGTACCAAATATTGGGTTCTCTGGTTCTACACAATCCCGACGTCCAAACTTCGTGAAAATGGTACTCCGAGCATCATGAGGGTGATCTAAAGCTTCCCATAAGCTCAGAATCAACTGAAACCCCCACGATCGCAAGAGTATAAACAGTGCCTTCTTCGGGGTGCCTGGGTTCTCGGGTTTTCAAAGGTTTCACGTCCAACAATTGGTATGGTTGAGTTCGCGATGACGAAAGAAAGGAGATGGTACTAATCACAAGCTCGATCTGTGCATAAATGGGTTGGTTTGAGGTTCGTCCGTACGTTTGTACGGACGTTGCAGAAAATCGAAAGGGAGAGGAGAGAGAAAAGGTCAACGGGTGGGTTAATGTGTGGTCCGTGTGTGATCCAGCCAACCAAGGCAAAACAACAACAAAAATAATTCAAGTCTAAGTCCCTAATTGGTTCCAAAATATTAGGGACTTAACCTATTTGTCCACATTCACAACTTAAGCCATACAACGCCACAACAAAATTCATTAACCCAAGGGCAAAATCGTCTTTTCACGCCATCAGAAAATAAAATATTCCAATATTTTGGGATGGGCTGTTACAGTTAGAGTGTTAGATAATGAAATGATTTTGAAACCTTTGTTTTTGCCCACTCACATTTTCTGTTTTGCGCCCCTCTAGGTTTTAGGTAGACTTGTTGGTGGCATTGAGGATCTCGGTGGTTCTAACAAAATAAAATAACTGTAGGACATCTTCTGGTACTGTATAACTAGTAATTGTCCTACTGGACTGCACCTAAACTTTCTATACTCTGATTAGGAGTATTTACACTTGTATCTCATTCCTAGCACTTCATGTTTATAAGTGCACATTAGTAGCTTTCGGTTTTTATTTATTCGTATATTTCTTATCTTTATTTCTTCCGCACTGTGCACATGGCTGCGTAACCTTCACGTGACGGCCAACACGCCTTGATCTTGATCAGGGTGTGTCACCAAAAGTCACTTAAATTCAAAATTATCCGTTGGATTAAATTTAGTGTACATTTTCTAGAACTGTATGACCTCAAGTTTAATCTAACGTTGAAATGACTTCGGATTTTGGTGATTTTTTTTTTAAATGATATTTTAGGAAGGCATAAAAGATATATAGTTAGATTGTTAAAGTACATTTCAAAATGAACTCTACAAAAATATGTGTTAAAAATGTGTCTCCGAATCCTAACCCAGTACGTATGCATACACATATGTCTTACGGATTTGGAGTAGTCAAATTTGTATATTTCTCTCCTTTAGCATTTTTCTTTATGGATTGGGATTCCAATCCCTTTCATACCTTTGTGGCCAACTAGCCATCAAGCCAATTTTAATTTATAAAGAAAGCTTAGAATTAGAGTCAGCAAAGCAACCATTTCAGCAATTGCGGTACTTTGTCTGTCTATCTTACTCTGAACTGTAAAGGTAGTCTATTTACTTGCTTCTCTAATTGACTGCATTTGTTAATAGTCTTTGTGCATTCGACTGTCCAATAGCACCTGCACCACACGTATTTTATTCAGCACAGTAGAGAGCTATAAAATACTCTCTGTGCATCCGACTTTGCACTTCTCATTTTTAATAGATTTTCCCTTTGCCTTCTCATAACATGTCTCTAATCCTATTTCTATCTAAAGAGAGTTGAGATTTCATCATATAACTAAATGATAATATTTGAAATAGTTAAACTACTTATAAACGCATGTTAAATACTTTCTTTTTTTAATATAGGATTATACTCTCAACTGTGACGACCCATCCCGAATAAATATATATATTTTATCCCCAAGTATGTAAAGTGACTATAATGCCCTCGAGGCTTAGTGACGTGGATGTACGTATATAGTGTTAAATTAATTTTCTCGCTGACGTAATTAAATTGTACGCGTCATCATGAGTGTGTTGATGCGAGTTGGGGCCGAGTCGGGTTTGTAGTGAAAATGTTATGAAGGAATAAGAAAATTGGGTTGGTTTCTTTTGGTTGGACCCAATTGCATGAACCCTAATCATGCAGCCCAATTAGGGAAACTGACACACCCCGACCTAAATCAAGGTGTGCTGGCCGTCACATGAGGATGACGTAGCCATGTGCGCAGTGCCCAAGTGATAGTGATATGAAAATGTGAGTAAATGAAAACCAAACTAGCTAACTTACACTAGACAAATATATAAGTGCGAGTGAAGGTATTTAAAGAGTAGATACACACATTCATAGCATAGGTAACCTAAGTGCAGTCCAGTAGGCTTAGTATTAATTATACAGGACATGAAAGAAAGAAAGTTCCCACATGAATTGAAGTCTGTCAGAATTGCCGTAGAATCCTCATAAGCCACCAACCCAAACTTCTACCTAGAACCTGGAAGGGCGCAAAACAGAAAACGTGAGTGGGCAAAAACAAAGCTTTTCAAAACCATTTCTCTTTCCAAAAGTAATAACCCCTCATCGTAAAACCCGTATAATTTCCCAGAAAATAATAATACATACGTATATAGAAATCATGATTGAGAGTAGTGAAAACCAAGTATATGCCATGTCAAGTATCTCAACAATGAAATAAGTAAGCCAGGTGGAATAAATCAATGTAAAATGATACGCTAGCCAGAGTCACCTAACGGGACCTATACGGCTGAACCTATAACTCATCTACCAAATCCAGCACACGAGTTGGAACCACCTAATGTGGTATGTACGACAGGATGGGTGTTAATAGGTACGCTCAAGTGCTACGATCACGTGAAGGTTGTGCGAAGTATCGCAAGTCACCTCCGAGTTGGAACCACCTAATGTGGTTTGTACAACAGGCTGGCACCTGCCTTGGATCCAAGGTGAGCGTGTGGTGCAGGAGGTGAACGATCATGTGAAGGCTAGGCTCTGGCCTCGGGCGAAGCACTAACACCGGAGTGCAGGATAATGAGCACTAAATGTATCTCAACATAACCATACACATTGCAATCACTATCATCAATATGTACTCACCTGAAGCTTACCTTTGCATCCGCAGCATCATATAATAATATGCATATCTATACTAATGCATATACTAAAATGCAACGCAATTGACATGGCATTTAAAAAAATGTAAACCCATTTAAAACAATTTCTAGGAAAATACAAAGCATATATATGTATATGTAGAAAACCAAAGCCCCACTCACTGGTATGTAGTAGGGTCGTAACCCCCGAGTCTCACCTGGCTGCGCTCGTCCTTCAAAAATGTCTCACCTATATGTGAAACAACTATTTTAACGTTAATTTTAAGCACATAACCAAAATCGTGTAATAACTTCTCATACGTTGCTCAATTGGGGTCTTTGAATATACCATCGTGGCCTACTCAACACCATGAGCATCTCCATATTATAATTTTCCGACGTCCCACGTGCCAGCCAAGGTATGGCCACAGGCGCTGGCCACGCGTAGCCACGTGCCTGGCACGTTGGACAGAATCTTTAACACCGTTAGAGAATATTCCATTAAATGATAGAATATTTTGTCAAAGTTGACGGAATATTCCTTGTCTTCTCTGATGGCTTCGCCGGAATCCACCGCCGGTCGCCGACTGCGTCGTCGGTTTCTAGAAAAACTTAAAACTTCAATATCTCACTCAAGTCTCAACCAAAATTCATGAATTTTATATGAATTTGAAGCTCTCGAAGATTATTACCTAACCTTACCTATTTGAAGCCTTAAAACCGATGAGAAGTTGTCGGAAAATTCCTCGAAATTCCGGCTAAACTTGGAAACCCATAGTCAAGCTTATTTCGACGTCCAAAGTTAACCAAAACTAGTCTAAAACACCAAAGGAGTTGTGTTGATACCTTTTTGAGTCTCAAAAGCAAGTGAAACCTCGACGATCCCATGGGGGAAACAGGGTACCCCGCCGGAGCTCCTAAGTTCTCGGGTTCTCGTGAACTATTCTTTGTTCCAAAGGTGTCACTAGACTCGTGGAGTTGCAAGGAAGATGATGCTGACCTCCAATCACTTGATCCGTGAGTGTTTGATGGTGTTTGAAGGCTGGAGGGGTCGTATCGTATAAACGGTAAAGTGTTCGAGAAAAAGGGAAAGGGATGGTGAGGTTGTACATGTGTATGTATGTGTGTGTGTGTCCGGATTGGCCAGTTTAAATGGCCTCAAGCCTTAATTGGGCTGCATGATTAAGGTTCATGCAATTAGGTCCAACCAAAAGAAACCAACCCAATTTCCTTATTCCTTCATAACATTTTCACTACAAACCCGACTCGGCCCCAACTCACGTCAACACACTCGTGATGACGCGTACAATTTAATTACGTCAGCAAGAAAATTAATTTAACACTATATACATACATCCACGTCACTAAGCCTCAAGGGCATTATCGTCACTTTACATACTCGGGGATAAAATATAAATATTTATTCGGGACAGGTCATCACATCAACACCCTTTCGTTTCTCGATGTCGAACTATACTATGTTCTCACCAAACCAAAAATAAATAAATGTTGGTACTATTGTGGACAGTGGCAAAGCTATAGAGGGTCTGGGAGGGGTGGCAACCCCTCCACTCGCCGGAAATCAAGCCTAGAAGCAATGGTCCGCCCCTCTAGTGTCGTCGGAAAACCTGCAAGGTGAAGCCATGGCTACTGTAGGCTACATATCTGTGCAGTGGCCATGTTTTATTACAAGCAATCCCACAAACAAGACAAGTCATTTGCCTTGGAAAAACAAAAATAATAGACGCCTAACAGCGTCGTTTTGGGCATTAAAAATATAAAAAAAAAACACACAAAAGGGGGACCACTCATCCCCATTATCTCTCACACATTCACTTCCCTACCTCCCACCCCACTGTCGTACCTTCTGCCTTTTTGTAATTTAAATTATTAATTCATAATTTAACATAAACATTTGCTTAATTGGCATTCTTTATAAGAATTACAGCGTAATATACATATTAATTATTGATATGAATCATTGATTATTGATGAATAAGTGGATATGTTTGTTCCTGCTTGGAATTTAAAGAATTGAATCTTGATGCATATTTTTACATGATTTTTATTGCAATTTGATCTTTGATTTAGACTAGCTTTTCACCAAATCCTTTGTTTTTCTTGCTAATCTCATTGTGGGAGTCAGAATGGTCCTCAAAATCGTAGATTTTAAGGCAAAATTTAGCTGCCATTATTCGAAAGAGTTCAAATTTTGTTAAAATTTGATGCTTGAAAGGAGTTGATGCATCAACTATTGGTTAAAGTTGTAGTTTTTTTACCTTGAAAGGAAAAGTTAATAAGGTTCACTGTTTTCACATTTGGCATATCACACTAGAGTTGCTTGTATCAAATATAGGCTTCGTTTAGATTCTAGGATGGGATTTGAATGGACAAACATGTAAATTCAGTCATCTAAACCAAATGAGGCCATATAGTATTATGATCAAAGAGATGGGCATCACTGCAATGCCCCCTTCACTTAAAGCTATCAATGAGTAGCAAATTTACGGCATAAAATCTCGTTGACAACAATTGTAACTTATTTGTCTTGATAAATACATGAACGAATTTAATGTTGTCTACTATATAGAAGAATGTGGTTGTCTAAATTTAGTTTGGAACCTTTCTCTTTAAAATTTCGCCCCCTACCCCCGGCGACAATTCATGGTTTTGCCACTGATTGTGGATAGCATGGTAAAAGAAGAGGGATGCCATGGTGTAAATGCATATGTGGGTGAAATAGTATAAGCTACTTTTATCACAAAATTTTGAAATGTCTTATCCATGTAAACTCGTTGGCGTGTTGGAGCCTTGGCATTAAATGCTATATGTACATTTTTATATAAAGAGATGTACTGTATGATTGAATCGAACTCAAGCTGCAGTAATATCATATCCCTGCCTTCTGTCAACGTTACTGTCTTTTTTTACCCCATTTCCACAATTATCAGTCGAGATATTCAGAAAGAGATTCCGACACTCACACCAACTGGTATTCATAATTTGTTTCAATCGTTATATTAGTTTATTTTCTTCGCTTCTAAATGCTTCAGGTAGCCATTTAGTATTATAATTTTGTAGTGTTATTCTTCACTTGTAAGTGAAATATTTTGAGTTTGATCATCGTCAAAGATGAATTTGTAACACATTATTGTAGTCCATTGTGAGGCTAAGCTCATCATTCTTCCCCTTAATTGTAAATAATATTGTTTGTTAAAAAAAATAAAAAAATTGCTCTGGGTCAGTGTTCTCTCAACATTTCTTAATCTCCAGTTATGGGCGTACATTTTACCCTGCGGAATGCGGATAGGTTTTCTTTTACTGTAATTTGTATGGCAACTCACAATCATGTACACCACTTGGAGTCTTGGGCTCTGCGACTATGCAAATGAAGATACCAGTGGCTAATGCGGTGAACTTTGAAAATTATATTAATTTACATATAATTTAATTTTTGCTACATAGCTGCACAATACCATATTATTGTTAATTAGAATTCAGGGTTTATTGGAAAGAAATTCCACACTAGAATCGAATAACAAAACTCAAAATAGTACACCTCCTGTCTTACAAAACTCAATGCTAAAACAATAATAGGTTTTGTGTTACTATTAATCCTGTAATTTGTGAGAACAGTGTCTAACATACCGAAACAATATTTATGCCATTCCTATTAAAAAATAAAACAATGTAGGAAACAAATATAGAATCCTAGTTCAATTTTGAGTGTAAATTTGAGTATTCATACAAAGTTCTCAAACCAGTTGGAATAATTTAAACCTTTTATGTCACGCTTCGGAACCAAGGAAAATTTGCTTACCTAGTGTGGGATTACTCCAAAGTAATGGGCTTGAACTTTGGTGCTCCCAAGTAAACTAAAGTCTCTATTATCGAAGAGTTTTCATGAGCCTTGTAGACCTTCTGGGTCATGTGAGCTTGGTAGGTGCTGGGTTTAAAAGAGTGTACTTGGCATGGCATGATACATTTCCTTGTTTGTTGGAATGGTATGAGAATTTATTTATTTTTATTTTTTAAAACAAATAATATTATCTACACTAAAGGGGAGAGGATGAACTTAGCCTCACAATGGGCTAACAATAATGTGGTTCAAATTCACCTTTGGTGAAAATTGAACCTAAGACCTCTTACTTATAAGTAAAAATGAATACCACTATACTGTAGTACTAAATGTATTTAAAAACTTGCTTATTATTGATTTTCCAATAAATGCGCAAAATATATTGAGAGTGACACAAGATCGTACGACCGTGAAATTTTTGAGCCCTAACACCTTCATACAAAGGTTAATACAACTATTTCTGCTCACTTTACAGTGGAGGAAACTGGCATTTGGGGAGGGGAAGCTCAATTCTGATGGGGCATGGAGCTCTAGTCCAAAGTAGGGTGCTTTCCGTTGGGTTGTGAGATCATTCGCAAGTGTATTTTTATGTGTAGGTGGAGCGGGAGGGTGCGACTGCGTTAGTGTAGAAAATCTGTTTAGGATTTTTCTGGGCTAGGTTTTGTAAATTCATGTGGGTTTAAGATTACTTGTACCTTATATCAGTTGACTAGTAAATATTTGTAATAGTGATATCAATGAAATCACGGAATTATAATTTGGCTTCTCAACTAAGGACCGTTGTGGTCAAATTTGCTTCAAGATAATGCAATAAAACTACTCATTGGGTTGCTGTGCACGCAGCTAAGCAACACGAATGTTTTTGTGGGATAGGTTTTTGAGTCATCATGACTTGAAAAACAGTGTTTTGAATAAGACTTCGTTATTTTTACTAGAAGAGCTGTACAGATACATATAGACTTTGGATCCAGTGTGTAGAGCCTACAATTAAGCTATACTTTGAATCCATTGAATATGTTCATGCATAAATTATATTTACGTTGTATATAGAATAGGAAATTACAAGGCTCATTGCTTTTGAACCCAATATCTCAACACTCCTGTTCAAGTTGGTGCATAGATGTCGCACATGCTCAACTTACCCAAAAACTTTAAGAACACTTGATTTGAAACCACTTTGTTGAGGATGTTGGCCAACTGATTCTCTGGTCGAATCTTAGGCAACTCCGGAATTTTCTTATCTAACTTCTCTTTATAAAGAATATACAATCATGTTGAACCGGATTATGGGCACTATCACATGCTGCTTTATTCTCACAATGTAATCGCATTTGTTGTCTAGGCAGATAGCCAAATCCCTCAAGAGAAATCCTAGCCATAATATTTACAAACTCTAAGTGCTATCCCTCTATATTCGGCTTCTACAATTGATCGCGCGATAACATTCTTCTTCTTGCTCCTCTGTGTAACGAGATTACCACCCACGAAAGTGAAGCCTGAAGTAAATCGCCCGTCATCTATTGCTTTGGCCCAATTATTATCATTATATGCATGAACACTTCAATGATCTACATTTTTAGTGAAGAAAATTCCCTTTCTAGGAGCAGACATCAAATACCTCAAAATTCGAATTACTGAATTCATATGTTGCTCTCCAGGCTTATGCATGAACTGGCTGACAATACTCAATGCATAGGTGAGGTCTTGCCTTGTATGTGTTATGTACATCAATCTTCCGATGATCCCTTTATCAATCAGTACACGATTAGGATCAACAGATAATTTCAAACCAACAACATCCACCCAAGGTAGTGACCTTGGGTGGACCATAAACATCAGAATGTATGAGCAACTCATATTCAAATTTGATTGGAAAAAATCACAACAGCTTTTTTCAAGTTCAGAAACATCACAACAGAAATTAGAAACATCAAACCTCGCAAATAAACTGGTGTTGAAATTGAATATGCACAAGGCCATAGATGGTGGATGCATAAATTCAAGCAAGCTGTGAAACAGAGAACAACCGTGGGCAAGCCTAAGATCCAAAGAGGGGTGTGCGTCGGCCAAAGGTTCTCCAACGATCAAGTTAGTAAGTGTAGGACCATGATTTTCTAGGGCGGAGTAAGTCTGATCAGAATATAGTTACCTCAGAAATTTGGTTATGGAGTCACCAACTCTTAGTAAAGCTGTATTAGAAGGAGTAGCAGTGCCACCATCACTTTACTCTGGGACACTAGGCGGAGTCCTAACAACTCCTCTGGATAGCCTAGGGATTGGTGTGCGCCACAAGTAATCAAAACTCCTAAGAGAATATCTAGAAGTACACAATCAAATCCTATAAGTTTTGGAGTTCCTACGACCTAGGGATTGGTGTGCGTCGCAAGTAATCAAAACTCCTAAGAGAGTGCAATATCTACTTCTAAATATCCTCTAGGATTCTCCCAGCTTAGAACAAGGATTCTATCCTACAAATGTTTCTTTCCCACGGTATAAATACACCCACCTAGGGTTCATCTATAGTAACGAAATCTAAACACTTGAATTCTCTCACCCAGTGCTTCAGTCCAAAATCATTCACTAACTTGACTGTCGAATAACCTATAGCCGACACATAACCCTTCCCCCCTTCCAAGTCTCAGGCTGGCTCATGGTTGTTTACTGTTTTGCATGTTGCTTAGGTTTACTCGAATTTGCACTTGACCACCACTTGTGGAGGTGCACGAATTTGGTTCCAACAGTAAGCTGTTTTAGACTCAAGCAAAGCGTAAGGGAATTAGAGTACAAAGATTGCACTACCAGAGATGAATCCTAGATAAGTGTATTTATACGGTAAGGATAGAACATTTTAGGATATAATCCTTTTTCTAAACCGGAAGAATCTTAGAGGATATCTAGAAGTAGATATTGCACCTTTTTAGGAGTTATGATTACTTGCAGCGCATGCTAATTTCTAGATTGAAAGAACTCAAAGACTTGTGAGGAATATGTTTGTGTCTATATCTGGATCAGATCTGGTGGAACAAGCATGGCCATTCCAACGGAGTCGCTCGGACATTGCCTATTGCCCCAGAACATAATAATGGTGCACCGCTTCTCTGTCTAATCTAGCTCCGCTCGAAGATGGTGAGCCTATGATTGGACTTCTGAGGTATCAGTATTCGAATTAGCCTTACTCTGGCTTAAGAAAATCATGGTCCCATAACTAGGAAATAATCTCTTAAGATACTCGAAATAAGCATCCCTAAAACCAAATGTTAGATTTTCTATTCTTCCCCTCATATTTGTCCACTATTAAAGCTTAATGCAACTTGCTCAAACTATTTAGCACCAAATCGTAGTAATAGAGCTTCCCTTGCCTAACACCACAACCAATCGTTTGCCTTATTTGGATGTCCTTAAACACGCAAAATTCAGTTCAAAAAATTACAACACCAGATAAGGAAATGGATATTTGGACAATTGACTAAAGATTATACTCCAAATATGGAACAACTAAAACAGAAGCTAGGGCAGGAGTACCATTGGTGGTGAAAACAAACTTTTTTTTAGGATAGTTTAAGGGGTGAGACTTGTATAGAATCAAATATCATATAATTTGTAGCACCCAAATCAATTATCCATAAACTATTAGAAACATATGCAAACATATTTAAAACCTTAACACCATTACCTGCAATGGCTACGAATGCTAGGCATTCCCAAGTGATCACCTTTTTAAATGGACTTGTCAGCACCACCAGTATTTTTTTCGGAAGAGGATCCTCTCCGGATTTATTTTGAGGATCCCACATTCTAGCCGTTCATCGTACATCGAACGGTCAGTATTCGTCAGGTACTATTTGTGCTTAATTTTAAATAAAAAAATGGTCAAATGATTTATGATCTCACGATGCACGATGAATGACTAAGATGTGAAGATCTCTAGAATCTCCACAATTTGGATCCAAATCCATTTTTTTTCGCCTGCTGTTTTTGGAGGACCCATTTTGGGCCACCACGGCTGAAGCTTAAGAATTTTCAGGCTTACTCTATATGAAGATTTGGTGTCGCTATCTCCCATTAGGAACTATTGGGATTTTGTGGCGGTGGTTTGATGGGTCGGATAAGTATTTTCGTTCAAGCCCTTGTAGCACCGAGTCAGGAGTGCAGCGAGACTCCGATACTTATATTAAAAAAACGTTACACAGATACACTTTGCATCCATTGTAAAGATCCAACAATTAAGCTCTACTTTTGGATCCATTAAATCTGTTTACACCTATTGTACATCTACATTGTATCTGGAATAGAAAAGATCATAAACATAATTACAGAGATGGTTGACTACGTACCCAATACCACAACATCACGTCTCTTCAATTTCCTTACCGATGATGTCAATGTACTCGTATACTCTACCATCACTTGTACGAACCATTCATGATAATAACCCTCCAGTATATTAACGTCCACAATGAAATAAAATGTTGATAAAAAAACAAAAAACAAAAAACAGAAACTGAAATAAAACGAATTTCTCCTTTGTATTGGACTAACAAAATTTGTGTCATTTACAATATCATTCGTCTCCCAAATCTCAGAAGGGCATGATATGAGTGGTCTTAGTATCATAACAAGAAATAACCGATTTCGAATTCACACGAAAAATCTTGAGCAAATCGGCACACATTTGCCGAACAGCCGGCGAGCAATTGCTTTGCATCAGCAGCAATATCTTGGTCAACCCATTCGCCCTCCCCACCGCCTCTTGCGCTGCCCTCTCCTTAAACAAATAGCACACGCTCCATAGTATCGTCACCGCGTGCTCCGCCGCCGCACTCGACACCTTCAGCAGCCTCTGCACGATCCCCGACACGCACTTGCCGTCCTCGCATATCTTTCCCCGCCCCTCTTTCACCGACGACACCGTTTCCAGCAACTTCAACGCCTCCTCCACCGTCGCCGTCGTGGAATTCGGATCCCACAGCAACTTGGACAGCAGCTTCACTGCTCCTAAATGGACCAATCTAACCTTCACTCGCTTCGGGGTCGACAGGGCGATCAAGCAAGAGAGACTCGCTTCAATGACCGTCGGATCCTTTTCCGGAGCCGTGGACTTCAGCAGCTGGGGTAAAAGCCCTTCTTTCTCGGCTATCAGGATCTTCGCTTCCGCGTTTACCGATATTGATTCCAAAACCCCAGCCGATGCGATTCGAGAATCCACACTTCCATGTTGTGCAATAAGGAGCAGAGAAGCCAAGCAATCCTGACCGCTCTTTTTTAGCATCCATCTCGACAGCTCCTCCCGGTCTTGTATTTTGTCCTTCACCAGATCAAGGATTCTCACAACTTGTTCGAGGGCGCCGATGTTTTTGTCTTCGGCATTGCCGCTGCCACCGAGAAACTCGACGAGGACTTGGATGAAACCATCTCTTTCGGCGAGGATTTTGCGGTTGTCGTCGGACTCTCTTGCGAACTGGGCAATCTTGGAAAGGGAATCGAAGGAGGAAGATGGTTCGGTATAGGCGTCCAAGCGGTGGATTAGGTGGCGGATCTGGTCCTTGGGCAGTGGTGGTTGGAAGGGTGAAGAGGGTGGCGAGGAGGAGGTGGAGTTGCGCGGGGGGAGGCGGAAGGAGTCAGACCAGATCTGGATGAGGCGATGCAAGTTGCGGTTGGGGAGCAAGTCTTTGGTGTGGAGGAGTTGCATGGTGGCGGGGCAGGTGTTGTTGCCGTCGTCGAGCCAGCGCTGGATGCTGGAGCGGTCGTAGGTGACGCCGGTGCAGAGGCTAACAGGGGATTTCATGATGTCGAGCGATATCGGACACCGGAAGAAGCTCGGCACCGCGACGTAGAGGTCGTCGTCCCTCACCATCTCCGTCGTCGGTCTCTGTATACCTCTCTTTCGGAATTTTGGGTGGCGAGAGAATAAAAAGAAACAGAGAAAGGGAGGATGGACAAGACAAGAGAGGTGTGGGTTTAAACAAGACAAGAGAGAGAAAGGAAGAAAGAGAGTAGGGGAGTCAAAGGTACGCTGATGTCAGCCATTTTACTTTACTCCCGATTTTATGTTTTTATAATTAAAAAAATATTCTCTCATCTCTTGCTCTCTCCATCAAACTTGAGGCTTTGGTCAAATGAGGGGTTATTTACTTTGTTCAGAGTTGCAGTCTGCAGTCTGTGGGGCTCTTCCTGTTTATTGCAAGAAATATTAATTTGCACTCAAAAGTTCACTGTTTCTAAGCATTTTGGTCTAATAAGGCATTATGTGTAGGTTTTTTCCTCATGAAATTATGTTATTGAAGCATCTGCTTAACATGCGGCGAATAAGTTTATGCATTTTGCTTTTGTGTCTGCGACTGTATTTAATTAGTAGTATTTTCATTTATAAGTTAGAGATTTTAAGTACAATTTTCGTTAAAGACGAATTTAAATAACATTATAATTGTCAAAGATTAATTTGTATCACATTATTGATAGCTCATTATGAAGCTAAGTCTAACTCATTCCCCTTAGTACAGATAATATTGTTTTTAAAAAAATAAAAAAATAAAAAGTAATAATACTATCATAAAAATAAAGGCAAACTAATGAAAATGATTTGAAAACTTTGAGTTTTAACGATAAGAACAAAATAAAGGATAAAATGAATAGTACCAGGATTGACTTTTTAGTATAAAAATGTGGTTTTTTTATTAAAGTGAACAGTATCGTGGACTTTTCGTTAAAACTCCCGAAAAATAATGGTAGAAAGACTAAATTTTTTTAAATCAAATGATGTATCACCAATAAAAAATAAGTACGTTAATCAATATTTAAGTAATAATTCAATCATCAATATCTACATTATTTAGTTTACAATATTTGATTTAGAAATTTAATTTCTCTGACATTAACATAAAAAAATACACAACGATGACATATAAAAGTTAGGAAAATTATATTCACACATCCCAAATTATTTTGCTTATACATTTTTTATTTTTTATTATTTTTCTATCAAGTGTTAATAAATAATAATTTATAAAAAAAATTAAAAAATTGTGATAGAAATAATTTGAGGCGTGCAAGCATAATCTCTCTATAATTATGCCCTTCTAATTGCCCTCTATCTTGCACAATCTGCCCATCTCAGTAAGGATGATTAGGATTAAGGAGGGTTAGGATGTGAGGAAGTCCTGTGAGGAATGTAGGATAACATAGCTACTACACGTGGGATGGAGTGCGTTTTAATTAACTTGCGTATAATGGGGAGGAGAACGTGGGGTGTGGAATGTGGGGACCACGGAGCAATAGCAACGAGGTGGTGCGGTAAAGGCCCACTGGGGGTTCGGTTGGTCGGTCTTATTGGGTATTACATCATCATCAACTTCTTGGACTCCTACCCTTCCCACCTTCTGTTTTTTTACTTCTATTTGAACAATTATGATTAAATCACGTTAATATATTATAGAAATTTTTATATAAAAAAGATAAATAAAAAATATAAAAAAAGTATGAGAGAAGAGAAAAAAGACAAGAGAACTAAAATAGGAGAGAATCTTACTCAGTTGGGAGAGAATTGAGATTTGATACTTCATAGGCTAGAGAGAGAAAGGATGAAAATGACATTTTGCTTTGAACTTGTGGCCTTAATTTCTTGAGTTTTACGGCTTGGTAGTTTCGCGATCCAATCAATACCATTGAACAAAATATTCAGCAAACCCCCCCCCCTCGGGCGGCGCCCAATTCCTTACTTCTTTTGTTTTTTGATCATTCCACTATGATATTATTTTTTTTAAACACAAACAAAAATTACATGTTTTGGCTGACATGATTTAATTTAGTACTTTACTTTTAATTAACTAAAATTATATTGATGACAAGTTAATTATATATCAACAATACAACGATGAGATATTAATGGCATACTAAAAATTGATCATTTCAGCAACATTTAATTTTAGATCATTTCAGCCAGAGACTTCAAATTTTACAATGAAAATTCACGATTACAATTTACATCCAGTACCTGTATAAGTAAAGAGAAAAGTCGATTTCGCTTCAAAGAGCATAAACCGAATTCGAGTGTAATAGTTAGAGAGGTCAATACTAGTAGTTAGCTCCTCTAAAAAGTTTGCCTCAATAAGCCACTTGATGTATTCAATAATGGCATGAATGCTTCACAATGAACAATTTTTATCAATAATTGAATTAATAAACTTAAAGTTCCCTTTTCACATACATATGACTAAAACTATTGTGTGGGGCCATGATTTGCCAGGGTCGGAGTAATGCTGATTCGGGTACTGTCACTTTAGAAGTCCGATGATGGACTCACCAGCTCCGGGCACATCTGTATCAAATGGAGCAAGGTTCCACCATCACTCTACTCGGGGGTACTAGGTGGAGTCCTAATGACTCCGCTGGATGACCATGCTTGTTCCGCAAGACACGGGAACAGGTCCGAATATAAACATAATCATGTCCTATAACTCCAAAAAGGATGCAACATCTACTTACTAGATATCCTCTAGGATTCTATTAGCTTAGAATGAGGATTCTATCATAAAAAGGTATATCTTCCAAGGTATAAATACACCCCTCTAGGGTTCATTTTTGGTAACGTAATCTATTCACTTGAATTCTCTTACCTACTGCTTGAGTTCAAACCATTCACTAACTTGATCGTAGGAGAGCCTTTAGCCGGCACACCCCCAAGCCTAAGGTTTGCTTACGGCTATTCCACTGTTTTGCAAGTTGCTCAGGATTACACATATTTCTACTCAACCACTGCAAACGGAGGTTCGCAGATTTGGTTCCACCAATTCGTGCTTTCATTGAGAGAAAACATATGTTCCTCTCGACCAAACCACTCAACCACCAAACATGTCAACCGAAGAAAGTTCAGTCAACGCCAATGTTAATTCGTCTGGTAAATGATGCCTACCCTTTGATGCACCCATTATCCCTAGGGCAAGAAGCCCGTTGCCTTCAACTACTACAGCAACACTTGGAGCCAACAACGGCCACCCCTAGGGAAGGAGGAGATCCAATCAGAAGACCTCCCCATTCTATGGATCATATATGGGAAACTCTAACCAATATCAACACTTCTGTCAAAAGAAAAGAAGAACCTGACAACCACTCATGCTGAGAGTCATTCCAACTTCGTGGACATATAAAAACGAATGAAGAACCTGAAGAACTTGAGCAGGACAACGCCTCCTACCCAAATCCCTGTCCTAGGATTTTGGAAGCACAAGCACCATAACTCCAGAAGGTGACCCCATAGCAAACCCCAGAAGAAATCCCACTGACCCCATATCATCTCCAATCGTAGAACAAAAGATTCAGCAACTTGGCAAACCCTCCTTATTCCTTATTTCTTTTGCTTTTTGATCCTTCCACTATGATATTCCATTTTTTAAACGCCAACAAAAATCATAGGTTTTGGCTGAAATGATAGTAGAAAAGCATAGAAAAGTAGAAGCAGGGTCTATCATGCTTATAAAAAAGTAATTTTTCCAAAGCATATTAATCAGAGTCCATTTAATTAAATTTTTAGATGATAAATATACCCCACATATTTTACAAAATTACAATCTTTGCCCCTACATTTTTCTCTTTAACAATTATTATTTCACATTAAATACCATATCATTTTTAGTCATTTAACATGTTCACATCCATTTACATAAAATTTGACCAAATACTCAGACATTGGTTTTTTTTTATTCTTTAGTTTTTTTTATAAAGCACTTTTACTGAAAAAAAGTTAACCAAACACTCAACAACTTTATTTTACAGCTGTTTATTCTCACAGCATAACAGAAGCAGTTTTTTTAGCAATACCAAAGTAGCACTAAGTATGGTAATAAATGGATGTAATGAGAACCATTCCTCTCCTCTCTCCTCTCCTTTCCCTTCTTTCTCCCTTTTCCCCCTTCGCTAGCTCACTCTCTTTCCTCTCATTTCTTCATTCTGATTGGGCAGTCCCCCCTCTCCTTTCTCTCATTTCTCTTCTCTTCTTTCCATAACAGCCGCACATGTGGCTTCATCACAACCCTTCCTGCTCCACAAAGAATCCCATTTAGTACAATAGGGGCAATTTCATCCTTTTACTTATCGAAAAAAAATTATACGCCGAAATTATAAATGCGTCAAAACTAAGAATACGAAATACTTAATTTTAAATAGTGAAATTCGGGGACAAGATTTCACATCCTTCCTCCTTATAAAAAATTTGTCCTTGAAATTTCCATTGTCATCCCCACCTACTCATGTCACATCCCAGCCCGGGCCCCCCACCACATCCCGGGCTCGACTCCACCATATCACAATATTGTCCGCTTTGTGCCCCGACCATGCCCTCACGGTTTTGTTTCTGGGAACTACTTCCCAGTGGGTCACCCATCCTGAGAATGCTCTCGCGTGAAATCGCTTAAATTCGGAGTTCCGATGGAACCCGAAGCCAATGAGTTTCCAAAAAGCCTCGTGCTAGGTAGAGATGAGAATATACATATAAGGCTTAGAGGATCCACACTCCTGGGTGATGTGGGATGTTACAATCCACCCCTTTAGGGGCCCGACATCCTCGTTGGCACACTTTTGGCTAGGGATTGGCTCTAATACCATTCTGTCATATCCCGGCCCGAGCCCCCACCACATCCTGAGCTCGACTCCACTGTAGCACGATATTGTCCGATTTGGATCCCGACCACGTCCTCACGGTTTTGTTTCTGGGAACTCATACAAGAACTTCCCAGTGGGTCACCCATCCTGGGAATGCTCTCGTGCGAACTCGCTTAACTTCGGAGTTCCGATGGAACTTGAAGCCAGTGAGATCCCAAAAGGCCTCGTGCTAGGTAGAGATGAGAATATACATATAAGGCTTAAAGGATCCACACCTCTGGACGATGTGGGATGTTACAACTCAACATTGCAATAATTCAACTGATAACGATACATTGAATGACATTCACACTTCATCTATTCTTAGATTCAACTAACCTCAAGTTGGACAGTTTTGAACTTCAGTTCACCACACAAAAATAATCATAAACATAGCCATGTCATCAAAGACAATACCAATTCCATGACACAATTATTAACATCCACATGTAAAGGTACTTAGACCTAATACCTAAGCTCTGATACCACTAAAAGTTGTCACGCCTCGATCCCGACATACGTCCACGATAGACACGTGACGTCACCTGTATATCTAACATACCCCGCCTCCAGGATATGGACAAAGCACAACTCAAGATTCGGATTGCGTAATAATTTTTCGTATACTTTATGGCTGCTGCATCTAACCTTCTCGTTAGATTGCCTACGTACCCTAAATAGGGATCAAGCCATTCGTAGTCCACCATTTGTTAAACTTTGAACTTTTCGTAAAACACTTCCTAGCAGAAAAAATAGAGTACCACACTACACATCAACCATAAGCCAAACAAGAGTTGTCATCTTGCCATTTACACACATATATGCTTTCCAACACCATTCCACAATCACATCAATTTATGACTCATAGAATACACCAAAATGCAGGGTTAGAGCGACAAAGTTCGGCCGAAGCCTACATCCCTGAAGCTTCCTCAATTTAAACCGAATCCAACGAATCAAAGGATGCGATTTCGGACCACTTAACGAAATCCAACCATATCGGGTTCCGGACCACTCAACGGAACCAAAATACCAAGCGGGATTCCAGACCACTCAATGGAATCCAAATCAAGATACGATTCCGAACCACTCAACGGAATCGCGGAGTAGAAGGGATTCCGGATCACTCAATGGAATCGCGGAGTACAATGGATATCAGACCACTCAACGAAATCCAAAGCAGGATACAATTTCGGACCACTTAATGGAATTGTGAAGCACGAGGGATTTTGGACTACTCAACGGAATCCAGATAGAGCAGGGAACCAAACCTCTCAACGGAACCCCAGCAGAACCCAGTTCCGAACCACTTAACGAAACCGAGCGAAAGTCCAAGAAACATATCAAAAACTCAAAGAAACAAAACATGAAACAAGTACTCAATTTACAAAGGCTTAACGACATGAAACAAAGCTCAAGTACTAAATTTAGAACGGATCAACGAAACGAGAATGAAACAATATCGAAGCAACTAATCCCCATGACAATTGGTTAACAATCCACTACTAGCCCTCACATTTCACAAACAATTCAACAAGCACTTCAAATCACATTTCACAAATATTTTCAATGCACAAGTCAAACCATATTTAATAAAAATAGATCGATGGCCAAATATAAAAATAACAATTTTATAGAAAACATATTTATAAAATCAACTCATATCCACAAAGGATGCTAATAAAAGAAATCATGGTAATAACCATATCACATATATTAAAGTCACTCACTAACCAATGTAGGCCCACTAGACTTCACTTAGTCTCTAGTAGTACTAATTTTTGTATTTAAGAACGATTCAAGATATGTTGACCAGAAGTCAACTCTCAGTCAACAGTGGGGTCCACAACCTTACGTAATTCAATTCGGAATAGCCTCCCACAGATTTTCGATCCATTTCACACATGATGTTAAGAGTATAAGTATAGTACAATAAAGTAGGATGAGAATTATACCATCGAAGGTAATCGTCTACACCAAGATTTGCCAAGATTTTTTAACATATTCGGATAGTACGTCTCGAAACAAATGCGTGGGCGCAAATGGAATGTAATTTGGAGTTATAATGAAGGAGTTATAAACGAGCAAAGTTAAGTGCAAAATGATCATTTAACCATAACTCTAGAACGCTCCAGCTTTGCTGGAGCAGGAAGGGTTGTGATGAAGCCACGTGTGTGGCTGTGATGGAAAAAAAGAGAAGAGAAATAAGAGAAAGGAAAGGGGTGATTGCCCAATCGGAAGGAAGAAATGAGAGGAAGGAGAGTAAGCTGGCGGATGGGGAAATGAGGGAAAGGAGGGGAGAGAGAAGGAGAGGAACCGGATCCCAAAACTCTTGACCTAATGACCCGGCTCCCCAACCTGGTTCCTACACATATCCCGATGCTGATTCCGACATTTTTCCAGCGATCCAAGGCTCACCACCACCTGAAAAACATTCCCCATTGTTCCCTCTTCCATTTCCCCCTAAAAATTGACGAGTTTGACATGGGTTCGTGAAGAATGTCGGCCGACGGCTTTCGAGGATGCACGGCAGCGATCGGCTGATTCCGAAAGCCTCATCGTCGACCACGTGATGTCAGAGCATAAGTATAGTAGGATGAGAATTATACCATCTAAGGTAATTGTCTACCCCAAGATTTGCCAAGAATCCTCATCGAGTCAAAGTCGTTCAAACTAAGAAAGCTGGAGTCACCGATAATAATCGCACATAATCATAATATTAGTGCCCATTAGTAAAACTCCACTAAAACAATTAAATTTAGGAAAACAGGGTGCGAATTTAGGATCAGAGCGTTGAAATACACTAAGGAGGGTCCTGGGTAATTTTCGTAAAAATCATCAAAAAGTCAACCAAGACGCCCCGGTGGTTAACTACGTTAAAACTTTAAAATTTCACTAAATGGATGTCAAAAATGGACTTGGGACGTCGAAATTAGCCTAGGAGGGTTTCCTAGAAATTTTCGAAACATCAACATAAGGAATATTCCAAGAATATTCACAGCCTATTTGGAAATTTGGGCCAGGCTGGGAACATTGGACCAAGGTTTAGGCCGGTTGGGCTTAAGGGTTTGGGCCAAGAACATTGGACCGGTTTTAGGCCTAAGGTCCGCCCCTTTTTTTTTTCTTTCTTTCTTCTTATTCTTCTTCTCTGGCTTATTGCCAGATTCTGGGGGAATAGTGCCCGGTAAAAACTTCCACGGCTCGGATTAACTTCAAAACTCCACCTAAATTCACCATTTGAAGATCAAAATGAAGCTAGGATGGTAGGGGTTCGAATGATACCATTTTGGGTCTCCACTGTAGCCTTAAAATGGCCAGAAGACGCCTGCAACTTGCGGTTCCTTGCCGGAAGACTGAGGAAATTTCCCTCGAGGCATTTCTACTTCAAAATGTCACCATAAAAACTCAAATTTATCCTAATCGCACATCAAAACAAGATTTAAGAAGTTCTTAGGCGTTTTCAAAGCTTACCTTCACTGGGAATGGCGAGAAACTCGCCGAAGTAAATGTTGAATAGTGGTGGCGCCATTGTGCAGAGAGAGGGAAAAGGGAGAGAGGGTAACCTATCTAGGGCTCGGGTTTGTGACATGGGTAGTTAGGTGGTGTTGCGGTGGTGGTGAGGTTCGCCAGGGAGAGCCGTGAGTGGAGATGGACGGCGCTGGTCTCTCCACTTGCAGAGAGAGAGACGAGATGAAACTGAGAGAGAGAGAGAGAAAGAGAGAGAGAGAGAGAGAGAGAGAGAGTGAGTGAGTGAGTGATAGGTGGAGTGGGGAGTCCCCCATGTGGGTGTGTTCCCACCAGACAGAAAAGAAACTCGCCGAAGTAAATGTTGAATAGTGGTGGCGCCATTGTGCAGAGAGAGGGAAAAGGGAGAGAGGGTAACCTATCCAGGGCTCGGGTTTGTGACATGGGTAGTTAGGTGGTGTTGCGGCGGTGGTGAGGTTCGCCAGGGAGAGCCGTGAGTGGTGATGGACGGCGCTGGTCTCTCCACTTGCAGAGAGAGAGACGAGATGAAACTGAGAGAGAGAGAGAGAGAGAGAGAGAGAGAGAGAGAGAGAGAGTGAGTGATAGGTGGAGTGGGGAGTCCCCCATGTGGGTGTGTTCCCACCAGACAGAAAAGAAGAGAATGTATCTCTTATATGGATACATTCTATTTCGTACATTTGAGAATGTATCCATGTCAAGTTTAATTGAAGAAATTTAATAATGTTATTAAGCATAATTTTTTTTTGTGTGCGTTTCAAAAATGCACCCGTGTTTTGGTACATGATATTTTGGTTAATTTTCATGAATGTACCTATGCTTATATATAATATATTGGAGAGTATAATTTATCTTTTAATATTCTTATTTTCATAAGTTATGAGTTTTTATTTAGAATTCCATTAATATAAAGAGCTATAAATCTAAATTTTTAATTAATAATTATAATAACCATTATTACATTAATGTCTAGGACTTCAATAAAAAAAATGAAAAACTTACAAAATTTCAGCAAAAAAACATTAATAACTAGAGACTGAATCCAAAGTCTTCCAATTGTAAATCTAACCAAATAATACAAGGAAATCTTTGCAACTAAATTGACTCGGCGCACAAGTTATGTAATTCTTCCGATCCACGAATCATTATATGTTGAAGAAAGCAACAAACCATATATTATGGCACCGAAAGCATTAGTTAGTAGTTACTCAGCAACACATCTTTCGAAATCCACTTTTACTCAGCATTTGATTACACAATGGCCAAACTTTCATCATATGCAACCATCATTTCCACTAATTACTGATCAACAATCAAGGGTAAACTACGTTACCTACCCCATTTCATTTTCTTCTATCATTAGAGGAAAAGAGTAAGATTCGCTCCTCTACAAATCTCTCTTTCGTTCAGCCATCTCCTATTTAGAGAGAAGAGATTTGAAGAAGAGAGATTCTTACGCTGCTAATTCCCTCCTAATTCTTCACTTTTATTATTACGTAGATTTGACATGCAGTAGTCAAAGTACGTAGATTTGAATGATATAGACGCGAGTAGTTGAGGCGTGCGTGTGATCCCAGTAAATGTGTTCAATGACTTCCCCGAAAACAAATAGATAATGACGACGATGCCAAAGGGCGCAAGCAATTGACCATATATACCTAACTCTTCGTTTGTGGGAAATGATTGGTTGATATAATGCTATTGCTGCTAATACATGCCAAAGTTGGAAATCAAATTTGGTGTGCCTCCACCATACTGCATTAATTCCAAGTCAAATTTAGGAAACACTCAACATCTCAACTCCTATTCGAAGACTTAAGTACGACAAATCCATATATTTCATATATATGGAGACCTTTAAAGGAAAGGGTTATTTATTTATTTATTTTAAATGGAGATTTATTGTGAAGCTCACACATCCAATTTCGACGATCTGAGCCGTTTATATTTCAAGTTGCACCTCATAGATCATCGTTGCAAAAGATTAGCTAAATTGGAAATATTTGAGACATCTAATTGAGTTTAAAAAAATTGATGAACATTTTGTTCTATAAGAAACAATGAAATTTTAACGTGATAGTTATATAAGCAAATGGTTTTGGATTCAATTGACTTTTTGTAAAGTTGATCTATGAATTGAGACTTACAAAATAGACAATTCGGACCTTTGAAGTTCGATGTTGAGTGTGTAACATCCCACATCCGGCACACTCGCACCACACGGCAGAGTGGCTTTGATACCAAATTGTCACATCTTGGCTCGAGCCCCCACCACATCCCGAACTTGACTCCGCCGTAGCACGATATTATCCGCTTTGGGCCTCAACCACACCCTCATGGTTTTGTTTCTGGGAACTCACACGAGAACTTCCCAGTGGATCACCCATCATGGAATTACTCTCGGGCGAACTCGCTTAACTTTGGAGTTCCGATGGAACCCGAAGCCAATGAGCTCCCAAAAAGCCTCGTGCAAGGAAGAGATGGACATGTACATATAAGGCACATCACCCCTTCTCCGTTGGTCGATGTGGGATGTTACAATTCACCCCCCTTAGATGCCCCAACGTCCTCGTCGGCACACTCGCACCACACGACAACCTGGCTCTGATACAAAATTGTCACATCCTCGCCCGGGCCCCCACCACATCTTGGGCTCGACATCGCCTAGCATGATATTGTCCGTTTTGGGCCCCAACCACGCCCTCACGGTTTTGTTTCTGGGAACTCACACGAGTACTTCCCAGTGGGTCACCCATGGGATTGCTCTCAAGTGAACTCGCTTAACTTCGGAGTTCCGATGGAACCTGAAGCTAGTGAGCTCCCAAAAAACCTCGTGTTAGGAAGAGATGGACATGTACATTTAAGCCACATCACCCCCTCTATGTTGGTCAATGTGGGATGTTACAATCCACCCCCTTAGGGGCCCGACGTCCTTGTCGGTACACTCGCACCACACGACATAATGGATCTGATATCAAATTGTCACATCTCGGCCCAGACCCCACCACATCTCGGGCTCAACTCTGTCGTAGCACAATATTGTTCGCTTTGGGCTCTGACCACACCCTCACGGTTTTGTTTCTAGGAACTCGCACGAGAACTTCCCAGTGGGTCACCCATCATGGGATTCCTCTCGTGCGAACTCGCTTAACTTCGGAGTTTTGATAGAACCCGAAGCCAGTGAGCTCCCAAAAGGCCTCGTGCTAGGAAGAGATGGACAAGTACATATAAGGCACATCACCTCCTCTCCGTTGGTTGATGTCACATCCCGACCCGAACCCCCACCACATCCCGGGCTTAACTCTGCCGTAGCACGATATTGTCCGCTTTGGGACCCGACCACACCCTCACAGTTTTGTTTCTGGGAACTCACACGAAAACTTCCTAGTGGGTCACCCATCATGGGATTGCTCTCACGCAAACTCACTTAACTTCGAAGTTCCAATGGAACCCGAAGCCAGTGAACTTCTAAAAGGCCTTATGCTAGGAAAAGATGGACATGTACATATAAGGCACATCACCCCCTCTCCGTTGATCGATATGGGATGTTACAATCCACCCCCTCAGGGGCTCGATGTCCTCGTCGACACACTCACACCACGTGGTAAAGTAGCTTTGATACCAAATGGTCACATCCCGGCCCGGGCCCTCACCACATCCTAGCTCGACTCCGCCGTAGCACGATATTGTCCGCTTTACATGGCAGAGAGGCTTTGATACCAAATTGTCACATCCGGGCTCTACTCTGCTGTATCACGATATTGTACATGTTGGGCCTTGACCACGCCCTCACGGTTTTATTTCTGGGAACTCACATGAGAATTTCCTAGTGGGCTACCCATTATGGGATTTCTCTCGCACGAACTCGCTTAACTTCAGAGTTCCGATGGAATCTGAAGCCAGTGAGCTCCCAAAAGGCCTCGTGCTAAGAAGAGATGGACATGTATATATAAGGACATCACCCCCTCTCCGTTGGTCAATGTGGGATGTTACAATGAATGTACGTATAAGGCTTAGATGATCCACTTCCCTAGGTGATGTGGGATGTTATAGAGTGGGTCCCACAATTAATCCCCATTTTTTTCAAAAAATTGGAATCCTTTCCCTTAATGGGTATGTCACCAAATGTGGCCTAGCGACGTCAGAGTAGTTAAGATGTCTAATCTTGCTTTAATTTATAATTAAATTTATAAACAGACAAATAATATATGTATAAAGATAATACTACTATGAACCAAAGATAATTATTCAAGGAAAGAATAATTGTTGCCATCGAGATATCAGATAGCATCTTTTCTTTTCTTTAACACTTTCTCTTTTTTCAAATAAAAACATTTCATGCTTCACTTCTTTGGACGGATAGGAGGGCATATTTCATAACAGTTGTCTTTGTTATCATTTCCAAAGTTTTCATCCATATGATGCTGAGATGATGCGGCTTCTGCCATTTCCTCATCATCTAAACCGTCGAGTTCAAGAATTTTTAGAACCCTTTCTAGAGGATCTTCTAGCCTATTGATCAAGTCTAAAATCAGACTTTCCTCTTTGGTGATAACATAGAGGTTTAGTTTACAAGTGCATTTTTCCTTTGAGTTAAAACTGTTGGCTTTGGTCGTTAATGTAAACAGTTCTTCATCATTAAGGACTGCAACTTCATTTTGGCTTTCTTTGGAATCAAAAGAGTTTAGCATTAACTGGCATAATTGTTTCTTTAGACCTTCATTAGGATTTAGGTTATTAATCTTTTCTTTCATTCGACAATGAGGTCTCATATGTCCAACTTTCCCACACTTGTAGCAAACAAGGGACTTTAGTTTCGATCCTTTCCTCCTTGTTGTTTGCGAGGTTGGAATTTTCGTTTGCGAAATGTCCTATAAGGTTTTGAGAATCTATGTGGAATATATTCCATATTTTTTTTATGAAGTCTTTTGGTTTTCCCAAAAGGTCTTTTTGAGGATGTTTGGCCTTTAGGTTCAAACCCAAATTGTTCACAAAAGTCTTCCATCTCTTTTGATCGCTGTTTATCAAGCTGTCTTTTCAGCGTCATGTCGTTACAAAGTTTTAAACCTTCAACACATATTTCAGAGGTAAGCTCTCCATAAGTATACAACCCATAAGGTATAACTCTTCCGAATTTTGTCTTTATATGATTTCGTACCTTTTCGATAAATAATGAAGGTAATCCATAAAGAAACTTTACTTTCCAGAAATCAGCATTATAATCAAATCTAGTGAAAACCTTGGCATAATAACATCTTTATACCACTTAAAATGAGACAGAGTCGGATGTTTTAGGTTCATAAGAAGTTCTCTAGAACGATCATGTTGGACCTTAGTATATCTAACAAAATGGAGGGTAATGGTATAAATCAAGGTATTCACCGCATCTTCACATATCTCTCGCTCTCCATTAGCGTTTTCAACCGTAATTGTGGCAATAAGAATTTGTTCTTTTGCTTGTTCGCTTAGGTGAAAGTCCCACCATCCGCGAAGCTGTCCAATAAATCCTACTACAATTGCGTAAGCAATAATTTTATCAGATTTTCCATGTAATTTGCTGGTTGAACATCATCATGTGTCTCTTAGTATTGACGGTTTTGATATTCTGTTTGTCCATCAATGTTGCATTCAACAATTGATCGTCCATCATATTGCACCTTTTCACCCATATCATTGTCTTCAAACTGAAGATCTACTGTGTTGGCCTATGATAATAATTTTTTAAGATGGGTGTTCTTGTGACCCTGTGTCCCTATTTTATCCTATTCATTTATGGGTCTAGTGTTGGCTCTGTAAATTGCTCTTCCAAATCAGCAATTTGTGTTTCAGTAATAAATGAAACATTTGGCTTAGTTATCTTTGTTGAGCTTAATCGTTTTGCTAAAGCATTAACAAAATTGTCATCTGTTAGGGGTTTTCCTAACTTATAGTTCTTAAGATTAGGTGTTGGTTCGAACATGGATTGGCTGATCTTATCCTTTTCCTTTTTATTCTTCTTTTCTTCAGAAGAACTAGAAAATGTTCCTGGTTTTTTAGGGTTCCAAATTCTAGATTTGAGAGAATCATTTTCCTTTAATGAGTTCTCTATCCTAGAAGCTTGTTTTCCTAAGGACTAGAGAAACATATTTGTATAATTATTTTGTTGTATCAAAACGGAAACTTCAGTTTGTATAGAAGCACTTTGTCCTATTTTTGAGACTTCCTTATAAAGAAAAGTAGTTCTTCCTTGTGGATTTATCTTAATAGTCTTTTTTGGTGGATGTATTGTCATTTATGATGTTCCTTCGTTCATTATATAAGTTCTATATGGATTATCTAGAGTACTTATACATTGGGTATATTCAAGAAATTTGTACATTTTAGCACACCACTCATACCAAGGAAATAATCTTGTATAAATACCTATTTCAATCATAAAAGTGTAGTGAAGTTTTTTCAAGAATTTTTTTTCTTTCTTGATTGTAGGCTTTTTCTAGCCATTCCCTTTTCGAAGCATTTTCTTCACTGAGATAATCTTTTTCAATAAACTCCTTATCGGGTTCAAATTTTGTTGTTACACAAATTTTCGACCTTATAGAATGGGTATTACACTTGTTAATGGATTTTTTTAAGGCCTTCTAGGATAGTCCTTTCGTGACCTTGCTCATATGAGCTTGATTCGGGTGTTGTTTTTATTTTTTTTGAAAGAATTAGTTCTGAAGAGGATAGGCCTAAAAGAATCACCACTCCTTCGAGGACCTAAACTTAGTCTAGTTAGCTTGTCATTGTTGAAACGTATTTCTACATCTCCATCTTCATATTGGTTAATATGGTTAGGCCCTCGATTTTGAATTGGTTAAGGAGGGATTGCTTCCTGCACTCTTCATCTATCAGGTAGAGTAACTTTATTCCACCTAATCATCTTTAGTACCACAATATACGCTTTTCCTAAATTGGCTTGGAACAAAATGATTTGTCCCTTGCTATCCATAATCTTAGCTCTGGGTAGAATGGTATTCATAACCTTATATGAAATTCAATAAGTCATAGCGAGATTATGTGATCCAGGGTCCATATCATACCCTTGGGTATTTACGCTTAAGGTAAGAGTTTTTAAGATTCCTGGGTTGGATAATGACATTGAAAAGTTTGGGTAACAATTAAAATAAATTGGCCCCTCACTTAAGGAAGACTCTACTGATCCCGGCATGGAATTAACAAAGTTGCTATGTCGTTTATCCCGAAGACAGTAGAATTGAGGTATCTAACCCTATTCTGGTTAACGGTTTCATTACAACCTGTATTTGATCTATATGCAAATAGTTTTGACTCTTTTGCTTATGTTGATCTATTTGGTGTTTATAGGGTAGTTTGGTTAACATGTAGCAGTCTCAAAGTTTTCGGCTCCATTAATTAGCATATGAGTTTACTATATTCTTGTATTAGAGAATATGAATCTCAAATCGAAAAAAAAAGGTACATTGTATGTATTTATAAATAGTCGGACTACTCCTCATTCCGAAGCAAAGCCATGCTAATACCAGGAGTGGCCTTGGCCCCCACACTCAGTTACGAAACCTGTATGTTTGTTTTTGAACTGTGCAATTTTAAGAAAATGACTCCTAAGATTTAGCTTCCCCCTCTCCCATTTGATAGTAAGATATAAGCCAATATAGTCTAGAAAGTCAAAAAATGAGGCAGGAAACTAATGAACCCTAAATATAGAAATTAGATTTTAATCCTTAATGCTTGGTATAAGATTACAATTGAGTTTATTCATTTGGTTCTATTTGAATACCAGCATTTATATTCCATGTATATTTTTTGGTAATTTCATGATTTTTCTTTTTTAAGTCTCATATATTTCAGTACAGATATTTAGATACAATAACTTATTATAAATATATTTAAGTAGAAACATTTAGGCATAGAAATTTATTATAATATAGTTCCGTACAAACATTTAGGTACACAAATTCATTATAATATATTTCGGTGCAAACATTTAGGTATGAACATTTCAATACAAGCAAATCGATTTATATATTTAGGTACAATCAATTTTGTACACTTATGTATTTGCATTCTTTTTTTTATGTGTCACTTATTCTTTTAATGTGGTGATATTAAATAAAAATACACATTAATAACTGTGAACACGGAAAATTCCTGAAACGAAAGAGACAAGAACAACGTGCACAAAATAATATTTGTATTTGATGATTTTGATTTTGGGTTACAATCTCTCTCTATTTTGATCCTCTGATTCGATCTCCGTAAGGTGTTGATTTGTGAATGTTTGATTGATCCAAGGGCCGTCGAGGCTTGATCTTGGATGAACTGTTGGAAGTTTCTTCAAGGGGCCGTGGGCTTGATCTTTGAAGATGGATTTGAGCGGATCTTCAAGGAGCCGTTGGGGCTTGATCTTGAAGATGAGTGTTTCTTCAAGGGCCGTTGAGGCTTAATCTTGAATAACGGTGATGAGCGGGTCTTCAAGGGGTTTTGGGCTTGATCTTGAAGAACAGTGATGAACGGATCTTCAAGGGCTTTTGGGCTTGATCTTGAAGAACGGTGGCTTGTTGATTCAAGGTCCGTCGGTGCTTGATCTTGGAAGAACGATGAACGAAGAACACTTTCTTCAAGGGCCGTCGGGGCTTGATCTTGAATTGGTGGATGATTGTTGATCCAAGGGCCGTCGGGGCTTGATCTTGGAAGAACGGTGGATGATTGTTGATCCAAAGGGCCGTTGAGGCTTGATCTTGGAAGAACGATGAACGAAGAACGAAGAACGAAGAACACTTTCTTCAAGGGCCGTCGGGGCTTGATCTTGAAGGAAGATTTGATGAAGAACCAAAAGGGCTTTCTTGATCCTTCGGGATTTGCTTGAGAGCTTCGGAGTTTCAGAGCTTCAGAGCTTCAAGGTGTAATGTGAATTCCCCCCCACAAATGAATGAATTAGCCTTCTATTTATAGAAATTTCCAAGGCCTAATTTTGAATATAATATTCCAGATGAAATAAGTCGTTTCTGCCAGGTGTTGACACGTGTCCTGTTTGATGACTTTTCCAACTTATTTCGATTTTTTGTTTAGACACACGCTACATGTAAAATTTATGTAATACATGAGCGTTGAAACTTTGATTTATCGGTCAACATTTATTTACCGAAATTTCGATGTCTACAATAACAAAGTAGAATATAAATTTTAATGAAAGTACAGTTCAAATAATTAAAATCGATAAGTAATCTAAGGCCAAATTTTTTTTATTTCAATCCTAATGTTCAAAACCCTAAAATATAATATGAAATAATGTCATCTTCAGCCAAAATGAGAGAATAATAACTTGAGTTTTTTCCTTTACTAACCACAAGCAATAGCCAAAATTCAACAAAAGTCTCACGTATGGAACTATTGCACATCCTCACATGAAAACTAAGGAATAATAATAGAAAAAACCCAAGCCTAGTCTGCTATTTCAATGTTATTATTCTGTCTCTTTTCTCTGACCGGTACTTAAACTTCGAAATCCTCACCAACACCCTCAAATACAAGGGGAGTGGGCACTGCTCTTCGTCTGTTAAGCTTCATAAGGATCTTTACCTTATTTCTAGAACAAAATATAGACATTCTTATAACAGAGGCCTGAGAGACCTGGAGCAACACATCATAATTAACGCTAACCTCAACATACTATTGATGTCACAGCCCATCCCAAATTATTACTATCGACGATGTCAAATGACGGTTTTATCCTTGGACATTGAAATTGTAGTGTGTGTGTTATTCTTTGGGACTAGATGTTATTTTCGTTTGTTGGTTGGTGACCCACGTGGAACACACATACACACTTTCACTCCCTCTCTCTCTCTCTCTTCTTCCCGTGCACTCTCTCTCTCTTCCCTCTCGATTTTCTCATGTTTCCGTTAACCTTGTACAGACGAATGTCAAGTTCACCATTCACGCACGGCTCAACATTAAAAAGGTAAGGTTCTTGTTCCTTACAAGCTCCTGAGTCCATTCGTACCATTTTTAGGACTTGAAAACCTCAAAAACCGCGAGAACTCTAACCTCCAATTTGGTGCACTATTCATGCACACATAAATGTGAAGGTTTCAGTGGATTTTAAGCTCACAGGAAGCTTTCGAAGGCCCTCACAAAACTCGGAGAAGAAAAACCAAGCGATTTGGACATCGGGATCGTCAGTTTCAAGTTTGGCTGGTTTTCCTCAAATTTCTCCGGCGAGATTCCGTGATCTTTGGGGCTTTAAACAGGTAAGGAAATGTTTTACAAGTTAAGAGCTTCAATTTGGTACTGGTTTCATGAATTTTGGTTTAAAAATGAGTGAGATATCAAGGTTTAAAAAAATTCACAGTTTCGGCACCGGCGACGGTCGCAGGAGTTCTGAGGTTAGGGATGACGAAATATTCCTAACGGAGTTGGTTAGTTTTAACGGTTTACGTTACTTTTAACGGAATATTCCTAACGGCGTCATTGTTACCGTCAGTGTGCCTAAACGTGCCCGCGCGTGGGCGGCGCGTGTGTGGTAGGAAATTTTTTCTAAAAATATGGGGATGTTCGTGAGGTTGTGTAGATCACATTGGTATATTCAAACACCCTATTTGAGCATTGTATGAGAAGTTATTAGCTAGTTTTGTCTACGTGCTTTAAATAACGTTTTTATAGTTATTTCGCATATAAGGGAGGCTTATCCCTAGGACGAGCGCAGTCAAGGGCGACTCAGGGACTACAACCCTTCGATATACCAGTGAGTGGGCTATTGGTTTTCAGTATATATTTATATACTTGATATTTTCCCTGAAAATGTGTTTAAATGAAAGTATGATTTGAATGCCATGCATCTAAATTTATATTTCGTATATGAATTAGTATATGATGCATATATATTATTGTGGTGTTGTGGATGCTCAGGTAAGCCCAGGTGAGTTATGAACTGTGAATGTGATTAAGATGATGATTAATTGAGAAGCTTTGAGCTCATAAACCTGCACCTAGGATGTTAATGATTAGCTAGAGATATGACACAGGCCTGTTATTATAATGTCACCTCCCGCACCATATGCTCATATTGGATCCAATTTAGGTGCACATTCCTGTCATACAGACCATCAAAGATGGTTCTGACTCGTAGGTGACTGGCGATTTATTGCCCAGCTATCATGAGAGAGTAGTATCGAGCATATTTATATTACACCAAGTCTTGTCGTACATACCCTTTTTTAGTGGTTCTGACTTATGTGCAGTGTAGTGCCGTATAGGTCATAGTAGTGACTCCGGCTAGATTGACTAATGAGCTATGAATTCAGCCGTACAGATTTATGCAGAGGTTCCGGCTAATATGTTATTTTCCATGAAGTTATTCTCACCTAAATTACTTACTCTGTTATATCTTGGCATGGCATACTAATGATTATGAATATGTGAAGCTTGAATTGAATTGATATATTTACGTATACATATTTATGCATATGCTTATATTCTCACTACTACAAAAAGGGATATCACTGGCGCTATAAAACCGACAAAAAACACCACTTACTATCGGATTTTTGGTAAAAATCCGACATTAAATCGTGCAATGTCGGATAGTGGAAGCGATGCCAATACTACTATCACAAATGGGTATTGACGTCGCTTATCTTCCTTAATCCGCCACCAAGAAGGAAAGTAATATAAAATAAAAAAGAACAACAGCGTCGCTTAAAAGCGACATCGGTTCTTACGTCGCTTAAAAGCGACATGAAAATCTGATATGATGGTGGTTCAAACTGACATTAAGTAACAAATAAACAATTAAAATATCACACTTACTGTCGGTTCAAACTGACATCACCTAACTTAAATAAATAAAATAGTCAAGCTACTGTCGGTCGTAACTGACATTACCTACCATCTAGATAAATAAAATAATTAAGCTACTGTCGTCCATAAGCAACACCAAATATATTAATAATAAAAAAAATTTCGTTTTTAATTAATAATAATCAAAATGACCAAACCCATATGAAATTGGTAGCTAAAACCAGGTCTGTTGTTGGCTAGGTTTTCTCATAGTGGGTAAAGAACAAAACCCAACAATAATTCACAGTAAATCGCAAAACCCATATGAAATATAGAATCTTTAACAACAATTCACAGAAATTTGAACCTAATTTCATACAGTGAAATTAGGATATGATCCTTTGGAAGCCCATGGTGAAAGAATACGTCAGCCACACAACTTGTGATCCCTTCATCAAGTGGGTATGTATCTGTCGGTGTGTTTCGCATATCTATCGTCTTATGCGTTTCTCACTTTTAAACTCAAAAAGTACAGATCTAAAGTAAACCTTCCCCCCTTCCCCTCGACTATGCAGCCGCCGCCGCAGTGTCCCCGTAGCAGCGAAGGCCTTTGCCGGGAGAAAGTCACAGACGAGGCAGAGTCAGGAGAGATCATCTCCGGAAAACAGTCTCAAAGGCTCGATCAAACATGTATCAGCGAAGCAGACCTGAGAAGGCAACTGGAAGATTTTCCATCTGGGTTCAATTTCGAAAGATTTTCCATCTGGGTTCCGATAAAAAACCATAAACTGAAACTAAAAACCATAATAAAATGAAAAAGTACCACGTTTCCAAAAAAAAAAAAAATTAAAAATGGACAACCTTCGACTTCTTCTTCTTCGAATTGGAGTTCGTCAGCATGTTCATCCTCAAAATGATCCATAGCAAAACAATCTTCAAGAAGAAATACCCTAAAAACTGAGAAGGGAGAAGAAATGGAGGTTGAAACTGAAACTCAAATGAATACACGGTGAAATGGGGGAAGAAGAGGTTTAAATATGGATGCAGAGTCATTAAGGACCCCCTGGCGTCGTAATAAGTGAGAGTTGGTATCGGTTTAAACCGCCACTAACTTCTCACATTCATTATCCACCACTTTTTGACAAAATTTATTGAAGAAAACCTGGCGTCGGTTTAGTTGCACTTGGTGTCGGTTTAAACCGACACCACCACTGACACGCATTAAATCAATCACCTACTTCTAACACAGTTTTTTAGTCTTTTGAACAAAACTGACGTCGGTTTAGTTGCACTTGGTGTCGGTTTAAACTGACACCACCACTAATGCATTAAATCAATCAACGACTTCTGACATAGTTCTTTGAAATTAATAAGGCGTCACTTTAATAAACATTGGTGTCGATTAAAACTGACACCATGGTCTGACAAGCTTTAATGAGGTGGCCTTTGCGTCGGTTTAGTTTCACTTGGTGTCGGTTTAAACCGACACGACTACTTACAAGCGGGAAAGTTCCCTCCTAGTTTATTTTGAATATCTAGAGTGCAAAATAAATTAATTTAAGATAATATATTCTTATATTACTAAATATTATAATTTTATGTTATATTTAAGGGTTTTTTTAATAACACCCCACAAATTATTGAAGACACCCCACTTAATATTTAATGTTAAATGACTTGTATAAAATGACTATTTAAACCCTATTTTTCTCAAACAAAATCTAAAATAAAAAAAGAAGCAATTATTTTCTTCCTACACCCATATCATGAAAAATAAAATCCTAAAACTACCCGTAAGTTTATTTATAATTTTGTAGTTTGTACACACCTGCACTCACAATGTCTTGTCATTATGTTTTTTTTTATTAACTGTTAAGTATTCTACAACATAATAGACAAAGATATATTCTGAAATATTCAAATCTTCTTTGAGATAGTTTAGTGGTGTTTTTTTTTTCTTTTGCTAAACTTTTTTAAGCATGCTTGCTTTATTTCTTAGGATGGGTGGGGTTGCAATATCATTCAAGCATGATTGCAAAACCAAATTTTTAACTTGGGAACAATAGGGTATAAATGGTCTCTGGTAAAAAAATGATCTTTGTGGCTAAATTGGTAGTGGGCACTCAACTTTTCGGATTTGACATTTAGATAGATTAGTAAATTATGAGCTCTGGTAAAAAATGATCTTCATGGCTAAATCGGTATTTAAACAAAGCAAGTGAATACCATCATCCCTAACCAAGATGCCAACACATAGTCCACTACGTTAACATGAGCCACCGAGAGATAGTTCAACATGTTAAATGAAAGCAAAGGAGAAAGCCAAAGTAGTAAAACTATCTTTTGGACAAAAAGAAGGAAACGAAAGATCATTCATACAAAGATTTGTGGTATCCACTAGTGTAAAATTTTAAATTGAAGATCGAATTCATTCATTGTATTCATATAGGCTCAAGGAGTGTAACTATAAAAATCATCAAAATCGGAGTTAAAATAACTGTTAAATCGTGATTTTTTCGTTTATCACCATCGAAAAGTTTTGTCCCGTTACTTGATCTTTGAATGTTTGTTTTTTTACGATTTTTGGCATATGCGATGTCGAAGCATATACAAACAAGTTTGATGGTTGGATCGTTGAAAGTAGTTTCGTAGAATGCGTATCCTATCAAAATGATAGATTCACTAACACTTAGAGTTTATTTATATTTTCATTAAATATAACATAAGATTTGTGGTATCCACTAGTGTAAATATTTTAAATTGAAGATCGAATTCATTCATTGTATTCATATAGGGTCAAGGAGTGTAACTATAAAAAATCATCAAAATCAGAGTTAAAATAATCGTTAAATCGTGATTTTTCGTTTATAACTGTCGAAAGGTTTTGTTCCGTTACTTGATCTCTGAATGTTTGTTTTTTGCGATTTTTGGCGTATGCGATCTCGAAGCATATACAAACAAGTTTGACGGTTAGATCGTTGAAATTAGTTTAGTAGGATGCGTATCTCATCAAAACAATAGATTCACTAACACTTGGAGTTTATTTATACTTTCATTAAGTATAACATAAGATTTATGGTATCCACTAGAGTAAATATTTTAAATTGAAGATCAAATTCATTCATTGTATTGATATAGGGTCAAGGAGTGTAGTTGTAAAAAATCATCAAAATCGGAGTTAAAATAACCGTTAAATCGTGAATTTTCGTTTATAACCGTAAAAATGTTTTGTTCCACTACTTGATCTCTGAATGTTTTTTTTTTTTACGATTTTTGGCGTATGTGATCTCGAAGAATATACAAACAAGTTTGATGGTTGGATTGTTGAAATTAGTTTCGTAGGATGCGTATCTCATCAAAATGATAGATTCACTAACACTTAATGTTTATTTATACTTTCATTAAGTATAACATAAGATTTGTGGTATCCACTAGTGTAAATATTTTAAATTGAAGACCAAATTCATTCATTGTATTGATATAGGGTTAAGGAGTGTAGCTGTAAAAAAATCATCAAAATCAGAGTTAAAATAGCCGTTAAATCGTAATTTTTCGTTTATAACAATCGAAATTAGTTTCGTAGAATTCGTATCCAATCAAGTTCAATGGTGTGTGTGTGTGTATATATATATATTTATTTATTTATTAAGTAGATTTAAATTTATTTATTTTGTATGTATAACACTTAAGAAATTGAATCATATGTATATTTAAGCCAATCCAATGGTCACCAAGTTTTAAAATTTAATTTAATATAAATATAATTATTATAGTTTTTAGTGGTATAGAATTTAATATATATATATATATATATATATATATATAATTTATGTTGCTTAAAAGTGACACCAGTATTTAAAAAATACTTTATGTCGCTTAAAAGCGACACTAGAATTAAAAAATTCTTAAAATGTATGTTTACATCGGTTTAAAAGCGACCTAAATATTTTATGACGCTTATAAGCGACAGTAAATCTGACGTTATGTTCAGTTACTGTTGCAATTGTCTTATCTGCCACTATATTAGATTAAAACGACACCACCCACTGACACTATAACACCATTTTGTAGTAGTGTCTATTTCTGGGAAAAATTATACATGTTATACTGCGAGGGGTTAGAACTGTTGAGAAATGAAATGATTTTGTAAAACATTTGCTTTTGCCCACTGACGTTTTCTGTTTTGCGCCCCTCCAGGTTTTAGGTAGACTGTTGTTGGTGGCGTACGAGGATTCCGGTGGTTTTGACATATATAAATAATTGTAGGATATCTTATGGTACTGTATAATTAGTACTCGTCCTACTGGAATGCACCTAGATTTTCTATGCTTTGATTAGGAGTATTTACACTTGTATCTCACTCTTAACACTTCCTGTTTATTAGTGCACATTAGTAGCTTTCGGTTTTTGTTTATTCGTACAACTCTTATCTTTATCGCTTCCGCATTGTGCACATGGCTACGTCACTCTCACGTGACGGCCAACATACCTTGATCTCGGTCGGGGTGTGTCAATCGAAGTCTTTGAAGATACTTTAGCCACATCTTAACTCATGGATGAAGAATGAGGCGATTAAGAAAGTCTATATATTGGCCCCCCACCCCTTGTCCCCTATGAAATCTTGGCACGGGCACTGTTATGATATTCCTCATTATTATCATATGGTAAAAACTCAACTTTCTTTATATGGCCGGAGCTAGATAATTATCTTATGTGTGAAGCCCAACAGTTACCCGTGCTCCACGTCATCTGATTTGTATTTCTCATTAAAATTTTATTATGTAACTCTCTTTTAATTAAAACCTCCTAAAATAAAATCCAATCACGTTTAATTAAGTAATAAGGGCTGGTTTAAAAGTGGTTAATTATTTCGCTTCTACGTTAACAAAGCGTATCCTTCCCGACGTGTTGGTCACACCACCTCTTGTGCTATTTGGGATTGTCTTCAACATTTGCCCAACGTTGTAATGTCAACGCGCCAAAGTCCTTGTTACACTTTTGAAAAATAAATAAATAAATAAATAAAAGTTACTTGGTCCACTTTGCTTGTTCTGTGGATACAAAACTATAATTTATAGACAGGAAAATTCGAAGCAGAGTGTAGAAAGATATACACACTTTGTACAAACTGAACTTGGGAAGCAGCTAGCAGTAATCATTCATTGATTGTTCAACGTATAAAATACATGTATATATACAATATATTACATTATAACTAATTATCATTCTCTATTATTATCAAATGTGGAGAAGCACGAATTATCATTCACATTCATGATGAATTCGTAATTTCCATTTGTTAAAGTAAGAGCCAAAACATACATGCATGGCCAAACAGAAGCATCAAATCCAGATTTCAGTATTCATCAATAGCTAGCTTAAGGAATACATATATAGAATCCAATGGAGCAACAAATGATAACAAAACTTCTTTTTCTTTATATCCATCGGGATATATACCATATGGCGATAATTAATATTGAGTAGCCTTCTTTCCCTTTTTTCGAGTATACCTTTTGCTAAGCTTGCATGTGACAATCCGTCCCTAATTTTACGATTTTATAAATCTTAAAATGTGAATTCATGAGAATACCCTAGAGGCGAGGGTATTGATTTTCGTTGATCGCTAGTTTATGACACGTATGAACTATTACCTTACCCTATTTCAAAAGTACTTGGCGGTGCGAATGCGTAGACATGCAAAAATTGAATTCGGAACTATGACAGAGGTTTTACGAAACTATAAATTTGAAAGTACATTGGTAAGGGTTGTTATTTATTATTCTATTTGTTTGTACCATACTTGACCAATCCCGAAACTACCGAGCACCGGCCAACGCTATACTGTCAAGGACCCAGAAGAGTTCCCCTCCGACCAGGAGGCCAATCACTACTCGACACGTGTCAAGATTAAAAGCCAATCAGAGCGCAGCACGTGTCGACATCAAGAACCAATCATAACATGACACATGTCAATGTGACAAAGCTACAAGTTTTTCTATAAATAGGGGTCATTCCCCCACAATATTGGCTAATGCCATTTGTGTTAAATCATTCACAAGAACTCACTAAATTGAGAGCTTGATCCTTTGTACTTGTGTAAGCCCTTCACTACTAATAAGAACTCCTCTACTCCGTGGACGTAGCCAATCTGGGTGAACCACGTACATCCTGTGTTTGCTTCTCTGTCTCTATTCATTTACGTACTTATCCTCACTAGTGACCGAAGCAACCAAGCGAAGGTCACAAAACCTGACACTTTCTGTTGTACCAAAGTCTTCGCTGATTTTGTGCATCAACACTATTCATTTCTTATAGTTATTGTTATTTTTATTATTTGAGGTGGTTAGAAAAATTAAAAGGGAGGAAAAAGAAAAGGAGAAGGAGAGGTTGCCTGATGGCAACGGAAGAGAAGGGAGGAAGAGTGCACAGGAGGGACCGGGAGAGAGGATGACCCTATGAGGGAAGGGAGAAAGGATGAAAAGGAGGGAGGAGAAGAAGGAGGGGAACCAGATCTGTTCCCCTTGACCCGCGAAACCCATGGACCCGACCCGTATTCCGGCGATTTCCGTCGCCTTTCTGCCATTTTTCTGACAAATTGGGACCGAAATCATCTAATCCCTCCCTCTTCCAATTCCACCCAAAATCAAAAGGAATTTGATTGTAGTTGGTGAAGAAACACCCGTGGCTGCCGCGGGGAACTTTTCTCAAAATCCACCAATTGTGAAACGTTTTCCTCCAATTACCACTACCAAAACACTCCCCTAGAACCCAAGAACAACGCCCAAGTAGTGGTGGAGGCCTCGGAGCAAGTTTGGAGGTTGAATTGAATCACACCCAAAACAAGGGTTCCGGCGGTTCGTGGCCATTTTGAGGTGTTTTCCAGCCAAATTGGTCTTGGCTGCAGGTATAAAGGTTGCTCGACTCTTTAAGATCTTCATTTCTATAATTTTTGAGAATTTTTAGAAATGGTTGAATTTTCTGGCGAGTCGGGGCGGCCGACCACCACCCGCGGTGGCGCATGTGGCGGCACGTGGCCAGCGGATTGAAGATGTCGTTCTAAGTCATTTTAGATGCCTGAGTTCATAATTGATAGCCATATGCTGTGAAAGGATTATTCTGAACCTAGTTTGATTAAGGTATATCACTTGATTATTATATGAATCGATGATCCAACCTTTGGATCGTTACTAAACTTTAATATGTGATAACACATAATATTTGAAGATTATAGGAATTGACGGATAGGGAATCCAACTTGTAGATCTTCCCGAATTGGATTTGCAAGTTCATAAAATAAACGTTAACCGCCACCTTGTTTTGGCAATTGACGGAGATCCAACCGTTGGATGATATTGAAATTTTAGGATAATGTTTTTGAAGCATAATGTGGATCTTTGGAAGTTTCTGATCGGAAATCTAAAAAGCAGATCTTCCGGATCGAGTTACGTAGAGTTATGGATCCTACTGTCGATCCTTGACCGACGGTTGACTTTTGATCAGTTGGTATCAAATCATTCTAAAACGTATTTAGGGATGTGTTTTACATAAGTTACATGATCTATTGATAAGGATTCTGAGATGTGGTTTGAAAATTGTCCTAGGCGCCGTTCGTCCGGGACGCCTCGATGCACATGCTAGGAAAATGGTAGGGCGGACTCTAGGTGAGTGGATCTTTTCCTTTTTATCGTATATATATACATGATTGATAATTTCAAAAATACTCGTAAATTGAATTAAGCAATTTGTGCCATGTTATATATATTTATATGTTCTAAAGTACTATGAGATGGTTGAAATTAGATTATGTCATGGTATATCCATATCCATGTTACCTACAAATAATTGTTGTGAACTACGATTGGCTTGATCTCTGTTTAAGGTACGTAGGCAGTCTAACGAGACGTTAGATGCAACCATACAATAAATAAAATTAAATAATCGAGACAAAAGCCTTGTTTGGGGAATTGAGCAATGTGAAGGAATTTGGTGAAAATGTGAGATTTAACCTTATGATTTTGGTGGTTAAATGTTGGTCATAAATCAATGTGTGAGGAATTGAGAGATTGAAGTAAAGAATCGTAAGTAATGATAGTTAATTAAACTAATATTTAGTTGGACTTGTTCCCGATAATTATTCCCGAAATAAATAGTTTGGGAGTGGGGCGTTACAGATTATGCATATTTCGCCATGTTATATATATGTATATATGTATATATTGGTAAATGATATGACATGGTTGAGTATTAGATTGCATCATGGCATATACATATGTATACTACCTGTAAGTAATTACTGTGAATGCTTTAAAGTGCAAAGAGGAACGCAAGACGCACAAGTAAGTTCATGTGAGTTTATGGTGTTACTTGAAATGATTGAGTTATGGCATGACTATATTTATGCTTTAGGCAACTCCGACCTTGTCGTACAGGTTGCAATGATAGGCAACTTCGACATTGTCGTACATGTTATAATAGATGCAGTTAGAGCTCATAAACCTACACTCCGGTGTTAGTGCTCCCGCCCGTGGCCAGGGCACAGTCCGTCATGTGATGTTCACCTCTCGCACCTTACGCTCACCTTGGATCCAAGGTAGGTGCACAGTCCTGTCGTACAGACCACTACAGGTGGTTCTGACTCGTAGGTGACCTGCGATTATTCGCACGGTCTTCACGTGATCGTAGCACTTGAACATACTTATTTACACCCAGTCCAGTCGTACAGACCACTAGAGTTGGTTCCGACTCGTGTGTAGGGATATGTGATGAGCTATAGGTTTAGCCGTACAGACCACAAGATGTGGATCTGGCTGACATATTACTTGGCTATTGATTGATGAGATATGGATAAGTCGTACAGGTCACTATAGGTGACTCCGACTTATGAGCTAGCATTGACTGATGAGATATGGATAAGTCGTACAGGTCAGTATAGGTGACTCCAACTTATGAGCTAGCATTGATTGATGAGATATGGATAAGTCTTACAAGTCACTATAGGTGACTTCGACTTATGAGCTAGCATTGACTAATGAGATATGGATAAGTCGTACAAGTCACTATAGGTGACTCCGACTTATGAGCTAGCATTGATTGATGAGATATGGATGAGTCATACAGGTCACTATAGGTGACTCCGACTTATGTGCTAGCATTGGTTGATGAGAAATGGATAAGTAGTATAGGTCACTATAGGTGACTTCGACTTATGAGCTAGCATTGACTAATGAGATATGGATAAGTCGTACAGGTCACTATAGGTGACTTCGACTGATGAGCTAACATTGACTGATGCGATATGGATGAGTCGTACAGGTCACTATAGGTGACTCCGACTTATGAGCTAGCATTGGCTGATAAGATATGGATAAGTCGTACTGGTCACTATAGGTGACTCTGACTTATGAGCTAGTATTGATTGATGAGATATGGTTGCAGTCGTACAGGTCACCATAGGTGACTCCGACTGGCACGCTAGTATGGGTTATTAAGCACATGATTATTTATATTGCTAATGAGATGTTGTGTTGTGGTATACTTATGGATTTACTGTTAGTATACTTTTGATTTCATACTTATACGTAGTATGATTTTCTGGAAACTATACAGGTTTTACGGCGAGGGGTTACTACCTTTGATAATTGAAATGATTTTGAAAATCTTTGTGTTGCTCACTCACACTTTCTATTTTTGCACCCCTCCAGGTTCTAGTAGCAAAGTTTCTTATCGACGAGGACTTGTGACACTCCCCAGTTCAGGTGGTTCCTTATGATGGTATAATTATTATCTTACCTCACTGTACTTTTCTTATGCTCTGTATCACATGTGAAATGCGTCCAAAACTGCTCACCACGCACTGGTGTATATAGACACTTTTAGGTTTAAATTTATTCATATTTTACACATTATCACACTTTATGGCTTCGTCACCTTCCAGGTCTCGGCCAGCATAGCTCGATTCGGAGTCCTAGTGGACATTCCGGGTCGGGGTGTGTCATTGCACTTGTTATAATTTGCCATCCATTTCGAATTTTCATATTCATATCCATTATCCTTTAAATGATTACATTACTGAATAATCCTCGTATTTTCTCATTATATTGGACTCTAATAACACTTTCAAGAATTATGTCCGATTTTATGTGGAAATATTTGACTTTGAGGACTTAAGTTATATTTAAAAAAATATTATAACACTTTCAAGAATGGTGGATCAAGAAAGGAGAAGAAAGGAGAAGAACGGAGAAGAAAGGAGGGGAAAGGATTGTCCAAACAGATTAATAATAGGATTTTTACCACCTACAAAAAATGGTTCAAAACACCTAAAAAATACTGGCAAGAGAAAAATGTTATTGTATTATAAATGGCTCAAGTAAGGTCATTTTCCACATGATTGATATGAATAATTTGTATTTCAAATCAATTCTTAGCTAACTATTCAACACAAGTTTTGAAAATATTCGAAATTGTGAAATTGAAATAACGAAAATAGAAAATAAAATAAGTGAAGTTTGTGACAACCCGTCCCTAGTTCTACGATTTTATAAATTTTAAAAGTGTGAATTTAAGAAAATGCCCTAGAGGTGAAGGTTTTGACTTTCTTTGACCAACATGTAGTGAGACGTACAAAATATTCTTTTAGCGTATTCCTAAAGTACTCGACGATACGAAAATGTAGGTGCAAACAGAAGCGAATTTGGAGTTACGGTTAAAGTTTCACGGATCTACGAATCCAAAAGTACTATGAAGAAATCACTATTTTAATTATATTATATTATATTATTTTATACTACTAAATTATTATGCCACATGTGTGTGGCTGAGAGGGGAATAGAATGGAATCAGGGAGAGGAGAAACAGAGGAGAAAGATTGGGCAGAGCTGCCTAATTAGAGGAGAAGAGAAAAGGAGGGAGATGGATGAATTAGGAGAGGGAAGAGGAAAAAGCTGCCCAATCAGGAAGAGAAGAAAGGAAGAGAAAGGAGGGGAGAGAGAGACCCAACGAATTGGAGCCCGTTTTTGTACCCGACATCCCTTTTGTGACCAAGTTTAGACCCGGCCTCCTCGAGCCTTTTTTTTATGATCTCTACCATTTTTCTGGCGAATTAGGATCTTCCAACACCTGCAAACATTATCACGTCCCTCCTCTTTCACTGATCACCACATATTCGAGCGGATTGGTCCTGTTGCACGACGAATTTCGTTGTGGGTGTCCCAAAGCCACGGCGGTGAGAACCACCATTTGTCAAATGATTCCATGCAATTACCACCACCATCAGGCTCCCTTGAGGCCTAGATCAAAGCCCAAACAACTTTGGAGGCGACGGAGCACCGGAGAAGTCGAATTGAAAGCCACAAGGTTCCGGTGGTTCATGGCGATTTGAGGCTTTTCTCGGCCAAATTGAACTTGGCCACATGTATAAAACTTGCTCTACTCATTGAGATTTTCATTTCTATGAAGTTTGAGAATTTTTAGAAATAGTTGGATTTTCAGGCGAGTCGGGGCAGCTGACTGCTGTGTATGGTGGCGTGTGGGCCGAGGCATCCCCTGACCTTTCTAGACTAATTTTATTCTCTAATTCCGTATGTAAAATCTGATTGACGAATTTCCGTCATTTGAACCTAGTTCCATTAAGGTCCCTCACTTGACCATTTTATGAATCGATGATTCGACCGTTGGATCGTCACCAAACTTTAATACGTTATAGTACGTAATATTTGAGGACCATAGGAACTTACAGATTAGAAATCCTATATACGAATCTTCCCGAATTGGATTTGTAAGGTCGTAAAATAAAACGTCGGCAGTCACTTAATTTTGGTATGTTATTCTAGAAGCATAATGTGGATCTCTGGAAGTTACGGATTGGAAATCCAAGGTACGGATCTTCCAGATTGAGTTATGTAGGGTTATGGACCCTATCGTCGACCTTTGATCGACGGTTAACTTTTGGTTAATGAGTTACAAATCATTCTAGAGCGTCCTTGAGGATATATTTTATGTAAGTTACTTGTTCTATCGATAAGAACCCTGAGACGTGATTTGATAATTGTTATAGGCGACGATGGTTCGTGATGTCTCGATATTCGTGCAAAAGAGTCGTAGCGCAGACCTCAGGTGAGTGGGCATTTTCCTTTTTATTGTGTGTGTGTGTGTATATATATATATATATATATGATTGATAATTCCACACGTGCTTTTAAATTGATTTATGCATTTTATACCATGTCATATATATATATATATATATATATATATATTTTAAAATTCTATGATATGGTTGAGTTTTAGATTGCATCATGGCATATCCATATGCGTATTACCTACATACAATTATTGTGAATGCTTTGAAAGGCTAAGGTGAACGCGGGACGTGCAGGTAAGTTCAGGTGAGTTTATTGTGTTATTTGAAATGACTGAGTTATGGCATGACTAGATTTGTGTTATATGCAACTCCCACACTGTCGTACATGTTGCAATAATAGGCAACTCCGACACTATCGTACAGGTTGTAATAATAGGCAAGTCCGGCACTATCGTACAGGTTGCAATAGGCAACTTCGACACTATCATACAACTTCGACACTATCATACAGGTTGCTTATGAGTCGTACAGGTTGCATTAGGCAACTTCGACTCATGTGTTATCATAGATTGATTTATGAGTCTTGTAGGTTGCATTAGGCAACTCTGACTCATGTGTTATCATAGCTTGATTTATGAGTCGTACAAGGTGCATTAGGCAACTCCGACTCGTGTGTCAGTATAGATTGATGAGCACCTGATATTATTATGCTGCTGCTGATATGTAATGATTTGGAATATTACGGATTTACTGTTGATTTACATTTGATTTCATACTTATACGTGGTATGATTTTCTAGAAACTATACAGGTTTTACAGTGAGGGGTTATAATGTTTTAGAAGGTCTTTATTAAAACTTTATTTTTAGGCCCACTCACCCTTGTTTTGTTTTCACCCCTCCATGTTTTAATAGCTAAGCTTTCTTATCGACGAGGATTCGTGGCAAATCGTGGTATTAGAGATTACATTCGATGGTATGATTCTCAATCCACTCTACTGTACTTTACTTATGCTCTGACGTCACGTGTGAAATGGGTTCATTTCCGCTCACAACGCACTCTCGTATTTGGGCACTTTTAGGTTTAAATTTATTCACATATTCCACATCACTACACTTTATGGCTTTGTCACCTTCTAGGTGTTGGCCAACACAACTTGATTCGGAGTCCTAGTGAACAATCAGGGTCGGGATGTGTCAGTTTGTTAACAGAGCATAAGTTGGGTAGCGTTCATCACATGCGTGATGCAAGCATTCTTGATTCTTGAACCTAATTTCCGAATCTTGCCACCTCGTCAAATATGAAAAATGTGTTATTTTTTCCTAAGTTTTGGGTAGTTTTGTCGACTTGTCGATGTTTTAGAAGATCATTTTGGCCAACGCCTCTAAATTATAAGGGAAGAATTTCCCTGCCAATGAAAGATGTAGATTTGAGATAAGTTGATGGCCTATATTGATAGATGTGTATCCGCCGGGGGGGGGGGGATTTCCTACCAATTCCCCTACTATCTAGTCATTTCTTCCAACCTTTTCGAGTTAGGAAATCATAAATAGTCTTGATTCCTTGGCAGTACCGTTAATGTTTCATTTATCAGAATCCTTACGAAGTTTTAGTTTTCGTCGAAATTTCCAGAAATGTCAATGTGGTGTTACAAGGGGTAGCACTTGACAAAAAAAAAAACATCTTGGGATAATCACTTTGGTCCCTGATAGCACAAATTTTTCCTAACACGCTAGTGATCATGCCGGATCTTTAGGGGGAAGATCGACTTCTATTTAAGTCCGTTCTAAAGTAGATTACTAGAAATTTTTATTTTTCTAACTTTAGAACACTCCAACCAATACTAATTCCCCATATTACTTTTGGTGCTATACTCGTCATTTTGATGAGCATTGGCACGGGAGTAAGAATTGTTATATCTACGGTTAGTAGAAATCCCCGAAGTAGTAAATATTTTCCCTAGAATTATGGAACCAGTTCCTAGTACCCGTTCTTTACCAATAGACTGACTAACAGTTATTGCTGGAGCCAAAGAAACTAAGTTTCGGAAAGTTAGGGGCAAACTTTGTATTAGGACAGTAAACTCACGGTTATGTTAACCATATTACCTATTTAGGTAATCAAAACTTCTTCCCCTAGCCACCCTTCGATCACTTCCACAAATAGACATTAGAATTGAAAGACGAGATGACATCTCTTTGTTAGAGTGATTTGAGTGTCGAGAAAATTGTGAAGACCTTTTAGTTCGTGTAGTAGAGTTGGTTAGTAGTATAGTACGTTTTGAGGATGTTTACCTTTGGCATCAATTCTCAAATTTTTGCTTGGGATTCTACCAAATGCGAGAACAGAATACACCGTTGACCCACCTTGTTAACATCACATTTATTCTCCCTATTTCTTATCGAACAACTCCTATATCAGTTTTCCTAATGACTTTTCGAACAAGTCCTACTTCATTGAAAGAACTTAGTTATTCAACACATTATATTGGAAATCTCAAACCTATATGTGAACGTGAAAGACTGAGCTTCAGGATTGTACCTAGATTTTAGCAACTTCCTCGGATGACGATTAAAAACCGTTATCCTTTACTTTGAGTTGATGGTTTAATCGACCAACCTTTGTAACTCGAGTTTCCTTCTATAGTTTGACAAATTCATAATAGTCTTGTAGACGACTATCTCACCTATTCTAATAACAAGATTAAATTCTCCTATCAATCAACAGTCGGAAGAAAGTTGGAATTCTCACAAAGTGTTGTGAAATTCAAGACAATCTTTGGTCTTGTTGAACTTATTGACAAATTGTTATCGATTTTTTGTTACTATAGTGTTTTCCTCACTTGTCGACCAAGGAAAATTAGTTTGGTTTGGGATGTTAATTATGAATAAAGTTACTGACAAATGAACTGTTGTCTCACCTTACCTTTTCTTTACACCTTTCAATGACATTGATCATTTGGAAATCCATGATGACGTGTTCTCTGGATGTTTTGACTGTGTTGAGTTAGCATGATGAAGAATCGCTTATACTTTCCAATGGTTAAAACCATTCGAAATGAACCATCCTATTCATCACTAGAGTCAAGTGTTATTATCTTCATTTGAAAAATCAGATGACACTTCTCGGTGAGAACGTGTCTAGAACCTTTACCAACCTTAGATTTCTCAAATACATCTTCATTTGAGAAAAGCTAAAATTTCTGATAGTGATGGTGGAAGAACTAAATCAACTTCTACGATTGCACTATTGTGTATTATCCCGATTGTGCAAATGTAATACTATTTAATGCAGCAAAAGACATATGTATACTTGAACACTTTCGGCTTATCCTATCCTGCCTCAGTTGGAGTTCACAAGTATTGTTTTGACGTTACTTATGAGCTATCAAGAAATGGTTTGAATAGTCATAATCACTTTTTGTATATGAAGGGAGTTGGGAAATATCATCATACACTTTCGGTACGAGATATCTTGTATATGTGGTGATGATGATGATGATGATGTTTCGATGTTTATAGATCGATTTGACAAGTCAACCCATTGTTTTTCATTGGTCCAAAGGGACTACATTTTGACCACTTGGTAAAATTCCTCATTCCTGAAATTATCAGCTTTCTCGGGCGTTTAGACTAGCGTCTATTCCAATGAGGATTCCATATTCATCTCTTTATACTGGAAGGTATTCTAGTCAATTTTGGGTCCATGTCTACCCTACTACACTTTGTATTATTTTTGAAACAAGCAAATCATCTAGATGAGTTGCTAAGACATTGACATTTAGTCGTGAACATTAATTTCTCAATCACCCAACAAATGCTCTGCTAAACGAATCTTAACCGTTGGTGATTGAATGTTCCAGAAGCTACCGTTGTAGCGAGATGTCATACATTAATTTCAGTTACCTTGTCTTCTAGATTTGTTGGACTTGTTTGACCTTCAACTCTTGATTGTTCTTATTGGTGTAGTTTTGCTAAACTCGAGGGAAAATTCAATATGAACCTGGTCACTATGGTGTTATGAACTGCATTGTTGGGTTATGTGGTGTGTATGTTGTAATAAATAGTTATCTTTATTTTAGTTGGTTGTAACTACGGTTACAATTTTTGGTTTTGAGTATGGCATTGTTGAGGCGCTAATTGGATGATTTATGCGTATTTTCCCAATGGGGGGCATGATGGTAATACTGCATCTCAGGAATTTGTTACTTACTTATCGGGACAATAGTGAGTTGTTGGTATTACTGGCTGCAGACCGTAATATTGAAAACTTAATTGTTGAACTTGTTAAGCAAGTGGACATCTAGGTCCGTCTATGTTTAGTTATTTAATTATTGTTTGGGCTTAACCCAAAGATAGCACACACTCATCTTCGAGGCACGTGACGCTTATAGGTGTGTAGGTGAAGTTTTCTATTTTCGGTGTTGTTTTCAGTACAACCATTTTAACTTCACTTTATTATATACGTACTTCGAAATTATGTTGTTATACATCTATCTTTCTACTTTATGTTTTATAAAGGACTGCATATTTTAGTATTGTACTAAAGGAGAAGGAAAGTTTGAGTTTGGAGGCATGAAAGAGGAATCACTACACTCTGATTGTGACGGAATGGCATTCTCTTTTATGCAACCGCTCTAGCTTGATTCCCTCCTTCTATATATGTGTGTGTGTGTGTGTGTATATATATATATACGATTTCCTATCTTCTGGAGTACATTATGTTTAGCAAATGATTTCAAATTTCGGGGATGAAATTTTTTAAGGTAGGTAGATTGTGACAACCCGTCCCTAGTTCTACGATTTTATAAATTTTAAATGTGTGAATTTACGAAAATGCCCTAGAGATGAAGGTTTTGACTTTCATTGACCAACATGTAATGAGACGTACGAAATATTCTTTTAGCGTATTCCTAAAGAACTCGACGATACGGACGGGTAGGCGCAAGTAGAAGCGAATTTGGAGTTACGGTTAAAGTTTCACGGATCTATGAATCTGAAAGTACTATGAAGAAATCACTATTTTAATTATATTATATTATTTTATATTACTAAATTATTGTGCCACATGTGTGCTGAGAGGGGAATATAATGGAATCGGGGAGGAGGAGAAACAGTGGAGAAGGATTGGGCAGAGATGCCCAATCAGAGGAGGGAGAAGAGTAACAGGAGAGAAAGAAGGGAGATGGACGAATTAGGACAGGGGAGAGGAAGAAGCTGCCCAACCAGGAAGAGAAGAAAGGAAGAGAAAGGAGGGGAGAGAGAGACCCAACAAACTGGAGCCCCTCTCTGTACCTGACATCCCTTTTGTGACCCGGTTTAGACCCAGCCTCCCTGAGCCTTTTTCTGATGATCTCAACCATTTTTCCTGGCCAATTAGGATCCTCTAACACCTGCAAACATTATCACGTCCCTCCTCCTTCATTGATCACCACAGATTCGAGCGGATTTGTCCTGTTGCATGATGAATTTCATCATGGGTGTCCCGAAGCTATGACGGCGAGAACCACCATTTGTAAAACGATTCCCTCCAACTACCACCACCATTAGACTCCCCTTGAGGCCTAGATCAAAGCCTAAACAATTTTGGAGGCAGCGGAGCACCGGAGAAGTCAAATCGAAAGCCACCCAAATCTAGGGTTCCGGCGGGTTTGTGGCAATTTGAGGCTTTTCCTCACCAGATTTATTTTGGCCAGAGGTATAAAACTTGATCTACTTATTGAGATCTTCATTTCTGTGAAGTTTGAGAATTTTTAGAAATAGTTGGACTTTCCGGCGAGTCGGGGAGACATCCCTTGACCTTCCTAGACTAAATTTGATTCTCTAATTCCGTATGTGAAGTCCGATTGACGAATTGTCGTCATTTGAACCTAGTTCCATTAAGGTCCGTCACTTGACCATTTTATGAATCGATGATTCGACCGTTGGATCATCACCAAACTTTAATACGTTATAGTACATAACATTTGAAGACCATAGAAACTTACAGATCGGGAATCCGACATATGGATCTTCCCGAATTGGATTTGTAAGTTCGTAAAATACAGTTAATTTTGGCAATTGGTGGAGATCCGACCGTTGGATCGTGGTAGGATTATAATATGTTATTCTAGAAGCATAATGTGGATCTCTAGAAGTTACAGATTGAATATCTGAGTGCGAATCTTCCAGATTGAGTTATGTAGGGTTATGGACCCTATCGTCGACCTTTGATTGACGGTTGACTTTTGGTCAATGAGTTACAAATCATTCTAGAATGTCCTTAAGGATATGTTTTCTGTAAGTTATGTGTTCTATCGATAAGAATTCTGAAATGTGATTTGATAATTGTTATAGGTGACAATTGTTCGTGATGTCTCGATATTCGTGCAAGGGAGTCGTAGCGCGGACCTCAGGTGAGTGGGTCTTTTCCTTTTTATCGTATAATATATATATGATTGATAATTCCACACGTGCTTTTAAATTGATTTATACATTTTATGCCATGTCATATATATATATATATTATAAAATACTATGATATGGTTGAGTTTTAGATTACATCATGGCATATCCATATGCATATTACCTACATACAATTACTGTGAATGCTTTGAAGTGCTAAGGTGAACGTGGGACGTGTAGGTAAGTTCAGGGGAGTTTATTGTGTTATTTGAAATGATTGAGTTATGGCATGACTAGATTTGTGTTATATGAAACTCCGACACTGTCGTACAGGTTGCAATATTAGGTTACTCCGACACTATCGTACAAGTTGCAATAAGCAACTCCGACACTATCGTACAGGTTGCCTATGAGTCGTACAGGTTGCATTAGGCAACTTCGACTCATGTGTTATCATAGATTGATTTATGAGTCATACAGGTTGCATTAGGCAACTCCGACTCGTGTGTCAGCATAGATTGATGAGCACCTAATTTTATTATGTTGCTGCTGATATGCAATGATTTGGAATATTTACGGATTTACTGTTGATTGACATTTGAATTCATACTTATACATGCTATGATTTTCTGGAAACTATACAGGTTTTACAATGAGGAGTTATAACGTTTTAGAAGGTCTTTATTAAAACTTTATTTCAACCTTATTTTGTTCTCACCCCTCCAGGCTTTAATAGCTGAGCTTTCTTATTGACAAGGATTCGTGGCAAATCTTGGTATTGGAGATTACCTTCGATGGTATGATTCTCAATCCACTCTACTGTACTTTACTTATGCTCTGACGTCACGTGTGAAATGGGTTCATTTCTGCTCACAACGCACTCTCGTATTTAGGCACTTTTAGGTTTAAATTTATTCACATATTCCACATCACTACTCTTTATGGCTTTGTCACCTTCTAGGTGTCGGCCTGCACAACTTGATTCAAAGTCCTAGTGGACAATCCGGGTTGTGATGTGTCAAAGTTTCTGTAAAAAATAGGCAGCAAAAAGAAAATAAAGTAGTTTTGGAAATATCAAATGTAAAAGGCATTAGGGTTTAGCCGTCGCCCTTAGTAATCTTATGAAGTTCTACCAATTACTTATGAATTACACATACTTGCCTTGAAGGTTAGGTTTTCATAATGCATATTCTTCTCATGATATTCAAGCCAGAACATATATTTAACATACAACGTGTATGTGATATTTAGATCAAATATGAACATGTAAGCCTCATTAAGCTTTGTCAAAACCTTTTGAAAAACCATGTAACCCTTAAGGGCGTGATATTCACCTTAAGTTAAATTACAATTATCAATCACAAGAAGCCTTAATCAATTCTAAGGTGATATTCCAATAGAGTTGCATCCAATTACTTGTTTAAACATCCTATGGTGATCAAACATTGTCACATATAGATAGTTTAAACGTGGTGATTAATAATTCAAAACAAGTGTGCATAACAGAATAAGTAAAATTGAAAGAAACTACATATTCATGTTAAGGTTTGTGGCCCCGTCCTAGAAAAAGGAAATTAGTTACGGATATTCATAGTTAAACAACAAAAAATCATTAAGAAGAAAAATATAGAAACAACTTGTAATCGAATTACAAAATCCAAAAGGTATGCCAAGTTCTCCAAAGTAGTACGTAGAGAAACGCTAAGCATGGCTACACTATATTTATAGTGCTTTATTCCTTATCCTACCTAAACTAGGTTTTCTAGAAACCCTAAGCATGGCTACACTATATTTATAGTGCTTTATTCCTTATCCTACCTAAACAACCTTCTTTTATCCTCCACGAACAAATGGCATGGAATAAAAATCTGGGACTTTGGCACAATCATTTTGAAAGATTCACAAACCCTCTCCAATTAGAATTACTCCAAAATTCCTCTGTTTGATCAATTTTTGTTCAAAGTAGATTCGTATATCCTACAATAGAAATATAATACCACTTCAAAAATGATGGATCAAGATTGGAGAAGAAAGGAGATGAAAGGATTGTCCAGAGAGATTAACAAGTATGTATCTCAAGAAGACATTGGAAACAAGTATGTAATCGTTGGATAATAATTATAAATTGCAATAGTAATCACCATAATAAAAGTGGTTGACTGAGGCCACCAACTAACGGCTAGAATTGGATCTTAATTTGAACCATCTCTAAAATTATTAAGCGAGAATTAAGATGCAATGATAACTATATGGATGTCAAACGGCAACAGTTATTATTTAGTATTTTGAAGTACCCAACTAAAATTCTAACAGGGTCAATTGTACTTACAAGTTTTAGCTACAACAACTAGACATCTTATTTGAGTAAAATTGTCAGCTCGTGTTTAATAAAATCCTCAGTTGAAGTAAGCTTCCAACAGATGTATAACGACACAGTCTAATTGATTGACACCTCCTGCTTAAAGCAAATCCACACGCGAGGTAAGTTGCCACCTCCTACTATAAACTAGCCTCTCTCTTTTTATTTCCAGCTTTGGTTTTGGCCCCAAACCCTTCTAACCTCTGAACTTGTTTGATATTGAGCCTTAATTCAGTTGTCAATTGTCTCCTTTCGTTTCATTGTTTAAAGTGTTTAAATAGTCGAACATCAAATAACATCTGAATATGTGATTGATTTAGTTCATTGAATCATAGTGTTTGTGCTTTCTTTGGGAAGGAGTCGGGACCTATCGCCAGCTGGTAATAAGACTCATGTAATTATCATGGGAATAAGGCCTTACTGGAATTTCTAATGAGGAGAATTGACGCTATTGTATTGTTAATGTTTATTGAAATTGTATTATCACTTCTTGCTAATGTTTATTGCCATTTTGTGACAGATGTGTTTATTTAAACTTTTGAATACATGGCATATTTCTGGTTTCTCACTCCATTACAAACCATAAATGGTTGGTTACTGAGCTTTGTAGCTCACCCCTTTTTAATCTTCCATTTCGGATTAGTTCGTGTCGTATGTAAGAATAGTGAAGTGAGAAAACCAATATCCATGTGGAAGATGAATCAATGGTTAGATTGAGTGACACTTGTCAAGAGATAACATAGGTTGTTATAAGGTAGTTAGTCTTTAGCTTAAGGGAAAAGCTTTGTAAAGCCTATATCACAATCTTTGTAATTCAGTTGCTTAACTATCAAGAAATACAACAAACTTCTCCACTCTCTAAGTCTAATTCTCTCTCTCTCTCTCTCTCTCTCTCTCTCTCTCTCTTCTTCTTAGTTGCAAACACTTCTGAAAACTATAAAAGTTTTATATGTCTAGATGGGATTACAAATAAGATTTATATCTCTAGACATGTTCTTTTTGATGAAACACAATTTCCATATTCAAAATTGGCATCTGTTACACATCACATCTCAACCCCAACATCTGTTCCATCACTGCATTTTTCTAAACCATCACTACCATCAATTTCTCTGCATAATCAGGTCACATTAACCCCATCTCATATGCATTCATCCTCATCTTGAGCTTCAGAGTTCTTGACTCAAACAACATCTAATGCCACAAAATCTTTGACTGCATCTACAACCTTAGAGTTATTAGAGACAATCATGTAGTGCCTCAGATTCTATTCGAACACCTATGTTACATACTTCAGATACATATTCAATTCCACCAATCATAGAACCTTACCAGCATGCAATTACACAGTTCCCTATCCTTGTTGATCTTGATTTCCAACAAGAACAACTTACTGTTGTTCTACCTATCCATATGAATATGCATCCAATGCAGACAAGGTCAAAGAATGGAATTATCAAAAGAAAGGCCTATTCTGCTTTAGTAGCTACAAATTCAACACCAATAGAACCAAGAACATTCAAAGCAACTGAAAAATCACCAGAATGGCAATCTGCAATACAAGAGGAGATTGATGCTCTTTATTCTCAAAACACATGGTCTCTTGTTCCTCCACCAAAGCATAAAAATCTTGTTGGTTGTAAGTGGGTGTACAAAATAAAAAGAAATGCAGATGGGTCAATATCCAAATACAAGGCAAGGGTTGTTGCTAAGGGGTATAGTGAAGAAGAAGGTATAGACTATGGAGAAACATTCAGTCCAATATTAAAACCAACAACAATTCGATTGATTCTATCATTAGCAGCTTAGTTTAAGTGGATTTTCAGACAATTGGATGTAAAAAATGCATTCTTGTATGGTACACTTCAAGAAGAAGTCTATATGGAGCAACCTCCATTGTTTCAAAGTTCTATCCATCCCTCAAATTATGTCTGCAAACTACAAAAATCCTTTTATGGTTTAAAACAAGCTCACAGAGCTTGGAATGAGAGGTTTACAAGCTTTCTACCAGGATTGAGGTTTCAAATGTCTCAAGCAGATCCTTCTTTGTTTGTTAAACATACACCACTAGGCATGGTTGTTCTCTTACTCTATGTTGATGTAATCCTCACAGGAAGTGATCCTCAGTTGATTTCAGATGTCATTGCAGATCTTACTAAGAAGTTTGACATGAAAGACTTGGGAATCTTGAATTATTTCTTTGGGCTACAGATACACTACAATTCTGATGGGTTAATTGTCTCTCAGTCAAAGTACATAAAAGAGTTGGTGGACAAGGTTGATTTACAAGATTGCAAACCTTGTGCTACTCCATGTCTTCCCTATCATAGGATGCTCAAAGATGATGGCAAACCTTATCATAACCCTGAGCAATATAGAAGCATAGTTGGAGCATTGCAATATCTCACCTTCACCAGACTTGACATAGCTTTCTTAGTCAATCAAGCTTGTTAGTTTATGCATAATCCCATGGAGTCTCATGTTATTGCAGTCAAGAGAATAATCAGGTATATTAAAGGCACTTCTGAGTATCGCATTCAATTTCCATCAGGACCTATTTATCTGCAATCATACAGTGATGCAGACTAGGCTGGGGATCCAAATGACAGAAGGTCTAGTTCTGGTTTCATTGTCTTTCCTGGCTCAAATGCAATTTCATGGGCTTTAAAGAAACAACACATTATCTCCAGGTCTTCCACAGAGATTGAGTATCGAGCTTTTTCTATCACTGCTGCTTAGCTTGCCTAGATAAGGCAGTTGTTCTGTGATCTACATATTCCATTAACATTGCCACCTATGATTCATTGTGACAATGTCTCAGCTATAGCACTATCTACAAATCCAGTATTTCATGCCAAGTCAAAACATATTGAAATCTATTATCATTTTGTCAGAGAAAGGGTTACAAGGGGAAATCTCCAGATTTAACAAGTATGGTTCTTAGATCACTCAGCTGATATATTAACCAAAGGATCGTTTGCACCACTATTTCATTTGCATTGTGGCAATCTCATGCTCAGCTCACTCAAGCATTTGATTGAGGGGGGATGTAAGAATAGTGAAGTGAAGAAAACCAATATCCATGTGGAAGATGAATCAATGGTTAGATTGAGTGACACTTGTCAAGAGATAGCATAGGTTGCTATAAGGTAGTTAGTCTTTAGCTTAAGGGAAAAGCTTTGTAAAAACTATATAACAATCTTTGTAATTCTGTTGCTTAACTATCAAGAAATACAACAAACATCTCATTTCTCTAAGTCTAATTCTTTCTCTCTCTTTCTTTTCTTCTTCTTAGCTGCAAACACTTCTGAATTCTTTCTGCTCAAAGCTTTTCTGCAATCTTTACATCGTAGTGGTATCACTTTTGAAGTTTTGGCTGTGCAATTGATCGTGCACTTTATTAAAGACCTTAGAGTCATTTCGGTAAAGTTGGTGTTGTATTTTTAGTAAAACTATGTTTAATCCCAGTTTTGTAATAATGTAGTGGAGTTGAAAACTTTGTAATTTCTCCCTAGTTGTAAATTGAGATGAAGTATTTTGCATTTCAGTTCCTGGAGATTGTTTTCATGTACAAGCTCTTTTAGATTTTTTTTGAAGCTCACGAATTTAGCTTCGGCTGAATTTGGGGCTGTGGCATTGCTGGTCTAGCAGAATTTATGTCAAGAGGTAGCTTCGATCTTAATTTACCTAGTCATTTTATGGAGTATGTGGAAAGAAAGAAACTAATTTTTTTAGTGGCGCTTCACTAGAACCAATTGATATCCACTATAGAACTCAAGCTTGGCTGGAATATTATATGAAATGGCATTTGCATAGAAAAACCACACAACCTACTGTTTTAATCCTAAAGATGTTGGTACTTCTAGTGATCAAGAACCTAGAAGAAGCAAGAGGGCAAGAGCACCTACAAGGTTTGGACCTGATTTATTGACCTTGATAGCCGATACAGAACCATAAACATACAAAGAGGCTATGTCCAGTCCAGATGCTACATTTTAGAAAGAAGCAATCAACAATTGGATTGAATAAATTATGCAAAATCATTCGAGGGAATTGGTTCAGTTGTCACCCGGCAATAAACACTAGTAGAAAAAACAGCTTGCACGACGAAGGATACTTCGTCGTACAAGAGATACTTGCGCGACGGAAAAAGAAATGCTGTAGCGAAAAAAGGCAGGAAAGGAAAAAAAATAAAAAATTGCACCCCTCTCTTAAATTCATTTTGTTCTCCTTGCATCTTTAATTAATCATTAACTACACTCAATCATGGTAAAAACACCCAAATCGCCTCCAATCGTAATGAATACACCAACACCACTAAAAATTCATCTCAAATCCTCTTAAATACACCAACATTCATAACGCCTACTCCAATTAATACTCTTGCGCGACGAAAAAGGGATCTTTACGTGACAAAGCTTTTCGTCGTGCAAGTTCCTGTCAATTTTCACTCAGACAATTATTGTAGGTGAATTAGAGGAATCAATACTATATTTATTACAAATGTTTGCGCGACCAAGCCTTCGTCGCGCAAAAGTCCTAACCTTCCTATAAATATGCGCTTCTGCTATCCTGATTTTTTACAATTCTATTCTCCTTATTCTTCAAAATTCTGTTAGTTTTGGGATGGAGGATAAAAACAAGGATCAGAGCGTGCCTGCTGCTGACCCGAATGATTTGAGGCAACATTTTGAGTTCGCGCATGCGATTGCTGTAGCCATGCTGAATAATTATCCTACTGCTGAGTGGCATTCTTGGAAATCTGTGCCCAAGAATGCGAAGATGTCCAAGAACGCCACTCAGCAGTAGGACAATTATTTAGCATGGCTACAGTAATCGCATTCGTGAACTCAAAGTGTTGCCTCAAATCTTCCCATTTATTGCGCATTTATGACGCATTTTGCGCGACGAACATAAGTATTTGCGCAACAAATAGTTTCGTCGCACAAAGGGATCCTAGTGCTATGTAAACACAGTTTCAGAACCCTAGTTTTCAAAACAATTTTGTTTCAAAAGAATGGCCGATTCTGGAGAAGGTTCTGGCAAACAGAAACTTGTAGTGCAATCATATATTCATTACAATGTCCAAGGTTTAAGAATTGTTATAACTTTTAGGGAGGTTATGCTGAAATTTCGGTTTTATTTGTTGTGTTTGTTTGACTTTTTTTAATTTTTTTTCAACAATGAAAAATACCCGGGGACCTTGTCTCCAGTTGAAGACGGCAAAGGTCACCCAGGTCACTAACAGACGTATCACGATCTAATACAACGATCGGTATCTGGCGGCACCAACGACAGAGCAGCATAGAACATTGACCCATGACATTGGTCACATCGTTTAGACCTATTGCGCTATGCAATGGAAGTCTTGGAAGGCGATGCCGGACGAGGTGAGGACGAAGGTGCGCGCACAGTTGTCAGTAAGTATCCTACCTTTTAAATGTTTTTCCTTCAAATGTTATATATTTATATTACTTAATGTATGTAATTAATTTGTTACATTGCAGACGAACTACAATTTCGATGACATCAAAGACGATATGTTGGCGTACGTCAACAGGCTCTTCGCTGAACGATACAAGTAGTTGAAGAGTAACTTGTACCAATATTTTGAGATATCTGATGATCCGCATGTCACCCTTGATGAGGGTTGCCCGAAGGAGTTTAAGGACCTCGAAGATAATTGGGTGTGGCTCTACAGTCATTTTCAGGAGCCTGGCTATGTAGTACGTTTTTTATATTAGGTTTAAAAGTATTATTTGTTTCTTACTAATGTTTATTGATTTTTTTTATATTTCATTTAACTTAGAACTAATACGTTTATTTTTTGTATAACAGAAGAAGGTGAAAGCCAACAAGACCAATCGGGAGAAGAAGACTTTTCTCCACCATTCCGGTTCCAGGCCCTTCTCATATAGGATGGAGGCGCATCGGCAAGTAATAATAAAGTTTTTCATATTCAATTTTTATAATGTCAATAATATTAATTTTTTTTTTTCATACAAACATTTTTCTTCTCTTGTTCTGTTCAGGGGGGTTCAAAATTCTCGGAGATCAATGTCTTTAGCAACATTTATGTTCGACCCAAGGATGAGTTAGCCGAGTCCCTTTATGAAAGTATTCTTCAATTGTAATTACTATCTTATGCATTCAAGTATCATGGTTACTATTTGAATGTTATAAATAATATTTCATGTTATATTACATAGGCGACGATGATGGAGAAGAGGCAATTGGTTCTTTAGGAGGCCACCTCCCAGGTTCGTCCTGAGACTCCACTCAAGTTTGTGGATCCCCCACAAAGGGTGCGGGGTTTTAGATCCTTACAGAGACCTTGGATCAGCCTCTCAGGTGGCGGCCGGGGACATATTGTAGGGGGATGGAGAATGCCCGGCGGTGAGAAGCTAGAGCCTTTTCATCATCGTAGTCAAAGAGTAAGGAGACAACTTTGACAGCAAAGGTGGCCAACCTTAGGACTGAGCTAGCCTCTTATAAGAGCCAGATGTCACTGATTGTATAGGCCCTCAGTCATTCCGGTATTCATCTCTCGTCGACATCGAAGCCCCTCAAACCCTAGCATGCCCACAACTTTGCCCCTTCGACCTCTGAGCCCGTCCCCAACCTCGAGACCTTCCAGCCACCTTCAAATGACAACCCCGTAGATTACGCCACATTATTTTCGTAGTTTTTTACTCCCTTACTTTTTAAACATTTTCCTTGTACATACTTTTATATTTATTTCAATAAATTATTTTTCTCTTCATTACATTTTTTAATTGCAATTTAATTTTATTACAAAATTAAAAAAATAGAACAAAAAATTAAATTTAAATTTTTTTTTCTTTTTGCGTGACAAATACCTTTGTCTCGCAAAATTCTAGCAACTAACAAGGTTCCATTGCGCAAAGTTTTGAGAGACGAATACTAGTCGTCCCACGTTTGTATCCTGGTATTTTGTGCGACGAACACATTAGTTCCTAGAATTTTTGTGCGACGAAGGCTAAAGCGTCTTGCCGTGTTCTTGCGACCAATGCTATTGTTCGTCTCGCAAAGTCTTTCTTCATGATCTTTCCGCGATGAAGTTTCCGTCGCGCAGACATTTGTGTGACGAAAATACACTTTGCGCAACCAACATTTGTTCGTCACGCAAATAGTTAAACGTAGTAGTGAAAACTATTGGATTTCTTTAATACTTATTCTCCATAAGAACTTTAATTGCAATAGGCAATTTATAATGTGGATATACATCAAATAGATGTAAAAACTGCATTTATAAATATAGACATAGACGAAGAACAAATCTTAAGACTTAAGCAATAGGCAAGAGAACTACCCTGCACTGAAAGGGTCAGAGGCCCAAGTTACTATTGTCAAAAGTTACTGTTGTCAAGAAGATTTTGGTGGTAGCCGACGATTCAGATCCAGATCTTGGCTAAGTTAACGACCTCTTGATGTAGAGGACTTTTGTTACAGTCTGACTGCCATGATTTGGAAGCTAGATGATCATCATCGTGTGATGTCAAAGGACGGACGGAGAAGATCCAAAATTAATAAATGATGGATGGATGATGATCGGAAATGATAGAGATCTACTGCAAAGCTTGCCTATTGCAGTAGTAGTCCCATTTCGTACAAAGCTGAGAGCCAAGTCTTCTTCTTGGTCTTCCGTATCTCTGCACAATCTCCAACTGCATCATCATCACAGCCCTGAGAATAATGTAGTAATGGGTTATCTTCAACAACCTACTTAGACAAAGGGAATAACTCTCCGCATGTGCTAAATCTGACCCGTACCATCATGTCCGCCCATCAGCTTGTCAAAAGAAACAGAAACAAAAGCAGTAAAGGTAAACCAGTTTTCTTTAAACAAACAGCTGGAAAGTGGTCCCGTGACCATGATGATAAAGGAATTCAGACATCTAATGATGCCAAGCTGTTGCCATCCCACTACAAGTTCCCAGCATTTCCTTGTGTCAATGCCTTGGGATGTTGGATTGACAAGACACCGAGCACCATTATTCCTAAAAAGAGCGGTCCTCCAAGAAAGCGAAAGCAAAAGAGAAAGCAAAAGCAAGGAATAAACACCCTACCAGAATGATGTGATTTACTTTTCTTATTTTTGTATGATGTGATTTATTTTTCTTAGCTTTCGAAGACATCTCTATAAACCCCATTAGAAGGCGAAAAAAAAAAAGACGGCAAAGCCCAAAATAAATGGGCTGGCATGTTGTAGAGGGCAAAGGCCCATAAGCCCAAAATAGCTCCAACCAGGCAATCAAAAGTACGCCCAGTACTCCATAATTATTCAACAACCTGCCGCTATTACCACTAACCAGGTGATCAAAAGTACGCCCAGTACTCCAAAATTATTCGACAACCTGCCACTATTACCACCAACCAGGTGATGAAATGTATAACCTGTACTCTAATATCATTTGGCAACTAGCCATTCATGCCACCAACCAGGTGATGAAATGTACAACCCGTACTCTAAAATCATCTGGCAACTTGCCATTCATGCCACCAACGAGGTGATGAAATGTACAACCCGTACTTTCCTTCATGCCACAAACCAGGTGATCAAAAGTACACCCAGTACTTCAAATTATACATGAGCATTACTCATGTCATTCATACATAAACATTCATGAGCATCACTCATGACAATCATACATAAACATTCATGACCATCATTCATGTCAACATTCATGAGTATCACTCATGTTAACATTCATGAGCATCACCCATGACAACATCCATGAGCATCACTCATGTCAATCAACATAAACATTCATGAGCATCACTCATGTCAATCAGCTTTAAAAGATTCATTTACAGAGCTCTAGCTTCAAAAGCTTCATTTACATAGCTCTAGCTTCAAAAGCTTCATTTACAAAAGCTCCAGCTTCGAAAGCTTCATTTACAGAGCTCTAGCTTCGAAGCTTCACTTGCAAAGCTTCCCCTACAAAGTTTCACCTACAAAGCTTTAGTGTAGGGTATACAAATACCACCTCCGAACAACCACCACTTCGGCCCATACATGGATTCAATTTGAAGTCTCCAGCCAATAGACTCTATTGACCGAAGACTTGGGGGACTACATTATGTACCATATATTGGGCCTCAATTGGGCCTTATGAAAAAAACTTAGGGAACTTAGCCCATTATTTATGTATTAAGGAGCGAGCCCTTATTCTATAAAAGGGACTCCCTCACTTTCATTAGAGAGCACCCATTATTTATGTACTGAGGAGCGAGCCCTTATTTTATAAAAGGGACTCCCTCACCTTCATTAGAGAGCAACGCCGCCAGCTGAGCAATCGTCTTGCCGCGAGCATCACTCCTAACCCATCACTTATGTATTGAGGAACGAGCCCTTATTCTATACAAGGGACTCCCTCATCATCATTAGAGAGCATCGCCGCCTACTGAGCAATCGCTTCGCTGCGAGCATCAACTCTAGCCCATATTTATGTATTGATAAGCAAGCCTTTATTCTATAAAAGGGACTCCCTCACCTTCAACGCCACAAGTCGAGCCAACCAAGGTAACATAAGCCACGAGCCGAGCAGCCGAGCAGCATGTGCTACTTCCAGTTGAGCATCATTTCAGATTCAGCACCACCTCATATCGAGCATCAAGTTCAAGACAACATCTAGTTACTTCGGCCCACACATGGACTGAATTTCAAGTCTCCAGCCAAAAGACTCTCTTGACTAAAGACTTGGAGGACTCCTGTTTATACCATATTTAGGGCCTCGTATTTAGATCTCGTACAAATACTCGGGGGACTTAAATGTAATTATGTGATAAAGGAAGGGACAAATATGTAATAAGTGAGGATTCCTTATTCTATAAAAGGACCCCTCACCCTCATATTTGAGGGAGGCCATTTCTTAGGGCTCCTTCATCCTCTCAAAGCTCTGACATTACAGAGCTCCCTCACTCCCCTCACCTCTCAGATAAATACATAATCAGTGTGGACGTAGCCCAAACCTTGGGGTGAACCACGATACCTCTTGTGTTATTTACATTACTTGCAGATTCACGGTCGGATTTACGTTGTTCCAAGACCTCCAGTTTTGTGTATCAACTAGACCTTTTAGGATATGGAATCCATATTAAACCGGGAGAATCCTTAAAGGGTATCTAAAGATAAATATTGGTTCCTTTTAGGAGTGTGATTACTTACAGCACTCGCCAATCCAGAGATTGTAGAAATCTCCAAGAATGTGGGAAACTTGGCTGATTCCCAATTGGATTAGGTTTTTGAGACTTGTGGAACAAGCATGGTCAATCTTAGCGAAATCGATAGACTTCATCCACTATTCTCGAGTATAGTAGGATGTGGTGGCATCATTAGTCTGTTTGAGAAGCTTTGTCCGATCAAAGTTGTTGAGTAGACTTTTGAGGTAATATATTCCAACCCATCTTACTTCAACCTTGGAAAACCATGGTCCCACAATTGCCTCTAACTATATATCTGTAAAGGTGTTCCTCGTGAGGATAGATAGTTATCCAATGACCATGCATATCAGACTAAGTCATAATATCTACTGTTTAGTCTTCTTTTGTCACATGTCAAACTTGCTTCATAACTATTGCAAAATAAATAGAGACATTTTGGATTCAAGTGTACAACTTTGAAAGTTGAGCCCAGAAGAAAACAATGATGGAGATGTCTTAGTTGCATGTGTTCGAGAAACGAGGAAGCGAGTTTTATATTTCTGAAAATTTACAGCCCTCGGATCTAAAGATCTCAAGATGAAACTATTCGTATTCAACTGTTAGATGACTTTGAAAGCCCAATGAACCCTTAAGGCCGGCCACATTAGAGGATGAAGGGTTTCGGTTCTTTTGTCACTTAATTGAAGGGACTATATAAAAAACTTTATAACATTTCATCATTAGGGCTTCTTTTGGAGAAAAGATGAAGACACAAATCTCTCTTTTCTCTCTAAGAGGCCGGCCGCCCTAGAGGAACATAGCTAGCAATCCTCCTTCCTCTAGGTCACTCATCTCTTCATCATTGCTCTCCTTGGTGTGAAGACTTAGAGGTTCTCTATTTTGGGAACTTGGAGAATCCATTCATCCATCCTCCTCCAAGAAATCCATGGAGCAAGAAGTACGGAATGAAGGCCCTCTCACATGGGTGACTATCCTTTGCTAAGCAAAGAGGTGCTTCAAAGGTATAAAGAAATCTCAACTTTTTCTCTTAGATCTTGAGTTGAGTCTTGGTTCACCATAACTACTAGGCTTTGAATTTCATGGGTTAAGTTTTGTTTTTAAGTGCATACAAGCATGATTCCGCATTTTAATTGTTAATAGCATGCATAGATGTTGCTCAAATGAACTAGTTTTCACAAATATTTCCTTCAAATGGTATCAGAGCCTAGGTCTAGTAGTTGGTGAATCCCTTTGGGTTTTGTATTTTCATAGTTTATGATTTGAATGTTGTAATTGTTACAAGCTTTATTCTTGCTTCTTTGAATCTAAATTTTGGTAGAAAATTTGTCATCTCAAATGTTGTAGATGTAGTTCATATGAGCATGAATTTTGGAGCTAAAATTTGGTGCCATGTTTGTGGGGAAATTCGGCCAAATCCAAAGGGTGGATTTTTGGGTTCATGTTTGTCTTGTTAGAAGTGTTTTAAAGTGACATTAGGAACCCCTAAGTACCCTAGTATGGTAATATGTTATTTCCCTTAAGTTTGAGAGTTTTTGGGGTGTCTTTGGGTAAAAAATGTTCATGAAGCCTTTATGGGTTTTCATGAATGTTCTTCATTGTTCTTGTTATGTTCTTGGCAAGAACAAAAAGGTTGGGAATTTTGATTCAAAATTTTTGGTTGTTTACATAAAGTCTTAATATATGATGGTTGGTGTGACTTTTCCATCAACAAGTCACTTTCGAAAAGGTGCGTTAGAAATTATGTTAGTCATGGTTGGTGTACATGATTGGAACTTTGCCTTCACACCCATAACTTTTTTTTTCAACACCATACCCATCACCTTTTCAACCCATCACCTTTCACTTTTGGGGCTTTTATGCAATTACATAAAGTTTTGATACTTCTGTGTGTTTGCACTTTGACCCAAAAGTTTACGTTTTTATGTAAAGGCTCAAAATCACTAAAGGACAAATTGTTTTGCTCCTTTAATAAAATTTTTGCATTTGTTGAAATTTTTGAGTTCTAGTTGTAATTATATGAAGTAGTGGACTTTTGTGTTTTTTACAAGTGACCTCAAAAGTTTGTGTTTTGCAATATAGCCCAATAGTTGAGGTTATTGTATTTTGGCCCAAATTAGTAGAGAACAAAATAGCTTTGTATCTTTAAATGAGAATTGGATTTTCATTTCATTTAGCTCCATCTAAATCAATTCTATGGATACAAAAACCAAATGACAATGTTGCATTCAAGTTTAATTTGTTAAAGCATTAATTAATTAAAGAAAGGGTAATTATGAACCAAAGCCTACGATATAGTCCATCAATGAATGCAAAGCTAATGTTAGTAGTATCATATACTCTTGTTTTAAAAACCGTTTTACAAGCATAGTGGGAGTATCATATACTACTAAATCAATCACATGGACCAATAGTTGTAATAGGACCAAATTGTTTTAATAAGATTAAAATGCATGCTTCTATGTGATAGTGCTTTGAACACTCTTTCGTGGCCTTCCACTATGGTAGGCTCTGATTGTTTGTGACTCATACACTGACTTCACCCTATAATGGGGGAGTACAAAGTATGTGCTTACACTTAGGAGGAGTTCAATATACATACATGATGAAGTGAGGTAGACAATGAGTTTAGCCAACATGATATAATTTTGAGGCATCATTCTCTTGGAAAGAACAAAGAATCACAAAGTTGTTGAGCCAACATGATATAAATTACAAGTTGGTCATATATGGATGCTTTGGATTGTTAGATCTGGATCCAATGCCTTCTTGTTAAAATTGTATAGAGGCAAAATGTTCGAATCTTTCTTCTTTTGGAAAGAACAAACAATCACAAAGTTGTTGAGCTTAATTCACTTAGATGTTAGTGGCATTTGTCCACAACATAATACTACTCATGTTGTTTGACATTCACCGAAGATCGCTCTCGGTTGGACTATCGTTTATTTTTTAATAAGCACAAGTCCGAATACTTTGCAAAAGGTTTCAAAGAATTCAAGAATGTAAGTTGATGAGTAAGATGTCTAAAGTATTTACCTCCTTAGATTTGATGCAAGGAAAAATAACACTTTAGAAGAGTTTTCTTGAAAGATATCAAATAAAGTAGCATCATAAGATAATGGATTTCTCCATTGGGATAAGAACGAACTCGAATAAGATATAGCTCATTGGAGGTTATCAATTACCCATATATAGGATATATATACTTCTAAGACAATATGATTGTCGATTAGAAGATCTTCCAAAATTTTCATGACTCCATAGGATGTAGTTGGAAAGAAAGAGAAGTCTTAATCATGTTAAGATTTGGGGTTGTGTGCTAATAAGTAATATTTGTTTGAGAACAATCTTGTGGGATGTCCTTAAATTAACCTTTGGATATCACTTCTATAAACCAACTAACAAATGTTATTTGTTGGGTAGTTCATTGTAATCCTACAATAGGATTTGCCTAAGATAGAGCAAATAAATGAGAGATAGAACTCAAAGAATGGTTCTTTGACAGCCAACATGATAATCAACAAATATAACAACCTAGTTCCTACACCACTAGCTCCAAGATAGTCGAGAAGGATTTATAAACTGTCTCAATTGAATGGTTTGAACTTTATGAATATGTCATAGAGTTACACCTCTTAAATTCGAAAGAAATAAGAATGAAAATCCTTATGACTACATTGAGTGTATATACGACATATACTCAAGGAAATGATATAGTAACATTTGACCCGAAATAGTGAAACATTCATAGCTAATTGGTAGCTTAAGGTAACTACAATCAACGTGATTGGTTGACTTGGAAGAAACCATGATCAAGATAGTCTTGATAAAATATGTCTAAAACTAGGAATCATAGACACCACGGACATACACTTGACCCCTAGAATCTTGAAATTTGGAGGGAACAATAGCATACAACTTTTGAACCACTAACAAATTAAAAGTGGGTGGAGGGGAATTCACCGTATGTAACTTGTAACGATCTATGAGATCATCTGCAATTATGGCATCTCTTATAGGAAGAACATCCCAAACTACTCAACGCTCTGAAACAACAGCCCTAGCAACCACCACTTTATAGAATTTCGCAGCCCGAGTTGTAGGAAAGGTTGGAGTGACAATGATTCAGGAGAGTTGGCTGCAGCTTTCACGGATTAAGACCAAGTTTAACGACAAGGAAGAAAGGATTAAGAACTGAAGTGACAGAATGACACCTAACTCGAGGACAAGATAGGCAAAGATTTCTGAGGTATGTACAGACAAAAACCACCGGCACAAGTTAAGGTGAAGGTAAAAACCTAGTGAGGTTAAAGAGGGTAAATACCTCGGACTCTGTGAAATAATTTGAACCGTAGAGATGAAATCAACAATTGAGATTAGAAATGTTAAAACATAACGGACAAAGACAAGAATACCCTTAATGAACATCTCTTTTTTGATGAGTTCCAGTGACTGGACAGAAAAAGAAAACCCCCATTTTAAGAACAATTTAGTATCAAAACAGTGACCCATAGCTATCCAAACAATTCTCAAGGAGAGCCAAGAAGAAAAACAGGTCTAATGTCTATGCTTCCAAGCAAAAGAACTAAACTTATATATAGACTTGAAAAGAAATATGATATGCACTTCTATCTATAAAAAGTCTTCAAATTCATATATGGATAGTAAAGCAAGGATTAACACATGTTCATAAGACAACCATGATGTGTTAAGGAATGAGAATGGGATTCGAGATAGCCATCTTTAAATCATAACATCATTCCACCAAGCTCAAAGTTAATTTTAAGGCTAACCCAACTTTTAATAATCCATCAAGTTCACGAAACAACACTTGGAACATAAATTGGGCTAAAGAGCATGTTGGAAATGTACCCTAAAGCCAATCATTTATGATGATGATGATTTACGGACATTTCACATGTTAAACTAATCTAGTTTAATATAAAGGGCAAAGATTATTCTTTAAAGCTGTCTCATATAAATGTTATATGCTTAAATGATAAGTCCAAGGAATATGTAATTGGGAGAACGTGATATAAAGAAGTTAGATTCATAAGACCATTCTCTTTCATATACATATCCTAAACGTTCCTGATCATAGGATTGCCAATTGGGCATTGACATTCCGTTAAAATCGTACGTGTTATGTCTTCTCTTAGAGAGAGTGACTGGCCTTGAGTCATTGGAGTGATTGACACTAAGACAAGCATGTAGGTGCTCAATAAAGAATGAGTCCACTGAACACGATCAACAAGGAGTTCTCATACTCATGTCACATGAAAACTCATGGTTGGGATAATGCAAAATAGTCCTTTAACCTAAGGCATCCTGGTTGTCTTATGGTTAGGTCCTTGATCTTTGACTATGTTAAAGTCACTCCGTCAAAGGGTGTCCATGGCATAGTTGGGGTCAAGCCACTTAGCCATAGAGGCAAGTGAATTCACAACAAGGGATCTCTAACCTTCAAACCGTTTGAGGGAGAATACTCTGTGATATGATTAAGAATCTTTGGCCAGAGTATGAATGAGATTTAGGAATTTTTTCCAAATCACATTCAAGGTAATTGTATAAGTAAGAGAATCACATTGGATAGTAGACATGAATAAACTATCAAATCAAACAATGTGGTCAAGAGTATTGTATTAGAGAAAGACCGTATTGCATTGTAATCTCAAACTGAATAGGTTATCCACCTCTTCTGATTAGCATGGGTAGCCATGACATACGGCTAGGTGTCACTCATGGTTTGTGGAAGCCCTAAAGGTGTATAATCACGAAACGGAGAATTGAATAGTAAGTTTCAATTCACAATCGATCTGAAGAGTTCTAATCGCTCACTGCCTCGCTAAAAGGAACCTAATGGATCGTACACCGTGTAAGGTAGAGATTGAAGATACAACGGAGGTGAGTAAGCATAATTAAATTGTTTAATTATTTATGTCCAGGATTAATTAATATGTTAATTAATCAAACGAATAAGTTCGTTTTAGATCTCGGGTTAGTTTTGGGCCTCAAGGCCCAATGGGCTTCGAATGTCAAGTCCAATAACTCAAGTTGTATGACAACTTGAAAACACAAAGGGCATGAAAGCCCAATGAACCCACATGGCCGGGGCATAGAGAGCGTGAGGGAGGGGTTTTAATTTCAAATATGCCACTCAATGTAAGTGACTATAGAAAGCAAATTCTAACCCATTCCCTCATAAGGGTTTTTCTAGAGAGAAAAGAGAAAAACACAAAAGCTCTCTCTTCTCTTAGGAAGCTGGCCACCTTAGGAAGAATGGACTAGCATCCATTTCTTCCTAGGTCACTCATCTCTTTCGCAATGCTCTTTTTGGTGTGGGACCTTAGAGGTTCCCTTTCTTGGGAACTTGGAGAATCCATTCCTTCAACCATGTCCAAGAAGGCATGGAGAATCCATTTCTTCCTAGGTCACTCATCTCTTTCGTAATGTTCTTCTATCCACATCCATGGAGCCAAGTGTTGGAAATATGCCCTGAAAGTCAATCTTTGGAAGAAACCTTTCAGGACAATGAATGGATGTATAGATGATTCTTGTACATCAAATGGCAAAGATACTAATTAGGACTATCTCAACACACGATATATGTTCTAAATAGTGAATCCATGGACAATGGATTGATGGAAGAAGTAATCTAATGATGTTAGACTACAGAGACCTTCTTCAGATAACCATCATGTCTAAAAGGTTCCTGGTCATAGGATTGTCGGAGGGATACTAACAATGCATAGACCGGTACATACTATGTCTGCTTCAATTGGAAGGATGGAAAGTCTCGTCCTATTCATGTAGTGACACTAAGACAGGTATGTAGGTGCTCATTAAGGGAATGAGTTCACTGAACACAATCGAACGAGAGTACTTGCATGGAGGTCTACTCACATGTCAAGCAAGTAACTCTAATGGTTGGAATAATGTAAGTAGTCCTTTGACCTGAGGCATCATAGTTGTCTTGTGGTTAGGTACTTGATCTTTGATTATGTCAAAGTCACTCAATCCGCGGGTGTCCACGACACAGTTGGGGTTAAGCCACTTAGTCATGGAGGCAAGTGAATGCGCAACAAGGAATCTCTAATCCTCGTTAAGAGAGGATGAATACTCTAAGATATGATTTGGGAATCTTCAGCCGAAGTATCGAGCGTAATAAAGGAAAGCGTTCCTATACGACTCAAATGAATCATATAAGAAGGAATAATCACATTAGGGGTTTGACATAATATATCCATACCCTAGTAATGTGATTGAGAGTATTGTTTTAGAGAATGATCGAATTACATTGTAATTCCAACTGAATAGGTTCTCCGAACAAATTCTACATTAACTTGGGTAGCCATGATATATGGTTAGATGTCACTCATGACTTGTGAGTTCTTCTAGATGATTAAATGTAGTCGTCAAAGAAGAAGGTGAATTAAAAGTAAGTTTTAATTCACTAAGTGATTGGATTAAAAATAATCAATTGGATTGGTGCCAATCACCTCACTGCCTTGCTAATTAGAACCTAAAATGATTGTTCACCAATACACTCTTGTAGTGAGTAACTAATGGATGATGGAAATAATTAATTGGATTGATTAAGTGTTGTGATTAATTAGAATGTCTAAAGAAATCATAAAAGCGATAAAAGATCGTTTTGGGCTTAAAGAAAAGTTCGAGTCTAATTGGGCCCATTGGGCCTAAACCCATTGGGCTTTTATTCAAGCATATGATGACTTGAAATAATAAAAGCCCAAAGCCCAAACAACACTAAAGGGGCCGGCCAAAGGAGGGAGAGAGAGAGTCAAATGTTGACTTGTTTCTTTTTTGTTATAAAAGGAACTTTATAGCACAAAGTTTTATTAGGGTTTTTTGAAGTGTTAAAACAACAAAAGAGAAAAAGAAAATATCTCTCTCAACACTCAAAGGGCCGGCCACCAAAAGGGGATTTAGCTAATCATCTTCTCACCCTTTTGGTTATTTCTTCATCCTTCTCACTACTCTAGTGGGTGAGGATCTTTAGAGGTCTTCAACTTTGGAGACTTAAGGAGAACCAAGGAGCACTCATTCTAACAAAGTGGAGGAGGCAAGGAGGGAGGCTAGGCTCAAGGAGTTCCAACAACAAAGGGCTTGGAGGTGGTCCATCCTTGGTCTAAAGTCTAGATCAAGAGGTATAAAACTACTCCTACACTTTGTTCTTCAATAAATTGTTTTTGATGCATCATACATAAACCTATGCATCTTGAAGGGGATTTGCATGACTATAGCTTTGATATTATTTGATAACATGCTTCCGTTGCTTTCGTATATAAATTTTGAATTGTATATGCATGCTAGTCACTAGAAATCCCACATGAAATCTCACCATTTCCCTTCAAGTGGTATCAGAGCCAAAGTTTTATGTTTGATGTGTCCTTTTGGATTTTATGCATATAGGTTTTAATTTTATGTATGACATGTTATTGCTTCATTCAAAGTATGTTTATCTTTTGTTTTCAAATGTTAAAAAATATGAATGAATAGTTGAAAAGATATGTATGCAAAAGTGTTTTGGATGCATGAATGAAGATTGAGTTTAGAACAAAATTTTGGGGTTTTGTTCCAAAAGGGGGCACGGCAAAGGGGTTTTTTTGGCTAAGTGTTTGTGTTTTATTTTGAATCACACACACACACTTTGAAGCTAGAAAGAATAGATCTTGTCACTTTTGTTTTTGGGTTTGAAAAAAATCACCAAGAAAGTACAAATCTTGAAATTGTTTACATGGTTTTGTTCTTGGTGTTCATTGTTTGGTTTTTGGTGAAAATGGTTTCATTTGTTTTTCATACATTGTTTTGTGGTTTTGGATGGTAAACTTACCATCCATAGCTTTCCCAAAATTTATTAAACCCTAGACTTGACTAGGTGAATTTCCATCACCATTAGTCTAAAGTCCTTAAAGCCTAAGTCAAGTGACAAGTAAAATTTGGATTTTTCTACTTTATGTTGATTTATTGCAATATGGGTGAGACCTCTCATCCCTCTTAATGTGGCCGGCCACCCTAGTGGATTTATCCACTTGTGGGGCTATTTTGTAAATTTTAAAAAGTTGATAATACTTTCAAGTATTTACGGTTTGATCCCTAACTTTTTGTATTTGCATTTAGGCCCCTACTAACTAGAAAGTTAAAATATTTGATTTTAATTTTGTTAGTTGTTTAAACTCATAATACTATTATGCCCATATGCACTAAATCTAATTGTTTATGTTGCATTCCAATTAATTATTTAATATGATTAAGTAGTTAGAAAATGGTTGACTATGGACTTATGCCTTAAACGATAATTGAGCTATGAGAAAGGGCGCTAAACTCAAATTGTTTGAACCTTGGGAATGTGTTTTAATTACTGTTTCAATTGGACCTTGTCATGATGGAATTTAATCATTCTCTCCCTCTTAGTATGTGTAATTTGTAGGAATTTGTACAAAATCGGTTTGTAATTCTTTTTACTTCTTAATCTCTTTTAATTGGTTGATTCCCTCTAGTACTAGACTAGAGTTTCTTTAACTATTGGTAAGGAGACATAATTAAAAGAGGGTTTTGACATGAGATTAAAGATTAAATGGGTCCAACGCCCTAATTAGCAATGAATGATTGTCTTTCATTTCTAATGGCTCAATGAAAAATTGTTTTAATTAGATTGAAAAGCACGTAATTAAAATGACACAACCTCCCCGAGTTCTTATTCAACAATGTTGGCTCGTTGTTGCAATAACCCAATAAGTCCATGGTCATCCAAGAGCCTAAGATAACTATAAAGTCCAATTTCAAAGGAATGCAAAAACCGTAGTAGTAATAGTTACTTCCAATATTTGAAAAATTCGTTTTTGATATTGATTTGTTTTTCTCCAAAACAAATAGTGGGAGTATCATACGCTACTAAAGTATAATGAATATAATTAGTAGTTATATATATCTCCAATATTTTGAAAAATGTTTTGATATTGATTTGTTTTATGAAAACAAATAGTGGGGATATCATATGCTACTAATTTCATTAACTTTGGACTAGTAGTTATAATAGGACACAATTTATTTGAATGTGATTAAATAAATAAAAAAAAATGATGAGACCTTAAAATCCCTCAACCAACAAACAATTTTAAGTTGAAAGCGGAGAGGTGCTATTGAACACTTCTTCGTGGCCTTCCACCATGGTAGGTTCCAATCGTTTATGACTTGTACACCGCCTTCACCCTATCATGGGGAAGTGCAAAGTGCATGCTTATACTCAGGAGGAGTCTATATAAACATTTGATGAGGTGAAGGTAGGCAACGAGTGTGGCCAACATCATATCATCGTGAGGTCATACTTGAACCCCTATCTAAACCGGCATGGTGGGTCGAAACTTAACTAAGAGAAATGGTGCCAACATCGTACCATCGTGAGGCATTGTTCTCTAGAGGCCAAATAGATGGGTAATCACAAGAGGTTGTTGTGAATGGGTAAGTGTACCCTCTCATTATTATATTTACTAGCCGACATCGTATCATCGTGAGGTGGGCTTGGTAATAGTGAGCCTCCCGTAACCCGCTAGGAGCTTTCTTTGAAATCTCCCGGATTCCATCTTGAGGGATATGGAATTTGCCAAAAATGGTGGGTGGTGTCATTCGGTTTAAAAACCCGAATCGTTTGACTTAATCGAAAATCAAACTAATTTATTTTATTGTTTATGTATTTAGATATGGTTGGAAGCACACTCGCGAAAATACTCGACAAACATTGCCTAGAGGGGCACAATTTCCCATCATGGTATCGTAATGTCAAGATTCTCCTAACATTGGAGAAGATTGTTTACGTGCTAGACAAGGCTCCACCTCACATACCTCTCGGCCCTGAGGCCACTGAGGATGAACGTGCTAAGTATGACAAGCACGTTGAAGATGACACACAAGCCAAGTGCTATCTGTTGGCTTCCATGAATGAGGAGCTACAGAGACAGCATGAGGTTATGGATAGTGCAGCTTTCATCGTACTCCATCTTACGGAGTTATATGGTGAAGGGATGCGCAACCGTCGTTTTAGCACTGTTAGTGAACTTGTGAAGACCAAGATGGTCAAGGGGGCTCCAGTGCATCAACATGTACTGAAGATGATAGGACTCATTGAACAATTGGAGAACCTAGGTACTCCACTTGACGGGGAATTGGCCCAGGACTTCATTTTGGCTTCTTTTTCTGATTCATTCTCGCAGTTCGTTATGAACTACAATATGAATAAGATGGATAGTACTCTCTTTGAGTTACTAAACATGTTAGTAACTGTCGAGAAGACTATGAAGAAAGAGAACGTTGTAGGGACTTCTGCAGTAGCCTACAACAAGCCATCCTCTTCCAAGGCTAAGCCGCAAGGCAAAGGCAAAGGGAAGGAGAAGAAGTCTCCCACTCCTAAGCCGCAAGGAGGAGTGAGGAAAAAGAAGACAAAGGAGCCCAAGGGGACTTGCCACCACTATGGAAATGAGGGGCATTGGAAGAGGAATTGCAGGTTATACCTTGCAACTCTTAAGGACAAGCCACAAGGTATGGTTTATGTTCTTATCTTCAATTCTAATTGTTAGATCTTCTAAAAATTTATATTTGATATAAAGGGCTAATCACTTGTATAATTGTATATAGGTGGAGGAGCCAAGTAGAAGAGGAACAAGCAAAGAAAAGTGTGGAGAAGGGTTCGGCCACCATGTTTTTTGCCTACTACTTAGGAAGTTTGTTAGGCATTTAAAGATAGTCTTTAAACTTTCTTACTTTGTTAAGAACTTATTAAGTGGCTTCATATGATGGAAGACCACTATTAGTGCCTAAATGTATGAAGGTATTTAATTAGTCTCTAAATGTATAGAGCTAATTCTTTTTGTATTAAACATTATGAATGTTTGAATTATCATATTAATGTAATGTGATGAATGCCTTCTAATATATTATTTCCTTAAAGTAGTGTTATGAATTGAATATTGTCTTGTAGTATCCTAGTAGAGATACAAGAATTATATCAGTTATTGTAATGTGATAACCAAACCTTAGACTTATCAATTATGGATAGATCACACGTGTTGGACATAGAAGGATACAATGAATCTTTAGATTTGGTTCCAATTGTCTACCTATGAGTTCTATATGAATTGACAAAGGTCTAGAAATTCCTTTCTTGAAGAAAAGGAAGATCACATTATAATGATATAAGTAATAAGAAAAACGTTTCTTATATGTTTATCACTTAAACCATAATAATCAAGATCACTCTTGATTCAATTAGTAGTTTTGAACAACTAATTAGGCATTCTTAAAATTGGTTTTAAAATGTCAATTGTGTTAGTGATTAAACCAAGAAAGAAGTGTCTAAATCTATAAAATGTTTAAAGACTTTAGTCACTTAATAGCGAGACATTAACTTAGTGAAGATTGAAACAAACGAGCTTGAAAGGTTTTAAAGCTACTACACAATGTCCTCTACCCGTATACTCCACGTTTATACATTTTGAATGTATGAAGTGATTTCTCATTAAAGTCATGAGAAATAGTGGGAGGTGTGAAAAAGGATATAAACTTGAATATGATTGGTTTATAGTTGTCTAAAGAATAATAGTACTTGACTATTATTAAGAGTTTGTAATTTTAATTGTTAAAGGACTCAAGCTCTTCAAAAGTTAAAATTCTATGTTGTGTAACATTCTAAAGAATAGTCTTTGAATGTTGGTTTCGTCAACCTAACATAAAATGGTTATATGTTGGGAGTTGTCCATCATTCTCTTTTATGAGAACAAGCTAATAACAAAGCGTATGGACAAATTTGATGAAACAAAAGGGAATAGTTTTAAAATGAGTCACAACATATGGTTTAACAACCAGACAATCCAAATTCAACATCTCATGTAACTATAACGCTCTATGTAGTTTTGATAAAGAATTATATCAACCACCTAGAAGGAATGGTTGAGTTTCTATATCCTTAGTAGGAGTCATGCTTCCACTAAAGACTTGGATAATTCTTATATGACTACATTAAAGGTCTTAGTATGACTAAAACTTGAAGTATGGTGTATGACACCATATAATTTAAATGAATAGACTTGATAAAACAAGTCACACATATCAAATGGAATTACTTGAGAAGGAATTCTTTTATGTATGTTCATTTAAATAACTTGTGTTAGCTAGAGTTGTTGATAGTCCCAAAATTGTTGAGACATCATCAATAAGCTAATGGATCTTAATGATTGTCAATAGATCCAAGACAAGTTAGTGGGAGCAATATGCATTCAAATCAAGAAAATGTAAGTGTTAAGTTTTTTGAATGAATGCTAAGTTACAGAAAGGCCAGTGGGAGTGATGTCATAATTTGACCAACAAGATATGAATAATGTCTATTTGATAAACTTGATAAAACATAGATGTTACTCGAAAAATGACAAAACGTGACACGGTCAATTTTAAAGTATAGACTTGAAATTGGACTTATTGATATAGCAAGGCTATCTCAAGGATGTTATTTGGGGAAATTAAATCTCAAATGTTGAAGATTTGAGAAGGTGTTTTCCTATATGATAGAAAATCACTTTCATAACCCTTATAATGAATGTGTTCTAAAATCACAAAAGGGACACATGTATGGACTTGTGAGATGATATCCAAAGGTGAAAAGTCACAGGGGTTGTCACTTTAAGATATTACTATAGCCCAGGATCAGAACCATAGCAACTGATAGAGTATTATTGCCTTTAAGAAAGGAACATCAGAGTGGGACTCTGGAAGTGTGCATTCACTTAGGTTATTAACCAAAGTGAAAAATAACCCATTTTAACAAATGGAACTTCATAATGGATGAAGTACTAATCATATGAATGTATTGTTAGTATTGTAATACAATGGTCTCAAGGTTGGAGCAATGTATGTATAAAGTATACAAACGAAATATATGGCGATATATTGTTTTAGAAACTGCTTCAAAAGGTGTTTTGAATAGAAGGGGTTCTTATAGAACCAATGATTGAATCCAAACCATAAGGTCGTTAGTTGGACACTACGACGTAATGGGGCGATAGCTCAAGCCATGGAATCAAGGTCTCATCAAAGTATTTGAACACAAGAAAGAGACATCATCAAATGTTTTAGAAACATTTGATAAGTAAATCCCTTTTATAAATTAAAAGGATTAATACATAACCAAGTTAACCTACGAGCATAAGCTCACTCAACTAGTATCTATGAGATACACTAGTGATTGACTTTAGTGCAAGTGGGAGATTGTTGGAAATATGCCCTGAAAGTCAATCTTTGGAAGAAACCTTTCAGGACAGTGAATGGATGTATAGATGATTCTTGTACATCAAATGGCAAATATACTAATTAGGACTATCTCAACACACGATATATGTCCTAAATAGTGAATCCATGGACAATGGATTGATGGAAGAAGTAATCTAATGATGTTAGACTACAGAGACCTTCTTCACATAACCATCATGTCCAAAAGGTTCCTGGTAATAGGATTGTCGGAGGGATACTGACAATGCATAGACCGGTACATACTATGTCCGCTTCAATTGGAAGGATGGAAAGTCTCGTCCTATTCGTGTAGTGACACTAAGACAGGTATGTAGGTGCTCATTAAGGGAATGAGTTCACTGAACACAATCGAACGAGAGTACTTGCATGGAGGTCTACTCACATGTCAAGCAAGTAACTCTAATGGTTGGAATAATGTAAGTAGTCCTTTGAGCTGAGACATCATAGTTGTCTTGTGGTTAGGTACTTGATCTTTGATTATATCAAAGTCACTCCATCCGCGGGTGTCCACGGCATAGTTGGGGTTAAGCCACTTAGTCATGGAGGCAAGTGAATGCGCAACAAGGAATCTCTAATCCTCGTTAAGAGAGGATGAATACTCTAAGATATGATTCGGGAATCTTCGGCCGAAGTATCGAGCGTAATAAAGGAAAGCGTTCCTATACGACTCAAATGAATCATATAAGAAGGAATAATCACATTAGGGGTTTGACATAATATATCCATACCCTAGTAATGTGATTGAGAGTATTGTTTTAGAGAAGGATCGAATTACATTGTAATTCCAACTGAATAGGTTCTCCGAACAAATTCTACATTAACTTGGGTAGCCATGATATATGGTTAGATGTCACTCATGACTTGTGAGTTCTTCTAGATGACTAAATGTAGTCGTCAAAGAAGAAGGTGAATTAAAAGTAAGTTTTAACTCACTAAGTGATTGGATTAAAAATAATCAATTGGATTTGTGCCAATCACCTCACTGCCTTGCTAATTAGAACCTAAAATGATTGTTCACCAATACACTCTTGTAGTGAGTAACTAATGGATGATGGAAATAATTAATTGGATTAATTAAGTGTTGTGATTAATTAGAATGTCTAAAGAAATCATAAAAGCGATAAAAGATCGTTTTGGGCTTAAAGAAAAGTTCGGGTCTAATTGGGCCCATTGGGCTTTTATTCAAGCATATGATGACTTGAAATAATAAAAGCCCGAAGCCCAAACAACACTAAAGGGGCCGGCCAAAGGAGCGAGAGAGAGAGTCAAATGTGGACTTGTTTCTTTTTGGTTATAAAAGGAACTTTATAGCAGAAAGTTTTATTAGGGTTTTTTGAAGTGTTAAAACAACAAAAGAGAAAAAGAAAATATCTCTCTCAACACTCAAAGGGCCGGCCACCAAAAGGGGGTTTAGCTAATCATCTTCTCACCCTTTTGGTTATTCCTTCATCCTTCTCACTACTCTAGTGGGTGAGGATCTTTAGAGGTCTTCAACTTTGGAGACTTAAGGAGAACCAAGGAGCACTCATTCTAACAAAGTGGAGGAGGCAAGGAGGGAGGCTAGGCTCAAGGAGTTCCAACAACAAAGGGTTTGGAGGTGGTCCATCCTTGGTCTAAAGTCTAGATCAAGAGGTATAAAACTACTCCTACACTTTGTTCTTCAATAAATTGTTTTTGATGCATCATACATAAACCTATGCATCTTGAAGGGGATTTGCATGACTATAGCTTTGATATTATTTGATAACATGCTTCCGTTGCTTTCGTATATAAATTTTGAATTGTATATGCATGCTAGTCACTAGAAATCCCACATGAAATCTCATCATTTCCCTTCACCAAGGAGCAAGAAGACTAAGGAAACAAGGCCCTCACATGGTTGACTATCCTTTGCTAAGCAAAGAGGTGCTTTAAAGGTATAAAAGTTTCTCAACTCATTTCTTTAAGATTTGAGTTGAGTCTTGGTTTACCACAACTACTAGGCCTTAAATTTCATGGGTAAAGTTTTGTTTTTGAGTGCATACAAGCATGATTCCACCTTTATTTGTTAATTGCATGCATAGATGTTGCTCAAATGAACTTGTTTTCACAAATTTTTCCTTCAAGTGGTATCAGAGCCTAGGTCTAGTAGTTGGTGAATCCTTTTGGGTTTTGTATTTTTTATAGTTTATGATTTGAATGTTGTAATTGTTACAAGCTTTATTCTTACTTTTTTTAATGTACATTTTGTTAGAAAATTAGACATCTCAAAAGTTGTAGATGTAATTCATTTAAGCATGAATTTTGGAGCTAAAATTTGGTGCCATGTTTGTAACATCCCACATTGCCTAGGGGAGTGGATCCTGTAAGCCTTATATGTATATTCCCATCACTACCTAGCATGAGGTCTTTTGGGAACTCACTGGCTTCGGGTCCCATCAGAACTCCGAAGTTAAGCGAGTTCGCGGAAGAGCAATCCGAGGATGGGTGACCAACTGGAAGTTCTCATGTTAGTTCCTATAAACAAAACCATGAGGATGTAGTCGGGGCCTAAAGCATACAATATCGTGTTATTGTGGAGTCGAGCTCGGGATGTGGTGGGGGCCCGGGCCGAGATGTGACAATTTGGTATCAGAGCCAATCCCTGGCCAGATGTGTGCCGACGAGGACATCGGGCTTCTAAGGGGGGTGGATTGTAACATCTCACATCACTTAGGGGAGTGGATCCTGCAAGCTATATATGTATATTCCCATCTCTACCAAGCACAAGGTCTTTTAGGAACTCACTAGCTTCGGGTTCCATCGGAACTTCGAAGTTAAGCGAGTTCGCGCGAGAGCAATCATAAGATGGGTGACCAACTAGAAAGTTCTCATGTGAGTTCCCAGAAACAACACCGTGAGGGTGTGGACGGGGCCCAAAGCGAACAATATCGTGCTACGGTGGAGTCGAGCCTGGGATGTGGTAAGGGCCAGGGCCGGGATGTGACAATGTTTATGGGGAAATTCGGCCAAAACGAGGGGTGGATTTTTGGGTTGTTGTTTGTCTTGTTAAAAGTGTTTTAAAGTGACATTTGGAACCCCTAAGTACCCTAGGATGTTAACCCTCTTTTGACTAGTAAAAATTTGAGTTTTATTGAGTGAAAACATTTAGGGAGCTCTTATGGGTTTTCATGGTGTTCTTCAATGTTCTTGCTTTGTTCTTGTTGTTCATACCAAGAACAAAAAGTTTGTTGTTTTGATTCAAAAAGGTGTTTGGTTGTTTATATGTTTTTGTTAGTGATGGATGTTATGATTTTTCAAACACCTTTCAAACACACAAATCAACTCACACACACCATCACTACTCACCATGACCGGCCACCCTTATAATGGGGGTACTATTGGGGTTTTTATGCAATTACATAAAGTTTTGATACTTTTGTGTATTTGCACTTTGACCCAAAAGTTTACGTTTTTATGTAAAAGCCCAAAATCACTAAAGGACAAATTGTTTTGCTCCTTTAATGAAGTTTTTGTATTTGTCGAAATTTTTTGGGTTCTAGTTGTAATTACATTAAGTATTGGACTTTTGTGTTTTTACAAAGTAACCTCAAAAAGTTTGTAATTTGCAATATAGCCCAAAAATTGAGGTTATTGCCTTTTGGCCCAAATTAGTTAAGAACAAAATAGTTTTGTCTCTTTAAATGAGAATTGGATTTTCATGTCATTTAGCTTCATTTAAATCTATTATATGGATGCAAAAACCAAATGACAATGTTGCATTCAAGTTTAATTAGTTGAAGCCATATTAATTAAAGAAAGGGTGATTATGAACCTAAGCCAATGATAATTGAGATATGTGAATGACCATCTCTCAAATTTGTTTGAACCATGGGAATGTGTAGATTAGTTTTTTGTTGTAATTTGATATGATCAAATGTTGTAAAGGAGCATAAGCTCTTCTTTATTTTAAAGTATTTTTATTTGATCAAATGTTGTAAAAGAGCATAAGCTCTTCTTTACTTTGAAGTACTCATCTCTTGTTTTATTTGATATGCTTGAAATTGGAGTAGTTGGGTCGAACGCCCAATAAGAAAACATGCCTTAATGTGATTAAACGTGTAAGTAAAATCAATCATTATCCCTAGACTGAGATCCAACACTAGGCTCGTGTTGGATCAAATCAAAGGTTCATAGTCATCCTAAGGCCCTAGGGCAACTATATAGTCCTTCAATGAATGCAAAGCTTATGTTAGTAGTACCATATACTCTTGCTTTAAAAATCATTTTACAAGCATAGTGGGAGTATCATATACTACTACATCAATCACATGGACCAATAGTTGTAATAGGACAAAATTGTTTTAATGAGGATAAAATGCATGCTTATATGTGATGAGACCTGAAAACCCTCAACTAAACCGTTATTAAGTTGACAAGCATGAGAGTGCTTTGAACACTCTTTCGTGGGCTTCCACAGTAATAGGCTCCGATTGTTTGTGACTCATACACCAACTTCACCTTATCATGGGGGGAGTACAAAGTATGTGCTTACACTCAAGAGGAGTGCTATACGCATACATGATGTTGTGAACGTAGGCAACAAGAATGATCAACATCATATCATTGTGAGGTTGTTCTTGAACCCCTACCTGAACTTGCATGGTGGGAATGACTTAACTGAGTGCAATGGAGCCAACATCATATCATTGTGAGGCATCATTCTCTAGACGCCAAATAAGATGGGTACTTACATGAGATGTAAATGAGTAATCGTACTCTCTCATTATTATTAATGCTAGCCAACATCATATGATTGTGAGGTGGGCTTGGTAATAGTGAGCCTCTCATACACTGCTAAGAGTTTCCACCAAAACTCTCAAATTCCAATGAAGGATATGGAATTTGCCAAAAATAGTGGGTGGTGCTATTTGGTTCAATGACCCATATCAAATAGCTAAAAATCAATCAATTTATATTTGTTATGTAATTATTCACCGATATATTTGCAAACACTATCCAAAACTTGACAAAGAAAAGCCGTAGTGTCATCCTCACAATCTTCGTATTGAAAATGTATCATTGGAAGAACATGTTAGATAAGTCTATCATAAAGAGGACAACACAAACAACAAATGCTTATTCCTTCGTTGTATGAACAAAGGAACTTGAGAAGATTAGCGCAAAGACATGGACACTTTTAGTGTCATAATTCTTGCATTACAAATCATTGTATGAAGACATAAGAGTTTCTTTGAACAACCCTTATTTAATGCAAACACTAGTGCTTGTTTCTTTGTTAAATGAACAAGGAATTTAAGAAGTAAGCACAAGGGCATGGTCACTTTATGTGCCATGATTCTTCACTTACAAGTTGTTGTGTAAAGAAATGAGAGTTTCCTTGAACAACTCTTGAAAGTTTGTAATCATGTTTAGAACATAATGGTTGATTGACAAAAATAGTTCATCAACATGGACTTATGATGATTTTGAATCATTGAGTGTTGAAGTGTTAAACCACTTCAGGAGATGGAAACTAGGCAAGGCCTTCACCTTTAAGTCCCTATCCAAATGGTTCGTTAAGTTTATTGTAAACTATATAGTGAACAATAACCGCACGCTCTCCAAATCGTTTGATGTGTATAAAACAATTGAAATAAGTTTCAAGAGAGATACTGGGAGTTTAAATGACCATTACTATTGTAGTCAATGGAGAAGTCAAATGAAGAAGGCGAAATAACTCCAAGGGAACATACTTTCTTTATGAAAGGATGGACATTGGAAGGGGTATTTGCAAGAAATGTCTTGCAAGTGTCAAGAACATACCTTTCGAAGGTGTTGTAAATTGTTCTTGAATAGTTCAAATGAAGGAAATTTTGTGAAAACCATGTTCATTTGAGCAACATCTATGGCATCCAATTAACAATGAAAGGCGCAATCATGCTTGTATGCACTCAAAACAAAACATTACCCATGAAATTCAAAGCCTAGTAGTTATGTGAACCAAGACTCAACTCAAGAACAAAGTGAGTTGAGAAATTATATACCTTTGTTGATTCCTCTTTGCATAAGCAAAGGCTAATCACCCAAGGAGATGGCCTTCATTCCTTGCTTCTTAGCTCCATGGATTTCTTGGATGAGGATGGTTGAAAGGATTCTCCAAGTTCCCAAAGTTGAGAACCTCTAAGTCTCCATACCAAGGTAGGACTTGAAGAAGAGATGAGTGACCTAGAGGAAATAAGATTGCTAGCTAAAATCCTCTAGGGTGGCCGGCCTCTTAGAGAGAAAAGGGAGCTTGTGTTCTCATCTTTTCTCCAAAAGAAACCCTAAGGATGAACTGGCTATAAAGTTGCCTTTATACCACCTCACAATGGAGTGGCAAACTTGCAATTAAGCCAAGTTCACTACCCCTCTCTATATGGCCGGCCATTAAGGGTTCATTGGGCTTTCAAACCCTTTTTGGTTTCAAGTTGTCATACAACTTGAGTTAATAGGCTTGACATTCAAATCCCATTGGGCCTTGTGACCCAAAACTAACCCGAGGTATATAACGAACTTATTCGTTTGATTAATTAACATATTAATTAATCCTAGCCATAAATAATTAAACCATTTAATTATCCTTACTCATCTCTGTTGTTTCTTCAATCTCTACCTTACACGGTGTACGATCCATTAGGTTCCTTTTAGCGAGGCAGTGGGCAATTAGAACTCTTTCAAATCGATTATGAATTGAAACTTACTTTCAATTCTCCCTTTAGTGATTATACACGTTTAGGGCTTCCACAAACCATGAGTGACACCTAGCAGTATGTCATGGTTACCCAAGCTAATTAGAAGAGGTGGAGAACATATTCAGTTTAGGATTACAATGCAATACGGTCTTTCTCTAATACAATACTCTTGACCACATTGTTTGGTTTGATAGTTTATTCATGTCTACTATCCAATGTGATTCATTTACTTATATGATTACCTTGAATGTAATTTGGAACGACTTCCTAAATCTCATTCATACTCTGGCCAGAGATTTTTAATCATATCATTAAGTATTCTCCTTCAAATAGTTTGAAGGTTAGAGATCCCTTGTTGTGCATTCACTTACCTCCATGGCTAATTGGCTTAACGCTAACTGTGTCGTGGACAACCTCGGATAGAGTGACTTTGACATAGTCAAAGATCAAGGACCTAACCACATGACAAATATGATGCCTCAGGTCAAATGACTACTTTGCATTATCCCAACCATGAGTTCACATGTGACATGAGTATGAGAACTCCTTGTTGATTGCATTCAATGAACTCATTCTCTATTGAGCACCTACGTACTTGTCTTGGTGTCAGTCACACCAATGACTCGAGACCAGTCACTCTCCCTAAGAGAAGACATAGCACGTACTGATCTTAACGGACTGTCAATGCCCAATTGGCAATCCTATGATCAGGAATGTTTAGGATATGTATACGAAAGAGAATGATCTCATGAATCTAACTTCTTTAGATCGCATTCTCCCAATTACATATTCCTTGGACTTATCGTTTAAGCGTTTAACATTTATATGAGACGGCTTCAAATAATAATCTTTGCCCTTTAAATTAAACTATATTAGTTTAACATGTGAAATGTCCGTAAAGTATCATCATATGATTGGTTTTAGGGCACATTTCCAACATCAAAATAGGTTGTTCTTCTACTTGAATGCTTGATTCCGTATTAGTAACTATGTTTTACAACCGTTGAAAAAGTGTGGCTAATCAGAAGTAGAAGATTAATGAGAAAAGAGAAATTATTCACATTCGGAATGTGAATAAAATATAGATCTCTATGAAAGTAGATAGTACTTACTTACTCATATGAACTACCAAAGAAATTGGAAACACAAAGATTGTCTTTACATTCCAATTTGAATAAGGAACTTAATTCCATCACTATAATTCTAAAAGATGGATGAAAGTTTTGTTTGACAAAACTTTGTTCTTTATTAATGAATGATTGGATTATTGTAATACGATTGATTGTCTCTATAGTAGATATGATGTGGCAGTGTTAACTGTTTAGAATATAACGATGCTTAAAACCCAAAACGTTGCAAGGTAGTGACTAATCCCACAGAGTTGTGACACCTTGTAATACGATTGATTGTCTCTATAGTAGATATGATGTGGCAGTGTTAACTGTTTAGAATATAACGATGCTTAAAACCCAAAACGTTGCAAGGTAGTGACTAATCCCACAGAGTTGTGACACCTCTAAAACATAAATTACAAGTTGGTCATACATGGATGCTTTGGATTTTTAGATCCGGATCCAATGCCTTCTTGTTAAAATTGTATAGAGACGAAAAGTTCGAATCTTTATTCTTTTGAAAAGAAGAAAGAATCACAAAGTTGTTGAGCTTAATTCACTTAGATGTTAGTGGTACTTGTCCACAACATAATACTACTCATGTTGTATGACATTCACCTAAGAACGCACTCGGTTGGACTATCGTTTATTTTGAATAAACACAAGTCCGAATACTTTGCAAAAGGTTTCAAATAATTCAAGAATGTAAGTTGATGAGTAAGACTTCTAAAGTATGTACCTCCTTAGATTTGATCCAAGGAAAAATAACACTTTAGAAGAGTTTCCTTGAAAGATATCAAGGAAAGTAGAATCATAAGATAATGGATTTCTCTATTGGTAGCAGAACGAACTTGCATAAGATGTAGTTCGTTGGATGTTATCAATTACCCATATATAGGATATATACTTCTAAGACAATATGATTGTTAATTAGAAGATCTTCCAAAATTTTCATGACTCCATAGGATGTAGTTGGAAAGAAAGAGAAGTCTTAATCGTGTTAAGATTTGGGGTTGTGTGCTAATAAGCAATATTTGTTTGAGAACAATCTTGTGGGATATCCTTAAATTAACCTTTGTATATCACTTCTATAAACCAATTAACAAATATTATTTGTTGGGTAGTTCATTGTAATCCTACAATAGGATTTGCCTAACATAGAGCAAATGAACGAGAGATAGAACTCAAAGAATGGGTTCTTTGACAGCCAACATGATAATCAACAAATATAACAACCTAGTTCCTACAACACTAGCTCCAAGGTAGTCGAGAAGGATCTATAAACCGGCTTAGTTGAATGGTTTGAACTTTATGACTATGTCATAGAGTTACACCTCTTAATTCGAAAGAAATAAGAATGAAAATCCTTACGACTACATTGAGTGTATATACGACATATACTCAAGGAAATGGTATAGTACCATTTGACCCGAAATAGTGAAACCTTCATAGCTAATTGGTAGTTTAAGGTGACTACAATCAACAAGATTGGTTGACTTAGAAGAAACCATCATTGACGTAGTCTTGGTTTATGTTAATTCGAAGATTGCTAGCTACAACTAAATGGCGATTCAATGTTTGGACATAATTGTAAACACGAATGTTCCTGTGATGAATGAGACAAGAACACGTGTCCAAAATAATATTTTGCATTAATTTTGGGGTTACAATCTCTTTTACAATTTGATCCTCTGATTCGATCTTCGTAAGGTGTTGATTTGTTGATGGGCTGTTGATCCAAAGGGTCGTCGGGGCTTTATCTTTAGGACGAACAGTGGTGTATGGATGGTTTCTTCAAGGGGTCGTTGGGCTTGATCTTGACGAATGGATGAACGGATCCTCAAGGGCTTTTGGGCTTGATCTTGAAGAACGGTGGATGAATTTATTGATGTTGTTGATCCAAAAGGTCGTCGGGGCTTGATCTTAGGATGAACTGATGATGAAGGATGAACACTATCTTCAAGGGCCGTCGGGGCTGGATCTTGAATTGGTGGAAGTTCTTCAAGGGTCGTTGGGGCTTGATCTTGAAGGAGGATTTGATGAAGAACGAACAAACCTTTCTTGATCCTTCGACATTTGCTTGGGAGCTTTAGAGTTTCAAAGCTTCAAGGTTTTGGTGTGATGTGAATTGGTACCCCAAAATGAATGCCCTGGCTTCCTATTTATAGAATTCCAAAACTTGATTTTTTTGGATTTAAATAATTAGATGAAATAAATAATTTCTGCCAGGTGTCGACACGTGTCCTGTTTGATGACTTTTCCGATGATTTTTTATTTTTCATTGAGTCACTGCTACGTGTAAAATTTATGTGACACGTGAACGTTGAAATTTTAATTATTGATCAACATTTATTTCACCAAACTTCGATGTCTACAAATGCCCCCACTTCAAGGCGTGTCGTATACATGTGCTTGTCACGTGTAGAAGATGCATTTTGAAGTCCCTTAATGTAGATGTCGATCCAAGGGCCGTCGAGGCTTGATCTTGAATTGAGCTGGAAATTTCTTCAGCATTCTTCCAATTGTTGATTTTCCATAGGCTTAATCTTGAAATGGGCTGGAGGGTTTTCTGGTTTCCTCCAAAGGTTTGAAATTACTCCTTTTATCTAGAGTTGAATTTGATTCGAGGGTGGTGGTGTTGGAAGTATGCCCACAAAGCCACTCATTTGATGTAATAGCTTTTGGAATACTTATTGTGTTAAACTATTATATGTTTAATGAAGGGCAAATCTTATTGTTAATCACTATTTATTGTATTATGTATTTAAGCAATAAGGGAATCCAAGGAATGTATTTAATCTAAGAGAGAAGTGATCTAAGTAAGTTAGATTAACGAGATCTTTCTCTTATGTTCATTCCTAAAACGTTCCTAGCCATAGGATTGCCAATTGGGCATTGACAATTTGCTAAGGTTAGTATGTGTTATGTTAACTCAAGCGTGAGTATGACTAGTCTCAAGTCATTTAGTGTTGGACACTGAGACAAAAACATAGGTGCTCAAAAGGTAATTGAGTACACTGAACAACGATAAAAAAGGAGTTCGAAAATACATGTCATGTAAGAACTCTTAAGTTGCAATATGCAAAGTAGTCCTATGACCTGAGGCATCATAGATGTCTAATGATTGGGTCCTTGATCTTTGATCATGTTAAAGGCATTCCATTGAGAGTGTCCACGACACTATTGGGGTCAAGCTATCTAGTCATGTAGGCATATGAATGCACAACAAGGGATCTCTAACCTTCCATGGTGGAGGGAGAATACTCTGAGATGTGATTCAAGAGTCTTCGGCCAAAGTATACGAATATGACTTAGGAAGTTTGTTCATTAACAAGGGGGAGTTATTTTTATGATAACTGGGTGTAATCAATTCATATCACATATATGTTAATGGCTTTGAATCCACCTCTAGCTAAAACGAAATTTGTTCCTCATGTTTGCAATTAAACAAAGACAATTAAAATTAAACATTGAAAACAAAAGATAGAATACACTTAGAAATGCTCCAACAATCTAAAGGTCTTGAATGGCAGGCACGACTCCAAGCTTTTTCTTCTCCTTCCTTGCAAAGCTGTAGCACGAGTTTTCTGATTTTAGGCTCTTGTGTGCATTCTTTTTCAATAGTGCGGCATTGTAGTGTATTTATAGGCTAAGAACACACGGCACAAGGTAGTTTTGGAAAAGGATTTGGCACTCCAAAGGTTGTGTTGGAAAGGGATTGCACAGCACAAACCAACAGGGACAAGGATCTAGGGTGCGGCAGATTTCTAGGCTTCTAGAAAGGGGGTGTTGTGGCAAGTTTCTAGAAGGACAAGGGATAAGGTATGCGGCACCCTTTTAGGAAAAGGTAAGGCATTCTAGAAATCAGGTTTTTAGATGTCCTAATATGAAAATAAATCCCCTTTGCAGCTAGAATTTAGGTAGAATAGGATTAGGATAAGGTTAGGATAAGATAAGATAAGGTTTTGGATAATATTCCTTCTCTTTAGCTGATTCCTTATCTTCTATGTCTTGAATTAATTTCTTCAACTCTTTAGCACATTCCTAACCTCTTTTGATCTTCACAAACGTCCATCCACCTTGCTCCATTCATATGATGTCCATTTCAAGCCCAAAACTGCTATAAAATGCTCCAAATTGCCTTTTCTTGCCACTTTTGCCATTTAAACCTACAAACACACAAAAATGGCTTAAAATACTCTAAAAAGTAGAAACTAGCAAAACAAGCTAACTAAGTCGCATAAATATGCACCTATCAATGGATCCTACACCAAGTAAGGATGAAAGTGAAGAAATATATATGAGATGGACAAGCAATTAAATAGTTTAATTGAGAATGGTCAAGATTAATTAATTAGTCAATTAATCTTACGAAAGGTTCGTATTGGGCTTTTAAGTTGGTTTTGGGTTTCAGGGCCCAAAAGGGTTTTTGGTCCACAAGGCCCATTGAGTTTAGGTTGTGTAACAACTAAAACTAAATGGAAATTAACCCAAAAACCAAGTCAAAACCGGCCAAGGGTGAGTGGTAGCAAACTTGGGTTAATTGCAAGTTTGCCACTCACATGTGAGGTGGTATAAAGGCAACTTTATAGCCATTCTCTCACTAGGGTTTTCTTGAGGCAAAGAAGAGAAAAATTCTCTCTTTTTCTCCATAGAGGCCGGCCACTTAGGGGAAGGATAGCTAGCAATCTTTCTTCCTTTAAGTCATCCATTTCATCTTCACACCTTATCCTTGGTGTGGAGACTTAGAGACACTAAACCTTTGGTATTCTTGGAGATCCTTTCCTCACATCCTCAAGGAGCAAAGGAGTATCAAAAGGAAGAAAATCACATGGAAGATCTAAGGAGCTAGGAGATGGCTTGAAGGCCCTCCACTTGGGTGAATCCCTTGTGTAAACAATGATGAGCTTCAAGGGTAATGAATCTCAAAGTCCTTTCTTCTCTTTAATGTTGTTAAAGAGTCTTGTGGTTCAACATTCACTAGGCTTTGAAAGTCATGGGTTTTAGAATTGTTTTAGAATGCATGCCTACTTTAAAGTGTTATTAGTTTGCTTATGTGTTCAAATGTTCTCACATATTCTTAGCTAGTACAAAATTTTTCCTTCAAGTGGCATCAGAGCCTAGGTCTAGTGTATGGTGAATCCTTTTGGGTTTTGTGTTTTTCATGGTTTGAGATTTAAATGTTGTAAATGCTACAAGCTTTGTTCTTGCTTTTTGAATATAAATTGTGCTTGAAAATTTAGCATCTCAAATGTTGTAGATGTAGTTCATTTAAGCATGATTATTGAAACTAAAATTTGGTGCCTTGTATGTGGGGAAATTCGGCCAAATCCAAAGGGTGGAGTTTTGGGTTCATGTTTGTTTTGTTAAAAGAGTTTTAAAGTGACTTTTGGAACCCCTATGTGCCCTAGAATGTAAACCCTCTTTTTAATAGTTGATCACTCATATATTTCATGCATTTATACCATCCATTTCTAAAGTCTTTGTGATGTTTTTGTGTTAAAATTGTGGCATTTTACCTTACCTTGTGTTAATGTGCAGTTAAATTTGTTTTAGGATAAATTTCAAGCAAAAGTGGGGGAGATACTGAGCAATAGAAAATAAATGGGACGGAAAGGAAAGCACGGCATGAATAAACAAAGGGAAATGTGAATTTGATGGGAGACATGGCATAAAGAATAAGAAAAGAAGAGAAGAGTGGGGATGGCAGAAAGAAAAGAAAACGGCATAAAGAATAAGAAAAGAAGAGAAGAGTGGGAAGGAAGTGGAGTGCAGCGCAGAAAGAGGAAGAAAAAGAAAATAAAATAATGAGAGAGTGCACTGGCGGGACAGAGGATAGAGAGTGCACTGGCGGGACAGCAGAAAAGAAGAAAAAGCGGAGGGAAAGAGGAAGTGAGGAGTGCAGTGCGCAAAACAAAATAGGAGGAAGCCAGTGCGCAAGAAGCACACGGCACAGAAGCAGAAACAAGCAGAGCACAGAAGCAGAGACGCAGAAAACTGTGCGGAGAAAGAAAAAAAGAAGACGAGGCACAGAGAGCAAAGCTTCACTCTATTTTCTTGGTTTTATCTTCTCAAACCCATGTTTTACTTTTGGTTTAATTTTTCAATTATTTGTAACTAAATTTTAAGTAGTTAGGGGCTGTTTTGAAGCCCCGAATATGATTGTAAGTTTGTTGTGATATTTTGTTTGAATGACTTTTATGAAAGGATGAAAATTGTTTCACTACTTATGTCATTGATAAATTCTTTATGTGTTTCTATGGATGCATACATAGTGAGCATATCTAGGATTTTAATGCTATGAATATATGTTTACCTGCCCTTGTTGAATGAGGACCTACATATGTTCTAGAGTAGCACTTGTTAATTGTGGTTAACATGTGAACCAATTTCTAGGATAAGTAAGACAACGCCAGTACTTACCATGCCTTGTGATGACTCAAACTCTTTTCGTTCTTAATGATTTCTACTTGTTAAATCTATGAACACGCCATTCTAGATTGCATGCTAGGGACTACGTTAAGTTGAAAACGCCATTCTCTTAACATACTACGTAAGAAAGAGTAATAGGTTGTGCTCTAACATTGAGCCAACTTGAGCATCTTCATCCGGAAATAAAAGGAATTTGAATGAAACGTAACGTGTTTGCATGATTATTTGGTGGTGGATAACAATTCCCCTAACTCGTTTTTCTCAAACTTGTGATCTACTCAAAATCTGTTTCTGTACTGTTTTTGTACAATTTAATTTAAATAGCTAATCAACTCCAAAAATCCCAAAAATTGGTGTGAGCATAGCTTGGTGTGTCTAGTTTATGTATATAAAATTTCGTTGCATTTGGATAAGTGTAAGTTAGTCTAATAATTATTGTTCGGTGGCTGGTCAGTGGAGACAGCCACCCCGTTTTTGTGACATTTTAAGTATTTGGATAAAACAATCTTCTGCGGGAAAGACCCTTATTTTCATATGCTACAATCGACAAATTTTAGTGTTAATAAGGAAAATTAATAGGATATTTGTGTGCTACTTTGTGGTGTGCTTTTATGACTACCAAATTTTGGCGCCGTGTCGCTGGGGATTGTTATTTCTAAATTACTTATTTTTCTATTGTTTTCTTTTCTTGTCCAATTAGTGTTTTTGTTTTTATTTCAGGTACTCTTTGTAGTACATGCATACTCGAAAGTCTAGGAGCATTGATCTAGCTTCCTACGATCCAGAGATTGAACGAACATTTCGAAAGCTTCAGAGAAAAATCAAGCAAAAGTGTGCATCGGTGTCTTTACCACCATCTTCTCCACCACATTTAAGTTCGGAATAGGAGGAGGAAACACAAGAAGGCATGGCTGATAACCGTACATTGAGGGAGTTGGCAATGCCAAATACGGATCAACAACCATTGTGCATCACATATCCAAATGCAAAAGGAGGATTTGAGCTTAAGTCCGGCATGATTCACTACTTGCCTAAGTTCTATGGCTTCTCAATAGAGGATGCCAACAAGCATCTCATGGAGTTTCACGTGGTATGCTCAGGAATGAGACCAGCAAATGTGGATGAGGAGCAAGTCAAGTTGAGGGCATTCCCATTTACATTAGAAGCCAAGGCAAAGGAGTGGCTTTACAATTTACCTCCGGGATCAATGAACACATGGAACCAGGTGAAGCACGCATTTTTGGAGCAATATTTTCCGGCCACAAAAGCTGCAAGCATAAGGAAGGACATATGTGCAATCCAACAACAACATGGAGAGCCCTTTGGAGATTACTATGAGCGGTTCACACATTTGGTTGCATCTTGTCCTAACCATCAGATTTCAGAGCATTTACTAATACAATACTTTTATGAGGGATTGTATGGTACTGATCGTGTAATGCTTGATGCAACAAGTGGAGGAGCATTCATGGACAAGACGCCTACTAATGCTAAGGCATTGCTAAAGAACATTGCTGGCAACACACGACAATTTGGAGGGAGAGATGAGCTACCTTTTAAGAAAGTTAACGAGGTAAGTGCTAATTCTAGTATTGAATTACAATTAGCTAACTTGACTAATCTTGTGCAACAGGTTATTATGCCTCCAAAACAGGTGTGTGGTGTATGTTCAATGATGGGACATGCCACAGACATGTGCCCTTCGTCGATGGATCAAGGTGGTCTTGAGCAAGCTAATGCATTAGGAGGATTTCAAGGGCAACAAAGGCAAAAGTATGATACCTATTCCAACAACTATAATGCAGGATGGCACGATCATCCACACTTAAAGTGGAACAATCAAGACAACGGACAACAATCTGTTCCCAACAACTATAACCGTCCGCCTGGCTTCTTTCAAGCAAGACCGCAGGCACCATTTCAGCCTCAACAACAACAAGCTCCAAGTAAGTCTCTTGAGGATTTAATTGCTTCTTTAGCTAACTCTACTCAATCTCATCAACAGAAAATAGACAAAGCAATTGAAAACCTTGAGCGCCGAATGAGTCAGTTAGCAAGTTTGATGGGGCAACAACACCAACCAGGAAGGTTGCCTAGCCAAACCGTGGTGAATCCAAATGCGGAGCAGATGAATGTTGTGACTTTAAAGAGTGGAAAAGAAGTTTTTGAGCAAGATGAGGCTTCAACAGAAACTGAAAAGTCTCCTAAAGATACAGAATTGAACAAAAAAGATTCTGATAAGGTAAGTAAAGAAGTTCAAAATTCATTTAACTCAAGTGTCCCTATTCCTTTTCCTTGTAGGTTTATGAAGTCTAAGAAAGAGCAAACTGATAAGGAAATCTTGGATACTTTCCGGAAAGTCCAAGTGAACTTACCTCTTTTAGATGCCATAAAACAAGTGCCCAAGTATGCAAAGTTCCTTAAAGAGCTTTGTACGAACAAGAGGAGATTCAATGATCAAGAAACTGTGGCATTAAGCGAGGAAGTATTAGATGTTTTGCAGAGAAAGCTGCCACCGAAGTTGAAAGATGCCGGTAGCTTTACCATTCCATGTGTAATTGGAGGCAAAGAGTTTGGGAGAGCATTGTATGATTTGGGGGCATCCATCAATCTGATGCCATATCCAGTGTATGAGTCATTTGCAAAGTTCCTTAAAGAGCTTTGTATGAACAAGAGGAGATTCAATGATCAAGAAACTGTGGCATTAAGCGAGGAAGTATTAGATGTTTTGCAGAGAAAGCTGCCACCGAAGTTGAAAGATGCCGGTAGCTTTACCATTCCATGTGTAATTGGAGGCAAAGAGTTTGGGAGAGCATTGTGTGATTTGGGGGCATCCATCAATCTGATGCCATATCCAGTGTATGAGTCATTGAACCTTGGAGACTTGAAGGAAACAAAGGTAGTAATCCAGTTGGCAGATCGTTCAAATAGATATCCCAAAGGCCTATTGGAGGATGTACTTGTGCAAGTGAATGAGCTCATTTTTCCCGCTGATTTTTTTGTTCTTGAGATGGAACATGATCCTATGCCTACTGCACTTCCTCTTATATTGGGAAGACCATTCCTTAGAACAGCACGGACGAAGATTGATGTCTACAATGGTACCTTAACCATGGAAATTGAGGGGGAAATCGTCAAGTTCAGAATCTTCAATGCTATGAGGTATCCTAGTGAATTAGAATCTTGTTTGTCTATTGATGTGTTTGACTATTTTGTGCAGGATTGTTTTGATGAAGGTGTGGGACAAGATAATTTAGAGAATGCATTAGTGCATAGCATTACACATGGAAATTTTAATTATTCAGAGCACATTGAAGAAGAATTAATCCAAATAGTGGCCTCTCTTGAGTCTCTTTCACCAATTCGTGGTAAGTGTTCTTCCTATTTTATTTCTCTTCCTACTTCTAACGAAAAAACTCTTCCTTCTGTGATTCAAGCACCCAAATTGGAGCTTAAACCAATTCCTGAACATTTGAAGTATGCATTTTGGGAGAGGATGAAACATTACCGGTCATCATATCGTCACAACTTTCAACAGAAGAGGGGGAAAAACTGATCCGGGTACTGAAGGATCACAAGACTGCCATAGCTTGGAGCATTGCAGATATCAAAGGTATAAATCTAGCTACATGCATGCATAGGATTCTGTTGGAGGAAGGTGCAAAACCAACAAGGGAAGCTCAACGCCGTTTAAACCCACTCATGATGGAAGTTGTAAAAAAAGAGGTTATCAAACTTCTTGATGTTGGCATCATATATCCTATTTCGGATAGCAAGTGGGTAAGCCCTATTCAAGTAGTCCTTAAACGATCTGGAGTCACAGTTGTTAAGAATGAAGCTAATGAGCTAATGGCTACACGTGTGCAAAATGGTTGGAGAGTCTGTACAGACTATCGAAAGATAAATAGCACCACACGCAAGGATCACTTTCCACTCCCATTCATTGATCAAATGTTAGAAAGGTTAACTGGTCATTCTCATTATTGTTTTCTTGATGGCTATTATGGGTATAATCAAATTGCAGTTGCTCCGGAGGATCAAGAAAAGACGACTTTCACATGTCCATTTGGCACATTTGCATACCGGAGGATGCCGTTTGGACTGTGCAACGCCCCTGCCACATTTCAGATGTGTATGGTAAGTATCTTTTCTGATATGATTGAGAAAATAATTGAAGTGTTCATGGATGATTTTTCAGTTTATGGTGATTCTTTTGATACATGTCTACATAATCTGTCCCTAGTTTTAAAATGTTGTCAAGAAACTAATCTAGTGTTAAATTGGGAAAAATGCTATTTCATGGTTTCGCATGGATTAGTTCTAGGGCATATCATATCTGAAAAGGGAATTGAAGTTGATAAATCTAAAGTAGAACTTGTTAGTTCTTTACCCATCCCTACTACTGTCAGGGAGATTCGTTCTTTTCTTGGACATGCAGGTTTCTACCGTAGGTTTATGAAGGACTTCTCAATGATTTCTAGACCCTTGTGTCGTTTACTTCAAAAGGATGTAACATTTGATATGAATGAAGAGTGTGTGGTAGCATTCAATAAGCTTAAGGAGTTGTTATCCACGGCTCCTGTAATCATGCCACCAGATTGGAGTTTACCTTTTGAGTTAATGTGCGATGCTTCAGACTATGTTGTTGGTGCAGTTCTAGGGCAGCGTGTCAACAAATTGCCACATGTCATCTATTATGCATCTCGAACACTCAATGATGCACAGTTGAATTATTCAACAACAGAAAATGAGCTTCTAGCTGTTGTATTTGCTTTAGAAAAATTTAGATCTTATCTGATTGGGACTAAAGTTATTGTGTTTTCTGACCATGCAGCTTTGAAGTATCTACTCACAAAAAAAGATGCAAAACCACGACTCATTCGATGGATACTTCTGCTTCAAGAGTTTGACTTGGAGATCAAGGATAAGAAAGGGAGTGAGAATGTTGTAGCAGATCATCTTAGCCGACTTGTGCATTCAAACACAGATGAAGATCTCATCCTTTTACGTGAAAGTTTTCCAGATGAGCAACTGTTTTCATTAAAGATTACTGACCCTTGGTATGCAGATAGTATCAATTATAAGGTCATCAAAAAGATTCCGGATGATTTTACACGTGCTCAAAAAGATAAGCTTGTCAAAACCGCCAAATACTACGAGTGGGGTGATCCTTATTTGTGGAAATATTGCACTGATCAATTGATTAGAAGGTGTGTCCCCGAATCTGAGTTTAAATCTATTCTAACTTTTTGTCATTCTTATGCATGTGGTGGCCATTTTGGAGCAAAGAGGACAGCCCTGAAGGTGTTAGAGAGTGGTTTTTATTGGCCTAGTTTGTTTAAGGATGCGTACGAGTTTTGTGCAACATGTGATCGTTGTCAACGAACAGGTAACTTGGGCCCAAGAAATCAAATGCCACAAACCCCTATTTTGGTTGTTGAGATCTTTGATGTGTGGGGCATTGATTTCATGGGACCTTTTCCATCTTCAAATGGTTTTCTCTACATTTTATTGGCTGTGGATTATGTTTCTAAATGGGTGGAAGCAAAAGCCACCAAAACTAATGATTCAAAAGTTGTTTCAGATTTTATTAAGAGTAACATCTTTGTAAGATTTGGAATACCTAGAGCAATCATTAGCGATGGAGGGAGTCATTTTTGCAATCGAACATTTGAAGCGTTGCTTAGGAAGTACAATGTCACACATAAGGTGTCTACACCTTATCATCCGCAAACTAGCGGTCAAGCAGAAGTATCAAATCGTGAGGTGAAGCAAATTTTGGAGAAAACTGTGAGTCCTAGTAGGAAGGATTGGAGCATGCGCTTGAACGATGCATTGTGGGCTTATAGGACTGCCTATAAGACTCCTATTGGAATGTCCCCATTTCGGTTAATTTATGGGAAACCATGCCGTCTTCCAGTAGAGTTAGAGCACAAAGCTTATTGGGCGATCAAAGCCTACAACATGGACATGAGTGTTGCCGGAAAGCAAAGGAAGCTTCAATTAAATGAGTTAGACGAAATCCGGAATGATGCATACGAGTCTAGTCGAATATACAAGGAGAAATCAAAGGCATTTCATGACAAGATGATCTTAAGGAAGAGCTTTGTCATTGGACAGAAAGTTCTTCTATTTAATTCTCGCCTTCGGTTATTTCTAGGTAAGCTTCGTTCTCAATGGGTTGGTCCATTTGTTATAACAAATATTTTTCCTCATGGTGCAGTGGAAATCCAAAGTGCAAAGACCGGATACATGTTCAAAGTGAATAGGCATAGACTCAAGCCATATTACGAGTCTTTTGCGGAGCATGATGTGGAGGTTGTACCTCTCCAAGAACCAGTTCCCTTTGGATGATTACTCTTGGTACCGTCTGGCTACGGACGTAAAAGCAAGCGCTTATTGAGAGGCAACCCAATATTTCTATTCATTACCTTTTTCTGTCATTTTCAATTTTCTTGCGTGCTAAACTGAATTATTTCTTTTCTTTGTATTTGGGTTATGTCCACCCTTGGAGTTGATTGCAGAATTATAGTTTGGGGGTCATCATTTGATTTTACTGCAAATTGGGGAATTTTTTAGTCCAAATGCCGGATCACTTCAAGTATCACCTTCCATTCGAAGTTCACTTCCATGCCATGGAACTTAAGGGAGTGTGACTGGAGGCATCGTCCGGCTGCAAGACGTTAAAGAAAGCACTTCTTGGGAGGCAACCCAAGCTTTCTATCTTTCATCTTTATTTTGAATAATTTTAAATTTTCTTGTTCTGTTTTTCTCTTGTTTTCTGGTTTTTATGTTTAAGTCCTACTTGTGTTCCTTTATGCAGGTAATGATTTTGCAATCTCTACCACAACTTCTTGCAAGGTAGTTTTACATTCATAAAAACGAAAGGAACATTAAGCATATAAATACAAGAGGGAGCCTTCACAAAGGCTGCTTAGGAGAAGTTTCAGCAGTCGGCGGAGCTTCAGCAAACGGCGGAGCACCAGAAGGAGGAGGCATCAGGGGTTGATCATTTGGAGCTTCATTACGCGGTACAGCCCCAGAAGACGAAGGCAAATGTTGTTGGAATAAACCCACAAACCGCTGATGATCAAGTAAAATCTGACCATTAGATTCCTGCATCTGGTCAATCTTCCTCTTCATGTTTGTAGCATAATTATGTGCGAGCCTGTGCAATTGTTTATTTTCATGCTTAAGCCCTCTAATCTCCTGCTTGAGACTCATCACTTCAGCCGCCAATGATTCAACTTGATGGGTTCGGGCAAATAGGCGTTGGGCCATGTTGGACACAGAACCTGCACACTGCACACTGAGAGCCAGAGATTCCTTAACAGCCAACTCATCCGACCGTTTGGCGAGTAGTCTGTTATCTTTAGGAGTGACAAGGTTCCTGGCCACCACCGCAGCTGTCATATCATTCTTCATCACCGAATCCCCAACGGTAAGGGGACCTGTAGGGGATATGAAGGATGGGCGCCATATGTTGTCTGGAGAAGGCGGAGCTGCCTCTTCACCAAGGTTCAAGTCAAAATGACGGTCGGAAGGGCCAGACATTTTTCAGAGGTGTTAAAGAAAGAAGAGGTCGAACAAGTCAAGATCGTAGAAATGCAAAGAGGGAGTTTTTACAGGCAGAAATTCAAGTGTGCTTTGAACGTCCTGCATACCTCTATAAAAAGCAGCACGCGATGGGATTTCAGAGATCGAAGAGGCGAGCTCAGAAATCGAAGAGGCCAACTAAAAAAATCAAAGAGGCGCTAGCTTTCTCAAAAGCTGAGCTTGCTCAGAAACCACGGCAAATCTTCTGTTCCGGATTTGTCCGCACTTGTCACATGCAACCTCTGCACTCGACGGAGCTCAGATTTCGAAGAGGCAAGCTCAGAAATCAGAGAGGAATCTGCTTTATCCAGACGTGTTAGCATCTGTCACATGCACACTCAGCTTACGGAAATCATGGGTAATCTGTCGAAGATCTCTGGTAAAGTAGAAAACACGTGAAGTTTACTGTTCCATCATCTAATGGTTGCCGACAAGAGTAAAAGAACAGTACCGGTTATTATTTCCTATAAATGTCGACCTTCACCCTCCATGGCAAGGCAGACATACATAACCTTCCATCATCTCTAAGAATGCCTTTCCACCACACCCTCTCGAGTCACTCAGTGTTCCTTATTCCTTGGGGTACCTCTGCAAACAACCCATCCAAAGCAAAAGTATTTCATATCATGAAGGTTGAAAGCAAGAGTATCTCATATCATGCTTTCTCCCTATCCTTCTCCTTGTCGTTGTTTTAGGACAAGGAGAAAGAGAGCAATCAGCCAGCACTTGGTATCAATCTTCCGATCTGGAGCCAACTGCCTGGAAACCCTTCCTGATTGCTTACCTAGCCTTGCTCTCGAGTACTCATCTTCATCATCTTGTGCTTCCTATTCGTTTACCACATCTGCCTGGGGGACAGATAAGGGAAGTGAAAATGATACCTCGAAGCATGTGGAGACAATTCAGCTAGGGACAAGGAGAAAGAAAGCAAGAGGTGGGCACTTGGAAAGATTGAAGAAAGAAACAGACCAATACCTCTACCTCGTGCCTGCCCGCCATGCAGAAGAAACAAGCAAAGAAGAATGTAGACTGCACAATTCAGAGTTCCTTGGTTTCAAATCAGACTCCGAGATTCGCCTACACAAATTGGTGTGTTCTTTCCTTTTCTTTATGTGTCTTTATTTCATTTTATATTTCTTTCCTTCCATTTTTATGTCTTATTGTTCAAAAATTCCTTTCATTATCATTGGGGACAATGCTATAATTAAGTTTGGGGGTGGAAATATATTTCGTTAGTTTATTTCTCTATTAAAAAAAATAAAAAATAAAAAAATTTTGCATTTTTATTGTTGTTTGTAGCTACTTCTCAATTCTATGATGAGATTTGTTTTTAATTTCCTTCTTACTTTCAAGAAAGTCTAAGTTCTTTTCGTTGTCTTTGTGTTAACTGTGATTTCCAGAAATCAACTTCAAAAATAAATGTGCCTAGTCTTGTCAATGTGAAACTTGAGCATGATTTAGTGTTTCATATGTGAATCATGTGAGATTATGTAAACCTTGTGAGTTTTTGAGCCTATACATGATTGAACCATTATGCATCAATCTCATTCCTTCTTGTGCTTATGATCTCACTGTACATGTATCTCTAGAACTTGCTGTATACTAATCGATTCATTAATCAATTCATGTAATAACTTGGAAGTGATATAGGCCATCTTTGGATCGTCTGAGCCTTTCATGCCTACCTTATATGCTATGTTTATCTATAGTAGCCCATTTAGCCTTTAACTAAGCCATTTCTTTGTTAGCCACATCTCTTTACCTTGCTCCAATATTGGAGTTGAGCCCATTCACAGAAATCGATTCCTTATTGTTTTGAGAAAGTATTACATGGGTTGTGCTCTTGGGGGTTTCATTTATGTAGAAAGATGGATGGAGCATGTGTATTGAAGGGAAATTTATGAGATTTCTAGAATGGGATTTCAAATAGACTATCATGCATATTCAAATCAAATTTAATATACGAAAGCAGCGGAAGCATTTATAACATATTATCAAAGCTATAGTCATGCAAATCCCCTTCAAGGTTCATAGGTTTATATATAATGCATCAAACATTTTAAAGAATCAAGAACAAAGAGAAGGTTAGTCTTATACCTCTTGATCTAGACTTGAGACCAAGGATGGACCACCTCCAAGCCCTTTGCTCCTTGAAATCCTTGAGCCTAGCTTCCCTCCTTGCCTCCTCCACTTTGTTACAATGAGTGCTCCTAGGTTCTCTTCAAGTTCCCAAAGTAGGAAACCTCTAAAGATCCTCACCCACTAGTGTAGTGAGAAGGATGAAGGAATAACCAAAAGGGTGTAAGAGATGTTAGTAAAAACCCCCTTTGGTGGCCGGCCTTTGTGTAGTTTAGAGAGCTATTTTTCTTTTGCCTCTTTGTTGTTTTAACACACAAAAACCCTAATGAACTTTATCTCTATAAAGTTGCTTATATAGACAAAAGAAACCTAGTCAACACTTGACTAATTTTCTCTCCAAAACCCACATAACATGGCCGGCCCTCTTGTGTTGTTTTTGGGCTTTGGGCTTTTATTATTTCAAGTCATCCAATGCTTGAATAAAAGCCCAATGGGCCTAATTAAACCCGAACGTTTCTTTAAGCCCAAAACGATCTTTATCGCTTTTATGATTTCTCTAGACTTTTCTAAATTAATCACAACACATAATTAATCCAATTAATTGTTTCCATCATCCATTAGTTACTCACCACAATAGTGTTTTGGTGAACAATCTTTTAGGTTCTAATTAGCAAGGCAGTGAGGTGATTGGCATCAATCCAATTGCTTATATTTAATTCAATCACTTAGTGAATTAAAACCTCATTTTAATTCACCTTTCTTCTTTGACGACTACATCTAATCATCTAGAAGAACTCACAAGCTATGAGTGACATCTAACCATATGTCATAGCTACCCAAGCTAATGTAGAAGTTTATTCGAAGAACCTAGTCAGTTGGAATTACAATGTAATTCAATCCTTCTCTAATACAATACTCTCAATCACATCATTAGGGTATGGATATATCATGTCAAACCCTTAATGTGATTATTCCTTCATATATGATTCATTTGAGTCGTATAGGAACACTTTCCTTTCAATACGCTCGATACTTCGGCCGAAGATTCCCGAATCATATCTTAGAGTATTCTTCCTCTCTTATCGAGGATTAGAGATTCCTTGTTGTGCATACACTTGCCTTCATGACTAAGTGGCTTAACCCCAATTATGCCGTGGACACCCTCGAATGGGGAGACTTTGACATAATCAAAGATTAAGTACTTAACCACAAGACAACGACGATGCCTCAGGTCTAAGGATTACTTACATCTTTCCAACCATTAGAGTTACTTGCTTGACATGTGAGTAGATCTCCATGCAAGTACTCTCGTTCGATTGTGTTCAGTGAACTCATTCCCTTAATGAGCACCTACATACTTGTCTTAGTGTCACAACACGAATGGGATGAGACTTTCCATCCTTCCAATTGAAGCGGACACAGTATGTACCGGTCTACGCATTGTCAGTATCCCTCCGACAATCCAACGACCAGGAACCTTTTGGACATAATGGTTATGTGAAGAAGGTCTCTGTAGTCTAACATCATTAGATTACTTCTTCAATCGATCCATTGTCCATGGATTCACTATTCAGGACATATATCGTTTATTGAGATAGTCCTGATTAGTATCTTTGCCATTTGATGTATAAGAATCATCCATACATCGATTCATTTGTCCTGAAAGATTTCTTCCAAAGATTGACTTTCAGGGCATATTTCCAACAATCTCCCATTTGCACTAAAGTCAATCACTAGTGTATCTTATACATCTTGTCGAGAGAGTTTATGCTCGTAGGTTAACTTGGTTATGTATTAATCTCTTTTATATTTAAAAGGGATTTACTTATCAAATGTTTCCAAGACATTTGATGATGTCTCTTTAATGTGTTCGAATACTTTGATGAGACCTTGATTCCATGGCTTGAGCTATCGCCCCATTATGTCGTAGTACTCTACTAACGACCTTATGGTTTGGATTCAATCATGGGTTCTGAAAGAACCCCTTTCATTCAAAACACCTTTTGAAGCAGTTTCTAAAACTATATATCTACATATATTTCGTTTGTATACTTTATACAAACTTTGCTCCAAGCTTGAGACCATTGTAGTACAATACTAACAATTCATTCATATGATTAGTACTTCATCCATTATGAAGTTCCATTTGTTAAAATGGCTTATTTTCACTTTGGTTAACAACCTAAGTGAATGCACGCTTCCAGAGTCCCACTCTGATGTTTCTTTCTTAAAGGCAATAATACTCTATCAGTTGCTTTGGTTCTGATCCTAGGATATAGTAATATCTTAAAGTGATAAACTCAGTGGTTTCTTCACCTTTGGATATCTACTTCACAAGTCAACACATGTGTCCCTTTTGTGATTTTATGACACATTCATTATAAGGGTTATGAAAGTGATTTCTTATCACATAGGAAAATGCTTTCTTAAATCTTCAACATTTGAGATTTAATTCCCATACAACATTATTGAGATAGCCTTGCTATATCAGTAAGTCTAATTTCAAGTCTATACTTCAAAATTGACCGTGTCATGTTTTGTCATTTTCGAGTAACATCTATGTTTCATCAAGTCTATCAAATAGACTTTATTCACATCTTGTTGCTCAAATCATGACATCACTCCCACTGGCCTTGTTGCAACTTAGCATTCATTCAAAATTAACAATTAAATTTTCTTGATTTGAATGCATATTGCTCCCACTAACTTGTCTTGGATCTATTGAGAATCATTGAGATCCATTAGTTTATTGATGATGTCTCAACAATTTTGAGACCATCAACAACCCTAGCTAACACAAGTTATTTAAACGATTCACATACAAAAGAATTCCTTCTAAAGTAATTCCTTTTGAATATGTGACTTGTTTTATCAAGTCTATTCATTTAATTATACGATGTCATACACCATACTTCAAGTTTTAGTCATACTAAGACCTTTAATGTAGTCATATAAGAATTATCTAATTCCTTAGTGGAAGCATGGCTCCTACTAAGGATATAGATACTCAACCATTCCTTCTAGGTGGTTGATATAATTCTCTATCAAAACTACATAGAGCAATATCGTTACATGAGATGTTGAATTTGGATTGTCTAGTTGTTAAACCATATGTTGTGACTCATTTTGAAACTTATTCCCTTTTGTTTCATCAACTTGTCCATATGCTTTGTTATTAGCATGTTCTCATAAAAGAGAATGATGGACAACTCCCAACATATAACCATTTTATGCTAGGTTGACGAAACCAACATTCAAAGACTATTCTTTAAATGTTTACACAACATAGAATTTTAACGTTTGAAGAGCTTGAGTCCTTTTAACAATTAAAATTACAAACTCTTAATAATAGTCAAGTACTATTATTCTTTAGACAACTATAAACCAATCACATTCAAGTTTATATCCATTTTCACACCTCCCACTATTTCTCATGACTTTAATGAGAAATCATTTCACACATTCAAAATGTATAAAAGTGGATTATATTGGTAGAAGACATTGTGTAGTAGCTTTGAAACATTTCAAGCTTATTTGTTTCAATCTTCACTAAGTTTAATGTCTTGTTATTAAGTGACTAAAGTCTTTAAACCTTTTATAGATTTAGACACTTCTTTCTTGGTTTAATCACTAACACCATTGACATTTTAAAACAATTTTAAGAATGCCCAATTAATTGTTCAAAACTACTAATTGAATCAAGAGTGATCTTGATCATTGTGTTTCAAGTGATAACCATATAAGAAACGTTTTTCTTATTACTTATATCATTGTAATGTGATCTTCCTTTTCTTCAAGAAAGGATTCTCTAGACTTTTGTCAATTCATATAGAACTCATAAGTAGACAAATGGAACCAAATCTAAAGATTCATTGTATCCTTTTATGTCCTACATGTCAGATCTATCCATAATTGATAAATCTAAAGTTTGGTTTATCACATTACAATTAAATGATATAACTCTTGTATCTCATCTAGGATACAACAAGACAATTTTCAATTCATAACACTACTTTAAGGAAATAGTATATTAAAAAGGCATACTTCACATTACATTAATATGATAGTTCAAACATTCATAATGTTTAATACAAAAGGTATTAGCTCTATACATTTAGAGACTAATATAAATGCCTTTATACATTTAGGCACTAATAGTGGCCTTCCATCAAATGAAGCCATATAATTAGTTCTTAACAAAATAAGAAAGTTTAAAGACAATCTTTAACTGCCTAACAAAACTTCCTAAGTAGTAAGCAAAAATCATAGTGGCCGAACCCTTCACCACATTTTCTTTGCTTGTTCTTCTTCTACTTGGCTTCTCCACCTATATACAATTATACAAGTGATTAGCACTTTATATCAAATATAAATATTTAGAAGATCTAACATTTAGAATTGAAGATAAGAACATAAACCATACCTTGTGGCTTGTCCTTTAGACTTGCAAGGTATAACCTGCAATTCCTCCTCCAATGCCCCTCCTTTCCACAGTGGTGGCAAGTCCCTTTGGGCTCCTTTGCCTTCTTTTTCCTCACTCCTCCTTTCGGCTTAGGAGTGGGGGACTTCTTCTCCTTCCCTTTGCCTTTGCCTTTGCCTTGCGGCTTGGCCTTGGAAGAGGATGGCTTATTGTAGGCTACTGCAGCAGTCCCTACAACGTTCTCTTTCTTCATAGTCTTCTCGGCGGTTACTAACATGTTTAGTAACTCGGAGAGAGTGCTATCCATCTTATTCATATTGTAGTTCATTACGAACTGCGAGAATGAATCAGAAAGAGAAGCCAATATGAAGTCCTGGGCCAATTCCCCGTCAAGTGGAGTACCAAGGTTCTCCAATTGTTCAATGAATCCTATCATCTTCAGTACATGTTGATGCACTGGAGCCCCCTTGACCATCTTGGTCTTCACAAGTTCACAGACAGTGCTAAAGCGACGGTTGTGCGTCCCTTCACCATATAACTCCGTAAGATGGAGTATTATGGAAGATGCACTGTCCATGCCCTCGTGCTGTCTCTGTAGCTCCTCATTCATGGAAGCCAACAGATAGCACTTGGCTTGTGTATCATCCTCAACGTGCTTGTCATACTTAGCACGTTCATCCTCAGTGGCGTCAGGGCCAAGAGGTATGTGAGGTGGAGCCTTGTCTAGTACGTAAACAATCTTCTCCAAGGTTAGGAGAATCTTGACATTACGATACCATGATGGGAAATTGTGCCCCTCTAGGCAATGTTTGTCGAGTATTTTCGCGAGTGTGCTTCCAACCATATCTATATACATAAACAAATAAAATAATTAGATTGATTGTTGATTAAGTCAAACGATTTGGGTCTTTAAACCGAATGACACCACCCATTATTTTTGGCAAATTCCATATCCCCCATAATGGAATTCGGGAGATTTCAAAGAAAGCTCCTAGCGGGTTATGGGAGGCTCACTATTACCAAGCCCACCTCACGATGATACGATGTCGGCTAGCAACAATAATAATGAGAGGGTACAAGTACCCATTCACAACAACATCTTGTGATTACCCATCTTTTTGGCCTCTAGAAAATAATACCTCACGATGATACGATGTTGGCATTATGTTTCTTAGTTAAGTTCTTTCCCACCATGCCGGTTTTGCTAGGGGTTCAAGCATGACCTCACGATGATACGATGTTGGCCACACTCGTTGCCTACCTTAACCTCATCAAATGTTTTAAATAAACTCCTCCTGAATATAAGCATGCACTTTGTCACTTCCCCATGATAGGGTGAAGGCGGTGTACAAGTCATAAACGCTTGGAGCCTACCACGGTGGAAGGCCACGAAAAAGTGTTCTAAGCACTCTTACGCTTACAACTTAATATTGTTTGGTTGAGGGATTTTAAGGTCTCATCAATTTTATTTATTTAATCACAATCAAATAAATTGTCCTATTATAACTACTAGTCCAAAATTAATGAATTTAGTAGCATATAATATCCCCACTATTCGTTTTCATAAAACAAATCAATATCAAAACATTTTTCAAAATATTGGAGATATATATAACTACTAATTGTATTCATTATAGTCTAGTAGCGTATGATACTCCCACTATTTGTTTTGAGAAAAACAAATCAATATCAAAAATGAATTTTTCAAATATTGGAAGTAACTACTACTACTAAGGTTTTTGCATTCCTTTGAATTTGAACTTTATAGTTATCTTAGGCTCTTGGATGACTATGGACTTATTAGGTTATTGCAACAACGAGCCATCATTGTTGAATATAAACTCGGGGAGGTTGTGTCAATTTAATTACGTGCTTATCAATCCAATTAAAACCATTTTCATTGAGCCATTAGAAATGAAAGACAATCATTCATTGCTAATTTGGGCATTGGACCCTTTTAATCTTTAATCTCATGTCAAAACCCTCTTTTAGTTATGACTCCTTTACCAATAGTTAAAGAAACTCTAGTCTAGCACTAGAGGGAATCCACTAACAAATAGAGATTAAGAAGTAATAAGAATTACAAACCGATTTGTACAAATTTCTATAAATTACATATACTAAAAGGGGAGAGATAGATTAACGTCAAACGTGACAAGGTCCAATTAAACAGTAATTAAAACACATTCCCAAGGTTCAAACAATTTGATTTTAGCGCCTTATCATATAGCTCAATTATCGTTTAAGGCATAAGTCCAAAGTCATCCATTTCATAACTACTTAAACACATTTAAATAATCATAAGGGAATGCAACATAAACATTTAGATTTAGTGCATATGGGCATAATAGTATTATGAGTTTAAACAACTAACAAAATTAAAATCAAATATTTTAACTTTCTAGTTAGTAGGGGCCTAAATGTAAATATGAAAAGTTAGGGGTAAAACCGTAAATATTTCAAAGTAAATATCAACTTTTCAAAGATTACAAAATAGCCCCACAAGTGGATAAATCCACTAGGGAGGCCGGCCATTCAATGGGATGGTGGGAAGTCTCACCCACATGCTACAATTTAATGCAAAGTAGGAAAAAATCCAAATTTGCATGTCACTTGGTTTTGGCATTAAAAGGCTTTAATGAGAAAGTTTGATGGAAATCTCCTAGACAAGTCTAGGGTTTTAATAAGTTTTAATATAGTTATGGATGGTAAGAACATCACCCAAAACCATAAAACCATGCATGAAAACCAAATAAAACCATTCTCACCCAAAACCCAATTATGAACACCAAGAACAAAACCATGAACACTTTTTCAAGATTTGTGTATTCTTGGTGATTTTTCAAACCCAAAAACAAAAGTGACAAGAACACTTCTTTTAAGCTTTAATAGGATGTGTGAGTGGTTTACAATAAAACACAAACACAACCCAAAACCACCCCCAAAACCGTGCCTACCCTTTTGAACAAAACCCCAAATTTTGTTCATGACTTATTCTTCATTTATGCATACAAAACAACTTTTACATGCATATCTTTTTCAACTCTTGATTTACATTTTTCAACCATTGAAAAACAAAAGACAAACATACTTTTAATGAAGAAATAATATGTCAAACTAGTCTTAAACTCATTTTTCATTCATGCATACAAAACACTTTTGCAAACATATCTTTCTCAACTTTTGACTAACATTTTTCAACCATTGAAAAACAAAAGACAAACATACTTTGAATGAAACAATAAATATGTCATGCATAACATTAATACCCATATGCATAAAATCCAAAAGGACACATTAAATATAAACCATTGGCTCTGATACCACTTGAAGGGAAATTTATGAGATTTCTAGAATGGGATTTCAAATAGACTATCATGCATATTCAAATCAAATTTAATATACGAAAGCAGCGGAAGCATTTATAACATATTATCAAAGCTATAGTCATGCAAATCCCCTTCAAGGTTCATAGGTTTATATATAATGCATCAAACATTTTAAAGAATCAAGAACAAAGAGAAGGTTAGTCTTATACCTCTTGATCTAGACTTGAGACCAAGGATGGACCACCTCCAAGCCCTTTGCTCCTTGAAATCCTTGAGCCTAGCTTCCCTCCTTGCCTCCTCCACTTTGTTACAATGAGTGCTCCTAGGTTCTCTTCAAGTTCCCAAAGTAGGAAACCTCTAAAGATCCTCACCCACTAGTGTAGTGAGAAGGATGAAGGAATAACCAAAAGGGTGTAAGAGATGTTAGTAAAAACCCCCTTTGGTGGCCGGCCTTTGTGTAGTTTAGAGAGCTATTTTTCTTTTGCCTCTTTGTTGTTTTAACACACAAAAACCCTAATGAACTTTATCTCTATAAAGTTGCTTATATAGACAAAAGAAACCTAGTCAACACTTGACTAATTTTCTCTCCAAAACCCACATAACATGGCCGGCCCTCTTGTGTTGTTTTTGGGCTTTGGGCTTTTATTATTTCAAGTCATCCAATGCTTGAATAAAAGCCCAATGGGCCTAATTAAACCCGAACGTTTCTTTAAGCCCAAAACGATCTTTATCGCTTTTATGATTTCTCTAGACTTTTCTAAATTAATCACAACACATAATTAATCCAATTAATTGTTTCCATCATCCATTAGTTACTCACCACAATAGTGTTTTGGTGAACAATCTTTTAGGTTCTAATTAGCAAGGCAGTGAGGTGATTGGCATCAATCCAATTGCTTATATTTAATTCAATCACTTAGTGAATTAAAACCTCATTTTAATTCACCTTTCTTCTTTGACGACTACATCTAATCATCTAGAAGAACTCACAAGCTATGAGTGACATCTAACCATATGTCATAGCTACCCAAGCTAATGTAGAAGTTTATTCGAAGAACCTAGTCAGTTGGAATTACAATGTAATTCAATCCTTCTCTAATACAATACTCTCAATCACATCATTAGGGTATGGATATATCATGTCAAACCCTTAATGTGATTATTCCTTCATATATGATTCATTTGAGTCGTATAGGAACACTTTCCTTTCAATACGCTCGATACTTCGGCCGAAGATTCCCGAATCATATCTTAGAGTATTCTTCCTCTCTTATCGAGGATTAGAGATTCCTTGTTGCGCATACACTTGCCTTCATGACTAAGTGGCTTAACCCCAATTATGCCGTGGACACCCTCGAATGGGGAGACTTTGACATAATCAAAGATTAAGTACTTAACCACAAGACAACGACGATGCCTCAGGTCTAAGGATTACTTACATCTTTCCAACCATTAGAGTTACTTGCTTGACATGTGAGTAGATCTCCATGCAAGTACTCTCGTTCGATTGTGTTCAGTGAACTCATTCCCTTAATGAGCACCTACATACTTGTCTTAGTGTCACAACACGAATGGGATGAGACTTTCCATCCTTCCAATTGAAGCGGACACAGTATGTACCGGTCTACGCATTGTCAGTATCCCTCCGACAATCCAACGACCAGGAACCTTTTGGACATAATGGTTATGTGAAGAAGGTCTCTGTAGTCTAACATCATTAGATTACTTCTTCAATCGATCCATTGTCCATGGATTCACTATTCAGGACATATATCGTTTATTGAGATAGTCCTGATTAGTATCTTTGCCATTTGATGTATAAGAATCATCCATACATCGATTCATTTGTCCTGAAAGATTTCTTCCAAAGATTGACTTTCAGGGCATATTTCCAACATGTATTACAATGAAATGTGAATTTGATGGGTGATGTAGCTTTTGCAGATTTGTTTCTTTCAATTAAAAAACAAAAACAAAAACAAAAAAAAAACAAAAAAAAACAAAATATAAGAAAATTGGAGAGTGTTGATTTGTTGAAATTGTGTCTGCATAGTATAAATTTCCTTTTGAAGTTGAATTTGGGGAGTAACTGGTGCTCGAGGTTTAATTATTTTTCTTTCAATTTGAGGTGGTGTGATATTGAGATGTTGGAAAACTACCAAAGTGTACTTTCTCAAAATTTTTGATTTCCATATCCTTTCTTTCATTAGCCTATCACCTTTAGCCCCATTACAACCGTAGTAAAGTCCTATTGATCCAAGGTATTACTAAAATATTGATAAGCGAGTTAGGTGGACAAGCAAGCATATGGCGGCATGTACAATGAGATCACTTGAGTGAAACACATTAACCAAAACTTATGAGTGAATGAGCGTATGTCTTGTGAGAAACTCACATGTTTGCATATGATGATTTAAAGGAGCTTGGAATTGCATTGACATGGCTAGCTCACACATGGCATTTCAACGTTTTGTTTGAAGGAAATTTGGTTAACTATTGGATGATGTTTTGAGCTCTTGATTAGTTCTTGGTTGTTTGTATCATGATTAACACTTATCTCTGAAATCGAATTTGAGAAGTTGGCTACTAAGTTGTTGAATCTAGTCTTAGTTGAGTGGTGTTGTTTTGTGTTTTGTTTTGCTAGAGGACTAGCAAAAATGTAAGTTTGGGGGTATTTGATCACTCATATATTTCATGCATTTATACCATCCATTTCTAAAGTCTTTGTGATGTTTTTGTGTTAAAATTGTGGCATTTTACCTTACTTTGTGTTAATGTGCAGTTAAATTTGTTTTAGGATAAATTTCAAGCAAAAGTGGGGGAGATACTGAGCAACAGAAAATAAATGGGACGGAAAGGAAAGCACGGCGTGAATAAACAAAGGGAAATGTGAATTTGATGGGAGACACGGCATAAAGAATAAGAAAAGAAGAGAAGAGTGGGGATGGCAGAAAGAAAAGAAAACGGCATAAAGAATAAGAAAAGAAGAGAAGAGTGGGAAGGAAGTGGAGTGCAGCGTAGAAGGAGGAAGAAAAAGAAAATAAAATAATGAGTGAGTGCACTGGCGGGACAGCAGAAAAGAAGAAAAAGCGGAGGGAAAGAGGAAGTGAGGAGTGCAGTGCGCAAAACAAATAGGAGGAAGCCAGTGCGCAAGAAGCACACGGCATAGAAGCAGAAACAAGCAGAGCACAGAAGCAGAGACGCAGAAAACTGTGCGGAGAAAGAAAAAAAGAAGACGAGTCACGGAGAGCAAAGCTTCACTCTATTTTCTTGGTTTTATCTTCTCAAACCCATGTTTTACTTTTGGTTTAATTTGTGAATTATGTGTAACTAAATTTTAAGTAGTTAGGGGCTGTTTTGAAGCCTCGAATATGATTGTAAGTTTGTTGTGATATTTTGTTTGAATGACTTTTATGAAATGATGAAAATTGTTTCACTACTTATGTCATTGATAAATTCTTTATTTGTTTCTATGGATGCATACATAGTGAGCATATCTAGGATTTTAATGCTATGAATATATGTTTACCTGCCCTTGTTGAATGAGGACCTACATATGTTCTAGAGTAGCACTTGTTAATTGTGGTTAACATGTGAACCGATTTCTAGGATAAGTAAGACAACGCCAGTACTTACCATGCCTTGTGATGACTCAAACTCTTTTCGTTCTTAATGATTTCTACTTGTTAAATCTATGAACACGCCATTCTAGATTGCATGCTAGGGACTACGCTAAGTTGAAAACGCCATTCTCTTAACATACTACGTAAGAAAGAGTAATAGGTTGTGTTCTAACATTGAGCCAACTTGAGCATCTTCATCCAGAAATAAAAGGAATTTGAATGAAACATAACGTGTTTGCATGATTATTTGGTGGTGGATAACAATTCCTCTAACTCGTTTTTCTCAAACTTGTGATCTACTCAAAATCTGTTTCTGTACTGTTTTTGTACGATTTAATTTAAATAGCTAATCAACTCCAAAAATCCCAAAAATTTGTGTGAGAATATCTTGGTGTGTCTAGTTTATGTGTATAAAATTTCGTTGCATTTTGATAAGTGTAAGTTAGTCTAATAATTATTGTTCGGTGGCTGGTCAGTGGAGACAGCCATCCCGTTTTTGTGACATTTTAAGTATTTGGATAAAACAATCTTCTGCGGGAAATACCCTTATTTTCATATGCTACAATCGACAAATTTTAGTGTTAATAAGGAAAATTAATAGGATATTTGTGTGCTACTTTGTGGTGTGCTTTTATGACTACCAATAGTGTATTTTTTAGTATTATTGAGTGAAAACATTCATGGAGCTCTTACGAGTTTTCATGTGTGTTCTTCAATGTTCTTACCAAGAACAAAAAGGTTTGGTGTTTTGATTCAATGTGTTTGTTGTTTTTCATAAAGTTTTGGTTTGTTATTGATTGGTGATGGATGATTTGTGTCTTTATTGTTTGACTAACCTATTCTTACAACCCATACAAATCAAACTTTTCAACCATGTCAATCAACTATTCAACCCATACCTTTCACTTTTTTGACACACTTTAAAATTTTAAATTTCACCAAAACCAACCCCTCTATTTTACACTACCAAAACCGGCCACCCCTTAGTGGGGATACTTTTAGGGCCTTTTATGCAATTAAATAAAATTTTGATACTTTTATGTATTTGCACTTTGACCCAAAAGTTTACATTTTTTCATGAAGGCCCAAAATCACTAAAGGACAAATTGTTTTGCCCCTTTAATGAAGTTTTTGTTATTGTTGAAATTTTTGGGTTCTAGTTGTAATTACATGAAGTTGTGGACTCCTGTGTTTTTACAAAGTGACCCCAAAAGTTTATGTTCTTGCATTGTGGCCCAATAGTTGTGGTCATTGTTTTTTCGGCCCAAATTATGATGAGAACAAAATGGCTTTGTCTCTTTAATGAGAATTGGATTTTCATTTCATTTAGTTCCATTTAAATCAATTCTATGAATCCGAAAATCAATTGTTTAAGTTGTTTTCTTAGTTAATGTGATTGATTAAGAAAAGGGTGATTATGAACCAAAGGCCTTGATAATTGAGCTATGTGATTGGCCGCTTTACATTATGAATATTTGTGTTTAGTAGTTTAGATTTGAATGTAATTTGATTAGTTCAAATGTGTTGTAAAAGGGCATAAGTCCTTCAAATGTGTTGTAAAAGGGCATAAGCCCTCCTCTTTATTTCATGTATTCCTTTTTGTTTATTTGTATGCAAATTGGAATAGTTGGGTCCAACGCCCAATAGGAAATAGCGGTTTAATTAGATTAAACGCGTAACTAAAATCAACAACTACCTACCTTAGACCCAAGGTCCAACACAAGGCTCGTGTTGGATCAAATCAAACGGTTCATAATCATCCTAAGACCTAAGATGACTATATAGTCCATATGAGGATGCAATGCATTCATTAGTAGTTCCATATAGTCTCACTTGTTTCATCGAAATAGTGGGAGTATTTTATACTACTAATCCATATAAACTTAGACCAATGGTTGTGATAGGCCCAAGTTCTTTTAATTAGATTAAAATGAAATTGATGTAGCCCAACACTACTCCCTTAACAAAATGAATATTAAGTTGATAAGCGAGAGATTCTTTGAACATCTCTTCGTAGGCCTTCCACCGTGGTGGGCTCCAATCGTTTGTGACTCGTACACCGGCTTCACCTTATCACGGGGAAGTTCAAAGTATGTGCTTACATTCCAAAGGAATCCATATGTGCATACATGATGTGGCGAGGCAGGCAACGAGGATGGCCAACATCATATCATTGTGAGGCTATTCTTGAATCCCTACACGAACTAACATGGTGGGAATAACTTAACTAAGTGCAATGGTGCCGACATCATATCATTGTGAGGCATCATTCTCTAGAGGCCAAACAAGATGGGTAATTACAAGAGTTGTAAATGACTAAAGTGTTATTCTTTCATCATTATTGTTGCTAACCAACATCATATCATTGTGAGGTGGGCTTGGTAATGGTGAGCCTCCCATACCCCGCTAAGAGTTCAACATAACTCTTGGATTCCATTTAGGGATGTGGAATTTGCCAAAAATAGTGGGTGGTACTATTTGATTTAAGACCCAATCAAGTAGTTTTAAAATCAATAATCTAATACGATTTTTGTTATGTTATGTAGTGAACGACATGCCTAAAATTACACCTACTATTATACTTGACAAAAGGGGCCTTAGGGCCCAACATTTCCTTGCTTGGTATCATCACATTGAGAATGTCTCAAAGATGAATGACATATCGTATGTGCTCAAGCAATTTCCTCCTCATATACCTCCTATGATACTAGCTTCAAAGGAGGAGTGTCAAAGTTATACTAGACACTTTGAGGATGACTGACAAGCCAAATGCTTAATCCTCACTTCACTTAGTGAGAAGCTTAAGAAGCTACATGAGCACATGGACACTTTTTGTGCCATGGTTGATAGTTTGCATAAGATGCATGACATTGAGACAAGTAATGTACGATTCTCAAATGTTTGTAGTCTATTGAATGCCAAAATGGCAAATGGGACATTGGTCCAAAAACATGGACAAAAGATGGAAAGGATCTTTCAAAATCTTGAGAGTTTAGGAACTTCCATCGATGGGAAAATGCCCCAAGACTTTTTCCTTGCATCTCTCTCGGATGATTTCACTAAGTTTATAGTAAACTATAAAGTGAATAGATTTGATCATACTCTTTCTGAGATGATTGACATGTGTTGTAAGTTTGAACAAGGTTTCAAAAAGGATAGTGGGAGTGAGAATGCAATCACAAGGAAGGTTGCATAAGAAGAAGGCAATAAAATCCAAAGGAACATGCTTTCATTGTGGAAAGGATGAACATTGGAAGAAGAAATACAGGGTGCGCATTACGAGCCGTATGACACGAACTTTTGAAGAGACTATTTCTGTCATAGAGAGTGTTTTTACAGTAAGCTCCAAATCCTAAATATTTGATTCAAGCGCTAGTCAACATATCTGCAATTCATTACAGGGACTAACAGGGAGCAAGATACTGCACAATGGGGAGATGATTGTGCGAGTTGGGAATGGCAATAAAATCTCTACAAAAGCAGCAGGCACCTACATAGACTACCCTCTGGGGAAGTCTTGGAACTTAAAAATTGTTTATATTTTCCTTCATGTATAAAGAATTTGATTTCTATCTCTATGTTTTTACGAGATAGGCACTCAGTATTGTTTGACATAATGAGTTGCACTTTATCCTTGAACGGTCATATTATCTCTCATGGTAATATGATAGAGGGACTTTTTCACCTAGAGACAAGTTGTGGAATGCACTGTATTGAAAGTGGGAATACCTCAAAACCCAAAAGGGCTAGACAAGAAGTTAACCAAGAAAAGATGTGGCATCTTAAACTTAGACAAGTGAGCCTTGATAAGATTAACAAAACGTCGAAAAATGGATATTTCCGCCCATTAGTCAATGACCAAATGGGTACTTGTGAATGTTGCTTGAAAGGGAAGATGACCAAATCTCCATTCACTGGGAGGGGAAAGTGTTCCGCTGAAATTCTAGGGTTAATCCATACTGACGTATGTGGACCAATGTCTACTACGTCGAAAGAAGGCTTCTTCTACTATATAACATTCACCGACAATCACTCTTGGTTTGGCTATGTGTATCTTATAAAGTACAAGTTAGAATCCTTTGAAAAGTTCAAAGAATTCAAGAATGAAGTTGAGAAGTAAACTGGGAAACAGATAAAGATCCTAAGAACAGATTAAGGGGAGAGTATCTAAGTAACGAGTTCTGAGATTATCTCAAAGAGTATGGAATAATATCACAGTGGACTCCACCGGGAACTCCACAACTTAATGGAGTTTCTGAAAGGAGAAATTAAACCTTGATGAACATGGTTCGTTCTATGATGAGTTCCGTTGATCTACCAGTAACATTCTAGGGATACACTTTATATGCAGCATCTTACTTGCTTAATATAGTACCTTCCAAGTCAATTTCACAGATGCCTTATGAGATATGGCATGGCAAAAAGCAAAGTCTTAATCATATTAAGATTTGGGGTTGTGAAGCATATGTCAAGAAGCTTGAAGCTACTAACCTTGAAGCAAGATCAGTTAGGTGCTATTTTGTGGCATATCCTAGAGAAGCTCTGGGACATGAGTTCTACCATCGTGATGACTAGAAAGTCTTTATCGCCAGAACTGCTAAGTTTCTAGAGGATGAATTTGTTCTCAAAGGAACTACAAGTAAAACGATGGAAATTAATGAGATTAATGATGAACCACAAACAAGCACTTGACAAGTTGACAACCTTGTTCCTGAACCTCTAGCTCCACGTAGATCTGAACGGGTCAGTAAGCCACCTAAAAGGTATGGCTTGGATAATGACTTTGGGGAATTGCACCTTCTTGGTGACAATGACACAAAAGAGAACCCTAGAGATTGCACTGAAGCAATGTCCGACATTGATTCAAACAGATGGCAAAAGGCCATGAAATCCGAGATGGATTCCATGTATCAAAATCAGGTCTAGACTCTTATAGATCCTCTAAAAGGTATAGTACCTGTTAGAACCAATAGGTCTTCAAGAGGAAGATAGGCACTGATGGGAACGTGGAGACTTATAAGGCTAGACTAGTAGACAAGGGTTACAGACAACGAGAATGGATAGACTATGAAGAAACCTTCTCTCTTGTAGCCATGATTAAGTCCATTCGGATTTTGCTTGCTATAGCTGCATACCATGATTATGAGATATGGCAAATGGACGTGAAGATGGCCTTTCTGAACGACTACCTAGAGGAAGAGCTCTATATAACTCAACCCGAAGGTTTTCGTGTCCAAGTCTGAAAAGACTAAGGTATGCAAGCTTCAAAGGTCCATTTATGGACTTAAGCAAGCCTCCAAGAGCTGGAACATTCATTTTGATACAGAAATCAAATCATTTGGTTTTACTCAAAACGAAGATGACAATTGTGTTTATCAAAAAGTCTTTGGGGATGCAGTTGTATTCCTAGTGTTATATGTAGATGACATATTACTATTCGGAAATGACACTGCAGTACTTTCTTCTGTAAAAGTGTGGTTGTCCAAAACCTTCCACATGAAAGATTTGGGATATGCATCTTATGTACTTGGGATAAAGCTTTATCGTGATAGATATAGAAAATTGATTGGATTATCCCAATCTATGTACATAGATAATGTGCTAAGTAGGTTCCAGATGGAACAGTCTAAGAAAGGTTTTCTTCCCGTGAGACATGGAATTCACCTTTCTAAGTCCATCAGACCTAAGACTTCTGAAGAAATACGACAGATGAGTGCTATTCCTTATGTTTCCACCATAGGAAGTCTCATGTATGCCATGATATGCACAAGGCCTGATATCGCATATGTTGTGAGCATTACTAGTTGATATCAATCTAACCCAGGATTAGAACACTAGGCACCTGTCAAGATGGTCCTTAAGTACTTAAGAAGAACTAAGGACATGTTCCTCATTTAAGGAGGAACGACAGAGTTACGAGTGGAAGCCTATACAGACGTAAATTTCCAATCTGACGTTGGTGATAGAAGTTCCAACTCCAGATATATGTTCACTCGGAATGGTGGGGCTGTCAGCTGGAAAGGGAAGAAACAAGATGTAATTGCTGATCCCACAACGGAAGCTGAATATGTCACTGCAGCTGAAGCTGGCAAAGAAGCGTTCTGGATGAAGAAGTTTATTACTGAACTTGGAGTGGTTCCAACCATTACATTACCAGTAACTTTGTACTGTGATAATAGTGGGGCAATAGCTCAAGCCAAGGAACCCAGGGCTCATCAAAAGAACAAGCATTTTGATAGACGCTTTAATATCATTAGAAGATATGTTACCGAGGGGAAAGTCAACATCCTCAAGGTTGCCTCAGCCGATAACGTAGCATATCCTCTAACGAAGCCAATGTCTCAAATCCAACTTGACCGCCATATGGAAAAGATGGGTATTAGATACATGGGAAGGTGGCTTTGAGTGCAAGTGGGAGATTGTTGGAAGTGTGCCCACAAAGCCATTCATTTGATGTAATAGCTTTTGGAATACTTATTGTGTTAAACTATTATATATTTAATGAAGGGAAAATCTTATTGTTAATCAGTATTTATTGTATTATGTCTTTAAGAAATAAGGGAATCCAAAGAATGTATTTAATCTAAGAGAGAAGTGATCTAAGTAAGTTAGATGAACCAGACCTTTCTCTTATATTCATTCCTAAAACGTTCCTAGTCATAGGATTACCAATTAGGCATTGACAATCCGTTAAAGTTAGTATCTGTTATGTTAACTCAAGCGTGAGTATGACTAGTCTCAAGTCATTTAGTGTTAGACACTGTGACAAACACATAGGTGCTCAAAAAGTAATTGAGTACAATGAACAATGATCGAAAAGCAGTTCAAACATACATGTCATGTAAGAACTCTTAAGTTGCAATATGCAAAGTAGTCCTATGACCTGAGGCATCATAGATGTCTAATGATTGGGTCCTTGATCTTTGATCATGTTAAAGGCATTCCATTAAGAGTGTCCATGGCATTGTTGGGGTCAAGCTATCTAGTCATGTAGGCATATGAATACACAACAAGGGATCTCTAACCTTCCATGGTGGAAGGAGAATACTCTGAGATATGATTCGGGAGTCTTTAGCCTAAGCATATGAATATGACTTAGGAAGTTTGTTCCAAATCATATTCAATTGAATGATATAGAGAAGTATCACATTAGATAGTAAACATGAAAAAAACTATCACTCAAACAATGTTATTAAGAGTATTGTATTAGAGAATGACCGTATTGCATTGTAATTGTAACAGGATAGGTTCTCCAACAACTTCTACTTAGCTTGGGTAGCCATGACATACTGCTAGGTGTCACTCATTGTTGGTGGAAGCCCTAAGGATTAACAAACACTAATCTTCATCAAATGGAGAATTGAAATGTAGTTTCAATTCACAATCGATCGTTAAGAGTAACAATCGCTCACTGCCTCGCTAATTGGAACCTAATGGATCATACACCAAGTAAGGATGAAAGTGAAGAAATATATATGAGACGGATAAGCAATTAAATAGTTTAAGCTTTTAAGTTGGTTTTGGGTTTCGGGGCCCAAAAGGGTTTTTGGTCCACAAAGCCCATTGAGTTTAGGTTGTGTGACAACTAAAACTAAATGGAAATTAACCCAAAAACAAAGTCAAAACCGGCCAAGGGTGAGTGGTAGCAAACTTGGATTAATTGCAAGTTTGCCACTCACATGTGAGGTGGTATAAAGGCAACTTTATAGCCATTCTCTCACTAGGGTTTTCTTGAGGCAAAGAAGATAAACTTTTTCTCCATAGAGGCCGGCCACTTAGGGGAAGGATAGCTAGCCATCTTTCTTCCTCTAAGTCATCCATTTCGTCTTCACACCTCATCCTTGGTGTGGAGACTTAGAGACACTAAACCTTTGGTGTTCTTGGAGATCTTTTCCTCACATCCTCAAGGAGCAAAGGAGTATCAAAAGGAAGAAAATCACAAGGAAGATCTAAGGAGCTAGGAGGTGACTTGAAAGCCCTCCACTTGGGTGAATCCCTTGTGTAAACAAGGATGAGCTTCAAGGGTAATGAATCTCAAAATCCTTTCTTCTCTTTAATGTTGTTAAAGAGTCTTGTGGTTCACCATTCCCTAGGCTTTGAAAGTCATGGGTGTTAGAATTGTTTTTTAATGCATGCCTACTTTAAAGTATTATTAGTTTGTTATGTGTTCAAATGTTCTCAAATGTTCTTAGCTAGGACAAAAAATTTCCTTTAGGTGGACACTTGATCTTGAATCAGACTCGTGATTTCTTCAAGGGCCATTGGGGCCTGATCTTGAATTTAAATAGGACCACGAGTGGTTTCAATATTTGGACACATGGTAGGCAAGCACTAGGTGGAGGTGATGGTCTGTTTCTTTGTTCAATCTTTCCAATTCATACTTGAGGAGTTTGGTTAACGGTATGATCTTTAAGGGTGGTGGACACTTGATTTTGAATCGGACTTGTGATTTCTTCAAGGGCCATTGAAGCTTGATCTTGAATTTAAATAGGACCGTGGGCAGTTTCACCTAGCAAGTGAGATTCGGCTTTGTTAGGGATGAACCAGCACGGGTAGTTGTTGGGTTTGCTGATTATCCCTAAGCTTGATGTTTCATCGTCACTCATCTTATATGTTCTCCAAGCAGACGTGGTACTTTCTTTGGAAGTACATCAGTAGTTGAAGATGAGTACTCGAGAGCGATACTAAGTAAGCAATTAGAGAAGGGGTTCCAAGTAGTCGGTTCCTGACTAGAAGCTTGATTCTAAGTGCCGACTGATTGCTTTCATTCTCACAGTCCTACAGGTAAGAACAAGGACAAAGAAAAGGACAAGAAGAAAGCATGATATGAGATACTTTCACTTTAGACCTTGATGATATGAAATACTTTTACTCTTGAAGAAGCAGTGCTGATTTGATGGCGTTGCATGGCGAGGCTTTGCTCTTCGACGACGATGCCAGTGAAAGGTTGTTGAGGCTTCTCGAGCCCTTTGGTTAGGGAAACGATGTCGAGCTTGGATTTGACTTAGACTCTTTCGTCTAGATTATGCAGTTCCACAGGGAAGGACATCGTGCTATAGTGACATATTCCAGCTCATCATTAATCTTTCTGCTTTAATCTCTTGCATAACAGAAGTGGTACGGAACCTTTGCATTTGAATGGTCCTTCAGAACATCACTTCTCAACGACTCATTCATGTTTGGTAGCTTCAGTGTAAAGAGCCAACATCATATCAATTGTCCTGAAGTCTTCGCTAAAGAAATACGAGACTTATCAATAGTTGAAGACGAGCACTCAAGAGCAACGCTAGGTAAGCAACTAGGCAAAGGTTCTAGGCAATCAGTTCTAGATCGGAAGTTTGATTTCAGGTTCTGACTGATTGTTTTTTTTCTCATTGTCTTGCATGCAAGAGCAAGGGCAAAGGAAAAGACAAGGAAAAAGCATGATATGAGATACCTTTGCTTTCGACCCTGATGATATGAGATTCTTTTACTTTAAAAGAAGTAGCAAATGAATCAGCACATGTATTTGTTGCGCTTGTCTCCATGCTTTTGAAGGTTGATTCCAAGTGTCGGCTGATTACTCTATTTCTCCTTATCCTATAGGGAAGAACAAGAACAAAGAAAATGACAGGGAAGAAGCATGTTATGAGATACTCTTTCTTTCGACCTTGATAATATGAGATACTTTTGCTCTAGTGTGACCTGGTTGAAGAGGTATTTTCAGGGAGGAAGAAAACTGAGCACGTTGAGAGGTTTGGTTGCAGATGCATTCTTGGCAAGGAAGAAAAGTCAGGCATATTGGATGTGTGCCTTGCCATGGAGGATGAAGGTCAACATATATAGGGATTTCGCAATAGCAGGTAGTGGTGCGGACGTGGCCTTGTTACCCAGGCTTGTCGGCGACAACGTTGTAGTTGGAATAGTAAAATTCACGCGTTTTCAACTTTGTCAGATATATTTAACAAAGCTGCACGTGCTATCCGACAAGCTGAGATTGCATTTGAAAAGTGTTGACAAACTTTACGCAAGAAAATCTGGCTTTTGAAATTCGGAGAGTGGTGTCTTTTCGATTTTTTTGAACTGGTGGCTATGTTGCCTCTCCTTTTATAAAGGTATCGATCACATCCAACATGCACACTTTGAAGATTTCCCGCTTGCGAAAATTGTCTCTTGTGTATTTCTGAGATTTTACTCCGTCCAACCATTTCCGAAAATGGCTTACCCATCTAACATTTGCTTAGATTTGAGTCTCATAAGCGATACAGGCGCGCCGTGTCAGGGTAATATTTGGCCTCCATCCTTCTTATCTTCTAGTGGCCCTCTTACAGTTGAAGACTCTGTGACTAGGGATGCAACAACGGCTACGATAATAGCTAGGAACCTCCTTACTCCTAGAGATAACAGGCTACTTTCAAGAAGGTCTGATGAGTTGGTTGTCCAAGACTCCCTAGCTCTCAATGTTCAATGTACGACTTCTGTGTCCAATATGGGCCAATGCTTGCTTGCTCGAACTTGCCAAGTTGAATCATTGACGGCCAAGGTGGCAAATCTTAGATAAGATATCAGACAGCTGAAGCGCGAGAATAGAGATTTGCACATGCTTGCAAATAATTATTCGACGAGCATGAAGAGGAAGCTTGGTCAGCTGCAGGAATCCGAAGGTTAGATTCAAAGTAACCATCAGAGGTTTGTGGCTGTACTCCAGAGGCACTTTTTGCCTTCGTCATTTGGAGTTCGACCAAGTATTGAGGCTTCGAATAATCAACCTCTGGTGCCTCTTCTTCCTAGAGTTCCGCCAAGTACTGTGGCGTCACGTGAGAAACCTTTGTGAAGGCTTCCCTTTCTTTCCTTTTTTTTTTTGGTACATATTTGTAATTTCTAGAGATATCAATAGACGGGCTTTATTTTTTTTTCAATGCATTGTGCTAAGTACAAATAAAACATATATCTCACTAAGATGTGTTACTTCCCTTTTTTTTATTTTTTTTTTTATTTTTTTTTAGTGCCTAATGCACCATCATCCCCCTACTTTCTACTTTTCAATTATTTTGTCGCCACCACCCCTTTTCTTTTTCCTTCTTGACTTGCTAATAGTAGCATGCAATTGTGAGTGGTTTCAAGATGGCACGGTTGGGTTCCTTGGTGGGTGCTTGAATTTGCATAGGATATCATTCCTCTTTAGAAAAATGTGAGCTCCACCTTTGAATTGGCATGTGAGAACTCATGTCAAATGTGTTAATGGGTCACTTTTGAATATGTGCCTTTGTCCTGTAGCTTAATCCCACCCAGAACCCTTCACATGGTGCCGTGCACCATTCTTGAAATTTATATATATATATATATATATATATATATATATATATATATATCATCGGCCAACACCTTCCTTTTCTTTTCTATATATCCTCCACATGGTGCAAGGAGAAAGCAGAGGAGCTTAGAACAGCAGGAGGCAAGTAGGTGTGAGTTAACAAACTTTGATTTTGTTAATCACATTCACATGCAATAGCAAAGGCAGCCATGGTAGAGGTGCAGAGGCAGCTGGAGCTTAAGGCAGAGTGTCAAGTGATGTGAGAATTACTTGACACACAAATTAAACCCTCTTTTTGACAATTGTAGTATAGATATAAGTAGGGTATCGTTCTAGGCCGGGGATTAGGAGGGATTGCTAATCTATTCTAAATTAATTTAAAAATATTAAACAAGACTCAAGGACACAAAACTAGGCTAAAAACTCTAATAACTCGAAACACACTTAGAATGACTCAAAATAATGAAAACAATCAAATTAGACACTAGGCACTGAAATGGACGGAAATTGAATTAAAAGACTAACAACAATGAAAACTAACTAAATAATATAATTTAATAATGGGGGGGGGTTTGGTTTTGACGAGAAGTAAATTAAACTTAAATAAATTACAGAGTTGACAAAAGCATGAAATTAAGGTGAAAGGATAGGTGACGGACTAGCTAGAGGGTTCTTCTCCACACATGACACATATGCAACCTAAATTGATTTTCAGTTGTTCTTTCAATAAATTGTGAATGACAATGTTCCAAGTTAATTAGGTCCGCTTAAATTAACTCTTAGATTTCCCTAGATTCATTGGATTGAATGGAATACGCATTACAACCAAATTATTCCTCATCAAAGTCCCTAACTATGGAATACGCATGATAGAGACATTCAACAAAGATCATTAAGTTCAACGGAAATCATAAACATTGACTAGGCATTCATAACTATGGAATACGCATGTTAATCCAACCTAGAATTCACTTAACACGATTGTGGATAACAACCTTCACTACTTGTGAATATAAGTTCATAACGATTAGGTGAAATTCACTTATATTCTAGCATCAAATTCATGCATGTAAATTAAGTATGCATTCTTAATCGACATACAAAAATAAGTTATCAATCAAGCAGTTAAGAAAATTAAATCACAACTCAGAAATCACAACTGAAGGTAATCAATTCATATTACAAATATATTCATGGCTTTGAATTAACCTCTAGCCAAAATAAATTTAGTTACACATTATTGAAACAGAAATAAAATATAAGTTTGGAAAGATTTAACCGAGAGAGAAGGCAGCTTGCTGCCTTCTGTTTTTCTGTGCCTTTTCTTCGTTCTTTCTCGCTGACCTCCAGCTGCTCGCCAGTCCGAGTGTGGACTACTGCTTCTCTCTCTATTCTTTTTCTATCTGCCCTCTGACCTCCTGGCGCTGTGCTCCCTGACAACCCCCTTTTCTTTCCTTTCCGCGTTCCCTCTCTCCCCGCGTCAATCTCTCCCCGTTTCTTCCTCCTTATTTCTTTTTCTGCTCAATTTCCCCCCCCCCCCCGCCAGTCTGTCTTCACATCAGCTCCCACTGTCTCTCCCTGCACGCTCTCACCTCTCCACTCACTTTATTTTATTTGTTTTCTTTTCTTTCTATCCTTCTGTACCCGCTGCTCCTTGCGCACTGGCTCCGTCTCTTCTCTTATTCTTTTCTTTTCTGTTTGTGCTGTGAGTCTTCCTTTCCGTCCCAATTGCACTCCACTTCCTTCCCATTTCTTTATTTTCTGTTTTTGCTTTCCATCTTCTGCCCGTGTCTGCTCTTGTCTTTTATTCTTCCACCTGCCAAACTCCACTTCATAGTGGGCACCCCATGTTCTTCTCTTTTCTGTTTATTATTTAAAACTCATTTGTGCTATTTTTAATTTCTTTGCATAACAGATCCTATAAACACAAAAATAACGTAAATAGCTCAAAAATATAAGGAACTAACCAAGAAAAGACGAGTGAATTTGAAGTAAAAATATATATAAATATGATCCGATCAAATACCCCCATACTTAGCTTTTGCTAGTCCTCGAGCAAAACAAAGAAAACATGAAAAAGTAATAACATGAAAAACATTAGTTTCCCCCTATGTGACCCTCATAGAATTTTATTCAAGAAAACAAATCATCAAGAACCATAGCTAGCACCAAACAAACTAATCCAAGTTCATCTTCCTTATTCAAATATTAGCAGTAATCTTTGAATCATCCTTGAAGTGTAGTGTGTGAGATAGCCATGCTAATGTAATTTCAAGTTTTTATTTTTAAAATCATCATATACAAACTAGCGACCTTCTCACGGGATATGCACTCAATCACACATGTGTTTAGTTTTAATGTGTTTCGCTCAAAGAATCAAATGTGAAATTTCTACCATAAGCTTGCATAAAGATCTCATCTCCACAATCATAATTGCAAAACTTAAATCAAGAGGACTTTTATTGGATGTAATGATGTTTAGGGAGAGGGTTATTGAAATGAAAGAATAGGTAAACACAAGTTCCAAGCTACATTGCAAGCAATTCTTTTCTTTAGATTTATAAGAACTCAAGCTCTCTAGCAATTCTTCTAGCACCTCCAACCACACCCTTAAACTGAAACTTTAAAAACTTTTTATTTCCTTTGTATACAATCTTTCTTTTTCTTTTTCTTTTCTTCTCTTTTCTTTTCTTTTTTTTTTTTTTTTTAAATACAAACATGAAATACCCCCACACTTATTCTTTTGCCAAACACCTTCAAAGTACTTCACAAATATTTCTCATAAGACAATCTCGCATTGCTCGCTTGGAAAGGGTAAGGAAAAATGTTTCAGGTATAAGGGTAGACATATCTGGTGATAAGAAATAAAAGACTCAACATACACGGCTCAAATTGGCAATCTAATGATATCATTTTTATTTGGGAAACATGGTTATTTGGGCCATAGTGGTAAACCTAATGCCTCTATCATTTCCAAGTTCATGCAATCAATGACAAACATTTCGAAAGATCGTTACGCAAGTTCTAGAGATGTATCTCACATAAGTTCATCACACATGAAAGAATAGGAGTGTATGAAAAATGCACACACTTTCAATAGGCTCAAAAACTCACATAGGATGTATATGGTCACTAAATTCACATATGAAGCTTTAAGTCATACTTTAGTTTCACATTAACAAGGCTATGTGCATTTGGTTTTTCAAAGATGGTCAAACATGTACAAAACTTACAAGAGAATTAGGAATTTCACAAAACACATGTTAACTAAGTTCTTGATGATCATGGTTCAAATTTGATCCAATTATATCATTGGGTCGGGAAACTAACAAAAATCTAATTCAAAACAATAAGGGAAACAAGACAATATTTTTGGATTTTTAAATTTTCCGATTTTTTAAATTTTTTTTTTTTAAAAAGAAAACAAAACTAATTAAGAAAACAAAAAGTAACAACATGGAAACAAATGAAACTCGTTCGTAGTTGAAGGTACAAAAAAAATTTCAATTTGGTCATTTTTATACTCTTTACCCCCAAACTTAAACTGGACATTGTCCCCAATGTCAGAAAACACTATAATGCAAATAAAAATAAAATAAATAAATAATAAGAAACAAAATAAAGCAATTGGACTGAAAACTTCCCTAGTTTGCAGTAAAACCAAGCGATGACCCCCCAAGCTAAAATTCTGCAATCAACTTCAAGGGTGGAAATAACCAAAAGTTCCTGCAAAGAAAAGAAATAATTCAGTTAAGTAACGCAAGAAAATGTAAAAAAAAAAATTGAAAATCACGATAAAAGACAATGAATAGAACTAATAAGTGATCATTGGTCGTGCTTGTTGACTTTCCACAGCTTTCCTCTTGAACTGGGTGACACTTAGCTTTTTACTTGCAAGTGATGATTTGATGATATTGTACGGCGAGGCTTTGCTCTTTGGCGATGTTGTTGAAGCTTCTTGAGTTCTTCAACTCAGATTCCTTCTGCTCTCGAGTTGATTGTGCAGGCTCAATTCCTTATTTGTTCTCCAAGCAGATGTGGCAGCTTCTCTAGTTCTTCAACTCAGACTCCTTATACTGGGTTGATTGTGCAAGCTGCATTCTTCTCTGCTTGTTTCTTCTGCACCTTGTCTCCACATGCTGCTGGTATCATTTTCGCTTGCCTTACATGTTCTTCAGGTAGATGTGGCAGCTTCTTTGGAAGTACATCAGCAGTGGAAGACGAGTACTCGAGAGCAATTTCTCCATGTCCTGCAGGTTAGAACAAAGACAAGGAAAAGGACATGGAGAATGCATGATATGAGATACTCTTGCTTTCAACCTTCATGATATGAAATACTTTTGCTTTGGATAGGTTGTTTGCAGAGGTACCCCAAGGAATAAGGAACACTGAGTGACTCGAAAGGGTGTGTTGGAAATACATTCTCGGAGATGAAGAAGTGCTGAGAGGGTGTGCCTTTGCTGTGGAAGGCGAAGGTAGATACTTATAGGACTTTTCTTCACAACCGGAACTATTCCCTCACTCATTGTCGGCAGCCGGTGGATGGATGAATAGTACAAATTACGCGCTTTCTAACAAAGCTGCCCGTAATTTCCGCAAAGCTGCCAATTGCATGTGACGAGTGACGACACGTCTGGACAAATTGATCTTTTGAAATCCGGGGTTCGGCTCGTGGTTTCCGAGCAAGCCCAAATTTTAAGAAATGAAACGCCTCTTTTGAGAAAAGAATCCAACTTTTGAGAAATGAGCCCCGACTCTTCGATTTGCGAGATGACGCTTCTCTGAGGAGCGCCTCTTTGATTTCTTCTTTTTATAGAGGCGTTAATTTTGTTCCACAACACACTTGAGCTCCCTCCTGTAAACACTCCCTTCTTGCACTTCCGAAATCTTAATCTGTCCGATCTCTTCTTTCTCAACACCTTCAGAAAATGTCTGGCCCTTCCGATCGTCGTTTTGACTTGAACATTGGTGAAGAGGCAGCTCCGCCTTCACCAGACAACATATGGCGCCCATCCTTCATATCCCCTACCGGTCCCCTTACCGTGGGGGATTCGGTGATGAAAAATGACATGACCGCTGCGATGGTGGCCCGGAACCTTGTCACCCCAAGAGATAACAGACTGCTCGCTAGACGGTCTGATGAATTGGCGGTTAAGGAGTCTCTGGCTCTTAACGTGCAGTGTGCGGGTTTTGTGTCCAACATGGCCCAACGCCTATTTGCTCGAACCCGTCACGTTGAATCGTTGGTGGCTGAAATACAGAGTCTCAAAGAGGAGATTAGAGGACTCAAGCATGAAAATAAACAATTGCACAAGCTTGCACACAGTTATGCCATAAACATGAAGAGGAAAATTGACCAGCTGCAAGACACTGATGGTCAAATTTTACTTGATCATCGGAGGTTTGTGGGTTTGTTCCAACAGCATCTGCCTTCGTCTTCTGGAGCGGCATCGCGTAGCGAAGCTCCAACTGATCAACCTCTGTTGCCTCCTCCTTCTGTGGCCCCGCCGACTGCTGAAGCTCCGCCGACTACTGAAGCACTACCTGACCAATGAATGCTATTAGGTTACACATCATTGTAAAATATTTTTACTTTTATGTTTTCTTTTTTTTTTTCTTTTTTTTTTTTTAATATGTAAATTAATGTAAAAAGACTTTGTTTAACCTGCCCCCACACTTAAGCTAAATAACACAAACTCACAGAAATCAACCAAATAACACAACTAACTAATCAAAACAAAACGAAAGCAGTAAAGATAAGGGTGTAAGAATGCAAATCTGATTTGGTTAGCGATTCCAAAGTCTCCCTTCGTTGAATGCTTGGGTTGCCTCCCAAGAAGCGCTTGATTTAACGTCTTTAGCCGGACGAATCTTTCCTTTAAACTCCCCTCGGCTCCAAAGCATGGAATTTATCTTTTAATGGGAGGTGATACTTGAAATGATTCGGCAATGGTTTAAATTCAAGAGTGGGTGCCTGAATCATCAAAATCAGAAACATGTTAGTATAAATTTAAATTAAAATTGGAGAAGATGGCTTACTTTCTTTTTCCGACACAAACTCAATGACAAACACCACATCTTTGAACATTTCCGGGACTTTGAACTTGGCCAGGTTTACTATGATGGTTGTGGCTTGTCCCGTGTCATCAAACTCAACTGCTTTGGGCTTGATTGTCTCATGCACAGCCTCTTGGATGTATTCTTGATATGCTTCAACCACTTCATTTTCTTGAATCCCTTTTCTTGGTGTGCAAGGTTCTTTGAACGTTTCAATACCATCGGAAACTTGTTTTGGTGCACCAAGAATTGGGATATCACTTTGCACCTTTGGAAGAGCTTCCACAATGTCTTTTTCACTCTCTTTGATATTTGGAATCAAAAACCTGCAAGGACAAAGGACATTCGGTGGAATAATGTTAGAATGAAGTGAATTTAGAACTTCCTCACCTGAGTTGGATGACATAGGGATTTGAGGAGCTTGCAGCAAGAATTCTTCTAAACTGCCCAGGTCGTCCTCCTCCTCTTTTGCTTGCAGCAGCAATTCATCCATGTTCGGGCTGTGTTTGGATGGTTCTGGGACAGCTTCATCCTTCATGTCACCTTCCAAAGTGATGGCTTCATCGATTTCACTTTCTGCTTTTGAATTTGCAATGTTTGAGTTGGAAAGTTCACTTTGATCTCGAATCTGTGCCATGAATTCCACAATCTGCCCAACTTGCATCTCCAATTCGTCCACTCTTTTGACTCGGTCTTGCATCTCCTGGTTTTGATTTTCTACTCCCTGATTCAAAGAGGTGAGTAACTTATTAAGTGTATCATTATCCAAGGACATACCTGAATTGAATTGGGTTGATTGTTGTGGTGGCTGTGACGGTTCATATGGCCACTGATAGAACTCTTCCGATGGCGGCAATTGTTCTTCTTTTTGTGAACCCTGGGCCAAAGAAATTAGTCCTTCAAGAATTTCATTATAATTCACGGGCATACTTTGATTTGATTGGAATTGTTGTGGGGGATGTTGTGGTGGCTGCATAGGTCTTGAATAGAACTCGTCATATGGCTGCCAATATGCATCTTGTTGAGCCTCCTTGGCTTGATTTTGTGAGCCCTGCACCAAACAATTTAATTCATTAAGAATTTGATTATAATTTATTGACGAACCTGAGTTTGATTGAGCATATTGCATAGGTTTTGAATAGAACTCCTCCTCTTGCTGACAATATCCATCTTGTTGGAATTGTTGAGGTTCCCCCCACATATAATTTGAATGATCTCTCCAAGCCGAATTGTAAGCGTTGGAAAACATGTTGTTGCTTGGTTAATCATAGCCTTGATAACCCCAAGCATCTTCGTTCACAGTGAATTGAGGATGTTGATATCCTTGCCCATAGGGCACATCAAATGTAGGGACACTTGGCATTGTGGTCCTTCCGGCAATCTGTGACAATTGAGAAGTAAGATTCGCCAATTGAGCTTGAATGTTAGCAAAATCCATGTCTTACTTCTCTAGACCCTGAAATCAAAGAAAACTAAATCAAATATCAAAAGTAACACAAAACAAGGAAAACAAAACTAAGTCAGAAACTAAAACAAAAACAAACTAAACAAAAAGAAAAGAACCAAGGGATTAGCAAAGTTCCTAATCCCCGGCAACGGCGCCAAAATTTGATGTGAGAATTACTTGACAAACAAATTAAACCCTCTTTTTGACAATTGTAGTATAGATGTAAGTAGGGTATCGTTCTAGGCCGGGGATTAGGAGGGATTGCTAATCTATTCTAAATTAATTTAAAAATATTAAACAAGACTCAAGGACACAAAACTAGGCTAAAAACTCTAATAACTCGAAACACACTTAGAATGACTCAAAATAATGAAAACAATCAAATTAGACACTAGGCACTGAAATGGACGGAAATTGAATTAAAAGACTAACAACAATGAAAACTAACTAAATAATATAATTTAATAATGGGGGGGGTTTGGTTTTGACGAGAAGTAAATTAAACTTAAATAAATTACAGAGTTGACAAAAGCATGAAATTAAGGTGAAAGGATAGGTGACGGACTAGCTAGAGGGTTCTTCTCCACACATGACACATATGCAACCTAAATTGATTTTCAGTTGTTCTTTCAATAAATTGTGAATGACAATGTTCCAAGTTAATTAGGTCCGCTTAAATTAACTCTTAGATTTCCCTAGATTCGTTGGATTGAATGGAATACGCATTACAACCAAATTATTCCTCATCAAAGTCCCTAACTATGGAATACGCATGATAGAGACATTCAACAAAGATCATTAAGTTCAACGGAAATCATAAACATTGACTAGGCATTCATAACTATGGAATACGCATGTTAATCCAACCTAGAATTCACTTAACACGATTGTGGATAACAACCTTCACTACTTGTGAATATAAGTTCATAACGATTAGGTGAAATTCACTTATATTCTAGCATCAAATTCATGCATGTAAATTAAGTATGCATTCTTAATCGACATACAAAAATAAGTTATCAATCAAGCAGTTAAGAAAATTAAATCACAACTCAGAAATCACAACTGAAGGTAATCAATTCATATTACAAATATATTCATGGCTTTGAATTAACCTCTAGCCAAAATAAATTTAGTTACACATTATTGAAATAGAAATAAAATATAAGTTTGGAAAGATTTAACCGAGAGAGAAGGCAGCTTGCTGCCTTCTGTTTTTCTGTGCCTTTTCTTCGTTCTTTCTCGCTGACCTCCAGCTGCTCGCCAGTCCGAGTGTGGACTACTGCTTCTCTCTCTATTCTTTTTCTATCTGCCCTCTGACCTCCTGGCGTTGTGCTCCCTGACAACCCCCTTTTCTTTCCTTTCCGCGTTCCCTCTCTCCCCGCGTCAATCTCTCCCCGTTTCTTCCTCCTTATTTCTTTTTCTGCTCAATTTTCCCCCCCGCCAGTCTGTCTTCACGTCAGCTCCCACTGTCTCTCCCTGCGCGCTCTCACCTCTCCACTCACTTTATTTTATTTGTTTTCTTTTCTTTCTATCCTTCTGTACCCGCTGCTCCTTGCGCACTGGCTCCGTCTCTTCTCTTATTCTTTTCTTTTCTGTTTGTGCTGTGAGTCTTCCTTTCCGTCCCAATTGCACTCCACTTCCTTCCCATTTCTTTATTTTCTGTTTTTCTTTCCATCTTCTGCCCGTGTCTGCTCTTGTCTTTTATTCTTCCACCTGCCAAACCCCACTTCATAGTGGGCACCCCATGTTCTTCTCTTTTCTGTTTATTATTTAAAACTCATTTGTGCTATTTTTAATTTCTTTGCATAACAGATCCTATAAACACAAAAATAACGTAAATAGCTCAAAAATATAAGGAACTAACCAAGAAAAGACGAGTGAATTTGAAGTAAAAATATATATAAATATGATCCGATCATCAAGCGTCGAGATTCACGACCGGCTAGTTGTTTGACGATAGTCACTAAAGCTCTTCACTAATTTTGATCATGGTGGCCAGAATGACGAGCCTGAGCTAGTGCAAAGCGTTGAGTTTCACAACCGACTAGTTGTTTGACAGCAGTCACTGAAGTTCCTCGCTGATTTTGACCATGGTGGCTAGAGTGACAAGCTTGAGGTAGTTGGTGGATGCTGCTGCTATAGCTGTGGAGTTTGGAGAGCTGGAGTAGTGGAGTTTGGAGAGCTTGAAGATGGAGCACATCTGTGAGGAGGTTGATGATCGAATGAAGGCCAAAGAGTTGAGAGCGCCATCCGTGATTCTAGTAACCGCAGCCTACTTCTTTGTCTTAGGCAACAATAATGGAAGGAAGTCCCCAGGCATCCAAGATGCGGCGAAGCGACACCAACCCAAGTCACAACTTCAAGCCAAGTCAGCGACACCAATCCAAGTCACAACCTTCAAGTCCAGTGACCGAGCTTGAATATGGCATAGCCGTAAAGAGGTTTTCGCTGTTGAAGAAGAAGGCAAGGAGACAGAAAAAGAAGTTGGAGGAGAGAAGGAGAAGGCAGCGCTGCTCAATCTTAGAGAGAAACAAGCTGCCCATGAAGATCTCACTAGATGATAAGGGTAGAATGGAAAACATGGATGAAGAGCTCCATGAAAACGGAGACGGCACGGGGTTTGGTAGATTTGTCGCTGGTGGATCAAAATCCTTGTCGCATTGCCATAAGTGGTTCAAGAAGTCGGCGTCGTTGCTGAAGCCTGTGCCAAACTGATCGAAGCCATCGAAGGGATCACGGCGGATGTAGGTGTGGCAAAAGCCAAAGATAAACAAATCAGAGACGTTCCAAAAGTAGAGCAGGGTGAAGTTTCCACCTCCGAAGACGAAGATGAAGAAATTGGAGGTGTTCCAGAGGCAAAGCAGCTCAAACTTGCCATCACTGCAGATTGTATAAAAGCATTCCAACTCCCACTTTGCAAAGAAGGAAGTCATCCAAATTAAAACCATTATTCAAACCTTCAGTAGCAATGGGCCCAGATGGGTGTACAGTTGAGCTCCCTCGCGTGCGAGGTGGTCTCTTCTGCTCCTATTACCGTACCCGGTAACCCAGCAACAGGGTAGAAACTTATACCCAGCAGAGAGAAATGCGCCATTTTTTTTATTCTTGAGCTTCAGAGAGAGAATAAACAGAGGCGGTGGGGAGGTCTCACACGGCGATGACTTAGATCTAATCCCAAGTGACACTGTCCTTCAAGCGCATGATAAAGTTGTTGCTTTTGTACATCTCATTGAGCTTCTGATGGAGACGACGAAGCCAGTGGTCAAATTAGTAAAATCGAGGCCAGCAGCGGTAGTGGACGTCAGAACCGTGGAGCATGTCGAAATCGGAGACCTTGAAGAAGCAATCATTGATTATCTGAAACGATCAGCAGAGCTGGTGCTGGAGCATTTTGAATTCGGTTTCGGAGTTGACAAGGGGGCTGGTTTTGGGCTCGCAAATTGGTGACCGCATAGTGGGCCTACAAATATGCTTGTTGGGCTCTACAGATTGAATATGGCACGATTGAGGACGTGGACCAAGGCATCCAGAACTGAGCACCGCAAGTTAGGAGATTGAGCTCTAGGGGATCCAAGAGGCCATCCCAGTTGTTTGGGCCGAAAAGGAAAATATTTACATATATATATATATATATATTTTTAAGAAACTGTAATTTTTATTTTTATTTTTGTAATGAAATTGACTTTCATTAGTCGCCTTTAATAAAACCCTTTTTTTTTTCTTTTGATGTGTCTGAACTCGAAATTGAATGTTCGAGCTGCCTACATACCCTTCAAATAAGAGATCAAGTCATAACGTAGTTCAAATACTTTTTTTTTCTTTTTGTGTCGTACGCAATTTATGCTTTTGCAGGCCAGGACATTTGTTGTGGATTTGGTGTTGTTTGCAGTTTCAGCTTGTGCAGGCAAGGAGTGTTTTGGTGCCATTTGCAGTTTCAACTCATGTAGGCAAGGAGCATTTGTTGTCGCCTTTTATGCTCGTGCGGACAAGGAGTTTTGGTTGTCACCTTTTAGGCTCGTGCGAACGAGGAGCTTCGTGAATTTGTCAAACGATCTTGGAGAGGCATTCCTTGCAATCTTCATAGCAAGGAGTCTTGACCGAGTGATTGAAGAAATCGGGAAGAAATCACGCATCGTGATGGCAACAGATGATCTTTGTGTTGTAATTTCATCATCCTCTACACATCTCTTGATCACAAAAAGCTTCGGTTTGAATCGCCTTGCCTCATGTAGATATTTTGACGGGAGTTGTGTTGACTGTCATTGCTTCCTTGGTGGGTTTCCATGTAGCCTTATCCACCTTTGGCCCAAAAAATTTGTCGTTCTTGTAGTCAACGATCAGTTCTTTCTTCTCATGATAGGCGATGCTTAACTCCATGTCATGGGCGCAGGTGGCTAACTTCTCGAAGGTCTATGGTTTGATGCCTTGAAGGATGTAGTGTAATCCCCACTGTATGCCTTGAAAACACATCTTAATCGAGGAGGTCTCCGAGAGTTTGTCTTTGCAGTTAAGATTTAGAGTGCGCCATCGGTTGATGTAGTCAACAACTGTTCATCCTTCCACTGTTTTGTATTTGTGAGCTCCAACATGCTTACAGTGTGGCAGGTGTTGTAGAAGCAGTTAAGGAATTCATGCTCCAACTGCTCCCAGATGTTGATGGACTCAGGCTCTAGGTCCATGTACCAGTCGAACGCATTCCCATTCAGAGAGCGAACAAACTGCTTTGTGAGGTAGTCTCCTTCAGTCCCTGCATTGTTGCAAGTCTCAACAAAATGAACGACATGTTGCTTTCGGTTTCCCTTTCCATCAAACTACATAAACTTTGGTGGTTGGTACCCCGTCAGCATCCGCAAGCTATCAATCCTCTTGGTGTATGGCTTTGAGTACAACAGTGCATCATGCGAAGTGCCTTCCACCTGTGTTCTGACGGTGTTAGCAATCATGTCCTGGATATGTTGTATGGAAAAAGAGCCTATGAGTGTCGTTGCTTAGTCTGGCTTCTCCTCGACTTTCTCCACCAGAAGCTCCTCTTCTTCGTCGGCTTCTTTTTTTAGTGGATCAACCTTTGGGTCGCGGTTAACCTTTTCATCATCCTGGGCCTCCAATCAGTTGATGAGTGCGGTGATTTGCAGGTCTTTCTCCTTCGCGGTCTTTGTGAACCTTGCAATTGCTTCACCTATTTGAGCCAATTGTTCAATGGAGGTAACGCCAATGGTCATGACTTGTGCAACCAATAGACACGATTTTCCTTCAGACATCCAGGGTGCTGACGAAGAACCCCGTTGGCCGTTTTGGGATGTTATCTTTTGCACCTCAGCAGCATGCTTCGGTGCCCCTAGTGAGGTCAGGTTGATGATGGACTCGCGCCTTCGATGTTCCACTTGCTCCCTTAGTGGCACAAACTTTGAAGTGACATCTTGAGGAGCGGTTATGGAGCCAATAGATTGTCCATTCCCGTCGGAAGTGCTCAGGATCCTTCCCTTGGTGGTTACAAGAATGGCTTGTCCCTTGCTTGATGCCATTGATTTTGAGGTGTGTTCGAATTCCTTAACGAAGAAAGAGATGAGAGGTAGAGATTATCCCACCAGGCATGCCAAATTTGTAAACACAAATATTTCTACGATGAATGAGACAAGAACATTTGTACAAAATAATATTTTGTATTAATTTTGGGGTTACAATCTCTTTTACAATTTGATCCTCTGATTCCATCTTCGTAAGGTGTTGATTTGTGGATGGGCTGCTGATCCAAAGGACTGTCAGGGCTTGATCTTTAGGACGAACAGTGGTGTACGAATGGTTTCTTCAAGGGGGCGGTTGGGCTTAATCTTGACCAACGGATGAACGAATCTTCAAAGGCTTTTGGGCTTGTGTATTTGTTCCCAATTCCGAACCTAATCTCCTGAAATTTGGTGGGGAAATGGTAGAGGAAAGGTAGATATGATGGTTAGGAGTGAAGGAAAAATTTTGTCCTAGCTAAGAACAAGTATGAACATTTGAATACACATGCAAGCTATTAACACTTTAAAGTAGGCATGCATCCAAAAACAATTCATGAAACCCATGACTTTCAAAGCCTAGTATATGGTGAACCAAAATAAACTCTTTAACAATATTAAAGAGAAGTAAAGATTAAGTGATTCTTTACCCTTGAAGCTCATCCTTGTTTACACAAGGGATTCACCCAAGTGGAGGGCCTTCAAGTCACCTCCAAGCTCCTTGAATCCTCCTTGTGTTTTCCTCCCTTTAGTGCTCCTTTGATGATTTGAGGAAAAAGGATTTGTTCTCCAAAACACCAAAAGCTTGATGTCTCTAAGTCTCTTCACCAAGGTTGTATATTGTGAAGATGATATGGATGACTAAGGAAAGAAGAGATTGCTAGATGTCCCTCCCCTTAGTGGCCGGCCTCCTTAGAAGAAAATGGAGAAAATGTTTCACCCAATTTCAACAAGAAGAACCCTAATTAGAAAATAGCTATAAAGTTGCTTTTATAACCTTTTCTTTGGTGAGTGGCAAACTTGTAATTAAGCAAACTTTGCCCATCCACCCTAATGGCCGGCCATCCTTTGTCATTGGGCTAATTTGCCCATTTTGTTTTAGTTGTCATGCAACTTAAACATAATGGGCCTTGTGGACCAAAACGCTTTTGGGCCCCGAAACCCAAAACCAACATATAAGCCCAATACGAACCTTTCGTATAATTAATTAACTAATTAATTAATCTTGACCATTCTTCAATTAAACCATTTAATTGCATATCCATTTCATTTGATTTCTTCACATACATCCTTACTCGGTGTACGATCCATTAGGTTCCAATTAGCGAGGCAGTGGGCGATGTTACTCTTAACGATCGATTGTGAATTGAAACCACATTTCAATTCTCCCTTTTGTTGATTAGTGTTTGCTAACCATTAGGGCTTCCACAAACCATGAGTGACGCCTAGCAGCATATCATGGTTACCCAAGCTAAGTAGAATTGGTTGGAGAACCTATCCAGTTACAACTACAATGCAATACGGTCCTTCTCTAATACAATACTCTTAATCACATTGTTTAAGTGATAGTTTGTTTCATGTCTACTATCCAATGTGATACTTTCCTATATGATTCCCTTGAATATGATTTGGAACAAACTTCCTAAGTCATATTCATTTGCTTTGGCCAAAGACTTTAGAATCATATCTTAGAGTATTCTCCCTCCACCATGGAAGGTTAGAGATGCCTTGTTGTGCATTCATATGCCTACATGACTAGATAGCTTGACCCCAACAATGCCGTGGACACTCCAAAGGAATGCCGTTGACAGGATCAAAGATCAAGGACCTAACCATTAGACATCGATGATGCCTCAGGTCAAAGGACTACTTTGCATATTGCAACTTTAGAGTTCATACATGACATGTATGTTCGAACTCTCTTTTAATCGTAGTTCAGTGTACTCGATTACTCTTTCGAGCACCTATGTGTTTGTCTTAGTGTCCAACACCAAATGACTTGAGACTAGTCATACTCACGCTTGAGTCAACACAACACATACTAACCTTAGCGGATTGTCAATGCCCAATTGGCAATCCTATGGCTAGGAACGTTTTAGGAATGAACATAAGAGAAAGGTCTCGATAATCTAACTTACTTAGATCACTTTGCTCTTAGAACAAATACATTCCTTGGATTCTCTTATTGCTTAAACACATGATACAATAAATAGTGATTAACAATAAGATTTGCCCTTCATTAAACATATAAAAGTTTAATACATTTAAGTATTCCAAAAAGCTATTACATCAAATGAGTGGCTTTGTGGGCATACTTCCAACAATCTCCCACTTGCACTCAAAGCCACCTTCCCATGTATCTAATACCCATCTTTTCCATATGACGGTCAAGCTGGATCTGAGACATTGGCTTTGTCAGTGGATCTGCTACGTTATCGGCTGAAGCAACTTTGAGGATGTTGATTTTCCCCTCGGCAGCATATCTTCTAATGATATTAAAGCGTCTGTCAATATGCTTGTTCTTTTGATGTGCCCTGGATTCCTTGGCTTGAGTTATCGCCCTACTATTATCACAGTACAAAGTTACTGGTGATGTAATGGTTGGAACCACCCCAAGTTCAGTGATGAACTTCTTCATCCAGAACGCTTCTTTGCCGGCTTCAGCTGCAGCGACATATTCAGCCTCTGTCGTGGAATCAGCAATTACACTTTGCTTCTTGCTTTTCCAACTGACAGCCCCACCATTCAGAGTGAATACATATCCGGAGTTGGAACTTCTATCATCGACGTCAGATTGGAAATCTGCGTCTGTATAGCCTTCCACTCGCAACTCTGATGCTCCTCCATACACGAGGAACATGTCCTTAGTTCTTCTTAAGTACTTAAGGACCGTCTTGACAGCTCCCCAGTGTTCTGATCCTGGGTTAGATTGATATCGACTAGTAATGCTCACAGCATATGCAATATCTGGCATTGTGCATATCATGGCATACATGAGACTTCCTATGGCTGAAGCATAAGGAATACAACTCATTTGCCGTATCTCTTCAGGAGTTTTAGGTTCCATGGATTTAGAAAGGTGAATTCCATGTCCAACAGGAAGAAAACCTTTCTTAGATTGTTCCATCTGGAACCTACTTAGCACCTTATCAATGTACATAGATTGGGATAATCCAATTAATTTTCTGGATCTATCACGATAGAGCTTTATCCCAAGTACATAAGATGCATCTCCCAAATCTTTCATGTGGAAGGTTTTGGACAACCACACTTTTACAGAAGAAAGTACTGCAGTGTCATTCCCGAATAGTAATATGTCATCTACATATAACACTAGGAATACAACTGCATCCCCAACGACCTTTTGATAAACACAATTGTCATCTTCGTTTTGAGTAAAACCAAACGTTTTGATCTCATTGTCGAAACGAATGTTCCAGCTCCTGGAGGCTTGCTTAAGTCCATAAATGGACCTTTGAAGCTTGCATACCTTAGTCTTTTCAGACTTGGACACGAAACCCTCGGGTTGAGTCATATAGAGCTCTTCCTCTAGGTAGCCGTTCAGAAAGGCCGTCTTCACGTCCATTTGCCATATCTCATAATCATGGTACGCAGCTATCGCAAGCAAAATCCGAATGGACTTAATCATGGCTACAGGAGAGAAGGTTTCTTCATAGTCAATCCCTTCTCTTTGCCTGTAACCCTTGGCTACTAGTCTAGCCTTATAAGTCTCCACGTTCCCATCAACGCCTATCTTCCTCTCGAAGACCCATTTGTTTCCAACAGGTACAATACCTTCTGGAAGGTCTACAAGAGTCTAGACCTGATTTTGATACATGGAATCCATCTCAGATTTCATGGCCTCTTGCCATCTCTTTGAATCAATGTCGGACATTGCTTCAGTGTAGTCTCTAGGGTCCTCCTTTGTTTCATTGTCACCTAGAAGGTACAATTAATCAAAGTCATTGTCTAAGCCATACCTCTTAGGTGGCTTACTAACCCTTTCAGATCTACGTGGAGCTAGGGGTTCAGGAACAGGGTTGTCAACTTGTCGAGTGCTTGTTTGTGGTTCATCATTAATCTCATTAATTTCTTTCAATTCTATCTTGCTAGTTCCTTTAAGAACGAATTCATCTTCCATGAATATAGCAGTTCTGGCGACAAAGACTTTCTGGTCGTCAGGGTGATAGAATTCGTATCCATACGTCTGTTTAGGATACCCCACAAAATAGCATTTAACGGATCTCGCTTCAAGCTTTCCAGCATCTTGTTTCTTAACATATGCTGGACAACCCCAAATCTTAAGATGTTTAAGACTTGGCTTCTTCCCATACCATATCTCATATGGTGTTTGTGGAACAGATTTAGAGGGCACTGCATTTAGCAAATAAGCTGCTGTGTGTAGTGCATATCCCCAGAATGATATTGGTAGATCAGCGGAACTCATCATAGAACGAACCATGTTCATTAAGGTTCGGTTTCTCCTCTCAGAAACTCCGTTATGTTGAGGAGTTCCTGGTGGAGTCCACTGTGATACAATTCCACACTCTTTGAGATAATCTAGGAACTCGTTACTCAGATATTCACCGCCTCGATCCGATCTTAGGGTCTTTATCTGTTTCCCAGTTTGCTTCTCAACTTCATTCTTGAATTCTTTGAACCTTTCAAAGGATTCTGACTTGTACTTCATAAGATACACATAGCCAAACCAAGAGTGATCGTCGGTGAATGTGATATAGTAAGAGAAGCCTCCTCTCGACGTAGTAGACATAGGTCCACAAACGTCAGTGTGGATTAACCCTAGAATTTCAGTGGCACGCTCTCCTTTTCCAGTAAATGGAGATTTGGTCATCTTCCCTTTTAAGCAACATTCACAAGTACCCATCCGGTCATTACCTAATGGGCGGATATATCCGTCTTTCGACATCTTGCGAATCTTATCAAGGTTCACATGTCCAAGTTTAAGATGCCACATCTTTTCTTGGTTAACTTCTTTTCTAGCCCTTTTGGGTTTTGAGGTATTCCCGCTTTCAATACAGTGCGTCCCACTATTCGTCTCTAGGTGAAAAAGTCCCTCTATCATATTACCATGAGAGATAATACGACCGTTCAAGTATAAAGTGCAACTCATTTTGTCAAACAATACTGAGTGCCCATCTCGTAAAAGCTTAGAGATAGAAATCAAATTCTTTATACATGAAGGAAAATATAAACAATTTTTAAGTTCCAGGACTTCCCCAGAGGGTAGGTTAAGCATGTAGGTGCCTATTGCTTTTGCAGAGATTTTAGTCCCGTTCCCAACTCGCACAACCATCTCCCCATTGCGCAGTGACCTGCTCCCTGCTAGTCCCTACAACGTATTGCAGATATGTTGACTAGCGCCTGAATCAAATATCCAGGAATTGGAGCTCACTGTAAAAGCACTCTCTATGACAGAAATAGTCTCTTCAAAAGTTCGTGTCGTAAGGCTCGCAATGCGCACCCTGTATTTCTTTTTCCAACGTTCATCCTTTCCACAATGAAAGCATGTTCCTTTGGATTTCTTTGCCTTCTTCTTATGCAACCTTTTCCTTATGTTTGCATTCTCACTCCCACTGTCCATTTTGAAACTTTTTTCAAATCTACAGCACATGTCAATCATCTCTTTCAAAGAATGATCGAATCTATTCACTTTATAGTTTATAATAAACTTAGTGAAATCATCCGAGAGAGATGCAAGGAAAAAGTCTTGGGCCATTTTCCCATCGATGGAAGTTCCTAAACTTTTAAGATCTTTAAATATCTTTTCCATCTTTTGTCCATGTTTATGGACCGATGCCCCCTTTGCCATCTTGGCATTCATTAGACTACAAACATTTGAGAATCGTACATTACTAGTCTCAATGTCATGCATCTTATGCAAACTTTCAACCATGGCACAAGAAGTGTCCATGTGCTTATGTAGCTTCATAAGCTCCTCACTAAGTGAAGTAAGGATTAAGCATTTGGCTTGTAAGTCATCCTCATAGTATCTAACATAATTTTGACACTCCTCATTTGAAGCTAGTTTCGTAGGAGGTACATGAGGAGGGGATTGCTTAAGCACATACAATATGTCTTTCACCTTTGAGACATTCTCAATATGGCGATACCAAGCAAGGAAACGTTGGCCCTTAAGGCCACTTTTGTCAAGTATAATGGTGGGTATAATTTTAGGCATGTCGTTCACTACATAACATAACAGAAATCGTATTAGATTGTTTGTTTAAAACTATTTGATTGGGTCTTTGAATCAAATAGTACCACCCACTATTTTTGGCAAATTCCACATCCCTCAATAGAATTCGAGAGTTATATTGAACTCTTAGCGGGTTATGGGAGACTCACCATTACCAAGCCCACCTCAGAATTATATCATGTTGGTTAGCAAAAATAATGATGAGAGAATAACGTATTATTCATTTACAACTCTTGTAATTACCCATCTTGTTTGGCCTCTAGAGAATGATTACCTCAGAATTATATCATGTTGGCACCATTGCACTTAGTTAAGTCATTCCCACCATGCTTAGTTTATGTAGAGGTTCAAGCATAACCTCAGAATTATATCATGTTGGTCATACTCGTTGTCTACACTCACCTCATCATATGTTTATGGGTTCCTCCTGGATGTAAGCACATACTTTGTACTTCCCCATTATAGGGTGAAGCCGGTGCATGAGTCACAAACGATTGGTTCCCACCACGGTGGAAGGCCTACGAAGAGATGTTCAAAGCATCTCTCGCTTATCAACTTAATATTCGTTTTGAGGGAGTAGTTTTGGGCTACATCAAAACATTTTAATCATATTAAAAGAACTTGGGCCTATCACAACTATTGGTCCAAGTCAATATGAATTAGTAGCATATAATACTCCCACTGTTTCGTTGAAACAAGCGAGAATATATGGAACTACTAACGAATGCATTGCATCCTCATATGGACTATATAGTCATATTAGGTTTTAGGATGATTATGAACCGATTGATTTGATCCAACACGAGCCTTGTGTTGGACCTTGGGTTTAAGGTAGATAGTTGTTGATTTTAGTTACGCGTTTAATCTAATTAAACCGTTATTTCCTATTGGGCGTTGGACCCAACTATTCCATTTTGCATACATATAAACAAAAAGGAATACATGAAATAATAATAAGGGCTTATGCCCTTTTACAACACAAATCAAATGATGGACTTATGTCCATTTACAACAAATTGAATTAATCAAATTACATTCAAATCTACTCTACTAAAACCCAAACATTCATAATGTATATCGGCCAATCACATAGCTCAATTATCGTGGCCTTTGGTTCATAATCACCCTTTTCTCAATTAATCACATTAACTAAGAAAGCAACTTAAACAATTGGTTTTTGGATCCATAGAATTGATTTAAATGGAACTAAATGAAATGAAAATCCAATTCTCATTAAAGAGACAAAACAATTTTGTTCTCATTTTATTTGGGCCAAAAGGAAACTATGACCACAACAATTGGGCCATAATGCAAATACAAAAACTTTTGGGGTCACTTTGTAAAAACACAATAGTCCACAACTTCATGTAATTACAACTAGATCCCAAAATTTTATTAATGTAATAACATCATTAAAGGATCAAAACAATTCGTCCTTTAGCGTTTTAGGGCCTTAACGTAAAAACGTAAACTTTTGGGCCAAAGTGCAAATACACAAAAGTATCAAAACTTTATGTAATTGCATAAAAGACCCCAAAAGTACCCCCACTAGGGGGTGGCCGGTTTTTAGAGAGGTAAAGTAGTGTGAAAGGGTTTTATGCAAGTTGTGCATGCATGTGCAAAATGCAAGTTGATTTTGGTGGGTGAGGTAAAGGTGAAGTTGATGGTTTGTAAGAAAATGTTTTGTAAAACATTAATTAGTTTAGACAAACATTAAAGCCAATTTTAATGCTTCACCAATATCCATCACCCATCAAAATTAAACCAAAACTTTATGAAAAACATAAAACTTTTGAATCAAAACTTCAAACCTTTTTGTTCTTGGCAAGAACTTCAAGAACATTTGAAGAACACCATGAAAACTCATAATAGCTCCATGGATGTTTTCATTCACCAAAACTCAATTTTTCACCTCTCAAAAGAGGGCTAATATCCTAGGGTACTTAGGGGTTCCAAAAGTCACCTTAAAACCATTTTAACAAGACAAACATGAACCCAAAAAATCACCCTAGGGATTTGGCCGAATTTCCCAAAACTCATGGCACCAAATTTTAGTTCCAATATTCATGCTTAAATGAAATACATCTACAACATTTGAGATGCTAAATTTTCTAGCAAAATTTATATATTCAAAAGCAAGAACAAAGCTTGTAACATTTACAACATTTAAATCACAAAATATGAACAACACAAAACCCAAAAGGATTCACCATACACTAGGCCTAGGCTCTGATACCACTTGAAGGAAAAATGTTGTCCTAGCTAAGAACAAGTATGAACATTTGAATACACATGCAAGCTATTAACACTTTAAAGTAGGCATGCATCCAAAAACAATTCATGAAACCCATGACTTTCAAAGCCTAGTATATGGTGAACCAAAATAAACTCTTTAACAATATTAAAGAGAAGTAAAGATTAAGTGATTCTTTACCCTTGAAGCTCATCCTTGTTTACACAAGGGATTCACCCAAGTGGAGGGCCTTCAAGTCACCTCCAAGCTCCTTGAATCCTCCTTGTGTTTTCCTCCCTTTAGTGCTCCTTTGATGATTTGAGGAAAAAGGATTTGTTCTCCAAAACACCAAAAGCTTGATGTCTCTAAGTCTCTTCACCAAGGTTGTATATTGTGAAGATGATATGGATGACTAAGGAAAGAAGAGATTGCTAGATGTCTCTCCCCTTAGTGGCCGGCCTCCTTAGAAGAAAATGGAGAAAATGTTTCACCCAATTTCAACAAGAAGAACCCTAATTAGAAAATAGCTATAAAGTTGCTTTTATAACCTTTTCTTTGGTGAGTGGCAAACTTGTAATTAAGCAAACTTTGCCCATCCACCCTAATGGCCGGCCATCCTTTGTCATTGGGCTAATTTGCCCATTTTGTTTTAGTTGTCATGCAACTTAAACATAATGGGCCTTGTGGACCAAAACGCTTTTGGGCCCCGAAACCCAAAACCAACATATAAGCCCAATACGAACCTTTCGTATAATTAATTAACTAATTAATTAATCTTGACCATTCTTCAATTAAACCATTTAATTGCATATCCATTTCATTTGATTTCTTCACATACATCCTTACTCGGTGTACGATCCATTAGGTTCCAATTAGCGAGGCAGTGGGCGATGTTACTCTTAACGATCGATTGTGAATTGAAACCACATTTCAATTCTCCCTTTTGTTGATTAGTGTTTGCTAACCATTAGGGCTTCCACAAACCATGAGTGACGCCTAGCAGCATATCATGGTTACCCAAGCTAAGTAGAATTGGTTGGAGAACCTATCCAGTTACAACTACAATGCAATACGGTCCTTCTCTAATACAATACTCTTAATCACATTGTTTAAGTGATAGTTTGTTTCATGTCTACTATCCAATGTGATACTTTCCTATATGATTCCCTTGAATATGATTTGGAACAAACTTCCTAAGTCATATTCATTTGCTTTGGCCAAAGACTTTAGAATCATATCTTAGAGTATTCTCCCTCCACCATGGAAGGTTAGAGATCCCTTGTTGTGCATTCATATGCCTACATGACTAGATAGCTTGACCCCAACAATGCCGTGGACACTCCAAAGGAATGCCGTTGACAGGATCAAAGATCAAGGACCTAACCATTAGACATCGATGATGCCTCAGGTCAAAGGACTACTTTGCATATTGCAACTTTAGAGTTCATACATGACATGTATGTTCGAACTCTCTTTTGATCGTAGTTCAGTGTACTCGATTACTCTTTCGAGCACCTATGTGTTTGTCTTAGTGTCCAACACCAAATGACTTGAGACTAGTCATACTCACGCTTGAGTCAACACAACACATACTAACCTTAGCGGATTGTCAATGCCCAATTGGCAATCCTATGGCTAGGAACGTTTTAGGAATGAACATAAGAGAAAGGTCTCGATAATCTAACTTACTTAGATCACTTTGCTCTTAGAACAAATACATTCCTTGGATTCTCTTATTGCTTAAACACATGATACAATAAATAGTGATTAACAATAAGATTTGCCCTTCATTAAACATATAAAAGTTTAATACATTTAAGTATTCCAAAAAGCTATTACATCAAATGAGTGGCTTTGTGGGCATACTTCCAACAAGGAGTAGTAGATTAGCTCAATTCGTCGGAAAAACAATGAATTTCATCGGAGAAACTCACGGGTCACCGCCGGGTCACGGGTCAAGCGGAAACCGATTATGTTCCCCTCCTTGTCTTCTTCCCTCATTTTCCCTCATTTCCTCTTTTCCCATTGGTTCTCCTCATTTTCTCCCTTCCTCATTGGTCTGGTTCCTTCCTTCTTTCTCTCATTTATCCTCCATTTCTACTAACCATCTTTCTTTCTTTTAATCTGGGCCACACACGTGGCTCTACCAGATTTTGCTCCAAAAATCTGGAGCATTCTAGAAATAAATAAATTTACAATTTTTCCCTCGACTTCATTCGTTAATATCTTCTTTGTTATAACTCCAAATCATGATCCATTTACACCCACGCGTAGCAACAAGTACTACGAGGATACACCAAGAAAATGAACCTTACGTGACACGACACGGTAGTCAACAAAAGTCAACACTTTGTCTCGAATGAGCATTTTCGTGAATTCACTTTTTAAAATTATAAAAATCATAATAATTGGGGACGGGTTGTTACAACTAAGATGTATGGGTTTGGAAGAATCAATGAGTGTAATGGCTAAAGATTATAAAGGGATATGTTGAGCTCATAAAACCTGAAATAAGATGAGATGGTTATTAGGGAGATATGGCTATTTCTGGCCACATATAGAGAATGATTGCAAGGCCTATTCCAAAGGATGTGAAGAGTGTTAAAGACATGTGTTCAACATCTTCCTTCAGTGCCCTCGAGTCCAATTGTAAAGCCTTGGCCTTTCAGAGGATAAACCATGGACGTCATCAGGCAAGTTTATCCGGCTTCCTGTAAAGGACACACATTTTAATTGTGGCAAAAGATTACTTCACAAAATCAGTAGAGGGTTTTGTTGGAAGATCATAACTTCACCAACAGTGAAGAAATTTATAGAGACTGAGATCTTACACAAATATAATATACCTGAGTCGATTTTCATACATAGAGGCGCTTATTTCATCTCAAGAAAAGTTGTGGAATTGCAGAAAAATTCAAGATAAAAATGGTATGAGCCAGTCTCTATTATCCTCAATCAAATGGTCAAGCTAAAGCTAGCAACAAAATCTTAGTCAATATTATCAAGGAGATGGTGGAGGATAATCTTGAGAAGTGGCTTGAGAAGTTAGGAGATACTCTATTGGCTTATAAGACTTCTACGAGATCAAGAACTCGTACAACACCTTATTCTCTACTATTCGGGGAAGATGCAATTTTTCAAATGGAGATCAACATGACCTCTATAAGGTTACCAGTTTAGGCTACAAAGTGATTAGTACATGGAAGCTATGTGTCAAGGACTAGAATATGTAGATGTTGCCGAAGTGAAAGCTTTGAACAAGATTCAACCAGGAAAGGAAGTTATGGCCAGAGCATACAACAAGAAGGTGAAACACAAGTCTTTCATGGAAGGTGACTTGGTTTGGAAAGAAATTCTACCGCTCATAGCACAAGTTAGAGGTTTTGGGAAATATAGTCCTACTTGGGAAGGTCAATTAACCATCTCACAAATATTGGACTACCTCACTAACTTGGAGGGAAATTTTCAGAAAAATCCTCTCAATGGCAAGTATTTAAAGATATATCACCCTACTTTGTGGGATGTTAGAGATTACTATATTGAGCAATCCCTTCAAACATTTTGTACGCAAATGGTGAGAGGCTTATCTTTTTCTTCCTTTTGTTCATTTTGAAGACCTGTAAAACAAAGAAGCATATTCTAAAGCCTTTATTTATTACTTGTGTTTGAAATTTTTTTGGTGAAGAAAAGCCTCTCTGCCAAAGGCATTCTTGTCTTCATAAAAGGTCTTGTTTAACCAAAAGGAATGCCTAGTAAAGTGCTTATTGCAAAACTGAAATACAAAAAATTAACACAATGAAGATTGCCAAAAGTTAAATTCTTTTTGTTAATTTAAATGGAAGTTAGCCTGCAAGTGGCATTACAAAGTTACAAATTGGCATTCTAGGCTAACGCAACAATCTCATAGTGAAAGGTATGCATTACAGCAGATAATCGATCAGGCTCTCCCCCAACAATAATGTTATTTTCTAGATGACCTTCTGCTACCTCTATTGATTGACTCACCATTTTGGCCCTAGAGACTTTTTGAAATAACTGGCTAGATAAGCTCATTTTCTCAGACTTCTTGGCTGCCAGCTCTCTCTCAAGTCCTTGTACCTCCTAATCCACCACCAAGAGCCTTTCCTGCATAAGAGTCATCTCCCTCATAAGTTCCCTCAACTGAGTTGCAAGATTGAGTGTGTTGCTCAGACCTTGCTTGAACCTCCTGCATCCCTAGTAGCTTTCTGATGTTGCTCTCGGATGAGCTTGAGATGATCAAAGAATGAGTGGAAAGTTCCATGTTGCTCCTTTGACATTTAACTTAGTTTGTAAAGCTTTGTGACCACTTACTCAGTTTGTTGGAGTTGTTTGAGGTCGAAATTGGTAGTAAAATTGCTCATTGCCACATAATGAATTTACCCTTAAGTTCATTTACTTGTTGAGCTTTAACTTTATGACTTAAGGATCATTCTTCTTCTTCTTTTTTAGGTTTGAATTCCAGGTCATACAAGAAATGGTGGCATTGGGCTGAATAAAGGCCAAGGAAGGAGGTTGATTTGGGGCATTTGGACATGATGACGAAGTTCATATCGAAAGTCTCCCTTTGTTGACCTCTTTAAAGCGTAGTCACCAACCTCAGGCAAGATAGGGGTAGCCTCTCCTGGAATAAAGGTATATAGAGAAGAGGTTGCCCTTCTCTAAAAACCATGAGCAATACATACAGTAAAAAGCAAATGGTTATACCACTCTGACAAAGTAAGGAATTGGTATATCTGTGACTGATCCTTGGTGGCTACATCTTGCCCGATAAGGGTTTTTGTTTTAGGAATATTCTGGGAAGGCTCATTTGTAGCTTGAGTCTACCAAAGCAAATTAGAGGCCATTATAGAGTAAATGGCATAATCAAGGAAAAGATTGAAAAGTCACATGCAAGATAGGCTTGACATCTCAAAACTTACATTAATTTTCTTGATAGGAGTTCTTCTCTAGTAAGTTTGAGTAGAACTCACTATCTTGGAAGGAGAAAGAGTAGTAGTAGTGTCTGGTGCTTCAATGTTCTCTGAGGTGTTGGGCCTTGCCTTGGCACTCCTATACATATACAAAAAACACAGCGGGGTCAAAATGAGATAGAGGCATCAGAAATGCTAAGAACTTGCCACAGGTAAACATAATGTCAAAGGAAAACCGAAGTAGTGACTTACCAACAGTTTTTTGTTTCTTCCTAGCACCAGATGGTTCACCCATATGTTGCCTAAACTTCTTTTTAGATAAAGGCTCTAGAATCTCTAGGACATGAGTGCTATGTGTGGCCTTGGTCCTCCTTTCTTGGGCAGCTTCTGAGGAAGAGAAGAAGTGCCATAAGCTGCCCGAACGGGACTTTCTGAGGCAAGAATTACTTGAGTAAGAACCACTTGAAGGGGAGTTGCCCGAATGGGAGAGGATATCATAGGTAGACCAACTGAGGGTTCTGGAATGGTGTTGTCTTCTATATCATCATCATTAGTGCCAAACGCCTCTTCAATGATACCTTTAATTATTCTTAGAGAAGCTAAAGTAAAAGGAGGAAGTAAGTGAGATTCAGGCAAGGCATAAATATTACAACAAGAAAGGAAGAACCAATAAGGAATATGCTTCCACACCTATGAGGAGATGGTCATTCTTCCCCATCACCATATCCTACCATTGCTTGAGAATTTCGTTTTAAGGGCGAGATTTGAAAGGCATCCTCATAAAAAAAGCCTATCATAAGTCTAAGAGCGTTATCTTTGTACCTATCCGTGAATTTTTCATCCCACCATTCCACAAACTCTAGAATGCATTTTGAAATTCATGATGTTTGTCTTGACACTACTAGTGCCTTATCTAAATGCTTCAAACAACTTCCAAGCCAAGGGAAGGTATCCTAAAGCGGCACAGTTCATGTTGTTGTAAAAAAAAAATTGGGATGCACTGCTTGAATCCCAATTGCCTACAACAATAATTGGGGTTCTAGGTTGAAGTAAAAAGTTTGTCCTAGCTAAGAATATGTGAGAACATTTGAACACATAAGCAAGCTAATAACACTTTAAAGTAGGCATGCATTCAAAAATAATTCTAAAACCCATGACTTTCAAAGCCTAGTGAATGGTGAACCAAAAGACTCTTTAACAAATTAAAGAGAAGAGAGAGTTTGAGTTTCATTACCCTTAAAGCTCATCCTTGTTTACACAAGGGATTCACCCTAGTGGAGGGCCTTCAAGTCACCTCCTTTTCTCCTTGGATGGTTGCTTCTTTGCTTCTCCTTTGCTCCTTGAGGATTTGAGGAGAGGAACTCCAAGAACACCAAAAGTTTAGTGTCTCTAAGTCTCCACACCAAGGATGAGGTGTGAAGATGAAATGGATGACTTAGAGGAAGGAAGATTGCTAGCTTTTTTCCTCTAAGTATGGCCGGCCTCTTTGGAAGACAAAGAGAGGAAGAGCTTTGCTCCTTTGCCTCAAAGAAAACCCTTAGTGAGATAATGGCTATAAAGATGCCTTTATACCACCTCACATATAAGTGGCAAACTTGCAATTAACCCAAGTTTCCTACCACTCACCCTATGGCTGGTTCCCTTTAGTTATTAGGCTAATTTCCCATTTTATTTTAGTTGTCATACAACTTAAACATAATGGGCTTTGTGGACCAAAACCCTTTTGGGCCCCGAGACCCGAAACTAACTTGAAAGCCTAATACGAACCTTTCGTATAATTGATTAACTATTTAATTAATCTTAACCATTCTGAATTAAACCATTTAATTTCTTATCCATCTCATTTATATTTCTTCACTTTCATCCTTACTTGGTGTAAGATCCATTAGGTTTCAATTAGCGAGGCAGTGGGTGATTATTACTCTTAACGATCAATTGTGAATTGAAACTACATTTCAATTGTCCCTTTAGTGAAGATTAGTGTTTGCTAATCTTTAGGGCTTCCACAAACCATGAGTGACACCTAGCAATATGTCATGGCTACCCAAGCTAAGTAGAAGTGGTTGGAGAACCTATCCAATTACAATTACAATGCAATACGGTCCTTCTCTAATACAATACTCTTAATCACATTGTTTGAGTGATAGTTTGTTACATGTCTACTATCCAATGTGATACTTCTCTATATGATTCAATTGAATATGATTTGGGACCAATTTCCTAAGTCATATTTGTATGCTTTGGCCAAAGACTCCCGAATCATATCTCAGCGTATTCTCCCTCCACCATGGAAGGTTAGAGATCCCTTGTTGTGCATTCATATGCCTACATGACTAGATAGCTTAACCCCAACAATGTCGTGGACACTCTCGATGGAATGCCTTTGACTTGATCAAAGATCAAGGACCTAACCATTAGACATTTATGATGCTTCATGTCAAAGGACTACTTTGCATATTGCAACTTAAGAGTTCTTACATGACATGTATGTTCGAACTCTCTTTTGATCGTAGTTCAGTGTACTCGATTACCTTTTTAGAACCTATGTGTTTGTCTCATTGTCCAACACTAAATAACTTGAGACTAGTCATACTCAGGCTTGAGTTAACATAACACATACTAACCTTAGCGGATTATCAATGCCCAATTGGCAATCCTATGGCTAGGAACGTTTTAGGAATGAACATAAGAGAAAGGTCTCATTAATCTAACTTACTTAGATCACTTCTCTCTTAGATTAAATACATTCCTTGGATTCCCTTATTGCTTAGACACATAATACAATAAATAGTGATTAACAATAAGCTTTGCCCTTCATTAAACATATAATAGTTTAACACAATAAGTATTCCAAAAGCTTTTACATCAAATGAGTGGCTTTGTGGGCATACTTCCAACATAGGCTTCAATCTCATGCTCATAATTGCAGTCAATCCTCACTCCCCAGGATAGGTTCCTATGTTGAATGCAACTAAAATTCTTCTTCATGCCCCATTTGTCATCAAATCCTTGGAGCTTCACCAAGAGGTGTCCTCCTTGAAGCATAAGTCATGAAAACTGAGACCACAACGCCCCCTCAAATTTCTCCACCGACCTTGACTGACACTCTCTAAAAAGATGTAGGCATTTCATAGTGGTATGAGTACCTGAGCTCCTATGCTCAGAGAAATACCATTGAAGCCAAATTTGAATTATTTTGAAAGGCTAATGCCATGTCTGTTGGAAATGTGCCCTAAAGCCAATCATATGATGATACTTTACGAACATTTCACATGTTAAACTAATCTAGTTTAACATAAAAGGCAAAGATTATTATTTAAAGCCGTCTCATATAAATGTCATATGCTTAAATGATAAGTCCAAGGAATATGTAATTGGGAGAATGTGATCCAAAGAAGTTAGATTCATGAGACCATTCTCTTTCGTATACATACCCAAAACGTTCCTGATCATAGGATTGCCAATTGGGCATTGACAGTCCATTAAGATCAGTACGTGCTATGTCTTCTCTTAAGGAGAGTGACTGGTCTCGAGTCATTGGTGTGATTGACACCAAGACAAGCATGTAGATGCTCAATAAAGAATGAGTCCACGGAACACGATCAATAAGGAGTTCTCATTCTCATGTCACATGAGAACTCATGGTTGGGATAATGCAAAGTAGTCTTTTAACTTGAGGCATCATGGTTATCTTGTGGTTAGGTCCTTGATCTTTGACTATGTCAATATCACTCCATCAGAGGGTGTCCACAACATAGTTGGGGTTAAGCCACTTAGCCACAGAAGCAAGTGAATGTACAACAAGGGATCTCTAGCCTTAAAACCGTTTGAGAGAGAATACTCTATGATATGATTAAGAATCTTTGGCCAGAGTATAAATGAGATTTAGGAAGTCGTTCCAAATCACATTCAAGGTAATCATAGAAGTAAAAGAATCACATTGGATAGTAGACATGAATAAACTATCAAACCAAACAATGTGCTCAAGAGTATCGTATTAGAGAAAGACCGTATTGCATTGTAATCCTAAACTGAATAGATTCTACACCTCTTCTGTTTAGCTTGGGTAGCCATGACATACTGCTAGGTGTCACTCATGGTATGTGGAAGCCCTAAAGGTGTACAATCACTAAAGGGAGAATTGAAAGTAAGTTTCAATTCACAATCGATTTGAAGAGTTCTATGTTGGAAATGTGTCCTAAAACCAATCATATGATGATACTTTACGGACATTTCACATGTTAAACTAATCTAGTTTAATATAAAGGGCAACGATTATTGTTTTAAGCTATCTTATATAAATGTTATATGCTTAAACAGTAAGTCCAAGGAATGTGCAATTGGGAGAATGTGATCTAAAGCTGTTACATTCATAAGACCATTCTTTTTCGTATACATATCATAAACGTTCCTGATCATAAGATTGCTGATTAGGCATTGACAGTCCATTAAGATCAGTACGTATTATGTCTTCTCTTAAAGAGAGTGACTAGTCTCAAGTCATTGGTGTGACTGACACAAAGACAAGCATGTAGGTGCTCAATAGAGAATTAGTCCACTAAACACGATCAACAAGGAGTTCTCATATTCATGTCACATGAAAACTCATGGTTGGGATAATGCAAAATAGTCATTTGACCTGAGGCATCATAGTTGTTTTGTGGTTAGGTCCTTGATGTTTGACTATATCAAAGTCACTCTATCAGAGGGTGTCCATAGCATTGTTGGGGTTAAGCCACTTAGCCATGGAGGCAAGTGAATGCACAACAAGGGATCTCTAACCTTCAAACCATTTGAGGGAGAATACTCAATGATATGATTAAGAATCTCTGGCCAGAGCATGAATGAGATTTAGGAAGTCGTTCCAAATCACATTCAAGGTAATCATATAAGTAAAAGAATCACATTGGATAGTAGACATGAATAAACTATCAAACCAAACAATGTGGTCAAGAGTATTGTATTAGAGAAAGATCGTATTGCATTGTAATCCTAAACTGAATAGGTTCTCCCCCTTTTCTGATTAGCTTGGGTTGCCATGACATACTGCTAGGTGTCACTCATGGTTTGTGGAATCCCTGGTAATCTTCATCAAAGGGAGAATTGAAATGTTTTTTCAATTCACAATCGATCATTAAAAGTAACAATAGCCCACTACCTCACTAAAAGGAACCTAATGGATCGTACACCATGTACGGTAGAGATTAAAGAAACAACGGAGTTGAGTAAGAACAATTAAATGGTTTAATTGTTTATGGCTAGGATTAATTAATATGTTAATTAATCGAACGAATAAGTTTGTTTTAGACGTCGGGTTAGTTTTGGGCCTCAAGGCCCAATAGGCTTCAAATGTCAAGCTCATTGACTTAAGTTGTATGACAACTTAATGAATAAAGATTCAAGAGCTGGCCATATTGATGAAATAGGGTTTTGGTTCTTTTTGTCACTTAAGTGAAGTGACTATATAAAGAACTTTATAGCCAAAATTCATTTAAGGTTCTTTTAGAGGAAATTGGATAGAACAAGTCTCTCCCTTTCTCTCTAGGAGGCCGGCCCCTTGGAGGAGATTAGCTAGCAATCTTCCCTCCTCCAAGGTTACTCATCTCTTCTTCTAGTCTCTCCTTGGTGTGGAGACTTAGAGGTTCTCTATTTTGGGAACTTGGAGAATCCATTCTACCATCCTCATCCAAGAAATCCATGGAGCTAAGAAGTAAGGAATGAAGGCCCTATCTCTTGGGTGATTAGTCTTTGCTTATGCAAAGAGGAATCAATAATGGTATAATATTTCTCAACTCACTTTGTTCTTGAATTGAGTCTTGGTTCACCACACTCACTAGGCCTTGAATTTCATGGGTAAAGTTTTGTTTTTGAGTGCATACAAGCATGATTCCGCCTTTAATTGTTAATTGCATGTTGTAGATGTTGCTCAAATGAACTTGTATTCACAAATATTTCCTTTTTCTAATCGCCCACTGCCTCGCTAAAAAGAACCTAATGGATCGTACACCGAGTAAGGTAGAGATTGAAGAAATAATGGAGATGAGCAAGGATAATTAAATGGATTATACACCGACTAAGTTCGTTATAGACCTCGGGTTAGTTTTGGGCCGCAAGGTCCAATGGGATTTGAATGTCAAGTCCAATAACTCAAATTATATGACAACTTGAAACACAAAGGGCCTCAAAGCCCAAAGAACCCAATATGGCCAGCCATAAGAGTGAGGGGTAGTGAACTTGGCTTAATTGCAAGTTTGCCACTCCATTGTGAGGTGGTATAAAGGCAACTTTATAACCATTTCATCCTAAGGGTTTTTTCTTTGGAGAAAAGATGAGAACAAAAGCTCTCTTGACTCTCTAAAAGGCCGGCCACCCTAGAGGAACATATATAGCAATCTTCCTTCCTCTTGGTCACTTATCTCTTCATCAATGCCTCCTTGGTGTGGAGACTTAAAGGTTCTCTATTTTGGGAACTTGGAGAATCCATTCATCCATCCTCCTCCAAGAAATCCATGGAGCTAAGAAGGAATGAAGGCCCTCTCTCTTGGGTAATTAGCCTTTGCTTATGCACAGAGGAATCAACAAAGGTATAATATTTCTCAACTCACTTTGTTCTTGAGTTGAGTCTTGGTTCACCATAACTACTAGGCTTTGAATTTCATGGGTTAAGTTTTGTTTTTGAGTGCATACAAGCATGATTCCGCCTTTTAATTGTTAATAGCATGCATAGATGTTGCTCGAATGAACTAGTTTTCACAAATATTTCCTTCAATGTCATCTTGTCCAACATGGCATAGATGTGAGCAAGGATGAAGGGACATGTTGCCACATCATCGTATGCATGAAGAGTCTCCACTAACCCACTCCAGTTTCATCCCTTTAGAAGGGTTAGGAAAATGAATTTGTTGAGCCAGTAGAACAAAAAGTACTTATGGTCTTGATCCCTATCAGGAGAAGTTGAAGAGGGACCATAACTGCTCCTAAATTATCTCAAAAAGACCAAATAAGATGTGGTGTAAGCTTTGAACTCTACCGCATTATGTTTGAGCTTCCTTGGGGGCAAGGTGGCTTCATCTTCCCCTTCATTTTTCTTGTTCAAATCCTAGGGAGCTGCCCAATCATTAGAAGCGACCATACTATTACCCGAGGGCCTGAGATCGAACAACTACACCATGTCTAAAATGGTGGGATAGATGAGCCACATCCTAAAGTTAAAAGTATTGGTGCTATTATCCCAAAAAAACTAAAGCACCACACTGAGAAGTTTGGGCTTCAGGGTCATTGCATGCTTCAACATCATGATCAAGTCATAGATAACATTTGAGCACCACTTAGCTCCATAATCAGTTCTAGGATATTTATCCAATTTTTCCAATCTTGCTTAGAGGCGATAGGGAAACCTTTGGTGGCCTAACTCCACTCAGTCAGACAAATTCCCTGCAAGGCAGAGTAGGGATTAGGTGTGACCATGTCGTTGAGTGCAGGTTGTTTTCCACCACGTCTGGGACTTCTTGGACCCATGCAAGTCCTGAGGAAAAAGCTTCGTCATGTTGGAAGTAGGTGGAAAACTCCAAACCAGGTTAAGGTTGGTGGAGCAAACCATCTCATGTATAACACTAGTCAGTCCTTCACTAGACTTAGGACAAGGAATTCCCTACCAAGACATAGTGGAAATAAATTGAAGGTTGGAAACCTTAGAAAATTAGAAAGAAAAGTTGTAGAAAGCTTGGAGTTCCTTGAAAGCTAAGTTTCTCTGGCAATCAAGTCAAAGGTTGAAGTTAAAAAGGAAAGTGTTATGAACTTGTCTCCTTTAAATATGACGGTTAAGAGTTTCGTTAGACTTCATGATTAGTGGAAGAGTTTTGCTCACAACAGTTACTTAGTGGCGCTAAACCCAGTTCGGACAAAGAAGGTGAAAGCTTTAAATATGCTCAAAGCTGAAGTTAATGGCTTAATTATGTTTAAAGGGGCACTGTTTGGACTAAAAATATACTGTTTGGTCTGCCCAAGGCACACAATGTAGAAATTTGTTTGAAAGCTTAAAGGGCATTTAATTTGTTTAGCAAATGAACATTTTGTGGCCAAAATGAAAATTACTTTATGACGTGGCAATAGTGGGTAGCAAAAATCGTCGTTCACACAAAGGAAGGAGTGTTTAGTCGAGTTTTACAAAGGAAAAGCACTTTCTAGTGGCAAATTGTAGTTTGAGAGGATAAAAGCTCAAGTATCTAGGTAAAAACTCATCCTCATACAACAATAACATCGGCCACTTGGATCAGAGAGAATGAACTAAAAAGGAAAGGCTTGCTCTTGAAGTAAGAAGCAGTTCTATAAAAGGCATCATAAAGGAAGAAAAAAATGACACTCAACTCAACATACAAATAGACTTTAATGCTCTGCAAAATCTACTTTCTAAATTCCTTTTCTATTTCAAACACTCTTTATATTAATTGCTCTACTACTCTCTTTGCAGTATCAATTTCCTATATTTAAGAATCCCTTTCTCAAGCACACTCTGTGCTAGCAAGAATTTGCTCGTCTGGTGAGCAATCTTGCTCGAATAATTTTAATTCGTGTCCAAATGTCTGTATTTATTGCTTGTACATTTCAATGCAAGTACTTTCTATTTTGTTAAATAGATTTTGCATGTCTTTATGCTTCATCGCTTTTAATACTTTATATTCCAAGTCAAGTTTTTTTTCTTTTTTTGTATTTACATTTGCACGACGATTGCAAACTGACTCGACATGGTTCAACCAGTCCGTGGTCCTCTCTTGGTAAACAACACGATTAAAAAGTACTTGTCACCAAGGTATGATAAAGAACTTAACATAGATTTAACCCTTCTATGGCACAATCACTTGATAAAGAAGTCGAATCTCTTGTGGCGTAAGCAAGTTATCCAAAACAAACGAATCAATTAATCAACTTGTTGGTAAGGCGAACAATGGCATGCCTAAAACATTACACACTCATTTAAGATATCATCAAGGCCTATGAAGGCCCCTCAAAGGCCACCTTAAACTGACACTGTCTACCATGATTGCAAGGAGAACTATGACGCCAACAAAAACAATCAAGAAATTGCACTCCGGTGGAGTTTTTTTCTTTTTCTTTTTTTTTTTTCTTGATGAAAAAATGGAGTTATTTTCATTGTCTATGTAAAGTCAAAAGAAATTTTGTGGAATCGTCGCATTTTAGAAATTCGTACGCAAGGTTTAGGCAGGCGCGGCTCCGGGATCATTCATACAGGGTGTTGCAACAGTGGTGGTGGTGATTCAAGGGGATCTCACGGCGAAGAGAATCACATCATTGTTGGTAGTGCACATGATCTTGATCAAAGGAATGTAAAGGCTATTGAAGTTTAGACAGCGTACGTACACCTGCGCCTACGTGTAGCTGATTAAAATTAGTCAGGTAAACGTTAGAGTTTGTTATTTTGTTATAAAAGTTTTGACCTTAATTGACGTTTATTATTGAAATACCCATTGGAAATTACTCAATAATGAAAATCACACTTATTTCATTTCTCTTTTGGGAAATTTTGTTGTATCCTTTGAAAAAAAAAAAAATTATTAATGAACGTGATGAAACTAACCAATATTGTTATTTACTTTGAGTTAGTTTAAATAAACAATGTGATTCTCTGTATTATCTTATGTTTACCTTTTTTATAACTTTACCCATCATGATTGTTAATTATACATGGATTAATTACATTATAAAATCATGCTTCAAATATTAACGTGCATTATAAATACAACTCGGTGTCCTCTCTTAAATAGTAGTTGTTTCTTTAATCATACAATATACTTTCATGATAGTTAAAATCTCATAGTTACATGATTCTGTTTGGTATATATATATATATATATATATATGTACCCACACAATTACAATTATAGTACACTCCACTATAGAAATCAAAATAATTATTTTTCGATTACTTTAATCATTCGGCCAAAGCGCTTGTAAATAATTAGAGTGTAAAAGTGGAAAAAGATGTAGAACGCTTCTGCATGTTGAAATATACGTATTAATTGCACGTATAGTATTTACTATAATATACAGAACGACATTGAAATGGAAAACAATAATACATTGAAGTCATTATCATATCAGTGATTCAGTAATTAGAGTCTGTGAAGCTGTTATTATCTACTGCTGAAGCACACCAAAACACAGAATTAAGATAAAACCAACCAGTCTTTCTCCTAGTATACATCTGTAGGAAATCTCAGAAACCAATACGCATTACTGTACCTGGACAAACTAAAAACATTGTCATATTAAACAACCAAAAATATGAATTATCCTTTCGCAGTTCTATATATACATTGCCCGTCAACCAAATCTTCATGTTTCTGGTGAAGAAAATTAAAGAAAATACTAAAACAAAAATGAAACAAAAGGAAAAAAGAAAAAAAGAAAAAAAAACAGGCGATCACCTTGTCAAAAATTAAACTTGTGTAGCTATAGATATGTTGATCAGGGTGATCTCCAACTTCTTAAGCCGATACCATTGTGCTTCCTTGAGGGGCCAGAAGCCGGTATAGGTATCCTTCTCGGAAAGAAGCCCAAAAAGTGGCCAGAATTCTGCATGTACTTGGGTTTGAACCTGAAGACTTGGGCGGCGGTTGTGGGTGAGGCATGGCAATTTCCGAGAGGAATGAAGATGAACGTCACAAAAAGCCATACCGATACGAGTACAACTAGAGGCCGTCTACTTGAAGCCATGCTAAGTTCGCTTGTTCCAAATTAAGTAAACTAGATTGCTAGAATGGAGAGAGATCAGATGGTGAAAGATGGTTTGGTGAAGTTTGGTTTTGAGGCAATTGGTGACCAAAAGGTGGTGAGAGCAGGAAACATGGGCAATTCAATGCGCAATTGTGTGTGTAGGGGATTGTTAATTTGAAATATGTGGTGTGGAGAGAGAAAGAGGGAGAGAGAGATGAGAGCTAGAAATCAGATGCTTCTACAAGTAAAAGTAATGTTCGAAGGCAATAGAAAGTTGAAAAGCTTTGAGAAAGAAAAGAATGCCAGCTTGTTAATTTCAAAAAAATGGTCTTATTCAAGGGTTGGAGCCTGGATGTTCTTATTAAAAAGCTAAGAAAAAAGAAGTGGACCATGAAAAAGGTTATATATTAGCTTGCTCTCTTAATTTTTGTCAAATCAAACGCGAAGAAAAGATGGGAACACTTGACCAACTAAGGGAAAGGAAAGGATCGATGTGCTAAAGTTTCTGAGGTAAGGCCGGAATTCACCACTAATTATATTGACATTGTTTCTATTTAATTACACATGCAATTAATAGATGTGAAATTTTAATTAAAAAAAACGCGTGGATGCATCTAATAATAAAATAATTTAATATAAATTATTATTTAATTTGGGAGATGATTGATGTGACATTTTTTATTTTATTTAGTAACAAACTTACGAGGGTTAAAAGAAAAGAACGAAAGTAAAGAAAAAAGGGAAGTTAGGGATTAAGTCATGGCTTCCATTAGAAAATGGTTAATTAGGTGGGAGCCTGTTTTGGTCCTACCTCATCAGCAGCTAGTACTATGTGTTGTTTTCGTCTTTAGAGTTTAGAGAGACCCCCCATAACAGGAAATCTTGTCCCTTTGCCTCAGCACCTTTCTAGGCTTTATTTTGGTGCTATCTGTCTTTCCCTCCCTCAATATATCTTTCTTAATTTCTTGAATTTTGTACACGTATATATATATATATATATGCGATGCGACTGTGATCGATCGAGTACAGCTTTGAGTCTTGGCCCATTCCCCTAATTAAGGGGACTGCAATAATTCTTCTCTACTACTATACGTCACTGTGCATTCTGCATCAACAGTAGGTTAAAAAAAACTTAATCTTTATAAATCTATATAGCTTTATGGGGTCGTGCATGGTCGTGTCTTTCTCGCACGGCATAGTGCCAGCAAAACTTCAAAACCACCACACCTAACGATCAAGACCAGTGGTTAGGTTACATTGGCATGCATGCTGAGTAATTATGAGTTAATTACGTTGTTTTTTGTGAATGTGGACGTGCCAACTTGCAACCGAGTTTGGTCAGGCGAGTAGAATAGATGCAGTAGTGGTATCGAATGCGTTGCTGACTTCTGCACTTGAGCGACTATGGCTAACAAAGGAACACCTCTTGTTGATGCACAAAACCGGAGGGGTCTTGGAACAACGTAAATCCGACCGTGAATCTACAAGAAAGTAAAGAACACAAGATGTATCGTAATTCACCCCAATGTTTGGGCTACGTCCACACTGATATTGTATTTCTCTATTTTGTGAGAGGATTGTGAGGGTGAGAGCTTTGTAATGTGAGAGTGAGTCCTCCTCATTGTGAGGGTGAGGAGTCCCTTTTATAGAATAAGGGCTCCTCACTTATTACATATTTGCCCATTCATTTATTACATAATTACATTTGAGTCCCCCGAGTATTTATACGAGGTCTAAATACGGAGGCCCTAAGTATGGTACAAACAGTAGTTCCCCAAGTCTTCAGTCAAGAGAGTCTTTTGGCTGGAGACTTAAAATTCAGTCCATGTGTGGGCCGAAGTAACTAGATGTCGTCTTGAACCGATACTCGATATGAGGCGATGCTCGATCTGAAATGAAGCTCAACTAGAAGTAGCACATGTTGCGAGGTTGCTCTACTTGTGGCTTATGTTGCCTTGGTTGGCTCGACTTGTGGCATTAAAGGTGAGGGAATCCCTTTTATAGAATAAGGGTTCGCTCCTCAATACATAAATGATGGGCTAGAGTTGATGCTTGTGGCGAGGCAGTTGCTCAGCAGGCGGCAATGCTCTCTAATGATGGTGAGGGAATCCCTTTTATAGAATAAAGGCTCGCTCCTCAATACATAAATGATGGGCTAGAGTTGATGATCGCGGCGAGGCGGTTGCTCAGCAGGCGGCGATGCTCTCTAATGATGGTGAGGGAGTCCCTTTTATAGAATAAGGGTTCGCTCCTCAATACATAAATAATGGGCTAAGAGTTTATGCTCGCGGCGAGGCAGTTGCTCAGCAAGCGGCGATGCTCTCTAATGATAGTGAGGGAGTCCCATTTATAGAATAAGGGGCTCGCTCCTCAATACATAAGTGATGGGCTAAGAGTTGATGCTCGCGGCGAGGCGATTGCTCAACAGGCGGCAATGCTCTCTAATGATGGTGAGGGAGTCCCTTTTATAAAATAAGGGCTCGCTCCTCAATACATAAATGATGGGCTAAAGTTGATGCTCGCGGCGAGGCGGTTGCTCAGCAGGTGGCGATGCTCTCTAATGATGGTAAGGGAGTCCCTTTTATAGAATAAGGGCTCGCTCCTCAATACATAAGTGATGGGCTAAGAGTTGATGCTCGCGGCGAAGCGGTTGCTCAACAGGCGGCAATGCTCTCTAATGATGGTGAGGGAGTCCCTTTTATAGAATAAGGGGCTCGCTCCTCAATCCATAAGTGATGGGCTAAGAGTTGATGCTCACGGCGAGGCGGTTGCTCAGCAGGTGGCGATGCTTTCTAATGAAGGTGAGGGAGTCCCTTTTATATAATAAGGGCTCGTTCCTTAGTACATGAACAATGAGTGCTCTCTAATGAAAGTGAGGGAGTCCCTTTTATAGAATAAGGGTTCGTTCCTCAGTACATAAATAATGGGCTAGAGTCCCCCAAGTATTTTTCATGAAGCCCAGTTGTGAAAGCCCAATATATGGTACATAGTGTAGTCCCCCAAGTCTTCAGTCAATAGAGGCTGTTGGCTGGAGACTTCAACTTTAATCCATGTATGGGCCGAAGTGGCGGTTGTTCGGAGACGGTCTTTGTATACCATGCACTGAAGCTTTGTAGGTGAAATTTTTAAAGTGAAGCTTTGAAGCTGGAGCTCTATAAATGAAGCTTTCAAAGCTGCTTCGAAGCTGGAGCTCTGTAAATGAAGCTTTCGAAGCTGATTGACATGAGTGATGCTCATGAATGTTTATGTCGATTGACATGAGTGATGCTCATGGATGTTGACATGAGTGATGTTTATGAATGTTGACATGAGTGATGCTCATGAATATTGACATGAATGATGTTCATGAATGTTTATGTATGATTGACATGAGTGATGCTCATGAATGTTTATGTATGATTGACATGAGTGATGCTCATGTATAATTTTGGAGTACTGGACGTACTTTTAATCATCTGGTTGGTGATAATAGCAGCAGGCTGCCGGATAATTTTAAAGTACTGGGCGTATTTTTGATCACCTGGTTGGTGATAATAACGGCAGGCTGCCGAATTATTTTGGAGTACTAGGCGTACTTTTGATCACCTAGTTGGTGATAATAGCGGCTGGGTGCTGAATAAATTTGGAGTACTGGACGTACTTTTGATCACCTAGTTGGTGATAATAGTGGCAGGGTGCCGAATAAACTTGAAGCCATAGGACCTGGCTCTTTTGGGCATATGGGCCTTCCCCTCCCCCCCCCCACATAACATTCCAGCCCATTATTTTGGGCTTGCCGGTTTTTTTTTTTTTTGTTTTACCCTCTGATGGGGTTATACATATTTCTCCGAAAGATAGGAAAAATAAATTACATCATTCAAAAATAAATCCAACCCTCGCTCAATGGGTCACGCCCATAATTCTCTTTTCTGCATGCCATCATCACCGCAATTATCTCTGCTTCTTTTTTATCTTCTTTTTCTTTCTGCTTTTGCTTTCTGCTTTTACTTTCTGCTTTCTGCTTTTGTTTCCCACTCCATTTCCAGACATCCTTTTGCTTTTTCTTTTCTCTTTTTATTCCTTGCTTTTGCTTTTGTTTCCCGCAGCTCACTTGATTGCTTTTGCCTTTCCTCTGCACCTTTGTTGCTTTTGTTTTTGTTTCCCATGTGCTATCGCAGAGCAAAATCTCGTAAATGTAAAATTTTTCCCTTTACACCCTGATACATCCTGATGTCGTCGTGAAATTGAAGGAGATTGCAGATCGTATGATTCGGTCCGGCTACGAAAATGAGTGTGTGCAGGTGTATAACAGCGTCAAACGCGACGCTTTGGACGAGTGTTTGGTGATTCTGGGCGTCGAAAAGCTGAGCATTGAGGAAGTGCAGAAGATTGAGTGCAAGAGCAGATCCACCTGACTCTTTGTAGAGTTTACCGACTTGGGAAATCTCAACGCTGCTTGCCGGTGTGAAATAACATCATCACTGGCAGAACTGACCAAGCAGGAGTAAAGCCTCTTGGGCTCACAGTCCCGGTCTAGAAAGCTTACTGGTTACCGGCTGGTTTGCATTCCTTAGAGGGAAACGGAATAGAGTTCCTGCAAATGGTGTTTTCATGTCGCAACCAAAAGCACAGTAAGGCAAGAATTGATCTTTGTACGTAGACTGGTTTCTGCAAATCCACCTGACTTTCTGTAGAGTTTACCGACTTGGGAAATCTCAACGCTGCTTGCCGGTGCGAAACAACGTCATCACTGGCAGAACTGACCGAGCAGGAGTAGCTTTCTAGGCTCACAGTCCCGGTCTCCCCATACATACATTTCAACATGCATGATGGTTGCCACCTGGTTTGCCGTGCCCTTCTCGATCAACGCTTCGTGGACGAGCTTGGCGTCGTTCAGGATGATCATGGTTCGAGTACCCATTTTAAGAGTGAAAATGGGGCCATACTTTAGCTGGAGATCATCGGCGTACTGGAAGAATGGTTTTCCAAAGCGGGCAAACTGGAAGAGATTACCGACAATCAGCCATCTCGGCGGACCAGGAGGGAGATTGGGGTGCTTGGATTTGGACTTGTGGGTGAGCAGGAAGATTAAACCAGAAATGAGGAATGCTAGAGGACGATGGATTGTACAAGTTTCTAGAAACAGAGAGGCCACAGGGCCGGAGGCAGAGAAGAAAGAGAAGGATATGGGTTTTTGTGGGTATTTAGATAGAGAATCTTAGGATTTTTAGAGAGAGAGATTGGTGTTCTTGGTTTTTTGTGATTTTTTTTTTTTTTTTTGTAAGAGGATAGTAGAGTGAGAGATAGAGTATTTGGTTTCCTGGGTTTTCTTGCAGATTCACGACGGAGGTGAAAAATTGAGAGAGAACCGACATAGCTTTTCGTGTCGTTTCCCACAGATAGCGCCAAATGTTGATGCACAAAACCGAAGGGGTCTTGGAACAACGTAAATCCGACCGTGAATCTGAAAGAAAGTAAAGAACACAAGATGTATCGTGGTTCACCCCAATGTTTGGGCTACGTCCACATTGATATTGTATTTCTCTGTTTTGTGAGAGGATTATGAGGGTGAGAGCTTTGTAATGTGAGAATGAGTCCTCCTCATTGTGAGGGTGAGGAGTCCCTTTTATAGAATAAGGGCTCCTCACTTATTACATATTTGCCCATTCATTTATTACATAATTACATTTGAGTCCCCCGAGTATTTATACAAGGTATAAATACGGAGGCCCTAAGTATCTACAAACACCTCTCAACCTAGGGTTCTAGAACCTTAAGACGAGGTTACCTAATTCACTGTGAAGTTCAAGATCTCCTCCACTAGGTTCAACTGGCTTAACTATATTTATAAAAATATAGGTGCACCGAATCGGGATCAGGTTGTAAGGGCATAGGTATTCAAAGGAGATGAGCGTTTTTACGGTGAACATGGTTCAGCCCCGTCTAAATGCCGAACTACAAAATGCACATGAAAGTAGCCAATTATAGAACACTTCACTTCACAGGAAACTAATGAAGTGACCTCTAAAGAATTAAGAATTCTTTGCTGGCTAAGACTTGGATAGATAATCAACCAACATAAGCAATGTTGTTAATTCACCTAAAGCTGCTCATAAATTGCTTGATTCTACGACTCCAGTGGTGTTAATAAAAACTGAAGAAGTCACAAGTTGCCAACATTGTATTGTTAATCCAAACTAAATATGTGTTGACGAGAGGGTTAGAATAATTAGCATTTTCTCAGGGTGTGGGAAAGGTTTTTGTGTTGAGCGTATCAGTTGTTTGTTGAGTGGAAGGGGCTTTTCACATGGCAGAACCTCTTCTATTTATAGGGATAGCATTTGTGATAAACAAGTCTACCAAGGTAAAGTCCTGATGGGACTGTGTTTACTCGGCATTTACTTGAATATTCCCTGTATCTCTTTAATTCCTTTCTTAGCCAAGACTTCATCTTCATCCATTCTTGGCTTCTTTGATTCCATCTGGGATTCTGAACTTCACCCTATTATGTGATTAATTCATTCTTATTTGATCAAGAATTAATCTAATCCTTGGGATAGTTCGCATTTAATCAAAGCTTTATTCTGATTCTTGGCAATTTCAATTTACATAGGACTTGACCAAGCCACATCTGATCTTAGTCCTCACACAGTCCTATTTTCATAAGGACTACCATTTCTTGGGCTAAAAATTCATTGGCCTGAGGGATCTTTACTGGGCTAAGGATTGTGGGGTTAGTCCATTCTCGACCCAAGCTATTATTTCAAGCCCAAACAGAATCTATGATCGTGTTCGTCTACCATGCAAGTTATGTAAGATATACGTATATTGTCAGACTTCGAGTTTATATTAATCATATTGGCTTAATATGAGATTCAAATCCATTGTCCCAACACTAAATATCTATCAATAATACATGTGTGTGTGTGTGTGTTAATGAAAACTATAGCATAAACGTGCGCAATGACGATGGACGAGACATGCACAAACGATGGAGCATGGGGTCGGACCAAAGAAAAAAAGAAGAGAAAACGCTGTAAATGGGGCAAGCCAGCAAAGCAACTACATATTCTCAATGCAATGCACTGCGTACGTGCATGTATATTAATTAATTCATATATCAAAAGTTGAGAGAGGATAACCGTGAGTTTTCCCGGCCCCCGGAAATGGTGGATAACCGTAACTTGCCACTAGTTGTCCTCCTTTAAAAAAATTAAATTAAATAAATAAATAAAAATAAAAAATAAAAAACTTGAGAGAGGATTTTGCTTATGATCCATTAACTTGCTAGTTGCTACTCATTTGATCGTATATATTCCATGATCCTTCTTCACTTTGATATCAATTCCTATGCAAAAAGCAATATCAATAAGTAACAAAAGCGATTGCTTTTATGAAGGCTTATCCATAATTAAACTCCTTCTCCTAGAAGGTATATGAACAACATTTTCTAATTTCTGGCACGCAATCATCAAATCCGAACTAGTTGAACTTAAACTCGAAATTGAGCAAAAGCTTCATGCAACCCGAAGGAAACAAAGAGAAGAAAGAAAGAGGAAGGGTCGGCAAGAGGAAGAGAAGATTGCGTTGATACAGAATGAAACAATGAGAGACCTTGATATCTTGACTGTTCCAACATCACCATCAAGCATTGTCCTCCTCAATGTTGGCTGAAATTATGAGTTGAAGAATATTCACTTTAATATGATTCGATCTTTGTATGGTTTGAGGAGTAAAGATTCCTGGGCACATATTAGATATATTTTCAGCACGGTGTCTAACATTACTCCTTGTGCCAATGTCACGTCGGACATTATATGTTGAAAATTAATAGATCTTCAGTACTCAAACCATAAAAAATGGCACCATATTAAAGTGCATATTCTTCCATTCATAATTTCGGGCAGCATCGTGGAAGACAATACTTGACGTTGAGTTGAAGTAGTCGTGACATCAAGGTCTCGCATTGTTTCATTATACATCAACACAATCATCGTTTCCTCATTGCCGATCCTTCTTCTCGCATTCTTCTCTTCGTTTCCTTCGGATTGCACAAAGCTTGTGCTCAATTTCAGGTTCAAATTCAACTACTTCGCAATCCAATGATGGCGTACCACATATTCACCTTCAAGGAACAATGAAAAAAAATGAGATAAAAATCACGAAAAATAAATAAATTAAACAAGATATGAGGTGGCAAGCCAAAAACTTGTTAAGATAGTTGCAAACACACAATATCGTTCAAGTAATACAATAGTAGTAGAGCATTGTTCCGACAAGAATCGAGTTAACCTATTTATTAACGAAATTTAAAAGCAAACAAAAAAAAAAGATTGAATTGAAGAGTGAATTGAAGACAAGTAAATAAACCAATTAAGAAGCACAAAATTAATAAAACGCTAGGCCAGCGATTTCACCTAGCATGTTGATAGTAATTTTCCCTAATCTCACTAATACTCTCCTGTGTTATATTAGTTGCGTTCCTTACTAACAACCCACTTTAATCAAACAATTAATGGTCGATTAATTGGATACATTAATAATAATAATAACAAACACTCAACATGCAAAGGTAATGTGGTTCAAATTCGTCTTTGACAAGAATCGAACCTAAAACCTCTTACTTAGAAATAAAGAGAAATGTCACTAGACCATAATACTAAATGGTAACATGCAAAGGTGGATTGAATTAATAACTTCAAAATATTGGGTATTCATAGCTAAATTAGATTGTAGCCCAGCCCAAGCAAAAGAAATTAAGTTCATCATAAACTTGAATAACAAAATGATTGAATTTGAAAGCATAAAAAGAACCGACTTGAATCCTCCAATTTCTCCTCCTTGAGCTCTCAGCTTCTCTCTCTACACATGATTTGTGCATTCTGTTTGTGTGTGTAGATGTGCAGGTCTATGTATCTTCCCATGTTATTATTGAAGAGGACTTGCATGGCACAAAGACATTGCTAAATTCAGACTCTTTGCCAATAATATGACATGGGCTAGTTTTTTTCCACATATCCTTGTACTACTAAGACGAAATACCATTGTAACAGTGAACCTAAAAAATCACATGTTCTTTACCCTCTTATTAGGCCGTTCTCTCCCCTTAAATTTTCATGTTTTTTTTTTTTTTTTTTTTTACTCCACATGCCAAAAAGAGGTTAATCCAAATTGTTATGGGAAACCTAATCCACCAAATAGATTGGGAAAAGCACTCATTGGGCTGACATCACCGACTGGGCTGAATTGCATCAGACCAAGTAAATTTGAAAAAACCAATGGGTCGACTCAACAAGCCCAAGTCATCTAAATTTGCACCAGTCAGAACACAGCTCATGCAGCCCAACTCAACAATTCTTCGGGTTTGCTCATATTTCCACCGTAAAATCTATGTTTCGTTCTCAAAGATATAATATCTAACTCACAAAACACATTAAAACCAACGACATAACAAAGAACCATGACTAAATAATAAGCAAAAGAGGTATAAAAAATGCGTATAAAATCAACCAAAGAGTTGTGTTAATTTTCCATGGAGATTGTTTGTACACTAGACCTGATCACCAGAAGCTACATGGAAATACATACAACAAGGCTTTATCCAACTAAGTAGAGTCGGCTGTACATCAAAATAGATCATAGAATGAAATCATAAGTGCATATTATGCACCCAACATTAGAAACATTAGGAGCTGTGAATTTTTTTTGTTGTTAGTAAAACAGGGGGTCTTTTCAAAAGACCCAAGAAAAGCAACTAACTAAATTATGTGAATGTTTTATGTTAACGTTATTGTTAAGAATTGTTATAACAGAAGGTAAGATTATGTGAAAACTCTAAATACCAGATGTGAGAATATTAGAGAAATAAAACATTGTGTTACTTGTCATGGATCGCCACCAAACTTGCAACACCATAAACAAAAGATGAGAAAATCTCAGGTCTCCAGAACCCATAATCAACAAACAAGGTTAAGATGAGAGGTCAATCCTCTTGTTGGTGAGGTGAGGAGGCCCTAGATTTTCTCGCATTGCATCACGGTATTGGAATACCATTGCAATTTGGAAGAGGAGATGCGGTTGGTGCAGGTTGCAGATCATTTCTCTTGTTGGTGAGGTGAGGAGGTACTAAATCATTAGCAGTGAAAAGGGTAATTTCTGCCATATATAATAACTAATAATCGTTCACGAGAACCAGAGCTCCAATTTTACAGAATACATAAGACATTATAACAAGTAGCAGAGCAGTATTGCAACTATACACACATACATCTTCACTTCGTTTAAACTTGATTCTCAAACTAGGATACTTCGTCACCGGATTTTTCAAAATCCTCGTCTCTTCATACTCCGTAAATATCAGCTCTAACTTCCGCAGGCCATGCAATCTTCCCGGTTTGTCAGAGAGCATACCATCTGTGCTTTTTGTGTACCAACATCATCTTCTGCTACCTCTGGCTTTTCCTGTATTTCATTCACCATCCCAGCAACAGCGTTAGTAATATGCACAATTCAATTTTAAGAATCAATTAGTAAAATACAAGATATTGAACGCTGATTACTTTGAGAATTGTAGTATCAACAGTAAACTTGATGGCATCAGCTGCTGCACGAGACCGCAGATAATACATCCCTGTTTTCAGACCCTAATGTATTTGATAGAAAAGAAATTAGCATGTGATTACAAGGTACTAGATACTGTAACAACGAAAAATAGAGCTTGTGTGTGAGTGTCTGCTTGGGCGTGTGTGTACCTTTGTCCAAGCATAGAAGTGTAATGAAGTAAGCTTCCCAAAGTTGGGTTGGTCCATATGTATATTAAGACTTTGACTCTGGTCTATGTAACATCCCCTATCAACAGCCATGTCAACCAAAGTCCTTTGCTTGATCTCCCAAACAGTTCTGATTCCAGAAAAATTATATTAGCATTTTATTCTTTGAAAATATATAGAAATGAATTAATGGAGAAGGAAATTAGGGATATGACAAGTTCATACCTGTAAATGACTTTCAGATCATCTGGGATTTCGGGAATTTTCTGAACCGAGCCATCCTCATAGATGATATTATTCTTAATTGCAGGAGACCAAAGATCCATCTCAGTTAAGTCATGAAGAAGATGTTTATTCACCACAACAAACTCGCCACTAAGAAAAAAGGGAGAGAGTTCAGAATCCATATACAGTCAAAACGGAAAGAATCAAAGAAAACATATCTATAAAAAATAAATAAGTGTTTACAAATGGAAACAAAATGAGAATAAAAACAAACCTCAAAACCCTGCGACTGTAGATATTCGAAGTATAAGGTTCAAAACACTCATTGTTCCCCAAAATTTGGCTAGTTGAAGCAGTAGGCATTGGGGCTACAAGAAGTGAATTTCTGACTCCATTCTTTGATATCATCTGCCTAAGTGCTCCCCAATCCCATCGATCCGAAGGTGTCACACCCCACATGTCTGGCTGAACAATTCCCTGAAAAATAAATAACTAGTTAAGATCTTATAGCTAGTATTTGTTTGGTATGAAAGGTCAACTTTCGAGCCTATAAAACCATAACTGCCTGATATCGAACAGATAGACATGCATGCAAAGGTTAATCATCAACTCCGATGGCATCAACGAAATGAAAATTCAGCACAAAATTTCCTTAAACCTTAACCATCTATATTCAACCTGAGAATGTCTTAGAATGCATAACAAGAGTAGGAAAATAGGACTTTAATTATAGGAAGTTTGCTACAAAAAAGAGCTCTTCAGATTTAGTACCTTGCTCACAGGACTGCCAATATATGTTTCATACGGGCCTTCTTTTGCTGCTAACTCGGAAGAAGCCTTGAGAGCATGATAATATATTGTCTCAAATATGTCCTTGTTCAGTTGCTGAGCCTACAGTTCAAAGCATAAATAAATTATGGAAACCAGCATATACAAGATATTAAATAAAGTAACAAGCAGAAAACGGGAGGAAATACCTCAGCTGAATCAAATGGCAGGCCAAGCAAGATGAAGGTATCAGCAAGACCTTGAACCCCAATTCCAATTGGTCTATTTCGCAAATTTGATTTCTTTGCACTATCAACAGGATAGTAATTGACATCAATTATCTTGTTGAGGTTTGCAGTCACAATTGCAGTGACCTCTGCTAGTTTGTCAAAGTCAAAATATCTATTTCTGGAACCTCTGCTACCAACAAGCTTAGATGGATGTGACTCCACAGGGACGCCCTGTAATATCAAAATGTATACAATACCAAATCATCAGCTCAAATGGGTAAAACTAACAATAACAAGTTAATGTTAATGCAAACCAAAAAGACTCACCATCTCCCTAACATATCGCGGTAAAGCAATTGATGCCAGATTACATACAGCAGTTTCTGTTGGACTTGTATACTCAATTATCTCAGTACACAAGTTTGATGATTTTATGGTTCCCAGATTTTGTTGATTACTCTTCCTATTACAAGTATCCTAAAATGAAAACAATTACACAAAAAAAGAGGATTAAGACATTAAATAAAGAAAAGCATATGAATTCACAGCTTAGAAGTCAGATTTTACTAAGTATATAAATCACCTTAAAAAGCATATACGGTGTTCCAGTTTCCATCTGCGATTTAAGAATTTCAAACCAAAGTTGCTGAGCCTGTACAACCTTTTTGGCCTTGCCCTGTGCAGAAGTATCATTGAGTAATCATTCCCAGCGGCTATAATGAACATATCTAAAGTTAACAAATTCAGTGAAAGAAATTTTTTTTGTATACCTCTCTTTCATATCGGGTGTACAGCTGTTCAAAATTTTCACCCCAGCAATCTGACAAACCTGGGGACTCATTAGGACAAAACAATGACCAATTTCCATCTTTTTGAACTCTTTCCATGAAGAGATCAGGCACCCAAAGTGCATAAAAAAGATCACGGGCTCGGTGTTCTTCCTGTGAAACAATAGATTCCACATTATTACATTAGCTAAAGGAGAATACCCCAAAAGATAAAACAAAACTAGTACACACATTCAAAGATGAGTTATGGATATACACACCTTTCCATGATTTTTTCTTAAATCCAGAAATTCAAATATATCAGCATGCCAGGGCTCCAAGTACACAGCAAAAGCACCTAGAAGCATAAAAATCGGTGTTAAACTTGAAGGCTCACTTCAATGATACATTATAAAACCCAATATAATGACAACACTACCTTTCCGCTTGCCTCCTCCTTGATCAACATAACGAGCAGTATCATTGAAAACTCGCAACATTGGAACAATGCCATTGGAGGTTCCATTTGTTCCACGAATATAACTGCCTGTGGCCCGAATGTTGTGGACAGAGACACCAATTCCTCCAGCTGATTTGCTGATAACAGCACATTCTTTTAAGGTATCATAAATGCCTTCAATGCTATCATCTTTCAAGCAAACAAGGAAGCAGCTGCTCAACTGCAAAATCAAATCAGGAAGAATTAAGTAACTAAATTTGAACAACAAAATAACAACTTTGAATCCTTCTAAAAAGAATATAAACAAGAGAATGCATAACACTACACATACTTGAGGCCTTGGGGTTCCAGAATTGAAGAGGGTGGGAGAAGCATGAGTGAACCACCGTTGAGACATCAAATGATATGTCCTGATAACAGAATCAATATCGTTCTTGTGAATCCCAACAGAAACCCTCATTAGCATGTGTTGAGGCCTTTCTACAACTTTGCCTTGAACCTTTAACAGGTAAGACCTCTCAAGAGTCTTGAAGCCAAAGTAATCATAGTCAAAGTCCCGATCATAAATGATCTCACTATCCAGACAAGCCGCGTTCTGAAACAAAATTCAATAAAAACAATACAAAGCACATAAGCCACTTTAGATTTCTAAGCGAGATGCATGCATAATTATACTCGAACAAAATAAACATAATTTTCTAAAGTGATTTACCTTCATGATGATTTCGTATACATCATCAGCTATCAGAGGGGCTTTGAGCCCAGATCTCTCGCTGACATGGTTGTACATCATTTTGATCCTGCAATGACCACCCACTTCAATCAGCATGAAAATCAAACTAAAATAAACAGCAAAAGATAGCAACGAATCATGATTAAACTCACGTCTCAGAAAACGATTTCATAGTGTTCTTGTGTAGATTCGAGACTACAATTCTAGCAGCCAACTGCACAGAATTTAAACAAATTTACATTAATTCAAGAAATCTACCAATTCATCATGTCAACTATGAAAAAAAAAACACACAAGGCCAGCTACCAAACAGGGATTGCATCAACCAAAAGCCATAGAATTTTATAGATATACTCAGAGTGGTGAACAATACAAAAGAAAATATGAACCAAAAAATTGAAACTGCAAAAATTAGAGAAATGACAGAAAAAAATTACAAGATAGCAATTATTTCAATTATCCCCAAATTATCAGACGAAATTGACATGAACAGAAATATACTTGAGTAAACCGAAATTAAATAATAAAAAAATAAAAACAAAACGTCAGGCAGGAGCAGAAACAAATACAGATATAAAAGTTGAAAGGGGAAAAAGTAAGAGACTGACGCAGGCGTAGTCAGGGTGGTTGGCGGTCATAGCAGCGGCAGTCTCGGCGGCCAATTCATCAAGCTGGCTGGTGGTGACGCCCTTGTAGACCCCAGCGCAGACCTTCTGGGCCACTAGTACAGGGTCGCAGTGGTCGGTGCTAAGGCCATAGCTGAGCTTCTTCAAGCGCGCCGTAATCTTGTCAAAATGCACGGCCTCCTGCCGCCCATCTCTCTTAACCACGTACATATTCTTATGGATTTCACTTGCCTTTCTCTATGGGGAATTTCGTCGAACAGGTCGCGTGCAAGCCAGAAGGAGTAGGACGGAGACGAATAAGATGAGAGGGTTATCTATATATAGGACAAAAAACTTTTCTTTTGATTTTTTTTACTTTAATTTTCCCTCCATGTTCAAATTTTTTGTCAAAATTCCCGCCCAATAGATCGGTTCTTGCTTTTGGTGGGGGTGGGGGTGGGGGTTTGACCGCTGAGTGAGGGCTCGAGTGTGTTTTGCGAAGCTGTCTGTTTAGGCGGATCATGGGGCCCACCACTGTAGTAGCCCGCGCCTCCCGCGAAAATAAATAAAAGGTCAATTGGGAAAGTGATAGGATATTTTGCAATGGTTTTTTATATTAGCACCCCACAAAATGTTGAATGCACCCCACATTAAAATTTAATATTAAATAACTTATTTACCTTACTATGTAATGGCAATTTTGACCTTATCAAGTTAAAATAAATTAAAAAAAATATTCTATATACACCCCAAATCACTTTTAATGTATTATTTATCTTCTTCAACTATCAAACCCCTCCTACCCTCAATTGTTGAACAAAACCCTAACCAATGAAACTACAAACATGTTGATTGAGAAAAAATATTTTTGACGAATGAAACATAAAATCGATGTTTCGGAATCTTCACATGAGGTAAGACTTCATATTTTTTATTGTTTTAGTGATTTTGACGACATCGATAATTATCTTGCTTTTTATGTGTTATTCAAGCTTCTATGTTCGTATTAATCTTTTAGGAATTACATGAAGAATTAAACACCTAAAATTATCATCAAATATTAAAAATAGATGACACGGGTTTTAATGGTGGAATTGAAAACAACTCACATATGCTTTAAATCCCATACGGCATCTTTTGTCAAAATTCTAGTCGGCATTTTTTGTCCAAATTAAAAACTTCATAAGATTTGAGAAATGTGGGGTGTATAGAAAATATGGGGTGCATGTAGAAAATGTAATGTGTATATTAAGAATGTAGGGTGTGAGGGTATGATGGGGAAATATGTGGGGTGCGTTAAGATAATTTTTAATTGAAAAAGCAAATGTGGGGTGTATTAAGTATGTGGGGTTTATTCAACAATTTGTGAGGTGTTAATATAATAAGCCTTTTGCAATTTACCTTCCTTCTTCCTTATTATTTTTTATGATATTATCTACACATAATTGATGGGTTATAATAACGTGATTCAAATTCGTTTTTACGAGAAGCCCACCCCTCTCCTTCTCTCACACTTTATTTTTTATTTTTATCTCTTAATAAAAATTCAATATAAGATGTTAATATGGTTTAAGCGTAACCATCTCCCCTTCTATTCTCATCATTTTCTCTCTCCCACACTTTCTTTTTTTATCTTTATCTTTCAATAAAAAGATCAATATAAGATGTTAACATGACTTAAAATAAAAGGAGAGAAAAGGGGAAGATAGATTAAGAAGGGAGAGAATTCTCATCCAAACAAAATGAGTAAGATTCTCTCCCCCTCTTATTTTCATGATTATACCCCCTTCTCTCCTCTCCTCTCACACTTTCCTTTTTGTCTTTATCTCTCAATAAAAAATCAATTTAAGATACTAATATGACTTAATTGTAACTGTTTAAATAAAAGAAGAGAAAATGAGAGAGAGAATAGGAGGGGAGAGAATCCCCTCTAAATAAAAAAGGTACAATTTTATTTAAACCCAACTATCTTATCTTTACACCCAACTGGAAAAATTTGTCTACCAAACTTCCATATTCACCCTTAAATAAATAAGAAAGAAGAAACAATTTTCTAAACCCAAACACAAACAACAAAAAAGTTTCTCTCTCTACACCCATTTTATCTAATCCGGTGAACCTAACCCTAACGCCGGCAACCCTTCTCCAAAATCATCGACACCCACCACCCCTTTACACTTTTTTTTTCTATTGTTATTATATGATGAAGAAAGTACCTATTTTTTTTTCATTTGATTGGGTTATTTTTACAAGCACATGTTGGGTGGTGTTGTTTTATTGTTTTTGAGCGGAAATTTACAATTCTTTTTTTTTTCTCGTTAGATCTCTGTTTTTTCACTAATAGTTAAAAATTTCTACCTTTTTTTTCAATTTGGTTTAATGTCACAGCCCGTCCCGGAATTTTAATTCCGAGGACGTGAAATGACCAATGTGACCTTAAACGGAATTAAAGTGTGTAAATGTATGACATTTGTTTTACTTTAAGATCCTAAACTAGGGTTAGATTTGTATGTGTATGTGATAATTTGTATTTGGACTTAGGTGGGAACCCCACCTCCTGAAATCCTTCCCCATTTCCCGTTTTGTTGTCTCTCTCTTCCTCAGCTCTCCTTAGTCACTCTCTCTCTCTCTCTTATTCTTCAGAAAACACTCTCTCATTCTCTCTCTTACTCTCGAACTCACGGAAAACACCAAGAACAACCACAATTCTACACGAACGTCCAATCTAAGATCACCATCGTGATCTTGGGAACTTCACAAGCACGGGGGTACAAGTTTCAGGTGAGTTCTATTTCAAAAACCCTAGTTTTAAAAATACTACGATGCTCCTGAGGTTGTGTAGGTCACTGTGGTATATTCATATACCCAATTTGAGCATCGTATGAAGAATTAATTACCTAGTTTGGTTTAGGTGCGTTAAATGTGCGTTAAATGATTGTTTTAAGTTATTTCACTTCTAGGTGGAACTTATAACGAGGACGAGCACATCCAGGGGCGTCAAGGGAGTTACGACCCGGCGACATATCAGTGAGTGGGCATTTGTTTTTATATATATACCTAAATACTCGATTTCCCCAGAAATCAAATCTAAATGAAAAGTATATTGAAATGAAATGAAATATGATGTGATTGCCATGCATAGAATATTATGGATATTATGAACTGTCGTATGATGCATATATGTATGATGGTGCTGTGGACGCACAGGTAAGTATTTAATTAATATTATGATGATGATGACATATACTGAGCTCATATCCTGCACCATGGTTTAGTGCTTATAGTATTCACTGCATCGCACGCTCGCCTTGGATCCAAGTAGATGCTGGTCGCACAGTCCACGCGGAGTGGGTGCGATGGGCCAGTCGTAGAGTGTTAGTGAGATTATGACTGGTGGGTGACCTTAGATTATTGTATACAGATGATTGATGAGAGAAGCACTAGAGCGAATATTACCATGAGTCGTTCAGACTACATTAGGTGGTTCCGACTTATGTGCAGAAGGTCGGACAGGTCACAGAGGTGACTCCGGCAGAGTGATATTGATAGATTTTGAGCTCTAGGTTCAATCGTTCAGGGTCATTAGAGGGCCCCCGATTGATTACTTTCTTTTACCTGATTTATATTATATCAATGCATTCATACTAATCTATTGAATTTGGCATGGTACATTCTTTATTGAATCTGTTATATGATTGATGATCAAGATGGTTGAGATATATATATGCTATATACTATTTTTCTGGGAAAGTATACAGGTTTTCCAAAAAGGGGTTATAAATGTGGATTTATGAAATGATTTGGAAAAGCTTGATTTTCGCCCACTCACGTTTTCTGTTTTTCGCCCCTCCAGGTTCTAGTTGATAGTTGAGGCGTTGGTGGTCTACGAGGGCTTCTTCGGCGTTCTGACAGACTAAATAAATGTAGGATTCACCCGAGGGTGTTGTAAAATAGCTATGTCCTACTTGACTGCACCTAGATGCTTATGCTCTGTTATGTGTGTTTAGTACACTCTTATGCACAAAGAATGCTAGGTTGTTAATAACTGCAATTAGTGGTTTTCGTTGACTCGTATTTTACTATTTAATCGTTTCCGCTTGCGTTTATGGTTACGTCACGCTCACGTGTCGGCCAGCACGTCCTAGTCTTCGGGTTAGGGTGTGTCAGTTTGGTATCAGAGCATAGGTTGCAATCCTGTATAACTAATGAGTTCTTCTATTGATTTTTGGATGTTTTCTGTCAGAATTATGCCGCCTCGTAGAGATCCTCGCCGTGCTGCTGAACCTAATTTCCCCGATATAGATCAGTTAGGGGAAACAATGCCTCGGGCTTTTCAGGCTAATATCCGTCCTCCTCAGAGAACGCCCGTGGAGACGATGTATAATCTGAAATTGGAAACCTTTGAGGGAAATGAAGGTTATGAGGGGGCAGAAAAGTGGTTGGATCGGATAGAGCAGACCTTTCAAGTGATGCAAAGTCAGGGAAACCTGCCAGCTAATAGATGGGTGGAGACCACCACCTGGTTTTTGGGCCGTGAGCCAGCGGCGTGGTGGATAAATCAGTCGAGGCACATGGCACCTGAAAGGGCAGCCGAATGGGAGGTATTTAAGGAAAATTTTATGAAGAGATTTGTCCCTCCGGAATATATAGATCGCAAGAAACAGGAATTCACCAGACTGAAGCAGAGAAGTATGTCTGCACATGAGTACTACAGGAAGTTTACTGATTTATCCCGTTATGATTCTGATTTAGCGGGTAATCAAGCAGAAATGCTTCGTCGTTTCAAGTTAGGATCTAAGAAGAAGTACAGAACGTTTGCCAATGCACTTCCCTGTGCCGATTATCATGAGTATTTTGAGATTCTGGTCCGGATGGAAGACTCTGATAATCTTCCGGACAGTGAGGATGAAGAGGATAAGGGTAATGGTCAGAAGAAAAATGATAAAGGTAAGGGTATTTCCATTCCAGGACCTCGTCAGATGCAGAATTTCAAGAAAAGTGGAATGAGTTCGAGTTCTTCCAGTGGTGGATTTAGTGCCACAGGTCCGAGGAGAGGAGGTGGTAGGTTTAGTAATGGACCTAGATTTTCTGGTCAGAGAGGCTTTGGTGGTACTGGTAATTCGGGTCCTCCGTTATGTCGCTGTTGTAATTTCCGACATCATGGGGAATGTAGGAGAAGCAGTGGTGCATGCTTTACATGTGGTCAGACAGGACATAGAGCTATGAATTGTCCCCAGAATCAGCAGAGGCCCCAGCAGCCTGTTATGCCAACACCAGCACCGACTCAACAGAACTTTAATTCAGGCAGTTATGGCCAGGTTGGTCGTGGTGGTGCTTATCACTATCAGGGTGATGCTGCTCCTTATGCTCCGGGACAGTATCACTATTCCCAGGATCCTTATTTTCAGAGTGGATATTCTCAGGATCAGGGAGGTTATACTTCATATCCGTCTATTCCAGCTAGCGGATCTCAGTGGTATCAGGGAGGTCAGCCCCAACAGAGCGGAGTTGCTGCTAGTAGTGCAGGGCCGTTTAGACCGCCTACCCAGGCAGGTCAAGGACGTACTTATCAGGGACGAGGTAACCAGAGTGGCAGAGGTCGTGGAGGACGACAGCCAGCTCAGGGACGTGTTAACCACATATCGCTGCAAGATGCTCAGAACCATCCAGACTTGATTATGGGTACGTTGAATGTTCTTGGTCATTTTGCTAGAGTTTTGATTGATTGTGGTGCTACACACTCTGTGATTTCTCATACATTTGCTCAAATGACACAACCTCATCCTTCACCTCTAGGGTTTGATTTAGAGTTTGCTATGCCTAGAGGGGATAAATGTTATGTTGATAGTTTTTACCCTGGGTGTCCAGTGAGGGTAGATAATGTCATTATGCCTGCTAATCTTATTCCGTTAGACATCGTGGATTTTGATGTGATTTTAGGGGCGGATTGGTTACATTATAATCGCGCCCATATAGATTGTTACGGGAAATCAGTTACTTTTCTTCGTCCTGGACTACCTGAGGTTACTTTTGTGGGTGAAAGAAGTGGGGTGAGGCATGGTGTTATTTCAGCCATAAGGGCGAAGAAATTGTTATCCAAGGGTTGTCAGGGATACTTGGCACATGTGGTTTTGAATGATGTTGATTCTGGTAGTGTGGAGGAAGTCGGAGTAGTCAGACACTATCCTGATGTATTTCCAGATGATTTGCCTGGATTGCCTCCAGATAGAGATGTGGAGTTTTCGATTGATTTGCTTCCAGGTACAAACCCTATCTCTTTGACTCCTTATAGAATGGCACCAGCGGAATTAAGAGAGTTGAAAATTCAATTGCAAGAGTTGATTGATAAAGGTTTCATTCAGCCTAGTTCTTCACCTTGGGGAGCTCCAGTGTTGTTTGTAAGAAAGAAAGATGGAACTTTGAGATTGTGCAGTGATTACAGGCAACTGAATCGGGTGACGATTAAAAACCGCTATCCATTGCCTCGTATAGATGATTTGTTTGATCAGCTCAAAGGTGCCTGTGTGTTTTCTAAGATCGATTTGAGATCTGGGTATTATCAATTAAAGATTAAAGATGAGGATGTTCATAAAACAGCCTTCAGGACTCGTTATGGACATTATGAATTTTTGGTTATGCCATTTGGATTGACTAATGCCCCTGCAGCTTTCATGAGATTGATGAATGAAGTATTCCAGGAATATCTTGACAAGTTTGTTATTGTTTTTATTGATGATATCCTGGTATATTCTAAGTCGAAATCGGACCATATTCGACATCTTAACTTGGTGTTAAGGAAATTGAGGGAACACCGGTTATATGCTAAGTTTAGTAAATGTCAATTTTGGCTGGATCAAGCGGCATTTTTGGGACATGTGGTATCAGCTCAGGGAATTCAAGTGGATCCTCAAAAGATAGTAGCAGTGGAGAGTTGGGAACAACCTCGAACCGTCACTAAGGTGCGGAGTTTTCTTGGTTTGGCAGGTTATTATCGACGGTTTGTTCAAGACTTTTCTATAATTGCCTTGCCATTAACGAAGTTAACCAGGAAGAATGTTAAGTTTGAGTGGGATGGTAGTTGTGAGCAAAGTTTCCAGCAGTTGAAATATTGTCTTACTCATGCACCAGTGTTAATACTTCCTGATGATAATGGTAACTTCGAGATCTACAGTGATGCTTCTTTGAATGGTTTGGGTTGTGTTTTGATGCAGCATAGTAGAGTGATTGCCTATGCTTCTAGGCAGTTGAAGACTCATGAAAGAAACTATCCGACTCACGATCTTGAGTTGGCAGCTATTGTGTTTGCTTTGAAGATTTGGAGACATTATCTCTATGGTGAGAAATGTAAGATCTTTACCGATCATAAAAGTCTTCAGTACCTTTTCACTCAGCATGATCTTAATCTTCGTCAGAGAAGATGGTTAGAATTGTTAAGTGATTATGATTGCACGATTGAGTACCATCCAGGTCGTGCAAATGTGGTAGCTGATGCTCTGAGTAGAAAACCTCAAGGACGACTTAATGCTTTGTATGCCAGTCGTGTTCCTCTTCTGGCAGAGTTGAGATCTACTGGAGTAGAGTTAGAATTGGAAGAACAAAGTGAAGCTTTTCTTGCCAATTTTCAAGTCAAGCCAGTTTTAATTGATCGGGTGCTTACAGCTCAATCGTTGGATGAAGAAATTCAAGAATTGATCAGTTTAAGAAAGGAAGGGAAGAAGAAAGATCTCAAGATCCGAGGATCAGATGGTATGCTTATGCAAGAGAACAGGATGTATGTGCCTAATAATGAGGAACTGAAGAAAGAAATCTTGGATGAAGCACATTGTTCGGCTTATGCTATGCACCCAGGAGGAACTAAAATGTATCATACCATTCGACCATTCTACTATTGGCCGGGTATGAAGAGGGAAATTGCGGAGTATGTAAGTAGGTGTATTGTCTGCCAGCAGGTTAAGGCTGAAAGAAAGAAGCCGTTTGGAAGATTGCAACCACTTCCCGTTCCCCAGTGGAAATGGGAGAATATAACGATGGATTTTGTGTATAAGCTGCCACGTACACAAAATGGTTTTGATGGCATTTGGGTGGTTGTAGATCGACTTACCAAATCAGCACATTTTATTCCAGTAAGGGAGAAGTACTCTTTAAATAAGTTGGCTCAGTTGTTTATATCGAAGGTTGTAAAGTATCATGGTGTTCCAGTGAATATTATTTCTGATCGAGACCCAAGATTTACTTCTAAGTTTTGGACAGCTTTTCAAGAAGCTTTGGGTACTAGATTGCTTTACAGTACAGCTTATCATCCACAGACAGATGGTCAGTCAGAGAGAACTATTCAGACGCTCGAGGATATGTTGAGATCCTCTGTGATGCAATTTGGTGATTCTTGGCATGATCGCTTGGATTTGATGGAGTTTGCCTACAATAATAGTTTTCATTCGAGTATTGGAATGCCTCCATTTGAAGCACTTTATGGAAAAGCTTGCCGTACACCATTATGTTGGTCAGAGGTCGGTGAAAGAATACTTGAGGGCCCCGAGATTGTGGATGAGACTACTCAGAATATTCAGGTAATTAAGTTTAACCTGAAAGTGGCCCAGGATAGGCAAAAGAGCCTAGCTGATCGACATACCACAGATAGGATGTATAATGGGGGCGACTATGTGTTTCTGAAATTATCACCTTGGAGAGGTGTGGTTCGATTTGGGAAGAAAGGAAAGCTCAGTCCCAGGTACATTGGACCTTATGAGATCACTGAGAGGATTGGTGAAGTTGCTTACAGGTTGGAACTACCTCCAGAGTTGTCTAAGGTACATAATGTGTTCCATGTCTCGATGCTTCGACATTATGTTTCAGACCCTTCACATGTGATTCCTCCCCAACCATTGGAAATTAACCCGGACTTGACGTACGACGAGGAACCAGTGACTATACTGGATTGGAAAGATAAGACTTTGAGGAATAAGACCGTGAGCTTAGTAAAAGTATTGTGGAGGAACCATTCAGCGGAAGAAGCTACTTGGGAGACAGAAGAAAGGATGAGAGACATGTATCCAAGGTTATTTTATGAGTTTTGATGTTCTGGTTGGTGACTGGAATTTCGGGGACGAAATTCTATAAGGAGGGGAGATTGTCACAGCCCGTCCCGGACTTTTAATTCCGAGGACGTGAAATGACCAATGTGACCTTAAACGGAATTAAAGTGTGTAAATGTATGACATTTGTTTTACTTTAAGATCCTAAACTAGGGTTAGATTTGTATGTGTATGTGATAATTTGTATTTGGACTTAGGTGGGAACCCCACCTCCTGAAATCCTTCCCCATTTCCCGTTTTGTTGTCTCTCTCTTCCTCAGTTCTCCTTAGTCACTCTCTCTCTCTCTCTCTTATTCTTCAGAAAACACTCTCTCATTCTCTCTCTTACTCTCGAACTCACGGCAAACACCAAGAACAACCACAATTCTACACGAACGTCCAATCTAAGATCACCATCGTGATCTTGGGAACTTCACGAGCACGGGGGTACAAGTTTCAGGTGAGTTCTATTTCAAAAACCCTAGTTTCAAAACACCCCGTGGATTTGCACTGTTCACAAACTTTAATATGGCCGTGTTTTAGGTTAAACAAAGCTCACAGTGAGCTTAAGGAGGTCACGAGGAGGCTCGGAGTGCCTCGTTTGAACAAAATGGACGTCGGGATCGTTGGGTTCGAGTTTGGCCGAATTTGAGGAATTTTGGAAGGTATGATCTTGTTGTTTTTAGACCTTAAAACCCTTCCATCGTGATTGTACATGTGAAATGCTTCATTTTGGTATAAATTGCGAAGAAATTGGACCAAAAATGAGTGAGATTAGCTTAATAGAAAATTTCCCCAGTTTTCCGATGACCGGAGTCCGGCGGGGGTCCAACTGAGAAGAAACAGGAATATTCCGTTAGTTCTAACGGAATATTCCTAACACCGTTAACGGAACCGTTAGTATTTAACGGAATATTCCGAGAATATTCCCTAACTGCCGTTACTGTACAGTCAGTGTGCACGGCACGTGGCTGCGCGTGGGGGGCGCGTAGACCCGTGCCCTATTTGGCGCGTGGGGGCACGTGGAGCATCAAAAAAATTATTTTAAAAATACTACGATGCTCCTGAGGTTGTGTAGGTCACTGTGGTATATTCATATACCCAATTTGAGCATCGTATGAAGAATTAATTACCTAGTTTGGTTTAGGTGCGTTAAATGTGCGTTAAATGATTGTTTTAAGTTATTTCACTTCTAGGTGGAACTTATAACGAGGACGAGCACATCCAGGGGCGTCAAGGGAGTTACGACCCGGCGACATATCAGTGAGTGGGCATTTGTTTTTATATATATACCTAAATACTCGATTTCCCCAGAAATCAAATCTAAATGAAAAGTATATTGAAATGAAATGAAATATGATGTGATTGCCATGCATAGAATATTATGGATATTATGAACTGTCGTATGATGCATATATGTATGATGGTGCTGTGGACGCACAGGTAAGTATTTAATTAATATTACGATGATGATGACATATACTGAGCTCATATCCTGCACCATGGTTTAGTGCTTATAGTATTCACCGCATCGCACGCTCGCCTTGGATCCAAGTAGATGCTGGTCGCACAGTCCACGCGGAGTGGGTGCGACGGGCCAGTCGTAGAGTGTTAGTGAGATTATGACTGGTGGGTGACCTTAGATTATTGTATACAGATGATTGATGAGAGAAGCACTAGAGCGAATATTACCATGAGTCGTTCAGACTACATTAGGTGGTTCCGACTTATGTGCAGAAGGTCGGACAGGTCACAGAGGTGACTCCGGCAGAGTGATATTGATAGATATTTTGAGCTCTAGGTTCAATCGTTCAGGGTCATTAGAGGGCTCCCGATTGATTACTTTCTTTTACCTGATTTATATTATATCAATGCATTCATACTAATCTATTGAATTTGGCATGGTACATTCTTTATTGAATCTGTTATATGATTGATGATCAAGATGGTTGAGATATATATATGCTATATACTATTTTTCTGGGAAAGTATACAGGTTTTCCAAAAAGGGGTTATAAATGTGGATTTATGAAATGATTTGGAAAAGCTTGATTTTCGCCCACTCACGTTTTCTGTTTTTCGCCCCTCCAGGTTCTAGTTGATAGTTGAGGCGTTGGTGGTCTACGAGGGCTTCTTCGGCGTTCTGACAGACTAAATAAATGTAGGATTCACCCGAGGGTGTTGTAAAATAGCTATGTCCTACTTGACTGCACCTAGATGCTTATGCTCTGTTATGTGTGTTTAGTACACTCTTATGCACAAAGAATGCTAGGTTGTTAATAACTGCAATTAGTGGTTTTCGTTGACTCGTATTTTACTATTTAATCGTTTCCGCTTGCGTTTATGGTTACGTCACGCTCACGTGACGGCCAACACGTCCTAGTCTTCGGGTTAGGGTGTGTCATTTAATGTTCAACAAATGGTTGTTGGAGTGAAAATGAGCAGAAGCCTTGCGCTTATGGGGTTTGATTGCTTTTTTTATTCACTAAAATCCAATGTGTATAGCTTACCAAATTAAGAGAAAGCAAAGATGTAAGCCAGGGATTCAAGAGAGAAGAGGAGAAATATGAAGAATAGTAGTGAGGGATCGTGGTCGCTGACGATGTCGGAGAAGAGTTGTCATCCTTAGGGTTGAGTTCACCGGATTAAATAAAAAGGGTGTATAGAGATTATTGTTGTTTGTATTTTAGGCTTATAAAATTAGTTTTTCATTTTTATTTATTCAAGGACAAATTTGGAAGTTTGGTAGATAAATTTATTTAATTAGGTGTAGAAGTAAGAAAGCTAGTTCAAATAAAATTTTCTCTTGGGAAAGTGATTGTATATTTTGCAATTTAGGGGGGGGGTGTAGTCAAACTCGGATTTGGAAGGATTTTAAAAGACTTTAAAATCCTAGTGTAGTCAATTAAAAGATTTTAAAGGATTTTAGAGGATTTTTAAAAGTGATAGATTTGATAGGATTTAAGAGGATTAAAGACTCCTACAAAATTCATATGGATTTTAAAGAATTTGAATGGATTATGGTGGATTGTGGGGGAATGATTTGAAATCTTAGGGGGTGAGGTTGAATTCTTTTTAGTTTTGGTTATATATACTTTTTGCTTTCAAATTCCACAAAATCTACAACTTATTGAAATCCTCCAAAATCTTAATTTTTTAAATACACTTAGATTTGGATGGATTCTAAAATTCTTTAAAATCTTTTAACTGACTACACTTAGATTTGAACGGATTCTAAAATCTTTTAATTGACTACACATAGATTTGAATGGATTCTAAAATCCTTTAAAATATTTTAATTGACTACATTAGGATTTTAAAGTCTTTTAAAATCCTTTCAAATCCAAATTTGACTACATCCCCTTTAGTTTGACTACACCCCCATTAGTATTTACTTTCTTCTTCTTTTCTTTTTGGGTTGTGATATCCACACACTCCTTTTTACTTCTCACACACCCTTCTAATTTTTGGCATTCGGATCGGATGAAATGAAAAAGATCAACAAATATAAATTAACAAGAGGTGTGTGAGAAGTAAAAAGAGGTGTGTGGATAGCACAACCTCATTCTTTTTTTGTCTGGGAGTTATTCCCAGTTTACTTTCTGGGTTGGGTTGCCGTCGGTTGGCGCCATTCGGATTTGAAGCGGTTTGTGTGGGCTGCGTTGGGATCACTTGAACCGTTGGATGGGTTACGGAGCATCACATTTTGAATTTGAATTTAGTGATCGTGCTTCAAGATGGGCAGGATTCGGCATTTACTTCATCCACTTGGGAGACTTTTCTTTTATTTTTTTAAGTTTTGTTAATTATGCAAGTTAAAATGAAATTTAGATGCCTTGTTCTCGACTTTTCTTATGGTGTGTGGAAGAAGATTTCTATAGCGTATAGAAGAAGTTTCATGTTAATAAATAAGTAATTTTAACGAAAAGCTCCCGCTACTGTTCATTTTAACGAAAAACCATATTTTTACACTAAAAAGTCAATCATGATACTATTCATTTTACCCTTTATTTTGTCTTTATCGTTAAAACTCAAAATTTTCAAATCTTTTTCATTAGTTTTCCTAAATAAATATTTAATTTGTATAGTACACTTAATATGGTTTTGTGAACACGAAATTTTCCTGAAACGAAAGAGACAAGAACAACGTGTACAAAGAAAGATTTTGGTGTTAATGGATTTGTAGGGTTACGATCTCTTTTAACTTGATCCTCTGATTCGATCTCCGTAAGGTGTTGATTTATGGATGTTGTTGATCGAAGGGCCGTTGAGGCTTAATTTTGGATGAACGGTTGAGAGCTTCTTCAAGGGTCGTCGGGGCTTGATCTTGAAGAAATGTTGTGTAGATTTGTTGATATTGTTGATCCAAAGGGCCGTCGGGGCTTGATCTTAGGATGAACAGTTGTGTGGATTTGTTGATGTTGTTGATCCAAAGGGTCGTTGGGGCTTGATCTTAGGATGAACAGTTGTGTGGATTTGTTGATGTTGTTGATCCAAAGGGCCGTTGGGGCTTGATCTTAGGATGAACGGATGTGTGGACGATGAACACTTTCTTCAAGGGCCGTCGAGACTTGATCTTGAATTGGTGGAAGTTCTTGAAGGGCCGTTGGGGCTTGATCTTGAAGGAGGATTTGATGAAGAACGAAGAGGGCTTTCTTGATCCTTCGGGATTTGCTTGAGAGCTTTAGAGTTTCAAATCTTCAAAGATTTGGGGGATTCTCTTCCAATTTGGGAGTAGAGAAATGTATTTGTGAATTGGTTAATGATACCTTGATGTAGAAGCCTATTTATAGGCTTTGAGAATGAATCACCACCACAAAATATTTTTTTCTTTTCCAAACACCATTGCCTAATTTCCCACTTAATACAATTTTAAACTTGAAGTGGTAATTTTATGGCCTAATTTTCCACTTAATATCATTTTAAACTTGGTATGTGCATGCTTTGTCATTGCCCAAAATGAGAAGAAAATACTTGTGTAATCCTCCAAGGGTATTTCTTCTTATTTTGTCGAGTCACACACCATGTGTACAATTTGTATGACACGTGGCATATGCCATGTATGCCCTGACACGTCAAAAATTTTAATGCGTTGGTGAACATTTATTTCACCGCAATTTCGATGTCTACAAATGCCCCCACTTCAAGGTACGTCGTATACATGTGCTTGTCACGTGTAGAAGATGCATTTTGAAGTACCTCAATGTAGACGTCGATTCAAGAGCCATCAAGGCTTGATCTTGAAATGGATTGGAAATTTCTTCAAGGGCCGTTGAGGCTTGATCTTGAATTGGGCTTGAGATTTCTTCAAGAGCCGTCGAGGCTTGATCTTGAAGGTTGAAATTGGACCACAAGGAGCTTCATGTGGTAGATGATCTTTGGCTTTGGTAGTGGATGAATTGGCAAGTATTTGTTTTTGCGCTTGTTGACTTTCCACAGCTTATTCTTGAACTGGATTTGACTTAAGGGTGGTGGACACTTGATCTTAAATCGGACTTGTGATTTCTTTCAAGGCCGTCGATGCTTGATTTTGAGTTTGGCTGGAAGCTTTCTTCAAGGGCCGTTGAGGCTTGATCTTGAACTTTGTTTGAAATTTCTTCAAGGGCCGTCGGGGCTTGATCTTGAATTGGATTGGAATTGTACGGTGAAGCTTTACTCTTTGGCGATGTTGTTGAAGCTTATCGAGTTCTTCAACTCAGACTTCTTCTTCTCTTTAATTCTTCAACTCGGACTCCTTCTGCTGAGTTGATTGTGCATACCGCATTTCCTTATTTGTTCTCCAAGCAGATGTGGTAGCTTCTCGAGTTCTTGGTTTCAACTCAGACTCCTTCTGCTGGGTTGATTGAGTGGGCAGGCAACATTTTTCTCTACTTGTTTCTTCTGCACGGCAGGTAGGCACAAGGTAGAGGTGATGGTCGGTTTCTTTGTTCAATCTGTCCAAGTGCCGACCGATTACTTTCTTTCTCCTTGTCTCGTAGGCAAGAGCAAGGGTAAAGGAAAAGCATGCCATGAGATATCTTTGCCTTTGACTCTGATGATATGAGATACTTTTGCTTTTGAAGAAGTATCTTTCCATAGGTTTAGTCTTGAACTGGGCTGGGGAACTTCTTAGCAAGGAAAATGAGACTTGATCTTGAAGATGCATTAGCACGTTGTCTCCACATGCTTCAAGGTATCATTTTCACTTGCCTTATCTGTTCTCCAGGCAGATGTGGCAGCTTCTTGAGTTCCTCAACTCAGACTCCTTCTGCTGAGTTGATTGTGCAAGCCGCATTCTTCTCTGCTTGTTCCTTCTACACGTTGTCTCCACATGCTGCAAGGTATCATTTTCACTTGCCTTATCTATTCTCCAAGCAGATGTGGCAGCTTCTTTGGAAGTACAGCAACAGTGGAAGATGAGTACTCCAGAGCAGTGCTAGGTAGGCAATCAGGGAAGGGTTCCAAGCAATCGGTTCCTTACCCGAGTTTGAGTAGAGGTTCCGTCATATTGCTTTCTTTATCCTTGTCTTTACAGGTAAGAACAAGGACAAAGGAAAGGACAGAGAGAACGCATGATATGAGATACTCTTGCTTTCTACCCTGGTGATATGAGATACTTTTGCTTTGGTGTCATTTGTTTGCAGAGGTACCCCAAGGAATAAGGAACACTAAGTGACTCGAGAGGCTTCGTTGGGAAGGCATTCTCGGAGATGAAGAAATGTTCTGTATGTCTGCCTTGCTATGGAGGGTGAAGGTGGACAGTTATATGAAGTTCTTTAATACCGGTAGAGGTACTATTCTTTCACTCGTGTCGGCAACCAATGCGTGATTGATCAGTATGGCTTCACGTGCTTTCTTCTTTATCAGAAATCTTCGACAAATTGTCCGTAATTTCCGCCAAGATGAGTGTGCATGTGACAGGTGTTGACGAGGCTGAAAAAGACTGGCGCCTCTTCGATATCTGGGATCGGCGCTTCGACAAATTGCCCGTGATTTCCGCAAAGCTGAGTTTGTGTGTGACAGGTGCTAACGCGTTTGGAAAAGCAAGATGCCTATCCGATTTCTGAGCTTGCCTCTTCGATTTTTTGAATTGGCCTCTTCGAATTCTGAGCTCGCCTCTTCGATCTCTGAAATCCCGTCGAGTGCTGATTTTTATAGAGGCGCGCAGTTCGTTTCAAAGCACACTTGAATTTTCGCTTGTAGAAACTCCCTTCTTGCACTTCTAAGATCTTGATTTGTCCGACCTCTTCTTTCTTCAATACCTTTGAAAATGTCTGGACCCTCCGACCGTCGTTTTGATTTGAACCTTGGTGAAGAGGCAGTCCCGCCTTCTCCAGACAACATATGGCGCCCATCCTTCATATCCCCTACTAGTCCTCTTACCGTTGGGGATTCGATGATGAAGAATAATATGACTGCTGCGGTGGTGGCCCGGAACCTTGTCACTCCTAAAGATAACAGACTGCTTTCCAAACGGTCTGATGAGTTGGCTGTTAAGGATTCTCTGGCCTTTAGTGTGCAGTGTGCAGGTTCTGTGTCTAATATGGCCCAACGTCTATTTACTCGAACCCATCAAGTTGAATCATTGGCGGCTGAAGTGATGAGTCTCAAACAGGAGATTAGAGAGCTCAAGCATGAGAATAAACAGTTGCACAGGCTCGCAAATAACTATGCCTCAAACATGAAGAGGAAGATTGACCAGATGCAGGAATCTGATGGTCAGATTTTACTTGATCATTAGAGGTTCGTGGGTTTGTTCCAACAGCATTTGCCTTCGTCTTCTGGGGCTGTACCGCGTAATGAAGCTCCAAATGATCAACCTTTGGTGCCTCCTCCCTCTAGGGTTCCGCCGAGTGATGAGGTGCTAAACAGTCAACCTCCGACACCTCTTCTTCCTGGAGCTTCACTGAGTGGTGAGGCTTCACACGAGCAACCTTCGTGAAGGCTCCCTCCTGTTTGTTCTTTTTTTTTTTTTTTTGACTGATGTAAAGTATACATTTCTGTAAATTTTCAAAGAAATCAATAAATTAGCCTTATTTAATTCTTTGTGTGTGTGTGTGTATGTATATATATATATATTTAGTGCCAAAAGCATAAAGAATTTATATATATATATATATATATATATTTTTTTTTTTTTTGGAGATGGTGCCTGATGCAGTTTAGGCTCGTGTAGGCGAGGAGCCTCGTGTCCTACAGTTTAGGCTCGTGTGGACAATGAGCTTTGGTTTGTGCAGTTTAGGCTCGTGCGAATAAGGAGCATTTGTGGTTCGTCAAGTGATCTGAGAGAGTTGTTCCTCGCAATCTTCATAGCAAGGATCCTTGACTGAGTAGTTGAAGAAGTCTTCTGGGAAGATGTCACGCATCGTGATGGGGATGGATGATCTTCGTGTCAAAGTTTCATTATCTCCAACACTTTCACATTGTTCTGGAGGTTGACAAGAGCTGTTTTGCCCCCTTTCCCATTGGTGAACTTGTGGAAGAGATGGTTGCTGCCTAGAGAGGCGTTCCTCGCAATCTTTATAGTAAGGAGCCTTGACCGAGTAGCTGAATAATTTTATGAGGAAGAAAAGATCGCGCATGGTCGATCTTTGTGTAGAAATTTCCTCATCTTCAACACTTTCACATTGCTTTGGAGGTTGGCGAAAGCTGTTTTGCCCCCTTTCCGATTGGTGCATTTGTGGAGAAGACATATGCTTCTTATGCAGTTTCTTCGGAGTGACATGAGTCCATCCTTCAACTTCACTCGGAGCATGCCCCCAGCGATTGAGGTGAAGATTTTGAGTTGACAGAGCCGGAAGTGACGTCTTCTTCCGGGATTTTGTCTTCTTTGTCTTCTTGGGCCTCTTCTTCAGTGCGGTCCTCTAGGGTTTGTTGCCGTGAAGATTGGCCGGTGTAGATGATGGTGTGCCTCCTAACCTTCAGTGGTCCTTTTGTGTCGACCTCCAAAGCTGCTTGGCACTTCATCCTTGAAGGAATGGAACTTTGAACATCGTCTTTTCCTGCTAGACTGTCGAGCTTTTCTTCCTTTGGCGTTGTCTTCCCGTTTCTAGAAGGCTTCTTAGTTTCTTCAAGTCTGTCCGCAGCCGACCGTTGCGGGGGAGATCGAGCTGTGCCGCTTTGTTTCTTGGGTTTTGATAACCTTTCAAAGACAGATCTTTGCGGTATTGGCGTCTTAAGCCTTTTGAAGACGGAAGTTCGGTCTCGACCACTGATGCGATCAAGTGCCGAATTTCTAGGTTTTGAATGTTTTAGCCTGTCGAAGACTGAAGTTCGAGGGGCGAGTTTAGGCTCCTCTTTTGGCCTTGTGGCTTATGGTCTTGGCTTCCTTGTTTTTTTGTAGGTCGCCGATGTCCACCCTTCCTTATTACCGGTAGATGCATCTTGGTTGCTTGCCGCCGGTGATGGTTGTGTAGGAAGTGCCGTGTGACTTGAACATTGACGGGAATGGTCATGCATGCTTTGGAGAGGCACATGATCGAGTGATCCAAACACGATAGTAGTAGTGTGTGCCGCAACCGTGTCTTCGAGGTCAAGCTCAATTTTCCCTTGTTGTGCTAGCTTCAGGATGAGATCTTTCAGTACGAAGCATTTTTCCGTTGGATGACTGATGAAACGGTGGAATTTACAGTATCTTGGACTGTCAGTACGATTCATCTCTTCTGGCTGTCTACACTCAGGCAAACCAATCACCTTCTTTTCCAACAAGTCTTCTAACATGGCAGCCACATCAGAGTCGGGGAATGGATAAGTCTTCTCTTCAAGCTCCTTCAAAGTGGGTCTACGCATCTCTTGATCATGAAAAGCTTCGGTTTGAATCGCCTTGCCTCGTGTAGGGATTTTGACGAGAGCTGTGTTGACCGTCATTGCTTCCTTAGTGGATTTCCATGCAGCCTTCTCCACCTTTGTCTCAAGAACTTTGTCGTTCTTGTAGTCGGCGATCAGTTCCTTCTTCCCATGATGGGCGATGCTTAACTCCATGTTATGGGCGCGAGTGGCCAATTCCTCTAAGGTCCGTGGTTTAATGCCTTGAAGGATGTATTGCAAACCCCATTGCATGCCTTGGATGCACATCTCGATTGAAGAGGTTTCCGAAAGCCTGTCTTTACAGTCGAGGCTTAGAGTGCGCCATCTGTTGATGTAGTCAATGACTGGCTCGTCCTTCCACTGCTTTGTGCTCGTCAGCTCTAGCATGCTCACAGTGCGGCGGGTGCTGTAGAAGCGGTTGAGGAATTCCCGCTCCAATTGCTCCCAGCTGTTGATGGACTCAGGCTCTAGGTCCATGTACCACTTAAAGGCGTTTCCTTTCAATGAGTGCACAAACTGCTTGGCGAGGTAGTCCCCTTCGGTCCCTGCGTTGTTGCAAGTTTCGATGAAATGTGCAACGTGCTGCTTTGGGTTTCCTTTTCCATCAAACTGCATGAACTTTGGTGGTTGATAACCCCTTGGCATCTTCAGGGCATCAATCTTTTTTTAATAAGGCTTTGAGTACAACCCAGAGGTGTTTGAGCTCCCTTCATACTGTGCCTTAATGATGCTGGCGATCATCTCTTACAACTGCTGGATAGAAAGAGATCCCATGAGTGTCGCTGCTTGGTCTGGCTCCGGCTTCATATCGATTTTCTCCACCTGAGGCTTATCTTCTTCGCCAGCTTCTCTCTTTAGTGGATCATCCTCTGGGTCGGGGTTCTCGCCGTCTTGTGGCTCCAGTCGGCTGACGAGTGCAACGATTTGCAAGTCTTTTTCTTCAACAATCTGTGTTAGCCTTGCGATCTCTTCATTCATTTGAGCCAGTTGTTCTTCAATGGAGGTAACGCCGATGGTCATGACTTGTGCAACCATCATACGCGACTCTTCAAGCATCCAGGGTGCTGATGAAGGACCCCGTTAGCCACTTTGGGATGTCATCTGATATGCCTTAACGACATGCTTCGATGCCCCCAACGAGGTTAGGTTGATGACGAGCTTGTGTCTTTGATGCTCCATTTGCTCCCTTAGCGGCATCAACTTTGAAGCGGCATGTTAAGGAGCGGTTGTGGCGCTAATGGATTGTCCGTCTGTGGCAGAAGAGCTCAGGATCCTTCCCTTGGTGAGAACGGTTTGTCCTTTGCTTGATGCCATTGATTTTGGAAGTGTGCTTGAATTTCTTGAACGGAGAAAGAGATGAGAGGTAGAGATTGTCCCACTGGGTGTGCCAAATTTGTGAACACGAAATTTTCCTGAAACGAAAGAGACAAGAACAACGTGTACAAAGAAAGATTTTGGTGTTAATGGATTTGTAGGGTTACGATCTCTTTTAACTTGATCCTCTGATTCGATCTCCATAAGGTGTTGATTTATGGATGTTGTTGATCGAAGGGCCTGTTGAGGCTTTATTTTAGGATGAACAGTTGTGTGGATTTGTTGATGTTGTTGATCCAAAGGGCCGTTGGGGCTTGATCTTAGGATGAACAGTTGTGTGGATTTGTTGATGTTGTTGATCCAAAGGACCGTTGGGGCTTGATCTTAGGATGAACGAATGTGTGGATTTGTTGATGTTGTTGATCCAAAGGGCCGTCGGTGTTGGAAATGTGCCCTAAAGCCAATCATGTGATGATACTTTACGGACATTTCACATGTTAAACTAATCTAGTTTAACATATAAAGGGCATAGATTATTGTTTGAGCCGTCTCATATAAATGTTATATGCTTAAACGATAAAGTCCAAGGAATTTGTGATTGAGAGAATGTAATCTAATGAAGTTAGATTCTTGAGACCATTCTTTCGTAGACACATCCTAAACGTTCCTGATCATAGGATTGCCAATTGGGCATTGACAGTCCGTCAAGATCGGTACGTACTATGTCTTCTCTCAGGGAGAGTGATTAGTCTCGAATCATTGGTGTGTGTGACATCAAGACAAGTACGGTAGGTGCTCAATAGAGAATGAGTTCACTGAACGCGATCAACGAAGAGTTCTCATATTCCATGTCACATAAGAACTCATGGTTGGGATAATGCAAAGTAGTCCTTTGACCTGAGGCATCATAGTTGTCTTGTGGTTAAGACCTTGATCTTTGATTATGTCAAAGTCATCCCACCAGGAGGGTGTCCACGGCATCGTTGGGGTCAAGCCGCTTAGCTATGGAGACAAGTGAATGCGCAACAAGGGATCTCTAACCTTCAAACCGTTTGAGGGAGAATACTCTATGATATGATTTGAATCTTTGGCCAAAGTATGAATGAGATTAGGGAATGCGTTCCGAATCACATTCAAGGTAATCATATAAGCACAAGACACACATTGGATAGTAGACATGAGAAAATAAACTATCAAACCAAACAATGTGGTCAAGAGTATTAGATTAGAGAAAGACCGTATTGCATTTGTAATCTCGAACTGAATAGGTTCTCTAACCTCTTCTGATTAGCTTGGGTAACCATGATATGCTGCTAGGTGTCACTCATGGTTTGTGGAAGCCCTAAACGTGTATAATCACTAAAGGGAGAATTGAAAATAGTTTCAATTCACAATCGATGTAAAATGGTTTTAATCGCCCACTACCTCGCTAAAAGGAACCTAATGGATCGCACACCGTGAAAGGTGGAGATTGGAGATTAAATGGAAATGAGTAAGAATGATTAAATGGTTTAATCATTGATTTATGGCAAGGATTAATTAATATGTTAATTAATCAAACGAATTAGTTCGTTAAAGACTTCGGGATAGTTTTGGACCTTAAGGCCCAATGGGCTTCGAACGTCAAGCCCATTAACTTAAGTTGTATGACAATTTAATGAATAAAGATTCATTAAAGCCCAAAAGCCCAAATCCCTTAGAATGGCCGGCCATATGTAGATGAATTAGGGTTTTTGGTTGTTTAGGTCACTTAAAGAAGTGACTATATAAATGACTTTATAGCCTAAATATTCATTAAGTGAATTAAGTGAAAAATGGGTTTATTTTGGGGGAAATGGGTGAGAATTGTCTCTCCATTTTCTCTCTAAAGAGGCCAACACCTTGGAGGGTACATCTAGCAATCCTACTACTCCAAGGTCACTCATTTCTTCTACAATCGGACCTTGGTGTCGAGAATTAGAGGTTCTCAATTTTGGGAACTTGGAGAACCTATTCTTCCATCCAAATCCATGGATCTAAGAAGCAAGGAATGAAGGCCCTTATCTCTTTGGGTGATTAGCCTTTGCTTATGCAAAGAGGAATCTACAAAGGTATTAATTTCAACTCACTTATGTTTTGAGTTGATTATTGGTTCACCAATCTACTAGGCTTTGAATTTCATGGGTAAATGTTTTGTTTTTGAGTGCATGTAAGCATGATTCCGCCTTTAATTGTTAATTGCATGCTATATGATGTTGCTCAAATGAACATGTTTTACAAAATAAATCCTTCAGTCGGGGCTTGATCTTAGGATGAACGGATGTGTGGACGATGAACACTTTCTTCAAGGGCGGTCGAGACTTGATCTTGAATTGGTGGAAGTTCTTCAAGGGCCGTTAGGGCTTGATCTTGAAGGAGGATTTGATGAAAAACGAAGAGGGCTTTCTTGATCCTTCGGGATTTGCTTGAGAGCTTTAGAGTTTCAAATCTTCAAAGATTTGGGGGATTCTCTTCCAATTTGGGAGTAGAGAAATGTATTTGTGAATTGGTTAATGATACCTTGATGTAGAAGCCTATTTATAGGCTTTGAGAATGAATCACCACCACAAAATATTTTTTTCTTTTCCAAGCACCATTGCCTAATTTCCCACTTAATACAATTTTAAACTGAAGTGGTAATTTTATGGCCTAATTTTCCACTTAATATCATTTTAAACTTGATATGTGCATGCTTTGTCATTGCCCAAAATGAGAAGAAAATACTTGTGTAATCCTCCAAGGGTATTTCTTCTTATTTTGTCGAGTCACACACCATGTGTACAATTTGTATGACACGTGGCATATGCCATGTATGCCCTGACATGTCAAAATTTTAATGCGTTGGTGAACATTTATTTCACCGCAATTTCGATGTCTACAGGTTTATTGAAATTTTTTGAATGTCATATGAACTATACATATTTTTTTTGTTTGCTATCTCATCCTAACTTCGTTAAATTATTTATCCAAAAAAAATGTTATTTTTGTTATGGAGAGATTGAAAGAGAGAGTGCAACAAACAAAGAAAGAATTGGGTAAATTCTAAGATGTGTATTTTTACTCAATTGTGCCTTTATTTATAGTAGTTGGTAAGGTTAATTCTTTACCGATAGTGTGGAGCCTAAAATAATTCCAAAAATTATAGAGGCGACACGTGGACTTTTATTAAAAAAGACAAGATTGCCCTCAATAAATGGGCAGGTTTCTCCGATGTTTCCATGCGCAGCTCACATCCCTGGAGGACTCCGCAGCTAAACACAAACTGCCCATTGGCAAGGAATTAAAGATAAGGATTAATTACCCAAATCCTATCTTTAATACATTTCCAATTGAAAATTGACTCTAATCAAGTAAGTAATCCTAATTTAAATCAATTAGGGATAATTACACCATTATCTCAATATATTATTTCCTATTTAATATCATGGGAATATTTAGAGAATATCTCTCCATTAAACACTATGGCCGGCCCTATCCCTCTAAATACCCCATATTCTACCAAATTTTCAGAGCTTTTGCAACCCTAAAAAAGCCTACAGAGAAACTAACTTAGGCATCACAGATCCGTTAACCTAATCCCCCCCACCTCGTGGGCACGTGAAGCTTAGGTCTCTGATCAAAGGTGTTGATTGTTTTATGGGTGCATTTTCGTTAAGACTGAAGATGGCGGAAATTTGCATCGACAAATTGGTGCTTTCATTAAGAGCTGATTCAAAACACTCAAAGAAGCCTATCGTATTTGTTTCTTGAATTTTCTGTTACGTTGAATTTTTCACACGTCGTATCAATTAATTTTTCCTAGAAAAGTTTCTTGATCAATCCCTGGAGAATGGATACAATGGTAGGAAATTCATATACTACGATGAATGGAACCCCGTACGTGCAAGGATTTGGACCGGAGAGTGGAGACAAGGAGATAGCCCCATAACGGAGGTCCTCAAGGCTCAATGCGACGACATGAGGAGCCCCACCATCGCGGAGCCGCCCCACCACCATCACCACCGTGACCTAATAGCCACAGCAAGGCCAATAGGCCACGACACCACTCACACCGTCGCTACCCTTACAATGCCACACCCGGCCAAACCTTAGGCAGGAAGCCCAGGTCCATTTCCAAGCCTATAGGCAGGAGGCCCAAAACTTGGCAGCTGTTACAACAGGCCCAAGCCAAGAGGCCCAACCCATTACAACGGCATGCCTAACTACATAGCAGGCCCAAACCCGAGCTTAGAACATGGCAGCTGCTGCCAGCCAGGCAGCTCAACTAGCCTAACCAAAGCCACCCAACCAGCAAGCCAAGATGTGGCAGCCCAACAGCCAAGAGAGCCAACGGCCAAGCAGGCCCAAAGCGAGCAGATTCCAGTCCAATGCGCCCTGCGGCCCAATTCATTCCATGGCCACCTCTAGTGATCCAGATTCTGACCACAGGTCCTGCGATCCATTCAGGGTTACTTACACCCCACTTTTCTGCAGGAATGCCCGTTTTGGGCTCAAGTTTTGCACCTGCAATCCATTATACTTTCACCATACATGGAGATGCCCATTTTCCAGACTTTTCCAATTTGACTAACGTTATCGCGTAGCAGACCACCTTGGTGAACCAGCTCCTCGAGCGCATCAAGATGTAGCGCGCCCTAGACGAGGTATCCCGAAATAGAAAATAAGGGCGGAAAAACGTGATTCATTCCAGTGACGTCCCGGTAAATAGTCGCTTAGCCCGCGACGAACCGTGCGTTCGGTAATGTGCACTCTTATTTGGGCCCTCGGGGAAACGTCTTCTCCCGCCTAGATACGTAAAGAAGCGTTCATTCCTGACTAGGCTCACAAGTTAGTGTGCATTTGAGGTTGGGTCCGTACTTCGACGAGCACTCAGGACATTCCAATAGAAACGTCCACACAAGGCTAGGCCCACAACGAGATCCTCCTACGAGGCAACAGAGTAGGCAGCATGATGCCCAGAAAAGAGCACGTGAGCAGTCTAGCTCAAGTTCCACTAGCAGCCCCCGCCCAGAGCGGCGACGAGCAGCACAGGGTGAACCACATGCACCGTAACCACAACACAGGCGAGTAGGACATCCTGAAGAGCAACATGGACCAGTAGGTCAACACTGGGGGCAGTTGGAGGCTCCGCTGTCCCACTAGGCGCAAATCTAAGGGGAAGTAGCAGAGCAGCTACACGGATTTCAGCGTATTGACATTACCAATGATGCCCTCTGTAGAGATGTGGCCAACCTAAGTAGGTCACCATTTACAGACGAGATCAAGCAGACGAGCCACCATAGAAGTTCAACCCGCCACATTTCACCTCGTTCAGGGGAGATGAAAATTCGGACAGGCACTTGATGCATTATCGAAGTGCCATGACCCTCTACGCCAACAATGACGCTCTCATGTGCAAGATCTTTACCATAATGCTCCAAGGTGAGGCATAAGACTGGTTCCACACCCTGCCACCACGTTCAATCCAGAACTTCAACGAACTTTCCTTGGTTTTCACTAAGGAATATTCGTCCTACCGCTCGATCAAAAAGAAGTCTGCCCACTTCTTCAACATGAAGAATGATCGTAAGGAATCACTCTGCACATACGTCAAGAGATTCAAGGCGGAGAAGGCGAAGATTATCGGATGCGATGACAGCATCGCATGCTCAACATTCTAAAAAGGGCTCCCAGAAGATCACCCACTTTTTAGAGAATTGATTATGGGCAAGAACCTATCCCTGACAAACTCTTATGGGCGAGAACTTGTCTTGGAGGAGCTGTCGGAGAGATCAAAGGCGACAAGGCCATGTCCAGGTGATGTACTGTACAAGTTATGAAGGAACTAAGGAAAAAGATTTTCACCCCAGTAGTAGCGGTCGAAGTGCAGAAAGACGACTCTACCTCTGCCAGATAACAATTATAGTAGGCAGGTCAAAAAGATTACGTCAAGGTCAACAATGCCCTGGAAAATGAATCAAGATGGAAACCCGAAGAGGACGCCGAAAACATCATTCTTGACCCCTACCAGCTAGAAAAGATGGCTAGAATCGGTTCACGTCTAAGCCTAATGGAGAAGGAAGAACTCACCACTTTCCTTAAGGAAAATCGTGACGTTTTCACATGGTCACCCTCTGACATGCCTGGTATTGATCTAGTAATAGCTTGCCACAAGCTGCACATCGATCCCACTGCCAAACCTGTGATCCAAAAAAGGTGACATTTCGTACCCGAGCGGGTAGCAATTATTGAGGAGAAGATCAACAAGTTACTGGAGGCCCAAAATCATTGAGGAAATGGCACACTCAGCATAGCTGGCCAACGTTGTTCTAGTAATGAAAAAGGAGAAGGGCAAATGGAGAGTATATGTGGATTACACCAACCTCAACAAGGCATGCCCTAAAGACAACTATTTGGTTCCCCGAATCGACTTGCTTGTTGACTCAACATCTGGAAACCAGCTGCTCAGCTTCTTGGATGCATACTCAGGCTACAATCAGATTGCTATGCACAAGTTTGAAAAAGAAAAGACTGCATTCGTGATCGAGCGAGGCACATACTACTACAAGGTCATGCCCATTGGCCTTAAAAACGTAGGAGCAACCTACCAACGACTCATAAACACAATGTTCAAGAAGTAGATTGGAGTCACCATAGAAGTCTACGTCAACAACATAATGGTGAAAGGCAAGTAACGATTAGACCACATTCGCAACTTGGCAGAAACTTTGCCATCCTCTAAGAATACAATATGAAGCTCAACCCAGCCAAGTGCACCTTTGGTGTTTTATCAAGTTGATTCTTAGGGTACCTTGTAACCCAATGAGGAATCGAGGCTCATCCAAGGCAGATCAGAGTGATCCTGGACATGAAATCGCCCATGACTCTGAAAGAGATCCAAAGTCTAACCGAATGAGCAGCCACACATAATCGTTTCCTTTCGTGATCCACCAACCGATGCAAGCCCTTATTCCAGGCAATAAAAAATGAGCAGAATGACAAGTGGGACGATGAGTGCAAGAAAGCATTTTAGGACCTGAAGCAGTACTTGACATCACCTCTGTTGATGCACAAAATTAGTGAGGACTTTGGTACAACAGAAAGTGTCAAGTTTGTGACCTTCGTTAGATTGTTTCGGTCACTAGTGTGGATAAGTATGCGAATAGATAAAGATAGGGAAGCAAACACAAGATGTACGTGGTTCACCCAGATTGGCTACGTCCACAAAGTAGAGGAGTTCTCATTAATTGTGAAAGGTTTACACAAGTACATAGGTTCAAGCTCTCCTTTAGTGAGTACTAGTGAATGATTTAGTACCAATGACATTAGGAAATATTGTGAGAGAATGATCTCTATTTATAGAAGAGAGTTTCTAGTTTCATTCTGACATTAACACGTGTCGTGTTGTGATTGGCTTCTGATGTTGACACATGTCGCGCTATGATTGGCTTTTGATGTTGACACGTGTCGCGCTGTGATTGGCCTCCTGGTTGGAGGGAAAATCTTTTGGGTCCTTGACGGTGTAACGTTGACCGGTGCTTAGTAGTTTCGGGATTGGTCAAGTATGGTACAAACAGTGCTCCCCTAAGTTCCCGAGTGAGGGAAGCTCCTCGATTGGGGACTTGCAAGATCTAAGCCATTGAGTAATCACGAAACTTCTAAGTATCGAAGTGTGGTATCATTTTCACTTTCCTTATCTGTCTCATACGTAGATGTGGCATCTTCTTTGAAAGTACTTTTCCTCCATCCAGGGGTGGTATCTTTAACCGATGAAGATGCACAAGGTAATGTATCAATTTCACTTGAAGCTTACTTATAGTTTCGGGCTTGGTTAAGTGCAATACAAAACCCTATAGTAGGAGTCCCCCAAGTCACCGAGCTAGGAGATTTACCGAAAGAGGTAACAGACATGGTAAGCAATCAGACTTCCAAGCAAGCAACCTGGATCGGAGGTTCAACTTCGGCTTCTGGTTGATTGTTCTCCTTCTCCTAGTGTCGTAAACAACAACAAGGATAAGGAGAAGCAAATGGAAAAGAGATAATATGAAATACTTTTGCTTTTGAAGAAGTAACTTTCCATAGGCTTATTCTTGAACTGGGCTGGAGGGTTTTTTGGTTTCTTCCACAGTATAAGGCTGACTCAAGAATTTGAGGGTCAAAACAAGTCCATCAAATCAAGAGTGCGTTCGACCTTTATGATATGGGATACTTTTGTTGTTGACGAAGTAATAGATGAATCGACACGTGTTCTGTTGTGCTTGTCTCCACATGCTTCCTTGTATCCTTCTCACTTGCCCTATCTATTCCTTAGGCAGATGTGGTATCTTTTTTGGAAGCATAAGATGTTGAAGATGAGTACTCGAGAGTAATGCCAAGTGAGTAATCAGGCAAGGGATTCCAGGCAGTCAGTTCCTGATTGGAAGCTTAATTCCGAGTGTTGACTGATTGCTCTCTTTCTCCTTGTCTTGCAGGTAAGAACAAGGGCAAAGGAAAAGACAGGGAAAAAGCATGATATGGGATACTCTTGCTTTTGACCCTGATGATATGAGATACTCTTGCTCTGGTATGGCTGGTTTACATAGGTATTATTTGGGAGGGGAAGAAAACTGAGTATTTCAAGAGGCTTCGTTGGGAGTGCCCTCTCAGATATGAGGAAAGGTTAAGTATTTTTACAGGTCTTCCTATCTGTGGAGGATGAAGGTCGACATATATAGGAGTCTCTCTAACAACAAGTAGTAATGTTATTCCTTTACCCTTCTTGGTCGTAGCAATGTAGTGGAAGCTGCAAGCTTCACGTGTTTTAACTTTGTTAGAGCACTTTGAAAAAGTGGTATGTGGTATCTGGAAAACTGATGTTACGTGTGAAGATTACAGACAAGCTTTATCCAAGGAAATCTGGCTCTCGAAGTTCGGAGAGCGATACCTCTTCGGTTTTCGAACAAGCAATCTTGTCGGGGATCTAGCTTTCGAGATTCGGAGAACGGTGCCTCTTCGATTTTTGAGAAAGTAATCCTGTTAGGAGTTTGACTCTTGAGATTCAGAGAGCGATGCCTCTTCGATTTTTGAGAAAGTAATCCTGTTGGGAGTCTGGCTCTCGAGATTCGGAGGGCGGTGTCTCTTCAATTTTTGAGCAAGTAATCCTGTTAAGAGTCTGGCTCTCTAGATTCGGAGAGCGGTGCCTTTTTGATTTTTGAGCAAGCAATCTTGTTGGGAGTGTTTTCTCGAATGTGAGTAAAGGTTGGGCATTTTTGCCAGTCTACCTTGCCATGGAGCACGAAGGTGGACACACATAGGGAATTTTCAGTTATCAAGTAGTGGTGCTGTTCCTTTACCCTTGTGGGTAATAGTAGGGTAGCTGGACCTTCAAAATTTATGTGTCTAAACTTTCTCATAGATCTTTGGAAAAGTTATCTGTGGTACCCAAGGAGCTGATGTTGCCTGTGAAGAGTGGTGCCTCTTCGATTTTTGAACCAACGACCCTGTTACCCTTTCTTTTATAAGGGCACCAATTGTGTGCAAGAAGTACATTTAGAGAGTTATTGCTTGTAGGAATTTCCCCTTATTTTTGTACTTAAGAGATTTATTGCACTTCATTTCTCCTTCATCATTTCTGAGAATGTCTGGCCCATCCAATCGTCGTTTTGACTTGAACTTTGGTGAAGAGGCAGTCATGCCTTCTCAAGACAATATATGGTGCATATCCTTCTTATCCCCTACTGGTCTTCTTACCGTTGGGGACTCTGTGATGAAGAATGATATGACCGCTGTGGTGATGGCCAGGAACCTTTTCACTCCTAAAGATAACAGACTACTTTCCAAACAGTCTGATGAGTTGGCTATTAAGGATTCTTTGGCTCTTAGTGTTCAATGTGCAGGTTCTGTGTCTAATATGGCCCAACGCCTATTTGCTCGAACCCGCCAAGTTGAATCATTGACGGCTGAAGTGATAAGTTTCAAACAGGAGATTAAAGGGCTCAAGCATGAGAATAAACAGTTACACAGGCTCGCACATGACTATGCTACAAATATGAAGAGGAAGCTTGACCAGCTGCAGGAATCTGATGGTCAGATTTTACTTGATCATCAGAGGTTTGTGGGTTTGTTCCAAAAGCATTTATTGCCTTTGTCTTCTAGGGCTGTACCACGTAATGAAGCTCCAAATGATCAACCTTCGGTGCCTCCTCCTTCTGGGGTTCTGCCCAGTACTGAAGCTCTGAATGATCACCCTCTGGTGCCTACTCTTTCTGGGGCTCTGCCGACTGCTGAGACTTCTCATGAGCAACTTTTGTGAAGGCTCCCTTTTGTTTGTTTATTTTGATTCATGTATATGTACATATTTGTAACTTATCGGAGATATCAATAAACGAGCTTTGCTTCATTTCAACGTATTGTATTAAATACACCAAGGCCTTCTTCACTAAGTTCTTTGAATTTTTTCTTTTGTTGAAGCTTGTATGTTGAAGCTTTGAGAGTGAAGCATGTATGTTGAGGTAGTGCTCCTTTAATTTCCCGAGTGAGGAAAACTTCTCGGTTGGAGACTTGAAAAATCCAAGTCACTGAGTGGTCGTGAGACTTCTGAGTATCAAGGTGTAGTAGCATATGGTAGGAGTCCCCCAAGTGAGTTGACGAATGAGGCATTTCCTTTCTAAGTGGTAGCCCAAAACTCCTCCTTCATATATATTTGTTATGAACGTTGTTAGGCCCAAAGAAGAAGAGGCCTAGTCAATTTTTTTTTCGAACTTTCGAATTTTCAAATTTTTGAATTTCTGAAAAAATATCTATATGTATATAAGCTTTGGTGTTGAAGCTTTGAGGTTGAAGCTTTGTTGGGCACCATGAATTGATTTTGCTTCACACTATGTTGATCAAGATAGTGTGAAGCTTTTGTAGGTGAAGCTTTTGTGTTGAAGCTTTGTAGTTGAAGCTTTTGTGGGTCAAGCTTTTGTGGGTCAAGCTTTTGTAGGTGAAGCTTTGGTGGGTCAAGCTTTTGTAGGTCAAGCTTTTGTGGGTCAAGCTTTTGTGGGTCAAGCTTTTGTGGGTCAAGCTTTTGTAGGTCAAGCTTTTATGAGTCAAGCTTTTGTAGGTCAAGCTTTTGTGGGTGAAGCTTTTGTAGGTCAAGCTTTTATGGGTCAAGCTTTTGTGGATGAAGCTTTTGTGTTTAAGCTTTTGTGGGTGAAGCTTTTGTAGGTGAAGTTTTGGAGTTGAAGCTTTGTAGGTGAAGCTTTGGAGTTGAAGCTTTTGTTGGGTACCATGAATTGATTTTGCTTTACACTATCTTGATCAAGATAGGGTGAAGCTTTTGTTGGTGAAGCTTTTGTGGGTGAAGCTTTTGTAAGTGAAGCTTTGGAGTTGAAGCTTTTGTTGGGTACCATGAATTGATTTTGCTTTACACTATCTTGATCAAGATAGTGTGAAGCTTTTTGTTGGTGAAGCTTTTGTGGGTGAAGCTTTTGTGGGTGAAGTTTTTGTAAGTGAAGCTTTGGAGTTGAAGCTTTTGTTGGGTACCATGAATTGATTTTGCTTCACACTATCTTGATCAAGATAGTGTGAAGCTTTTGAGAATTTGTAGTTGTCCTCCCTTGATGAAGCTTTTGTTTGCACCATAAATTAGTTTTGCTTCACACTGTCTTGATCAAGAGTGTGTGAAGCTTTTAAGAGTTGTGGTTACCTTCCATTGATGAAGCTCTTGTTGGCATTATAAATTGGTTTTGCTTCACACTGTCTTGATCAAGAGTGTGTGAAGCTTTTGAGAATTGTGGTTGAACTCCTTTGATGAAGCTCTTATTGGCATCATAAACCCAAATCCTATCTTAATACATTCCCAATTGAAGATTGACTCCAATCAAGTAAGTAATCCTAATTTAAATCAATTAGGGATAATTACACCATTATCTCAAGATATTATTTTCTATTTAATATCTTGGGAATATTTAGAGAATATCTCTCCATTAAACACTATGGCAGGTCCTATGCCTATAAATACCCCATATTCTACCAAATTTTTAGAGTTTTTGCAACCTTAAAAAAGCCTTAAACACTTTACTCTCTCAGAGAAACTAACTTAGGCATCGGAGATCCAATGACCTAACCCCCCCACCTCGTGGGTGCATGTGGCTTAGGTCTCTGATCAAAGGTGTTGATTGTTTTGCAAGTGCATTTTCGTCGGACTGAAGACGACGGAAATTTGCATAGACAGATAGTTATCTTTTTAAAAGTTTAAGCCATGCATGTCCCCCAATTCTATTGGTCCTTCACCAATTTAAAGATTTAGGTGTTCGGACGAAGATTTCTCCGAAGATGACTCCTTGGCACTCAGCACAGCTCCCCAAGGGATTGACACTTTGGATGTGTAATCGGGCTCTTGCCTACTGATGTGCTGCAAGAAGAGGACATAGTTAGTTTTGAAATGTGCCTTTGTGGGGCCTTAGGTGTAGGCCTTGAGGCTCGTAATCAAAACTAACTAAGTGCTAGGCATGCCACTGCTATCTCAGTATAGCAGATGTAGAACAAGATTGTGTTTAGTCGATTACTTGCGCCCTAAGTTACTCGGACTTCTTGTTATCAAAGGATTATCGTGGATGGGTTAAGTCCACATTAAGTTCTTTTTCTTGCCTTGTGACCGAGGACTTTCAGTTCATAGTCTTGTATATTCTAATGAGGGGAGTCTAGATCCTAAAGTTAGAAAACATGCGGAAATGACTTGAATACATGCTGTAGAATACATGAAGTAGTAGATCTAATATCTTAGAAAACTCATAAAGAACTTTAAGCAAGATTTCACCTTGTCAGTCAAGGTTGATCTTCTTGCAAACACTTCTCTTTGAGTTTACAGAGGTTTCTATGCTAAAAAGGGATGAATGGTAAACCAATTTACATAAGGGAATTGATACTACGCCACTAGGGGTGATAACAGAGCTTCTAAACAAGACAAAAGATAGCTTTTGTGAGGGAGATATCCTAAAAAGGACTGAGATCTAGGCTGATTATAACTTTTAAATGCAAATCTGGCTTGAGAACAGAGTTTGTATATTTGTTTGTTTGATTGGTTGAGTGTCCTTATCTCTGGGGTTTCTTCCTCCTTTTATAGGCAAATTAGCCCGATTGTAGTGACTTTGTTCTTGCCCAAAAGCACTTGGAGGGTAGTGAGTCATCAGCTTTTTACTTGTATTGCCCCTAAAAGTGCTTTTTGGCTGATTGTGAGTTAGTCCCCATCACTTGACATTTAAATCATAAGCACATGGCCTATGCATTAATGGGAAAGTGCCAATTTGTCTCTAGGCTTGATGCTTGGGCCTCGAGCATGTCTCCCTTCTGATAGGCATTTCTGGGCTTTCATATACTTGCAGCCCAACGTTCAAATATTAACCCAAACAGTGCCCCCTTAAATCAATGTTGAGGCTGCAATCCCAAGCGCTAATAATGATTAAATAGTCGTCGCATTTTAACAACCGTCGTATGCCTTCTTTCGGGACTTACACCAATTAAAGCAGATGTTGGTTAATGAAAACCCTTGGGCTAACCCACAAACTCCATCGTTAAGTAACCGCTCATTATATAATTCGTACTTAAGCTCCTCAGTAAAACAACATAACCATTTAGAGCCTTCGAACTTCCAGGAATTCTAGTATGCTCTTGCCTTCTTAGTTCTTTAACTTTTGCCCCCTTAATTCCAACTTTTCCTCCGATCTTCTTCTCAAAGTCCTTAATGGCACCCAAAGTTGCTCGAATCCAATCTCCTTGCAAGACTGGTGAATGGATTTCCACCATGCTTCAAGGAGGGAGGAGTGCACTCCTTGGGACCTGCATGGACTTCTCAGGTCCCAATTGTCGTTGAAAACAACATGCCTAAGGATAAATCAATTTTTATAATATCCTCAGAAAGGTACACTGCTTCCAGCTTCTGTTTCAGGACTTTTATGGCATTGAAGAGTAACCGAGCAACTTTAATCGCACCGGTAGATTCTACTTATGGAAATAAAACTATCTTCTCTTGTACTGATATCCACAAGCCCAGACCTCCCAATAGCTTCTACTTTCTTGATCACTTCATCATCATGGGTGTATGCTTCAGGATCAATTACCACGACCTTGTTGGTTTTAGGATCATCATCAAAGACTTTGGTAAGATTTGTGGTAAAAGGCTCTGCTATGGAGGAAAAGATCACATAGGTGTCTTTTAAAAATGAGAGGTTGGAAGAGCAATTATCAAGTGACCTTTTGTCATCATTAAATGAGATGAAAATGACTTATTTAATTCAATTTGGCTTGCATTTCCTTCTTGAAACTCAACTATGATGAGCACATAAGCTGACTTTAGATTTCTTGTAATGCTTATACTTCTTCAATGTAGCAATCTTTAACATCCCACAAGGTTGTGTGATATTTCTTCAAAAACTTAGCATTGATTGGATGCTTCTGTAAGCTTCCATCCACATCTGCCAAGTAATATCCTCCTTTGTCCAATACTTGGTTGATAATGAAAGGACCCTCCCAAGTCGGGCTCAATTTCCCAAATCCTCTAACTTGAGCTCCCCAAGGCAGAATTGCTTTCCAAACTAACTGTCTTTCCTTAAAGGTCTTTAATTTTACCTTCTTGTTTTATGCTCCGGCAATAACTCTCTTCCCTTCTTGAATTTTATCTAAAGCTTTAATTCGGGCTGTATCTAGATCTTCAACTCCCTGACATATAGCCTGAATGTATTCTTCACTGTGTAGCCCGAATTGGTTATGAATTCTGACAGAACTCACATTAATCTCCATGGGGAGTACAACGGCTTACCTGAAGGTTAGAGTATAAGGAGTAGTTCCAGTTGCTACCCTCTTGGAAGTTCTATAAGCCCACAAATTTTCTCCTAATTTCTCATGCCACTTTTCTGGACTCTCGGCAACCATTCTTTTAATAATGTTCACCATGATCTTGTTGCTAGCTTTTACTTGACCATTTGATTGGGAGTAGTAAGGACTAGACTGAATCATCTTTATTTTGAACTTACTTGCAAATTCCTCTACTTCTTTTGAAATAAAAGATGGCCCACGGTCTGTGACAATTGTTTCGGGCACCCCAAATCTGTGTAAGATCTTGGTTTCAATGAACTTCTTGACTGTGGTTAAAGTGATAGTCTTCACAGATGAAGCTTCTACCCACTTGGTGAAGTAATCCATCGCCATTATTATGAACGTGTGTCCCTTACTAGAGGCTGGGTGAATTTACCCGATTAAGTCCATTGCCCATCCTCTGAAGGGCCAAGGTTTGACCACGAGGTTCAAGGGTATTAAAGGCATATGTTGGTGAGGTCCATACATTTGACATTCTTCGCACCCTTGAGCATAAGCCTTGCAGTCTTTTTCCATCTCGAGCCAGAAATAGCCATATCTTCTAAGCAACCATCTCATCTTAGTTCCAGCTTGATGTGCCCCACAGATTCCTTCATGTACTCCGGCCATTACCCTCATTGATTCTTCCTGGCCTAAATATTTTAGCAAAAGTCCATCTGGAGTCTTTCTTAATAGATTTCCCTCTCATAAAACATACTTAGCAGCTCATTGTCTATTTTTCATACTCGTGGGGAATGATGGATCTTTCAAATATTGAACAATAAATCCTCTCTCTCTATTTCTTCAGTCATCACATCTAGGCTGAATCCCCTTTCAAAGATAGAGGGGAGATGTCTATTCTGAACTTCTATATCCCTTTTAAACTTCCTTTCTTGGATCTGTACTCCAGAAGCAATCATGTTTGATTCTCTGGGAATATGGCTGACTGATATTTCAGGGCCCCAATAGCTCAATAGTTGTGTGGATGCTAAATAGTAACCCGCCATGGTGATGTGTCTGCATTTGTATTCTCTATTTAACTGATTAATCACCAATTCTGAATCACCACACACCTCAACTTATGTTGCCCCCAACTTTATCAAAATCTCTAGGATAATTCTCAATGCTTTATACTCTGCCCAATTGTTGGTAGTCTCTTGATAATCTAAAAGGAATGAATAGCAATGATGAGTACCCCTGGGATCAATGATGACAATCTCAGCTCCCGCAACATTTTGAGTGCAAGAACCATCAAATACAGTGTCCAAAGAGTGATCCAGAGGCTAGTTATTCTTTTTATTTCTTGTTGGACCCATTCTTCTCTGCTTGAGAAGGCTTTGCCTGGCGGGATCCATTGATGTGAAAATTAACTTGACACACAAATTAAACCCTATTAAACATGTAATTGTAGTATTAAGCAAGTAGGGATCGTTCTAAACCGGGGATTAACTAGGGCTGCTAATCAATGCAAATAAGACTAAAAAACACTAAACTAGACTCTATGAACTCAAAACTGACTTAAATGACTTAAAATAGCAACAAAAAATCAAAGAGACTCAATTCTAGACCTAACAAGTGATTTGGACGAAAATAAAACTTAACTTGACTCAAAAGACTCAATTAAAACAGATTATGACTCAACTAACTCAAAACACACTAAAAAGACTCAAAACCGCACAATACTAACAATTAGACTCAAAATAGACTCTAAGGAGTTATTTGAATGAATTTAAGACTAATAAGACTCAAAACACTCAATTGGACAGATTGAAACACTTTTTAAACTAATCTAACACACCTAAGTAAAGGGGGGATTGAATTGAATGAAATTAATTAAATTGAACAGATTGCAAAACTAAATCAAACTAGGCACGAAATTAGGTGAATTGAATGGTGAAAAGCTAGCTAGAGGATTCTTCTCCACACATGAAACATATGCAACATAAATTGATTTCCAGTATTGTTTCTTTAAACCATGAACGACAATGCCCCAAATTAATCGTGAAAAGCACAAATTAACTTTCAGATTTTCCTAAGTTCATTGAATTAGATGGAATACGCATCAGCAACCAAATTATTCTTCTCAAGTTCCCTATATGAACAACATGATAAAGATACAATCAAAGATCATTAAGTTCTATGAAAATCATAAGCATTGACATGACATTCGTAACTATGAACTGCATGATACTCCTGCCATGGATTTACCTAACACGATTATGACTAGCAACTTCCACTACTTGTAAATATAAGTTCGTAACGATTAGGTGAAACTTCCTTATATTTTAGCATCAGATTCATGCATGCAAATTAAGTGTGCACCCTCAATTAACATACACAAATAAGTTCTCAATCAATCAGATAAGTAAACCACATTCATGTTTTACGAAACAAAAACTGAAGGTAATCAATTCATATCAAACATATGTCCATGGCTTCGAATTCAGCTCTAACTAATAAGAAAATTAGTTACACATGTTCATAACAATTGAAAAGCAATCTGAAATAAACATGGAAACAAAACAAGGGAAGAAAGAACTCTGGAAACTCCAAAGGATGCAAGTAGGCTTGCGGCACACTCATCTTTCTCCAATGGAAGCCACAGCAAGACCTTGTCTTCTCTCCTTTGCGGCAAAATATGGATTTCTGAATGGGTGGTGGTGTAGAACGAATTATGGTGTGGTGGGTGGTGGTTTTGCGGCTGAAAGGGGTGTAGAATTATATGGGGGGTGATGGTCAAAATTATGGCTGAAAACATATATTTATAGGCAAGGGTTTGGCCGAATTTCTGGAGGAAAAGGCTTAGGATTTTGGCACAAGGCTTGGCCCAATCTAAAGGGGGAAATAACTACGGTTTCTGGCAGATTTTTAGGGTTTCTAGAAGGGTTTGGGACGGCACTTTTGTAGGGCTTCTAGAAAGAGTGTGTTATGGCTGATTTCTGACCTTTTAGTAGAGTTTGGGGTGCCACCTTTCTAGGGCTTCTAGAAAGGTGGGTGCAGCACATGTATAAGAGAAGATATAGGCCTTCTAGAAGGGTTTTAGGTCCCATTGCAGCTGATTACTCATCTTCCAAGTCTTGAATTAATTTCTCCATCTCTTTAGCACATTCCTCGCTTCATTTGATCTTTAAAAACATCCATTCCTTGTGCTCCACATGCATACAATCCATTCCAGCCCAAAATTGCTCTAAAATGCTTCAAAATGCACTTTCTTGCCAACTTTGCCAATTAGACCTACAAACAAACGAAAATAGCTTAAATCACTATAATAAACACAAACTAACTATGAAAATGCAAGAAAAAAGCTAACTAAGTCGCATAAATATGCTCCTATCATCCACATACTAGTTACTTCCAAAGTTCCTGGGATGTTGATAATCTCTTCTTGAGACTCCTGGTGCTCAGCCAAGAAGTCTGCAATGGCTTGTCCCTTGATCACTCTTTGAGGCACATATTGAAAGTTGAACTCTGGTAGTGCTAGAATCCACTTTCCAATTCTCCTAGTTAGCATTGGATTTGACAGCATGTACTAGATCACATCTGTCTTGGCGATGATGTGGATGTGGCAAGGCAACATGTAATGCCTTAGTTTATAGGCAGTGAAGTATAGAGCCAAACATAACCTCTCCACTGGTGTATATCTTATCTTTACCTCAGTAAGGATTCTACTGAGGTAGTACATTGCTTGTTCCTTCCCGTCTCCATTGTTTTGGGCCAGCCAGCTTCCCATTAACTTTTCAAAGGCAGAAATATAAATTTTTAAAGGCTTTCCCCTCTGAGGTTGCATGAGCACTGGTAGGGAGGCTAAGTAAGCCTTTATCCTGTGGAAAGCCTCTTGGTGTGGTGGGCCCCATTCAAATTCTTCCTTGTCTTTCAATCTAAGCAAAAGAGTTAGCAGCTAAATCCTGCCCGCTAAGTTAGCGATGAATCTCCTTAAGAAGTTGATTTTCCCCAACAGCCTTTGCAGTTGCACTTTGTTAGTGGGAAGAGGTGATTCCACTATTACCCGAGCTTTATTCTTGTCAACCTTTACACCTCTTTGATGAACAAGGAATCCCAAAAAGTTGCCCGATCTTACCCTAAAAGCATATTTCTTTGGATTCATTTTCAGCTTATGGATTCTCATTCTTGTTAAAGCTTGTCTGAGGTCTACCAAGTGATGTTCTTCAGTTTTAGACTTCACCACGATGTCATCAATATATACTTCCACGCTATGGCCGATTAAGTCATGAAAAATGGCATTCATCACTCTTTGATAAGTTGCACCAACATTTTTGAGTCTGAATGGCATGACTAAGTATTCATATGCTCCTACATGACCTAGGCACCTAAAAGCTATTTTGTGTATATCTTCTTTAGCCATTTTTATCTGATTACAACCGGCATTCCCATCCATGAAAGATAGGAATTTTTGTTTGGCAACTGCATCCGTGGATAAGTCAGCCATGGGCATAGGATATTCGTCTTTAGGTGTTGCTCCATTAATATTTCTATACTCAACATAACATCGAACTACATTAGTTAAAGCTTTTAATACAGGTACAATGTTGGCCAACCACTCGACATATTTGGTAGGCCTAATAAATCTAGCCTTTACTAGCCTCTCGAATTCTTCTTTAACTTTCTCTTCGATCTCCTTTGACAACCTCCGTGGTGCTTGCTTTACAGGTTTATATCCCTCCTTAATAGTCACCTTGTGTTCTACTAAGGTTGGATTTAAAACTGGCATCTCAGTGTAATGCCAAGCCAAATAATCTTTGAGCTTGTGCAAAAGGCTGACAATTCTTGCCCAATCCTCTACTTCTAATAGGCCACTAATTTGTATGGGTCTTGGATCTTCCTTAGACCCCAAGTCAATAATCTCTAAGTGGTCCTGCACCTTTGGTGGTGGCTTGTCAACTTCTGCACATAAAAACTCAACTAACTCTGGATTCTCGGACAAGTCTTCTGGCCCATCCAGGTTATATATACATTCAGCCATTTGTATGGCCGCTTCTAACTCTTTCCTAAAGAACTATTCTTCACATCTGTTCTAGGTGCTTAAGGCCGCTTCCTCTTGTTCCTTAGTCAAACTCTCTCTTTCTTGTTTTCTCTCTCTCTCATACACCAACAGTCTTTTGATTAAGGACCTAACTGCAATTACTTGGTCATTCCTTCTTTATTCTGACATTACTAGTGTTGGGGAGTTGGGACAATATGGGTCTATCACATTCTTCCTTGGTGAGGAACAATCCTTTCTCCAAAAGCTTTTGGGCCATCACCTTAGTCGGGCGGCCGTTCTTATTAGCTCCTAAGCACTGGAGAATCTTAATACTAGGATTGTAAAAGCTGGCTTCTGTAACATTAGCTATGGGGAGGAATGGCCGTGACTCGGCCTCCACCATCTCCCAAAATCCTGGCCCTATGGTTCATTCCTTATGGTAAATTGCTACCTGTTGGTGTAAGGTGGAAGGCACATATAGACTTTGATGAATCCAATTTCGGCTAAGCAAAGCTCGATAAGTGGAAGTATTGTCTACCATGAAGAAGGCTAGCATGATTTGCTTGGAACCCAAGTCAACCTCTAGGGGCAATATCCCATGAGTTCTAGTAATGGCTCTGGAGAAGCTGGAAACTGTTAATTACGTGGGGATGAGATCCTCCTCACCTCTACACATCTTTTTCATTTGCTTGTACGGCAACACATTACCGTAGCTCCTCTATCAATTAAAACCATCTTGAAGGGCACTCTCCCCAGATTAGCAGTTAGATAAATAGGCTTGAGATGGTTAGCTAAGGTCAAGTTTGGGCGATTGAAGACCATTATGTCCAAGTACACTTTCTCGAGCTCTTTTTTTGCAAGCTCAGGCAAGCCTATTCTACTCGACTCATTTTTTTCTTGCTTCTTCAACACTAACATGTGCCATCTGAAGGATGATTTTGTGTGAAAACATGTTCATTTGAATAACATCTATAGCATGCATTTAACAATTAAAAGGTGGAATCATGCTTGCATGCATTCAAAAACAAAACATTACCCAAGAAATTCAAAGCCTAGCAGATTGGTGAACCAAGACTCAACTCAAATCAAAGTGAGTTGAGAAATTTATACCTTTGTAGATTCCTCTTTGCATAAGCAAAGGCTAATCACCCAAAGATAGGGCCTTCATTCCTTGCATCTAAAATCTATGGATTTGGATGGAAGAATAGGTTTCTCCAAGTTCCCAAAATTGAGAACCTCTAAGTATCTTCACCAAGGTTAGATTGGAGAAGAAATGAGTGACCTTGGAGTGGTAGGATTGCTAGATACACCCTCCAAGGGGGCCGGCCTCCTAGAGAGAAAGGAGAGACATGTTCTCTCCAATTTTCTCCAAAAGAACCCTTTATGAATTTTAGGCTATAAAGTTCTTTATATAGTCACTTCTTTAAATGACTTAAGAACCAAAAACCCTAATTCAACACACATGGCCGGCCATATAAGGGATTTGGGCTTTTGGGCCTTTGTGAATCTTTATTCATTAAATTGTCATACAACTTAAGTCAATGGGCTTGACGTTCGAAGCCCATTGGGCCTTAAGGTCCAAAACTATCCCGAGGTCTTTAACGAACTTATTCGTTTGATTAATTAACATATTAATTAATCCTTGCCATAAATAATTAAACCATTTAATTATTCTTACTCATCTCCATTGTTTCTTCAATCTCCACCTTACACGGTGTACGATCCATTAGGTTCCTTTTAGCGAGGCAGTGGGCGATTAAAACTCTTTAAAATCGATTGTGAATTGAAACTTACTTTCAATTCTCCCTTTAGTGTTTATACACGTTTAGGGCTTCCACAAACCAAAAGTGACACCTAGCAGCATATCATGGTTACCCAAGCTAATCAGAAGAGGTAGAGAACCTATTCCGTTTAGGATTACAAATGCAATATGGTATTTCTCTAATACAATACTCTTGACCACATTGTTTGGTTTGATAGTTTATTCATGTCTACTATCCAATGTGATTCGTGTGCTTATATGATTACCTTGAATGTGATTTGGAACGACTTTCCTAAATCTCATTCATACTCTGGCCAGAGATTCTAAATCATATCATAGAGTATTCTCCCCCAAACGGTTTGAAGGTTAGAGATCCCTTGTTGCGCATTCACTTGCCTCTATAGCTAAGTGGCTTAACCCCAACTATGCTGTGGACACCAGCGGATGGGGTGACTTTGACATAATCAAAGATCAAGGACTTAACCACAAGACAACTATGATGCCTCAGGTCAAAGGACTAATTTGCATTATCCCAACCATGAGTTCTCATGTGACATGAATATGAGAACTCTTCGTTGATCGTGCTCAGTGAACTCATTCTCTATTGAGCACCTACGTACTTGTCTTGATGTCACACACACCAATGACTCGAGACTAGTCACTTTCCCTGAGAGAATACACAGCACGTACTGATCTTAACGGACTGTCAATGCCCAATTGGCAATCCTATGATCAGGAACGTTTAGGATGTGTCTACGAAAGAATGGTCTCATGAATCTAACTTCTTTAGATTGCATTCTCCCAATCACATATTCCTTGGACTTATCGTTTAAGCATATAACATTTATATGAGACGGCTCAAACAATAATCTTTGCCCTTGATATTAAACTAGATTAGTTTAACATATGAAATGTCCGTAAAGTATCATCATATGATTGGTTTTAGGGCACATTTCCAACACCATCATAGGTTATGTTGCCAAGTAATCACCCTCCATTATGGCAGGTTGATCATGCTTGAGACAAAACATGGCAGATAGAACATATATCATGTTTACGTAGAAGTTGCTAGGTCTAGGTAAGTCCTCATTCTTGCCCCCAATGTGGCTCATGAATTCATCTAACAAGGTTTCTGCTTCTTCAAGTAACATCAACTCGAGCAGCGCTTCCTCTTGAGTTACGCCAAAGTTTGGCACTGGTCCTGGAACTTCACAAAAAGTATCGATCAACAAAGATGAGGGTATCCCCTCTCAAGTGAGATAGTTACAAATCATATTGGTTTTGGACTCCATCTTGCTATTAGCTTTCTCTACCTCTTTTTTGCTTTTCCACTGAAGTTGATTTCTTCCCCCATGAGGTACTTTCTCAAACTTCACATTCTCCGAGGTTTCTGAGACAGTGGGGACTTGTAATGAGTTCATGTAGCCTTTATGCTGCCTCTGAACTCTCCTAATCATAAAAGCTCCTATTTATTTGACGAGTTCATGTAGCCTTTATGCTGCCTCTGATTCTTCTTCGTTACTAGGTTCACTATATTTTCCCTTCTTCTGACATCTCCACCGGTATAGCTTGGCTGGGGTGGCCTCACATCCACCCATCTTGGTGTTTTGGCTTCTCTGTCTTCCACTTCTTCAGAGGCTTCATAATTTCTGAATACTTCTGACAAGCCCTTTGGTTGAAAATCTCCTCCCAACCTTTAGAAAACATTTCTTGAGGTCTCTCTCTCAACTGTTCGCAAGACACTTCTGCGGGCTTTTTAGTCTTCTTTCTGTCTTCTTCTGATCAGCTCCTGATCGATAATGGCTCTTGACGCTGGGACTTCCAACACACTCACATTAACATTTACTACACAACATGACTCTTTTGATTATGGCTGCTTTGGACTTCTCGGGCAACTTGATAGCTAATTCAATCGGCTTAACAACTTGCCTTCTTTCTACCTTGACTTCCCAGGTGGCCTTCCCTTTTCCTTTCTCAGCCCAAGTCAGGTTGATCATGTTTATTGGGGCTTCCAGGAAGGGATTCGTGTCAACCATCATATTGGCCTGCAGTTTCTCCAACAACAACTTTCCCTTTACTATAAGGTCTTGTATCCAGTCCCTGAACTGGACACAGTTGGTTATGGAGTTATTGAAAGTATAATGCAGCTTGCAATACTTATTTCCTCTCAATTCCTCAGGCTTGGAAAGTTTTTTAGAGCTGTCGGGCACAATCACGTGGGGCATCCCATACTTCGTTCTTTCTTACCCGCTCTGCCCTCTATTATTAAGTGAAAATAATTGGGGGAGGTCGGGCAACTCTGCTTCTAGGATTTCCTCCAACACTGGCTGATCAATTCCAGATCCCTCCTTATTTTTATCTTTACCATTCTTTTCCTCGAGCAAAGTAAAGAATGGAAGAACTAGTTCTTTCTCAGGGCTTGCTCCCCTCACATAACCATTTTTTGGAGTAGAGTACTCAAGATCTAGTCTTCTTTGCAAACTCCATGTTAAAGAACATAGTCTGCTTACTTCTGGGAAATCTTTTCCATACTTCTCAGTACTTGTACCATGGTGATTTGCAAGTCCTCATTGGTCACCTTCCCTCCTGACTTCTTGGATGAAGTCGGGCTTTCTAGAATAGTTAGTCCCTGGATGGAAGGAAAATCCTCTGGATGATTTGTCATGCTTGCTTTTGGTAAATACTGGGGTGGCTCGTATTCTATATTCCACCTGAAGGTTTTCTCCTTCCTTCTTCTCCTTGGCATACAAGATTTCTCCGAAGATGACCCATCGACACTCAGCACAGCTCCCCAAGGGATTGTCACTTTGGATGTGTAGTCGGGCTCTTGCCTGTTGATGTGCTGCAAGAAAATGACAGAGTTAGATTTGAAAGGTGCCTTTGTGGGGCCTTAGGTGTAGGCCTTGAGGCTCGCAATCAAAACTAACTAAGTGCTAGGCGTGCCACTGCTATCTCAGTATAGCAGATGTAGAACAAGATTGTGTTTAGTCGATTACTTGCGCCCCAAGTTACTCAGATTTCTTGTTATCAAAAGATTGTCGTGGATGGGTTAAGTCCACATTAAGTTCTTTTTCTTGCTTTGTGACCAAGGACTTTCAATTCATAGTCTTGTATATTCTAATAAGGGGAGTCCAGATCCCTTAAGTCATTTGTTTGGTTCTTGATTGGTTTTAATGAAAACATATTCATTAAGCTACCCATATCCAGATACAAATAAGACTTCTAAAGTAAGAAAACAGACGAAAATGACTTGAATACATGTTGTAGAATACATGAAGTAGTAGATCTAATATCTTAGAAAACTCACAAAGAACTTTAAGGAAGATTTCACCTTGTCGGTCAAGGTTGATCTTCTTGCAAACATTTCTCTTTGAGTTTACAGAGGTTTCTATGCTAAAAAGGGATGGATGGTAAACCAGTTTACATAAGGGAATCGATACTACGCCACTAGGGGTGATAGCCGAGCTTCTAAACAAGACAAAAGATAGCTTTTGTGAGGGAGATATCCTGAAAAGGACTGAGATTTGGGTTGATTACAGCTTTTAGATGCAAATTTGGCTTGAGAGCAGAGTTTGTATGTTTGTTTTGTTGATTGGTCGAGTGTCCTTGTCTCTAGGTCTCTTCCTCCTTTTATAGGCAATTTAGCCCGACTGCAGTGACTTTGTTCTTGCCCGAAAGCACTTGGAGGGTAGTGAGTCATCAGCTTTTTACTTGTATTGCCACTGAAAAGTGCTTTTTGGCTAATTGTGAGTTAGTCCTCATCACTTGACATTTAAATCATAAGCACATGGCCTATTCATTATTGGGAAGGCGCCAATTTGTCTATGGGCTTGATGCTTGGGCCTCGGGCAAGTCTCCCTTCTAATTGGCATTTCTAGGCTTCCACATACTTGCAGCTCAATGTTCAAATATTAACTCAAAAATTAGGATATATTTTAGATCATTGGTATTCCTACTCAACCAGTGTTATGCTCTTTTTACACAAATATAAACTTGAAACCCAACAGTTTCTTTGGCTCTCATGAGCTCATTGGCATCAAGACCAACGTGGACAAGCCTGAAGAATGATGATATTGCATGACGGAAGCTTCGTCGTGATCAGTTAATTGCATATATAGATGTGCGATAAATATTCATGTGCATTATCTCAAAAATCAATTATTTGCAGGTCAAAATACTGCTGCATCTGTATTAACCATGAAATGTTCTGATTTCTGAAGAGAACAAAGAAGCCAGAATGGCCGAATGAGAAACCGAAAGCAAAAAGAACATTAAGTTATTAAGTTCACTCGGTGCATTGAATCCTTGAAAAAATAGACAGCACACCAATTGAATTGGGTTGGGGGCGTGGTATCAAATGTAGAAAGTCTTTAGCCTTTGCGTATTTATCACCAAAACATTGTACTCTTTGTTTTGTCTACATGAACAGGGCATTCGATACCATGGTATATTGCTAATACACACATATGGGCACCTAAAAGGAATTGTTATAGGCCCCATACAAGGCTGATTTTAACATGAGCGCATGCAGATGAGTCTTTCTTCAAAAATTGCTTGTATGGTCATATTGTTTGAGGGCCGACCTAAGTTCTGCAAAAATCAAGGGAAGACATCACATATAACAAGGATGTGATTCATTCAGATTGAATGTTGATTTTCCAATCCACATCAGGATCCTATTGTGATTTAGTAGAAAATCAAGAGGCAACTCAACATACCGTAGCCAACTTGACAACCTGCGAGGTTCTAGATGTGCACGGAGGGTCAGAGCAGTTGTTCGTGTTTATAGGAGCGTGCTGAGATTCAAGCTTTCACATAAAAGGTACACACGTCCTTTCAAATTTATTTTTAGTCTTCCAACAATGGTATCAGTGCCAATCACACACTCCTTGCATGAAAGCATGAGATATATATGAATATGCCATGTATGAAAACCTTGAAAGCATGAGATATGTATATATATATATATATATATATATACAGGGAGCTTAAGGGGAGGGATCCCCATTTTTCAAAAAAAATGGGGACACGTTCCCCACCGTTAGATTGACTTTAATGAAATTGTGTGGTTGAGATTAAAACACAGGCCATAGAATCTCAACCACAGGATTTCATTTAATTCAAATCCAACGGTGGGGAGCGTGTCCCCATTTTTTTGAAAAAATGGGGATCCCTCCCCTTAAGCAATTCCTATATATATATATATATATATATATATATATATATGTGTGTGTGTGTGTGTGTGTGTGTGTGTGTGAATATGCCATGAATGCTTGTCTTTAAAATTTTTGTTTTTGCCATGCTTATTTTTTTCTAGGTTTTAATGCTTGGGTTATGTTCTTTACATTCATATGAGATTATTTTAAAATTTGGTAAAGAAAAACCAAGTGGTTAGAGAGATAATTGAAACCCTATTTTCATAATAGAATGAAAAACGAATTTTTTCAAGGTTTTTGCGACCCTTTTTTCGTGGGGTTAGAGTTGTTTTGGGATTTCGCCAAAGAAGACTTAATTGTAGATGGTAATCTGATCTTTCTAAAGACATAAAATACGCATGAAACGGATGCATATTCGCTAAGTTATGGTCTCTGTAAACAGGCCTCGCGAGAGTGAAAAATCTGGAAATTCCAGATTTTTCGGAAGAAGATGATGAACAGTGGTTCATCTCTTCCACTCTCGGCCTAAGCAAGTACGAGTACATCGCTAGGCTTTCATGGATGTTAGCTACACTGTTGGATTCATCTTAGGGAGTTCAATCCAACAAAGGTCAAAAGAACGGCATCGGACCGCTAGAAGGCAATGCGTGTGTGTCACGCGCCACCCACAGCGAGTGGGTTCACGCAATATTAAATTAATTATTAAAAAATAAAATAAAATAATAATAATTTTGCTAAAAAGGTGCCGCATAGGTCCCTATCATATCTTCTAGAAACCTGCCACAACACCCCCTTTCTAGAAGATTTGTGCCGAACTCCCTATCCCTTTCCCTTAGGAATCTGTCATGCCAAATCCTTCTCATCTACAACTTTTGTATCGTGCCCTAGCCCTATATATATACTAGTGCCGCACCATTCAGAGCACCACACACACAAGAGCCTAAAATCAGAAAAACATACTTGTGCCACAACTTTGCAAGGAAGGAGAATAAGAAGAAGCTTGGAGTCGTGCCTGCCATTCAAGACCTTTGGATTGTTGGAGCGTTTCTAGGTGTATTCTATCTTTTGTTTTCAATGTTTAATTTCAATTGTCTTTGTTTAATTGCAAACATGTGGAACTAATTTCATTTTAGTTAGAGGTGAATTCAAAGTCATGAACATATGTGTGATATGAATTGATTACATCCAGTTATTGTTTCATAAATCGTGAATGCAATTTACTTATCTGTTTGATTGTTGGCCGACACTTGGAAGGTGATGAAGCCATAAAGTGTAGTGATGTGGAAAATGAAAGTGCCTAAATACAAGAGTACGCTGTGAGCGGGAATGAACCCATTTCACACGTGACGTCAGATCATAAGTAAAGTACAGTAGAATGGATTGAGAATCATACCATCGAAGGTAATCTCCAATACCAAGATCTGGCACAAATCCTTGTCGATAAGAAAGCTCAGCTATTAAAACCTGGAGGGGCAAAAAAAAAAAACAAAGGTGAGTGGGCCTGAAAATAAAATTTTAATAAAAACCTTTTGAAAACGTTAACCCCTCGCTGTAAAATCTATATAGATTCCAGAAAATCATACTACGTACAAGTATGAAATCAAATGCAAATCAACAGTAAATCCAGAAATATTCCAAATCACTACATATCAGCAGCAGCTTAATAAAATCAGGTGTTCATCAATCTATGCTGACACACGAGTCGAAGTTGCCTAATGCAACCTGTATGACTCATAGGCAACATGTATGACAGTGTCGGAGTTGCCTATTATTGCAACTTGTACAACATTGTCGGAGTTACTGATCATTGCAACCTGTATGACAATGTCGGAGTTGCCCATCATTGCAACCTGTACGACAGTGTCGGAGTTACCTATTATTGCAATATGTACGACAATGTCGGAGTTGCATAAAACATAAATATAGTCATGCCATAACTTAATCATTTCAAATAACATCATAAACTCGCCTGAACTTACCTGCGCGTCCCACGTTTACCTGAGCACTTCAAAGCATTCACAACAATTATATGCAGGTCATATGCATATGGATATGTCATGATGCAATCTAAAACTCAACCATATCATAGTATTTTAAAATATATAGATATATATGATATGGCATAAAATGTATATATCAATTTAAAAGCATTTGTGGAACTATCAATCATATATATACTATAAAAAGGAAAAGACCAATTCACCTAAAGTCCGCGCTACAATTCTCTAGCACGAATATCGAGGCATCACAAACCATCATCACCTAGAACAATTATAAAATAACGTCTCAGAATTCTTATCGATAGAACATGTAACTTACATAAAACAGATTTCCAAGGACGTTCTAGCATGATTTGAGACCCATTGACCAAAAGTCAACCGTCAGTCAAAGATCGACGATAGGGTCCACAACCATACGTAACTCGATTCGGAAGATCCACATCACAGATTTCAGATCTGTAATTTCCAAAGATCCACATTATGTTTCTAAAACATCATACTAAAGTTTCATTACGATCTAACGGTTAGATCTCCGCCAATTGCAAATTCAAGTGGCTGTCAATGTTTTATTTTATGAACTTACAAATCCAATTCGGGAAGATCCATATGTCGTATTCCTGATCCGTAAGTTCCTATGATCCTCATATATTACGTATTATAACGTATTAAAGTTTGGTGATGATCCAACGGTCGGATCATCGATTGCTATATTAATCAACTGGCGCACCTTAATGGAACTAGGTTCAAACGACAAAAATTCTTCAATCGGACTTCACATACGGAATTGGAGAATCAAATTTAGCCTAGGAAGGTCAGGGGATGCCTCGGCTCATGCGCCGCCGCCATGCGCACCATACACAGCAGTCGGCTATCCCAACTCGCCGGAAAAATCAACTATTTCTAAAAATTCTCAAACTTCACAGAAATGAAGATCTCAGCGAGTAAAGCAAGTTTTATACCTGTGGCCAAATCCAATTTGACCGGAAAGCCTCAAATCGCTATGAACTCGCCGGAACCTTAGAATTGGGTGTTCTTCAATTCGATCAATATGCAACACCACCGCCCCTAAAAATGTTTCGGCTTTGTTCCTGACCTCCAGAGAAGTGTTTTGGTGGTGGTGATTGAAGGTAAGTGTTTCATAAATGGGTGGATCGTCACCTAATACCCACGAAGTCGTGCGTTGGCCTTCACAAAATTGGAACCAAAACTCTCTGTTTTGGGGCTGAGATGGTGGATGGGAGGCCACCTGAGTGATTTTCAGGTGATGGATGGTGGTGATCAACGAGAAAAATGGCGGAAATTCGCTTGATTTGGAACAGAGTCGAAACTGGGTTGTGCACGGGTTGAAAGGGAAGGGTTCATGATCCCGTGCCTCTCACTCTTCTCTCCTTTCTTCCCTTCTCTTCCTCCCATTGGTCCACTCACCTCCTCCTTCTCTGGTTCGTCCACCTCTCATCAGATGGGGACTTCCTCCCCTGTACCATATTCCTTCCCATTCTTCTCCTTTTCTGATTGGTTACCATTCCCACGTTGTGGGAGTTTGAATTAATGTATAACTAAACTTTAAATAACTAATTCTAACGTTCGTAACTATATCATTATAATTCGGACTCACAAATGGCTTTCGCCTATGCGTTCGTACTAACGAGTACTACTCAAATACGCTAAAAGAATAAGTCATACATTTCTCTAGACGATGGTAAATGGAAGTCAAAGTCCTTGCCTCTGGGGCATTTTCGTCAATTCACGCTTTTAAAATTACTAAAAAAAATGTAAAATTAGGGATGGGTTGTCACATAAACTATGGCTGAAGGCTAAACTCATGATGAAATTTCAAGTCACACGAATTTTTGCAAATTTTTTTTTTTCCTCTACAAACTAAGATGATATGTGTTGGTAGAGAAAAATGGGGCATTTGTGGGTGCAAAAATTAAGGCTCAAGCAATGAGCCACCTTCCATGAATCTTAAATTTGGGGGAGTGGAATTAGAATAAAGGAGCATGATTGAACAAAAACATGGAGAAATACAAGTAAAGTAAGCATTTTATGCCTATATAAAGGCTATTAATCACACAAGAACGGGGGAATGAGAGAGGTATGAGATCGTCTATATTTTATAAGCATCCTGAATAAACATTTGACCAGTTTGTTAAGTTATCAACCAAAACCATAAGTATTTACATGGTCTGCATTTTGATTAAATTAGTCCACAGTTATTCCTTTGAATTGTGGAGACCCAAGAATTCATTATCAAGAAGAGAAATGTTTGGAAAATAATTTTAACTTACTTGATAAGGTTTTCAAATGAAGATAGTGGACATTTTTACAAGTTCGTAGCATCTTTTGTTTTTATTTTCGGAGTTTGAGTGGATGCCAATTAATTTTGGTGTTACACGAATAAATGAGTGACATGTGGCATCTACAATGTTGAGCTGGCTACGTGTCAATCAATTTTACAACCAGCGAAGGATGTTGGTGATGTGTTTCGTTGACATGTGGCTATACATGGTTCCTTTTAATTGAACCTCAACATTTAAAGAAAAAGAAGAAGAATTCGTAGGACTTTAAAACCCAAAGTTGTTGGGATTTCATCCTATGGAGATCAGGTACTTTACAACAGAAATATGTTTTCTTTTTCTTCCAAAAAGAAAAGAAAAAGACAGAAGAGATCGGAACATAATATTCTCACCTAACTATATACGGAGAAATTAGCTAATTGGCATGTGGGAATGATATGACAGTCTTTCATTTTGGATGAGGGTAATTGGGATCAGACCGTGCCAAGAACATAGGATTTCAATATTTAAGTGTTGGACTACATAATAGGCTTGTCAAGTTAATTGGTTAGTGACTTGGTTTTTGTGATGTTTCATTTGAGGTTCAATTGGATATATAGGTTTAGATTAACCAGTGAATCCCGTGACGTGGTGATGGTGCTCAAGAGTTTGGTGAACAATGTTTTGGACTATGGTGAGAAAGTAAAAGCTTTGCTTTGGAAACCAGGTAAAGGAAATACAGCAAACCTTTACGAAAATTGATTTTATTAATTTTTGTGAAGTGCTATATTATTATTGATATTGGTTGACTGATCGAGATTGGACTTATATGTATATTATGCGTTCATTGGAATGTTTTTTTTTTCTATTTTTTTTTTTTTTGAGAAACTGGGAATATTAATACTAGGGCCGAAGCCAAAAGAAACAGAAGGCCAAGAGAGACCAATAAGAACTACACAATGAGAAGAAGGTAGAAAACACAGACTTGGAACAAGCCCCAAGTCACCTTAATCTCATCCTAACAGAAATCTAAAGAGGAGGGCAAGGGAGGCCACCCTTGTTTAGCACACAAACAAACGAAGATGAGGGTCTTACAACCCAGACAATATGGCTCATCTCCGCACCCTCATGTGATGCTACAAAGTCAGCCTCTCCATTGCAGGTTCTCAGCACCCAAGCCCAACTACAAGATCTGAAAGCCTTACCTGCTCCACAAATTTCCAACATAATCGGGAAAACCTCCCAATTGCCCTGCTTAATGTTCCCATTTAACCAGGAAATAAGGTTCCACGAATCTGATTTAACAACAACATATTCACAACCCTATCTTAATGGAGTGTGGCTTGATGGAGTGCAGGTCCGCGTGTTTTATTATATCAATTAACGGGTAGAGACGAAGAGTATTGTATTGTACTTATGCATTTTTACCAATAGTAATTTGATATTTGATTATATGATTCCGTGACACTTAATTTAGTATTGTCAATTTACTGTGGTAGGTTATATCCTTATTGAGCTGTTGAAGCTCACCCCTATATTGTTATGCAGGTTTACGAACTAGAAAGTCAATATGGTAGGCGGAATGAGATTGGATTAGATGTGAGGATAGAGTTTGTATTTATTAATTTTTAGCCTTGTAAGAAGTTCTTGACTTTTATTTATAAGAGGAATTAGTTTTCCATACCATTTCATTTTATTTATTTATTTATTGTATTTTTATCTTGGGTTTCTTATTCGGGTTCGAGTTTTCCACCAACCTTGAGGTCGGTGGGGTGACATGAATCCATTATGAAAAGAGGGTCATTTTGTATCTTTGCTATGGATGCTATAAAAATTAAATTTCCCTAATGAGCAAGCTTGGCAAAGAGCTTGTAGGTAGAAGATCCTTACTCCGTGTAAGGAGATGCGTCATATAGTACGTGGCATCATTGTTCAACCTAAGTGTCCCAAACAGTCGTGCCAAAGCAAGTAAACTGCTCGAATTACCCGGCTCCAGACTAACCACATGTGTCATGTCCCAATTGGGAGGTAGCCCATTGTGTCACATCCCGGCTCGAGATGTGGGTCTTTGATTTCAGTACAATTACTTTAACTTTACATTATTATTTGATGTTTTTTTTTTACATATCTATTTTTGACTTGATGTTTTCATAAAAGATTTTATATTGAAGTATTGTACTGAAGGAGAAGGAAAGTATGAGCTTGGAGGCATGAAAGAGGAATAATTGCAATCCGATCGCAACGGAATGGCATTCTCTTTTATGTAGCCGCTCTAACTCGATTTCTTCCTTGTGTATGTATTTCTATTAGGGGTGGTTCGGTATGGGATCCCATACCGAAACCCTTGTCCCGATTCCCAAACCGAAATTTTCGGGAATCCCAATTTCAATACCGATCCCAAACCAAATTTTCGGGAATCCCAATTTTCGGGAATCCCAAAATAATTTCAGGATTTCGGGACAAATCGGGAATCCCGAAATGGTTTTGGGCTTTTGGACTTTTGGGCTTTTAGACCCAATTTGACATAGTTTCATATGCATGCATGCTGCTAATATATAACCAAAGTAACAATCTGCCCACTGCCATTCTCCAGATGATGCTCAAGCTCCTTTGTGTTCAGGGTGGCCAAATATTCCCCAAGAAGGTTTCTGCAATATTAGTTAATTCAGTACGATCACTACATTTTTAACCACAAAAAAAAAGGGATTGGAAACTTCTGGAATAATTAATAGATCATTGGATGATCCACAATTAAAACAATGTAGATTCAGAGGAAGAAAACAAAAAAGATGAAATATTAAGCTTTTAGATATGTAAAGTTTACATTGTAAACAAACACACGTTATCTAAGAGGAACAATATATTATTAATGCAAAGTCCTAACGGTAGTGAAGGAAACATTTGGTAACAGCAGTGAAGGAAACATTTGGTTCTAATAAATCATACGAGGAAGGCAAGATGGAACTCTGAAATATCATGGCATTGATGTACCTCCTTTCAACAGCCGTAATTTCTTCCTTATCTCATGAAAGAAGCTTGCACTCATAAAAAAACTTCTATCCACCACCCAGATTACAACAGAGACGGAAAGAAGGTAGCATATGAAAACTATGGGAATGGAACTGTGAAATGGGATCTGACCTAAAACAAATCAATGGCACAAATTAAATCTAAAACAATGAACGGTTCAAATAAATTTCTTATAATTAAAAAATAATATATATATATATAATTTTTTTTCGGTTCGGTATGGGAATACCGAAAAAATGAAATGCAAAACCGAATCCCATACCGAAACTTTCGGTTTGGTTTGGGATTATATCCCGAAAATTTCGGGAATTTTGGTTTGGGATTTTTTTGGTTTGGGATCGGGATTTTTTCGGTTTGGTTTGGGATTTTTGGGATTTTTTTCCAGCCCTAATTTCTATACATATTTTCTTCTTATTTTGAGTATTTTACATTTAACAAGTTATTTAAATTTCAGGGACAAAATTTTTTTTAAGGAGCGGAGAGTAAGGAGGGGAGAGGAGAGAGGAAGAAAATGAGGAAACAGGGCCGACCCGTATAACCTTTAGACCCGACCCGGATCTTCCCCTTCCCAATGATTTTCCACCATTTTCTGGCAATCTAAACCACCTAACCACCTGGGAAATACTCTAGGGCCTTCCCTCTACCTATTCTACCCTAAATTTGAGGGAATTTAGCCTCGAAATGGTGTACACCCGTATGGGGGTGCGACGGCTCGTGGTGATGATCCACCCAAATTCAAATGTAACTCCGATCACCACCACCACCAATAGACTCCCCTCAACCCCAGGATCAAAGCCCAAGCAATGTTTGAGGCATTGGAGAGAGTTTGGAGGTCGACTCAAAGCATACCCTTCTTAGGGTTTCCGACAGGTTTTAGTAAAATTGAGGCTTTTCCCAACCAAATTGGCCTTAGTCTCAGGTAAGAAAGTTGCTCCACTCACTGAGATCTTCATTTCTGTGAAGTTTGAGAATTTTTAGAAATAGTTGAATTTTCCAGCGAGTTGGGACGACCGCGTGTGGCCAGTGGGCCGCCGATGCTATTTTACATTAAATTGATATCTTGATCTTAGATTTGATATCCATATGATGTGATTTGATTATTGTGAATCTAGTTTGATTAAGGTATTGGTAAAAATCTGAATCGACGATCCGACCGGTGGATCGTCACCAAACTTTAATACGTTATAGTACGTAATATTTGAGGATCATAGGAACTTACGAATTGTGACTCTAATGCGCGGATCTTCCTGAATTGGATTGTAAGTTTGTAAAATAAAACGTTAGCCGCCTCTTGAATTTGCAATTGGTGGAGATCCAACCGTTGGATCGTAATGAAATTTTAGGATGATATTTTAGAAGCATAATATTTGGAAGTTACTGATTGAAAACTGAGATGCGGATCTTCCGAATCGAATTACGTAGGGATGTGTTTTATGTAAATTATATAGTCTATCGATAAGAATTCTGAGATATGATTTGATAATTGTTCTAGGCGGCGATCATTCGTGACGCCTCGATAATTGCGCTAGGGAGTTGTAGCGCGGACTCCAGATGAGTGGGCTTTTGTTATATATATATATATATATAGGCTTCCCAGGAACTGTTTTTAAAATGAACTTGTGTTTTAAAAGCCATATCAATTGCATTACATTTTAGTATATGTAATAGTATAGTTATGCATATTGCCGTTTGGTGCTGCGGACGCTCAGGTAAGCTCTATGTGAGTATATATTGATGGTAGTGATGGTAGTGTATATGGTTATGTCGAGATACATTCAGTGCTTATTATCTTGCATCCCGGTGTTAGTGCTCTGCCTGAGGCCAGGGCCTAGCCTTCACGTGATCGTTCACCTCCTGCACCATATGCTCACCTTGGATCCAAGGCAGGTGCCAACTTGTCGTACAGACCACCTTAGGTGGTTCTGACTCATAGGTGACATGCGATACTTCGCACAGCCTTCACGTGATCATAGCACTTAAGCGTACTTATTTACACCTAGCCTGTCATACAAACCACTGATCGGATCATATTTATATATATTTTTACTTCAAATTCACCTTTTCTTGGTTAGTTCCTTATATTTTTGAGCTATTTACGTTATTTTTGTGTTTATAGGATCTGTTATGCAAAGAAAATAAAAATAGCACAAATGAGTTTTAAATAATAAACAAAAATTATTTTATGTAGGAGATTATTTTTGGCTGATATGTTGACCATTTTCAAATGTTTCACTAAAATGATTAAGGTCACACCACCAATAATTTATATTGCTTTCCAGCTCACAACTTCCACATGTTGTTGGTGCTGCGTATTCTTTAAAGATGGATAGGAAAGATGCATGTGTGGTGGTGTATGTTGGTGATGGTGGCACAAGTGAGGAGCAAAAGGAAAGTGCAGTGAATGGAATAGGGTTGGTGAAGTTAATGGACCGAAGAAAAGCAAAGCTGCCTGTGGCAGCTTAAAAATAAAAGAATAAAAGCTGCCTTGCAGCTAATATAAAAGGGGGAGAAGCAGAAAATAATAGGAAGACGAGAGCAGGAAGTGGGAGAAGGAAAGCTGCCCTTGGCAGCGTGAGAATTTGCAAAGAGAAAAGAAGACAGAGAGCACGAAGGCAGAGAGGGAGAGACTGACAGAAGGCTGACAGGGAAGCAGAGAGAGAGGAATGACGGGAGAAGAATAAAAGAAATAAGGAGAGAAGTTAGGGGGCAGCACAGAAAACTGTGCGGACAGAGAGCAGTGAGGAGGATAGGCGCAGGTCAACAGGCGCGCGGAAAGAAGAGAGGGCCACGGCACAGAAGCAGAAACAAGCAGGGCACAGAGAGCAAAGCTTCACTCTATTTTCTTGGTTTTATCTTCTCAAACTCATGTTTAACTTTTGGTTTAATTTGATAATAATGTGTAACTAATTTTATTTTGGCTAGAGGTTAATTCAAAGCCATGAATATATTTGTAATATGAATTGATTACCTTCAGTTGTGATTTCTGAGTTGTGATTTAATTTGCTTAACTGCTTGATTGATAACTTATTTTTGTATGTCGATTAAGAATGCATACTTAATTTACATGCATGAATTTGATGCTAGAATATAAGTGAATTTCACCTAATCGTTATGAACTTATATTCACAAGTAGTGAAGGTTGTTATCCACAATCGTGTTAAGTGAATTCTAGGCTGGATTAAGATGCGTATTCCATAGTTATGAATGCCTAGTCAATGTTTATGATTTCCGTTGAACTTAATGATCTTTGTTGAATGTCTCTATCATGCGTATTCCATAGTTAGGGACTTTGATGAGGAATAATTTGGTTGTAATGCGTATTCCATTCAATCCAATGAATCTAGAGAAATCTAAGAGTTAATTTAAGCGGACCTAATTAACTTGGAACATTGTCATTCACAATTTATTGAAAGAACAACTGAAAATCAATTTAGGTTGCATATGTGTCATGTGTGGAGAAGAACCCTCTAGCTAGTCCGTCACCTATCCTTTCACCTTAATTTCATGCTTTTGTCAATTCTGTAATTTATTTAAGTTTAATTTACTTCTCGTCAAAACCAAACCCCCCCCCATTATTAAATTATATTATTTAGTTAGTTTTCATTGTTGTTAGTCTTTTAATTCAATTTCCGTCCATTTCAGTTCCTAGTGTCTAATTTGATTGTTTTCATTATTTTGAGTCATTCTAAGTGTGTTTCGAGTTATTAGAGTTTTTAGCCTAGTTTTGTGTCCTTGAGTCTTATTTAATATTTTTAATAGATTAGCAATCCCTCCTAATCCCCGGCCTAGAACGATACCCTACTTACATCTATACTACAATTGTCAAAAAGAGGGTTTAATTTGTGTGTCAAGTAATTCTCGCATCAAATTTTGGCGCCGTTGCCGGGGATTAGCAAAATTGCTAATCCCCCCTTTCTTTCTTTTTTGTGTCTTTTGTTTTTCGTTTCTGATTTTGTTTCGTTTATTTTACTTTTGATATTTGATTTAGTTTTCTTTCTTTGATTTTAGGTTCTAGAGAAGTAAGACATGGATTTTGCTAACATTCAAGCTCAATTGGCGAATCTTACTTCTCAATTGTCACAGATTGCCGGAAGGACTACAAGGCAAAATGTCCCTACATTTGGTGTGTCTTATGGGCACGGATATCAAACTCATCAACATCCTCAATTCACTGTCAACGAAGATGCTTGGGGTTATCAAGGCTGTGATCAACCAAGCAACAACATGTTTTCCAACGCTTACAATTCGGCTTGGAGAGATCATTCAAATTATATGTGGGGGGAACCTCAACAATTCCAACAAGATGGATATTGGCAGCAAGAGGAGGAGTTCTATTCAAAACCTATGCAATATGCTCAATCAAACTCAGGTTCGTCAATAAATTATAATCAAATTCTTAATGAATTAAATTGTTTGGTGCAGGGCTCACAAAATCAAGCCAATGAGGCTCAACAAGATGCATATTGGCAGCCATATGAGGAGTTCTACACCACACCTATACAGCCACCACAGCATCCCCCACAACAATTCCAATCAAATCAAAGTATGCCCGTGAATTATAATGAAATTCTTGAAGGACTAATTTCTTTGGCGCAGGGTTCACAAAAAGAAGAACAATTGCCGCCATCGGAAGAGTTCTATCAGTGGCCATATGAACTGTCACAGCCACCACAACAATCAACCCAATTCAATTCAGGTACGTCCTTGGATAATGATACACTTAATAAGTTACTCACCTCTTTGAATCAGGGAGTAGAAAATCAAAACCAGGAGATGCAAGACCGAGTCAAAAGAATGGACGAATTGGATATGCAAGTTGGGCAGATTGTGGAATTCATGGCACAGATTCGAGATCAAAGTGAACTTTCCAACTCAAACATTGCAAATTCAAAGGCAGAAAGTGAAATCGATGAAGCCATCACTTTGGAAGGTGACATGAAGGATGAAGCTGTCCCAGAACCATCCAAACACAGCCCGAACATGGATGAATTGCTGCTGCAAGCAGAAAAGAAGGAGGACGACCTGGGCAGTTTAGAAGAATTCTTGCTGCAAGCTCCTCAAATCCCTATGTCATCCAACTCAGGTGAGGAAGTTCTAAATTCACTTCATTCTAACATTATTCCACCGAATGTCCTTTGTCCTTGCAGGTTTTTTATTCCAAATATCAAAGAGAGTGAAAAAAACATTGTGGAAGCTCTTCCAAAGGTGCAAAGTGATATCCCAATTCTTGGTGCACCAAAACAAGTTCCCGATGGTATTGAAACGTTCAAAGAACCTTGCACACCAAGAAAAGGGATTCAAGAGAATGAAGTGGTTGAAGCATATCAAGAATACATCCAAGAGGTTGTGCATGAGACAATCAAGCCCAAAGCAGTTGAGTTTGATGACACGGGACAAGCCACAACCATCATAGTAAACCTGGCCAAGTTCAAAGTCACGGAAATGTTCAAAGATGTGGTGTTTGTCATTGAGTTTGTGTCGGAAAAAGAAAGTAAGCCATCTTCTCCAATTTTAATTTTAATTTATACTAACATGTTTCTGATTTTGATGATTCAGGCACCCAATCTTGAATTTAAACCATTGCCGAATCATTTCAAGTATCACCTCCCATTAAAAGATAAATTCCATGCTTTGGAGCCGAATGGAGTTTAAAGGAAAGATTCGTCCGACTGCGGACGTTAAAGCAAGCGCTTCTTGGGAGGCAACCCAAGCATTCAACTTACACCTTTATCTTTACTGCTTTCATTTTGTTTTGTTTAGTTAGTTGTGTTATTTGGTTGATTTCTGTGAGTTTGTGTTATTTAGTTTAAGTGTGGGGGAAGGTTAAACAAAGTCTTTTTACATTGATTTACATATTTTACATTGATTTAAAAAAAAAACAAAAAACAAAAAAAAACAAAACACACCTAAAAAAAAAAAAAAAAAAAACATAAAAGTAAAAATATTTTACAATGATGTGTAAACTTATAGCATTCATTGGTCAGGTGGTGCTTCAGTAGTCGGCGGAGCTTCAGCAGTCGGCGGGGCCACGGAAGGAGGAGGTATCGGAGGTTGATCAGTTGGAGCTTCACTACGCGGTGCCGCCCCAGAAGACGAAGGCAGATGCGGTTGGAACAAACCCACAAACCTCCGGTGATCAAGTAAAATCTGACCATCATTTTCCTGCAGCTGGTCAATTTTCCTCTTCATGTTTGTGGCATAATTGTGTGCAAGCTTGTGCAATTGTTTATTTTCATGCTTGAGTCCTCTAATCTCCTCTTTGAGACTCTGTATTTCAGCCACCAACGATTCAACGTGACGGGTTCGAGCAAATAGGCGTTGGGCCATGTTGGACACAGAACCCGACACTGCACGCTAAGAGCCAGAGACTCCTTAACCGCCAATTCATCAGACCGTCTAGCGAGCAGTCTGTTATCTCTGGGGGTGACAAGGTTCCGGGCCACCACCGCAGCGGTCATGTCATTTTTCATCACCGAATCCCCCACGGTAAGGGGACCAGTTGGGGATATGAAGGATGGGCGCCATATGTTGTCTGGTGAAGGCGGAGCTGCCTCTTCACCAATGTTCAAGTCAAAACGACGGTCGGAAGGGCCAGACATTTTTCAGAGGTGTTAAAGAAAGAAAAGATCGGACAGATTAAGATTTTGGAAGTGCAAGAAGGGAGTGTTTACAGGAGGGAGCTCAAGTGTGTTGTGGAACAAAATTAACGCCTCTATAAAAAGAAGAAATCAAAGAGGCGCTCCTCAGAAATCGAAGAAGCGTCCTCTCGCAAATCGAAGAGTCGGGGCTCCTTTCTCAAAAGCCGGATTCTTTTCTCAAAAGAGGCGTTTCATTTCTTAAAAGTTGGGCTTACTCAGAAACCACGAGCCGAACCCCGGATTTCAAAAGATCAATTTGTCCAGACGTGTTGTCACTCGTCACATGCAACTGGTAGCTTTGCGGAAATTACGGGCAGCTTTGTCAGAAAGCGCGTAATTTGTACTATTCATCCATCCACCGGCTGCCGACAATGAGTGAGAGAATAGTTCCGGTTGTGAAGAAAAGTCCTATAAGTATCTACCTTCGCCTTCCACAGCAAAGGCACACCCTCTCAGCACTTCTTCATCTCCGAGAATGCATTCCCAAAAAATCCTCCTAAGTTACTCAGTGTTCCTCATTCCTTGGGATACTCCTGCGAACAACCCATTCAAAGCAAAAGTATTTCATATCATAAAGGTTGAAAGCAAGAGTATCTCATATCATGCTTTCTCCCTGTCCTTTTCCTTGTCTTTGTTTTACGACAAGGAGAAAGAGAGCAATCAGCCAGCATTTGGTATCAATCTTCCGATCTGGAGCCAACTGCCTGGAACCCCTTCCTGATTGCTTACCTAGCCTTGCTCTCGAGTACTCATCTTCATCATTTTGTGCTTTCTCTTCGTCTACCACATCTGCCTGGGGGACAGTAAGGGAAGTGAAAATTATACCTCGAAGCATGTGGAGACAATTCAGCTAGGGACAAGGAGAAAGAAAGCAAGAGGTGGGCACTTGGAAAGATTGAAGAAAGAATCAGACCAACACAGCTACCTTGTGCCTGCCCGTCGTGCAGAAGAAACAAGCAGAGAAGAATGCAGCTTGCACAATCATCCCAGCAAAAGGAGTCTGGGATGAAGAACTAGAGAAGCTGCCACATCTACTTGGAGAACAAATAAAGAACTACAACATCACCAAAGAGCAAAGCTTCGCCGTACAATATCATCAAATCATCACTTGCAAGTAAAAAGCTAAGTGTCACCCCGTTCAAGAGGAAAGCTGTGGAAAGTCAACAAGCACGACCAATGATCACTTATTAGTTCTATTCATTGTCTTTTATCGTGATTTTCAATTTTTCGTTTGCTTTTTACATTTTCTTGCGTTACTTAACTGAATTATTTCTTTTCTTTGCAGGAACTTTTGGTTATTTCCACCCTTGAAGTTGATTGCAGAATTTTAGCTTGGGGGGTCATCGCTTGGTTTTACTGCAAACTAGGGAAGTTTTCAGTCCAATTGCTTTATTTTGTTTCTTATTATTTATTTTTTTTATTTTTTTTATTTGCATTATAGTGTTTTCTGACATTGGGGACAATGTCCAGTTTAAGTTTGGGGGTAAAGAAGTATAAAAAATGACCAAATTGAAATTTTTTGTACCTTCAACTACGAACGAGTTTCATTTGTTTCCGTGTTGTTGCTTTTTGTTTTCTTAATTAGTTTTGTTTTCTTTAAAAGAAAAAAAAATTTAAAAAAAAAAAAATCGGAAAATTTAAAAATCCAAAAATATTGTCTTGTTTCCCTTATTGTTTTGAATTAGATTTTTGTTAGTTTCCCGACCCAATGATATAATTGGATCAAATTTGAATCATGATTATCAAGAACTTAGTTAACATATGTTTTGTGAAATTCCTAATTCTCTTGTTAGTTTTGTACATGTTTGATCATCTTTGAAAAACCAAATGCACATAGCCTTGTTGATGTGAAACTAAAGCATGACTTAAAGCTTCATATGTGAATTTAGTGACCATATACATCCTATGTGAGTTTTTGAGCCTATTGAAAGTGTGTGCATTTTTGGACATGTGCAAAGAAGGCCTACTGACGCTCCGATTAGAAGATGCGACTATGGGACAGAGGTTCAGGGCCGAAGGGGTAGAGGAAGACCTAGGAAAACTTTGGAAAAGACTCTAAGAAAAGACTTAGAGTACTTGGATCTAACGAAGGACATGACACAGGACCGAGCACAATGGCGTTCTAAGATTCATATAGCCGATCCCACTCAGTGACTTGGATTTTCCAAGTCTCCAACCGAGAAGTTTTCCTCACTCGAAAAATTAAGGGAACACTACCCCAACCTACATGCTCCACTCAGAAAGCTTCAACATACAAGCTTCAACAAAAGAAAATTCAAAGAACTTAGCGAAGAAGGCTTTGGTGTATTTAACACAATACGTTGAAATGAAGGAAAACTTATTTATTAATATCCCCGATAAGCTACAAATATGTACATATACATGAGTCAAAATAAACAAACAAGATGGAGCCTTCACAAAGGTTGCTTAGGAGAAGTCTCAGCAGTCGGTAGAGCCCCAGAAAGAGAAGGCATCGGAGGGGGATCATTCGGAGCCTCAGTACTGGACAGAACCCTAGAAGGAGGAGGCATCAGAGGTTGATCATTTGGAGCTTCATTACACGGTACAGCCCCAGAAGACGAAGGCAATAAATGCCTTTGGAACAAACCCACAAATCTCTGATGATCAAGTAAAACCTGACCATCAGTTTCCTTCATCTGGTCAAGCTTCCTCTTCATGTTTGTAGCATAGTCATGTGCGAGCCGGTGCAACTGTTTATTCTCATGCTTGAGCCCTCTAATCTCCTGTTTGAGACTCATCACTTCGGCCGCCAATGATTCAACTTGGCGGGTTCGAGCAAATAGGCGTTGGGCCATATTAGACACAGAACCTGCACACTGAACACTGAGAGCCAGTGAATCCTTAACAGCTAACTCATCAGACCGTTTGGAAAGTAGTCTGTTATCTTTGGGAGTGAGAAGGTTCCTGGCCACCACCGCAGCGGTCATATCATTCTTCATCACGGAATCCCCAACGGTAAGAGGACCAGTAGGGGAGACGAAGGATGGGCGCCATATGTTGTCTGGAGAAGGCGGGGCTGCCTCTTCAACAAGGTTCAAGTCAAAACGACGGTCGGAGGGGCCAAACATTTTCAAAGTTATTGAAGAGAGAAGAGGTCGGACAAATCAAGATCTTAGAAGTGCAAGAATGGAGCTTCTACTGGTGGAGATTCAAGTGTGCTTTGGAACTTAATGCCAGCCCTATAAAAAGCTGCACTCGACGGAGCTTCAGACATCGAAGAGGCGCCTGCTCAGAAATCGAAGAGGCGTTTGCTTTCTCAAAAGCCGGGCTGCTTAGAGACCACGAGGGTTGATCTCATAAATCGAAGAGGTGTTTGCTTTCTCAAAAGTTGGGCTGCTCAAAGACCACGAAAGCCGATCTCAGAAATCGAAGAGGCGCTCGCTTCCTCAAAAGCTGGGCTCCTCAGAGACCACGAGGGCCTATCTCAGAAATCGAAGAGGCACCTACTTTTCCAGCCTTGTCAGCACCTGTCACACGCACACTCAGCTTTGCGGAAATTATGGGTATTCTGTCGAAGACTTCTGGGGAAGTAGAAAACACATGAATCTTACTGTCCAATCACCCACTTCCCACACGCAGCAATAGCTCATGGGTACCACAGATAACTTTGCCAAAGTTCTCTGCCAAAGTTGAGCACGTGAAGCTTGCAGCTCCCACTACATCGCTCTGACCAAGAAGGGTAAAAGAATAGCAAAGAAACAGCACTAACAAAGTTTAGACCCATAAATTTTGAAGATCTAGCTACCATATTATTACCCACAAGGGTAAAGGAACAGTACCACTGTTGGATAATTGGAAAGTCCCTGTGTGTCAACCTCTGTGCCTTGTGGCAAGGTAGACTAGCAAACATGCCCAACCTTTACTCACATTCGAGAAAACACTCCCAATAAGATTGCTTGCTCCAAAATCGAAGAGGCACCGTCCTCCGAATCTCGAGAGCCAGACTCCCAACATGACTACTTTCTCAAAAATCGAAGAGAGGGTAAAGGAACAGTACCATTGCTGGATAATTGGAAAGTCCCTGTGTGTTAACCTCTGTGCTTCGTGGCAAGGTAGACTAGAAAACATGCCCAACCTTTACTCACATTCGAGAAAACACTCCCAACAAGATTGCTTGCTCCAAAATCGAAGAGGCACCGCCCTCCGAATCTCGAGAGCCAGACTCCCAACATGATTACTTTCTCAAAAATCGAAGAGACACTGCTCCCCGAATCTCGAGAGCCAGACCCCCAGCATGATTGCTTTCTCAAAAATCGAAGAGGCATCGTTCTCCGAATCAATCGAAGAGGCGCTCGCTTTCTCAAAAGCTGGGCTGCTCAGAGACCACAAGGGCCGATCTCAGAAATCGAAGAGGCACCTTCTTTTCTAGCCTTGTCAGCACCTGTCACACGCACACTCAGCTTTGCGGAAATTATGGGCATTCTGTCGAAGACTTCTGGTGAAGTAGAAAGCACATGAATCTTACTGTTCAATCACCCACTTCCCACACGCAACAATAGCTCATGGGTACCACAGATAACTTTGTCAAAGTCTCTGCCAAAGTTGAGCACGTGAAGCTTGCAGCTCCCACTACATCGCTCTGACCAAGAAAGGTAAAAGAATAGCAAAGAAACAGCACTAACAAAGTTTAGACACATAAATTTTGAAGGTCTAGCTACCATATTATTACCCACAAGGGTAAAGGAACAGTACCACTGCTGGATAATTGGAAAGTCTCTGTGTGTCAACCTCCGTGCTTCGTGGCAAGGTAGACTAGCAAACATGCCCAACCTTTACTCACATCCGAGAAAACACTCCCAACAAGATTGCTTACTCCAAAATCGAAGAGGCACCGCCTTCCGAATCTCGAGAGCCAGACTCCCAACATGATTACTTTCTCAAAAATCGAAGAGACATTGCTCCCTGAATCTCGAGAGCCAGACCCCCACCATGATTGCTTTCTCAAAAATCGAAGAAGCATCGTTCTCCGAATCTCGAGAGCCAGATACCACATACCACTTTTTCAAAGTGCTCTGACAGAGTTAAAACATGTGAAGCTGGCAGCTCCCACTACCGTGCTATGACCAAGCAGGGTAAAGGAATAGCATTACTACTTGTTGTTAGGGAGACTCCTATATATGTCGACCTCCATCCCCAACGGACAGGCAGACCTGCAAAAATGCTCAACCCTTCCTCATATCTGAGAGGGCACTCCCAACGAAGCCTTTCGAAATATTCAGCTTTCTTTCCCCCCGATAATACCTCTGCAAACAAGCTATACTAGAGCAAGAATATCTCATATCATCAGGGTTAAAAGCAAGAGTATCCCATATCATGCTTTTTCCCTGTCTTTTCCTTTGGCCTTGTTTTTACCTGCAAGACAAGGAGAAAGAGAGCAATCAGTCAGCACTTGAAATCAAGCTCCCAGCCTGGAACTGACAGCCTGGAACCCCTTACCTGATTACTTACCTGGCATTGCTCTCGAGTACTCATCTTCAACATCTTATGTTGCCAGGGAAGATACCGCATCTGCTTGAGGAACAGATAGGGCAAGTGCGAAGGATACAAGGAAGCATGTGGAGACAAGCGTAACAGCACACATGCCGATCCATCCATTACTTTGTCAAAAGCAAAAGTATCCCATATCAGCAGGGTCGAACGTACTCTAGATTTGATGGACTTGTTTTGACCCTCAAATTCTTCAGTCGGCCTTATACTCTTGAGGAAACCAGAAAACCCTCCAGCTCAATTCAAGAATAAGCCTTTGGAAAGTTACTTCTTCAAAAGCAAAAGTATCCCATATCATCTCTTCTCATTTTTCTTCTCTTTATCCTTCATGCTGCTGCAAGATGGGGAGAAGGTGAACAATCAGCCGGAGCTTTGATTGCTTACCTTGTCTGTCACCTATTTCAGCAAATCCCCTAGCTCGGCGACTTGGGGGACTCCTACTACATGGTTTGTATCGCGCTTGACCAAGCCTGAAACTACAAGTAAGCTTCAAGTGAAATTGATACATTACCTTGTGCATCTCCACCAGTTAAAGATACCACCCCTGGATGGAGGAAGAGTACTTCCAGAGAAGCTGCCACATCTACCTATGAGACAGATAAGGCAAGTCAAGATGATACCACACTCCGATACTTAGAAGTTTCGTGATTACGAGATCATTCTCCCACAATATTTCCTAATGTCATTTGTACTCTAATGTCATTTGTACTAAATCATTCACTTGTACTCACTAAAGGAGAGCTTGAACCTATGTACTTGTGTAAACCCTTCACAATTAATGAGAACTCTTCTATTCCGTGGACATAGCCAATCTGGGTGAACCACGTACATCTTGTGTTTGCTTTCCTATCTCTATCCATTTATATACTTATCCACACTAATGACCGGAGCAATTTAGCGAAGATCACAAAAAGCGACCGTTTTCGCTACCTAGGATCTATCTTACAAGAGAACGGAGAATTAGATGGAGATCTCAACCATAGAATACGAGCTGGATGGATGAAGTGTAAGAGTGCATCCAGCATGTTGTGTGACCGTCGTAGGCCACTGAAGCTCAAGGGAAAATTTTATAAGACGGCAATAAGGCCAGCGATGTTGTATGGCACAGAATGTTGGGCGGTGAAACATCAACACGTACACAAAATGGGTGTAGCAGAGATGAGGATGCTTCGTGGGATGTGTGGGCACACGAGAAAGGATAAGATTGAGAATGAGGATATCCGAGGTAAAGTAGGAGTAGCCGAAATTGAAGGAAAGATGAGAGAAAATCGGTTCCGGTGATTTGGACATGTGCAAAGAAGGCCGACTGACGCTCCGGTTCGAAGATGTGACTACGGGACAGAGGTTCAGGGCCGAAGGGGTAGAGGAAGACCTAGGAAAACTTTGGAAGAGACTCTAAGAAAAGGCTTAGAGTACTTGGATCAAACGGAGGACATGACACAAAACCGAGCGCAATGGCGTTCTAGGATTCATATAGCCGACCCCACTTAGTGGGAAAAGGCTTTGTTGTTGTTGTTGTTATTGTTGTTGTTGTGATGAACTTATGTGAGATACATCTTTAGAACTTGCGTAACGATCTTTCGAAATGTTTGTCATTGATTGCATGAATTTGGAAATGATAGAGGCATTAGGTTTACCACTATGGCCCAAATAACCATGTTTCCCAAAGAAAAATGATATCATTAGATTACCAATTTGAGCCGTGTATGTTGAGCCTTTTATTTCTTATCACCAGATATGTCTACCCTTATACCTGAAACATTTTTCCTTACCCTTTCCAAGCGAGCAATGCGAGATTGTCTTATGAGAAACGTTTATGAAGTACTTTGAATGTGTTTGGCAAAAGAATAAGTGTGGGGGTATTTCATGTTTGTATATAAAAAAAAAATAAATAAATAAATAAAAAAAAAAAAAAAGAAAGATTGTATACAAATGAAATAAAAAGTTTTTAAAGTTTCAGTTTAAGGGTGTGGTTGGAGGTGCTAAAAGAATCGTTGGAGCTTCAGCAGTTGAGTTCTTATAAATCTAAAGAAAAGAATTGCTTGCAATGTAGCTTGGAACTTGTGTTTTCCTATTCTTTCATTTCAATAACCCTCTCCCTAAACCTCATTACATCCAATAAAAGTCCTCTTGATTTAAGTTTTGCAATTATGATTGTGGAGATGAAATCTTTATGCAAGCTTATGGTAGAAATTTCACATTTGATTCTTTGAGCGAAACACATTTAAACTAAACACATGTGTGATTGAGTGCATATCCCGTGAGAAGGTCGCTAGTTTGCATATGATGATTTTAAAAATAAGAACTTGAAATTACATTAGCATGGCTATCTCACACACTACACTTCAAGGATGATTTAAAGATTACTGCTAATATTTGAATTAGGAAGATGAACTTGGATTAATTCCTTGATACTAGCTATGGTTCTTGATGATTTGTTTTCTTGAATGAAATTCTATGAGGGTCACATAGGGGGAAACTAATGTTTTTCATGTTATTACTTTTTCATGTTTTCTTTGTTTTGCTCGAGGACTAGCAAAAGCTAAGTATGGGGGTATTTGATCGGATCATATTTATATATATTTTTACTTCAAATTCACTCGTCTTTTCTTGGTTAGTTCCTTATATTTTTGAGCTATTTACGTTATTTTTGTGTTTATAGGATCTGTTATGCAAAGAAAATAAAAATAGCACAAATGAGTTTTAAATAATAAACAGAAATTATTTTATGTAGGAGATTATTTTTGGCTGATATGTTGACCATTTTCAAATGTTTCACTAAAATGATTAAGGTCACACCACCAATAATTTATATTGCTTTCCAGCTCACAACTTCCACATGCTGTTGGTGCTGCGTATTCTTTAAAGATGGATAGGAAAGATGCATGTGTGGTGGTGTATGTTGGTGATGGTGGCACAAGTGAGGAGCAAAAGGAAAGTGCAGTGAATGGAATAGGGTTGGTGAAGTTAATGGACCGAAGAAAAGCAAAGCTGCCTGTGGCAGCTTAAAAAAAAAAGAATAAAAGCTGCCTTGCAGCTAATATAAAAGGGGGAGAAGTAGAAAATAATAGGAAGACGAGAGCAGGAAGTGGGAGAAGGAAAGCTGCCCTTGGCAGCGTGAGAATTTGCAAAGAGAAAAGAAGACAGAGAGCACGAAGGCAGAGAGGGAGAGACTGACAGAAGGCTGACAGGGAAGCAGAGAGAGAGGAATGACGGGAGAAGAATAAAAGAAATAAGGAGAGAAGTTAGGGGGCAGCACAGAAAACTGTGCGAACAGAGAGCAGTGAGGAGGATAGGCGCAGGTCAACAGGCGCGCGGAAAGAAGAGAGGGCCACGGCACAGAAGCAGAAACAAGCAGGGCACAGAGAGCAAAGCTTCACTCTATTTTCTTGGTTTTATCTTCTCAAACTCATGTTTAACTTTTGGTTTAATTTGATAATAATGTGTAACTAATTTTATTTTGGCTAGAGGTTAATTCAAAGCCATGAATATATTTGTAATATGAATTGATTACCTTCAGTTGTGATTTCTGAGTTGTGATTTAATTTGCTTAACTGCTTGATTGATAACTTATTTTTGTATGTCGATTAAGAATGCATACTTAATTTACATGCATGAATTTGATGCTAGAATATAAGTGAATTTCACCTAATCGTTATGAACTTATATTCACAAGTAGTGAAGGTTGTTATCCACAATCGTGTTAAGTGAATTCTAGGTTGGATTAACATGCGTATTCCATAGTTATGAATGCCTAGTCAATGTTTATGATTTCCGTTGAACTTAATGATCTTTGTTGAATGTCTCTATCATGCGTATTCCATAGTTAGGGACTTTGATGAGGAATAATTTGGTTGTAATGCGTATTCCATTCAATCCAATGAATCTAGGGAAATCTAAGAGTTAATTTAAGCGGACCTAATTAACTTGGAACATTGTCATTCACAATTTATTGAAAGAACAACTGAAAATCAATTTAGGTTGCATATGTGTCATGTGTGGAGAAGAACCCTCTAGCTAGTCCGTCACCTATCCTTTCACCTTAATTTCATGCTTTTGTCAATTCTGTAATTTATTTAAGTTTAATTTACTTCTCGTCAAAACCAAACCCCCCCATTATTAAATTATATTATTTAGTTAGTTTTCATTGTTGTTAGTCTTTTAATTCAATTTCCGTCCATTTCAGTTCCTAGTGTCTAATTTGATTGTTTTCATTATTTTGAGTCATTCTAAGTGTGTTTCGAGTTATTAGAGTTTTTAGCCTAGTTTTGTGTCCTTGAGTCTTATTTAATATTTTTAATAGATTAGCAATCCCTCCTAATCCCCGGCCTAGAACGATACCCTACTTACATCTATACTACAATTGTCAAAAAGATGGTTTAATTTGTGTGTCAAGTAATTCTCGCATCAACCACATTACGTGGTTTCGGCTTGTGTGCAGGATTTGGTAGATGAGTTATGGGCTCAGCCGTACAGGTCACGTTAGGTGACTCCAGTTGACATATCATTTTACATTGATTTATTTTACCTGGCTTACCAATTTCATTGCTGAGATATTTGACATGGCATATACTTGGCTTTCGCTATTCTCAAGTATGATTTCTATATATTTATGTATTATTTTTTGGGAAATTATACAGGTTTTACGGTGAGGGGTTATTATGTTTGGAAAGTGAAATGGTTTTGAAAAGCTTTGTTTTTGCCCACTCATGTTTTTTGTTTTTCGCCCCTCTAGGTTTTAGTTGCTAAAAGTTCGTATCGACGAGGATTCTTGGCGAATCTTAGTATAGGTGGCTACCTCTGGGTTCATTCCTTCTCACAGCGCACTCTGGCCTTTAGGCACTTTTAGGTTTAAATTTATTGACATTTTCCACATCAATCCACTTTTTGGCTTCGTCACCTTCCAGGTGTCGGCCAACACAGCCTAATTCGGAGTCCTAGTGGACATTCGGGGTCGGGGTGTGTCACATTGGACCCAGAGTATAGCTTCGGGCTTCATATTTTGGAGGTGGTGTAAAGATATTCCACTTTATTTTCTTCAGTGGTTTCATTCATGATCATTGTTGTCTCGAATATCCTTAAAACTCAAAGACGTTATTTAGGACCGGGGAGAATATAAGGTCTCTATAATGGTAATGCAGTACCATTTATACAACAAGGAACATGCAAATGCTCTTAATCAGGTTGGATAGACCCGAAGTCGTTGCTAGAAAGGTGATTTCGAAGTTAGTGTGCGTAGTATCACATTCATCTAGACAACTAACTTTCCCACATTTGTACCTAATCACGTGTTTAATTGAATTCGGTCACATGTATATGAAACATGATTCAATTAACTCATATTTGATGACAATATTAACATTATCTATAAATTATCTATAAATTAAAACAAACACCTAACATAAATCCAAGAACATAGAAAATTGTTCATAAAGTAAATTAAAGTCACCAAGGGGATTCGACCAACAAGACCATCCATGTCAAAATTTTGCTCTTCCAAATGTGTTAGGTGGAGCAAAATTAGTCTCACATATTGATTACGGGAATAATACTCCTCAACAACATTGGTAGGGGCTCAAACATATGCACAACCACTGATCTCTACCATCAAAATGAAAGTAGATTTGCAAGGTCGAGGGTGGGGAATATTATCCCTTATTCTTAAAGGTTTAGGTCTTATGTGCCAAGGATCACGCTTCGGGTTGCAATGCCACCCCTTGGCGAGCACTGATTCTACCGTATGTTGTAAAACAAACCCTAGAATTGGTGAGAGAGAGAGAGTCTTAGATTTGAAATGTTTTAGCCGAACCTTGCGAGTTTATTTGGTACATCTGTGCCGAAGCAAAGCATGTTGTTCAGCAAGCTCTAACTAGAACTGCTAAACATTGAAAATATTTAAGACCAAAATTAAATTTACCCCTCATTAATTCTGTACCTTGGGCCTTTGAACCCATTATTGCCAAAAGAAAAGGAAGGAGTTTATGACACCATATTAAAATATATACATTCAACCTAAAACACTTTGTGCTCCTTTCTCTTCCCCAAAAACCTCTAAAGCTTTGAAACCCTTCCTCCCGTCGGCTCCATGCTCCGGCTTGAGGTCAGTGGCAGCCCTGTGCCCACCTCTCCTTCCTCTTCTCCTTTCTTCCACCCTCTGAACCCTTCCTTTCTCCCATTCTCTCCTTGTTTTTCGTCCCCCTTTCTTCCACCCTCTGTTACCTCCATATCTCCCCTTCCCTCCCTTTGTTTTCCCCTACCTTCCCATCTCCCCCTTTTCCCCCCGACTCCACCCTAATTTTCACTTGTCCAAACCACCATGGTTGGTGATTTGGATTTTCTTTTTATGCATTTACCTTTCACCTTTCTCATTTCTGAGCATTTTGTGTCTCAGCTTGCTCTGAGCTTAGTCTCAATTGTCCTTTAGCTTATCTCAGAACTGGCTTCTATGCCCTGCTCCTTTCCAAACATCGCTCTTCAGTGTGAATTTGTAACCATCTACCCTTGCTGCTCGTTTCATTGGGTGTCGCTTCCTAGGATCTCATGCGGAGGTGCACTTTGGTGGCTTGTAGCATTTAAAGTGCATTTTGAACTAGTTGGTTGGATTATGGGAGCGCTCTCAGCACGGGTAGCTTGCCTACCCCCATTTTTCGTTCATCCACTTGGTTCTTCGACCCTTCTTTCAGGTGATGGTGACAGATCAGCAATGGCGATGATGTTGTTTTGGTGGAGGTGACTGCTTTACATTTTCATGTCTAGACTTTTCTGGTTGTTAGTTGTGTTAGACTGCACACTTTGGGCCCATTTCATTGTAATTTTCTTTATGAAGTTGGGTTTTTGGTTCGTTATTCTGGATTCCCATTTTGAGTTGTTCTTACACCTTGTACTAGTTTTATTTTTTAATGAAATTTAGTTCGATTGAAAAAAAAAGAAAGAGAAGGAAGGAGTTTCTCTCCCTTGGGCCTTTTTAGCAAAAATATGCAACAAGGATCGAGCTTCTGATATTCCAGATTATAGAGAACCCGCGGCGACCAATCAATTCCTTTCCAAAACCCTAGAAATACAAAATTTCACAATATTGATTTCTTCCTCTTCTGCTAAACCTAGGGGGTTCGACGAACCCTAGCTCGGAGAAGATTGACGAGCAATTCTGAATCTAGCGATGGACTTCGACGAGTACGATTATCTGGAGAAGACTGTGCAGGAGAACGACGACCGCGAGTCCAAGCAGAAAACGAGCAAGAAAGGGACCGAGAAGAGCTACAGGAAGAGAGATGTTGACGACGACGTTTCGGTGGGCGGCGAGGAGGACGAAAGGAAGAGCAGTAAGAGGTCAAAGGCGGAGCACGAGAACGGGCGCGAGAAGGATCGGCACCATCGAAGTGGGAGGGAGAGAGACCGGGACAGTGAAGGGGATAAGGACCACGATCGTGATCGTGATCGCGAGAGGGAGAGAGACAGAGAGAGGAGTAGCAGAGAGAAGGACAGGGTCAAGGAGAAGGAGAAGGACAAGGAGAGAGAAAAAGAGCGGAGGGAGAGGGATAAGGAGAGGGAAAGAGAGAGGAGAGATAGGAGAGAGAGGGAGGACAGAGAGAGAAGAGAGAAAGAGGAGAATGAGAGGTCTCGGAGGAGTGTGAGTCGGTCCGACCGCGAAGAGAAAGAGAGGCCTCGCAGGAGTAGTGACCGAGAAGAGAGAGAGCGATCTCGCAGAAGTAGGAGCCGCTCTGAACGCGATAGGGAGAGGGAAATTAGAGAAAGAGATCGAGAGCTTGAGTTGAGGGAGAGCAGGTAATAAAACAATGCGTTTATTCTTCAATTTACTTAATTTATGTTCGTTTGGTTTTGCTAGTTTCATACATTTATTAGCTTCTGGTATTTCTACTAGTTTTCTCTTCATCGTCGATGCTGGTGCTTGCATCTGAATTTTATGTGGTAATGTAAATTGTTTTGTGGGAACTACATATCCTGCTTTGTTCCTATAATGTCTGATTATTATTTTTTTTAAAATTTTTATCATCTGTTTTTGTGCTTGGTTTTTGTAATATCTCTTATAGATCCGCATTGTACCCTTTTCTTCTTTCACTGTTGATTATTACTTGATGTGAACTCAACTGTTCTGTTTTGGTGAAAATGTTGAATTTTGTAATTTGGAGAGTATAAAATCTCAATAATACACCAGATATTGTGTATCTCAGTTAATTGTCAAGATTTTTGCTAATACGTCGAAAATTACAATTGGCAATACGATGATGTATAGGATAATTTTTTCTTTCATTGTTATTTTATGTCGAACAATGTCACTGAAAGTTGATACCAAATGTCTCAAAATGTTTTTGTTATATGGATTTGCCTGGCTTATGAGAGGCAGTCCTTAAACATTCAATTTGAAAATGGTTAATTCTAATACAGTTTAAAATTGTTTAACCGTGTCAAATGACATTTAAATGGCAGGAGGTTTAAGGACAAAAAGGAAGCGGTGGAGCCGGAAGCTGATCCAGAAAGGGATCAGAGAACTGTTTTTGCTTACCAGGTATCTGGCTTGCTGTTTTTGGCTCTTCAGAAATTTTATTTATATTTGCAATGAATTCTTAGCCTAATTCCTTCTGTAAGGTTTCTTAGAACTTACAGCTTTGATAATATGATTAAGATTGGAAAATTATGTTTAGTACATGCTGTTAATGGTTCATATCCACAGGGAAATAGTCAGAAAATGAGCTGGTAAAAAATACACAACAATATGAGACAAATGAGAGGTGGTTTTAACTGTTTAGAAATTTAAAATCAATTTAATTTTTGTTTGGTTTTAAAATTTTAATTCGCACATGTCGAAAGATTGTTGACATGGGAAACCTAATTTCCTAAGTTGTGGAACCTTATGAATTTCATTTTGCAATATATCTCACTATTTTTTGGTTGGTTAATAATCTGGTGATGACAGATGCCACTGAAGGCAACTGAACGAGATGTTTATGAATTGTTCTCAAAAGCGGGCAAGGTTGGCTTAACTTCATTCATTCTTTCTTTCTTTTACATTTTAGATGTTTTTTCTTCTAATTCTCTTTATAAAGGTTATTTTATATAATAATAGCAGCATGTACATGCTATACATTTGTGAGTTAACTATTACATAAAAGAAAAGTTTTTTTTTTTTTTTTGGTTAGAAAAAAAATTAGAAAAGTCAGTATCCGTAAGTCAGTTTGAAATAAAATTACTACAATGCCCTTCATTTTAAATGTAAGTATTAAGACTCATAAGAATAAGGGAAAACTTCATATAACAAGGTTTTGTACCTTTAATTCTCATTTTGTGACACCTTGCATTATGATTCTGGTTACTCCTACATATCTGAGAATAATTTAAATCTTGTTGCATGAGATGCTCTTCAAATGCATGTTATTGAGATTCATTTGCTTCCTGTTGCAGTACATGCTCCTCTGCCTTCAGTTACGAGTAATATAATGACTTTATATTCTCTCAACATTCTGTATATGAGGGGTGAGTGAAAATGTACAAATGAACTATGTGGGCATCTTATGAACACCCCAAACTAGGTGTTTTATCATGCTGTGTCAATATCAAAAACCTCTGTATAAGCCAATTTTCTTTCAAGTACATAAATTTCTAAGTGATCTCAACTTGTCTAATTGTTTTTCTTTCACTGTCAGGTGAGGGATGTACGCCTGATCATGGACAGGAATTCTAGACGGTCAAAAGGAGTTGGGTATGTGCATTTAAATGAAACTGTATCATAGACACGTGTGTTCTTTGTAAGATAAATGATAGTATATCATCCTTTTAGAATCAAGTTTAACTGTATTCTTTAATAGACTAGCAATGCGATAATGATGAGGGATGGTGGGAATACCTTGCACTCATGTTTAATCAATTCATGCTGCGTACTCAAGGTAGATGACATAAACCTATTTTACATCCTTTCCTGTTTTCTTCGTCTTCATGTTTTGTGTTACAAGGGCCATTCTGAATCCCGGTGCACCTTTTGGAAAAATTTCATCTAATGGTCCTCCCATTTGGTGATATTATTTATGATAGTAGATTATTTTTTATGCAAAAATATCTCAGGGTAGGGTCGGTGGAGAAGTTTATCTCCATTTCCCTTTGTTCCAGTGTTTCATAAGCTCTAAGTCTATTGACATCTCTATGATCTTTGAGTCCTAGTAAAGGCAATATGTATGTATAATGTATGTATGTACATGTAAGTTTACTGTTAAATTTTTGTGATTGGGATTTTCATTATCAAACTTGTAGCTCCTAGTGAACTAGAAGAAGACTTGCTTCAAATTTCCCCCCATTCTGCCTTTTTCTATAGTATTCATTAATCGATCAATTTTTAATGAAATATTTGTTATTTTCTTTATTTTATTGTGATGAGCTAACATTTTCTTTTATATGAGTCATCAGATTCATCAAAAGAAATTCAGCTTGAGCTTTCTGCCTAGTTTTTGTTTCCCTACATCTCTTTGATATATGTTTTGTAAGTTTTGACTAGAATACTTATGGTCATGTATATTCCATCAAACTTACTATAAAGGCCCGGTGATACTGCAGGTATATTGAGTTCTATGATGCAATGTCTGTGCCAATGGCTATAGCTCTTTCTGGCCAACTACTTCTGGGGCAACCTGTAATGGTGAAACCTTCGGAGGCTGAAAAGAATCTTGTTCAGTCCAACACAACAAGTGGGGCTGCAGGTGTTGTAGGGCCATATGGTGCGGTTGATAGGAAACTGTATGTGGGGAACTTGCATTTTAACATGACTGAGACTCACCTTAGAGAGGTATTTATGCTCAGTTCATCTAGGTTTAATGTTCTAAATATATGTGTATGAAGTTTTTCCAGAGTAAATATTTGTATGTAACAGATAAGGAAATGAAGTCTACTTCAAATGAAAAGGAGGGAGGTGTAACTTCCTAGTATATATTTGTATATTTATAGTCTTATATATATTTTACTATTTTAAATGGGGGTAAGGCTAGCCGACATTCACCTCTCCATAAATGGGGGTAAGGCTAGCCGACATTCACCTCTCCCAGACCCTGCGTAAAGCGGGAGCTTTGTGCACTGGGTACGACCTTTTTAATCTAAATTTTTATTCGAAGTTTACCCTCCTATATAATTATGTGGCCCCTTGGCAATTTAATAACCAAGGGCCTTTTTTTATGGGATTATGAAAGTTTCACCTTTTCACTTCTTCCTTATGTGTATATATATACATATATAGATTAAATGTGCACACACTCACTGATGTTTTAAAAAACTACCTGGGTGTGTTCTTGGGCATGGCTATACATGTAAGCTGCCGTATATTATCTATATGTAAGCTACTGGATGGCTACATATGTGTTCATGTGAAATGTATACTTTCACAACAGCAAACACATAAAAAGAAAGAAAGGGAGTGCTAGATTATGATGAACTGTCATTCCTTAGGATTTATTATAGACACCATGAGTAGAATCATAGATAAGAGTACTGATTCACTGAAGGATCACATTTTATGCTGTTCTCAGGGTCAGGGAGACCATGCTATAAACTAGGACTAGACAGCAGTTGGAAATAGTAGTATTCCCGAATTTCAACTCTGTCATATATTTTGAGTTCGTTTCTAACCATATATTTCTATGTTGAATGCTCAGATTTTTGAACCGTTTGGACCAGTGGAGCTTGTGCAACTTCCCCTTGATCTTGAGACAGGACAGTGCAAGGGTTTTGGCTTTGTTCAAGTCAGTGTCTACTTCTCATTTTAAGTTTAGAAGATTGTTACATTTTGTTGGTGCTTATTTATTTGTTCATTATGTTTATAGTTTGCTCATCTAGAACATGCAAGGGCTGCTCAAAGTTTGAATGGAAAGTTGGAGATTGCTGGTCGAACTATCAAGGTAGGCTTGTATTTTTTTGTAATAGTTTTGATGGGAAGTTGAATGTTAAAATTTCTAGTTTATTATGGTGGCTGCTTGTCAGCAGCTATGGAACTTTTGTAGTTATTTTTGTGAGGAGTCGTGGTGAACACTAATTGGACACTTTGTGTGTAGGTTTCATCTGTTACAGATCATGTTGGATCTCAAGATGCTGGAGCAAAATCTGCAGACTTTGATGATGATGATGGGGGTGGTTTGGTGAGTTTCAACATTTTCATTATGTTGATGACTATTAGTAAGTTCACGAATACTTAAAGCACTAGATTTTAATGTAAAGGAAAAAAAATTAAATGTCAAATGAGTGTGAATATTAATAAAATATCAATGTTTAGACTAAATGATGGAAGTTTTGACTGAAATATTTTGATGAAGAGTATTTATAAAGGGGACTACTATTGGCACTCCAAAAATCTAATTGTGCACTCCTCATAAGAGTATTTGTATCTAATCTTAAAAAACACTCAAGAAAAAAGGTTATTTTTGATATCTAATACTATGCATGTGTGTGTATATTAAGGTTTAGGTCAGGTCCTGGATGTCTTTATTACTCGACTGTATAGATATCTAACACTATGCATTAGTATTATATATTTGCATGTATACATGCATAGTGTTTGTAGCAGACTTGACCAATCCCGAAACTACTGAGCACGGGTCAACGTTATACCGTCAAGAACCCAGAAGAGTCTCCCTCAAACCAGGAGGCCAATCACAGCGCGACACGTGTCAACATCAGAAGCCAATCACAACACGACACGTGTCAATGTCAGAATGAAATTAGAAACTCTTTTCTATAAATAGAGATTATTTTCTCATAATATTTCCTAATGTCATTTGTACTAAATCATTCACTAGTACTCACTAAAGGAGAGCTTGAACCTATGTACTTGTGTAAACCCTTCACAATTAATGAGAACTCCTCCACTTCGTAGACATAGCCAATCGGGTGAACCACGTACATCTTGTGTTTGCTTCCCTGTCTTTATCTGTTTACTTACTTATCCACATTATGACCGGAGCAATCTAGCAAAGGTCATAACCTTAACACTTTCTGTTGTATTAAAGTCCTCGCAGATTTTGTGCATCAACATTTGACGCCGTCTGTGGGAACGACACTTATTCCCACTCTCTTTAGCTTTGTCAAGTTGGTTTCCACCATTCGTACTCTCTTTTGACCAGGCATTCCTCTCCAACATGAGGAGTGAAGGAAGCTACAGCACACAGAATGACACCCCTTTTGCACCTAGTACGAAGCAACGAAAGAAGGAAGGAAAAAGGGTTGCTCTTCAAGCTAAAGTCGATGAGTTAGAAGCTCAGAACAACAAGATAGCAATGAAGAATGAGGTCCTCTAGGAGCAGTATGAGAAGCTCTTTGAGACGCTCCACGAAACTAGGCGTACTCAAACATGCGAGCTCGTTGCCCCTGTGGAAAAGCTTCACCTACAAAAGCTTCACTTACGAAAGCTTAACCCATAAAAGCTTGACCTACAAAAGCTTGACCTACAAAAGCTTGACCCACAAAAGCTTCAGCAACAAAAGCTTGACCTACAAAAGTTTGACTTATAAAAGCTTCACCCACAAAAGCTTGACCTACAAAAGCTTCACCCACAAAAACCTCACTTACAAAGTTTCAACACAAAAGCTTCACCTACAAAAGCTTAACACTATCTTGATCAAGATAGTGTGAAGCAAAATCAATTCATGGTGTCCAACAAAGCTTCAACCTCAAAGTTTCACCTACAAAGCTTCAACACCAAAGCTTCACCTATAAAGCTTAAAATATATATATCGGAAATTTGAAAATTTAAAAATTCAAAAATTTGGAAAAAAAAAAAAAAAAAAAAATTCAAAAATGTCTAGGCCTCCTCTTCTTTGGGCTTAACAACTTTTATAACAAATATACATGAAGGAGGAGTTTTGGGCTGCCACTTAGAAAGGAATTGCCTCGTTCGGCAACTCCCTCGACCGGAGACTTGAGGGACTCCTACTATATTCTACTGCACCTTGATACTCATAAGTCTCACGACCACTCAGTGACTTGAATTTTTCAAGTCTCCAACCGAAAAGTTTTCCTTACTCGGGAAATTAAGCAAGCACTACCTCAACATACATGCTTCACTCTCAAACCTTCAACATATAAGCTTTAACAAAAGAAAAAATTCAAAGAACTTAATGAAGAAGACCTTGGTGTATTTAACACAATACGTTGAAATGAAGCAAAGCTTGTTTATTGATATCTTCGATAAGTTACAAATATGTACATATACAACAACAACAAAGCCTTTTCCCACTAAGTAAACAAACAAGAGGGAGCCTTCACAAAGGTTGCTCTTGAGAAGTCTCAGCAATCGGCAGAGCCCCAGAAAGAGTAGGCACCGGAGGGTGATCATTCAGAGCCTCAGTATTGGGTAGAACCCCAAAAAGAGGAGGCATCAAAGGTTGATCATTTGAAGCTTCATTACGCGGTACAGCCCCAGAAGACGAAGACAATAAATGCCTTTGGAACAAACCCACTAATCTCTGATGATCAAGTAAACTCTGACCATCAGATTCCTGCAGCTGGTTAAGCTTCCTCTTCATGTTTGTAGCATAGTTATGTGCAAGCCTGTGCAACTGTTTATTCTTATGCTTGAGTCTTCTGATCTCCTGTTTGAGACTTATCACTTTAGCCGCCAATGATTCAATTTGTCTGGTTCGAGCAAATAGGCGTTGGACCATATTAGACACATAACTTGCACACTGAACACTGAGAGCTAGAGAATCCTTAACAACCAACTCATCAGACCGTTTGGAAAGTAGTCTGTTATCTTTAGGAGTGAGAAGGTTCTTGGCCACCACCGCAGCGTTCGTATCATTCTTCATCACAGAGTCCCTAACGGTAAGATGACCAATATGGGATAAGAAGGATGGGCGCCATATGTTGTCTTGAGAAGGCATGGCTGCCTCTTCACCAAAGTTCAAGTCAAATCGACGATTGGATAGGCTAGACATTCTCAGAAATGATGAAGAGAAATGAGGTGCAATAAATCTTTTAAGTACAAAAATAAGGGGAAAATTCCTACAAACAATAACTCTCTGAATGTATTTCTTTCACACAATTGGTGCCCTTATAAAAGAAATGGTAACAGGGTCGTTAGTTCAAAAATCGAAGAGGCATCACTCTTCGAATTTTGAATAGGCACCACTCTCCACACGCAACATCAGTTCCTCGGGTACCACAAATAACTTTGCAAAAGATCTTTGACAATGTTTAGACACATAAATTTTGAAGGTCCAGCTACCCTACTATTACCCACAAAGGTAAAGGAACAACACCACTTCTTGATAACTAGAAAGTTCCTATGTGTGTCAACCTCCGTGCTCTGTGGCAAGGCAGATTGGCAAAAATGCCCAACCTTTACTCACATTCGAGAAAACACTCCTAACAAGATTGCTTGCTCAAAAATCGAAGAGGCATTGCTCTCCGAATCTCAAGAGTCAGACTCCCAACATAATTACGTGCTCAAAAATCGAAGAGGCACCACCCTCCGAATCTTGAGAGCCAGACTTCCAACATGATTACTTTCTCAAAAATCGAAGAGACACTGCTTTCCGAATCTCAAGAGTCAGACTCCCAACATGATTGCTTTCTCAAAAATCGAAATGACACCGTTTTCTGAATCTCGAGAGCCAGATCCCCGACAAGATTGCTTGTTCGAAAACCGAAGAGGCAACGCTTTCCGAACTTCGAGAGCTAGATTTCCTTGGATAAAGCTTATTTGCAATTTTCACATGCAAATCAGCTTTCCAGATACCACAGACCCTTTTTTCAAAGTGCTCTGACAAAGTTAAAACACGTGAAGTTTGCAGCTCCCACTACATTGCTATGACCAAGAAGGGTAAAGGAATAGCACTACTACTTGTTGTTAGGGAGACTCCTATATATGTCGACCTCTATCATCCACAGTCAGGCAACCTACAAATAAAAAAAAATGCTCAACTTTTCTTTACATCCGAAAGGGCACTCTCAGCAGAGTCTCTCGAAATACTCAGCTTCTTTTGCCCCCGATAATACCTTTACAAACAAGCCACACAAGAGCAAGAGTATCACATATCATTAGGGTTAAAAGCAAGAGTATCCCATATCATGCTTTTTCCCTGTCTTTTCCTTTGACCTTGTTCTTACCTGCAAGTAGACCTGTAAACGGGTCGGATTTATTGGGTTTGGGTCGGGTTCAACCCGACCCGTTAAGTTAACGGATCACCCGAACCCAACCCGTTAAGCTAACGGGTCACCCGAACCCGATCCGTTAAACTAACGGGTCACCCGTTTCACCCGTTAACACTCGTTAACAATTATTTTTATTTTTATTTTTTGCATAAAGTTTATTTTTTGTCATTAAGATTTTACTAAAATTACTAAAATATCCTCAACTAACGGGTGTTAACGGGTCCTAACGGGTCTAACGGGTTGACCCAAAGTGACCCGTTATTTAACGGGTTGTTAACGGGTTCACCCGTTAACGACCCGACCCGTTAAGCATCCACCCAAATACAAATATTAACGGGTTGGGTCGGGTCGGGTTAACGGGTTGGGTCCAAAATGCCAGGCCTACCTGCAAGACAAGGAGAAAGAGAACAATTAGTCAGCACTTGGAATCAAGCTTCCAATCAGGAACTGATTGCCTAGAACCCCTTGACTGATCACTTACCTGACATTGCTTTCGAGTACTCATCTTCAACATCTTATGCTTCTAGAGAAGATACCACATCTACCTGAGGAACAGATAGGGCAAGTGAGAAGGATACAAGGAAGCATGTGGAGAAAAGCGTAACAGAACACGTGCCGATACATCCATTACTTTGTCAACAGCAAAAGTATCTCATATCATCAAGGTCGAACGTATTCTAGATTTGATGGACTTATTTTGACCCTCAAATTCTTGAGTTGGTCTTATACTCTAGAGGAAACCAGAAAACCCTCCAGCCTAGTTCAAGAATAAGCCTGTGGAAAGTTACTTCTTCAAAAGAAAAGATATCTCATATCATCTCTTCTCCATTTGCTTCTCCTTATCCTTGTTGCTGTTTACGACACAAGAAGGAGAATAATCAACTGGAAGCCGAAGTCGAACCTCCGATCTAGGTTGCTTGCTAGTAGTCTGATTGCTTACCTTGTCTGTAATCTCTTTCGGCAAATCTCCTAGCTCGGTGACTTGGGGGACTCCTACTACATGGTTTGTATCGCGCTTGACCAAGCCTGAAATTACAAGTAAGCTTCAAGTCAAATTGATACATTACCTTGTGCATCTCCACCGGTTAAAGATACCACCCCTGGATGGAGGAAAAGTACTTCCAAAGAAGATGCCACATCGACCTATGAGACTATTAAGGCAAGTGAAGACGATACCACACTTCGGTACTTAGAAGTTTCGTGATTACTCAACGGCTTTGATCTTGCAAGTCCCCAACCGAGGAGCTTCCCTCACTCGGTAACTTAGAGGAGGACTGTTTGTACCATACTTGACCAATCCCGAAATTACTGAGCACCGGTCAACGTTATACCGTCAAGAATCCAGAAGAGTTTCCCTCCAACCAGAAGGTCAATCACAGCGCGACACGTGTCGACATCAGAAGCCAATCATAGCGTGACACGTGTCAACATCAAAAGCCAATCACAACACGACACGTGTCAATGTCAAAATGAAACTAGAAACTCTCTTCTATAAATAGAGATCATTCTCACACAATATTTCTTAATGTCAGTTGTACTAAATCATTCACTAGTACTCACTAAAGAAGAGCTTGAACCTATGTACTTGTGTAAACCTTTCACAATTAATGAGAACTCCTCTACTCCATAGACGTAGCCAATCTGGGTGAACCACCTATATCTTGTGTTTGCTTCCTTGTCCCTATCCATTTACTTACTTATCCACACTATAACCGGAGCAATCTAGCGAAGGTCACAACCTTAACACCTTCTGTTGTACCAAAATCCTCGTTGATTTTGTGCATCAACACATAGTATTAAATATCAGTAATATTATATATTAGGGCTTAGGTCAGCCCCTGTATGTTTTTATTACTCGACTGCATAGATATCTAATACCATGCATGTAGTATTATATATTTGCATGTGTACATGCATAGAATAGATAGCAGTAATATTCATCCAGGGATGGGTTACCATGCATAGTATTCGTTATCAATAATACTACGCAAAGCATTAGATATCAATAATACTATGTATAGTATATTGATATCTAGTACTATGCATGTATACATCCAGCGGGAAGAGAAGACTTTTTTCATCCTCCTGGATATTTTATTGGAGAAATACAACAAAACAGGTGGAATTGGCGTAGGATAGAGAAACCTTAATGGATAGTGTCATTCACATACCCATTTTTACCTCCCACATACCCTTGTTAATTTTTAGCCATTGATCTTCTTCAATTTATTTGATCTGATGATCGAAAAATGAAAGAGGTGTGTGAGAAGTGAAAATGGGTTTGTGGATAACACTACCCAACCTTAATATATGACCTGTTATTGATATGTATGATATTACTGAATAATCTAATTTCTACGAAAGAGGCTTGCTCTCCAATGTTAAGTGCTTTTCTTTGCAGTCTTTAAATGCCCAATCTAGAGCACTGCTAATGCAGAAGCTGGATCGCACTGGTATTGCCACAAGGTGTGCAACCATTTTTCCTCACTGCTTTCTGGTAGTTATGTCGTTTTCCTATGTCTGATTGTCTCTCTTTTGGTAGTATTGTGGGTTCTCTTGGAGTTCATGCGCTGAATGGGGCAGCTCCTAATCAACTAGCTGTTGCATTGCCAATCAATGGTCAAGCTGCAGTCTCTGCTCCTATTCTTCCACCAGCAGTTGCAGTCAATGAACCTGTTGGTAACCCCAGCGAATGTCTACTACTGAAGAATATGTTCGATCCAGCCACTGAGGTGTGTGTTCTTTGCAAAAATTGTTTTCACTCGCCTCCCCAAATACTTTTTAGTCCTAAAATTCAGTATTATGTTTGCAGAGGGAGCCAGATTTTGATATAGACATTAAAGAGGATGTTGAAGAAGAATGTTCGAAATATGGCCATGTGAAGCATATTTATGTGGACAAGTAAGTGCTTAAATAGGAATACTAAGTATGCAATTATAATATGAATGTCTTGTTTGTGTAATATTATTGCAAGATGTCGTTGATATTTATGAAATACTGGGTGGGCACTTTTTGTGTTAACCAGTCTCACCTTATAGGGTGGAGGAAATTGGAAAATAGAACTCCCAAGGGGAGATTAAACTAAGTCACCCCAACCCAAGTCAACAAGGGTTGGGTGTTCAGTTTCTTGGGTTGTGATTGATTATTGTGGCATCGAAATCGAAAGGAACCCATTGCAAAACCATATGAAATAGAGAAAAAAAAACAGTAGATTCCTCTACTTGAAAATAAATAGTTTTTAGTAGATGCCTCTATTCTCATTTCTCAAAACCCTTGTAACATTAAGAACTAATATAATTTTTGTTACATTGAATATTGTTCAAGAAAATAAATAGGGGTCACACACCTTCTTAATTTTTGGCCGTTGGATCGAATGAATTGAAGAAGATTAACAACAACAACAAAGCCTTTTCTCACTAAGTGGGGTCAGCTGTATGAATCCTAGAAAATCATTGCGCTCGGTTCTGTGCCACGTCAGAACATATCCAAGTACTTTTAAGTCTTTTCTTAGAGTTTCTTCCAAAATTTTCCTAGGTCTTCCTCCACCCCTTTGGCCCTGAACTTCTGTACTGTAATCGCAGTAGGCCTTCGTTTCACATGTCCAAACCATTGTAACCGATTTTCTCTCACCTTTCCTTCAATTTTGGTTACTCCTATTTGACCTCGGATATCCTCATCCCTAATCTTATCATTTCTTGTGTATCCACACATCCAACGAAGCATTCTCGTCTCTGTTACACTAATTTTATGTACGTGTTGATGCTTCACTGTCCAACACTCTGAGCCATAAAACATTGTTGGCCTTATTGCCATTGACACATCCAACGAAGCATTCTCGTCTCTGTTACACTAATTTTATGTACGTGTTGATGCTTCACTGTCCAACACTCTGAGCCATAAAACATTGTTGGCCTTATTGCCATCCAGCTTCAATGACATATGACGGTCACACAACATGTCGGATGCACTCTTCCACTTCTTCCATCCAGCTTGTATTCTATGGTTGAGGTCTCCATCCAACTCTCCGTTCTTTTGCAAGATAGATCTTAGGTAGCGAAATCGGTCGCTCTTTGGTACTTCATGATCTCCAATCCTCACCCCTAACTCATTTGAGCCTTCGTTTGCACTGAACTTGCACTTCGTATACTCTATCTTTGACCAACTTAGGCAAAGACCTTGAGATTCCAACACTTCTCTCCAATGGTTAAGCTTCACATTTACTCCTTCCTAGTTTCATCTATCAACACTATATCGTCTGCAAAAAGCATACACCAAGGAATATCATCTTGAATGTCTCGTTAACTCATCCATTACCTATGCAAAAAGGTAAGGACTTAAAGATGAGCCTTGATGTAACCCTACAGTTATGGGGAAGCTTTGAGTTTGTCCTTCATGTGTTCTTATGGCAGTCCTTACTTCATCATACATATCCTTTATAGCTTGGATATATGCTACTCGTACTCCTTTCTTCTCTAAAATCCTTCAAAGAATGTCTTTTGGGACCCTATCATACGCTTTTTCCAAATCTATAAAGACTATGTACAAAAAGGGTGTGTGGATATCACACCCCAATAAATAATGTCACGTTGAATGATGAAATATTTTTGTCAAATCCTGGTTAAGAAACAAAGGGTTTTATTTTTTATTTTATTTTTTTATAAAATCCTCTGTATTTTCAATTTTATTTTGTTTGATAATGTGAAAAGATACTAAAGAGTACAAAAGCAGTTCTTTCCCACTTGTTTCTGCATACGTGTGTTGCGTTTGATATTTGAGAAAGCAGGTGAATTTCAAAACTGAATTGGTCTTTTTTCTCCTAATTTGCTTTGCTTGATACAGAAACAGTGCTGGTTTCGTGTATTTGTGGTTTGAAACTGTGGAAGCAGCAGCCGGAGCTCAACGTGCAATGCATTGGAGATGGTTTGCAGGAAGGCTGATTTCAGCCCTGTTCATGGTAACATGTCTTTAACTTTCTGTTGTCAAGTATGTTTTTGCTAATTCCTGTGTGGATCTTAAAAAAATAGATGCAAGGGCTCGTTTGGTGCATAGGATTGGATTGAAATGGATAACTCTCAAACGTTAAGGCATGTTATGGGGAGAAATGAAGAAATTATGACCCACTAGGATTGAGTTTTCTTCATGTCTAATCCTCTTCTAATCCCCTATAAATGAATAATCTACCTTCAATTTGCCTTGAAATTGGAGAATTATCTATTCCAATCCAATTCTGCTCACCAAACGAAGGCCTTAGTTTTCTTGTTATGAACTTACGAGTGCACATATAATTTATGATGTCAAGTATTATTGTTGAACATTTTGGGTATAGCACGTGGAAACTTTTCTGACAATAAGTTTGAGTCGACTTTGTTTCTTCATCAAAACTGAGCATGTAGTAGTGTAGATGTTGTCTAGGACTCCATGGTTGTGTTAACTGTAGAGTTGATTTCTCGTTGCCGCACCCTTTTCTTTTGGTTCATTTTCATGAATAATCTTGTTGCTCATCGTCTTTCGGTGTCTTGTGCAGCAACCTCAAGTTTACGAGGCCAAGTTTGGAGCTTAAACCGCTGCTCAGATGCGGGAATGGAAAAGTCTCTGCGGACATGCATTGAGTGTTTTTAGTTGAAGGATGGTTACTTGTTTTTTTGTTTAGGATACCGAACTTTCTAGTTTTGATCATACACATGTAATGATTATATGGTATGCACGACATGTGGAAAATGTGCCCCGTTTTTTTTATACTAAGCTAGATTTGGAGAAATATAATTTTATTTTTATTCTTCTCAAATATTGTTTTTAAATTTTTTTTTTTGGTAGGAGTTATGCACAGGAAAAAAAAAGTATTGGCAGTAATGGAGAGAGAAGGTGAAACAGCGAGTGAGTTCAGAGGGTAGTGATAGGGTGACATGGTTTAGAAAAAAAAAAACAGTAAAAAGTTGTTTGCTTGAAATTACCTTAATATCCTCATTTTTTTCCACACATTTTCTTTTAGTTATGTATTTAAAGGGTATAATTGTAATTTCATTGATTTCTAATTGACAAAGTGAGTATTATTAAGGGCTTTTATCACAAATGGTCTCTGAAATTGACCCTTACCATTAAGATGGTTCTTGAAATTAAAAATCAATCAATGTAGTCCTTGAATATAGGTGTTTGCAAATCAATGTGGTTATTTCGTTATAATTCTGTTAAAATTTTTGTTAAGTGTTGGATGGCACATAAACGGGTCTTATAAGTCATTTTTTTCCTCACAAATGGTCTCTAAAATTGATTCGCGACATCAAAATGATTCTTGAAATTGACTTGTGACATCAAAATGGTCCCTGAAATTGAAAATTGAGTGCTCAAAATCAATGTACTCATTCTGTCATAATTCTGTAAAAAATTCTATTATGTGCACACAAAAATGGGTCACACAAGTCTAATTAAATAAAAAAAATTACAAATAGGTTTAATAACTTAATAATTAATAAAACGATGTTAATCCAAAAACCTAGTCCTGCAATCACCTCCGATCCCAATCCACATTCCTCTATCTCATTCGTTGTCTATTCTCTACAAAAAAAAATAAAAAATTTCAATACATCCCATCTTTACACACTTCGACACCCTTCATTGAATTGAACTTGGATTGAGATCACCTTTGGTGACGACTTGGCCAATTGACAACAACTTCTAGGACATCACCGTTAATATTTAGGCAAACAGCATCCTCACAACCTTAATCTTGGAGAGCTTGTTCGGCAGGGCCTTCCCTAATGGTCTGATGACTCAAAGAACGACGAGGTTTGCCTTGAGATAATGAGGTTATAATTGAGGTATGTCTATTGTTGGTTGAAAACTATTTCCAAACCCACCTTTTAGGCCTTGGTTAAGCCTTGTGCCTTTGAGAATTTATGGAATGGATCTCTCTTCGAAGTAGGCCATCCTATAAGAAAAAAAGTTCCATTGCGCAAAAACGTATTTAGACAACTTTTTTGATTAATTATGAAACTCACATCATCACATAACAATTTTTTTTTTACAGAATTGTGGTGGAAGGATCATAATGATTTGCGACACCTATTTTTAAGGTTTACATTCATCGATTTTCAATTTTAGGGATCATCTTGATGTGTGGGTCAATTTCAGAGATTATTTCTGTTAATGAGAACTCTTCTACTGCGTGGACGTAGCCAATCTGAGTGAACCACGTACATCTTGTGTTTGCTTCCCTGTCCCTATCCATTCACATACTTATCCACACTAGTGACCGGAGCAATCTAGCGAAGGTCACAAACTTAACATTTTCTGTTGTACCAAAGTCCTCACTGATTTTGTGCATCAACATTTGGCGCCGTCTGTGGGAACGACACTTATTCCCACTCTCTTCAGCTTTGTCAAGCTGGTTTCCACCGTTCATACACTCTCTTTTGACCAGGCATCCCTCTCCAACATGGGGAGCGAAGGAAGCCACAGCACACAGAATGACACCCCTCTTGCACGTAGTGCGAAGCAACGAAAGAAGGAAGGAAATAGGGTTGCTCTTCAAGCTAAAGTCGATGAACTAGAAGCTCAAAACAACAAGATAGCAATGAAACTATGAGAAGCTCTTTGAGACACTCCATGAAACTATGCGTACTCAAACAGGCAAGCTTGTTGCCCATGTGGACATCAATCATTATCTGGGTGCCCCCTAACACGGAGGGTCACCTTCCTTCGACATGGGTATCCTTGATGAGGAGCGAGCTAATCATCAAAACATTGATTAACATGAGACTTTTCTCAACCCAGCTGCTTCGACCCGAAGCAGGAGAAGTGGAGGAAGACACCTCATTGCAAAAGGGTTGGAAGGATCGAAAGCCGTTTATCGTGACTGCTGAGACTTCCTAAAGCAACGTCGAGAGAATCCTCTCCACATATGCTCGAAGATCAATGACCCAAGGGTTTCTGAAAGACTCGGTCCCCTCCCACGACCCAGGTCAGCTGCCAATCTAAGAAAGGAACGACATGTCCTAGAGGAACATGAAGGTACATGGGACTCTGAGGTATTCCAACAGACTCGCCCTAGAAGTGAATACGGCGAATCCAAGGAAAAATCACACACCCTTGCTCAAACTTTCCTACTTCCAAGAGGCGATGAAGACTTACGAAAGAAAATCCCAGTGGTACATGACTCCACTCAAGTGTTGGAAATGTGCCCTAAAACCAATCATATGATGATACTTTGCGGACATTTCACATGTTAAACTAATCTAGTTTAATATCAAGGGCAAAGATTATTGTTTAAGCCGTCTCATATAAATGTTATATGTTTAAACGATAAGTCCAATGAATATGTAATTAGGAGAATGTGATTTAAACAAGTTAGATTACTGAGACCATTCTTTTTCGTATACATATCCTAAACGTTCCTGATCATAGGATTGCCAATTGGGCATTGACAGTTCGTTAAGATCAGTATGTGCTATGTCTTCTCTTAGTGAGAGTGACTACCTGGTCTTGAGTCATTGGTGTGATTGACACCAAGACAAGCATGTAGGTGCTCAATAACGAATGAGTCTACTGAACACGATCAACGAGGAGTTCTCATACTCATGTCACATGAGAACTCATGGTTGGGATAATGCAAAGTAGTCATTTGACCTGAGGCATCATAGTTGTCTTGTGGTTAAGTCCTTGATCTTTGATTATGTCAAAGTCACTCCATCAGGAGGGTGTCCACGACATAGTTGGGGTTAAGCCACTTAGCCATGGAGGCAAGTGAATGCGCAACAAGGGATCTCTAACCTTCAAACTATTTGAGGGAGAATACTCTATGATATGATTAAGAATCTCTGGCCAGAGTATGAATGAGATTTAGGAAGTCATTCCAAATCACATTCAAGGTAATCATATAAGTAAATGAATCACATTGGATAGTAGACATGATTAAACTATCAAACCAAACAATGTGGTCAAGAGTATTGTATTAGAGAAAGACCGTATTGCATTGTAATCCTAAACTGAATAAGTTCTCCACCTCTTCTGATTAGCTTGGGTAACCATGATATACTGCTAGGTGTCACTCATGGTTTGTGAAAGCCCTAAACGTGTATAAACACTAAAGGGAGAATTGAAAGTAAGTTTCAATTCACAATCGATTTGAAAGAGTTTTAATCGCCCACTGCCTCGCTAAAAGGAACCTAATGGATCGTACACCGTGTGAGGTAGAGATTGAAGAAACAACGGAGATGAGTAAGAATAATTAAATGGTTTGATTATTTATTTATGGCAAGGATTAATTAATATGTTAATTAATCAAACGAATAAAGTTCGTTGAAAGACCACGGGTTAGTTTTGGGCCTCAAGGCCCAATGGGCTTCGAACGTCAAGCCCATTAACTTAAGTTGTATGACAACTTAATTCACAAAGGCCCAAAAAGCCCAATAGAACCCTATGGCCGGCCATTTAGAGGAAGGGTAGTGAACTTGCTTTAATTACAAGTTTGCCACTCCAATGAATAAAGGTATAAATATGACTTTATAGCCAAAATTCATTTAGGGTTTTCTTTTGGGGAAAGGATGAGAACACAAGCTCTCTTTTCTCTCTAAAGAGGCCGGCCCCCTTGGAGGGATTAGCTAGTAATCTTTCTCCTCCAAGGTCACTCATCTCTTCTTCACATCTCACCTTGGTGTGGAGACTTAGAGGTTCTCAACTTTGGGAACTTGGAGAATCCTATTCTTCCATCCAAATCCATGGATCTAAGAAGCAAGGAATGAAGGCCCTCTCCTTGGGTGATTAGTCTTTGCTTATGCAAAGAGGAATCTACAAAGGTATAAATTTCTCAACTCACTTTGTTTTAAGTTGAGTCTTGGTTCACCAATCTACTAGGCTTTGAATTTCATAGGTAATGTTTTGTTTTTTAGTGCATGCAAGCATGATTCCGCCTTTTAATTGTTAATTGCATGTTTTAGATGTTGCTCAAATGAACATGTTTTTCACAAAATTTCCTTCATCAAGACCCCCTTGTCCTACAGCTCATTGAGGAAGTAAACAAGTTGAAGGCCGAACGTCAGGCCGAGATACCTGACTGGAACCAACCCAGGCCTAGCCCTCTCACAAAGAGGATCCTCGACACCCTCTTCAAGCGAAGACAAAATAAAAGCTTGGTTTACAACTTTATACTAGAAGGGAGGACCCAATTGAACACCTTAACCTCTTTGAGTCCACCATGGCATATCAGATGCACACTGACGAAGATCGATGTCTTCTCTTCCCCTCCACCCTCTCTGGCGGAGCTCTAAACTGGTATTGCCGTCTTCCACTTGAGACAGTAGACTTATTTGAGGAACTAAGGAAACTGTTTGTCTCTCAACACATCTTCCCGACCGATTGCTTGCATTTTGTAGATGACTTGTACACTACGAGAGTATGCTCGTCGTTTCAGCCATGAGTATTCTCGCTGTGCTGAGGCAGATGACAAGACCGCCCTTAAGGTCTTCACGGCAGGCTTACGTGGTTGTTTCTTCAAGTATATGATCAATGCCAACATTTGGAAGACTTACTCTGAGGTGATGGCACATGCTTACAACCATGCCTCCGCCGAGGCAAGGACATATCAAGGGAAACCCCCCACAGCCACCTCTTCTCAGCAAGTAGGGAGTGGAAGCCAGATCCAACAAAATGAGAAGACCTCGACCTTCCAAACGGCAGCGGTGCCTCCCCCTGCCTTACTTAATACTTTGCCATGTCAACAGACATATCAATCTCAGGGCAAAAGGAAAGATTTCCATCCTCACCAGTCTCATTTTAGTAAAAGGAGTAAGGGTTAGTGCCGCGATAACCAAGGGTATCGCCATGATAATCCCTGACCCCAGGCAGTCAACATAGTGGGTCAAGCACATGTCAGGACAACCCCTACCCCGAGGTATGAGGCATACATACCTTTGAACACCACATGCGTGGCCATTTACCCGAGCATAACAAACTTGATACCGAAGCCAAAGCCGAGGCACCCGGATTACAAGCCTATGAAGAACACGGGAACGTTTTGCTGCTACCACGAGCATAACGGCCATGACGGCGAGAAGTGTATCACCATTCATGATCATATTGAAGCTTTGGCACGTGAAGGAAAAATTGATCAATTCCTCCTTCACCCTCCAAGGGGCAACTGTAACCAACGCCAAGTAAATGTGACATATTCCATAAGTGGTGGCACACCCATATCTAAATCTTCCAACAGGGCCATGAAATATAGTGAACGAGCTTTAAGGTCTGGCCACCAAGTGTTTCACGTGGAAGACATCAGGGGAGGTAAGTATCATAAGCCTAACTGGGATCCAATATGTTTATACCCTGAGGAAGAAAGAGGTATCATCTATCCTCACAACGACCCACTGATCGTGGAAGCTCACATAACCAACTTTGAAGTATGACGAATCCTGGGAGACACGGGGGCTTCGGTTAATATCATGTTTATTGAAGCTTTAAGGGCACTTAATGTAGCTGAACACTTGCTCGACTACTCAATTTCCCCTCTGATAAGCTTCTCCGGTGATATCATGCAACCTTTTGATGAGCAAACACTTACCTTTCACCATTGGTACATGCCCTTACACAATTACCATTACCACTAACTTCCTAGTGGTTGATTGCCCAACGGCATACAATGTCATCTTCGGATGCACAGGCATCAATGATCTCAAGGCCATGGTATCCACACATATGTTGTTGATGAAATTTCCAACCCCCTATGGCAATGGTTACATCAGAGGAGACCAACTTAGTGCACGATTATACTACAACACTTTGGTTAAGCAACAACACCTGCCTGTGCCCAAGGAAACCCTTTCTATACATGACCAAGTCATTAAGACCAGCCCATACGAAGCCAACTTGGATCTTCACGGTGCCAACAGTCAACCCGACGATCCTCGAGATGACTCTTTCACCCAGCAAGCACAACCCGCTGAAGAGTTGGAGAAGGTCTCTATCTCAAAAGATTATCTGGATCGCATGGTGAAGATTGGTACCACCTTGTCAACACCCATTCGATTGGCATTGATCTCTTTTTTGCAAGAGAACACTGAGGTATTCGCCTGGTCATACGAGGACATGCCAGGCATCTTTGTCATCGCTTAAGTATTGACCCCAAGACCAAGCTAGTGAGACAGAGCGAAGATCTTATGACGCTGAACGGTACGAGGCAATGAAGGCAGAAGTTGAAAAACTCAAAGGCATAGGCTTCATCCGCGAAGTCAATTATCCAACGTGGGTAGCAAATGTTGTCCTTGTTAAGATAAATTCGACCAAGGAAAGTCTCTTGCTCCAAAAGGTCTTGTGGAGAATGTGTGTCGATTACACTGACCTAAACAAAGGATGCTCGAATGATAGCTTTCCTCTTCCTCTCATAGACAGACTTATAGACTCTATGGCAGGGTGTGAACTCCTGAGTTTCATAGATGCTTACTTAGGATACAACCAAATCCTCATGAACCCTTCGGACCAAGAACACACAGCCTTCACTACTGACAAGGGACTATATTGCTATAAAGTCATGCCCTTCGGCCTAAAGAATGCGGGAGCGACTTATCAGAGATTGGTCAATTCAATGTTCACTGAACAAATTGGGAAGAGCATGGAAGTTTACGTTGATGATATGCTAGTCAAGAGCAAACATGCTGACCAACACATCACCAACCTATCTGAAACTTTCACCATTCTGAAGAGGTATCGAATGAGGTTGAACCCCAACAAATGTGCCTTCGGCGTAGGCTCTGGCAAATTCTTAGGCTTCATGATAAGCCAATGAGGCATTGAGGCTAATCCCAAGAATATCAAAGCAATCCTCGACATGAAGAAACCAGTAACTTCAAAGGACATCCAGAGCCTTACTGGCAATATGGCAGCCTTAACTAGGTTCATCTCTAAGGCTACCGACAGATGTGCTCCTTTCTTCAAAGCACTTAGGGGAAGTAAGAAGTACATTACATGGATTGATGAATGTGCTGCGGCATTCAAGAACCTCAAAGACTACATGAGTAAAGCCCATTTGCTCTCCAAACTTGAGGTTGGTGACACTCTCATTATCTATCTGTCGGTATCAGCTTAAGCAGTAAATTCCGTCTCATTCGAAAGGATGGTAATGTCGAACGGCCTGTCTACTACGCTAGTAAGGCCTTACAAGATGCGGAGACACGATACTCCAACATTGAGAAATTGGTTCTAGCATTGGTCATGTTTGCTCGAAAACTTGGCCCTTACTTCTAAGCATACTCCATCATCATGCTTACCAATCATCCTCTTCGACAGATACTCCAAATTCCTGACACTTCCGGGCAAATGATCAAATGGGTGATAGCATTGGGTGAGTTTGACATCTCCTACCAACCAAAGCCAGCTGAGAAGGGCCAAGCAGTGGCAGACTTCATCGCCGACTTCACATATCCTGTTGACATTGTTTCTACGCCTAAAGAAGTAGTTTCATTACCCTCGGAATCCTAGAAAATAGAACCAATAGCCCCAGCATGAAGTCTATATGTTGATGGCTCGTCCAACCAACAGGGTTGTGGAGTAGGACTAGTCCTTACGACCCCTGACAAATTGGTGATGGAGTATGCTCTTCGTTTCAAATTCAAGGCGTCGAACAATGAGGCCGAATATGAAGCCCTCCTAGCAGGCTTACGTTTGGCCAAACACCTTGGGGTTAAACAAATTGATATCTTCAGTGACTCCCAATTGGTGGTTAACCAGGTCACCAACAACTTTGACGCTAAGGATAGCTCCATGGCAGCATATCTGGCACAAACACAATTGTTGCTCAAGCACTTCCACTACCAGATCACCCAAATTCCTCGAGCGGCAAACAGTCATGCAGATGCTTTGGCTCGCCTCGCCTCAGCGGTGGAAGACAAGATTGGGAGAAAAATTCGGGTCTAATTGTTGGCAGTACCAAGCACCATGGCTACGAAAGTGTGCAACTTACAACAAGGAGATAGTTGGATTACCCCGATTTATAGATTCCTTGCTCATGGCACCCTTCCAAATGACAAAGTCCAAGCTAAGTAGATTCGATACAAGGTTACATGTTACCTGATCATTAATGACCAACACTACAAGTGGGGTTTTAACCTACCATACCTAAGATGCCTTACGCCCGCAGAGGCAGAAACTGTCCTTTGGGAAATACATGAAGGAGTCTGCAGAGATCATGCTGGATCTCGATCCCTAGCACACAAGGCTTTTCGCTAAGGATATTACTGGCCAACACTCCACCAAGATGCCATCAGAATATCTCACTCATGTGATAAGTGTTAACGCTACCCAAGTTCTTTGGTCATACCGCACTTCGTATCAGACATCAACAGGAGAAACCCCATTCTCACTTGCCTTTGGTACAGAGGCAGTTGTCCCAGTTAAGCTTGAGCAAGCAATGTTCCGAGTCCAGAACTACGTGCAAAGCGAAAATGACAAGCAACTTACCCTCAACTTAGATCTAGTCGAGGAACACAGAAACCAGGCTCACTTGAGGAATGTCCCCTACAAGCAGCGCATCTCCAACTACTATGACTCAAGGGTTAAACCCCGTTCTTTCAAAGTGGCAGACTGGGTATTGAAGAAAAGATTACTCTGCGACAGAGTCCCGAGTGAAGGAACACTTAGTCCAAACTGGGATGGACTGTTTGAAGTTGTTGGCATTAGTCGCCCTGGCTCCTACAAGCTTAGAAGCTCCGATGGCAAGACCCTTGGCCGTCTATGGAACGCTCATCACTTGAAGTACTATTACAAGTAAACTCACATTGTACAAGTGTTAAGCTTCAGCCGTTCGGCATCGTATGTAACGAAGACTATTTGGCATGAATTCAATAAAGAGGTGATTTAGACAATTTGATCCTAATCCTCTTACATTCCTAGCAATGAAACACTGGGGTTCAAAGCTTCAACATGAATGCTTCCAACATGAAACAAAGTCTAAGTATATGTCAACACGACTATACAAATAAACGAACAGCTTCACAGTATATTCGTTCAATCATACATTCCAACACATTCATACATAAGCCAACTGTGCTTTGAAAGGGTTCAACATATTTTGTGTCATTCAACACTTGCTACAACGTGCCTAGTGAAGGGAAAAATATAAGTTTAACACATGGGATTTCTAAATGACTAGCATGCATATACAATTCAAGATTTATATACATAAGCAACGGAAGCATGTTATCAAATAATATCAAAGCTATAGTCATGCAAATCCCCTTCAAGGTTCATAGGTTTATATATAATGCATCTAAAGCATTCAAGTAAAGAACTAAGTGAAAGTATAGATCTATACCTCTTGATCTTGATTTTAGACCAAGGATGGACCACCTCCAAGCCCTTTGCTCCTTGAAGTCCTTGAGCCTAGCCTCCCTCCTTGCCTCCTCCACTTTGTTAGTAAGAGTGCTCCAAGGTTCTCCTTTAGTCTCCAAAGGAGAAGACCTCTAAATATCCACACCCACTAGTGTAGTGAGATGGATGGAGGAATAACCAAAAGGGTGAAAGATTGTTAGCTAAATCACCCTCAAGGTGGCTGGCCTTTTGTGGTTTTTAGAGAGATGTTTCTTTTGCCTCTTTGTTGTTTTAAAACACACAAAAAAACCCTAAGGATTAAAACTCTATAAAGTTCCTTATATAGACAAAAGGAAACCTAGTCAACAACTTGACTAAATATCTCTCCCTCTCCACCTTAAAGGGCCGGCCCCTTTGTGTTGGTTTGGGCTTTGGGCTTTTATTTATTTCTAGTCATCCAATGCTTGAATAAAAGGCCAATGGGTTTAGGCCCAATGGGCCCAATTAAACCCGAACGTTTCTTTAAGCCCAAAACGATCTTTTATCGCTTTTATGATTTCTTTAGACTTTCTAAATTAATCACAACACTTAATTAATCTAATTAATTATTTCCATCATCCATTAATTACTCACTACAAGAGTGTATCGGTGTACAATCATTTTAGGTTCTAATTAGCAAGGCAGTGAGGTGATTGACATCAATCCAATTGATTATATTTAATCCAATCACTTAGTGAATTAAAACTTCCTTTTAATTCACCTTTCTTCTTTGATGACTACATTTAATCATCTAGAACTCACAAGCTATGAGTGACATCTAACCATATGTCATAGCTACCCAAGCTAATGTAGAAGTTGTTCGGAGAACCTATTCAGTTGGAATTACAATGTAATTCGATCCTTCTCTAAAATAATACTCTCAATCACATTACTAGGGTATGGATATATTATGTCAAACCCCTAATGTGATTATTCCTTCTTATATGATTCAATTGAGTCGTATAGGAACGCTTTCCTTTATTACGCTCGATACTTCGGCCGAAGATTCCCGAATCATATCTTAGAGTATTCTTCCTCTCTTATCGAGGATTAGAGATTCCTTGTTGCGCATTCACTTGCCTTCATGACTAAGTGGCTTAACCCCAATTATGCCGTGGACATCCGCGAATGGGGTGACTTTAACACAATCAAAGATTGAGTACTTAGCCACAAGACAACAACGATGCCTCAGGTCAAAGGACTACTTACATTATTCCAACCATTAGAGTTACTTGCTTGACATGTGAGTAGACCTCCATGCAAGTACTCTCGTTCGATTGTGTTCAGTGAACTCATTCCCTTAATGAGCACTTACATACTTGTCTTAGTGTCACTACACAAATGGGATGAGACTTTCCATTCTTCCATTTGAAGCGGACACAGTATGTACCGGTCTAAGCATTGTCAGTTTCCCTCCGACAATCCAATGACCAGGAACCTTTTGGACATAATGGTTATGTGAAGAAGGTCTCTGTAGTCTAACATCATTAGATTACCTCTTCAATCAATCCATTGTCCATGGATTCACTATTTAGGACATATATCGTTTATTGAGATAGTCTTAATTAGTATCTTTGCCTTTTGATGTATAAGAGTCATCTATACATCGATTTATTTGTCCTGAAAGGTTTCTTCCAAAGATTGACTTTCAGGGCATATTTCCAACACCTAGACACCTTGCCCTTATTCTCACTAACCAGGTGATGAAATGTGAAGAAGGAATTCATCTTCATGCCACCAACCAGGTGATGAAATGTACAACCCGTACTCTAATATCATTTGGCAACTTGTCACTCATGCCACCAACCAGGTGAAGAAGGAACTCATCTTCATGCCACCAACCAGGTGATGAAATGTACAACCCGTACTTTCCTTCATGCCACCAACCAGGTGATGAAATGTACAACCCGTACTCTAATATCATTTGGCAACTTGCCACTCATGCCATCAACCAGGGGAAGAAGGAACTCATCTTCATGCCACCAACCAGGTGATGAAATGTACAACTCGTACTCTAATATCATTTGGCAACTTGCCATTCATGGCACCAACCAGGGGAAGAAGGAACTCACCATTCATTCCACCTACCAGAAGACAAGTGGTACAACTTGTACATGTGAACTCCTAGCATTCACAAATAATCAAAAACCCTCAAGCTTGACAACTCAACTAGGGGAGCGCTTATGCCCAACAAGAGTTATAGTCACCAATAAAGTCTTATTGCAAGCCAATAGCAACTTCAGTGCATAGCTTACGAAGATCAAGCTATTCAGCTCTCTTGCATCTGCTTCAAACATTTCCCCTCTGTAACAATGCAAACACTACAACTCGTAGAAAGCTTCACACACTCTTGATCAAGACAGTGTGAAGCAAAACCAATTTATGGTGCCAACAAGAGCTTCATCAATGGAGGGCAACCACAATTCTTAAAAGCTTCACACACTCTTGATCAAGACAGTGTGAAGCAAAACCAATTTATGGTGCCAACAGGAGCTTCATCAAAGGAGTTCAACCACAATTCTCAAAAGCTTCACACACTCTTGATTAAGACAGTGTGAAGCAAAACCAATTTATGGTGCCAACAAGAGCTTCATCAATAGAGCGCAACCACAATTCTCAAAAGCTTCACACACTCTTGATCAAGACAGTGTGAAGAAAAACCAATTTATGGTGCCAACAAGAACTTCACCAATGGAGGGCAACCACAATTCTCAAAAGCTTCACACACTCTTGATCAAGACAGTGTGAAGCAAAACCAATTTATGGTGCCAACAAGAGCTTCATCAAAGGAGTTCAACCACAATTCTCAAAAGCTTCACACACTCTTGATCAAGACAGTGTGAAGCAAAACCAATTTATGGTGCCAACAAGAGCTTCATCAATGGAGGGCAACCACAATTCTCAAAAGCTTCACACACTCTTGATCAAGACAGTGTGAAGCAAAACCAATTTATGGTGCCAACAAAAGCTTCATCAATGGAGGGCAACCACAATTCTCAAAAGCTTCACACACTCTTGATCAAGACAGTGTGAAGCAAAACCAATTTATGGTGCCAACAAAAGCTTCATCAAAGGAGGGCAACTACAATTCTCAGACCTTCGAAGCAAATTCAATTTATATGGTTCATCCAAACCTTCGACTACTACAGGCTTGCATCACAATCTCTTGCTTAACAGTGTGGAAGCAAAATTTGTATATGTTGTCTCTCCCACATTTTCAAATTTCTAGTTTCCCAAAAAAAAAAAAAAAGGGAAATTCAACAAAGCTTCATCAATGGAGGACAACTACAAATTCTCAAAAGCTTCACACTATCTTGATCAAGATAGTGTGAAGCAAAATCAATTCATGGTACCCAACAAAAGCTTCAACTCCAAAGCTTCATCAGTGGAGGACAACAACAAATTCTCAAAAGCTTCACAATATCTTGATCAAGATAGTGTGAAGCAAAATCAATTCATGGTACCCAACAAAAGCTTCAACTTCAAAGCTTCACCTACAAAAGCTTCAACACAAAAGCTTCACCCACAAAAGCTTCAACACAAAAGCTTGACCTACAAAAGCTTGACCCACAAAAGCTTGACCTACAAAAGCTTCACCCACAAAAGCTTGACCCACAAAAGCTTGACCCACAAAAGCTTGACCCACAAAAGTTTGACCCACAAAAGCTTCACCTACAAAAACTTGACCTACAAAAGCTTGACCCACAAAAGCTTGACCCACAAAAGCTTCAACACAAAAGCTTCACCTACAAAAGCTTCACACTATCTTGATCAAGATAGTGTGAAGCAAAATCAGTTCATGGTGCCCAACAAAGCTTCAACCTCAAAGCTTCACCTACAAAGCTTCAACACCACAGCTTCATCTACAAACCTTTAATATATATATATATATATATTCGGAATTTCAAAAATTCAAAAATTCGGAAATTCAAAAATTCAAAAATTCGGAAATTCAAAAATTTGAAAATTCGAAAAAAAAAAATGGAAAAAAAAATTTAGAAAAAAAAAAACAATTTGCCTAGGCCTCCTCTTCTTTGGGCCTAACAACTTTCATAACAAATATATATGAAGAAGGAGTTTTGGGCTACCATTTAGAAAGGAAATGCCTCATTCGTCAACTCCCTCGACCGGAGACTTGGGGGACACCTACCATATGCTACTGCACCTTGATACTTGGAAGTTGCACGACCACTCAGTGACTTGGATTTTTCAAGTCTCCAAACGAGAAGTTTTCCTCACTCGGGAAATTAAGGGAGCACTACCTCAACCTACAAGCTTCACTCACAAGGCTTCAACATACAAGCTTCAACAAAAGGAAAAATTCAAAGAACTTAGTGAAGAAGGCCTTGGTGTATTTAACACAATACGTTGAAATGAAGCAAAGCTTGTTTATTGATATCTTCGATAAGCTACAAATATGTACATATACATGAATCAAAATAAACAAACAAGAGGGAGCCTTCACAAAGGTTGCTCAGGAGAAGTCTTAGCAGTCAGCAGAGCCCCACAAAGAGGAGGCACCAAAGGGTGATTATTCGGAGCCTCAATACTAGGCAGAACCTCAGAAGGAGGAGGCATCGAAGGTTGATCATTTGGAGCTTCATTACGCGGTACAGCCCCAGAAGACGAAGGCAATAAATGCCTTTGGAACAAACCCACAAACCTCTGATGATTAAGTAAAATCTGACCATCAGATTCCTGCAGCTGGTCGAGCTTCCTCTTCATGTTTATAGCATAGTTATGCGCGAGCCTGTGCAACTGTTTATTCTCATGATTGAGCCCTCTGATCTCCTGTTTGAGACTTATCACTTCAGCCGCCAATGATTCCACTTAGCGGGTTCGAGCAAATAGGCGTTAGGCCATATTAGACACAGAACCTTCACACTAAACACTGAGAGCCAGAGAATCCTTAACAGCCAACTCATCAGACCGTTCGGAAAGTAGTCTGTTATCTTTGGGAGTGAGAAGGTTCCTAGCCACCACCGTAGCGGTCATATCATTCTTCATCACAGAGTCTCTAACGGTAAGAGGACCAGTAGGGGATAAGAAGGATGGGCGCCATATGTTGTCTTGAGAAGGCATGGCTGCCTCTTCACCAAAGTTCAAGTCAAAACGACGGTCGGATCGGCCAGACATTCTTAGAAATGATGAAGGAGAAATGAGGTGCAATAAATCTCTGAAGCAAGGGGAAAATTCCTACAAGCAATAACTCTCTGAATGTACTTATCTGCAATCTTCACACGCAACATCAGCTTTCCAGATACCACAGACCACTTTTTCAAAGCGCTCTGACAAAGTTAAAACATGTGAAGTTTGCAGCTCCCACTACATTGCTATGACCAAGAAGGGTAAAGGAATAACATTATTACTTGCTCAAAAATCGAAGAGGCACCGCCCTCCAAATCTCGAGAGCCAGACTCCCAACATGATTACTTTCTCAAAAATAGAAGAGGCACAGCTCTCTGAATCTCAAGAGCCAGACTCCCAACAGGATTGCTTTCTCAAAAATCGAAGAGGCACCATTCTCCGAATCTCGAGAGCCAGATCCCCGACAGGATTGCTTGTTTGAAAACCGAAGAGGCATTGCTCTCCGAACTTCAAGAGCCAGATTTCCTTGGATAAAGCTTGTCTGCAATCTTCACATGCAACATCAGCTTTCTAGATACCACATACCACTTTTTCAAAGTGCTCTGACAAAGTTAAAACACGTGAAGCTTGCAGCTCCCACTACATTCCTACGACCAAGAAGGGTAAAGGAATAGCATTACTACTTGTTGTTAAGGAGACTTCTATATATGTCGACCTCCATCCTCCACGGACAGGCAGACCTGCAAAAATGCTCAACCCTTCCTTATATCTGAGAGGGCACTCCCAACGAAGCCTCTCGAAATACTCAGCTTTCCTTCCCCCCAATAATACCTATGCAAACCAACCACACCAGAGCAAGGCTATCTCATATCATAAGGGTCAAAAGAAAGATTATCCCATATCATGCTTTTTCCCTGTCTTTTCCTTTGCCCTTGTTCTTACCTGCAAGACAAGGAGAAAGAGAGCAATCAATCAGCACTTGGAATCAAGCTTCCAGTCAGGAACTGACTGCCTGGAACCCCTTGCCTGATTACTTACCTGGCATTGCTCTCGAGTACTCATCTTCAACATCTTATGTTTCCAGAAAAGATACCATATCTGCATGAGGAACAGATAGGGCAAGTGAGAAGGATACAAGGAAACATGTGGAGACAAGTGCAACAGAACACGTGCTGATTCATCTATTACTTCGTCAACAGCAAAAGTATCCCATATCATCAAGGTCGAACGCACTCTTGATTTGATGGACTTGTTTTGACCCTCAAATTCTTGAGTCGGCCTTATACTCTGGAGGAAACTAGAAAACCCTCCAGCCCAGTTCAAGAATAAGCCTGTGGAAAGTTACTTCTTCAAAAGCAAAAGTATCTCATATCATATCTTCTCCATTTGCTTCTCCTTATCCTTGTTGCTGTTTACGACACAAGGAGAAGGAGAACAATCAACCGGAAGTCGAAGTCGAACCTCCGATCCAGGTTACTTGCTTGGAAGTCTGATTGCTTACCTTGTCTGTTACCTCTTTCGGCAAATCTCCTAGCTCAGTGACTTGGAGGACTCCTACTATAGGGTTTTGTATTGCACTTGACCAAGCCCGAAACTACAAGTAAGCTTCAAGTGAAATTGATACATTACCTTGTGCATCTTTATCGGTTAAAGATACCACCCTTGGATGGAGGAAAAGTACTTCTAGAAAAGATGCCACATCTACGCATGAGATAGATAAGGCAAGTGAAAATGATACCACACTTCGGTACTTAGAAGTTTTGTGATTACTTAATGGCTTGCAAGTCCCCAACCAAGGAGCTTCCCTCACTCGGGAACTTAGGGGAGCATTATTTGTACCATACTTGACCAATCCCGAAACTACTGAGCACCGGTCAACGCTATACCGTCAAGGACCCAAAAGAGTTTCCTTCCAACCAAGAGGCCAATCACAGCACGACACGTGTCAACATCAGAAGCCAATCATAGCGCGACACGTGTCAACATCAGAAGCCAATCACAACACGACACGTGTCAATGTCAGAATGAAACTAGAAACTCTCTTCTATAAATAGAGATCATTCTCTCACAATATTTCCTAATGTCATTTGTACTAAATCATTCACTAGTACTCACTAAAGGAGAGCTTGAGCCTATGTACTTGTGTAAACCCTTCACAATTAATGAGAACTCCTCTACTCCGTGGACGTAGCCAATCTAGGTGAACCACGTACATCTTGTGTTTGCTTCCATGTCCCTATCCATTTACATACTTATCCACACTAGTGACCGGAGCAATCTAGCGAAGGTCACAAACTTAACATTTTCTACTATACCAAAGTCCTCACTGATTTTGTGCATCAACAGGGGTTAAAACCTAAATTTTGGGCCAATTTAATTCATAGTTTATGCCAGGTTTAGAAGTTTGGCTCACAAAAATTTAGATTTTAACTAACCCATTCATTCTCAAGTGGTTGGCACTAAAATAAACTTTAGGTTAAAACTTAAAATTTCGACAAATTTAATCCATAATTTAGGCCAAGGTTAAGGGGTTGGCCCACTTATGTGTGTGGACATGCCCAGAAAAGTGAAGGCTGCAGCAAAGCAACATGTCCAACAGGTAAGAACTGGAAGTGGGGCCTGCCCCTACCATTATATTATTGGACTTGTGGGTCCTATATGTATGCCACAATTAAGCAAACTAACATAATTATTAACGGGTTTCTAACGGAAGGATCACATTGATGTGCGATAGTGAATAACAAGGACTAGATTGATTGATTTTGAAACTCAGGGACCAAAATGATGAGTTTGGTCAATCTCAGGGATCATTTGTCATAAAAACCCTTCTAAAAATAGTGACATTGTTTCAAGAAATACTATTTTAGAAATTATTATCTTAAGGAACATTATCTCTTATTAATTAAACTTCATTAAATCTTTTTTATTAAAAATTTGTTGATATTCATTTTGTTGAATTTGGCATGTGATAAATAGTTCATATTATTATGTCTTTATATGACTAATTTTTAAACTATATACAAACAAAAACAATTCAAAGTAAAGGGGTGGAGACAAAGGAGTGACATGAGAAAGAGAGAAGAGTGTAGAAACTACTCTTTTTATCGGCGAATCCGGAAGGAAGAAGTGGTTGTAGCTTTGAAGAAGATGAAGCATAGAAAAGCAATAGGCCCAGACGATATACCAATCGAAGTGTGGAAAGTTTTGGGAGAGACAGGTATAACATGGCTCACTGACCTTTTCAATAGGATTTTGAAAACGAAGAAGATGCCAAATGAGTGGCGAACGAGCACTTTGGTGCCTATCTACAAGAATAAGGGCGACGTACAAAATTGCATGAACTATAGGGGTATTAAGTTAATGAGTCATACAATGAAGCTCTGGGAGAGAGTCATTGAGCATAGATTGAGGCAAGAGACACGGGTTTCGGACAACCAATTCGGGTTCATGCCAGGGCGCTCAACCATGGAGGCAATCTATCTCTTACGAAGATTGATGGAAAGATATAGAGATGGGAAAAAGGATTTACACATGGTCTTTATAGATTTGGAAAAAGCGTATGATAGGGTCCCAAGAGACATTCTTTGGAGGATTTTAGAGAAGAAAGGAGTACGAGTAGCATATATCCAAGCTATAAAGGATATGTATGAAGGAGCAAAGACTGCCGTAAGAACTCATGAAGGACAAACCGAAAGCTTTCCCATAACTGTAGGATTACATCAAGGCTCATCCTTAAGTCCTTACCTTTTTGCGTTGGTAATGGATGAGTTAACAGGACATATTCAAGATGATATTCCTTGGTGTATGCTTTTCGCAGACGATATAGTGTTGATAGATGAAACTCAGGAAGGGGTAAATGCAAAGCTTAACCTTTGGAGAGAAGTGTTGGAATCTAAAGGTCTTCGCCTAAGCCGATCAAAGACAGAATATATGGAGTGTAAGTTCAGTGCAAATGGAGGCCAAAACGAGTTAGGGGTGAGGATCGGAGATCAAGAAATACCAAAGAGCGACCGTTTTCGTTACCTAGGATCTATCTTGCAAAAGAACGGAGAATTAGATGGAGATCTCAACCATAGAATACAAGCTGGATGGATGAAGTGGAAGAGTGCATCTGGCGTGTTGTGTGACCGTCGTATGCCACTGAAGCTCAAGGGAAAATTTTATAGGACGGCAATAAGGCCGGCGATGCTGTATGGCACAGAATGTTGGGCGGTGAAGCATCAACACGTACACAAAATGGGTGTAGCGGAGATGAGGATGCTTCGTTGGATGTGTGGGCACACGAGAAAGGATAAGATTAGGAATGAGGATATCCGGGGTAAAGTAGGAGTAGCCGAAATTGAAGGAAAGATGAGAGAAAATCGGTTACGGTGGTTTGGACATGTGCAAAGAAGGCCTACTGACGCTCCGATTAGAAGATGCGACTATGGGACAGAGGTTCAGGGCCGAAGGGGTAGAGGAAGACCTAGGAAAACTTTGGAAGAGACTCTAAGAAAAGACTTAGAGTACTTGGATCTAACGAAGGACATGACACAGGACCGAGCACAATGGCGTTCTAAGATTCATATAGCCGATCCCACTCAGTGACTTGGATTTTCCAAGTCTCCAACCGAAAAGTTTTCCTCACTCGGAAAATTAAGGGAACACTACCCCAACCTACATGCTCCACTCAGAAAGCTTCAACATACAAGCTTCAACAAAAGAAAATTCAAAGAACTTAGCGAAGAAGGCTTTGGTGTATTTAACACAATACGTTGAAATGAAGGAAAGCTTATTTATTGATATCCCCGATAAGCTACAAATATGTACATATACATGAGTCAAAATAAATAAACAAGATGGAGTCTTCACAAAGGTTGCTTAGGAGAAGTCTCAGCAGTCGGTAGAGCCCCAGAAAGAGAAGGCATCGAAGGGGGATCATTCGGAGCCTCAGTACTGGACAGAACCCTAGAAGGAGGAGGCATCAGAGGTTGATCATTTGGAGCTTCATTACACGGTACAGCCCCAGAAGACGAAGGCAATAAATGCCTTTGGAACAAACCCACAAATCTCTGATGATCAAGTAAAACCTGACCATCAGTTTCCTTCATCTGGTCAAGCTTCCTCTTCATGTTTGTAGCATAGTCATGTGCGAGCCGGTGCAACTGTTTATTCTCATGCTTGAGCCCTCTAATCTCCTGTTTGAGACTCATCACTTCGGCCGCCAATGATTCAACTTGGCGGGTTCGAGCAAATAGGCGTTGAGCCATATTAGACACAGAACCTGCACACTGAACACTGAGAGCCAGCGAATCCTTAACAGCTAACTCATCAGACCGTTTGGAAAGTAGTCTGTTATCTTTGGGAGTGAGAAGGTTCCTGGCCACCACCGCAGCGGTCATATCATTCTTCATCACGGAATCCTCAACGGTAAGAGGACCAGTAGGGGAGACGAAGGATGGGCGCCATAGGTTGTCTGGAGAAGGCGGGGCTGCCTCTTCAACAAGGTTCAAGTCAAAACGACGGTCGAAGGGGCCAGACATTTTCAAAGGTGTTGAAGAGAGAAGAGGTCGGACAAATCAAGATCTTAGAAGTGCAAGAATTGAGCTTCTACAGGTGGAGATTCAAGTGTGCTTTGGAACTTAATGCCAGCCCCTATAAAAAGCTGCACTCGACGGAGCTTCAGCCATCGAAGAGGCGCCTGCTCAGAAATCGAAGAGGCGTTTGCTTTCTCAAAAGCTGGGCTGCTTAGAGACCACGAGGGTTGATCTCATAAATCGAAAAGGTGTCTGCTTTCTCAAAAGTTGGGCTGCTCAAAGACCACGAAAGCCGATCTCAGAAATCGAAGAGGCGCTCGTTTTCTCAAAAGCTGGGCTCCTCAGAGACCACGAGGGTCGATCTCAGAAATCGAAGAGGCACCTACTTTTCCAGCCTTGTCAGCACCTGTCACACGCACACTCAGCTTTGCGGAAATTATGGGTATTCTGTCGAAGACTTCTGGGGAAGTAGAAAACACATGAATCTTACTGTCCAATCACCCACTTCCCACACGCAACAATAGCTCATGGGTACCACAGATAACTTTGCCAAAGTTCTCTGCCAAAGTTGAGCACGTGAAGCTTGCAGCGCCCACTACATCGCTCTGACCAAGAAGGGTAAAAGAATAGCAAAGAAACAGCACTAACAAAGTTTAGACCCATAAATTTTGAAGGTCTAGCTACCATATTATTACCCACAAGGGTAAAGGAACAGTACCACTGCTGGATAATTGGAAAGTCCCTGTGTGTCAACCTCTGTGCCTCGTGGCAAGGTAGACTAGCAAACATGCCCAACCTTTACTCACATTCAAGAAAACACTCCCAATAAGATTGCTTGCTCCAAAATCGAAGAGGCACCGTCCTCCGAATCTCGAGAGCCAGACTCCCAACATGACTACTTTCTCAAAAATCGAAGAGAGGGTAAAGGAATAGTACCATTGCTGGATAATTGGAAAGTCCCTGTGTGTCAACCTCTGTGCTTCGTGGCAAGGTAGACTAGCAAACATGCCCAACCTTTACGCACATTCGAGAAAACACTCCTAACAAGATTGCTTGCTCCAAAATCGAAGAGGCACCGCCCTCCGAATCTCGAGAGCCAGACTCCCAACATGATTACTTTCTCAAAAATCGAAGAGACACTGCTCCCCGAATCTCGAGAGCCAGACCCCCAGCATGATTGCTTTCTCAAAAATCGAAGAGGCATCGTTCTCCGAATCAATCGAAGAGGCGCTCGCTTTCTCAAAAGCTGGGCTGCTCAGAGACCACGAGGGCCGATCTCAGAAATCGAAGAGGCACCTACTTTTTTAGCCTTGTCAGCACCTGTCACACGCACACTCAGCTTTGCGGAAATTATGGGCATTCTGTCGAAGACTTCTGGTGAAGTAGAAAGCACATGAATCTTACTGTTCAATCACCCACTTCCCACACGCAACAATAGCTCATGGGTACCACAGATAACTTTGCCAAAGTCTCTGCCAAAGTTGAGCACGTGAAGCTTGCAGCTCCCACTACATCGCTCTGACCAAGAAAGGTAAAAGAATAGCAAAGAAACAGCACTAACAAAGTTTAGACACATAAATTTTGAAGGTCTAGCTACCATATTATTACCCACAAGGGTAAAGGAACAGTACCACTGCTGGATAATTGGAAAGTCCCTGTGTGCCAACCTCCGTGCTTCGGGGCAAGGTAGACTAGCAAACATGCCCAACCTTTACTCACATCCGAGAAAACACTCCCAACAAGATTGCTTACTCCAAAATCGAAGAGGCACCGCCCTCCGAATCTCGAGAGCCAGACTCCCAACATGATTACTTTCTCAAAAATCGAAGAGACACTGCTCCCCGAATCTCGAGAGCCAGACCCCCAGCACGATTGCTTTCTCAAAAATCGAAGAAGCATCGTTCTCCGAATCTCGAGAGCCAGATACCACATACACTTTTTCAAAGTGCTCTGACAGAGTTAAAACATGTGAAGCTGGCAGCTCCCACTACCGTGCTTTGACCAAACAGGGTAAAGGAATAGCATTACTACTTGTTGTTAGGGAGACTCCTATATATGTCGACCTCCATCCCCAACGGACAGGCAGACCTGCAAAAATGCTCAACCCTTCCTCATATCGGAGATGGCACTCCCAACGAAGCCCTTTGAAATATTCAGCTTTCTTTCCCCCCGATAATACCTCTGCAAACAAGCTATACTAGAGCAAGAATATCTCATATCATCAGGGTTAAAAGCAAGAGTATCCCATATCATGCTTTTTCCCTGTCTTTTCCTTTGGCCTTGTTTTTACCTATAAGACAAGGAGAAAGAGAGCAATCGGGGAGCACTTGAAATCAAGCTCCCAGCCAGGAACTGACTGCCTGGAACCCCTTACCTGGCATTGCTCACGAGTACTCATCTTCAACATCTTATGTTTCCAGAGAAGATACCGCATCTGCTTGAGGAACAGATAGGGCAAGTGCGAAGGATACAAGGAAGCATGTGGAGACAAGCGTAACAGCACACGTGCCGATACATCCATTACTCTGTCAAAAGCAAAAGTATCCCATATCAGCAGGGTCGAACGTACTCTAGATTTGATGGACTTGTTTTGACCCTCAAATTCTTCAGTCGGCCTTATACTCTGGAGGAAACCAGAAAACCCTCCAGCTCAGTTCAAGAATAAGCCTGTGGAAAGTTACTTCTTCAAAAGCAAAAGTATCCCATATCATCTCTTCTCATTTTTCTTCTCTTTATCCTTCATGCTGCTGCAAGATGGGGAGAAGGTGAACAATCAGCCGGAGCTCTGATTGCTTACCTTGTCTGTCACCTCTTTCAGCAGATCCCCTAGCTCGGCGACTTGGGGGACTCCTACTACATGGTTTGTATCGCGCTTGACCAAGCCTGAAACTACAAGTAAGCTTCAAGTGAAATTGATACATTACCTTGTGCATCTCCACCAGTTAAAGATACCACCCCTGGATGGAGGAAGAGTACTTCCAGAGAAGCTGCCACATCTACCTATGAGACAGATAAGGCAAGTCAAGATGATACCACACTCCGATACTTAGAAGTTTCGTGATTACGAGATCATTCTCCCACAATATTTCCTAATGTCATTTGTACTCTAATGTCATTTGTACTAAATCATTCACTTGTACTCACTAAAGGAGAGCTTGAACCTATGTACTTGTGTAAACCCTTCACAATTAATGAGAACTCTTCTATTCCGTGGACGTAGCCAATCTGGGTGAACCACGTACATCTTGTGTTTGCTTTCCTATCTCTATCCATTTATATACTTATCCACACTAATGACCGGAGCAATCTAGCGAAGATCACAAAAAGCGACCGTTTTCGCTACCTAGGATCTATCTTGCAAGAGAACGGAGAATTAGATGGAGATCTCAACCATAGAATACGAGCTGGATGGATGAAGTGTAAGATTGCATCCGGCGTGTTGTGTGACCGTCGTAGGCCACTGAAGCTCAAGGGAAAATTTTATAGGACGGCAATAAGGCCAGCGATGTTGTATGGTACAGAATGTTGGGCGGTGAAACATCAACACGTACACAAAATGGGTGTAGCGGAGATGAGGATGCTTCGTGGGATGTGTGGGCACATGAGAAAGGATAAGATTGAGAATGAGGATATCCGAGGTAAAGTAGGAGTAGCCGAAATTGAAGGGAAGATGAGAGAAAATCGGTTCCGGTGATTTGGACATGTGCAAAGAAGGCCGACTGACGCTCCGGTTCGAAGATGTGATTACGGGACAGAGGTTCAGGGCCGAAGGGGTAGAGGAAGACCTAGGAAAACTTTGGAAGAGACTCTAAGAAACGGCTTAGAGTACTTGGATCTAACGGAGGACATGACACAAAACCGAGCGCAATGGCGTTCTAGGATTCATATAGCCGACCCCACTTAGTGGAAAAAGGCTTTGTTGTTGTTGTTGTTGTTGGAAAACGTCCTTATTTATTTTGTCATTTTATTTAATTTAAAGTCATTTTCATTAAATAAAACTAACATTTGCCTACACACTTTGTGTGTATGAACACATTTTTTTGGAAAATGAGGAGAGAGGGAAAGAAAGAGAAAGAGAACGTGGGGGAGTGAAAGGTTTTTGTTTTTGGTTTTTTGTTTTTAATTTTTATATTTATTTTAAATATTAGAGATATTTTAACATCACATGTAGGTGAGGCTTCAATAAAAACAGTAAAATTTGGACATGTGAAATTACATTATTGCCCATCATTTTTTTTGTGTGATAGAAGACTAAGTTATCTTTTCACCATCTTTTGGTTGACAAAAAGAGTTTCATTAATTAATAGAGATTATTAGGATGTTTTTGGTTAAGAAAAAGTTTGGAGAAGTCATTATTATTAAAGTTCTCTTTTACTTATGGGGATCGCCTAAGTCATTTCTCTTCATTGCAGTAGTTTTCTCTCATTGTAGGGCCCACCAATGTTAGGAGCAAAAATTGATGCAAATTCACATCTATTTGTACATTGGACGTCATTTTTATACTTCATTTTTAGCTTTTCATACTCTTCTTTATTTTTGCCCATCAGATTGAATAAATCAAACGGAATCGACAGTCATGATTAAACATGGGTGTATAAAAGGTTAAAAGGTGTGAAAATTACTTCCCTTTGAATTTTGTCGACCACTTGCTGGTTTGACAACCCAAATACAACTCTCATTGGAGCTGTTATGATCAAGCGAGACGTAAATCTGCCTATACATCTCCATTTACATTCACCATTGGAGAAGCTCTCAATTGAATATCATGTGTTTGGTCAAAGAAATAAACTTGAAACTTAGGGTTCGTTTCGAAATTGTTTTATTAAAAAAAAGAAAAACACTTAGAAAGGTTGAAAGTCTTCTATTTGAAGCACATCAAAATTTAAGTGTATTTTTTAATCGTTTTAACTTTTTATGCCAAACAAAGTTGACAATTATAATGAAGGATTTTATCTTATGTCTACATGTTACGGTTATGTAGTACCTTATTGAACCCATCTAAAATGACAATACATCGCGACTAAAAGAAAATCTTAAGAAATTAATTTTATTTAAATAGTTACCATTTTTAAATTTGGAACAAATGAAAGCTCTACGATACATGACAAGTTGACAACAACGTATATCTTGAGAATATAATACGCAAACGTATTTTGAAGATACATTAAGCCCCCTTTACTTGAGAAGACACATGTTAAATTAAAGTTATAAATTGGGAGTAGAAATTTAAAAACAGAAAGATTAAGTATTTACAAACTTACAAGTTGTGAAAGTAATTAAGTCAAGTCACACTTTGGCAAATGAGTTTCTTTTGGGGATCCTAAGACCATCTCCAACCGAATGACAGCCATATGACTCGTTTTAGCCCTCTGGTCCTCCAAGAAATTAATATTTTAATGAACAGTGCAGAGCCATATTTCTTACCATCTCTAACCGAGGGGCCAGAGGGCCATATGCCAAACATAGCTCTGTGACAAAAAACCATCTCCAACCGAGAGCCAAAGGGCTATAGTATGGAATGTGAATAATTGAAATAAAATGAGGTAAGATAGTATGGAATGGTGAAAAATATGTGAGAAATGGTGTAGGAAAAAATAGAAATTAAAACAAAAAATGTGGGTTGGGCATAAAAAAAAAAGGGCTGGGCCAAAAAAAAAATCCTAAACCCCTAAAGTGGGCTGGGCAAATGGAAAAGAACAAAAAAAAAAAAAAAAAAGTGGGCTAGTGTGATAACCTGTCCCTGATTTTATGTTTTAAATGAGTGAATTGACGAAAATGCCCTTAGAGGCGAGATCGTTGACTTTAGTTGACCGCTATTTTGTGAAGCGAATGGGCTATTATTTTATCGTATTCCTGAAGTACTCGCTGATAGGGACGCATTGGTGCAAACGGAAGTGAATTTGGAGTTACGATTAAAATTTTACGGAATTACAAATTCGAAAAGTACTTTTGTAAAGGATTACTATTTATTATTTTATATATATCTCTCATAGTTATTATATTATTATTTAATATTAGAGGAGAAAAAAAAAGAGAAGAGAGTTGGGGGTGGAAGGTTTGCCCAATTAGGAGAGAAATGAGGGGAAATGGGCGGCCAATGAGGAGCAGAGAGGGAGGTGAGGAATGAATCAGAAAAGAGAACATGAGGGAAAGGAGAGAAGAAGAACAGGAGGGAACCCAAACCGGGTTGACCCATTTCTTCCCCACCGGACCCGCGTGACCTTGCGACTTTCTCATAACTTTTTTGATGTTTTTCCAACTATCCAAGGCTCGCCATCACCTGGAAATCAATCACCATCATCCCCTCTTTAGTTTACACACAAGATTGTTGGGGTTTTGGCCCCGTATCACGAAGAACAGAACCTTTGGTTTTGAGGGTGCCACAGTAGAAATCTGTCGATCGGGGAAAGTTGGTCGACCACCACCACCACCAAAACACTCATCTTGAGGCCTGGAACAAAGCCCAAGAAATTGTAGGGGCGGCGAAACACCGAAGGTGACAGATCAAAGCCACCCATTTCTAGGGTTTCCGGCGACTTCGAGGGGAATTCGAGCTTTTTCCAGCCAATTGAACTTGGCCACAGGTATGAAAGTTGTTGCTCTCATTGAGATCTTCATTCCTGTAAAAATTGAGAATTTTTTGAAATAATTGAACTTTCCGGTGAGTCGGGATGGCGTGGGCAGAGACACCCCTTGACCTCCCTAGGCTAAAATGGGTGCCTCAATTTCATATTAGACATCCGATTGATGAAATTTCATTGTTTGGTTATATTTCTGTTAAAGGCCGCTACTTGGTTATTATATGATTCGACGATCCGACCATTGGATCGTCACCAAACTTTAGTACGTAATAGTACATAATATTTAAGGATATTAGGAACTTACGGATCGGGAATCCGACTTACGGATCTTCCCCAATTGGATTTGTAAGTTCGCAAAATAAAACGTTGACCATCACTTAATTTTAACGATTGGTGGAGATCCGACCGTTGAGATCATTCTGAAACTTTAGGATGTTGTTCTAGAAGCTTATTGAAACTCTTGGGAAGTTACGGATTGGAGATCCGAGGTGCGAATCTTCCGGATCGAGTTACGTAGGGTTGTGAACCCTACCATCGACCTTCGACCGACGGTTGATTTTTGGTCAATGAGTTTCAAATCATTCTAGAGCATCCTTAAGGATGTATTTTATGTTAGTTACATGTTCTATCAATAAGAATTCTAGGACGTGATTTGATATTTGTTCTAGGAGAAGATCGTTCGTGATGCCTCGATATTCGTGCTAGGGAGTTATAGCGCGGACTTCAGGTGAGTGGGTCTTTTCCTTTTTATAGTGTGTATATATATGATTGATAGTTTCCATTTATGCATTTGGAAAAGAATTTCTTGCATACGTTTGAATTAGACCAAAGTTTATAAGAATTAGCCAAATGACGAAATTTATGAAATTATTCTGGATCCTGCGGGATACCTTAATCCAAGATACGACTTTGATGAATGTTATATCGACTAGAAACTATGAAATATGCTACATCCTACCGGATGCATAGGTATGCTTATAATCTTTGATGCCATAATTATATCTATGGCTAAGAATGTTAGTATGTTGATTAGAACTATCAAATCACTGTGTCATGACTATATTTGTGTTATCTGCTTATCGTTTGCTGCACCTGGTGTTAGTGCTCGCCCAGGGCCAAGGCCAGTCTTTCACGTGTTTGTTCACATCCGCATCGCATGCTCGCCTTGGATCTAATTAGGTGCCAGTCTTGTCGTACAGGTTGCATTAGGCAACTCTGACTCGTATGTGACTGTGAATAACGCTAGTCTTCATGTGATTGTAGCACTATAGCGTATATCATTATTACACCTAGTCTTGAGTAAAACCCCACCCCCAATTATAAAGGTAATTATGAGTTTTTATTTAAAAAATGGTTTTTTTAAGGCCTTAATAGGTGTACCCAGGAGGCCTACCTTGTTTTTGTGTCCTTGGTTTTTCCCTCTTTTTCTGATTTCTAACACACACATACACACCCACACACACACACACACACACACACACATATAATTCCCTCTCTCCTCTCCCTCACCTCTCTTGTAACTTTCTCTCTCTCTCTCCCTCTCATCTCTCCCATTGAAGCTTTTTGTAACTTACGCTCACTTTTTCTAATTTCCCGAGCATTACCACTCACAACCACCATCTCTTACGACTTGGTTCAACACAAAATCACCATAAATAGATATTGGGTTGCCTGAGGATCTCAGCAGTGGCTCTACATGTTCAATCTGATAACTGGATAGAGGGGCTGATCAGGGAGCTCCATGTTTGCCGGCGAAGTCCAACTTAAAAAAAGACGTTTCAGTCATTGATTTTACACGAGAATCATTCCATATTTAACCCCAGGTATTTTCCTAGGTTTAATTCATAACTTTCGGACTCTAATCCGAGATTCTAACTCCTGTAGTCCTTTTGTTCTTCACCCCAGTTTCCGATGTGGAGCTCCAACGAGGAACTCAGTAATTTTGAGGTCCTCTAAGCTCGAATGGGTCATCATTAAACCTCAGGAAAACATTTCATGCTCTGCATGTTTGAATTTACCTAAATTTCGAGGTGTTAACCTATGTATAACTTTCAGTGATTCCCTAGATTTGTTCTAGTAACGCCTTCTGTTGAACTCCGACGAGTTCGTGTGTGGTGTGTGTGTGTATGTGCGTGTTCGTGTGAGTGTGTGTGTGTGTGTGTGTGTGTAAGCGTGTGAGTGTGTGTGTGTGTGTAAGCGTGTATGAGTGTGTGTGGTGTGTATGTGTGTGTGTGTTGTGCCGTGTGTGTGTGATGTGTATATTGTGCACCCGCGTGAGGGTGTATGTGTTGTTATGTATGGGTGTGTGAGTGTACAGTGTGTGTGTGTATTTAATGCGCGTGTATGTGTATATGATGTAAGTGTATATGTGTGTGTATGGTGTGTACTGTGTGTGTTGTGCATGTGTGCATGTGTGTTGTGCATACATGTGTGTGTGCTGGCATGTGTGTATGTGTGTTGTGTGGGTTTGGGCTCAAGCCCAAACCACCTTTTTTGTTCCTAAAATATCCAAACCCAAAACTCAATAGGTCCTCACCCTATTTAACCTAAACCTAAACCCTAATTCGGATCCAAACCCAAGACCCATTTCCATTTCTTGAAATTCTATAGTTGGGTAGTTTGATAAATTGTACATTTTTGTGCTTAGGTGAAGTTGCTAGTGGGGATTTCCTTAATCCTTTTCCGCACAACCCTGTTGCTATTGAGTATCTGTGAGTGGACCCCTTCTAAAATTACACGATTTCATAGTTTAATTGCATAAATGAATAGCATGCCTTACGAGTTTATGAATTGATTTTATGTTAAGTATGTTTATGGAAAATGTTGTTTATTGTCTCGTTTTTGGAGGGGAATTAATTGTTGGCCTATATTGAGCTATATTTTAATATATCATATTTTCTATATAAACCATAAACTGGTAGACTATCTGATAGATGCCGATAGGATGCTAGAATATCTTTTCAAAACCCCTCTTTATAGTATAGACGATGGATGACTTTATACTATGAAGTGCTTATTTATAAGAGGCGTAACTATTTGTGCGTACCTAGTGGACACTATGCCGCCTGGGGCAAGGATCTGGTGTTGGCAGATAGGCCGAAAGAAATAATCCCTAGCTACGGGCTGAGGGACACGGAGCAGGCATTGGGCCGGGAGTTGGTAATCTCTGGCTACGGGCATAGAGACCATTGTGCTGACATAGGGCCCGAAGTTATATTTATTCAGTGATCTTATTGGCAGCAAACCGTGCTTACGAGACAATCTGTGAGATGTTTGATGTTTTGATTTCCACGATGTTATTTCGCGATATGTCTTTAGAGATGTTTTTGGCATGCTAGGGTTTTCAGCAAACCTATCACTTATTATGCTAGTAGTTTTCTGTATATAAATTGTGGGGTTAGTATCTTGATAACTGTTTTATTATTATTGTATATATGAACTTGGTCCACTCACCTTTGTTTTGCGCCCCCATTCAGGACTTAGAATCGAGGAATACAATCCCTGCATCAAGGCATTTCCGCAGCGGCATCTTCGAGTCCTCTTGGTGTAGGACCTGCTCCTTTGTTCATTCAATTTTATATTATTTCTTTTAGTATTCTGGTTAGTTGTTTGCTCTGAACACGTTCCTTAAATGCATATTCTTTATTCTTTTATATTTATAAGTCTTAATTATTCCTTATTTTCAGCCTTTGCACTCAATAAATGACTCTCGTCACCCTCGGGTGTCGGCCAGCATGTGCTTATCCTAGTATTCGGGGAAATATTGGATCGAGGGGTGTCAGATTGGTATCAGAGCGTGGGTTGTTCAGAGCATACTTATGATTCTCTTCTATTCTCGTAAAGTGTCAGTTTTGACATCATTTGGATGTCAGGACTTCTAGATTTGGTGCCAGTCGGCGCAGTTGTGCTAACCTTTCTCTATTTGAATTGTCACATTCTGGTTGAAATACAAGAATTCTTGTCGGGATTGTACCTCAGCAGTGATGAATTGGATTGTTGGATGACTTTCAACATTAGATCGATACTCCGCAACATGCATTCCCTAGGACTTGCGGGCGGAGTGGATCTACATAAGAGCGTTGGGAAACGGAAAAACCTAAGTGGTTTGAATTTGGAAGATTTGAAGCGATGATATCACTCTGCGACATGCATTCCTTAGGAATGGCAGGCATAGTCATATCTCTTGGAAATTGCTCGAAACATTCGAAGTGCGTGCTAAAGAAGCGAGTAAGTGCTAGTGGTGACGACGGTTAGTAGGTGGTAATTGGTGGGAGTAAATCAATGTTCTCGGACTCGTTTCCACTGAGGATATTTGTGTGAATCTTTAGAATGAATCTTCGGTGATTGTTCTATCGATAACCTTCTTGCTTACTCCAACGACGAAGTCAAGTTCATTGACCTTTGATCGTCAGCTTCACATCAAATTCTTCAAGTGTTGACTTCGTTTACAATAATTGCTTTTCTTGGGAAACTCCTTGGTAGCAGACTATATTCTTATCAATTTTTCCAATGGGAGTTGTGATTCCTATTATTGTTGTAACTAGACTTAGATGATGAAGATCCATACTTGTTTGGATAAACAAGCTTCTTGAATTTCACCTAGGTCTAATACTCGATGGTAAACCCTAACTCCTTGTCCATGTACTTTTCGGTAAAGTTGAATTTAGCCTTTTACTTTTAGCCCAACTGACTAGTGCTTTTGTCCACTACCTGTTCAGCCTTGTAATTTTCAGTGTAATGGCTTGAGGCTCTACCATATTCATCATTCTACGAAGATCGAGCTTTACTCTGAACTTCTCTGGACTCATTGAACTTTGGTTTCTTCAAGGGCATCACTTTAAGGTAACCAATAGTGCCACTGCATACATTTGCAAGCTGCTTTGTATCTTTCTTCTTCGTCATTCTGCTAATTCAGAGGTTCTATGCTTAATTTTTGAACTTTGAAACAACTCTCACAAAGTATTGTGAATTTCAAATTGTCTTTGGCCTCGTCAAATCTTATTAACAGTTCTTAACTACTCTTGAGATTAAACCTATTTTATTTTGGCTAAGAAACTAGTCAATCTTACTGTGATGATTAACCAAATAATCATAGACAGTGACTCTTATTTCTGCATCTTCACCTTCATTCACTTGTTTGTTTCTCAATGTAATCTGGATCATGCTGGAACAATACACCGAGGATGACAAAAAAAAAAAACGTTTGTTCTCGGCATGGTTTCTAGTTCAAATCCTAACATCTTGTACTCTAGATTCTAATGGACTTGTTTTAACCCTTAAATTCTTGAGTGTTCTTTCAACCTTCTCGACATGGTTTCTCGCTCAATCAGTGAGGAATTCACGATCAATCGATTTGGCGAAAGTGTGCGCCCAATTCTTATCAATTTGGATAGGAATGTTAGGGGCATAACCTTTCACAAGCTTACCAAACTTACCAGAAACAGTTCCATGTAGGTGTGAAGTTAAGTCGTCTTTTGGTAAGAGATTGGTGAAGATTGTAGTGTAAATGATCAGTTGATTGCATCACTATCTTCACGCTGAATTGAATGGTCACCACTCATTGTCTTGTTGCAATTCATCACCATCATATCGTACTCTGGTAGACCTTTTCGATGATGTAATGTGTTCGCCTCAACGCAGTTTTCCACTACCTCTCACCAGGATCATTCAGTTCGAGAGCACATGGGCATGAGGTTTAGGCGGTCTTTTAGTAAGAGTTGGATGAAGGTTTTAGTACAGAAGGTCAGCAGATTGTATCACCATCTTACTATAATTCATAGGCATCACATCGGTTCTTTTCCAACGTTATGTGTTTGTCTCAAAGCATCTTTTCACTGCTTCACTTTTGAACCTTATTGTTGTGAGTAGGCGGATGTCGAAACACTTCTAGCAAATCTGTTTGGTGCACTTTGGGATGGCACTACAGCACGGTTGAGGCGAAAATTGGATAATCTTTACACCTTTCTCAAAAGGTGTGTGCCCTCTTTTGTTTTTAGGTTGATCATTTGCGAGTTGTTCTTCTTTCCACCAACTTTGGCCTTGTTTGACTAGATATTTGCAACTATGCAAAAATGGAGAAGTGGTTTGAGCACTACAACAGCTTGTCGAGGAAGATGACTTATCATTTTCTACTTGCTTGGTTTGAGCTTTTGGGTTTACTATTAACATAGTAGCCACTTCTCTTGAATCTCAAGGTATAGTTTTCAAATGGGTTCTTTATTTGTGAAACTATGGAGTAGTTGGTCACATTTGGAAGAACGGAGGAGAATAAGATGCTTGGTGCTAGATGCAGTTGTTACGACGATAGTTTTTATTTTGTTTGGTTGGGTACGACACTTTTGTGACATAGTATGAAAGTTTTCTACATGCAACACTGGTTGGTAGAGGAGTATTGTGAACTGGTATTCGGATGATTAAATTTAGGACATGTGAAATTGTGCACCCTTAGAAAATTACTGCCTGCTTATCGAGACAACAATGTGTTGTCGATATCGCGAACTGCAGACTGTGATATCAATAACTTATTCGTTGGGTTTGTTAAGCAAGTGGGCAGGAAGACCCGTCTTCAACAGTGGTTACAGATTTGTTATTGTTGGGGCTCGATCCAAAAACACATATATTCTCGGAGTACGTGACGTTTTGAATTCTTGGGCAAGACCCACTTTCATTTCCGATTTTGGATTTTCAGTATAAATATTTTAACTTACGTTACTAGTTATTTATTTTGACGTTATAGATGTTTTGGGGGAAGGATTTCCGTTTTCAGTTTTAAGTTTAGCACGAGTTTTCAACCTATATGTTTTTACCTATCTATTTTGATGTTGTCGTATTTTACGTCCTTACTTTTGGCCTTAAGCTATTTTGTGTTTTCGACTTTATATTTCATTAAAGTATGTTTCTACTTTTCCATTGATGGGGAAAGAAAGTAAGAGCTCGGAGGCATGATAGAGGATTTGGCAAACCGCTCGCGATGGTGTGGCGTATTCTCTTTGATGCACCCACTCTGACTTGATTTCTCTTTATACATAAATTCTTCTTCCTATTTTCAAGTTTTTTAGTGTAGTCAGTTATTTCAAATTTCGGGGACGAAATTTCTTTAAGGGGGGTAGATTGTAAAACCGCACCCTCAATTATAAAGGTAATTTTGAGTTTTTATTTAAAAAATGGTTTTTTTAAGGCCTTAATAGGTGTGCCCAGAGGGGCCACCTTGTTTTTGTGTCCCTGGTTTTTCCTTCTTTTTCTGATTTCTAACACACACACACACACACACACATAATTCCCTCTCATTTCCCTCACCTCTCCCATAACTCTTTCTCTCTTTCTCTCTCTCCCTCTTATCTCTCTCGTTGAAGCTCTCTGTAACTCACCCTCACTCTCTCTAATTTCCCGAGCATCACCACTCACAACCACCATCTCTTACGACTTGGTTTAACACAAAATCACCAGAAATAGATATTGGGTTGCCTGAAGATATCATCAGTGGCTCTGCATGTTCAATCTGATAACTAGATGGGGGGCTGATCGGGGAGCTCTATGTTTGCCGGTGAAGTCCGACTAAAAAAAACGACGTTTCAATCATTAATTTTACACGAGAATCATTCCTATTCGACCCTAGGTATTTTCCTAGGTTTAATTCATAACTTTTGGACTCAAATCCGAGATTCTAACTCCTGTAGTCCTTTTGTTCTTCACCTCAATTTCCGATGTGGAGCTCCGCAAGGAACTCGATAATTTTAAGGTCGCTTGAGCTCGAATGGGTCCTCATTAAACCTCAGGAAAACATTTAATGCTCTACATGTTTGAATTTACCTAAATTTCGAGGTGCTAACCTATGTATAACTTTTGGTGATTCCCTGATTTGTTCCGGTAACGCTTGCTGTTGAACTCTGGCGAGTTCGTGTGTGGTGTGTGTCCGTGTGTGTGTGTGTATGTGTGTGTGTGTGTGTTTGTAAGCGTGTATGTGTGTGTGTGGTGCACATGTGTGTGTGTGGTGCACGTGTGTGTGTGTGTGATGTGTGTACTGTGCACCCGTGTGAGTGTGGTGCACGTGTGTGTGTGTGTGTGTATTGTGTCGTGTGTGTGTGATGTGTGTATTGTGCACCCGTGTGAGTGTGTGTATGTTGTTGTGTATGGGTGTGTGCGTGTGTATGTGTATATGATGTGAGTGTATATGTGTGTATATGACATGTACTGTGTGTGCTGTGCATGTGTGCTGTGCATACATGTGTGTTTGCTAGCGTGTGTGTATGTGTATTGTGTGAGTTTGAGCTCAAGCCCAAACCACCCCTTTTGTTCATAAACTATCCAAACCCAAAACCCAATAGGTCATATTTAACCTAAACCTAAACCTTAATCCGGATCCAAACCCAAGACCCATTTCCATTTCTTGAAATTCTATAGTTGGGTAGTTTGATAAATTGTACATTTTTGTGCTTAGGTGAAGTTGCTAGTGGGGATTTCCTTAATCCTTTTCCTCACAACTCTGCTGCTACGGAGTATCTGTGAGTGGATCCCTTTTAAAATTACATGATTTCATAGTTTAATTGCATAAATGAATAGCATGTCTTACGAGTTTATAAACTGATTTTATGTTAAGCATGTTTATGGAAAATGTTGTTTATCGTCTTGTTTTTGGTGAGGAATTAATTGTTGGCCTATATTGAGCTATATTTTAATATATCGTATTTTATATAAAAACCATGAACTAGTAGACTATTTGATGGATGACGATAGGATGCTAGAACATGTTTTCAAAACCCTTCTTTATAGTATAGATGATGGATGACTTTATACTATGAAGTGGTTATTTATGAAAGGCGTAACTATTTGTGCGTACCTAGTGGACACTATGCCGCCTGGGGCGAGAATCTGGTGTTGGCAGATAGGTCAGGAGAAATAATCCCTAGCAACGGGCTGAGGGACACGGAGCAGGCATTGGGCCGGGAGTTGGTGATCTCTGGCTACGGGCGTAGAGACCATTGTGCTGACATAGGGCCTGGAGTTATATTTATTCAGTGATCTTACTGGCAGCAAACCGCGCTTACGAGAGAATCTGTGAGATGTTTGATGTTTTAATTTCCGCGATGTTATTCCGTGATGTCTTTAGAGATTTTTTTGGCATGCTAGGGTTTTCAGTAAACCTATCATTTATGATGCTAGTAGTTTTCTGTATATAAACTGTGGGGGTTAGTATCTTGATAACTGTTTTATTATTACTGTATATATGAACTTGGTCCACTCACCTTTGTTTTGCGGCCCCATTCAGGACTTAGAATCGAGGCATATAATCCCGGCGTCAAGGCACTTTCGTAGCGGCATCTTCGAGTCCTCTTGGTGTAGGACTTGCTCATTTGTTCATTCAATTTTATATTATTTCTTTTAGTATTTTGGTTAGTTGTATGCTCTGAACATGTTCCTTAAATGCATATTCTTTATTCTTTTATATTTATAAGTCTTAATTATTCCTTATTTTCAGCCTTTGCACACAATAAATAGCTTTCGTCACCCTCGGGTGTTGGCCAACATGTGCCTATTCTGGTATTCGGGGAAATATTGGGATCGGGGCATGTCATCCTGTTCATGTTAGACTACCTTTGCATGAACTCGTGTGTCAGCATATGTCGATGAGCACTTGTTATGATATATTTGCCTATGCTAGATTATGTGCTTACTAACATAATGTGTTTATGTACGAGATTTGTGCCGTATTGATATCTTGATATTTTGCAGGCTATGGTAAATATTTTCATACAATACGTAGTATGTATATTTTGAAAACTATACTTATTTTACGGCGAGGGGTTACAATGTTTTCATAAAGGTTTTATTTATTTATTTTATTTTTTATAAAACTTTATTTTTAGGCCCACTCATCTTTATTTTTCGCCCTTCCAGGTTTTAGTAGTTGAGATTTCGTATCGATGAGGACTATTGGCAAATCTCAGTATAAGTGGTTATCTCCGAGGGTATAATTCTCAATCCACTTTACTACACTTTAGCTATGCTATGACATCACGTGTGAAATGAGTTCATTCTCGCTCACCAACGCACTTTTATATTTAGGCATTTTTAGGTTTAAATTTATTCACATTTTCCACATTACTACACTTTACGGCTAGCACATCTCGATTCGGAGTCCTAGTGGACATTTCGGGTCGGGGTGTGTTAGTTGGGCAAATGGAAAAGAACCAAAAAAAAAAAAAAGTGGGCTAGCCAACGGGCTGGCTGAAGATGGCCAGTCGGTTGGCCTTTTGGACCTTTTTTGTCCTGTGGGGCCCACGAGCCCTTTGGCCTAGCCATCGGTTAGAGACAGTTTTCGGGCTATTTTCAGCCCTCTGAACCCTTCGGTTGGAGATGGTCTAAGAAGTGACCAACTAATATGATAAGGTAATGAAGGGCCTCAGGGCGTGCAACTCTTTTAGATTCGTAAGTAACTAAGCGTGCAACTCATATGTTAACGGCTGATTTAACAACCACCTTAACGAGTGTATGAAAGTGTCTCAAAATTATGAATTTAGATACCACTCTAGAATGAAAAAAAACTTGATGCACCAAATATTAAAAACCAAAAAATTTTAAAGTAATAACTGAGATTAAGCAAAGAGTAATACATTACCCAACGAGAACCAAGTGTAGGAGGGAACACTACCTAGGCCAAGAGTGGGAACTAGGGATGGGCAATGGTTATGCGGGCAGGTAACCACGGTTAATTTACCCATAACCGTTTATGTTCATACCCGCATAACCGTTTACCCGTTGGGTAATTGCCTAAACGGTTATACCCATACCCATAACCGTTTATAAACGGTTAACCATACCCATTTAACCGTAACCGTTTAATACCCGTTTACCCATTTATCATTTTTAACCCGTTTATCTTTTTTTTTTTACCATTACCCTTTTTTCATCCGTCTACATGTTTTTTAACAACTTGAAAATTAAAAAAAAATTGTCATAATTTTTTTTTGACAATTAAACACCGTTATAGGTACATTATCATACATATCCATATTTTAATTTTTTAAGTCCTTATATCATTCCAATAATTGAAATACTAGTTTACGGACGATATTTTTAACTGTTACCAATGAAGGTAAATATAATATTTGCTAAGTATTATTGGGTTACAAAAATTGTTTAGAAGACATTTCTGTCAATTTCACGGTTACCCGCATGGAATTTAAATTAATTTGGCCAATTCCTTGATGATGAGAATCATCATTCCTGTAGTAGTGTTATTGAGAGAAGGACCGATGAATTCCTTGCTAATTTATTGGGTGCTAAGTATTATTGGATCGAGAACATGGTTTATGTTGGTTTTACATATATAAAATAAATGGGTAAACGGTTACGCGTTTATAACCGTGGTTAATACCCATAACCACCTATTTAAATTTCGCGGGTAAACGGTTATACCCATAACCGTTTATTTATCTAAATGGTTACCCATAACCGTAACCGTTTAATTTAAATGGATGGGTAACCGTGGTTACCCATAACCAATGGATATTTTCCCATCCCCAGTGGGAACCAAAATAGGAAACGCGTTTTACAAGTGTTGGGCTGCTGTCACCGAAAATAAAATGGCAGATAATAGGACTCGGCGGTGTTGCCGCCTATAAGACCGTCACCAGAAACCCTAGTCTCTCTCTCGGTTTTTCTTAATTTTCATTTCTTATTTATTAAATTAAAGTCACAAATTAAATATTATCCCTAGTGCAGAAACACGTCGTTGCGTTTGCCCTTGCTTTTGCCAGTGTTTGTTTCAGATTCCCTCCTCCCAACTCTGGTAAAACCAAACCCAAATTTAAATCTCCTCTCTCTCTCTCTCTCTCTCTCTCTCTGTGTGTACATATGTGTGCGTATCCGTTGGGTTTGATCAGGATTTGTTTGTGTTGGCGTTGGCGTTGGTGTTTGGGTGCAGAGTAAATGGATAGGTTTCAGAGGGTGGAGAAGCCCAAGGCGGAGGCTACGCCCATAAACGAGAATGAGATTCGTATAACGGCTCAAGGCAGAATGAGGAACTATATTACTTACGCCACCACTCTCCTCCAGGTCCCTCCTCCTCCTCCTCTTCCTCTTTTCTCCATTTCATGTTTTGTGTTTTGTTAAAAGGAAAATGATAAACACGCTGTATCTTTTTAACCTCTCACGCACCTGTATTGAATCTTGTCGGTTGTTTCTATTTAATTTACTCGACCAGATAAAAAGGATGTGTGAAAGCTAGAAAAGGTGTGAAAGCCAGCTTCCTACTCATCATACTGGGTTGATTTATTCACCCCACAAATTGAATTGATGCTACCCACTTAATTCGCATTTCCTTTTTGCTCTGTACATATTAGTCACTATTTTATGTTGGGTTTTAATATGAGGTACAAGTTGCAACTTCCAGACCCCAGTCCCTTGCTTTTTTTTTTTAACAATGATATTATCTATACTAAGAAGAAGGGGTGGGTTTAACCTCACAATGGGCTAATAATAATGTTGTTCAAATTTGTATTTGGCGATAATCGAACTTAAAATCTCTCACTTACGAGAGTGAAGAGAAATACTGAAATACTATTAAACCGTAGTACGAGATGTCTGTTGCCTTTTATTTTCCTTTTGCTTTTGTCCCCTTAGTTTTGTCTTTGTTTATCCTTTGGGTTTTAATTTGTTTTTGTCTGCCCTTAGCTCCTCTTTTATTATCGTTATTATTATTATTACTTTTTTCTAATGGTGCACTAAATCCTTTATTTTTTCCGTTAGGCTTTAACATAAATGATTGTATCTGATGTAGGAGAAAGGATCTGACGAAATTGTTCTAAAGGCAATGGGCCGAGCTATCAATAAAACGGTTATGATTGCTGAGTTAATAAAGGTGAGGGACTTGTGACCTCTTCGTAGGCATATGCATGTGCATGTGTTTCACTTTCATGTCTGTAACAGTGTTTGTGTATACGCATTTTCTGATAAAGCTTTTCTGTTTCCAGAGAAGGATTCTTGGTCTTCATCAGAATACGTCTATTGGATCAACTGATATAACTGACGTGTACGAGCCCCTAGAAGAAGGCCTGCTTCCGTATGAAACCATACTCTTCCATGCTACTATGCATATGCACATATGATTTCCTTTCTTGTTTCACTTAAGTGATATAATTGGTTGTGTTTTTCTGCAGTGTCGAGAGTACTCGGCATGTTTCAATGATCACTATTACCTTGTCGAAGAAGGAGCTCCTTACATCCTCTACAGGGTAAATAATTTAGATTTTGGTTTCTGTTTGCATGCTGAAGCAACTATGTATTTCTCGTGCATCTCATGAATATCCCATTTTAGTATTTACTAATGGTTTTCTGAACTGGGATACAAAATTATTTGTTGTGCGGAAGCGGCATTCAACTGTAAGTGAATAGTTAAATAGAACAGAATAAAACCACTATCAACAAGAACACCAAGATTTATACTGGTTCGGCAATGCCTACATCCAGTTTGGAGACGATGGAGTATTCCACTATAATCAATGAGAACATACAATAGTGTTTATCACTCAATTTCCCAAAGACCCAAATAACCCAAGCTCTCACACTTACAATAGGAAGAGAAAACCAAAAATACAAAGCAAGACAATTTGAGAAAATTCTTCTCTATGCCAAATGGCTTCTTGCTCTTTCTCCTCTTCCTTGTTCTTCTCTACTTCTCCATGCTTATGAGCTACACCTTGCTCTCCTTTTATAGCCAAAGAAAAGCTTCTCAAAGACATCAATGGCCAAAGGCCTAACATCAAGTCAAAAAGAATTAGGCATAAGTGCATCCAATTTTGGTTTCCCACATGTAGCATGCCATCCAACAATTTTGACCACAAAAGTAGCCCAAAGATTTGGACTTTGACTACATGTTTGAGTCAATAATCAACAATCTCCACCTTGACTCAAACCCTCTAAGTAGAACTCCAAATAGTCGTCTCCCAATCCCCCATGGGGCAATCAACAAATTTTACAAATGCCAATCAAGTCTAAGCAGTGCTTAAACTTGTGCAACGAAACTGGCTTTGTTAACATATCTGCAGGATTGTTAGCGGTCCCAATCTTCTGAAGAAGAATATCTCCCTCATCAATAATCTCACGAACAAAATGGAACCTCACGTCAATGTGTTTCGTACGTGCATGATGAACTTGATTCTTTGCTAAATGAATAGCACTCTGACTGTCACAATGAACATCCACATGGTCTTGTTGAACCCCTAAGTCATCAAGCAACCCTTGAAGCCAGATGGCTTCCTTTATAGCTTCTGTCACAGCCATGTATTCTGCCTCAGTAGTCGACAAAGCAACTGTAGATTGCAGAATCGACCTCCAACTTACTGGACCTCCAGCAATAGAGAATACAAAACCAGTAGTGGACCTACGCTTGTCCAAATCACCTGCGTAATCAGAATCCACATATCCAACAACACATTTACCAGTAACTTTATCCTGCTGGAACAATAAACCAACATCCACAGTACCCAGAATATACCGTAGAATCCATTTCACAGCTTGCCAATGCCCTTTTCCTGGATTATGCATATATCTACTGACAATGCTAACAGCTTGTGAAATATCAGGCCTAGTACACACCATAGCATACATCAAACTACCAACAACATTTGCATAAGGAATTTGAGCCATGTACTGACTCTCTTCAACAGTTTTAGGAGACATAGAAGCGCTAAGTTTGAAATGAGAGGCAAGAGGTGTACTAACCGGTTTTGAATTTTCATTCATCCTGAAACGTTGTAGTACCTTCTTCAAATACTGCTTCTGACACAGACTAATCTTGCCCTTCGCTCTATCTCTTTCAATTTCCATACCTAGTATCTTCCGAGCTTCTCCCAAGTCCTTCATCTCAAATTCATTACTTAGTTGAGTCTTCAACCTTGTAATCTCCACTTTGCTCTTACATGCTATAAGCATATCATCAACATATAAAAGCAGATAAATGAAGGTTCCATCTTGTAGTTTGCGAAAGTATACACAATGGTCATAGTGACTTCTTGTGTACTTCTGCCCGATCATAAATCTATCAAATCGCTTGTACCATTGTCTTGGAGACTGCTTCAAGCCATACAATGATTTTTCCAATTTGCAAACCCAATTTTCCTTTCCAGCAACCTTAAAACCTTCTGGCTGAGACATATAAATCTCTTCCTCCAAATCACCATGTAAGAACGCAGTCTTGACATCAAGTTGGGCCAACTCAAGGTCAAACTGCACAACCAAAGCCAACAGAATACGAATAGAAGAATGTTTTACTACAGGAGAAAATACCTCATTGTAGTCAATGCCTTCCTTCTGAGCATAGCCTTTAGCTACCAATCTGGCTTTGAATCTTACATTGTCTTTTCCCAAAGATTCCATCTTTTTGGCATACACCCATTTACAACCAATTGCTTTCTTCCCTTTTGGTAACTGAACCAGATTCCAAGTCTCATTTTTATGAAGAGATTTCATCTCCTCATCCATAGATTTCTTCCACAACTCGCACTCTGAACTCATGACAGCTTCTTTGTAGGCGGATGGAATATCATCTTCAATAACGGGAAGTGCATATGCCACAATATCAGTAAATCGAGCAGGCTTTCGGATTTCCCTTCTCGATCTTCTGGTTGCAATATAGTCTTGTTGCTGTGGAGGCTCTTGGGTAGGTGCCTCCTCTTCATCATCCTCATCCTCATCATCAGAATTAACTGTAGGACTAGTGTTTGAAACATCAGACCTTACTGGAACAACTGGAGTCTTCAGTAACTCCACCTGCTTTGAGCTCCTCATGGTTTTGGTCGCTTCAGTTTCACCTTCATGCTTGTTCTGATTAACCATAGCAGCCTCATCAAAAGTCACATCTCTGCTTACAACAAATTTCTTCTCATCTGGACACCAGAGTCGGTATCCCTTCACGCCAATGCTAAAGCCCATAAATAGAGCTTTCTTTGCTCTTGGATCCAACTTGCTTTCTCTGACATGATAGTAAGCAGAACAACCAAATATGTGTAAAAACTTGTAATCAGTACAAGGTTTACTAGACCATACCTCCATGGGCGTTTTGCCCTCATTCGCAGCAGCTGGCAATCGATTAATGAGATGGCTTGCATAAGTGAGTGCCTCAGCCCAAAACGCCTTGCCTAATCCAGCATTAGACAACATACACCGAACTTTCTCAAGCAAAGTACGGTTCATGCGCTCCGCCACCCCATTCTGTTGCGGTGTCTCCCTAACCGTGAAGTGCCTCACAATACCCTCATCTTGACAAACTTTCAAGAAAGGATCAGACTTATATTCACCCCCATTGTCTGATCTGAGAGTCTTGATCTTTCGACCGCTTTGCGTTTCAATCATCTTTTTCCACTTCAGGAATATCTTCAAGACTTCATCTTTACGCTTCATGGTGTACACCCATATTCTTCTAGAGAAGTCATCAACAAAGGAGACAAAATAATGGCTACCTCCCCAAGATGCATTCTTGGAAGGTCCCCAAACATCAGTGTGAACATAATCAAGAATGCCCTTAGTGTGGTGAATAGCAGTGCCAAATTTTACTCTAGTTTGCTTACCCAACACACAATGCTCACAGAATTCCAATTTGCATGCCTTTGCACCTTTCAATAAGCCTTGCTTCACCAATCCTTGCAACGCTTTTTCACCAGCATGCCCAAGACGCATATGCCATAACCTCGTGGTGTCTGTGCTATCTGCGTCAGCAGCTTCGGTGACAGCTGCTCCACCAATAACTGTACTCCCCTGCAAGAAATACAAGTTATTTCGTCTTGTACCTTTCATCACCACCAGTGCCCCGTACACAGCTTTAAGAACTCCACCCTCCATGGTGATCTTGAGACCCTTGGATTCCAATGCACCCAGTGAGATAAGATTTTTCTTCATATCCGGTACATACCGAACATCACTTAATTCTCTGACTGTTCCATCATGCATCTTCAAACAGATTTTGCCTATCCCTTGTGTTTTGCAGGCATTATTATTACCCATCAAAACAACTCCACCATCCAGCTCCTTGAAATTAGAAAACCATTCCCGAATGGGACACATATGATAGGTGCAACCTGAATCCAAAATCCACTCATTTGAGTGACCATCAGCATATGAACTAGCCAAAGCAAACTCGAAATCATCATCATCTCCAGATTTTGCAATATTTGCTTCAGAACCCGCTTTCTCCTTCTCTTTGTTCTTCAATTTGGGGCAGTCTTTCTTCCAATGACCCTTTTGGCGACAAAAAGCACATTCATCTTTAGCAGGAAACTTCCCTCGTGACTTTGAACGAGATTTTCCCCACTTCCCAGATTTTCTTTCCTCTATTCGACCCCTTGCAACAAATGCCTCGGTTTGTGAATTGTGAGTCTTCAGTTCCTTCTTACGACACTCATGATTCACCAATGCCGCAGACACCTCATCAAGTTTCACCTCGGATTTTCCATACAACAGAGTAGTTGTCAAATGATCATAATCATCAGGCAATGAATTTAACAAACATAGTGCCTTGTCCTCGTCAGGAATTTTCACATCAAGGTTTGCTAAATCAGCAAGTATTTTATTATAATCATTGAGGTGTTCGTGCATAGAGATACCTGGACGATACTGAAATCGGAAGAGTCGCTTCTTCAAGAAGAGGCGATTTTCTGCGCTCTTGGTCATATACTTCTCCTCCAATTTCGTCCATAACTCCTTAGCAGAAGTTTCCTTCATATACGGGTATTTCAACTCCTTATCAAGGAACGATCGAATAGCAGCACAAGCATGAAGATTAATTCGCGTCCACTGCTTGTCATCAATATCTTCTGGTTTATCTTCCAGAACCATATCCAACTCTTGTTGATACAACACATCCATAACTTCACATTGCCACATACCAAAATTATTAGAGCCATTGAATTTATCAACCTCTAACCTTGTAGTAGTGGTTGGATGTCTATTGGATGTAGACGAAGACGATGTTGACCCCTTCTTTACAGATTCGTCTTTATCTCCAGCCATCTACTCGGCACTGTTCACAAATACGGCACTGTTCACAGGTACAATACTGTTCACAGATACTGTAGCAGTTCACTGTTCACGGAACTGTAGCGCCAACACTATTCACGGAACTGGGCTCTGGTACCACTTGTTGTGCGGAAGCGGCATTCAACTGTAAGTGAATAGTTAAATAGAACAGAATAAAACCACTATCAACAAGAACACCAAGATTTATACTGGTTCGGCAATGCCTACATCCAGTTTGGAGACGATGGAGTATTCCACTATAATCAATGAGAACATACAATAGTGTTTATCACTCAATTTCCCAAAGACCCAAATAACCCAAGCTCTCACACTTACAATAGGAAGAGAAAACCAAAAATACAAAGCAAGACAATTTGAGAAAATTCTTCTCTATGCCAAATGGCTTCTTGCTCTTTCTCCTCTTCCTTGTTCTTCTCTACTTCTCCATGCTTATGAGCTACACCTTGCTCTCCTTTTATAGCCAAAGAAAAGCTTCTCAAAGACATCAATGGCCAAAGGCCTAACATCAAGTCAAAAAGAATTAGGCATAAGTGCATCCAATTTTGGTTTCCCACATGTAGCATGCCATCCAACAATTTTGACCACAAAAGTAGCCCAAAGATTTGGACTTTGACTACATGTTTGAGTCAATAATCAACATTATTGACAGATGAACTGTGCTACTTCTGTTAGGATTTTAAAGGGTGCTAAAAACTTTATAACTTCGATCGCATTTGAACCATATGTAGTTGAATGAATTCTAAGGAATGCTTTTAGTGCTGGTTCCTAAAATGCTAATTACATTATGATGCACGGTAGAGCCCAGAAGTGCACAACTATGCGATAAAAATCACAGTGATCATATGAGTATGTGGTTTGAAAGGTGGGAAGTCTATCCTTATCTTTCATTTTCTGTTATTTGATACGGTACAGATATCAATCCCCTCTTCCAGTTGACCAAGTGAAACAGTTGAATGATTTTGAGGACGATGGAGGTGATGTGTTATGTCTTTGTTCATGTTTCTGAGGTTACTTCTATACTATAATCGCTTCAATTAATATTGATTTAATTACATGCAAGCCAGACGGTTCACCTGGATTCCGAGGCAGGGGTCGTGGTGGCCGAGGAAGAGGCCGGGGTAGAGGTATCGCTCTCTGCTCTAAAATTATGAATATATTTTGTTTACGGCGTCATTGTAATCGTGAAGTGGAGTTAAAATTTTGCTTTTCAAAAACATCAAGTACCATTATACCAGTACCCATGGTAATTTACTGAGTTTTTTGTTACAAGTGGCTAAAATTGCTCATTGGGTTTTGCTCTGGTTCATGGTACCCTGTGTGCAGGAAACTACAATGGAGTTGGGGATTATAATGGAGATGGTTGGGATGGTGGGCGTGGTTATGGTGGCAGAGGTAGAGGCCGTTCAAGAGGTGGTTCTTTTAGGGGTCGAGGACGAGGTTATGGTCAGTCAGGTGGATACTATGACTATGTTGAAGGTGCACCTGCCCAAGGCCGTGGTAGGTTTTCTATGCTCTGTACTGTTATATTTAATTTATTTCCTTTAAGTTTCTTCCAATTAAATTTAGTTCTCTGGCTTGCAGTAGTAACAGGAAATCTATGAATGCAAATATGTTAGCAGCTTTATGTTTGCCTCCATGTCACTAATAACGTAGTTTATCAATATTGGATTCATTTGGTTTTTAAACTAGATTTTACTTTTACCCTGGTTGTAAGGACATTATATATGATCAGTTAAGTTCATTCCATACTTTTTTGTTTTGTTTTAATTTTTATGCTTACGGTCTACCGTATCCTTGACTAGTGTGCTTTTATTGTAGCTAATACCGATGGTTTTGACACAATGCATTTAGCTCTCTACTTGCTTGGTGGGGCTTGTTTGAGAACCATTTGGTTTTCAGCTTCTAGTTTTCACTTTTTGGTCAGAAATTAGTAGGTTACGAGGAAGAAAGGAGAGGATTAATAGAGGAAGGGTGGTGGAAGGAAACGGAGAAATGCACATGGAATGGTACACAACATGGAACCAAAAACTGAAAAGAAATTTCTTTTGTATTTTTTTATTTTGATTTTGTTTGTAACATGATGTGCATTTCTTCCCCCTCCCTCCTACAATACTCTCCGCATTCTTATTCATCTACCCTGCCATCTACTTTCTCTCTATACCTAGTGAAAAAAACTGAAAACTCTAAACTTAAAATCAAATGGTTATCAAACGGGCCCTTAGAAAGTGGAAACTTTTGCGTTCTCAAATAATTAATTCATAAGTATCGTGCGCACTGAATCTTTGGAATGTGGGAATGCTGCTAATGTCGATAAGTTATCTGATAATCAATGCCATTTGAAGGTCTTGCAGGGCGTGGTCGAGGCAGGGGAAGGGGCCGTGGGCGCGGTCGTAATACCAGATTGGATGGACAAGCACCTGCTGCTTGAGCTGGTGTTTGATTACAAGATGTGTGGACTTGAAAAAATTGACATATGGGATGCCTGCTCTGCTTGCTTATGTCTTGGCGAAGTTTGCTGATAGCTATGGGCACCGTCTTTCCCTTTGAGTATTCTAAGTGTTGCAACGGTCGTGATGCTTGACGTTTTGTTTTGTAGGTCGTGAGGTAGGAATACTTTAGTAGTTATTGCTGCTAATCAAGTGTGTTATAAGGTTGTAAAATGATATTTTTGTTCCATAGAAATAATAGAGCGGTACATTCTCTTATTCTTACATGAATATTGCATGCTAACTCCACCTAACAGAACATTCAGTCTGAGTCTGCCCTCCTTTCAGTCAAATACTTGCAAAGTCTCAACAACTTATTAATAGTAACGTACTAGTCAGTAGGCACTTATCCTTTTAAGGGCTTTAGTATAAAAATATGTCACAAGTTCGAAACTCCCCTCCCCTACCTTTTTTATGAGAAAAATGAAAAAGAAAATTAATGAAAAAGACTTGGGGTACTTCGAATTTTGACAAAAAATATGTAATAGCTTCGCGTTTTCTAAGGGGCAGACAGCACTTTGCGGACGTTGCATGGGGACGGAATGTGTGCCGTTGGATGAAATCTGAACGGTTGAATATCAATCCATAAAAATGAGCTTAAGGTGAAACTGGATCATAAAGCACCCGTCACTAATTGAAAACAGTACCCTGCATCAATTCAAAATTTTTGGGATTTAAACACGTCTCTCAAAACTCTCCATCTCTGGCCAGCCCTCAAACATCCTTCCCGTTCAAAACGCAGTTGTAGTTTGTCGTCTTCGGCCTCACTGCACTTTCACACAGAAGTTTAGAAGTTCAGACGAGTTTGGTTCGAGGGTGAACAGTCGGTTCCACAGAGAGAAAAGGTGTACATATCTCAGAAACATAATTTAAGATTCAACTCCTCTCTATCTCCCCTCTCCAACAATATTTTCCTTTCATCACAACTAGCAAATTCAGAACAAGAATCTAGATGTATAGGTTTCCGATGCTGGAGTGACAGACGATGCAGCATCTCGATCTACGACATACTGGCTGAAGCCCAAATCTGTTGCGGCCTCATGTTGCTGTGATTTTTCGGTTAGGCTCTCGTTATCTTGCCATGGACATCTTCAGTAAGAAACCCACCGTCTTTCGTCAGGTAATTTAATCACTCTGTTTGATTGGTGAGAAAATTGAGAGTAAGGTTTTGTTCTGTAAAAAGTTTTGTTTTCGTGATACAAATGCTGGGCCTTTGTTTGTTTTGTTTTGCAAGTATTGTAACAATTAGTTGATGTTTTGTGTTTATACCATATTTAGGGCCTCGTATTTAGATCTCGTACAAATACTCGGGAGACTTAAATGTAATTATGTGATAAAGAAAGGGGCAAATATGTAATAAGTGAGGAGTCCGTATTCTATAAAAGAACCCCTCACCCTCACAATTGGGAGAGGCCAATTTCTAGGCCCTCTCACCCCCTCTCAAAGCTCTCACTCTCAGAGCTCTCTCTCCCTCAAATAAATACATAATCAGTGTGGACATAGCCCAAACCTTGAGGTGAACCACGATATATCTTGTGTTATTTACATTTCATGCAGATTCACGATCGGATTTACGTTGTTCCAAGACCTCCGGTTTTATGCATCAACATTTGGCGCCGTCTGTGGGAAACGATACAAAACGTTGTGTCCGTTCTCTTTCATTTTTTCACTTTCACCGTGAATTTGCAAAAACCCAACAACCCAAAGCTTTCCCAGAAAAACCCAAGAAACCAGTCCCATCTCTCTCTCCTCTCTCTCTCTCTCTACAGATCACCTTCTCTTTTTACTTACCCTCATCTAATCCTTCTCTCTCTTTCTGTAAGTGAAGAACAAGAAAAACTGATAGAAAGTTCATCAGCTTTGGCACCGAAGACTACATCTTTACGGACAGACAGTACCATCTTCCCTCACCAAGACATCATTTTCTGGGAAAATGTACTGACTTTCCATTTTCCTAGAAAATTTGCCAAAACGACCAACAAGGGGTAATCGATTTATTTGCATGTTAAGGAAGGACACCGAATAAACTGGACCGAGAAGAGAATAAGTCGCTCGCAAAGGAAACTGGCGGCGGAGGAAGACTGGTTGCACATGCAAGCTTTGTCTAGGGTTCTCCATCAGCACCAAATGTCTCAAAGGTTTGACGGATCCATGTCTAGGAGGGTTGTGTTGGAAATGTGCCCTAAAGCCAATCATGTGATGATACTTTACGGACATTTCACATGTTAAACTAATCTAGTTTTACATATAAAGGGCAAAGATTATTGTTTGAGCCGTCTCATATAAATGTTATATGCTTAAACGATAAAGTCCAAGGAATATGTGATTGGGAGAATGTAATCTAATGAAGTTAGATTCATGAGACCATTCTTTCGTAGACACATCCTAAACGTTCCTGATCATAGGATTGCCAATTGGGCGTTGACAGTCCGTTAAGATCAGTACGTACTATGTCTTCTCTCAGGGAGAGTGATTAGTCTCGAGTCATTGGTGTGTGTGACATCAAGACAAGTACGGTAGGTGCTCAATAGAGAATGAGTTCACTGAACGCGATCAACGAAGGGTTCTTATATTCCATGTCACATGAGAACTCATGGTTGGGATAATGCAAAGTAGTCCTTTGACCTGAGGCATCATAGTTGTCTTGTGGTTAAGTCCTTGATCTTTGATTATGTCAAAGTCACTCCATCAGGAGGGTGTCCACGGCATCGTTGGGGTCAAGCCACTTATCTATGGAGACAAGTGAATGCGCAACAAGGGATCTCTAACCTTCAAACCGTTTGAGGGAGAATACTCTCTGATATGATTTGAATCTCTGGCCAGAGTATGAATGAGATTAGGGAATGCGTTCCGAATCACATTCAAGGAAATCATATAAGCACAAGACACACATTGGATAGTAGACATGAGAAAATAAACTATCAAACCAAACAATGTGGTCAAGAGTATTAGATTAGAGAAAGACCGTATTGCATTTGTAATCTCGAACTGAATAGGTTCTCCACCTCTTCTGATTAGCTTGGGTAACCATGATATGCTGCTAGGTGTCACTCATGGTTTGTGGAAGCCCTAAACGTGTGTAATCACTAAAGGGAGAATTGAAAATAGTTTCAATTCACAATCGATGTAAAATGGTTTTAATCGCCCACTACCTCGCTAAAAGGAACCTAATGGATCGCACACCATAAAAGGTAGAGATTGGAGATTAAACGGAAATGAGTAAGAATGATTAAATGGTTTAATCATTTATTTATGGCAAGGATTAATTAATATGTTAATTAATCAAACGAATAAGTTCGTTAAATGACTTCGGGATAGTTTTGGACCTTAAGGCCCAATGGGCTTCGAACGTCAAGCCCATTAACTTAAGTTGTATGACAATTTAATGAATAAAGATTCATTAAAGCCCAAAAGCCCAAAAATCCCTAAATGGCCAGCCATATGGAATGAATTAGGGTTTTTGTTATTTAGGTCACTTAAAGAAGTGACTATATAAATGACTTTATAGCCAAATATTCATTAAGGATTAAAAGGGTTTATTTTGGGGGAAAATTGGTGAGAATTGTCTCTCCATTTTCTCTCTAAAGAGGCCAACACCTTGGAGGGTACATCTAGCAATCCTACTACTCCAAGGTCACTCATTTCTTCTACAATCTAACCTTGATGAAGAGACTTAGAGGTTCTCAATTTTGGGAACTTGGAGAACCTATTCTTCCATCCAAATCCATGGATCTAAGAAGCAAGGAATGAAGGCCCTATCTCTTTGGGTGATTAGCCTTTGCTTATGCAAAGAGGAATCTACAAAGGTATTAATTTCAACTCACTTTGTTTTGAGTTGATTATTGGTTCACCAATCTACTAGGCTTTGAATTTCATGGTAATGTTTTGTTTTTGAGTGCATACAAGCATGATTCCGCCTTTTAATTGTTAATTGCATGCTATATGATGTTGCTCAAATGAACATGTTTTCCCAAAAGATTTCCTTCAAGTGGTATCAGAGCCTAGGTCTAGTAGTTGGTGAATCCTTTTGTGTTTTGTAGTTCATAAGTTTGTGATTTAAAAGTTGTAATTGTTACAAGCTTTATTCTTGCTTCTTTGAAAGTAAATTTTGTTGGAAAATTTGCTATCTCAAATGTTGTAGATGTTGTTCATATGAGCATGAATATTGGAGCTAAAATTTGGTGCCATGCTTTTGGGAAAATTCGGCCAAAACCAAAGGGTGGTTTTTTGGGTTCTTGTTTGATTTGTTAAAAGTGTTTTAATGTGTTCTTTGGAACCCCTAAGTACCCTAGTTTGGTTAGATGTTATTTCCCTTAAGTAAGAATGGTTTTGGAATGTTTTTGGGTGAAAAAGGTTCATGGAAAAATTTGGGTTTTTCATGGATGTTCTTCATTGTTCTTGATGTTCTTGCCAAGAACAAAAAGGTTTGGTGTTTTGATTCAAAGTTTTGATTTATTTCATAAAGTTTATGTGATATGTTTTTCAAATGATTTATCATGTATTTAAAGTGTTAAATATTTGATTAAATGGCAATAGAAAAATCTATCATCAAAACTTATATTATTTTTATGAAAGGTGATAGAAATAATGGTGATAAGAATTTCTTATCTTACACCACTTGATTGTTTTTGACAAAACTCACAAATCAACACACACACCAATCTTATCCCTCCCCAAAACCAGCCACTCCCTCAAAGGGAGTACTTTTGGGGCTTTTATGCAATTACATAAAGTTTTGATACTTTTGTGTATTTGCACTTTGGCCCAAAAGTTTACGTTTTTACGTTTAGGTCCAAAAACGCTAAAGGACAAATTGTTTTGTTCCTTTAATGAAGTTTTTGCATTATTAAAAGTTTGGGTTCTAGTTGTATTTACATGAAGTTGTGACTTTTGTGTATTGTACAAAGTGACCCCAAAAGTTTTTGTTATTGCAATATGGCCCAAAAGTTGAGGTTAATTGCATGATGGCCCAAATAGGATGAGAACAAAATTGTTTTGTCTCTTTAAATGAGAATTGGATTTTCATTTTGTTTAGCTCCATTTAAATCAATTTTATGGATAAAAAAACCAAATGAAAATGTTGCATTCAATTAATTAGTTAAAGTGTTAATTAATTAAAGGGTGATTATGAACCTAAGCCTAATATAATTGAGCTATGTGAAAGGCATTTCAAATTTGTTTGAACCATGGGAATGTGTAGATTAGATTTTGGTTGTAATTTGATTTGATCAAATGTTGTAAAAGGGCTTAAGCTCTTCTTTACTTTAAAGTAATTTGTTATATGCAAATGTTGTAATGAGCATAAACTCACCTTTACTTTGAAGTACTTCTTTCTTGCTTTATATGATATGCATGAAAATGAAGTAGTTGGGTCCAACGCCCCTAAGACAACACGCCTTAATGTGATTAAACGCGTAACTAAAATCAATCACCATCCCTAGACCGAGATTCAACACAAGGCTCGTGTTGAATCTAAACCAAGGTTCATAATCATCCTAAGGCCCTAAGGCAACTATATAGTCCATCAAATGAATGCAAAGTTTATGTTAGTAGTATCATATACTCTTGCTTTAAAAATCGTTTTATAAGCATAGTGGGAGTATTATATACAACTAAAACAATCAAATGGACCAATAGTTGTAAGAGGACCAAAATTGTTTTAATAGAGATTAAAATGAATATTTATATGTGATGAGACCTAAAACCCTCAACCAAATCAATATTAAGTTGATAAGCGAGAGATGTTTAGAATATCTCTTCGTGGCCTTCCACCGTGGTGGGATCCAATCGTTTATGACTTGTACACCGGCTTCACCCTATCATGGGGGAGTACAAAGTGCATGCTTATACTCAGGAGGAATCCATATACATATGATGAGGTTGGTGTAGGCAACGAGGATGGCCGACATCGTATCATCGTGAGGCTATTCTTGAACCCCTTCACGAACTAAGCATGGTGGGAATGACTTAACTAAGTGAAATGGAGCCAACATCATATCATTGTGAGGTGACATTCTCTAGAGGCCAAATAAGATGGGTACTTGCATTAGTTGCAAATGAGTAAGCGTACTCTCTCATTATTATTGTTGCTAGCCATACATCGTATCATCGTGAGGTGGGCTTGGTAATAGTGAGCCTCCCATAACCTACTAGGAGTTTCATCCAAAACTCTCGAATTCCAATGAGGGATATGGAATTTGCCAAAAATAGTGGGTGGTGCTATTTGATTTAAAGACCCCGAATCAAATGGCTTAAAATCAATCAATTTATATTCGTTATGTATTTGATTACCAATATATTTGCAAACGCTATCCAACACTTGACAAATAAAAGCCGAACGTTTAGTTTACGGACTTGGTACTACAAAACCATAGATTGTCTTTAATGGCTTGTAAAAGTACCAAAGTAGTCTCATCCTCACAATCTTCCTATTGATAATGTATCATTAGAAGAATATGTTAGAAAAGGTCTATCATAAAGAGGACAACACTTTTAATGTCATAATTCTTCAATTACAAATTGTTGTATGAAGAAATAGGAGTTGCTTTGAACAACCCTTAGTCAATGCAAACACTTAGTGCTTGTTTCTTTGTTACATGAACAAGGAACTTGAGAAGAAAGCACAAAGGCATGGACACTTTATGTGCCATGATTCTTCACTTACAATTTGTTGTGTGAAGAAATAAGAGTTGCCTTGTACAACTCTTTAAAGTTTGTAATTGTGTTTAGAACATAATGGTTGGTTGACAAAAATAGTCCATTAACATGGATTTATAATGATTTTGAATCATTAAGTGTTGAAGTGATAAAACCACTTAATGAGACGGAAACTAGGCAAGGACTTCACCTTTGTTTCCCTATCCTAATCGTTCACTAAGTTTATTGTAAACTATGTAGTGAAAAATAACCACATGCTCTCCAAAATGTTTGATGTGTATAACACAATTGAAAAAGGTTTCAAGAGAGATAGTGGGAGTTTAGGGACCATGACTATTGTAGTCAAAAAGGAGAAGTCAGATAAAGAAGATAAATAACTCCAAGGGAACAAACTTTCTTTATGAAATGATGGATATTGGAAGGGGTATTTGCAAGAAATGTCTTGCAAGTGTCAAGAACACACCTTTCGAAGGTGTTGTAAATTGTTCTTGAATAGTTGAAAACAGTTGGTTCTTCTACTTGAATGCTTGATTCCGTATTAGTAACTATGTTTTACAAATCGTTGTAAAAGTGTGACTAATAAGAAGTAGAAGATATATGAGTGAAGAAAAGGTGCTTCACATTCGGAAACGTGAATCAAATACAGATCTCTGCGAAAGCAGATGGTACTTACTTCCTCATATGAACTACCAAAGAAATTGGAAAAACATAGATTGTCTTTATATTCCAATTTTAAGGAACTAAATTCCGTCACTATGTGAAATGGATCAATGTTTTGTTTGACAAAACAATGTTCTTTATTAATCAATGATTGGATTATGGTAATCTGATTAATTATCTCTATAGTAGAGATAATATGGTAGTGTTAACTGTTTAGAAAATAATGATGCTTAAAACCCAAAAGGTTGCAAGGTAGTGACTAATCCCAACTAAAGTTGTGATACCTCTAAAACATAAATTACGAGTTGGTCATAGATGGACGCTTTGGATCGTTAGATTCGGATCCAATACCTTCTTGTTAAAATTGTATGGAGGCGAAATGTTCGAATCGTTAGATCCGGATCCAATACCTTCCGTCAGTGTGCCAGGCACGTGCTTGTGTGTGGTCGGCGCGTGTGGTCGTGCCTTGGCCGGTGCGTGAGGGTATGTGGGACGTCAGAAAATTATTCTAAAAATTTGGATATGCTCATGGTGTTGAGTAGGTCACGATGGTATATTCAAACACCCCAATTGAACAACGTATGAGAAGTTATTACACAGTTTTGGTTATGTACTTAAAATTAATGTTAAAATAGTGGTTTCACATATAGGTGAGACGTTTCCGGAGAACGAGCGCAGCCAGGCGAGACTCAGGGGTTACGATCCAGCTACATACCAGTGAGTGGGCTTTTGGTTTTCTATATATACGTATATATATGCTTTGCATTTTCCCAGAAATTTGTTTTAAATGGATTTAAATGCCATGTCAATTGCATTATGCTTTAAAGTATGCATTAGTATAATAATAAATATGCATATTGTTGCTTGATACTGCGGATGCCCAGGTAAGGTTCAGGTGAGTATATATCAATGATAATGGATGCATTGTTTGTGGTTTTACGTAGATGCATTTAGAGCTCATTATCCTGCACCCCGGTGCTATTGCTCCTGCTCGTGGCCAGGGTACTGTCCTTCATGTGATGTTCACCTCCCGCACAGCACGCTCACCTTGGATCCAAGTTTGGTGCACATCCCTGTTGTAAAAACCACATTAGGTGGTTCTGACTCGTAGGTGACCCGCAATTATTCGCACAGCCTTCATGTGATCGTAGCACTTGAGAGTACTTATTTGCACCTAGTCTTGTCATACAGAGCACAATAAGTGGTTCCGACTCGTGTGTAGACATACTTGATGAGCTATAGGTTCGGCCGTATAGGTCACGTTAGGTGATTCCGGCTAGCATATCATTTCACATTGATTTATTTCACTTGGCTTACTTATTTCCATGTTGAGACACTTGACATGGTATATATATTTTTGATTTTCACTACTCTCGAGTGTGATTTTTATATACTTATGTATTATTATTTTCTAGGAAACTATACGGGTTTTACGGTGAGGGGTTATTACTTTTGAAAAGAGAAATGGTTTTGAAAAGCTTTGTTTTTGTCCACTCACGTTTTCTGTTTTGCGCCCCTCCATGTTCTCATTAGAAGTTCGTGTTGGTGGCTCATGAGGACTCTACGGCGATTCTGATAGACATCCATCAATGTAGGCTTTTCTTTCATATCCTGTATAATTAGTATTTAGCCTGCTGGACTGCACTTTGGTACCTACACTCTAATTATGTGTATCTACACTCTTAACACTTTCACTCATACTTATATACTAGTCTAGTGTAAGTTAGTTAGTTTGATTTTTTATTTACCCATATGATCTTATCACCTTCACTTTCGCACTGTGCACATGGCTACGTCACCCTCACGTGACGGCCAACATGCCTCAATTTAGGTCGGGGTGTGTTAATATTGACAAAGTTATGACCTCTGTAAATAGGCTTCGTGAGAACACGAAATCTGAAAATTCCAGATTTCATGAGGAAGAAGATGAATAGTGGTTTGTTCTCTTCCACTCTTGGGCTAGGCAAGTACACTGGTACCGCTAGGTATACGGGGATATTGTTTACACCATTGAACTCGTCTCAGGCAGTCGAATCTAATAGGATATACTTTAGACGTTTTTTAATTTGCCGAAATTAAAGAAACATTTTTACTTTATTATATTAATTTTAATTTTGTTTTAAAATTAAACCATTCACTAATGGTCACCTCTTACTTGATGTAGTGTCTAGGAAAAATCTTTAAGGAGACATTTTCGGTGGCAAAGAGGGTCGGTTTTTAAAAGCTTTGCGCAACCACCCTTTTTGGATTTGACCTGGCCACACTTACGGAGGCCCACTTTCGAGCCTATTGTCTGAAACTCTAACTTAATCCCAACGAAAGGTCCATTATTTGAATGAATACTATGTGATTGTTTGTGTCTTTGCATATAATTATTTTTTCTTGCACTCAATTGGATGATGCATGAAATTGGATTAGCTTAAAACATAAAATGTAATTATGTTTTAACTAAGATTTATTGCTAAAATAATTTAGGAAAATATGATCTTGACTCTTAAAATTGAATAGTAATTACGAGCGACTTAGCGGATTTTTGGATTTCAACCTAGGAGAAAAGTGAAATGTTTTCTAATGGGGTTTTGAAATAAATAAACGAAGGATGTGTAAAATGATGTTATAAATTATTTCACCCTTGTAGAAAGAAATGGTTGCAAAGAATGTTGTTGCTGATTTGACCAAAGGTGAAAAGCTGGTTGGAACCAACTATGATATCTGGCATAGGAAGATTTGATATCTTCTTAATGAACAAGAGCTCTTGGAGCCTTTGGAGGCTTCGCTGGTTGAACATGACATGGAGATAGATGGAACCACTGCGACTCAACATATGACTAGAGTAAGGTTTTATGATGCTTAGTTCAAGAAAGATCGAAGTGCGCGCTTTACTATGTTAAGCAACATGCAGGATGATCTTATTGGTAAGTATGAAGGGTACTCGACCGCCAAGGAGTTGCGGGACCAGCTGAAATTTTCTTTCAGTGGTACCTCAACTACTAGGCTAAGAAGTTTGGTGTTGCAGTTTGAGGTTTATAGGATGGATCCCAAGCACTCTGCATCTGAACATCTGAGAAAGATGTCCAGTATGATATGAGATTTGAAAGCTGCTGGGAGTATCCTCACTGATGAGTAGCAAGTTCAAGCTGTGATTAGGTCCCTCATAGACTCGTGGGATGCCCTGAAATAGATCATGACACACAATGATCAAATTAAGAACTTTCATGACATCTCACGTCATGTTGAATTGGAAAGTGAGCGCTGAGTGGCGACTTAGAGTACTGAAGGAAAATTTTTGTCCTATCTAAGAACATGTGAGAACATTTGAACATATATGCAAACTAATAACACTTTAAAGTAGGCATGCATTAAAAAACAATTCTAAAACCCATGAGTTTCAAAGCCTAGTGAATGGTGAACCACAAGACTCTTTAACAACATTAAAGAGAAGAAAGGATTTTGAGAATCATTACCCTTGAAGCTCATCCTTGTTTACACAAGGGATTCACCCAAGTGGAGGGCCTTCAAGTCACCTCGTAGCTCCTTAGATCTTCCTTGTGATTTTCTTCCTTTTGATACTCCTTTGCTCCTTGAGGATGTGAGGAAAGGATCTCCAAGAACACCAAAGGTTTGGTCTCTCTAAGTCTCCACACCAAGGATGAGATGTGAAGATAAGGTCGGGTATTCGAATAATATATTGATGCAAAAGTAATGGAGATAAGGCTAGGGATTCGAATTCATCATTACAAAACCAATTCCATGTTTATAAAGTTATGTCGTATTCAACTACCAACCTATTTCCTGAGTTTGTTTTACATATATATGATCAGCCATATGATGTGTGGTTTTGATCAAATTCTCCTAATCTGCAACCTAATTGGGATGTTCAACTTTGGTTCCTAATTAAGAGTCTTTAGCATGCAAGAAAACATTAAAGAACCAAAGAAAATACATGGCAGGATGTTTTCATAGCATTCTCTTCATTCATTCACATGTTTACCAAGATTAAGCATGAAGTTTACTATAATCTTGATTAAATGATCTGTAGTCAACCCTAGTGGTGATCAAACATTAAAATCAATAAACAAATTTAACAATAGATTCAGTGAATGAAACATGAAGCAGATTGATGAATTGAATACTTCAACTTAAAAACATGGATCAATTTTGCAAGGCTACATTGAAATCCCTAGCTATGAACTTAGTTACATATCATGTTCACAGAAATTAAAACAAAAATACACAACATGAGTGAAAATAAATTCAGGAGAGGAAACCCTTAAAGCAATTCTGATGTAGAACTTCTCCAAGAATAGCCTTTTGCAATGAGTCTTCAGTAGTGGTGAAAGTGTATGGAACGGCTAGGGTTTTTTAAGAGTGAATGAAAAAGAGAGGAAAAAAAGATAACCAGAATTGTGTAATTCGCCTAGAATAAAAAAGGCATGTAAAAGTGGCTAAAAGGTAAGTTTTTATGGGGTAAAAAAGGCTGGAAGATATCCCAAAGTGATCCCAGCAACTTAGCCTTTATTTTGCATGTTTTTGCCTTTTTGGCACCTCCAAATCAGGCTAGATATCCCAATTCCTTTCCCATTCTGTTCCTGATCTTCTAATAAGCCAGATTCATCTTGGATTCTTTATTTGGACTTCAAAACAAGTAACAACTTTATTTGGGCTCCAAAACAGGCCACAAAACTTCTCTCCACGTTTGAATAAGGATCAGCTCCAAAAAGGGCATGTTTTCACTTATTTTTCCCTCAAATTGATCCTAAAGTACATGTAACTGCACACTAACACAAAATTGGGTAAAATGCAACCAATTTAACTCAAAAACACCACAAAGAGACTAGAAATGGATGGTATAAATGCATGAAATATATGAGTTATCACTGGTCTTGATGACTTGGTCATGTATAGAGAGGGTTTCCTTGGGCATATGCAAGTGTTGTTGCTTGATTGAAGTGTTGTAGCATGATCATGCACTAAGTGGATATTTTCTGATGTAACCATTGCCAAAAGGTGTCGAAAACTTCATCAACAACATATGTGTGGGTACCATGGCCTTAAGATCATTGATGCCCGTGCGCCCAAAGATGACATTGTATGTCGTCTGACAGTCGACCACATGGAAGTTATTGGTAATAGTAGCTATGTAAGGGCCTGTACCAATGGTGAGTGGTAAGTGTATGCTTAAGGTTATATGATATCACCAGAAAAGCTTATCAGGAAAGTAATTGAGGTATTGAGCAAGTGTTAAGCTACATTAAGTACCTTGAAAGCTTCAGCGAACATGATATTGATCGAAGCACCTATGTCTACAAGGATTTGTTGCACATCAAAGTTGGCTATGTGAGCCTCCATGATCAGTGGGTCATTATGAGGGTAGATGATGCCTCTTTCCTCCTCTGGGTGGAAACAGATCGGATCCCAGTTAGGCTTTTTATACTTGCCTCTCCTGATGTCTTCCACATGAAACACTTGGTGGCTAGACCTCAAAGTTCATTCACTATTTTTCATGGCCATGTTGGAAGATTTAGAGATGGGTGTGCCACCATTGATAGAATATATCACGTTCACCTGATGTTGGTTATGGTTATCATTTGGAGGGTGAAAAAGGAATTGATCAATTTTCCCTTTGCGTGCCAAAACTTCAATATGGTCATGGAGGGTGATACATTTCTCGTTGTCATGGCCAGTATACTCATGATACAACAAAACATGCTTGTGTTCTTCGTGGACTTATAATTTGGCTGTCTCAGCTTTGGCTTTGGTATCAATTGAGCTATAATGGGGTAAATGGCTGCGTATGTGACATTCAAAGGTGTGTATGTCTCATACCTTGGGGTAGGGCCTGTTTTGACCATCGCTTGGTCTACTGCATTGACTTAGGCCTAACAATTCCAGACACGACTCGATAACTTGACACGACACGACACGACACAAAATTAACAGGTGTTCAGGTCGACATGATAATGAATCGGGTCGTTATCGGGTAACCCGATAAGCACCTGTTAAGATAACGGGTTGGTTCAGATATACACGTGGGTAACACGATACACGATAAGCAAAATATTCATTTAATAATTTTATAACCCTAAAAAAAATACTATAATGATTATATATATATTAATTCGACAATTTTATACCCCAAAAAACTATAATAATTATGTATATATATGTGAGCACACACTCTGTGTGTGTGAACAATTTCATTTTGTTTTGTTTATTTATTAAGGAGTGTGATTGTCACATCCCGGCTCGGGCCCCCACCATATTCCATGCTCAACTGCACAGTAGCACGATATTGTCCGCTTTGGGCCCCAACCACGCCCTCACGGTTTTGTTTATAGGAATTCACATGAGAACTTCCCAGTGGGTCACCCATTCTGGGATTGCTCTCGCGCGAACTCACTTAACTTTAGAGTTCCGATGGAACCCGAAGCCAGTGAGCTCCCAAAAGGCCTCGTGCTAGGTAGAGATGAAAATATACATATAAGGCTTATAGGATCCTCACCCATGGGCGATGTGGGATGTTCCAATCCACCCCCCTTAGGGGCCCGACGTCCTCGTCGGTACACATCCGACCATAGATTGTCTCTGATACCAAATTGTCACATCGCGGCCCAGACCCCCACCATATCCCAGACTCAACTCCACTGTAGCACGATAGGTCACCCATCTTGGGATTGCTCTCTCGCGAAGTCGCTTAACTTCGGAGTTCCGATGGAACCCGAAGCTAGTGAGCTCCCAAAAGGCATCGTGCTAGGTAGAGATGAGAATATACATATTAGGCTTACAGGATCCTTACCCATAGGCGATGTGGGATGTTACAGTGATTAGTTTTTAAAATTTTAAAAGGAGTATGAAAAAATGATGGTTGGACAATTTCTCTTAATAAGTGCACATTTTATTGTCTTTTGTCCTCCTTATGTAAATATATCAAAAGTAAGGGTAAAATAGGAAAAATAGGGATGTGATTGTCATTTTGGAAAAAAAAAGAGGGTAAAATAGGGAAAATTGGGATATGATTGTCATTTTGTCAAAATGTACAAAATTACTATTTTTCCCTTCTTATGTCAACATTGTGTATTCAAAAGTGAGGTCAAAATTGGAAAAAGGTGGCAAAAAGTTGACACACCCACCTCCTCCCACGTTCTACTCAAGCGCAAGCGCTTCAGTTCATTAAAACTATCCAAAAAACATCATGATTTCACGTACCTGTATGAAAAAATGATGGTGGGACAATTTCTCTTAATAAGTGCATATTTTTATCTTATGTAAATATTTTGATACAAAATTACCATTTTGCCCTCCTCATGAAAATATTGTGTATCAAAAGTAAGGGCAAAATAAGATAAATGGGGATATGATTGTCATTTTGTGAAAATGTACAAAATTACTATTTTACCCTCCAATGTCAACATTGTGTATTCAAAAGTGAGGAAAAAATTGAAAAAAAGGGGGCAAAAAGTTGACAAACCCTGCTCGCAATAGAATATATATATATATATATTAAATTTAAAAAATTGGTGACCATTGGATTGGCTGAGATTTAATCTCATCCGTCCATTGTGCATTAGGTTGGAGGCTATCCTTCTTTTCTCTCTCATTCACTATGATCTCTCCAGTCCATATTTACTCCTACGCCGTCTCCTTAATCGGTATCTCTCTCGCATCCTCCTCCGTTAACTTCCTTCAACTCGACTCTAGTAACCTCAAGAAAACCACACACAGGCAAGCACAAGCTAAATGTATGAATTTTGTATTTTTGGGTATTCCACGTTTTTTTCAAAAACTAGTGATTTGGGGTTTTCGTTAAAATTAAAACTAATGGCTGGGAAATGAGGTAATATATTTTTATATGGTATAGTACTATTGTTTTATTTCTTTTCATAATTATTTTGGTAAATTTCTCATAATTTGAATGGTTTTTAATGTTTGGTTTTTCTATACTTAGTTTATGCGGAAGAGAGTTCTGACGTGAAAAACCTTACTGAAAACATCCTCAACCTAACTCTTGAAGGCAATAGATCAAGCCAAAGTTCCAATACAATTTCCTCATGATGATTGATGAAAATTGAGGATTTTGTAAAATGAATAACATGCAAGCTTTGAGTTCCATTGTCAAGGTTTAAACTTTTGAGAAAGGCTTCACAACCTTGAAAACAAAAACTCTTTCATTTTGCATATCCTTGCACATTTAATATTTTGTAATAGAGTAGCAGTGTATGGATGTTTTTTTATTAGGCTCTTATTTTGGAGTGTAGATGTAGTACTTAACGACAAATGTGTTTTAATGTTTTGAAGTAATATTTATGTGGCAATGTGTGGTATGTGCAAATTTAAGGAAAAAAATATATTTTTCTTAATAGGTCATGATGGGCCATAACAGGTCGGGTCACTTTACCCTGGGTAAAGTGACCCACGACCAGTTAAGATAATAGATGTTACACGAAAACAACACGAACATGACAAGCACGACTCGTTTACCAAGCCTACATTGACTGCCTAAGGGCGGGCATTATCATAGCGATACCCTTGGTTATCGCGATAGTGTCCCTTACTATTCTTATTAAAATGAGATTGTTGAGGATGGAAATCCTTCATCTTACCCTAAGATTGATATGTCTGTTATCCTAGTGAATCATTAAGTAAGTCAGGGGGAGATGCAACAGTCGTTTAGAATGTTGAGGTTTTCTCACTTGGTTGGATTTGGCTCGCACTTCCCTTTTGTTGGTAAGGGATGGCCGCAAGGGTTTCCCTTGATATGTCCTTGCTTCGGCAGATGCATGGTTGTAAGCTAGTGCCATCACCTCAGAGTAAGTCTTCAAAGTGTTGGCATTCATCATGTATTTAAAGAAACAGTCACATAGGCTTGCCGTGAAGGCTTTAAGGGTAGTCTTGTCATCTGCTTCAGCATAACGAGAATACTGATGGCTGAAGTGGCCGACATACTCACAGAGTCACTCGTTTGACTTCTGGCAAATAATGTACAAGTCATCTGCAGAGTACAAGCAATTGGTCTAGAAAATGTGTTGAGAGATAAACAGTTTCCTTAGCTCGTAAAAGGAATCTACTGCCTTAGGTGGAAGGTGGCAATACCAGTTCAGGGTTCCACTAGAGTAGGTGGAGTGGAAGAGAAGACATCTTTCTTCACCAGTATGCATCCAGTATGCCATGATGGACTCAAAGAGGTTAAGGTGTTCAATCGGATCCTCTATTCCAATATATAGTTGTAAGCCGAGCTTTTGCTTTGTCTTTGCTTGGAGATGTGTGTTAAGGATCCTTCTTGTAAGAGGGCTGGGCCTTGGTCGATTCCAATCAGGTATCTCGGTATGATGTTCGGCCTTCAACTTGTTTACTTCCTTAAGGAGCTGCAGGACAAGGGGGTCTTGAGTAGAGTCATGTACTACTGGAGCCTTCCTTTGTAAGCTTCCATTACCTATTGGAAGTAGGGAAGTTTGATCAAGGGCATGTCATTTTTCCTTGGACTCATAATACTGGCTTTTAGGGCGTGTCTGTCGGAAGTCATTCAACTCTCCTACAACCTTATGTTCCTCCAGGACCTGTTGTTCATTCCATACATTGGTAGCTAGCCTGGGCCATGGTAGATGACCGAGTCTTTTAGAAACCCTTGGATCATTGATCTTTGACCTAATGTGGATAGGGTTCTCTCAATGCTTCCTCAAGAAGTCTCGACAGTCACGATAAACAGCCTTCGATCCTTCCTCTCCGTTTGCAAGGAGGTGACTCCCTCCACTTCTTCTACTTCGAGTCAAAGTAGCTGGGTTGAGAGAAGTCTCGCGTTGATCAACCATTGATGAGTAGCTCGCTTCTCACTTGGAATATACATGTTGAAGACCGGTGACCCTCCATGTTGGGGGGCACCCAGGTGATGGTTGACATCCATAAGGGTGATAGGCTCATGTGATTAAGTTTGCCTAGCCTCATGGAGCATCTAGAAGAGCTTCTTATACTACTCCTGGAGGATCTTATTCTTCATTGCTATCTTGTTGTTCTGAGCCTCCAGCTCTTCGACCTTAGTTTGAAGAGTAAACTTCTCTCGTTCATTCCTTCCCTGCTTCACACTAGGCACGAGGGGAGTGTTATCCTGTGTGCTGTGGCTTCCTTCACTCCTCATGTTAGAGAGGGATGCCTGATCAAAGGCGTGTATACGAACGATGGAAACTAGCTTGACAAAGCTGGATAAAGTAGGAATAAGTTTTGCTTCCCACAGATGGTGCCAAATGTTGATGCACAAAATCGATGTGACTTTGGAACAACGTAAAGTGTCAAATTTATGACCTCACCCGACTGCTCTGATCGACTAGTGAAGATATTATGTAAAGCGATAGAGATAGGGAAGCAAACACAAGATGTACATGGTTCACCCTAAGTTTGGCTGCGTCCACGGAGTAGAGGAATTCTCATTAATAGTGAAGGATTTACACAAATACATAGGTTCAAGAATAATCATCATTAGTGGGTTTTAATGACTAGTTTAAGTACAATAATGACATTATGGATTAATTGTAGGAGAATGGTCTTCTTTTATAGTTGAAGAGAGTTTCCAGCTTTTATCTGCAGTCGATGTTGGACTTTATGAGCTTTATTTTGACATTGACATGTGTCGTGCTGTGATTGACCTCCTGGTTAGAGGGAAACTCTTGTGCTTCAGCAGGGGTGCCTTATCATGAACCCCTTAGTGGGTCATTTAAGGTATGACATTGACCGGTGCTTAGTAGTTTCGGGATTGGTCAAGTATGGTACAAACATAGGTTACCATTAGAACACTATAGTTCTAAATGAGCCTGACTATGTTTTTACAGTTTTGCTAGGAACTGTCATGACAATATCAAAGGATCGAGTAAAGCCATCTCTACAGCCAGACAACTAGAAATTGATGGAGATCTTTGCTATTGGCGTTGTCCTTAGATGTTACATGGCACTAATAATAGTACTCTTCTTCTGGCTTATGAATTATACTGACTTCTTCTTGATGGGAATATAATTCTTTATGTTCCATTAATATATAAGCTATTCAGTTCACAGTTATTTTAGTAAGTATGTTCATTCTTATGATTTTATTTACTTTTTTTCATAATGTAGGACAAATTTCATGTAAGATCTTTGAGGAATAGGCCCAAGCAAATGATGGCAGCGTTGTACTTACAAGTGAATATTGTGAGCCAAGCCTTATTTTATCACAAGGTCTCGTAGCTGATCTTTTGTTGAACGCCCATGACTTCCCTAACTTGGAGCTTTCATGATTGCTCAACTGGTAAGCAGTTTTGCTAGTTGATTTGATTGCTCAGTTTAAGAACTAGTGATAGTACCCATGTTCAGTTTAAGAATAGTGATAGTATCCATGTTTAGTTCTAGAGATAGTCAGTGTTCATTTTAAGAAATTAGTCAGTGTTCATTTTAAGAAATAACAGTGTTCTAAAAATTGGCCTAGGTGGCGCCTAGGCTCTCGGTGGTGGAGCTCCGACCCGATTTAGGCTAAGATGTTTAGGTAAGGTGGGGAGGATTTAGGCGGCTGCCTAGGCACTCAAGGTGGCGCTAGCTAGTGGTTTAAGGGCCAGATGATGCAACTCCCAATGTTGTTGCAAATCTCACCTCCCATCCTTAAGATCCACCACCCACAACCCAAATCCTCAAACCCGCACTCTTGCACCCAACATCAATCGATAAACCTACTAATATTAAAAAAAAAATTGAAGAAGAAAACAAGAATTCACGACACCTCAAGTAGATTGAGAAGATGATGGGGTTTTGCTACAGAGAAAATGGGATTTGTTGTAGAGAAGAGAGAAAGAGAGGGGAAATAAAACTGACACATCTCGACCTGGATTGTCCACTAGGACTTTGGATCGAATTGTGCTGGCCGACACCTGGAAGGTGACGAAGCCATAAAGTATAGTGATGTGGAATATGTGAATACATTTGAGCCTAAATGTACCCAAATGTGAGAGTGCGCTATGAGCGGATATGAACCCATTTCACACATGACGGCAGAGCATAAGTAAAGTACAGTAGAGTAGATTGAAAATCAAATCATCGAAGGAAATCTCCAATACCAAGATTTGCCACGAATCCTTGTCGATACGAAAACTCTGCTACTAGAACCTAGAGGGATAAAAACAAGAGTGAGTGGGCCTAAAAATAACGCTTTAATAAAGAACTTCTAAATGTTATAATCCCTTTCTGTAATACCTGTATAGTTTCCAGGAAATCATACTATGTATAATTATGAAATCAAATGTAAATAAATAGTAAATACGGGAATATTCCAAATCACTACATATCGACAGCAGCATAAAACAAAATTAGGTGCTCATCAATCTATGATCACACATGAGTCGGAGTTGCCTAATGCAACCTATTTGACTCATAAATCAATCTATGATAACACATGAATCGGAGTTGTCTAATGCAACCTGCATGACTCATAAATCAATCTATGATAACACATAAGTCAAAGTTGTCTAATGCAACCTATACGACTCATAGGCAACCAGTACGACAGTGTTGGAGTTGCCTAGTATTGCAACCTGTATGACAATGTCGGAGTTGCCTAGTTTTGCAACCTGTATGACAGTGTCGGAGTTGCCTAGTATTGCAACCTGTAAGATAGTGTGGAAGTTGCATAAAACACAAATATAGTCATGCCATAACTCAATCATTTCAGATAACACCATAAACTCACCTGAACTTACCTGCATGTCTTGCGTTCACCTTAACACTTCAAAGTATTCACAACAATTATATATAGGTAATATGCATATGGATATACCATGATGCAATCTAAAACTTAACCATGTCATAGTATTTTAGAATATATATATATATATATATATATATATAACATGGCATAAAATGCATAAATCAATTTGAAAGCGTTTGTGGAACTATCAGTTATATATATACAATAAAAAGGAAAAGATCCACTCATCTGAGGTTCGCGCTACGACTCCCGAGCACAAATATTGAGACGTCACGAACGATCATGACCTAGAAAAAATATTCAATCGCATCTCAGAACTCTTATGAATAAAACACATCCCAAGGACGTTCTAGAATGATTTGAGACCCATTCACGAAGAGTCAACCGTCAGTCAAAGATCAATGGTAGGGTCCACAACCTTACGTAACTCGATCCAGAAGATCCGTACTTCGGATTTCCGATCCGTAACTTCCAAAGATCCACATTATGCTTCTAGAACAACATCCTAAAGTTTTGGAACGATCCAACAGTCAGATCTCCGGTAATTGCTAAAACTAACTGGCGACCGATGTTTTATTTTAAGAACTTACAAATCTGATTCGGAAAGATCCATATATCGGATTCCTGATTTGTAAGTTCCTATGGTCCTCAAATATTACGTACTATAAGGTACTAAGGTTTGGTGACGATCGAACGGTCTGATCGTCAATTATCTTAACACACAAATTTAACCCTCTTTTGACAATTGTAGTACAAGTATAAGTAGGGATCGTTCTGGATCGACGATTAAGAAGGCTTGCTAATAGCCTCTGAACTGACTCAAAAACATAAAACTAAACTTAAAAACACTTAACAAGACTCACAAGACTCAATGCAAACTTAAAATACTCAAAACAGCTTAAAACAACTAAATAAACTTAAACTAGACACTAGGAATGACTTTGGACGAAAATTGACTTTTACTTGAATCAAAACATTTAAAAACACAAATTAAAACAGATTCTAACTAATTAGACACACTAAAGTAAAGGGGGATTGAGTTTTGGACGAAGTTGAAACAAACAAACAAGTATGAAAAACTAGACAGATTGTAAAACAAATTTGAGAAATAAGATATGGATGGGATAGCTAGAGGCTTTTTCTCCACACATGACATGTATGCAAATAACTCGATTTCTAGTTACTACTTCATTGAATTATGAATGACAATGCCCCAAATTAATCGTGACATCACTAGTTAACTCTCAGATTTTCCTTGTTTTATTGGATTGGATGACATCATTCGACAACCCAAAACATTCTTCAAAAGTTCCCTACATGACATCATAATAGAGATACTATCAAAGATCATTACGTTTAATGAAAATCATAAGCATTGACAAAGCACTTGCAACTATGACATCATGTCACTCATGCTAGGAATTGAACTTAACGCGATCGTTTATAAGCGACCTTCACTATATGTGAATATAAGTTTGTAACAATTATGTGAAACTTCCTTATATTCTAGCAACAGATTTATGCGTGCCAATTAAGTGTCGACCCTTAATTAATAAATACAAATAAGTTATGAATCAAATAGTTAAGCCAATTGCATTCACGATTCAAGAGTTCATAACTGGAATTTGTCAAATTATATTGCACACATAATCATGGCTTTCAAATCACCCCTAGCCAAGAGGGGTTTAGCCACTCATATTTACAACAAAACGAAAGGAAATGAATTTAAACATTAGAAACAAAAGAAAGAAAACACCTAAACGCTCCAACGATCCAAGTTGGACAGCAAGCACGTCCAAGCACTTTCCTTCCCTTCCTTTGCTACGGCACAAGGTGTTGGTGAGTGTTTGAAGGTTTGTTTGTATGGAGGAATGGGTGTGAAGATGAATGGATGTGTTTGGATGAAGGTTGTGTTGAAATGGGAGTGAATGATCTAACCAAGTATGAACTCAATTTATGTTACACACACTTCCTTTTATAGAGGAAGTGCATGGCAATGGAGGGGAACATGGAGTGGTGTAGCAATTGAGTGCAATGATGCATGAAATCTGAAATGATGGAGGGAACAAGGAATGGTGTAGCAATTGAGTGTAATGATTCAATGTAATGATGCATGAAATCTGAAATGATGGAGGGAACAAGGAATGTTGTAGCAATTAAGTGCAATGATTCAATGTAATGATGCATGAATCTGAAATGATGGAGGGAACAAGGAATGGTGTAGCAATTGAGTGCAATGAGTGGTGTTTGAAATGATTCAAAGGTGAAAGTGAAGTGATGATGCAAAGCATGAGGGTAAAATGGAGTAGCGTTGCAGCTAAGGAACATGAATGATAGTGCACATGGTAGAGAAAGGAAAGGGAGGTGGAATGATGCAACAAATGAGTCAATGGAGGGAACATGGATGATGATGCATGGCATAGGAATCCAAAGGGAGTGCAATGGTGGTGCACGACAATGATGGAAAGGTGAATGGTGGAGTGACACCCCTTTGTGGCTGAGCTCTTTGTCCTTTTTACATTACTTCTTCTTTCTCTTTAACACATTCCTAGCCTCTTTAGTCTTCAATTCCGTCCATCCACCTTGCTCCATGCATGTGCTATTCATTCCAAGCCCAAAACTGCTCCAAAATGCACCAAAATGCATCTTATTGCTTCATAAGGCCTATGGACCTACAAACACATGAAAATAGCTTAAAATACATAATTAACTAAGAAATAACAACATAAATGCATGAGAACAAGCTAACTCAGTCGCATAAATATGCTCCTATCAGTATACATCCTCAAAACGTACTATATTACTAACCAACTTTACGACACGAACTAAAAAGGTCTTCGCAGCTTTCTCAACACTCAAATCACCCTAACAGTGAGACATCAACTCATATTTCAATTCTACTGTCTATCTATGGAAGTGATCAAGAGGTGGCTAGTTGAAGAAGGTTTGATTACCCAAATAGGTAATATGATTAACATAACTATGGGTTTACTGTCTTAAAATAGAGTTTGCCCCTAACTTTCCGAGATTTAGTTTCTTAAGCTTTAGCAGTAACTGTTAGTCAGTCTTTTGGTAAAGAACTAGTACTAGGAACTAGTGACATAATTTTAGGGAATATACTTTCTACTTCGGAGATTTCTACTGACCGTAGATATAATAATTCTTAGTCCCATGCCAATGCTCATCAAAATGACGAGTATAGCACCAAAAGTAATGTGGGAAATTTGTATTGGTTGAAGTGTTCTAAAGAAAATAAAATTTTCTAGTAATCTACTCTTGAAGATCTGGAATGATCACTAGTGTGTTTGGAAAAATTTGTGCTATCGGGGACCAGAAGTGTTTATCCCAAGATGTTCTATCATCGAGTGCTATCTGGAAATTTTGACAAAAATTAAAACTTCGTAAGGATTCTAATAAGTGGAACATTAACGGGTACTACCAAGGAATCAAGACTATCGATGGCTTCCTAACTCGAAAAGTTTGGAAGAAATGACCAGATAATAGTGGAATTGGTAGGAAATTCTCCCCCGGGATACACAACTATCAATATAGTAGCCCTACCTTAGGGGTATCAACTGATATCAAATCAATATCTTTCCTTGGCAGGAAAATTCTTCTCTTATAGTTTAGAGGCATTCGCCAAAATGATCTTCTAAAACGTTGACAAGTCAACAAAGCTGCCCAAATCTTAGGAAAAACTAACACATTTTTTGTATTCAACGAGGTGGCAAGATTCGGAAATTAGGTTCAAGAATCAAGAATGCTTACATCACGCGTGCGATGAACGCGATACTGTCTAACCTATGCTCTGATACCAAACTGACACATCCCGACCCGGATTGTCCACTAAGACTTCGGATCGAGTTGTGTTAGCCGACACTTGGAAGGTGACGAAGCCATAAAGTATAGTGATGTGGAATATGTGAATAAATTTAAACCTAAAAGTGCGTAAATACGACAGTGCGCTATGAGCGGAAAAGAACCCATTTTACACGTGACGTTAGAGCATAAGTAAAGTACAGTAGAGTGGATTGAAAATTATACCATCGAAGGAAATCTCTAATACCAAGATTTTCCACTAATCCTCGTCGATATGAAAACTCTGCTACTAAAACCTGGAGGGATAAAAACAAGAGTGAGTGGGCCTGAAAATAATGCATTAATAAAGACCTTCTAAACGTTATAATCACTCGTTGTAATACCTGTATAGTTTCCAGGAAATCATACTATGTATAAGTATGAAATCAAATGTAAATCAATAGTAAATCCAGGAATATTCCAAATCACTACAAATCAGCAGCAGCATAAAAAAAATCAGGTGCTCATCAATCTATGATAACACACGAGTTGGAGTTGCCTAACGCAACCTATTTGACTCATAAATCAATCTATGATAACACATGAGTAGGGGTTGTATAATGCAACTTGCATGACTCACAAATCAATCCATGATAATGTTGGTGAAGGAAAAATTTTGTCCTAGCTAAGAACATGTAAGAACATTTGAATACATATGCAAACTATTAACACTTTAAAGTAGGCATGCATTAAAAAACAATTCATTAAACCCATGACTTTCAAAGCCTAGTATATGGTGAACCAATAAACTCTTTAACAACATTAAAGAGAAGGAAAGATTTAGAGTTTCTTTACCCTTGAAGCTCATCCTTGTTTACACAAGGGATTCACCCAAGTGGAGGGCCTTCAAGTCACCTCCTTGCTCCTTGGATCTTCCTTGTGATTTTCCTCCTTTTAGTGCTCCTTTGCTTCTTTGAGGATTTGAGGATTAGTTCTCCAAAAACATCAAAAGCTTGATGTCTCTAAGTCTCCACACCAAGGATGAAGTGTGAAGATGAAATGGATGACTTAGAGAAGAAAAGATTGCTAGCTAATTCCCCTCTAAGTGGCCGGCCTCTTTAGAGAAAATGAGAGAAAGTGTTTCACCTCATTTCACCAAGAAAAAACCCTAATCAGAAATAAAGCTATAAAGTTGATTTTATACTTCATTTCAAGTGAGTGGCAAACTTGTAATTAATCCAAGTTTGCTACCCTCACCCTTATGGCCGGCCTTACCTTTGTTATTGGGCTAATTGCCCATTTTGTTTTAGTTGTCATACAACTTAAACATAATGGGCCTTGTGGACCAAAACGCTTTTGAGCCTCGAAGCCCAAAACCAACTTAAAAGCCCAATACGAACCTTTCGTAAAATTAATTAACTAATTAATTAATCTTGACCATTCTCAATTAAACCATTTAATTGCTTATCCATCTCATTTATATTTCTTCACTTTCACCCTTACTCGGTGTACGATCCATTAGGTTCCAATTAGCGAGGCAGTGGGCGATTGTTACTCTTAACGATCGATTGTGAATTGAAACAACATTTCAATTCTCCCTTTGATTTGTGTTGGCTAATCTTCAAGGCTTCCACAAACCATGAGTGACACCTAGCAGCATATCATGGTTACCTAAGCTAAGTAGAAGTGGTTGGAGAACCTATCCAGTTACAACTACAATGCAATACGGTCATTCTCTAATACAATACTCTTAATCACATTGTTTGAATGATAGTTTGTTTCATGTCTACTATCCAATGTGATACTTCTCTATATGATTCGATTAAATATGATTTGAAACAAATTTCCTAAGTCATATTCAAATGTTTTGGCCAAAGACTCCCGAATCATATCTTAGAGTATTCTCTTTCCACCATAGAAGGTTAGAGATCCCTTGTTGTGCATTCATATGCCTACATGACTAGATAGCTTGATCCCAACAATGCCGTGGACACTCCAATGGAATGCCATTTAACATGATCAAAGATCAAGGACCTAACCATTAGACATCTATGATGCCTCAGGTCAAAGGACTACTTTGCATATTGCAACTATCGAGTTCTTACATGACATGTATGTTTGAACTCTCTTTTGATCGTAGTTCAGTGTACTCGATTACTCTTTCGAGCACCTATGTGTTTGTCTTAGTGTCCAACACTAAATGACTTGAGACTTGTCATACTCGCGCTTAAGTCAACATAACACATACTAACCTTAGCGGATTGTCAATGCCCAATTGGCAATCCTATGGCTAGGAACGTTTTAGGAATGAACATAAGAGAAAGGTCTCGTTAATCTAACTTACTTAAATCACTTATCTCTTAGATCAAATACATTCCTTGGATTCCCTTATTGCTTAAACACATGATACAATAAATAGTGATTAACAATAAGCTTTGCCCTTCATTAAACATATAAAAGTTTAATACAATAAGTATTCCAAAAGCTATTACATCAAATGAGTGGCTTTGTGGGCATACTTCCAACAATCTCCCAGTTGCACTCAAAGCCATCCTCCCATGTATCTAATACCCATCTTTTCCATATGGCGGTCAAGTTGGATTTGAGACATTGGCTTCGTCAGTGGATCTGCTACGTTATCGGCTGAGGCAACTTTGAGGATGTTTACTTTCCCCTCAGCAGCATATCTTCTAATGATATTAAAGCGCCTGTCAAAATGTTTGTTCTTTTGATAAGCCTTGGGTTCCTTGGCTTGAGCTATCGCCCCACTATTATCACAGTACAAAGTTACTGGTGATGTAATGGTTGGAACCACTCCAAGTTTAGTGATGAACTTCTTCATCCAGAACGCTTCTTTGCCGGTTTCAGCTGCAGCGACATATTCTGCCTCCGTCGTGGAATCAGCAATCACACTTTGTTTCTTGCTTTTCCAGCTAACAGACTCACCATTCAGAGTAAATACATATCCTGAGTTGGAACTTCTATCATCGATGTCAGATTGGAAATCTGCGTCTGTATAGGCTTCCACTCGCAACTCTGTCGCTCCTCCATAAACGAGGAACATGTCCTTAGTTCTTCTTAAGTACTTAAGGACCGTCTTGACAACTGCCTAGTGTTCTGATCCTGGGTTAGTTTGATATCGACTAGTAATGCTCACAGCATATGCGATATCAGGCCTTGTGCATATCATGGCATACATGAGACTTCCTATGACGGAAGCATAAGGAATAATATTCATTTGCTGTATCTCTTCAGGAGTCTTAGGTCCCATGGACTTAGAAAGGTGAATTCCATGTCTAATAGGAAGAAAACCTTTCTTAGATTGTTCCATCTGGAACCTACTTAGCACCTTATCAATGTACATAGATTGGGATAATCCAATTAGTCTTCTGGATCTATCACGATAGAGCTTTATCCCAAGTACATAAGATGCATCTCCTAAATCTTTCATGTGGAAGGTTTTGGACAACCACACTTTTACAGAAGAAAGTACTGCAGTGTCATTCCCGAATAGTAATATGTCATCTACATATAACACTAGGAATACAACTGCATCCCCAACGACCTTTTGATAAACACAATTGTCGTCTTCGTTTTGAGTAAAACCAAACGTTTTGATTTTAGTGTCCAAACGAATGTTCCAGCTCCTGGAGGCTTGCTTAAGTCCATAAATGGACCTTTGAAGCTTGCATACTTTAGTCTTTTCAGACTTGGACACGAAACCTTCGGGTTGAGCCATGTAAAGCTCTTCCTCTAGGTAGCCGTTCAGAAAGGCCGTCTTCACGTCCATTTGCCATATCTCATAATCATGGTACGTAACTATACCAAGCAAAATCCGAATGGACTTAATCATGGCTACAGGAGAGAAAGTTTCTTCATAGTCAATCCCTTCTCTTTGCCTGTAACCCTTGGCTACTAATCTAGCCTTATAAGTCTCCACGTTCCCATCAACGCCTATCTTCCTCTTGAAGACCCATTTGTTTCCAACAGGTACAATACCTTCTAGAGGGTCTACAAGAGTCCAGACCTGATTTTGATACATGGAATCCATCTCGGATTTCATGGCCTCTTGCCATCTCCTTGAATCAATGTCGGACATTGCTTCAGTGTAGTCCCTAGGGTCATCCTTTGTGTCATTGTCACCTAGAAGGTGCAATTCTGCAAAGTCATTGTCTAAGCCATACCTCTTAGGTGGCTTACTAACCCGTTTAGATCTATGTGGAGCTAAGGGTTCAGGAACAGGGTTGTCAACTTGTCGAGTGCTTGTTTGTGGTTCATTATTAATCTCATTAATTTCCATCTCTTTGTTTATAGTTCCTTTGAGAACAAATTCGTTCTCTAGAAACTTAGCAGTTCTGGCGACAAAGACTTTCTGGTCGTCTGGATGGTAGAACTCATATCCCATAGTTTCTCTAGGATATCCCACAAAATAGCATCTTACTGATCTCGCTTCAAGCTTAGTAGCCTCAAGCTTCTTGACATATGCTTCACAACCCCAAATCTTAATATGATTAAGACTTGGCTTTCTTCCATGCCATATCTCATAGGGCGTTTGTGAAACTGACTTAGAAGGTACTCTATTAAGCAAGTAAGCTGCTGTATATAGAGCGTATCCCCAGAATGTTACTGGTAGATTAGCGGAACTCATCATAGAACGAACCATGTTCATCAAGGTTCGATTTCTCCTTTCAGAAACTCCATTAAGTTGTGGAGTTCCTGGTGGAGTCCACTGTGATATTATTCCACACTCTTTGAGATAATCTAGGAACTCATTACTCAGATATTCACCCCCTCGATCCGATCTTAGGATCTTTATCTGTTTCCCAGTTTGCTTCTCAACTTCATTCTTGAATTCCTTGAACCTTTCAAAGGATTCTGACTTGTACTTCATAAGATACACATAGCCAAACCGAGAGTGATCGTCGGTGAATGTGATATAGTAGGAGAAGCCTCTTCTCGACGTAGTAGACATAGGTCCACATACGTCAGTGTGGATTAACCCTAGAATTTCAGTGGCACGCTCTCCTTTTCCAGTAAATGGAGATTTGGTCATCTTCCCTTTCAAGCAACATTCACAAGTACCCATCTGGTCATTACCTAATGGGCGGATATATCCGTCTTTCGACATCTTGTGAATCTTATCAAGGTTCACATGTCCAAGTTTAAGATGCCACATCTTTTCTTGGTTAACTTCTTCTCTAGCCCTTTTGGGTTTTGAGGTATTCTCGCTTGCAATACAGTGCATCCCACTATTTGTCCCTAGGTGAAAAAGTCCCTCTATCATATTACCATGAGAGATAATACGACCGTTCAAGTATAAAGTGCAACTCATTTTGTCAAACAATAATGAGTGCCCATCTCGTAAAAGCTTAGAGATGGAAATCAAATTCTTTATACATGAAGGAAAATATAAACAATTTTTAAGTTCCAGGACTTCCCCAGAGGGTAGGTTAAGCATGTAGGTGCCTATTGCTTTTGCAGAGATTTTAGTGCCGTTCCCAACTCGCACAACCATCTCCCCATTGCGCAGTGACTTGCTCCCCGCTAGTCCCTGCATCGTATTACAGATATGTTGACTAGCGCCTGAATCAAATATCCAGGAATTGGAGCTTACTGTAAAAGCACTCTCTATGATAGAAATAGTCTCTTCAAAAGTTCGTGTCATAAGGCTCGCAATGCGCACCCTGTATTTCTTCTTCCAACGTTCATCCTTTCCACAATGAAAGCATGTTCCTTTGGATTTCTTTGCCTTCTTCTTATGCAACCTTTTCCTTGTGATTGCATTCTCACTCCCACTGTCCCTTTTGAAACCTTTTTCAAATTTACAGCACATGTCAATCATCTCGGTTAAAGCATGATCGAATCTATTCACTTTATAGTTTACAATAAACTTAGTGAAATCATCCGAGAGAGATGCAAGGAAAAAGTCTTGGGCCATTTTCCCATCGATGGAAGTTCCTAAACTTTTAAGATCTTTAAATATCTTTTCCATCTTTTGTCCATGTTTATGGACCGATGTCCCCTTTTCCATTTTGGCATTCATTAGACTACAAACATTTGAGAATCGTACAAGTAATTTGTTTTGATCAAATGTTGTAAAAGAGCATAAGCTCTTCTTTACTTTGAAGTACTCATTTCTTGTTTTATTTGATATGCATGAAATTGGAGTAGTTGGGTCCAACTCCCAATAGGAAAAAGACGCCTTAATATGATTAAACGAATAACTAAAATCAATCACCATCCCTAGACCGAGATTCAACACTAGGCTCGTGTTGGATCGAATCAAAGGTTCATAGTCATCCTAAGACCCTAAGGCAACTATATAGTCCATCAATGAATGCAAACCTTATGTTAGTAGTACCATATACTCTTGCTATAAAAACCATTTTACAAGCATAGTGGGAGTATTATATACAACTAAATCAATCACATGGACCAATAGTTGTAATAGGACCAAATTGTTTTAATAAGATTAAAATGCATGCTTATATGTGATGAGACCTAAAATCCTCAACCAAACCATTATTAAGTTGATAAGCGCGAGAGTGCTTTGAACACTCTTTCATGGCCTTCCACCGTGGTAGGCTCCAATTGTTTGTGACTCGTACACCGACTTCACCCTATCATGGGGGAGTACAAAGTGCGTGCTTACACTCAAGAGGAGTTCTATATGCATACATGATGTTGTGAAGGTAGGCAACGAGAATGATCAACATCATATCATTGTGAGGTTGTTCTTGAACCCCTACTCGAACTTGCATGGTGGGAGTGACTTAACTAAGTGCAATGGAGCCAACATCATATCATTATGAGGCTTCATTCTCTAGAGGTCAAATAAGATGGGTACTTGCAAGAGATGCAAATGAGTAAGCGTACTCTCTCATTATTATTCATGCTAGCCAACATCATATCATTGTGAGGTGGGCTTGGTAATGATGAGTCTCTCATACCCTACTAAGAGTTTCCTCCAAAAATCTCAAATTCCGATGAGGGATATGGAATTTGCCAAAATTAGTGGGTGCTGCTATTTGATTTAAAGACCCGGATCAAATGGCTTAAAATCAATCAATTTATATTCGTTATGTATTTATTTGCCAATATATTTGCAAACGCTATCCAAAACTTGACAAAGAAAAAGCCGAAAGCTTTAGTTTCCGGACTTGGTACCATAATCCCATAGATTGTCTTAAATGGATTGTATATGTACCTAAGTAGTCTCATCCTCACAATCTTCCTATTGATAATGTATCATTGGAAGAACATGTTAGATAAGTCTATCATAAAGAGGACAACACTTTTAATGTCATAATTCTTCAATTACAAATTGTTGTATGAAGAAGTAAGAGTTGCTTTGAACAACTCTTAGTTAACGCAAACATTAGTGCTTGTTTCTTTGTTACATGAACAAGGAACTTGAGAAGTAAGCACAAGGGCATGTACACTTTATGTGCCATGATTCTTCACTTACAAATTGTTGTATGAAGAAATGAGAGTTGCCTTGAACAACTCTTGAAAGTTTGTAATTATGTTTAGAACATAATGGTTGGTTGACAAAAATAGTCCATCAACATGGACTTATGATGATTTTGAATAATTGAGTGTTGAAGTGTTAAACCACTTCTAGAGACGGAAACTAGGCAAGGACTTCACCTTTGTGTCCCTATGCAAATGGTTCACTAAGTTTATTGTAAACTATATAGTGAACAATAACCGCACGCTCTCCAAATCGTTTGATGTGTATAACACAATTGAAATAAGTTTCAAGAGAGATAGTGGGAGTTTAGGGACCATGACTATTGTAGTCAAAGGAGAAGTCAAATGAAGAAGGGGAAATAACTCCAAGGGAACAAACTTTCTTTATGAAATGATGGACATTGGAAGGGGTATTTGCAAGAAATGTCTTGCAAGTGTCAAGAATACACCTTTCGAAGGTGTTGTAAATTGTTCTTGAAAAGTTCAAAACAGTTGGTTCTTCTACTTGAATGCTTGATTCTGTATTAGTAACTATGTTTTACAATCGTTGTAAAAGTGTGGCTAATAAGAAGTAGAAGATTAATGAGAGAAGAGAAAGTACTTCACATTCGGAACGTGAATCAAATGTAGATCTCTGCGAAAACATATCGTACTTACTTCCTCATATGAACTACCAAAAAAATTGGAAAAACCAAAGATTGTCTTTACATTCCAATTTTAAGGAACTTAATTCCGTCACTATGAGAGATGGATGAATGTTTTGTTTGACAAAACATTGTTCTTTATTAATGAATGATTAGATTATTGTAATGTAATTGATTATCTGTATAGTAGAGATGATATGGTAGTGTTAACTATTTAGAATATAACGATGGTTAAAACCCAAAAGGTTGCAAGGTAGTGACTAATCCCAACTGAGTTGTGATACCTCTAAAACATAAATTACGAGTTGGTCATAGATGGATGCTTTGGATCGTTAGATCCGGATCCAATGCCTTCTTGTTAAAATTGTATAGAGGCAAAATGTTTGAATCTTTATTCTTTTGAAAAGGAAAAAAGAATCACAAAGTTGTTGAGATTTATTCACTTAGATGTTAGTGGCACTTGTCCACAACATAATACTACTCATGTTGTATGACATTCACCGAAGATCGCTCTCGGTTGGACTATTGTTTATTTTGAATAAACACAAGTCCGAATACTTTGCAAAATGTTTCAAAGAATTCAAGAATGTAAGTTGATGAGTAAGACGTCTAAAGTATTTACCTCCTTAGATTTGATCCAAGGAAAGGTAACACTTTAGAACAGTTTCCTTGAAAGATATCAAGGAAAGAAGTGATGAGTAGATTTTATATTATATATTTTACCCTAATCTTAGTATATTTTGGTTAATATATTGGAAGAATTTTGATACTTTGAATTGTATTTTCAATATAGGACTTTCGACTTCCTCTGGAGCAAAACAGAACCAAATGGACGAAATTTGGAGTAAATCCAATTGGAGGACGTTCGTGAGTCACTTAGCTTGATCGTATCAAAATTTGGGATTTTTTCACCAAGCGGTTATTTTCTGGCGATGAAATAAAGAAGCAGTGCGCAGTGCTGGAAAATGACGTTTTTGGGCTTAAATCTCCTATTTTACTTGCAAGAATCACAAGGTTATTGTAGTATAAACGGATTTTGCAAGGTCATCTCCACAGGGATTATTAAATAATTCGAACTAATCAGATTCCATTTAATTATTGTAAAGTAGAAATTGAAGTGATTGATTTTGTAACCTAATTAAAATAAAAAACGAAATTAATGAATTAAAATAAACAATTTGCAATATTAAAACTAGAGAGAAAAGAAAACAGTTTTGGAAGAATCAAATTAAGAAAGCACTAGGGTTCCACCATCACCTAGCAATCCTATGGAGTGGTCACACGGATGCACGACACGTGTCCAATTCTGGCATTTTTCTTGTCTGTCCGAGAACGTGGTTTTGAACTAGGGAAATAAAGAGCCGTTTGGCTCGGGATTTAATGAAAAGCAGGAAGTTGTTGGCTGACTCTGAGCTCGAGACAGATTAAAGAGGATCCAATGTTTATTTCCGAGGGCATTGCGTGCGTGTAGCAACCCCGTGTAGATTTAAAAAAAAAAAAAAACAATTTTCTATGGCTGCCATCACCCATGGCCTATTGTCCAGCTGCATGCCTTTATTAAAGGGAATCCAATGTTCATTGGACCTTTGTTTTACACGTTGGGTTTAAAACCCTATGGATGCCATGTGTTCTTTGTCCAGGCTTTAAGGTTGGCATGTGATCTTTTCCCATGGCCTAGGACCTGATTTCAAATCAGGTAAGTCTTTTATATAAGTTTATTTTAATTATTTATTTTTTTTTGTTGTTTATTTAGTCTAGGTTGTTGTTTGTCTTTTCCAACGTTTTTTTTTTAGTTCATTTAGTTTATTTTATTTTAGTTTCCACACCTTGTGGACAAAGTGTGAAATAAGTTTGGGGGTGGGAAAAGAACATTTTAGGTATTTAATTTTTAGGTCTTTAATTTTTGTGTCGTTTAAAAATTTTCATTCTTGCTAAGTTAATATCCATAGATTATTTTAAACGTTAGAACAAATGGACATGGTAAAGATAAATCCCACATTAGAGTCTTTTCTATTTATCGTTGTTTAGACACTAATTCATGAATTATACTTTGAACTTTGCACATCACACCAACATGGTTTGTGGGGAGTGAGATTGAAACACTTGCTTTTAGTCTAAGTTTATTTTTAATTTTTAATTTTTGTTTTAAGTAAAGTCAGTTATTAGTGAAAAAAAAAAAAAAAGTAAAGTAATAATTGTCTCACCCGAGGTTTTGCCTAGTAACCGGGCCAGTCCTGCCTAATCAGCAGTGATTCTCGCGTCAAACGGTAAAGTTTTGGCATGGGGCAGGGTGGTTACTTGGTTTCGTAGCCTTTTCAGTTCGGGTTAATAAGTCCTTAGGGGTGTTCTACACCTAGTGCCCTAAAGCCCTAGTGGTTTGGGAGTCATTGACCTAAAACTCGCTACATGGGTTGGATCGAAAGCTTAAGTAAACCGACATTGCACGACCACTACTGTTACTGGAAAAAAAAAAGAGTAAATTGTACAAATGGTCCCTCAACTTTAATCAAATTGGAGCAATGGTCCCTCAACTAAAAATCCATTACCTTTGGTCCCTCAACTTATCAAAACGTGTAGCTATGGTCCCTCAACTAAAAATCCATTACCATTGGTCCCTGAACTTTAATTCAAGTGGAGAAATGGTCCTTTAACTTTAACCCAATTGTAGCAATGGTCCTTCCAATATAACTCGTTTTGACAAATTTTTTGACATAGTTGACAAAAAGAACCATAATTATACACTTTGATGAGTTAATGAACCCTAATTATATAAATGGTCATTCCAACATAACTTATTTTGACAAATTTTTGACAAAATTGATGAAAAGGACTATAGCTACACATTTTGATAAGTTGAGGGACCAATGGTAATGGATTTTTAGTTGAGGGACCATTGCTCCAATTTGATTAAAGTTGAGGGACCATTTGTACAATTTACTCAAAAAAAAATGTTATATATGAAAAAAAAAAGAAAAAAAAAGTGAAAAAGAAAAAAAAAAGAAAAAGAAAGAGAGTTATATTTAAAGTTAGTATGTGTGAAATAAATAAGGACGAGAGGTAAGGGTTTTAGTCGAGTCTCCTTAATTATGTTGGTTCACTTTACACCAAAGGAAGTTTGTGAATTCTTTTCTAATTGATTCTAAATAGCTTAGACTCTGTGGTGGGATTAGTTTGAACTTTTGAAAAGATGTTCTAGTTTTTAAAATTTGCTATGGATTGCAACTTTGAAGGTGAAAATTTTTGTCAGTTAATTTTAGCTAGTTATCTAGTTTGTTAAGTTTTTATTTTTGTTTGAGTCTTGTTTTGCTTGAGGACAAGCAAAAAGCTAAGTTTGGGGGTATTTGATGAGTAGATTTTATATTATATATTTTACCCTAATCTTAGTATATTTTGGTTAATATATTGGAAGAATTTTGATACTTTGAATTGTATTATCAATATAGGACTTTCGACTTCCTCTGGAGCAAAATAGAACCAAATGGACGAAATTTGGAGTAAATCCAATTGGAGGACGTTCGTGAGTCACTTAGCTTGATCGTATCAAAATTTGGGATTTTTTCACCAAGCGGTTATTTTCTGGCGATGAAATAAAGAAGCAGTGCGCAGTGTTGGAAAATGACGTTTTTGGGCTTAAATGACGTTTTTGGAGCCCAAGATGACCTCGGATGGGTTCGTGGCCTTCTGGAAAAGTGTTTAGAATATTCCAAACATCAAATCCAGCTATATTGGGCCAGTTTTGGAGCAGCTTATGGGCCAAAACGTGGCTGTTCAGATTTTAGACGAATTTTACTATTTTTATTTAGGGTTTTTTTATTAATTTTAGTTTGCTAGGGTTTGTGTGGGGGCTTAGCAAATATATTGCTTGGCCGTCTACAGTTTAAAAAAACGCTTTATTTTATGCAATATTGGAGACAGAGAGAAGTGCTAGGGTTTTGAAGATTTTCTACTTGAAGGTGTTTTCAATCATTTTCTTAATAGATATTTCTATGATTTCAATTATGAATATGCAGAACTAATTTCTTTTGCTAGGGCGAAGCCTTGAGCCTTAGCATGAATATGTGATTTTTATTTAATTGCTTATGATTGATTGCATGCATACTTTGAATTGTTAATCACCGGGATAAAAACTATCTAATTGTTTTAATGCCTGATCACCATTAGGATCTTTAGAAAAGTAATTTGATGCAATTTTGGTCGGAAGGTTCCCTGAAATTGACGCTGGCTTCTTGTGATTAATAATTGTAATTTCTCTTAGGATGAATATCACGTCTTAAGGATTGCATGGTTTTTCAAAGGATTTTCATAAAGCATAATGAGTCTTTCATGTTTAGATTTGATCCGAACGTCCGGACGAGTTGCATGTTAGATATACGTTCTATGTTGGAGGTTCCAAGTAGAATATGAATTAGGAAACTCTAACCTTCAAAGTGGCATGTGTAGATCATAAGTAATTGGTAAAAATCCATAGGATTGCTAGGTGATGGTGGAACCCTAGTGCTTTCTTAATTTGATTCTCCCAAAACTGTTTTCTTTTCTCTCTAGTTTTAATATTGCAGATTGTTTATTTTAATTCATTAATTTCGTTTTTTATTTTAATTAGGTTACAAAATCAATCACTTCAATTTCTACTTTACAATAATTAAATGGAATCTGATTAGTTCGAATTATTTAATAATCCATGTGGAGATGACCTTGCAAAATCCGTTTATACTACAATAACCTTGTGATTCTTGCAAGTAAAATAGGAGATTTAAGCCCAACACATGAGTAGTAAAAATCCTATCAAGAAGCATCATAAGATAATGAATTTCTCCATTAGGAGAAGAATGAACTTGAATAAGATTTAGTTTGTTGGATGTTATCAATTACCCATATATAGGATATATACTTCTAAGACAATATGATTGTCAATTAGAAGATCTTCCAAAATTTTCATGACTCCATAGGATGTAGTTGGAAAGAAAGATAAGTCTTAATCGTGTTAAGATTTGGGGTTGTGTGCTAATAAGCAATATTTGTTTGAGAAATATCTTGTGAATATCCTTAAATTAACCTTTGGATATCACTTCTATAAACCAACTAACAAATGTTGTTTTGTTGGGTAGTTCATTGTAATCCTACAATATGATTTGCCTAAGCGCAAATGAACGAGAGATAGAACTCAAAGAATGGGTTCTTTGAGAGACAAGATGATAATCAACAAATATAACAACCTAGTTCCTACACCACAAGCTCCTAGGTAGTCGAGAAGGATTTATAAACTGTCTCAGTTGAATGGTTTGAACTTTATGACTATGTCATAGAGTTACACTTCTTAATTCGAAAGAAATAAGAATGAAAATCCTTATGACTACATTGAGTGTATATACGACATATACTCAAGGAAATGGTAAAGTACCATTTGACCCGAAATAATGAAACCTTCATAGCTAATTGGTAGCTTAAGGTGACTACAATCAAAGAGAATGGTTGACTTGGAAGAAACTATCTTTGACATAGTCTTGGTTTCAGTTAATTCAAAGATTGCTAGCTACAACTAAATGGTGATTCAATGTTTGGACATAATATGGGTTTCCGAAACCATTATTAAGATAGTCTTGATAATATATGTCTGAAACTATGAATCACAAGACATGTAAGTTGTAGAGATCCATCCATCATGAATCTTAGCAAGCTAGTGGGAGCTATAAGCATCTTATGAGAGAAAGATCAAATCGTTTGATTTCTCATAAAGATGTAAATGAATCTTTTGTTTACTAGGTTTACAAAAGATTAGTGGGAGTTAATCATGTTCCTAAATTTGAATATATATGTACATATATGATATATTAATTTTGGAAATGAAAAGAATACTTCTTTGTTAAAGTTATGAGTTTAAACATTCTATAACGATAGAATGTATATGGGAGACATAGTCTATATACATGGGATGGAAATCTACAATGATAGATTTCAAGATATAATTGGATTATATCAATCCCTAATAATAGACAAAAGATGCTAGGAAGTTTCTCATGTATGATAAACTTCAATCAGAAGAACAACTCTAGTGAGACTAGGAGGTAGCTCTTCTCAAAGGGAACGTACCCTTTGACTCCCAAAGAAATAATGCGTAAATAGAATCCTTTATGCATACGCAGAAAGGTGATTTACGTATTTCATGTTGTATGAAAAACGTTGATATGAGTTGTATCAAGATCGGTACAAGACGATATCAATGCAAGCCCAAGATCAGTACCATGGCAACTGTCAAGTGAATCCTTAAGTATTTGAGAAATAATAAAGGATATATTCCTCAAAGAATGAGGAAGAATTAGAGTAACGTAATGGAAGCGTAAATGTATTAGATTATGAATCTAATTCATCATTGGATGTTTCTTCATTATGAATGAAGAGATAATTAGATATCCTTTTATTATGACTAAAGAGATATTTGGATGGAAACATTAAAAGTAATTACTTTAGTGTTTTCCATTATGCATGCAAAATATATTGCCATAAAGAAGCTTACAACAATGTTGTTTGGATGAGAAAGTTCATTTATGAACTCTCTATTCGGTTCTAACCAGAAAGTGTCTCTCGTGTACCGACACTGCGACACTAATGGGGCGATAGCTCAAGCCAGGGAATCAAGGTCTCATCATGATCCGAACTCAAATGAGAGACTAAACCACATGATTGAGAATCATGTATAATGGTGACGTCGTTATTCTCAAGGTTGCTTCTATGGATAACATATAGATATCCATTGCCCAGGCCTATTACTCAGCCATTTTTCAAATGACTACATAAGAGGTATCATCATTGATGACCAAGCTGATTGGCTCTAGTGCAAGTGGGAGATTGTTGGAAATGTGCCCTAAAACCAATCATATGATGATACTTTACGGACATTTCACATGTTAAACTAATCTATTTTAATATCAAGGGCAAAGAGTATTGTTTTAAGCCGTCTCATATAAATGTTATATGCTTAAACGATAAGTCCAAGGAATATGTAATTAGGAGAATGTAATTTAAAGAAATTAGATTCATGGGACCATTCTCTTTCGTATACATATCCTAAACGTTCCTGATCATAGGATTGCCAATTGGGCATTGACAGTCCGTTAAGATCAGTACATACTGTGTCTTCTCTCAAGGAGAGTGGCTAGTCTCGAGTCATTGGTGTGATTGACACCAAGACAAGCATGTAGGTGCTCAATAGAGAATGAGTCCACTGAACACGATCAACGAGGAGGTCTCATACTCATGTCACATGAGAACTCATGGTTGGGATAATGCAAAGTAGTCTTTTAACCTAAGGCATCATAGTTGTCTTGTGGTTAAGTCCTTGATCTTTGACTATGTCCAAGTCACTCTGTCAGAGGTGTCCACGGCATAGTTGGGGTTAAGCCACTTAGCCATGGAGGCAAGTGAATGCGCAACAAGGGATCTCTAACCTTCAAACCGTTTGAGGGAGAATACTCTATGATATGATTAAGAATCTCTGGCCAGAGTATGAATGAGATTTAGGAAGTCGTTCCAAATCACATTCAAAGTAATCATATAAGTAAATGAATCACATTGGATAGTAGACATGAATAAACTATCAAACCAAACAATGTGGTCAAGAGTATTGTATTAGAGAAAGACCGTATTGCATTGTAATCCTAAACTGAATAGGTTCTCCACCTCTTCTGATTAGCTTGGGTAACCATGACATACTGCTAGGTGTCACTCATGGTTTGTGGAAGCCCTAAACGTGTATAAACACTAAAGGGAGAATTGAAAGTAAGTTTCAATTCACAATCGATTTGAAAGAGTTCTAATCGCCCACTACCTCGCTAAAAGGAACCAAATGGATCGTACACCGTGTAAGGTAGAGATTGAAGAAACAACGAAGATGAGTAAGGATAATTAAATGGTTTAATTATTTATGGCAAGGATTAATTAATATGTTAATTAATCAAACGATTAAGTTCGTTATAGACCTAGGGTTAGTTTTGGGCCGCAAGGCCCAATCGGATTTGAATGTCAAGCCCATTAACTCAAGTTGTATGACAACTTGAGTAAACAAAGGGCTTGAAAGCCCAAAAGCCCTAAGATGGCCGGCCATATGTTGAAAGAAAGGCCTTTTGTTCTCTAGGTCACTTAATTGAATGGACTATATAAAAAACTTTATAGCCAAAATTCTTTTAGGGTTTCTTTTGGAGAAATGTGGAAAGAACATGTCTCTCCTTTTCTCTCTAAGAGGCCGGCCCCCTTGGAGGAGATTAACTAGCAATCTCTCATCCTCCAAGGTCGCTTATCTCTTCTTCAAGTCCTTCCTTGGTGTGGAAAAATTAGAGGTTCTCAATTTTGGGAACTTGGAGAATCCTTTCAACCATCCTCATCCAAGAAATCCATGGATCTAAGAAGCAAGGAATGAAGGCCCTCTCCTTGGGTGATTAGCCTTTGCTTATGCAAAGAGGAATCAACAAAGGTATAAAATCTCTCAACTCACTTTGTTCTTGAGTTGAGTCTTGGTTCACCTTTCTACTAGGCTTTGAATTTCATGGGTAATGTTTTATTTTTGAGTGCATACAAGCATGATTCCGCCTTTAATTGTCAATTGCATGCCATAGATGTTGCTCAAATGAACATGTTTTTCACAAAATTTCCTTCAGATAACATATAAGTCAGAGTTGTCTAATGAAACCTATACGACTCATAGGCAACCAGTACGATAGTGTTGGAGTTGCCTAGTATTGCAACCTGTACAACAATGTCGGAGTTGCCTAACGCAACCTGTACGACTCATAAATCAATCTATGATAACACATGAGTCGGAGTTGTCTAATGCAACCTGTATGACTCATAGGCAACTTGTACAACATTACTGGAGTTGCCTAGTATTGCAACCAGTAAGACAGTGTCGTAGTTGCTGAGTATTGCAACCTGTACGACAATGTCGGAGTTGCATAAAACACAAATATAATCATGCCATAACTCAATCATTTCAGATAACACCATAAACTCACCTGAATTTACCTGCACGTCTTGCGTTCACCTTAACACTTCAAAGCATTCACAACAATCATATATAGGTAATATGCATATGGATATGCCATGATGCAATCTAAAACTCAACCATATCATAGTATTTTAGAATATATATATATATATATATATATAAAACATGGTATAAACTGCATAAATCAATTTGAAAGCATTTGTGGAACTATCAGTTATATATATACGATAAAAAAGAAAAGATCCACTCACTTGAGGTCCGCGCTATTACTCCCTAGCATGAATATTGAAACATCATGAACGGTCATCACCTAGAACAATTATTCAATCACGTCTCAGAACTCTTATCAATAAAACACGTAATTTACATAAAACATATCCCAAGGACGTTCTAGAATGATTTGAGACCCATTGACGAAAAGTCAACCGTCAATCAAAGATCAATGGTAGGGTCCACAACCCTACGTAACTCGATCTGGAAGATCCGTACCTCGAATTTCCTATTTGTAACTTCCAAAGATCGACAATATGCTTCTAGAACAACAGCCTAAAGTTTCGGAACGATCCAACAGTCAGATCTCTTGCTAAAATTAAGTGGCGGTCGATGTTTTATTTTACAAACTTACAAATCTGATTCGGAAAGATCCATACGTCAGATTCCTAATCTGTAAGTTCCTATGGTCCTTAAATATTACGTACTATAAGATACTAAGGTTTGGTGACAATCCAACGGTCGGATCATCAATTCATGCAAGGGCCTCGTGACGGCCAACTAGGTGGTCAACTAAGAAACTACATTAAAACATCGTAATTTCACTAAACGGATGTCAAATATAGAATTGGAGCATCCAAATTAGCCAAAGATGGTCAGGTGGGGTCTTGACCCACGCACCGCCGCATGCGGTGGTTGGCCGCCACGGTTCGCCGGAAAATTCTACTATTTCTAAAAATTCTCAAATTTCACAGAAATGAAGATCTCAAAGAGAGGAACAACTTTTATACTGGCCACAAAGTCCAAAAGTGGATGGAAGATGGTCAATTTTGCCCACAAAGCCGGCGAGTACCTAAAGCTTCCTGACGTCGATTCGTCGTCTATGGTGGTCTAATGGGGTCAAGGTTGTTCAGGATTTTCTCTTGGGATGATGGGCTACAAATCCCAAGTTGTGGCATTGGCCATCGCTTTGTCGATTCACCGGAAAATTGAAAAGAGTGGCCGGAGTATTGTTGATTTTCGTCGACTTTCGTGGCCTCAAACCGCCACATACCGTGGTTTATCAAGGTGGTTCTTGGGTGGGTTTTGTAGAGGGGAATGAGAGCTTCAAGATGGTGGTGGTGGTGTCAAAAAATTTCACCAGAGTTGGCGGAAATTGGCCTTGGAAAATAGGAGGTCGAACTGGGTTGTGTGGTGTGCACGGGTTGAAAGGGAAGGGGATGAGGTTCTTCTCTCTCCTTCCTGATTTGCTGATCCCTTTCTCTAATTTCTGATTGGTCCTCCTCCGAACATATCTAATTGGTCACTTAAACAAAATAGCTGATTGGTCCCCTTATTCTTGCTTAAAATCTAATTGGTTTCTTTCCCACAAGGTGGGAGTTCAATTTATTTATAGCTAAACTTTAAATAACCAATTTCAAACATCCGTAACTATACCGTCATAATCCGGACTCGTAAATGGCTTTCGACTATGCGTTCGTGGCAATGATTACTACACAAATACTCCAAAAGAATGACTCATACATCTCTCTAAACAATGGCCACCGAAAGTCAAAATTCTTGCCTCTAGGGCATTTTCGTCAATTCACGCTTTTAAAATTCATAAAACATAAAATTAGAGATGGGTTGTCAAAAAAAATGAGGAAAAGAAAGGCATAAATGCTAGAGAAACTATTCCACTAACCAAATAATGGTAGATTGGGAGTTTGGACTAGCCTTGGAGAAAGCTATGGAGAAGGAATCGAGGTGGTTTAATTGAAAAAATGGCTTTTCATTCAAGTTAGGTCCATTTTGTTTTAGAACCAAGCTGTCTATTCTTTAAATAAATATTTATGTAAGTATTTTTTTAATTTACATTTCAATTTTTTTCAAAGTTTTCTATACAAGTATGTTTTTATTTTATTTTATTTTTTATTTTATGAACAAAGACTAATATTCAAACGAGAAACCACGGGTACAACCAACACCAGCCAAATCAAATTTTATGGTTGGGCCAGCAAAGTTTGGTACAACACCATCCCATATATAATTAGAATGTAAACTGAGCGTATTTTTAGCAAAGGCATATGCAACAAAGTTAGCTTCCCTATAGATGTGTCTCCAAGAGATGGCTTGGAATTTTGTTGCCAGTTTTCTAATTATTACTATCGCAGAACTCAAGTTCCAGGGGACAGACCAACCACTAAGGACAAATTGGATTACTAATCTTGAGTTGCCTTCCACTTGGATCTTAGAAACACCTTTTTTAAGGGCAAAATAGAGTCCCTCCTTCAGCGCCATATCCTCTGCCTCTGATATGGTAGCTCCATCAACGTTGAACGAACCTCCTCCCAAAACTCTCGCTTGATTATTTCTTAAAACAAAACCTGCAGCTGCATTATGAAGGTTGACTGACCCATAAAAGTTTAGCTTTATAAAATTGGGGTCAGGAGGGTATCATTTAATGTTTGATAAGTTATCATCAAGACTTCTTGTGTGGATTTTTTTATTTGCTTGAAAGGAGTTCCCCAAAAAGAGAGCAATAGCCCTAGTTCTCACATGGTAAGGATTAGTACATTTGAAATGTTTATTATTTCTATCATTCCATATTTGCCAACAAATAATCAAAACCTGGCTTAATCACAAAGTCCGTCATTATCAGCATGGCAAAGATTAGAAAGCCAATCAATAACCCCATTGAAATAAGCATTTAAATTAATTGGCACAATAATATTACAAGCATTTCAAACTAATTTTGCAAAATCACAATTAAAGAAAAGATGGGACAGAGTTTCTTCTTCCTTGTTGCATAAAGGGCACTTAGGATCAATGTTTTTTTATGAACTTACCAAGCCTTCCTTTAGTTTGTAGTCGATTATGTAAGAACATCCACGCAAATATTTTTATCTTAGGGGGAAGTTTCAACTTCCACTTGCGTAAAATCAACCCACTCTTGACATCTGGATTCTATTATTTTGAATCCACGTGGTTGACTTAACTGAAAACAGACCGGTTTCAGAGCAGCCCCAAATAAGTTTATCCTTAGAATCATCCTGTGGAATGACAATATTACAAATTCTCTTACCAATCTGTGGGCAAACAAGTTGTTCAATCTTATTAATATCCCAACACTTAGTGGTAATGCAATCATTAACACAAAGATTCCAATTAATATTAGCCTGTGAAAACCCAATTATGGGACCATAACAAGATGTCTTGACCATTACCCACCATCCATCTCAAACCCCTGGCCAGAATATCACGACAATTAAGAATGCTTTTCCAAGCTAATGAGTAGTGTTGCCTGATCTTATTGTTCAAAAAGCGCTTATCACACTTAAATAAGGAACTTCGGGCTCCAAAATCTCTTTATCATCCTCCTTTGGACGAAAAGGATCTCATTTTGCATCTAGCAATCGTACGACCATAGGCGTACTCAAAGGCTTCACTTTATCCTCGTTAAAGCGGTGCAACACCTTCTGCTGTAGTTCGAATGATGTACTAAGATTCCATCCGAACGGTGCTCTATCCCGAGACTGAGATAGTATCGAGTCTTTCCTAGATTTTTCATCTCAAATTCCAACTTCAGGTACGCAGCACTTCTCTCGAGCTCTTCAGGAGTTTCGATGAGGTTCTTGTCATCGACATAAACTACAATAATCCCAAAACTGGAATGTGACTTCTTAATGAACACGCAAGGGCATAGTTCGTTGTTCACATATCCCTGACTACTCAAATACTCACTCAAACAATTATACCACATTCTTCTGGATTGCTTTAAATGGTACAGTGAACGCCTCAGCCGAGTTGAGAGCATGTTCCGAGGTTTGGAAATATTTGATCTAGTCAAAGTAAGTCCTTCGGGAACTTTCATATAAATTTCCGTATCCAGATCCTCATAGAGATACACAGTTACTACGTCCATTAGTTGCATACTTAGTTTTTTGGAAACTACCAAACTGATAAGGTACCGAAAAGTAATCACATCTATAACGGGTGAGTAAGTTTCGTCATAGTCAATCTAGGGGCGTTGTGAGAAGAATTGCAGAACAAGAAGAGCTTTGTAAGTTCGAATGATGTACTAAGATTCCATCCGAACGGTGCTCTATCCCGAGACTGAGATAGTATCGAGTCTTTCCTAGATTTTTCATCTCAAATTCCAACTTCAGGTACGCAGCACTTCTCTCGAGCTCTTCAGGAGTTTCGATGAGGTTCTTGTCATCGACATAAACTACAATAATCCCAAAACTGGAATGTGACTTCTTAATGAACACGCAAGGGCATAGTTCATTGTTCACATATCCCTGACTACTCAAATACTCACTCAAACAATTATACCACATTCTTCTGGATTGCTTTAAATGGTACAGTGAACGCCTCAGCCGAGTTGAGAGCATGTTCCGAGGTTTGGAAATATTTGATCTAGTCAAAGTAAGTCCTTCGGGAACTTTCATATAAATTTCCGTATCCAGATCCTCATAGAGATACACAGTTACTACGTCCATTAGTTGCATACTTAGTTTTTTGGAAACTACCAAACTGATAAGGTAGCGAAAAGTAATCACATCTATAACGGGTGAGTAAGTTTCGTCATTGTCAATCTAGGGGCGTTGTGAGAAGAATTGCAGAACAAGAAGAGCTTTGTAAGTCACAATTGCTTTCTTCTCATTACGCTTCCAAACAAAAACCCACTTGTAGCCAACGGGCTTCACATGTAGAGGAGTAGGAGCTACAAGTCCAAACACCTTACATTTCGCAAGCGAATCGAGTTCGAATTGGATTGCTTGTTTTCAGTTTGACCAATTAGTCCTACATCGACATTTATCAATGGAACAGGGTTAAATGTCATCGCTTAACATGATCTCAGTAGCTACTGCATATGCTAATACATCGTCGATGATCATCTCATTTCTACACCAAACATTATCCAAGCTAGCATAATGGACTGAAATCTTGTGATTCTCTGGAGGTAGATTGATCCTTTCAAGGACACTTCTTTAATCTATAATATCCTCTTGAGTTAGATCGAATGAATAGGCGACAACTGGATTCATGGTAGGCTCAACAACTTGTGCTTTAGGTTTCCTCTATTCGGGGATGTGAATCCTTTGAACCAAGAGGTCTGCCATGCTTTTGTGTAGGGGCAGAGCATTGGCTACCTGCTAATGTATGTGGATCAGCCAAATGGCGTCCCAGGCTTCTAGGAGTGAAGTCCGTCTTACATTTGGTAAATCCATCTTTGCAGGCACATTTCCAGCTGGAATATGTGATCTTGTCACTCACACTAGATCCGTGAAAACATCTGGCATGCTCTAAGCTACGCTATGAAGATCTAATATCCATTACATTTTAGTTTCAAATTGAGGGGTGTAGGGATCTAAATGAGACAAAGTGGGAGTTGTCCACGGTAATTCGCGTCGTTCTTCATAGAAGTGACAATTCGTAAAATGAGTGGTAAAAAGATCGCCTCTCAAAGGTTCTAAGTAACAAATAATTAAAGGAGAATCATATCCAACATGGATTCCCATCCTTCGCTGAGGCCCCATTTTTGTACGTAAAGGAAACAAAATCGGCACATAGACTGCACAACAAAAAATGCGCAAATGCAATAAGTCGGGTTTGTATCTGGTAGCCCATTGAAGGGCGCTATATGTGTAAACACGAAAATTCTATTTCGAATGAAACAAGAACATGTGTACAAAGTAGATTTGTATTGATGAATTTTGTAGGTTACAATCTCTGTTTACAATTTTCCTTTGATTCAGTCTTCAAATTTGATGTAGATGCATAGGTTATTGATCCAAGGGTTGCGATGACTTGATCTCGGACAAACGATTGAACGATTGCTTCAAGTTTTGAGCTTGAAACAATGCCTGGATGATCTTCACCTCAGGTTTAGGGCAGCGACAAAGGTAGTGTTCGATGTAGAATTTTGTTGATTCAAGGGTCATGGCGACTTGATCTTGAATCGAAAGTTGTTACAAGTTTTAAGTTTGCAACAACGTCTTGAAGGAATCAACACAAATGCTTGTTGATTCTTCAAGGGGAGTGCTTCGACTTTGGTCGAGAGAAAGCTTCGGCTTTGGTTGATTGTTCTTTGAAGAGAGCTTTGACAACGTATTTGTCTTCAAAGATTTGTGTAGAGGTTCTTATGTGTAGAGATTTTTTGACCCTTATGCTTTTGGGATGACCTTATATTTATAGGTTTCTCAAGGCTTGCCTTTGGGTGTCTTTGGCTTTGATTTATGTCCTAATTTGTCCATGGGAGAATTTAGGCATGTTTTGTGTCTTAATTTCAGCCACTTTACTCCCTCGGCTGAAATTAGGAGGCCTTGTTGCCTATTTTGTGAGCAAGCTTCAATTCTTGCTTGTTTTATGAAGATGCCTTAACTTTCTTTCTGGTTTTTGGACTAATCTAGACCCTTTTGCCGAATTTAAGGGAGTTTTCTCCTTTGTGCCAATTTTTAGGAAGATTTTATTGAAGGAAATATTTGTGAAAACAAGTTCATTTGAGCAACATCTATGCATGCAATTAACAATTAAAGGCGGAATCATGCTTGTATGCACTCAAAAACAAAACTTTACCTATGAAATTCAAGGCCTAGTAGTTGTAGAGAACCAAGACTCAACTCAAATTTTAAAGAAAAGAGTTGAGAAACTTTTATACGTTTGAAATACCTCTTTGCTTAGCAAAGGATATTCACCCATGTGAGGGCCTTCTTCCTTAGTCTCCTTGCTCCTTGGCTCCATGGATGTGGATGGTGGAACTTTGCTTTTTGGCTCCATGACATCTAGGATGGATGAAGGATTTGGATTCTCCAAGTTCCCAAAATAGAGAACCTCTAAGTCTCCACACCAAGGAGAGTATTGAGGAAGAGATGAGTGACCTAGAGGAAGAAAGATTGCTAGCTATTTTCCTCTAGGGTAGCCGGCCTCTTAGAGAGAAAAGGAAAGTTTCTATTCTCTCCAATTTCCTCAAAGAAAACCCTTAGGATGAAATGGCTATAAAGTTGCCTTTATACCACCTCACAATGGAGTGGCAAACTTGCAATTAACACAAGTTTGCCCAACCTTCACCCTATGGCCGGCCTTAATGGGTTTATTGGGCTTTGATGCCCTTTGTGTTTTCAAGTTGTCATACAACTTGAGTTAATGGGCTTGACATTCAAATCCCATTGGGCCTTGTGGCCCAAAACTAACTCGTGGTCTATAACGAACTTATTCATTTGATTAATTAAGATATTAATTAATCTTAGCCATAAATGATTAAACCATTTAATTATTCTTACTCATCTCCATTGTTTCTTCAATCTTTACCTTACTCGATGTATGATCCATTAGATTCCTTTGAGCGAGGTAGTGGGCGATTAGACTCTTCAAATTGATTGTGAATTAAGACTTACTTTCAATTCTCCCTTTAGTGATTAAACACCTTTAGGGCTTCCACAAACCATGAGTGACACCTAGCAGTATGTCCTAGCTACCTAAGCTAATCAGAAAAGGTGGAGAACCTATCCAATTTGGGATTATAATGCAATACGGTCTCTCTTTAATGCAATTCTCTTGACCACATTGTTTGGTTTGATAGTTTATTCATGCCTACTATCCAGTGTGATTCTCTTACTTTTATGATTACCTTGAATGTGATTTGGAATGACTTCCTAAATCTCATTCATACTTTGGCCAGAGATTCTTAATCATATCATAGAGTGTTCTCCCTTAAATGGTTTGAAGGCTAGAGATCCCTTGTTGCGCATTCACTTGCCTCATGGCTAAGTGGCATAACCCCAACTATTTCGTGGACACCCTCTAACGGAGTGACTTTGACATAGTCAAAGATCAAGGACCTAACCACAAGACAACTATGATGCCTCAGGTCAAAAGACTACTTTGCATTATCCAAACCATGAGTTCTCATGTGACATGAGTATGAAAACTCCTCGTTGATTGTGTTTAGTGGACTCATTCTCTATTGAGCACCTACATGCTTGCCTTGGTGTTAGTCACACCAATGACTTGAGACCAGTCACTCTCTATAAGAGAAGACATAGCACATACTGATCTTAACAGACTGTCAATGCCCAATTGGCAATCCTATGATCATGAATGTTTAGGATATGTATACGAAAGAGTATGGTCTCATGAATCTAATAGATCACATTCTCGCAATTACATATTCCTTGGACTTATTGTTTAAGCATATAACATTTATATGAGACAGGTTTAAACAATAATTTTTTCCCTTTATATTAAACTAGATTAGCTTAACACGTGAAATGTCCGTAAAGTATCCTCATATGATTGGCTTTAGGGCACATTTCCAACATTTATATTTCCTTTGCTTGATTTGTGCCACATGTCATTGATGACTTATCCATTTGTGATGAATCATATGCCACGTGGAGCTTTGTGATGCATCATTTGTATACAACGAAATTTACATGTCTATAAATGCCCCCACTTCAAGGCATGTTGTAGGCATGTGCTTGTCACATGGAGCAAACATGTTTTGAAGTCCTGTAATGTGAATGTTCTAACTCAAGGGTCGTTGAGGCTTGATCTTGAATTAGCTTGCTTTTTCGAGGGCTGTAGAGGCTTGATTTTGAACGAAACATTTCTTCAAGGGCCGTTGAGGTGTATTTCTTGGACGAAACATTTTTTCAAGGGTAGTAGAGGCTTGATCTTGAATTGAGATGATGAATTTCATTAAGGGCCATTGAGGCGTATTTTTTGGACAAAACATTTCTTCAAGGGCCATTGGGGCTTGATCTTGAATGAAATGAAAATTTTCTTCAAAGGCTGTAGAGGCTTAATCTTGAAAGAAATTTTGAAAATGGATAAATCAGCATATACTTATTGTGCGTATTTGATTTTCCATAATCTTTGACAAAATACATTTGGCGCATTTTGAATTTTTCCTTGTGGTTGTAGGAAAAATGTTTTCCTTCATTCGATAGGAATCCCCTTCAATTATGGTAATGAGGGTGGCTCCCTTGAAAGTGTTGGAAAGCTTTGGTGATTTCCTTCAAGGTTTTGGAAGGATTTATTGCTTGCCCTTAGGTAAGTAGGATGTGCTTTTTTCTTTCCTTCTTTCTTCCCCGCATGACACATCCCAGTCCGCATAGTAAGATATTGTCCGCTTTGGGCCGTACCCTCACGGTTTTGTTCTTGGGCTTCCACCCAAAACGCGTCTCACTATAGGGACGTGGGCTTGAACATATAAGGCACATCACCCCCTCTCCCCCAGGCGATGTGGGATCTTACAATCCACCCCCCTTAGGGGCCTGACGTCCTCGTCGGCTCATTTCCGGCCGGGGAGTGGCTATGATACCAAATTGACACATCCTAGACCGTATAGTAAGATATTGTCTGCTTTGTTCCCTGCCCTCACGGTTTTGTTCTTGGGCTTCCACCCAAACCGCGTCTCACTATAGGGAGGTGGGCATGTACATATAAGGCACATCACCCCTCACCCCCGGGTGATGTGGGATCTTACATATAAGGCACATCACCCCTTCTCCCCTAGGTGATGTGGGATCTTACAATCCACCCCCCTTAGGGGCCGGACATCCTAGTCGGCACACTTACGGTCGTGGAGTGACTCTGATACCAAATTGACACATCCCAGTCCGCATAGTAAGATATTGTTCGCTTTGGGCTACGCCCTCATGGTTTTGTTTTTGGGCTTCCACCCAAAATGCGTCTCACTATAGGGAGGTGGTCATGTACTTATAAGGCACATCACCCCCTCTCCCCCGGGTGATGTGGGATCTTACACCACATCAAAGAGGATTGTTTTTTGTTTCCTCTTTATTTATTTATTTTTTCATGGCAAGGAAGTAGATGTTTTGTTCTTTGCTTTGATTTCCATGGCAAGGAGGACAATTTTCTTTCCTTTTTTTATTTACCATGGCAACGAAGGAGTTTTCTTTCCCCTTTTTTGATTTCCCATAGCAAGGTGGGATTTTTTTTTTTTTTTTTTGCTTTTGATTCCCCACGGCAAGGAGGTATTTTTCCTTTCCTTTTTTTTGTTTGATTTCTCTTCTGAACAATTATGTAAAAATATGGTAAACGTATCTTTATCCCTTATCTTTTCAGGCATATATCACATGCCACTAGGAAAAATCAGGAAACTCTTCAACTTTTCATTTTCGCACAGCTGCGCAATCCTAACGGGAAAACAACTTCTGCAGGAATAACTTTGAAAACTGGAACGTTTGGCTTTAGGGAAAATTATGAAATTTGGATACAATGATCCTCAGCCACTTAGCTTCCTTCTCCAATTGGTCTTGCATCAAAACTCTTTCGGAAAGTTGAATTATCACCAAAAACATCCTGCTTGCGCAGATTGGCTGAAAGTTTCCATTGTTTGCTTGGAATTTGCTTCCTTGTTTTGATTTTTCTTTTGCTATTTGGGTATGTATTTTCCTTCTAGCATTAGGAAGACCATTGGGTGTGTATTTTTTCACACACACAATTCCTTGCCGTGGGCTTGCTGGAAGCTTTTGCCGTGGGTTTTGCTTGTTGCTGCTGCTTGAAGCTTGTTGCAGTGCGTCATTGTTTACCATGTGGTGCTATGCAAAAGACTGCAATGTGTTTATGCTGTGCAGTGCCTTTTGGTCACAGTGTTGGAAATATGCCATGAAAGTCAATCTTTGGAAGAAACCTTTCAGGACAAATGAATGGATGTATAGATGATTCTTATACATCAAATGGCAAAGATACAAATTAGGACTATCTCAATAAACGATATATGTCCTAAATAGTGAATCCATGGACAATGGATCGATTGAAGAAGTAATCTAATGATGTTAGACTACATAGACCTTCTTCACATAACCATAATGTCCAAAAAGGTTCCTGGTCATTGGATTGTCAGAGGGATACTGACAATGCTTAGACCGGTACATACTGTGTCTGCTTCAAATGGAAGGATGGAAAGTCTCATCCCATTCGTGTGGTGACACTAAGACAAGTATGTAGGTGCTCATTAAGGGAATGAGTTCACTGAACACAATCGAACGAGAGTACTTGCATGGAGGTCTACTCACATGTCAAGCAAGTAACTCTAATGGTTGGAATAATGTAAGTAGTCCTTTGACCTGAGGCATCGTCGTTGTCTTGTGGCTAAGTACTTAATCTTTGATTATGTCAAAGTCACCCCATTCGTGGGTGTCCACGGCATAATTGGGGTTAAGCCACTTAGTCATGAAGGCAAGTGAATGCGCAACAAGGAATCTCTAATCCTCGATAAGAGAGGAAGAATACTCTAAGATATGATTCAGGAATCTTTGGCCGAAGTATCGAGCGTAATAAAGGAAAGCGTTCCTATACGACTCAATTGAATCATATAAGAAGGAATAATCACATTAGGGGTTTGACATGATATATCAATACCCTAGTAATGTGATTGAGAGTATTGTTTTAGAGAAGGATCGAATTACATTGTAATTCCAACTGAATAGGTTCTCTGAACAACTTCTACATTAGCTTGGGTAGCTATGATATATGGTTAGATGTCACTCATAGCTTGTGAGTTCTTCTAGATGATTAAATGTAGTCATCAAAGAAGAAGGTGAATTAAAAGGAAGTTTTAATTCACTAAGTGATTGAATTAAATATAATCAATTGGATTGATGTCGATCACCTCACTACCTTGCTAATTAGAACCTAAAATGATTGTACACCGATACACTCTTGTGGTGAGTAATTAATGGATGATGGAAATAATTAATTGGATTAATTAAGTGTTGTGATTAATTTAGAAAGTCTAAAGAAATCATAAAAGCGATAAAAGATCGTTTTGGGCTTAAAGAAACGTTTGGGTTTAATTGGGCCCATTGGGCCTAAACCCATTGGGCTTTTATTCAAGCATTGGATGACTAGAAATAAATAAAAGCCCAAAGCCCAAACCAAAACAAAGGGGCCGTCCATTTAAAGTGGAGAGGGAGAGATATTAAGTCAAGTTGTTGACTAGGTTTCTTTTTGTCTATTTAAGGAACTTTATAGAGATTTATTCCTTAGGGTTTTTGTGTGTTTAAAACAACAAAGAGGCAAAAGAAATATCTCTCTAAAACTACACAAAGGCCGGCCACCTTAAGGGTGATTTAGCTAATCCTTTTTTCACTCTTTTGGTTATTCCTCCATCCATCTCACTACACTAGTGGGTGTGGATCTTTAGAGGTCTTCTCCTTTGGAGACTAAAGGAGAACCTAGGAGCACTCTTACCAACAAAGTGGAGGAGGCAAGGAGGGAGGCTAGGCTCAAGGAGTTCAAGGAGCAAAGGGCTTGGAGGTGGTCCATCCTTGGTCTAAAATCTAGATCAAGAGGTATAGATCTATTCCTTCACTTTGTTCTTAACTTAAATGTTTTAGATGCATTATATATAAACCTATGAACCTTGAAGGGGATTTGCATGACTATAGCTTTGATATTATTTGATAACATGCTTCCGTTGCTTATGTATATTAATTTTGAATTGTATATGCATGCTAGTCATTTCGAAATCCCATATTAATCTCTTAGATTTCCCTTCACACAGTGTTCCCTTGGTAGCGACGTTGCTGTGTGCATCTGTTGCTGCTGCTGCCGTGCTCTTTTTGGTGCTATTTGGTGTGAGTTGTAGCTTCTTGAAGCTTGTTGTAGTGTGTCACTTTTACCATGTAGGGCTATGCAAAAGACTACATCGAGTTTATGCTGTGTAATGCCTTTTGGTCATAGTTTTCGTCGGTGGTGACATTGCCGTGCAGTGCAAGAAACTGCTTGCGTAATCGCTGCGGGATTGCGTAGTGCGATTACATGGCCTTTTGGTTTTCTTTGCTACTGTAGCGTGCTTTGAATGACCATCCTGTAGCTGCCCTCTTCACCGTGTAATGCAAGAAGTTGCTTTTGTAATCACTGCGGGGTGGCATAGTGCGATTACGTGGCGTTTTGCTTTTCTTTGCTACTGTAGTGCCCATTGAAGAACTGTCTTAGAATTGCCCTCTTTGCCCTGCGTGATCAAACTTCATGGTTGATTTCCTCTTGTTGTTGTGATGTTGTCATCATCATTCTTCAACGTTCATGAGGTTTGTCTCGCATGTCTTTTGCTTTAGTGAAACGATTTTTTTTTTCCTCTCTTTGCTGCCCTACTTTTGTGCTTATGTTGATTTGTTTATTTTGTTACAGCCATGGTATTTTTCAAGTGCTTTAAGAATAATACCATTACTATTCTCGTGAAGGAAAGCGATTCGCAAGATAAGGGGACGACATTGAAGCTTTGCACTCCGTTGACTATCCCTAAGGCGCTTATTCTTCCTGCAAATGACAACTCGATGCACATCAAGTCATGGTCTTCTGAACTATTTTGGGAGGTGATAGATTTCAGTCGATCAACTTTGAAGAAGAAGGCGTGTACATCGAAGATTCTTATCTTGAATCCTTCGCACCAAGCTCGTGACAATTCACCGGCTTCGTTTGAGCTCATAGGCGATCGCATCCGTAGTTGAGCTATGACTTGGAATAGCACCTTGTCGACTACTAGAGAAGCCTTCTTTGTTTTTTGCTCATTTTGTAATACGGCTTTGTAGCCGAATTCTTCCTTTAAAGAAATAAAGTATTCACATTTTGAATTTGCTCTTTATTCTTCAAAGTGTTTGCATTTTTTTGTTGACGATGTGACTATACTTGAAGTTTTGAAGTTTCAAGTTGCCTACGTACCCTCGGTTGAGGAGGGATCAAGTCATGACATAGTTCAAGGGAGATGGATTTTGGCGATCTTAAAGGTGAATTTTTATTTTTGTTTTGTTTTGTTTTGTTTTGCCGTACATAGGTTATGCTCTTGCGAGCCAAGAGCGTTAAGTGTCACTTTTTAAACTCGTGCAAACAAGGAGCATTGTGTGTCGTCTTTTAAGCTCGTGCGCACCAGGAGCGTTGTGTGTCACCTTTTAAGCTCGTGCGAACAAGGAGCATTGATCCGTGTGCAGTATAGGCTCATACAGGTGAGGAGCGTTGAGTGTTTGGTTTAAGGGTAGTAACACTTCAAGAATCTGCTATTGATGGGGCCGATCTTCAAGTTGTCTTCTGCAATGATTAGGTAAGCACCGTTGCTGTAGACCTTTTGTATTACGAAAGGTCCATCCCATTTTGATGTGAACTTGATTTTTGTTTTGTGAGTTGTGATGATGGGCCTTCGTAATGCCAAGACAAGATCTCCAATTTGGAAAGACCTTGGCTGGACCTTCTTGTTGAACGCCTTGGATAGCCGTGCTTGGTAGCATTCTAAGTGTTGTTGAGCTTCAAGTGCTTCCAACTTTTGAAGTTACAACTTTGCGTTTTCCTTTTTAGTCAAGCCTTCTTGCATCGCCATCCTTAGTGAGGGGACTTGACTTTCAAGTGGCAGGACAACTTCCACACCATATATGAGAGAATAAGGCGTAGCTTGGGTAGAAGTCCTATGTGTGGTCCTATATGCCTAAAGTGCTTCACTTATTCTTTCATGCCAGTCTTTCTTTGTTTGGTTGATCACCTTTTTCAAGAGGTTGCACAACGTTTTGTTGAATGCTTTTGCAAAACTGTTGGCCGGAGCATGATACATAGAAGACTTGTGCTGCTTGTTGGAAATGTGCCCTAAAACCAATCATATGATGATACTTTACGGACATTTCACATGTTAAACTAATCTAGTTTAATATCAAGGGCAAATATTATTGTTTGAGCCGTCTCATATAAATGTTATACGCTTAAACGATAAGTCCAAGGAATATGTGATTGGGAGAATGCGATCTAAAGAAGTTAGATTCATGAGACCATTCTTTCGTAGACACATCCTAAACGTTCCTGATCATAGGATTGCCAATTGGGCATTGACAGTCCGTTAAGATCAGTACGTGCTGTGTCTTCTCTCAGAGAGAGTGACTAGTCTCGAGTCATTGGTGTGTGTGACATCAAGACAAGTACGTAGGTGCTCAATAGAGAATGAGTTCACTGAACACGATCAATGAAGAGTTCTCATATTCATGTCACATGAGAACTCATGGTTGGGATAATGCAAAGTAGTCATTTGACCTGAGGCATCATAGTTGTCTTGTGGTTAGGTACTTGATCTTTGATTATGTCAAAGTCACCTCATCCGCGGGTGTCCACGGCATAGTTGGGGTTAAGCCACTTAGCCATAGAGCCAAGTGAATGCGCAACAAGGGATCTCTAACCTTCAAACCGTTTGAGGGAGAATACTCTATGATATGATTAAGAATCTCTGGCCAAAGTATGAATGAGATTTAGGAAGTCGTTCCAAATCACATTCAAAGTAATCATATAAGTAAAATGAATCACATTGGATAGTAGACATGAATAAACTATCAAACCAAACAATGTGATCAAGAGTATTGTATTAGAGAAAGACCGTATTGCATTGTAATCCTAAACTGAATAGGTTCTCCACCTCTTATGATTAGCTTGGGTAACCATGATATGCTGCTAGGTGTCACTCATGGTTTGTGGAAGCCCTAAACGTGTATAATCACTAAAGGGAGAATTGAAAGTAAGTTTCAATTCACAATCGATTTTAAATGGTTTTAATCGCCCACTGCCTCACTAAAAGGAACCTAATGGATCGTACACCGTGTAAGGTGGAGATTGAAGAAACAATGGAGATGAGTAAGAATAATTAAATGGTTTAATTATTTATGGCAAGGATTAATTAATATGTTAATTAATCAAACGAATAAGTTCGTTAAAGACCTCGGGATAGTTTTGGACGTTAAGGCCCAATAGGCTTCGAACGTCAAGCCCATTGACTTAAGTTGTATGACAACTTAATGAATAATGATTCACAAAGGCCCAATTAGCCCAATAATACCCTAAGGACGGCCATTTAGAGATGGAGTGAGTTTTGGACTTATTTACAAGTTTGCCACTCCAATGAATTAAGGTATAAATATGAATTTATAGCCAAAATTCATTTAGGGTTTCCTTTTGGGGAAAGGATGAGAACATAAGCTCTCCTTTCTCTCTAAAGTGGCCGGCCTCCTTGGAGGGTTTAGCTAGCAATCCTACTACTCCAAGGTCACTCATTTCTTCTCCAATCTAACCTTGGTGAAGAGACTTAGAGGTTCTCAATTTTGGGAACTTGGAGAAACATATTCTTCCTGTTGGAAGTCTGCCCACAAAACCACTCATTTGATGTAATAGCTTTTGGAATACTTATTGTATTAAACTTTTATATGTTTAATGAAGGGCAAAGCTTATTGTTAATCACTATTTATTGTATCATGTGTTTAAGCAATAAGGGAATCCAAGGAATGTATTTGATCTAAGAGATAAGTGATTTAAGTAAGTTAGATTAACGAGACCTTTCTCTTATGTTCATTCCTAAAACGTTCCTAGCCATAGGATTGCCAATTGGGCATTGACAATCCGCTAAGGTTAGTATGTGTTATGTTGACTCAAGCGCGAGTATGACAAGTCTCAAGTCATTTAGTGTTGGACACTAAGACAAACACATAGGTGCTCGAAAGAGTAATTGAGTACACTGAACTACGATCAAAAGAGAGTTCAAACATACATGTCATGTAAGAACTCGATAGTTGCAATATGCAAAGTAGTCCTTTGACCTGAGGCATCATAGATGTCTAATGGTTAGGTCCTTGATCTTTGATCATGTTAAATAGCATTCCATTGGAGTGTCCACGGCATTGTTGGGATCAAGCTATCTAGTCATGTAGGCATATGAATGCACAACAAGGGATCTCTAACCTTCTATGGTGGAAGGAGAATACTCTACGATATGATTCGGGAGTCTTTGGCCAAAGCATTTGAATATGACTTAGGAAATTTGTTCCAAATCATATTTAATCGAATCATATAGAGAAGTCTCACATTGGATAGTAGACATGAAACAAACTATCACTCAAACAATGTGATTAAGGGTATTGTATTAGAGAAGGACCGTATTGCATTGTAGTTGTAACTGGATAGGTTTTCCAACCACTTCTACTTAGCTTGGGTAACCATGATATGCTGCTAGGTGTCACTTATGGTTTGTGGAAGCCTTGAAGATTAGCCAACACTAATCAAAGGGAGAATTGAAATGTTGTTTCAATTCACAATCGATCGTTAAGAGTAACAATCGCCCATTGCCTCGCTAATTGGAACCTAATGGATCGTACATCGAGTAAGGGTGAAAGTGAAGAAATATAAATGAGATGGATAAGCAATTAAATGGTTTAATTGAGAATGGTCAAGATTAATTAATTAGTTAATTTATTTTACGAAAGGTTCGTATTGGGCTTTTAAGTTGGTTTTAGGCTTCGGGGCTCAAAAGCATTTTGGTCCACAAGGCCCATTATGTTTAAGTTGTATGACAACTAAAACAAAATGGGCAATTAGCCCAATAACAAAGGTAAGGCCGGCCATAAGGGTGAGGGTAGCAAACTTGGATTAATTACAAATTTGCCACTCACTTGAAATAAAGTATAAAATCAACTTTATAGCTTTATTTCTCATTAGGGTTTTTTCTTGGTGAAATGAGGTGAAACACTTTCTCTAATTTTCTCTAAAGAGGCCGGCCACTTAGAGGGGAATTAGCTAGCAATCTTTTCTTCTCGAAGTCATCCATTTCATCTTCACACTTCATCCTTGGTGTGGAGACTTAGAGACATCAAGCTTTTGATGTTTTTGGAGAACTAATCCTCAAATCCTCAAAGAAGCAAAGGAGCACTAAAAGGAGGAAAATCACAAGGAAGATCCAAGGAACAAGGAGGTGACTTGAAGGCCCTCCACTTGGGTGAATCCCTTGTGTAAACAAGGATGAGCTTCAACGGTAAAGAAACTCTAAATCTTTCCTTCTCTTTAATGTTGTTAAAGAGTTTATTAGTTCACCATATACTAGGCTTTGAAAGTCATGGGTTTTATGAATTGTTTTTTAATGCATGCCTACTTTAAAGTGTTAATAGTTTGCATATGTATTCAAATGTTCTTACATGTTCTTAGCTAGGACAAAAATTTTCCTTCAAGTGGTATCAGAGCCTAGGCCTAGTTTATGGTGAATCGTTTTGGGTTTTATGATTTTCATGATTTGTGATTTAAATGTTGTAAATGTTACAGGATTTGTTCTTGCTTTGAATATAAAAATTTTGCTAGAAAATTTAGCATCTCAAATGTTGTAGATGTATTTCATTTAAGCATGAATATTGGAACTAAAATTTGGTGCCATGAATGTTTGGAAATTCGGCCAAATCCATAGGGTGATTTTTTTGGGTTCATGTTTGTGTTGTTAAAATGGTTTTAAGGTGACTTTTGGAACCCCTAAGTACCCTAGGATGTTAGCCCTCTTTTGAGTAGTGAAAATTTGAGTTTTAATGAGTGAAAACATTCATGGAGCTCTTATGAGTTTTCATGTGTGTTCTTCAATGTTCTTGAGTTTCTTACCAAGAACAAAAAGGTTTGGAATTTTGATTCAAAGTGTTTGGTGTTTTAAATAAAGTTTTGGTTTATTTATGATGGGTGATGGTTATAGGTGAAGGATGATTAATGCTATTAATGTTTCACAAAAACATTTCTCTTACAACCCATCCCATTCACCTTTAACCTCACCCACCAATTCCACTTGCATATTGCACATGCATGCACCACTTGCATAAAATCCCTTTCACACTCTTTCACACTCTAAAACCGGCCACCCCCTAGTGGGGGTACTTTTGGGGCCTTTTATGCAATTACATAAAGTTTTGATACTTTTGTGTATTTGCATTTTGGCCCAAAAGTTTACGTTTTTACGTTAAGGCCCAAAAACTCTAAAGGACGAATTGTTTTGATCCTTTAATGATGTTTTTACATTATTAAAATTTTGGGTTCTAGTTGAAATTACATGAAGTTGTGGACTTTTGTGTTTTTTCAAAGTGACCCCAAAAATTTGTGTTTTTGCATTGTGGCCCAATTGTTGTGGTCATAGTTTCCTTTTGGCCCAAATAAAATGGGAACAAAATTGTTTTGTCTCTTTAATGAGAATTGGATTTTCATTTCATTTAGTTCCATTTAAATCAATTCTATGGATCCAAAAACCAATTGTTTCAGTTGCTTTCTTAGTTAATGTGATTGATTAAGAAAAAGGGTGATTATGAACCAAAGGCCTCGATAATTGAGCTATGTGATTGGCCGCTTTACATTATGAATGTTTGGGTTTGGTAGTGTAGATTTGAATGTAATTTGATTAATTCAATTTGTTGTAAATGGACATAAGTCCATCATTTGTGTTGTAAAAGGGCATAAGCCCTTCTTATTATTTCATGTATTCCTATTTGTTTAATTGTATGCAAAATGGAATAGTTGGGTCCAACGCCCAATAGGAAATAACGGTTTAATTGGATTAAACGCGTAACTAAAATCAACAACTACCTACCTTAGACCCAAGGTCCAACACAAGGCTCGTGTTGGATCAAATTAAACGGTTCATAATCATCCTAAAACCTAATATGACTATATAGTCCATATGAGGATGCAATGCATTCGTTAGTAGTTCCATATAGTCTCGCTTGTTTCAACGAAACAGTGGGAGTATTATATGCTACTAATTCATATTAACTTGGACCAATAGTTGTGATAGGCCCAAGTTCTTTTAATAAGATTAAAATGATTTTGATGTAGCCCAAAACTACTCCCTCAACAAACGAATATTAAGTTGATAAGCGAGAGATGTTTTGAACATCTCTTCGTAGGCCTTCCACCGTGGTGGGCTCCAATCGTTTGTGACTCATGCACCGGCTTCACCCTATCATGGGGGAGTTCAAAGTATGTGCTTACATCCAGGAGGAGTCCATAAACATATGATGAGGTGAGTGTAGGCAACGAGGATAGCCGACATCGTATCATTGTGAGGCTATTCTTGAAACCCTTCACAAACTAAGCATGGTGGGAATAACTTAAACTAAGTGCAATGGAGCCGACATCGTATCATCGTGAGGCAACATTCTCTAGAGGCCAAATGGATGGGTAATTACAAAAGGTTGTAAATGAATAATGCGTTATTCTCTCATCATTATTTTTGTTTACCAACATCGTATCATCGTGAGGTGGGCTTGGTAATGGTGAGTCTCCCATACCCCGCTAAGAGTTCAATATAACACTTGAATTCTATTGAGGGATGTGGAATTTGCCAAAAATAGTGGGTGGTACTATTTGATTCAAAGACCCAATCAAATAGTTTTAAAACAAACAATCTAATACGATTTCTATTATGTTATGTAGTTAACGACATGCCTAAAATTATACCCACCATTATACTTGACAAAAAGGGCCTTAAGGGCCAACGTTTCCTTGCTTGGTATCGCCACATTGAGAATGTCTCAAAGGTGAAAGACATATTGTATGTGCTTAAGCAATCCCCTCCTCATTTACCTCCTACGAAACTAGCTTCAAAGGAGGAGTGTCAAAAATATGTTAGACACTATGAGGATGACCTACAAGCCAAATGCTTAATCCTCACTTCACTTAGTGAGGAGCTTATGAAGCAACATAAGCACATGGACACTTCTTGTGCCATGGTTGAAAGTTTGCATAAGATGCATGACATTGAGACTAGTAATGTACGATTCTCAAATGTTTGTAGTCTAATGAATGCCAAAATGGCAAAGGGGACATCGGTCCATAAACATGGACAAAAGATGGAAAAGATATTTAAAGATCTTAAAAGTTTAGGAACTTCCATCGATGGGAAAATGGCCCAAGACTTTTTCCTTGCATCTCTCTCGGATGATTTCACTAAGTTTATTGTAAACTATAAAGTGAATAGATTCGATCATGCTTTAACCGAGATGATTGACATGTGCTGTAAATTTGAAAAAGGTTTCAAAAGGGACAGTGGGAGTGAGAATGCAATCACAAGGAAAAGGTTGCATAAGAAGAAGGCAAAGAAATCCAAAGGAACATGCTTTCATTGTGGAAAGGATGAACGTTGGAAGAAGAAATACAGGGTGCGCATTGCGAGCCTTATGACACGAACTTTTGAAGAGACTATTTCTGTCATAGAGAGTGCTTTTACAGTAAGCTCCAATTCCTGGATATTTGATTCAGGTGCTAGTCAACATATCTGTAATACGATGCAGGGACTAGCGGGGAGCAAGTCACTGCGCAATGGGGAGATGGTTGTGCGAGTTGGGAACGGCACTAAAATCTCTGCAAAAGCAATAGGCACCTACATGCTTAACCTACCCTCTGGGGAAGTCCTGGAACTTAAAAATTGTTTATATTTTCCTTCATGTATAAAGAATTTGATTTCCATCTCTAAGCTTTTACGAGATGGGCACTCATTATTGTTTGACAAAATGAGTTGCACTTTATACTTGAACGGTCGTATTATCTCTCATGGTAATATGATAGAGGGACTTTTTCACCTAGAGACAAATAGTGGGATGCAATGTATTGCAAGCGGGAATACCTCAAAACCCAAAAGGGCTAGAGAAGAAATTAACCAAGAAAAGATGTGGCATCTTAAACTTGGACATGTGAACCTTGATAAGATTCACAAGATGTCGAAAGACGGATATATCCGCCCATTAGGTAATGACCAGATGGGTACTTGTGAATGTTGCTTGAAAGGGAAGATGACCAAATCTCCATTAAATGGAAAAGAAGAGCGTGCCACTGAAATTCTACGGTTAATCCACACTGACGTATGTGGACCTATGTCTACTACGTGAAGAGGAGGCTTCTCCTACTATATCACATTCACCGACGATCACTCTCGGTTTGGCTATGTGTATCTTATGAAGTACAAGTCAGAATCATTTGAAAGGTTCAAGGAATTCAAGAATGAAGTTGAGAAGCAAACTGGGAAACAGATAAAGATCCTAAGATCGGATCGAGGGGGTGAATATCTGAGTAATGAGTTCCTAGATTATCTCAAAGAGTGTGGAATAATATCACAGTGGACTCCACCAGGAACTCCACAACTTAATGGAGTTTCTGAAAGGAGAAATCGAACCTTGATGAACATGGTTCGTTCTATGATGAGTTCCGCTGATCTACTAGTAACATTCTGGGGATATGTACTATATACAGCAGCTTAATTGCTTAATAGAGTACCTTCCAAGTCAGTTTCACAAACGCCCTATGAGATATGGCATGGAAGAAAGCCAAGTCTTAATCATATTAAGATTTGGGGTTGTGAAGCATATGTCAAGAAGCTTGAGGCTACTAAGCTTGAAGCGAGATCAGTAAGATGTTATTTTGTGGGATATCCTAGAGAAACTATGGGATATGAGTTCTACCATCCAGACGACCAGAAAGTCTTTGTCGCCAGAACTGCTAAGTTTCTAAAGAACGAATTTGTTCTCAAAGGAACTATAAGCAAAGAGATGGAAATTAATGAGATTAATAATGAACCACAAACAAGCACTCGACAAGTTGACAACCCTGTTCCTGAACCCCTAGCTCCACGTAGATCTGAACGGGTTAGTAAGCCACCTAAGAGGTATGGCTTAGACAATGACTTTGCGGAATTGCACCTTCTAGGTGACAATGACACAAAGGAAGACCCTAGGGACTATACTGAAGCAATGTCCGACATTGATTCAAGGAGATGGCAAGAGGCCATGAAATCCGAGATGGATTCCATGTATCAAAATCAGGTCTGGACTCTTGTAAACCCTCCAGAAGGTATTGTACCTGTTGGAAACAAATGGGTCTTCAAGAGGAAGATAGGCGTTGATGGGAACGTGGAGACTTATAAGGCTAGATTAGTAACCAAGGGTTACAGGCAAAGAGAAGGGATTGACTATGAAGAAACTTTCTTTCCTGTAGCCATGATTAAGTCCATTCGAATTTTGCTTGCTATAGCTGCGTACCATGATTATGAGATATGGCAAATGGACGTGAAGACGGCCTTTCTGAACGGCTACCTAGAGGAAGAGCTTTACATGGCTCAACCCGAAGGTTTCGTGTCCAAGTCTGAAAAGACTAAAGTATGCAAGCTTCAAAGGTCCATTTATGGACTTAAGCAAGCCTCCAGGAGCTGGAACATTCGTTTCGACACTGAAATCAAAACGTTTGGTTTTACTCAAAACGAAGACGACAATTGTGTTTATCAAAAGGTCGTTGGGGATGCAGTTGTATTCCTAGTGTTATATGTAGATGACATATTACTATTCGGGAATGACACTGCAGTACTTTCTTCTGTAAAAGTGTGGTTGTCCAAAACCTTCCACATGAAAGATTTAGGAGATCCATCTTATGTACTTGGGATAAAGCTCTATCGTGATAGATCCAGAAGACTAATTGGATTATCCCAATCTATGTACATTGATAAGGTGCTAAGTAGGTTCCAGATGGAACAATCTAAGAAAGGTTTTCTTCCTGTTAGACATGGAATTCACCTTTCTAAGTCCATGGGACCTAAGACTCCTGAAGAGATACGACAAATGAATACTATTCCTTATGCTTCCGCCATAGGAAGTCTCATGTATGCTATGATATGCACAAGTCCTGATATCGCATATGCTGTGAGCACTACTAGTCGATATCAATCTAACCCAGGATCAGAACACTGGGCAGCTGTCAAGATGGTCCTTAAGTACTTAAGAAGAACTAAGGACATGTTCCTCGTTTATAGAGGAGCGACAGAGTTGCGAGTGGAAGCCTATACAGACGCAGATTTCCAATCTGACGTCGATGATAGAAGTTCCAACTCAGGATATGTATTTACTTTGAATGGTGGGGCTGTTAGCTGGAAAAGCAAGAAACAAAGTATGATTGCTGATTCCACGACGGAGGCAGAATATGTCGCTGCAGCTGAAGCCGGCAAAGAAGCGTTCTGGATGAAGAATTTCATCACTGAACTTGGAGTGGTTCCAACCATTACATCACCAGTAACTTTGTACTGTGATAATAGTGGGGCGATAGCTCAAGCCAAGGAACCCAAGGCTCATCAAAAGAACAAGCATTTTGACAGGTGCTTTAATATCATTAGAAGATATGCTGCCGAGGGGAAAGTAAACATCCTCAAAGTTGCCTCAGTCGATAACGTAGCAGATCCACTGACGAAGCCAATGTCTCAAATCCAACTTGACCACCATATGGAAAAGATGGGTATTAGATACATGGGAGGATGGCTTTGAGTGCAAGTGGGAGATTGTTGGAAGTATGCCCACAAAGCCACTCATTTGATGTAATAACTTTTGGAATACTTATTGTATTAAACTTTTATATGTTTAATGAAGGGCAAAGCTTATTGTTAATCACTATTTATTGTATCATGTGTTTAAGCAATAAGGGAATCCAAGGAATGTATTTGATCTAAGAGATAAGTGATTTAAGTAAGTTAGATTAACGAGACCTTTCTCTTATGTTCATTCCTAAAACGTTCCTAGCCATAGGATTGCCAATTGGGCATTGACAATCTGCTAAGGTTAGTATGTGTTATGTTGACTCAAGCGCGAGTATGACAAGTCTCAAGTCATTTAGTGTTGGACACTAAGACAAACACATAGGTGCTCGAAAGAGTAATCGAGTACACTGAACTACGATCAAAAGAGAGTTCAAACATACATGTCATATAAGAACTCGATAGTTGCAATATGCAAAGTAGTCCTTTGACCTGAGGCATCATAGATGTCTAATGGTTAGGTCCTTGATCTTTGATCATGTTAAATGGCATTCCATTGGAGTGTCCACGGCATTGTTGGGATCAAGCTATCTAGTCATGTAGGCATATGAATGCACAACAAGGGATCTCTAACCTTCTATGGTGGAAGGAGAATACTCTAAGATATGATTCGGGAGTCTTTGGCCAAAGCATTTGAATATGACTTAGGAAATTTGTTCCAAATCATATTTAATCGAATCATATAGAGAAGTCTCACATTGGATAGTAGACATGAAACAAACTATCACTCAAACAATGTGATTAAGAGTATTGTATTAGAGAAGGACCGTATTGCATTGTAGTTGTAACTGGATAGGTTCTCCAACCACTTTTACTTAGCTTGGATAACCATGATATGCTGCTAGGTGTCACTCATGGTTTGTGGAAGCCTTGAAGATTAGCCAACACTAATCAAAGGGAGAATTGAAATGTTGTTTCAATTCACAATCGATCGTTAAGAGTAACAATCGCCCCCTGCCTCGCTAATTGGAACCTAATGGATCGTACACCGAGTAAGGGTGAAAGTGAAGAAATATAAATGAGATGGATAAGCAATTAAATGTTTTAATTGAGAATGGTCAAGATTAATTAATTAGTTAATTAATTTTACAAAAGGTTCGTATTGGGCTTTTAAGTTGGTTTTGGGCTTCGGGGCTCAAAAGTGTTTTGGTCCACAAGGCCCATTATGTTTAAGTTGTATGACAACTAAAACAAAATGGGCAATTAGCCCAATAACAAAGGTAAGGCCGGCCATAAGGGTGAGGGTAGCAAACTTGGATTAATTACAAGTTTGCCACTCACTTGAAATGAAGTATAAAATCAACTTTATAGCTTTATTTCTCATCAGGGTTTTTTCTTGGTGAAATGAGGTGAAACACTTTCTCTCATTTTCTCTAAAGAGGCCGGCCACTTAGAGGAGAATTAGCTAGCAATCTTTTCTTCTCTAAGTCATCCATTTCATCTTCACACTTCATCCTTGGTGTGGAGACTTAGAGACATCAAGCTTTTGATGTTTTTGGAGAACTAATCCTCAAATCCTCAAAGAAGCAAAGGAGCACTAAAAGGAGGAAAATCACAAGGAAGATCCAAGGAACAAGGAGGTGACTTGAAGGCCCTCCACTTGGGTGAATCCCTTGTGTAATCACGGATGAACTTCAAGGGTAAAGAAACTCTAAATCTTTCCTTCTCTTTAATGTTGTTAAAGAGTTTATTGGTTCACCATATACTAGGCTTTGAAAGTCATGGGTTTTATGAATTGTTTTTGAATGCATGCCTACTTTAAAGTGTTAATAGTTTGCATATGTATTCAAATGTTCTTACATGTTCTTAGCTAGGAAAATTTTTTTTCCTTCACTTCCATCCAAATCCATAGATCTAAGATGCAAGGAATGAAGGCCCTCTCTTTGGGTGATTAGCCTTTGCTTATGCAAAGAGGAATCTACAAAGGTATAATTTCTCAACTAACAAATGTTGTTTTAAGTTGAGTCAAGGTTCACCAATCTACTAGGCTTTGAATTTCGTGGTTAATGTTTTGTTTTTAAGTGCATACAAGCATGATTCCGCCTTTTAATTGTTAATTGCATGCTATAGATGTTGCTTAAAAGAACATGTTGTTCACAAAATTTCCTTCACTGCTTGAACTTGTATTTCTCGCAGAGCTCGTCTATAGGTCAGTTGGAGAACTGCTTTCTGTTGTCAATGATGATGTAGCGAGGCACACCATATCAGCAGATGATATGCTCCTTGATGAAGCGGGCGACAGTTTCCTTCTTGATTTCCCTTAGGGGTACAGCTTCAGCCCACTTGGAGAAGTAATCCGTTTAGGCTAGGATGTAGGCCTCTCCGGTAGGTGATTTTGGAGCGATTGGTCCCACGACATCCAATCCCCATGCATCAAATGGCCATGAAGCAATCGTAGGGTGTAATGGCTCATGCGATTGATGTATGAAGTTGGCGTGTTACTGGTAGGTTTAGTACCTTTTGGCGTGTTCCAGGCAATCCTTCACTATGCTTGGCCAGTAATAGCCCATTATTTTGAACTGGAAATGTAGCTTTGGTCCAGACTGATGCGCTCGGCATATGCCAAAGTGTGCTTATTCCATGGCTTGATTAGCTTCTTCCTTCTTCATCACCTAGGCATCTTATAAGCATTCCTTTACAAGAATGTCAGTATAGTGTTTCTTTGTAGTAGAGGAAGCAAGGTGCTTGTTGAGGCACTTCAAAACGATGTCTAGGATCATCTGGAATCTTCCTCTGTTCCAAGTAGTCAATTAGGGGTTGTCTCCACTCTTTAGTGTCGATTGGAAGTACTGAGATGACTTTGTATCATCTAGTAGCATTTTAGTGATGAGTGAGATCACCCGTCTTTGGCAAACTGGCATGTCTGCATCTTAGTCTTCTCCTAGTGCCATACTTGAGGCGAAATTAGTGAAAGCGTCTGCCATTTGTTTTTCTTTTCTTGGCACATGTTCTAGCGTCACGACCTCGAACTTTCATAGCAGTTGAGTTGCTAGCCTGAAGTATGGGATGAGATCATCTTTCCTCACTTCATATTTAGTTAAGAACTGATTAATTATGAGCTTGGAGCTGCCATACACTTCTAATGTTGTGATTTCCATGTCGATCACCATTTAGAGTCCAATAATTAATGCTTGGTACTCAACGACATTGTTGGAGCATAGCTCGCTTAGTCAGAAGGAATATGGTAGTATTTGTCTTTGTGGTGACATGAATACTACTCTTGCCCCCACTTCGTCTGCTCGTGCATATCCTTTGAAGAACGTTGTCCATGTCGAGAAGATGTCGACGTAGAACACCTCTTCATCAGGCAAGTCGTCTGAGATTTTCCAATCAGCTGGGATTGGATGATCGGCAAGCAAGTCTGCTAGCGCTTGTCCCATAACGGCTTTAGTTGGAACGTCCATAATCTCGTACTGATTGAGAAGCAACACCCATTTCGAAAGTCGCCCTATCGAAACTAGCTTGGACATGACGTATTTGACCGGGTGAGCTTTGGCAACCAAGTGGATGATGTAAGTATGCATGTAGTGTCAAAGCTTTTGGACGACAAAGACTAAGGCATGGCACTTCTTGTCGATTGGTGAGTAGTTGAGCTCGACACCAGTGAGGGTTCTACTTAGGTAGTAGAGTGCTCTTTCCTTTTGGTCTTCATATTCTTGTGCTAAAAGTGCTCCAATGGAACCTTCTCATGCAACAATGTATAGGATGAGCGACTTTCCAAGAATGGGAGCTTTTAAGACAGGTGGGCTTACCAAGTACCTTTTTATGCTTTCGAAGGCATGGTGGCATTTGTCCTCCCATATGTATGGAGTCTCCTTCTTCATGAGTTGATTGGAAGGTTGACAGCGTTTAGTAAGGTCGGAGATGAAACGCCTAATGAAGCACCAAATGCACACTTCAATGGGTTTATTTTGAGGTTGTAGTGTCGTAGTTTGTCAAATACCATTCGTAAATCCTTCAAGTGATCAAATCTCTTCTTGGTCTTGACAACTATGTTGTCTACGTAACACTCTACATTTTTGTGTAGCATGTCGTTAAAGATCTTCTGCATGGCGCGTAGATATGTGGCTCTAGCCTTCTTCAAGCAAAGGGCATTAACTTGTAGCAGTAGATACCTCTTGGAGTGCGGAAGGTTGTTAGTTCCTTGTCTTCGGGAGCCATGCAGATTTGATTGTACCCAGAGAAGGCATTCATGAATGATAGTGCCTTATGGCCAGTGGTCACATCCACCATGATTTTGATGATTGGCAAGGAAAAGTCATCATTTGGGCAAGCATCGTTGAGGTCTCGAAAATTTACGCAAACAATTATTTGTCCAGATTTCTTTAGGATAATGACGATGTTAGAGATCCACTGAGGGTATTACACTTCTCGAATGAAGCCTTCTTCGATTAGCTTGTCAATCTCGACTTCAATTTATGAGATGAGTTTGGATCGATAATCTCTTTGAGTTTGCTTTATTGGTCGGGTTCTAGGCTTGACTACAAGATGATGCACGAAGATGGTAGGGTCAAGGCCAGACATTTCTTTGTAGGTCCAAGAAAAGACATCTTTGTACTCCAAGAGCAGTTGGTAATACTCCTCGATCTCTTCTGCACTTAGTAATGCACTTACGAAGATAGGCTTCGGTTCCTCGCTTGTGCCTAAGTTGAGCTTTTGGAGATCATCAACCATGGATTGCTGCCTATCCTAGAGTTGTGGTGGCATAACAGTGGCATCTTCCTCGGGGACTTCATTTTCTTTGTCTTCTTGGATTGTGATGTGGAAGATGTCTTAGACCTCTTCTTTAGTGTCGTCCTCTTGGGCTTGTTGGCGTGAAGATTGGTGAATATGGATGATGGTGCGCCTCCTTACCTTCAATGGTCCTTTTGTGTCAACCACCAAGGTTGCTTGGCGTTTCACCCTTGAAGGAATCAAGCTTCGAACATCGAGCTTTTCTTCCTTTGGCGTTGTCTTTCTCTTTCTATCCTCAAGTCTTTCTAAGGCTAACTGTCGTGGAGGAGAGCTAGCCATTTTTCTTTGTTTCGTAGGTTTTGAAAACCTTTCGAAAATAGAGCTTTGGGGTGTTGGTGTGTTAAGTCATTTGAAGACAGAAGTTCGGTCTTGACCACTAATGCGATCAAGTGTCGATATTCTTGGTTTTGAATGATTTAGCCTATCAAAGGCTGACGTTCGAGGGTCTGGTTTAGGCTCTTCTTGATTTTGTTCAATGCTCATGTTGTTGTGTTGAGCGCTAGCGTTTTTCGCTTTTCTTGAAGCGAAGTCTAGCTTTGTTGTTGTCAGCTCCGTAACCATGCTTCTTCAACTTTTTTGAGTCTCGGTGAGGTTACATTCTTTGTCGTTGATGGTGTTTGAAACCTTTTTTCCAAGATTTGAAGGGGAGGCGAAATTGTACCCAGCCTTTGACATGAGTTTGTAGGCGTTTGGGTCGAAACCTTCTTTGGTCCTCTTGGTTGGAAGAGCACTCGGTTTCGCCCCCTTTAGCAGGTTTTTACGAAGCCTTGCGGTGGTTTTGAAATTTAAGCATCGTCTAGCTGTGTCAGCATTAAAACAGCATTTATCTTGAGTAGTTTTACATCGTCCTTATGCTACTGTGTGTTGGCTTTGCTTGTTCTAGTTTCAAATGGGGATTGCCCATTCTTTCTCCTCAATATTGGGATGTATCGGAAGACAGGTGTGTTTGGTCCTTTTGAGGGCATTACACTCTCTTTGATTGTTGTGGGCTTAGCAAGCTCATTGTCGTTCTTGCTTAAAGATGGCACGACTTCCCCTTTTTGTTTTTTTGGTGCGGCTTGCCACTCTTGTTTCTTAAATGCGGCTTGCAACTCTTGTTTCTTAAGTGCGGCATTGCCTATGGATTTGATCTTCTTTGGAAGAGCTTCGGGCACCATTTCTTCATCCATGTGGAACTTGGCATCCGCGAAGTGTGACTCAGCTTCAGTGAATGGCTTGGGGTTGCCTTGTACCACCTTCACCCCTTCTCAGTAAAACTTTAGGCATTAGTGGAGGGTGGACTATACTACTCCATTCTCATGGATCCAAGGCTTTCCCAATTGCAAGCTGTAGAAAGTTCTCGCATCAATCACGTGGAATAGCGTGTTTGACTTGAGTTCGCCAATTGTCATTTCGATTCGGAGCATGCCCATCCCTCTTTTTCCTTCTTAGTTAAAACCTTGGATTAAAAGAAGGCTTCGGGATAGTTCATTTACCTTGATGCTGATTATAGTCATTGTTGCCACATGAGAGTCTGGAAAAGGGTAGCTCTTATGCTCTAGCTCCCTCAAGGTGTTTTTGTACCTATCTTGGGTGTGAGAAGGCTCACCTCGTTTTATCTCCTCTACTTTGTTCATGGAGGAGATTTTGACAGGCGCAGGTGAGGTCTTGATGGGGGTAGCGTTGATGGTAAAAGCTTCATTGGCGGCCTTATTCCCAGTCTTGTTTACCCTCGGAGCAAACACCTTGCCCTTATTGAAGTTGGTGATTGGCTCATTCTTCCCATGATTGGCGATACTCAGCTCCGTGTCATGGGAACGAGTTGCCAGTTCCTCAAATGTTCTTGGTTTTATGCTTTGGAGGATGTAATGTAACCCCAATGCATGCCTTGAACACACATCTCAATGGCGAAGGTTTCAAAAAGCTGATCTTAGCAATCCAGACTTTATGAACGCCATCTGTTGATGTGGTCGACGATAGGTTCATCCTTCAATTGCTTCGTACTCGTCAACTCCAACATGTTTACGGTGCGGCGAGTGTTGTAGAAACGGTTAAGGAATTCCCTCTCAAGCTGGTCCTAGCTGTTGATGGATTCGAGCTCGAGGTCGGTGTACCAGTCAAAGGCATTACCTTTCAGTGAGTTCACGAATTGACGAGGTAGTCTCCCTCTGTCCCACCGTTGTTGCAAGTTTTGATGAAATGGGCAATATGTTGTTTAAGATTTCCTTTTCCATCGAATTGCATGAACTTTGGTGGATGATAGCCCTTTGGCATCCTCAAGGCGTCAATCTTCTTGGAGTAGGGCTTTAAGTACATTATGGAGTCATGCGAGCTTCCTTGGTACTGCGCCTGAATGGCGTTAGTGATCATCTCCTGCAGTTGCTAGATAGAGAGATCTCATGAGCATTATTGCTTGGTCTAGCTTTTCTTCCACTTTCTCCTTTAGATGCTCTCTTCCTTTTCATCGGTTTCCTCCTTTGGTGGATCAACCTTTGGGTCAGCTGTGTCGTCTTGTTGTGCCTCTAGATGATTGACTAGCATAGCAATTTGCAAGTCTTTCTTTTCCATGGTCCTTGTCAGCCTTGCAATTGCTTCACTCATTTAAGCCAGCTACTCCTCGATAGAAGTTGCACTAGTAGTCATGATTTTCATGGCTATGGGACAAGAACTGCTTGAGTTAGTGTCGGAAGTCAAAGACTCAGAGTACCTCCTCAAACTTTCTTCCCTTGGCACCTTTAGCGAGGCTACAGGTTCGTGCCTTCGGTGCTCTTGCTTCTTCAACAAAGTTGATGGAGGGGTGGAAGCCACGGCAGGGAGAGTTCTTTCCTTGGTTCGGGTTATGACGCCCAAAGTTCCACCACTTGTGGAAAATATTCCCTTGTTCTTTGTGTTGGTAGCGGGAACAACTTTGTCCTTTCTTGATGCCATTTGTGTGGGTTTTAAAGACAAAGATGAGAGGAAGAGATATCCCATTAGGCGTGCCAAATTTGTAAACCCAAAAATTCTGTATCGAATGAAACAAGAACACGTGTACAAAGTAGATTTGTATTGATGAATTTTGTAGGTTACAATCTTTGTTTACCATTTTCTTATGATTTAGTCTTCAAATTTGTTGTAGATGCGTAGGTTGTTGATCCAAGGTTCGTGATGACTTAATCTTGGATGAACGATTGAATAATTGCTTCAAGTGTTGAGCTTGAAACAATGTATGGATGATCTTCACCTCAGGTTTAAGGCTGCGACAAAGGTAGTGTTTCATGTAGAATTTCATTGATTCAAGGGTGGTGACTTGATCTTGAATCGAACGTTGTTACAAGTTTTGAGCTTCCAAAAAAGTCTTGAAGGAATCGACACAAGTGCTTGTTGATTCTTCAAGGGGAGTGCTTTGGCTTTGGTCGAGAGAAAACTTCAGCTTTGGTTGAATGTTCTTCAAAGAGAGCTTTGTTAGTGTATTAGTCTTTAATGATTTGTGCAGAGGTTCTCCTGTGTAGAGATTTTTCAACCCTTATGCTTGTGGGAGGACCTTGTATTTATAGGCTTCTCAAGGCTTGCCTTTGGGTGGATTTGGCTTTGATTTATGTCCTAATTTGTCCATGGCAGAATTTAGGCATGTTTTGTGTCTTAATTTCAGCCACGTTACTCCCTTGGCCAAAATTATGAGGCGTTGTTGCCTATTTTGTGAGCAATCTTTAATTCTTGTTTGTTTTATGAAGATGCCTTAACTTTCTTTTCGGTTTTAGGACCAATCTAGACCCTTCTGCAGAATTTTAAGGAGTTTTCTCCCTTGTGCTTATTTTTCAGAAGATTTTATATTCCTTTGCTTGATTTGTGCCACATGTCATTGATGACCTGTCCATTTGTGATGAATTATATGCTATGTGGGGCTTTGTGATGCATCATTTGTATGCAATGAAATTTACATGTCTACAATATGGTTGGGTCACAAGAGGCCTTAGGCAGACCAACATGGCTGCGTGTAGTATTGCATGGCCCCAAGCAGCAATCGAGAGCTTGGTATGTATGACCAACAATTGAGCAATCATTTGTAAGCGCTTAATGAATGCCTCTACCGGGTCGTGCTGGGTGTGAACATGGGGTACTGGATGTTCAATCGACATACAATAGTCATCAAAAGTTCTAGATGTGAATTGTCCAGCATTATCTAATCGAATAGATTTGACTGGATAATCAGGGTGGTGAGCCTTGAGCTTGATAAACCGAGCCAACAGCTTGGAGAAAGCATCGTTCTTTGTGGACAACAAGCATACATGTGACCAACATGTGGAAATGTCAACCAATACCATAAATTATCTAAATGGTCCAGAGAAAGGGTGAATTGGTCCACAAATGTTCCCCTGAATCCTTTGTAGAAAATTAAAAGGATTTGAACAAATCTTGTCATAAGAAGATTTGAGGATACAACGCATCGCTGTTCGTCCAGGGTGTCCCAAATGATCATGCCAAAGTGTAATTTCATGTGCAGTCCTAGAGGTAGGGCCGGCCACATAGCAGCTTTCTATAGGGCGTATGGTTGTAGTATACAAACCAGTCGGGATACGCTCCATCTTCTCTAGAATACGATTATGGCCATATTTGTAGGAAGTGATGCACATAAATTCAACTCCATTTTCTACAAAAGTTTCAACGTGGTAATTATTGTCTCGAATGTCCTCGAAACTCAACAACGTTCTTCTGGAACGTGGAGAATAAAGTGCCTTTTCAATGGTCAAGATTGTACCATTGGACAACATTATATGTGCCTTATGGTATCCTTCGATCAGGTTGGATAGGCCTGAGAGGGTTGTCAAAGGTGCATTCTTAGGTACGATGTTAGTGAAATAGATCCGTTCATGCAAAATGGTGTTTGTAGTTATACTATCTGCCAGACAACTAACTTTCCCACTAGTCATACCTAGAAATAAAAATTAATTTTGAATCGGTCACATGCATAAAAGTTCTAAAAACAAATATCCATTCAAAATAATATAAGTATTCAAAGATGGTAATTAAAAACTTAATATCCAAAAAAAAAAGAATCACCAATAAATAATCCAAACATAAAGGAAAATGTTCAAACTTGAACAAAAAACAAGAGGTGGTTCGGCCACTTAGTGGAATTCGGCCCTAGGGATTTAAATTCGACTAAAAGTAGTTTATGTCTAAGATTCTAAAATTCTTCAAAAAGTAGTTTATGTCTCTTGAAAATCAGAGACCTCTATCTTGGTAGTCTTCGGTTCATCCACTTGCACAAAGTTTGATTCAAACTTCTTATGACGAGAATGATATTCAGCTACAACCTTCGGGGGAGCATGGCAAACATGGGACCAATGGTCTTTTAAACCACAGTGGTAGCACATATCTGCATCCATGGTATCAAGTGCTTTGCCTTTATTCTTGAAGTTCGGGGCCTTAGGAGCAGGGTTAGAATGCTTTTAGGCTCGGTTTCCTCCCTTAGATGGGCCTTGGCTCTATTGACCTTGATGGAGTGGCTATTGACCGCACTTACCATGCCTATGTAGGTGCTTTGGCGTTAGTTTGTGCTATGGTGTGCTTCAGGCACAACAGTCACCCCAGTAGGTCGAGCTTGATGATTCTTCATCAACAACTGATTCAATTTTTTAGCAAGAAGTAAAACAGAGATCAAATCCAAAAACTTAGTGAACTTTTAAGCCCTATATTGTTACTGCAGGACAATATTGATAGCAAAGAAGGTCGAATAGGTCTTCTCCAGGAGACCCTCTTCGGACAAGTTCTCATTACGAAACTTGATAAGTGATCAGATTTGATAAACTTCAAAATTATGTGCAGTGAAACGACATTTCAATTGTCCCTTTGACGAATATTAGTGTTTGCTAATCCTCAAGGCTTCCACAAACCATGAGTGACACCTAGTAGTATGTCATGGCTACCCAAGCTAAGTAGAAGTGGTTGGAGAACCTATCCAGTTACAATTACAATGCAATACGGTCATTCTCTAATACAATACTCTTAATCACATTGTTTGAGTAATCGTTTGTTTCATGTCTACTATCCAATGTAATACTTCTCTATATGATTCAATTGAATATGATTTGGAACAAACTTGCTAATTCATATTTGTATGCTTTTGCAAAAGACTCCCGAATCATATCTCAGAGTATTCTCCCTCCACCATGGAAGGTTAGAGATCCCTTGTTGTGCATTCATATGCCTACATGACTAGATAGCTTGACCCCAACAATGTCGTGGACACTCTCGATGGAATGCCTTTGACATGATCAAAGATCAAGGACCTAACTGTTAGACATCTATGATGCCTCAGGTCAAATGACTACTTTGCATATTGCAACTTATGAGTTCTTACATGACATGTATGTTCGAACTCCTTTTGATCGTTGTTCAGTGTACTCAATTACCTTTTGAGCACCTATGTGTTTGTCTTAATGTCCAACACTAAATGACTTGAGACTAGTCATACTCACGCTCGAGTTAACATAACACATACTAACCTTAGCGGATTGTCAATGCCCAATTGCCAATCCTATGGCCAGGAACGTTTTAGGAATGAACATTAGAGAAAGGTCTCATTAATCTATTTTACTTAGATCACCTTTCTCTTAGATTAAATACATTCCTTGGATTCCCTTATTCCTTAAACACATAATACAATAAATAATGATTAACAATAAGCTTTGCCCTTCATTAAACATATAATAGTTTAACACAATAAGTATTCCAAAAGCTATTACATCCAATGAGTGTCTTTGTGGGCATACTTCCAACAATGTGTATGGTTGGTTGGGTGAGTATTTTGGCACTCGTTTTTCTTCATCAACTTTAGACAAGTTGGGGTATTCTTCAACAACTTTAGTTAAGTTGGGGCCTTTGATGACAAAGTACTCTGACGTGGTTTCTACGAAGAGCCTTGATGATTTGCAGGCATGAGCATTGTTTAGAAGTTGTGACGATTTAAGGATGGACCATTTGGAGAGATTTGGCTCGGGGCGGTGAGGTCTCATAGATGTTTCACACCTTCGTTTCCCAAACTTGTCTTATCTTACAAGTCTTCGCTCGGGGTATGTGTCTTTGCGGCAGGGAAACCGATGTATTGTTCAACCGTATAGTCCTCACTGTTTCAGGCAAGCTGAAGTAAAACGCATAGTCAAAATCCTTGCAAGTTGTGTATATGCATTGGGAGTCTTGCACCTGCACATGTACAAATGCTTCTATCACCCTACTGACCAAGAACGAGTTTAAGAGTAATCTAGTGACATGTGCCTACGTAGATTAGTGGTCAAAGGTGTTGGAAATATGCCCTGAAAGTCAATCTTTGGAAGAAACCTTTCAGGACAATTGAATCGATGTATGGATGACTCTTATACATCAAATGGCAAAGATACTAATTAGGACTATCTCAATAAACGATATATGTCCTAAATAGTGTATCCATGGACAATGGATCGATTGAAGAAGTAATCTAATGATGTTAGACTACAGAGACCTTCTTCACATAACCAAATGTCCAAAAAGGTTCCTGGTCATTGGATTGTCGGAGGGATACTGACAATGCATAGACCAGTACATACTGTGTCCTCTTCAATTGGAAGGATGGAAAGTCTCATCCCATTCGTGTTGTGACACTAAGACAAGTATGTAGGTGCTCATTAAGGGAATGAGTTCACTGAACACAATCGAACGAGAGTACTTACATGGAGGTCTACTCACATGTCAAGCAAGTAACTCTAATGGTTGGAATAATGTAAGTAGTCCTTTGACCTGAGGCATCGTCGTTGTCTTGTGGTTAAGTACTTGATCTTTGATTATGTCAAAAGTCACTCTATCAGAATGTCAACGGCATAGTTGGGGTTAAGCCACTTAGTCATGAAGGCAAGTGTATGCGCAACAAGGAATCTCTAATCCTCGATAAGAGAGGAAGAATACTCTAAGATATGATTCGGGAATCTTCGGCCGAAGTATCGAGCGTAATAAAGGAAAGCGTTCCTATACGACTCAATTGAATCATATAAGAAGGAATAATCACATTAGGGGTTTGACATAATATATCCATACCCTAATGATGTGATTGAGAGTATTGTTTTAGAGAAGGATCGAATTACATTGTAATTCCAACTGAATAGGTTCTCCGAATAAACTTCTACATTAGATTGGGTAGCTATGACATATGGTTAGATGTCACTCATAGCTTGTGAGTTCTTCTAGATGATTAAATGTAGTCGTCAAAGAAGAAAGGTGAATTAAAATGAAGTTTTAATTCACTAAGTGATTGAATTAAATATAATCAATTGGATTGATACCAATCACCTCACTGCCTTGCTAATTAGAACCTAAAAGATTGTTCACCAATACACTATTGTAGTGAGTAACTAATGGATGATGGAAATAATTAATTGGATTAATTAAGTGTTGTGATTAATTTAGAAAGTCTAAAGAAATCATAAAAGCGATAAAGATCGTTTTGGGCTTAAAGAAACGTTAGGGTTTAATTGGGCCCATTGGGCCTAAACCCATTGGGCTTTTATTCAAGCATTGGACGACTTGAAATAATAAAAGCACAAAGCCCAAACCAAACACTAAAGGGCCGGCCATTTTAGGTGTGGAAAGGATGAGATATTTAGTCAAGTTGTTGGCTAGGTTTCTTTTGTCTATATAAGGAACTTTATAAGATATTGTTCATAAGGGTTTTTGTGTGGTTAAAAACAACAAAGAGGCAAAAGAATATCTCTCTAAGAACTACACAAAGGCCGGCCACCTTGGGGTGATTTTACTAACATATCTTTCACCCTTTGGTTATTCCTTCATCCTTCTCACTACACTAGTGGGTGAGGATCTTTAGAGGTTTCCTACATTGGAAACTTGAAGAGAACCTAGGAGCACTCATTCTATCAAAGTGGAGGAGGCAAGGAGGGAAGCTAGGTTCAAGGAGTTCAAGGAACAAAGGGCTTGGAGGTGGTCCATCCTTGGTCTCAAGTCTAGATCAAGAGGTATAAGACTAAACCTTCACTTTGTTCTTTTCTCTAAATTTTTATTTGATGCATTATATATAAACCTATGAACCTTGAAGGGGATTTGCATGACTATAGCTTTGATAATATGTTATAAATGCTTCCGCTGCTTTCGTATATTAAATTTGATTTGTATATGCATGATAGTCATTATGAAATCCCATACATGAATCTCATAGATTTCCCTTCAAGTGGTATCAGAGCCAAATGTTTATGTATAATGTGTCCTTTTGGATTTTATGCATATGGGTATTAATGTTATGTATGACATATTATTGTTTCATTCAAAGTATGTTTATCTTTTGTTTTTCAATAGTTGAAAAATGTTAGTCAAAAGTTGAGAAAGATATGTATGCAAAAGTGTTTTATATGCATGAATGAAAAATGAGTTTAGAACTAGTTTGACATATTATTTCTTCATTTAAAAGTATGTTTATCTTTTGTTTTTCAATGGTTAAAAATGTAAATCAAGAGTTGAAAAGATATGCATGTAAAAGTTGTTTTGTATGCATGAATGAAGAATAAGTCATGAACAAAATTTGGGGTTTTTTGTTCTTTATGGTTGGCACGGTTTTGGGGGTGGTTTTGGGTTGTGTTTGTGTTTTATTGTAAACCACTCTCACATCCTTTTAAAGCTAGAAAAAAGTATTCTTGTCACTTTTGTTTTTGGGTTTGAAAAATCACCAAGAATATACAAATCTTGAAAATATGTGTTCATGGTTTTGTTCTTGGTGTTCATAGTTTGGTTTTGGGTGAAAATGGTTTTAATTGGTTTTCATGCATAGTTTTATGGTTTTGGATAATGTTCTTACCATCCATAACCATATTAAAACTTATAAAACCCTAGACTTGACTAGGAGGATTTCCATCACCCATCTCACCTAAGTTTTAATGGCAAAACCAAGTGACAAGCAAAATTTAATTTTTTCTACATAATATGGCTTTTGATGCATGTTGTGTAAGAGTATGTAAGAAACCTCCCATCCCCTTAATGTGGCCGGCCTCCCTAGTGGATTTATCCACTTGTGGGGCTATTTTGTAATCTTTGAAAAGTTGATATTTACTTTGAAATATTTACGGTTTTACCCCTAACTTTTCATATTTGCATTTAGGCCCCTACTAACTAGAAAGTTAAAATATTTGATTTTAATTTTGTTAGTTGTTTAAACTCATAATACTATTATGCCCATATACACTAAATCTAAATGTTTATGTTGCATTCCATTATGATTATTTAAATGTGTTTAAGTAGTTATAAAATGGGTGACTATGGACTTATGCCTTAAACAATAATTGAGCTATGAGATAAGGCGCTAAAATCAAATTGTTTGAACCTTGGGAATGTGTTTTAATTACTGTTTAATTGGACCTTGTCACGTTTGACATTAATCTATCTCTCCCCTTTTAGTATATGTAATTTATAGGAATTTGTACAAATCGGTTTGTAATTCTTATTACTTCTTAATCTCTATTCGTTAGTTGATTCCCTCTAGTGCTAGACTAGAGTTTCTTTAACTATTGGTAAGGAGACATAACTAAAAGAGGGTTTTGACATGAGATTAAAGATTAAATGGGTCCAATGCCCTAATTAGCAATGAATGATTGTCTTTCATTTCTAATGGCTCAATGAAAATGTTTTAATTGGATTGATAAGCACGTAATTAAATTGACACAACCTCCCCGAGTTTATATTCAACAATGTTGGCTCGTTGTTGCAATAACCTAATAAGTCCATAGTCATCCAAGAGCCTAAGATAACTATAAAGTCCAATTTCAAAGGAATGCAAAAACCTTAGTAGTAGTAGTTACTTCCAATATTTGAAAAATTCGTTTTTGATATTGATTTGTTTTTTCTCAAAACAAATAGTGGGAGTATCATACGCTACTAAACCATAATGAATACAATTAGTAGTTATATATATCTCCAATATTTTGAAAAATGTTTTGATATTGATTTGTTTTATGAAAACGAATAGTGGGGATATCATATGCTACTAATTTCATTAACTTTGGACTAGTAGTTGTAATAGGACATTATTTATTTGAATGTGATTAAATAAATAAAATGATGAGACCTTAAAATCCCTCAAACTATCAATATTAAGTTGTAAGCGTAAGAGTGCTTAGAACACTTTTTCGTGGCCTTCCACCATGGTAGGCTCCAATCGTTTATGACTTGTACATCGCCTTCACCTTATCATGGGGGAGTGCAAAGTGCATGCTTATACTCAGGAGGAGTTTATTTAAAACATTTGATGAGGTTAAGGTAGGCAACGAGTGTGGCCAACATCGTATCATCGTGAGGTCATGCTTGAACCCCTAGCTAAACCGGCATGGTGGGAAAGAACTTAACTAAGAGAAATGATGCCAACATCGTATCATCGTGAGGCATTGTTTTGTAGAGGCCAAAAAGATGGGTAATCACAAGAGGTTGTTGTGAATGGGTAATTGTACCCTCTCATTATTATTTTTGCTAGCCGACATCGTATCATCGTGAGGTGGGCTTGGTAATAGTGAGTCTCCCATAACCCGCTAGGAGCTTTCTTTGAAAGCTCCCGGATTCCATCATGAGGGATATGGAATTTGCCAAAAATGGTGGGTGGTGTCATTCGGTTTGAAGACCCGAATCGTTTGACTTAATCAACAATCAATCTAATTATTTTATTGTTTATGTATAGATATGGTTGGAAGCACACTCGCGAAAATACTCAACAAACATTGCCTAAAGGGGCACAATTTCCCATCGTGGTATCGTAATGTCAAGATTCTCCTAACATTGGAGAAGATTGTTTACGTACTAGACAAGGCTCCACCTCACATACCTCTCGGCCCTGAGGCTACTGAGGATGAACGTGCTAAGTTTGACAAGCACGTTGAGGATGACACACAAGCCAAATGCTATCTGTTGGCTTCCATGAATGAGGAGCTACAGAGACAGCACGAGGGCATGGACAGTGCATCTTCCATAATACTCCATCTTACGGAGTTATATGGTGAAGGGACGCGCAACCGTCGCTTTAGCACTGTTTGTGAACTTGTGAAGACCAAGATGGTCAAGAGGGCTCCAGTACACCAACATGTACTGAAGATGATAGGATTCATTGAACAATTGGAGAACCTTGGTACTCCACTTGACGGGGAATTGGCCCAGGACTTTATATTGGCTTCTCTTTCTGATTCATTCGCGCAGTTTGTAATGAACTACAATATGAATAAAATGGATAGTACTCTTTCTGAGTTACTAAATATGTTAGTAACTGCTGAGAAGACTATGAAGAAAGAGAACGTTGTAGGGACTTCTGCAGTAGTCTACAACAAGCCATCCTCTTCCAAGTCTAAGCCGCAAGGCAAAGGCAAAGGGAAGGAGAAGAAGTCACCCACTCCTAAGCCGAAAGGAGGAGTGAAGAAAAAGAAGGCAATGGAGCCCAAGGGGACTTGCCACCACTGTGGAAAGGAAGGGCATTGGAAGAGGAATTGCAGGTTATACCTTGCAACTCTTAAGGACAAGCCACAAGGTATGGTTTATGTTCTTATCTTCAATTCTAAATGTTAGATCTTCTAAATATTTATATTTGATATAAAGGGCTAATCACTTGTATAATTGTATATAGGTGGAGGAGCCAAGTAGAAGAGGAACAAGCAAGGAAAAGGTGGAGAAGGGTTCGGCCACTATGTTTTTGCTAACTACTTAGGAAGTTTGTTAGGCATTAAAGATTGTCTTTAAAACTTTCTTATTTTGATAAGAACTTGTTATGTGGCTTCATATGATGGAAGGCCACTATTAATGTCTAAATGTATAAAGGTATTTATATTTGTCTCTAAATGTATAGAGCTAATACTTTTTGTATTAAACATTATGAATGTTTTAAACTATCATATTAATGTAATGTGAAAAATGCCTTTTTAATATACTATTTCCTTAAAGTAGTGTTATGAATTGAAAATTGTCTTGTTGTATCCTAGATGAGATACAAGAGTTATATCACTTATTGTAATGTGATAACCAAACTTTAGATTTATCAATTATGGATAGATCTCACATGTAGGACATAAAAGGATACAATGAATCTTTAGATTTGGTTCCATTTGTCTACCTATGAGTTCTATATGAATTGACAAAAGTCTAGAGAATCCTTTCTTGATGAAAAGGAAGATCACATT